>NC_071498.1:62500000-65000000 GCF_028408465.1 Anastrepha ludens | reverse complement strand
TAATAGCGCTGGTGGGGCCATACACACACACCATAACCTCCACAACTCATCTAGTCCATATGAAATCTACCATAGCACACCAAATAAGCAGCAGCAGCAGCAACAGCATCAGCTGAGCAGCTCTGGCTCGAATTCGTTCTCGCCGGGGAGTCAGGCAAGTTTAAAATTTAAATTTATACAAGCTGGCGCAAAATTAATCATCCGATTTTGTTTTTGAATAACTTTTTTACTAAATAAAAAATAAAAATAAAAATTGTTTGAGTGATGAGAATCTTCCGAAGAGGGGATTAATTTTGCGCCACCTCCATAATGCGTTCGACTTTGGATTTTGGAAACGAAACCGCGAAAATACTCTCAAAAACTTGGTTCCGTTATTTCAAAGTTCTGGAATTATATTCGGACCTCGTACCATATGAATAATGTTCGCCTTTTAAAAGTTTTCTTCGAATTTCTAGTAGTTGTGTATTAATTTATGCAGCATTCACACTTAAGAAGTATTCATCCCCTAGACGTATACATCTTTAGGATGCATTCATCTTTTGAACGTATGATAGACCCAGTAGTAAATCTTACCTTTAAGAGTTCCTCCAGTGATCTCTTTTTGAAAGTGATCATACTTTGGTTCCGTTGTTTCAAATTTCTGGAATTATAATTATAATTATTATACTCGTACTTCATCCTATACAATATTCTTCTTTTGAAAGTATTCTTCGAATTTCTAGTAGTTGTATATTAATTCATGGAGCATTCATCCTTTCGAAGTAGTCATCCTCAATACTCTATACTCTATATACATCTTTTGAACGTATTATGCACCCATTAGTTAGTCATAGCTTTGGAGGTTTTCTTGTTTGTTTCGGACTTCTAGCATACAGCATCATCTATACAGTGTCTCTCTCTCGAAATGTTCATTTTTTAGATGTATTAATCTCGTATGCGTTCGCGTTGAACTCAAAGTATTTATTTATCATTCGTTGAAATGTTTATTTTTTGAAAGTTTTTACCGAACTATATATGCAACAATTTAATACGCATCCTTTGGATGTAATAGGACTATGAATAAGTTCGTGCGGTTTTTTTTCGAAATTTGAAACTTTATTGACGTAAAATGGTTACAAATTTAATATTCAAAATATTGTCCATCGCTTACTACTACTTTTTCCCATCTTTCTGGCAATTCGCGGATTCCCTTTGTGAAAAATTCGGTCGGTTTTGCCGCAATCCACGAATCGATCCATTTTTTGACTTCATCGTAATTACGGAAGTGCTGGTCAGCCAGGCCATGTTGCATCGATCGGAAGAGATAGTAATCGGATGGCGCAAGGTCTGGACTATACGGCGGGTGGGGTAGGACATCCCATTTGAGCGTTTCTAAGTATGTTTTGACCACTTGTGCAACATGTGGCCGAGCATTGTCATGTTGCAAAATAACTTTGTCGTGTCCATCGGCGTATTGCGGCCGTTTTTCTCGCAGTGCTCGGCTCAAACGCATCAATTGTCGTCGGTAGACATCCCCCGTAATCGTTTCATTCGGTTTCAGTAGCTCATAATACACAACACCCAGCTGGTCCCACCAGATACACAGTATAACCTTCAGGCCATGAATATTCTGCGCCGACGTCGATGTTGAAGCATGGCCAGGGTATCCATACGTTGCCCGACGTTTTGGATTGTCGTAATGGACCCACTTTTCATCGCCAGTCACAATTCGATGCAAAAAACCCTTTCTTTTGTGCCGTTGAAGCAGTTGTTCGCATGCCATAAAACGGCGTTCAACGTCTCTTGGCTTCAATTCATACGGCACCCAATGGCCTACCTTTCGGATCATTCCCATGGCTTTTAAACGTTTGGAAATGGTTGATTGATCAACTCCCAAAGTTTTTGCAACCTCTTCTTGCGTTTGAGCCGGATCTTGATCGAGCAATTCCTCCAATTCGGTATCCATGAACTTTGGCGGCGCACCCTCGCGTTCTTCGTCTTCCAAGCCAAAATCACCACTTTTAAAGCGTGCAAACCACTTCTGGCACGTTCGCTCAGATAGAGCATGCTCACCATAAACTTCCACCAAGATACGATGACTTTCGGCTGCTTTTTTCTTCATATTAAAATAATGAAGAAGAATTCCCCGCAAAAACACATTATTTGGCACGAAATTCGACATTTTCAAGTGTGGTAAAAATATTGTTGTTTACGCTTCAAATAAAAAACTTATACTGACGTTTGTGCCTTACGACAGTAGCTCTCCAATGAATGTTTGGAAATGTGGATCGATGGAATAATAATCAAGTTACGCCATCTGTTGTAAAACCGAAACGAACTTATTCATAGTCCTATTATTTGAATTTCAAACCTGTTCATCATTGCGCCGTAAATACACAATATCAATATTAACTTTTAAGTTGGATACCCATTCGTTAAAAAGCCGTTTATTTTTTCATCTCACAACCTATACGTCTTTTGGATGAAGTCACTTATTGTTATGAAAAGAGTACGAAGTCCTATATTTGATTAGTTAATTCCAAGTAAACAATTTTTGTGATCACTATATAAGCTTTATTTACTTTAGACGTATTAATTTTTTGTTGTGCATGCATTTTAAATGGCCATATTCTTCAGTATTTATCGAACAATATTAAATCGTCTATACCCTGATTCCATTTCCATTTCTGATGTCTTCATCTTTTAGACGTATACGTAGCAGTCGTGTGATTAGTAATTTTTGCGTACTCGCAGTATAAACTATTAGGTTTTTAGATGCATTCTTCTTTTAGATGTACATTTCTTCTGCCCACATTCATATATTGGATGCACTCCAGTTTTTGTAATTTTTTTTTTTGTTTTTGGAAGAAAGCCTTGAAAATTTATCAATTCTGCAAAGTCCTGGCCTACTCAAAATAATCTATTATCGTATATTAACATCCCTTTTCCTCTATGCTCACAGCATTCGCATTCGCCACTTCAGCTAAATTCCATTACACCACCACCGCCACATGCCAATCGCTCACAATATCAGCAAGTCAAATCGCGCAATATGCTGCAAATGCAAAAGAAGGGCTTCTCCATGTCTCCCGATCGTGGTAGCAGCAACGGCAGCGTTGGACTGTTGGGCCAATCGGTGCCGGCCAATAGTCATCTGCTACTCTCAGGCAACGCGCTCAGCCCTAGTAGCGGTGGCAGTAGCAGCGGTTTTGGCAGCACCACTGGTGGTGGCAGCAGCACTGCAGGATCGGTGCACAAGTCGTTCCAGGGTCAGGGTGATACATCCATATCGCGCCTATCCTCGTCGGCGCCCACACATCTCGGACTCGAAAACATTTGGAAGCGACGTGAACCTAGACAGCATTTGCTGTCCACTGGCTCGCTGGCCGAGGCTGAATCATTCTCGTCGCTAAGCACTGGCAGTGTGTTGTCGCCCGATGGCATTGATTTCTCTCAGGACGATGACGACGATGCATCAACAGATTACAATAGCGACAATTATGATGATTTGTCGAGCGATGGTAAACACACTGAGTGCACTGAGTTGTTAGAAAACATTAAACCTTTTTTGCATTTTTTATTTTTTCTCTCAGGCTCTGATAATGACGACGATTCGCGCACTACTATAACCGGACATTTGTCCAGCAGCAAAGGCAAGGAGCGCTACTTTTGGCAGTACAATGTGCAAGCGAAAGGACCTAAAGGCAAGCGACTCGTATTCCAGGCGCGTCTTGAGGATCCGCACGTCTTGAACGAGGCCACCGATCCGGTGTTTAGCCCGAATTGTTCCGTGCGTGGTATCAAGGTATTTAAAGTAAATACAACCAATTGCGTCGTCGAACTCAACTGCAGTTCCATTGTCTCGCCATCAAATGGAAAGATGCTGTGAATTGTAGTTGTTTAATTGTGTGGCACGCACTGATTGTTTTTGTTCTTTTTTTTCGACGTACAGCACAGCGGCAAAGCGCGTAAGGGTGATGGCAATGATCTCACTCCAAATCCACGCAAACTACACATAATCGGCAAGGAGCTGGACAAGCTGAGTCGCACCATCAACGATATGACGCCAGTGTCTGAATTGCCTTTCAATGTGCGACCCAAATCGCGCAAGGAGAAAAATAAATTGGCTTCACGTGCCTGTCGTCTCAAAAAGAAGGCACAGCATGAAGCGAATAAAATAAAACTTTTTGGACTGGAAATCGAACATAGTAAGTGACCGGTTAGAGGAGCGTGTAGTTAAATTTTAGATGCATCTTCATTCCACTACAACTATCTATATTTTTTATCATTTACATTAATTTCTCTCGCCTCTCTAGAACGTTTACTTAATGGCATTTTCGAACTGAAACAAGCTCTGGCGCTCAAATACCAAAATCCAAATAATAGCGAGCACAACGAAGCGGTCGACCAGCGTATCGAACAGATCTACAAAACGGCACAAAGTAAGTATTGTTTCAAAAATAATAATCTAAAACTTGATTCTTTTTTATTGTTACTTATTGATTGGGTCTTTAAACGCCCAAGAAGCCTCAAACTAAAGCGAGCGTAACGACCGTTGACTGCTGCCTGAGGTTTCTTGAAGTGCATCCTTCTCGTGTTTTGAACTTATCGCACTTGAGTTTCACACTTCAAATGGCTCGTTACTTGTGCGGTTATTGATCACTTAACTCTTTTTCGTATTCGGTGCTTTCAGCTCCGATCTTAATAGATATTCTCCATTACACTGCTACTACATACACCGCTGTCACTTAGTCCTCTCACTTAAATTTGTAAAAATTGACAATGGTCTTGTGATAGCTTCCATTGCAAATTTTTTTCTACTAAAATTGACTGCCACTATTCTTGTATTCCGAGTTCTCTCTTTTACATTTTTCATCAATTCTCTCTCCCATCATTGCCCTCTCTAACGCTCGATTGGTCCGCTGACTATAAGAAACAAGTGACAGATATGTTCCCCTAGTATATATATGAAAAACAAATTTTTTTTAATTTTAATAATTTAAAAAATGGAGCTGAAGTTGACACTCCGAAAAATTGGACCTGGACGATGTTGTCCATTTTGGCTCTTATATCTATCTGAAACAACCAAAAACCAAAAAATTTATTAATCAGTATGACTGTAACTATGTCCCGCTACTGAAATAAAAAAAAATTCACAAAATGGTGCGGTTTTGAATTTGACACTCTAAAAATCGTTTTTTTTTCAGTTTTTTAATAAAAAAATACGAAATAATTGAAATAATAATATGATTATAGTACGGGCGATAGCCATTGCTGTTATGAACAACATATCAAAATTTCAGACAATTCGATTGAATAGTTTTTTTTTTTTTTTTTTTTTTGACAACACCAGGCCGAAAAAAGTAGTTTTAAGATAATTGAGTTTAAAGTTTTGACGATTTAAATGGGACCATTAATGCCGCCGCGTGGCGAATCTGACTCTACCTGCTAAAAGGGCTGTAGAATCGAAAGCACTGGGAATATCCTTCCAAAAATTTGACATTATATTCTTAAAAGCCCATACTTTCGAAATATCAAAACAAAAAAATTGATTTTTTGAAAATTCTAAACCACCTAAACCACCACTTAATACAGCATCTTAAAGTCTGCTTCTTTGCTCTTCTTATATTTACACCTGTGTTCAATAGTAGCCCGGCATATTGCAAAGACTACAACAAAAATCATGTTTACCAAAATTTCAAACTTTAATCAGAATTTTTAGAAAAGTTTCGAGTACGCAGTCCTTTAAATTTTACAATAATTTGCTGACGATGCTATGCATTTTCTTCCATATAACGAATACGTAAAATTTTTTTATGGATGAAAACACTTAGTACCGTCAGCAACAAAAAATTTCATCATCATTAAAAGTCATCGGGATTGTTGAGCCCTTTCAAACATGTAATTTATTATACCAAAATTAAATGCGCCTCAAAAAATTTCGAAATTTTGAGGAAAATTTGTTGAATTTTTTTAAATTTGTATGAAGTTTAAAATTTGTAGTAATGAGATTTTCGTTGTAGTAAAAACACGTTAAAATTGGCAGAACCACTACGTTGTACGTCCAAAGAGCGACCTGTGGCTTGAACCCCCCTTTTTTGCCGAACATAGATTTGCAGGAATAGAAGGCTATACTGCCCTTCTTTACCTGATTTTCAATGTGTAGCTTCCAATGGAGTTTGGAGTCAAGTTTCACTCCAAGATACCTAACTTCCGATGAAAGCGGGAGAACGTGGCTATTTAATTTGGGAAGTCTAAATGGTGGAGGTTTATATATTCTGGTAAATATCACCAGTTTCGTTTTGTTCGAGTTGATTCTGGGGCCGCACCTCGTAGCCAAACCAGAGGCGAAAGGATACCGCCCTGCGGAGGAAAATATTTATTTTTACCTTCATTGAGCTTGACAGGCGCTCCACTGCCTGTCTGTTTGTATACTGCAGTTGTCTAGTTCATTTACAAAAATTATATTATAAATCTTCCGAAAGGGTGATTAATTTTGATCCACCTTGTATAAGATTTCTGTCCGCAACGGACTTCGTACCTGAAAAAAATAATGGTAGTTACCATTCGGAATTCAGAGAACGTAGGCTTGAATTTCGGTGAAGCACCGAAATGAAGAAAACGTTTTTTCTAAAAGCGGTCACCCCTCAGCAGACAATGGCAAACCTCTGAATATATTTCTGCCATGAAAAAGCTCCTCATACAAAATATCTGCTGTTCGGAATCGGCTTGAAACTGTACGTCCCTCCCTTTGTCGAATAACATCAAGACTCACGCCACAAATAGGAGGAGGAGCTCGGCTAAACACCCAGAAAGGGTGTACGCGCCAAAGGGTGTACACTAGGGCGGGTCGATTTAAAAATCGCTCATTGCTCTGTGAAAATCATATTCAAGGGATCAAAATAAGAAACTTTGCCGAAGGAACCATACCTCTAAAACGAATTCTGATGTCCCCCAATTTGGGTCGAACGAAAAATCCCACTTTGACCCATTTAGAGTGCTCCAATCGAGTCCAAATGTTTGACCGACCCCCACTAACTTTGGACGGCCGATCCACCCATACCAGTGGCACACCCCCTGGAACTCCTCGACCCAAATTGGGGGACATCAGAATTCGTTTTAGAGGTATGGTTCCTTCGGCAAAGTTTCTTATTTTGATCCCTAGAATATGATTTTCACAGAGCAATGGGCGATTTTTTTGCCTCCCCTCAAAAGACACTAAAAGTTCGACCCAAATTGGGGGACATCAGAATTCGATTTAGAGGTATGGTTCCTTCGGCAAAGTTTCTTATTTTGATCCCTTGAATATGATTTTCACAGAGCAATGAGCGGTTTTTTTGCCTCCCCACAAATCGACCCAGCCTAGTGTACACACAAGGCGAGTTGGTCTACGGCGGTCGCCATTATGGGAGCCCAAGACCGTCACCCGTTGAACTCATAAACAGCCTTTTTTTTGAAGTTTTGTTTTTAATACTTAATTTGTTTTTTTTATTTATAGCTGGTCTACGTATAGCTGGCGACACCACAGACTTCGTCAACAAAGTGCTGGAGAATGTGAAAAGTGGTGTACCAAATGGTGGACTAGAGGATCTAAGGCATTCATAGGGTCGAGGCAAAAGAGGAAAGAAGAACGGAAGATGTGAATAGTTTTTAATAAAAAATATTGGAGGCTCAAAAGTGAGAATGAAAAGAAGGGTACGAAAAAATGGAGCGAATAATGAATGATGGAACAATTAATAGAGGGATGAAGAGTACGAAGAGATTTGCTTGTCGAAGGGAGGGAATGATAAAAAAGGAAAACACATTTGTTGCGAAAGAAGCCTAAATTAACACAGCGAAAAGTTGTGAAGGAAGTAAGAGAGAGCTGATAAAAACATTTAAAACACAGAATACGGCAAATCAAATTTATACACGCAAAGAGCACTCACTCATTGCCGTTAAGAATGAAGAGAGCAGACGCTGAATGCAGGCAATTCGCAAGCATGCGATATTTTTTATGTTACTGAAAAATTGTCAAAAGTTGTCGAAAGAGGCCACAGTTATGTTATGTTTTGTTCTTAGCTCTTAAGTGATAATGTTATAGAGTGAAAAGCAAACGTAAAAAATTGAGAATGAAAAAAAGAGAAAACAAAAAACAAGAGAAACTATTGTTGTTCCGTTTGGATGAGGTGGATAATGAACAATGAGCTACCAGTTATACCTGCCTATGTTATAAGGATTTTTAATTTGTTTACTTTGATGATATGAAGAAATGCTATATACATATAAACCTATATATATACATACATAGAATACGAAAAATAAATAAACATATAATATATATACATAAATATGCGAAAACAAAAATAACAAAACTATAAAAAGTTTTAGTAACTTAGGGAAGCAAAATTGAATTGTAGTTGTTAAAGTGAAAAAAACTGATAATTGAGAGTTTTGGATACAAAAAAAAACATACAAAAAACACGAAAATGAGTGCTGGTGTACTTTTAGGCGCTTAGTAATTAGAAATTTTCGTAGAAATTGTGTGAGCAAAAACTTTAAATGTTAAAAAATATTTTTACCTACATACAAACTTACGTACGTATGCACTATATGAATCATGTTATATGTATAATCTACTAAGCGTTTTTTTTTCTAATAATGTAGTTTATAAACACAAACATACTTTAACTTTTATTAATGAATTATTTTTCAAAGTTTTTGTTTTTGTTTAATTGGGCTGGTATTGTTTCACGTTTTATGTTTGATTTGTTTGCACTTATACTTATACTCACTTGTATAGGTAAGGATATACAGTTAGTGCTCAGATAAAGGCTACCAACGACAGTTGCGCGTTATTGATTAATGCCAAATTTTCTCCAAAAATATTAACTGAAAAGAAATATAATAAATGTAACACATTTGGCTAATAACTACTTGTTGTTGTTGTTAAGTGAAAATAAAAAAAGGCACTTACTTTTTGCCAAATGTGTCAAGTTTTGTACCTAAAAACTCAGAATTTCATGAGATTTATTGATGGTGAAAAAAATGTTCACCCTCTTCTCAGTTCATATCAAAGCGAATCTATTAAAGGTGGTATCGGTAATGAGCTAATTTGATTTTTTTTCCTTTGCCCTGTCCATGTGACTGTCAGCCGCGAATTCATTATTTGTTTGCTACTTTGTCAATACTTTGCGGTGACAAACAATCGTACAAAACATTGCTGTTGGTCTAATGAATGCGCCTTGGTTCATAGCAAAATCAATAATTCAAGAAGTTTAATATTAATTTTTTTTTCTATTTATATTTATTTTATTTTTTAAATTTGGTATGCAAATGCACACTTACGGGTCTTATAACGGTGGTTTCTTGCTGGCATTGAATTTATGAGAGATGGATGGGCAATACGAGTACGAGTTTATTTAATTTTTGCTATCAGCGAAGTTAGTGAATTTTCTTTCAGTTCAGTGCCTTGAATATTTTAATTTTTGCTTTTTAAGAAAAAAATATTTTTTTAAAGAAATATTTTCTTTGTTTTTGAAAGACAATTTTTTAAGAAATTTTCAGTTTGTTTAAGAAGTCCTTTTAATTTAATGAAAAAAAAAAAACATTTTTTTTTGGTTTTTTTTTACGAAAAATTGTTAGTTTTTTTAATGAAAGAACTATTTTTTTTATGAAGAAACATTTTTAAGTTTTTTCAAAGAAAAATTGTTTATTTTTTTTAATGAGACAACTATTTTTTTAAAGAAAAAACATTTTTTATTAAAAAAAACCTCTTTTTAAGAAGAAAACATTTATTTTAAAGAAAAAACATTGCTTTTATTGAAAAAACAAAAAACATTTTTTTTTCTTTTTTAAAGAATTTTTGTTTAATGAAAGAAAATACATTGTTTTTAAGAAAAGCATTTGTTGTTTTAAGAAAATCTTTTTTTTTTAAGAAAATCATTTTTTTAATGAAAATCACATTTTTTAGAAACAACATTTTTTTTTGTTTTATAAGTACAAACTTTACTTGAGCGCCATAGCTTGTTGTTGTAGCAGCATAAACATTCCCCATATTTACATACGGGGAATGCAGGTGGAGTGACAGTCCTTGGCCGGATATAAATCCGGGTAGTTTCGGTAACGTAGAACCGACTGTCGTGGAAACGACATAGCTCAATCCTTTTGGTAAACTTCGCAAAGCACCAAAGGAAACAGTGCATATCCATGATGAGCATCAATTTCGTTTATTCTTTGGCTGTAGTAGAAGATTTCACGCATACTTTTCTGCTTTCATGTCTCACCGCATTTTAAGGCACGTTTTTCCAAGGCATCAACCGTTTCTTTGGCATTTTCCATGGCACATTTCGCATGCGTGATTATTATTATTATATATTTTTTTTCATTTACGGTAACCTTTATCTGACAACGCACCACTGTGTGTAGGGAGCCAAACCGCCGAAAACTTCAGCTTGTTAGCATGGCAAAAGATGCAAAAAATTAACAAAAGTAATATACAAAATTATTTCCCCATACAAAGTGCTTAAAACGGCAGACGAAAATGTGAAACAAAAAACTTGTACGAATGTAAACATTTATTCATATTCAACTTTAACCTGACATTTTTTATGTTTTTCAATTAAAATGTTTTGTTATGTAGTTTAGTGACTTTTTTGATTTTTTTGAAAATAGATTTTTTTTGCTGTTGAAATATTGTGTTGCACTATTCTCTGGTAAAATAAAAAAGAAAAACATTTTCATGTATCTACACTTTTTTTATTAAATAACCAAATGCACAAAGAAAAGTGGAGAAAGAATAAAATCTACAAAACCACGCGCTACATAGCCAAAATAGTGCTAGTTTTATAAATGTAAGCTTTTTTATATATGTATTTAAACATAAACATTATAAAAACAACACTGTAACAATGCTACCTTCATAATTTAAACAAAAAAAAAAGAATAATAATAATTATTATATATGTATGTATATGTATATATGTACATACTAAATATTTATATATACATAACTGCATGTCAATGTCGCCTAATATCATTTCAATATAAATGTACAATAATAACTTTGTAATGGCGATTAGTGCTGCAATAAAGAAAAAGAGAAAACAAAAAAAAAAAACGAATGAAAGAGCTAATAATAAAAAAGGAACAGAATAGAAGCAGTTATTCATACAAAAGCTGCTACATACATACATAGAAAGCGATAAATGATAACTGTACTATAATTTTTATGAACTTCAACATATACAGGGTGATATAATTCTAATTATGCTAATTAATTTTATTTTTATTTCTATTTCGATTGCGATTATTATTACCATTATTACCACTACTATTACCGTTAGTGTTTATATTAAATAATATTTTACCTTCTTATCGATTACGTTGATTAATATCTGCAAAACGTGTGTACTCATGCATGCGCGAAAGCTTATTTCGGCTTAGCTCAAAATAATTGTGAACTCTAAATAAAAATACATACAAACCAATCATATTTGCTTAGCTAATAATATACATACATACATACATACATATATTATTGATTTCGAAAATTTATTTGTGAAATTAAAAATGATTCTGCCTATCGGCTGCTCAAAATGGAATGTAAAATATGAAATGTGAAATATGAAATTGAAAGTAACAAAATAACGGAAAAACAGAAAAAAAAGATAAATTTACTAAAAGCTGAAAACATTGCAGAAACCCTATAGAAGTAGGCATTGAAAATTACAAAAAAGACTTCACCTGAACCTGAGGAACCAACAGAAGAATTATACAAGATAACATAAACACACATAAAACAAACAAAGTATGTAGAAAGTTAAACAAGAAACAAATTTGTTTTATACGGAAATGCACTACTGAGATAAATGAAGACATATATTAAAAAAAAAAAAATTAAATAAACAACGTACCTAAAATTGTACCAAGTAGCTATGGAAGCCAGCACCTGGTTTTCTAAATTAATTATTCAACCTAAATGTAGAAAAGTGCGTAGGTTCGAATTTCCGTGCATGACCAACAAAAAATAGAAAAAGTTTTTTTCTTTTTTTTAATGTAGAAAAATTGAATTTAGTTTTCTCTTCATATCCTTATTCATTATAGTTAATGCGATAGCGAATCATTTCATTCAGTGTTGTTAACAACTTTCCCTCAACCTTTATTGCACAACATGTTGATCGAATATGTCTCCTTCAACTTGTTGATACAGCTAAATTTCTTACAGCTTCATTTACACATGTTGCTGAAACAGTTGGAACAGCATTTGTTATTGCAACCCAACTCTCTCTTAACAGCTCTTATTACCAGTCGCGTATTCATGTTGCTAACAGCTTTTGCTGTAATCTTATTGCAAAACATTTGTTAGCGCAACATTTTGATCTCTTTCTCTTTATACTTTCGGCTTCATATAACTGAAAATATTGATTATAATTCGCTCAAGTCAGTTTACAATAAATTTTGTTTTTTAAGAAACTGACATTTTTATCAACTCAATTTTTAACTTGAATTGAAGTGGGCACTTCAAGTATGTTTTTTTTTTTATGAACTGTTTGTGTAACTATGAAATTATTCAATTTAAAGCAATGCCAAAATTTCAATAATCCTTGTAACATTTTTTGTTTGACCTCTATATATTTTTTCTTGAATTTTTGTTTATAATAAAAAGAAAAAAACTTTGTCTACAACAGCAAAAGCAACAGCAACAGCTTTCCATTTGCTTAGAAATGAAATAGTCAATATTATTGTAACCAAATAATGAATCAGCCAATCAGCCAATCAACCAAACAACAAACAACAAACATAAAACATAAAACAATGTTAACGGGTTTCATACTAAGCTAAGTAAATTTAGAAAACAAAACTCTTTTTATTCCCTTATTGTAATGTAATATGAATACTTTAATTTTACATGCCTATACATATACACGATCGAGTACATACACGATATACATAGACATTTAATATTTAGTAATTTAATGCGAAAAACAATTGTGGAAAAAATAACTTAAAAATATCAACAACAAAAAACAACTTGAATTCTATTGAGTTTTATTACTTTTGTGCTTTTTCTCATTTTTATGCTTCTTTTGTCTTTTATTATTTATTGTTTTCTTAAAGGTGGCTTTGAAATAATTTCTTTTTGGGAATGGTTGCTTTATCTTTTGATTTATTTTTTTGTTAAAAGAAAAAACCTTTTCAAGTTAAAATTTACAATAGAATTTGCACTACCTTATCGTCCTTAGGCAGAATTTTCCAATATTTTTAATAATTTGGTAATATTTTAGTAGTCAATTGCTTTGATTTGGGCTTGGTTTTCTTTTGCTACTCCTGTGTTTAAAAAAGTAAGTTTGTACTATTTTTTAAAGCTTTTAGAAATATATTTACATGATTTTTTTTTATCGAAATCAAGTAGGTTGTATTAATTTGTTTAATTTTCTTACTTTATGAAAAAAATTGTGATTGAAACATTTTGGTACAAAAATTAATAGAAGTCCAGTTTTTATAGTACACAATGCGTACATGTGTTTGTGTGTGTGAATGAATTAAGAATTATTTCACAGATTTATGGAATAGCGCCTACCGTTAGAGAACGCACTCAGAACAGCTGCGGAATGTTTTCTGAAATCACTCGAAAACTACCTTACCAATAAGGCGTAAATGCTCCTTGTCAAGCACGCACGAGAACTATGAATTGTTTTTTTGAAAATTAAATTTTGAAAAGTCGAGCCAAGAAATACCGAGGGGTTTGGTAACTTCCAAAATAGTCAGGCTAAAAAGCCCATTGTATTCACAGCTCTGGAAAGTAAAAGGGTAGATAGTCAAGGAGGAAAGGATAGAAGTGACAGAGAGAAAGAGAGATAGGATAAAATAGATACAGAGACAGAGATACTAGTCCTGTGAGAATTTTCCAGATTCTTTGACTCATTTGAAAATATCTTCCAGTTTGAAATACCGAATGTAACTAATTCTCATGACGTCGGAGCCCGAAATTCGCATCCTTGCTCTAGCAAATGCAGGGCACTCACAGAGAAAATGCTCAGTGCTGGCCGCTTCCTCTAAGCAAGACAAGCAAATCAGGTTCTCAATGTTTCCAATGGTGGTCAAAAGCTGACCCTATGAGTTGAGTCCTGTATTAACACCGATCATCAACCGAACGTCTTTTCTTCCTAGTTTTAAAAGAAAGTTTGACAGTTTTCTTTCACAAAATACTTTGCAGCGTTCTAGACGTACATGGCGTACATAATCGCTGATCCGATTCATGATTCCTGTAGAACTGATTCCGATTATTAGTTCTGGTCCCTGTGGGATAACCGCTGTTACCGCAGTTAGCTAATTCATTGGCAATTTCATTCACTTGAACACCGCAGTATCTTCTCTTGAAGCTTCTTCTTACACTCTTGAACAATCTTTGAGGTTTGCACTCTCCAGAGCCTTTGGTGCAGCCTGACTGTCACTAAAGCTTCAATCTATTTCCCGCTCCATCTCCTCTCAATTAACTATTCTGGTAGTTTCAGAATGGCAAAAATTTCCATTTGGAAACAGCTGCCATTCCTCCCATAGCGTAACGAGTACTATCGTTAGAGTACCATCCGGCTCCAGAACATATTTTATTCTTGGACCCATCGGTAAAGAAAATATCCGTCAAAACTCTCACGCAATTTGACATCAAACTTCCTTCTATTATGAATTACTTACTGAAAATATCATCAGTTTCGAATTCCTTGCGGCTAGCATTTTATTTGATGCACAATTTAATGGGCCAATGACTGTAAACAATACCAAAAAGATGGTCACTTCTTTGTGGTCATTTTCAGTAACGCTGATTTGGGTCCTTTTTCTGCACTACCTATCATAACATTTTGAGCACATTTTGGGGTTATAGCGTTGATTTCATCGGGAATATTGATCTCAGAGAGTCGGATGTCTGAGGTTTATCGGTAAATACCTTTACCTTTAAGTAGCCTGATAGAAAAAAGTCGATAGCTGCGCTGTCAAATAACCTTTGAAGGATCCTCGAACAGGAAGAAAAAAGCCAGACCCGGGTGCCCAACCGAAGGTTTTAAAAAAGGTGTGCAACGGAGGGTTAATCAAGATCGCCATTTTTGGAAATTAACCGCCGAAAACACATTTCTGCCAAATTCCAAACGTCTCCGCTTAGCCAGAGGCATCAAACGTTGAACCAATTGCTCTTTGTAGGAAACCAAATGCAAGTCTTTCTTTATAATTCTGCGCGATGTTCAATGGCGAGGAACTACTGCGAAAGGATATCCCGGGATCATCACGACATTTTTACGAACAGCCTTTATGTTTTCAAAAAACTGCGATGCAAGCATTTGCCGAGGTTGAAATATTACCGCACAGTTGAAACATTCCCGCAAGACACGAATTTCCGCTCGAAAAACTTTATTGTGGCAATGCGCTATTGCGATATTTTCCTCGGTACGCACTCTGAGTTAAGATCTTCAAAGAGTTATTATCAAAAAAAGTTCTAAAATTTTGCGCGTTCTCCACAGTATGTGTACCACACAAACGTTTCTAAAGCGCTATAGAAGAAGTAAGTCGAGTTACGACAAGTCAAAGTTATTCTTCATATCTATCAAGCGTAGATGGAACACCCTGTATATTGCTTTGCAAGCAGTTGCTGTTATATTTTTAACACAGGCACACCCTTAGCAGATGTTTATTGGAAGCTGAGGTGCTTCCTAGATACAACAGAAGCCAGTTCTATGAAATAAAATACCAGATTCAACAATGCATAGGTCAACCGCTAGTTTCGACTAACTATCAACATCGGCGTTATCGGAAAGACCACTAATGTCTCTATAAAGTGTCGCCCATGACATGACTACCATTATCGGAAGTCAGTCCTAGCTATCAGTAAAAATGTAGAATCATCTCCAGGTATCGCATCACACCCATCTTCTGAACTTAGTGTTTCTATTCTACGCACAGGCGTGCCTTTTAATTGCTCACCAATAAAATGAAATAAAAAGAAGATTCTTGGCATCGCAGCATCGTCGTTCAAGCAAACGACTTGGTTATAATTGAAAAATGTAAAAACAAAAAATGCTCTACAGTCAACGGTCAACCTGCCATGCATGTCTGTTAAGCAAAAGCGCTTAGAAACTATCTGTCGGTCCGATGTGGCATAACAATTAACTGCCTCAAATTTGGTACGATCCGATTGCAGGTCTAGTAGCCGTGTAAGCGAACCTTCAAGAAAGTGAGATATAAAATATTTTTATAAAGTCCCATAAAGATATGTTGCTAATCGCCAAAATACACGTTTTCTTGCAACAGTAAAGGCAGAGAGATCAGATCAGCGCCGTAACTAAAAGTTAGATAGGTAAAAGTTAGTAGGTAAATGAAGGGCGCTGAAGAGTTTATTGACATTTTAAGCAGAACTCCCAGGTTTCACGTCACCATCAACTCGAACCAGTATTGCCTGAGAAAATCAAGCTACTTATCAATCACTTTGTTGTTGAAGAAGTATAAAATATGCGTTAAAAACTTGTGGCTTAAGTAACAATCCTGCGACAGAGAGAGCTTGGGGGCATTTGGAAACTTACTTACCTATACGTAAAGTTGATCGAGCTTCAAGTATGAGCTAAACAATTTAAGAGCTAGCGTAGATTTTGAATGACCTCTGATGGCTGTCATTACAGAGCAGTTTTAAGATGCTGGTTCCTGGAGATGTATCCTACCGTATGGGAGAGTTGCACAGCCTCTATTAGAGACTCACTACGGCAGACTCCAATCAGGGTGCATAACGAAGTTGTGTCATAATCCAAATATATTTTTTTCTATTTTCTCATTAGATGAATGGGTAGATGAAAATATTAGGTTGAAGAAAAAGTAATCCATTATTTTATCGGTAGATGGTGGTAGTGATCGGTATCTCGTAAAGTATAGATCGAACAATTCAAAGTTTATGCTCGTTGTCAAGGTGACTTTTCACACTAAAAAAATTGTATTGCTGTTTTCTGTTTCTTCCATTCAGTTGTGAATTGCAGGGTTTAAACAAGGGAAGTGAGCAAGAGAAAATTCTATACATTTTACAGTTTTTCTTTGGTGGCGAAAATGCAAGCCAGGCCGGTGAAATTATGAATGGTGTTTATGGTGCCGATACTGCGACAACTGATTAGGTGCAATTTTAACTTCGTCGATTCCGTTCAGGCATTTTTGGTGTTAAAGAAACTGTCGATAAAATCATAAAAATAAGCGAAGTTGACCGGCATGTTAGTAGTCGTAGCATCAGCCAGGAGCTAAAAATCGACCATAAAACAGTTTTGCACAAAAATTTTACTCCAAAATAATGGATTTCTTTTTTCTCAAACTAATATAAATCTGCACTTTTACTTAAGAAGGTATGGGAAATTGAAAACTTCGAAGTCCTTCTCCTCACCATTTTGGTTTTTTGGATTATGACACTTTTGCAGTGGGAAATGAGCGATATAAAGCTAAGAAGGGCCTGTTCCTGCCCTGTTCCGCTAATAAAACTCGACTACGAAATTCACTACCGAAAAACCAATGGGCATCCAAACTGTTCTTTGCTCCAATATGAAACTTTTTCCTGAACGTGACATTGTTGACCTCTAATAATGTATTTATATAGGATCCTCTAACTCCTAGTTGGAGCACAGGGAGTTAAGAACTTCTCGTCGTATATTTAAATGTCACCGGTATTTATGTTCACTTCTAAGAAAAATTTGCATACTCACATGAGTCAGCAACGGCCTTCTTGAGAATCTATTTCAAATATAGAAGAGGTTAGGTTAGGTTAGGCATATCAGGCTGATCTGAACAGATACCACATAGACCACAAGGGTCCGTAGCGTCACCAGTGTTGGTGGGGTTGTGTTAAGAGATAGAATTGATGTCTTACTTCATTTCCTTATATCCAGAGCGGTCGTTAAATTTATACCGATATTCGTAGTTGAAGATCTCTCCCTCTCTCTTCTAATTAACTTAGCCAGTGTAACGGTGGAAGAATTCAAATATTCGCTTAACTAAACTCAAATAAAAAATAAAAACAGACGTACACCACAAATAGGAGGAGGAGCTCGGCTAAAAACCTAACAGAAGTGTGCGCGCCTACTATTTATTTTTTTTTAGCTTAAATAAATCAGCTTGAGAGTTAATACGAGTAGAGTCCCATTTCCGAATGAGACTCAGGGTATAGAACTTCTGACGTGTAAACTGTGTCTGAGTGGCGTGTGATTCCTCAGAGTGAATTAACTTTAAAAGGAGCGTAAAAATTTAATTTGAAAATTCACCACAAATTTGGAAAAAATGTGTTTTTCTTTTCTTTTTGAATTGGACTTCTTTTTGTGTTCCTCTGCTTGTTATAGTGTAACGCTTTGTGTTCAGATTGATATCAAAATTAGTTGGTTAGTAGTTACTTGGTTTAAGTAAAATATAAACGAGCTTGCTATAATTTTTTTTAGTTTTCCCAATTTGCTTGGATCCAAAGCTGCAAAAAAGTGTTGTTTATAAATATCGAGCGCTAACCGTCGAAAGGGCGCAAGCGACAAAATTTTTGATGGTCAAATTTCGATAGAAATAGTTAGCTGAGCAGCACACGCACGAGCTTGAAGTACCGTTATGAAGTTGTGGCGCAAGCAGTTTTGGTTTAAGTGCTCAATTGAAAAAATTAAAAAAAAAAATTCATCTACTGAAAAATTTACTTTTTCACGCTTACGACGCTTGTTTGGCGGTTAGAGCTCGACAAGTAGTGGCAGTCTGAAAAGTGCTGGCTAAAATTTCATTTGCAAAAGGTTACTAAATGGATATGTAGAACGCCTAGAATTATGCTGCATGGAACTATAATATTTTTTTAATTAGAAATTTTGAGTTTCGAGTAGTTTTTTTAGGCGTATTTCTTTCTCATTTAGCCACTTTTGAAATTGCAATATATGAAATTTCAGAAATTCAGAGCAAAACTACCATCTCTTTCTATCTATTCTGATATTAGTTTAAAAATTAACTCGTTTCAAATTAATAAAAAAAAATTAAAAAAAAATCAAGAAATTAAAAAGCCCACACAAACCGAAAAACAGGTGATTATGGTTTAAAACTTACTAAGTAGAAAGCAAGAAAGAATTTGTTTATTTGAAGAATCACAAGCAAAAAAGGAGTTAGGAATTATTAGAAATTAAAATAGAATTTAGATTAGGTATGAAAACAAATTTAGGCATACAAATATGTGAGTTGAAAACAGGTGAAGACAAATTTTTATTTAAGCAAAAAAAAAAAAAACACACAAAACAAAGCAAAAATCGTAGGGTAAGAGTAGAAAGTGGGAGAAATAAAATGTCAAATTGGTTTAATGTTCAATATTTATGGCTTAGGATTTTCAAATTTACTACCGTAGCTGTAAGTTTAGACCTAAGAAATGGTGATGGATTGCATATGGAGTATGCAGAGAGGAAAAACGAAGAGTGAAGCGATATGTGAAAGTAAGCAACAACAGCTGGGAAATAAAAGTATAAAACAAAAATAGAAATGAAAAGTGATAAGAATTTTCAAATTCGAGAATTATAAATTGTAGAGGCTTCGTAAGGCAGGTGAGCAGATGTATGGAATAAGAGTTAGCAGTTAAGCTAAAATTGTGAAAATAAGAAAAAACAAATAGCAGTTAAGAATTATTGTAAATATGAACGTTTATTAATTATGATATACCGTTATTTTATAATAACTATTTATAACCTAACTAATAACTAAAGTACAAGCAAGGGCACCTCACCAAATGTGAGAAGAAAAGTTCGAGTATTCAAAAGGGTGGCGTAAGAGTCGTGTTGTTGTATGACGTAAACTTTGAACGCCTAAAAATAAGGTAAGCCCATAAACCCTTAACCCATAAACAAGTATCGTACAGAGTCATGTTATGATTTTGACACACTCAAAAAATATTTTGTTGTGATTTCAAGTTCTCTACAAAATTTTTAACAGTTAAAAACTTTGCGACTTAAAACAATACGACACTCACGGCACTCAGTGAACCAACTAATTATTCAAAAATGAGGTACCAAAAAAAAAATTTTATGCATATAATAGTTTTTCTTTTTTAATATGAAAAATTGTAAAAAAATCGCAAACACTTATAAAAGTTTTACTTTTTTATTATGAAAATTGTTATATAAAATGAGGAATACAACATTCGCAGGGTACAAAAAGTTTTCGATTTAGATTATATATTTAAAAATGAATCAAAAGAAAAAACACACACACACACAAAAAGAATGCATTGCATAGAAAAATTGTACTAAAACGCACCGTTATTTTGAAAACTAACTGCGTTTTTGCGTATCTCGAAGTCGCGTCTCATTTGCGGTGAATATTAAAAAATAATTGAATCTACAGTGGCATCAAGCAAAGCACATTAATGAGCTGCTTATCAATAAGAAGCAAGCGGGACTGGTCATTTCCGCACATTTTCTTATTTTCCAGCAGTGCCCAAAAGTATGCAATAAATATTTGTTCAAGCCATTTTTATTTTTCTTTTTACAAACGTGACTTGTATTCGAGGTACAAAAAGAGAGAGTAGAATACGAGCTCCTTGTCAAAAAAGTGTCAAAAATGGCGTAGCTACTTACGAATGAGAGAGCAAATATTAGTAGAAAAAAATTCCAGTGGAATAGTTCAAATATTTGCCATACAGCGCCATACAGGGTTCTAGATTACAAGGTTTGGCCTTCAGCTATGATTAAAAAAAAATTGTGAGGGTAACTTTGGTTGCCGTCGTAGCCGAATGGGTTGGTGCGTGATTACCATTCGCGAGTGCGTAAGTTCAAATTTCCGTGCATGAACATCAAAAAGAAAAAGTTTTTTCTAATAGCAGCCGCCCCTCGGCAGGCAATGGCAAACCTCCGAGTGTATTTCTGCCACGAAAAAGCTTCTCATTAAAAATATACACATTGTCGGCTTAAAACTGTAGGTATGTGGAGCGGCATCAAGCCGCATACCGCAAATAGGCGAAGAAGCTCGGCCAAACACCTAACAGAGGTGTACGCACGAATTATTTATTTATGTTTTAACTTCGGCTGCCACTTCACTGGGAACTAGGCAACAGAATTATGTTGTCATGGCCCCGGTTACGTCAGTTGATTCCTTCAAAATCGCTTAGAGCCAGTGAACGGTCTGATCTTGGCCATACCTCTAAAAATCTTTTCACTGTGTTAAAAAATGGCGTTGCTCTTCTCGACTAAGGGAACAAGTAGCAGAAAAAAAATCAGTGAAAAAGTTCAAATATTTGTCACACAGAGCACAAAATATGAGAGACGTTTTCTATCGTCACCTCACCACCGTAATGCAGCATGTAGCAAACTACACACAGCAGAAAAATGTCTTTCATCTTCATTATATATGTAGTTACGTTCGTATGTACGAAGGTTGTTGTTTATATTTCTGGCCCTGGTAACTATTAGTGTTGTCAGGCGCCACCTGACATTTCCATCGAACAGCTTCACATATTTTACCATAAACACACCCAGCACATTCTTATGTGTGAGTCATATTACTGTTGTTCACAGTGGGTTTAAAAAGTCAAAAGTCTCGCCAAAAAAAAAAAAAAACTAGGGTCTGTCAGACTCACGCACGGTAGAAGTGAAACTTCTAAGTTGGTTGTTCCATGCATGGGAGCCCCGGTTTAGATCTCCACATAAATTTATACTATTTATTTTTGTCCTTATTAGCTTCAAATTTGACACTTGGGTGCAGTGTTGCACTTGACGCTGACATTTCTTTGCACTTCCAATGGTATTTTTTGCCTACTTTTGGCGCGTTAATCAATTTGCTTTGATCACCGAAACGGTTGAAATGTCATTTTACAACCTTCTACTTCAACTATCGTCACTCGTTTGGCAAACGCACTCATTGTATCGCTTCGTCTCCTCCATACCTACCATCTATTTACTTCACAGCAGTTTCTTATTGCTTTCCCGCTTACACACATTCAATCGGCGCTTTATCTGATACTCACACACAGCACTCATTTGCACGGGCTATGGCTATCTATAATACCCGTTTTTGGTTGTCGATTGTCGGTTGCCTGCATGTCGCCAGTCTACTTCAATGCTTACTTGTGTGCTGTATACATTTCAGTTCATATTATTTCGAAATTATTCGCTACAGGGTGTGCTAGAGACGTTTGCATTTTTGCACTGGTTTATCTTCTAGAAGAGAGAGCGACAGAGAGAGCGAATAGGCGAGAGTGGGAAGGAGCAGCTGCTCCTTGGCCCCGCCCATTTGACGGATTTCGGTAACGCTCCGAACTTACCGTTTCACTCGCCTATTTTCAATCTGCCTTGGGGCCCCCGACGCGCCTAAAGAAGTTTCACTTCAAAAATGGAATTAAAACGTGAACATTTTCGGGCAATTATTTTTAACAATTTTCAACGCAGATCAACAACACAAGAACGCATCGATAAACTAGTAAAATCCGTATACGGTGTGCAAGCACCATCCTTAAGAACCGTAAAAAACTGCCTTCGTTTTGTAATTATAAGGCAAGCAGATCCTTACTGAATATTTTTTTCACAATATAACATATTTTTTAATTTTTTTCATTTATTAATTTTCACGTAAATGGCTGTCAGAGTCCATACAAATTGCATTGCCGTGAAACATGCGGGAAATTTTGTATGTATCTCGCGGTAAAGTAGTACTCAGATCACGTCGTGAAAGCACCGCGCTACATGCCAGCAACATTTTCTCACACCTATTTAATATGCACATGTCATTTACGATTGAGCGAAAACTGACAGTTCCTTTGCGAATGAGATGTCTGAGTCCGAATACTCTGAAGATATGACATTTTTAAGCGAAATGTCTTTGAATAGGCTGTAAGTAAACCTTCTTTATGTTTTTTGTGTGTCAATATGTATGTATGTAAGTGTATTGATTTGTTTAAAAGCACTTTTCTTACCAAAATTTGTCAATTGCTGCTGGGGCGATGTTTATACATTTGATATTTCACCTCACATCAGAATCAATGTTGCTAGCAACATTTTACGGTAAGCCAAATGCATGTTGCTGGCGAAATTTCACGACCGTGATGTTAGTCTAGCCTTAAAGGGGGGAAAATTGTGAAAAAATATGTAATTACTTTATCACCTTCAAAACTTTTGTTAAAAATCTATATTAGCAAGACTGAAAAAATCGTTGGAAGAAAGAAGAAAGTTAAAAGTCCGTCTGCAAACGTTTTTCAGTGTATATCTTGTATAGCCGTTTTTTATATTGTGATTTTGGTCATACATATTTGATATTATATTTGTGAGCTAGACAGCGGCAGTCTCACGCAAAATAATTAGGTTCCACCTTGTATATGCACTCAAAAAATGTAAATAGCATAATTTTGTGCTATTAGCTACTCCAGTATACTATTGTAATTGCATGCATACGTAGTACGTGTGTATATTCCACTTGTTAACTTCGAAAACAAATTCTAAATATTAGAAAAAAATCGTGAAGATGGTGTCCATACTTTTTTACTTCTGTGCCCTTATTTTCTATTTGAGGGCCTTAACCCTGGACCACTAAACATTCATCTAATAGACTACGCTCGCCTACAGTTTTGCGAATTCGACATATTCCCGTCACATCACCTCACTAACACGACTTTCATAAATAGTTAAATAATATAATATTTCTCTTAACTTACACTCATTTGTTTGAAATAAAAAAAAGGAAATATAAAAATGTGCTTGCTTTTTAAATTGTAGTCTCTGAGACGAGAGCTGATGATTAGTGACAGAGTAACGCTAGCAGTTGAGTTAATGGATACGAGCGAGATACCTACAGTAGGTAACCATTGTTTTTGGAATCTATTTGTTGTATTTATATTTATTATTCTCCCTTATCGGCGTACTATACCAGAGAATGTTAATGAAATGACTTCTCTGACATTTTCTGCTCGTATCTTAGCCACAGATTCTCTGGCCACAGTTCCAGCAAAGAAACAATACAAAAGCAATATTGGGTAACCTTAACATAATCACATTAACATTCTCTGGTTCCATATTTACACAACACAGCAAATTATTGCTATTCATAATCAGGGGAAGCAAAGTTGTGTTGCGAAATGTTGGACCTAGCAACAATATTGCTAGCAACATGTATCTTAGAATATGGTTGCTTAGTATTTCTCTGCGAATGCTATATGAAAAATTGTGTTGTGCGAGTGTTTTTTTGCACTTTTTAACTACAACGAGCCTCGTGAAAATTCAAAACAATTTTTTTTGTATTTTCATTTTCATATAATTTAAATCAAGCACGTAAGTTCCTCATTGCATAAAACCAGATTGAAAGGTAATACAAACTTAAAACATATTTACAAAATATCCATATATGTACATGCAAAAGTATATTTGAACAATTCGATTTATTAAGAATAACTGTTTTTTTTTATAAATATAGGAAGGCTATTATAAGAAGAAAGGAAAATGAACTTTGACCAAAAACAAAAACAAAAATAAAAACAAGTCATAATTGTTAAATGTGCTTTAAGTAAATGTGCTTCATTTATGCCAATATCCAAAATAAAAAGCAAAGCCAAGAGTACTAAAAACATAAGGAAATTTATTACTGTAAGTATTGCTGAAAAAATGTGAAATGTAAGGGCAGTGGAGCGTAGCAACAGCAATAACCGACAAGGAAAATTAACAAAACAAATAACAACACTAAAGAAACATGCAAGCGAAAAGAACTACCTCAGTAATATTTTAATAAAAAATAAACGTTTATACAAAAATGAGCGACCTATGTACAGTTATTGTTTAAGATAAATGCGAAAACAAAAAATAAAAATTTTTTTGAAATATAAATAACAGTAAGGAATAAATATAAGTAAGGAATAAATGAGTTACATAAAATCCAGTAAAGGGAATGTCAAGCAAACGAAATGAAATACTTGCGCGAGAAATATTCCATATCTGCATCTATGTGAGTTATGCTATGTTTACACACAGTTATAAAATAATGGATCTATAAAATATCGATATATGTTTACATTTAAAAATGAATAGCTGCTAGAAAAGCATGAAAAAAGAAGAAAACGCATATTTTTTCCAAGCAATTGAAATTAAAAATTGTGTTTGATTTAAATCAATATCAGCTCGCGCCCAAAAGGCCGTCATAATAAGTTTTAGCTTTCCATTAGTGTACAGCAACGGCAGATATTTTCATAAATTCAATTTATTTACAAAATACATGGAAAAAAAATCGCCACAAAAAAATTTAAAAATAAACAGAAACGAAATATTGCAAAAAATATTTTTTTCTTTACGAAAACAGCCAACAAAACTTGTAAGAACCAAAAGCCTGATGCATTAAGACCACTGTTTTACAAACACTCAAAAATATAACAATAAAACAAAAACAAAAAAAAAAAACAAGAAACAAATTGTAATTCCAAGTACCTGGTTGCGAGACAAAATTGAAAATAAGGGGAAAATCAGATATTGAAGCTATTCTCAATGGCATTATTTCTATATATCAATCAATGACAGGCACTAAGAGCGTGCGAAATAGAACTGAACAACAACAACAACAACTGAACTTTCATAACAAATGAAATAAATTCTAGAATAGCGAATAGCTATAAAATATTAAAGAATTCAAAGAAAAAAAAAACAGAAAAAACTGCAAAAAACAGACTAAAAAATATTTTGCATATATTTTTAACAAATTTGAACCTCAAGCGTGTACTGAAATGTTTCAAAATTTTCTTCTTAAGGCAACAAAAAAAAATACATTACTGGTTAAATTTCATTTGTGCGAAGTTTGGTGCAGAACAACAATGAAAAATATCTTCCGAATAGAAGAAGAATAAATGATTTTCAGGCTGTTGTTTTTGTTTTTTAATTTTTTTTTACTAGATATCTGATTTTGAATCCTTTCCCATTTCCTTAATTAAATCACTCTGTCTTTTTACAATATACGCAATATTTTTCATACTAAATTTTTTTTTCGAAAATTTTTTTTCGCAAATTTTTTATAAAAACGTAATAACAAATAAAACACATGTTTGAAAGTCTTTTATATCAGTAAAAAATTGCCAAAAAATATTTTTTTATTTTATTTGAGAAACCAACACCATTTTGTGCGACCCTTGTTTTTACTAACATTGAATTGGCTAAGAAACTGCACACCCGGAAATTTTCTAAAGATTCTGATTAAAAAGGTGAAGCTGCTTTTGAAAATATTTTGAAATTTGTTAAATTTTTGTAAATTTTCCATTAAGTTTGGAACTTTGGTTTACAGGGTTTTGTTATGCAAGAAAATTTTTTCAAATTTGTTAAATTCTTATGAGCTTTCAATAAAATTGAATTGGAACTTACAAGATTTTTGTTATCCAATAAACTATATTTTTATAAAAAATGAACAAAAAAAATGTCCAATGTAAATAATTCGACTATTGGAAAAAGATAAAGAACTTAATTATGTGAGCAACACTGTTGATGCAGGGTTGCGCAAAATTAATCAACCTATCGGAAGACTTATAATTTTTTGCAAATGGCGTCATACCTTAATTCTATTTGTGACTTGTGACTGGCTGTAGCATACAAACAGACAAGCAATGGAGCGCGTAAACGTCAACGTAAAGATTTTCCTTCCCCAAAATAATTTTTTTTTTATTCGGTAAAAAAGTTATTAAAAAAATAGATTATTAATTTTTGGAACGCGATTATTATTTTTTTATAACTCACATTTTTTTTTTTAATTAGTGAAAAAGTTATTCAAGCACAAATTGGATGATTAATTTTGTGCCACCTTGTACATATCTGTCTACGTTTTTGTATGAGTTACGAAGTTATGTTATGTTTTATGAATTTTCATTAAAAATTGCCTTTTATTGTTTTCAGCAAACACATTTTTTTTCAATAAAATTGTTTTCTACAAATTCATAACTCTTTCCTAAAATTTCTTTTTCTTTTATTTTGATTTCTAATTTTCACTAACTGTTTTGAATTAAAAATTAAAGAGTTAAATAAAATAAAATTATTTCTATGCCTAAAACATTTCTGTATTTTTTTTTCTAAATAAAACTTTTTTCTAGATATTTTTTATAAATTTTGATTTTTAAATTTCACCACCCGTTTTGAATTAAAATTAGTGAATTAAATTAAAATAATATTATTTCTATGCCTAAAATATTTCTGTAACTGTTTTTCTAAATGCAATTTTTTTATGATACATATTTTTTTGTGAAATTTTTAATTGCTAAATTTCATAAACTATTTTGAATTAAAATTCATTAATTAATTTGAATTAAATAAATTTAAATTATGTCTAATTAATTTTAATAAAATATTACTTGCAACAAAATTTTTTTTCTAACAGTTTTTTTTTAATTTTTGCTAGTTTAAATTAAAATAAAATTATTTCTATCCTGAAACATTTCTGTAACTTCTGCTCAAGACTTTTAAAAAGTTGCTTTGTTGAAAATAAATGCGCGATCAGTTTTCAAAATGATTCTAAACGAAATATTCTGATAAAATATTCGTAAAAATTATCTAGAAAAAAAAAATTATGTAAACATATCTCAGTAATTACCGATATTATGTACAAATTTCAACAGGAAAAAATTTGTTTTTTGAGGAGCAAAATTCTGGCAAAATATGGGGCAAAATCTTTGCACTCATTACATCCTGCGACCAAAACCAACTTTTTTTGTTATCCAATAAAGGGATTTTAACAAGATTTGCATTTCTGAAAAAAATTTCAATTGAAGAAAATACGCCAAGGGAAAACTGTTCTTTCAAGACCTTCACAGAATTTGTAATCAAATTTCTTTACATAGCCCTTTTTTATAAACTGAATATGGGAATATCTGTAGCACTGTGTGACAGTAAATGTGATCCAGATGAAATTAAAGCTTTCCAGACACTCAAAGGAAGTTTTTTTTTTTCAAATGAAAATTTTTTCAGAACTCCAATTCCTGTGAAAAACACTTGCAAAAACTCTTTCAGTTCAGAAACGATTGAGAAAATCTGTGAAAAATATTTAAGAAGTAAAAATTCTGTGAAAATATGGGTTGAAACCCAACTAAACTGTGTTTAATTTCAGAAATGATGAAAAACAACTTTGTAATATCTGGACAAATTGTCCAAAAGCAATGCGAATTTACTGTGGTTTGTTTGAAAAAATGCGAGAATATGAAAAAAAGTTATGTGGAGGTAAGTTATGAATTATGGAATGCACAAAAAGCTATAAATTATAGCAAAAAAAAAAAACACTTTTTTTTAAAAAATTTCATAATTGTCTAGTAATACTACATAAAGACGAAGCTGTCAAAATAGATGCGTGTCGGTTGAACAAACACTAATGAAGTATTTCAGTAATTCAGAAACAAGAAAAAAACTTTCTAAAATTTTTGCTATAATTTTTGTTGAACAAGAAAGTTTCAACGCGCGCAAAATGTGTTTAAAATTACTAATTTTTCCAATTAAAAATAACATACATATGTACATATTTACGCATATTTAAGTTGGCTAAATTTGAATTTTTCACTTAATGAGCTATAAAAAAATTCAAAAATTCAAAAATAAAAATTCGAAAATTTGTAAACCTTTAAATGTAAGCATAATTTAAGCGCCATTGCCATTATAGTTGTATATAAATGTCCAACCATTCTCTGTATGGAAGCACAATAATTTATAATTAAACAAAAAAAAAACTCAAAATTATAAGAGGTTCGAGTGCATAGCCAAGAGCATAAAACGAAATATTTACATACAGATACTTGCATATATTTATTATGAATATAAAGGAACAAAGGCACATTTATAAGCCAAATAGAGATACATACACACATGCGTGCACACCTACATACATTTCATTCAAACGCTGATATGGCGACTATAAAAAATTCCGACTCAAATGTCGCCAAGAAAAAATATAGTTTTTGCAATAAAATATGCAAATTTGAAAAATGAGCAAAAATAAATGCTTGCAAAAATTTATATTATATATACAAATCATTGAATTTTATATTTATAAACATACATACATACATACATTATTCATGTGTATTACTAAAATATTCTATGTGGAGTGGAAAAAAGAGAAATTCAAAATTCATGGTGTTCGATGTGCTAAAACGAATATATTGAATTTATGATTAAAAATTACAATAAAAATAAAAATGAAATAAAGAAAACAAAAAATACAAACAAAACACTAAAAATGCGTTTTTTTATAAATTTTTTTTTTAAAGAAACTCTCACAAAATTAAAGCTTAGACAAATCTCGCTATAACTCTACATTAGGGCGGCTGGTCAGTTTGTTCTTACTGCGCGTCAAAAAACTTGGCACGGACAGAGATGCTTAACCGACAGCTAACCTCAACCTACCTATCTTATAAGAAGATGAGCTGATGTCATGATGCGGGCTCCAAAATTGGCGACCCTTAACGCAGGAAGAGTAGAAGAGGCAGTATTTTTCAGAACGCCTACTTGGGGTTTCTCTGTCCTCGATGAAATGTTACCATATTTCCGGGACAATGGAAACATCCAGAAGCGGTAGAGGAGGGATTCTTGTAGTGGCACACCACTCGACATAGCAGATGACGGTCGCTTTAAGTGCGAAGGCATTTTAAGGGGACAGATACCTGTAAAATTTCGAAAAAAAAATTTTTGTTTTTCATAAAATGTTAATATAATCCTTTAAGAATATGCCAAAAAAATTTTACAACGTAAATTTAAGTATTTCTTATATTATAGATCGTCAACTGTGACGACTCTATTCTTTGCTTTCGAGCCTCTTCATTTTTAATTTTAGTTATTATCCCTTATGATTTTGTTTTTTTATTCTTTTGGTAGGAAAATATTATAGTACATTAGGCCAGGTCGATTTGTGGGGAGGCAAAAAAATCGCCCATTGCTCTGTGAAAATCATATTCTAGGGATAAAAATAAGAAACTTTGCCGAAGGAACCATACCTCTAAAACGAATTCTCATGTACCCCAATTTGGGTCGAACTTTTTAGTTTCTTTTCTATAATTCACTTAAATTAATTTTTTCATTTACATATGTTCTGACTAAATAAATTTCTTAAGAGAAAAAATAGATATATTATTATTATAAATAAATAATAAATATTATTATAAATAAATAAAAATAAAGAAAAAACATAGCCATTTAGCTGATTTTTTCATGTAAATGCCAAAAAGGGTGATATTTTATTTTAAGTTGCGGGACATCAGAATTCGTTTTAGAGGTATGGTTCCTTCGGCAAAGTTTCTTATTTTGATCTCTAGAATATGATTTTCACAGAGCAATGAGCGATTTTTAAATCGGCCCGCCCTAATGGACATATATGTTTTAAGATTTAAGGGTACAAGAAACTAAATTTTTAATGAAAGAAAGATTTCTTTTCACCATACTTTACTACATTTTTCATTATAACATTACACGGTGAAGCAGGAACAAATTTTTGTACATACTTTTTCTCAGGCTCCATAAAGAAAAATTATTGGAACCTTTTCATGTGCTGATTGGCGCTCGGCAGGGTTGCATTTCGTGTCCAATCTTTTCCCTGGTGGCAATTGAAGTCGTTCTTAACACCTCTTTTTCTAACGAAAACCATCAAAGAGGTATTCAGTGTCTAAAATCGATGACTCAGTTATTGTAGATGCTTTCCATTTCAATCCAACCGGGCTATTCGGGTCATGTTCTTCGATTTCGATGTAACTGCAAATTTTCTACGCACATGTCAAGACCGTCCTGCTATACGGCTGTACAAAGTGGGAGGTCATCGTAATGATTACAAAGCTTCTCCAGACGTTCATGAATCACTGCTTGCGTCGCATAATGCGAATTTTCTGGCCTCGAACAATATCTAACACCGAATTGCTGAGGAAGGCTAATCAGTCCCATGTGGCGATTGAATTTCGCACAAGAAAATGGCAATGGAGGAAGAGCCACACCCTGATGAAGAATGACGACAACATCGCCAAACAGGCACTGCGATGAAACTACTTCCAGCAGACAAGACAAAATGTAGGCAGACCACGATGATGTACAACGGAAGCTGAAATGAGGTCTTTCAATAAGACTTAGAATGAACTTAGAGCCATTGCACAAAGCCGTGTTTGACGGCGGAGAGGAGTTGTCGACGCTCAATGCTCCAACTTGGAGTTAGAGGATTTTATATATTTTTCTCAGACTTGGTTAAGTAGAAAAAAGCTTCTATTCTGAAATTAAAATAACATTTGAAATCTGAGCTCAGGGTCAAAAAGCAAATGGTTCATAGGCTGAAGCATATAACAATTGAGTCTTTACTAAATAAAAAATGATATTGAATAGTGAAAGTCTTTATTTTATTGTATTTTATCTGTACGAGTTCCATTGCTAGTCTGTGTTTCTGCTGCTGTTCACAAGTGTCAAATATGATTGATGACGAGGCCATTTGCAAAAATTATAAATCTTCGGATAGATTGTTTAATTTTGCGCCACCTTGTACTTACCCCTAACTTAGATTTAAAAAGTTTTGTATGTTATTGACAATTACTGGGCTTATTGACTTGACTTATTACTAAAATAATAGATTATTAACAATACTAGATTCGCTTTTTCCAAGACAATATAACTCTTATGTTGAAGAAAAAGTGCCTTAGCCGAGCATCAGTAGACAATAAAAATTTGAAGTTCAATAAGCAACACAGTAAAAAGTGGATCGATCATTCGTCTATAACCTACAGTTTTAAGCTGACTGCGAACGGCAGCTCGTTTTTTTTACAAGGAGCTCTTCATAAAAAATATGATTGAATTGCTTGCATAAAATCCGTCATTTCCATTAATTTTTGAGTTAGGTTAGGTTAGGTTCAACTGGTTGACTTGCAATCTTTTTCGGTCCATACCGATACCAGATAGAGTTCATTAGTTCTACGCTTTGAAATAGTAGTAATACTACTTACTTACTGCTGTCCTGATCTTCTTGTGAAGTAATCCTACACTTCAAATGTAATGTGTTAAAATTCACTTAAGCCATCTAAATTCGACTCTCAATCATTCTGTCAATAGTTGGTAGCGTAATTTACAAAATCAAATGGCAGAGCTAATGTTTACTCAGCTTATATACACAGTGGACATAGCCAAATTACAAGCGTTATAAAAAAATTATTTGCTAAATTTCCATGAAATTTTTACAAAAAAATGTGGAACGCTTCACGATTTTGCGTGTCATCCTTGCGCAGGGGCCATGCTAATCTTCTCTGTATCGTTCCAATTTTAGTATATGTTCTGCCGAAGCAAGAACAAGTTGTCTCGGTTTATTATCAAATTTGTACTACCGATTTGCTGAAAAAGCACCTATGAATTACAGAATAAATGTAGATAAACAAATTTTTCACACACTCAACGAGTCAGCATGTACCAAGCAACAACAATAACCATTGCTAGTCTGTTATTAATGGTATGCGTTGAGCGAGAACAGCTATGAATAGCTGTGGAACAGTTGTGTTAGCTGTCATTAAACAGCTGGCCATGAGCGCAGGGTTGCTTTGTGTGAGATGTTGAGAAATGTTAGTCTTTTATTTGTTATAATTATTTTTACAAATGAATGGAATGCATTGCAGTAGAGCACTAAAATTATATGAAAAGGTATAAAAAACACTTGCGGGTAAATTATTTTACAGCTTAAGACATTTTATGAAACAATACCAATTTTATCAAAATAGGTTTTTATTCTACCAGGTGCCTGCATGCCAATGAGGCTGAAAGGTTAATAAGAGAATATGATTTTATTGTTTGATGATAGTGGGAAAAATGTTATTTGAAGTAATGCCCCTAAGTAACTAGAGATTTTCCTCATATCTCATATCTTGACATACCAACTGCGACTGAAGTAACGAAGCAATTCGCTATAGCTCAAAAACAGCGATTGATAAATCATGTCAGCGATGCAGCATCCAGCTTACTTCGGTTGAATTCTTCTCGAAGACGTTTAAAACGCACAACGGTAGCATTATTTATTTTATTTATTATTTAGTATTTATTTTTTAAAAATGCGTAGTCGAAAAGACGAACGACGAACTTTGTGTGAGTTTTTCGTTCCGAAGTTATTTTTCTTGTTTATTTATCTGTTTGGTATGTACAGTTGCAATACAATATGAGTGGCAACAAAATTTATACTGACGAAGAAATTGAAAAATTTCTTGCAATGTGCGGCGACGAGAATGGGTTAGACGATGAGTTAGACAACAGCGAACTAGAATCTGATGCAGAAATCGAACAAAACGAACGCTTAGGGGATGCAAGTTCTTCAAAAGAATCAACTGACACAAATGAAGATAAGAATTTATTGAGAGCCAAGTCAAATATAATTTATTTTAATAAATCTATTTTGCGGGGCAAAAATAAACATAAGTGGTCAACAAAAAAGGACAAATCTTATCGTTATGGTCTAAATGTAGTACAAGGAAGACCAACACGCCATTACAAAAATATAACAGACCCACTGCAATGCATCCAAATGCTCAATACACCAGAGATCGTGGAGAAAATTGTTCAATGAACAAACATTGAGATTGCTAATCGGCAGTCCATCTTATTTGTTACTACAGATGAAGCTCAAAGGAAAGCAACTTCTTCAAATGAAATTTCTGCCTTAATTGGACTCTTGGTATTAACAGCAGTCAAGAAAGATCAGCATCTGTCTGCAGATGAATTGTCTGACAGATTTTATGGTGGAACAACATATATTTCGATAATGACGAAAGCAAGGTTCAAATTTCTTATGTCGTGTTTTTGATTCGACGATAAATCTGCACGCCATCAAATAGTTGAAGACAAATTTTCCCCCATTAGAAAAATTTGGGAGATGTTTGATGATTGACGAGCAACTACTAGCGTTCATGGGAAAATGTAGCTTCCGGATGTGCATTCCAAACAAGCCTAGCAAGGTATGGACTCAAAATGGTAATGATATGTGATAGCGGTACAAACTACATGGTTGATGCTATGCCGTATTTGGGAAAAGGATCAAACAAAACCACCTTTCCACTTGGTGAGTACTACGTAAAAGAGTTGACTAAAACTGTACATGGTTCAAATAGAAAAGTTACAATGGATAACTGGGTTAGTTCGATTCCTCTTGCTAATTTTTTGGCATATTGAATATGGCTTTTATAAACAGCCACATTATTTATTCACTCAACGTATTTAAAACAAAGAAAACACCTCTTGGCAGTCCAGCTTTTATGAAAAAATTGCATTCTGCCCTTATTCAAAGTCACTTGACAAACAGACTTGAATTACCAGCATTGTCTACGTCGTCGCTATCAAATATTGAAAATGTTATTTCTTATGATGAAAATACCGCAGATACCAATCGCCAAAAAAATTTAACAAAAAAGAGAAAGATTTGCGCAATTTGTACCCCTGCTAAGTGACGGATGACGAAATCATTTTATGCAAAATGTAAGAAAAGTCTTTGCGGGGAGCATACATATAATAGATCTTTGTGCCTCTTGTACAAAATGAGAACTTTCATTCCCCTAAGTATTTTATTTTTTTAGTTAATAGTATTATCTTTATGAAAACATACCATTCAGTGAATAATATGTTATTAAATTGCTAATTTTTTTTGTTTCTTAGTTTGTATTTTGTGCAAAATTCAAATGAATCAGAGCTGTGAAAATTTTGTATATGTATAATAAAAAGATTTAAGAAAAACTATTTGATATTGTTTTATTTAGAAGATATATAAACAAGGCAATGTGAATATATTAATTTTCGTAGGTTTTGATAGGTAGGATAATATATTAATGACTTTGAGTAATGCCGTCGTCCAACCGTCGCACAGTGCGGCCGATTCCCAAAAAAGCTGGCCAAAAGTCGAAAACAAAAGATTCTAGATAGAGTTTTTTTGTCTTTGGGTTGGCTACAGTAATGCCTTGAGTAGTGAAAACCGTTCATAGCAACGTCCTGTACCCTAAGTATCCTCTGTATTTTCAGTCGCAACGTGGCCTTCGTTTGAGCATCGTCGATGAATAGTGAAAGTTGTACACATTCGAAAGATTTTGTAATGGAGTAAATTGAACAAAACCAAATGGAATCATCTTCGGAAGGTTAGTAAAATACGAGAAATCTTTAGTACATATCAACACCTCGATACAAAATTTTTAGCTGCAGCAATACGTAGATACATTTTTTGCAATTTTTTTTATAAAATTTGAGTTTTCAAACTGTATAGTAATACAAGCCGTCATATGCTGCTTTGAAACCTATTAAAGGTTACTCAATAAAACAAGATTCAGCTGCTACCACTTGCTACCTTGCGACCCCGAAAACATATAAATTTACATGCATCTTGATTATGTTCTAGAATATACGCTATTTCACGTGAGGGGGTGGCCAATAGGGGTGGAAGGGGGTGGATTTTAAAAATTTTAAGATCAAATTCGTAATTAGCGACCCCGACAAACCCCGAGTAAGAAATTTTGAATCAATTACTTAATTCTTTGAGTTTTGGCCAGCTTTTCGGGAATCGGCCGCACTGTGCGTCGTTACCAACATAATTTTCTTCAAGAACAATGCAATCATTTCAGCATCACTCTAACACTTACATATATACCACTTTTGTAGAACGATTTATTTTTTGCCTCAAATATCCGATTTTGTGAAATTTTTTTATGTTTTCTGGTTATCACCTCATTGGGACGTTTGAAGTAAGCCAACCAACGTTTTATTGTTGTTTCTGATGGAGCGGAGGCCCCATAACACTTTTCTAGCCATTGCTTCGTTTGAGCGGTATTTTTCCCACCAAGAAGCAGTGTAAAATTAAAACACGAAATTCTTTTTGAAAATAACAAAAGTAGCGTCACTATTAGCACAATAACTCACGAACTAATAAATGGAATACAATGAAATTTTAACAGCTGTGTTTTTAAGGTTAGTACTAAAAAAAAATTAGTATTGAAAAGGAGGTGAATGCAATAAAACTAGTGCCATCTATGTGTTAGGTCCGCGACTTTTCAGCCCATGTGCTAACTCCCTCCCACTTTTCATATTAACAAAAGATAACTTCTTTTATAATTGGCACTTTTTTCCTTAAAATTGCATGTAGAATCCAGATCCGCAACGAATAACGTCGAATAAGATCGTTTCATACAAAGTACCTCACCCTATTGCATCTTCTATGTATCATAAAACCGGTCTTTGGGTCAGAAATGTAATGCCACTTTTTCAAAAGAAAATTCAAAAAAGATTTAACTTCATATGTTGGGTATGGTATTGTGAAGGGTATTTGTGTTCGCTTTAGTAATATACTGGTTATTTGAAGGTCTCGATCGCAGTAGTTGACATTCGTTTGAAGCGTAAAGATCCCTTTTTATCTGACGTCAAAAATGTCTACATTGGTCCCGAGAAAACAGCATTTGCGGCAAGTTATGCTTCATTATTACCTTTAAAAGAAAAGTGCAGCTGAAACATGTCGTATATTGATCAATATTTACGGCAATCACGCTGCATCAAATACAACTTGTAAAGAGTGGTTTCGAGGATTCCAAAGTGGCAATATCGACGTGAGTTATAAATATCGCAAAGCGGCATCGAAAAATTCGAAGATACTCAACTACAATAATTGTTGGGTGGAGACGCATGCCGAACCCTTGATGATATGTCTAAAGAGTTGGATGTTCATAGACCAACCGACGGTAAACGCTTGCACGCGATGGGAATGGTCCACAAGTCAGATAAGTCGGTGCCACATCAATTGAAGGAGAGGGGTATTGAGAGACGTTTGGTGAAGTGTGAGATGCTTCTTGAACGGCAGAAAAGAGAAGGTTTTCTGCATCGCATGGATGATGTATCACTGGTGATGAAAAATGGATCTATTATGTTAACCCTAAGCGTCGAGAATGTAGGAGCCTGCCAGGTAAACCAGGTCCATCGACAGTGAAAAAAAATATTCATGCTTCAAAGTTTATGTTGTGCATCTGGTGGGATCAGAAGGATGTCATATATTATGAACTCCTTAAACCATCTGAAACTATGAAAGGCGAAATTGAATCGAGTTTTCAAAGAAAAGCGGCCGGAATGGGACTATAGACATGACAAACTGATTTTGCTGCAAGACAACGCCAGGCCACACGTTGCTAAATCGGTTCAGAAATCTTGTCCCACCCACCGTATTCCCCAGACATTGCACTTCCGGATTACCATTTGGTCCGATCAATGCGTTCAGCTCTTATTGGAGAGCGGTTCACTTCTTACGAGAGCAGCGCAAACTGACTGAGTGAATGGATCAAGTCAAAAGAACTCGAAAGAACGAAAACTTATTCCCATACCCAATATTTAATCTATTAATTAATGAATTAACCAGATGTTATCTAGCAATTTTATTGATCGACCTTTTTTGATTTCAGCAAAACCAAAATTTTGCGCAGTATGTCAAAACCCACTGATAGATGAATAGATAAATGATGAGAGTTTTCGTTTTATATAAAAACTTTTTGATGGCAAGAATGTGCAGAAAAAAACAAAAAAATTTCGTCGAGAAGGAATTAAAGAAAAACTTATTTTGTTTTATTAATTAATACACTTTACTATTTGTTTATTATATTTTTTAAACACAACTTTCTGGTTTAAACTTACAAACATCTGTTTTATGTATTTCTAGTTTTTAATTATTTCAGTAACAAACATTTAAAACATTACACTTTTTATGAAAGTTCTGTAACTATGTATTGGCGTACATACACTTTATAAAGTTTCGTTTTTTTTATCGTAAAGATTGTGCACTCTACACACGCAGTGGTGGAAAAGGCACATAGCAGTGTTTTCTTCTAAAAAAGAATTATAGTAAAAAGTGATAATTAGAGACTCTGACAATGGGACAATGAAAAATATTTGAGAAGTATTTATACTTTATAAAAAATTATAAAAACTAATAGGAAAAGTTTGATTTACGTACAATGAAATGCATACGTTTTTTCATAAATTTTTTGGATAAATTTGGATAAATTTTTAAACTTATTACAAACATATAAAAATATTATATAGAGGAAGTGTTGGCTTTTACGTATAACAAATATGAGATTTCTTTAAAATAAAAACAATTTTTTCATGGAAAAGGAACACATTTAAATTCACTTATTATACTATAAATAGAAGCATTATTTTTTCCAAAAATTTATTATTGTTAAAACATCTACAGGAAAATTATTATGATGAAATACGCAAAACACTTATCTCTTTAACAAATGTAGTAAATCTGAGAGCCTTTTCCTCATCTAACCAATAAACTGCGCTTTACTAAGCGAACCGATAAATTAGTCTCAGCTTTGAAGTGCTCTTCAATTTTTTTTGATTTCTTAACTGGCTGACAGAGAAAAATTTGTCAGTTCCAAAAACTGTGGCTGGATAGTGAGAATTCGCAATTTTTCGAGACTGGTTATGCTGATGAGCAAAATTAGCTGTTCTTTACTTGCATTGCCTTAATTCATTTCACTACACTTCGAACCTCAGTTGAAATTTGAAAGAGCACAGCAACTAACCGTTAACTAAGTGCGTCAGCTCGAGAGCTTAATAAGCTTTTGAGAGAACAAAAAGTGTCTATCGGCATGAAAAAGTGAGCTGTGATCATTGCAAGGCGCATTCATTAAAGGTGGTGGCACTATACCAACATCAATGTTCTGTACGTTTGATTGTCAAAGCAAAGTATTGGGAAACTAGGAAACAAATAATGAACTCGCCTTGTTTCATTCTGATCTGACAGCCATATGCACACGGCGAAAAAGAAAAAACAAACAAATCAGCTGATTTACCAACACCACCTTTAATAGATTCGCCTTGGATCATTGTACAAAAATACAAGTAAAAATACTTTTCTTCTTCCTATTTTTTGACAGGCACCCTTGGTGTGAGTTTGACAGGTAGTCAAGTGTGTGATGGTGTGAGTGCTTGGCCTCTTTGCTTGCGTGTATTGGCGGGGTTGCTATGTCAAATTAGTATTTTTATAGTAACATTAAAAATAATACAAAAAAAGCAAAACAATACTTATGACTTGGAAAATTTATAATAAAAAATATTTAAAAAAATAACATTAAAAATTAGATAAAAAAATGCAAAATAATATCTTTGACCTGGAAAATTTATAATTAAAAATATATTTAAAAGTAATATTAAAAATTAAAAAAAAAATGCAAAATAATACCTTTGACTTGGAAAATTTATAATAAAAAATACTTAAAAAAATAAAACTAAAAATTAATAGAAAAAAACTGCAAAATAATATCTTTGACGTGGGAAATTTATACTCGTACGTGCTTTTTATTCAGAAATATCTGAATTTTTACGTAATTTTCTTTACTTTTTGATACGATTTTCTTTGAAATTTATTCATTTCTTATGCAACCATTTTAGGTTAGGTGAGGTTTTTGTGGCAGTCGGTTTCGAAAATAGCCAACTCATTTATACCAACTCACTCAGACTCATGCAGCCATCTTAAATAAAATTGTGTTTGGAATCAGCTGATCTCAGCTGTGGGCATTTTTTGATAACCAGCTGAGAGTGTTTTTACTTATGAATCTGTACAAAGGCTACAAATTACAGGCTAGTTGAGAAAACGGCCTCTAAACGAAAATAATAAAAATTAATTTACGATTCCATAGACATTTTCATACGAAAATTTTACGCTTGTTAGAACACCTAAAATATTATAAAAAGTTAATAATCACTCGTATATAAATTCTAATGAGCCTTTTAGGAAAACAAATTTTATGTGTAAAAAATATTTAAGTTTGTAGGTAGTTTTTGGCATGCGATATTTAGGTCGATTAAAGTAAAAATAATGGAATCTAAGTTTTATGTGGTAGGCACTGTAGATAGTATTGCACGTTAGTTTGTGAATTGTGTTTGTCGTGTTTTTTTGTTATTTTTATTTTTTGATTGAAAAGCGGTTTAAGTAAAAAATTGACATAAAAGGTTTGGGAAAATGAAGTACTCTGACTACATTCCCGTTAATATTACGATAATGTTATATAATATGAAGCACATTGCAGCTCAGCGGCGGCCTATACTCTGTGCCCATTCCAGCAACAAGCACCACTGAGTGAACAATTTTATGCTTTCTCCACACTTAATCATGCTTCATTTCCGGTTGTAGATCCAGCCAGGAATTCAAACCATTACTAGAGATTTCTGGATCATTTAGAGGGATTCTCAGCTAATAAAAAAAATAGAAAACTTCTATTAGACAAAAATCACTTTTTAGGCGCCCGCCCGCCCACTTACCATGCCCATGATGGGACTGCCGCCATAGAGGAAGCCCTTTTGTGAGCACACAGTCACCTCTAGCTCAGTTTGTGCCAGCTCGGCAGTCGATATGAGATACTCAAATGTCGCCTCATAAACGGGATTGCAGTTGTCCTTGATTACCATTGTCTTACGCTTTGATTCTTTGCTACGTCCTGGCAGTAGATAGAGTTTAACATAGGGATCCGGTATGTTGGAGGGATCACGTAGTGGGAGATAGATGATTTTGTGTACGGTAACAGTGAGTTTCTGACGCTGTACGCTATAGCGCACAGAAAGTTGTATGCGACCGAGACCGAACTCCCCGGACGAACTGCTCAAATCGGGCATACGATGGGTGAGCACCGCTTCGCCAGACTCCAGAGCAGCAGAGTAGGGTGTAGAAGTTGGTGAAGCTTTCATTGTTTCAACATGTTCCTCGGCAATGGGAGATTCAACTGAAATGCGGCTCGTTTGTGATTGTAGATCCTGCGAAAAGTAAGGCATCGCAAAATGTTAGAGTTTCATAAGTTTTATCTCAATTTTATTGCAAGTTTCTAGCGTACCTTGCTGCTCTCCTGCGTGGGCGTTTTCACCGAGCTCGATCGTGTTAGCGCTGCTGAAGACTCTGAGGAGCCCGCATTGGGCTCGGTCTCTTCTAACACCTCGGCAGGCTTGAGAATGCGCAATGAAAGAGACATAATCAATTTGGATTCGGGACCAGATTTTTGTAGCTGGAATGGCTGTGAGACCAATTCCATATTTTTCTTAGGTAGCAGTAAATTCAACGGGTACGTATACTGTCCGATGTCGTTGCCTGTCTTCTGGTCCACAATACGTATTTGCAGTGACTCATTTTCCGGATTGCCCACCAGGAAGGTGAAACCTTGCTCCCACACGGGCGAATCATCGCGCATAATCATTGCAGTCTGCTCCTTGTGTTTGCCAACCATGGCAATTAAGTAGGGATCGGGTTTGGAGCTGGTGCGCGCTTGCTAAGCAGCGTTGAGACGAAGAAAAAAGTTTTATCGAAAGCACTTCATTGAAATCATTATTTAGTAAATAGTAACCTTCAAATTCTTCGCCGAATCGACGAAGACAGTGAGTAGTGATGTGCTCATGGAAGTTACTCGCAGCAGTTGCGTCTCCAGTAGTGCCGCTTGCAGGTCGGTAGGATCGGCAGTCAACTTATACCACTGCATGCGTACGTGTAAGAGCCCATGCTTGGCGTCCTCCAAGGTTAGCCACTGCGTTCAGTAAAAAATATATTATAAAAATATACGAGTATAAATATAAAATAGCAAATATTGGGTGTAACTGTAACTGTATTTACCGTGTCCACAATGCCTCGCTTGATCACATTGAATATTTCGATGGTAGCTCTAGAAGATACAAAAATTTTTAGTGTCGTTTCAAGATTGTTTTTAGAATTAATTTGGACTTCGAGTGAACTGAAGAAATGAGTAAAGAATTATTAGAAAACAATAGAACTTGAATGAAGATGATTAAAATGCTTAAAAAAGGCGTTTGAACTTGCTGCGGTTAGTAAGCTCTGGCGTAGGCAAAGCAACTATTCATGTTAATTCAAATTAGCAGTGGGTTTAACGATTAGAAAATGTTAAAGAATTAAAAAAAAAATTCTAATGCTTATTTAAAGGATTGGGGAATAAGTTCATAGCGTGTTTATATTTTCTTTTATTTTACAACGATTTGTTTGCTGTTTGGCAAAGGGTAAGTATTTATTCTACGAGTATAGAACTCTTTCTGCTCTAAAACTAACAAAACTATTGTATGTTAATTGTATTTTTGAGTTATTTAATTTTTTATTAGTTTTGAGATTTAGCAATGGGATACCCAGGAATCAAAAATCAACATTTTCGACACCTGCTCTTCTTTGCTTTTCATCGAGGTCAAAAAGCTGCCGAAGAAGACCGGGACATTTGCGACGTGTATGGAGAAGGTGTCATAGGTGAGTCTACAGCGCGGAAATGTTTTGTGAAATTCAAAAATGGCGACTTTGACGTCGGTGACTCGTCCCGCAACGGAGGGCTGCCTTCTGAATTCAATGAAGAACGTCTCACTTTTGAAGGGGAACGGTCGTAAAACCAGTCGTGAATTGGCTGCGACCATAAAACAAGTCTCAGTCACCCTCATTCAATGGGATTTACCGAAAAATTGGGAGCCTGGGTGTCTCACGAGTTCAACAAAAAAACAAAAAAACAAAGAAAGTCAGCTTTAAACTGCTTCTCAGCAACTCGCCCGCCATCGAGCAACAAGCGATCATAAACAGCACGAATTGTCCCGGGAAATGAGAAATGGTGCCTATACATCAATATGAAGCAAAGGAAAGAGTGGGTCGCTCCAGGAGATACGCCAAAGCCGAGAATCAAGCTGAATCTTCATCCAAAGAAATGCTTGAAAATAATGCCACGGTCAAGGAGCTCTACATTGCCCAGCTAGACCCCGTGATGACCTGATGGACATGGTCAAACCATACTCTTTCATGACAACGCCGGTTCCCATGTTGCACAAGTCGTCAAAACCGTGCTCTAAGAGCTCGAATGGGGGGTATTGCGGCATCCGCCGCATTATTCGGACCTTGCACCGACCGATTATCATCTTTTCCGCTTCCTGTCAAACCATATGCGGGGCATTATCTTCGATAACAAAGAGGCCCTTAAAAACTGGCTCAACTACTTCTTTGACACCGGGCCAGGCGATTTTTGGCGGAAGGCCATCAACAAATTGGTCAAGAGATGGGACGAGGTTGTAAACAGCAACGGCGAATATACATATAATTGATTAACTTATGCTTGTTGTTTTTTGTTTAAATAAAAGTAAAAACGCTACGAACTTATTCCCCAACGTAATTCTTATACGAATCAGAGTACTTTTAGTTAGAACAATTTTTGTATTTCATTTAGTTGACTTTCCGAAGATGAAATCTTAATTCAACCCTTTGTAATATTTTTAAAACTTGTTAGTAATATTTCAAAGGCAGTTTGTGTAATTTGTTGCGCAAAGCTTCAACAGAACGTTGATGATTAATTCCGTTCTAACGAATCAGATATAAGCCTAAGTCTGTAATTATTTGCAAAGCGCTTGGACGAGCAAAGAAATTACTATACCTATGAAAGCAGAATCGTACAAAAATTAACTGCCGAAAGTCTTAATTGTATAAGTTTTCGTGCTGACTTTGACCTCTGCGTATAAAACCGGCAGTGAACAACGCTATACTTTTTTTTCTCAGAATTACAAACTTTTTCTAAGCTATGCAGAATTTCTTTAAGATGCGGACAGCATCAGTTTTTTCAAGTTTATAATACGCTATTAGCTCCTAAAACTCGATGAAACTGTTATTATGTACATATATCAGGGTTATTGGATTGGAGGCACTTTTTCTAATACGGTGTTTTTGACAGATCACGCAGGACGACTGTTAAAATAAAAATCCGTAATTTTTTCAGTATTTATTGACATTTCGTCATGGAGACTTAGGCCTCAGAAACGTTCACAATTCGTACTTAACAAAATTACGAAAATCGAAGCTCTGTGAAAAGTTTTCATCGTGCGCTCAGGCCAACTTATGGTGTACATAACCGTTCTACCGAACGCACTATTCGGCAAACCATCGACAAAATTGAGAATAATTTTACATTATTGGATGATACTTCACCGACTAGACTACGTACAGCCCGAAGTGAAGACTCGGAGTAATCGATTCGGTGCCGATCTCAACAACTTGGCGCATCTTATGGCGTTACTTGGGCAATTTTACACAAAGATCAGGATATGAAAGCATATTAAATACAGCTAGTCCCAGATTTGAAGCCGCGCGATCATCCAAAGCGTCATCATTTCAGTAGTTGAACTCTTGAAAAACACGCCGAAGAACCGCATTTTGAGGTCATAACAGCGTATTTTGCAGCCCTTTCAGATTCCCACTTTAGGGATGGAATTCATAAATTGGAATCTCGTTGGAAGAAGTGTTCCATTGATAATCAGGGAGACATACTTGTACGTATGTATGTATGTACTCGTACATTTACTGAGTCTTGTAGTAAAGGCCTCAAAAACCAAAATTTGCTTGGTTCATTGCATTTGTAAAATTCTTCTTTTCTCATGTGAAAAAATTGACAAAAAAATGTGGAACGCTTCACGATTTTGCGTGTCATCCTTGCGCAGGGGCCATGCTAATCTTCTCTGTATCGTTCCAATTTTAGTATATGTTCTGCCGAAGCAAGAACAAACGCAGGAGTGTTTAGTTAATATTTATACTGTACATTTAACGAAAAAGCAGCCGAGAATCATAGCATGAAAAATATGAAGTGAATGAAAAATGCATTGCAAAATGCAGGCACAGCTGCAATTTCTGCAAAGTCAAAGGCTGACCTTTGAGGGTTGAATGGGCATTTTACATATACAAGGCCCATTTGTACAGAGTGGTAAAAGTGGTATAATGCAAAAAGGAATTCATTTCCTACGCCAAGGCATAGATTTACTGACTTTCGTGGGTCATCGGTTAATAAATAAATTTAGCAAACTAAAGCTGTCATATACGCAGACGTTTTACTTGGAATAATTTTATATTCGAATACGGAAATTTATTAAAATTATTATATATAAATATTTCCCTAAAAATTTAGCGTTCAACTAATAAACAAACAAACACAAAGGTGGTGTCCTTGACACTGGTTTCCAAGCATCAAAGCGGCCGGCTGTAAATTTTCATGCGCACACTTAATCAAACACTCATACACCGCTGCTTAGATGCACAAACATGAAACATAGCATAACAACTAGCTACCTGGCCGCAGAGACGAAGCAACCAAAGCAACAGCGCAAACAAACAATGCCCTTCCCCTAATCACTAACCGCTCATTCATCAAACGCCTGTGCAGTTACTACAAGTATTTTGTTGTAGTTAATAAGTTCAGTGTGGAGGAGCTCTTGATCCTTTGTGTCAACATCAGCTCGTTTTCTCATTTATCCATCTTCATTAACGCTTTAACGTACGTCTTTAACGTGTAATGATTTCACGTCGTGACAAGCTCTTGAATCTACCTTGGGCGCAACAACGCTACGAACATCATCGTGCCAATCTGCATTCCGCCAAACCGGCCATCGATATGCGCTGCCCACCCTTCTACTCGCATGTCATTCTCAAGCCGAAGAAGATGCAAAAGGAGAAGGAACGTTTGCATCGCATCGAAGTAGAAAATGTGCGACTGTTGCAGAAATTGGGCGATATCATGAAGACGAAACGAATGTCGGATTTGTGGTTGGCACCAAGACCAAAGTGAGTATAAGATATAGGGCGTATAAGGTAGATGGGAAGGAGATACATTTAAGAATAAAAATAATGTAATTTTCTGCTTATTAAATGTTGAATGCTTCCATGCTTTTATTTCACTGCTCAATTATATCTAATCTTTCCAATCTCTTCTGCAGTTTTCTACATCGCGAAAAATTATTCGAAACACGTCCGTACTCGAGCCTACCCAAATTGATAACGATTTATGGACCGAAATCATCAGTGGAACACGAGATGAGTTTGCAAAGAACTTTGAAATCGCCGAACTCGCTAATGGTGCACAGATGTCCGACTTGTAGTGGAAAACCCGAGCGTACTCAAGTGGTAAGTGAAAAATCTAAGAAACATTTATTTTTAAGGGAATTTTAGAATTTCTACAAAACGATATAAACAGATAGATTCCCACATACAGCACAGTCTTGCAAGGTGTTTAGGTTAAGCTCCCACTTACCCAGCTACCCAGAGATGATATCACTGGAGTAATAAACTTCGAAAAGAAGTTCAGAATTGAAGTGCATAATAAGTGAAACTGGAGAAACCCGCATTTGAAAGGAAACTCCAGGAGTGTACCTTGCACTGGTACACAGATGGATCGAAGACCCCAGAAGGCATAGGCGCTGGAATTTACGGTGCAAGAACCAAGCGCTCTGTGCCAATGTGTAATTTTCCAAGTGGAGACGTATGCAATCTATCTATGTACAGAGATAAACTTAGACAGAAATGTCCGAAATGAGCGAATCGCCATTGTGAGCGACAGTCAGGCAGCACTGAAGGCCATATCGTCCTGAGATATCAAGTCCACACTTGTCCTTGAGTGTATCGAGAAAATCAATCTACTAGGAACGCACAATCGCATCTGGCTAATTTACGTTCCAGGACATAGGAGTATAATTGGGAGCGAAATAGCGGACCCCTTTGCAAAAGAGGCTGTGGCTTCGTCGTTAATAGGACCCAAGCTCTTCCTTGCCATGGGACAACACACCATCACGGAGAAGCTTAGGAGTGAAGAGCCAGGGCTAAGGAGGTTTGCTGGCTCCAAAAAAGGTTTAGGCAACTCATAACCCTGAGACAACGCCAAGCCTGGAAATTTATAGAAAATATATAGAAAGTGCTCGGCAGTCTCCTTCCATGAAAAGTCCCCACAGCTCGTGGAATGGGAATAAAATGGTAAACATAGTTTTCCGCATGTGTCCCGATAGTCCAATGGCCGGTAAACACAGCTACGAGTTTGGAAATTGAATGGCGTGGAGTCCTCAAAACTTTCTGAGACCTCCATCTACTATGCAGGGTTCAAAGGGTTTTCGAAATAGCACATGAAGAAATGAAGCTCCATCTTTTCTGCGCTTTCCTGAAAAATAAGTTATGCGAATTCCCCTTTAACAACAGTCAGGGCGATGCCGATGACCGGGCAGGAGTTCACTGAACCGAATTCAGTCCTCGTTCTCACGACAGTCGGTTCTACGTAACCGGAACGAGCCGGATTTATAACCGACCAAGGGCTGTAACTTCAGCAGCATTCCAGTATATGAATGGGGAATGTTTATGTTACAACAACAGCAACAACAACCAATTCAGCCCTCTTCCCGGCAAGTTAATCAGTAATTTTGCAAAATTGCCTCTATGTTCCCATGTCGTGGAACCGAGATCAGAGAAATGTTACCTGCACTCCAAAATGGTAAATTTTATCAAATAACAAATCGTTCTGCCAATGGGGATACCAATAGTTTTACGCCCCTTCTGAACAGCAAATATTTTTACATATCACCAGTGTGTATCGAATCCGGGACTCACCCAATGGTTACTCATTTACTCACTCGGCTTGACCGGTCGCGATTACTTTCCATAAAAACTATCAGCAGTTCGGAGGCGGTATAAACCGAACAACACTCGGAAAGTTTATTTGTTAGAAGATCAGTCGAGAATGTGCATTCCGATTAGTTATAATAGTTTCAACTCTGACAAAAAATTAAATTGCCTTACAAAGTGTGAGCTCCTGATAATACCAATCATTTTTCAACTCTAGAATAAGCGCTTTTTTGAGCTCTGCATAAACTTTTTAAAATATTTTAGACTATGGGAACAAGAAATAATTTCAACTTTAATTTCAGGCTATTCCCGAAAATCGTATTCCCTGGGAGCAACCGCGTATTTCACACAACGTACAAATCAAGAAAATTTGTGAGATGAAAATATGTTCGGATTGTGGACATCCCAAGAAGACGCATGAAATGAGAAAAAACTCAAATGCAGAAAACTAATATTCAGATTAAAAAAAATATGCAAAGTAAATAAAAGTGAAAAATATACTTTGGGAGAGGGGCTTTGAAAGATGGTATGAAATAATAAGTGTGTGATCTATGAGTTGTGGACGAAAATTTTTGAGTCCCAAAAATATAGTTGAGTCTAAACGTAACAAAATCCTAGGATTAAATTTTAGCAAGCATAATTTTATATTAGTATTTTTACTTTGAAAGCTTCTGGCCGGTTTAACAATTAAATAAAATTTAAATTATTGCTTTTATTTATTTGTCGATATTTTGAACTCAATTAAAAGTCAGCTACTACGAAAACTTAGTATTTGAAGGCCCCTATAACAGTTAAATCAATTTTTAAATTTATAAGTAATAAATTATTTTCTTTTTTAATTTTTTCAATTTCAAAATCCAACATCTATAACTCATAAACCACCCATTATTTGTTCATAAGTCGATGATGTACGAAATGCCAGGACTAAAACGCAATTGCCAACCTGCCAAGCGATTCATCGTCACCAGTGCGATCCCAATCATACAGTCTAAACACCAACAAAGTATGTTGCGTCACCTCAACCACTGCCTGTATTTTGTGCGTGTGGGCGTGGCATATCAACACACAAGCAAGCGATATTAGTAGCATTATTTTCACGTCATTATGAGTGCGGTTGCATTATATATAAGAGAGAGAAAGAGGGAGAAATAAGGGGAACACAAGAAAAAAGCAAAAAATAACAACTTTTAAATCTACGCCTCCTTTTCATATAACTTACTTAAGTACATAACAACGCAATATCTTAAATACATTTATATATACCCATTTGGGTGAGCATATAAGCCTTTTTACTACTAATTTTATAATAAATATTTACTTAGCCGCTCTACCAACTTTCACTACTTGTGCATGTATGATACATAATTAAATCAGCATACAACAAATACTCGTAATAAATTCCAGCAAGCGAAGCCTTCCTAATTAAAAAGTGTACTTGTTTTTCTTTCAGTGACATGTACCAGAGTAAGTAGCTACGTTTGTGTCTAAGTATTTAAGTATGCAAATGCATGCAATTTCAAGGTGTAGCGCAGACAGAGAAGTCTGTGTGGGGTGACATGCGAAATGTGTATTTTTCAATTCAGGCTGCGTGTGGAGGGTAGAATAGCATATTTTATTATACTCAGAGTTCTAGAGATAAACTTCTGTTAGATCAGTTAGTAAAATTTTGACCAATTAAGGCCCTCATCATGCCCGTCGCAGAAGCTTGGACGATGACAACATCCGATGAAGTGTATCTTGCAGTGCTTGAGAAAAAGATTCTGCGGAAGATTTTTGGACCTTTGCACGTTCGCGACGGCGAGTATCGTAGGTGATTGAACAATGAGTTATATGAGTTTTACGACGACATAGACATAGTGCAGCCAATAAAGACCCAGCGGCTACGTTGGCTGGGTGAAATCATCCGAATGGAAACAAACGCTCCAGCTCTGAAAGTATTCGATGCGGCACCAGCTGGTGGTAGAGGAGGAAGAGGAAGGCCTTCGTTGGAAACATCAGGTGCATAAGATCTTGGCTTCGCTTGGTGTGATCAACTGGTGGCGGTTGGCACGAGAAAGAAACGACTGGTGCGCTTTCAGATTTTCTAACAAACCTCAGTCTTAGGATCTCACCAGAGGATTTAAAAAATCTGCTTCTACAAACCAGGAATTCAAGGAATCTACTCGCTCCCCATTTTTTCTGTCGCCTCCGTGGCTATTCTGGTTGGACGCGCAGTGCTATGTTGATATACATTTTCCTGGAACTTCTGATTTAATTTTCTGTACATTTTCATTGTTACCTTCAAGCCACTTGAACTTGTCGAATTACTTACTTATGCTAGCCAAAGTGGACTTAGAGATTAGCATCTTGTCTTGAGGGGCAGCGTAATGTTACATGTTAACTGTGAGCAAAAGCTGAACACTCGCAAAGATAGCCCAGAGCTATTTCATGTACTTTCCACCAGTATTTGTTGAGGGATCCATTTCAACCGTTCATTCATCAAGAGCCAATGATCCATAATATTTGTGGTTTTTAGTCTAAAAATCTTAATCAATTTCTTCGACGGTCTTCTGTTTTTGGTTTATCGTAGTTGTACCAAATCCATTTGACAATTTTGCAAATGCCATTTGTATGAATAAGATTGGGGCTCCCTTGGCTACCCGTATTCTGCGTCCGAGACGTTGGGTTTAATTCACATTTAGTGAGCGCTGGGTAAACGCATCACTTGTAAGGTCCCGAGATCCTCTTAGCTACGCGTGAAACGGACACGGACCAGGGGTCACAAAAATTTACTCTCGATTATTGTGGGTATTCTGATCGGGCATTGTCAGATGTAAATACTTGGAGTCCGTCTACTGTACTGTCTTACTTTCGCGAGACTAATATAAAGGCAGACAGGCAACAAGTCTCTCTCTAGCTTGATTGTGGAAATAGCGGGCTTGGTCATCACCCGTCTGTTGAATTTCATTAGCAGAATTTCAGAACATAAATATTTGTCATTCGATATTTACCCCCTTAGCTATTCCTCTTTCCCCTTCACTCTTGTAGTGGTATCACTTCCTGTCCAAGTGAGCCTTTTCATCCTTGGGGGGCAACTATATGAACTAATTTAGCCACCTAGGTGACCTAGAAAATTGAGATGTCTCTTGATTGATGCCTATATGGCGGCTTGTGAATCAAACCAATTAATATTAAGGAACTATCGTATGCCTAAGGTAGTAGCCTGGTGTGACGGGTTCAAAAATTCGATGTTTTTTTTTATATTTTTCGGAAGAAAAACATCTTAAAAATATACTATAAAAATTTCAGACAGAAATTTTAATTATTTTTAGGGTTATAGCTAAAATAAGAGAGCGCGTCGTAGCGTGTATGAAAGCGTGTGACACGCCAGCAGAAACTTTAAGCGCGTTTTTCTCAAAACCATGTTTTCGAAATTTCGGGGTATCACTGACTCAAAACTAGTCAACCGATTTGGCTAAAAATTTAACCCGTTATTCTAAACACACATATCTAGATCCCGGACCTTTAAAACATTCAGTTTTTTAATAATAAACTATTTAATTTAAACAATTTATGAAGACAAAAAATTAGATTTTGAGAACTTTTTTCACAAGTCTGCCGTTTTGTTTTTGTTTTTTTATTTTTATGTATATTTTATGTTCGGAACCTAAAATAAAGTCTACAGAATAATAATCTCTTTGAATTTTTTATTTCAGATGACTTTGGAAGGCTGTGTGTTTCCCCGAACCAACTCATCGTTTTTTTAAGGACTCCACTATGACTTGAAAAATTTTAAACAAATTAATATAAAATTAACTTTAAACAATTTTTTTTATATACTTCAAAACATCAATAAAAATATGTCAAAACTTTAACACGATCGCATTTTATTTTCTTTTTAAAAAAGATTCATGAAAAAACGTCGAAATTTCGGTCGATACACCGGACTACTACCCTAAACAAAGTTTCCATATCTCTCTGCCATTGAGTTTATAGTTGACGGGGTAAGTATCTAAGCTGACTGGTCCATTTTGTCTGGTTACAATATTAGTAATTCCTTGAAAATTTTTCAATTATTTGTAATTTTACTAATTTCATATACGTCGATATGTATAGTGGGAAACCTCTTCGCTTGAACATGAAGGTAATGTTCTGCCACCAGTTGGTGCCGCATCGAATACTTTCAGAGCCGGAGCGTTTGTATCCATTCGAATGACTCAGCCAACGAAGCCGGTGGATTTTAATTCACTGCGCTACGTCTATGTCGTCGAGTTGTATGAGACTCTTTGATCCATCGTCTGCGATACTTGCCGTCGTCAACGTGCAAAGGTCTAAAAATCTTCCGCAGAATCTTTTAAAATGGACCCAAAAGATAATCGGCACACAACATCTTTATTCTTTTATTTTCCAACACTTGGCGTATTGATGATGGTGGGCTTCAGCCTTTCACTCAATACGCTAGAACCTTATATGCGGTATTTAGAAGACTTATTTCAAGGACTAAATTGTTCAGGCACCTATTTTATAAGAGCGTATGATTGCTGGCGTATGACAAAAGTGTTAATATCATTGGCCTCAGCAACCATTCCGGATATAGCGATTGATAGAATACAGAATTGAAGCGAAGGGATCTGGAGGTGAACATGGGTAAGACGAAGTTTCTCTTCTGACCAAAAAACTTTCAGTGTGCACGCCTTTCGAGACCAAAGCCACTGTTGCTAATGCCCTGGTAGAGGATATTCAATGAGAGTTCCCATCGTGAAAGAGAAGCGTGTGTCATTTTTCAAAACATATTTGTTACACTGAACCCTGCTCCATTCCAAGTTTCTTTCTTTTGTTATGGATTCCGTCGCATGAGAAAATTGGTTGAAAACTTGTGTCGATATTTGAGAAGTAGTTTCGATGTGCTTATGCTTGATCAAACCAAAGGCGGGATGCAAATGGCCACGCTACTATAAATGAACGAAAGCCACACTTTATAAGTCCTTCATCATGCACGTCCTGTTGGAAGAAGTATAAGGTTAAATGATGGCAACATCCGATAAGGCCACCTTTGAGGTGTTCAAGGAAAAGCTGAGACAAATACGCCAACCCTCAAATTATTCGGTGGGATACCTGCTGGTGGCAACCGAGTGGAAGAAAGGCCGGGTGGAAAAGGACTTCACTTAGTCGTCCTAGGACGCTGTTTGAACTCGACTAAAAATGCTCGGCGGTTTATTGCGCCAATAGAGAAAAGGAAGTTAGCTAAGAAGCGTTTAAGTCTAATAGTATTTTATTTATGATAAGGATTCTTGAAGCGGCTGAGAATATTGGAGTGTAAGAAAGTCGAATATGAAGAATTTACTTGCCTTCTTTGAACATCATATAATTTTTGAGAAGCTTTGATATATTTTTGGTAAAAAAAAAGACTTGTTCAGAGATCAGTATATAAATGCGAAATCTGCATTGATAATTCTTAAACTACTACAATCTTTGCCAAACTCATCTTAATACCATCACTACTCTAGCATCTAAAACCTCGAAATAATTTTATATTTAGCTTTAAAAATACCATCGTTCTAATGCTTGGACTAACAAATATCGAAATATTTCTCAAATGCATATAAACTATTAAACGAAACAAACAATATTCAAGATTCTCTAGACTAAAGCTTACAGGAAAAATGGAGAAATTCAACCAAATAAGCAGTAAAAGCGGGTTAATATTGATTGGACTGCGTAGCTACGAGTATAATAAAACGATAAAAAACAAAGCAAATTCAAATGGTAACAACAAAAACAAACAAATCAACAGAACTCCATTAAATGCCATTAGCAAACCTTCCCAAAAAATCATCATTCGGACTACCAGGAATATCTGAGTCCCACAAATGAAAGACGGCCTTGAGATCCAAAGTGCCGTCAGCAAAGGCAGGGGCCTACAAGAAGTACAACGAAAAATGATGTTTGTGTGGAGCAAAGTGATGTTATCAAATTTTAGTGGCTTATTCATAACGGCACATAACAATAGTGTTTGTAAATATTTCGTGTTAATTACAGTTAATAACGGTTAAATTTACATCGTTCTGCACAATAGTGAAGGGTGACAGTCATGCAAAGAGATTTTGAGGTTAAATTTTGTTGACTGAAAATGTAAATAAATAAATTAAATACACCAACAATTGGGTGGCCATTAACTACTGCACTAGCGAACTACTCACATTAATTACGGTAAACTTTCATGTACACCGAGTGTGTGTTTGCTGAGAGAGTGGGAGGGATTGGGTGATTTCTAAGGCGCATGAACATACTCTTGTATGTATGTGTGTACTTATGTATACTTGTATGAATTTGTAATTAGTTGGTGATACTTTTGTTAATATAATATAATATATATGGGGTAGGATAATTATGATTACTGTGGTTTATGTGTATATTCTTTTGATTTAAACTTTTAATATTTTTATTTGTGTTTCTGTATATTTAACTTTCATGAATTTAATTTGATTTGATTTTTGCTTATGAATTTTTTAATTTTATTTTTATATTATTTAAATATTTTTCTATAATATATGGGCTTATTTAATTTATTTTGTTAATATCACTTAATTTTTATTCTTTTTGTTTATTTTATTTCAGTTTATTCTATTTCTTATTTAATTTTTATAATTTTGCGCGGTTAAATATTTTATATGGGTTTTAAGATTTTTAATTTAATTTAATTTTTTTTAACTCTTGTTTTTGTACACTTATTCTTCGAGAATTTACTTAACTTAATTTAATTTTGTTTTCGTTCATTAATTTTTTAAATTTTATTTTATTTTATTATTTATCTATTTTATTTGGAGTTATTAACTTTTTTATTTTATTACATTTCTTTAAATTTATTTTTATTTTGATTCTATTTTCCACTTTATCTCTTTACTTTTGTTTATTTTATTTAAGTTTTTTCCATTTCGTATTTTGCAATTTTTTTTTTAATTTTGAGCGATTGCATATTGAAGTAAACTATAAGAATTTGGAGGAAAATGTAATGAATGTGAGATTTACTCAATCTTTAAATTAGTGGTATAAAGTTTTTTCAAGTCAAATATGTATGGGGTTTTTTTAAATTGTTTATAGTTTTTAATGCGGCTGCCGTAGTCGAATGGGTTGGTGCGTGACTACCATTCGGAATTCACAGAGAGAACGTCGGTTCGAATCTCGGTGAAAACATCAAAATTAAGAAAAACATTTTTCTAATAGCGGTCGCCCTTCGTCAGGCAATGGCAAACCTCCGAGTGTATTTCTGCCATGAAAAAGCTCCGCATAAAAATATCTGCCGTTCGGAGTCGGCTTGAAACTGTAGGTCCCTCCATTTGTGGAACAACATCAAGACGCACACCACAAATAGGAGGAGGAGATCGGCCAAACACCCAAAAAGGGTGTACGTGCCAATTATATATATATATATTTTTTTTTTAATGTTTATGTATCAAATATACTTACTAAAATTTTTTTAGGAGAGCTTTTTTAATTTTTGTTGGAAATTTTTGCGGAAAAAATTTTTGTTGCCATTTTTGAAAGTCACCTTTTTATTCTTCTTTATGAATAGCTGTAGGCAAAAAGGACCATGAGGTTCAATTTCTATACCTCAAAACTCCCCTAGCCACCAGAGGGAGTCTCCCTGGTCTCCTACGCCGACGACTGCACGATAATGGCGTCGGGCAATGACATTGATGGCCTATGCTTCAAGGTAAACGACTACCTCGCCTGCCTTTCTCGCTTCTTCACTGCGAGGAGCTTGCAACTTTCCTCCACTAAATCCACGGCGACCCTCTTCATCCCCTGGACAAAGGAGGTTAAGCTGCAACTTAAAGTAAAAGTCGATGACACACCAATTCCGACGGTAAACAACCCCAAAATATTGGGAGTTACCTTTGACAGCTTGCTCTCCTTCTCAGCGCATACAACCGCTATTGCAACTAAAGTACAGAATCGCAACAAGGTCCTCAAGTCGCTTGCCGGCAGCACATGAGGAAAAGGCAAGGAAAGGTTGCTGTTGACTTTCAAGGCAATAGGCCGACCGGTTCTTAACTATGCTGCGCCTGTCTGGTCGCCTGGAAGTAGTGATTCGCAGTGGTCGAAGCTTCAGACCTGCCAAAGCACTGCAGTAAGGACCGCGACAGGATGCCTCATGATGTCCCCGACACAACACCTACACGACGAGGCCTATATGCTGCATGTGAAGGCAAGGAGTTTCTGCTAGGGTGTTACCGTAGGCCTCACCCATGCTGACATCTGCTTGAGCCTGAGCCACCTCCTAGGCACGTCAAAAGGCAGATTATTAAAACCTTCCTAAGCTCCCGACCCCCGAATGCCTTTATCGGAGTCCAACCACCACCTGTCGCAGACGAAGAGCTCCAACTTCTCCGAGAATCGCGCGTAAACTTGGCACAATTACGTTCTGGATACTGTAGCAGGTTAAACTTCTACGACATGTGAAGGCACTACACTATCCACCTTTTCACATGCCCTATCAAACCCACTCATCTAACACCCCTCTCCCTCTGGACCCAACCTGTCGAAATAGTTAGTTTCCAGGGCTTACCGATAGATGAGCTAGACGAAGACGGCCGGTGATTACACTACACTGACAGGGCAAAGTTACTGCTAAACAACAACAACACCAATGAGGTGTTAGTTGAAACCTCCAATAAATCTACATAAATGGAGACTGAGACTACACTCAGCGATCCCTGAAAGTTTCACAGTAACATTCCCATAAAATTTTCGAGTTCTCTAGCGTTTAGTAAGCAAAAAAAATGGTTTAACGTTTTATTTCATCCTTAAACTTTACAAAAAAATATATGATAGTTTTAAAAAGCACCGAAGATATTTAGCTTTAAACACTTAAACTAAATTTATTATTTTATTATTATTTTTTTTAATCGGATTGTTTTTATTTTTTTTAGATTATTTTTTAATGTAATTTAAATTTTTTTTATACTTTAGATTATTTTTTTAATATTTAACTTTATTATATTTCTGTTCATTTTATATTGTTTTATTTTAATTCATCTTATTTTACATTCTAGCTTGTTTTGGTTTGTTTTACTTATATTTAGGATTTTTAATTTTCTTTTATTATATTTTATGTAAGTTTATATTATTTTATTTTCTATTTTTTAATATTTTATGTTATTTTATATTTTGCTTTATTTCTTAGTTTTCCTTATTATATTCCAGTTCATTTTATTTTGTCGTTTGTTTTATTTGGTTTTATTTTTTTTTTTACTTTTTAATTTAATATTTTGTTATACTTATTACTTAAAATTATTTTATTTTATACTTTAGACTATTTTTTATTAGTTTTCGTTTTTCCAGATCATTTCATCTTGTTTTTGTATTTTTTAATATTTTATTTTTTCATTTCATTTTATATTTTAGATTACTTTTTATTATTTTACTTTATTATATTTCGTTTTTTTAATTTTATTTCTTTTTCACTGATAAACTTACCTGCCTAATTTCTCGTCATCACCGCTCTTGTCGAAGTCGAACACCGTTATATCAACCGATTGGCCCAGTTCAACATGTACTTTTGCCTTTTTGTGAGAGTTGTGGCATTTTTGTGTTTAGTAGTAATTTTAGAGGATTTTTTTTGTGGGGTTTCGTGCATTTTTTTGGGTTGTTAAAATGCAAAGTAAACAACCAAAAACAAAACAAAGTAAAAATTAGTATTAGGGAAAGAGGATAATTGCACGCACAGAAAGAAAATAAAGTTGATAGGGTAAAGTGTGACAGTTTGCAAAAAAGGTGGCATAAAACACTCAATTCGGGTATGAAAAAAATTGAGAGGCATTTAAAAACTTTCAAACGAAAATTCGTGAGGCATGCAAAACGTCAAAATCAAAAATGCTTGCAGCATGAAATTCTTATGTATAGTTCTTTTCACAAACTAAGGATTGGTATGTGCGTAAAAAATTTTGCCAGATATTCATACCAATAGCGAAAAATTGAAAAATCATTTATTATAATTATGCATTCATTTTTCAAATAATAATTTTTTTTTTAATTTAGAAAAATTTAAAATAAAATTTTTAAATACATTTTTAACAATTTTATGTAGGTATCTTTCCCTGATTGTTTCTATAAATATAACTCAATCAAAAATAAAGCGTTTATGAGTTATTTTCCTCAAATCAAAAATAAAATTCTTAATTTTTCAAAAGTTCAACACAAAGTTCATCCAATTTGATGTAGAAAAATGAATTAGTCGTAAAATGCAGTACATTTGGATTTTTACATTCCACTTCCTGTTTCAATGCTTTCATATAAAATTTTTTAACAATTTATTCAAAAATATTTTAGTGTGTGTTTTTTAGTAAAAACATATAAACATAATACAGTAACCTCATTTGTAAACACTTACCTCGCACCAGTAGTCCCACTTGGGGTTCACATTATTTTCAATAATTTGCGTTTTGAATTCTTGTGCGCCCACATTGATCACCGCATAGGGATCGGATTTGCCTTTACCCAATACACCGATATCCTTCTTCATAAGATCTTTGGCCTCAACGACGTGTATGCGTAAAATACCCTGCACAGAAAGAAAATCGAAAGCAAATATCATTTAATTTATCCCTTCTACTTCCAACGAATTTCTTTCTCTTCTCTACCTCCGGTTCTGGCATTTTTAAACTGATCGCTGGCACCTCATCACTCAATGTGATCGGCAACTTATTCGGCAGCACCATAACCGCGCCGATTTGCTCTACAATTATCCTACGCAACAAATCACTCAATCCGGGCATATCCATAAAATCAATGACGCCCACCAAATTGAAATCGATATTGGGGTTGTTCAAGAAGAAGATCTGCAGACCACCCACCAGTGGCATGGAACGTATGAGTGGCTTCATAACCACGCGCACCCAGCCATGTATTTGGAAGTCTTTGATGCCACCCTTGATGCTGCCCAAATAGAAGTTGATGTCGCAATCACTCGCATAAAACAGATCCAAATCCATAATGATCTCATTGCGATCGACATTTTTATCGTAGATCTTTACGCCACCAATGCGTGGCGGTATTGTGCCGAGTATGATGCGATCGAAGCGGAAGCCATTCATTTTGTAATTGGAAAGTGCGAATGCAACATTTGGCTCGATTGTCTCTTTGACGAGTGTGCGGGCGAAGTGGTTGGCATTGGGCCACACTTGTTTGAGGATCTGTTGGGAAAGATTTTTATTTAAGAATTTTTAATATATCTTAAAAAGTTTTTTTTTGTTTTGTTTAGAATTTAATTACTTACCTTGTTGACCCATTCACAGCGTTCAACATCGGGAAAGTAGACCTGTAACAAGGGAAATCATACAATTTTATTAAATACATCCAAGGCTGTCTTTGTTTGATCTAAGATGCCTATTGACTATACCTAAAAGAAGGTCTAAAGAAGAATACTTGTATGCCCATGATTTCAAATCGTACCCACGAATCCATGAAATACAATTTCTTGAACTGACTGAGAAGTATTATATTTCTAACAAAAAATGTGTTAAAAATATTGCGAAAAAACTATAAAAAAATACATTTGAATTAAAAAAAAACATTTGCTTAAAGTTTTAAGATCAAAAAATTGTTTCTTTTAATATTCTTTTTAACAAATTTCTCTTACTATAACAAACAAATTTTTTTCTTATTTGAACATTTTTAATTTTACAATAACAAACATTTTCAACACATTTTTTAATTACTTTAACAAAAACAAATTTTGATTGAAAAATTTAAATATTTTTGATTTATATATTTTATTTAAATCTATTTTATTTAAATTTTTATTTAAAATCTTTTTTTTCATTTATTTTAATTTTCATTTTTGTTACATAATTTTTGGTTTTCTTATTATGAAAAATAGTTTAAGAAAAAAATGTTTTCCGTAAGTTTTGAAAAACACTCTCCCTGAGATTTTTCGTGATAGCTTTTTCTGGCCAAAAGTCGTATCCTCGAGATCTTTTAACATTACAATGAAAGCTGGGACACACAATCGTCCCTCGACTCATAAGACAAGGGGTTAATAGCTGCGACTGTGCTCAGTGATACTTGAATGCTTCATGGTGACATTTCCATGACTTTCGAGTCATAGTCAAATAGGCACAGCGAGCCAGTGTAAAATCTTACTATGTACATTAGTAAGCGGATACATGAGAATATATTGAAAAAGCAAAATTATTTCACATTTACTTTCTCCCGTTTTGTTTTCATACCGCAATCGTATGTTCTTTTTCAAACGAATTGGAGTCAATAATGCCGTGGTCGCAAGTGGGAATAAAAAAACTGGTAATCGGAGGTGGGAGGCGTCTGTGTAGTATCAGTAATCAAGTTGCTGGGGTAGTCAACCTCTAAAGCACCCAAACAAAACAACAATCCCAATGTTGATACGTCTTATTGATGTATATATATAAACATATATATATGCATTTGCATATATAGCGTAAGCAACATCAGTTTCGCTCAGTTTAGTCCACAAAGTCAAACAGTTCATTTGCAAATTTCATCTGTATATAGTAGAAGCAAAAGCACAACGGAATGAAACGATTTCTGCTCCTCACATTAGCCATCACGTTGCTGATAAAGGTTGGTAGTAATTAAAACCAGTGCGCATTAAAATTTGTTTTTTTTTTGTTTTGATTAAAACCAATATTTATTCCTCCAACAGGATGCGCTTAGCTTGCCCACTATTGCCGAAACTACACCCGCTGACGAAGTCAATGAAATCGAGCATGGTGCAGATGCATCTATAAGTGCCGTATCACCTGCAGCTACGGAATCAGAGAGTTTGAGCGGCACCGAGCTTTTCATAGTTTCGGCCTTCAAAAGATACGCCAACCTACTATTTTTCCAACTCAGGCGCACCCACCAAATTGCCAAAGATGTGCTCGCCGACCCTACAATTGCAGCGATAGGCAGCGAGCAGATGCGTGGAAAAATCGAGATACTACGCAAATATGTGACACAATCAGATTTAGAAGGATTAAAAAAAGTACCGCCTGCAGCAATACCAAACAGATATTACTTAGCTATTGGAACTATTTTTGTGCTTGGACACTTTGACGGTGTCGCACGTGAGTTAAACGCTACAAGCGAACAGGATAGGACACCCGTTGAGAACTTGCTTTGGGCAGCACTGCAGCGTCATGGCTATCAAGAGTACCTGGTGGAGTTGGAAAAACGTGGCGTAGAACTTTTCGAAAGTTTTGTGGATGATCTGGAAAAATATGTGAAATCTCTTTTTCCCGCTGACCGGGAAAAGGATGAGATCTTAATGCCTGGCTACGATATGTACACACAACATCCTGAGCGCTTTTCCAAAAAAGAATTTGGCATTAAAATTTTCGATGTGGTCTTTCATGAAGCGGGGAAAATATATAAATAGTTAACAAAATTTATTAGATTCGCATTTAAACGTACTTTTAAATCGATGAAATGTATGCAGGTTTACGATATAATTTATATAAATATAAAAAATGTATACGCCTAAATTTTTATTTGGTCGTTTTTCTTTTATGATTTTTTCGAGTAGACTTTTAACAAAACAACTTATGAGACTTTATTGGTTAATAAATTTTAATCTATCATAGAAAATATTAGTTTTCCTCAACTTCTACTGATTTGGTTACCTCAGCTGCGGCTGCAAATGATTAATTGACTAAGTTTTGAGTAAAAAGCTGGTAATTTAGTGCCTGACAGGAAAAAAGTGCTAAGTCGGCTTAAATTATTCTGTCAAAAGCTCATAGAATTATGCTGCCAAAAAATTGGTCTTCTAAAATATGTCCAAATAGTGCTTATTAGCAGAGGCGCCTCTGGTCAATGTCACAGTGAAGTGCAGGCTATCAAAAGTGCAAGGTGAGGGATGTCAAACTAAATGCGAACATCCCAGTAAAAATACTAGAAATGTTTCCAAGAGAATTTTAGACAAGAGAGAGAGAGAGAAAAGAGAAATAGAAATGAAAAGCTCATATAACAAAGCCATATTTAATCCCTTATACTATGTTTAGACATGAGCGATTTGTTTTTTTTTTTGAAATTTGAAAAGTCGAGCCAAGAAGCACTGAGAAATTTGGTAACTCATAAAACACTTAAGCTAAAAACCCAATGTATTTGAAGCATTGGAAAGTGAAAGAGTAGATAGTAACGGAGGAAAGGAGAGAAACAAGAGAAGTCAAAAATATAGGATAGAATAAAGAAATATTGCTAACTAGACTTCTGAGAATTTTTCATATTCTTTGGTAAATCTGAAAATATCCTCCAGTTTGAGAGAATAAATTTTCTCATGAAACCAAAATTCGCAGCCTTGCTCTAGCAAAAGCAGGACACTCACTCAGAAAATGTTAATTGCTATACGCCTCCTCTAAGCAAGCCAGGCAAACCGGGTGCTCAGTTATTCCAATGTTGGTCATATGCTGACCCCATGAGTTGTGCCCGGTATAATAATAAGTTTTAGAAGAATGTTCGACAATGTTCGGGATTGTCAGAAAACACTTTGCAGTTCTCCCGCGTTCTAGACTGGACCATCACACTTTATGTAAATCGCATGTACAATCGCTTATCGAATTCATGATTCCTGCAGAACTGATTCTAATTATAGGCTCTAGTTCTTGTGGGCTAACCGCTGATTCACAGTTGGTCAATTCATAGGTAATTTCATTCCCATGAGCACCAAAGTGTACAGGAACCCATATAAGTTCAGACTTATTCTGCAACAGAATTAAGCTTCTTCTTACATTCTTGAACAATCTTTGAGGTTTGCTTTGGCTTCTCCAGAGCTTTCGGTGCAGCCTGACTGTTATTAAAGACTCCAATCTGTTTCCCGCTACATCTCCTCTCACTGCTACTTTCAGAATGGCAAAAATTTCCGTTTGGACAAGTATACCTCTTTTGGGTGTTTCTCCGAGCTTCTTCTCCTGTTTGTGGCATGACGCTTGATGTTGTTCCACAAAGGGAGGGACCTAGAGTTTCAAGCCGACTCCGAACGGCACATATTTTTATGGGGAGCTTTTTCATGGCAGAAATACACTCGGAGGTTTGCCATTGCCTGCCCGGCGGCGACCGCTATTGGAAAGAACTTTTTCATTTCGCTGTTTCTCGCACGAAGATTCGAACCTACCCTTTACAGAATGGTAGTCACGTACCAAGCCATTCGGTTTCCGTGTCCCATTCGGCTACGAAACTCTAAAATCAAAAAAATAATAATCGCATTCGGCGTGCCATTTTCCATAGTGACTACCAGGATGGTCAATGGTTACATAGGTTTTCAAATTCAAATTCTTTCTACCGTTTATTGAAGGCTTCGTTATTGCAAGAAATTGATGAATCATTGGAATATATTTTTTCAAAATGTCAGGTCTTGACAGTGCTCGAGTTGATGGTTCTAAAAAACGGTGTGACAATTCTTCCGCGATTTGAAAGACGTACACCAAACATCAATTGGTTTTCACTAAAAAGCTGCTCCTTTCCTTATAAAAAGCATACAGCTACGAAAACCTCGACCCTTTTAATTTGAGAACCCTAAACTCGGATCACTTGCCAAGATCAGGCTGCGCAGATGCTGGAAAATACACTGAGAATATCCGCAATCGATTTCCAAACTTCCTTAAACAACTATTATTTTCGTCACAAGCTTTTTGCACATCTGGAGTTTTTTTTGTCGGGATGTTGAAGTAATGTTAGGATTGTATGATTTGAGATAGTATGGAGACATACTCTGTAGATCTTATAACTTGTCATGCACTCTTTCGCGAGTAAGTAAGTTTTAGTAAATTGCATCGAGATGTTCAATAAAAGGATTAGACACGTAGATGCTTGCGACAGAAAGAGCAGCTCCCGCAGTGCATTACTGAATGCACCAGGATTGTAAGGAATTGGAAAGTGAGAAGATCTTGAGACATTGACATAGAGACATTGAGCTCTACTGCAAGCGAAAATTGAAAATAAGTGGAAGATAATTGAAGGCCTAAATTAGTATCTTCAACAAATGAGCCATTAATAAATGTGAGCGCTTAGTTTGTTGGTGGTACATAGTAAAGGGTGATCAATTAAGAGGAGTTTTTTTCATTTGCGTTTTTTACAGATCGCGCGCGAGTTGTGGCAAACTGTCATCGTGGATTTGTTGAACAGCGTTTGGCATTTCATCATGGAAAGACTCACACCGCAACAACGTCTACAAATTGTTCAATTGTGTTATGAAAATCAGCGTTCTGTGACAAATGTTTTTCGTGCGCTTAGACCGCATTATGGTCAACATAATCGGCCTGCCTTAAACACTATTCGACATACCATCAACAAATTTGAATCCGAATATTCATTGGTGGATAATTCTCGACCGAATAGACCACGTCCAGCAAGAAGCATTGAGAATATAGCGGCAGTAGCAGAGAGTGTACGTGAAAACCGCGATGAATCGATTCGGCACCGTTCTCAGCAACTTGGACTGTCGTATGGAACAACTTGGTCAATTTTACGGAAGGATCTTCATTTAAAAGCATACAAAATGCAGCTCGTACAAGAATTAAAGCCAAATGACCTTCCTGCACGTCACCGTTTTGCTGATTGGGCTCTTGAAAAGATTGAAGAAGATCCGCTGTTTTCGAGCAAAATTTTGTTCAGCGATGAGGCGCATTTCTGGCTCAATGGTTACGTCAATAAGCAAAATTGCCGTATTTGGGATGAAGAGCAACCAGAACAGGTTCAAGAGCTAAATACCTTTACACCCAGAGAAAACAACGGTCTGGTGTGGTTTATGGGCTGGTGGAATCATCGGTTCATATTTTTTCAAAAATGATGATGGCCGCAACGTAACTGTGAATGGTGCTCGCTACCGTACCATGATATCGGATTTTTTGCTACCTGAAATTGAATCTAATGATCTCTACGACATTTGGTTTCAACAAGACGGAGCCACTTGCCATACAGCTCGTGAAACAATGACTTTATTGAGAAGTCATTTCGGATTTGACTGGACAGACACATTATTTCACGGCAAGTGTGTAGGCGAAACTCTGCTTGATAGCTCTGTGTGGACTGATTGTGAAATATCGTTGCAATCTTTCACAATGGACCTTCTTTTGGCCAATCTTTTGAGGGGCTTTGCGAATATAGTCGAATTGAGCGAACTCATACACCTAAGATTATATTTGTTTAAGACATTTTCTCTACTTACCCACGCTGGCAACTCATCGATGCGCGCAAGTATGACATCCTTCTCGGAAGCCATGGCTGACGCCTTAGCAATGTTGCGCTTGTGTTCGGTGGTTTTACGGAATTCATCGCGCGCCACAGATAGAATAACGGGCGCTATAAGCCACGCGACACTCCAACCCATATAGCCAACCAAGTAAATGGAACCGACAATGGCGACTTTCTTGAAAACCGTATAAAGGACCGAGAAGATGCCGTCGCTGCTAGAGGCGACTGCCCTTTCGGGATTCACTTCTTTGCTAACTGCAGCCATTTCACTCTCATCGATGGGTGATGGTGGGGGTGTGGTAAATTCGGCGAGAGGTGGGCGAGGAACGGCTATATTGGGATCGTGCTCTTCCTTTTCCGCAGACGTTACAGGTTCTTGTTGGGCAGTGGCGGTGGCGGCGGAGGTGGAGGTGACCTCCTGGGTTTCAGGAATCTCTTCGATGGTGCTAAAGAAAGATGAGAGAACGAAAGAGAGGAAATAAGAATATATTGTATTTTATTTTTTATTTTCTATAGTTTATGAAATGGACAAGCTTGCGTCGTGCTTTTCAAGTGCGATTAGTGATTTTTAATTCTTAACTTGTATTACTCTTAAACGTCACGATTTAGTATTGTTGTTTACACAATAAAAACAGAAACTGTCGCCTAAGCTGTTGAGCAGTTTTTTTGTTGCCTTCTGCCTCTACGTTGCTTTGTGCTTTTAAAAATGGGAATGTTACCTCGCTCGCATTGAGTCACTGAGTTTTAATGTAAGACAAGATAGCACTAAAGACTGCTTGCGAACTGAGGAAAGTTGCGACCGACCGGCTGACTGAACAGCTGAGCGACTGACTGAATGATTAGCTGCCGGTTACTGGAGGCCAGCTGCTGTTGCTTATGGGATCGTGTGGCGGTGATTAGAAGCCGTTGGCTGTGCGGCACCGAATATACACACATTTATTTTATTTATAAGTAAACCCATATGTGCATACACACATACACATATATGTATATACTGTTTGTACGTACATATATGAGGGCGATGTGAATTCTTGAGCGGAGGAGCTTTCAAGAAATTCGCTACGCAAAATAATACAATAAAAATGGTGCAAAACGACAAGCATCCCAAGTGTGTTGTTTAGGCTACACATAAGCGAAAGAAAAATAAGATATATTTCATGCGGATAAATTAGCACTACAACGGCGAAACATTTATATTGAATAAAATGCGCACACATTTATAGTTTCTTGTGTGTAGAGTGTTTATGATGATGTCATCTTCCAATGCCTAGCACAACGCAAATGCCTTTGGTGAACTTGGAAAATGGGTTGGCTAATATAAAATAAAATACTAAGAAAGCAATAAAAAGAAGAGGAATAAAAACAATCGGCTTTAAACTGCCGATAAGAAAAAATACCTTAAATTTAAAAGGAGCGAGCATTTTTTTGAGCTGAACTGATTAGTAATCTGAAGAAAATTTATTTTATATTAGCCAAATCGCCTTGACAGGCAATAAAAAAAGCTAAGACTGCACTTTTGTCACGAAAACTTTTTAAAAAAAACCCTCCTCTCATAGCTTTGGCAAAGGGGATTAAATGGTTAAATAGGCTTGGTACTCTAAATTGGTCATAGAAGGGCCAAATGAGAAGGCCGAAAAAGTTTTTTGTCTGCTCGGTATGGATTAAAAATTAATAAAAAAAGTGCGTTTAGCGTAGTACACATAGCAGAAGTGAAATTTTCAAGCCAGACAAAGAAAGAGGGAGAGACCCGAGAGAGAATGAGAAAGAGAGAGAGGAGAGAGAAAGAATATATATCTAAATAAATTGACGACATTTGCAGAGAATACCTATAGACATAATTTACAAAAAACGGAGAAGGGTCGACCGGTGTAGGTAAACGCCGGACACAAACCGTGGTAATAACGCGCACTACTTCGAGCGTTTATCGTCCGCACAAACGCAGCGATTCCAGGACCGCAGCAACGGCACGAATTACCACAAGGCAATACCAATAAATCCGACGCCAGAATGGATAGCACTTTAGAGTACGCACAAGCACTAGCCAGGAAACGGAAATAAGCGCCAAAAAGTAGGTACCAAAAAAATCCCAAAAAAATTGGGACCAAAAAACGCCCCACACAGTGGGCACCAATAACGCCAAAAAGTATTTCCAACAAGCTTGCACCAACAAACAAGCGCCAAAAAATAGGCAGTATTATTTCTCATTAGAAATTAGAAAACACAAGGAAAAACTCAGGAAAAATAGCCTAAAGTGTATCTAAGATATATATAAGGTATAGCTCTCTCTCTCCTTTTCCTCTACGTTATATTTTTTTTCTCTCTCGCGAACGAAAATGCCCAACACGTTGTTTGGCCTTGAAATTTTACTCTCCATTCTCGCTCGTCCACCGACGCCTAAGAAGCTTCACTTCAAAAACATTTTGTGTAGTATTTTTTTACTTGGTTGATGTTAGTAAGTAAAGAAATTCGAAAAATGTGTGTCAAAAATGTTGAAATGAAATTTCGATCATTGTAAAAACATCATTTTGGCTGATTTTTTCAGATATCTCCTAGTTAAGTATCTCTGGTGCGGGCAACCTTTGTTGGATGTTTGGTTGAGCTGCTTCTTTAGTTGTGCCATAGTGTGAGACGTGATTTGTGACACAAATGGTGGGACTTACACTTTAATGTCGCCACCGAACGGCATATAGCGTTTCATGAGAAGCTTTTATATTGCAGAAATACACTTGGAACTTTGCCTTTGCCTGCCTGAAAATTTTATAATTTCGTAATTTTCGAGATACTCAACTGGGGAATTAAGCATGAGCCTCGGTGACCGATTTTCTTGTGTATTTTATGCAGAAAAAGAAAATAGTCATTGCCGGACTCTTTGCAATAGGTACATATACAAGGTGGCGTAAAATTAATCACTCTATTGGAAGATTTATAGGTTTTGCAAATGGCGTCGTACGTCAATCATATTTGATACTTCTGAACAAAACAGTTGCAATATACGAACATACAAGCGCGTGATGGTCAAAATAAAGATTTCCACCACTCAAAACTATTTTTTTTTTATTTAGTAAAAAAGGTATTTAAAAAGAAATTGAATGATTACTTTGAGCCACCTTGTAGTAAGTAAATATATTAAAAAAAATATAGGAACATAATAAATATAAAATTTTATTTTTTAAATTTTCTCTTGTAAGAACCCTTCCCTGTAAATTTCAAGTTCAGGCATTCTCTTCAAAAAATTTACATACATTTTGTCCCATTCATCTTTATCACTTCTACTTGTACAAATGTTTTATCGTCTCATATAATCATTAGTTTTTTTATGTTTATCTGCTGCGGCAAATAAAACGAATTATCGCAATAAATTATGAAGCAAAGCAGTGAGGAAGTGGTAGTGCATATCAACATTAAATCAAGTTGAGTGAAATTGTAACGAAAGCTATTTTTTCGCTTGCGGCAATAAGATAATCGTAAAACGCCAATGTTTACATGTTTTATTTTGGCTAAAACATAACACCAGCCGGCAAGCTTCACGAACACAACTGCAAACGAAAGTGGGTTATGCGTGTGTATACTTGCAGGCAGCTTAAAATTTTCATATGAACACATACACATGCAAGCATCGAGTATTATAACGCATGCATTTATGAATGTATTAGTGCAGAAATGCTTAACCAAACCAGCGCCAGCTTACACCCACACCTCTGCTCGTGGCCACACACACACACAGATGAGAGCAAACAAAAAATATCATTATAAAGCGAACAGTCAGTGCACGCGATGTTTATACAAAATGTTTCATTTATGTACGTGGGTTTCAAAGTAAAAATAAAAATAATAATAACTTTAATTTAAGTAGAAGGGAATGTAAATATTTTTATATACAGAATTACTATATTTCCCCCAACAGCTGGAATGAAGCTTAGATTTTCGGCGCCGGTATCGCTGACTCAGTATTGTGGAATTCCATCAGAGTGTACGCCTTCAGCAGATGTTACTATGTAGCTTTGGCTATTAATTGTGAAAATGTTGCTTACTATAGCCATGCATAAAAATCCGTAAGAGTATACATACGTAAATAAATTAGGGATGTCCTAATTGACATTAAATAACATATACTTATACATATCCCCAGCGTAAGAAAAGTGCCCTCCACATATTTACAATAATTGATAATTTATTTTTTGAGTTTCTGTTTTTTTATAAAAATATAGTTCATACTTCAACAAAAACCATATAACTCAAAGTTTCAAGCGTTGTACAAAATTTTAAAATTGTTGTTCAGAATTTTGTGCATGCAGTTTTATAGTTCATTTCATTTCAGTGTGATAAAGAGCAAGTTTCAAGTGGCTCGAGTTCGCGGAGATTTCCCCTGTTTTCATCGAGGTGTTGTATTTCAGCCGCTTTAGACAATGGGTTGGTGTATGACTACCAAGTGCGTAGGTTCCAATCTCCGCGTATGAAATATCAAAGGGTAGAACAAGTTTTTTCTAATAGCGGTCGCCCCTTGGCAGGCAATGGCAAACCTCCCAGTGCATCTCTGCCATGAGAGCAAAATGTCAACAGAGCTAAATCTGCTCTAACCCAGGATAAAAAGGGCTTCCGATTACTCTATGGAGCACTTACAGTTCTCTTTGCCTGTAATAAACCCTTTAACACAACAAGGTTATCTAGTAAAAGATCATGCAGGTTCTGCTGTGATGAAGAGTTGTGTATGGAACACTTAGTCACCAACTGGAAGACCTAATCACCTGGGCTCATACCTACTAAAGGAGAAAGACTTACAATTGCTTCCTCCTAGGAGTTGGTTCGATTCCTCGGTATACTAAATAATTATAATTAAGTAATTAGGGGCGCACAATAGATCAATGTGGTCGCAGTGCAAAAAGGCCTTAGCCCCTAACCCATTACCATCTCTACCATGAAAAAACTTGTCATAAAAACCATCAGCTATTCAAAGGCAGCATAAAACTGCAGGTCCGTTCCTCCATCTGGGGAACAATGTCAAGACTATCACCACAAATAGAAGGAGGATCTGGGCCAAACACCTAACAGAAGTGTACGCGCCAATTATTTTTGATTTGCGTTTCCTTCGCCCTAAAAAGTTTAAAATTTTTATGAAAATTTCTACATATTTTGTTTGAAACCTTGCGTTTTATTGTTTTTCTTCTAGCGTAAACCATATTTTACTAAAAAAAAGTGCGTGTAGCGTAGTACACATAACAGAAGTGAAACTTTCAAGGCAGTCAAAGAAAGAGGGAGAGACCCGAGAGAGAATGAGAGAGAGAGAGGGCAGAGAGAGAAAGAATATATATCTAAATAAATTCACAACATTTGCAGAGAATACAAATAAACAAAATTTACAAAAAACGGAGATGGGTCGACCGGTGTAGCCAAACACCGGACATAAACCGTGGCAACAACGCGCATTACTCCCAGCGTTTATCATCCGCCCAAACGCAGCGATTCCAGGACCGCAGCAACGGCACACATTACCGCAAGGCAATACCAATAAATCCAACGCCGGAATGGATAGCACTTTACAGTACGCACAAGCACTAGCCAGGAAACGGAAATAAGCGCCAAAAAGTAGGCACCAAGGAAATATAACGCCAAAAAGTAGGCCCCAAAAAATATTTCGTACAAGTTTGCACCACAAACAAGCGCCAAAAAGTATGCAGTGTTATTTCTCATTAGAAATTAGCAACCACAAGGAAAAACTCAGGAAAAATAGCCTAAAGTGTATCTAAGATTTATATAAGGTACAGCTCTCTCTCTCCTTTTCCCCTACGTTATATCTTTTTTCTCTCTTGCGGAACGAAAATGCCCAAAACGTTGCAAGGCCTTGAAATTTTACTCTCCATTCTCGCTCGTCCATCGAGGCCTAAGAAGTTTCACTTAAAAAAATAAAAAAATTTAAAATTTAACTAAAAAATATATACCTATAGTCCAAAGTTGTTAATAATATATGGACTGAAAGTCCCGGGGCTAACAAAGAAAACACGTTTTTTTTGTTCAAAATTAGCTTTATTTATCAACGTAATTTCAATCAAGAACAACGCACTCATTCCAGCGCTGCTCTGCCATTTCAATACCACTTTTGTAGACCGATTTAACTTTTTCATTCGGGCGAAATTTCTTACCGACGAGCATTTTTTTAGGTCTGCGAACAGCCACTAGTCTAGTAGTCGCTGGGAACTAAATCTGGCGGATACGGCGGATGTGCGACCAACTCGAAGTTCAATTCATGGAGTTTTGCCATTGTTTTGATTGACTTGTAACACGGTGCGTCGTTTTGATGAAACAAAATAGTGAGCAAACGCGGCACCCACTTTGAGCAGAACTTTCTCATAGTCAAATGCTCATACAATATAAAGCCAACTCAACACGTTCTTTTGATATCTTTGCGATATCAGCTAACTTACGAAACTTCACTTTTCGATCATTCGAAATGATTTTGTGAATTTTTTTGGTGTTTTCTGGTGTTACCGCCTACGCGATCTCGTTTGAAGTGAGCAAACCAACGTTTTATTATCGTTTCTGATGGTTCGGAGTCCCCATAACACTTTTTAAACCGTTTTTAAGCTTGAACGGTCTTTTTCCATCAGAAACAGGTTAGGTTAGGTTAGGTTGGTATGGTTGCCCAGGGAATGGGCACACTTGGACGAAGAAAGATTCATCCTTTGTGATACCATTATGAAGGAGGTGAGGTGAAAGGGAAAGACCGATGGGATGCAGGGAGAGGGCGGAGAGAGGTGGTGCTGGGATGGTTAGGAGCGTGCGGATTACGTACGTTGTTTGCGTCAACCGCTTTGTGCTGCTGATGAAATTCATCAGATTTTTAATGTCAGCGCCAGCTACTACTGTGGGCAAAAAGTAAGGTGAATTTGGTTGTAAAATGAAAAATCTTTATTTATTCTTGTAAATTTATTTCATCCCCTTCAAAATAATCCCCTCTCGATGAAATACACTTATGCCAACGACTTTTCCAATCCCCGAAACATGCCAAATAGTCCATTTCCGGTATAGCCATCAGCACCTTCGCCGAAACGCGTTCCCCGGAGTGGTCTCTTGAGTTTTGGGAATAACCAGAAGTCACACGGAGCCAAATCAGGCGAATACGGTGGTTGCGGAACGATATGCGTGGAATTTTTGGCGAAATGGTCCCGAAGAACGAGTGCAGTGTAAGACGGTGCATTATCGTGATGCAAAAACCAAGAGTTGTTGACCCATAATTCTGGTCTTTTTAGACGAATTGCTTCACGTAAACGACGCATAACGCTCAAATAATATTCCTTATTAACAGTTTGGCCAGGTGGAAGGAATTCATAGTGCACCACACCCCGAAAATCGAAAAAAACTGTCATCATGACCTTTATTTTTGAACGACTTTGACGTGCTCTTTTCGGTCTGGCCTCGCCTTTAGCACGATATTCGCCTGATTGATCGGTTGTTTCAGGGTCGTAAGCATAAATCCAAGTCTCATCTCCCGTAATGATGCATTTGAGCTCGTCCAGATAGTCCGAAAGCATTGTTTCACACACATCAACGCGACGACTTTTTTCAAAGAAATTGAGAGTTTTCGGTACCAAACGAGATTTGACTTTTCGTAGGCCCAAATGGTTTTTCAAAATGGTTTTCACAGATCCTTCTGATATTCCGATCATATCAGTAAGGTCTTTAACAGTCACCCGACGATTTTTGAGCACTAACTCCTTCACTTTATTGACGTGTTGGTCATCTGTTGACGTCGATGGTCGTTCGGAGCGCTCCAAGTCATCAACACGTTCTCGACCCTCTTTGAAGTCTTTGTACCACTTATAAACATTTTTCTGCGACATGGTCGAATCACCAAATGCCTTCTGCAACATGCTAAACGTTTCCGCAGCCGAAATTTCATTCCGCAAACAAAATTTGATGGCACTTCTCTGCTCAATCAAATCAGACATTGTAAAAATCGAAAAATGCACTCTTGGTCGTTTGGTAAACACAAGCGTAAATATATTACTGATAATGGCATTCACATGAAATTGGCCCAGATGTTATTAACAGTGCTGCCAACTCATGAAAAAAACTAGAGCGAAATTTTAATCCCGCGATGTTTGACAAATAAATTCACCTTACTTTGCTATATCAGCAGGCGTGGCAAAGAAGTAAGAGCCAAGATACCTGGATCTTAGCCCCGCCAGAGCAGGGTAGCTAAAGAGAAGGTGCTGAGGTGATTCCATCTCATTCTCCATACATCCAGCGCAAAAAGGACTCGAGGTGATTCCAAGTCTCCCAGCATGCATTCCTCGCGCATTGTGTCCTGTGAGAGAACCCACTAGATTAGAGAGCTGATATTTCATCAGGAACAGTGTACAATTAAAATCCGCACTTCCTTTTTATCCATTGTTTAGAAAATAACAAAAGTAGCGTCACTTTTAGGTTGGTTCTTCTTCTTAGCTTCTTAGTCCGTGGTGGATCATAGCTTCATCAACAATTTTTGTTTACTTTGTTCTATCCATGGCTTCATGTGTAAGTTCATTTTGTTCAGATCTGATTCGTGGGGGCCTTCTTTTTCTGCCTAAAATGGGTGTTAAAATAAAAGCTTTCTTAGCATTTCGCTCTTCGGCATGCGTGAGACATCCGTGCATCTAATCCGTTGGACTGGACTTTGATAAAACGTAGTACAGTTTGTCTTTGAAGAATTTCTTTTATCTCATAGCGAATGCGGTAGGTGACGTCTATTGTTTAAACCGTACTTCATATAATATTTTTCATTTGATCACGCCTTTCGAAGCACAACAACTGATGAATATCATTTGTTTTCAGCGTCCATACACTATGCGAGCAGACAAAAAATGGAGCGCCTAAAGGCCAAAATAAAGTTTTCCATCATTCACAATTATTTTTAATTAATAAAAAAGGTATTCAAAAACAAAACTGTTGACTGATTTTGCGCCACCTTGCAGGACGTTACAGTTCAGGAGTTATATCCAAACAATTTAGATTGAGAATATCTAAACTTCTAAAGGGCTTTCCAATAAGAGGTGTTATTCCCGTAAAAGATCAATGGTTTCGTTGCTTGTGTCTTGTTGAAAATAAACGTTGTCCAGATCGATACCATCCAATTCCGACCATAAAAAATCGTTTATCATTTCTTGATAGCGTAACACGTTCACCAATAACACCTGTTATTTGAAAACCCTTTACTTGTCAAATATAAAAACATGACAGCTTCGAAAGTGACATCTACCGAAATAGCGGGCTGTTCTAAAAAACACCTGTTATTGGAAAACCTTTAATTATAAATATTTTTTGTAATTAACAACATCCCTAATGTGCATGATGGGAAATATGGCACATAGGCAAGTAGAAGTGTACAGGCATGCAACCGTACGAGTACCTGCGTGTGAGTCCTAAGCACAACAAAACCACAAATGATGATTATAAGTGTCACGGAATTAGCTCAAATTCTTACGAATATTTACTTTTAATACGCTCATGTGGAAAGGCACTTTTGAAGCTGTTATTTGCCCTGCAGAAAGGTGCAGGACCTATGAAAGGAGTGTTGGCATCCATTTTCATTAAAGTGCTCGCAATTTTATTCCCTTCGGGCCCCGGTACTCCCTGAGTAACAAAGTTTCCTGGTGCTAGAATATCGAGCATTTTAAAACATTCCCGGACCAACCTTGATTGGAACGTGATGCTATCTAGCGATTTTAGAGTGGCTGTAATGAATTTATTCGATTATTTTTTATTAGCGACCTTTTGTACTTAATTTAATTAATATGAAAATTTGTAAGAAAATGTGAGTCTGTCTGACATCAAAAGTTGCAATCAATTAAAATGATTAGGGAAACATTTTCGGAATAACAGGTAACCTTTGAAGAATTTGCCATTGATACTGCCGCATTGACTTAGATGAGGGGCGGATTGTCTTCTTTTTCTATATGTAAATAGAGCCAAGGACAAATGTTAGACACATTAACATTTTGACGAGTTTTGACTATATTTGTTTTCATATTTTTTTTCATAAAAATATAACTCAATGACTAAAAAAACATATAAATCCAAGAGTCAAACCTTGTACCAAAACTAGAAGAATTCTACAAACTCTACATTCCAACTCCACGGGTTTTAGGTATCCTCTCTTGAAAGGCTAAGCAGTTATTTTGTCTTTTTTTATTAATTTGCGGTCAAAGTAGCCTAGCTGTTACGCATGTGCCTTCATCTCTCCATGCCCTATTGGCCTCTTGGATGCTCCTATTTTCGATTATTAATTTGCTCATGGCCATAGGTACCCCAATGGTATTTCTATCACTGAGCAGTTGAGGAGTAGTACCTTTCCTGACTAGCTCATCGGCTTTGCAATTTCCCTCAATATCTCAAAGTCCCGGAAGCAAAATAGGGCAGACCTTGAATATGGCACTAATATCATTTAGGGCTGCCCGGTATTCCTGTCATTGATTTAATGGCCGCTGAGCTATCCAAGAATATACGAGTATGTTTTGTAGTTTTTGTCACGACATGTGAATTTAAATGAGTTTAAAGGTGTAGTCACTTCTTTTATAGCTAGAACCTCTGCCTGATAGACGCTGCAATAGTCTGGTTGTCGAACTGATAGTTCAAGTCGTAATTCCTTCGAAAATACACCATAGCCAACCTTGTCTTCTAGCTTGGAATCATCTGGGTAGAAATTTAATTCCCCCTTCTCCATGGTCTTCGTGTCTGCCACTCTCTTCTTGACGGTATGCTCGTTTTGAAGAATCTGTTGAAGATGAGTCTAGAAATAGAATACTCTAGTTCTTGTTTGTGTCTATTTAGAGTGTGCAGAATAGAGGCGTGGCCAAACACCGGTCTTTCTATAGCGCCATACTTTTAAGTCTAAGCGCTGAGGCGGCGGCCACGTAAGCAAAAATCCAAAGAAGAGGGGAGAGGACCCTACCTTGAGGTGTCCTTCTGTAGGCCTCTGTCTACTTAGAGTAGTGCTGCCTTATTTAGCCGTTACCTTTTTTTGACGAGTATAGCTTCTATCAGGGCAACATCGTGTGGTTCAACTCCAAAATCCTCTTCCAAAATCTTCTTCAAAATCGTCTTCTTTCATACTTCAACAAGTCACAAGTCACAAGCAAAGATGGGTGGGGAGATCGACTCCACATTGGTACTTGAGAAAATTAATTTTAATATTTCTCAGCAAGTTTACGAAATCATACTATTTTCTGGTTAGGGATGGTAAGAACTAATTAGGCCTCCATTAGTTTAATTTCTAGAACATTGGGAGAATTTAATTTGCATTCAAATCATTTTGGCCTAGATTTTTCTTCGACAAAAAACCACTTCAAATTGGTGCTAAATGAATTGTAGAACTGAATTCTTAGTATTATCGAATAATCTTTCTCTGTAAATTATAAGAAATTGTACCCTTTTCTTTCATTCATTACAATGTAACAAGTAAATTATAAGTTTAATTTATTTTTGACTGAAATTTTTAGCATTAATCTGTTTTTCAAAGTCTGTAAGAAATGCTTTATTTTTTAGGCTATTAATTGAATAAATAAGAAAGTAAATGAGTAAATCAATAAATAAAAAAGTTTCGTGTTTCACCATAGCTGATGGTAAACTATGTACCATCCTTGCCATATTTTTTTTTTAGTTTTAAGTGGTTTCTTAATCCAACTTTACGAGTAGTGAGATAGTTGAGAAGATTTGCTATTAAAAGATTTAGGAAAACAAGAAATTTACAAAGAAATTAATTCTATTTGAAAGATTAAAATGCTTTCCGTTGAAAATATTTGCTCCTTGTATAGATTTAAATTATATATACATATGTATGTATGTATATTTGTAAGCCATAAACGATATAAATATCAAGTTTTTTTGCGTGAAAAATATCTTAATGTGTCATAATAGCAAAGCTATAAATTTAAAATGAGTAAACAAAAAACAATTTCCTTTATAAAAGGCATAAACAAACACAAAACGCAAGCTAAACGTGATAATTTTTGTATTTAAATTTTGAATGACTAATCTGCAATGCAAACACAAACGCAGCAGGCAATATAAATATGTATGTATGTGCCTACATATATTTACTTATATACATTTATATTCACACTTCTATTTGCACATTCTTTTACACACACACACACACTCATACACCTATTGAAATCGACATAAATTCCCTTTAAAGGTGAAGCAACAAGTTATTGCTTTCATCGAGCTGTGCAATGTAAGCCAACTGGCGCTGAAGTGTTGCTGTGGAATCTACGCACCTGTTGCTCATTTGGCAGCATACAACTCACTGCGAATAGGAAAGTAAAGCAGCAGAACAAACAAAACATGGTTTTCGAGAAGATGCGGATGGAAATGTAAAAAAAAAATGTTTCACTGGCGCAAATAATTGCGTACATGAAAAATGTATGATGTACGAGGGTCACTATTTGTATTGTGAGCTGTGGCGGCCTGAAGTGTGATTAGGTACTAGCGAACCTATCCAATGGAAAGTTCAATACTTTTGATTATTTCTTATATTTTTTAGAACTTTTTGCTATTTATTTATTACATTCTACTACTTGAAAAGAAAATTTTTCGATAATTTTTTTTTTTGGTATTTAGAAAAAACTCATTTTTTCGTTAATGGCTAAGACCATGCATAGTCACTTCTGAAATTTCACAGAAGGATTCTATACATTTTTCGAGTTATATATTCAAAATGCGTACAGCGATTCAGTGAAACGAGCCAAAACCACCTGACTGTGGTGCAAGTGTATTTTATTTTATAATATAGTATTTATTGATATAGAACAATAAATTGGTTTTGAATTTTTGCAACATTAAATTTATTTAAATTTATAATGTAATAATTGTTTTAATCTGATTAAAAAACTGTATACTTTTCATGACTTGGAAAGCACTTACAACACTTTCGAAGACAGCAAAAAGTAAAAACCTTACACAACATGTACGCGACTCAAATGAAACAAATCAATTTATTATGAATTTTTTTAAATACTTCAGCAATAAAAAATAATAATAACAAAATAAAAATACTTTATTTCAACATTTGCTATTCAAACAAAATTATTTGCGCTCTTAGCAATAATATAAAATATATTTTTTTATTATGATCAAGTTTTCGAAAATATTCAATTAATTATACATATAAGTAAGTTTTTCGAATGTGACGGGTCTGGAAAGATGGTATAAATATAGTGTACCATATTTCCTAAATTCTGTGGCCTTCGCCGTGAGAGCAAGCAATCCTCATTCTCAGTTTTATAGAACAATGTTTATGGTTTGCTTTTAAAACCCTTATTCATATATTCAGGCCCTCGCCTCATTAGAAATGGGGGTTTTTGTTTGTTTCTTTAAAAGCGTGTGAAATGGAAATTAATTTTTTTTTGTTTCCAGCATTTTATTTTTTGATCCATTGTTGAAATATAAATTTTTTTTTTGCCATACGAGGTTCGTTCAAAAAGTTGGCTAACTTCAAAAACTGGTCTTCCAAAACAGAGGTATGTCGCTGGCGACATGACTTTCGGGTCTCACAGGTGTCTTAAACCAAAAAGACAAAAAGATTCTTGTTCAGTACGAATGTCGTTATCGTGTAAACTATGATCTTAAAAAAAAATTTACAAAATGGCGGACGTTCAAAGATGAAAACCCGTTTTTGACCCCTTTTTGGACTTTAAAGACTCGAAAAGAAATACTTAAACTTTTTTTTCCGAATGATCGTAGTTCACACGATAACGACACTAATTCTACGTCATGTAAATTTTATTTCATCAAAATCGGTTCAGTAGAACCGGCTATATATGTGTCCATTGTCCATATGAAGTCCATTTTTTGAAGGCTGACAACTTTTTGAACGAAACTCGTATGGCGAAAAAAATTTTTTTATTTTTTAACAATGGATCAAAAGATAAAATACTCAAAACATAAAAAAAATTATTTCCGTTTTACACGCTTTTCAAGAAACACCCAAAAAACAGCATTTCAAATGAGGCGAGGGCCTTCAACCAATTTACTTCTTCTCCGTGGATATTCTATTGGCTTCTTAGAATCGCATCTTCTGAGGGTTTTATACAAACAAAATTAGCTTTGTTCATTTGTTCCAAAATACAATTTTTATATTATCGAATTTAGAGACATACAATAAATCGTTTTTTCTTGTAGTACTTTCGGTAGTTCCAAAATCGGTATCGTTCGATAATTTCTACGCTGCTCTTGGGGGACTGAACAACTTTAAGCCAATTTCAAATTTCTATTTTGTCAGTGCACATACCGCTGCAGGCTGTTACACGTTGTTGCGTGGTTACAATTTCTAACTGCTTCAAGCAACTAGAAGGAATTTCTTGGGCATCTCTTGATGACTTTATATTCTATAATAAACGGTGAGAGACCGAAATTCCGGAAATGTTTTCACACATATAAAAGTGCGCTAAAGAAATTATGTAGTACAATTTTGAACTGAATAGTAGTATATCTTTGATGAAAGTGGATATTCACCATTTCCAAGTTAATTAAATTTGTAACTTCATCAGCTACGAAAATTTTTAATGATAAAAACAATTAAAATTTAGCAAATTTTTTTTTTTTATTAACTAATTTTTGTGAAAAAGGCTCTCATTAATTTTAAAGAAGACTGCTCAAATATACCGTTTGATTTTCAAATTGACGTTATACTCGAGTACGTACGTAAGCTAGCGCTCAACTCGTCCAGGTTACATTAAAACTGGTGCTGGAATGGCTTGAGAACCTGACTATCTTAGGTCAGAATAATTGGGTACGCTTTTAATAGTAGATAAATTAGCCAAGAAAGAGCGATCTCCCCATTAATAGGCCCAGGTCCAGTTTGTAGCCTAGGATAGGATAACTTCTCTTCTCTTATTCAAGAAGCAGAAGGAGGACAAAGAAGATTTTATTAGGGCAATTTACCCTGTTTACTGCATTAATAATCGATAAGAATAGTTTTAGAATTATCACAGGAGTTCTGGAGGCCATTGTAGATTGAATTGAATCTTACTAACTAGGACCGCCGTAGCCGAATGGGTTGGTGTGTGACTACCATTCGGAATTCACAGAGAGAACGTGGGTTCGAATCTCGGTGAAACACTAAAATTAAGAAAAACATTTTTCTAATAGCGGTCGCCCCTCGGCAGGCAATGGCAAACCTCTGAGTGTATTTCTGCCATGAAAAAGCTTTTCATAAAAATATCTGCCGTTCGGAGTCGGCTTGAAACTGTTGGTCCCTCCATTTGTGGAACAACATCAAGACGCACACCACAAATAGAAGGAGGAGTTCGGCCAAACACCCAAAAAGGGTGTACGCGCCAATATATATATATATATATAACTAGGGAATATAATTCAATGAAGCTCGCAGGTTCTACAGGAAGGAAAATGAAACCAGAGGAGGAAATAAAACTCAATAAAATAGGAAAAATACTAAAAATTTATTGAGGAAGTTAGGCTCAGAGAAATACTCTGAATCCATGAGGGGGTACAATAGATCTTTCTGATTGCAGTGCTAAATTCCATAATCATTACTATTATGGAACTTGGCGGGAGCAGTATTTTGCAATGATATTACGAAATTTGGAGCACCCAATTGACAAAATCAATCGATCTATTAGGTCATCTGTCGTATATGTAGTTTTCGTTTGACACTCAATGATTTCTTCTTGCTCCCGCATATAAAAAAAAAATTGTGTGGAAAAAAATGTAGGCGTCAATAGAAGGTATTGGTTGATGTGTCGAAAAATTATGTTTTTTAGGCGCTCCATGTCTCAATTTGCAAAATTGTTTTGATAGGAGAATATTTTGGAAAAAACTAATTAAACCATTTTCTATTAAAAATTACTTTCTTTCATCATTAGGTGCTTCAGTGCTACTTGGGGAGTGCCAGACTGGTACTTCAAACATTTCACCTACCCTTATTTGGCTCACAATGTAAATAGCAGGGTTGGGCATTTTGCACTACCACTAATTTTTTAGTGGTAGTTAAAATAATAGTTTCATTATCACTAAATCTTCAAGTCATTAAATCAGCTTAATGCACTTAATAGTTAGTGCACTATGCCCAACCCTGGTAAGTAGTGACCCTCGTATTTCTATTTATACAATTTTTATGCGAGGAAGAGTAGCAGGCGAGGTGGTGCGTGTGCTTGTTTTCATATTTTAGAAGACCAAAAAATTAGTGATAAGCAAAATTTAATTCTACTCGTATTTACACACCAAACAAATGTCTTAATGTTGTATGTATCTGTATTTAAAGAGCGCGAAAAGAGCTCAGCTAAGCAACGCCCTTAAAAAGTGAATGCTTGCAAAATGATAAAAAAAAGTCAAAAGAGCGAAAAATATTCTTTTATGTGCTTTATTTTTTTTTATTATTATATTTTGTTTTTTATTTATTATGTACTTTTTTATTTATTTAATTTTGTTTTTAAGAAAAAGAAGAGTTCTTTTAAGCGAGTATATCTACTTAAACTCAAGTATTTTTTAATATTTTTAATTAATTGGGTTCTGTATTGCGGAGCCAAAATGAGGGAAAGAAATTTATTAAAGTTTCAGCAAATTACAATTTATGTATGATGGCCTGTGGACAAGAACCTTCTAGATAGCGAAGAAATTGGGGCAGTGCAACAACTGTCGTCGAAATCCGTAGGAGGAAGTGGGCATGGATTGGGCACACCCTCAGAAAACCAGCCCAAGAAATACCAACGACGGCTATGAAATCCACAAGGGTATAGACGCTGGGGTAGACCAAGAGGATTCTGGCGACACCGCCTGCATGACGAAATAACCCGAAATGATTTTATTTGGACTCAATTGAGGCAAAACGATAACGATAGAAATAAGTGGAAATCATTAACTTTGGCACTATGCGCCACATAATCGGCGCTTAAGCAAACTAAAATAATAATAATAATTCAAATTGAGGTAACAAAGACATATTTCGCTTAAGGAAATGTAATTAGTGTAATTTTAATACTTATAAAATTATAATACATTTTTTGTGTCATCTATTTATTTTTGTTTGATTATGAACTAAAATTTTGGGTAAAACTCCCAAAAATACTTCGTTGCTCGTAAAAAATTGCTTATTTGAGTCATTAAACCTGTCGTTAACGTTTTTAAATTTTTGTTGTTATAGCCGCCATCGTCGAATTACTTGGTCTCTAGAGTCCGCTGGCGCCATGGCGGCTATAGCCGTAACCTTATTAAAGGTGCTGAAATAATCAAAATTAAAATTATTTATGCAGATAGAGTAAGAATATACTTCAAATCGAAAGGACCATAAAGGACTTAATGCAAGATGCCCCAAAACTGTGTAAACTACAAAGGCTGGCGTGCCTAAGCATATCAGAGACCAGGAGAACTACTCCAACTGCTGTCATAGAAGCGCTTTTAAATTTACCACCGCTACATTTAGCAATACAAGAGGATGCTACTATGCAAGCACTCTCTTCTCATATGAAAGAAAAACTTAAACCAGGAGATCTTACTGGGCACCTCAACATCTTGAACAGGGTTCAATATGCAGTATGCATAACCCAGGTGAATTACCACACGGAACCCGTACTCAATTCTATAAAGAGATACAAGGTTATCTTTCCGTCTAGGGAAGAGTGGAACACTAACCCAACATGGATAAATTATGACTCACAAAAATGGTATACAGATGGTTCCAAAACGCTCCAAGGAGTAGGAGCAGGAATAGTGGGGCATAGATCACACAAATCCCTAACACTAAGTACAGATACCACAATTTTCCATGCGGAGCTCTTCGCCATAATGGAAATAGTGGAAATCATATCGAAAAGAGGGTACGAGAAAGTAAAAATTAGAATTTTCGGACAGCCAATCGGTTCTTAAAGCCTTGCATAGCTTCACATTCAAGTCCAAAGTCCTAATAGAGCGTAACAATGCACTCAACGAACTGGCCACTCATAATCAGATCTCACTGATTTGGGTATTAGCACATGAGGGACACGAAGGAAACGAGAAGGCAGACTTTTATGCCAAAAAAGGGGAGGAAGGGCTATTTATTGCGCCAACCCCATTTTTCGGCTTTAACAAAAATAATATAAAACAGGAAACCAAAAAATGGATCCAAACTAAAAGCAGGGAGCACTGGAACGGCACAAGCGGCCTTAATTACTTCCAAAAGTTTTCGAACCAATGCCAACAGAGCGAAATCTGTTCTAACCCTAGATTAAAAGGGTCTCAGATGACTCTGTGGAGCAGTTACAGGTCGCGTTGCCTATAATAGACACTTTAACACAGTAGGATTATGTAGTACAAGATCATGCAGGTTCTGCTGTGATGAAGAGGAGTCTGTGGAACACTTAATCACCAACTGTGAGTCATTAGGCCACAGGAGACACAGAATCCTGGGCGCGTACCTACTAGAGGAGGAAGACGTACACTTGCTCTCTTCTAAGGGGCTGGTTCGATTCCTCGGTATACTAAACAACTAAAATTAAGCACTTAGAGGCGCACAATAGATCAATGTGGTCACAGTGCATAAAGGTGCTTAGCCTAACCCGTAAAACCATTACTATTACCATGTACTTCAAATATTCTAAAAATTACAAACACATTTAGTGTCAATTTGCGAAATTTACTTGTTCCTATTGACCGTGAATGTGTTAATATTTAAAATGTTTTTCGTGTTAGAAATTTTTATTGGTTTCCTTTAAAATGTTGCTCGTTTTTTACAAAATTTACAAAAATGCCAAAAATTTTAACTTTAATTTTTAACCTTTTATTCTCAATTTTTAAAAAATTTCCATGTACGCGTAAAGTGGCCCATGGAGTTCTAGTACATCAAGTTTGAGTTTTACGTCTCGAGAGAATCGTTTGCAATTTTAATAATTTTTCTTCTGATGGCTTTTTGTACTATATTTCATATGAATATGAATTTCTTGTGGGAGAAAATGTGCAAGATTGTTTGCAAACACTAAATTAAAAATAATCAACTCCAATTTTTATAAATTGCACTTGTGAAATGAAAAAAAAAAAACGAATAAGCCGTCCCAAAAATTTTTTTTTTTAATTCTTTAACTACTTAAAACTTTAGTATACTAAGATTAGATGCGTCATAAAACTGCTTACTCGAAATTTTTAGAAAAAATTAGTTTAAAAAGTTCGAAATTTAGATGAAACTTTTTAGCATTTTTCCCAATGTGTGTAAAGTTGTAATTTATTTTATTGGTTTTGGTTATATAATGAAAAATAACTAAAGAAAAAATAATTAATATTAAATAAATAAATAAAACAATAAAATTAAAAAAATTCTGTCTGTTATTCTAAATATTACAAAAAACAAAAAATCATCATGCGCGCAGTTATGCTCGCCACTGTATATTACACAGGCTATTCGAGTTTACCTTTTGGCTATTGACTATATTTTGCCCATTCTTTTAAAGAAATGAAAATAAAAAAAAATTGTTTTTAAATTTTAATCAAAATAAGAATTATGTAAAACGTATTAGAATGGAAAAAAATTTATAAAAATATTTTCATCAGCCCAATTTTTTTAGAAAAAAAAAAAAAAAAATAAAAATAAATAATAATAAATAATAAAATATATATAAATATAATAAAAATAAATAAAAGATTGCGTTTGAATAATTTTTACAGTTTTGTTTTTTAAGGTATATCTACTTATCCAGACCCCAAATACCATATCCTTAAATACCAGATTAATTGTGAGTAAATTCTTAACCATTAACAAAAACTTATAACAAAAAATCTGCGCAACGTGTTAGTGCAATTGCCAATTGTGTTAGTGATAAACAACAACAACAACTAAAACAATATTCGCCAAAGTGCCAGAAAAGTGGGCGTGACACAGGCGTCAAACAAAGAACATACACATCGTCGGAGCAGCCGCGGCAACAAGACATTAACGAAATTTTCGCGTGCCGACGACAACGCATCGCCAACGATCGCAGTCACAGTCGTTGCCAAAAGTGCGCGTACTTCAATTTTTGGTGCGTTGTCGATTTTTAGATTTTTTTTTCGTTTTAGCTAAAAGAGTTCGAAATGTTAAATTTTGTTTCTACTTAAAAGCAGGAAATGGCTGGCGGTGGCGAGTAGGTATTTGTTGGAAAATTCTGGCGCACATAGAATTTTGTTTCGTTTTACTCGGGTCACTGCACGTCGTGGCCAAGTATTTTCTTTGTTTTTGTTTTGTATTGACCGTTGCTTTCGTTTTTATTGCGGTTGTTGTTGTTGAAATTTACTCAATTTGTCTGCTCACCTCATTTTCGCTGCGTTGTCGTTGCTTCGTTGTTGTTCTTTTATATGCTAGAAATTATTGCGATTAACGGTAATGTGGCCTATGTGGCTATGTGTGTGTATCAATTTGCAAATGAGTGTTTCTGTTGTAAGAGATTTAAACACAAAAAACATATAACAAATTATATCGAATATTTCTTCTTTATTGTTGTGGCGCGCGCGCGTTGCGTAGGTATTTGGCATGAACAAGTGGCACGCAACTAAAGTCAATTAATTGCAACACTTAAATTGGTGTGTCGATGGTCCCTAGAACGCAGAAGCGGCAGGCAATGTGGCAAAAGAAAACGCAGTTAAAATATATACGAGTAATGAGACCTAAATTGAGACACACGTGAATGAAGTTGTCTCTACGCTCACACTGACTTACAACCACCACTGCTGCATCCACCCAAACACCGCTCACCCATCGGCCATCTATCCGAGCAGGCAAGCGAGTGTCGGAGGTAAGCATTGTTGCGGCAGCATTTGACCAACAAGTGGTTGTTGTTGCTCTTTGCTTAAACACAACACACAAACACGGACACACGCACGCGTACACTCACACTAATGCATCAACATGTTTTTTGGGTATACTCGCACGTTTGTTTACTTTGCGTGCCCCTAATACAAGTGTATGTGTGAGAGGTAAGCTGATTGTATGTGTGCGAGTGATAGGCGTTTAATTGGGCCATAATGAAATTAAACTGACGCTTTCTGGACAAATGGTAATTCGTTGTTGCGTATTCTTCTATTTCTCCTTGAAATTTCATACGAAAACGCTTGAAGATTAATTGAATTTTCACTTGAATTCTTGAGAGAAGTACACTTTTTCTATGGGTAATATGTTTGTCTGCTTGTATGCGCAAAATATTGAATAAATAAATATTTTCGTGATTTATTCGAAAAGTTAAATTCGTGTGTATGTATGTGTGCGTATACGGGCGAAAAATGTAGCATGAATCTAAATCAATTTAAAAAAAGCATGTCAGTAATTTTACATATTTTATATTTGTGATTGAATGGGGAGAGAGAGAGGGCTGGTTTTGGTTTAACCAGAAAGAACTTTTTTCCACTCAACCCAAAGTAGCACTTGTTTCGTTTTTTTTTTAGATTTTTCCAATTGATTTCAAAGTTGCGTTATTTCTGGGTTATAAATAAATGAAGTATTCCAATACTGGTTCCACATATTTTATTAGCAGTGACGTTGGCGCCATTGTGGCAGGAATTTCCTTTTCCTGTCAATCACTGAGTTTTAATATTTGAAGGTGTGTTTTTGAATAAAATTTTTACAATTTTTACATAAATAATGCAGTGAGTCATGAAGAGTCCGGACAGCAGGGAATGAGGCCAATTGAGTGTGAGAAATTCAACAGCACTTTATACAAGGGGGGTTCAATAAGTACCCGTGTAAGAAATGAAGACACCATTGCTTGAACATTTTTTATTTTTCAACATAGTCCCCTTTTAGAAAGATACACCTCTTCCAATGCTCCGGCCAATTTTTTAACCCCTCCAAGAAATATGATTTTTCGAACTCTCCAAAATACGCTTGTGTTTCGGTGATGACTTCCTCGTTGGAATGAAATTGTTGTCCTCCGAGCCATTTCTTTATGTTGGGGAACAAGAAAAGTGCGGCAGCAATTCATAATGCAATTAATGTAGTTGGGGGCCGACAACTCTGAATGGCCATGCTGGTGTGCTTTTGTGGTGAAACAGCATCTTCTTTTTCGTCAAATGCGGCCGGGTCTCCATCAATTTTTTGTGAAAGCGGCCCAATAACTCGCTGTAGTATTGCCCGCATCCCAAAAATCGTCGCCATGACCTTTCCGGCTGATGGGACTGTCTTCGCCTTCTTTGGAGAAGATTCACCGGGAGAAATCTATTGCTTTGTTTGTTGCTTAGTTTCTGGTGTGTAATGATGAATCCAGGCTTCGTCAACGATGACAACTCGACGCAAAAATTCCTTCGGATCTCGCTTAAATTGCTCCAAAGACCGAGAATAATGTCGCGGACTTTTTGAATGGTTTCCATGTCGGCCGGGCGGCCTGGTGGCTCCTCATCAAAAACGGATGTTCGCGCACGTTTAAATTCATTGAACCAATATGTAACTGTGGTCATAGATAGCGAAGCGTCCCCATAGACAGCATCCAACTTTGCTTTTATCTCCTCGCATTTTTTCCCATCCAAAAACAAAAAGCGAATTACCGAACGATGCTGCTCTTTTTCCATCTTAGCGAAAATCACGAAACTGGTCATACTCGAATAGCTGTCAAATCCCAAATAACCTACCAATCAATCTGAAATTTATTTTGCCGTCGTTTGATAGCTAGTAGCACTTGATGCTAATACCTACCTCCCTCAGGGACGCCCTCTGTCATCAAACATGGGTACTTGTTGAACCGCCTTTGTAGTTAAATACAAGGACTTGAGTTGATCTACTACTCATGCTGAATATCCATAGACAAAGTCTACTTACAGGCCACAGACATACTTATACGAAGTCATCCATCAACGGAAATAATTTTTGTACGTAGAAGTTCCTTTGACGAAGAAGAGCCACAAACCAGCTGGACTCTGGTTTGGGAGAAGCAATCAAATTTGGAAGCAAAGGGGCAATGAGCGCTTGTGCTCGAGCTCGTGGGCTAGTTTAAGTAGCATTAAGGACTTGATTCTATGTGATTTCAACTCTTGTCTATCCACACTTATGTTTATTATTACTATTAGGCTACTGCGCACGGCGACCAAAATAGATCTATTGTGCCAAGCCTGAGGTGCCTTATATTTTAAGGCTTCTTAAAAAGTTTTGTTTATATGGAGATACAGCAGAACCATCAAGCTGCTGTAGCCATTTTCTGCCTAGTGCAGGACATTTACAAGATGTGTTCGGAATTTTCAGTGTCCTTTTCACAGAATGGTCTCAGAGAGACCAATTCTGTTTAAGTGGTAGCTCAGGTTACAGTGGTCTGGAAAGTAGCCAGTAGAAGTCTTAAGTATAATCTGCTGAGTGAAAGTAGCTTATCAGGTATTCCTCTGTCCGGCGTTAGGAATTGTTTCGCTTGTTGCTAACCGGTAGAGTTTCGCCAGTGTTGAACGAACTTCTTTATTTCCCACCTCCTGAACAGTTCATTGATATGGCACTTTGTAAGTTCACAGAAAGGTTTCAGGAACAATTAGAGGCATGTTTGCTCCTTTTTTTGCTAGTTGGCCCGCTATTTGATTTCTCTCATGTCCTTCGTGTCCAAGAACACAACCCAATAATAATGTGTTAAAGTTCCCTAGCATGTTAAGAAGGTTCGGCCAGTCATGCACCATTTTTGAGGTAATTGTGGTTGATAGAAGGGCTTTCAAAGCCGCCTGACTATCTGAAAGTATGTAAATGTGCGTTCCTCTTATTTTTCTGCGAAGACATTCCCTCACACATATCTCAATGGCATGTACTTTTCTGCCAGGAAGATTGTTGGAATCGATTTTTTGAATTTAGGCCCATTTATTTTTGCCCCTGTTCTACCATCTTCTAATTTCCATCCATCAGTGTACCATATCTGGGATCCGGGCTTGAAGGTGATAGAATTCTTTTTCCAGGCCGTACGTTTTTAATGAGAACTTGGAAGGGCCTGAAGTGAATGGGCTTGGGAGATAATGTATCCACCCTATAGAGAATAGGAGTATGTCGACTGTCTTCTAAGATCTTTAGATGTCCTTTCATATCTCCACTTTTTAGATCGGAGATGCCTTTCAACTTTAAGGCTCAAATTATAGAACCACCTGTCGTCCAAATTTGATAGAAAATTTTTATATTCTTTAATATTTTTACTCTACTTAACTTGTGCTACTTTGGAAGAATGAATCCACATGAAAAAAGTGAAATTTTTAAAATACTTTCACATTTTTCCGAATCTTATAAAATTATCAAAAAAATATTTGCCATTTCAACCATTTAGCTTTAATCGCCTTTCGAATTGCCAAACTTTGCCGCCTACGAGTTTCATCAACGCGATTTCTGCCAAAAGTAATTTCACATTTCGTTGGACTCTTTCAACTCTTTTTTCTACCTTTAATAAAACACTTTTTTATGTTTATTATTATAATGGCACATGCAGATGAGTAATGATTTTATTGTTTTTGCTTTCCAAACAAAAGCATTTTCGTCTTCATTAAAATTCTAAAAGCGGCGCACAAAACCATCAAAAACAAAAACGAACAGAACAAAAATTAAAACAAAACCGGCTACTAGAATTTTATTTGTTCTTGATTTCGTTTCTTCTGCTGGTTACCTGCCCGTTCAAAAAGACGCACAATGCACCACGAAAAGTGAATAGGCCACTAAACAAACGCCAATAGCAAACACGATTTTGGCTTTATATTATATAAAAATTATACATTGACGTATATACTCGTGTGTGCGGTTGTATTTAGCTTGGATTTTAACTTGACGCGACGCAAACAATGAACGAACAAAGGATCAAAGTTTTAACAACCGAGCGAGCGAGCGAACAAAAGACAAAACATACAATTCATCGGCCGAATTCAAACTGAAGAAAACTGAAAGAATTCTATAGGAAGTACCATAAGTTGGCGCTAAGCTTTACTCTGAGCATACAAGCAGGCACACAGGCACATGGGTACCAAGTTGTGGTAGAACGTGAGAAAAGCTCAAAATGACTCGTTTTGGAGTTAGCATCACAGCAAGTGGCTTTTTTGAGTGAAAGCTTGGCGAAAAGCTCATTCCCTGCAGGAAAAACTTGAGCTAGTGAAACAAGTTTTTAGTTCAGAACTAGCACAGAATATGGTTTATGAATCGATTTTGTCTTTAGAGTGTGACGGCTTCAAAGACAAATGTACCAAAATTACCCCTGTTAAATCTAAGGGCCGTGGTATTGTTCGTTGACAAGTTGCTGCTTCGAGTTACAATTGAGAGACGATGTAGTTTCTTGAGTTTGACAAAATATAGATTATTATGTGGCTAAAGAATTTTAATGATGAGAAATTTACTGATACTTTATATCAGTTGTTGAAATTTATAATACATGCGCTAATATGAAAAGAAAAAATATGTACCAAGCAGTAAAACTGTGGACAATAGAATCTGTACATATCAAACATATCAGTGACCAAAATTAACGAAAATATTCAAAATGATTTCTAGCTTTTTAGACGTAGCTGATGTTTCAAGTGATTTGCCACTTTTATTTTCGAATTATCGATTACTATCAGTCCCATGCAATCCAGCAAAGAAATATTCGATTAGTCGATAGTTTATTCGCACGTAATAAATAGTTAATTTCAATTACTCGTACATCGTCAAAATTGTCACTCTAAATCTAGGCGGCAGTTGTAGCCGAATGATTTTAAGCGGGACTACCATTCGGTAGAGTTCGTGTTCGTAACACCAGACATGAAACACAAAATGATAGAAGAGGTTTTTTTCCAATAGCAGTCGACCCGTTGGCGGCGACGAGTATCGTAGGCGATGGAATAATTAGCTGTATGAGCTTTATGACGAATAAACATAGCCCAGCGAATAAACATCCAGCGGTTTCGATGCGATACCAGCTGGTTATAACAGAATAAGAGGAAGTCATCCTCTGCGTTGGAAATACCAGGTGGAGATGATCTTGACTTCACTTGGTGTTTGCAACTGGCACCGGTTAGCATGAGAAAGACTCGGCCAAACTCGCAAAATGAGTAGCCGTCTCTTAGCAGGTAATGCCAGACCTCCGAGTGTTTTTCGGCCATGAAAAAGATCTCATAAAAAGACCATTTGCAGTTCGGAGGTGGCATAAACCTGTAGGTCTCTCCATTTGTGGAGCAATAACCTCAACACGCACAACATAAATAGGAGGAGGAGTTAGGCTAAACATCTAGCGGTCGATGTACGATTCGATTATACCGTCAGTGTCAAAAGAAAGTCTCTCATATTAGTAAGTTTTGATTATTTATTTTGTTATTTCAATTATTTAAAAAAAAAAAAATAGTTCATAGTACAATAAGACCCAAATAAAGCAAAATTTTCGAGCTTTGTTTAAAATTTGGTAAATTCTCATCAAAATCTCGAACTTTTTACTTAGAGTTTTTAGAAAAATTTTGAGGATGTAGTTTTGTAGATCACTGAATTTTGTTAGAATAAAATGCCAGCTTCAAGTAAGTATAAAGTCACTCTAGGTTTTGAGAATTGTTTTCGATAGCGGTCTTGTGTATTTTCTACATTTAACACTTAGGTACTTCACACCCAATACCGTCAGTAGAAAAAATTGACAAAAATCAATAGTAACACTATCTAGTTTACAATATTGAAAAAGCAAAACGAAACTTACTAGATCTCATCTGCCCAATTTAGTCATCATTTTAACAATGCTTATCATTAAAATAGAGAGTAATGAATAACAACTTTATTTCCCCATGACACTTTGCGTATCATTGGAATTGTAATGAAGCCACATTTGAATTGAAGCGGGGAGAGCGGAAGAGAATATCCTATGCATCTGCTCGGCATGCTGGGAGATTAAGGTCAACTCTTTCGGTAAACTTTATTTTGATAGTTTCACTTGAGAATTGCTAGTTGACTGAAATTTCTGTTTTTTTTTTTGTTCTACGGTTTGAATTCAATGAATATGCGAGGTTTTTCACACAATGTTTTAAATAATTTGTTTTGTAATTATATTATAATAAAAAATCTTAATATTTAAACATAAGCTATCTTACAGTAACTCTGATATAGCATTGCAGCCCCGTCATTCGATACGTCAGTTCGCTTGTCGTTTATTTATTTAATTTTAAAAATTAAAAAGCCAGTCGGCCAGATCCGTGTGCCTAACAGAGGGTGAATTAAAATTAACATCTCGTCTTTTGGAATTTACAGCTTTTTGCTAGAAAATACATTTTTTTTTTAGAATTCGTTGTTGGAAGTTGTTTCAAAACGAAAAAATGGGCAACGCTGCTTCCATAAAACTTGTGTTACTGTTTTCGTATTTACGTTACATTACACAAGGTGGCGCAAAATTAATCAACCTATCGGAAGATTTATAATTTTTGAAATTGGCATCGTACGTCGATAATATTAGACACTTATGAATTGGACAGCTGTAGTATACGAACAGACAAGCAGTGGAGCGCGCAAAGGTCAACATGCAGATTTTCATGACTGAAAATAATTTTGTTTTATTAGTAAAAAAGTTATTTAAAAGCATGATGATTAATTTTGCGCTACCTTGTAGATTGGGGCATTGAAATTGCGTGCCCTTTCTCATATAATTGACGCTTTTTGTTATGTCGGTGCGCAAAACTCGGAAGTTTCATAAATAAAATAAAAGCAATGCGAACCAGTAGAAGTTCCATATTAACTACAAGCGCGCTGACTCAGATATTTCTCCAGGGTTGTTTGCTAATGCATGTGGCTTGATTGGCTATGTTTGAGAGCCACTTTTTGTGAGTGAGATTTGAGTGTTTCTCCGATATATTTTTGTATTCATTTATGAAGGCTATGCAGTTTTTGCATTTTCCTTGTTTTGCTTTGCATATTCGTATCTGCTGCCATGAAACATGCAGCTGGTTTAAGCTCTTTTGTTTTAGCTATTTTTAGAAAATACTTAGGCATACATGCTGCTGTTTTATGCATGCATGTGTGTATGTAAATGTGGCTTCTTGGCGCCAATTCGCTGCCGCCTCCCTCGTTTGGAAGATGATGCAGTGCTACGCAGCGGCGGGAGATAGGCCAATGCCAATTCGACGCTCAGTGCAGATAAAATTATTTACAAATAGTTTTCCGAGTATGCTTTGCTGCTACTTTAGCATTGTTCTAATATTGCATTTGTTTGCCATTGTTTGTTTCTTTTAATTTGGTTTTGCCACTTTTGTAATTTTCATGCTTTTGTGTTTACTCGGCTTGTGCGGTATTTAAATTGTAGGTTTCTCTGGTTTCTTCTTGGTTGAATTTACCACAACGGAGAAGGAGGATGGTTATTTGTCAGCTATTAGTCAAGCAAACTGAGAATTCAAATTGTGTATACAAGTGGTTGTAATAGAGGTATTACAAATAAAGTAGACACTCGCTTATATGAACCTTCATTTAAATGAAAACGAGCACGCCAATGAAGTGTCAGTGTATCCAGTGGCAGAACTAGATTTTAAGTTTAGAGTTTCTCCCTAACCGCTGAGCGGACAGACTTAGCTTCGTTATTTAAGCGTATTATTTAGTCACGATGTCGCAGGTTCCAAGTTCGGTATTTAATAGCCCAAGGCTGCGGCCCAGCCGGACATCGAAAACAAATTAAAATATAGAACTTATCGCTTCAAGTTTGTATGAAACTATTGTGCATGAAAGTTTGAAGAAGGATCTTAGACTTCACCCCAACAAAAGTCAAGCCCTGCAAGCGCTTAAGTCTAACGTTTATCTCTGCGAGACAATATTGGAGCGATTTCGTAAGGTAGATTTACATGCAAGTTTAAATGAAAGTCTAAATAAACGAAATTGCCATTATTGGCCATCTAAAGGACAGAACCCACTATTAAAACATCAACAGCTACTTCATAGTCTCAAAGTGATGGTTTGGTTTGCGTTGACAAGCAGTGGAAAAATTGGGCAATATTTTTTTGGAAATCGTCGAGGGCAATTTCTGTGGACCATGTCTCTTAACGAGTCATGCTGAACGAGTTTTTTCTGCCATAATGAGAGATCATCCTTTCTTCGGCAAACAGTTATGGTTTCAGCAAGAACTAGTTTTTTAACCCGGAGGATTAAACTTTGTAAAGCGTTCAGTTTTAGTGAAAAACAAAGCCGAAATGAAAATTACAAATTTCGTTAACTTTAATTTGACATAACACTTTTTTTGATCGACCCACAGATTTTTGGAATCTATCTATTAGTTTTCCTTAATCTAAAACAGTTATGTTATTTAGCGATATCTCGGAAACGATATAACACAGATTCAGCGACCGATTTTACATCGCAACGGTTCCAAAGTTCTTTGTGTATATTATAAAAAAAAAATTATAAATTAAGACTTTTTTCTTTTTTGATAAAGTCCGTCACTCAACTTTAACCTCCAAACTAATAAGTTTTTATTTTTACTCTATTTTCCTTAAATGGATAAAGTCGTACCTTTTCAATCGTGAATGTCAGTCTTTTTATTCTTTTATTGCTTCTTCCGGTACCCCTCAAGACAGCATTCTGGGCCCTTTGTTCTTTGTACTTTGTTTTAAGTTTGCCTGAGTTTCTTTTATATGCAGACGAAATATAAATTTTTAAAACTCTATTAAACCTGCCTGATTTAAACTATTCATAATCAGACCTCAACAAAGTCGTGACTGTGGTAGGAATCTCTTCCAATAAATATTAGGAAATCTTTTCATGTGCCATTTTATAAGTCTAAGCGATTTAATCTCAACACCATAGTTTATAAAGAGCCCGCGTCTAAATACTCTTAATGAAATTACTGATTTGGGAGTAATCTTCTTAATTTCTAAGTCATTTGAATTTTGTCATCGTCAAAACGCATTCTCCAATTACCTTGATTCGGCGTTTTGCTTGCGATTTCACGGACCCATACACTTTAAAGTCAGTATTTACTTCGCTCGTACGATTTAAGTTGGAGTTTGCCGTATTTATTTGGAGGCCATATCATCAGTACCACATCAATAGACTTAAATACATTGAAAAGAAATTTCCTCTTTTTGCACTCAGATCTTTAAACTTCACTTATACTGCATATAGTGCAAGGTGTGCATTACTAAATTTAATATAGTTACAAAGTAGAAGAAGTGCACTTTCACTCTACTTTGCTTTCGATATTATAAATGGGACAGTCAACCATCCTTTACTCTTGGAGTGCATTTATTTTCACATACATCCAAAAAATCATCGGAGTAATGATTTATTATTTCGAGAGCTTGTCCGAATTGTTTCCAATAATCGAGCGGCTACTGTAGTTTTTATGTTCGCACTATCTTTTATAGGATCTTGTCCTGCGGTCAATTTCCAGTTTGCATCATTTGGGACAAAGTGGCTAGTAATCAGAAGTAGGGCGACATGCTGACGCTCCAATACATGAGTTGCATATACTAACTATAAACAGGTGTGTACATAGATTTGTTTGTGCGTGGCTGGTGCAAATGTCATCATAAACCGATACATACATTTGTGCAGGTAGAAGTACTTAGTTGTACTAGGACCCAATGCTCCGTACAAAAATGAAAGCAAAATCTCAATTTATATGAAAGTGAAGCACATTCACAGTAGATTATTAAAATCCTTGTTTATGGGTCAAATGTGAAATGAAGTTTGAAGTTCTAAACAATTTTAAAAATCCGTATAGGCGTGTATGCATTAAGGCTGGCCGTTTTGTTTCAATTCCTATATTAGAAAAATATTTTTTAATGCTTGAGTCCGATCGAAATTGGAATATGCTTCATTAATCTGAAATACAATTTATTTATTTCATACTTTGGAGGCATTGTTGGTGCTTCTTTGGCAGTAAATTTAATCAGAAGGTCAGTGCGCCGACCTTAGCATAATTTGGAGCATCAAATTTTAAGGAATCCATGCACGCTAACTGGTGACACTAAGCGGGCTAAAGGCTAATATAGTTGACCCCGGGTGGGATCCTCTCTCATCAATCAATACGGCCTGAATTACCAATAAGCAGTAGCCCATAGACACATCAGAATCCTCCTTCGACGGATTTGCCTTAGTAGTCCATCCGCTGGGATTCACCGCTCGATGTTTGGGCTGCTACAACATCTATTTATTTCACTCTTCCTAGATTTATGGTTTTAGTACATTTGTTGATTATAAGGATGCATTCGATAGATCGATAAAGGATTCGTAAACGCCACAATATCGGAGTTCGGTATTCCCGCAAAACTGATTCGAGTTTGCAAAATGCCATTGAGCAACACGTCCAGCTCTGTCAAGGTAGGAAAAGACCTCTCAATACCGAGCGAGGTTTTAGACAAGGCGATCCCCTATCGTGCGACTTCTTCAACATCCTCACAGAAGGGGTACTGCGGAGGGCCGGTGTTCATCGAAATGACACTATTTTCACCAAAAATGTCCAGCTCCTTGGATCTGCTGATGACATTGATATCATAGGACACTTAAAGTGAGGTGCTACCGCAGCATTTTCTACTATCGAAAGAGAGTCGACTAAAGAGGGTCTGGCGGTTAACGAAGGCAAGACGAAGTATATGCTGTCCACTACATAGCTTATGAACGGCGTTTGAAATTGTCAAAGAATTTATATATCTTGGCATCGCTGCCACAACAACAGGGGATGCCAGCCTAGAGATAAACCGACAAATTGCTAATAGGTGTTACTATGGTGTTAGTAAGCAAAGACCTCTCTTGCCCGAGAAAACTAACATTCTACAAGGCGCTCATCTTACTTGTGCTACTCTATGGCGCTGAAGCATGGCTTGTGTAGCAGACTGATGCGGCAGCTCTTGGGGTATTCGAGGACTTTATCACAACAACCGCTTAAGCAATTTTGGCCGAGTTTAACAAAACGCCCAATCGTTTCTTTCTCGTGCTAACCGGTGCCAGTTGAACACTCCAAGTGAAGCCAAGTCCTTCTCCATCTGATCTTTCCAACGCAGAGGAGGCCTTCCTCTTCCTCTGCTACCACCGCATCGAATACTTTTAGCGCCGGAGCGTTTTTCCCCATACGGACGACATGACTTCGTCAGCGAGCCGCTGGACCTTTATTCGGTGCACTGTGTCTATGTCGTCGTAAAACTCATACAGCTCATCATTCCATCGCCTACGGTAGCCGTCGTCGGCAACAAGCAAAGGGCCAAAAATCTTCCGCAGAATCTTTCTCTCAAATATTCCAAGGGATGTCTCATCGGGTATTGGGACGGGCTTGATGAGAGCCTTTTAAAATGTTGGGGTTGTTCGCCGGGAGAGGAATTTACTACTCAATTGCCTACGTAATACAAAGTAGTATTTGTTGGCGAGAGAGATTCTACGTTGGATTTCAAGGCAGACATTGTTATCGGTGTTAATGCTGATTCCTAAATAGACGAAGTCTTTTACAACCTCGAAATTATAACTGTCTTCAGTGACGTGGGTGCCGATACGCGAGTGCACCGAATTTTTGTTTGATGACAGGAGGTACTTCGTTTTGTCCTCGTTCACTACCAAACCCATTCGCTTTGCTTCTTTATCCAGTTTGGAAAAGTCAGAACTAAGAGCGCGGTTGTTAAGACCGATAATGTCAATATCATCCGTATACGTCAGCAAAATAATAACAGCATTTTGAGCTTTATTAAATAAAGAAAAGAAAAGAGTAATAAGCACCACTTAAGGGTTAAGCGATTAATGATTCAATTTGAATACGTAATTTGATTTTGAAATTTATTACATGCACTTTACGCCTTATGCCCATACTCTGAAATGTTTGTGTACTTTAATTTGCATTTCAGCAAACTTGAGCACCCGTCGAAATTTCGAGCCTTTACTCTTTCCATTTTCTCGGATTTTATTTTTTACGCCTTTAATTCTTCAATTTTTTTGTTTGCCACTTCAGAAGCAAGCGTTCGAAAGCCTACACTTTTGTCATGTATCCTTCGCCAAGCAGTGTTGAGTACGAGCGAATGAATGCTGCGGGCGTGTTAGGCAGCTGTACATGGCAACAATGCGAAAAAATCGCACCAATACATACATACAAACATAAGAATAAATATATAAAAAGCACATCCTTCACAATGGCGCCCAGCGGTACTGCTCACCAGCCAGAAGTTGGTTTGTATGCCGTGAATGGGGCCTGGGTGCAAAAAGACAGACAGATTGTATTTGCTTGCCTACTTTTTTTGTCGCAAGTAAAGGGAAATTGAAGGGTTAAAATTGTGTATAAATATTTATATGTTTATTGGTAGGCGAAAGTTTCACATCCTTTTATTGTATTTGAAGCGTCGAAGGATTAATTTATAGTCTATTATTATGCATATTCATAATATACATATATACATATTATACGTATGTACTATATATTTTTTTTAAATACGGAAACTTTCAATTCCCAAATTAATTTGAGCTATGTTTTGCAGTTACATTTTTACTATTTTTGTTGTCAGTTACTATTTTTGCGTTACACGTACCCAATAAATCTATTTCTATTTCCAAAAATATCAACTACTTAGCTGTTTCGTATAAAGGCCGAACTCAGGCAGGCCATGGCAAACTTTTTCTGCCAAGAAAATGATAGAAAACTAACAAAGTGTGCCCGGTAGTTAAGGCTTTCGGTTTCAGTAGGCAGGCAGTAATTGCTTAAAATTTTTTTCCGGTGCGCTAAAGCTTTTGCTCTGAAGACCTCTAGTAAAATTATCCGAAGAATAATTTTCTAAAATATTTTAATCCTCTAACAATTTTCAAATGTGTTTTTAAGTGATTCTTTGAAGTAGGGCCAAGATTCTATTTTCAGGGGGGAGATAGAGGGTTAAAATGTTCAACAAAAATATTTCCCGTGAAATTATACTTCATATTTCTTAAACTATCATTTCGCTCAGACCTATATTTGAATCGAATTTGCCACCTTTCAGAAAAAAACTTAGGCCCCAATTTTTCATTGAGTAGGTCTTAAAATAAAAATAGAAGCTAATTGGTGCCAGTCCATGGAATCTTTTACTACTTTATAGATAGAGGTAGGTAAGTGAAATAGCAGAAGTACCAGTCTGATACTCGCCCAGCAGCACCAAAGCGCATGATACCATTTTGAGACCCCCAACGGATAGAAATCTACAGTCAATCATAGCTGTTGTTGTAATGGAGAAGGTTGATGGAATTTGGGTTGGCGCACTGGACCAGGCTGCCGAAGAGAGGAGCTTCTAGTGCCCCTAATCGCCTGGCTGCCAAACCCGGACATTTACAGAGAAAGTGTTCCACAGTTTCCTTCTCTGAAAGGCCCCACAGCTCCTGCAATGGGGGTTAAATGGTAAGCCCGGCTTTTCTGTGTGTGTTCCGATCATCCAATGGCCGTTAAACACAGCTACGAGTCTCCAGAACATTCTGCATCCTAAGTCTTTTGTATTGGGTCCCAAGGGTTTTCGAAATTTTTTGGAAATTCTGGAGAAATGAAGCACCATCTTTTCCATGTTTTTTGAGAAGTAAGTTGTGAAATCCCCCTTTAACACAGTCAAGGGGTATCAATGTGTGGGTAGGTGATCTCTGAGACCAATTCAGTCCACTCTTTCCTAGCAAGCTCATCAGCAATTTCATTTCCCTCTATGTTCCTATGTCTCGGAGTCCAGATCAGAGAGATGTTATCTGCACACTCGAGAGATTTGATCTTCTCCTTACAAGAGTTGACCAGTTTTGATCTGCACCATGGCATCATCAGAGCCTTGATCGCAGCTTGACTATCGGAAAAAATTCAAATATCTTCCTCGCTCCCACGCTCTCTAAGCATTTTGTATGCCTGCAGGATCGGAAAGACTTCTGCCTGAGAAACACTAGCAGTGTTCGGCAGGTGAAACGTAATAGCGAAAATTTCAGCTGATTTAATCCCTGACTTGACTTTCGATTCCCGACTGGACAGGTAGGTTTTCGAATATATTTATAAACTCCCGGCAGGTTTCGAGCGTTGCACGATGGAATCAATTGTGTGTTAAGATTCATAGCGGCTGATACCAGTTTTCAAGACACTTTTCTAGGCACTTCGTTTTCTTATAAATATGACGTTGCTCAAACAGTGCTAGGATGTTTATAAGCATACAAGGTAATGATTTTCCTCGCGTATGGTCTCAGTTGCAAAAATTAAATAACTGAATAAAATAAAGCTAACGCCCATAGGCAGGAACCAAGGCTCAGAACAAAGACTTTACGGGGAAACAAATTGGTTTTGTGTACACACAAATGTGTCTATAATCCAAAGTAATACTCATTCATAATGGCGGGCTTCTGCATGCGTGTAGCCATAGTCGCCGTGAGTCACCACAGCGTATGAGTGCTCATGAAATATTTAATCAAATTTATGTTACTCATACGCGGCAGCAAACACTACAACAACGCAACTGACAATAAATGCTATGATACTAAGCCACTAAGCACGCTGTCATGACTAACATATAAAGTACAAAGATATAAATGCATAATAAATTAGTAACAAAAAATACAACAGACACAAATTTCAATTTCATTTTTGACCAGCCTGTTTTTGGTCAGTCAGCGAATCGTAATCGAAGAGCAAAATGAAGCATAACCTTATTTTTACAGCTCAACATTTATATAGATACCTGTATTCAGTTGCTTAAATTATTGATCGAAGTACTTCTACAGTTGACATTTTATGAAGAAAATTGGAAAATTAGCCAGAAAAATTTAACAGAAAAGTGTGCCCCCAATTTGGGTGAAATGGAAATTAGTCAGTCAAATTAGGCCCTGGGGATGGGTGACAATGCCAGTAATTATTTTTGTTTTTATGTGTGCAGTACACATCTACTAAAAACCTATGATTGAGTGGCAGTTTTAAAGTTTCTATGTAGCAAAACTGTCCGATATATGCTTCAAAAAAGTGGAATAACGGTGTGACTAAGGTTGAAAATCCCCATATAACTGAATTGTATAGGAATTTCGGATTGCAGTTCGCAAGAATTAAAAAAAACTCAAAGAAGTTCTCGCTTTTGTGTTCCAACAAGACACTCTCTAACAGGCAGAAACATCCAGAGTTGAGGCGCGCATATAATTGACTTCTGCGTTGTCTATAAAAAGAAGTAGACAATTCTTTAATGAGTTTGAAGATCTCAGACCGTTTTAACCAGAGATCTATTAAAGTTTTTGATGAACTAGACAAATAATAATATAATTTTCTGAAAACTTTATCATACATTTGCAATGCATAAAAGCGAGTATTATCTGCTTTTAGGAGCATCACCATGCAAAAATCTTTATACTCAAGTTGAAAAATGCATGCCCGTGTAATCGCGAGATAGTATTTTATGTGCATGTGTTTATTTGTGTATGTATGTGCGGCCTTTAGTGGCTTGCAATTATTTTTAGCAGGTGTTCATGAACAAACCTGAACAGCTAAAAATTGCTCGTGGTGCAACCACCACCGCATACGTATGTGTGTATGTATGTACTAATTTGTTGCTGGGTGTGTGCAGAAGTATGTTTTAAGTGTCACACCTTTCACAACTACATATAAACATACGGGCTGCAGGCGATTGACGGTTTTGCAGGCGGATAGCAAGGACGACGCGACCAGCAAAAGTGAAAACGAAAGCGAAAGCAAAGTGGCGCCAACGGCAAAAAAGATAAGAAGGAAAAAATGCGAGTGGTGGCGGTGACAATGGTTGTAAAAAGCGTTTTTTGTTCGTGTTATTTTGCCTGCCAACCGAAATCAGTGTGCAGTTGGTCAAAGGCAAATCAGCGACTACATTTGGACCCAGCGTATCGCTGAATATTGCAAATTATTCGTCGAGATTTTCTCCCTTTAAAGGAGGGACATGCAGTTTTATGCTGCCTACGGAAGGACAGATAGTTTTTATGTGATTTTTATTATTCATTTCTTGCTGCTATTATCTTGATGTTTTATTTGCTAGTAGTTGAGATTGAGTACACAACTTTCCTACCTCAATTCGCTAAGACCGACACAAGAACACTCAGTGGCATAGCTCGGTGCTAGAATATAAATGCAAATCTGTGTTAACTGCATATCTTCTTCGAATGAGTATTTAAATAATGGCTCAAGGATGGAATGACTGGATGTGGCGTTTTAAAAATGGTACACTATATGGCATGCTATATGGTATATGCACTATAACAAACTATAGGAGAAATTTTCTATTAATGACCGATTCCACGTCAGCCAAGTATTTTGGATAATGTCGTAAATTCTGCTAAAAATTTAGTTATTTGTAGACCTCAGTAAAAAAGTAGTTAACTGATGAAATTCTGAAAAACCTTCTATAATTTTGAAATTTATTCATTTTCTTTTCCTTTTTGAAGTGAAATATTTTCGGTGTCTTTTAATATTTTGGATTAAAAAAACTAAAAAATTGTTAGAAAAATTTAAATTTATTAATAATTTAGAAAAAAATTATATTTGTTTATTAAAAATGTAGAAGAACAATTATATTTTTTATTCAAATTTTTTTTTTGTATTTAATTTTTGAAAAACGGTTTTTTAAAGTAAAATATTTTCGGTTCATTTTAAACTTTTACATAGAAAACTTAAAAATAAAGGTTTTTGGAAAAAAATTTAATTTTGGTTTTATACAAAATTTTTTGGAAAAAAATTTTATTTATTATTCAAAATTTTTTTTTATGTTTTTTTGGAAAAAAAGTATTTTCATTCAAAATTTTGTCGAAAAGAAGCTTAGTTTTTTATATCTTTTCATTCAAAATTAAAAACAAAAAATGAAATTGTTTTATTAAATTTTTTTTTTTCAAAAAAATTATGTCTTTTTAATAAAAAAAATTATATATTTTTTTCCAAGATTTGGTAAAAAAAATATTATTTTTTTTTTAAGTTTAGAAAAAATATTATATTTTTTTATTAAACATTTAGAAAACCAATTATATATGTTTATTCAAATTGTTTTTTTTTGAAAATTCTGAAAGGCAGTTTTTTAAAATAAAATATTTTCCGTTCATATTAAACTTTTGAATAAAACTTACAAAGAAAATTGATTGGAAAAAAATTTTACCTACATTTTTCATTCAAAATTCTTTGAAAAAAAAATAATATTTTTTATTCAATTTTTTTTTATTAAAAATATTAAAAAAAAAAAAATGTACTCAAAATTAAAAAAAAAATAAATTTTTTTATTAAATTTTTTTTTTCAAAAAAATTATGTTTTTTTAATAAAAAAAAAATTATATATTTTTATTCAATTTTTCTTTGAAAAATATTATATTTTTTTATTCAACATTTTTTTTGTAATATTTGAAAATAAATTATTAATCGCTTAGACTAGGCATTAGCAAAATCGATCTCGAAATGGCTGGGAGCCCTACAGTTTGAGCGTCAGAAGGATATCTTAAAAATGGATCTTCCAGCGTTGCTTAAATTTGCTAAAAGCACTGACGTCCTACGTGATATCCATTTTAAATCTTAATAGAGGTCAGTCTCCATCTGGTTTCGCTAGGAATCAAAAGATCTATGTGTGGCTTAATGCCAGCCGGGCTAACCTAACTTAACCTACCATAGACCATGCCCATGAGCTTTACAATAAGGACATTAACTCCTGTGGTAATGAGCTTTAGCAATTTTAAGACTAACTATTTTAGATAGGGCGTTCAGCGCTCTGGGTAACGGGCAATTCATACATCGAACTTGATTACCGAATCTATTAAACAGTTAGAACTAGTGATGGAATCTTTGAGCCAATGTTTAAAAGACCTATATCCACTTTCTTTCAAGTGGAGTTCCCCGGCATAGAAAGCAGTAGCAAAGAATGCCTTTGATGTAGTGCAGCTCACTTAATAACTTCCCGTCTCATATAATAACATCTAAACTTGTTGAGGAATGCATCGCTGTTTGGTATTGCCTGTGAGTAAGGAGCATTGTCTTGTTGGGCTGGGTACCAGAATTCTAAAGACCTCGAGTAGGAGGACTGCCTGGAGACATTAGGTGCTATGTGAAAAGTGCGCTGAATCAGAACCTTTTTGTGGTCTTAATAAAGCTCATTTAAAGAGAGTTGTGAGAAGTTATGGGAAGGCAGAGGATTCATATAGCACTGGATGGAGAGTCCAAGAAAAAAATAGACTACAAAGCTTATTCTTCCTCCAGTAGAGCATCAAAGAGGCTTCCGAATCTGAACAGAGAGGATTTACGAACTTTCACTAGAGAATATACGAAGCGTTCTTCTTCTAGTTTTTGTGATCATTTCATGATATAAGGATTAGTAGAAACATGTAACTGATGTTTTCGTCGAACTGGATGATTAAGCTCCAGAATGCATCGTTTGTGGCTTTCGCAATACGAAGACTCACTCATTTAGGTGGGATGACTCTAAATTTATTGCTGATATGGAAAAAAGCCTGAGGGGTACTGAAATTCATCAATTATAATCTAAAAATTAGACGGTTCGGACAAAACGAAGTACCTCCTCTCCTCAAACAAACTATCGGCGTACTCGCATGTCGACACCCTCGTCACTGTTGGCAGTTATGAGTTCGAGGTTGTAAGAGGCTTCGTTTACTTAGGAAGCAGCATTAAAACCGACAACAATATCAGCTTTGAAATCCAATGGATAATCTCTTTTGCCAACAAGTGGTACTTTGGACCAAGTAGACAAAACTAACACTCTATAAGGCTCTCATCATGCCCGTCCGATCGTATAGCGCAGACGCTTAAACGATGAGTCTTCCCTTGGAGTGTTTGTGAGAAAGATTCTGCGGAAGTTTTTTGGACCTTTGTGAGTTGGTGACGACGAGTGTCGTAGGCGATAAAAGGATGAGCAATATGAGCTTTATGATGACATATACAATTATTAGCGGATAAATATCCAGGGGTTACGTTGGCTGAGTCATGTCGACTGAATGGATACAAAAGCTGCGGCTCCGAAAGTATTCGATGGTGGTAGCAGAGGCAGAGGAAGGCCTTCGCTAAGTTGAAAAGATCAGGTGGAGAAGGACTTGGCTTCACTTGGTGTTTTCAACTGGCGCCGGGTAGCAAGAAAAAGAAACGATTGGTGCGCTTTGTTAAACGCGGTCAAAATCGCGTAAGCGGTTATCGTGCCGATCAAGAAGAAGAAGATCAGACGGTCAAACACAGTAGACTACATTAGAGGTCGCAGGGCATTATGGCCCAAAAATAATAATAATAATAACTTTACATTGTTGCTGCTGAAACCTGATTTCTCACCAGCTAAAAGCAGGAAACATTTTAAACTTTCAAATATTGAGCTCCAATTCAAGGCAATAATTTCTTTCGGAAACGGCTTGCCGCAATAATTTCCCATTAGCCAGATGATTTGCGATATTCGTATTTAATGAATCTGGTCAGACACACAAACTTGTGTATATATTTTGCATAGAAATCAATGCATAATCTCCCACTTACAAGTGTGTATTAATAGTTAATAGAGTTCTAAGGAGAAACAAATGATATTTAATGAAGAAAATTCAACGAAAAATATTTTGCATTTATGATAGAATTCAAATCAAAAAAGGTCTACCCAGACTCCGCTGCCAAATGGGTAAAAGGCACGTAAGCAAGTTGGGATAATTAAGAAAATCTCAATTTTCCTGCAAACCCAAATTAGTATTCATATCACAATAACCTTTAATGAAGTTTGGCATGCTTATTCTTCCTTATTTTTCCTGCCCTTTCATTATCTTGCAACTTTAATGAGTAGTGGAAATTCAAGTACGCATGATTAAGTCAACAAAACGGAAACAGCTCGACCAACATCCTGAAAATGTGAAAATTACTTTATTTAAATTTAATAGCAATTAAATGATGTCTACTTGCCAGCTTCAACCGGAAGTGTAAGTTCCTCGAAGGCGTGCAAAATGCAAAGGGCAAATGGTAGGCATTAAATATTTTTACTATGCGATGAATGCGTGATTAAAACGAGAAATGTGTGTTCAGCAGATAGTTTCGTGCTGCCACACAGGTTTATTATATATATACGTGTATGTATGTGTGTATAGTACATCAATTCACCGCCATTCAAGTCGTTTTGAATGCACTCGCAGGATACAGATGTTTCGACTCTTATGAGCTGCTTTTTTACTTTTCAACAGCTATTAAGGCTTGAGCATACGTGGCAGGCGAGGTTCGTGGCTTTTAAATATTTGAGTATGCATATATACATATGTACGTATATATGTATATACGTAAACAAGGTGGCGCAAAATTAATCGCCCAATTTTGTTTTTGAATAACCTTTATATTAAAAAAGAAAAATAAATGGTTATAAGTGATGGAAATCTTTATTTTGACCTTTACGCGCTAATTGCATCTTTTTTTTATTTTTGGCGGAACAACAGCACTCAGACAACATTAAGTCCATTGTACTGCGCTTATGAAACCCAAGTTTAGTTGCCTTTAAAAATCTGCCCGACCTCCGAAGAAATCTGAGTAGACCTTGTGGTGGCAAGAAGCCAAAGTGGTCGCTTCTTAACACATCAGTGCCAAAGAGCACAAGCCTGATTCAAGCGAAGGCTGAGTAGATACACAGAAAGTGGTTCGCTGTCTCATCCTCGGGCAGAGTGCACTGCTTGAGATGCCTACCTTTTATGACAGGAGGATCTGCGACAGTCTGTCGGACATGACAAGTAACATCACGTTTGTCCATATTTTTTTATACTGCAGCTGTTTATTGCAAAAATTGTAAATCCTCAGATAGGGTGATTAATTTTGCGCTACCTTGTGTGTAGTACTCAAATATAGACATAAATAAACATATCCAAAATCCATGTGAATGGAGGAAAATTACTTTTCAGTAGATTTCAGTAAGTTTACACTTTTATTCACTTCCATACTTAGGCATGTACATTAGGGTGGGTCAGTTTATGTTTAAAATATATAACTGACTTTTTTCGACTTTTGATGTATTCTACTGCTAGTTCTGAGCAAAAAAATCTAGGAAGCATAGCTCTAAAATGGCTTTCGAGCCTCCTTATTCTTAATTTTTGTTATTAATTCCCAATAAATATTTTTTATTTGTTGGGTTTATTAAATTTAGGTACAAGAAGCTAAATCTTTGATGTATTATATATTTTGTTCATAACATTCCGCTATTGACTATTTTTAAAGCAAGAAAACCGATTTTCCCTCCTTTTAAATAAATAAAAAAATATTTATTGCGATTATTTTATTTGAAATCGAAAACAAACAAAAAATTATAAAAAATAAAAGTATTTGGTAATAAAAAACTCGACTAATTTTTGAATATATTTTTTCTCAGTCTTAGTCAAGTGGAAAAAAAAACTATAATAACTTCGAATTTTGAACTGACCCGCATCCCAAAAGACTGATGCTAACAACTTCTTGGCAATTTTCTGGACACGAACTCGTTTCGGAGCTGAAAACCAGGTTCGCACCAATTTTTAGCCTCTTGTTTTGATTTATATATATAATTGGCGCGTACACCCTTTTTGGGTGTTTGGCCAAGCTCCTCCTTCTATTTGTGGTGTGCGTCTTGATGTTGTTCCACAAATGGAGAGACCTACAGTTTCAAGCCGACTCCGAACGGCAAATATTTTTTATGAGGAGCTTTGTGAGAGACTTTATGGCAGAAATATACTTGGAGGTTTGCCATTGACTGCCGAGGGGCGACCGCTATTAGAAAAATGTTTTTCTTAATTTTGGTGTTTCACCGAGATTCGAACCAACGTTCTCTCTGTGAATTCTGAATGATAGTCACGCACCAATCCATTCGGCTACGGCGGCCGTGACCCTGTTTTGATTTAGGGTTATGGTAATGGACCCAAGGCTCATCCATAGAGATGAATCGTCGCACAAAATCCACTTTTTCTTTTCGAAAACACTCTAAATGTTGTGGTTCCTTGTTAACGAATGCGGCACCCGTTGTGCACACAGCTTTCTGAAACTCAATACTTCAGTCAAAATATTGCTTACACTGCCCCATGAGATGCCTAGGGCTTCTACTAAATCTTGTTTAGTCACTTGTAGATTTTCCAATACGAGATCCTGTATTTCTTCTATGATTTCTGGTGTTGTTGCTTGTTTTGAACATCCTTCAGTAACCCATCTTTTTACTGTACTAATGGATGGCGAAAACTCCTTATATACTTTCCACATTTCGCTTTTAAATCTAGCAAAAATAAAAATCCAATCACTGCAGGATACTCGATATTTTCCATTGTAGAAAATACTGTGACACGTCGACGCAAAATGACTTGTAAGCAAAGAATGAATTGACAAATTGAAATGAGCTTTACATACTCGTGCGATCATATGAAGAGTGTGCCAACATAACAAAGAAAAAAATTTAGGCGAGTAGCGACGCTCTCTCTTATCGAACCACAAAACTTATTGAACAACCTAGTACATATATTTTCTTTCAAAAAAAAAAAAAATAACAGTAAAATTATTGACGATGAATAATTCAAATTGAAAATTAGAAGGCGAAGGCTCGAGCACCATTTAAGAGCAATGCTTTTGTGTACTTTTTTGTTCAGAATTGCCAGTAGAATACTTCAGTCAGCGAAACAAAGCCAATAATAAAATTGAGCACGCCCTAACGTAAATGCATTTACACACCGACACATGTAGCAGAGTTTTCTCTAGATGCACGTTTTTATAATTTTTCTTGATATTTTTTATTAATAGGACTATGAATAAGTTCGTGCGGTTTTTTTTCGAAATTTGAAACTTTATTGACGTAAAATGGTTACAAATTTAATATTCAAAATATTGTCCATCGCTTACTACTACTTTTTCCCATCTTTCTGGCAATTCACGGATTCCCTTTGTGAAAAATTCGGTCGGTTTTGCCGCAATCCACGAATCGATCCATTTTTTGACTTCATCGTAATTACGGAAGTGCTGGTCAGCCAGGCCATGTTGCATCGATCGGAAGAGATAGTAATCGGATGGCGCAAGGTCTGGACTATACGGCGGGTGGGGTAGGACATCCCATTTGAGCGTTTCTAAGTATGTTTTGACCACTTGTGCAACATGTGGCCGAGCATTGTCATGTTGCAAAATAACTTTGTCGTGTCTATCGGCGTATTGCGGCCGTTTTTCTCGCAGTGCTCGGCTCAAACGCATCAATTGTCGTCGGTAGACATCCCCCGTAATCGTTTCATTCGGTTTCAGTAGCTCATAATACACAACACCCAGCTGGTCCCACCAGATACACAGCATAACCTTCAGGCCATGAATATTCTGCGCCGACGTCGATGTTGAAGCATGGCCAGGGTATCCATACGTTGCCCGACGTTTTGGATTGTCGTAATGGACCCACTTTTCATCGCCAGTCACAATTCGATGCAAAAAACCCTTTCTTTTGTGCCGTTGAAGCAGTTGTTCGCATGCCATAAAACGGCGTTCAACGTCTCTTGGCTTCAATTCATACGGCACCCAATGGCCTACCTTTCGGATCATTCCCATGGCTTTTAAACGTTTGGAAATGGTTGATTGATCAACTCCCAAAGTTTTTGCAACCTCTTCTTGCGTTTGAGCCGGATCTTGATCGAGCAATTCCTCCAATTCGGTATCCATGAACTTTGGCGGCGCACCCTCGCGTTCTTCGTCTTCCAAGCCAAAATCACCACTTTTAAAGCGTGCAAACCACTTCTGGCACGTTCGCTCAGATAGAGCATGCTCACCATAAACTTCCACCAAGATACGATGACTTTCGGCTGCTTTTTTCTTCATATTAAAATAATGAAGAAGAATTCCCCGCAAAAACACATTATTTGGCACGAAATTCGACATTTTCAAGTGTGGTAAAAATATTGTTGTTTACGCTTCAAATAAAAAACTTATACTGACGTTTGTGCCTTACGACAGTAGCTCTCCAATGAATGTTTGGAAATGTGGATCGATGGAATAATAATCAAGTTACGCCATCTGTTGTAAAACCGCACGAACTTATTCATAGTCCTATACTTTTAACTCAACCATTTTAGCCTTGGAAAGATAAATTGCGAATCGTTTGGAAAAAATATTGTTTTGAAAAGTATAAATATTCGATTTATGAACTCTGTGTATTTAGTTGGAGTGAAACATTTTGAACTCCGCTTTTATGATATGATAAGTTTAATTAAAAATATTTAATATTTTGCCATATTGGCAACTCAGGTCATGCTCAGCTTTTGTTCTATAAAACTTTTGACTAGCAATTTTCAGTGGAGAGACTTCATGCAGATACGCATCAGCTATTTTCTTGGTATGCAAACATGTAATCCTATGCTCAAATAGGCACTTAATCGGCAATTAGGAACATTGGACTTAAAACCATAAACCTAATTTAAGCCTTTATTGTAACACACTTGAGTTAATACTTAATTGACAAAAAGTTTGTGTCAGATACTCTACGCAACTCTGTGAAGGAGGAGATCAAAATGAATGTTAAATGAAATAGTATTAAAGTGAAATTGAGAAAAAAACAAAAACTAATTCTAATAAGCAATGTTCTCACATGCCCACCAAACTCCGCTCATCCAATTCCGGCAGTAAGAAGTCGTCTATCATGGCCCTGTAGCCAGTAAAGTGGCAAAAAAAATACGTGCCAATCACTGCTCCACGTGAACGCCGCACTACAAAGTGACTTTGAGCGGATTTAAGGCTCTTCCTATATTACAGGTGGGCTTGCAGGGCTCTAAAAATGAAGATTTTGCTTAGTGACGTACCACTTGTGATGATTTTCGACACAAAATCGTCCTCTTCGTTGTTGAGGTTTAGAATGGCTTGGCAGTAAAACACATGGGACTGTCAGTCAGCAGGCAGCAACTGACTCACTGTTTGCACTTTGTATGTAAACATGTCTAAGTCCTTCCCTAAAACTCGCTGTAGGGTTAGTCTGGTGATGTCCAATTGCGTGGCCCCTCTCGCCATTTCGTTAATGAGTGGCCTACAATTTTTATGTTTTGTGCATCCAAAATAAAATAGGTAGCCTTACAAGAACACCCATTACAATGCCATAAACTATTGAAGCTACTGAAGTCTATGCATGCATATAATGACATACAAAATGTAAACTTTAGTAAAAAGTTCACCGGCCTGAGGGAGCGCAGTTGTGGAAAAGAAAAACAGTAAAGTTGATTTAAGGGAAGTGGTGCATTTTTACCCTTTATTGATTTTTGTAGGTCAGTGCTTATTTATTGAACGCTAAAAGGCGGTCGTCGTAGCCGAATGAGTTGATGCGTGACTACCATTCGGGAGTGCGTAGGTTCGAATATCCGTGCATAAAAGAGCAAAATGATAGAAAACGTTTTTTTCTAATAGCGGTTACCCCTGGACCGGAAATGACAAACTTCCGAGTACATTTCTGCTATGAAAAATCTACTCATTAAAAACCATTTGCCATTTGGAGTCGGTTTAGAACGGTAGAACAATATTAAGACGCACGCCACAAATAAAAGGATGAGCTCGGCCAGTTATTTGTTTATTTTATAAAAGGCTTTAGAATGTATTTATCGATCTTCATGGCTTCAGCGAGGGGAGGGTTAAGGCCTTCACAACAATTCTTCCTTTACAATACTCTTCCAAAACGGTCGGTCTTGAGCTTTTGCGTCGTAGTTGCGTATTCCCAAATCCCTTGAGATCGTTTTCCTCTGTGACTATTCATCAGTTCCTCGGTGTGCTTTTGGCCTTTACGTCCATTATTTTTCCTGTCATGGATTTCTTCACAGCACAGTCAGCAGTTATACGGGTAACATGACCTAACCATCTTGCTAGTTCTATGGACAGTTTAAAATCTTAGAAATTTTTCATCTAAGATTAGTAAGCGCACACCAGGGTTCTCTCGTTTTTCATAAACCTGAGCCGTCTCGACTAATTTAATAGTTATTTATTCCGTAGGTGACGATTGGGGAATCTGGGAATTCATCTAACATCCGATTTCTACCGCAGTAATCAATCAGCAGTGTAGAGATGTAAATTCCTTCCTAGTTTAAATATGCTCTGAATATCAGCAACCAGCATTTTTCTTTTTCCTACAGAATATCGCTTCGATTTTAATATCCTCTTCATAACGCTAAACTTTTGGGCAGAATTTTCGAGTGTTTTGCTGTCAGTCAGGAAATCAAGCACTTCGCACCTCCTATATTCCCTGCCTCTCTTCTTTCTTTGTAATACTCTATGCTTCTTTTCTTTTCTCAATTGGCGTTAGCACTGCCATAGTATTCAAATTAGGCCAGATCGCGCCATGGTTTTGTAAAGGGTGTGGTATTTCCCGTCGGGCCAGACGTTTTTTCGAGTGTGATAAAATTCAGCAAGAATGATAGAATACAAGATAGCGCCCATGAGAGAGGCGTGACGCCAGTGGGGTGCAGTTGCGTGAGAGAAATGTGAAGATACGAACATATGTAAATGCGAAAGAAAAAGGAATTACACCAACAACCCACGATTAAATTGCACCAGCGAGCAGAAATTCTGCCTAATTCATTGATCCATATGGTGCCCATACCTTTGTATTCTGTACATCGTGAAAAGCCAGTGAGTCTTTCGGCAGAATCACGGAGGAACTGGAGTATATGGCACCATAGCTCGCTCGGCTCGTGTTATTGGGCAGTGCTTTCTGAGTTGGAAACCGAGAGCCAAGTAGCGAATCTGCTGGCACACGGTGGGATTCAACAAGAGATAGGTTTGACAAAAATGTCCTCATACATACATATGTATATGTGAAAAAATCTAAATTTTTGTGAAATTGTGAAAAAAAAAACAGAAAACGTCGAACTGTTCGTACAGATCGAAATTAAAAATAATTTATATTGACATAATTTCAAAAGAATAAAAAAGCTTACGCTTATCATTATTTCTTTTATCATAAGAGACTATATGTTGAGCCTATTTTTAAAATTATTCTTTAAATTTAATGAACAAGTCCAGCACCAGAACGTTCATAAAATTCATCTCACAATGAGTCACGTAACACATAAAAGTGATTATGAAGCAAATAGATTAAAAGTCTTCGCTCCGTGTGGCAGAAAAATTAAGTTTGGCAAACAAAAATCGCAATTTAATAACACTGACAAATGTGAAAAGCTGATAAAGAAGTTTATTATTACAAATTGTTGTACTACAAATTCTCAGTTTCCATTAGGTATGTGCGGGGCTTGTAGACTAGATTTCTCGATCGACAAAAGAAAGTACTTATTAGACCTTTACAGACTATGCCAAACTACGAAAAAATTTTTCTAGGAAAGAAAACTCGAACAAATTCTGGCCGATCCAAAAATTACCCTCAAGTCAAGAAAGAAAGAGGAAATGTGCGCTCTCAATCTTCTGTAATTCATACCACAAACGGTATCCATGCCATGCCACCAGATTCGGCAATTCCGACAGAAAAAAATGCAGGCAAGCCAAAAAATAGGCAGAAAAGCAGCTGGATCAAGTCATGACCTCTACGTTGAAAAGGAAACTTGAATAGTAAGAATCAGGAAAATAATGAACTCGATCCTAAATAAACTAGTGATTTGAACCCCAAAAAGACGGGCACAATTCAGTTTATAGCTAAAAGATTAGATAATTTCCGACTGCCCGCTAACGGATCATCAAATTTCATGAAAAGGATGACCAATTTTAGCAGAAGTGTAGGAAAAAATATCAATAAATATTCCAAATTTTCGGGTTTTCACAAAAATTTAGATATTTTGATATTAAATATTTGGAATTTTGAAACTAAACTGATTTCACTTATATGAGTAGCCAAAAACAAATCGCCGTTGGCCGTTTTGTTTGACATTTTTATCAAACCTATCTCATGTCCAAGCCCACCGCGGGCAGTGCAGTATTTACAGATTTCTGATATTGAACTTTCCTTGAGATGTTAAACGAAAGTTTTTTTGTCGCACAGTACCGTATTCGGGGCGGCTTGGATACAAAATAATAGTGATTCGAGTCGATTTCCTCTACAGTTTTTTGATCAAAAGACAGGCAACTAGTTTGATGAGCTCCGTATTTATTTGTGTTGGAATCTGATGCTACAGTCGATTATGTTGCCGGCCTCATTGAAGTCAATGAAAGGCTTTTTCTGAATATGATACATAAGTTCCCTTCCACGCTTACCCTGGCAATGAAGTTGCCAAGTGCAATTTAGATCGTATATTAAATGTCAGTTATGTAGGCACCGCAAAGCCTTTCCCTTTGTGCCTTCAGGAGCACAAAAAAGGCTTGAGCAGATTCACCTTTCCTTAACACTTAAAACCTTGTGAATTGTCGTAATCAGAAAACGGTATCATCCGGGATTCGTGAAACTTAATTGATTGGTAATTGATTTTAAGCAGTGAGTTAAAAGTCGAGCTTAATGTCATGCCCTTTGCAGCAAGATGTACCCGGTTGAGACTTCGATAGTCTATGTCGGAGTGGCTCTACCAGCTTTCGTTCAAATTGTGAAGCTAAACTATACGTTTATATATTCATACTTCTATTGAACATTCGTACTAAATAGTTAATGTGAAAAGTACTTTAGCATCAACTCTATATTTTTACTCACTTCCAGCGTTTAGTTATATATGCAAGTTTCTGTGCAGCTCTCGTAGTCCGCCCACTGTAAACATGAAGCGTCAGGTTTTCATGTAATAGAAATCGCTCATCGACAAGCAATGTCAAACCTCCCAATGCATGAAAAGCTTTTCATAAAGACCATCTGCTGTTTTGAGTTGGGGTAGAATTGTATGCCACACCATTTCGTAGGACAACAACAAGAAGCGCGCCGCAATTCGGAGGAGGAACTTGTCGAAACTCGTAAGAAAGTATTGCATAAATATACAGAATCAAGCTATTCACGTGCAATATTCTTAAACGCCTAAGGAAATTCTCTTCATTATAAGAATGTGCTTATATAAGTACTAAATGGATACTAAATGCTTCCGATGGTGTGCCAAATAAATTTTTCATTAAATGATATCCGAAAGAAGTGTGTATGGAAGAGATTGAAGTGAAATTGAATTAGAAAGTTAGGGTATGTAAAGTGGCACATGCCCACTGAATGGTATCTTAACGTTGCCGCCTTAGTATACCAGATGGTGGATTTGGTATAAGCACTAAGGGGTAAGGCTATATTAGGTTAAGGGCACACGATGGTTTAGAAATTTCAAAAAATCATTTTTTTGCGATTTTTCGAAAACTGAAATTTTCATATGTTGTTCACAACATCAATGGCCATCGCATGTACTGGAATCATATTTTTTGATTAAAAAACTGAAAAACCCCGATTTTTAGATTGTTAAATTCAAAACCGCGCAATTTTGTCAATTTTTTTTTCTAGTACATAGGGATATAGCTACAGTCAAACTGATTAATAATTTTTTTGGTTTTTGTCTTTCAGATAAATAGAATAGCCAAACTGGACAATACCGGCCAGGTCCAATTTTTCGGGAGAGCTAACTTCGGCGCCATTTTCAAAATTATTAAAATTGAGTAATTTTTTTTCATTTTTGTAGGTGAAAGAAGTAAATAAAAAGCCTAAAAAATTTAGATATCGCTTTTCATTTTTTTTATTGTAAAAAAAAATTTCGAGCTCTAGACCACCGGGCCCCTTAAGTTAGGTTATGTCAGGTTATAGTGGTTATCCACTACAAAACACACTCAGGCTCATACGCCATTGTCATGCATCGTGGCGCACTTGTCTTTATATCTTCTAAAACCTGTGTGAACTTTTTAATAATTTTAGAAGATCTTTGATTTCCGCAGTATTGAGACCTTCAAACTCATTAAAAAATTGTCTATTTAAAGTGGTAAATCCACGTCTGCACAGAACAGGATAGTGGCGCAGAAGGTGCGCGATCGTCTCGTCCTCGTATCCTTCCATGTATCAGCCCACCATCCTTTTGGCGTATTTGCCTATTAGGCAGTGCGCCGTTATAACAGAAATTAGTGTACTAAGACTAAGCTTATTTTAGTTTAGCAAAGATTTTATGCGCTTAACATTGAGGGTTGGCTACAACTGTCGGGCGATGCCACAGGTGGCTTCGCTACGCCATCTTTCATTTGCTGCTCTTACAATTTTCTCAAAAATAAGTCTATATGTGCCCTGAAACCCATGGGACCCATATCTGATTGTGCTGGCTTAGTATATTCAGCTTATTAAGTCATTCTAGCACCAGTTTTGATGCAACCTGGAATAAGTTGAGAACCCTAATGGCTTTTTGTATTTATAGTTGCGTTAATGGTTAAAGTGAGCGCATCTTTCTATTACGTAGATTTTCGCCTGAATTATATCTACCCATTCTCTTATATTTTTGCTTATCTTTTCCCTACACCTTCCTCGGTGAGTGATTTGCCCGTTCTCATGTTCTGGTGTATCTTTGGGTTTTGAAAAATCCTTCCTAAGTCTATTTGTTGCACATTTCATTCATGAAACGTTTCACAAAGCTGAACATCGGTCGCATAATGTCTCACGGCATTGTGATCTTAGGGGTTAGTTCAGCAAGAATATGAAACTTCCTGCGTTTTTGATAAGCGGCTGAGTCAATGGTAGTTTTGGTTGTGCTTGGGACAGCCGTTTTCGCTTGCGATTAGATATGAATGTGAAGAGGTGTGAAATGGTCAGCTGTAACAATAAGCGGGAAGAAATTGTGTTGGTTTTGCTCCGGATATATATATATATATATATATATTTGTATATATTATATGTATATCTCTTTTTTTTATAGAGACCCACTTTTACCCAGAATATTTGAGCAAATATGACTGTTAATAGAATTTTTAGAAACATTTCAACACCAGGTCCACCTGGAGCATCAAAACAAATGACTCATAAACCACTGCGCGTATTTTACGACAATTCGTCAATTTGTTGGATAAACGGTTTAAGGTTAAAAAGTTTACAAACAAAACAAAAGGTCTTAATAAACAATTTAAGATGAGCTACCACTTCTCCGACCTCCCTGTGGATTTCAAGATCAACGGATATCTGCTTCGTTAATGCAGAGAGGTCGGCGTTAGTGATGGTATTAGGTCAGAAAACGCGTACCTGGAGTGTTTGTATAGCGCGCATTGTTGTGTTCCATGTCTCACACCCATGATTTTACATTAAATTCAAAGATCTTCAATTTCGTGATCCTGGTTACATGTGATGATCTCCATATTTTGACCAAAAGACAAAACAAACGCGAGGAAGGGCCATATTCGACTGCGAATGTCGACTGCTTAGTGGCCATTTGCCTTGATGGCAAAGAGATAGAAGAACTCATCTACTATTTCAAGTTTAGCGTCGTTTATAGTATGAAAGGTTTGCGAGCCCGCAATGCTGAAGCACAGCATCTTAGTCTTCGCAATGTTGATTTTCAAGCGCACTTTCGTTGCACATTCGCTTACTGCTGCGATCCTTGACTGTATATGTGAGTATTTGTGCGACAGCAGCCGTAGGTATGTCGTCAGCGTAGTCAAGATTTACAAGGTAGCCGCCCAGACTTCAGGATATACCTCTGTTAGCCACGGATACTTGCCGAATTACTAGATCCAGTACCAGGTCGAATAGGAGGGGGGTAGCGCACGTCTCTGCATCTGAATGTCACCGCTCAGGATGTTCCTACATCTTACTCTGCAAGTGGCACTTGTGAACAATTCTTTTATGAAGTTGATGATTTTTTCAGGTACTCCTTTACAGAAGACAGCTCTCCACACACATCTTACAATCAAAAATGTTTTGGACTTCTTACCAATTTTGTAATAAATAATTGTTATTTCTTACTTCTTCAAACTTCAATGCGTATATAAAGAGCTTTGATGCACACCCTTTATTAAATGGCATGCGGAATAATTTCAAGTAAATGTCGGACGTAGTCAGCGGCCTGCAAACTGGTTGACAGAAGTTGCTGAAGCACAAAGAGAAACCGGAAAATATGCATAACGTCAGAGATAGAATCAAATACTACCAAAAAATCAGAATGAAGTAGAAGAATACAAAAAAAATTAGAGTCAGAAATGTCTACAACAAAAACAACACATTTTCTATTGTCTTCTATAATTTCATTTAACTTTCTGTCATTGTTATTCATTGCGTTACCACCAACAATAATAATAACATTTACGTAGCACGTGCCAAGCGATCAGGCGCGCACGGCAACAACAAAAAGTGCTGCAGCAATAATAGGTAGGTGAGAAGCATAAATAAGTGAAAAGTGGTAGATAGGCAGCTGCTGGGATTTGGTGATTTCTGAGAATTTTGGTTTTCAGGCCGACTACTCATTTTGTGGTTTTGGTTGAGTTTTTTACTAAAACATTTTTGGCTTATTTTGGTTTACTGTTGAAAGCGAAAAATCAGTGGGTGTTTAATGTTTAATGCATAATGTATATTTTCACACACACACACACGCACAAACAAAAAGTTAATTGAACGCCCAGTGGAAAGGAATTGAAAGCACATTTTCATGCTTCAAGCGCTAAAAATGGCCATACTGTTTTTAGAATCGCAAGTAATTGATTTATTTTTTCTGCGAATTTTAGTTTTGGGAAAATAAGTTTAGTTTTTGTACATGGAATAGTTACATATTTATGTAATGGAGTCAAAGAATTTATTTTTAAAGTTAAAGGGGAGAAATCAAAGATATGGACAATGGCTTGGCTTTATTAGCTCAATAATTTTGAGACACTTAGTGGCTGATAACTCGTCAGATGCTGGATTAAAAGTCATCAATCATATTGTAGTTGAGCGACTTGACATACCCCTAAAATAGTTTTTCATATACGCGCCAAGACAGAAATTAACTTCATCACTAGAAATGATTTCACGGTGGATAAGAGATCTAATTTCCAGTGCAAACGATGGCCCTTATGGTTTTAATTCTTATGCGATTTAGATATAATATGTCTGTGGGCCTACACTTGCCCTTAAAATTTTCTAAGTAGTGGATGGATATCGCTTTGGACGAGTATACTGGCCGAGTTGGCCCATTCCGGATTTGATACCCCAATTAGCCAATGGGCAATGATCGACAGTTTGTAGGTACAGGGCCTTTCTGCTTCAAGTTTATTAGCTTTTTTAATCTATCAAAATTTTTTTGATAGAAGTTAAGCGCAAATGTCCAATTTACTAAAATGAGTTAGACTTCCCTGGAAACCATTTAAAATCAATTAAAACCCACTACGACATTGGCAGATCTGGGAAAACTTCATTGAGGAAAGTTCTGAATATTCTCGGTCGTTATAATCATCCTATAGAACCCAAATTGGAAAAGAGTTAATCGCATTTAGATTAATTTTAGTCAACTGGCTGGGTGCAAGGCATACACGTATGGAAAATATTGAAGCAGAAAAAATACATCTGGGATTGCGATATACAATTTTTAAACACTTTTTTAATTTTTTTTTTAATTTTTAATTAAATTAATGCAGATATGTCCAAATTTCGGCGCAAAATTTATAAAGTTATGAGTATTAGAGCCTCCATTGTTCCAGACCGTATTTCTATACCTGCTCAACCTTAAAGTTCAATTATGGAACATTTTATGCTATTTGGGAAGTTCCTATCTGCCCTGGCCCAATCTGATTGATTAATGGTTTTGCACAGCACTTTTGAACACAATTCGTGAGGTGTCTGATGTTTTTTTTGCTTTTTTGTTTTTTTTTGGTTTTTAATAATTATTAATTTTTGCAGGGCATCTTCTCATTAGTTTCCTTTATTGAAAACTGTGTTATTTATCCAAATTAGTCCAGTTTGAGCAAGACTATAATTATGAGTTTTTTCGGTTAAATTGAAGACGAAGCAAATGCAACCAGCAATAGAAAATGCAAGCCTATCTGAGTTTTTTTATATTTCTTCATTTATTTTCAGTTAATAATATTAAATACCGCAATAAAAAATAGTATGCAATGATGTGTTTTACAACGCATTTAGACGAGCACTCAAGTACCTACAATATCTGGCATATTCTTCCTAAATAATAAAATTAATTTTGTATTAACTTTTAGACGTATGGTTGTTTACGAGACGCCATTTGGCGAAACAAAGTAATGAGCACAAAAAACATAGTAAGGGTTTATAAAACTTCCCAACGACTACTGAAGACGTATGCCATTGAAACACGCGCAGACATAACAGCTATAGAACGTACTATCTCAACTATCGAAATGCGAGCTCTTAGAGCTATAACCGGCCATACTCTACGAGACCTTATGAGAACGAAAAATCTCACTTTGACCCATTTAGAGTGCTCCAATCGAGTTCAAATGTATGACCGACCCCCACTAACTTTGGACGGCCGATCCACCCATGCCAGTGGCACACCCCCTGGAACTCCCCTGGGGGGTTCCCCATAAAATCATTTCAAAATATCACCATTTTTGACCTTTACATGAGGAAAGAAACTAAAAACTTCGACCCAAATTGGGGGACATAAGAATTCGTTTAAAAGGTATGGTTCCTTCGGCAAAGTTTCTTATTTTGAACCCTAGAATATGATTTTCACAGAGCAATGGGCGATTTTTTTGCCTCCCCACAAAAGACACTAAAAGTTCGACCCAAATTGGGGGGCATCAGAATTCGTTTTAGAGGTATGGTTCCTTCGGCAAAGTTTCTTATTTTGATCCCTAGAATATGATTTTCACAGAAATTCAACAAATTTTCCTCCCCACAAAACACAAAAAAAATTCGACCCAAATTGGGGGACATCAGAATTCGTTTTAGAGGTATGGTTCCTTCGGCAAAGTTTCTTATTTTGATCCCTAGAATATGATTTTCACAGAGCAATGGGCGATTGTTTTGCCTCCCACAAATCGACCCGGCCTAACCTATATATAAGCTTTTGTGAGGAACAGGAAAATAATCCCAAATAAAGATGGGGCGTTCCATGAAAGTAGTACCAGTTGGTCCTTCAATTTTCTTTATACTTTGGAATTTTGTTGTGTTTGTGACTCTTTGGAAGCATGCCAAAGGGTTTTGCAAAATTTCAATTATTTTGCAAGTTATTGTTTTTTGAATATTTATTGAATTTATTGAATTTTTATGCTAAATTTTTTTCGATAATTTTTATCTTGAAATATATTAGTGATACAAAAAAAAGTTGTTAATAAAAATTATAGGGAAAAAGTTGAATTTTCATAATATATTTTTTTTAAAATAAAAAAAATAATTTTTAGCTAATTTGTTTAAACAATAATTTTTTATTGTTGTTTTTTTACTCGAAGTACATTGTGGAATTTTATAAAAAAAATTTTTATCAAAGTTTGAACCCTTCTTAAAAGATACTGCAAATTATAGAGATGGGTTTTTTTGTTCTCGAGAAATTAATTTTTGAATTTTACGCTGCATGGCTCGGCCTAGTAGCCGCGCGCGGCAGCTCCCAGCTTTATTCTTTACGAATACAGTATAAAGAACCCAGTTTTACATCATATTTTTTTTAATATTATTCCAACTTACTAAATTAACATTTTTTATTAAATAAATACCGTTTTCCACACCACCCTGGAGGTACAGTACGTCAAGTGCGTTTTTAAAAAAAATTTAAAAAAAAAGGTGGTATCCCCAGTAGGCCTAATCCACCATTCCCTTTCTCTATATTTTAAAATAGAATAATATAACATAAGTTGTAAACATTTTTTCAATATAATCAAAAAAATTTTTTGTGTTCTATTTAGAATTTTAGAATTGATAAGAATTATTATGAAATATTAAATACGGAAGATAAACTATCATTGAAGTTAGACATTTTTTTACATTTAATTTTTTCATTTTCAACTGGAATAAAAGAATGAAAACCACGTGTGCCACTGATTGTTTTGCATGTTAAAAATCGTTTACTTAAGAACTTTTTTATATCTTCATGAGCTTCATTGGAACAAAAGTCAAATGTAATATAATTGAATCAAATTTGTTTTTAACTATGTTAAAAAATGCTCCAGGAGTTGCTATTGGTACAGTATCAGGTCTTCGTAGACTTTCTCGCCTAACGTACCTTTTTATTGTACCACCAATTCCATCACAAGCATTTTTTCCATGAGACGTTGCAAAAAAGTGCCATTCTGCTTCTATATTAAAATCTTCAAAATGATAGACTAAATTGATAAAAATTTTTCTGTTTTTATACTGTGATGCTGCACCATCGGAGAAATAATAAATTTTTTTTATTTTGTCTGATCCATAATTCTCTTTAATAAAAGAAATTAATCTTGATTGAAAAAGATAAACGGCTTCCGTACTATGCTCAGTACTTTCTGAAATTAAAACAAAACTTTCAAATTTCAAACTATTATTATGATCTCGCTCAGGTCGATAAATCACAAAAGGATGAATAGTTGTTTGGCTGTTATTCCAATGATGACTCTGTATTGCATTTTGTATTAAAAATGTAAAATTTTCAGAAAAATCCCTAATTACAATTAATTCCCCTTCTTTCAAATTTGTTTTTAGATTTTTTAAAAAATTACTTTGTTCTTTAGCTACAAAATTATGCAGTAAAAGGATATCAGCTTCTTTGCTCATTTTTTTTGAGGAATATTTTCGCCTCCTCCGTAATTGTTTCTAGAGAAGAACGATCGGTGTTAGTCCACAGTTGATAAGTCATATTAATAATATTTCTCTTTTTGAGAGCTTCTTCTATTTCAGTAGCAATTTCATGAAAGCCAGGGCAAAGATCACATTGTTTCATATAACATTCATTTTTAGGCTTACTACAAATCATGCATTCTATTATTTCTTCATAAGTAGTTACAGATATATCTTCAAAAATACTTTTTAAACCGTTTAACATTAATTTAAAATTCTGATGTATTTTACACACACAAACCGTGTGTGTTCCATTACTATCAGCAAGTACACATTGCTTTGGTCGCAAGGAAGCAAATTTACTAAAACCGACTTTTATTTCTGGATATAAAGATTTAAATGCTACATATGCTTCTTTCAAATTACATAAAATAAGACGTTTTTGTAACTTCATTTTTTTCCCGTCTTCTTGTTGAACTGAAAGGCAATCCTTTTGCCCTGGCATGACACGGCTTATTTCATCGGAATATTTCAATATTTTCAGAAGAAAAAGTTCTACGGGTACTTGGAGCGGGGGGATATGATCCGAAACCGTAAAGATTCTGTATTTTTTTTGCATACTTTGCTGTACTATAATTAAGATTAAATTCACGTTTTAAAGTACTTAGGTTCCAACTTAAAGGTGTAACAGTCAGCCAATGAATTTTTTCTTTAAAATTAGATGCAGATTTTACTTTTAGTTTAATTAAATTCATCATTTCTATTCCAACATCACCTTCTACAAATTCGATGGCAGATCTACCCGACACAGAACCTAGGCTACTTGCAGTTTCAGAAACTTCACTAAGAGCAATATTATTAATATTATCATTAGAATCAATGCTTACGAAACTATTTTCCGACGGCTCCTTTCCCTTTGATAACAGCATCTTGCAAGATAAGCAAATATATTCCCCCAAACCTGGATGTTTTTCTTTCAGTGATGCAGACGATTTAGCAACATTCTTTTCGATCTAAGAATGATTGGGTAACTTGAAAGGATTGCAACAAACTTTTTTCGGCATGATGATTACTTTGCAAAATTAAATTTTAAACTTGGAGCACTAACAAAATCTAAGAGAGTTGTTCACTCAAAAGTAAAATTCAATCTAACTGAATTTGAAACACAGTCACTCGCTTCACAAAGAAAAATGTAATTATCGTTAAAAGCTCATTAACACAGTGCGGAGTGACAATTTTAAAAACTTATTCATAGTGGGCTGCGGGGGGTCCGGACCAATTAATCAAATGGGATACGAATATAAAAGGACCATAAATTATACTTATTCCACAATTTTCCTAAATTATAAAATAATTGTTGTCAAAGAACCTATATACAATAACCTTACATAAATTACTACCCATTATGGCGATGAAAAACTATTACTCGTACGGCAAACTAAATTCAAACAATATGACCTTTCTTATTTCGGAAACTTCTAAGATTCTATTAATAAAAATTAGCAATAATATAAATATTAAATGTTAATTTATTAAGTTGGAATAATATTAAAAAAAAATATGATGTAAAACTGTGTTCTTTGTACTGTATTGGTAAAGAATAAAGCATGCTGCGGGAGCTGCCGCGCGAGTTACATACTCTCTCACTTCTAAGAGTAAGATCATTAGAGAGATCAGAGAACTTCCGTTATTAAGTTTAAATATTACTCTAGCTGTAAGTAAGTTTGTAAGTTTGTAACATAAAAATTGTAATATTAGCTCTTAAGTTTTAGTTTTAGTAGACACTTCTGTTTAAGCAGTTGATTTTAATGACTAATAAAAAGTATTAATAAAAACAGGAATATTTAAAACATATTCCGTTTGTTGGTTTTAGTGACTAATAAAGACTATTAAAACTTAAAAAGGAATATTTAAACATATTCCGTTAGTGGCGCAGTCGAAAAACAGAAATTTTCAGACATTGAAAATAATACCGTTCGCTCCGTTTTAAGGAAAAAAAAATAGATTATATAAAGCATCGAAAGCGAAGAAAAGCCAAGCCGGCTGAGAATTATCATAAATTAAACAGGTTTTGTGTGGAAAAAAAAAACAAAAGCGAAAGCTGCAAGAAATACTATTTTTGAAAAACTTTTTGTCGCATTACTTTTTTGTGCTAATTTAAAAAAAAAAAACAAAAAAAAAAAAAAAAAAAAAAAAACTCACACAATAAGCAAATTAGCATAAACTGCTGAAAGTGTTATTAACACATATTCCCATATTTGAATTTGAGAAAAAAAAAAAAAAAAAAAAAAAAAAAAAAAAGAAAGAAAGAAAATTTTGTATTTGCCAAAAACAAACTCAAGTTTAATTTCATGACAAAAGTTCTGAAATTTGGAGAAAAAGTATTAACGGTAATAGGTGAAGAACAGTTTCTAAAATAACTGATACAGCAGCAAGTAGAAAAGAGTAAAGAAAACATACACAAAAACAACAAAACACCTCAGCGATTTAAAACCGAAGAATATTCTCTTGAGTTCTTAAAACAAAAACAAAAAACAAAAACAATTGATTTACTTTTGCAAGCACTATACATATGTGTTTATGAACAAAAGGCGACAAAGTTGTATGACGAAAATGGACGAATTAAATCAAAGGCTAGCAGCAATGGAATTAGCTATGAAACAACAACAAGCAGTAATTATGGAACAACAACAACAAATAAATATATACAGACAACAAGAAGTACAGCAAAATCAATTTCTTCAACTCAGTTCTATAGACGTTTTACAACAATTTCGTCACATTAGACCGTTAGATGGCACACAACCAGTATGTTCTTTCTTCAAGTCCGTTGAAAATGTACTACAGCTTTGTGGAAGTAATGTGGATTTGACACGTTTTGGAATTGAAATTATAAAAAACGAAAAAATTATGTGTGATGCTGCCAGGAGTATACAAGAGTTAGAGGGTGATGCTGATTGGAACCTTATCAAATCGCACTTGAAGCAGCATTTCAGACCACGACGAACATATGGAGAAATTTTCAACAGTTGCAGAATGGTAAAAGTAAGCACATTGAGAGAATTATTTAGTTATTTTGAAAAGGCCAAATTTGACCTAAATGAACTATATGAGTTTGATGGTAAAAAGTCAACACTTTATTCTCCTCAAAGTATTAATAGAGATTTAGTTGATATTTTACTCGAAAAAATTGATGCCCCTATTAGAGCACATATTATAGAGAACAATAATTTGAATGAGGTTATTGTAAGGTACACAAATTTAAAACTGTTGGACGATACCAGGTGCATAGATTTTAGGCATAGAAGGCAACAAACAAAAATTAAAAGCAATTCGAATTTAAATCAGCAATATGAGGGAGAAAATGTTAACCAATCGTTTAAAAATATTAATAATATGTATACATTTCCTGTAAATAAAAGTGAATTACAAAAATGCGATGCTCAAGTTAGAAACTATCAATATAAGCAACAAGATAGTCCAGCACAACAACACCATAAAAACACGAGTAAATTATATGATAATAGCAATTCTTCGCGGTTCAGGAATAGGGACTATTCAACCAGTAATAGGAATAATCGTAATAATGGGGTTGAACCCATGGATATAGCTAATATAGACGACTGTAAATTTTTGCCATGGCCTTGATATCCAAAATTGCCCATAATAACAATAACAATACAAAGTGAAAAAATTAATTGCTTGATTGACACTGGTTCCACGACTAGTCTTATAGGGCCAAACACCTTAAGTCAGTTTTCTATTGAGAATCTTGAGGAAGCACTATATTTTAGAACTATTAACGGTGTCAATCAGATAAAAAATAAAATAACCACTCCTTTTCCTAAAGAATTTAACCTGTATGGCACTATTTCTTGGAAAGTAGCCAACTTAAATAATAATAATTATAACGCCATTATTGGGCAAAACGTCTTATGGCCACTAAGAGCCAAAATTGATTTCGCAAACGATTTTATAGAAATAAATGGAAATAAATTGTTTTTTCATGGATATCCTTTCGATATCCACAGTATTTGTACGCTGAAGCCAGTACAACCTGACATACTTACCAAATTAAATTTGGATCACCTTAGCAGTGAAGAGCACGAAAAGCTCGAAAAATTATTATTGATGTACGAAGACTTATTTTATAAAGAAGGAGAAAGTCTGACGGCTACTCATTGTATCCAGCACGAGATAGTTACGCAAACTAACAATCCCATCTACTCGAAAATTTATCGATATCCCAAAGTTCACGAAGAAGAGATAAGTCGCCAAATAAATGATATGCTTAAGCAAAATATCATAGCGCCATCTTCGTCCCCGTATAACAGTCTTTTGTGGATTGTGCCCAAGAAGGAGAATAAAACAGGTTCGAGAGAATGGCGAATTGTTATCGATTATCGGAAGCTGAATGAAAATACAGTGGGCGATAAGTTTCCAATTCCTAATATAGACGGTATATTAGAAAAATTGGGAAGAGCAATGTACTTCACTACATTGGACCTTGCGAAAGGCTTCCATCAAATTGTAGTGAAGCCTGAAGACAGGAAAAAGACTGCGTTTTCAACCCCTCATGGACATTTTGAGTTCATCAGAATGCCATTTGGGCTTAAAAACGCCCCATCAACCTTCCAAAGGTTAATGAATGTAGTTCTCCAAAAGTACATAAATAAAATATGTGTGGTCTACCTAGACGATATTTTGATTTTTAGTACCTCTTTGGAAGAACATTTAACAAACTTGAAACTAATATTTGAATCATTAAGAAAAGCCGGTCTTAAGATACAGGTGAATAAATGTAATTTTTTATCTAAAGAAACAGAGTATTTAGGCCATATCCTAACTCATGAAGGAGCGAAACCTAATGGCAACAAAATTGATGTAATTCGAAACCTTAAATTACCAACTACTGAGAAACAGATTAGGTCATTCTTAGGTATTACCGGCTATTACCGTAAATTTGTAAAAGATTACGCGAAAGTAGCGTATCCGATGATTTATTATCTGAAGAAAGGAAGAAAAATTAATCCTAATGATCCAAATTATGTCTCAGCGTTTGAGAAATTGAAAATTTTAATAACAGACCATCCTATTTTACGCTACCCCAATTTTAACAAAAGGTTTAAAGTAACTACCGATGCAAGTAAATTTGCTCTTGGGGCTGTTTTATCCCAGGAGGGCCACCCTGTGTGCTTTGCCTCGAGGACACTCAATGATCATGAGAAGAATTATTCGACGGTCGAGAAAGAGTTACTTAGTATAGTTTGGGCGGTTCAGTATTTTAGGCCATATGTTTTCGGTAAAGAATTCGATCTGCAAACGGATCATCAACCGCTTAAGTGGTTACAAGTGAAGTATAGAGGTAAGGATATTAATCCACGTCTTCAAAGGTGGCTAGTCCAATTAGGAGAATACGACGCGAAAATCGAATATATTCAGGGAAAAGATAATAAAATTGCCGATTTTCTCAGCCGAATAAATTCCATCACCAACGAAATTAATATGCTTAGTGAAGAAAAGGACAATTTTTCAACCATGGCAACCATACATTCCCAAGAGGAAGATCATAATGACCACTTCCCCATATTAGATACGGTTGTGAACCGCTTTAAAACACAAATTATTTTATTAAAAGAAAAATCAATCGAAAAAGAGTACATACTCGGAAATAAGCGAATATATATTCAAGAAAGTGATATCCCTGATTTTATATCCGACATAGTTAGGCGAAGCATGCTATCGGGTAAAGTAGGAATATATTGTGAGCTCAGTGATTCAGTTTACAATACCGTCCAGTTAAAGTTAATCGAATTATTTGAAAACAGTAAAAGTGCAAAATTTGTCAAATGTTCATACATGGCTAAAGATGTAAAAACTGAAGAAGAAGCTATAAAGCAAATATCCATTTTTCATACTAAAGAATCTGGCCATTCAGGCATAATCCCTAATTACGAAAGTTTGAAGCGAAAAATGTATCACCCAAATTTAAAGAATATTATCAGTAAAGTAATAAATAATTGCGATATTTGCACAGCATCAAAGTATGACCGAAATCCCATAAAGAAAAAATTTCATACCACGGAAACGCCTTCCGATAAAAGAGAAATAGTACACATAGATACCTACGTTAATTCCAAACATTCGTTTATTATTTTCCTTGATAAATTTTCAAAACATGCTGTAGCTTTTTTCCTTGAGGACAGAAATAGTCTTACTCTTGTGGAAAAAATAAGATTGTACATTTCGGCCTTTGGTAAAATGAAAAAAATAGTTTGCGATAACGAATTTAACTCTATTAACGTAAAACAATTTTGTAAAGAGGAAAATATAGAATTACATTTATCGAAGCCAAACAGCCATACAGGCAATTCTGATGTGGAAAGGCTTAACAACACTCTAATTGAAAGAATCCGAGTTTTAAATTTAGAAAAAAAGATGCCAATAAAAGACCAAGTAAGTAAAGCAATAGAGCTTTACAACAACACTTTCCATTCAACGATTGAAAATACGCCCAACAATGTCCACAACAACAAAGCGGACACGAATAAAGTAAAGAAGAAAATTGAACAAAAAAAATTAAAGAAAATATCCAAAGCAAATGAAAAAAGAGAGGAGTATGTAGAGAATAGAAGTGAGGGTTTTGTCAAAAATTATTTAAATGTTCGACACAAAGAACAACCAAAATTTAGAAAAATGAAATTAGCGAATGTTCACGAATCAAATATCAAACGGCCGTTTAAGCGAAGTGCAAGCCGATAAACGAAAAATCTTTGAATCAATTTTTTTTATTACATATTTAAATGTTTTTTTATCAGTACAATTTTTTTTTCTGCCCTTAAATATACTGCTGGTATAATTGTTGAATTCCTATTTTTATTTAAAGTAACCCATATTTAACTATTTTGCGCACAAATCGTTATATACTAAGTGAATATTTATGTACATTGTACATATTCATATATTGCGTAGTAATACATGCCTATTTGCCTTAAATATATGTATATGGTATACTAAAAATTCATAGAACTATGTGAAATCATACATATATAAATACAAAAAAAAAAAATTAGAATAAAGAAAAGCAAAAAGACTAAACGTAATACAACTCCAAGGCACAAATAAAATCCCGGAGTATTTTTAAGTCAAGGGGGGAAGGAGTTACATACTCTCTCACTTCTAAGAGTAAGATCATTAGAGAGATCAGAGAACTTCCGTTATTAAGTTTAAATATTACTCTAGCTGTAAGTAAGTTTGTAAGTTTGTAACATAAAAATTGTAATATTAGCTCTTAAGTTTTAGTTTTAGTAGACATTTCTGTTTAAGCAGTTGATTTTAGTGACTAATAAAAAGTATTAATAAAAACAGGAATATTTAAAACATATTCCGTTTGTTGGTTTTAGTGACTAACAAAGACTATTAAAACTTAAAAAGGAATATTTAAAACATATTCCGTTAGTCGCGCGGCTACTAGGCCGAGCCATGCAGTGTAAAATTCAAAAATTAATTTCTCGAGAACAAAAAAAAAACCCATCTCTATAATTTGCAGTATCTTTTAAAAAGGGTTCAAAATTTGATAAAAAATTTTTTTTATAAAATTCCACAATGTACTTCGAGTAAAAAAACAACAATAAAAAATTATTGTTTAAACAAATTAGCTAAAAATTATTTTTTTTATTTTTAAAAAAATATATTATGAAAATTCAACTTTTTCCCTATAATTTTTATTAACAACTTTTTTTTGTATCACTAATATATTTCAAGATAAAAATTATCGAAAAAAATTTAGCATAAAAATTCAATAAACAATAACTTGCAAAATAATTGAAATTTTGCAAAACCCTTTGGCATGCTTCCAAAGAGTCACAAACACAACAAAATTCCAAAGTATAAAGAAAATTGAAGGACCAACTGGTACTACTTTCATGGAACGCCCCAGATGAAGAAGAAGAATACGTTATTAGAATATTTTAATCTCTGTCGGAGGAAAAAAGCGAACAAAAATGATGCGTAGATGATTGTTTATAATAAAAGCTTTAAAATGAGTAAAAGAAAGTAATCAGACTGGATAGATGGTGTGAGTTAGTGTCTCATGTCATTTGTTAACCACGAGCAATTTTTAATGGTAAGGGCGGGTTTAGTTTTGTCCCTGCTTGAAGCGTTGATTATTTGTACTATTTTGTAACTATTTTATAGTTCGCTCTTCTGAATATTTGATATATAATTGGCGTTTGGTGTTCATAAATGTATCAGAATGTACTTAAATAGGTTGAGCAAAAATATCTTCAGTTTTTTCTTGTTTTTCAAAACTTTCGAATTTAGCAACAGAAAAAAAATTGTTTACCCATTCCATTGATAGCGTGTAGGAAAGTTGTTTTTATTTTCAGAATTTGTAATTTTGGACCTCAATTTGAAGATATTAGCAGCTTGTTTTCTAAGTTAGGTTAGGTTATGGTGGAGTCGGTCTGCACGACCAACTCACTTAGACCTTACAGTTCCGTTGTGACACCACTGAGCTGCACGGGAATTCCATTTACCTTTCCACGTGGAACCATTTTAGTGCTCTTATGAAACGTAGAATTCATTCCAACCCCACGCCAGACAGTTATGTAAGAGAATTAAAAAAGTATTTACCAAGACAACCTGCTCTGATTTTAGCTAGGGCTGGACAATTGCAAAGGAAGTGCTCAACTGTTTCTTCCTCTTCCTCATTTCTACAACTTCTGCAATATTCATGGGCGAAAGCTCCTAGTCTTGAAGAATGCCTGCCGAATAGCCAATAACCGGTTAAACAAGCCACGACCTTCGAGATATTGTCTCTTGAGAGACTAAGCAATTCCTTTGTCCTTTTCTTGTTTTTTTTGCGGCCACAGTAGCCTAGCTGTTACACATATATCTTCATCTCTCGATGACCTATTGGCCTCTTGGACAATATTGTTTTTTATTATTCGTTTACTTGTGGCCATGGGTATTCCAATGGTATTTTTTGCACTGAACAGGTGAAGAATCAGCTTTACAGTTTCCCTCAGTAACTTTATGCCCCGGAACCCAAATAAGGCTGACCTTGAATATGACACTAATATCATTTAGGGCTGCCCGCATTCCTGTGCAACCTTCGATCTGAGTATAACCGCATTCATTGATTTGATGGCTGCTTGGCTATCTGAGCGCCGAGGCGGCGGCCACATGTTTGCCTGCCACATTTAGTGCAGGTAAATTGAGTAGCATTTCTAGCGCTTTGTTTGGGGTAGTCCTTAAAGCGCCAGAGATGCATGAAAAGGCTGTTCCTTGGACCTCATGATTTTAGCGTAACTCGCCTTTTGAGCGGATGGACACCATACAAGTATTCCATATATTAAAATTGGCCTAACTTCAGAAGTATAGATCCAATGTGTAACACGAGGTGCTAGTCCCTATTTAATACCGACCACTTCTTTGCAAGTATATAATGCAACGTTGGCCTTCTTTACTCTTTCCTCAATTTCGAATAGTCCTAGGTACTCGACATTTTCTTTCAAAGGAATCTCAATTTCCCTTAGCGGGGAGATTATAGGGAGCCTATGTTTCTTTGTAAAGAGGATTATTTCAGTTTTTGCGGGGGTTATACCGAGTCCCCTGCTCTCAGTCCAACTTCTAAGTGTGGCATGTTACATCGCAGAATATCCATAAGGGTGTTAGGATATTTGCCTTTAACGGCAATTGCTAAGTCATCTGCATACGCAGTGAAGTGGCGACCCCCTCTTTCCAGGGTCAGCAATAGTGAGTTTACTGCCAAAATCCAATGAAGAAGGGAGAGGACTCCGCCTTGCGGTGTGCCTCTGCAGACCTGTCTGCTTAGAGTAGTGCCTTTCTTTTGACGAGTATAGCTCCTATCAGGGCAACAACGTGTGGTTCAACTCCAAAATCTTCTAATGAATCTACTATAGTGTTTGCATTTATGTTGTTGAAGGCACCTTCTATATCTACGAAAGCAACCAATGCAAACTCTTTGTCTAAAAAACTTTTTTCCACCAACCCGACGAGTGAGTGAAAGACGTTTTCTGTAGACTTCCATTTAGTATAGGCATATTGCGCCGAGGAGAGCCTATTTAAAGGCACAACGCCCCGTAAATATTCATCCATTATTCTCTCCAGGATCTTGAGCAGAAAAGGCGTTAGACTAATGGGTCTGAAGTCTTTGGGGTTAGTGTGAGAGGACCTACCTGCCTTGGGTATGAAGGAGACTTTTGTTTCTAATGATAATCTTAATAAACGGTAAGAGGATGTCCCGTGATTGTTGCAGTGCAGAAGGGTAGATACCCTCTAGTCATGGCGATTTATAAGGACCAAAAGTATTAATAGCCCATTCGACCTTTGCGTTTGTAACTAAGAACCTTCCTAGGTCGGATTTCTTTTTATTATTGGCGGAATTGTTTTGTTCTACCGGCTTGTTTCTTGGGAAGTGTGTATCTAGGAGAAGACCTACACGTGGTCCATGTATTCCCGTGACCTTGTAGGTAGCCTAGGTTGCATGGCGTCTTTGAGAGAATTTTTCTTAATCTGGCCGCTTCTGAAGTTTCTTCGAATCCTTTGCAATAATTTTGTCAAGATTCACGCTGGGCAGTTCTGACTGCTTTTTTATAATTTTTCAATTCAGCCTTACAGGCTTGCCAGTCATCTGACCATCTCGTGGCCTTGGCCAGATTAAATAATGTTCTATGGGATTCTAGTAGCGAGGTTAGATGCTTGTTCCACCAAGGTGGTTTAGACTTTCCTCTGAGTTGGACAACAGGGTGACGAGCTGTTAAGGAGCTGTTCATTTCTTTCTAAGAATTGTTGTAAAAAAATTCGCACCAACTTTGGCAAGTCAATATGATTTTTATTAACCACAAACAGTCTATTCCATTTTCAAAGTGTAAAAATCATCTTCCTTAGTACATCATCATAATGTTCTTATATGGCTTTTTCAATTTCACCAGTTCCTTTCTTGTTTTGAAAGATCCCACAGCTACACCTTCACGTAGCTCACAACACTTTTCAATTATATGTAAAAACTCTTCAATTTGTTTATTATTTTTAATTTCACTTTTTCATGTTTGTTCTTCTAACTTCCGACTGTCACCATTGTTGCTCTCAATAATTGCGCACTCACATCCTCTGATTCCCAGGTGTTTAATGAAGTACTCAATACGACCATAAAAAATTATAGCAGCAGAGTGTCTACACACACACGCTGTTAAAAAGGAAGCCACCCAAACATAGTGCCAATACAATAAACAACACCAAATAAAGTGCTAAGCGCAAATTTGCGTGCACAACTTGCAATTTTTATTTGTTTATTGCTATGAATTAATGCATTTTATGTATATATTTACATATTTATTATTGGAATATTCATATTTATTAAATTTATTTTATCAATATGCACACAAAAAGATATCTACTCACATTTTCCTACGTATTTTACTTTTTCGCTTCAGCTTGAGGCCCTTTTATAACTTTTTCCAAAATAAATAAACTGAATTCTCTCCTGAAAAATTTACATAATTATTGGCAACTCAAGCACTCAACGTTGTTAATTTTATTTATCCTGTATTTTTTCCAGTTGTCCAAATTGTCAACACAACACTTTTGGCGAAGGAGGTAACGCGTCAACAATAGTCCACGCAGCGAATTCAACTGAAATGGCAAGTAAAGCAACGTCGAACTTTAGCTGCCGATGCCGACACACAATTGGGCGGCCAAGGAGATAGGCAACACAGACAACGACAAACAACGGGAGACAATGCTGTTCTATTTGACCCACATCTCTTCCTTGAATGTGTGAGAGTGCACTCATAAAAGATTCTGAGCAAGGAATGAGTTGAGAGCACTCACAAGATGAGCAAAAATCCACTACAATCATTTGTGAGTGATTTTGCTTCACAGCCAGTGTTACTCATACGCACGGCTGTGCTTTTGGAGGATTTGGTAGCCACTGCATTTCGATTATGGTGGTTGTAGGTAGTGGATACATTTGTGAGACCACTGTTATGGGTTGCGACTACGAACAAAGCATAGTGAGCAAAAAGCAACAGGTCAAAAATAAAAATAAAAACATAAATAAAATAAAATAAAATAAAATAAAATAAAATAAAATAAAATAAAATAAAATAAAATAAAATAAAATAAAATAAAATAAAATAAAATAAAATAAATTAAAATAAAATAAAATAAAATAAAATAAAATAAAATAAAATAAAATAAAATAAAATAAAATAAAATAAAATAAAATAAAATAAAATAAAATAAAATAAAATAAAATAAAATAAAATAAAATAAAATAAAATAAAATAAAATAAAATAAAATAAAATAAAATAAAATAAAAGAAAATAAAATAAAATAAAATAAAGTAAAATAAAATAAAATAGAATAGAATAAAATAATATAAAATAGAATAAAATAAAATAAAATAAAATAAAATAAAATAAAATAAAATAAAATAAAATAAAATAAAATAATACAATAAAATAGAATAAAATAAAATAAAATAAAATAAAATAAAATAAAATAAATAAAATAAGTGCAGCAACTTGCCACTTACTCAAAACGATTAAGAAGATACCTCAAAAGTAATCAGAGACGGAGGGAAAACCAGCTTTTTCACAAAAATCAAAAGAGCTTTTATAGAAATCTGGAACAAAAAAGCAATGCTGAATTTTAGACATCGTATCCACAACAACAAGATATAGAGCAGTTTTGGGAGAAAATATGGGCACAAGCAGAACACTTCAATGCTGATGCGAATTGGTTAGCCAATGAAAAAGAAAAATCGGACAACCCAGCACCAATGCACTTCTGCGACATTACAGCAGAGGAAATAAAGATTAGTATATGTACTACAGCTAACTGGAAATCCTCTGGACTCGATCAGCTACACAACATCTGGCTTAAAAAGCTTTCAGTAATGCATGAAGCACTCGCAAGATGCTACAACGAGCTATTGAAAAATACAGCTGTCATCCCAGAATTTCTTACAGCCGGAGTGACCTATCTCTTCCCAAAGGACACACCATCTGCTGACCCAGCAAAATATCACCCAATTACTAGCTTAAGTACCACATAGAAGCTCTTGACAAAAATTATTGCTAATCGAATATACGAACATTGTGAAATTAACGGCATTTTATGTGAAGAACAAAAAGGTTGCAGGAAGCGCACAATGGGCTATAAAGATCAGCTTATTATAGACACTGTAATCACAGGAGTAGCTCTGGGAAGAAGGCGGAACTTAAGCGTTGCTTTTATTGACTACAAAAAAGCTTTTGATTCAATGCCGCATGATTACCTATTAGAAATACTAAGAATTTCCAAATTGGTGCTGCCACTGTTGCCCTCTTGGGTCGCATAATGAGCAAGTGGAATACAAAACTGGTTCTAAATGGAACTGTTTCAAAACAGATTTCAATCAAACGTGGTATATTCCAAGGGGACGCCTTAAGCCCCCTATGGTTCTGCATTGGCCTCAACCCGCTTAGCAGGCTTCTTACACATAAGCAAAATGGCTTTACACTCAAAACAGAAATAAGAGAGCATACGTTCAACCATCTTCTATTTGTTGATGACTTGAAACTTTACGCAAACAAAAAGCATAAGCTTCATGAGCTAATAGATGTCACTAAAGCTTTCAGTGATGACGTAAGAATGGAATTTGGGACAGATAAGTGCAAAATAATACATCTAATTAGAGGTCAGCTTGATGAAACCGAAGAAAACTACGGAGTAGATCAAAATATTATTATAGACAACTTGCATACCAGCGAATCTTATAAATATTTAGGATTTCTGCAACTTAAAGGAATCAACCACATGCTAGTAAAGCAAAACCTCATTAAAAATTTGAGGCACGACTGAAAGCTGTATTAAAAAGTAGTCTGAACAGTGGAAATAAATGCAAAGCAATTAAAACCTGGGCCATACCTCTCTTGACATACTCGTTTGGAGTAATAAAATGGTCTCAGACAGATATCCTTTGGATTGAAATGCTGATACGCACCACTTTTACAAAGTTCCAAAGCCATTACCCTCAAAGCGCTGTGGAAAGAATATCCCTTCCTCGAAACGTTGGGGGGAGAGGAATCATTAATATAGCGCGTCTACACTTTTCGCAAACTTTGAAGTTACGTACATATTTTCTAAGCAGCGATTCCCATCTATTTAAAGCTATCGCTATGGCAGATAATGGCTTTACCCCGCTAAGTTTGATGGAGCAGGATTTCCCAGTACCTGAGGGGGTTAAATCCCCAGCAGAAATGATCGCAGCATGGAAGGCAAAAACAATACACGGTGCCCATCCCCATGATCTCGAAATGGAATGGATAGACGCACAATCATCCAATTTATTTTCTGAAACAGAAGGTTTCGCAATCGCTATCCAAGACCGAGTTATACCAACAAGGAATTTCCGAAGGTCGATACATGGCGAGGCAATAGAAGATAGATGCCGAAGGTGCGGCATTTACGGTGAAACAATCGACCATATAATTGCTGGATGTAGCGTACTTGCCCCTCGTGAATATGTCATGAGACATAACAATATAGCAAAGATCCTCGACCAATAACTTGCGATAAAACACGGTCTCTTACAAGCAGAAGTCTTGTATTTTAAATATGAACCAAAGGCAATATTGGAAAATGCAAATTTTAAACTGTACTGGGACAGATTTATTTCTACAGATCAAACCGCAGCTGCCAACAAACCTGACATCATCTTGTTCGACAAGATAAATAAAACAATCGAAGTAATCGATATAGCGGTGCCCCTTAATCGCAACATCCAAAGCACACACTCCACCAAAGTATCGAAGTATGCAGCTTTGGCCATAGAACTGAAACGAATGTACAAAGCGAGGGAAGTGAATATAATTCCAATAATTATATCGTCCACTGGATTAGTGCTTAAGCATTTAATAAAAAACTTGAAGAAGTATGACTGCCAACACCTCTTAGAAGACATGCAGAAGTCGACCATACTGGACACATGTGCAATAGTTCGTAGATTTTTAAATATTTAAGCAATAGCAATCGCATGGGCGTAGAACTTGGACTACGCTTCACCAGAGCACAATCCCTTGAAAATTTTATCCGGGATGTGTAATCTCCGGCAATAGCCGAGATGGATTAAGAAAAAAATAAAATAAAATAAAATTAAATAAAATAAAATAAAATAAAATAAAATAAAATAAAATAAAATAAAATAAAATAAAATAAAATAAAATAAAATAAAATAAAATAAAATAAAATAAAATAAAATAAAATAAAATAAAATAAAATAAAATAAAATAATACAATATAAAATAAAATAATATAATAATTTATTTTTTAAATGAAGTGAATCCTGAATAAATTATAACAATATGTAAGAAATTAAGTCTATTAGAAAATTTTAATCAAGAAACATGTGGGAATTGTTAATGTATAATATTGTAAATAATTGCAATAATTTGCCTAGATCCAATTTACACGATGACTTTTCACCCTGGGTAGATGGTCATACGTTTCGAGCTTGGTGGCAAAGAGTGTAGGGAACTCCTCGAGGTAGGTATGCACGCACGGCCAGCGACATCGAGGGGGTTTATTGACATTTCGCTTTTATTTGATGAATTGATTTTCACATTTTTGTATTTTTATTCAAGTGCACTTTGGGTCAATGTTAACAAAGGGTCAATGTGTAAATGATAAATTCTTTTGAAGACTTCTTTAAAACAGAACGTGAAAAAACCCATCGCAAGAAGACATCGTGTAAATTAGTTCTTAATCACTGAAAGTAACGGACAGCAAGAAACAGATGAGAGTGACGTGTTGCTCTATTTAAATATTTGGCACCGCGTTTTTTTCTTACAGATGTTTGGCGAATCCTCTATTTCAATTTATAGTTCATATTTGGATGTTGTTCGACAAGTGGCCTGGCCTACAGTTTTAGGCAGCCTCTGCCTCTGAGTGACAGATTTTGTGTACGATTTGACTAACGTCACAAAACAACCTAGACCGCCAATGCATTTCAGCATGCACTCGCCCTTATTAAATGTATCATTTTAGTCAATCACGTACTGACTTTAATCAAGACGTGATCACGCATTTTAAATAATTAATTTTTATTTTTACATTTGATGCTCAAATTTTACATGTAAGCCACGCGGCCGCTAAATAACCATCTGTCATTCGAAGGCGGAATGAAACTGCACGTGGTAAAACATCAAAACACAAAACACCACTAATAGGAGGTTAATTTATCTATTTATATATAAATAACCTGATAATATCACTTTATGCTTCCACTTCGAAAGTATACTTGCAGCTAATGAAATTTTTGACATAGATGTTTGATATGTGTTTTAAGGTGAATGATTTATTCAAGACAATTCCATGGCACTACAACACGCATTGGTTTTCTATTCCTTTCTACGTCTGAAAATAGAGGTCATAAATTTTCCCATTAAGAATTATTTCTCTATCTGCCAACCATATTTCAACAGAGCCATTTAACAAACGAAAATATTTCGTGCAAGCGTTTAGCCCAAATTCTTCTGTGTGACATAATTTAGATGCGTGAATCAATGCAGTGACAACATGCCGCATGGAAACCGCCAGTGACTCAGGGATTTGTTAAAAATAATTTTCAAAAATACTTGGAAAACAAGAAAACTAAGCAGTAGAAGCGAATAGAGCAAAAAGAAAAGAGAAACAATACCACAAATATGACACTTAAGCTGACAAGTTGTTCGGCATAGATCAGGCAGCAATTTTCGAGAAAAAAGAAAACCTTTAAAGTGGGTGAAGATTTTTTCTGATATTTAAATGAAAATTCAGGAAGGAAGTTCATTGAAATGTGAAGCGAAATGAAATAAAATTATCTCGCCTACCGAATAAAGTGGAATCTAATCAAATAGAAATATGAAATGGAATGAAACGAGGCGAAAGGAAATAAAATTAGTTTATTAGGAAATTTGATCGGATATAGCCATCTTGGACCTCAGAAAACTATATTAACTAAAAATGGTACAATAAGATTAACTAAAAGTAAGAATACGAAAAAATAGCAAAATCATAAAAATTAGTTAGTTAATCATTAGTTACAGTCTGTGTCAGAGGAAAGGAACCGGTTTTTTTTCTTGTAACTTCAAGATGTATTTCATTCTGCTTTGCGCTGTATAATAGTCCCACTCAAGGGACGCCAGTGCTCAGTTTAGTGGCGTTCGAAACTTCCGTAAACGCAACCAAGCAAAAATGAGTGAGAAGTACGCGAAGCGTTTTGAGGCGGTATTTTTATACACGCATTCGAAAGACCAGATATCTTATTAATTTATTTACTAACTTTAGAAATTGGATTTGGTTTTGAAATTTATTTAACCATAATGACTGGAGACGGGTTCGAGTTGGCCCACGCGGCCTATTAAGCGAATAAATTTTGCTTAGAAAATGCAAAAAAAGAGACCCATGCATAGAAGGAATTATAACGGGTTGTTGCGTGACTACCATTCGGAACTGCCTTGAAAAAGCTCCTCATACATTCTGTCGAAAAAGTACAGGGAATTGTTCAATAAAACGCAAAATAATTATTTAATCATCAAAATTTTTTGTCGCCTTCAAAATAGGCTCCATTCGAGGCAATACGCATATGCCAACGATTCGTCTTGTCATCAAAGCACCTTTCAAACGCATTTCCAGAGATCTTTTTCAGCTTCTTCAGCGAATTCTCCTTAATGGCCTCTATCCACTCAAAGCGACGTACGCGGAGTGGCAATTTAAGTTTTGGGAAAAGGAAAAAGTCACAGAGGGCTAAATCCCGTGTATACGATGGTTGTTTGATGATATTTGTTGAGTTTTGTGTTCACATTATGAACCTAGTGAGACATTGCGTTATCATGGTGCAAGATCCATGAGTTTTCTTTAGACCAATTGGGCCGTTTCCTACACATATTCTTTCTCAAAAGTCGAATAACTTCCAAATAATATTCTTTATTTACCGTAGAACCATTTGGAACGAACTTCGAGTGGACAACAACACCATGATAATCAAAGGAAACGAGTAGCATGACTTTCACTTTTACCGACTTTAAAGTGGTTTTTTGGGTTACGGCTCAAGTGGTTAGCGCCATTCAGCCGCCTGTTGACTGATTTGCATGTCAAGCTCATATACCCATGTCTCATCACCTGTTATGAGGCGCAGGATAACCGTTGGGTCCGAAATCACTTGCTCAAGCATGTCTTCAGCCATCTCCTTTCGATGAGTTTTTTGAAAGAAATTCAACTTTCTTGAACGAGTCCAGCAGTCATGCGTCTCATACCCAATTAATGGTGTAAAATGTTGCGAATTTATTCGTGAGACAAGCTAAGGTCACGAGCTACCTCCCTCAAATTTAAATGATGGTTTTCCAGCACCATTTCCTTGACTTTGTGGACGTTTTCATTCGTTGAATCGAGGCAAATCTTTCACGACTTCTCGGTCCTCTGCAAAGGCTTTATACCTACCTATGGGGTTTTTTGCAACATTTTCAATGATTCGGCACATGAAATCCCGTTGAAAACACAAAATTTAAGACAAATTCTTTGTTCGAAATTTTTATTCATAGTGAAAACCGCAGAGCACACCTGCGTTTGACAGATATTATTAAATGCCAAAAACGAGCTAATTGATAGATCACGCTCACTCACTCCTCTGCGACACAATAGGAGATAGTTGTACTAACATTTCAGCAAAAAAAATTTAGACATATGTGTAAGGCGCGCTTTTTAAATGGATAATTTCCGATATTTTTTTGACAGCATAAAAACCATTTGCCGTTTGGAGTTGGCTTAAAACTGTAGGTCCCTTCATTTGTCGAACAACATTAAGACACATCTCAAATAGAAGGAGGAGATCTGCCATACACCTAAGAGAAGTGTATGCGCTAATTATTCACTCATTTATTCAACAAGTGTTCATACACGGATGCATGGTAATTCAGTTCTTTGATTTACCAATAAGTAGAATTTTCTGAGTTATTTATTTATTTATTTGTCCGACTATTTGTTTTCATGCGTTTTGGTCGGTTTAATATCTGAAAAAGCCTTAGAAAGTTCACACAAAAACTTAAGAACAGATCGACTTTCTCATACTCGAACAACTGGAGGAGTAAATACCAATAAAGATTTTATGACTCATTTGCTATTATCCTCCGATACATTATTTTCATCTCGAAGGGACTTATAACAAAGAAACAAATCATCAAGGAGTTCCGATTCAGCAATACTTTGCTGTTAAAACACACCTTTTAATGGAGAAAAAGGAGCTAAAATTATAAAATAATAAGTCAAGTGGACACCACTCCTCTCCATTGATGCCGCTTTATTTTATTCCACTAAGGTTAAGGCTAACATCTTTGTATCAGTGAATTGATATTATTATCAGTATGAGGGGACTTGGACCTGTAACACCTACTGTGCCCATTGAATGAATCAGAATATTTAAGGCACATACTGACTTATGGAGCAAAAGCTCAAGCAGAAAACATGAGATCGAAACAATTGCTGTGCACTACCGAAATGCATGCCTATAGGGCAATACCCGGGAAAACTAGACTAGACCGCATAAGGAACGGGGAGATAAGAACTCGGACAGGCATGAGCGACATTGTAAAACGACGACGAGCACGGAGTGATCATATGACATGTGCTCCTAGCAATCGCTTAATATAAATAGTTCGTGATGGGATGCCAGAAGGCAGGCGACGATCAGGATGACCACCAAAAAGATGGGCAGAAAGTTGGATGTCGACCGCAACAGGAAATCAAACCCAATTTTAAACTGAGTTTTATGCATTAATTTCTCTAATTACAGGGTCCGGGACTCGAAGTGTGACCAATTAAAAAGGCTATAAATTTAGTTTGGAAAATTACTTTCATTCAATGCAAAGTAAAAAATGTGTGAAAATAATACAAAATTAAAATTCAATTTACTTTTGCCCGATATGACCACCTTTTGCCTTGACTATGGCCTTGAGACGGTCCAGAAACAAATCGCATGCTGCCTGAATGTGACTTGCAGGTATTGTGGCTCACTCGCTGTCAATGGTTTATTTCAGCGCCTCGAGACTATTGGATCTTTTAGTTCGGTCCTTGCTCTCCAAAATAGCTCAAAGAGATTCGCGTCTGGGGAAGTTGGGAGCCATTGTGTGGACGTTATGAAGTTTGGAACGTTGTTTTTTAGCCCTTCTTGGTTCACTCGAGTTCGTGAGACGGTGCCGAGACCTGTTGAAATGTCCATGGTGTGCCAGCGAAATGTTTATCTATCCAGAATACTTTCCCGATAATATTTCGCAATTACCTTTTCAGATATTTTCAGTTCTTTCGCCATTTGATTGGGGATTTCGCTCAAGTCACTTCTTCACGTTTTGAACAATACTCTGGACTGTTATTTAGCCAACTCACAGACAGCTGATCGGGAGCGATCTGAAGTTGGTTACACTTCGAGTGCCGGACCCCGTTGGTTGGCTGGTTAGAGTGGTAATTCATCCACAATCCTACTAGCACTTCCGCACCATTTTGTTGCCACATCCTCGTTACCAAATTGTTTAACAGTTATTTGCAGCAGGACTATATCCAGTCTGTGCGGTTTAGGAACCTTATTAGGTCGTTGACGTCTAAGCCAGACAGTTGCTCGAGACTCTCGAACAGCGGTTGGCCCAGGGTTAACATTCTGTCCTTCCATAGGCCAGGGCATTCACAGAGGAGATGGAAGATTGTTTCCTTTTTCTCCGGTTGTTTATAACAATGAATGTATGTGTTGGGAGGGCTTGTTCTCCGATAGACTAGAAGACAGTTATGACTGCCGTGAGTCTACAGGTGTCCCGTCGCTTCATGTTTATCAATGTCGACGATTGCTTGAGGTTGTAAGTGGGCCATAACGTCCTGCTGATTTTGCATTTCGTCTGGTCTCTCCATCTACAATCTGCGATTCGGATTTATTTTAGGGAAATTGCTTTCTTGACCGAACCTAATGGTGTGAATACTGGTACTGCAAGAACGCTATTCATGGCAGATCCCCCTCTTGCCAGTTCATCAGCTTTTTCGTTATCTTCTATGTTCCGATGTCCCGGACCCAAATTAAGGTTACTTTATGATTTTCACTCAAATTGGTGAGGCTATTCCTACTTCTCTCCACCACTTTAGAGGCTGTTATAGCCGCGTCCAGTGTCTTCCCCAATTGCCAGTACTTCCGCCTGAAAGACACTGCTGGTATTAGGGAGACGCACAGATCTTTCAATTTTAAGTATATGAGAATATATACCAGCTCCAACACCACAATCCATTTTACTGCCATCTGTATAGACTGTAGTGTCGAACTTGTTTAATGAGAATCCCTTTTTCCATTCTTTCTTAGATGGAAAGAGTGTGTCAAAATTCCTATTGAACGTTGCCATCGGGGCGATGTAGTCAGTCCTCACCGAGGTTAACTGAGCTTGTCGCAATAATAGACTAGCGTGGCCATAAGTTTTTCCTTTCCAGCGATCCGCTTCATTTAACCTAAATGCACTTAGGGTTGCCGTCTTCTTTATATGTAGGTCTATTGGAATAACGTGTATCAGTGCATTGAGAGCCTCTCTAGGACATGATCTGATTGCACCGACCGTTATTGCACAGGCTGACCCCGTACTTAAATGTATTTTTGTATAAATGCATATTTATATGGACTCATAATAACTTAAATGTACAAATGCATGAATGAATTCTAATTTTTGTGTAAAGAAAAACAGGCAAGCCTATAATAAAAGTTAAAGAAGAAGAAGAAAGGAAATCAAAGCACATAAATCGCATCGAAACGACTTGCAATAATCAACTTTTCCCCAGTTATCTATTGACAGTGGATGTGATTTCATGCCTTAAACAGGTTTATCACCCTTTTTATTTGCAATATATTTGCTTTTACTGCATAATAATTAAATTCTGTTGCTTTTGTAATTTAATTATTTATTCAAATTGGTTTAATAGCGCGTGACAACCGCTCTTTAATGCCTTAATCTGCATTTTGTAACAAATGAAAATAATTGAAAGCTTATTTATGTATATAAAATTGGCGCTCACAGCCCTCATTGGGTGTTTGGCCGAGCTCCTTCAGCAATTTTGCGCTGATGTGTTTGCGTCTTGATGTTTTTCCACAAATGAATGGACCTACAGTTTTAAGCCCCCTACGAACGGCAGATGAGACAATATTTTTCATGACCGAAATAGACTCCGAGGCTTCCCATTACCTGCCGAGGGGCGACCGCTATAAGAGAACATTTTTGCAATTTGTTGTATGCACGGGGTTTCGAACGTGGGCTCCCCTGTATGACTATAGTCCTACACCAGCAGCTGTAGTCGGCCACAAATGCGTGTTTACGTCAATATCATACTCAGCGTAAAATTAATATAGTAGAAATGATATGCAAACATTAAAATAACAACAATTCAAATGACCTGCCACCAATAACACTGTGCTTGTGGAAAAAGCGGCATTCGGCGTACGATGTTACATTTCGAGCGTTGTAGCTACTTGGTAATTTTTATTTTTCGAAGTTATTATTTCTTTATTATTATTATTTATTTAAGGCAATGGTAACCAGCCTTACTGACTAGATTTACTGGATTACTTAACAATAATTTAAGAACTAAATTAAGTAGATAGTTTATTTCATAAATAATATGACTCAGTAAGTGACTTAAACAGGGATCCTGGCATCGCAAAATTACAATCAAGATATCCAGAAAGTCGATAAAAATTTTCAAGTCCTCTTGTAGGAGAGGCGACATTGAGGTAATAAATTAAAATAAATATTATAAGAGCAGAGTTCTCTATTAGGAAAATTGAAACTTAATTGGCCGAGTAGATCTGAAGAGTCAATGGACCCCGGATAAAGATCGTAAAAATTAAGTTTTGAAGGAATCATCTGATCTGATTCATATTCTTAATCAAATATTTTAATCATTTTTCTTCAGGATCTTTTTCTTCATTATTTTATTTTATTATTATTTTTTTTTTATTCGATCGTCGAGTGACTGACATCCAGAGCGTGGTTAAATTATGGAGGGAACACTTATCGAACATGCTAAAAAGTGACAACAGCGCATGTCACGATAATGCGAAGATCCCGGTACCCAATCGGTAACGACGTGACTACCGTTCCGCTACCCGACCATGACGAGGTGAGAATAGCGATGACTAAAGAGCAACAAAGCAGCGAGACCGACGGACTGCCGGCATGGTTGCGAGGAGTTTGTAAGGCGCATCAGCACCTATGCAAAATATGCCGATTGGAATTTAAGTGTACTCTGTCCAATCCACAAGAAGGGTGATCCTGAAATCTATGCCAATTTTCGCGGGATTAGTCTTCTAAATATCGTGTATAAGGATCAAGGGAGCGTATTGTGAGAAAAGCTGATGACTACCATGAATCAACTAATTGGACCTTATCAGTGTGGCTTTAGACCTGGAAAGTCCACCATCGACCAGATATCCACAATACTCTAAGTCTTGGAAAATACTCATGAAAGGAGAAGAGGCACACGCCATAGGCAATTGAGTAGTAAATCCCCCTCTCGATGAATAAAACCAACACCTTATAAGGCTCTCAACATGCCCGTCCTATCGTATGGCGCAGAAGGATTGGACGATAGTCCGATAAATACGAAAGATTTTTGGACCTGCGCACGTTAGTGACGGCGAGTATTGCAGGCTATGAAACAATTAGTTGTATGAACTTTACGATGACATACACATAGCGCAGCGAATGAAGATCGTTGGGTCATCCCGTCTGAATGAATGAATACAAACGTTCCAGTTGGTGAAAGTAGAGGAAAGGGAAGGCTTCTTCTGCGTTGGAAAGATCAGGTGGACTTGGCTTCACTGGAACCGGTTAGCACAAAAATTAAATGACTGCGCTTCGTTAAACTCGGCCAAAATCGCGTAAGCGGTTATCGCGCCAATTAAGAAGAAGAAGAAAGGTCTCGGGGTAGTTTGGAACTCCAAACTCACATTTAGTAATCATTTAAAAGGTGGCGCAAAATTAATCATCCAATTTGGTTTTTGAATAACCTTTTTTAATAGTTAAAAACAGAGATTCTGAGTGATGGAAAGTTGTATTTTGAACTTTACGCGCTCCATTGCTCGCCTCTTTGTGTACTGCAGTTGTCTCGTCCGCAAGAGTCACATAGGATTGAAATACGGCGCCATTTGCACAAAATACAAATCTCCCAATAGGGTGATTAGTTTTGCCCCCACTTGTATTATTGAACTATTTCATTAAAAAAATTGTTTCTAAGACCAATAGATTTCGAGCTAAAATTTTTGAAAAAAAATGATACATTTTTTTTCTAAGACCAATTTGGATGCAAAATTAAAAAAAAAATTCAAATTTTTTCGAGATAAAAATTTAGAGAGTATGTTTCAATTTGTTTTCTTAAATAACTAGACTTAAAATAAAAACATTGTTTTGAAAAAAATATTCACATTTTTTTTCTAAGATCAACAGATTTCGAGATAAGAATTTTCGAAAATATGATTAAAATTTTTTTTCAAAGAACAACAGATTTTGAATTAAAATTTTTGAATATATGATGGAAATTTCTTTTTCCAAAACGAATAGATTATATCAAAATATATCAAGTTTTTCTAAAACAACAGGTTTCGAGATACAAATTTTTGAAAAAAATGTTTCACATTTTGTTTCTAAGATCAACAGATTTCGAGATAAGAATAAAAAAAAAATGATTTTCATTTTTTTCTAAGACCAACAGATTTCGAGATAAAAGATATTGAAAAATACAATATGATAACAATTTTTTTTCTAAGACCAATAGATTTCGAGAAAAAAAGATTTGAATGGCAAACCTCCGAGTGTATTTCTACCATTCGGAGCCGGGTTGAAACTGTAAGTCCATCTATTTGTGGAACAACCTCAAGACTCACACCACAGATAGGAGGAGGAGCTCGGCCAAACACCCAAAAAGTTTGTACGCGCTAATTAAATATATATACCATATAATAGATTTCGAGATAAAAATTAAAAAAAAAAGATTCAAATGTTTTTTTAAGATCAACAGATTTCGAGATAAGAATTTTGAAAAAGAAAGATTACAATTTTTTTCTAAGACCAATAGATTTCGAGAAAAAATTTGTTTGAAAACAAATGATTCACATTCAAGATAAATGTTATTGAAAACAATGATTAAAATGTTTTTTCTAAGACCAAAAGATTTTGAGAAAAAAAAAATTTAAACCAACTTTTATTTTTTTTAAGATTAATAGATTTCGAGATGAAAACTCCTGTAAAAAATGATTCAAAAATTTTGTTTGCAATAACTTGTAAGTTAAATTTAAATTTCGCAAACACCTTTGGCGTATTTCAAATCCATTCAAAGTACTACAAAACTATTAGGCATCAAAGAAATCTGCTATTCAAAAATTCACGGTCAGGCGGAGCGCCCTATTTCATATCTCTAGATCAATTCACATCAGGAAGGTTTTCCGCTTCGATTTTTTCTTAATACGGACGACAGATCCTATCATATAATTTCATCATATACTTGATATTTATCGACGTGATATATTTGGTAAGAATAACCCTTAACACAAGATATATTTAAAAAGAAAAAAAAAATATAAATAGCGGCTTCAGGAATCAATAATTTTGTATATAGATCTTTTTACGAAATCATATGATGACATCACATGATAACATCACATGATCATATTACATGATTACGTCGCATGATAACATCATTTGATAACATCACATGATCACATCTAACAATCATATTGTGACTAATTCGAAGGTGAACATCTGCCTTATTTGCGTCAGTCTAGAAAAATGCCATCACAGGTTTTAGTGAACATTAAATATTTTTGTTACGTATGAGCACCGAGTGCTGTTGAAAAAAGTTCCTTTCACTAGCACAGTGTAATTGTTCAACGAGTGAAAACGGCCATCTATAATGAAAACGAGTATCTATTGATGTTATCAACTGAAGTGTACATTACCACATTATGATATAAGTATAATAGTAAATATCTGTATTCGTAGTTATAGGTACGCGTATGTATTTATATAACAAAGAGTGTGCGCGCGTTCGTAAAACGATTGCCCATAGTCAAAACAACAACGCCAACAATAATAAATCAAAGTGTTAAATAATATGTCAAACGATATGAATTACAATTCAACCGTTGCCATGGCATGCGATATTGCCATTTGCTAATTATCTGCCTCCAGTCCACGCACATCTCACTTTCCTACCCACTTGAATGACACCTACTCGCAATTTTATTTTATTTTTACTCGCAATTCATTTCACCCGAATCCTGATATTCTCGTCAGTCAGCTCATTTGTAATATTACTTTTTGTTTTAATTGGTTTCAGTATTTAAAGTCTATGTAATTCTATGTAATTTATAAACTGTGATGAATGCCATTAATGGTAATAATAAAGTAATATTAAAATAGAGTTGCAAGCCTTGGTAAAATGCGATGACCAATGATTTCAACGAATTAATCGTGAGAATTACACGAGCGCTGCGACTAGAATTTATACCTATATGTATTTTTATTAGATCAAGCTCTGAACTTCTAACGTTTTATGCTACCGTCTGACCTTCAAATTGAGCGGCCTACAGTTTTATGCCGTCTCCGAACGGCAGGTGGTTTTTCAGAAGGATCTTCTTCATGGCAGAAATACACGCCGAGGTTTGACATTGCTTTTTCCAGTACTCGGTGTTTTATGCCCGGGGTTTTTACAGAACGATAGCCATGCACCAACTCGTTCAGTTGTGATAGCCGCCATTTAATTAAATATGAATTAGTGAATTTTGCCTCATTCATATTTGTGTTTGCCCTAACCACAATTAACTCGTACCCCTACGACTTCTTGTCATATACACGCCGTTGCAAAATTATAAACACAGCACAATCCTTTTTATAAAAATATAGTTCATAAAACAACAAATATCATATAACGCAAAGTTTCAAACTAACAAACAAATTCCAAATATCTCAATCAAATATTTCAACTTTTTAATCATACTCTTTAGAATTTTTCGGGGTATGTTGTTTTATAGCCCATTGAATTTTAGTAAGTTTAAGTATCAGGTGAGTACAAAATACCGTTGATTTTTCAGAATTGTTTTTTTCGCTGAGGGGCCACAGCTTTTCTTCCATATAAAGTACTGTACAGAATTTTTTAAATGAACGTAAAATGAAAAAACCATCAACAGAAAAAATTGCCAAAAATAAGCGGTATTTTGTATTCATCTGAAGTTTGCACTTTGCTATACTAAAATTAAAATGTTTTAAATAATTATAAAAGTTCAAAGTTTTGATGAAAGTTTTGATGAAATTTTGAAAAATGTTGTAAAGTGTATCAGATTTGAGGTACTTTTTACAATCGAGCTTTTTTGGCAAACCAAACGTAATACGTAATTTTTTTAGTATTCATTGGCATTTCATCATGGAAAGACTTATGCCTCAACAACGTTTACAAATCGTTAAATTGTATTACGAAAATCGATGCTCTGTGAAAAATGTTCGTCGCGCGCTGAAGCCAACGATGAGGGCTCAGCGATGAGGCCCATTTTTGGTTTAATGGCTACGTCAACAAGCAAAATTGCGGTATTTGAGCTGAAGAGCAAGCCGAAGCCATTCAAGAACAGCCATTACATCCATTGAAAACAACCATTTGGTGTGGTCTATGGACTTGGGAAATCATCGGTCCACATTTTTTCAAAGACGAAGCTGGCGCGGATGTAACAATGAATGAGAGAATGGCGAACGCTATTGCGCCATGATTAATGACTTTTTGATGCCAGATGCCAGAACTTGAAGCCCATGAAATCCACAAGATTTGGTTCCAACAAGATGGCGCACGGCGCTACTTGTCATATAGCCCGTGAAACAATGGATTTACTACGTCGTTGTTTCGGTGAGCAATTTACCTTTCGTCTCGGACCAGTGGTTATCCACCAAGATCGTGTGATATCACACCTTTGTACTTTTATTTTTGGAGGTATGTAAAGTCTAAACGCTTTGTGGATAAACCAACTTCGATTGAGGTTTTGGAAGCCAAAATTTCTAAAGTTATTCACGATATATCGGCAGAAGCCCTTCAGTGAGACATTCAAAATTGGTGTTTACGGTTGGCCGAATTGCGTCGCATTTGCGGCCATCATTTGAAAGGGATTATCTTTAGCGACAGGTTAATCTCCTACCCTGTCAGAAATAAAATAGATTACGAAACCAACGCAGAACAAGTCTTGCCGAGGCCCTATGCTCCCGAGAGAAGTGAACAAGGAAAAAAAAATCTTTAAAAAATAAATGTTATGAATGGTTCTACGCAAAAATAATAAAGTTTGCCCAAGCAATTTGAATTTCCGTTGTTTTATTTCAATTTAAAAACCGATACCACTAAATTGATCACCCTATATTTGAGTGTGTGTGTGTGTAGTATAAAGCGCATAGAATATTAATATTTAAGTATGTAAATATTAATTACCATATAGTTCAATATCTCTCGAAAAATTATCAAGATTGATTGTTTACCCGAACGACATTCATTTGTTTGTACGAGTAGGCGTTTAATTAGTTTAGCAGAATTTTTGCGAAATTCCATGCCTCTCATTGGCATACCAAACCGCAAGAGTCAAAGTGAAAATTGCAAATCTAATTAATGTGCTCGATATTCGTTACCTTACGCAAGCTACTTAATATTTCTTTATTTCGCCCATACCCTCCCGCCTACCCCATACACAAGCGCATTTTCCACCGAATAACACCATAAATTATGCCTGTGGTCAGGACATCAATGAAACCGAGGCCAGCCATATCCACATTAGCAACCGCAAGAGCTTGCCAAAGGTCAGCCGACGGTGCACATAAACTGCCTGTTTATTTAAGCCCTCGGTGCATGTGTATGTATGTATGTATGTAGGCTTGTGAAACTCGATAACAGATTGTGTTGGCCACTGGAAATGCCCTTTGTTAATTTATATGTTCATAACACAGTCGCAGATACACGAAGCATCACATGAACCTACACACACGCATGCGCATTTATACGAGTATATGTAGGTGTGTTTAACTACCGCTAGCGTCGTCATCGCTTTCCTGTCGCATGCACGTTTGTGTCGTAATGGTGTAACCACGGGCATCTGCGGCTCAATAAACGTGTAACGGATGAACCAAGGAAAAACAATGAGTAGATGTCGAATGGAGGCATGGATTGAGGGATAAAGATATGTTTTATTTAAGTATATACAAATGTGAGTCTGCCGGCGAATTGCGATATACGCATTTAAAAAGGCCTGTCTATATCCTTTTCCAGTAAAAGCTATGCAATAAAAATGCTGCGAAATGATCTGAGGGATCGTTGCGAATACGAGCCAAATGTGGTTAACATACAGATATACCTATAAAAACACATACATATATGCGTGCATGTGTAAGCCCTGTAGGTAAAAGTACTGGTTGCGAAGTAGAATACTAACAGTTCCCTTTTCGGCTCAACCATTTAACCCTTCCATGCCCTGCGGGATGTCAATTGTCCGAGTTCGATTTAAAAAAATATCAGTTAAAATGGTGGCGCAAAATTAATCGTCCATTTGTATCACTTTTTTACTATATTAAAAAAATGTCACTTAAAATACCAAAAGGTGGCGCAAAAGTAATCATCCATTTTTTTATAATTTTTTTACTAAATTAAAAAAAAATTTTTTTGTCCGATGAAAATCGTTTTTTTACCTTCACGCGCTTCATTGCTTGTCTGTTTGATTACTGCAGCAGCTGTCTAGTTCACTAGAGACAAATATGAGTGATGTCCAAAACTCTTACGCAGAATCTTTCTCTCGAACACTCCAAGCGTCGCTTCATCGGATGTTGTCATCGTCCACGCTTCTGCGCCATACGTTAGGACGGGCATGATGTTCGTCGAGAGAGGACTTTACTACTCAATTACCTACTTAGTCCAAAGTAGCACTTGTTGGCAATAGAGATTCTACGTTGGATTTCAAGGCTGACATTGTTATCGGTGTTAATGCTGGTTCCTAAATAATCGAAGTCTTTTACAACCCCTAATTTATAACGGTCAACGGTGACGTGGGTGCCAATACGCGAGTGCGCCGACTGCTTGTTTGAAGACAGGAGGTACTTCGTTTTGTCCTCGTTCACCACCAGACCCATTCGCTTTGCCTCCGTATCCAGTATGGAGAAGGCAGAACTGACAGCGCGGTTGTTAAAGCTGATGATGTCAATATCATCGGCATACGCCAGCAATTGTACGCTCTTATAAAATATTGTGCCTGAGCGATTAAGTTCTAAAGTAATCAGTATTATTATTATAAAGTGGCTCTTTGTGCACTGCGGCTTACAAAGATATATTGCGCAGCCATGTAGCCTACTCAAACAGTTGTAGGTTATTAATGAACCCTAAAATTTCTATAATACTATATTAATATCTACCAGGAGTTTTGGATCTATAACCCTGCTTTCCAAGTACATACTTTAGCCTACGTCGTGTTACTGCTGGGCACTCGCATAGAATATGTTCGGTTGCTTCATTTTCTGCCAAACCAATTTTTTTCATGTGAGTGTTGAGTTTACAATGTCCTGCTAGTATTTCACTGAAGAGTTTTATGTCTTTTCTGCTAAGCTTAAAGACTGCCCCCACCTCAATCAGTGAGTATTTTCGATTGCGGACATGTAGTCTCCAGTACTCGATTAGACCTTGTTGTTCCCGCTCACGTAAAAATCCTCTTTACCCCGTAGTAAGGTTCAAGACCAATGAAGAGAGTCTTTGCACCATTTCTTGATGCTAGAGTTTCGAGAATTTTAAAACATTCCCAGACCATGAGAAGCTATCTAGCGGTTTCAGAGCTGCTTGACTATCACAGAGAATACTGATATTGGCACCACGCGTGCCTCTACGAAGACATTCCCTGGCACATAGCTCTAAAGCGGAGACCTCCTCCTGAAAAATGGAAGTCCTGTTTACCATTACAATTGACTTCTTGAAGTGTGGTCCAGTCCCGGCACTGCCATCTTCCATTTTGGACCTATCAGTAAACCACACTCTCCCTGTTTTAAAGATACATATTTCATTTCGCCACGCTGAGCGATAACTGATGATCAGCTTGAAATTGCAGGAAAACTATATTTTTCTTTCCATCTTGTGACTGATCGTCAGGCGCGGAGCATTCAGGATTGAACCTAGAATTCTTACATGCACTGTTAGATTGCCTTCTTTAAGATGAAATAGATTACGAAGCTTTAAGACTGCACTAACTGCCCACCGTTTGACTATAAGGTGGAGTGGAATGAGTCCAGTGACCATTTCTCCCAATTCTCCCGTTACGCTCAGACAGGCTATTCTGTATACCTTGGTGAGTGTCATCTGAATCTTAATTTCATTCCGTTCCTTTTCATTGATTCAAAAAGTCTATTTTATATTAAAAGTATGTATATACAGAATTTGGTTTTTCTTAAAAGCGTTTCTTGGCGTTGAGTAGAAAAGGCAGTTCCTGCTAAGATAATTCGCTTCGTGGGACACCTTTATGAGAACTCCAAACTGGCAGTGTTTCACAATGGTAATATCAGCCACCCATTCACCATCAACGCAGGCGTAAGACAAGGTTGTCTCCTGTCGTCCTTTTCCTTTGCCATCGCCGTAGACGCCGTCATAAGCCAATTGACCCTGTAGTCATTGTAGGAGTTGTACCAGACATATTGAGGATCTGCACTTCGCCGATGACATCTGCCTCCCCTCTCACAAGCTCACTAACGTGCAAATGAAGGCGGACATATTAGTCATGCAGGCACGCACTCTCGGACTGGAGGCAACATCGCCAAGACCAAAGATATGGGAGTCAATCCCAATAAAGCAAGTCATATAATGGTTGACGGGTACCCGGTGGAATTTGTCGAAAGCTTCTGCTACCTCGGGCGAGTTTGCAAATCTCCAGGCGCTCTAAACTGTAAAGATTCAGCTCCTGTGTAAAGTTAGTATTGTTATATGGAAGTGGAACATGGCTGGTATCTAACACCATTACACAGAACCTACAATCTTTCGTCAACAAATGCCTCCGCATGAGCTATAGAATATTCTGGCCGAACACCATCAGCAAAGACGCGCTGTGAAGATCAACGAATGAGGAGCCCAGAAGGTTCCGTTGGATAGGACCCATGCTTAGAAAACCCCCAGATAGCATCACGAAAATTTCACTAGACTGGAGCCCGCAAAGGAGCAGAAGTCGCGGTCAAAAGATTACTTGGAGAAGGTTGATGCTGCCCAAGCTAGCAGATGCCGATAGAACATGGGATGGTAAAAACAACAGCCCAGTACGATGAAAGTGTCTTATCAAGGCCATATGCTCCCGAGCGGATACACATTCCGCTTGCTCCGAGGATTTTTCTGCGACGGCCCATTTCTGGAAAACCCTTTTTTTATTAAATTTAAGTGCTTTCCATCATTGCATTTGCAGTTGATCGGCGCTGGAAAGGTTTATAGAAGCTGAAACAAAATACATTAATTATATAAAAATTCATTACCCAAAACCGAATAGATATTTTAATGCCCTTTGAGACTCTTATTTCCATAGGTCCTGCCTTTGTTTACTACATTATTATAAAGGTGCTAAGCACGTTTTTCAGATTTTTCCTTGGAACTAGTTAGAGTTTAGTCTTATTTCATTGTTTTTGTTCAGAAACCATTTTTGATTTTTTCTCGATTTTTCTTAAGTCTAACTCGTATTAAATTTTTAGTCTAAATTTCAGACAAATCGCGGCAAAACTGAAAGAATTCAGTTAGGGCAACTTAAAGTTAGTAAGACTTTAGGCTCATTTCACTGATTTTTTTCCAAAACTGATTTTTGTTTTCTTGAATTTGTCTAAAGTTTAACATTGTGTCGAAATTTCAAGCAAATCGTAGGAAAACTAACGGAGATATAGAACTTTAACTTAAAAAGCTTGGTAATGGCAACTTGAAACTAGTGAGACTTTGGGCTCATTTTACTGATTTTTTTTCCAATATTATTTTTTGTTTATTTTATTATTTAATTTATTAAAGTTTATTGCTTCCCTACTTTTTTTCCAAATTTCAAGCATATCGGGGGAGAAGTAGTAATTTTTTTTGACGTTTTAAAGCTTTAACTGAGCTGGTGTAAAAACTAAAATGTTTCCAATACTTATTTGGCCTTTTCCTGCAGGGTAGGTACGCACATTAATGTCAGTTCGTCAGTTGTGTTGGCTCACCGCGAAGTGTTTGCTATGGTAGGCGATATGGCTATCACATTGCAATGGCGTCACGCTTCAATAGTAAACGATGCTGATTTTATTGTTATGCGTAACGAATTTAAGAAATTGGCTAGCAAATGTCTGTAAAAGCCTGTATTCACATGGCGTTGGAGCCAATAAAGAAAATATATGAAATTGTAGTATTTTTTTCGATGGATAATTTATTCTTCTATTTATATTTGTTCTTAAAGTGGTAAATTTTTGCTTGGCATTTCAAATAATATTTGTTCTTTTTGAAGTGAAATTTTTTGAAGGAAGAGAAATTTTAGTGCATACTGTTGGCATACTCGTAAAAGCGCCGGCTTGAATTTTTATTTTTATTTCAGTGATTTATAGGTACACAATTTTAAGCTGTTTGAGAAATCGCTGAAAAAATTATTGGGCTTCAGCAATGCAAAAAAAGAAAAAAAAAATAAAATCACATGACATTCTTTTGAGCTGACAAATTTTAAATTCCACCGACAGCAATGGCTTTAGTTTTAAAAACAATAAAGAGCGGGCAGCTTATTTTCCTTGGGGCATTTGTATTCGTACGTTCTATGTCATCGTCAAAAAAAGTATACACTACATATTGACAAGCTTTGACTATTTATTAATTAATTTTTTAAATTTTTTTATAAAATTATAGTTCATACCACAACACATACCATATAACGAAAAGTTTAAAATGTTGCACAAATTTATAAAAGTTCCGCGAATTTTTATCAAAATTTTAGACTTTTAAACTTTTTAATTTTAATATCTGGAACAATTTTGAGTATGCAATATTGTAATCCATTGAAGTGCAAGTTTCAAGTGGATCAAAAATCGCGTTGATTTTTTACTATTTTTCCTAGACAAAGCTCGTTGCAGACCTGATCTCTCTACGTTCCACCTCCCGCATTTAAAGAAGGTGTGCTTCGCATCATCGTATTCAGTATCTCCATATATGCAGTTTGGTACGCTCACTTTTTCTATTCGCCACAAATACTTGCGAAAGGACCCATGCCCGGACAAAAACTGCGTGAGGTAATAATTAACCTCACCGTTCTTTCTTTCTACCCACTTTCTTAGATCGGGTAATAGTCTGGCTGTCCATCTGCCGTACCGTTCAGAGCTCCACCTTGCCTGCCAAAGTGTGAGCGTTTGAACTCTAATATCGGAGAAGCGTGGTACTGGGATTCCTGTGATTTTCGCCTCCCATCTCCGTTTGCGCTCTTGTGCTAGAATATTTATAGAGATTGTTCCGCTGATAACTAAAACCGCTGCTTCAGATACTGTTCTGTCTGACGAAGTCACTCTGAGAGCGCAGATGCGTTGCAAAGATTGCAGAGTTTTCCGCCGGCATTGCACCATTAGCGAATCTACCCATATTTCGCATCCGTATAAGAAAATCGAGTTCGTCGTGTCCATTAAAAGTTTACGCTTGTTCTGCGTTGGACCTCCAAGGTTTGCCATGAGCTTACTTCACATGCCGCTTACTTTGGCAGCTCTTGTGGCAGCATGGTTTATATGCGCCCAGTAGGTTAGCCTTGTGTCTAATTGCACTCCTAGGTACTTGACCACTCTTTTTGTCGCTAAAGTGGCATCGAGTACTTGTATGTCTACTTCTAATGGGATACGTCTGTTCGGTAGAAGGATTAGCTCTGTTTTCTCTGTGGCCAGCTGTAATCCATGGCCCTCTAGCCATGTCTGAACTGGGATCATCACCTGATTTAACTTCCTTTTGCTTCGTCAGTGTTTAGGGCGATTATTACAGCTGCAATATCATCTGCGTATCCCACTAAATGCACATCCTCAGGCATCTCTATTCGAAGGATTTCATCGTAGCTTATATTCCCGAGTTCAGGTCCGAGTATTGATCCTTGGGCCGCACCTGCTGTTATTTGTTTAGTCTTACACCCTTCTCGCGTTTCGTATAATCGAAATACGAATAATCTTCAATAGATGTAGTTCTAATGAGCAGCAGAAAGGTAGTGCAATTTATAAAGGTAAAGGTAAATGTTTGGACTGTAACTATGAATACAAAAATCCATTATTGAATACTTATTTGCTGGAAGATTTTAATTTTCACTTACCTTACTCTCCTAGTGGCTTCTTAAAGTGTGGTGCTTCGTGCTCGTCGCGCACAATGCAAGACTTTGGCGGCTATGAGCTTTTTAAATTTGTTTAAAATGAAATCTCCTTTTGATTTGGGTAAGAAAAACTTATCACAAATGGCTTTGTGTGACAAATCGCTTATTTATAATATTTACTGCATATTAATTTTTTAATTTCAGTTTTGCCTGCCATTTTGACTAAATTCAGTCACATGAGGGGAGATATCCTGATTTAGTCCTTTTTGAACGCAGATTTATGGTATGACAAAAATTTTATGCAGAAAACGATGGGAAATGTTCAAAATGTTTTGCGGGTATACAGCTGTAAATAAATTGTTGTGTTTTCTTAACCTCCTATGTCCATTCATAATGACTTGTGACGATATTCTTTGTCGCACAGTTTTCCTCAAGTCTCTCTATTTTTTTTACAAGTTCTCTTCATGAATTTTGTACAATAGGTAAAATTTAATAATAATAATAATAAATAGTACCTAGGCTTCACATTACTTAAAATAAAGTTCTTTAAAATAGTTCTTTAAGCTTAATCGTTGATTCAATGATTAAGCGCTCGAAAATATGCAAAAGCGAAACGACATAAAAATAGTCACACAAGCAAAATATGTAAACCTATCCACACTAAAACCTGATAAATGTAGAGTTTTAATTTTTTGTTTTGTCATTTTAGAACGCGAAATTTTCAAAATATGTAGAATTTGGATTTTAGAACGCGCGGTGTAGAAATGAAGCGTTAGAGCATAGGATGTATTGTTGAACCTACTCCCAATTGACAGATTTGTAGATTTTACATTATTTTTATTTAGTATTTTACAGTTTGGATAATTACACGTGCCAGGAAGTTGCGCAAATTATTACATTATTTATTTAGGACGGAAAACCATACTGGAACATCTGCATGTGCCTTATCGGTCGCCGAGCCTGTCAAAAAATACAGAGAAAGAAAGAAAGCAATAATAACAATAAAAGGGCGAAATTATCAAATGCCGAGGAATGCGACTGTGAAACTGTAAAAAAAAGTATAAAGATTTTAGCCATTAAAAATAAGAATGCAATGACTAAGCGAGACATCAGAGATAGTTTTGAAAAAGCCGTCGATAGTTCTTTGGAAAGTGAAGATGGAGAACCCCGTGAAATTAATAACAACTTCAAATACGTAATAAAGCCAGAAAGTGAAGATTTTTATTTTGATATCGTAAATGGTTTTTTGGCAGATGTGAAAAAAATATGATCGAAGTCTTTTTATTGATAAAGCGGATTTTGGATAAAAGAAAAACAGAAAATTTAATAAGAATGTAATCAAGAGATTCAATTTTATTCAATATGATTACGAATAACCATTTAATTTGCATACCTTGGAAACATGTTCGGGATTTGTGTAAGTAATTCGGAAGTCTTTGCCGCAAAAACATCATGCACAATTATGTTTAAGGGGTTAGGGGTAGTAAGAGGCCCAAACAAATTTGTTAATTGTTGAATAACTGGAAAAGTATTTGTCGGCATTACTTCAAATTCTCACACAATATTTCTAAGGTATTATACTTTAAGAATATGCAAAAATAATTCCAATTTTTTGAAAACTCTTACTACTTCTAACCCCTTAATATCAACGCTTTAGAGGGCAAACATCGGGTCTCCATTTTGTCGCCAACTGTTCAATATAGGTCGCACGTGGAAAGTGGTGAGGTGTTTATGGCAATATTCAAAGGATTTATCGATGACTTGCGCAAATCGTCCACAAAATCCAATGAATTCAAGAATAACATCGTAAAATATTCAATTGGATAAAGTTAAGTGTATTTTGGAATAACTGCGTACTAAGCATAGCACAGGCTCGAGTTGATTTATTTTAGCACTGTGGTGTGGCAGTCCAAGCAAATGACATTACAACAGAAATAAGGATTTTCAACTTCAATGTTAAATCAGTTCTGCTCTACGCCTGTGAAATATGGTGTCCGCCTGCAGAGATTGTACAGAAGCTTCAAGTGCTCGTGAACCTCTGCTTGAGACGCATTCTACTTATCTGGTAGCCAGGCAGCTGGATATCTAACACCGAATTGCATCGACGATGCCGTCAAAAACCAATTGCAATTGAAATAGGAGAACGTCAGTGGAGATGACTTGGCCATACCCTACGGAAAGGTGGCACTGAAATCAGCAGATAAGCGCTGGACTGGAACCCCCAAGGACAGCTTAGAAGAGGCAGACCTAGGGACTCTTAGCTACGCTGAATACAAAGTCGTGGACAAAATAATGACCTGGCAGCAAGTGCAAAATATATCCAGGAATCGCACAAAATGGAAAAATTTTACTTTGGTGCTATGCTCCGCAATGGAGACGAAGGAATGATGATGATGATGAATACAAAATCAAATGTATTCGGTAAGAAATGCTTGCGACTCAAGTCCCGCAGGTCAAAATTCCACCAACTGTTACAGGGCTCAAAGAAAACAAAATTGGTTGAAAAGAAATGGAAAATTCTTGCACAATCATCTTACGTTAAACGCTATGAAATTTACTGCCTTCATAATAACAAATAATTGTATATTTTGGGATTTATCTCTTGATTTCTTAGTCTACGTTCCACTGAAAAATGTTGGCATTGACAAATCTAAACCGATATGTCTGACATCTGAGTATGTTCAACCATCCAAAGCAGTGACGATGGAAGCGTTAACGGAAATACCGAATATCAATTTTAAAACATCCAAAAATATTGTAATGCCTTTCAAATTTCAAAATAGAAATAAAATAAAACAAGTTAAATATTGTTTGTCTTATAAATTTTATTATGGACTCAATGATAACTTCGTTTTCGTGTTCGCAAAGACTGTAGATTTTTTTTTCGTATTAAGTGAATATAAATGCCCAGTTCAATACGAGTATGTTTCGTCCATCATTGTAAGTATTATATGTATATACGTAACTTTAAGAAAACGCAATTCAAGAAAGAATATTTTAGCCTTGGAAATGAGGTAAAACCTCATATTTTATAGTTATTGCTATAAATATCCTGTAAAAATACATCCATAGGCGATAAGTTAACAAATTTCGAAAGCCATAACAAATGCCTTTATCACTTCCTCACTGCTCCATTCTTCCCCACTCTTTCCATTATTCTTCGCAGCGCCATAGTAAGGCCGTTAAAGTCATATGTTGCCGAAAAATGTAGTCAATAACATTCATCTTAAATACAACATGTACACATGTAATACACTAACACTAACACCCATACATACATATTTCTTATCCAGTTTACGTATACGCCGTGGCAGGTGCAAAATAAACAATAGACTAGAAGCAGCAAGCAAAAAGAAACTATTACATTTTCAACCATTATTTAGTTAGCGGATAGGAAAGAGTGCGCAGAGGCAGGTCATTCATATTGTACACACATTCATACATACATACGTGTAGCTCATATAGTGAAAAAATGGCACGTGTGAATGACAGAAGGCAGAAATTGGCGCGCTGTCAAAAGAAGGTATTAGCGCACTAGTAAATATGGCCGCTTATGTATTTATGAGCAGAAACGCCTTTAGATTTGTAGCTTTGTAGCGAGCGATGTACATAAAGCGCTCACTTGGCACTCATCACTGCCATATTAACTCAGTTGAGCTGCACTGAGCAGTGTAGTGAGGTGCAGTGAACTAAGAAAATGGGCTTATATAGGACATAGTAACTCATAGTTACCGTTACTGCTGCAGGCGAATATAAACTGGAGTTATATGCGAATAAATTCAGGGTGAGAAAAAGTAAGTTACGTAGTGATAAACACAAGCTAAATGAAAGTGAAAAATGTTAAAGCGGAAAGTGAAACACAATAGGTCAAGACTGCAATCGTAAAAAGCGGTAGGTGCCCGCTTTGTGCTTTTAAATAGGAGCATAAAAAGCTTATATTTCAATGCAAATACATACTAACATTGTTTTTTATGAACTGGTGATGTCAAAATATCGTTCGAGGTTTACGTTTTTCTCACAGCGAAGTTCATGAACGCACAAAGTTTGGAAATTAATAACAACTACTAACGAAATTCTCAGTCGGTGGTAGCTACTTCGAGACATTGAAACAGATAAAAGTTAATAAATTAATATCTAAATCTTTTTAAGCACTTAATCAAGAATTAGATGCGACTGTAATTATTGTTCCTACTATTAAAATAAAAAATATATAATTTAAGCAGAATTATTGAAAATTAAAAAAATATTAAAACCTTTATACAAATGGGGTAGGAACCCAGTACCTACCAGTAATTAGCTTATCTTTTAGTAAAAATAAACAAAATTAAAATATTAATTTTAAATTATTTGCATTTAAGTTAATAAAAATGAAATACATTATTTACAAATACAAATAATGTAATATTAATATTTTATGCATTATTGTTTCACCAGATAGGCTGTGTGTGCTGTGGTTTTTTTTTTTTTGTTTTTTCTTTTTTCATGGGCGTTATGGTACAGTACTAGCCTGAAGTGGCCCTTTGAAAGCAAGACAAGCCTGTTATTTCGTCGAACTCCTCACCCCATTGGACAACCGCCAAGCACTATATCGTGGGGGGCGGGAAAGGCGAATTAATCGCCGGTCCTTCGTCGCAGTCTTTCGAGGGTCCTTAGTTTCTTCATAGTCTCTGCTATGACATCGCATGCTACCGTCCATTTTTCCTTGCTTTATAGCGTTGATTGCACGAACGAATCTCGGTCGTAGTTTCCTTCAAATATGCTGCGAAACTTCAATCTAGAGCCATAAAAACGCTTACAATCGAAGAATACGTGCTGGACGCCTTCTATCGCGTTTACCCCACAGTATGCACAAGTGGGATCCGATTCGTGTTTGAACCGATGGAGTTATGCTTTGAAGCATCCATGCGCGGTTAAAAACTGAGCCAGATAAAAATCCAGTTCTCCGTGTTTTCTTTGGAGCCAGCTTCACAAGTCTGGAATGCAGCGATGTGTTCAGCGGTCCTTCGTTGTGTTATTCCATTTTTACTGCTGCTCCCGCGCTACGATGCGTTGCGTTTTACTCCCAGCCAATACTGTAGCTGCGTTTGCCAGTATCCCTACTGGATGCATTCCAGTGATAACTAGCGCTACTTCTTCTGAAACAGTTTTAAAGACGGAACAGACTCGAAGCGCACATAAACGATACGCTGACTTTATAACACGGAAATAAGAAGAATGTTGCATAGCCATGTGCCAGAGAGGAGCGCCTTATAATATTTGGTTCTTCACCACGCCTGCTAGAAGTTGGCTTTGGCCCGCGCGCGTTTAGCATTATTCGCAGTAATGCTGCTACAGTCACTGATACTTTTTTGGTCGCATACTCCAGGTGTGTTTTAAAAGATAACCTCCCGTCTATAATTATTCCCAGATACTTTACTGCTGGTAATGTCATGATGCTGTGATTGCCAACTTGTATAGCTGCCACTTCTACTTTTTTCCGGCTCGATATGAGAACGGACTCCGTTTTTTACTCTGCGAATTAAAGGCCGTTTTGCAACAGCCATGAATTAACGGGTGCTATGGTCTGATTAGCTTTTTCGCAGATGTCGTTTAGTCTCTTAGCCGTAATAACTACTGCGGTATCGTCCACAAACCCGATAGTGTTGACGCCATTGGGTATATTGAGGCGCAGAACACCATCGTAAAAGATGTTCCAGAGCAGTGGTCCAAGCACAGAACCTTGAGGGACCCCGCCTGATACCTTGTAACTCTTTCAGTCTACTGCTGTGTCGTAGTCCAGTACTCGTTCTTCGAAATAGCTTCGTATCATTGCTCGCAGGTAAGGGGATACTCCGATCTTGTCCAGTGCTTCCAAGATTTTGGCCCACTTTGCGGTATTGAATGCATTTTTTACATCCAAAGTTACTGAAAGAAAAAAATATTCGTGTGCACATAAGCAGTATTGAGTGTTCTTATGCCAGTGAGACAATACATCGGTCAAGGCAAGCCAAATGAGTAGAATTCAGCTCCTTCAAAGATTGGTAATCTTTAGTCCATATGGTGGGGAATTTTGAATGAAGACTTGAATAAGATCAAATTGAGTGATGAAGAGAAATTTTCTGAACTTCTCCGATTACACTTTGCAAAAGTTACAATATGTTATTTTTAGTTTAAGTTCAGCTGTTTATTGCCATGTCGACATGCTTAAATAGTAACAATTTGACCAGAAAATGTTCACAACTACTCTAAAACTTCTTCTTCTCCACTGGCGCTTAATTACATACATACACAGTTTTAAATAACTATAATACAAGGACTTCTTGACAAATTTCGATAATTTATTCATTTCTTATTTAATTTTAATAATTGTTTTATGAAAATATAGCTCATTATACTACAAAAGCAAGTACAGGGTACTCTCTCCTAACATACACCTCTCTTACATGGACAGTTTTTTCAGGACTAAAAAATTCCTAAGGATTTTTAAAAATGTTTCCCTCTTGAGCGGACGACCTTCTCATAACAGGACGCGTAGACTTGTTTTCCACCCCAACGGCTATTTTAATTCCCCATAACCGGACAGCCTATAACATTGTTTTTACGTTTACTCTCTACCATATTCGTACAGCTGTTGCTTATTCGATAGAAAAGAGAAACTTCTACTTCGAAGCATCGTTCTATTTCTAGATAATGAAAAATATTTAAGTTATTTTTCTGCCAGCAAGCACAACAGAATTTTGACAACTCTTTGACCAAGGCGTTATAAAAAACTTGAAGTTCATGATAAATCGTTATTTTTAAAACACATTTTTTTAGGATGGGAGAGACAAATCCTGCTATGGAGTTGTCTAAATCAATCAATTTATTAGATGCTGTTTATTTCATACACAAAGCGTGGGAGCAAGTGAGTCAATAGACAATACAAAATTGTTTCATTAAAGCTGGGTTTAGGAAAACAGATATGCCCAATAACGATATCGGTTGGACCGCAGAAGATGAGCCTCCGCTATCAGTACTTGCTCAGTTCTCCAACGTTATTAATCGAGTTCCGAGCGAAATCCAAGTTGACATGGAAGACTATCTTAATTTAGATAATGAAATTTTCATTAATGATGAAGATTTGAAAAATATGAATACTGAAATGCTAACTGTTTCCCAAGAATCGTTGGTCATCTCGGCTAAAGATGAAATAGAAAATGAGGCTGACGACAAGTTAACTTCCTATTAAAATGCTTGTTTAGCTCTAAGTAAACAAAAAGTTTTTTCTCTAAACAACAACGACTTTAAGGGAGTTGAACTACTTACTAATCTTCAAATAGATCTTCAAGATAATGAAATAAAAGGAAAAAATGGCCAAGCTAAAATTTCTGACGCTTTTAAATCAATTTGAATATCTTGTATAATATTTTTTTTTTAATACTTGAAAAATTTGGTTGAAAATCCTTTCTTTGCCTTAAGTACATATTTAGTATTACATATGTAGTATTAATATTCTTGTTTTGAACATAAAACTGGACATAGACATAGATCTATTAGACATTTTTATGAACTCTTTCAATATTTGTAACATAAGCGGTCTCTTAGGTGTCCGCTTAAGAGAGAGTACACTGTAAATCAAACTTTGATCAAATGAAAAAAAGTTCAAACAAGTTCATAAAGTTTGAAAATTGGATTTGTAAGGTTTTTTTTTTAATAGAATGAACTTCATAAAAAAATATTAGAATGCGATAAAAAACAAAAAACGTGATAACAGTTTTTAATAAGTCCTAGTCCTATAAAAAGTACTACGTTAGGTGGCTAACAAGCGTACAACGAGCAGCCTGCGCAGGAATAACTGGAGATATGAAATCGTGTCCACCAGAGCCACTTAACGTCATAAGCTACCTGTTACCAATAGACTTACAACTACGGCTAACAGCAACGAATACCGCTTTTTAATAAAAAAGTGGTTTTTGGAATGCTAGGATGTTTGGTCATAGTCTTATTTTTTGCAGCCAAAGGCTTACTAGCAACTCATCAGACTTTATTACTGCTACCCTAGACCTTAAAATATAGTTTAAGGTAAAGTTCCCCAAGCGGGAATTTGAGTTCAGTAGTCAAAGAGAATACAACTACACTTTACACCAAGATGGATTGCGGCGTCGGCGCCGGTGTATATTCGAAAGACCTCGAAACTTCCAAGCCCTTTTGTCTGGGGAATTAGAATAGTATTTTTCAAGTAGAAGTTCTTGGAATAAGGGAAACCTGCAGGATAATTAAAACCATTCATGACAACTATCGGAAGTATGTATTTTTTCAGATAGTCAGGCGCAGCCATTTTAACTTTAAATTCCCCTACAACAAATCCAAATATCGTCAGATAATGCAAAGAAGAACTTTATATATTAGCGCACACGACAGATATCACTCTCATCTGGGTACCTGTCCATAGGAACATAGAAGGAAATGAAAAAGCTAATGAACTGGCAAGACGTTGGGCATCCGTTAACGAACCTGAAGCGGTAGAAATAGGCTGTCCACAAAGGGAGATCTTCTCGCTATTCCAGAAGCACTAACACAAATACCTGCAAAATAACTAAACAAACGCGGCCGAATTTCAACAAATCCAGAACTGAAGAGCGGTTCAGAAAGCTACGAGCAGACATATTCAGAATTACATCAACAATAGCCGGCCACTGGCCTTTGGGAGGCTATACCGGGAAGTTGGGGTGGCCGTACAACGATAGATGTAGAGGCTGCAATCAAGAAGATTCTAGGGAGATAGTTTTGCACTATTTGTGTGAGCGGCCAAGTGTGGGAGCTCTGCGACATAGAATTCTGCGGGACTTCTCATTGGACAACTTGGTAGGAATTGCAGGAAAGAAAAGAAGAAGATGACCTAGGCAGATTTATGGTCAATTCAAGATGGTTCGACCAATAAAAAGTAGTGGCTGTCTAAGTGATGAATTAAAAAAGGTTCTTTTGCGCCAATTGGCTCTGGGCTGTGTCACTTAGACAACGCAACTACCACCACCACCACCTAGTCCTATAGTTAAGTATGCTTTAGATTATCAATACCGAAACAGTTTTAAAATAATTCTAAGGTTTTCGCACCATTGAATCCATTTTTAACGCAAAATTTAACACAAATTCGTTGTTGAAAATTAAAATCCATTCTTAAAACTTTAAAAAATCGAAAACACGTGCAGAGGTATTATAGATTTACAGAAGACGACGTAACTTTTACAACTGTCAAGCAATGGCGATAGAATTTTACTAGAAATATTAATCATATATGTGGCAACCTAACAAAAGAAAACAGGACTCAAATCAATAAACTTAAAGCTTCTCCTGGCGGTTTTTTCCGGTATTTAATCAAGGTGGTAGTACTAAAGAGCCGAGTATTTCTGGTATAAATTAGAGATAAAGAAATAAATAAATAATTGCGCATAGAAAAATAATTTTCTAACAGCAGTCAACCTTTGGCAGCTAACAAGCAATATTCCGCAGACCCTCTTAAATTCCTAGATAAAAGTGAAATTTTCAATTATAACTGCACTAACTAACAAGTTGCATAGTAGTTTCATAAATTTACTACATAATCAACTACCGTGAAAGGCAACAATAATGCGACAATGATGACGAGTTGCTAAGCTGATGATACCATCACTTGCTTAGTTGCCGGTCGCCTTGGCTGTTGACCTACTTAGTCGACTTAGTTGTGTGCGATCAACACTTGTTGGCCTGGTTCATATTGAATTCATGTATTCATTCATTCCAATTCATCTGCACTGCAATGCTTTTGGCAATCTACCAAAAAAACTACGAAAATAAGTACAACGAAGAGGCAGTGACCAAGCATGTATTCGAGGGAGTCTTCACAGCATAGAATTAATTCACGCTGATTTTTCGTGTTGTTGCTGTTTTAACGATGAGTTTACAAAATGTGTTACTCAACTGATGCGGAAATTAATGAGCTCCACAAGATACAACCCATAAGTCAGTCACACATTCAAAATGAAAATATGTCCCTTTTTGGTGAAGGTTTTCCTTTTCTTAACACGCCTTTTTCCACTTAACAACGAAAACAAATTGCAACGGTCGCGTATCTGTAACCACCGCGCATCCATGCCGTAGGCCATCGCTGAAAAGAGTTGGAGAAAAATGTAACAAAATGCTAAAATTAATTACGCAGAATTAAACACTTCTTTTGCCGCATTAGCAGAGCGTTACGGCGCTTGGAAATAACCTTTTTTCTTCTGTAATGGCGTCTAAGGGATTGCGAAGAAAAGTGGCGCTTGGGAGAGAAGATGAAACCGAAACAGATGCTAGTGGTTCTGTTGACAATAACTTTTATTTTATGGGCAAAAAAGGGTATGCTTTAAGCAGAGTCGGCGAAAAAAAACTCTAAAAAATTATGTTACTAATTACATTAGCCACACTTAAGATTTGGGAACATCTAAGACAAGTTTAATGATATGAAAGACGTATTTCTCTGGCTATTTAACCTCTTCGTAACGCCGATATTGTTGACACTCGGAAGATGGGGTGGTCGTTTAGCTTGGTGGATTTTCTGCAATCTGGTGCTGCAAACGACCATGTTTCGGGCCCCTGTGAAGTCGATCAGCCTCTGTCCCTTACTGGATGTTTCGTTGTGTAAGCTGAATTTTCCGACTGTGGAACCAAAAATTCCTTCCTTGTCCACCCTGACATTGAAGTCGCCAATCCCGACTTTTATGTCGCGGAGGGCGCGGGAAGCGCTCATAGAAATGTTCTAGGCGCTCATAGAAGGAATCTTTGGTTGCATCATCTTTTTCTTCCGTCGGGGCGTGGACATAAATGCACGAGATGTTGAAAAATTTCGCTTTGATGCGAATTATTGCAAGTTGCTCGTCCCCCGGAGTGAACGACAGTACTTGGTGATGAAGTCTCTCTCGCACTAGAAACCCTACACCAAATTTGTGCTCTTTTACATGGCAGCTGTAGTAGACGTCACAAGGTCCTATGTTCTTTATACCTTGCCCCGCCCATGTCATTCTTGAATAGCAGTGATATCAGCCTTTGCTCTGACGAGGACATCAACCAGCTGGGCAGAGGCACCGTCGCCCTTCAGGGACCGGACATTCCAGGTGCATGCCCTCAAATCATAATCCTTGTTCATTTGTAGGGGTCATCATCAGAATAAGCAGTTCTCATCCGAGGCTTAGTTGTCGTTTTCATTGGCAAAGCATTTTTACGTAGCGCGTCCCAAACCCAGCGCACAACCAGATTGATTCGCCTTCTCACATAAGCTTGCTTTCAAACCGATGCTAGAAAGCTAACCAGCGGATACTTGGACGAAGCCCGGGTGTTGTGAGCTGCTTGAACGGCATGCAGAAGAATTGTCCTGGCGACTTTCAAGTGATTGACAAGCAGGTACTTTCCCCAATTGCGTGGACTTCTACATATGGAACCATCTTTAAATTACTTCAATTTAAAATAAAAGTACTGATGCTCCAAGAGAAATGGTAGAAAACCAGAACTTAGCGCTTGTTCGGGAAATCAAACGTTTCGCTATAAATAAACCAAATAGCCCTGCTGAATTTAGTTTTGGAGTTACTATCCGTCATGTTCAACAGATTTTTCAAACGAATTTTAGTCTACAATACGTAAAATGTGTAACTAAACCTAAGTTAAACACACGACACAAACAGGTCAGATTGACATTTGCAAAAAAGTACCGATTTTGGGAAAACTAATAGAAAAGAGTAACTTTTTCCGATGGGAAAAAAATCAATCTGGACGCATCCGATGATTGCCAAACGTATTGTCATGATAAACCGAAGGAAAGTAGGAAAGAATGGCTGGCAATTTCGGAATGGGTTCTGTCAAAAAATGAAGAGTGTCAAATATATAGAACTGCTAGATGAAGTACCTATTACTTTTTTGATGACATTTTAAATGAGGAGTGAATTTTCTAGCATAACAAAGCAGCCGTTCATGCTTTCAAGGCAAGAAAGAGTTTCTGGCAGCGAAAGAAATTCCAATTTTAGAATGGCCTGCCTGCAGCCCTTACCTTAAGCCAATCGAAAATGTATGACAATAATTTTTCAATCAGATTTCAAAATTGACAGACAGTTTGATAGCGCTAAAGTCCTTAGAAGTGCGATTAATCGCGAGTTCTCAAAATTGTTAAAAAAAAACTTTTTAAAGGTAATCAAATCGACCATTAAATTGCTAAAAATACATACAAGTTACAATTGAAATTTCACGAAACGAAATTGATAATTATGAAATTAAATATATATATACAAAAGAAAGTCATGTTAGTTACACTATTTATAACTCGAGAACGGCTGAACCGATTTGGCTGAAAATTGGTGGAGAGGTAGCTTAGAATCAGGAGACAGACATAGAATACTTTTTATCCTTTTCAAACGCATTTCCGTGAAGTCACTATAAAATGTGGTATAACAAAAACGCATCTGATATGGAATAACAAAACGCAAATGACAGCTAAACGTAATTTTGTCTATGGTTAAGTAGAAAATTTGATAATATAAATTTTGTCAGAAATATATAATCACAGTAATTTGTATTGAAACGCCCAGATTGTGCTGCCTTAGTGGAAGAGTGAACTTGCGGTAGTTTATTAGTCAGGTTAGGAATGCCAGCGCCAAATCGTGAAATGAATCACGCATTTAATTGAGAGTTGGAACGGGAACGTGAATATGATCACCAGGAATTAGATTTAGTAGTTCAAACGAATGTACCACTCTTGAATCGCCAACAAAAAGAAGTTTATGATACATTAGTGAAGGCAGTTGATGATGGTTTATATTTCCTTGATGCCCCTGGTGGAACTGGTAAGACATTCCTCATGTCAGTAATTTTAGCCACTGTTCGTGCGAGATCTAACATTGCGCTTGCAGTTGCTTCTTCTCGAATAGCAGCCACATTGTTAAAAGGATGCCGTACGGCTCATTCAGCATTAAAATTGCCGTTAAATCTTCAAAAAATTGAAGAACCAACATGTAATATTTCAAAAAACTCAGCAATGGCCAAAGTTTTATCAGCATCGAAAATCATCGTCTGGGGCGAATGCACAATGGCGCATAAACGTGCATTAGAAGCATTTAACTGAATATTGAAAGATATACGCAATGACTCGAGATGTTTTGGAGGCGCAATGATTTTACTGTCTGGCGACTTCCACCAAACACTGCCAGTAATTCCAAGATCAACGGCTGCCGACGAAATAAGCGCTTGCCTCAAATCATCGAATCTATGGCGATATGTGAAAAAACTTCAGCTGACAACAAACATGAGAGTGGCATTACTTAATGATACATCTACTGATGATTTCTCTGAGCAATTACTGACTATCGGTAATGGTCGAGTACCTGCCGATGAATCGAGCGGATTGATTTCATTTCCTCAGAATTTCTGTAACTTTGTCTCATCGAAAGACGAACTTATCAATAAAGTATTCCCAAACATCATTAATAACTACAAAAATAATGAATGGTTGAGTGGGCGAGCAATTTTAGCGGCTAAGAATAAAGATGTAAATGAAGATGAAGCCACCAACTATCCAATTGAATTTTTAAACTCCTTGGTTGTGCCTGGCTTATCGCCATCGCACAATTTACGCCTAAAAGTTGGCTCCGTAGTAATCACGCTTTGAAACATAAGCCCACCGAAACTTTGCAACGGTACGCGTTTGGAGGTAAACAAATTGATGAACAATGTGATTTACGCGACGATACTCAAAGGAAAATTCGAAGGAGAAGAAGTTCTCATTCCAAGGATCCCGATGATTCAACCGATCTTCCGTTTGAGTTTAAAAGACTTCAATTTCCCATCCGTCTTGCATTCGCCATGACCATTAACAAATCACAAGGCCAATCCTTGAAACTTTGTGGTCTGAAACTAGAAAATCAATGTTTCTCACATGGTCAAATATATTTGGCATGTTCACGGGTCGGAAAACCATCTACGTTTTTTGTTCTTGCACCTGATATTGTAATAAAACAAAAAATGTTGTGTATCAAAAGGTGATTAACTGAAGAGTGCAATCTATTAAAGCTTCATTGAAATACTTGATTATTAAAAAAATTACCTTAATAAAATCAAAAATCTGCTTTTTTATTGCCTCTAGGCGGAACAAAGCTCGCCGGGTCAGCTAGTAGAAAATATTTACGAATTTCCTGTTTAATCTCAGAAAGATCCAAATGGAAAAAACTTGAGACATAATTAAAGTCAGACAACATTCAACGAATTGCCCATTAATATCCTACTACAGCCAACGCGAAAAATCTTAAAACGACGAACATTAAACTGTATTCTTTCTAGAAGAACCGGGTAGCCAATTTCGCCATTAACGAGATCAAAGATAAATGATGCTGCCTGAAGGATACCCCTGTCACTTAATCACTCAATCACTGACTAATCAATCGGCAGAGAGATTCGTATGATGGTTTCGGGTCTGAGAAATTGAGTGAATGTAGTGCGCAACGCACAGAAAATTTTTGAACCATTTGCACTCGATTTATATGGACTGCATGATAAGGTCTTGAAATAAAATAATGATTTGGACCGAACAAACGCAGAGTATATGGATCAGTGACGTCTTACAAAAGCGAGCATAGCAAATGGATTGGAAACGGCATAATTTAAGTGCGTGATAAAATTGAGCTTTGTATCAAAGAAAACCCTTAAATCTTTAATCACATCAGATGAAGCAAAATATGTATTATTAATATGATAAAAAGTATTAAGACGGTTTTGAAGCTTAGATAATGTGATTTTACGACATTTTTCAATATTAAGAAATAGACATTTCATAAGGAACCAGGAAACTAAATTATTCAGATCAGATTGTTGGGCGGCTGAATCACTAGAATTTCTTATTTCAGCATAAACTTTTAGATCCTCAGCATAGAGAAGAAAATTAGCAAAGAAAAAACACGACACATTAATAAATGAAACAATTAACAAAGGTCCAAAATACTACCCTGAGATACACCAGAGGTGGCAATAAACTCTTTCGAGGAAACCCCATCGATAACTACTCTGCTGTACCTCTTTATTTATGTTATTATTTATAACATGATATAATGAATAAATAAAGAAATATAATATTTCACAATTTTTTCCGGTGGATAGCTAGCAATAGCCCACTCTCGGCGATTTTCTTAGCATTTCTTACTTGCTTCAAATATTTTTACGTTCTTGCGCTTTTTTATATTCAGCTACTTTTTATTATTGTTACTCAGCATCAAAATGCCTCAGGACAATTTATGTTTTCCGCCTTTTCTGCCGCTTTGATTGTTTGTTTGTTTATTTGCTTTTTTTTTTTGCTTTTTTTTGCTTTGGTTTGCTCAAATTTCTGCATTGTTACAAAACCCACTCACGCGCTCGAGTTTCATTTTACTGTTTCCATACGCCTTCAATGTGCGGAATATTTCCAGCTGTTTTATTAATTTTCCTTCGCACAAATCGCTAAGCGTAGATCCTGGTAACTTTTGTTTGCATTTCCACTTTAATTTCTCATAAAAACTGTGGAAATGCGTTCATCTCAATCCACTGCCAACGCTACTGACTTCGCTTACTCTGGGCGGCGCGTACGTGTGAGTGCTGTTGCTTGTGCTTTTTGGCTGTTTGTATGTATTTACTGCGTACTTGTGCAGATGCACGCATTTAATGTGAGCAGATTAAGTCATTAGCACGCTTTTAAGCAGCTCACACCACCACTGCAAATGGGCTGGTCTAAAGTGCATACGTACATGTATTCATACATGCATACATACATACATACATACATATGAACATACATAAGTACATATATGAATATGCTGTGAGGAGCAAAGGCTATGAAGTTCGTTCAGCTCCGCATGCAGATGTCGTGCCGTTTGTGGATATTTGCAATATTTCGCCATCCAGCTGACCAGCTGACCAGCATGAACTGCAATTTACTGCTGTTGCAAAAGAGTTGAAAAAAGCGAAAAGTTGCATTATTCGCTAGCCGGTAAAGAGTCGCAAACGTACCACATTTGGCATGCATATCTACATATTTCATGTGTGTGTGTGTGTGTGTGTGGACGTTTACCAGTCAAACTGTTGCCGCTTGCATATACAGTGGCGCGCAGAACTGACGAAATGTTTGCCCCATTCATGCATTTTTGATTGTTGTAGAGTCATTTTTCAAAATAATGCTATCGAATTTTCAGGTTAAATGCTTCATTTACTAAGGAATTGTATTAATTTAAATTTACACAATATAAAAAAAAATAACAGCAATTCTATTTAGCCAATTTTACACGTGCTAAAATTCGTTAGCAACGCTTTATTCTTAATACCTTTAGCCTTACCGTTATTTTTGAGTTGCACAGCCCGTTCTTGACTAGCAAATAAGCAAAATAAAGATACAAAATATTGTTGAGTTGAACTGCTTCGTCGTAAAATTGGCTTCTTTTATTCAAATTAAAGAGATTTTTTTCTTATACAGGGTACGCCATCTTTTATGTCGGTATGAAAATATTGAATAACTTTGAAAAAAAACAAGTGATTTGTATAAGTGAGATATTTTTATTTGTTTTGGTTATTTATTATTTTTTGATTACAATATCAAACAACTGGTCACCTTTTTTAGCAATCACAAACTGCGATCTTTTTTCTCTGTTTGTCATCACCTTGGCGAGCATTTCGGGTTTTATAGCGTCGATTTCGGCACGAATGTTTGCCTTAAGCTGGTCAATAGTCTGCGGCTTGTTGGCGTACACCTTACCTTTCAGATAACCCCACAAAAAGAAGTCCGGGGGGGGGGGGGGGGGGGGGGGTTAAGTCAGGTAATCTGGGGTGCCAGTCCATGCCGCCCCTGTTTGACACTAGACGTCCCGAGAATTTTCGTTGCAGAAATTCAATTGTTGCATTCGCAGTGTGGCATGGCGCACCATCTTGTTGAAACCAGTAACCGTCAAAACCTTTCTCACGCATTTGCGGGCAGACATAATGAGCCAACATCCATCGATATCGGTTTCCATCGACCGTTTCGTTTTCTCGGTAAAAATATTGCCCAATGATAGTTTTGGCGTAAATGCCGACCCAAACAGTTACTTTCCGGTCATGCAATGGCGTTTCATGGATCTCGTGTGGATTCTCAGTTCTCCAAATGCGGCAATTTTGTTTATTTATGCTACCAGAGAGGTTAAAATGTACCACGCCAGTCAGTTTGCTTCCAAAAATTGGTTCAATGTCAACCATTCGAGCGACTGTTTGGCCGTATTCCAAGTGACGTGAATGGTCTGTCGGCAATATTCTTTGTGTTAATTGCACTTTATATGGAAACAAAGTTAAATCATCCTTTAAAATGCGCCGCATTGTGGTTTCACTGACGCCAAAATGCTGAGCGCGACGGCGATAAAACACTGTTGGCTCTTGGGCAACGCTCTCCCTCACTGCTTCAACAAGTTCATTGGAACGTCTTGGACGTTGATGAATGGCATGTTGACGATCTCCTACTGTTCCGTGCTCAAAAAAATTCGACACCAAACGACGAATAGTATTGTTAGACGGTGCCTGTTTGCCGCGATGCTTTTTGCGATATGTGCGTTGAGTTAGAACAATAGAACGACTATTTTCGATGTATGTATAGCGTCACTATTTCGGCGCGTTGTTTCGGTTTAAAGCGATCCATGAAATTGTACTGAATTGACGTATCGAAAACATGTATGTTGAAGTCGATCGGTTGGTAAATGAAAAAGTTATTCAGCGTTTCCACATACCGACATAAAAGGTGGCACACCTTGTATTTATCGAAATGAGGAAGATTGATGAAAGGGTTAAAGATTATATGGTTTGATTGACTAAAAATGGTCGCTCATCAATAGGCGTTTTATAGTATTCACCTACTATGAAATCTTGCTGTAATAAGTCTTTCAGAGATCGGATTCTAGGAAATCATGCCCTTAAAGGCTTTATATGTCATAAGTAAACCGACGTCCGCTTCACGGATTTACCCATCGTCCCTGTCGAAGTAAATAAGAACACTGCTGTTGTGGGTTCTACAAGTCCTCCACTCCATCGTGTTTCACTGACACCAAGGACGTCGATGTTGTAGCGCTGAAATTCACATTCAAGCCGAAGAAATTTTGCATTCTAATTACCTTGAGTCCTATCATCAAGGAGCATCATTACTTTCAAAAAGCTAATCGTGGTCGTTTTTGCAATAGCCGAAAGTCCGAAAGCCAGAAATGATGCTCTATGTCCCACAAGGGACTAAGGACCTGAAGAAACAGATGAAGTTCAAGGAAATAGCTTGGAAATTTGCTATCCCACTGAACTTAATGTTCTTAAACGGCGGAACATAAAGGCTTCAAAAGCTACAAAAAGGCGCTCCACTTTACTTTCGGACAGAGAGGCGTGAGCAATGGAGCAATTATTGACTCAGCATGTAGCTAAACCTCCAAAAGAAGCCGCACAAAAAAGTAAATTAAAAAGCACACAAAGCTGTGAAAAATATCGGGTTGGAGGCCGCCAGCAAGCCACAAAAGTCACCACCATCTGACAAAAACGTGAAAGCAAGGTTAAGATTCTGCAAAAAGGACAAACACTGGAGTGCCGACGACTGAAGAAGAGAGATATGGTCTGATCAGACGCGTATTGACCATTTTCAGTCAGGTGGGAAGCAATATTACTGGCACCGACCGCATGAAAAGCAGCTAAGGCATCAAGTAAAGCAAACGACGAAGTGGTGATGATGGCGGTGGTAACCTTATGCTGTGGGTCTGCTGCACGTGGTGGCATATTGGTCCATTGGTACGAGTATTCGGGATAATGAAAAACGAAGACTATTTGAATATCTTACAGACCAGTTCGCGGAGTTTTATTGGCCTAAGCGCATGAAAGGCGTAACAGAAGAGAAAATTGTTTAAGAGTGGATTAAAAATCAAGACTTCCAGCTTTTAGAAAGGCCATCACAGAATCTTGATTTAAATCCGACGGAAAATGTATGGGCTATTCTAAGAAAACCCTATGATATGCGGGGACCGAGACAGCGCAGGCTCGCAGAGTCTGTTGAGAGTGCAGGAGGATTTTCAGCAAGAAACCCTTGGCGCAAGAGAGGAGGTGGTAAGCAGCGGTCAACGCAGGCACCACTACCCGAACCAGATCCCCATCCTGACAACGCTTGATGTACGAAACGCCTTTAACGGCCTACGATGGATATACATTACAAAGGCACTACGAGAAATGTTTCGAATACCTACATAACTGCTAAGGATTCTCCAGAGCTACCTGAGTGAGCGTGAACTGCTGTACGACACACCAGATGGTCAGAAAACAAAAGCGATAACGTCTGCCGCAGCTCAAGGATCTATTCTCGATCCAGATCTCTGGAATTTAAGCTATGACGAGATATTGAGCCTAGAAATGCCAAGAAGGAACACTAGCTTCTCAGAACGGAGATAATAAACAATGCTGCGGTGGCAAAGCCGATGAGACACTAAATCGAGTGGCAGATGGACGGCGAAACTTATACCATCAATTGACAAATGGGCCCAAAGAAACTTCGGGGGAGTGAACTACTTCTTAACTCAGTTCCTCTCGGGCCACGGATACTTCCGGAGCTACCTATACAGCCTGGGCAAGGAAGCGATTCCAAGTACATATACTGCGAAGAGATGTGACGCATGGCTCGCAGAAAGAAATGCTCAGCAAAATGCTCGAACTCGAGGACAGCTGGAACGCGGTAAAGAAATACATCGAGACCGTACTTCGAAAAAAAAAAGATTGACGTCGACACAATGCAACAAAGCGAAGTCGCACAGATTGTGTCTCTATCGAAGACGAGCCTATAACATGAAAGCTGGCTACAAATATAGTGGACGCTGACGTGAGGGAATAGAATTGGCCCCTTTATAGACGCCGTTCTGCGCCCTCCCGAAGTAACATAGAAAGTAGTCCCGGGAAGGGTGTCTCCCCAGAAAGAGAGGAATCGTTTTAGTGGCCACACCACACGACGCAGTAGACGACAGTCGCTGTAAGTGCGAAGGCATTTTGAATCCTACCTCATCCACCAAAAACAAAAAACAAAAATAGGAGGAGGACCTCGGTCAAACACATAACTTTATTATTTTAAAGAACGACTCTACAGCAATCAAAAATGGATGAGAGTGGCAAATATTTAGCCAGTTTTGCTCGCCACTGTATGTACACACATACATACACATGCATACGTTTTCATGCGTTGCTGCCAACATTTTATGAAATATTCACAATTTCCAGGTGCTGCCATCCCCTTCTCCTCTTACCGAGCAGCTACTACAAATACAAACACATGTTGCGAGCTGCAATCTGCTCTCACTGCTACATTTAACACGTTTCCTGGTATCTCTCGCCTTGTTCATCGGCATCCTTTTCTCTGGTCTCGCCTTTCTCTGACTCGTCGTGTCGCTTAAGCTGCTTGCAACAAATGACGTCGATCATAAATCAGCGCTCAAAGCTGCTACCAGCTGAATTTGCATGTCTGAACATGCTGCCAACACACATGCATGGAATTACATAACAGCGAAAGAGTACACGCGCATACATACATACATACATACAGACATATTTATAAGTTATGGAGTGAAATTTGGGATGGTCCAATAGCACTACTATCTGACTGTATAATAACCCTTTTTTGGCTGACAAACTCGTGCAAATGGGTGCCGAGAGCTGTAAAGTATTTGCCGGAGATTAAGTATAGGCTATGTATGTATGTAGGTATGTATCATGCTACAATAGGCTAAGTTCCAGACGGTCTGATTTATTGAGGGAAATGCATACTTCCGTACATAGGAATGCAGACATATAGCACTGCAAAGGTCTGTGATAGACGTGATGGGGCAGTGCAACAAAAGGCAGCTGAACTCTCCACCTCATTTCCAGAGTTGAAGCTTGGCTTTAGCGAAAACACGGGGAAGTAGTCTACTATCTCATTCACACCATAGCAGTTTTAAAGCATACCTGTTGGTGAAAATGAGGAACAAGGACATTATTGTGTGTCACCGCTTCAGAAGTCTGAAAAGTATACTGGAAGATAAGCTCGGCTGCAGTGTCAAGCCGGTAAATCTAGTGGCATTGATGCTCATGATCCACAACGCATGGAACGAAGTACAGTGCAAGCTGCCAAAAAGATACAGCTACTCTAGCACGCCGAGCAGGCAAGGCGAACGCCAATAAAGTGCATTAACCAGCAAACCAACGCAGAGCGGCGAAGCCCATAGAAAAGGTAGGCATCTCAGACGGTGCACTCTGTCTAACATGTGGAGAGGAGGCTGAGGTCAATGGCACTGACGATACCTCACTTGGAATCTATTGTAACTAACTAACTAATGATATAGACAAGAATACTCGTATATGAGACACATATATCCAATAGAGGTGGCTCTCTCGTACAATGATTTTAGTAGTGGGCGGTAATAGGCAGATACAACTTCGTATTTCATCAGTACAGTACAGTATTTCATCAGTACGTTGGGCCTAGTTTTCTAACCACCTCCCAACGAAATACTGGACGGTCGTACCGGGAAGATCGATACTGTGACGGTAAGAGTTTTAGTTCGAGTTAAAGTCCCACACTGATTTGTGTATTAAATTCACTGTTCACGACTACGGACTATTGCTGAGCGCAGTAGTCCAAACGAAGCAGGGTGTGTGCACATAAAAAATCGACTATCGGAAAAATCCTTGCTATATAGCAGAGATCTATGCATACCACGACGCATACCCTCCACCCACTTCAAGGGTAGTTGAGTCCTGTAAATCCAGGCTGAACTATCCCGGTAGATATAGTATTCTGATGCTAACATATGTCCATGTGGCTATCGCGGGTAACGAGACCCCTGATTCGATGGGTTAGAGTTGGCTCTGAGGACAACTGTTTTGGCTCGGAGCCCGATCTGCCACTCCCTTCTGCAGTCACCGAAGCCGCGATTAGCAAACGAGTTACTTCAACCCAAAAGCGAGTTTGACAGGCTGAGAGAGGCTGAAGATGGACAAAACTGACGCTAAGTGTCATGTCCGACCGACTGCCGCAAATCCTCCTATCATTAAGCAGAAGAAATTGTAGGCAACTGGTGAACTGATGACGGTCCACTTTCTATGGGCGAAGCCCATAGAAAAGGTAGGCATCTCAACGGTGCACTCTGTCTAACATGTGGAGAGGAGGCTGAGGTCAATGGCACTGATGTGTTAAGAAGCGACCAACTTTTGTACTACTCATAGTTTTTCAGAGGCCGGGAGGATTTAAAGGAAATGAAACCGAGTGCAGTGCAATTGACTTAATGGTGTTTGAATGCTTGACAAGAAAAAAAACTTTTTGTCCATTTTGAAGCCTATCTTGATATTGGTTTGGCCTTAGCTTAAGCGGTAAATCTAAGATTAATTAAATGCTTTGTTATCCTAATACGCCTTTTGTGTCTTTAGGCCTTAATTAGAGGGCCAGGGCAGTCACAAAATGTCTATTTGCACAAAATTTCTAATTTCAGTTCACCACCCTCTTATTATTTACAGCTAATAACAACGCTTTTACTAAATGTAGCTTTTCTGGCAGCTCATTGCATTTTCAAAATCAGCCAGCTGCCGACTAACTCTGTTACAAGCAACCTTTGCATGCATACAAGCCGTACAGTGGAAAGTACAGGTGGTAAAGCAAATTTCTGGTTTGATATCTAGTCCGACTTCATCAATTTTGGACCACTTCCTCCGCGTGTGGAGAGTAACGACATCTAAATCAGAGTGTTAAAAGTAAAATCACATGGTCGCCCTTCTCGTATTACGACAGTGAAGTGCCGTGTGACTACGGCTTCTGATGTTTTAGATCGAAAGGTGATGCGATTTTTTCTTTCAGGCGCAAAGTTGCGCTAATTTTTTCAGTTCTATCTGCATAATTCCGAATTTTTTGGTTCTAATTTGCCTCCCTTTAATGCAATCGCTTTTTAACCTAGTGAATGTCGTTCGCGAGTTTTAGTACCGATGGGGAAGGGGTTTCAGCTTCACGTTCGTTACATTTAGGTGTTAAACCACGCAAGAAATAAGATAATGCCACTAACAACGTCAGCCTTGGCATTAAAGACATAAGAATGTTTCATCTCTTGAGGAACAAAAATGAATCTCTACAAGTCTCTCATGTTGGTTCTTTTAGAAGATGGTGAGAAGGCACCAGCAACATTCCAAAAAAAACCCATCCTATACAATATCTATGATAACATAGGGTAGAGTAAGTTGTAGATTTGTGAGGAGTTTGACAAGTCCAAGCACTCAGACAGGAAGACTATTGTGCTACACCCTGGTAGATTACAGTGGAAGGAATAAAGAGAAAGGATAGGTACAGTACGTACAGTAAGGACTGAAACATTAGGTTTAGGGTCACTCTTCCGCGAATCTTTTGGATTCATTGATCAATCTTAAGAGATCCGGAAGAGGAAGAGTATGAACTTTATCCATACTCAGTACATCGTACCCCAAAAGCCTAAGCCTGATTCTAGAAAACGCGCTGCACGGTTAAAGAGAAAATGCTCTGCAGTGCCCGCGTTTTCCCGGCAGGATAGGCATATTGGATCACCATATGCTGACCCCAGGCGTCGTGCCCTGTGAATGCACCAACCAGTACTCTCAGATCCTTCCTACTGAGTTTTAGGAGAAAGGTCACTAATTTTCTGTTTGGTTCTTTTACAAAGCACTTGGCTACTCATCAGCAAACCAACCAGGAGACCAACGTCTTCTATGCGTAGACTTCATGAAGTCGTCAATCTATTGTTGAAACGATGCAGAATTGGCACGTAGAAAGGGTTCAGAGTCTAGTGCTATGCTTGCAAAGCTTTCAATAGCCAGTTTATCAGCCAAGTCGTTCCCTGTAATACCACAAATCCAGGCACTCAAATAAGACACACTTTGTTTCGCTATGCAACATTGTTCAGTTTTGTTTTATATTCAGCGGCTAATTGTGAAGAGCAGCGTAGGTTCGCAAGGGCTCTTAGGTGACAGAGGTTAATGGGCGGCGGATAAGATGGAGTAATAAACTGCCATAGCTTTGTAATATCATAGATGTTGTAAAACGTATAAAATTACAACGGTTCCAGTGGTTTGCATGGTGAAAATATTTCAGATAGTGTGACCAAGATCAGACCGCTAGCCGACTCTCAGCGAATTTGAAAGAATTAGCTGATTTGCTGACGTACCGGGGTCAAGGCCACGGATTGTTTACAAAAAAACTAAGATTGAGTTGGTGAAATACGAAAAAATCAACGCAGTCTTTGCTCATGTTAGTTCGTTGTCGTTCAGACAACGACTGCTTCCACGAGTATGTGAATACGTGTGAAGTGAGGGAGCAGAATTCGGCCGCCGGGGACTCGGCGACGTGGCAGCCGAAGTTACTCGCACAATTTTGTTTTGCAAAATAGCAGATTAGCCAAATCTGGTAATCTCTCATCCCTGAAGAGCTGGACGATCTCATAGCTATGAACGATACTGCAGTGAAAAGATGTTACCATTCTACACCTACGGTTGGACAAAGAATGCAAGGGAAGTCACCGAATACAATGCAAATACCAACTTTAGATAGATCTGCCTATTCATTAGTATAAGTAACTGGTGCAACCTCGAAAAGTAGAGTGGCAGCTTGCTCAGTTTTTTTCGGAAAATTCACCAGTAATGGCCTTAGAGATTCACTAAAAGTGCACTACTACTGCTCCTATTTCTAGTGAATGTTCCTACTGGGAATGCACATCAATTTATATATATTTGTACATATGTAAGTACATATCTAGTCCGCGTAAATAGTTCGATTTCAAATTGACTTTCCACCAAATACTGAATATGAAGCTACGCAAAGCATCGCGTTTTAAATGCTGGCTTAATTAGCTAATGGGAAGCACTTGGACTCTCATTGAAAATGTGTTATAAATGTAAGGATTATTCTGCCTATTAGTTTTGCATAGGAATTGCTAGTTTTTCTGTTATCTACATGCACAACAACATTATTTGCTAACAATTTTTGCGCCACTTCAACCTCACTAAGTAGCTGAGTGCTGGGTGCCCGATGAACTGTTTACATACACAAAATAGTACTTGGTGAAATGTTGTTTGCAATGTAATAAATTAACTTCAAATTTCGATTGAGTGGCTTTCTATTTGTAGCTTCGAATGAGGGAAATGCAGAGCTGCCATATTATTTTAATAACAATTTTATTTATATATTTAATTCTAAGCAGCTACTGGGAATTTTCAAGATTAAATGCAAATTGTGTTTGTCTTGTTTTTTGTTTTTGACAAAATTATTAAAATTCACATACACATTTTTTAAAAAGCTTAAAATTTGTTTCTTAGATTGATTTCCGTGTCATAAGACAATTCTGTTATTTAGGAATCAGCATTAACACCGATGATAATAACAGCCTTGAAATCCAACGGAGAGTCCCTCTTGTCAAAAAGAGCCACTTGAGTTAAATAGGAAATTCCTCTCTTTACGAATAACTCTAATACTTCGTAAGGCTCTCATCATGCCCGTCCAATCGTATAGCGTAGAAGCGTGGACGATGACAACATCCGATGAAGCGATGCTTGGAGAGAAAAATTCTGCGAAAGACTTTTGAACCTTTGCACTTTGGTCACGGCGAGTATACCAGGCGATGGTACAATGAGCTGTATGAGTTTTACGACGACGTAGACATAGCGCAGCGAATAAAAATCCAGCGGCTTCGTTGGCTGGGTCGTGTCGTCTCAATGGGTACAAACGCTCCGGTTTTGAAAGTACCAGCTGGTAATAGCAGAGGAAAAGGAAGGCCTCTTCTGCGTTGGAAAGATCAGATAGAGAAGGACTTGGCTTCACTTATTGTGCCCAACTGATGCCGGCTAGCGATATGACTGCACGCTACGTTAAGCTCGTCTAAAATCGAAATTGGTTATCACGCCAATCAAGAAGAAGAAGAAAAATTTGTTTTTTATATTGAAACTTAGTCACAAAGGCACTGCAGCAAAGTGCATCGCTTATGAGCGAACCCTTGGGGTGGTTTCTGCATGCAAAAGGAACATAAGGACTCCTTTAATTATCTGTTCCTTCTCTTGGATAAATAATCAGCCCAGCGAGTGGCCGGGTGGTAACAGTTATATGTAAAATAGTGAGGTTCTTCTAAAGAAAGCTCTCAGAGGGGTCTCCAAGGTTAACAAAGTTGGAATTCTCGACAGCACACATTGTTTAAAGGATATCCGTGGTATCAAACTCAATATGACTTCGGGTCCCTATCCCTGTAATTGTCTGCACGAGGCAGAAATCCCATCATCTCAGTATTTCCTCTCCAGTTGCCCTGTTTCCATGAGGCTAAGATACAGGTATTTTGTCTATCACTTTTAACAATGGCTTAAAAGCTACCGGGCTTGGATATTAACCAAGGATGGGCAAACCTGGTGAGGCCATCTGGAGGACGTGGGAATTGTGAGAGTAACTTCGGTTGCCATGTCCCCGAGTACACAGCAGCAGAATTCTGCACGCTCACTTCACGCGTATTCACACAGTCGTCCATTCAGTTGTTGTTCAGACGGCAACGAAATAACAGGGACAATGTCTGTGTTGATTTTTTGCGTGTATCCCCCACGCAATCTCAGTATTTTCGTAAACAAACCATTGCTATGACCTCGGTTACGATGAAAAATTAATTAAAAATCAGCCAATCAGCTGATTCTTTCAAAAACGCTGAGAGCCGTTTAACGATCTGAGGTTGGCCACACCTCTGCATTCTGTGCATTGCGGGTATTTATTTCTTTATTCATTAATGTTAACAAATTAATTATTAATTCGAAACTTCTATACAATTATTGACCCTTGTAGAATTTTTCAATATTCGGCAACTTCTTTTAGCCCATAATTTCGAGTTATTAGCGGGCAAATAACTCGCTTAATTTCCCTTTCGGCTTCTTTATGATGAGAAAAACACTTGGTTTTTCGAAAAAGTTTAAGCAACCTCCATTTAAATTTATTCCCGCATGTAAAGATCAGATAAGTAAGCTGCGAGTTTATTTGACATTTCATTTGCCGAGCTGATCCCTGCATCTCTCAAAGGGCTTATGAAATGGTGAACTTAAAATGTGGCATACTAAAGGCAGCAAGAGCGACTCCATGACCCCACATAGAAAAACAAAACAGCCCTCAATAGGAGGTGGACTGTCTACGAACTGACGACAAATAACAGACGGTCGAGTCACGTGCTCACGACGGCACAAGATGGTATAATATTACCGCAACATCTTCTTTGCTGCAGATGCAAAAGAAACCTCGATAGCGTATAACATCCATACGCCCATGTGAGAAGAACCTGAGAGCATACCACACATACCACTGGTATGACGGCACTGAGACATTAGAAGACGAGCCTATAGCATTAAGCTGGCTATAAATATGGGTTAATAGTATTGGTCCATTTAATGGACACCGTTCTGGGCCTTCCCGAAGTAATGCAAGGGAAGTCTCCCCAGAAAAGGAGGAGGGATTGTTTTAGTGGCTACACCATTCGACGCAGTTGACGACGGTCGCTGTAAGTGCGCAGGCATTTTAAACCTTCCTCACCCACCACAAAAAAAATAACCCAATAGCTCATCTCAGGGCTCATGACTATCTTCATCAGAGGAACTTTTGCTCCCGTTCCGATTTGGTATTACCTACTTTTTCACCAAAATTAAAAATGCTTTAAGTTCGAAGTGGTTACACCATTGAGTCTTCATAGATTTTCAAGTCCAACGCATCTTTATATTCTGCCAGAAAATTCCATCGCAAGCATTTTTCTCATGCCACAGAACAACAACTTCTGCTTCTTTTCTGAAATCTTGGTATTGGGGTACTAAGTTAATAATTTTTTTTATTTTTGTAACGAGTTACAGCACCACCAGAAAAGCAAAATAATCCTATTTGATATATATTTCAATAAAAAATTGTTTCTTGGAATAAATCAATTTATGGATTTCAATTTATCACTCATTAAAAACTAAAAAAAAATTGAAATTTTGCAAAACCATCTGGCACATTTCAGATACACACCAAATACAATAAAATTACCAAGTAGCAACAAATTCTAAAATTCAAAAGTTCCTTTCTCTGATTTTATAATTTTCTATACCCAACATAGTTTGACTCCGAAATTCAGGTGTAATTGACTTAATCCGCTTGTGCTCTACACCCATACAAATACCACAAATTTGACACATATTACCAGTGTAATCTGGTTCGAAAATGAAAATGTCAATTTGCCACACATTTGACGTCATCAATGAAACCAATAACATATAAATACATTTTCTCTCATAAAACGCTGTTGAAAATTGGAATTATATGTGGAAAGAAGAACGCATGAATACCTACAAATATATCCTTGTTTGATCTCTTCCATGTAAATATATTGGTAGCGGATGTACATACATATGTATGCATGTATATGCAGTTGTGAGAAATTTTGTGCGTAAAAGCGAGCGTTTTATTTGTTTCGCTGCGCTTGTTGCATAGCAATAAGGCACTTTTTACAAACGAATAAACAGGAAATTAATAGTGAAAAATTAAGACCAAGTAAGCAAAAACTGTAATGCATGCAAATACCATTTGTGTATGTATATGTAGGCACATATACACATGTAAATATAGACATATCTCTGCAAATACAATCGAGCTGGAGCTCCCAATGGAAAATAGGTAAGTGAAAGATTTTGATACCCAACGCACAATTAGTGCCCTTGATAATGGTTGTTTGTGGAAGCCAAGTGGTATCGGGGGCCTCAAATATATATATAAGGAACCAATTTTAGTTAGATACATTTTGAAGAGATATCCCATAACCGCATATGAAATAGTTTGAAGAAGTCATTCTTATTCTGTCTAGCGACGCCTAATTTTGGCAAACTGAGGAACAGTCAACTTTTTATGTACCATTTATGTGGCAATTTGGAAGACTTGACATATAGTGAACGATTAAAAGAGTCTGACTGTTAAGTTAGGTTGGGCTAGTCAGATGGCTTGTCTAAGACAAGAAACTCGGTGGCCTTAAGGCCCTGCTGCTTGCACTTGATTTCCATCCCCTAACTAAGTTTCTTGCACCATTCTCAGACCTTTTTAAGAAGGTAACTAGTCCTTCCAGTGAAACATTTTGCGAATTCCCCAGCTCGGCAAAGAAATAATCGCCAAGATATTTGGCGTGGCTTTTCTACAGTGCAGGCCATTCACAGAGGAGATGTTGTACCGATTCAATTTCTTCTTCATATCCACAGCTGCTGTAGAAGCCATTTTGAGGTGCACCTACTGGCTAGGCTGCCAATAGCGCAGTGACCCGTTATAACACCTGTGAGGACGTTGGTAGTTGATCTGTTGAATCCAAGCAGACATTTTGCCCTTTTAAGCTTCAGTTTGGGCTAGAGCGTTTTGGGGACCCTGCAGTCGAAGTGTACACTTCGTTTAGAGGAATGTGAATGTCCTCTAACGCTCGCTGAAGGTCAAGCTCAGAGCCTTCCCTTGCACATTTAACCGCTCTTTCTTTTCCCTCCACTCCAGAGTGGCTGGGGACAAAGAGTGGTGTTATTTTGTTGGATATGCGAATGCGACCTCCTGCATTCAACACATCTTGGCCAGTGCCTTGATCGCTGCTTGACTATCAGCAAAAATGGTAAGGCCTGCTAGAAGTAAGCCCATTAGTCTTATCGTATCGCTTTGCCTATAGCGTAGATCTCAGCTTGGAAGGCGCTACACCTATCTGGGGCTCTAAAGGAGCAATGTAAAGATAATTGTTCCGAGTGCACTCCCGATCCAGTGCCATTGTGCCTACTGGTGCCCACTATCGTCTGAAATAACTTTGGTCGGTCACTCCTTCCCGTCAAGTATTCATATTTTATAGTTTCTGTTCAGATGGGACCCAGATGTTTTCGAAGCGTCTTCCAAGTGTTCCACAGATAGTACAACTAATGGTTGAACGTAAGAGTTTTCTTTTAGCATGCCTGCTGTCTTAATCCTAGAGGCAGATTTGGCCGCTATCTCTTTAACATATAGTTTAATGGGTGAAATATGAGGGATAACTTCCAGCGCCACCTGAGGTGTCGATCGGAGCGCACCTGTTATTACTACACAAACTAATCGTTGGACTTTTATGAGATTCTTTAGGTAGCATTGTGTCCGCACCGCCTCCTGCCACACGAAAGTTCCATAAGTCAAAATGGGTTTGATGATCGTATTGTACGCCCATAGGCTTATATACGGTTTCAGATCCTATTTTTCAACATTAGAAGCTTTCTTCATCCTTTCCTCGGTGTTCCTTTTCGAAGAAGCTTTGAGTCCGGAATTATGCCAAGATAGGGCTTCGTTGGATAGGGTTAGTGTTACTCCATGGTCATGGACGTTAACTGAAAACTCGTTATCTTATCCCGCTAATAGTCGAGAGAAACTTTCCTGTTATCAGTATGACTACATTGTCCGCATAAACAACTATCTTGACCTTTTTTTTGCTCACGGTAATAAGAAATTCAATTAAGACGAGGTTCCACAAGACTGTCTATTAGAGTTTACACTTTATTTTATGACATTTCGAAATAGCCTCACTTTTTTGTAAGTGGGTGAAAAATCAGAATTAAAGTGCGAGCGAGTCATTTTCAAAAAATCATAACAGAGTAAAATGTAAGAACTTTCTCACATAAAAAAAAGAAAAATAGTTTCATAGAGTCGATATACAAGGTGAAGTCCAAAATAAACAAGACTGACGTCATAAAAATGTTTTTGATGGCGCCATCCTTTTAATTAGTTAGTGCGTTGGAAGTTACATCCATAGCTGACTTCCAGTGAAAGCTTGGTGACATTCGGTTTAGTGGAAGCGAAGTTATTGCGCCTTAAGTGTCAGTATGTTTGTGTCATCGGTACAAAAAGTTTATGGAGATAATTGCCTATCTCGTTATCTCGTGCCAGAGTTCATGAGTGGTTTACACGTTTCAGAGATGGTTGTGATGTGGGACATAAATGACAATGAACATACGGATCGCCCAAAATCAGTAATCACCGAAAACTCAATCGAAATTCCTCGTAAATTTTCAAAAAGGAATCGTTCAAATTCATGGAATTGCAGTTGAATATCTTCAAAACATCGATTTATCGCATCTTAACTGGTCATTTGGGCTTACGAAAGGTCTGCGCACGTTTCATTTCGCTAAAGTTAACTGAGCACCAAAAATTGCTCAGAATTCAACATTCGAAAGACTTCATTAAAGAGCCGAGAAAAGATGAGAACTTCCTTTAAAACATTGTAACTAGTGATAAAACGTGGTGTTTCCAACATGAATCTGAAACTAAGCGTTAAAATGTCGAATGGAATACCCCCGACGAGCCACCACCCAAAATATCGCGTTTGGAGACGTCAAAAATCAAGTCGACGCCTATTTGATTTTACGATTCCAAAGGAACTGTCCACAAGTAGCCCATGCCAACGGGCCAAACCGTCAATGCAATTTTCTATCTTGGCGTTTTGAAGCGTTTGTTGCATCGCATTCGTCGAATTCGCCCTGAATACCACGAAGGAGGAAGCTGACGCTTATTGCATGATAATGCACCATCTCATCGATCTACTCTTGCCACTGATTTTTTCACTAGAAATCGCATTTTAACCATCAATCACTCACCGTATTCGCCTGATATGGCTCCCTGTGACTTCTACCTATTCAGAAAATTGCATTTGGCCATGAAAGAAAAACGTTTTTAGTTCGTAGAGGTCATCCATTCCGGATTCTGGCCAATGACCTGAAACCCTCTTTTGAAAAGCTTTTAAATCGCGCAAAGCAGTGCATCGAGGCTAAGGGCGACTATTTTGAATAAATAAACTCGAAGTTATTAGAACGAAGCTCCTGTCGTTTCCATTTTAGCTCAGTCTTGTTTATTTTGGGCTTCACCTTGTACTCATCTTTCTCGACGGATAATAATTTTTCCGCTTTTCAACTGTTTTCTGTACTTTATTAGTTTTTTATATATGGTTCTGTAAAAAAACTATTATCATCATTTTTTTTAATATGTCTTAGTGATAATTTATTAAAGCTATTCCTATTCATGCAGTGAAGATTTAAGTCCTGGAGGAAGTGGAGAGTGTTGAATACTTTCTTTGCCACTCTACCGCACTTGTCAGAATGCGTCAAGCGCAGTCTAACCGCTTACAGCTTTGGATGTCTGGCAGACCTTGACTGGGATTTGTAAACTACCCACAATATTTCATCAATTATCAGAGAGACAAAGTGATTTCAACACATCGGGAATTAGAGGGGGAGACTTGAGCCCAATCAAGCGCCTAAGCGGGTCCTTCTACGAGTACATCCTTCTTAATGGTGACAACCACCGCAACCTAACTTAATCTACACTATGCCTGGATCTCACGTACCCTTAGTCGCTGAAGCGAAACTTTCCAAACGGAGTATTTTTCCAATTGCTGGTTTAACTCCTCCAAACATAGCACACACAATTTTTATACCGCGCTGTTGCACATTAGAACCATGGTAAATATCGTGCAGCCGAACTTTGTTCAAATGCTTCTTGTCTCCGACTGAGTTGTGAGCATCAGTGAAAAAAAAGTTAAACAATTTCGTTTTTCATGCAATTTGTGGTGTTTTCTCCGATCTCAGAATGGTGTGTTGTCCTCCTTAGCCATTATACAAAAGCGAAAGTTTGGTGTCTGTCACACGGCAGAGATTAACGACTAACGCACTGCGGAGATTAACAAACGAGGAACCCATCCTTAGGCATCACACATTGAGAAAACCACCAGATAGCATCACGAGAATGGCACTGGACGGGAACTTGCAAAGGAGCAGAGGTCGCTGTCGACCAAAAAACACTTGGAGAAGGTCAATATTGCGCGAACTAGCAGATGCTGACATCTCATGGGACGGTGCAAAAATAACAGCACAGAACCGTGTACGATGGAAGAGTGTTGTCGAGGCTCTGAGCTCCCGAGAGGAGTGAACAAGGAACAAAAGAACTACTTCCAGTGTTTGTGGTCATCGTAATCAACAAAGCACTATCTAATTGGCTGGCAATGATCTTTTACAAGCCAATCCTACAAACTCGGTCTGAAAAATTTTTTCGAATTGTATAATCTATCTAAAGATATGGATTTTGTGGGCAAACCTCCAGGGGCGCACTTATCGTAAGCTTAAGTGGATACCAAGATTAGATTATTAGATCAGATCTGTGGGAGGTGGGACAAGTCCAAGCACTCAGTCAGGAAGACCATTGTACTACATCCAGATAGATTACAGTGGAAGGAATAGAGATACAGGATAGATACAGTATCGACGGTAAGACTGAAAAATTTGGTTCAAATCTTTTGGATTTATTGATGAATCTTAAGAGACCCGGAAGAGGAAGAATATGTACCAGGCCAACGCCAAGTCTTATTCCCTTCTAAAGATAGCCCAAAGAGACTGAAATTCTAAGACGTACTTGAATAGTTAGAGAGATATTCACTTCGCTTAAGTCTGGTTAGGTTACTCGTTAAACTACTAAAACTGAAACTCCCAACTTGGGCCATATTTATCCTATCGCTCAGTGCGATTCTGCATATCTCTATAAGTTTTTCGAAGCGAGTGCAATATGCGAATATTGAAAACGAGTATGAGTACGCACACACACTCCTTATTTGCATACTTTGTTTACTTTTTCAGATGAAAGTCTCCATTGCGTTCATAGTCACGCATCGACATTTTAAATAACTGTATTTACAAGCGCATATACCTGAGCCAACGTATGCATTTTTGTTTTCACTCCTTGTATGTGAACTGAATTTGAGCATTGTGGAAAACTCTCTAGAGGAATTCACCAAAAATTGGGGATAAGTGCACAAGCAAGAAAACACCAACTCCAATAGTAGCAGCGCTATGAATATCAATGACTGCAAACTGACATACATTCTGGGGCATATGCACATAAGTATACTTATATATGTGTGCAAGTATGTAAGCATGTAAGTAATAGGGGATTCAGGTCGGGTTCACAGAGTATTGATTTTGATTTTATTTGCTATGCTAGAGGAATATTTAAAAATTATTATTGAAAAAAATTATAAGAATTCGAGACCATTTCCATTTGATAGCTTATGAAGATAAGTACATAAGTGTGACTGCGATGAAAAACTTGAAGTTCGGCGATTTTTATTTATGAAACTCTCTTCTCGTTTCTAAAAATAAAAAATTTATTGAGTTCGATTTTCTGCTAGTAAGCACATCAAAAAAATTCTTGATTTTCAAACGCCTCCGAAAAGGTCTTTTGCGTTCACATCTGCGTAAAGAAATATCTATCACATCCCATTACCTTGCTTCAAAAACCAGGTTCCACCCTTGCATATCCGAAGACTTCGTCTTTTAACACTTTGTGATGCGGAGCTCTTCTCAAAAATAATGAAAAATATACGAACCTAACGTAGGTAATCAAGAAAAGATCACAGATCCTTCAAATTGTTAGCGACGTTATTTAGTGTGAGGTTTGCATTTTAGTAGTGGTCGCGCTCTTCAAGCCATGAGTTCACCGAGTGTAAAAATTGTGGGGGGAAATAGGTTGTCTTATTAACTCTTCACAACAAAACAAGTCTCAGATGCGATCCGTCCAAAATCCCGAGTGAAACAAGGGTGCTCCTTGTCGTCATTATTATTTCTTTTAGTACGCGGCGATTTGCTGAACAAAGTGCTCACAAGCAAACGTGGCGAGCCCTAGAACTTTTACGAATACTTAGAAGACCCAGCGTACGCAGATGACAAACGCTTAGATTTGCAACAAATTTGAACCAGCTCAGTCGAATTTGGCCTTAAAATAAAGCAATCGAATTTGACCTTAAAATAAACGTTAGCTAGACATAATTGCGCCCTTTTTTATTTAACCCGAGGGCTATAGTGACCTACACGTGGATGAGACTGTGTTAGTGAGCGAAAATCCACATGATATTAAAGCCAAACCCTACCAGTGGCAAAACAAACTTGAGTCGCATTGGCTGAAAATAAGCAGGAAAAAGACAGAAATCATACACGGTGGAGATTTTCCACCAGTTCAGCTTCAACAGGCAGATTTTATCTCATCTTTTCTTCCTATTGTGTCTTTTGGGGCATGAACAAACAACAACAACAATATTGCCTGCTAACTTTTTGAAGAAAAGTTTTAATTTCCATGCTTTTGAGCATTTTTTCTTTAAAATTTGGTCTGAAGTAAAAAGTAGCTTAAATATTGGGTTGGCAACTAAGTCATTGCGGATTATTTTTAGAAAATCAAAAACAATTTTTTCATGGAACTAAATAACTTTATTCTGTAATGTATTGCCCATTTTGATTAATCACCTTTTGACATCTTTCAGGCAGCATCATAATCCCACGTTCATAAAACTTCTGGTTTTTATTAGCAAAAAACTGAATCAGGTACGACTTGACATCATCATCATTATTGAAATTATTTTTACCACTCAAAGAGTTTTGTAAAGATCGAAACAAAAAGGAATCAGATGGTCAGAACGATATAGTGGATGTAGCAAACATCTCAACCAAGCTCCAATAATTTTTGCCGAGTGGCCAAAGATGTGTGTGGCCTTGCATTGACATGATGGAATACAATACTTTTCCGCTTTTCTTCAACTGCATCGTTTAATTTCGTAAGTTGTTCAATGTGGACATCAGAATTGATCATTCGGTTGGGTGCTAAGAGTTCAAAGTAGACAATTCCTTTGCAATCCCACCAAACTGATAACAAAACCTTCTTTTGATGAATATCAGCTTTTGATGTTGTTTGAGTTGGTTCACTTGGCCTGCTGCGCGATCTTTTCCACTTGACATTGTTGTAAACAACCCATTCTTCATCGCCAGTTATCAGTCGTTTAAAAAGTGGATCATCTTCATTACGTTTCTTCGCAGCTGTTAATGCGTAGCGTTAAATGCGTTTCTTTCAGTTCGTAAGGGACCCATGTATCGAATTTTTGAACATAGCCACGTGGTTTTAAATGATTACCAAGGCATGTATGTGATAGATGAAGCTTCTCTGCAATCTCACGTGTTGTACTGTGTCTATCCGAATCGATTATTGTTTTGATTAGAGCGTCATCAGTTTCAACTGGACGATCAGAGCGTTTTTCATTTTTGAGTGAAAACTCACCAGAACGAAATTTGGCAAACTAATTTTGACACTGTCGTTCTTTTAAGGCTTCATCACCATAAACACCACACAACTTTTTATGAGCTTGCGATGCGGTTTTCCCTTTGCAGAAATAAAAAAGCAAACTATGATGAAACCCCAAACGAAAACTACGCAACCGATCAAACAACTTTTGCTACTGATTGGCATCTGAATTGCCAACTATGAAATAACAAAATGTGTTTTACATTTTTACTACGTCTGCAAGCCTAAAAATTCAACTGAAGCCTCTCTGAGTGAAATCCGTAAATACTTAGTTGCCAACCCAGTAGTTCAAGATGGCTGCCGCAGAGAAAAAATTAGACATCTTACTTCACCTTTAATTATTGCTTCAGACGGAAAACCATTAAAAAATTAAAAAAAAAAAAAAATTGCAAAATAAAATAAATTATAATAAATTTAATGACAATGCAATTCATTTAATTGCAATTAGAAGAGCACGAGAATATTTTTTTTTCTCCTCATAAAATCTTACTTTAGGAAAAATACTTCAGCATTTTTTTAATTTGAGGCGCTATGAGGGTACCTTCTACGTTCAGCTTAAAACTTGAAACTTAGTAATTTTTTCTGAGAGGCACTCTCGGGTTCCTCACAAAAATTATGGCCTCCCTAATAAACATACGCATGCATGTGTGTATGTAAGTGTTTATGTCTGTATGTTTGTGCATGTAGTGATACCTGAATGAAATCCCCATCAAATTGCATCGCTGCAAATATGTTTGCATTTCTGCACTCTACATAATGCGCTTACAGGCACACATACATGTGTACAAACATATTAACAACAGCATCAACCAATTCATCGCCTGACGCCGTCTGTTGGTATTGGTGTGCAATCGTTGCTTCCTAATTGCTGCTGCAGTTTTGAGCGGTAAATTCTACAGCTCGAGTGTTGGGCAACAGTAGCAATGAAACAATAGCGATAACAACAACAACAACAACAAGAATAAGTTCCATTACCATGGTAATGCCGTGCAATGATTACGTTCACACACACAAACGATTTATTTACCTTTAAACTTCGTAAGTTTGTATGTAAGCGGAGTTGATGAAAGGTTTGGCAGCAAATTACCGCCAACAGCAACAATAAAAACAAAAACAGAAACAGCAAAAACGAACAAACTCATGCACATTTTGCTAGCATACTTTAATATTGGCTGATATTTCTTGCGCCAAACATGCACATATATATGTATGTGTGTGTGCGAATTTGTGTATGTGTGTATACGAATTTGTGTATGTGTGTGTGCGAATTGATGTTTGCATGCAATATTGATGCTGTTAATTGTATTGTAGAACAGAATAATTATTACTCCGATTAGTGCCGCTTGAGATTTATTTTTACATCCACTAAAACATGCGTCTCTAAAACATGCAACTCTATCACTGCGCTCATCATCGTTATTTGCCTCACACTCGCCACTACCTCGCATCTCGATTGCACGCTTTTCAAGAACTTCGCCATGAACTTTCACTCTGACATTCTTTATCAATCGAATTGATGGCAAATGCAGGGCAATAAATTGCGAGTTCGTCAATTGCTTTGCATTTGTAGTTGTTAAGTGGGGAGCGCCTAGTGGTTGGGGTCGCAGTTGTTGTCGTAGCAGGCATACTTGCCGAGTTGTGCTTGGGCCTTTTGAGCCATTGTGTGGAGTTTTATAGCTGCTTCCAGTCGTGAAAATCGCGTGCATAACACCAGCAAACAGCCACCGAAAGAGCAGCAAATTAACGGAATTGGAACTCTTCATTCATTTTGGGATTAGTGGGATTAGTTGGTCAAAGCTGATACACGCATTCCTTTGGTGAAAATAAGAAACGACTTCTTACGTCAACTGAATGCAGCATTGAGACAAGGACGCCATGATTATCTGAGTATTGAAAATTACCTGCATCATTTGTTTCTTTACATATTTTTGGGAAGTTATGGCGAGGGACTCCCTTTTGGCTCTTCTGCGCAGTTGCACTATCTATTTGCAACGTTCACGTCCCTCCTACCCTGGTAACGGGACGCTGTAAGACAGGACGAGTCTATCCATTTATACGCAGATGGTTAAAAGCTCGAGTGCAGGATGGGCGGAAGTGTATACTCAGAGATTCTGGGGATCTGCTTCATACTGCACTGTTTTTCAGGCTGAACTTATGGCAATCATGAAAGCTGCGACATTGGTAAAATGTGATGCGATATCTGGAAATGACATTTTCATTGACAGCCAGGCGACGATAAAATCCCTCACAAAACATTCGACCACCTCCAAGGTTGCCATGAAATGCCGCGGATCTCTTAACGAGATGGCTGAGTCATTTTGCTTCAAGATAATATGTGTTCCTGACCATCGCGATATTGAAGGTAACTATAGAGCCGATTAACTAGCGAAACTCGGCACCAAATTGACCGATGAGTACATAGACACTGACATAGGTAACATGTCAGCTATGCATCCGTGACATATATGTTTATATTTTGAAAGCTATTGTATAATATCTAATTTCTTCCTAGTGCTGAGTGCATTATTCCTTATGGAATTCGTTAAGAGAACAGAAGTCTTTAAACCAGTAGAAGCTGTACTAGAATTCACGGTGAATTTGAAAAAAAGCATACAACTAACCAGTGAGCTATGCCATATATCTACTTATAAATGTACGTTGATCGATTTGCCAATGGACGTAATTTATAAGTTGCCGCCAAATTAATCATTAATGACCCGTCACTCAGGCATAATGATAATCACCCACAGTGGTTTTTACGACAGTCGTCCTTTATTCTAGATCTCAGTAAATATCCGAAGGAAAACACCTGCCCTAGAATTTACCAACAACTATTCCGCGAATGCTTGGCACCTTTACCTCCAGAATGGAGCCTTATTTTCACTGACGGATCAAAATCAGAAGATTACATATCATTCGCGGTTGTAAAATCTAGTGGTGAAACCATGTCAACGGGACACTTACTGCCATTTTCGTCTGTCTATACAGCAGAAGCCATCGCGATATTGAAAGCAGTTGACTGTGCACTTAGCTCTTCATCAAAACCCATAATTTGCACTGACAGTATGTCGACTATAGCATCCATTCTAAACATAAACAATAAAAACCACATCATATCGTGTATCCGTGACAAGTTAATTGCAACCCATAACAAAATTAAAATAATGTGGGTACCAGGGCATAAAGGAATCGCAGGAAATGAACTAGCAGATCTGCGTGCCAAGCTCGCCGGAAAGAACCTTTAATCTCTTTTCAGTTCCTCGACAAGAGGGACTTGCATAATTTAATTTCTTCACAACAGCGTATAAAACAAATGATTGAATGGAAATCCATCCGACACCACTACACGCAAATTAATGGTGATAGAAATGCACCCAAGTACCCATCATCATGCCGATGCAACGATATCAAAGCTTTCGTTCGATTACGCTTAGGGCATACCATAGCCCCACATTCGTATAGGCTATCTGGTATCAACCCCCCATCATGTCAGTATTGTCCTGCGTCAACACTCTCCATCACACACCTGCTCAACGAATGTCCACAGTTCACGTCAATCAGAAGCAACATATTCAATTGCGACAACGCCATTGATCTCTTAAAAACCACTACACCCGAAAACATTGAGAAAATTGCCAAATATCTAACCCTAACGGATCTTCGTAAAGTAATTTAACTCCCTGTAGCTATAGCTCTAAGTAACGTATTATTAGCAATTTAACTGCTATCTCAACTCAGTAATTTCCTATACTTTTTATATAATGTTTCATATTCACACATACTTTTTTCATACCGGTGAGCCGAAGGCCCTGGCACCCAGTGCTCCTTTTTTTGCTGTGCAATAACAATTGTATTGCTGTTTATCATTTTTATAAATAAATAAATAAATAAATAAGTTGCCGCAAAATTAATCACTCTATCGAAAGATTTATAATTTTTGCAATGGCGTCGTACATCAATCAAATTTGACATTTGACACTTGTGAACTAGACAGCGGCAGTATACGAATAGATGAGCAATGGAGCGCGTAAAGGATAAAATAAGATTTACACCACTCAAAATATTTTTTTTTTATTTAGTAAAAAAGTTATTCAAAAACAAAATTGGATGATTAATTTTGCGCCACCATCTATATATAAGTACATATGTATGCTGGCACTTCGCTAGAGTAGTATTTTGAATTGATCTTTCATTAGTTTGCTGTACGTAACTCGAAATGTTATGAAACTTGCAGTGATTACTGAGCATTATGTACTCTCTTACTAAAACAATAAGGAAAGAACATCAAAGAGAGCATAGCAAATAAATAGTTTATTCTCCAAAAATTTTCAGAAAAATTAAATTTGCTTCCCAAATTCTTTAAAATATATTTTATTGTAAAAAATTAAAAAAAGGTATGAGAATGTTAAAAAATACCGGAGATATTTCAGAAAGAAATAGAATTTTTAAAATAAAATTCGCTCCCAAATTTTTTTTTATATTTTATGCTAAAAAATTAAAAAAAAAAAATTATAAAAATGGGAGATATTTCAAAAAGAAATAAAATTTGTTTCCCAAATTTTTCCAATAAGAGGTGTTATTCCCATAAAATATCGTTGCTTGTGTGGCACGTAGCGCCGTCTTGTTGAAAATAAATTTTGTGCAGATCAATACCATGCAATTCCGGCTATAAAAAATCGTTAATAAACTCTCGATAGCACAATCCATTCACCGTAACTGTTGCTCCAGCTTCATTTTCGAAACAGTAAGGTCCAATGACTCCGCTGGACCTTAAACCGCACCAAGGAGTCCCACATTGAGGATAGGGAGGCTTTTCAACAATAACTTTTGGATTTTCTGAGCCCCAGATCCGACAACTTTCAAACATGGCGGCGAGGAGCAGTTAAGGTGCATGCATCAGCGTCTATGCAAAATATGGTCGGATGAAAGCATGCCTGCCGATTGGAATTTAATTGTGCTCTGCCCAATCCATAAGAAGGGCGATCCTACAACCTGTGCCAATTACCTCGGTATTAGTCTTCTAAATATCACCTATAAGGTTCTAGCGAGCGTATTGTGTGAAAGGCTGAAGCCCACCGTCAACCAACTGATTGGACCTTATCAGTGTGGCTTCAGACCTGGAAAGTCCACCATCGACCAGATATCCACAATGCTCTAAGTCTTGGAAAAAACCCAGGAAAGGAGAATCGACACACACCATCTTTTCGTCGGCTTCAAAGCTGCATCCGACACTACGAAAAGGAGTTTCCTGTATGTCGCGATGTCTGAATTTGGTATCCCCGCAAAACTAATACGGCTATGCAAGATGACGTTGCTTAACACCAGCAGCGCCGTCAGAATTGGGAAGGACCTCTCCGAGCCGTTTGATACCAAACGAGGTTTCAGACAGGGTGACTCGCTGTCGTGTGACTTCTTTAACCTGATGTTGAAGAGAATCGTACGAGCCGCAGAACTTAATCGCTCAGGCACAATTTTTTATAAGAGCGTACAATTGTTGGCGTATGCCGATTATATCAACATCATCGGCCTTAACAACCGCGCTGTTAGATCTGCATTCTCCAAACTGGATAAAGAGACAAAGCGAAAGCGTCTGGTGGTGAACGAGGACAAAACGAAGTACCTCCTGTCATCAAACAAACAGTCGAGCCACTCGCGTATCGGCACCCACGTCACTGTTGACAGTTATGATTTCGGGGTTGTAAAGGACTTCGTATACTTAGGAACTAGCATTAACACCGATAACAATGTCAGCCTTGAAATGCAACGTAGAATCTCTCTTGCCAACAAGTGCTACTTTGGACTAAGTAGTAAAGTCTTCTCTCGTCGAACAAAACTAACACTGTACAAGACTCTCATCATGCCCGTATGGCGCAGAAGCGTGGACGATGACAACATCCGATGCAGCGACGCTTGGAATGTTTGAGAGAAAGATTCTGCGCAAGATTTTTGGACTTTTGCACGTTGGCAACGGCGAATATCGCAGGCGATGGAACGATGAGCTGTATGAGCTTTACGACAACATAGACATGGCACAGCGAATAAAGATCCAGCGGCTACGTTGGCTGGGTCATATCGTCCGAATGGATAATTACAAACGCTCCGGCTTTGAAAGTATTCGATGCGGTACCAGCTGATGGTAGCAGAGGAAGAGGAAGACCTCCTCTGCGTTGGAAAGATTGGAGAAGGACTTGGCTTCACTTGGTGTGCCCAATAGGCGCCGGTTGGCATGAGAAAGAAACGACGAGCAATATTTTCTGCTGTTCTTGAGCGACGTGCACGGGTTTTCTTCTTCACATCACTAAATTGTCCCAACAGCTTGAATTTTTTCACCAATTTCTGTATTGCGGTCCGACAATGGCCCGAAAATGTTCGAGTTTTATGAACCGTCTCTGCCAAATTTTCACCAAAATAACACGTGTTATTGGAAACCCTTTATTTTATCCTGAAAGAAAAATGTTCTTCTGAGTTTTTTTAGTCCACTTTTCGCAGAACACAGACGTGATGACCACTTCTGCACTCCCGAATCATATTTAAAGCACAAAAATATATAGAAAACCAATTTTATATAAAAAAATCCATATAGGCCTAAGTAATCTATGCTCAATGTTGGAATGTAAAAAAAAATCAATGGTACGCACGAAGTACAAGCCAAATCAAATGCTTATTTTCTGTGTTCCAACTTATAAATGCGAATTTCAACTGCATGCTGCAATGAATACACGAAAGCAACAGGATTATCGCAAAAAGTGTTTGTAACGATTCCACCAAAGAACATAGCCTCATTTGAAAAAGTATGGGCCAAAGTGGCGTGCTGGATTAGCAACAGCGCCAAATGAGCGCCTAACAACGCAATCAAGTGGGAATGAAAGGATTGCATTGCTGCTATTAGAGATGCTATTGTAGCCCTATTTTGCGCCGCTCACTTGCTTGTTGCATTGTTTTAATTAGCTGCTGCTGTAATTTCAGCTTATTGTGTCGAGGCACAGCTGTATTGTCGACAAATAACTAGGCTGCCAAACCGTTTTGCTGTAATCACTATTAGCACTATCCGTGTTTTTTGTTGTTGTTTTCGTTGTCTTTGTTATCGCTACTTTTGCTTATATGAAACTAGGTATGTACCACTAAATATCTATGCTTATATGCCCTTAATTATACGCCAGTTCATTCTTTTAGCCATTTATTATACAGATAAGCCTCCGAGAGTAGTCTGCTTTCAGGCGCTGCAGGCATACGTCTTTTTACTTAAAAGCTATTCATTTGCCCGCTAACCACAAGCAAATTTAAGCCACAATTCATTTGTATAGCTAAATGTTGGCAACAAACTTTACAAATAACTAGCAACAATAACAAATTCAGCAAACGCTCGGCTGGTTAAGGTCAATAATCCTCCACTTGGTCTCTCTCTTTCGGTGGCTCTCTAGTGATTTTGCATTGTACATGAAATCTTTATTTTATTACTGTTGTTGTTAAATTGTGCTGTGGGTGTGTATTGGTGTATTTGTGTTGTTGTTGTTTTTTATTGTATTTTATGTTAAGTCTGCTACTGTCAAGCGGGTTTCTCCTTAATTGCGCTTATTGAAATTGCAAAATTATTAATTAACCAGCACAGACGCTGGGGACTCCTATGTGCACGCGGATGTAAGTGAGCAGCAGTGAACTACAAACAGGAGCATTTAAATGAAGAAACATATTGCGGGTAATGAACAGTATAAATGATTAAATTAAATGTTGAATGAAGAGGATTCAAAGGTCGAACACAAAAACGCCTTTCTAAAGTAGAAAGAAGTTAAGAACTGCGGAGCAACACTCGGTACGAAAAGGTATGCCTTCGAGGTATACAACTTTTGATAGACTTCGACATACGTCGACGAATTGACATTTCAGCATCTTCTTGAACACTTCGCTCTATGAAATTCGCTAAGGGATTTTTATTTTTCAAAGTAAATTTGCAATATTTGAACACGGTTTGATATTCTTAGCCGTCAAGCCATAGTTATTGATATGGATTATTGTCATGCAGCTAAAAGGACACCCGGTATATATCTTTAGTTAATAAGAAATTAATATTGGAGATTGGTATTTATTTAAGTACTATGAATGTTATTTTTCTTTAATACAAACTTTTACTTGAAAAATTTTTGACACTAAGAACTTTTTTATATTTATTTTTTATTTAAAGAAAATATAAATTTTTTTAGTGTTTTTTTTTTAAGTTCGATGTATCATATCTATTGTAATTTAGAAATTCAAAATTTTTAAGACCGTTTTTTGAAATTTGTTCACTTATTATACTCGTAAATTGGAATTTGAGAATTTGGAACTTTGATGTCTATGAATTTTATTACAGAGTCCGGCACTCGAAGTGTAGGCAATTAAGAAGGCTATAAACTTAGTTTGGAAAATTACTTTTATTCAATTCAAAGTAAAAAATATGTGAAAATAATACAAAATTAAGCATCAACTTACTCTTGCTCGATATGACCACCTTTTGCCTTGACTATGGCCTTGAGACGGTCCAGCAACGATTCGCAAGCTGCCCGAAAGTGACTTGCAGGTATTATAGCCCACTCGCGAACAATGGCTTTTTTCAGCGCCTCGAGACTGTTGATTCTTTTAGTTTGGTCCTAAAAAGTATATATGTTTGACGTTTGCTGAAAAGAAGAAATTAATTGAAAAAGTAGAAGGAGGTGAGAAGAAAAGCGATTTTGCAAAAGAATTTAAGATTCCTCTCAGTACTCTCTCAACCATAATAAAGAAAAAGGAGAAAGTTACTGCTGCTCAAACTGGTGGAGCACGAAAAAGAACAACTAGAGGAGAATTTCCTCGTCTGGAAGAAAGCCTGGCCATTTGGCTTAGACAGTGAAGAGGACAAAAAGTATCTATTAGAGGACAAAAAGTATCTATCTAATAAAGCATTTGTTAAAGGAAAAAGCAAAAGAGTTCGCGTCTACTCTAAGCATACAAAACTCTGCCGCAGGAGAAGACTCTGATTGAAAACTATGATACTCGAGGCATTTTCAATACTGATGGGGAAATTTTATCTGCGACAGATATGCATAAAAGGCCAATGATGAAGATGAAGACGATACATCAGAACCTTTGGCAGAGGTGTCAGTTAAGGTAGCAAGAGGCTCACTCGATAATTTACAAAGCTTTTATCTACAAAACGAAACTGATGAAATAGCATATCGGGCACTTTTTCTCCTTAAAAAAATTATTAAAAAGTCTGAGCAACAGCAATGTGCTTCGAAGCATACCCGTATAAATGAGTTTCAAAGATTAATTAATTCACATTATGAATATGTAAAACATTAGCAGTTAAATAAAAACACTTTATAATTGGAAGCTTTATTTATTTTCTCTCAAAAATGTCGAACCATTTCACATTTCTAGCACTCGATAATTCGTAATATTTTAAGAGTCCCTCGAATTTCGAATTAACGCGTGTCGACTGTATATTTTTTAATAAATTCTTGGCAGTTAATTGAAAAGAATTTGGAAAGTTTAACGAAAACCAATGCAATGCAGGGTGGCCCATATGAACTTGAATTACCATATTTTTTGACTGTGATATTTCCAACACTGGTCACATTTCGCTTACTCAACGCTGAGAAATATTAGAAAATTTACAAAAAAAATAGTATTTTCAGCCGAAATGGTGATGCTATTCAGCCGCCTAGGAATTGCGATTTGACCCCATTGGAGACGATTAAAGGAGGGAAACATGAAATGAGTTGCCATTAGTGCCAAACGGTGGCGTTAATCGGGATTATCGCCGGAGTTAATTCTGATTAAAATTTTAATCAGACAGATGGCTATTACGCGGATTAGTGAACAGCTGATTTGTTTATTGGATAGTTTTGTCAGTAAAAGATAGACCTCAGGTCACAAATACGGTTATTAGCTGCTCTGTTACTAAAAAATAATGATTTATTTAAAAAAAACTTAATTAGCAATTTCTCAAGCTGCTTCCAATATGAAAACAATTAATGAAATTTCGAGCGTGTTAGTGCAAACTAGCATTATATCCAGTCTTTCTTGTTCTTGTTCTTGTTCACAACAGGCATTAACTATCAATTTTCGGCAATGTTTCTATCGAAATTTCCCATAATCCGCTTAAACTATGAGAATTAAGTGTAGTTGCCAATCCGCATTTATTGCACTTAATTCTTGAGATAATTCCGAATTACGTCGTCAATCCCAATTAACGCCACCGTCTGTCTAGGCTATAAGTGCTGAAATGCTGAAGCTCGCGAAAATTACTAAAAAATTGGGTTGACAGAATCCACTGCTCTAAATCCAAGCTTAAAAGTCACTTGAATAGAATTGTATTCCATGTTTAGTGGCAAGGTTTACTCTTTCCAATAAAATAAAAATTCACTAAAAAATTGTCATGCATCTTTTATTTATAGCTAAATTAAATTGAATTCCATTTCATATAGGTCAAACAAAAAACAATAATAAAGGATTCCCTTTACATATTATAATTCACGCCATATAACTCTCTCGATGCAAAAGAAGCTTCTAATAAAGCATTTCCGAAGGCCATTGTCAAATGTACTCTTATGCATCGCAAATTTGTGAGCCTCGTCTGAAAGAGGAGAACTATTTACTCAAAGGGGTATACTACCAAGTGCAGTAGTTATTCCAAGCCAAGCCAAAAAAACAGCACTTACATATACATATATTTATTTAGGGATTTTATATTCCCTATAGAGCTGAGACATAACATATTCGGATTACTAACGGATACGTCACGCCAAAAATATTGAACTCCGCTAGTCTACTAAAGCAGGTGCAATGATAATCTCCTTAAAAACTGAAAAGCTTGCGTTAATTCACTCGGATAATTCACTCATTTCTCCGAGTAGCAGCAGCAGTAATAATATAATCCACATTTGAAATTCCAAGCCATCCTAACAGCGGTAATGATAAATTGCACATCATCACTTCGTTTGGAATGAAACGCGAGAGCTGTATGGCATACATATTAAAGGGGTATTCCATGCCAAATCAAACTGAGTTAAGGTAGAGGTATCCAAATTCTTTGATACTCAATAAAAATATTCAACCTCTGATAGTCTTTGAATTCTACCCTTTATTGGGAATTTGGTCGAGTTCCTTCTCCTATTTGTTTTGTTGCCGAAAATGGGCTAAAAGAAAACTGTTTTTATAAGGGACAATAATAGAAATAAATATAAAAAATCGTACATATATATTAGTTTATCAGAACTTAAACTTTATAAAAACATTTATTTTAATTTACAAAAATTAGTGTATAAAAAATCACGTGAGCCAAAGTACAATGAAAAAAGGTTGCTCCACGGTCTGTATCATTTCTCTTTGAAATGTTGATGGATCTGTAAAAGTAAAAAAATTCTTGTAAAATAAAGTTGTAATTATAGTCTATCGAGCCGGATTTTTGAATTTCGAAAAATTTTACAATTTACGGCATTTAAAAAAAAAGTATGCGTTTTACGTCATAAACGTCAAAACTCTTTAGAGTATTTAGAAAAAAACTACATCAAAAAATATTATATTAAAAACTGTATGAGTTGCAGACCGTGCCGGAAAAAGTAGTTTCGAGAAAAACGAGTTTAAACTTTCAACTGCCTCAAACGAAGGACACCTACTGTGCGCATCAAACTCTCGTCGGGCAGTTACATTTTTTACCATAACTTTGTATCTATGGGGAATTTTTACATCGACTTCCACAGAAATACGCCGAATACCATTAAGAATAATAACACGGTGCAACACTGAAAATACACCTGATAAATTACACACTGTAGGTTGTTTATATGGTCGAATAACGCATAAAAATATTTTTGTTATATTTTTTGTACCCTCCAATTTTTATTTATTTATAAAAACCCGTTTTTTCAGACTTTGCGCGGTAATCTACGGATATCTCAGTCATTTTTCCACCGATTGTCAATATTTTATATGTTTTGAAAAGGATATTGTCAGACCTTTCAAATGATGTACAACAAGTAATTATTCAAACTTGTTAGTTGTGATTTTTATTTGATTAAGCCTGGAGAAAGTGCTTTTTTTATCATTTTTTTAATTTTAACAATTTTTTATTGCATAATTTTACAACAAAATTAAAGATGTTTGTTAATATTCTTTGAGTGCATTTATTAACGAAGAAGTTAATGTATTACTTTCAATAATCGGACAAAAATTGCGTAAACTACGCTAGTTTTTCGTTAATAGAAAATATGGGCCATCATGTGTATTGCAGTGTGTACAATGTATTGGTCATACATTTTTTGTCAACTTTGAAAATTGGGATGAAGTTGTTCTGACTTGGAGTAAAAAGAACAATCATACTTGTTCATCGCTGAATTTTCCAAGGTTCTCCGGAAAGAAGTCTAAATGTGAATGCAAAAAGTGAATTTTGATGGACATTCTACATCCCATGTCTCCGTAGGCCCGTAAAAATTCATCCACGACGGCAACGTAGTTGTCACTTCTTTTTTTCCCAAAAAGTTTTCACAAAGAGAAATGAAACTCATCCATGCTCTTCTTTCCACCGGATTCAGTTTCTCAGTGAAATTTCCATCCTTCATGATTTTGCGAATTTGCGGTCCAACGAATATCCCTGCACAATAACGGAAAATTTTGTATATTGTACAATAATACAATAGGTTATATTTCCATGAAATATGCACATCAATTTTCTAATAATTAAAAAATTGTTTTCATTTCAGACGATTACTTGCTACTTTCATTTTATTTGAAATGGAATACCTTCTTTAATTTTGGCATCACTCAGCTTAGGGAAAGTCGTTTTTAAGTGTGAAAAAGCTTCACTGTCTTTATCTAGACGTTTCACAAACTGCTTCATGTAGCCGAGTTTCAAGTGAAATGGCGGTAATATGATTTTATCAGCTTTTACTAATTGAATGTTAACAACAAGGCATTTTTTCTATTTACGGAGAACTAGCGTAGTTTACGCAATTTTTATCCGATTATTGAAAGTAATACATTAATTTCTTCGTTAATAAATGCACTCAAAGAATATTAACAAACATCTTTAATTTTGTTGTAAAATTATGCAATAAAAAATTGTTAAAATTAAAAAAATGATAAAAAAAGCACTTTCTCCAGGCTTAATCAAATAAAAATCACAACTAACAAGTTTGAATAATTACTTGTTGTACATCATTTGAAAGGTCTGACAATATTATTTTCAAAACATATAAAATATTGAAAATCGGTAAAAAAATGACTGAGATATCCGTAGATTACCGCGCAAAGTCTGAAAAAACGGTTTTTTATAAATAAATAAAAATTGGAGGGTACAAAAAATATAACAAAAATATTTTTATGCATTATTCGACCATATAAACAACCTACTGTGTGTAATTTGTCAGGTGTATTTCGTTTTTTTTTTTGTAGCACAGTGTAATCTGTAAAAAAATAGAATTGATTTTTTGAAAATGCTGGACGTATGTAACTCCTTAATGCTTTTCCCCAAATGAAGGGACCTACAATTTTATGCCGCCTCTGAACGGTAGATGTTTTTTTTTATGAGTGGTGGTTTTTTCATAGCAAAAATATGCAGGTTTGCCATTGCCTACCTAGGGCTGACAGCTAAAAAAAAAAACTTCTTCTATCATTTAATGTTTCATAGCCGAGTTTTCGAGCCGTGCGCTACCGCATGCTAGTCACTAGTATTATGCGGATGACCCCACCACTCGCTTTATGGCGCTCAATAAGTAACAGATTTGACTCAAGCAACTACAAAACTCAATACGTTTACTCACCGCTCATATCAGCTTTACACTTTTGTTCTCTGCCCTCAGTCCGCATTTCTCCTAAAAATATTTACTCGTAATACAAAAACCCCTTATCATGTGGAATAACCCCTACATTTTATTGCATGGCACAGTTTAATAAGTGCACTTATACTTAAATGTATGTCTTTATGCAAATAATGAATTTGTTATTGTCGCAGTGGATTCAGCGATGGATTGAATTATGTTTAAAGAGTTTAAAATGTGTTTACACTCATTCGCATGCTAATAAGTTTATTAACATATTTATGGCAGAATACAAACCACACACACACACGGAGGGGTACTTAAATTTACACTTCATTTACATATACACACACACATACAAATAACTATACGAAATAGTAAAAAATTAATGTATGCAATTAAGGAGGAAAGTGCAAACAAAACCTAGCACATTTGATGGCGAAAGAATCGGAGCGATGGAATGGCGGGGTATTTCAAACGAAAGCGACATTGCCAGGAGCAGCAGTGCACTGTATGCCATAATATGCGATTTTGAGTCAAAACATGAATAATTAATTGAGCAACTTTTTGAACATATGACGCCTGAAAATATGTAAACACACAATTTTGGAAAATTTCAACCGATCAGTTACTTAGAGAAAGTGTGGAAATGTCAAGGTAGTCGCAAGGAATGGACAGTTTCGACGGCAGAGAGGTTAATTAAGCTTAAGCAGGCATTCGGAAAAGTCCTTAGTGTCATTTATGATAGTCTATCTTCAAGAACCGGACATATGTTTATTATGTCGAAGTCTGAATAAATACCGTCAGATTTATAAGCTTTGGAAATGGCGTCGTACGTCAATCATATTTGACACTTGCAAACTAAACAGCTGTAGTATAAAAACAGACAAGCAATGAAGCATGTAAGAGTGAAAACAAAAGTTTCTATCAAACAAACTCTCTTTGTTTTTAGTAAAAAAGTTATTCAAAAACCAAATTGTGCGAGATTAACGCGGCTCTCATGAGGAAGCTGAAGTTCTTCGTCTGCAATAAGCGCTGACTGGAATCCGGTAATCACTATTTCTGAGTTTCTAAGATTGCTTAGAAAAAATATTTAAAGTAATTTTTAGCGGCAGGCTAATCACCTACCCAGTCAGAAATCAAATATATTAACGTAGCCAACGCAGTACTAACGTCTTGTCGAGGCCCTATACTCCCGGGACGTGTGAACAAGGAAAGCACAAAAAAACAAAAAAAAAGTTCGTATGATAGTAAAAAAATGGCACTACAATTAGTGCGCTGTTTAATTTTGTGAAAATTTCTCCTAAGTCCAATGACACTTTTCGACAAAATTTGATAGTTGATTTTGATTAATTAACAAATGTTCGACATGTTTTTTTTCGTATGGAAGAAGGCACCTAAGACCTGTCGGCAAAAAAGTGCCAAAAATTAACGCGATTTTTGAACCACTTGAAAATTGCTTTTAGACCAAAATTTAATGGGATATAAAACTACATACCGGTAATTCTTTTTTTAATTCAAAAGTGTGAAATTTTGAGGCAAATTTGTTGAATTTATTCAAGGTCGCAAAATGTATGAAGCCTGGATTTATTTGGTTTAATATATATATATTATATATTTTATATTTTAATTAAAAAAAATATATACAAGGTGAAGTCCAAAATAAACAAGACTGAGCTAAAATAGAAACGACAGGAGGTTTGTTCAGATAACTTCGAGTTTTTTTATTCAAAATTGTCCCCCTTGACCTCCATACACTATTTTGCGCGATCTGAAAGCTTTTCGAAAGAGTGTTTCAGATCATTGACCGGAATCCGGAATGTCCTTTAAGATGTCGGTGCAAGCCTTTTGGATGGTCTCTACGGACCTTCCTTTCATGGCCAAATGCAATTTTCGAATAGGTAGAAGTCACAGGAAGCCATTTCAGGCGAATACGGTGAGTGATTGATGTTTAAAATGCGATTTCTACTGAAAAAATCAGTCAGAAGAGTGGATCGATGAGATGCAATAAGCGCCAGCTTCCTCCTTCGTGGTATTCAGGGCGAATTCGACGAATGCGATGCAACAAACGCTTCAAAACGCCAAGATAGAAGATTGCATTGACGGTTTGGCCCATTGGCATGGGCTCCTTGTGGGCAGTTCCCTTGGAATCGTAAAAACAAATGAACATCGACTTGATTTTTAACTTCTCCAAACGCGAATTTTTGGGTGGTGGCTCGTCTGGGGTCTTCCATTCGGCACTTTGACGCTTAGTTCAAGGTTCATGTTGGAAACACCTCGTTTCATCACCAGTTGCAGTATTGTAAAGGAAGTTCTCGACTTTTCTCGCATCTTTAATGAAGTCTTTCGAATGTTGAATTCTGAGCCATTTCTGGTCTTCAGTTAACTTGTGCGGAATGAGACGTGCACAGACCTTCCGTAAGTCCAAATGATCATTTTAAATGCGAAAAATCGATGTTTTGGAAATATTCAACTCCGATTGCATGAATTTCAACGATGATTTTGGTTCATTTTTGATAGATTCACGAACAATTTCGATGGAGTTTTCGGTGATTACTGATTTTGGGCGGCCCGTGGCCCGTATGTTCAATGTCATTTATGTCCTCACAACCATCTCTGAAGCGTGTAAACTACTCATGAACTCTGGCACAAGATAAATAGCCATGGCCATAAACTTTTTTCATCAATTCCAACGTTTCGGTAAACGTTTTACTCATTTTAAAACAAAATTTGATATTAGTTCCTTGTTCGAAACTCATTTTTGTACCGATGACACAAACATACTGACACTTTCGACCCAATAACTTCGCTTCCACTGAACCGAATGTCACCAAGCTTTCACTGGAAGTCAGCTGGGGATGTAACTTCCATCTCCTTAAAAAGATGGCGCCATCAAAAACATTTTTATGACGCCGGTCTTGTTTATTTTGGACTTCACCTTGTGTATTCCTGAAGTAAAAAAAGCCTTGCTTTTTTCTCGCATTATTTCATCGAAAAGTGGAAGAAGCTTTCGAAACTTTTACTTCACTTAATATTTGCAATCAAGCACCCCAAAAGCTAAATTTACGAGTGTGGGGAAACCAACTTATAGCATATCTATGAATTTTGCGGACTTTTGGCCTAAAATCAATCCTTCTAGCCCATTGTGCAGTGACACAGCCTGGACTCATTAAAAAATGATAAATTAGCTATAATATGAAAAAAGCGAAAATTAAGCAACAAAATACAACGCCCAACAAAGCAACACTTATGAATAAAGTGGCATAGCAAAGTAAATGTACAGTACATTAATGACAAAAAAGTTGCTGATGCAATTTAGGTACCTCAGCATATACACCGTGATCAAAAAGGTCCCGGAATATATTCAGAAAATACAAAATTCAAGTTTATGGTACTTCTCAAAAGTGATATTATCGTCTTCTCCAACGAACTTATGCCAGCCTTTGATCCAGTTCTCGAAACATTTCTGAAACTCTTTTTTTTGGATTTTTTATCAAATGGAAAACAATTGCAGGAAGCCATATCAGGTGAATTCGATGGCTGCTGGATGGTATTCGTTTGGTTCTTGATCAAATATCACGCATAATGACGGCACAAAACCTTTCTTTTTTGGATAATCCATGAAAACTGTCAGCATTGCTTTCTTTTATGACCGTAAACGAAGTGGTTTTTTGGTTTGGTTCCTTCGGAGCTACCCACTCCCTCTCTTGATTTCCGGATTGTGTGTCGTATTCATAAACCCATGTATCGTCTCCCTAGTGAGTTGGGTCGGATTCAGATTTTGGACATGGCCGATATCACCGCGGTTCCTGTTTTACATGAAATTCTGGTTTTTCAGGTCTATCAGCAATGTTCAAGATCTCTGCTAGCTCTCTGATAGTTAATTTGTGGTTATTGATCAACTTGTCTTTCACTTTATTGATGATGGACTCACGATCACTTCTGAAGCGTTCAGAAACGAATGTAAACGGCTGTTTTCTTTAGAGTATCACTACTGAAACAGTTTTCCCACATTTGTATGGTTTTCGCACCATTTAATCCATTTTTTAAATTACAAAAACACTTTCAGAGGTAGATTTACTCAAGATAGAGCAACTTTTATTAATGTCAATGCATTGACGATAAAATTTTGGTAGAAATGATAATCCGAAATGTGACAACCTAACAAAAAAAAAGAACTTAACCAATTCACTTAGTCACCTGGCGGTTGTTCTGGGAACTTTTTCATCAAGGTGGTATCAGCATTTACATACCTATAAGCAAGTGTACATAGTTGATATGTTCTGATGTAGCGGGTGTTTGATTTAAGTACGCAATTAGGCAGAAATTAGCCCTAAACACAAATCCAAATCAACTTCCAGTTGATTTTCAGCTCATTCACCGAGCGTAAGACGCAAACGTTCGGTAAGTTGGCTGCACAGAATTTGATTTTCGGCAATAAATTTCCACGCTGTGTAATCGTTGTTATTGTGTGTTGCTTGGAAATATTTACAGTGACCCACAGCTTATTTGATGCAGGTAATACTTTTTTAGAAAAAGAAAATCACTTGATGTTTATTAAATTTACGACTTGTAATGAGATATATATGTACTGTTTAGCACTGCAGAAAGCACAATAACAAAAACAAAGCTTGCTGAAAAAATTTAGAAACAAATAATATAGTTTTCTCATCAACATATGCTCACAGCTTAAATGATGCAGTGTATTTTATATTTTCTCTGAGAATGCAATAACAGTGAAATGTATTTTTTTCTGTTTAGCTTAGCGCCTTAAGTCATTCTTAAAAAATTTTATAAAGAAAAGTTGAAAAAATTTAAATTTTTTAAAATGGGAAAACGAACCTCACTTGAAAAAAAGGGAAGACGTTGTTCGACATTATAAAGAGGGCGAAAGCCAACGAAAAACTACAGAATTGTTGCTATTAGTCCTCAACTGCGCAGCACATCATAGAAAGGTTTCGCCACGAAAACAGGATAGAAGAAAAGGGCAGATCTGCGCCAAATAAAATATTTAATGACGCAGATAAGAGGTGGATTGTTCGCAAAGTTAAAGAAAACCTCGATTTAAGCGTTCCAAAATTAATGAACGAAGTCGAAAAATACTTAGGCAAGAACCCTGTAACCCTAAAACTGTTCGTAGAGTTCTGCGCGAGGAAAATTTTCATGGAAGGACTGCCCGAAATAAGCCGTCGATTAATGCTCGTAATAGAAAACAAATAATAGAGTTTTGCAGACAACATTTGAACAAAGACATTTTGTTCTATGAGTCCGTTGTTTTTAAGGATGAAAGCAAGTTTAACCTTTTCAGGTCTGGTGGGAAGTCCTGCGTTTGCAAAAAACCAAATACCGCGCTTCAACCATGTAATTTGCGTTCTACAGTTAAATACGACGAGGGCAGTGTGATGGTATAGGGTTGCATGTGCTATTCAGGAAATTTAATATTTATCGATGGAAACGTGGACGAAGAGATGAATCTGGATATGCTAAAAGATATTTTAGTACAAAGTGCTGATAAAACGGGCATAAGGAATTCGTTTAGGTTCTACCAAGACAATGATCCCAAGCACACGTCTGATATTGTAAAAACTTGGCTTATCTGGAACTGCTCACATGTAGTACAGACACCAGCACAGAGTCCAGATCTCAGAATCTGAGAATTTGTGGTCAGTACTGGAAAATAAAATAAGAAACCACATATTCCTAATACATCTGATCTGAAACAGGCACTACAGGAAGAATGGGATAAAATTAGTTCCGTTTATACAGCAAATCTTGTAGAATCTATGAATTCCCGATTAAAATCTAAATCACCTCACTAAGTATTAGCAGTAATCATGAAATCGAAATATTAACGTGTTTGTGTTTTTTGAATACTTTCAATTTAGTGCATCATTTAAGTTGTGACCTCAAAACTGTAGCTGAATTATTTTAATATGGCATATATCTTTCTTATGAAGAAACATTTTTTGTTATTAAATAATGTCATTTTTCTGTAATGGAAATACCATAACATATATTTGGTATTTTAATAATTTTGTTTGGCTGCATCATTTGTATTTAATTGGTAAACTTTGTTTGACGGCTACTCTTATCAAAAGTTCTATATGCCCAGGTAAAACACCCTATACATAAACACACATTTGCACATATTTGGGTGTGTGCGAAATAAATCGCGTTCGTATTTTAGCATTCATTCGGGCTTATGCCTTAAGTAAATGTGTATTTGTATGTAAGTGAGCGCACGTATGTATGTATGTATGTGTCTGTTTCCGCGCGCAATGCTGCATTGCACATTTAATGAGCTGCGGGTAGTGATATAACTCAGTGACATGTTGCATTCATTATTTTGCAATGACTACTACATACACACATACTCGTATATACAATTTGTTGCTTCTTATAAATACTAAAATAATTAAGTTAATTACTTGAATGGGTGATTGATTGACAATTTGATATGAAATAAATATAAATAAAGCCTGCTATCGAGGCGGTCAAACGCTTTCTGATAAACCCCAACTAATACCCATTTTCGTTAGGTTTAGTAGATTCAATAATTTTTACCACATCCATCAACTGATTACTTTACTTTAAGAACAGGATGAGCTTAATTTAGCTGATGGTTGCAATGCTGAACCCAAATCAATTGGCAAACAATTTTAAATATTGAAATTTTCTCATCCTTAAGGAATATTTTTTGAGTTTAATGTATCGGCAGTTTTTTTACGAGTCTGACAACTTAAAATAATAATACAAGCCGAAATATTTCTGGAATAAATTTTTTTTATTACAAACTGGTAGATGATTTCATGATATTTATTTTTTGAGTATAATATCTGACATATGCGCGCCGCGGCTACGAGTTACATAGTCCAATCAATCAGTCCAATTTTAGACTACTATTTCCAACAAATCTAGCCGTATGGCGTTAAAGATGGCTTGAATACTGGAAAATCGATTGTTAAGCGCGGTGTATGGCAAGTTGCGTCACCTGAATGAAGCAAAATGTCTTCGATCGTTGGCTGATTAATTTTAGAGACAAAAGTTCAGTTAGCATGGCTGCGCTATCGACCCATTCATAGTAATGAAACTATGAACTTCGCAAACAGATTTTTTTCTTTTCAAAGTAAATTTCCATAATTTGGAAGCTTTGTTCTGGCGTTAAGGGGTTAGGGGTAGTCAGAATAGTCAATGTATGTTTTGTTGCATTTTCTTAAAATATAATATCTTAAAAATATTGTGTGAAAATTTGAATTGAATCCGACAATTAACAAGGGCGCTCCGGAGAGCAAGTAGCTAGCAGCAGCGGCAAGCAACCGACTTCTAACGATAACACTCAAAACGGTAGAATTCTACGTCGGCAACAGCAAATTGATATTTTGAAAGCTGCTATGACAGCTGAGGTACTATTACATGGCCCAGGAATAGAGGACATAGTGTAAGTAATTAAATAATTCCTATAACTCTACATAAATCGATGGTAAAACTTTAAATGCGTCTTTCTCAAAACTATGTTTTTTGAACTGGTGATCCCTGCGACTTAAAAACCGCTTGGTAGATTTCAATAAAATTTGTACTGCTTTTGAAAAACATAAAAATCTCGTGCCTGATCGATTTTTTCCAAAAATTTCGATTTTTTTCAGGGTATGCAGATTTATAGACTATTGAATTTTAGTAAGTAACAACGATTTTTGGCAATTTTTTTGTTGGCGCTGCCGTGCTTTTTGTTTCATATAAAAAAATTCGAGTCTATACTTTGCATGGCAGAAAAGGCGAGATACATCAGCCAAGAAATATTTTTAGAAACCAACAGCATTTTGTAGTTACTTGAAAAATTCTATAAAACTGCATTCACAGAAAAATGCTAAAAATTATGGCTACAAAGCTTAAAATTTTGATGAAATTTTTTTGAATTTGTATGAAGTTCGTGATATGGTTTTTGATGTAGTACGAACCTACAAAATATCATAGTATACTTGCCCCTACTCTATAAAACTAAATTTATAAACCAGTTGGAAAATTAATGATCCAGGAAATAAATATTTCTTCCAGACGGAATGAAGGGGAAAGTGCCGCGATTTTTCCAGCGCATTCGATGCACAGTGTAATTGCCGATTTGCGGCTAGGGGACGAAGAATGAAATCTAAGACATCAAAAAAATTGATGAAAATTATCCGAAAACCAAACTGATAGATTTTTATTTGGAGAATATCAGGCAAATATCAAATGAAAGCGAAGCAGCAAAACTTATGAAGAAATATGGGTAAAAAAGTAGTGGGCATCAGACATCAAGGCATTTGATATCATAGAAAACTTCAATGAACACAACAACAACAACTGATCAACTGAAGCTACTAAACCAAAAATGAAAAAAATACGGAGGAATAATCAATGAAAAAATGAAAAGCGCATAGTGGAAAAAGAAATGCGCCATGCAGAACCAAGAAAGTGTGTCGTATTATACAACAAAAACAAAAATAATAATAATAGAAAGCCAACCAAAAAAGTTGTGAATCATTGGGATCAACGTGGAATAAAAAACTTAGGTTTGAAAATGAAAACGGCATAAATGTTGGGCGCACGCAATAGTCGATGCCTAAGTCAACAACAAAAAAAATAAATAACAAAAACCAAACTGATACAACACACAGTGAATGTTTGGCGTGCGTGTGGCACAAAGCCACAAACTAAAGTCGACCCGAGCAGCATGCAATGAACGAACGGAATGTTTGTTGGTTTTACGTGCAATAGAAAAAAACAACAACATGCTTAAGTAGCAGAACAAAATGAGCAAGAAAAGCAATATATCTGAATATCTGAATATGATAATTTAATTTTAAATGGGCGATGAAATATTTTAGACGCAGGCTGAATGCATTAAAATATGGGTGAAGAAAAGACTAACCTGAATAGCAACGGGTGTTTCTTACGGGAATACTGCCAAAACTTTCACTTTAATAGCTTACAAATTTTAAAGAATTTAGTGACCTCGTACAAATTATAAGTTCGATCTGCTTCTATTTCACTTTTCCGTATAAACTGCTTTATCTCGTTAGATCGCGCCAAATTTTGATTTTCTTGTCTGTCGATCGCAGCTGGCTGAACAACGTAAGGTCACGTGCTCTCATATAAACCATTCCGAAGGAGACACCCAGACACGATCTGGGTTATCAATTGAAACACAAATTGTTTAAGATGCTTCCATCACCGAAATGTTGTCTATTAAATTTATGGCTTTACGCGCGTAATGTGTGATACATTTTTTATGGACCTAAAGTCCCCCAGCATTCGAACTACTACTACTTATTTTTTTTGCTGATTTAATTGGGGCTCGTCAAGCCGCCGACGTAGCCGTATGCGTTGATGCGTGACTACTATTCGGGAGTGCATAGGTTCGAATATCCGTGTATGAAAGAGACAAATGATAGAACAAGTTGTTTCTAATAGCAGTCGCTCCTCGGCACTCAATGGCAAACCTCCGAGTGTATTTCTGCCATGAAAAAGCACCTCGTAAAAAACCATTTGCCAAAAAACTTAAAAACTTTAAATTTGCTTTCATCATGTCCTTCCTATCGTATGGCGCAGAAGATTGGACGATGACAACATCCGATGAGGCATCCCTTGGAGTGTTTGAGAGAAAGATTTTGCGGAAGATTTTTGACGATGGAACAATGAGTTGTATGAGCCTTGCGATGAACAGACATAACTCAGCGAATAAAGATTCAGCGGATTTATTGGCTGGGTTATGCTGTCAGAATGGAATATGAACGCTCCAACTCTAAAAGTACTCGATGGGTACCAGTTGGTAGTAGCAGAGAAAGGGGAAGGTATCCTCTGTATAAGAAACATCAGAAGGAAACGGACTTGACTTTACTTGGTGTTTCCAATTGGTGCCGGTTAGCACGAGAAAGACAGAGAAAGACACGCGCCAATCGAAAAGAAGAAGTTCGATAAAGAATATGTTTATACAATTAAAAATATATTTGAATGAGAACAACTTTTACTTAAATTCATTCGGTTCGAGGGCTGAGAAGGTTTTTTTTCACGGGCGTTATTTTTTATTTTTTTTTATTTTCTTTTCATAGCTACTATCAAGAGGCCTTCCGAAACCAGGCTAAGCCTGTTTCTTTCCATCTCCTCTCGCCGCGGGACTTTCGCTGATCTACGTCTTTCAAGACTTCTCATCTCTTTTACAGTCTCTGCCACCAAGTCGCAGTCGCATTCAACATTTTCTTTGGGCGCCGCATATGCTGCATGAATTTTTCCTGCGAAGGAGGTCCTCCTAAGGCTCTACAGAGTTTTTCGTTTGTAGTGGATATTTTCTTCAAGGTTTTCGTCGCAGTAGTCCCAGGTAGAACCTGTGTAAATTTGCTTTGAAGCTGATGTGCCTACTCAAGAAATGGATCAGGTAAAAATCTACTTCTTTATGTGTCCTGATTAGCCAAGGCAGTAGATTGAGGATGCTTTGTGCATCCAAAAAGCTTTTGTAGAGCTATCCCACCCTCTCTGTCAATCATAGCGCGACAAAATTCCTATTGAATGCTTTCGTTGGAATGATGTAATCAGTTCTTCCCGAGGTGAACTGAGTTAGTCGCAACAATAGACTGACATGACCATAAGTTTTTTCCCTCCAGCGACCCGCTTCGATTGGGGTACAATTTTCCCAAAATCACTTTCCCAAAAAAATTTTTTCCCAAATTTTTTTTTCCCAAAAAATAATTTTCCCAATGCCATTTTTCCCAAACTAAAAATTTCCCAATAAATTTTCCCATAAAATATTTTTCCCAAAATATCGTTCGTCTGTAAAATATCGCATATACATTTGCAATGAATGGGCGAGTACATTTTTTATTATTTGAAAAGAAATGATTTTTTGCATTCAATTAATTCCGCCATAATTAGAAATTTTGACTTTAGGCAGCAAATTTTGGCTCATGAAATTTTGACACGAAAAGAATGACGTGAAAAAACTTGTTTATATGAGTGAAGTTGGATACATTCGTTACCTTGTCTTTTTATCCGAATTGAAAAATGTATATTGAAAAACTTTTTCGAATCTTTTTCGATTACTTAAGTATAAGATTTTTGATTATTATATACACTCATATTGTCGGAATCGTCGAAAAATGTGAAATAGTAGAATAATAAAAATTAATTTCAGTAGTATTTGTTCGGGAAAGCTATCTATTGGAAAAAAGTTATTTTGGGAAAACATGCATTCGGGAAAAAACAATAAAGCGGGAAAAAATATTTTTGGGAAAAAAAATATTGGGAAAATTATTTTTTGGGAAAAAAAAATTTGGGAAAAAATTTTTTTGGGAAAGTGATTTTGGGAAAAATGACCCCCCACCACCCGCTTCATTTATCCGAAACGCACACATGGCAGCCATCATCTTATCCTAACACAGTTCGATAGACGCTCCTTCGAATTTACAACAGAAAATGTTATTTTAGGAAGTATAGAATGTTTGTCAATGATAGTTCCTTCCATTTGAAATTTTATGTTTCTGGGAGAGTCATTCCTTGATCAAAACTTACTACTTTAAGCTTGAACGGCGAAGGGAAATACTGCACTCCTACTGTTCTTCTTAAAGTTTGCTTAAACTTGCAAGAGGCTGGCTTACTAATGGGGAATATACACAGGCTCAACCACGCGGCGAGGATGTGGCTGCTGCGCTCAGGTGAGTACAGCTCCAATCATCGATCGGAACATCTCAACAATTTACCAACCGCCTAAAAAGAATTTTACACAAAGAACTGGGATTAGATGCTAATAAAGGGTGATTTCTTAAGATCTATAGGAAAGCTTTTCAAAAAAACACACGTAAATTTCAGAAAAATGTATGCAATTTTTTATTTAAATCGATAGTACAGTCCATATAATTTAATGTTTGAAGATTATTTCATGCAAATGTTGACCGCGACTGCGCTTCAAATGGTCCATCCGCTTAGTCCAATTTTGGCATACTCTTTCCAATGTTTCGGTGCATGTAAATGCTTTAATGTTGTCTTCCAATGCGTTAATTGAAGCAGGATTGTCTGAATAGACATGAGCTTTAACATGGCCCCACAAAAAATAATCTAAAGGCGTTATATCGCACGATCTGGGTGGCCAATTGACAGGTCCCGAACGTGAAATAAAATGTTCACCGAACTCGCCTCTCAACAAGTCCATTGTTACGCGTGCTGTGTGGCATGTGGCACCGTCTTGCTGAAACCACATGTCATGCAAGTCAAGCTCTTGCATTTTGGGCTAAAAAAAGTTGGATATCATTTCACGGTAGCGCTCACCATTCACAGTTACGTTACGATTCGCAGCATCATTTGAAGAAGTGCGGTGATGAAGTACAATGATACCTCCAGCCCATAAATCGTCGCTGAACACAGTTTTTCAATAAAAAAGTGGATCTTCAGCCAACTTTAACTTTCTTAACAGAACACGCATTTTTATAATAAAACTCAATGATTTCCAAGCGTTGTTCGTTTGTAAGACGATTCATGGTTAAATTATAGACCAAACTGAAGATGTTTGACAGTGAAACAAAACACGAAACGTGCGTCAGCTGTTTAAGCCAACTGTTTAAAAAGATACTAGCTAAAAAATTACCATTTAGATGCAATGATTGAAGGCATTAGGCTGCTGCTTTAATCAATTTTCCGAAACTGTTAATCGGAAAATACACTCGAGATTGTTGAGACGTCAAAGAATCGCCGGAGTATTCCAGTATGGTGGGAATTTTATAATTAATTAAGAATTGTAATTACATACTGACAATTCAATAGTGAGTGCTACACAGCGAACTGTTCTTGGAATGATGCGCTATGCCACACAACAAATTATACCGCTGATATTTAGCGCTCTTAATATGATTATCGCATTAGCAGCTCTTTGACGATATCAATTGCCTATTACAGAGCTGAAATTTGACCCCGTTATTAAATTTTTTTTTTGGCGGAGTGCCACATTGGGAAATTAACTTATACGGAGTTCTACGGCGAAACCAGACGAGGCAGCCACATGAATTAAAAAATGCACAATAAATGATGAGAATGGTTTCTCTTTCTGGTACCTTAGTATGCAAGCTTCATAAATACCTTAATGTGCTTACATACATATATGTATACACATACACACACATACATATGCACTTAAAATTTAGCTGGCTCTAGTAGGCCCCCCTTAGATTCAATAAAAAAAATATACCGAGGTGATAGGAGCAACCAAAAAAATAAAAATATGTAAAAATAGAAACAAAAACAATATATCCATAGCTAAACAATAACACAATGAACAAACAACCGTAAGTAAATTAGAGCAACAAATGTAGTTAGTGCAACAAAACGAAAATAATTAAAAAAAATATAGTGCTATAAAAACAACAAATAGTATTAAAAAACAACCATGAATGTTGATCGACACAAAGCAACAAAAATGTCTTACCAACATCAACATCAACTTGACAGCATTTAAATTTCAATGCATTGACAACAACAAACCACATAAGTGGAAGTTACAGCACAACCAGTTCTTATTTTATATCGACACTCTTCAATACTCATACAAAATGGCATGCAACACACAAACAACAAATACAACACTCATTGGCGATAGCAACAATTGCATTCCTCCATACATACATGCAGCTCCAACAAATGACGCGCCGTCGAAACGTGTATGCGTACCAACCACACCATACGAAGGCAAAGACAACACGAAGGTATGGCAAGTAACGCAGCGCTGTCGTGTAACATGTTCGAACGCTACTAGCACAACATGTTGCACAACATTTGATATCATCATAGTGCTGGTTCATGCATGCATGACAGCATGTTAGCGGCCCCACACAGAGTCGTTGGAGCTTAACCATGGCCGCCAGGTGGAGTAATTGTGCGACGTCGACGTTTCGGTCGACGCTGACGTTGGTGCGCTTTGTGCTATGTTGTGTTGACTTGGCTGTTGCTTCCACAGGCAATTGACGTTGCTTTCAGTTTGTTATTGACCGGTTGCGTTAACGTTATATTTTACGGTAATAGTCGCGTTAAATATTTACTTGGCAACGCATTTTCAATATCGTAGATGGAAATCTGATTTGTGAATACGGAAAAGCGGATTGTGTTATTGCATTTACATACAGACTTGCATATGTAGTAAGCGAGTGAAACATATCTAATTCTTCATAGGTAGAGTGTCATTTATTCTTGAATCAAATCTCGCAGAAAGAAGTATGAGAAAGAAGTATCTACTTAAGAAATCCGCACTTACATTTCAGTGATTTCTGATTAAATTGTTTCGTAGGTGTATCCACTCGTGTGGCTGTGTGTAGATGCCGCTGCGTTTGTAGTTGACAAGCGTAACCACGCGACAGTGGTGTTAAATGTGAACGTTCAAAACTGTTGCTAACGCATGCGAGAAGCGAGGGGCTTTGTGATTTGGTGTCAGTCCCCTTTTTCTATATTCCAAATTTATAGGAATTTTCAGTGGAATTTAAGTTGAATTTAAATGAAAATAATGCTATAAATATTGATTACAAAAACATATGAAAATATAAGTAAAACCAGGTAAAAAAATAAATATTTTTTAATATAAAAAATTGTGTTTGAATACTGAAAGTTGAAAATTTAGAGGTATGTGAAAAAATATTTAATAATTAATCAACAAAATAAAGTTTTTGTACTTAATTTTTCTTAAAGCAAAGTGGATTGCTAATAAAAAAATATTTTAGAGAAAAACATACAAAAAATTAAAATCCAATAATATTTACTGACAAAAAAAATATTTTTTATTGCAAAAAATAAGTTTTAAAATACAAAAAATTTCAATTGAAACTAGAAAATTACGAAAAAAAGTGTTATAGGGAAAAATCCAGTGAAATAAAATAAAATAATAATTTACAAATTTTAGTACACAAAATCCAATTTTAAACCAACAAATTTTTTTAGTGTCAGTAAAGAAAAATAGTAAATCATAAATAACAAAATTCAGTTATTTGTTTAATAAACGTAAAAAATTAAATAAAGCATTGAAATTGCAAATATGCAACAAAAATTTGCATTAAAATAAGAGCATATAAAATCCCCGACAAAAAATTAAAGCAAAAATTACTTACATATAAAAGAGAGAATTCTGAAAAAGTGGTGAATTTCGAAATAAATGAAATTACAATTTCCAAAGTTGCGTCTAGTAGTGCCAACTAGAATACAATAAAAAAAATTATAATTGATTAAAAAAAAATATTGTCCGAAACTGCACCAAAAGAAAATTAATAAAAAAAGTTATTAATAAAAAAATTATTAAAAAAAAATTATTAAAAAAAAATTAATACAAAAAAAAAATGTATGTGAAGTAAAAACTCAGCAAAACCAGCGAATGTAATTAAATTTGTTCTGTAAAACTCAATTAAAAAATGTGTGTCTAAAGCCGTGGAAGCAATGCGTTGCCAAATGGAAACGTAGAAAAAATTCAATTCAATATTGAACATAACTTCAATCAACAATAAAGCTGTTACACCATCATCGATACACATCCACGCACACGCATACATAAATAATTTCTGCGCTCAAAAAGTAAGCATCAACTAGCAAATATTCAATACCCAATTTCAAGTTTGGCTCAAAGCCAGTCTAGACCGTCAGAGTGTGTGTGTGTGTGTGTGCATGCTATTATCTTACCATTTGCACATCTCTGTACCCGTCTGTGCGTATGTAATATATGTATGTGCAAATATATGAGCGTGCATGCATGTGTGTGTGTGTGTAGCCATAAACGTGGAGGCTCCACTTGGCCGCACGTTTAGACCAGAATTTCGCAATCACAAAAATCCAAAAACCAGTTTTCACTACAGTCAATACGAATGCAAACAAAAAACAACAACAAAATTAAGCATTAAACAAGATAAGCAACAACAACAACAACACAGCCTGGCTGTAAATTGGTAATTGGATTCGAAAAATGCTTTTGCGCTGTTTACTTTAATTGATGGCGTAAACAAGCTTCATTTTTTTGTTTCTTGTCAAATATTACTTTAAAATTAAAATATGAAATCGTTCTGGTTATCAGCGTTGTTGCCATTTTTCTCATGTTTACTTTATGTCACTTGTCTTTATTTTGACTTTCTTGCTTCGTACTCGCACGCTTGCACACCGCCATTGTTTTTGTTGTTTGTTAGAACAAACATTGCCGTTGTTTATTTACAAGCAAATAGAGTTTTTTATAAATAATTGTTTTTGTTCTTCTTCATTGCTCGTTAACAATTTCTATTGTATATTCAATTATTCACATTTCTTCTCTAATTTCTTGGATATTCCTTTATTTACAATACATACGCACAAACACACATACATAAAAATATTTCTCCTATCTGCACGCTTTGCACTGCCTTTTCAGCGTATAAAAGTATATGACGGGTGTTGTTCTTGTTGCTGTTTGGCTCCTTCTACTCCTACGTGTTTGCTACTGTTATTTCCAATACGATTTCGGATAATTTTTCTGTAACGGCGACAATGCAAATTTTTAACTTCCAGTGAGCTGAAGCCAGGAGAAGACAGGTTATTTTCTTAAATATTTTTCTTTATAATGAAGAAGAGACTATACTTTGCGCATCCGACACCTTTGAATGCTTTGAGGCTCTTGAATTCATTAGGATTCACGACCCATTGCACACCTTTGCTGAGTCTTAATTTTAAGTACGTATGTATGTATGCATGTATGTATGATTATTTGTATTCCGAAGTAGTCATACAACTAATCTTTGTACCGTATCTGATAATCTCAGCTTTCAGCTTTCAAAGCGCTGTACACAATTCACCAAGAAACCAATTCATTACAATATTCGCCCCAACTGATACGAGTATTAATGCTCGATCCAGCTGATCTGCTTCCTTAACTAACTTTGTCCAATAGTAAATACCCGGCCGATTCACAGGAAGAACACTACACAGGAAAATAATACTCTTGATTACCCTACAACTAATACATTTTTGACCAATACATAAGCGATTCTCATGCATACCATTTACATAGCCTCCAAATTTCATATTCGGATCAATCATTATCTGAATGGCAACTAAAATCTGAATTTGGGATTTTTGACGCTACTGGCGCGTATGGAGGTTAAGTTTAGTTAGCAGTATCTCTGAAAGAACACACATTTCTATTCTATTATTTCTATTTCTTTGTGTTTGGCGATCGTTTGAATCAAGAAAGTCGAGTGATTTGCGAAAAAGTACTTTTCACGACAACGCAGCTTACGCTTCAGCAGTTGTCGCAAAAGTAAGGGAAATAGGACTACAACTCCATTAACATCATTCTTCTTCTACAGACTTGGCTCCCTCAGACTAATTTATTACCCAATTTGAAAAAATGTCTGGCGTGGAAAAGATTTTATTCAAACGAGGAGGTGATTGCCGAAATGAATGACTATTTTTCAGACTTCAACAAATTCTATTAGTCGGAACCGATCAACAAAATAGAGCAGCGTTAGACGCTGTACACATGATTTTCGCGGATTTGCAAGTGGCTAGATTATTCCACCTCTTGCCTTTCCGTGTTTTCATGTCCGCAGCGATTTTTTTGTTTGAATTGTATATTATGTAAACAGCGCTTTCGGCAATTTCATTTACAATTTCCTTTCCTGTAATGCCCTTATGTCCGGGTACTCAATAAATGTGTCCTAAGAAAGTTTTTAGCTGAAATTTCATGTGAGTTTATTGCCTTTATTGCCGCTTGACTGTCAACGTATATATTTATGTTGGAGTTGCTCGGTGTCCGTGCTAGTGCTATTTCTGCAACCTTTACTACCGCAAAGACTTCTGCCTGAAAAATACTGCAAAGGTCAGGGAGCACCTGATGTCCGGCTCTGCGCAATAAATCCCTACACCTACACCGTCCATCATTTTCGAGCCGTCAGTACGTAGTATACTAAGCGTATTGGAGGTAGGTTTCATACCTCTTTCCCACCCCTCTTCCTCTATTGTTGTTCGGAATCTCTTCACCCAATTGTGTTTCGGAGTCATATAGTCCATATTGGACCGATAACTTATACCTACCTATTGAGCTATGCCCGAATATTTTACAGGTAAATTCAGCCATTGCGTTAAGTCTTGCTTCAGATCCAGCTGCTAGACCTTCAGCCACAATGTCAATCGGTGGTAGGTTGAGTATTCTTTCAAGTGCTGCCGTAGGAGTAGTTTTAATTGCCCCTGTAGTGCAGAGATTGCAGATTCTTTACATTTCTCTGAAATTTCGACGGCCGTAGTCTTCATCTCCCTCCAGTCCGGAAATCTTTGTCTAAGCAACTTCTTTTTTGGGCACTATATAAGAGATCTTTCAGACCGCAGTGCTGAGTCAACTTATAATAACTCAGTTTTTAAATAAAAAAAAAATAAAAAATGAAAAACGGCACTGAAATCAAAAACTGTTTGTGGCAACTTAGAAACTTTTCCAATACTCCAGCGTATTTTAACCAACAGGCGCGGCTGCAAAAGGACATCAGTTTTAGAGCAAATGGTTCACTTCATAAATTTTTACTCAAATAAAATATCCCTGGATCTAATTGTATGCTGTTCTTGGAACCACTCACATAAAAACGTCTTTCAATGAAGAATTCCGGCAGTCTTCGAATCGAAGTTCGCTTTTTATCTACAGCCACAGCTAGCAAACTAAACGAATGGAGCAAATACCTGAAATATATGTACAGTGCCTCAAAGAGGAATGTGCCCCTCCCAGGCTAAAAGTAAGGATTGAGATATTTATAAAGAACAAAGTTGTGATTCACTAAATAGATTCTGGCTTTATTTTGAACCTACATCACGTCATTATATCATTTTATTTATGATTATTTATGATATTAAATAGCACATAAATCCGTTTCAGCTACGCTAGCACCGCTTTAAGCGTTCGGTCCAATTTTTGATGGCTCGACCCCAACGTGCGGCAATAGCGGCTCGAACTTTGGCTCCGTGCTCATCCAAAGTAATTAGCTTGTTAGCGTATACTAAGGGATTCACGTAATACTATATTAGAAAAACTAACTGAAGGGTGACATACTCGCAAGCCATTACAATTCTCCCTCGCAACTTCGAGCGTTGCGTCGTTTTTATGTCTAGTTGGAATCATAGTTCGGAGATTTTTGTGGATGTTGTCGACCTCTGTGCATAGTTAGTTGATTAATATCCGTCTATATAGAAGACCGTTGACGATAACGGTGTCTTCTTCCTCATATCCAAAGAAATAAGGTCCGACGATCCCGATGCATACTCGATTCAAAACCATCTCTTCCATATACATACAGGTATGTCGCTGCAAACACTCAATCTTGTGGAAGCATTGATGCTTTATCGAATACTTGTAGGTTATATTCGTTCCAATAATGCTAATTTTTTTCGTTGAAAATCTGCATCTCCGGTCATCATTTCCAGCGCCCAATTAGCTAACTTACAGCGTTGTCCATAATCGTTCAACTTCTTCGGTCAGTACAATCTTATTTGGATGCAGGACCAAATATATACAATCGCCGGCTTGGGCTCTCTGTCTATTCAGGCTGAACTGATGGCAATAATAAAAGCCGTAACGTAATAAAAACCAATTCCCCATGGAATTTGGCATTACAATGGACTATAAGCCTGAGTGTGGTCCATAATGGACAACCAATTAACCTGACCTCTCTGCCTATACCCAATTCATGTTTTCCTCGCTGAATAAATATACTTGGGTTTTCTTCAATACTGACCGCTACGGCGTGTATGCTTCTTCACTTTGGAGAAATTTCTGTCTGGTAAGTGGCTTGAGTGTTTACTTACGCTCGGAGTTTTTTACGATGGTTTACAATGGTAACATCTAACCGCAAGACGAAATTTATGCTGAAATGGCAAATCAGAATATTTTGATAGCTGTCACTGGGAGCCTTAGCAGCTGTTGAAACACAAGGCTTGGAAGACCTATAACGGATCTTTCCTTCTATAAGTTTTAAGGTTTATGCAGTTAATCTTTTACTATGCGCGTTGTTCGCCATCACTAATACCATACGAAGGAGCAGATTCACAAATCTTCCATATAACCTTTTCCAGCACATTCAAGGTCCGATTTGATAGTAGACCTATAAAGAGTGATTTTTGTGTATCGAGAAAGGGCTTTACTTCTAGACTCAAAACCATCTCAAACGATGATAAATATATCGAAATTGGTCGCTTAGAAATTTTTCTTTCAAGATTCTTCTGAAAGAGTTCGACGACAGAGAAATACGTGCGACAGTTTTTGTTTCTTTGTCAGCAAGTCTGGTTTTATCGCTGTTGGCTATTTTCTTCTTTTTTATTACGTTGTTGTTCTTTATGGCTTCCATTTCTTCCGACTGTGGACTTTTGCGGTTAACATTGTAGGGCTTTATCGACGTTTAATTTATGCGCCTTTGTGACAGCGGGCATCTGTGTGTGAAAGAACATACATATACATATGTATTTAATATATTTATGTGTAGATGTGTACATTTATAAGTGCGAATGAGATGTGCATTAACCAGCACTTCACAAGGTGTGTCTCAATGAAGCGCAGCGGGTTACTTTCCGCTACCCACTACTTATCTCAATGGGTTTAAATGTACATATGTATGCATGTGTGTATATATATATGTATGAATGTATGTTTACATATACATATATACAAACGGGCTTTCTACTCAACGTAGGCGTGCGAGTGCTACGAACTAAGTGAAAATCTTGTTTGGTTATTTTTGTTGTTGTTTGATTTTATGTATACAGTAGTTCAGAGCCGATGAGGTCTCTTTGGAAAAAAAAAACAAAATGTTTAGATAAAAAGTTGAAGAAGTGTCAGTTTTTTTTATCAATGTATGATATATGATTTTCGCAGCTTATTGAACGCATTGATTTGAGCTGGGTCTATCTTCACATGCCATAATTATTTACATATCTATGTAGGTAATTCTTCTGTATCTGTATATGAAGCTGAAGTGCTTTTAAATGGTTGAATCGGTGCTTTTAATGGTTTTGATTGCATTTTTTGTGATTATAGGTACCAATGTTTGGGTCCCTGAATGGTTTGGATTAAGGCACTTTTCTGGTCTAGAGACGTGAAAATTGAAGAAAAACAATCGGTATCAATTGAAAATAATTTTTGTTCATTAGATCAATTCTTTATTTACAAAACAAAAAAAAAATATTTTTTAACACAAGCCACTGGCGTAACTGATTGGGCTGCTCAGGTACGTCTGAAAAGAAAAATTCTTTCGATTATTCATCAGGAGATATGTCGCTATGGTGGGTAGCAGATTTACAATAAAAAACAAAAATTTCTCGATATTTTATCTGTTTATTGGAAAAACAAAAAAACAAGAATTTTTTCACGTTCTCGCTCTTAAAAAAAAGGAATATCCGAAGAGAAGTTACAATAAATGAAACACAATACGGATTAAATAAATGACCACAATAATCTTCCAGGAATTCGACCTTTACAAGTCCCATTGTTGACGACCCTGCGCGCTTATACCGGGGCGTCGTACTCCAAACCAGTCTCGTTTTAAAAAACTGTAACGTCTAAACTACAACGAATTTTTATATAATAATTTGCAACAATGTCAGCCTTGAAATCCAACGTAGAATCTCTCTTGCTAGTTTGCACTAAGCAGGCAACTGAGCAGTAAAGTCCTCTCTCGACGAACAAAACTAACACTCTACAAGACTCTCATCATGCCCGTCCTAACGTATGGCGCAGAAGCTTGGACGATGACAACATACGATGAAGCGACGCTTGGAGTGTTCGAGAGAAATATTCTGCCCAAGATTTTTGGACCTTTGCACGTTGGCAACGGCGAATATCGCATACGATAGAACAATGAGCTGTATGAGCTTTACGACGACATAGACATAGCGCAGCGAATAAAGATCCAGCGGCTACGTTGGCTGGGTCATGTCGTCCGAATGGATACAAACGCTCCGGCTTTGAAAGTATTCGATGCGGTACCAGGTGGTGGTAGCAGAGGAAGAGGAAGGCCTCCTCTGCGTTGGAAAGATCAGGTGGAGAAGGACTTGGCTTCACTTGGTGTGTGGTTTGTTAAACTCGGCCAAAATCGCGTAAGCGGTTATCGCGCCAATTAAGAAGAAGAAGAGAATTTGCAAGTATATTTTTGAAAGTATAAACTATCATAGCATGAAAAAAAATCGATTTTTTCGAAATTTGAGACCAGAAAGTTGCCTTAATAATTCTAGCCGATAGGTAGGATCGGGTTGTATGATTTTTTTTTTGCATATGGGTATCAATTTGAGGGTATTTAGAAACAGTTTTTTCCATGCACAAGCATTTAAAAATAAGGTTGCCATATATCTTAAAATTTAAATTATTCTATAAGGGACGTTATTTAAATGCAAAAATGTGGATATCAATGTAAAGTATTTAGTAACAGTTTTTCCAGAAAACCCCATTCAAATTAGGGTTACCATCTATCTTTACAAGTTAAATTGTTCGATAAAGTAAGTTATTTAAATACGACAATATGGGTATCAATTTCAAGGTATTTAGAAACAGTTTTTTCTATGCATTAGAATTTTAAGCAAAGTTGCCATCGATCTTAGAATTTTAAATTATTCAATTAACTTTTTTTATATAAATATAACAATATGGGTATTGGTTTCAATGTATAAGAAACAATTTTTCTAGGAAAATACATTTGAGAATAAGGTTGCCATCTGTCTAAAAAATTGAAATTGTTCAGATAATTTTTTTATTTAAATATAACAATACCAGTACCAAATAAAAGGTATTTAAAAACTATGTTTTCCAGTAGAATGCATTTAAAAAAAGGTTGCCATCTATCTTAAAAATGTAAATTATTCAATTGAGCTTTTTTATTTAAATGCAACAATATCGATACCAATTTCAAGGTATTTAAAAGTTTTTTTTTGGGAAAACACATTTAAAAATAAAGTTATATTTTAAAAATTGAAGTTATTCAATTAAGTATGTTGTTTAAATATAACAATATGAGTATCAAATAAAAGGATTTTTAAGAACTATTTATCCCAGACACAAGTTTTTCCAAAGATATATGTATCTTCAAAATTTAAATTATTTACTATATGGATAAAATAAAAAATATGGAAATGTACATTTTCAAATGAAAGGTTTTTAAAGATATTTAAATTCAGATATAGATTTTGAACAGAGTTGCCGTATTTTTCCACAAAAAAAAATTGTGGAGAGTTCTGATCGTTGCCACTTTTTTTGACAAAAAAACACAATAATTTAGTTTTTTACTTCGAAAATTGTACGTAAATGCGGTGAAAATTGTAAAAAAAAGTAATGAAGAGGTCTAGGGGAGCAACATCTGCCACATTTATAACTTTATCAACGACACTCAAAAAAGTCAAAATATTACACTTAGAAATAAATTTTTAAAACTTAAAAAATTGCAAATACACACGCATACATAGGTACATACATAAAAACATAAGAAGGTACCTTGCTGAGCCCTGTACGTAATAAGCTTAAGCAGGATAAAGTCTGACGGGATCGCTGGTTTCATAAACAAAATTGGAGCCGACGGAGAAGCCGACATAAATTCAGATCAAAATAGTAGATAACTTATCATTAGAATTTGCTTTTGCGATAAAAATGTTTTTCCAAAAAATATTTAAAACCAGATTATTATTTTAATAACAGAAGCGTGTCGATCTTCTCCTACACCCATTGCTAAAAAACACGAAGTTTTGGAACAAAATTTGAATTCGATCGCCATCATTGACATTCTTGAAAATAGATGTGATATTTAAATATAATTAACTTTAGTTATTGCTTCAAAAATCATATTCTGAAGAAGTGCGTGACTTCGTTAAAAAGCAATACGAAATCCTCCGTAAAAATTATCAGGTCTCTAGTTTAGCCGCAAAAGTGAATATATAATATACATGAGTAGATATGCTCCAGATCCTATTCGGAATGCATAGTTTCGCAAGAAATATGAGCAGTGATGTAGGAGGTGATCCAGGTTTTGCTTAGTATTACTTTCGCTTTAAGTTATACAAACTTCACTGTCCACAAGTCTGCAATTTCGCTAGCCACTAATCTACAATTCACTCTTGGAAGTGTAAACAGCTGGGTGGTGGTTTGGCGTTTGTGAGAGCAGTCCTGCAGGACATTAATGCATTTCTCAACCTATCTACCCTCAAAATAATTGCCGTATCTATTTAGCTCTGCTAGCAGGGAGCCAAGTTTGGGTCGGTTTTGGCCAACATATCGATGGACAGCCTCTAATTGCTCTTTATTCTCCTGTATCTGGGCATTCAGTTGATAGTGGCTCGTCTGTTAAGGCAAAGTTCATTTATCTTGGTTATGCAGAGCCACATGCAGAGTGAAGTTATCATCGCAGCCATTACTGCGCTGATGGTTGCCTGGTTGTAAATCAACGAAAATACAGTCGTGAAGAAATTACGGCAAGACCTGTACCCTGGTTGATCACTAAAAACAAGGTAACAACAACAAAAATTTCATTTACTTGCTCAAAATATACATTTTTGTACGAAATGCAAGAGATGACTAAAATAAATACTCGCCTTTTATGAGTCCTTCTCTTAGACTTTGAGATGCTAAAATTGTCTGGTGAAAAATCATAACGTCTCTTTTTGTTTACTTCCGAAATTATTGATTTAATTACTGAAACTTTTCAGGCAATCAACAGCCAAAGTAGGATTTAATTTATTTCTTTATGATTTTCCGTGTTTTTCTTTTTATCGACTGAAAAGAGAAAAAAAGTCTGTCATATCAGGGGAAACGAGGGTTTTTTTGTTGTTATTATTATTATATATTCTTATTTATTTAAATTCCAATTTGTTTACATTTTACCTGATAAGTTTGTAATATTTGTTGAGTTGTTGGCAAATACAGCTGCGAGTATCGAATTTGAATGGCGTGGAGTCCCCAGGACTTTCTGAGTCCTGCGTCTATTGTACTTGGGCCAAAGGGTTTTCGAAATAACACATTAAGGAATGAAGCTCCATCTGTTCTTCGCTTGTTTGAGAAATAGATTGTGCAATTCCTCTTTAACAACAGGCAGGGGGATGCAGATGATCGACATCTTGGCAAGTTCATCAGCAATTTCATTTCCCTCTGTGTTCCTCTGTCCTGGAACCCAGATTAGACAAATGTTACCTTCACACCTAAGTGATTTTATCTCCTCCTTAAAAGAGTTGACAAGTTTGGATCTGCACCATGCGGTCGTCAGAGTATGGATCGCGTTATGACTATCGGAAAAAATGTTAATAATAGGACTATGAATAAGTTCGTGCGGTTTTTTTCGAAATTTGAAACTTTATTGACGTAAAATGGTTACAAATTTAATATTCACAATATTGTCCATCGCTTACTACTGCTTTTTCCCATCTTTCTGGCAATTCACGGATTCCCTTTGTGAAAAATTCGGTCGGTTTTGCCGCAATCCACGAATCGATCCATTTTTTGACTTCATCGTAATTACGGAAGTGCTGGTCAGCCAGGCCATGTTGCATCGATCGGAAGAGATAGTAATCGGATGGCGCAAGGTCTGGACTATACGGCGGGTGGGGTAGGACATCCCATTTGAGCGTTTCTAAGTATGTTTTGACCACTTGTGCAACATGTGGCCGAGCATTGTCATGTTGCAAAATAACTTTGTCGTGTCTATCGGCGTATTGCGGCCGTTTTTCTCGCAGTGCTCGGCTCAAACGCATCAATTGTCGTCGGTAGACATCCCCCGTAATCGTTTCATTCGGTTTCAGTAGCTCATAATACACAACACCCAGCTGGTCCCACCAGATACACAGCATAACCTTCAGGCCATGAATATTCTGCGCCGACGTCGATGTTGAAGCATGGCCAGGGTATCCATACGTTGCCCGACGTTTTGGATTGTCGTAATGGACCCACTTTTCATCGCCAGTCACAATTCGATGCAAAAAACCCTTTCTTTTGTGCCGTTGAAGCAGTTGTTCGCATGCCATAAAACGGCGTTCAACGTCTCTTGGCTTCAATTCATACGGCACCCAATGGCCTACCTTTCGGATCATTCCCATGGCTTTTAAACGTTTGGAAATGGTTGATTGATCAACTCCCAAAGTTTTTGCAACCTCTTCTTGCGTTTGAGCCGGATCTTGATCGAGCAATTCCTCCAATTCGGTATCCATGAACTTTGGCGGCGCACCCTCGCGTTCTTCGTCTTCCAAGCCAAAATCACCACTTTTAAAGCGTGCAAACCACTTCTGGCACGTTCGCTCAGATAGAGCATGCTCACCATAAACTTCCACCAAGATACGATGACTTTCGGCTGCTTTTTTCTTCATATTAAAATAATGAAGAAGAATTCCCCGCAAAAACACATTATTTGGCACGAAATTCGACATTTTCAAGTGTGGTAAAAATATTGTTGTTTACGCTTCAAATAAAAAACTTATACTGACGTTTGTGCCTTACGACAGTAGCTCTCCAATGAATGTTTGGAAATGTGGATCGATGGAATAATAATCAAGTTACGCCATCTGTTGTAAAACCGCACGAACTTATAAATAGACCTATTATTACCCTGGCTCTCACGTTCCCTAATCATTTTGCATGCCTGCGGGATCGCAAAGACTTCTGCCTAAATAACATTAGCAGTACTCGTCAATTTTAAAGCAATGGATAATGGGTAGGACTACTCTATGAGTATCTCCTATACAATAGTCGTCTAAAACTTATCAGTATTTCCACCCTTTTTAGTCTTAGAAAATTGCTGCGAATAATATTTATGATTAAACTGCTCACAGGGTCGATTTCTAGCACATTCGCTTTGGCAGAAGTTAATCTTAAGATTTCTTCTCGAGTGCCAAGGCACTTAAGGTCTTCTGTTTTTGAAAATTAAGAACTACATTTTTTTTTATGACAAAATTTCAATTCTCATTCTAGCACTTTTGATATTCTGGATCGGCTTCTTGTTTTTTAAATCAAGAGAGCGATACTCTCTCATTAAATGGTTGACAGCTGATGATGCTTTTCTGTAGCTGAATAGTTTTAGATTTCGGCGCTTCATGCCGCTTCCAAAACCTTGCCTCTTTTGACAACAAAAATTATCCGTACTTCAGGAAGACTGCGCCCCTCGTAGATTTTTGCGACTAAAAGATTTCTTAACTCCTTAAAAACTGCATACTCAATTATCAGTAGGAGGGGTGGGAGGAGATTTTGAATTTTTCCAAATCATCTTCATTTAAATTGTTTATACCAACCTTGAAAAAAATGGTTTTAGTTGGTTCGGCGAAAATAGGCGCACGCTCACCTTACAAAAAAAGTTGTATATTTTTGCATTGGGTACTTACGCGTGTAGCCGTGTACCAGCACGTAGATTAATTCTCTCCAAGTTGAATACCTTCATACTGTTAGTACGTCCATATACATACATACATACCTACATACTTAAATTCATTCTTTACAAGTTCCAGCTCGCATATTTAGTATAAATTTTTACATTTTTTTCGCTATTATAGCTGATATTAAATTACAAAAAAATTCTTCACGCTCTTGACTCGGCTGTTATATACCTAAAAGCCTTGGCTTAAAAGATTGCCAACGTCATTCACTATTACAATTATAATTCCTCGTACAACAACTCCAACAATAATGAAGACAAAAATGTGTTAAATGCGTTGCACAGCAACGCGAATGGCGGAAGCTGCTACTTAACGTAATTGAATTCCACATTAACCGCTATTTTTAAAATATTCAATGAATGGTAGGGCGCATAAAAAATGATGTCATTTTGTTGGCAAAAAATACACAAGGAGAGTAGATGTTTGTAGTAGAAAAGTGGGCGAAGTTGTAGGAAACTTTTCCAGATGCGCTTAAATCAAGAGTATTTTGATTTAATTTTAAAGCTTAAATAATCTTGGTAAGAGGGTCGCTGTGATACGCATTCATGGCATTTAATAAACTCTATTGTTTCTCGCAAAACAAAGGAAGGAGGACGTTAAAAGGTAGAACTGTGGCAAATGGTTGTTCATTACATGGCGTGCCTCCCCGGTGATTCAAATACTTAGTCCGTAATTTTCAGGAATAAAAATAGTTTACATAGAAAAATTCTCAAAAAAGTCCAAAGATTGAAGCTTTCTCTCACACATAGCCGTGAAACTGCAGGGAAGGAGTCAATAATTTTGATATACCCGGATTCCCAAAAATACCACTGCATGCACCCAAGTTCGCTAAGTTCAGTGGATAAATTAAAGATTCAGTATTGGGAAGGAGGATTAGATATAACTACGTAGCCCCTTATCTTCCTTGAATGCTAATAATGCTAAAAATGCGCTCAAAAATCTGGTAAAAGCGCAAAAACCGATTAGCTTTGGAATATTTCACAGGATGAAGCGGATCGACCTTTTTTATTTTTGGTGGTGAGGTTGGGTTAAAAATGGCTTCGCACCACATAGTAACCATCGCTACTACGTGTGTGGTGATTCCACTAAAAATATCCCTCCTCTTCTCTTGGATTTTTCCCGCCAGCCCGAGACTGATTCCGCATTGAGTCGAGGTAGAGGATCGAGACGACGTTCTAAGAAAGACACTTTCTTACTCATCCTGCGTCCAAGGTTGCCTGTTTTGAGAAACCTCTTCAGCATAAGCTCCCATTTCACGTTTCTTTTTTCGGATAATATCCTCCACGAAATTTGCGACGGCATTTCATTTTTCTTCATCTATCATCGATAATTTCTTCAGATGTAAATACATCAATAGCTCGTTGCAGACCTGTTCTCTCTATGTTCCACCTCTCGCATTTAAAGAAGGTCTGCATGGTATTCAGTATCTCCATATATGCAGTTTGGGAGGCTCACTTTTCCCATTCGCCACAAATACTTGCGAAAATACCCATGCCCAGACAAAAACACCGTGCTTTCTTTCTACCCACTTTCTTAGATCGGGTAATAGTCTGGCTGTCCATCTGGCGTACCGTTCAGAGCTCCACCTTGCCTGCCAAAGTGTGAGCGTTTGAACTCTAATATCGGAGAAGCGTGGTACTGGGATTCCTCTTCTTTTTGCCTCCGCTGCTTCAGATACTGTTCTATATGATGAAGCCACTCTGAGAGCGCAGGTGCGTTGCACAGATTGCAGAGTTTTCCGTCGGCATTGCAACCTTAGCAAATCTGGCCGTATTTCGCAACCGTATAAAAGAATCGAGTTCGTCGTGTCCGTTAAAAGTTTTCGCTTGTTCTGCGTTGGACCTCCAAGGTTTGCCATGAGCTTACTTAACATGCCGCTTACTTTGGCTGCTCTTGTGACAGCATGATTTATGTGCGCCCAGTAAGTTTGCCTCGTGTCTAATTGCACTCCTAGGTATTTGACCACTCTTTTTGTCGATAGCAGATCGAACATGGAAGTTAAGCAACTGCGGTGGTATTGCTAAATCAATTCCACAGAAACTAATTAAGTCAGGGGCCCTTTAACCGACTGAATTTCTGTGTGAGCTCTTTAAAATCAATTACCTGCATACTTTCATGGTTACTAGAAGAAATGCCCACAAAACATGTTTTGAACTTGTACTCGTCTGAAAAGATGGTTGCTCTATAATTTTCTTGCTAATTTTTCTTTGCATTATTTTTATTACTATTGGGTCATAGTGCACATCAACTTCTAATGTAGTCTAATGTACTTGATAGCAGACCTATAACTGCGCGCTTCTAATGAACTTGAGCACTTCCCCAGACTTTTTTTTCCATTTCAATACTATATTTAGAATCACACCTGGTAGCTATGTTCTTGCATGTGCACTCCCTATTAAGTCCTCACTGGTCTTTGAGTGTGCCGAGAAACTGAGTCGTTTAGGTACGCACAATCGCATCCGACACAGGGGTATAGCTGGGAACGAAGTAGCGGACGCATTGGCAAGAGAGGCTGCGTCCTCGTCATTAGTATTGTATTATAACAGGAGCTCTTCCTTGCTATGAGACAACACACTATCAAGAAGAAGCTTTGGAATGAATAGCTAAAACTAAGGGAGATTAGTTGGCACTAAGCTATGGGGCTACGCCAGGCGAAATCCTTACTGGGGCGGTGCAACGAAAAGAGGTTTACAAATCTAATAACAGTCCCCAAGAATAAACTGAGATTGCTCACGGGCATTCTTGTGTAGTCATCTGCTCATGCACGGGATATGGCCCACTGTCAGTCAGACCTAGCTCTATCTTAAGTATATCAAGGGAACTGGGTTTGGATGAGGTATTACGATGAGTACAGGGCACAAAGGACCATGAGGTCGAAGTGTAAGCCCCCAATAAATCTAAACAAAAAATCCATGTGGGCTCTTGTAATGCTGCATATACTATGACCACATCCTAAAATGCCCTACTCTAGTGACCAGATTCCCTTTAGACTTAAGCCAGAAAAGGATCGTCATCACCTATCAAAAATGTTTCCAATGCATTAGTAAGTTGGCATTAAAAAACGTCGTTTACGTGGCTGGTGTAATTTCACATTTCGGTAGTTGATCTATTGAAAAATATTTATAGAAGGAGGCGCTTATATCCAGTTCGGGTTCATTTTGTAATGTCTTCATATGAATGGAACTGCTGGTCAGCTAGACCATGTGCCATTAATCGGAACCGGTGATAATTGGACGGCGCAATATCTGGAGAATATGGCGGGAGGGGTACGATTTCCCATTTCAGTGTTTCCAGATAGGTTTTAACGGGTTTGGAAGCGTGAGGCCGAGCGATGTTATGCTGTAGAATCACTTTTTCATGCCTCTTCGCGTATTGCGGCCGCTTCTCGCGCAGTGCTCGGCTCAATCGCATCAATTGAAGTCGATACCGATCACCAGTGATGGTTTTAACAGCTTGGTTTTAACAGTTCATAATAAATAACACCAACTTGGTCCCACCAAATACGTAGCATAACATTCGCAGCGTGAATATTCGGCGGAGACGACGGCATGACCGGACAGTCCCCACGACTTTCCTTTCTTTGGATTGCTGTAACGAATCCATTTTTCATCACTCGTCACGATGCAATGAAGAAAACCCTTCCTTTTCTGCCGCTGGGACAGTTGTGGAGCAGTCCCCTGTTTCTGAATCACTCCCAAAGCATGCAATCGCTTGAAAATGGATTGGCGGGTAACTCCTAATACTGAAGCAAGCTCTTCTCTCCCTGCAGCATCTCCATCAACTTTTTGTAGCCCTCGATGCGCTTCAGCCGCCGTTTTTTCGAATAAAAGAGGAAAATCAACACTTCCCGCAAACGACGATTATTCGGCACAAAATAAGGCATTTTCACAAAACCAAAAGTATATGATACCAAAACAAAATCACTAATGTGTCAAAGCAGGTTGTTTACCATATGTCTAAGCTTGGTTTATGACGTTTAGGTTATGTTAGAATCGACTAGCACACGCCAGCAATCAAGAAGGAGAAAACATACACAGATAAATATTTTTTCGTGTCGTGTGTTTTGAGTCGAATGTAAAAATTAAATACAAGAAAATGTATAAAATAGAAAATATATAGCGAAAAATTAGGTGGTAACCCTATGCAAAAATATTACTATATTATATTCAATCTGTTACAATTAGCTATCATTTACTGCCCATTTTGCAATTTTTTATTTACTTCTTAACTCAATTAAAAAGGTGGCAACCTTGTATGAGTAATTTCCAGTCTAATACGGTTTCAGATGTACTTAAAAAGAACTTAAAAACTTTATCTAAATAAGAAACTCTTTCAAATCATTAGACTCCTTTCCAAGAGCCCAATGGATGTATACTTACTTGCAATTCGTATGCAGTGTGCGCCATCCAATGTTTGGAGGTTGAAGTTGCTTAAGTAAGAAACGAATGATTTTTGATTCGAAACTACAATTATTATTTTTGTTGTGGAAAACTACAACTTCAAAGTGTTGTTAAAACAGTAATATATTGAAATAAATAAACAGTGTTGCCAGATCTTCAAAAAATGTTCTCTTCCTTGGAATAAAAGTAGATAATGTGAATAAGCATACTCTTTTATACTTTTTTTTTGCAATTTTTTCACCCTTCCTCTCCATACAATATGACCTTTTTTCTGTTTTTTTTTTACGAGGAGGAAGCATCGAAAGCCTAACCCCGTTAGTGTGGGACTTTAACCCGAACTAAACCTCCTACTGATCCCCCCGGTACAACCGTTAAGTATTCGTCGGGAGACGGTTTGAGCACTAAGCTCAACGTCCGTTATTGTCCTGATGCAATACGTCGAAAGTAGCATCTGCTTGTTACCACCCACTGTTTAGGTCATCTGATGAGAGAGCCACCCCTGTCATAACAGTACTCCCCCACCCACCATGTCTCTGTCCATACCACAGAAACGTAAGTTTCTATGTCTGGTATCGTCAGTTTCATCCAAATAAATTTATCTAGAAAGTGGTCCTACAGCACAACCGTAAGTTATTACATCTACTACTACAGGAAAAGTTACTACATCTACTACTATGGAATTTCAGCTATTTAGTGCTATGCTTTCGCTTTTTCGCCTTCTCTCCATTTGTCTCAAATCATTGAGTACGAACGCTGACAATTTTTTGATACTATCCCATACTTCTTCAGATTGTAGCATGTGTGGAACAACATTGTCCGGTGTTATTGGTTCTGCTATTTGGTTCCCCAACAACTCTCGTTCTTTATTATATCTTTGGCAGTGAAAGAAAATATGCTCCGCATTTTCATTAGCCTTGGCACAAAATGAGCATATAACTCCATCATCATGGACATACTTATGGAGGTATTCTCTAAAACAACCTGTCCTGTCAGGAGCTGCGTCATATAAAAGTCGACCTTACCGTGTTTTCTATCGACCCATGCCTGCACATCACTAATGAGTCGGTGTGTCCATCTCCCTTTGGTTGTTATATCCCAGCGTCTTTGCCATTTAGATAAACTCTCGTATCTGATTTCTTTACGCTCCTCAGTTATTAACGACCTGCCAAGGCTTCGGCTTTTGTATAAGTACTGCCCTAATGTATAAGTACATCTTCAAATTTGATCATCCTAATGCCCATTCCTATTTAAACTTGGCCGCATGTGCTTGTACTTACATATGTATATGTGGAATGTGCGAAAATGAGGAGAAAATGAATTTGGAACATACATACAAACAAATGTAGATTAAATTCACAAAATAAATGCTCATATTATATTCATTGCTAATACGAATAAAAAGTGTCATTGCAAAGATTTTTATCGTATACAAAAGTGTCTGGACTATGCACACTTAAGTCCACATGTTTTAACACGCATATGCTTGTTTGGGTATGCCACGTATATGTGTATATATGTACGAGTGCGTGCATAAAGTAAATGGAAATGTGCCAGGTCTGGGCGAGTATATCTGCATATTAGCCTATTGTTTTGTTTTTTTTACGCTATTTCCGCCACTCTGCTAAATGCCGGCTTACTCGTGAATCGCCTGTCTTATGCTCATACATTTTTGCTGCCAACCAGCTTACCCCTTCTGATCCCTCCTTACTCCACCCACAATTCCATTCTGATTGCATGCATACATGCATACATGTAACATACATACATACATACATACATACTCATGTAGCCAACAGTGAGCTCAACTCTTTGTCTCTGAGTCTGGTTATTCGCTGGGCTGTCATTTCGCATATTTTCAGTTGTAAACCAACATTTTTTGCAACTTTGCGCCATATTTTTAGTCAATTCCTTTTTCTTTGTTTTTTGATTTCCAAGCATTCTATACCCACACACATTTTTTTTCTGATGTCACTTCACTTTATTATTTCGGTTGTTGCGGCGTTAATTTGTTTTGTTGGCCGATAAAGGCAGTGCACGAAAAAACGCCGGTAACAACAAGCCATACATACACTCACAGTTTTATATGTACATATGTATGTGTGCACAACCATATGTGTATAAATAAATGAATGAAGATGAGGAGTGAAGGGAGCAAACGAATCAAAACTTGTGACTCAGCAAGTTGGCAAACAAAGAGGCGAAAAAAATATTCGATAAGCGATATTTGCGTGTGCCAGAAAACCTAAATGAATACTGAGGCGACGTGAGACGACCGATTCCCAAATTCTTTCGGACGTTAATAAATGACTGAAGCGCAGGGGAAAATAGCGAAAAAGGGGCGGATTGATTATACAAAAAATTATATAAAATAAAAATTTGCATATACATATGTAAAAATTTGAATGATCAAAAATGTTACAGAGTTGTGCAGAGCGACGTGTTGGCAGTCAGCAACAAATTACATGCCGAAAATGATATGGAATACAAATGATACAAAGCTGTTTTTTTTTTTTTTAATAAAACTAACAATACAGGGTAGACCAATTATCTATTATTTTGCGGAATACGCTACGCTTATTTCATTTAAAGTTATACTTTTCTGAAAAAAAATTTTTTTTGATTAAATGAAGTTTTTCAATATCGATTTTTCGATAAAGGTGGCGCCTGCATGCGTACTAAAACCTTAAGTCGATCAACATTGCAGCAATATGAAGCTATGGAATCTTCCATTATTCACGAAGAAGAATTTTTTAAGCTTACCAGCACTCGTGTGCTGATCGTGGCTTGAAAAGTGTTTCACATCGACGAAACGATCAATTTTGCTTCTCTTGACTTGAGGCCGGAAACGAAGTGAGGAACATTGTCGTTTAGTTATTTGTGGCTTAAGCTCTGTTAGCCAAGACTTAGACATAATTTTGCATAAATTATAATAACCTGCCGTTCCAGCAATACGCCTCTTAATTAATAATTGGCGCGCACACTTTTGTTAGGTATTTGGCTGAGCTCCTCCTCCTATTGATGGTGTGCGTCTTGATGTTGTTCCACGAACGGAGGAACCTACAGTTCCAAGTCAACTTCGAATGGCAAATGGTTTTTTATGAGGAGCTTTTTTTTACACTTGGCGGTTTGCCATTGACTGGCGAGGGGACACCGCAGTTAGAAAAAACTTTTTCTGTCATTTTGCTGTTTCATGTACGGAGATTCGAGCATACGCATTCCCGAATGGTAGTTCTGTACCAATTCTTTCGGTTTCAACGGTCATTACTTAACTTAGAAAATAATAAGGAAAGTAATATATAAGTGGACCCGGTGGTTTAAAAATTTCAAAAAATCGATTTTTTTTTTCAATATTTCGAAAGCCTGCGAAAAGACTATAGTGTGAAATTTTCATGCATAAATTCCCAATGTATAGCTTCTACAGCCCATTAACTTTATAGAGACCGATCCGCGCCTCAAACTTCAAATTCATTTATCTCGAAACGACTTTTTTCGACACCAGTGTTGTCAAGAAAAAAAAAAATACTTAACCGAATCGTTTGAAATTTTAATATGTTGTTCACAACATATCGCGCGTTTTAGAATCATATTAATATATCAATTATTTCGTATTTTTTTATTAAAAAGCTAAAAAGGATCCCGATTTTTAGAGAGTCAAATTCAAAACCGCGCCATTTTGTCAAACTTTTTTTATTCTAGTACGGGACATAGCTACAGTCACACTGATTAATAATTTTTTAGGGTTTTGTGTTTCAGATAAATATAAGAGCCAAACTGGAAAACACCTCCCAGGTCCAATTTATCGGGAGGGTCAACTTTTTAAAATTATTAAAATTAAAAAAAAAAAATTTGTTTTTCATTTTTGAATATAAAAGAAGTTAAATAAAAACCCTAAATCTTTAAATATCGTTTTTCATTTTTTTTTTAAATTCCAGAAAATACGCTAAGGCTCTAGCCCACCGGGACCCTTAAGCTATGCATTTTATATAAATTAAGAGCCATGAGCCGTGAGGGAATCATGCTGCCATATCATTTTTTCACATATTTTGAATAAAGTTCCTCCAAATACGCCATACATACGACAAAGCGAAAATAAGTACAAAGAAAATCATTGTAAGCATGAACGATAGAAATTTTCGTTGGTGCAATCGTAATGACGTGCTGTGCCACGATGTGCAGAATGCGAAACTGTGGCCAGCACCAGACCTTTAACCGGCGCTCAGCCTTTTTGAAGGAATCGGTTGATTTGCTGACGTAATTGGAGTCATGCGAATGGCTTATTTACGAAAAAGCCGAGATTGTGTTCGTGATATTCGAAAAAAATCAACGTGGCGTTTTCTCATAGTACTTCGTTGCCCTCTGAACAACGACTGACTGGACGAATGAAATGAGCGGACAGAATTCTGCTACCAAATCCCCGTTGACGTGGCAGCGGTAGTTACACTTATAATTTTGCTGCGAATGGCCAAACCTTGTAATCCGTCGTCCTTGGTGCTGAGTAACAATCTGTAAGTTTCTAAGAAAACTAGCCAAACTAAATAAGTAAAAAAGGTTCTATGAAAATTAAGTAAAATATAAGTCTTGACTAACAGAGTTTTTAATGCCTACTTTGTGTGCCAGTGCTGGAGCTCTCTTATCTTATCTCTCTCTCCACTTTTCTCTCGCTCCACTTATCTCTCTCTCCACTTTTCTCTCTCTCCACTTATCTCTCTCTCCATTTTTCTCTCTCTCCCCACTTGTCTCCCTCTCTATCCGAAATGTTTGGTTCCTCTTCAGTTCCTTACGCTTTTCAGACATTTTTCAAAATAGACATTCGCATTTATCTCAACGCCACGGTTCAAAAGTACCGACTAAGAATTGATCGTCAGAGCCACCCAAACGACAGCAAACGCAACTGCTTGACTTTTCCTATCAATTTTGTTTTGTTTCCTGTCAATTTTAAATTTTTTGCATTAAATTGAACATCTCTCTGTACGCACAATAAAGGAATTGATCAATCAAGTGTTTTTTGTCTTTATGACTCTTATGACGAATTCGTAGCTGCTATTTGTTAGGTTAACAAATGAAATTTGCATAAAATTGCATCGAAATGTTGACATTCGGTATTTTTCTACAGCATTTGTAGGTGTTGCCACCCTCCCGCTCTCATATTATTTTTGGTAAATTTCCATTACCATTTCCCAGAAAAACTTTTTCTAACAACTGTCGCCATCGGCACAAGCAAAGACAAACTTTCGAACAAATTTCTGCCCTCTCTCCTGAAGCCAGGACGTACAATACTTAAAATTATTATGAGCAGTTTTTCATTTGCGATTAGTGCATAACCAGTGTGGCCGAATTGGACGATTTTTTTGTACGTTCATAAATTGTCTCCCAAAATTTCGCACACTGGTCTACCCACGAGCTATTATTAAGTGCCGTTGCATCTGCAAAAACTCGCTAAAGAAATAGTGGCTCAATCTTTCGCAAGGAAGTTGCTGGCTAAAATTTTACAAGGATTGTTTTCTGGGAGTGTGAGTGAAGTCGCTAGTCTATCATGAATGGCATAATATAAACCTCTGAGTTTCGCGAAAGCACTAAAAGGTGAATTATAAAATATTATAAAATATTTCTGTGGAAGAACTTTTGAGTCCAAGGTGAAAAAATTTCAGTAGACAATATCCGACCATTCACCGACTCTTAGCGAATTTGAAGGAATCAGCTGATTGGCTGACGTATTTTTATTAAAAAGTGTGACACTTTAAAGAAAGTTTTCATTTTTTTTTTTGCGCAAACTTTGACACTTGGATTCATATCGTTTTTGTAGGGGAATGAACAATATTTTCATACAAAATAAACAAAAAGGAACAAATCAATTGCCAAAACTTGTCAATAAATCCAAAGCGATATACAAAGAGGCGCAAATTTAATCACCCTATTTTATCAATTTTATTAAAAACACTTCTTAACTAGACAGCTTAGTATAAAAACAGGCAAGCAATGACGGGCATAAAGCTCAAAATAAAGATTTCCATAACTCAGGTTAATTTTTATTTTTTTCATATTTTTTCCGTTTTTTTTTAGCAAAAAAGTTATTCAAAAGCTAAATTGGATGCATAATTTTGCGCCACCCTGTATTTAACGCAGAGTATTATTTTATTCTTACACATAAAAGGTAGCAATACAATACAACGACACTGCGGACATGAAACATCATAAGGTCTTCCGAAAAGCAGATACCCTTTGGTAGCACTGGCAAACATCCTAACCATAAAAATGCTTCTCTAAAAAAATATGTTATTAAGCAAAAAACTAACTTTGGCACTTACCACAGCCACAAATTTGCAGGTCTGTTAACGAAAGAGAAAGAAGATTCGATCACCATTCAATTTTATACAGTTTTTACGATGGACTCTAAGTCTTATAGCTGAGGCATACCTAGGAAAGATTTTGTACTCACCAAACGCGTTTTGCACTTGTCTAACAAGTCATCACGCCCGTCCTAACGTACGGCGCAGAAGCTTGGGCGATGACAACATCCGATTCGGAGTCCCTTGGAGTGTTTGAGAGAAAGATTGTGGGAAAGATTTTTGGACCCTTGCCACGTTGGCCACGGCTGGTATGGTAAGCGATGGCACAATGAGCTGTATGAGCTTGGCTTAGTGTGTCCAACTGGTAAGCTTGAGAAAAAAAGAAAGAAACTCGGCCGGAATCACTTAAGGGTACCCGGTGATCTAGAGCACGAAAATTTTACTTATTTTCCACAATTTTTTTTTGCCATTAAAAATTAAAAAAAGTATATTTCCAGTTTTCGTATTTATTACTACATCTATTGAGCATACAAATTTCTATTTTCTTTTATTTTAAAAAATATTTATTTATTATTATAAAAATGCTGCTGAAGATGACCCTCTCGATGACCCGGACGGCACGCCGGAGGTGATTTCGAGACTTCTACTCATCTGAAACACAAAATTCAAAAAGATTCTTAATTAGAAAAAGTGCAGTTATGGTTCGAATTAGAACAAATCGAAAAAATTAAAAACTGTCAAAACGGTACGCTTTTAAAAAAAGTTCGTGCAATCGGGTCTTTTTTCACTAGGTTTTTAGTGTAAAAAGTAGGAAATTATTGACGTGATAATGTCTTATAATTCGATGTAGCTGGCTACACGCTCCAAAAAATGCGGTGTTATCTTGCTCATGCGGCGTTATCTTGCTCATGCGCCGTTACCTTGCTTGAACTGCAAGCGAGAGCGCGAAACGAACGACAAAGAGGCACAATCGGCCCCCGCGTTCGGCAACGTTCGACAACTGGCTCTCTCCTACTTGAGTGAGCATATATATGTATGTATATGCGCATTTGTATATAAATTCACATATTTGCATTGCATATGCCTTCTTCCTGTAGGCATGGTAATGAACCATTTCTCTGTTGAGAATAGGACGATGATAGGAAAAGTAGGAAATGAAAGGGGGTGTTTCGAGTTTAATGTGTCTTGAAAAAGTCAAATTGAAGATGGTGCCTCTTAGTGTTGTTGACTTATTAACGTCTGATGCACAATCGAAATTGAAGATATCTTTCATGAATTTGATAAATGTTTCGTCATTTTTCACGTTTGTGTAAATGTAACTTGATCAATTCCATTGCGATTCCATTTACCTCCTTCTCTATATCCATACAAAATATCTATCAAACAAATAAAATTAAATTTTTTTTTTAAAAAATGCACCCATTCCATCAGTATTTTTTTATGACGTTGGTTGTCAGGTTAAACTATTGTCAGTAAACTGACTTTACTGACAACCTCCTTTTTTAAATAAAATTATGATTCTAGTTCCGACGTTAGCTATACATGTTGTGAACATCATATTCAAGTGACTCAGTTGAACTTTTTTTTCATCCCCGTCGCGCCGAAAAACGACGTTTCGAGATAAATGAGTTTAAAGTTTGAGGTACAAAGGCGCGCGGACCCTCTCTACCTAGTTAGTGAGCTGTAGAAGCTATAATATTCGGAATTTCCGCATGAAAATTGCACTGTATATTTTTAAGATACTTTACTTTCGAAATATCGAAAAAAGAATCGACTTTTTCAAATTTTTAAACCACCTTTAAACAGTTAACACGCCAATAAAAGAAAAGAAAATTTGGATTCAGAGGGCAATTTTACATTACCATATTTACATCAGGGGGTTTTTGTTTTATAATATTAGTATTTTTTATTTAATATTTGTGTAATTTTTTTTGTTTAATATTTTTTATTATTAACGTTTAATATTAATGCAGAATAATTTGGCGTCTAAATTACGTAAAGGAATTGATCTACAAAAACGGTTGGGCACGGGTTTTTCTCTTTTGACCCTACTTTCACAATATACGAGGTCTTGTTCATGTGTAAAAAATAGGTGTCGGCTGGTGTTATATAAACTTGTATTTCAGCATCACCCATCGGTTGCATTTTCTGCGCAAATATTCCCTCTCATTCAATTAATAAACATTTTGAATACGCGTCAAATCGGACCGCAAATAGGGTTTTTAGATATACCTATATATATACATCGATGTCAGCGCCATCTAGCAGATTGAGAACTAAATTGCGCAAATCTATAATTTCAAAAGCAAAGCGGCGGCTATTTAATACTTTAAAAGTATATTACAAAATATAATATACGAGTAAGAGTATATATGTAAGACATGTGAAGTAGGCATAAACTTGGCTTTTAGAATTGGCGCGTACACCCTGTTTGGGTGTTTGACCGAGCTCCTCCTCCTATTTGTGGTGTGCGTTTTGATGTTATTCCACAAATGGAGGGACCTACAGTTTCAAGCCGACTCCGAACGGCAGATATTTTTATGAGGAGCTTCTTCATGGCAGAAATACACTGGGAGGCTTGCCATTGTCTTCCGAGGGGCGACTTTTACTTAATTTTGCTCTTTCACTGAGATTAAAAAAACACTCCGAAATAAACGTGATTTTTGGGCGACTTCAAACTCCCATTTTACATGAAAAATATTGCAGAACGAATGTGGTGAAAAGATAAGCTGACCTAATTATGTGAACCCTAGTGTATGCAAAACATTTATTGTATATTTATTTTGGTGACCGCTGATTCACTATGCAGCAACGCGTCGCGCATTGTGTTAACGCACGCCTTGTCTCCGGCAAACGTGACTCAACAAAAACCAGTTTATCCTTGCTCAATGGCCACCTCTGTGAGTGCATCGAATTCATGCATACACATATGTATGTATATGTGTACGTGTGTATGTATAGATATGCACACATGAAGACGCGTGAGTGTGGCTTTTTTAACCCCTGCATAGGCAAACTATCAGCAACACTAAATTCATTGGTTACGACGCTTTTTGTTTATTTCTGTTTTATATATGTGTGTGTGTCTGTCTGTGCATTTCTGAATGTGTGTGCATGAGTTTGCATTTGGGATGCTGCAAAATGTCGTTGCATTTGCAACGTTGCAAAATCATGAACCAAACAAGCAAATAGGTCGCTAAGCGTGTATGTTGCATGCAACCGTAAGAAAAAAAACAAACACTTTTTTGGTTACATTATCCATGAGAAATTTTCATTATTTTCTTTTTCTTTCTGTTCTTCTCTTTTTTTTAGTTTTTTGGTGATGCTGTAGCGAAAGGAACAACAAGAACAAAAGAAGTTACCTTTGCAAAAACAATAAGAAAAACAATTAGTGGGAAGAACTGGTTAGCGAAGTGGTTTGGGAAGAGTGCAGCAACCGTAGCTCAGTGACGCGACAACAAAAAGCAAAGTTGTGCGGCAATTGGCGATGCAACGCCAACAATAAAAAGACTATAAACACGCCAAAACTCATCTCAAGTTGCAACTACCCACTTGCTTGGCTCGCAACAGACCGTCTCGCTACCCAAACCCACATTGTGGCAGACTTTACGGCGTAGACTAAAGTAATTTTCATTCGGACAGTTCTAGCGGCCAAAGAACCTAAAGAAAAAACCGACGCGAGACACGATTCGCAACTAAATATCTGCAAGAGAGAGTGGCGTGGCGTAGTAAGCCGATAGCAGGGACTTGAACTAGACAAGTTGCTGTGGTCGCCTGTGGCGTTGCCAGACAACAGACAACAGATAGGCAGCCAGCCAGCAATCGCGAGTACTTGTACTTGTGGATTGTTGAAGCGGTTGACGGCAACTTGTTGTCGACGAACGCGTAGGTAGCGCTACGTGCCGCAGCAGTAATAACAACAACAATAGCAACAGCAACAAAACCCGTACAAGTCGCCTCAGCTGTTGGTGCAACAAAACAGCAGGAAATTACACTTTAATTGGTGTACGTGTCGAAGAGGTGAGTTTTATTCAATCGTGGGCTTGCGTGTTGATTGGGCAAAAGTAACGCTTAGGTTATTTGAAAAGTATTGAAAGCGAAGATTAGGGAAAGGTAGGTTTTAAAGTGGAATTAAAGTTTTAATAAATGTAAACTCCCTTACTAATGATAACAAAATTTTTCTTTATACGGCAGCAAACCTGCGAGTGCATTTATGCCATGAAAAAGCTGTTCATAAAAAAACCCGTCTGCCTTAAGCTCCTCCATTAGCGGATAAACATCAGAACGCATACCCCAAATAGGAGGAGGAAGAACAACCAAACACCCAACAAAGGGTGTAGCATCTATTATTACTAATACTAAATAATCTCCCTTCTTATCCTACGCTTCGTTTTCGTTTTCATTCGTTCCAGTACACAGCTACCTATCCTGGGTTGCTTCATCTTCTCATTTTAGCTCACTCACGAACGGGTGCTCGGAAGCAACCCAGAGAATACTTGGGTAGAGCCCGGAAGTGGTGAGTTGCTTGAACTATATGGCAAAGAATCGTTCTGGCCCCGCCCAAGTTAATGGCAACCAAGTACTCCATCTTCCAACGGATAATCTCTCTTGCTAACGAGTGCTACTTTATACTAAGTAAGCAATTTAGTGGTGAAAGCCTTTCTTGAGAAACAAAACTAAGTCTTTATAAGTCTCATCATATCCGTCCCAACGTATGTCGCTAAAGCTTGGACGATGACAATATCCGATGGGGCGTCCCTTGGAATGTTTGAGAGAAAGATTCTGCTAAAGACTTTTGAACTTTTTCGCTTTGGTCACAGCGAGTATCCCAGGCGATGGTACAATGAGCTGTATGAGCTTGACGACGACGTAGACATAGCGCAGCGAATAATGATCCAGCGGCTTCGTTGGCTGGGTCACGCCGTCCCAATAGATACGAACGCTCCGGCACTGAAAGTATTCGCTGCGGTACCAGTTGGTGGTAGCAGAGAAAGAGGAAGGCCTCCTCCGCGTTGGGAAAATCAGGTGGAGAAGGACTTGGCTTCGTTTGGTATCTCCAATTGGCGCCGGTTAGCACGAAAATGAAACAACTAGCGCAGTTTGTGCCTTTTTTGCGCTAAAAATAATCTCCTTTAACTTTAATTAACTTTTTTACTGATCCTCCAATCATTTTATAGTCTCTATGAAATGCTTTGTGGAAGCTCTGCAAAAATATCTGCTGTTGGACAGCTTTTTGTTCAATTGGGTCGCTAACTTTCCGAACAGCTTTGTCAAATGAAATCCTTCATTTAAAATATGGCACACTCCTTCGTCTGGGATATTTATGATATTTCCAATTTCACGCTTAGTCCAATTTGGGTCTTCAGAAATAATATCACTCCCAAGTGGTTTAACTGAAAGATGAGGTATTAAAATGCCAGATAAAACGTGATTCCTCTGGGGCTTAATAAGTGTCGCTTTCAAGAATTTTCAACCAACCTGTTTTCACCTATACTTATGTATGAATGTGCTAAGTATGTAAAAAACAAACCAAAAAATCATGAAGAAACACGTGCATACTTGTCTACTAGGGGGGTCCAAAATATTTTTGTTTGCGTTAGCGTCGTTTCAATAGCTGACTATGAATGCCTAAGTTTGTATGCATTTGTTCACATTGCCAAAATTGAGCAGCGCTAACGCCAAATCAGAGCCCAAAGAAGGGCAACTCTCATCTTTGCGCATGCGTCGACAAAAAGCTGATGTAAACAAATAGAATTATTCCAAAAATGCTGGACCTGAGTTAAATTTAAATAATTGTACGTTCAATAAATGCAGTTATTATTGTAAATAATAAATCCTACTAACTTTGTATGTAGATGGGCCTTTAGGTTGTGAAAAACGTGAATACACTTTCTTTATTCTATGTTTTACTGTGACTTTAGAATTTTCTGAGTGTTTAAAAAACATTTTTGAATAATTATATTTATTTTTGTGAGAACACACTGTAACTCACAACTGAATGGAACAAAGAAAAACCAGCAAAATAATTTTTTTAGTGTGAAATATCACCTTAACAACAATAAACTTTAAATTGTTTGATCGATACTCAACGAGATGTCGATCACTCCAGCCGTCGACCGAGAAAACAATTTCTTGAAATCTCAACCTAATATTAATATTGCTGCTTAAAACTCATATTTATATATTTACTTAGAGCTTAAACTCTCAAAGCGAATAAGCACCCCCTGTAGCACAAGGTAGGAGGTTAAATTTAACTCAGGTTATATAAGTAGATATGGTATGTGTTACAAAATAATGAGTTTTTTTTTATTACAAACACAGATACAATATAAAATACATATCAATGTTGGTTGACACTGCGATTAGTTACACATAAACTAACGAGCAGTAACATAAAGAGAATTTTGTGAAGAGATTTTCATAGTCCCTTCCTTAAGTTGTCAACCATCATGCCAGATCATGAGGTTTGATTCGAAGGAGTCGTCGGGTTGGGCCTGCGGTGTTGGGGAGTTTGCTAGCTTATTCACGTGCCTTTGAAGCCTGAGGGAGTAGGCTTCAGCTTATTTCTTTAATTTCTTCAGCGATCGTAGCGCTCTTGATGGGCGATGGGTATCCTTATTACGAACGAACCCAGGTGAGTTAAGGGAGCACCTGGTTTATAAGGTCAAAAAAATCATTTTTTTTTTTTCATTTTAAGCGATTCCTAATATATTTCAGAATATTCACACAAAGTTACAGAGCCTAATTCTCAATATTTCCGTAGATACAAAGCCAAAGGTAGGCTAGCGGTAGGTAGTTACGCTGTGACCGGACAGCTATAGTACAAACTTTATCTTATTTTCTCGACTTTTCATTTTTATGATTTCTTTGAATTGGCGTACATGAATGAAAAAAAACTAATGAACCTTTTGAAATGAATCATAGCTTGTTCCCTTCAGTATTAAATTCTCTTCTATTTGAACTAACAAAATAGATAAAAAAAATTGTTTCAAGATTTTTATACCAAGTTGAAGTGAATTTTTTTTTTATAGAAAGGCATTTTTTTCTTTAAAACCTCCAAAAAGTTGAGATTTTGGAATTTCTCTCAGTTTTCTTAGTTCATCTAGAATAAAAAATCATGATAATTAGAAATCCATTTGAATTTTTTGCTTTAGATAATAATTACGAGCTGTATCTTGAAAGCCAGTTGGAAACTCCAGCGTTGCAGCGCTCTACTAATTTCTATGTTAAAAATTTTTTTCAACTTATTTTAACCAGTACAAAAATTGTTTATACTTTTCAAATGTTCATTAAAAGGTAGAAAAAACTTTGTAGTGCTAAATAATTTTTTCCTTAAGAAAAAAAAATTGCAAAGAGATGCACTTTTTAGAGCTCATAAACCAGGCTCCCCCCTTAAAGGGTAAGGCGTAGTCAGAGGCCCGAAAAAATTATGATTTTCAATCATTTTCTTTTGCTAGTCAATAGCTTTGATGAGCTGTATGAGCTTTACGGCGACATAGACATAGCGCAGCGAATAAAGATCCAGCGGCTTCGTTGGCTGGGTCATGTCGTCCGAATGGATACAAACGCTCCGGCTTTGAAAGTATTCAATGCGGTACCAGGTGGTGGTAGCAGAGGAAGAGGAAGGCCTCCTCTGCGTTGGAAAGATCAGGTGGAGAAGGACTTGGCTTCACTTGGTGTGTCCAACTCGGCCAAAATCGCGTAAGCGGTTATCGCGCCAATTAAGAAGAAGAAGTCAATAGCTTTATTTTGCATAAATGAAAACAAATGCATCATGTTTCGATTTGATTTAAGCGAAATTTCAAAACAAAATTAATAATTGTAAAAGTTATCGCTATTTGTGTAGAGCCCGTGTGTTCAGAAATCCCTTGCGGTGATCATGACAAGTCCTTGGAGATGCATCTAAAATCAATCGGACAAGATAAATTAGTTTTATTAATAGATAACCTTGTGCCTGATCGAAACTTATTTTCAAAATTAACAATATAGCCGCCTCCGGAAATATTTTTCGGATTTTCGAGAAAAAAACTGACAATTAATTGTTAAAAAAAAATCGAAATTTTTGGAAAAAAAATCCTTCGATCAGGCACGAGTTTTTTATGTTTTTCAAAAGCAGTACACATTTTATTGAAATCTAACAAGCGGTTTTTAAGTTACAGTGAGCACCAGTTCCAAAAACATAGTTTTGAGAAAAGCGCATTTAAAGTTTTGCCATCGATTTATGTACAGTTATAGGAATTATTTAATTACTTACACTGTGTCATCTATTCCTGGGCCATGTAATAGTACCTCAGCCGTCATAGCAGCTTTCAAAATATCGATTTGCTGTTGCCGACGTAGAATTCTACCTTCTTGAGTGTTATCGTCAGAAGTCGGTTGCTTGCAGCTGCTGCTAGCTACTTGCTCTCAAACGCTCCGGAGCGCCCGTGCGCTCTTTGCTAATTGTCGGATTCACTTCAAATTTTCAAACAATATTTTTAACATATTGTACTTTAAGAAAATGCAAAAAAAAAATCAAATTTTTTGAAAATTCTGACTACCCCTAACTCCTTAAGAATATCTCGAACGCTTTTATTGTGGAGAAGTTGAAGTATATTTATATTACTTTGATGGGGACAACCCCATAGAATGATGAGTGGTGCAAATTCTATCTGAATTTGTTTCCCAACCTCACCACTCAAGTGGGCCACCTTAATATCTTCATACACTTTCATATATGTATCTATTTATGTAGGCTTATTTATGCAAACGCACGTACGCTGTGCGAAAAGGAAGAAAAGTCAATTTGGTTCAAGTAAGTAAGAAGCTTCAGGTTATAATATTTACAGTAATATCTTGACTTGTATGTAAATATAATTGGCGCTTGCCCCTCTATTTGGGGTTTGGCAGAGCTCCTCCTCCTATTTATCTTGATTTACGTCATGAAAAAATCTGTTATCCTGCATTCGGCTTACTATGAGTGAAATATAATTAAATTTAAGTAATTCTATTCAATTTTCCTAATAATTGGTTCATTTGTAGTCAGTTTGGATAACTGGGGCTTAAAAAAAATTACTTAAATTTAAGATTTATTTAATGTTCAAACTTTTGGAATAGAATCTCTTGAAGTGAAATATCTTTAAATGTATCGTTATCTTCTTAATATCTTCTTTTTTTTTGCAAACATCCCAATTTTTTTATTACACTGTCCATGGACACTTAGTACTTTTTATAGCTTGGGTGGGAGATTAATTGTTACTTCAAATCAGCATTTAAATAACTAGTTTGAATGAATAGTTACATAGCTTACATTTAATATTTTAGCAACAGCAATATACTTGGTTTTAGTGTGTCAAAATAGTTTTCGTCTTAGCCTTAATTTCTGCGTCAGATCCATATGCGGTATTTTTTGTACCTCTTTGTTCGAATGGGTTAGTCATTTGTGTGTGTGTTTCGTGCTGTATTTCTGGATTACGACTTTTATGGGATCAATTTTTAGGTCGCCGGGTAAGTCTTCATTTGTTGCAGGGTGCATTTACGATAGTCCTTAAGATTTTTGATTGAAATCGTTGAATTATGTGTATATTTGATTTGCATGCTGTCCCCCAAAGTTCTATGCCGTATCTCCAGATGGGTATTATCATGGTCTTATATATTAGTAGTTCGTTGTATACTGACAGTTTTGAGTCCTTGTTGAGTAGCCAATACAATTCTCTGAATCTATTTTTCACTTCGTCCTTTTTTGGATTATATGGTCCTTCCAGGTCAGTTTTGCGTCAATGATCATGCCCAGGTATTTAGCTTTTGCGTTTTGAGTGATGACTGTGTTATTAATTGTTAGCGAACGATGGTCATGTTTGCGGTTTGTGTATATTACTTGGACCGTTTTGTCTGCGCTTACTTGGATTCCCCATTTTGCGAACCAAGTCAACATTGTGACAATTAGATTTTGTAACTTCGATGAAGCGACATTTATATTCCTACCAGTCGTAATTAATACTGTGTCGTCGGCGAAGATTGCAATCATGCTGTCGTCATTTGGATAGGGAATGTCATATGTGTAAATTATATATATTACAATAATGGCCCCAATATGCCTCTTTGTGGTACTCCGCCATCCGTTTTTAGTACCTCCTTGCATTCGTCCTGATGTTTAACATAGAAGTACCGGTCGCTTAGGTAACTTCGCAGTAATAGATAGTAGTCAAGGGGGAATATTTGTTTTAACTTATATAGAAGTCCATACGCTGTCAAATGCCTTCGCTACGTCGATATAAGTTGCGACACATTCGTTTTTCTTGTCAATTTCATTTATGATTTTGTTAGTTACTCGGTGCACTTGTTGAATGGTCGAATGTTCATGGCGGAATCCAAACTGGTGGGAGGGAATTATGTTCTTCGCTTGTATGTGGGCTCAAGATGATCAGGGATCAAGTTTTCAAATAGTTTTGAGAGAATTGGTTAGAGGTTTATAGGTCTATATGATGATGGTTTACTGGCGTCTTTATTTAGTTTCGGCAATTCTATTATTTCTGAAACTTTCCATGGAAGTGGGCAATAGTTTAATCTAATGGATGAGTTAAAGATGTTTCTTAAGTATATTATTCCATCGTCATGTAGCTCTTTTAATATTTGTCCATTGATTTTGTCATATTCAGGAGATTTTTTGTTATTTATGACCTTGATTTTGCGTCGACTTTCGTCCGGAGTTACTCTCTTGATTGGTTTGTTGGCTGTATCAGATGAAGCAGGCAGGTTATAATTTTGAGTGTCCTTTTGATTTGTGAATGTCTTCTTAATATAGGGTGGGCGGTGTAAAATTTGCTTTTTGAATTGGCTATAAAAAAAACTAATGAATATTTTTTCAAACTTTTTTTTTTATTTTGAAGATTGAACATTGTCATTTATGAATGCAAAATAATATCGTTCAAATGACTGCCACGACTGGCTTTACAGTAGGCCATTCGATCAACCCAATTTTTAAGCACATTTTTGATTGTTTGGGCTCCAATTTCATGAATGGCAACTTCGATTTCGTGTTTTAAAGCATCAATCATCTCTGGATGGTTCGCATAGCATTTCTCCTTAACGGCTTCCAACAAATAATAGTCCAGCGGGCTTAAATCACAGCTCCGAGGCGGCCAATTGATATCGGAATTTCGGCTGATTATTCGGTTTTCAAAAACGGTAGCCAAAAGTTCGAGTGTAACTTTGGCAGTGTGACAAGTTGCACTGTCCTGTTGAAACCAAATGTCCTCCATGTCATCCTCTTCAATTTTTGGAAACCACTAGTTGAGCATGTCACGGTCACGCTCGCCATTTACTGTAACCGCGGCTCCTCGTTCATTTTCGAAAAAAAATGGCCCGATGATGCCGCCGGACCAAAAACCGCACCAAACAGTGACTCGTTGTGGATGCATTTGCTTCTCTACAGAAACGTGTGGATTTTCTGAGCCCCATATCCGACAATTTTGCTTATTGACGTAGCCAGCGATGTGGAAATCAGAAAAGAAGAAAAAGACTCACCACTTTGGAAATAAGTTTTCAATATTTCCCAATTTTGTTCAATCGTATAGCGTCCCATTTCGTAAATGTCAAACCTTTAAGTAAATTATGAACACTTTGACATGTCATTTGCGTTACTATTCTCAAAAAAATGGTTCAAAAAGCAAACGCTATATGGCCCACCCTGTACTTGAAATTTTTTTTACTCTTTTAAGATACTTTTTAAATTTTTATTTTAGAGAAGGGATAACTGAAAATTGTTTAAAGACAAATTAATTAAATTTGAAATTTATTTAATGCTCAAAATTTTGGTATAGAATTTCTTAAAGTAATATATTTTTAAATATCTTTTTAATATATTAATAATTTTTTTCTTTTTAATCGTTTAAGGGTGTTTGGCCGAGCTCCTCCTCCTATTTGGGGCTTGCGTCTTTAGGTTGTTCCACAAATGGAATGCTATGAGGAAAAACTATTTCTTCATTTTGGTGTTTCACGGAGATTCGAAACTACGTTCTTCGAATTCCGAATGTAAATTTTCAATTTTGGGAGAAAAAACGTCCAATAACTGAGTTTTATTTTCGATCAAAAATATTGAACTGAAAAATAGTCGTCGTTTTTGAAGAAATTTTCAAAACTCAAAAGATGCTTATCTTAATTCTTGATCGAAACTCAAAAAATAACAATTATTTCACAAACTCATTGAGGAGGTTGCTGGAAAATCAAAATCAACGAAAGCTGAAACCCAAAACTTCATTGCAATTGCATACAGAGCGGAAAACCCACTCGAAAAATTAGTATTATTTTTATTAAAAAAAAGCAGAGCTCATTTTTTGAGCAGTGTAATAAAATTCGGAAATTTATTATTATAGCCGAACACAAATTTGAAACTCTCAAAATAATGATAAAATACAGGGTTTTGGATAAAACATAAATACCATCAAAAATCCTTTCGAAAAATATTTTTGTGTTTTATTTATGAAAAAAAGTCTGCGGTCTTATTGAATCACCCTGTACATATGTACGCATATATCTTCGAATGCATGCATAAACATTGTTCATTTAATGCTCGTACATTTGTAGAAAATGTTTGCGACGAAATAAGAGATTTCAAATATTTGCAGAGTCATTGCGTCGACAACTTATGACTATGTATGTACATGTACATGTACACACACACATACGCATGTATAAGCATATGCATTGCATGCATGTACGGGGGAAATTACAACCATCTGCATTTGCATGTATGAATGTACAGACGCCAATGTCCATGTTTCGTATACACTTTGCAAACAGAAGTTTCAACATTTGCAGGCACACTCACACACACACGCACACACATACACAAGAGCTAACAACAATGTTCAATTGTGCACACATTTCCATTTATTTACGAACATTTTCAATTATCCCATAACAATTTGGAGACGAAGACTCTGAGCCACTCTGCGTGGCTGCGCAAACTGGCGCACTGATGGAGTTTCGAAGAGGTAAACTCGAGAATAGGTGCAAGGTTTAGGTTCCTAGTTTAACTGTCTGCTGCTGGGCCAATTTGACTATTTGCTAGTTTGCTTTTTCCAATGCGTTTGTTGGCTAACCGACTGAAGTGCGCGAGTATGCGTTAGACACTCTTATACGCACTTTTGCCAACAAAGTTTGATAAGGAAAAGACGAATGTAGCCTACGAAATGTCGACGTAAATGGGTTTGCTCTCTGCGATAGTGGGGATGGGGGTGCATTGTTTCTATGTGCTTCAACAATTATTTAGGCAAGGAAGAAGAACTATGTATTACGTTAATGGATTTAGTGCTCATAAGCAGGCTGAGCCTTTCCCCTTTTTTGCACCATTTTTTTAAGTCTACTACGACAGAACCGTTCGAAATTTAGAGCGATATGGCTTACCAAAAAAAATATCATCCAAAACTGTTTGCTTTACCTAAAAATTATCTCGATGCATCATACTTTGACCTAGAAACTATTTTAGCGGCATAAGCATATTCTAAAACCTAAAAAAATAGTAAAAGCATTTTGACTACAACAATTGAAGTATTCAGAAAAATTATTTTTGTTTTTATTGCCATACTAGCAGTTCTCGGTGAACTTCGTCGCAACTAAAATATATTTGGTTGTATCTCTTCATAAACGGGTTTGAATCACAATCAACTTTAGAACTTCAATTCATTGAGTTAACTGTGGCGCTCTGTAAAAGAGTTTATAGAGGATATTCCAGTGAATTCAGAGAATCCTGTTGGATAGTTGGAAAAGAAAACAACTAAGCGATTTCATGTCAAGTAAACCAAGTATATCAGATATTGTCGTAAATTTTTCTAAAAATTGGTGGGTTTGTAGGCCTGAGAAAAAAATATACTGGAAAATTGTTCAAATTTATTTATCGTTGAAAATTTTAGTATGTACAAAGTTTTTTAAAACAAAAATATCTTCGGTTTTTCTGTAGTACTTTTATAATTTTTGTTATTAATTTTGAAGTATAAAATATACATTTTAAGACAATTTTTACGCATTTGAATATCACGCGAAAAGTTATGGCAGTCGCATTATGAAAGCTGAAGTGTTTACTAAGCTTAGTCTCAGCTATTAAAAAAATAAGAGACAAATTTATGATAATATACAAAAAAATGTTTCTTAACGCTAACAGTTAGCGTCAAAATGGCCACATTTTTTTTACTTTTTATTTATTTATTTTATAATTTCAATTACTATTTTATAAAAATATAGTTCATACTACAACAAAACCGTATAAAACAAAGTTTCGAGCTTTGTATAAAATTTGTAAATTCAACTAATTTTCATCAAAAGTTCAAATATTTTAATTAGAATTTTCAGAAAAAAATTCCGTTACGTAGTTTTATAGCCCATAATAATAGGTGTTATTGGTGAATAGATTGCGTCATCGAGAGATGATTAACGATTTTTTATGGCCGGAATTAGATGGTATTGATTTGCAAAACGTTTACTTTCAACAAGACGGCGCTACGTGGCACGAAACCTTTGATCTTTTACGGGAAAAGTTTCCGGACCGTGTTAACTCTCGAAGAGGTGATCACAATTGGCCACCGAGATCTTGTTATCTAACACCTTGTCACTTTTTTCTTTGGGCCCATGGGAAAGAGAAGGTCTACGCCAACAGCCCAGGGTCGATTCAAGACCTCAAAGATGGAATTCGTAAGGCTATCGAGAACATAGGGCAGCCACTTTGCAATTCGGTTATGGAAAATTTCATGAAAAGGATATTGTCTTGTAAGCGTGGTCGTGGCGGTCATTCGCCTGATGTTATTTTCCACTATTAACGGCATACCTTCCTCTTTATAATGAAATAAACACCCGTTAATTTATATTAAAAAATTGCATTTTTCTTTGAATATCAAAATAACACCTCTTATTGGAAAACCCTTTATAAAAAGAGCAAATTTCAAGTGGTTAAAAAGTCGCATTAATTTTTGACACTTTTTTCTGCTGACGCTGTTGAATATTTGTTCAAGTGAGCCCCTCGCAAGCGCAGCCATTTATCCTAACCGAACCCCTTTAATAACAGTCAGGGGGATACCGATAATCGGGTGGGAGGCCTCTGAGACCAATTCAATCGGCCCGTATCTGGCAAGATCATCAGCAATTTCATATCCTTCAATGTTCCTGTGTCCTGGAACCCAGCTTAGATATCAGATGTTACGTGCACATCCAAGAGATTTGATCTCCTCCTTACAGAAGTTGACTAGCTTGGATCTGCACCATCGCATCGTCAAAGTCTTGATCGCGGCTCAACCACCGAAGCAAATATTAATATCTCCCTCGCTCCCATGTTTCCTAAGTATTTTGCGAGCCTGTAGGATCGCAAAGACTTGTGCCTGAAAAACATTAGCAGTATTCGGCAATTTTAGTAAAATAGATAACTTGGCTGATTTAGAAGAAAACGAAGTTTAGAGAAATATGGCGTAAACTACCTAAAAATGCTAACTTGTCCCTTGAAAGATTGCCTCCAGAGGCCAACCTCCTTTAACCTGATTGCACTTTGAGTAGCGATGGAGATGAGAAGTAAGTGCAAAGCAACATTGAGAGCAGTACTGAGATAAGATCTACATGCTCCGGTGATGTCAATACAGGCAGTATTTTGCACTCTCCCCAGTTTTGTGATATTATAGCCCTTCCGAAGAGCTTCTAATCAAACCAGGGACTACACAACAATATTTTTATAAAAAAAATTATGGTATATTTTAGCTTATCAACGAGAAGCTCTTAGGGACATGAATAATCGAGGACAAAAGCATTCTCTGTCTGAAACTATTTTGCCCACAAATATGTAGATATACAACCTTTTCCTAGTTTGTCTAACTGAAAGCTTCCTACGTTGCAGTTGCAAGTATTATATGGCATATCAGAATAGATTCTCTTAAAAGCTGCTGAGTAAGTCCTTGCCTGCAAATTCATCCGACTTTAATGAAGTGAGATTTTTCCTGTTTAGCCGTTTTCTATAAAGGTCAGTAACAGTATGGCACCCGTTCAGAATAGACGGTAAAAGAGACCTTTCAGTCACTAAGGACGAAAGCATCCTTTCCTACAGATTCAGCTCTAGCTCCAGCTCCAGCCTGAAAGATGGCGTAGAGATTAGAAAAAGAAAGGTAGAGATTTAACCATAGTATTCACGAGAAGACACAACCTCCCGTTCTGTCATCAGGCCTTAAGCCATCCGTGTAAATGGTCCTATTTCGAGCCTTCAAACAAAGCCTTTCGGAAGTCCAAAAAAGGTATTAATGCGTCTATTTACTTTTGACCAAATCGCCTTGTAAAAAAGAGACTAAGTACCAGGAATGGGTTCAAGTACTTCTTGTACTTATTGTTCTTGTACTCAAGTGCACGACACATTCCAGCACAGCTTGCTTAGTAAGTAATTTTTTCCGATCACATATTTTCATACGCCAGTTATTTATTTTAAAAATGACTGTGAAAATCTTCATTTCTAATAAACTCCAAGCAACGCTTAGTTGCAGTTCAAATTGAACTTCTTTAATTTCTACGAGCATCCACTCAAAAATTTTCTCATTATTTACAAATCTTTAGAAACTTTATCTCTGAAATTCCATTCGCAAGCCAGCCATCCAGCCAGCATTTTTGTAATTACAATCAGGGTTTAGTGCAGGCGGATTTCCCAATTAGTGAGATATAAAATAGTCTCGTTTTGTATTCATTGTTTTTAAGCTTCCATATGAGATACAAATGTAACTATTAGAACAAAACATACGCACGAATATCTCGGTCAATGAAATTGCTGAGGAGTATCGATAACGAAATTGTAAAGAATAAAAAATCATAAACTCACCAACTTACACGCATACCAAAGCGTACGAATTTCTGCAATCCCTTGTTTGTATTTAGCTTAAAAGGAAATCTCATTTGGAGTACTAAATTGCTGTTGGCCCACCCATGGCTAATTTTTCTTTTCTCCTCTTGAAGCTTAAGCAGAGCAACGCCTGCTCGTAACTAGCCAGATGGATGGAAGTACGTCCGAACATTCATCCATTCGCATTTGGCCGTCAAAATTCCCATTACTCAACTCAAGAGTCGCCTGTAATTCACTGACGCAAGGGCGGAGCTACTGGTATATGATGAGGGGGATGTGATAAGCGTGGATGGCTGCAGTGGTGGTCTGTGGCTTTCTTAGGATTTCAAAACGGACAATGCCTATTTCCTCGGTGTCAAGGCGGTGAAGAGATGACTCCGATATGCAACGGAAGTCAAAACAATGCAGCACCCCATTTTGCAGAGTTTTGACTTATTTTCCTTTTCTGGCGCAAAATCAATTAACCAATTTTGTTTTAGAAGCACTTTTTTATTGAATATAAAAACATATTTAGAGTGCCTCTCTGTTTGTCTACGCTTAATTGCAGCTGTTTGAAAATTCTTTGTTCCGAATTGGTGACTAATTTCGCGCCACCTTAAACTGTTGTTAGTATGTAGGGGACGGTACCTAAACTATTAATTTAATTTGAAACTAAACCACTTTAGTGCTAGAGAAACTAAAAATCGACCAGTAGCTTCTTTGCTATGAACTGGTAAGGCCCAGTTGAGTGGCTTCAGTCTTTTCTATATGCATGTATATTTGTATATAAAATTCAGGATCAAATGTTAGATGTTTATTTAATCTATGTAATCTTAAAATATCTTTATAATAATTAACGAACTCACTATCATTATTCTTAAAGAATTTGCCTAACCTTCTATAAGCCGCCAAGTCTTCTAATGAAATTTTTGCTGTCTTTTCTGTCGAGTAGAATCACAGGCTCTTATCACTAGCTCGTATGCGCAAATTTAATAAGCTGTGATCGCATTTTCCATTTGTTTTCATAAGTGAAACTATTACTATTTTCTCGTAGCTGTAAAACACTCTTCATCATACCAATACCTCTTCCGAGATCTCTGATCTAGATTTACTAGTTTCACTATTCACGATTATTGTCGTCATTAGTCTCTTCCGCTGAAGCGCGTGCGAAAAGTATTAGAGAATCTTACACAGATATAGTGAGCTGCGATTATGGCGCCAATCGGTGCAAAATTCGAAATTCCGCGGCACGGATTTACCTTCGCCTTTCCTCATTACAATTCACAAGCAAAATTTGCGCTTCTTTACATGAGAGTTTTAATACACGTCGTAGTCCCCAAATCTTGCTAGGGATCTTTCTGCTTAAAACAGCTTCTGAATGGCGTTGATGAGCGCACCCGTAGTCTTCAATGATCTAAAGACACACCTTCAAACTATAGTCTTTATGGTGTTTGCCTTTTGTGGAATCAGAAAAGAAAAATACTTTTTTCATTGAAATTATTGTGATCCTGATTCCTCCAAATCTTCGAGAGAACACAATTCCGAGTTATGTATTAGCAAAAAATTTCAGTAAAAAACCGCTGGCCGCAAGAGATCCTCGCTTGCACTTCCTGATGGACAGATGTTACGGACTTTATTTGACTCTTTTACCGAACGTCTTGAAATGCTTTCATATTCTTCTCCGTCCGTCTTGATCGTAGTTTCAAGAGGTTTTTTGCAGTATATTTGGTAATGAGAGCCCCAAAAACCCCAAAATGCGAAACCCTGCCATAAGAATGAATATTGAGGAAGTCAGTAAAAAAGTCAATTTATTTAAAACTCAGTAAGACATCAAACATTTTTCATAATTTTCGTGGAATATTCCTTCTGCTTTTAGCTCACAAAAAATTTGGTTATGAAATTATAAAAAAAACCAAGCGCCCCTCCTGAAACAAGTTATTCGATCGGCCAGTGCATAATTGTGCACTCAATTACATTTAAGGGCACATATATTTATAACAGCAGCGAATACCCTGTAGGAAATAGCTGAAGGATCGCGCTGAGATTTAGTGCGATTTTCTCAATTACGTGTAAGAATGTTTCCAAACCAAAGTAAATTCGAACCAAAAATCGCACATACGGACGATAGCAGCGTGTACTGACTATCACTTCTGATAGAAAATATAGCGTGTTTTAAGTATGTAAGTATTTAACGTCATGAACTTGTCCCACGGTGCTCAAGAGCACAGCCGATGAAATCATTTCATTGATCAACGCATAAAACTTCAAGCATTTTCGGTACTAATTGACAGTTCACTAACACATTTTTTAATGTTCGAAGCCTATCTAGAAACTCTGCCATGATTTAATTCGGCAAAAAGTTGCAAGACTTCTTCATATTGAATTGATACGAAGCTGAACTCTACTCATATTTGGTTGTTAAACAGCAGATACCATGAAATTTCCAACAGTCCATTTGCAACAATATAATAAAACGAGCTCCAAGAGCTTTTGCTCCTCGTCATGCCAGAGTCAAGTATCCGGTCAAACCTTGTTGCAGAAATCACTACCGCCAGAGATTGGAAGAGCCCATAAATCACGTACTATTACACACATACCCATTCGCATAAAACTAACTAAACAATTGCCGATGAATTGGCCAACTGCGGATCAGCGGTTAACCCACAGGAATCAGACTCAATAATTGGAATCAGTTTTGCAGGAACCATGAATCGGATCCGCGTTTATGTATGCAATTTGCATAAAGAGCGATGGTCCGGTCTAAAACGCTGAAGAAATGTAAAGTGTTTTATGACAAGCCCGAACAGAAAACTGTTGAACCTTCTTCTGAGTTAGGTTATGTTATATTAGCTAGGTTGCTTGTCAAAGCAAGACACCGGGTGGTCCAAGGTCCATTGTGATACCAGCATTTGATTTCCATCCGCTAATTAAGTTGCTTAGGCCACTTATGTAGACCTTTCAATCTCTTCTTCACCACCACAACTCCTGCATAAGTCATTGTGAGGTACACCCATTCTACTGGCTATGGTGCTAATAGTACAGTGACCCGTACTGCTGGACTGTTGAATTCATGCAGACATTTTGTCTTTTTAGGATTCAGCTTTGGCCCGAGCGTTTTGGAGACCCGCCGGTTAGTAGTCAGAGACCAACTTCTATTGGTTTCCGCGATTGCGCTCAATTTAATCCCAGTGTATAGTTCGTTTATAGGAATATCCATGTGCTCTTCCACTCACTGAAGGTCAAACTCAGAGCGTTTCCTTGCACACTCACACACACTCAGCACACCCACTCTTTAATTTTGCTCCACTCTAGTCTAGCCAGAAACCCAACGAAGTGTAGGGTTGTGTTGTTGGATAAGCGAGAGTGACCTTCTGAGTTTTTGCTGCTTTGTCTGAAGCGTAGATCTCAGCTTGTAAGACGTTACACCAGTGTGGGAGTCTAAAAGAACAATTTAAGGATAATCGTTCCGAGTACACTCTCGATTTAGTGCCATTGTCCATCTGCGAGCCGTTAGTGTAAATATGGTGACCACTATCAAACTTTCTTCTAAAATTTGGAAGAAAAGACGTTCGGGTGATTGTCGGTATAATTACAGGACACAACATATGGGGTCCTCTTTGTCCGTCTTGCATGAATATTTTCTATGTTCAACGCTACGAATCAAACTGGAGGATACTTTCAGCTTTGCCAAAGAATCCGGAAAATTCTCACTGGACTAGCTACCTCTGTCTCTGTTTCTATTCTATCTCTTTCTCTCTGTTACTTCTCTCCTTTCCTCCTTGACTATTTATAGTTTTACTTCTCAGAGCTTTGAATACAATAGCCTCTTAGGCCTGCGTGTTTCACCTGTCTCTTTGTGCTTCTTGGCTCGCTTTTTTTCAAAACTCCATTTCAATTTGAATCCGGTCATGGAGACTACATTACTCACTTTATATCGTCCATCAGTCCATCCAGTCACCACACAATAAAAATTCATAGCATCTGAGTGCATCGAGCATTCACATTGGCCGTTCACCCCGTGCTGCCTACCTGTCCTGCGCAAAAATCCCAGCGTATAGGACAAGTCTCTTTTATGTACAAATGCATTAATATGGCAACGTCGTGTTAACAGGATATTTAAGCTGTGATAAAATAAAAAATCCAAGCTCCTTGCAACAAAGAAACGTCCGGAACGTATTCGCATGTCCAACCAGCTATTGCAGTAAGGTCACATTAAGTACTGTTTCCATTAAGTACTTTCGAATCACCGAAGAAGGATGCAGTGGGGGATAATTGAGGCTTTTAGGATGGGATCGCATAAACGCACCTGTTGCTGACATAAAAACGAAGGGGAAAACGGACCTCTTACGTTACAAATTTCAGTAGCAGCTCATCAGTCCGATACTATTGGATTTTCCTGCAGGGTAAGGAAACTTATTTGTATGTGTATAGGTATGTACATATAAACACTTCGTACACTTGGGCGTCGCTGGCCAGTGTCCGAGCAGAGAAGGCAGCCATAGTTGGCTTCTTGCGACAACAACAGCCAAAGTTTTCCGAGCCAACATCAACTACCGCTAACCAGTTTACCACTCACACGCACACACACACTTCAATCTTTATATTTTTCGTTGCTTGCGTTTGTTTGCCTCTTTTTCTTCACTTCTCACATATTTGCAATTTTTTTATTAATTCACCATTTTGAACTTTTGTGTTTATTGTTATTTTCTTGTGTTTATTGTTGATTTTTTCCCTGCTTTTGGTGCTCTTATCTGCGAAGATTGATTTTATCTTATAAATAAACTGATTTTTTTTTTGTTTTCGCCAGCAAATTGCTTATTGCCGTAACACTTCTCTGCTCCTCGCACCTCGTCTCTCTTTTGCACCCCCTCTCTGGAGTTATCTTGCCTGTACTTCTGGTATTCCTCTGCAATTCTGCACTACCTTTATTCACATAACGAGGCATTTTTGTTCTGATTGATCTCAATTTCAGAGTTTTTTAAATTTTTTTTATTTATTACGAGTATCTCCTGCGATACTTTCCTGCATCAAAATCAAATCCCTCTTGACATAGTGGCTCGAATGAAAACTTCGCCCAAAAAAAGTAAAACGAAATGCCAAATATATATGGACGTATGTATGTATGTTTGTTAATTTAACCAAATATAGTGAGACGAGTTTTTGTTGGTGGCGTGGTTCGTTGGTGGTCCGCAAATATTTTGTTGAAATTGTAATAATTTATTGCTTTTCGCTTCCACATTCCATGGCTGTTTTTGAGCAGGGTGTCTTAAATTAGTTTTTATTATTAATTTATTTTTGTGGACCCCAGTGTGTGGAGTAAAATATTATTTTAGCGAAGCCTTAAAGAAATAATAGTTAATAGTTATTCAACTAAGCCCTTAACACACTGAGTGCCACTATACACACTAATATAAGCCTCTTCGATGCGCCAAGGGTAGCAAGTGGCGAGTAGATGAAGCAAATATGAGTACTAGTGAGACCGCGTTTATACAGGTAAAGTCTTGTTGCTTCAACTCATTACTTGTGATGCTCGCCCTTGTGTTCTCGTTCTTCTCAATGCTGTTGTTGAAAGTAGGCTAAAAACTAATAATTGCAAGAAATGTTGAACCTGTATGAACGCGGTCTAATGAAATTTTCTCGAAATGGAGTTGGCAGCATGGAAAATAGTGAGTTATACCAGTTTTATGAGGTATAACTACACTCGCTAACGGCGCACAGTGCGGCCGATTCCCGAAAAGCTGGCCAAAACTCAAAAAATTAAGTAATTGATTCAAAATTTCTTACTCGGGGGTTGTCGGGGTCGCTTATTACGAATTTGATCTTAAAATTTTGAAAATCCACCCCCTTCCACCCCTATTGGCCACCCCCTCACGTGAAATAGCGTATATTCTAGAAGATAATCAAGATGCATGTAAATTTATATGTTTTCGGGGTCGCAAGGTAGCAAGTGGTAGCAGCTGAATCTTGTTTTATTCAGTAACCATTACTTTTTTGAGTAATCTTTAATAGGTTTCAAAGCAGCATATGACGGCGTTGTATTACTATACAGTTTGAAAACTCAAATTTTATAAAAAAAATTGCAAAAAATATATCTACGTATTGCTGCAGCTAAAAATTTTGTGTCGAGGTATTGATATGTACTAAAGATTTCTCGTATTTTACTAACCTTCCGAAGATGATTCCATTTGGTATTGTTCAATTTACTCCATTACAAAATCTTTCAAATGTGTACAACTTTCACTATTCATCGACAGTAATACGATGCTCAAACGAAGGCCACGTTGCGACTGAAAATACAGAGGATACTTAGGGTACAGGACGTTGCTATGAACGGTTTTCACTACTCAAGGCATTACTGTAGCCAACCCAAAGACAAAAAAACTCTATCTAGAAACTTTTTTTTTTTCGACTTTTGGCCAGCTTTTTGGGAATCGGCCGCACTGTGCGGCGATTTTGCTCGATAACTTTGTTGTTGCTTTCACATGTTGTTAAATTTTTTGTCAAGTGAGCAGAGCCTAGAAGTTGAGAGCAAAAAAGTGCCGAATCCAAGGTGCCTTATATACTCGTACATATGAAATCGACATTCCCCCAAATACCATTATTGCTATTATTTGCACACTACAATTTAGTACTATTCTTTGAAATTAAAACAAATCCTTACTAAATTAACTTTTTTCTGGTTGCTAAAAGGGTACATAATATTCTTTAGAATAGTGTTCCAAGAAATAACCGCATTTGAAAGCGTCATATGCGGCAGAGAGGGGCGCACGCCCACAATGACGATGAAGAGTCACGTACATTAACTTTTTGTTTATAAAGGTATTCACTTGAACTTGAAAGAGCCTCAAAAGTAGCGGAAACCTTGAAACTTCTCCAGCCTCGGGAAGACATGACACCACTACCACGAATAATAAAATACTTTTTTCCGACTCTCGTAAACCCGGAAGGCAAATAGGTACGCGAAAATAGCTGTGAAAAGACTTTCCTAAGTATAAGTAAGTAAGACTCCTAACGTCACAGAAACAATCGGACTCGCAGATAAACTAAGCAATAATCACTAGAGAATTGTAATAAAATAAAGAAATAAATAATTGGCGCGTACGCTTCTGTTAGGTGTTTGGCCGAGCTCCTCCTCCTATTTGTGGTGTGCGTCTTGATGTTGTTCCACAAATGGAGGGACCTACAGTTTCAAGCCGACTCCGAACGGCAGATATTTTTATGAGGAGCTTTTTCATGGCAGAAATACAATCGGAGGTTTGCCATTGCCTGCCGAGGGGCGACCGCTATTAGAAAAATGTTTTTATTACTTTTGCCTTCACCGAGATTCGAACCAACGACCTCTCTGTGAATTCCGAATGGTAATCACGCACCAAGCCATTCGGCTACGGCGGCCGAATTGTAATAGACAGAAGTAATATGCAAATTCCAGTAGGCAACACTAATTACAAATATTACATACAACAAAAATAAACTGTTATAGTCTGGCCAGACTACGTTTTCCATTTGTAGCATATTTTTCAATTTATTTTAATATATTTCTATTGTAGCTAACGACTTGAGCTTCCAGTAAGCTTCCTAAAATTTAATTTTCTATCGATTTACGGATATAACCTTTTGAAAGGATCCTCGAACAGGACGAAAAAAGGCCAGACCTGGGTGCGCAACTGAAAATTTCAAAAAAAAAAAAATTTCCAACGGGTTGTCTTAATAAATTATCTAAACTTTAAAATGAGTTCGAAAGTGTCAAATTTCAGAGTTTCGCTAATGCGCTGCGCTTCGAAAACTCTGGAGGTTTTTTACTATTTGCGTTTAATCTTTATACCAATGTTTCAATTCTCATTCTCTCAAAAAATAACTGACTATGGTAGATTTCGACTGAGGAATTGTTTAGGATGTAGCTAAACAATTTTAGACCCCTACACTTAACCAACTCCTGCCTATCTTTGCACAACGCTAAAAGAAAAATTAGTCTCGCTCTACAAAAAAAGAAAATTTTCTATACTTTATAGTAGGGACGGGCAGCAGTGTGGCACGCTCGCAGCAGAGCGTGCTAGCAAAGTGCTAGATGAGGGGGCGACAAACTTACATCAGAAGGGTAAGCAATAAGCGTGTACGTATATTAATCAGTTCTAAGCAACGCGTATGTGTTTGTAAAAAAGAGAGTGAAACTTTGCCAATTGATTGCCTTTGATTTTGAAGTGTTGGGATTTGCTAGATCGTTCATATTAAATAATAAAATGCTTTTGGTTTTTTTTTATTGGAAACGCTTCTTTGAATATTAACATCATCTTTGCAAATTTATATTTTATTTACTTTTATAATTTTTGTAATCAAGAAGTTTGAACATTCGCATGTCAAAGTTTCATAGTCGCTAAACTATGCGGAGAAAAATTTGTACTGACAAATCGGAGTATATTTTTCTGAATGAAAAAATTGTCTTCGTTTACATATAAGTATGTATGTATATCGTATGTTTTTATGTTAGTGCATTTTTTTTAAGAACATGTTTCCATTAAAAAAATAGAGGATTTTTTCAAAAAGCATTAGGGAAATTATCTTAGCAGAGTGGGTATTCTTGGTGAGTACTTGGTTGCTCTCAAATTCAAATCACGTGCATATGGCAATGCGCACAGTATGACAAAGTACACAAATATTATTAGAGAAATTTGTTTGCATCCGCTCATGGATTTCGCACCATCGGTGGCAACGTGAACAACTTTTCGACATGATACACCCATGCGTTCAATACCATGTTCATTAACACATTGAAATAAATCTTCACCTTTAGTCGTCCCTTTCATTGGAATAATGTCCAAAAGTTCTTCGCATATATTTAGGTGGGCATCAACTCCTCGGATAAAAATCGCTAATTGGGCTATGTCGGATATATCTGTACTTTTGTCAATTGCCAATGAAGTCGCTCTGAATGATTTTATACGCTCTTCTAACTGCGATTCTGTAATTTCCGCCATTTCATCTACTCGTCTGCTTATAGTTCTACGAGATAAGGGGACAAAATTCCTACTGCTTTTAATATACAAGACTTCACCAATTCGCCATCCGAAAATGCACGATTCTCACGAACAAGGTTTAACGCAATTTCTTAAGTTGCACGCTTTGCATCTACAACGTAATCTTCGCTTTCCTAAGAAATAAAAAAAAATTTTAATAATTTGAATTTCCGACCTCCTGTAATTTGGCAAATGGCTTACTGCTATCGAATCGGGCTCTTCGTTTAGACTTAAGGATTTGTATAAGCTAACGCAATACTTCACACACCTCAACCAAAAAGTCATTGGGACCCAACACTCCACACGCGCAACGCTTTTGAGGAAATACCAGAGCAGCGATTGGCGTTCCCGTGGGAAACGCCTACTCAGCAAAGTACTGGTCACGTTGTAAGCACACGGGCTTAGCTTTTAGTCTTAGTATTAGAATTGAAATATTTTTAAGTTCAGTTGTAAAGAGATTATCAACCAATAAAGACCTGTCTCGTCCGTAACAATTTTTTTTATAAACCACCACGACCGGGTAGTTTAACTTATATACTTTTCCTTTCTTCTCCTACATATTCATCATACTCACTCCTTGCAGCTCATAATGTCTCTTTATGTTAAAAACCTTACACACCACACGTTTTTCACATACAAGGCATTGCGATTCTCCGTCTACATATTTGCATAAAAAAGTTAAACTCCACTTCGGATTCAAATTTAACAATGTTCTTTTATTTGAGGTCATGCTGAACCAAATGTTTCGTATTTAATATTTTATTTAACTTTGTTTATTTAAATTAAAAGTTAAAACAAAGTAATATATTACACATTAGAAATAAATTTATGTTTTTGTCGGCAGTTGAACACTGTGCACTTTGTTTTGACGTTCGCCGTTTCAAATTTTTAAATAGAATTTTCAGCACTTTCACTGCATCCACACCATACAAATACACTTAATATTAGTGGTTTTTTATGCGACAATAATATGTAACTTACGGTCTCAAAAAATATCGTCGAAAAATGAAGAAATCACGAAAAAACTGATTTTATTTATGAAATGTCAAAACTTATGAGTAAGAGTTGCCGCAGTTGTTAAATGTGGGAATCAATTTTGGGCATTGTTGATTTTATTATTCATGATTTATATACATAAGTATATACTCTTGGTTGTTTATTTTTATTTGCAGTTGTACATATCAGAGTGTATTGGATTTAGATGGGCGAAATTAGTTGTCAATCACGTCCACTTTTTATGAAAAATAAAAGAAAAAATGGTATCATTCAGTAGCTAAAAATTTTGAAACATTTGACAAACTGCGGTAGCTGAAGAGAGTTTGCAGTTTCATAAAGTAATTTGCTAAAACATTTGATTTTCTGGATTTCTTAGCTTAATATAAAAAACATCAATTTAAAAAAATATATCCGATCTCAAAAACCATTTAAGTAATCATAAGATAAGTGTGCATAATTTACAGATTCGTCAGTATATGCAGTGATCAATATTATTGAAGATTTAACTGTCATTGCTTTCCAATATGTAAGATTTTAATTTAATCTCAAATTAAATATTTTCAGAGGCCTTAATCTTCTTTACATCTAGCAATTAAAAAACAGTATTACGCGAACTTTTGAAATGTTTTATTGAATGTCTATTGTTGTTTATTATCTTAACTCATTATTATAATAGAAAGTGTAATATGTATTTAATTTAGTTGTTGAAGAAAAATCTACCAAAAAACCAAATTTTTTAGAAATTTTTTGATATGAAGTTAAAAGTTGTCATCCCTGGTAAGAATTCATGAATAATTGCTCTCTCAATCAGGATACAAACACAGACACAACTCGCTCCATTTTTCTGTTTCTTCCCTGTGCTTTGTTATCCCCCTTCACCTAGCACTTTTAGCTCGCAGAAGCACACGCTGCTGTACAGTGCAAATGTGCTGAGTTTGCCCCATCACTACTTTATAGGATTTGGGGTATCTCCAATTAAAAAAAAAATTAAAACTAATGTACATATGTACAAAATACGCTTTTTTTATTTTTGGCAAATTTGGGTAGTGAAATTAAAACTTTAAATATAATAATATCTATTTGTAAATATTTTATTTCAAATGTACGAAAAGAGTAGTTTAGCCATGTAAATTCTATAGTAATTATGCGAATTTTCAAAGCGTTGGTGGTGCACGTAAATATTAAATAAAAATAAATAAAAATAGGTGTCTAATTTTTGGTCATACAGCAAATTTGGGTAGTGCATCAAGAAAAAACATTTCGTTTTTTGTCATACCAATACTCGCGTGAATATTTGTAAAATCCTTCTGCATTTCCAATAATTAATGTCTGCGTAGCTGTAGCAGATAAATTCGATATTGACTATTTAATGTTCCTGTCCCAGTGGGGCAACGCATCGGTCTTAGTACCAAAAATATCGCTGCAACTAAAAAGAAGCTACGAATCAGTCGATTCCACGGCGTTCACAGACACTCAGAATCTCTCAGTTTATATGTTTGCAAATTTTATATAAGGATCATGTCTCAAATCCTTATAATTTTAAAATAGCTCGAGTAGTGAAGGCTCTAGCGGACTGACTAAAAGGCTCAATGTAAATGTAGGTGTACATCGAGGCTCAGCTTTAATCCCTCCTCTGGTGGTGGACCACCTTACGCGTGAAATCCAGGGCAATCTCCCTTGGACACTACTGTACGCCAACGCGGCAAGGCCATTAATCAATTATAGCTAAACCAGAGGGTACACACCCTCGAATGTAATGGGCTACGAATAAGCCGAAAGTTATAAAATTTGCGAAAAAAAACCGAAGCTATAGTTCCGTTTTGCCGCACAGAGTTGCGAGTGGCCAGCTCTAACAATCGATAGTGTCCCTATCAGAGTGGTGAATAGTTTTAAATACTTGGGTTCGCATATTATTGAAGTTGGTACCATCGATCAAGAAATTGCACACCGTGTACAATGTGGATGGCAAAGCTGGAGAGCCGCTTTCGATGACCTGTGCAACAAAAAAACACCACAAAAGCTATAAAGTAAAGTTTACAAAAGCATGAGCAGACTAACAATGGCATACGCTTCCTAGAGCTGGGCTATTAGAACAGAAACTGCATATAGGAAAAATGTGCATGCTGAGGTGGGCCAGCGACGTAGCACTACTGGAGAAGATACAGAAAAACTTTATTCTTGGCAGCAGCAAAATCGCTCCAATTAGCGAGCTACTTGCCTTCGCTGGTACGGTCATGTTATAAGGAGATCAGAGCACCACGGAGAGAGGCAAGTGTTACAGATGGAGGAGTTAAAAAGGAAACCAGGAAGACCATCAAAAACATTAAAAAATATTCTAAAAAACGGCATGCGATGCAGAAGCGTAGTAAAGAGACGACTCAGGACCGTGTGACATGGAGATATCGCACAATGGGAATCGACCTGAAACAGGATAACGCCAGGCAAAGAAGAAGAAGAAGAAGTGAAGCCTCTAGGTCATTTGAGTTCCTCCGATTGGGAGCTGCAGAAGTTCTTTTATGTCCTTTTTTGTAAAGCTCTGCGCTTATATTTCTTTCAAAACAAAGTTGCTGCCTGTCTGAATTTCAAATGTTCGCTCAGGTATACTAAATAATTAACGCTCCTTATCCTCCTATTTGTGCTGTGTGTCATGATGTTGCTCCACCAGTGAAGGGATCCACAGTTGTAAGCCGACTCCGAATGGCAAGGGATTTTTATGAGGAGCTTTTTTATGCTAGAAGTACACTCGGAGGTTTGCCATTGCCTGCTGAGGGGCGATCGCTTTAGAAAAAACGTTTTCTAACATTCCGGGGTTTCATGGACGGAGATTCGAACTTATGCACTCCGGAATGTTAGTCATGCACCAACCGATTCGGCTACGGCGTCCACCTGTGCATATTACGTGATAATAAACTATTAAATACAGTAAGAATAGGATGATTTTCTGTATTCCATGCTACTGCTTGAGGCTCGTTAAGTTCTGTACTTTTATCCAACACTTAAGGTTATCTAATACAATATTTATAGATTTTCTCATCTCTGTGTTTGCACGGTCGTTCATTTCACAGACCTGCTATCTTCAATTAGTCAGCAGTCCTCCCACTTCATATGTCTACACAGACTGAACCTTCCGCAGCTTTTTGTTATATACATACATACGTGTGTATACACCTGTGTGCACAATAAATGTAGCGTAGTTTTGATTTTTTTTTATTAATTTTTTTATATGTTTTATACAACAACAAAAACTATATAAAATTATTTTTTTTGTTTTTATTTTTTTTTTTTTTTTTTTTTGAAGAGGTGTACCACATTTGAGTCACGTGTTCGGGTAGGTCGACAAACGACTGCTATATTCGTCAGTGAATCGTTTTATCTCTTTCCGCACTGAAGAGATCGTCGTTTTGTTACGGACTAGCTCGTTGCTTGAGCAAACCGAGTATCCGATGATTATTTGCAGCATCTTTACCTGGAACCTCTCTAATGAGCTCAATGGTCGTTTTCGCCGCCTCTCTCCATAGCTGAATGCCGTAGTTCAAATGAGTTTAATTACGGCTTTGTGCAGAAGAAGTTTGTTTTCTAGAGACAGCACTGAGCTTCTTTCCATAAAGCAGTTGCATACCGTAATATTTCACGTTATCCGTAACTAGTAGACATAATGACGATATCATCAGCGTAAGTGGCAGTATCAACCATTATCTGGAGTGGTAGATCCGCAGTAAATATTATGTATAACACGGCGCCAAGAACACTTCCTTGTGCGACAGCTGCATAGATCAAGACTGCATCCGTGAGTGCGTTTCCCAGTTTGATTCTGAAGCGCCTGCCATTGAGATAGAAGCGTGTAACACCTCGCAGAAGAAGCCGCAGAAAAAACAATTTTTTTCTTCCAAACTGGTGATCCGGTATTAACTGTTTTTCCGTTAGTATTGGCTTAAGTCGCGCTAATAGAATTTTTTGAAAAACACTCGAGAAGATTGGGAGAAGACTAATGGACTAAGCGGTATGCTGGAATCCATTTCAGCAAACTGGTAGAGGAATTGGTAGACCACGTACCACCTGGCTGCGCTCAACAGAAGCCGAAATGAAGTCTCTTGGAACAAGATCTCTAGAACAAAACCGTGCCCGTTGACGAAGAGGAGTGGTTGACGCCCTATGCTCTAAATAGGAGTTAAAGGATCACATATAATCAGTCTGTAAGAAGTATCAGCTTCTAGTGGAACATAACTGGCCCGCAGAATGGCATATGGTTGTTAGCAAATTATTTAAATTGTCAAAAATCAACGCGATTTTTAAGCCATTTGAAATGTGCACTCTGTTGCACGAAAATTTATTGGGCTATAAAACTGTGCACCCAGAATTTTTTTTTTATTTAAGTTAAAAAACCTTCTATTAAAAAAAAAATTAAATAAAAAAAATTTACAAAAGTTTCACAATTTTATTTAATTGATTCAAATTAATTAAAAAAAAAATGCAATCAAAAAAAATAAAAAAAACATTTAGTATATTAAAAAAATAAAAAAAAAATTAATAAAAAAAATTCAATCAAAAAAATTAAAAAAAAATCTAGTAAAAAAATGAATAAAAAATTTTATTAAAAACTTATTTTTTAATTATAATTTAAAATTGGCAAATTATTGGCAAAAAAATTATTATTATAAATAAAAAAAGAATTGACAAAAAATTTACAAACTTTCTTAAATTAAACAAAAATTAAATACAAAAAATTGACAAAAATTTCACAAAATTTCTTTCTAATTTAATTGATTCAAATTAATTAAAACAAATTCAGTCAAAAAAATTAAAAAAAAAATTTTGTAAAAAAATTAATAAAAATTTTTATTAAAAACTTATTTTTTAATTATTAATTACTATTAGCAAATTATTAGCAAAAAAATTATTATTATAAAAAAAAATTAAATTAAAAAAAAATTTTACAAAAATTAAATAAAACAGAATTGACAAAAATTTCACAAAATTTCTTTATAATTTAATTGATTCAATTAAACTAAAAAAAAAATAAAAAAAATTCAATCAAAAAATTAAAAAAAAAATGTAGTATATTAAAAAAATTTAAAAAAAAAATTAGTAAAAAAATTCAATCAAAAAAATTTAAAAAAAATCTAGTAAAAAAATCGGTAAAAATTTTAAAACTTATTTTTATAATTATTATTTAAAATTAGCAAAACATAATTTTTGTACTAAATTAAGTTTAAAAAAAGTATTATTATTATTATTACAATTTTTTCAATTTCAAAATTAGCAAAACATAATTTTTGTACTAAATTAAGTTTAAAAAAAATTATTATTATTATTATTACAATTTTTTTAATTAATTGTTTTTTCTTTATAATAACCAAAAAGAAAAAACACTGTTTAACTTGATTTCGTTTTTCTAATTTAAATTTAAGAAAAATTTGACTAAAAATTTCGTAAAAGCAAAACAATAAAATAAAAAACAATAAAAAGATTAACCAAGAAAATAACACACTAAGAAACAATTTTTTTGATTCTTTTTTTTTTTTTAATTTTAAATTCAAAAATATAAAACAGTCAAAATTTTTAGTCAGAATTTTTTTTTAAGTAAAAAATTGCATAATACAATAACTTTTTTTAATACAATTTTTTTTTAATTTAGCTTTAAATAAAATTAATTTTAAAAGCGTTAAATTTTCAATTTTTTTTGTTTAATTTTTAATTTTTGAAATCTGACTAAAAATTTCGAAACTGTTAAAACCTTTAAAATTTTGTGAAAAGTTTGAAACTTCCAATTACATTGTTTTTATTGTAATATGAAACATAGTTTTATAAAAAATTAAACAAATAAAAAAAAATATGTTAAATGCTATTATTTTGAACACAGGTGTATACGTGCTAACGCAGGAATACTGAACTCTGACTCGACTTTGCTAAGGTCGTCCTTTCTTTTCACAGCAGCAGCTATTTGGCTAATTTGTACATCCGTTTTTACACTACTACTTACCTTCGTCTACTCATCTCCTGTTCTCATATCTCGCGCAAGCTCTTTGCCCTCTTTGATTCACTCCAGTAGTTTGCTTAATTTTGTGCGTTTACAATTAAATGGAATTCTCTGCAAGTTTGACTCGTAAATTTTACTTACTTTTCTGTTATTTTTTTTAATACCAAAATGTGCGAAATATCTCCTATACTACTCGCTCATGTACATGTATGTATGTATTTGTATGTGTGAGAGTTTGTAGAGTTTTCATAGTCGATGCTATAATTGTAGCCAACGTTTTTCATTCTTCTACTAAGTTTTGTTTGGGGCTATTTTCATTGTCGTACTTCTAGTTGCTCTAAATATTGTTGTTCCTGCACTTTGTTGTTATAGTTGCAGTGTTGATTTTAATCCTTCTAGTTTTTGCGCTGGTAACTAACCCGCTATACCCGTTGTACCCACAACGTTGGAGCAATTTGCAAGGGGGCGAGAAGTTGAAGTGCCCAGCTTCATTTGCTCATCGGTCTGTTTGTTCGTTTGTTTAGTTTATTTATTTACCGTTTCACCATTTTCAATATTTACGTTTTTGTACAACACAAAGTAAAGTTAGCGTACATGGAATTGTATCAAAAATACTTGAAATTCCAGAAACAGTATTACAGATATACCCCTATGGGCATACATATGTATGTTTGTATGTGTGTGCATTCCTGAATTGTGTAACTTCAGCAGAAGCTGCGCGGTGGGAAGTGAATTTATAATATGACTTCTCCGCAGCTCAGTTGTGTGGTGACTTTAATGGACGCAAAGGACTTAACAACGAAACACCTCTGACTACCGACTTCAAACTGCAGCTCCCTACGCGCTCTGTGTGTTGCTCTTTTTTTTCTCGTTTTTTTGCTGTTGCACTCAGCTGCTTGATGAGAGTCAACAAATTTACGTGCTAAGCATTGTACTCGTCGCAGCCGTTGAGCTCAGTCGTTGCAGGAAATTTCACTATTTCCGAATTGGTAGGCTTCCAATGAAATAGGGAACGTGACTAGTTCGCATTCTTTCCCATTCCAAGCCAATAGTCCCTGGCTACTACTCCTTTTGGAAATCCCGAGCTAGTAAAGCATTATTCAAAACGGCTCTAATACATTACATTTACCAACGAGTATTAGATTAGCTTAGACAGCACTGAAAAAATTTAAATTGAGATTTGAAAAGTCGAGCCGAGAAGCACCGAGAGATTTAGTAACTCCTAAAACACTCAGGCTAAAAAGTCCATTGTGTTTAAAGCTCTGGAAAGTGAAAGGGTAGATAGTCAGATAAGGAGAGAACCAGACGGAAACATAGGATAGAATAGAGAAAAAGGCTTAACTAGAACTGTGAGCATTTTCAAGACATCAAATTTACTTCCAAATAAAACTATGGGTATAAGGTCCTTAGGTGCCAAAAACAGTGGATAGCAAGTGGATTGATTGGAGCATAGATGCGTATGAGGAGTTCTGCTGAAACAGGAAAGTCCCGGAATCCAAACATCCGCTCGTACCAACCTTTTTTTCCTACTCTCAACAAGAATTAACCTGTTTTCGCAGGCTGCAATTTTCACTATTACTTTTACAATTACTCTCAGGAAAAAACATTGGAACAGTCCAACAGTTGCGTATTTCAACTTACCGATGGCTTTCTAAAGATAGCCGTCAATGTAGTCTCGTTTCTGTTTGGACAATATACCGTCTTGTTTGGCTGACACTCCCGCGTATGATGCTCAGACGTTGAGGGAAAGAGTGTCATCCAATATTTCCCCTCTGCGCGGTCGTTGGCAAAGACCCCGTTTTGGCTCCGGAAGATTGCAACATTACAGAGGAATCATCTGTTCTGTCACGCTTTCCGCACTTTCCCGTTGCCAATACAGGTGTCGAAGTTGACGGAGCTTGGCTTCTTGCCTTAGCTAATGCTTCGGCTTTCTTCGCCTTCTGTCTTTCGCCTTCGGCTTTCTTCTCCGTTTTGTCTGCCTTTTGGATAGACCAGCACCTGCCTTCGAATCCCTAGTAACTTCAGCCTTTTTACCGATACTCTCTTGATTCGCATCAGGTTTAACCGTTGTCAGAGACTTACTCGGTACCAGAGATCCGTCTAAGTCTATTGAGAGATTTTCGGCCATCTCCACATCCTCCACAGCTTGTTCAGTTGCTTTGGATGATTTCGACGTCAGTATATCGCTCTCACATGTATTCGTAAACATTAGCTGTGATGATTTTTATTCTATATATTACCGCAAGCTAAATTTTGCGAAACACAGGCCAAGTGACGTCGGCATTCTGTCAAATTCGCTCAGAGTCGAATAACGGTCTGCTACGTAGTATGCCTTCAGAACTCTTTTTATCATGGTACGAAATGGTAGCCCAAATGAAGCTGCCGCTGCTATCGCAAAACTTGATACGGCAGAATCGAGTTCCATTAGCGTTTCAGTCAGAAGATCTCAGATTATATTCTTGTAACAGGCAAAATAACTTCCTTTTTTTAATTTTTTTTTTCTTAAATCATTGTAATTCCAGAAATTTAAAATTTTAATAATGTAAATTTTATGTAAATTCAATTGCGATACATTCCATCATCAGCTCATCTTCCAATACGGCTCGAACCAGCAATTTACTGCATCAGAAGCTGTAGTCATCACAGATGCGGTTGCGGCCGCTAACTTTGAACCCGAAATTTGCTTCACTGGTTCAGTTTTTAACCTGCAAGGATACACATCAGCTTCCAACATACTCATCTCTTTATATGTATATTATTTACTTACATAAGTACGTATGTATGTACGTACACTGGCTTTTTTTCGGTGTGGGCCCTGCTGTGTTTTTGTTAGAATATGTGGCAATTTAGCTATGTTCGTAGCCCAACTGCTGGCCAGAAAAATGCTGGACTAACATTGTTAACATTGTTAGGCGGACATAACGCTTACATACAAGCTCTCCACTACATCCATGAAATATTTAGTGTATTTCGTTTTCCTGTTTCAACAATTTTCAATTAATTGCAGAAAAACACTTAAAGCAAACAGCGGAAATTCGCTACATCCACTGAGTGGAGCGGACTTACAGACTCATACATACGGATTCCCAAAAATTCAAATGTTTCCTAGCAAGATGCGTGTGGATTTATGCATTTTCACTAGGTGGGGTCACTTTTACGTTCTCGGCAAAATGTGTTGCACAATTAGGGTTAGGAAATCAATACCCATTTTTGTGCAATTTTCGAGGTAGGAATTGGGATCAGGGGTCTGAAAGTAAAACGACTTAGGAACCTAAGTTAATTGGAGTGAAACTAATGAGTGCCTTTCTAGTATATCTCAAAGTAACGCGAAAATTGTTTTAGAAAATTTATAAAAAGAAGTTTTAGAAATTATGAATAAATAAATTTATAAATAAAATATAGATTTTAGAAAAACAAATTTAGTAAGAAAAATTTCTATTCATTTTAAGAAAACTTTTTTAAGTTTTTTAAAGTATATTTGATCGTAAAAACTGTAAAAAAATATATATATATTATAAATATATAAAAATGGTGAAAAGAACTGAAAACATTTCACATTAAAAAATCTATACCAAAATTTAAAAATTTAAAATTTAAAAATGTTTATTAAAATTTTTTTTTTATTTAGAATTTTAAGAAAAAGAATTTCAAAAGTATTGTATATTTATTCGAAAAGAACTTAAAAAATAAATATAAATATAAATTAAAAAAATTCCATCCCAACATTTTCTACATTGAAGAGATCTCAAAACAATCTTTTATTAATTTTTTATGTTTAGAATTTAAAACTTAAAAAATGTATGCTTATATAAGTTAATTTCAATGATTAATTTTTATTAAAAAAAAATAAAATATCTTCAGTCCGAAGATGTTGTTCTTCATTTGAACATTTTATTGGAACTAATCTTATTAATTAATTTTACAATAATGAAACTTAAGAGCTAAAGTGCAATTCAGCAACTATTTTGCAACAACCAGCTTTTAATACCAATTCCTTAGAATTGGCACAATTTGTATTGTTAAGCGTGTGAGAATTAATTATTATTAATTCAATAATAACTTCCGTCGACTGGTAAACAATTCCCCAGAATCGACACAACTTCCGTCAACTGGCCAGCATTTCTTCAGAATTGACCCTATTTATTTGTTGAGCTTGTAAAAAATAAGTAGTCTTAATTTAGCAATAACTCCCGTTAACTTATATAAATATATAAAAATGGTAAAAAGAACCGAAGATATTTCACTTTAAAAAATTCTATACCAAAATTTAGATTTTAGAATTTACATTTTTTTTAATTAAAATTAAAATTTTATTTTATATTAAAATTAAAATTTAGAATTTTAGAAAAAAAGTTTTTTAGGTATGTTTTATAGTTAAAAACTTAAAAAAATATATAAAAATGTTAAAAAGAACTGAAGATAATTCACTTTAAAAAATTCTATATTATGTAAAAATTTTTAATATTGAAAAAATCTCAAAATTGTAATTTTTTTTAAATTGTTTTTTCTTATTATACTAAAATCAATTAGTTTTCAGAAAAATTGATGGCAATATCCGAAATACTTGGATCACTTGACTCAATGGCAAGCCTCCGAGTATTTTTTGCCATGAAAAAGCTGCTCATAAAACCATTTGCCGTTCGGGGTCGGCTTAAAACTGTAGATCCCTCCATTTGTGAAACAACATCAATGCACACACCACAAATAGTAGCAGGAGCTCGGCCAAACACCTAATAGAAGTGTACCCACCAATTATTTATTTATACTTTTCTTATTGACAAAAGTAAATAAGGAGATACTCGATTTCTGAAATAAAGAACGAATACTGGCAACACTTTTTGGAACTACGACTACTTCAGAATTAATTATTTTTTATTATTATTTTTTCTTTTATTTTTGCCAATTTTGTCCTATACCCGCCCTAATACTCCTTACATACATAAATGACTAGTGTCGATTGTTTGTAAGGCATTTGTTTACAAATAAATACTTCTAACTGACACATTGACACTTAAGTACAGCTGTTGCATGGAGAGCAAAATTTTGCCAACAAATTTGTTATAGATCGAATTTAAAAGCTAAGTGCCTGCAATTTAAAAGCTAAATCTCAGGCAAAGTACCGGTCGCGTTTGTTCTGAGCCGGACATTATCGACTAAAATTACATCAAGAAAAGGTTGGTAGGTATGAAGCATTAGACGACAGGTCTACCTGTTCACCGCTGAACCTGTTCACGCATGACTCGAAATTGGATGCAAGTGTTGACGGAGGAATGTGCGGCGCGGATCACGTCAAACCCCCATCGAACTCTAACTCAGGTAATCGAACCAATACAGTGTACTCGAAGCGGAGGTAGCCCCAGCTAAGAAAGCAGCTAATTGACTGTTCGCCTGTTTAATAACTATCTGGGAAGTAATAATACCCTCTTCGACAGTCAAGTGCAAATTAGGGTTTTGTGCTCGTTGATAATGCAATCGAAACTAGTCGGGGAATGTCTGGGGTCTATCTCGACCTCATCCGAATTCTTTGATATTAGATCAATCTTGCTCACTGATCACAGGGACTGCTAGACAGAGGAGCTGTGAGATAGTTTCTACGAAAAATGAGGGTAATGGCATTCCCTTGACTACCTGTGGTCTGATCCTAGAAAGGTAGGCTTCATAGCGCTCAGCAAGTACACAAATTTGTCAGGTTGGGATATCCTTCTGGGCATTTGTGGATTGGAGGCGCTCGAGAAAGCTTCTAAGTTCAACAAATCCTCTTGAATTTTCTGAGTTCTTTTACAGGAGCTTGCTTGCGAGTTAGGCATGCTCCTAAAGAAGCTAAAGAAAATTCAGCTATCAAGTCGACGTCGACACTGAGATCCAAATACCAGATGACGTAGCGGCAAAGACAGTTGCCGAAAACGAGATTACTGTAAACGTCTCGCTTCTACCTCAGTAAAGTGAGGAAATCGGCGGCATTGACAGCGAGCTCGAGGCGTTGAGGCAACTCGGAAGATGAAACCTGCAAACATGGGATGGCATCGTGCCCAACATCAATGGGACAAACAGCTAACAGCCTAAACATACATATTTTACCAGAGAATGAAACAAAGCTTAATCAAATAAAACAAATAATAAAATTTATTGGGGAAGCTGGGCTCATAGAAATACTATGAATTCATAAAGGGAGGCACAATAGATCTTTCAGATCGCAGTGCAAAATCTCCTTATAGTAATTATCGTCATGTGTTTGGCGTTGCACCTTGTAAGATTTGGCCTGTTGAACAGTGCACCTCCTTACTGCTCAATCCGTTGTCCCTTCCTTTAGTTTAAACTGTTCCAGGTCTTCTTTCACTTCATCTCTCCACCTCGATCTTGGTCTTCCTCTTGCTTTATTTGTATATGCAACCGCCTCCAGAATTCTCCTTTGGGTTCTTTAACTGTCCATTCTCATAACGTGGCCTACCGATCGTATTCGTTGCCCTTTAATGTAACGTAATACATTTTCGCCATTCATAAGTTCGTCCAGTTCATCATTTCATTCGTCTTGTGCAATTCTGACTGCGCCAAATATTTTTGTGAGAGCTTTGCTTTCAAATGTTTGCAGTTTTTCTTATCTTTTTCACTCAACGTCCAGCTGAAACCGTAGCACAGCACCGGTCGAACTACGGTTTTATAAAGTGTCAATTTGAGGGGCCTGTTAAGGAGTTTTGATTTGAAAAGTTTTGTAAGTGATGTGTACGCTCTATTAATAATTATAGTAATAATAATGCACTCCACTCGACATTACTTCGAGTCCTTTATGTGCCGGCTGTATGGAGAATAAAGTGAAATCAGCTCAACAGCTTCTACTTAGCTGTGCTGCTTTCACGGTGCCAAGATTTAGGCTCTTGGTTGTCATTTCCTTGCTTTGCTAACGTACGAGTGTGTATCAGACCCAGATATGGTTTGGCAAAAAAAATAAATCCATTATTTTTGCGTAAAATTCAAAACTTTATTTAATATATTTCAAATTTTCCGATATGGGTGAAATATGCACCGGTTTGTTGTATAATTTGTTGCCATTTTGAGGGTAGATTCATAATGGCCTCCCTCATAGAAATCTTGGTCTTTATTGTAAAACAATTCTAGTGATAGATTTTCATAATCTTCTCTTGATTCCAATTTCTCATCTCTCAGGAAGTTTTGCAATGAGAGAAAAAGGTGGCAGAGAGGTGGGGAGAATGCATTAAAACTTCCCAACCAAGCTCACGGAATTTTCGGCAAGTCACTACAGAAATGTGTGGCCTTGAATTATCTTGATGGAACCCAACACCTCTTCCGTTTCTGGTCAATCGCTAGCTTCAAACGGTCCAGTTGTTCACAGTAGAGATCTGAATTTAGTGCTTGGTCGTATGGAACCAACTCATAATAAATGATGCCTTTCAAGCCCCACCAAATACAAATTAGAATCTTCCTGTCCCGATTTGGTCAGCGTTTGCCTTGCTTCTTCATGCTTTGGCCACGATCGTTTTCACACGATATTGTCGTATGTGACCTCTTTCTCATCCCCAGTTACCACGCGTTTAAGAAATAGGTCGATTTCATTCCGCTTAGTTAAGGCTTCGCAGACGGAAGTTCGATCCTTCATGTTTTTTGGTGTTAATTGGTGTGGCACCCAAACATCGAAATTCTTTTTGAATCCAGCTTTGCGCAATTGCTTAAAACTCTTTGTGATCAATTTTTACCTCTTGGGCGATGCTACGACTACTAAAATCCCGGTCAACCTCGATTATTTCTATTATTTTAACGACATTTCCGAAGATGTCTGGCTGCATCTTTAACATCAGAAATACCTGAATTGAATCGATGAAACCAAATTCCACGTAATTCGCTGTAATTCGGCACCATAAACACCATTCACACTTTCAGCGGTGTGGCTTGCATTTTCGCCATCAAACCCTGTAACTCACAACTGAATGGAGCAAACAAAAAAGCAGCAGAAGAATTATTTTAGCATGAAATGTCACCTTGAGAACGACCACAAACTTTTAATTGTTGGAACGTTACTTTACGAGATTTCGATCACTACTGCCGTCTACCGAGAAAATAATGGATTTATTTTTCCCAAACTAATATTAGACACCTCTTGAATTCCATCAGATAATTCAATCATCGTTCGTTCATCATCCACAACTGCCTTCAAAGGAACAACATTTGAGTGAAAAGGATGGCATAAGTAGACTTTCAGGGATTTTCCAAATAAAGTATGATTTGCTGTAGGCATAGAGAAGGGATATATGCGTCGGCCACGCTTTTCAATAGCCAGACCTCGTATAATTAACATCACATCTTTCCAACAGAACAAAACCTAATATGCAAGCACGCCAACTGGCCCAGCCTAACGACAATTCTGCAGAAGTTGCCACGGCGAAAACGAGAGGAAGATAATTTTACACCTTTGGTGCTTTATTTTGTTCTATCCAAACGTACACTTTTCACTCCAAATAGAGAATCATTTCATGTCCATGTTGACCTGAGCTAATAGAACAATGCAAATCGTTCATCGAATTAGTCTTTGTTAGTTAGGCTTTGTTCGCATTCGCATTATTAAAAGTATTTAAAGGCTTTTGCACTCATTAAGTGGCACTTTGAGTAAAATGCCCGCCAACTGTCTTACCTCTTATAAGAATAACTGCAACTCTTTATTCATTTTTCTATACAACTTTTTTCCGTAAATCTTATTAGAAATTATACCTTGTCGTCGTCAAAGAAGAAGAATTATTAACACATAAAGGCTACTTAAGCCGCTGGAATCAGTACGCTGCTGATGACGGCAATCTTCGCTGAGAAAGAGAAATCTGCGCTGCATCGCAGATTGAAAGTATCAACACAAATCGGTAGCAGCGCATCTCTCTTTACTTTGTTTTTAGCCACTTCAGCTGCTGTTGAAAGCAAGAAGATGTGAAAATAAAATTATAGAATTATGAATAAAAAAGCGAAAAAGGGGAAAATAAATCTGCATAATTTTACATTAAAGCACTTCACCTTCAAATATTCCATGGCAGATTGCTTTTAAACAAACGTTTAGCATATTTTTCATGAACTTCAACCCAAAAAGTCAACGAGGCAGAAACTCATTCGTTGGCTGACTCCTCTTCAACTCAAAAAAAGACCCATTTTTTCTTGTGGCACATCCTTTCCCGTTTTGCCAACCTTTTATCAAGAAATTGCTGCTTCGGTTATAAATTTGTCCCAAACGACTCGCTTGGTTGAAAAGTGCGCGGCGATTCAACTGAGGCAATGGGGAAGAAAGGAATGCAAAAAGGTCAGAAAAATAGCAGCCATGACTTGGAAGCATATTTTGCTTTCATCAAAGAAACAAACAAAATGTATTTCGTACGTTTTCGGTGCTCTGAACATGCGCCCATGCACACAAGCAAGCTGAGATAGAGAATTTGCGTCTTCTGCTCACCCGAGCGGGGCGAATAAACTTAACGCCGTGGCATTGCTGCCTATAGCGCATTGCGCACCTCTTTGTCTCTCAGTGGCGACTATTCAGTGGTAAAGCTATTGAATAACCAACCCATCAATGACCTTAAACGTAAAGGATACCCGCTTTTTTTCTTATTATTAAGCGAGTATCTACATGAAAAAAATATGAAATTGTCAGGAAGTTCCTTTTGCCCAAGCAGCCAACCAACCAGCAACCACACTTTGCTCATTCATTCACTGCTTTTACGAGAATTCAGAATTCTTTTCACATTTGCGGTTAGACATAAAAGACAGACAAATATTGGCTTGTTATGACACAAGTGAGTAGCTGCGGAAATTTTAAAAAGAATAATGGCGTGGCTGGGGTGGTGCCCGAGTCATGTAAGTGGCATCAACGAAGTGCTCGTAGTTAGTTAAGGCCGCCATTGAAATATGGTTTATAGGCGGTCAATGTGGACAACGATAAAGTTGTCGAATGCCAATGCAGTCATACATTAGCACGACTACTTTTTAGAAGATACGATAGTGAAAGGGTGAAGAGGAGAGCAAAGGTTTTGAAAATATGGGAGGTAAGAAACACTAAAAGGAATAAAAGGAATGTGAAGGAAATATATAGAAAAAAATGAAAATAAAAAATAAAAATATAAAAAAATAAGTGTTAAGAGCGAAAAACTGCAAATGCAATAATCGAAAAGAAATCTCTGCTGCAAAGCAAAAAACAGAAACCAGACCGCAACTAAAAGAGAAGAGCTACATACGTTAAAAAGTGGTATTAAATAGTTTACATCGAATACTACTAAAAATACCAGAAAATAAACTGTATTCCCGTACCGAAATGAAAGTAGGAGGTACATGACCGATTTTCTAAAATTATGTTGTAAATAAATAATTGGCGCGTACACCGCTGTTAGGTATTTTGCCGAGCTCCTTCTCCAATTTGTGGTGTGCGTCTTGATTTTGTTCCACAAATGGAGGAGCTTACAGTTTTAAGCCGACTCCGAACAGCAAATGGTTTTTATGAGTAGCTGTTTTTCATGGCAGCTTGCCATTGCCTGGCGAGAGACGACCGATATTAGAAAACACTTTTTCTATAACTTTGCTGTTTCATACACAGAGATTCGAACGTACGCACCTCGGCTACGGTGGCCGCTGTAAAGGCTATTCCTTTTTTGTGATGTCATTTCTTGTACTAAATTGCGAATACGTTCGCACTATCACATACTTGCCGTCTTTGAAAGTCTGCCTTCAAACGAATCTTCTATCATTCGAAATAGCGCTCAAAATCTTCAGGAAGCTTTTCACCGCTTTCACTTTCACTTCGAGGCATTAAAATTTGATTCCTTTCAATGCAGATTTCATCAAGAGTCGAACGAATAAGACTAACATTTGCCCAACACTGAGCTGCTGTACTTAGTTAGAAACTTTTCGTCAGAAAAAAATAAGTTATTGCTTTGGCGGAGCGCCCAAGACTTGTGCAAGCTGCCGCAAAATTTGTTTTTGAATGACTTTTTTTAAAACAAAAATAATAATAGGAACGACGCCGTTTGCAAGAATTTTTAATCTTCCGATGGGTGATTCATTTTGCGCCACCGTGTACATCTCCCAGTCGCGCAGTTTTTTTCCTACTTAAGCTCAAAAAAATCGAAGTTTGCCCTTCAGCAACTCAGTATAGGTTCACAATTTTACACATTCGAGGCAGCTGGCCTAATGGCCTAATAGTCTTGTATGCAATTAATTTTAATATGTGTGTAAGTTTGTTCAAAATTTATGGAAGGATCGCGAAAAGAAAAAGTAAAACAGACTAAGATGAAAAAAATTAGTTTTGGTAAAAGATAATTTTTCACTTACAAATTTGCAGGCTCAAACTCATTTCCAACCTACGGTTTCTTTGAATTATCTGTAGAATTCGAAAGTATCATACGATTCAGCAGCAAACAAAAAAAAAAACAAAACATTACCCACCACAATACGCATGATGGAAGGAATAATGAGATGGCGCCTATCGTTACTTTGCTCTCAGCGAATTTGACAACAAGTTACATGATTTTAGCTCCAGCATGGCATTTTTGTTTGTTATTTAGTCTCGGAGTTTTAGTTCTTTCTTCATGACATTTTTCTAGCCTGTTCTAATTAAAATGTAATGTAATGTTTATAATTTTGTAAAATATACATTTTTTAATAATTAGTTAAATAATTCACTTAGTTTTATTTAGCTTTACCTTTTTTATAACATCTAGTGGCATTACCCGCGATAGCAGGTGTTGTCGGTGTTCTTCTGCTTTCGACAGTCAAATCTCCCTCTCGCTACTGCAGTGTTGCCTAGCTTTGGATATAAAAACGCACTAAAATGCCCATTTAAGAAAAATAAACACCAAATCTTCATTGAATTACTTAAAGAACTTTGTATGCGTGACAAATTATTTTTAAAATGTGCGTTTTTTTAAATAAATGTGTTATGGTTATGTATAATTTAATTTATTAGTTTTTTTTTTGTTAAGCGAAACTCTTTTGTTAAGGGAACGACTTTTAGGTACTATTTTTATAAAAATGTCATTATGGTTTCTTTAGTATTTTCTGGTATTTTTTTGCTTAATGTCCTATGGAAAAAAACGATTACACCTCTATGGTTTTAATTCCCATTCAGTAAGTTCAAACGCTTTTTAAAATGTGTAAAAAGGTTTTCAATTTTAAGAAGAAGTTAAGGGAAGAAGATTTAGTATTCTTGCATAACCTTAAAAGGAGAAAAAAATTAAATTCACACTTTCAAAATATCAAATTTTATAAGAACCAACCAATTTTCATTAGCACTAAAATCTTCTCGGGGTGGCCTTTCTTAGCCTTCTTCTGTATAAAAGCCATTTTAAGCCATTTGCGTAAAATTTTTAAGCAAAACTAATGAATTTCTTTATCCCCAAACTAATATTCCGATACCTTTAACCTAAAATTTGTAAAAGTAGTATGGCATATTTTCAAAAAATTTGCTCTTCACTTGCTTTGAGTCACGATTCTTAGTTATTAAGATGGTTTAGAATTTCGTTAATATTTTTACTTCTACTGGTGCTACCAGGTCCCTAATCAATAGAAAAGTGAGGTAGGATTGTCTTAAGCGGCTCTGTTTGGATCACAGATTCCAAGTCTCAGATTTAGCTCATGGAAATATTCCAAAGAAATTATTTAATTGATTTACTAAATATTTGTCATATTTTTTTTAATTACTCTAAGATATCAAAAACATTTTCCACAGTAAAACGCAAATCTTGCCAGAACAAATTGCTTAATTTAAAAATTAAGTTGCTGCCGACTGAAGCATAACACCCAATTTGATGACGTCAAAGGACGTTACTCTACCAGCGAACGGCAACTAAATAATGTGAATGAGAAGAGCAACTCTAAGAAGCTTATTGCCTAAGATGTTGAAACGTGCTATGTACAGCTTGAATTTGCCGACGTGGAGGCTGGTATGAGTAATGTGCATCAACACTGTAGCAACAACAACAGCCAGAATGCCTAATATAATAATAACAATGCCATCAATTATCCCATTATGCAAATTACAGCCAAATAACTTGTAGACGCATACAAACGAACATAAACATATTAAAATATATATACACATACACATACATGTATGTATGAATGTATGCACGTAACTGGTGTATAGGTGCTTCAATGTAGCTTTCACACTCATTTTATTGTGAGTGGATTTGTGTGCACCTAAACTCTCTCAGAGATGAGTTCCTTGGAAATGCATTTATTAGTACTTACGGGACTAACTAATATACAAAGTAAACAATTTGTATGGCTGTCCTTAAGAGGCAAAGGATTACTAGAACATGTAACCATACATCAACCTGATTCAAGATATGTACCACGAAATCACCACTCAATCATGTACACCTGGCGGACTAACGCAATATCTCCCAGTGATGGTCGGAGCGCACCAAGGTTCAGCCCGTTGATTCTTATGAATCATCTAAGGGGTAGGGTGCAAACCAAACCGCCTTGCAATATCCTTCACGAGGACGATATGGTCCTAGTTAATGAGGACCTTGCTTGCCTGAAGAGAAAACTTGTACACTTGGACATACAAGGTGAAGGCCAAAATAACCAAAACTGAGCTAAAATAGAAACGACAGGAGGTTTGCTCAGATAACTTCGAGTTTATTTATTCAAAATAGTCCCCTCTGGCCTCGGTACACTCTTTTGCACAATCTAAAAGCTTTTCGAAAGAGTGTTTCAGATCATTGACCGGAATGTCCTTCAGGATGTCGGTGCAAGCCTTTTGGATGGTCTCTACGGACCTTCCTTTCATGGCCAAATGCAATTTTCGAATAGGTAGAAGTCACAGGAAGCCATGTCAGGCGAATACGGTGAGTGATTAATGGTTACAATGCGATTTCTAGTCATAAAAATCAGTCACAACAGAGGACCGATGAGATGCAATAAGCGCCAGCTTCCTCCTTCGGGGTATTCAGGGCGAATTCGACGAATGCGATGCAACAAACGCTTTGAAATGCCAACATAGAAAATTGCATTCAAGGTTTGGCCCGTTGGCATGAACTCCTTTTGGACAATTCCCTTGGTACCGCAAAAACAAATAAACATCGACTTGCTTTTTAACTTCTCCAAACGCGAACTTTTGGGTTGTGGCTCGTCTGGCGTCTTCCATTCGGCACTTTGACGCTTATTTCAAGGTTCATGTTGGAAACAACTCGCTTTATCACCAGTTACAGTATTGTAAAGGAAGTTTTCATCTTTTCTCTCCTTTTTAATGAAGTCTTTCGAATATTGAATTCTGAGCAATTTTTGGTCCTCAGTTAACTTGAGCGGAATGAAACGTGCACAGACCTTTCGTAAGTCCAAATGATCAGTTAAGATGCGATAAATCGATGTTTTGAAGATATTCAACTCCGATTCCATGAATTTCAACGATGATTTCGGTTCATTTTTGATAAATTTACGAACAATTTCGATGGAGTTTTCGGTGATTACTGATTTTGGGCGGTCCGTATGTTCATTGTCATTTATGTCCTCACAACCATCTCTGAAACGTGTAAACCACTCATGAACTCTGGCACGAGCTAAACCATCATGTCCATAAACTTTTTTCATCAATTCAAATATTTCGGTAAACGTTTTACCCATTTTAAAACAAAATTTGATATTAGTTCTTTGTTCGAAACTCATTTTTGTACCGATGACATAAACATACTGACACTTTAGACGCAATAAATTCGGTTCCACTAAACCGAATGTCACCAAGCTTCCACTGGAAGACAGCAAGGGATGTAACTTCAAATGCACTAACTCACTAAAAAGATGACGCCATCAAAAACATTTTTATGTCGCCTATCTTGTTTATTTTGGACTTCACCTTGTATAAACAGGGTCTTTCAAGTATGAGCATCTTTTTTAATGGAGTTGTGTTTTTACATATGGAGAATATCATTTACAACAATGTGCAGCACTAGGTTGTGTTTTGGATCAATGTAACTTTTTTTAAGAGATTGAGTGAAAAATAAAAAAGTGATTTCTCCATTATTCGAAGTTAACCTCCGAAATCGAGATATGGGTCTGCGAAGTCCAAAATTGGACCTTTAGTGAACAATTATTTTCAATTACTCTTGTTTATATGATTTATACAAGGTGGCACACATTTTTTTTTTTAATAATTTTTTTTAACAAATAAAACCAATGACTTTGAGCGCTGGAATTATTTATTTTAATCATCAAGCGCTCCATTGCTTGTCTGTTTGTATACTACAGCTGTCTAGTTCACAAGTGTCAAATATGTTTGACCTACGATGCCATTTGCATAAATTATAAATTTTTCGATACGGTGATTAATTTTGCGCCACCTTGTATTTAACTTTTTTTGTGCGAACTTTTATGCGTATAAAATAAAAAAAAAACAAAAATGATTTTACCGAATATCGTCACCCATAAATTGCGAACCCCCATTACATGTGTATGTATGTACATATGTATGTATATAAAAAGATAATGAATTGCCACTCAAAATATGCGTCGAATTTAAAATTTCATATGTACCGCAATTAAGCTTAATTACTTTCTCACTTTTAATGCACTTGTGATGTTGTCTCATTAAAGTTTCGAAAAATTGAGGAGAAACTCCCCTCCAACGTCTAAAAAATGTAACTTTTCATAATTATTAGCAATAAAATTCCTGATTATTTATGCACAAAAATTTACCTAAAGCCCTAAAATGTCTCAAAGGATAGATTGAATTTAACGGTGGCACATTTTTGAAGTTATTTAATTGTCAAATGATGACGATGCCCATAAAGTGTCGGCGCCCTAACGGTGTCGTCTAGTAAAGTGACGGAAAAGCGACAGAGTCGTTAAATTATATTCTTTCATCTGATAGACAGCAAGTCAAGTACTTACACTGAAATTAATATTTGAGCTCGAAAATATTTTGAAAATTTAATAGCACAGAACAACGTACGGCACAGCACAGACACACACACACACACACGCACACACACACACACACAGAATACGTAAGCTGTTGTCTACCTTTGCGTTCAGCGCCATGCGTTGCCAAGGCCACGCGCGAAAATACTCAAAGGCAAACAAGCACGCATATGCACATATACCTGCACGAATATGAAACACACACATACGAGCATATCCTTAAAGGGACTTGCATGTGTGCGCGCCCACAATTTGGCGCAGAGCCATTTCAATATTTAATATTTTTATGTTGTAAAATGAATGTTTGGGGGTTTTTATTTAAATTAAGTTTTATACCGCATTGAGGCGAGCACCTCTCACTTCCACAGACCACATTACCACACACACACTTACGCACGCCACACGAGCGCTTGAAAACCTGCTGCTTCACTTAAGCGCATTTGTAGCAATAGACCTCAGTGAGAGGCCCAAAAGGTTTGGTAGCATGCCACGCCACACAAACATACATGCACACATAATAGGTCTATTTATAAGTTCGTGCGGTTTTACAACAGATGGCGTAACTTGATTATTATTCCATCGATCCACATTTCCAAACATTCATTGGAGAGCTACTGTCGTAAGGCACAAACGTCAGTATAAGTTTTTTATTTGAAGCGTAAACAACAATATTTTTACCACACTTGAAAATGTCGAATTTCGTGCCAAATAATGTGTTTTTGCGGGGAATTCTTCTTCATTATTTTAATATGAAGAAAAAAGCAGCCGAAAGTCATCGTATCTTGGTGGAAGTTTATGGTGAGCATGCTCTATCTGAGCGAACGTGCCAGAAGTGGTTTGCACGCTTTAAAAGTGGTGATTTTGGCTTGGAAGACGAAGAACGCGAGGGTGCGCCGCCAAAGTTCATGGATACCGAATTGGAGGAATTGCTCGATCAAGATCCGGCTCAAACGCAAGAAGAGGTTGCAAAAACTTTGGGAGTTGATCAATCAACCATTTCCAAACGTTTAAAAGCCATGGGAATGATCCGAAAGGTAGGCCATTGGGTGCCGTATGAATTGAAGCCAAGAGACGTTGAACGCCGTTTTATGGCATGCGAACAACTGCTTCAACGGCACAAAAGAAAGGGTTTTTTGCATCGAATTGTGACTGGCGATGAAAAGTGGGTCCATTACGACAATCCAAAACGTCGGGCAACGTATGGATACCCTGGCCATGCTTCAACATCGACGTCGGCGCAGAATATTCATGGCCTGAAGGTTATGCTGTGTATCTGGTGGGACCAGCTGGGTGTTGTGTATTATGAGCTACTGAAACCGAATGAAACGATTACGGGGGATGTCTACCGACGACAATTGATGCGTTTGAGCCGAGCACTGCGAGAAAAACGGCCGCAATACGCCGATAGACACGACAAAGTTATTTTGCAACATGACAATGCTCGGCCACATGTTGCACAAGTGGTCAAAACATACTTAGAAACGCTCAAATGGGATGTCCTACCCCACCCGCCGTATAGTCCAGACCTTGCGCCATCCGATTACTATCTCTTCCGATCGATGCAACATGGCCTGGCTGACCAGCACTTCCGTAATTACGATGAAGTCAAAAAATGGATCGATTCGTGGATTGCGGCAAAACCGACCGAATTTTTCACAAAGGGAATCCGTGAATTGCCAGAAAGATGGGAAAAAGTAGTAGTAAGCGATGGACAATATTTTGAATATTAAATTTGTAACCATTTTACGTCAATAAAGTTTCAAATTTCGAAAAAAAACCGCACGAACTTATTCATAGTCCTATTATATAAACGCATTTATACACACATACATGCACATGTTTGCATTTTAACCCTGCAGGGAAAACCGAGTCAAAATATCTAAACAAAATATGTCAGTCGTATGAATTGAATGGATTCAGTGCACACGAAAGCTGATGGATCATAATTTGATTTAAATCAGAAAAAGCTTAGAATAAGAGCTACTAGAGTAGCGAATGTAGCAGCAGCTATTGTTGCTAATGCTGTAGATTTCGCTGGCTGGCACAGAAATACTTTAATTCTTTTACAGATCATTCGAAAAGCACAACAGATAATGAAGGGTATTTGAAAACTGGCGCCTTGATGTCAGTAGTGAATAGTTCCTAAACGATTCCTTTTTTATGTCATCTTTGATATTTCTCCACTAGACAGATGCACAATTTTGAACTATAGAACAGTGCGTTAAAATAAATAAAATTTATTGTTGTTTCGCTTTACCGCAGCAGAGCGCTGTCGTTCTTCGCTCTACCCATGGGGAAAAGATTTTTAGAGGTGTACTACCTAGCAGACCGTTATTCGGCTCTGAGCGAATTTGAGAGATATGCTGACGTCCTTCGTTTTGTGTTTCACAAAATTTAGCTTTAGCTTAGTGAAACACTAAACGAATGTCGTAGAATCCAAAGTTCCCCTGAAATTTTTTTTTCACCATATCTAACGAGCAAACCTGGTATCTATCATCCTTGCACTCTACCTATATTCTCCTTTGTTCTACCTATGTATGTTCCCCTGCGTTGTCAAAACTGTTCTCACCCAATTCATTTCTGTAACTGTTCTACTCATTCAATTGTCAACTGTGAGCAAATGGAAGCAGAGTTCCACGGGAATTTTTTATTTTCTTTATTTTCTTATAAATGAGTAAGTTACAATTGGATTCTGAATAGACATCAGGTGTTAAGGGGACAGATACCTGTAAAATTTCGAAAAAAAAAATTTGTTTTTTCATAAAATGTTAATATTTTTAAGAATATGTCAAACTATTTTCAGAACGTAAATTTAAGTATTTCTTATATTATAGATCGTCAACTGTGACGACTCTATTCTTTGCGTTCGAGCGCTGGGAGGGGTATGGTTACGTTGTATTCAAACTTTCGACGCGTTTTTCTTATAACTATAACTAAATTGGCGTAGACGATAACTCGAAAAGTTATTGACCGATCTCCCTGAAATTTTGCACACATCTTTTTTATGATATTACTTTCTTTGTGAATACAAATTTTCAAAAATTTTTCGAAAAAATAATTTTTCCAAGCAAAAATAGTAGGAAAATTCGCCCCAAAATTCATTTGTTTTTTTGTTTTGAAACATTTTATTCTTGTTTTCATTTTGTTTTAATTCATATAGAAATTATGACATTAATAAACAAAAAAATGTTTGGTTTTTTGTATTCAGGTCACTGACGCCGATGCTACAATGTCCGCCGATTGAGAAGCCCCGCTACGACCTTCCAGGAAGAATGTACACTCATCCGCCATTTTAAATGATTAAAATAAAAAAAAAAATTTATATTATTTTAATGTATAAATAAAATGTATGCCAATTTTAAAAAAATATATTGACCTTTTCATTTTAAATAATTTTAATGAAAATCAGTGAAAATATAGCTGTTTGCAGGTATCTGTCCCTTAAGTGAAACTCAGGTGTAACATTTACTAAATTGTTAACCTATGAATTGTAAAGAATTTTTAACCAAAAGTTTAATAAATTTACAGATTTTAGTGAATTTCCTGCAACACTTAAAGTGCGGTTTTTCATTTCGCACCCAACTTCAGACTTATTATGGAAATAGTCTATCTTTAAGAACAACATATCGCAAAATTCGTGATTTTTTTGATAGAACTAAAAGATTGCATGTGTCGACAATTGGAATGTTGGTGAAAAGATTTAAAGAAACTGGTTCTGTCGCGGATAGAAAAAGGACTGGCAGATCAAAAACTGGACGGCTCTGCTGAGAATATTGCTGGTGTAGCGCAAAGTGTTTCGATATCTCGACGTTCTCAACAATTATGTATTCATGAATCGATGGTTTGGCGGATTTTACCAGTAAACTTGCTCATGGTGGGCATTAAATGATATTATTTTTCTCATATATTTGTAAAGGCCGTATTTTGAATGAAAATAGGGAAACCTGAAAGAATCTAAGCTTATTTTAAAACAACATTGAAATACCCTCTACTTACCTTTGATAGATGTAATTATATAGAACTTGATCAATAATTAAACCAATGATTTTGCCATCCAGTACTGCAAAATGTCACTGGCCTGAAGAAAGCATGAATTTTCAAAAAATTATTTCCAATACAAGCGCTTTGATTCGATTTATCTTCGCTACGTTGACTCGATTTTTTCCAGGCATCGAAACAACGTTTACTGCGCCGAGTTGGACTTTCCAGTTTGATTTTGAAGTTCTGTGATCCCAATACTAGATAATCTTGGAACTTTTATTACCACTGATTATCTGAATCGCTGCTGATTTACAAACTTGTCTTGTTGTCATCTATAACACATTCTTGGTCAAATTTCCCACACGAATCGGGAAAAATCCCTCCACAGTTGTTGGCCAAACCTAGGAATCTAGCATCCTTGGTTTAATAGCATACTAGGAGTGAGCGCAATGAACGGTTAATTAAGTAAGGGGAACCGTCGTGAAAATAATTCTGAATTGAGGTGTGGGAACTGAGATTGTGTTAAAAATAACACAGCCTCACCTCTTACTACTTCATTGCCGTTGGAACAACGACTGATTGGATGAGCGTAACTTGGCGTTCACTCGCAAGAATGATAGAGACAAGATTGCGTCCATCAGAGAGGCGTGACATCACATTGGTGCAGTTGGGTGAAAGAGATGTTAAAATACGAATGCGAGAGAAGAAGAAGAAATTACACAAACAATCCACGAATAAATGCTCAAGAGCAATGCACACACAGCTATACTGGTAAATTCACTAAGAGCAAAGTAGCGTTACCACGATCTGGTCCACGTTACTATTCTTTCCAACGTGGTTTACACGGAACACTTTTGCAAAAGCCATAGTAATACATTCAATAATCCATTCATAATCCCCTCATTGGCTTCGTTACTGCCGAATGATTTAACTTAACTGGCCAATTCGGTGATGTTTCGTTGTTGTTCGCGAAAGAATTGAAGACACACAAGTAGTTTGTACGAACTGATCCTAACGGGGGTTGCCTAAAAGTGAACTGTCTCTATAACTGCTAAAATTCATTTTTCCATTATTCTACCTATTATAAAACCACTTTTAACGAACGAAGGCCGCGGTTATACTGATTTGTTTAATGATTTTGATTAATGAATTTCATTTCGCACTTCAGAACAGCCAAGAACTTTTCAAGCTTTGTAAAGGAAATTAAGAATTTTAATCAGTGACAATAGGGTAGCCAATAACCTTAAGCTTCCCTACGAATTATCCACCAACAGCAGTTTGCCTTAGTATAGAAAAAAATTAAAATTAAGATAATTTCCAATATCGCCGAGTTATATATTTTCAGTACTAATGGCCCAGCTCTAGCGTTCACTGGTCAATTACGCTTGAGCAGCTATCATAACCTAACATGAAACCAGGGATGGATCTACCACATAAACAAACAAAGACTGTTTCCTAAGTCGGGAAAGTATCTCTGCACTTCTCGATTGCATGCCAATACTTCGATATTTGGCTCATTTTGGTTCCCGGTCACAGCGCCGTAGAGGGAAACTAGTGGGCTGATAAGCTGGCTAAAAGAGCACCCTGGGCACGTTTTCATGGTAAAATGTGAGGAAAGATGGACTTTACGTTAACTCAGCGAGCGTTGGGCTAGTGCGCTACGGGTGCGAAGACGCAAGAGGCTTCTGGCCACGGGTAGATCTGGGGCGCTCGAGGGAACTTCTATGGCTAACAAAGTCACAGTTCTCGAATTTGGTAGGTATCCTCGGGATCGCTTCAAGTTCTTTCTGCAGAAGCTGTCTGGAGGACGAAGTGGAATGATCTCTGCACATTCTTCTCAGCTCCCCTGTTTTCGTCGGGCAAAAGCTTAGACATCTGGGCTCTCACTTTTTCGTTACACCTACGGATATTGCGGTTTTAAATACCATTCACCTGGTGAAATTAATCAGTGGTTCAAAACGGGTAATAAGAACGTAAATCGTTACCGTTGGTCGTCATCCTCTAATCCGGAGCCCGCTCTTCCTCTCTAGTTCCTTCCCTTCTCCTGTATGGTATCACAATGCACTAATTTTGAATATTTGTCCAAGTGGGCCCCTCTCAAGGGCAGCCATTTATCCTAACCCAACCCAAGGCTAAACATTTTCAAATTCAGCATAACTTTGACCGAATTAACTCACCTGAATCCAGTTGGATTGTTAGCAATTGAGGCGGAAATGCATGTCAGCCGAAGCTAACTTTCTCAGTTGCTTATAAAAGAAAGATAATAAATGCCGCACTAATCTTGGTAACAAATTAACTAGTAGCTCACCAATTTGGTGCTTGTGAAATTTCCTAAAGGGATACTAGTTAATACAAATATTTCTCACATATCTACAATCATCTACATAATCATTGTTGCGCAAAAGCTTAATTTCTGTTGCCTACCATTTCGCAACACACACTAACGCACAGCTACAAGTCATATTAGAGCTTAATAAATTTAATAAAAAAATTTTTTAAATGTAGATAGTGTTTTGCCCCTCAAAATTTCATTATTTTGTTGCCGTTTACACATAGGTATGTATTCTTATTTATATAATTTTCGCCTATTTGTTTTACTGGTGTTTGGCTGAAGTTCCCCTCGAATTTTGGTAAGTGCTGCCCCTCAAATGGACGACCATACAGTTTTTTGCCCCCTTCAAATGCCAAACGGTTTGTCCGAAGACGTTTTTGTTGGTATAAATATGCTCTAAGATTCATTTCTTCGTATTGAGGAGTGATAGTTATTAGCACTAGGCATTTTTTTTTTTTTCATATAAAAACATTCGAGCATGTATGTACTTTATATTGGAAGAAAAGGTATGACGCCGCAGCGAAAAAAAAATTTCCAAACATTAACGGAATTCTACAGTTATTGTACTTAAAACTTGTACTTTGTTATATTATGTAGAATTGAAGGGGCTATAAAACTGCATACTCGGAAAATTTTAAAAATTCTGGTTAAAAAAATGTTAAAGTTTTAATGAAATTAAAAACACAAAAAAAAGTTTTGATGAAACTTAAAAAAAATTAAATTTTGACCAAATTTGAAATTTTGCGTTATATAGTTTTTGTTGTAGAATGAACTATATTTTTATAAAAATTTGTAAAAATGTATTTATAATTTCGTAACGAGGTGTAGATGAGAAAAAATCGGAGTGGTTAATCGAAGTAATAAATATTTAACCGAATTAATAACTAGAGCGAGTATATCAACCCTGTGTCTCCCAAACTGTGCGTCGCAATACCCAGGGGCTTATACTCATGGTGAAAAGATTTTTAGAGGTGTACTACCTAGCAGACCCTTATTCAGCTCTAAGCGAATTTGACAGATATGCCGACGTCATTCGTTTTGTGTTTCACTAAGCTAAAGCTAAATTGTGTAGAGCACAAAACAAATGACATAGAATCCAAAGTTCCTCTCAAATTTTGTTTTCACCATACCTAACGAACAAACCTCAACCTCAACCTGTTAGAAGTAAATCAAGCAGATTTCCTTCCTGATTTGAAAGGCGCCTCGAGCAAAAAATACCAGTTCATTACCTATCAGATCTACTTTGATAAAAACTTTTCAGACATACTTTTCGTCAATAGCAATGCATCAGAAATCCATTTTAAGCGACCCCATTCCCATCTGCACACTTTCAATAGTAGAGCTGCATGAACTATTACACCCATACTTCCATTGCAATTCGTGCCTAAAATTAAGATTTGAAAATTGCACATCTTTTAGGTCGTGCATTTTGTGTTTTTATTTAAACATTTTTTAGCATTTTATAGCATTTAAAAAAGTCAGCTCTGATAAATTAAGGAAAATATACGCGTGTAAACGGAAACTCAAACAAAAAGCTCAACGTCGCATTTTCAATTGGATGTAAAGTTTTTGTGAAGGAGTATTTTCAAGGCTGAGGAAATATTGTATAGGCGAATATCCACAGGCAAATCGAATACAATGAGCAATAATCATGAACAAACGTATGTTAAACATATAAACACACATGTGTACACACATACATGCATACTTAACTAGCATTTACTATATAATACACACATACATACATGCGAGTTAAACAATGTACTTGACTTGCTCATGGCATATCCCTATATGGCAGCGAAGTTGTACCACAAACGGATATGCCGCTGTTTGTAAGCCAACGAACAAGGTAACCAGCCACGCCATGAAGCTGCTAAACAGTATGACAGTCGGTTAGCTCAGTGCATGCATAGGCAAATATGTGGAATATACAGGGTGAAATTATAGATATTGAATATTCGTGTTAATTGCAAACATACATATACATATATGTGAGAAATAAATATGTATGTATATGAGGAGTACACAGTTGAGTTAAAAGAACATTTGCTCCTACCAATTAAAAAAAAACGTCATGCGATTCTCTTAACGGCAGCACTTCCCCAATCATTACAACTTTCTGTTTCCCCTCCATTTATTTCAAAGGCAGCACTTCTCTAACCATGATAACTTTCTATTTCCCCTCCATTTTATTTCGGACCTTACCAATGCGCCGAACAAATAATATTCAGTCAAGTGTGGATATAATAACATTGAATTAACGCAGACTTTGACTCAATCGGGAGAGCCCACGCACTCTCACCTGGTAGCTGCTTACCAATGAACAGACGTGGTGATGTTCCGATCGCTTTGCAAATGGACGTTGTACATATACGAGTACGTGCACGTAAGATAAAGCTTCGCAGAGCAGTATTTTGCACTGATTTTTTGCTGGTTTGTTGTATGTACATATTTGAATACCACTTGACATTTAATGGGAATTCCACTATAAAAACTCTTAAAGTACGTTCACATACGCAATAATTAGCAATAAATCCACAAAAATTAATCCACCCATTTACACATGGCAGATTAGCTGCGAAATTGACAATCACCTGTCAAGACTATTTTGAAAATTTTTTCTTATTAGAAATTGGTTTGGTGGAATATTTGAGTGTTTTCTGTTTCTAATTGTAATTAACGATATGAAGAAAAGGCAAAGAGAAGCAATAGTTAATTTAATTGCGCAATTTGCTGCTAGTAATAGACAGTTGGAGGAAATCAGTAAACGAAGATTGCACAAAATTATGGCAGCAATAAGCATGCAGAATTCGATAGTACATTTTATAATAAGCAATAACAGGTCAAAGCGACTTTAGACACACACTTTTTTCTGTAATATGAATGCATAATTAATACCATCTAACAAATTTTACTAGAATTATGCTTACAAACCTGTTTTCTTTGCCGACATCCATTTTATTTTGGTTGGTTTGGTTTGACGTTTCTTCTTTCATTTGTACAAATAATTATCGATAACACAGAAAACACAGGATTGGACGGCAAAAAGTATATTTTTAATCTGAGGTTACTTTATAATCTCGGATTTCGGGAGAGACTGTTTGTATGGATAATCTCGCTTTTTAATTACGGAATGGGAGTTAATTTAGTTATATGTGGACCTATTATTGGGATTATAGAGTAAAGGTTAACAAATAATAATAACAAAGTTTCCAATTTAACATATTTAGATTAAAAAAAAAAATTAAATTTTTTGAAAAAAAAATTTTTGGAAAAAAATTTTTTTAAGTGTATATTATTCTAAAAAATTTATAAAATTTATGAAAATGTTAAAATTATTAAAAAACAAACTGAATATATTCCACTTAAAAACCCTCTTCCAAAATTTTCAACATTAAATAAATTTCAAAATTAGACATTTCACTCAAAAAATCTCTACCAAAATTTTCAACATTAAATAAATTACAAAATTAGGCATTTCACTTAAAAAATCTTTACCAAAATTTTCAACATTAAATAAATTTCAAAATTAGGGATTTCACTCAAAAAATCTACCAAAATTTTCAACATTAAATAAATTTCAAAATTAGGGATTTCACTCAAAAAATCTCTACCAAAGTTTTGAACATTAAATAAATTTCAAAATTAGATATTTCACTCAAAAAATCTTTACCAAAATTTTCAACATTAAATAAATTTCAAAATTAGATATTTCACTCAAAAAATCTTTACCAAAATTTTCAACATTAAATAAATTTCAAAATTAGACATTTCACTAAAAAAAATTTTCTACTAAAATTTTCATAAAAACATCTTCCAAAGGGGTGAAACTTTTTATACTCAACGTCCAAAATACTTTGATCACTTGACATGGAATGGCTTAAAAGTTAGAAAAAAAAATCCATGAGGTAGAATAAAATGACTTTGAGGATTTCACAAGCAATTAAGAACCTCTTCAAAAAAGAATTTATCGAGTACTGGTGATACATACTAAATACTGTTGGTAGTATTTACTACCAGTCGCCTGAGCGCGATATGACAACGTTGTTGGCATCTCTTTTTAGGTTAGGTTAGTTAGGTTCTTGTCTAAGACAAAACACTGGGTGGGCCTAAAGTATTATAACCTGCAATTTGATTTCCATCCCCTAACTAAGTTGCTTAAGCCCTTCAGATCTTTCTAAGAAGGTAACTCGTTCAACCAGTGAGACATTTTGCAAATTTCCCAGGTCTTCAAAGAAATAATCGCCAAGAAATTTTGGCACGGCTGCTTTGAAGTGCAGGACATTCAGAAAGCAGGTGTTCTGCTGAATCCCCAAATTTTGAGTAATCCTTTTTCAAAGAAACATGGACATCCAAGTCAAGTTAAGTGCCAGGAGGATCATGGATAGCACCCTGTATTGCACAATAAGCAGGCATGTGCCTGTGGGCTGAGCGTTCCAATTCGTCGCTGCCATCTCATTTTATATGCAAGTCGCATACGAAATACGACATTTGAATATGCGTCGACAGCAATGGCTTGCTTCAGCTTGTCCCTCTGTCTCAACCGGCAACCAGCTCATGACTCTTGTTTGGAGAATCTCCTCACCAACCCGCTGACACACCTTCGGCAACTTCATTCTATGCAGTTTCATTTTCCACTGCTCAATTATTCAGTAATCATTCAGCGCGATGTATAACAACGTTTTGGCCAAAAACAAAAAGGCAAAGTGAAGCAAGAGTTGAGAACCTAACTGTCTACCAGTTTGCTTCACAATTCCGACTTTTCTATTCGATTGGGTGGCACGGCCTATCACGCTTTTGTCTACACGACTCCTGATATCCATACCATCTCAGCTATAAGTTGAATCAGTGGAGGTGCTTGGTAATTTCTGTGGCGTTTTATCCTTTTTTGGCAAACACTTTTGTGCATTTTGCCAAAATTCCTCTCCAATCATCTCTGAGTCTCTGATATCCGCTCTGCGTTGGCAGACTAATTTCATAGCTGTCATTTACATTGGGTAATGAAAAAACTTTGATGGAAAAAGTATTCTTTTGAGAGACAAAAAAGGAAGTTGATGCGTTGTGGTGACGTTAAGTAATTGGACGCCTACCACCTAAATGCACGCAATGTTTTTGTACGATTTTTGCATTTGAAGTTTGTTTGTGTGGTAAGTTGGAAATTAACCTTCTTATGAGCAACACGAAGTAACAAGAAAATATAGCCGCGTGCTAATTTAGCAAACAGTTACGCAAACATATACAATTGGTTGAGCAGAATACAATACGCCAATAGAATGTCGAAGAGCAACTTGAACACTGTTTCTTAGGCAATGAGTTATATGTACATATATATTATATAGTATATATTTTATTTTTTTATTTATTGAATATTTATTTATTCATTCGTTTCTTTATGTATTTGTTTATTTATTTATTTATTTATTTATATTAGTATCACAGAGTAAACAAAGTGCGTGTAGCGTAGTACAGATAACTGAAGTGAAACTTTCAAGGCGGACAAAGAAAGAGGGAAAGACCCGAGAGAGAATGAGAGAGAGAAAGAATATATATCTAAATAAATTCACAACATTTGCAGAGAATACAAATAGACAAAATTTACAAAAATCGGAGAAGAGTCGTCCGGTGTAGGTAAACGCAGGACACAAACCGTGGCAACAACGCGCACTACTCCGAGCGTTTATCACCCGCACAAACGCAGCGATTCTAGGACCGCAGCAACGGCACAAATTACCGCAAGGCAATACCAATAAATCCGAAGCCGGAATGTATAGCACTTTACAGTACGCACAAGCACTAGCCAGGAAACGGAAAAAGCGCAAAAAAGTAGGCATCGACAAAAACACCAAAAAAATTGGGCCCAAAAAACGCCCCAAACAATAGGCCCCAAGGAAATATATCGCCAAAAAGTAGGCATCAAAAATATATTTCCTATAAGTTTGCACCCACAAACAAGCGCCAACAAGTAGGCAGTGCTCACTAGAAATTAGCAACAGCAAGGAAATACTCAGGAAAAATAGCTCAAAGTGTATCTAAGATATATATAAGGTATAGCTCTCTCTCTCCTTTTTCTCTACGTTATTTCTTTTTTCTCTCTCGCGGAACGAAAATGCCCAAAAGGTTGCATAGACTTGAAATTTTACTTTCCATTCTCGCTCGTCCATCGACGCCTAAGAAGTTTCATCTCAAAAAAAATAATAATAAGCATTCAAAAACCAACAAAAAAAAAGTAGTAAACATTAGTGTATGCGAATAAGATTCCGTCCTTTCTTAGCCAAAGTTACGAATTAATTAAACAATTAAATAAAATATGATATTATGTGAAGTATGTGTCGTAATCCGCATACGGATTCCTCTGACGAAAAATTCGATTTCTTTTGACTTGATCTATTTACTTAGCCAGTTTGCGATGCTCTCGTAAGAAGTGAACCGCTCTCCAATAAGGATAGACTGCATTGATCAGAACAGATGGTAATCCGAAGGTGCAATCTCTGGTTGATACGGCGAGTGAGGTAAGGTTTTCCAATTCAGTCCCTCTAAATATTTCTGGACCGACTTAGCAACGTGTGGCCTGGCGTTGTCATGCCCAAAAACAGTTTGTCATCTCTACCGTCCCGTTCCGCCCGCTTTTCTTTGAGAGCTCGATTCAAATGCAATAGTTGCAGGCGGTAATGATCGCCAGTAATGGTTTTAGATGGTTGAAGGAGTTGGCACCCTTCCAACCCCACCAGATGCATAACATAACTTTCGGAGTATGAATATTTTTTTCGCTGCCGATGGACTTGGTTCACCTCGTAGGCTCCAATATTTTCGACGCTTAGGGTTATCATAATAGATCCATTTTTCATCGCCAGTGATGTATCATCGATGCGATGCAGACAATCTTTTCTTTTCTGCCGTTCAAGAAGAATCTCACACGACACCAAACGTCTCTCGACATTCCGCTCCTTCAATTGATGCGGAACCCAGTTACCTGCTTTCCGGACCATTTCCATCGCGTGCAAACGTTTACCGACGGTTGGTTTGTCAACATCCCACTCTTTAGACATATCATCAAGGGTTCGACATGCGCCTTCATCCAACAATTGTTGCAGTTGAGTATCTTCGAATTTTTTCGGTGCCTTTTCGCAACCTTTGTCACCCACGTCAAAATTGCCACTTTGGAAGCGTCGAACCACTCTTTACAAGTTATATTTGATGGAGCGGGATTACTATAAATATTGATCAATATACGACACGTTTTAGCTGCACTTTTCTGTAGAAGGTAATAACGAAGTATAACTTACCGCAAAATGCTGTTTTTTCGGGGCGAATGTAGACATTTTTGTTGTCAGACAAAAAAGGAACTTTACGCTTCAAACGAATGCCAGCTACTGCGATCGAGACCTCACATATACACCTTCGAATCACCAGCATATTACTAGAGTGAACACAAAAATAATATCAGCAACGACACATATTTTATGAGGGCGGAAACTTATTCCCGTGCCCAATAAAAATGGTGATGTGCTATCGTTTGTTGCGGCTCGCCGATGATCTTCGCCTCTTGAATCAATTGACGGTACAAATCCGAGACCCTTGTACCTTAAAACCAGGGCCTGTGATAGAAGGTGGCTTTCCTCCGACCCTAAGTTATTAGTAAAAAGTCAAGAATCAAAGAAACAAGATTGCGCCCATCAGAGAGTGCGTGACGTCACATTAGCCGAGTTGTGCAGTGTTGCCAACCATTTGCTCTTCGCAATAAATTTAATGCTTTTTTACACTCAAAATGCGAAAGTTTTGAAATTTGATGTTTGTTTCTTTTTTTAATTTAAAACTACCGAAACTGTATAGTAAAAAGTATTATTAAACAAAAGAAAATTAAAAAAATAATCTGAGAAGATTTTAGTGCTAACGAAAAGTTGTTGATTCTTATAAAAGTTATTATTTTGAAAGTTAAAATTAAATTTTTTGTTCCTTTAAAGTTATGTTAGAATATTAAATCTTCTTCTGTCAACTCTTCTTAACATTGAAAATCTGTTTACACATTTTAAAAATCGTTAGAATTTACCGAATGTGAATTAAAACCATAGAGGAGTAATCGTTTCGTCCGGTCCTCTATCCTTAGTGGGGCATAGGGCATCAAGGGGTGTATTCATAGTTAAAATAGGCAAAACATACCATTTTACAAAAGAAATACCTTACCTTGTTATATAACCTCAAATATAGCAAAAAAATAGTTCTCTTAACAAAAAACTCATAAATTAAATTATACATAACCATAACACATTTATTTAAAAAATGCACATTTTAAAGGCAATTTATCACGCATATAAAGTTCTTTAAGTAATTCAATAAAAAGTTGGTATTTTATTTTCTATAAATAGGCATTTTAGTGCATTTTTATATCCAAAGCTAGGCAACCCTGGAGTTGCGAGAGAGATATTTGACTGCTGAAAGGAGAAGAACACCAAAACTAACCGCCAAGGGGGGGCAATGCGAACAGATGTTAAAAAAAATAAAGCTAAATAAAACTGAGTGAATTATTGAATTAATTTTTAAAATATTTGTACTTTACAAAATTATAAACATTATATTTTAATTAAAACAGGCTAGAAAAATGTCATGAAAAAACGCACTAAAACTCCGAGACTAAATAACAAAAAAAAAGGTAAATCAAGTTTCGAAAATGGTAATCTGGCCATACAGGTGCTAATACGACGTCACTCATTGTCAAATTCGCTGAGAGCAAAGTAACGGTACCACGATAGGCGCCCTCTCATTATTCTTTCCATCATGATAAAAAATTCTATGAGGCTCACCTAAGTCTGGCTTTCTCATCTAACATCAATTAATACCTTAATGACTTGACCAGTTTGCAGTTGTGCTGAATAAAGGAAATGCGTAGTTCTGCACTACCAATGCGAATGTCCAGCTTTTGCTCACAGTTAAAATCAAGAATATGGTTCAGAATATTGATTCTACATTATTTTGTCTTACGGAATTATGGCTTAAAGCAATTTACGCTGTTTAGAATTTGTTTCACATTTTTTCCAAAATTTTTACGCAAAAGAAATGCGAAATTTTTAATTTTTACGAAAATATAATTTTAAAAATAAAAATTGTTAAAAAAAATAATAAAAAAACGAAACTTTTCACACCATACTTTTTTCCCGAAAACAGTCCAGAAAAAATTTTTAATTTAAGCAATAGAATAATTAATATCTTCTTCATATAGAATTAGAAATATATTTAAAAAATCCGTATCAACAATAGATAAAGTAAAATAATTCCATGAAAAGCCATGATTTATGACACAAAAAGCAAAAGCAATCACAGTCAAATAAATTCCACAGATAAGATGTAACATTTTGTGCTTTCATTTGTAGTCTTACCTACTCACTCTTCCAAAAAGGAACGTTTGTGTATGTGCTATACGTGTGAGTAACTACAACAGCAACATAAAAAATCATTCACCTATAAGTAATTACAATCCAGAGTAATTCATTACTCGCCGTTTCAGCAACGCCTTGATGACTTGTCTTGAGTTTCGAGAATCATCAGCACCTGTTTGTCATACTAATGCCACCCAACCAACTACGTTTAATAAATGCATCGCGCACGCATACCCACACATACACTTCAAAGTAGGTGCGCAATGCACATGCACATGCACATGCAGGCGTGTATGCGTTTAATATTCACTGCACTGTAAGCTTCCGAGAAGTGCCAGATTTTGTCATAAATTCTATTTTATATTACTACAATTTATTTTTTTATTTTCCAGCCGTTCAAGTGACGTGGCACGTGCAGAATTGTAAATTATTGCGCTCACTGAGTAAGTTATGATGTAGCTGGCGGAGATGCAGAGAGAGAGAGAGGCAGAGGTGTACTCGTGCGTTGCGTATAAAATGGCAAAAGAACTAACAGCTACCAAGCTACAACAAAAAAGGCAAAAATAACAAAGATTTGTATTTGGAGCGCGCATTGACAAAACTCAATGCAACCATGGAATCTCTTAAATGGCAAATGAAGCTAATTAAAAATATTTTTTATGAGTCATACTTTGAGTTTGTTGGTGTGAATTATTCCAATTCGCTGCAGGGGAGTAAATAAGTAGAAGTTTGGAATTAATTATTGTGTAAACAAATCGTATGAAATCACGCATCGCCTGAAGGGTCCCACAAACGATTACACTTTGCCGTTATTGTTAATTTTACAATAGTTGTTGCGGTAGCTGTTGTTATTTGTTCGCACTGTATGAACATAAGTAAATAGATATTTAATACACCAAAACTGATTTTGGGCGAAGTTTGGTGCAGAACAGTATTCAAATTAAAAAAAGAAATATTCCGAAAAGAAGAAGAATTAATAAGACTAGTGAGTTAAGGCTGTTGTGCAGTTTTGCGTATGATATTTTTTTAATTGATTTCGCGGATTTTGAATCCTTCCTACTTTCCTTAATTAAGTCACTTTATATTTTTACAATATACGCAATATTTTTCATACTAAATTTTTTTCGCAAATTTTTTATAAAAAATATTTTAATAAATAAAGCAAATGCTTGAAAATCTTTTATATGGGGGAAAAAATTAAAAAAAAAGCTTAAAAACACAATCTCTATTGTTTTATTTTATTGCAGATTAAATAACCCCTATACTTAATTTTTCTTTTATGGCAGTACTAATTAGCTACTTTGCATACTTTTTGCCCGCGACCTCTGCTCTCTTGCGGGTTTCTCGTCCAATGTAATTCACGTGATGCTATCTGGTGGTTATCCAAGCGCCAATTTCTGCATTTGATTTGCCGTAAGATGGGCTCCTCATTCATTGATCTCCACAGCGCGTCGTTGCTGATGGTGTTCGACCAGAAAATTGAATGGGCTCTAAAACTGCATACCTAGAAATTTGCTACAGATTCTGATTAAAGAGAACAAAAAAAAAATTAAAAATGAGAAAAAAAAATAATATGAGAAAATTTTTTGAAATCTGTTAAATTTTTGTGAATTTTACATAAAGTTTGGAACAGTTATTTATAATCCGTATTTTTATAAAAAACTAACGAAAAAATGTCATATAAATCATTCGACTATTGGAAAAAGATAAAAAACGCAATTATCTGAACACAACTGTACATAGAGAGAGGGGCAAAATTAATCACCTTATCGGAAGATTTATAATTTTTGTAAATATTTGACATTTATCAGCTAGACAGCTACAGTATGCAGACTTGCAATGGAGCGCGTAAAAGTTAAAATAAAGATTTCCATTACTCAAAATCATTTTTTTTTGTTTTTGAATTAATGAAAAAGTTATTCCAAAAATAGGATTATTAATTTTTGGAGCGCGCGAAGGTCAAAATAAAGATTTGAATCACTCAAAAAATATTTTTTTATTTAGTAAAACAGTTATTAAAAAATTAATTTGACGCCACCTTGTATTTAGAACTTTTTAAATATTTGTGTTAGGATTTTATATTAGTTTACTAAAAACTAAGCAATATTTCTATGCAACTAATTTAAATACTGTTTCCTTTTTTTTATTTACAGTTACTTGTGAATCCTTCGAGTCCGGTTAGTGGTAAGTACTTCCCAATTTGTATGTTATTTTTACCACATAGGCTGTCTTACACATTCAATACATTCTGATACAAAAAAAAATACAAAAATACCGGAAATCAACCAGTTAAATAGCTAGCATAACGAGATTTTAAACACTAAAAAAAAAGCTTTGACAGGAAATAAAGATTTGTGCCACATTGCACTTGGCACTTGAAAAATCATGTACTTAATTAATTCCATAACCAGCTAATATAGTTAGGATTGACTTTTTTCAGCGTCCCACACTGAAATGACTACTTCGATACAGATATTTTCAGCTGATGCAAGACGTAAAAGAAGAATCGCGCCCTGGAGTCGAAGATTGGCAAGTGGCTATCAAGACTATAGAATGATTAATACCTGTAAATTTTATTAACACTAGCAAAATTGACTAATATTTGTAAATCGGAAATAGTAGCGAAATTTACTAACTTTCGGTCGCATCTGAATATTGCTTTTTCTTAGGTAGGTGAAATGGTTGAAGTCCAAATCTGGCACTCCCCTAGTAGCACTATTGCGCCGTATTGATACCATTACGAGACCTCCAACAGGAAGATATCTACAGTCAGCCAGAGCTGTTGATGTAATGGAGGAAGTTTATGGGACTTAGGTTGAAGCACTGCCTCAAGCATCTCTTCGGCTCCGACGAAGTATTTATAACTGTTGAATGTGATATCCACCTTGCCATTGTGCTTCGTCGGGCTCGACAGGGACCTTACGGTAGACCAGAGCTTACTTACACCAGAGGTGAAGTTGCAGGACATCAAGTGTTCTTCCCATTTAGTTCGCTTGCGTTGGATTACTAGTTACCGGAGCTCCAAATTGAGATCCTTTATGCAAGGATCCCCGGGATCGGCCTGGCATAGGTGGTCACGCTCGTTTGCCAGAACAGCTGCTTCAGCTGGGAAATTGGGACGTATGTCCCGGATCCTTCCAGCAGGTATGTAGTGAACCGCGGCAACTGTGAGCACCTTCGATATAGGCAGTTCACGTTAGATCGCAAGCCTCCTCTATGCCTACAGTGATTAGTCATTGCTCTAGGGTCCATTTCAAATTAATAAGCCTAAAACTCAGTGATATTAACACTAATTTTTAAACCTTCCTTTGGGCACGCGGATTTGGCCCTATGAATTTACATGCATTTGTATGTGAATATGTGGCAAATACGCCACATTTATAATTAATTTTTAAGTATCGCAGGTATAAATGAGAAATAGAAATGACGCCGAATATACACAGCCAGTGCACAAAAAAGGGCAAAACGAAACAAAAACCGATTTATATATGTCCGAGTTGTACTCCTTCCCTCAGTTTGCCTGATTTCGCATATATTGATAGCTCAATATTTTTCTTATATAGAAGAAAACACCGAACACTGTTAACAAAAAAAAATTGTCAAAAATCAACGCGATTTTTAAACAATTTGAAACTTGCACTTTATTATACCAAAATTCAATGGGCTTTAAAACTGCATACTTTATATTTTTCTTCTAATTTTATTTCTTTTAGTTTGCACAAAAATTTTCTAAAGATTCTTATTAAAAAGTACAAAATTTAAATGGAAATTTAATGAATTTTTTTTTTTCGTTCGCATAAAGATTTTCCAAAAATTCTTATTAAAAAGTGCAGAATTTGAATGAGAATTTATTGATTTTTTTTTTCACTAAAAATTCTGTGTAAAAGTCCAAAATTTAAAAGAAAATATATTGAATTTTTTTAGTTTGGTCAAAAATGTTCTGAAAATTCTGATTAAAAAGTGAAAAGTTTAAATGCAAGTTTGTTGAATTTTTTAAGTTTGCATAAGAACTTTCTAAAAATTCTGTTTGAAAAGTGCAAAATTTAGAAATTAGAAAGTTATTGAATTTGTTTTAGTTTGCACACAATTTTTTTTTTTAATTCTGTTATAAAATGCAAAATTTGCATGATAATTTGTCGAATTTTTTTTTACTTAACACAACAATTTTTTAAAAATTCTGTTTAAAAAATGCAAAATTTAGAATTTTTTTTTAATTATTGAATTTTTTTTAATTATTGAATTTTTTTACTTTGACCAAAATTCAAACTTGAATTTATATGGTTTTGTGGCTAAATGAATTGTATTTTCTTACAAAAGTTCTAAAATTAAATGGGAAAGTAATAAATTGGCAAAACTTCTCAATAAGTCTATGCGCTAAAGTTATTTAACTGTGCTGCGTATATATAAAACTCGCTAGTAACGTAAAATATATCTCTAATCTTTATATTTAGATAAGGAATTTTTTGCATTTGGTGGTCTTTGGAGGTGTGCCGCCGAGACCGCGGCGGCCATTTGGTCGATATTTTATTCTACGTAATTGAGCCATACCAATAATATAATAATAAAGAAAAATGACAATAATTTCTTAAAAAAAATTGTATTTTATTCAAAGTCTACACCAGCCCTTGAAACTTAATCACCCTTTAGAAGAACCTTTTTTGTGTTTTCTCTCTTTTAATTCCAAACATCACTCAAATTTTTGCTTTTAAAATTTTTTAAAACAAACATTACTGATATCTGGTAAATAAAATCAACAAAATAAATATACAAGTAGAATACAGTTATGCAAAAGAATTTTTCGTGAGCAAACTTCCATAAAATTTAAAGCACCCAAATAAATTTTGGATTTTGCTCTCTGTAAATAATTGTAATTTTCCCATAAAGAATTTAAACTACTACCTGCCAATGTGTGTGTGTATGTGTATGTGTAAATGATCAATTGCTAAAAATATATCCATCCATTTGTGCTTACATACACATTCATACCTACACAACTATAAACAATTTACTAATTAATAATAAATCCTTTTCCACCGTCAGCTGGTGCCTGTTTGTTTGTATTAGTGATTTTGCACGTTTAACTATTTTCCGATAATCCTTTGATTTGTAATTTTAAGTATTTCACGTGCAAAATCAAATCACAACAAAAATATCTATAATTTTACCACAATAAATACAAAACAATAATGAAATATTTGTGCACTATTTGATGGCTACAAACATCTGCTGCGCGTCGGTGCATATGAAATTGATGAGATTATACGTTATGTGTGTGTGTGTGTATGTGCATGCACACATATGCAGAATTGAATGAGTACGCAATAAATAATATCCTTTAATATTTTGCCATTAATTTCATTGCTTCATAGACTTGCACACACATACACACATACACGCATTTCTCACCTGTTTTAATATTAGTGCATACAAGGTGTCTCAAAACGGGCCAACTAACTACCGTAACTTTAGCGAGCAATGGATTTTACAGCCAGCAAGACAGAGAAAATTTGTATGTCTCTAGTAGGTTAGGTAAGATTATGGTGGTAGTCGGCCTGTACGACACGGAAACCTCATTTATTTTTCCTCATGAAACTCTTTTGAAGCGCAGGATTGGTCCAATCCCCACGTCCAGCAATTCCGTAGCAGAATTGAAAAGTTATCTACTTGGAAAACCTGTTCTGATTTTAGCTAAGGCTGAACAATTGCAAAGGAGTGCTCAACTGTTTCTTCCTCTTCCTCATCTCTACAATTGCTACAATATTCAAGCGAGAAAACTCCTGGTCTCAAGGAATATCTGCCAAATAGCCAATGGCCGGCTATATAGCCACGACCTTCGAGATATTCTCTCTTGAAAGGCTAAGCAGTTCCTTTGTCTTTTTCTTATTTATTTGCGGCCACAGTAGCCTAGCAGTTACGCATGTGCATCAATCTCTCCATGACCTTTGGACTCTTGGATAAAGTTGGTTTTAACTATTAGTTTGCTTGTGACCATAAGTATCTCAATGGTACTTATATCAGTAAGAGTAATACTTTCCTGGCTAACTCATCGGCTTTACAATTTCCCTCAATATCTCTGCTTCCCGAAATGGGGATTATACCATTGAATGGGCCCTCGAAGCACTCTTAACCAATTTAACACCACCAGTATTTTTCAGATGTATCGATGCTTTTTTCTGGAGATATCTTAAGAATATTGCCTGTTGGAGGAGTTCATCAAATTTTTCGTTTAAACGGGAATCATCTGGCTATTTTATAGGCTTTTTTCAGTGTCTTCTTCTTTATTTGCCAATTCGATTCCGAATATAGACGATCATACAATTTATACAATATATATTACAATTAAATATCGAATTACAAAAATCTTTTACGTTTAATATAAATTTGTTATAATTTCATGATAAAGGTCTCGATTTCTCGCTGTCTCCAATAAAGTTCCTACATTGCCGATTCCAGTCCAATGTATTATATTTCTCAGCCAGGATAGTTGTTTTCTGCCTATGCCTCGTTTGCCTTCTTTTTTTCCTTGCAGGATTAGTTGAAGTACATGATATTTGTCGTTTCTCATAATATAACCCAAATACGCAGCTTTTCTTCTTTCCACTTAGACTGTCTGATAAGAGAGTTGTGTCGTCAGCGTATCTGATGTTGTTAATCTTTGTCCCATTTACTTTAATGTCAGTTTGTAATCCTTGGAGTGCTTCTTGAAAGATTCTTTCGGAGTAGATGTTAAATAGTAATGGTGAGAGAATACATCCTTGTCTAACCCCTCTTAGTATAGGTATAGCGTCTGTAGTTTCGTTGATTATGTTAACTTCTGCAGTTTGCTGCCAATAAAGATTGCGTATACATTGAATTTCTTTTGTATCGATCTCCATGTTTTGTAGAATCTTAATAAGCTTATCGTGCTCAACAGTGTCAAACGCTTTTTCATAATCTATGAAACACATAAACACATTTTTTTTGACGTCTCTGCAATTTTCAACTAATACTTGAATACCTCTTCGAAGATTTCCTGCTACCGAACTGGTAACAAAGAATTCCTCTCTTAGTGAATCCCAAAGATGATGACTGCTAAGTTTGGGCAAGAATGATAGATTTACCAGGTTTGGTCATTAGCAAAAAACGAAATCGAGCGTGCAACTTCGGCTGCCACGTCACGCAATGGGTATTTTTGGTTAAAATGCTCGCAAATGATTTTGGAAGAGACTTCAATTTTTGTTTTCATTACATCAAAACACACCCTCGAATGTTTGTGAAAAATTTAGAAAAATTGTAAAAACAAAAAATTGTATTTATTCAAACTCGGTTTGACATTATTTTATTCTAGTTCTAATCAAAGGTAATACATACCGGCAAGTGCGCTAATTTCCAGCCCCTCTTAAGAGGTGAAATCATCTCCTAACTACCTAAAAGTTTAAAAACTAATATTTTTTCAAAACAAAAGTAGAATATTCACTTGAAAATTTCAGTTTCTGCCCGCTCATTTCACACCTATTCACAAACACGTCCAATCAGTCGTTGCTTAAACAGCAACAAGGCAACATGAGCGATGACTGTGTTGATTTTTTTTTTTTTTTTCGTATACCACTAACCTCAATTCTTTTGCAAACAAACAATTGGCCAAACCCCGTTTACGTCAGCTGATTCTTTCAAATCCTCTAAGAGCCATTTAATGGTCTGATATTGGCCACACCTTCAGATTTTTTTTCCACTATGAGTGAGTCTATCCGATGTTTCGACCTCGGAAGTCGAAGCAGTGCCTGGGCCACATGTAGGGCTCTCAAGTAAGTACTAACGCTGAGTAACATGCGACCGAGTTAGTTTTTTTGTTGTACTCCTCGTACTATTGCCATCCTCAATGCTCAGTTCAACGCTGAGCTCTTTCATTGTTTTGACTAAATACTATATTTTCTACGCCGTGCTGGCCACATGAAATATACAGAATAAGTTTCGAGGCGTACATTAGCTTGGCTGTTAATGCTGATGCTCTCCTACAGGTTCCCGTGATTTTTATCGTATTTGCTAATAGTAATAGTTCCGCTCATAGCAGAGCGCAATAAGATATTTTGGCATAGAAGTGAGTTATCTGAGCATCAACTTGCATGGTACCTAATTTCAAAGATGGGGAAATAGATTGCTTAGTCATTCATAATACGTTTCTTCCAGTTATTTGGCTCGAAAAAGCAAGGCGGCAAGGGTCTTTTGGTCCCTGAACAAAAATGTCTGGTGCTGAAAGTTCTTAGTTTCAAGTGAAAGTGTATGCCATCAACCAGTGAGCGATCTAAACTTTCACTACGATAATGAGTTTCTTGTAATTTTAAGTGGCCAAAGTTCTCTCACCGTTCGGTGTGAAATCCTTATTAGTAATAGAGAGATTAATTCCCTTAGAGTCCTAAGCGAATTGCTTTACCTTCTCTGGATGCCGGCCACAAATGCATCAATGGAAGTGAGGAGGTTTAAAGAGTAGCTAAGTAAATCTTAATTAATTGTATTGGCTGAGCAAAGTGAGAGAACGTCAGGCAAGATATATCTGGCTAATCTGAATAGAATCACATGGGCCACACGGGTCCGTAGTGTAAGGGATAACACCAAAGGGCTGAAACGTTTTGTTGACCTCAAAAAAAACATGAGAATTATTACAGCTATGGCCAAAGGGAGCAATAATTAATATTTGTAATAACATTTTGATCTTTTAAAGGGTTTTTCAATTGGCGCGGGTCGATTTTCGCGCCCTGTGGCAGCCATTTTGTTTTGGTGACATCTGTCAAATCAGTTGTTTATGCCAAATCATCATGGCAAGTTACACGATTGAACAGTACGTTAAAATGATAAAACTTTATTATCAAAATTAGTGTTCATTAACGCAAACGTTGCGCGCATTGCGCCCATTTTTCGATAGACGTGGTGGCACTTCCAATTTCTTATGGCCCATACTGAACCATATAGACTTAGACGACATGTGGTTCCAGCAGGACGGCGCTCCGTGCCACACAGCAAACGCCATTTTATTCCATTTCAACATCTAACCGCCCTTATTGAAAACCCCTTTATCCTCAATTTTGAAATTAGTCCGTTTTGAGACGCCCTATTCTATAATCGGACATAAAAAGTTGGATATGGATTTAAGTGATGTTTTATTTTAATCGTTAATGCCAAAACAAAAAAATTGTGTAGGTGATTGCTATAAAAAAATATGTGAATTGGCGTCATTTCCTGTGCTTATTTGTGCACAGGTGCATTTCGAAGTACGGCACTAGGGCAGTCTGTTTTTATGTCAGATCAATTGACTGAATTAAAACTTTTTTCCGAAGTTCTAGACCAGTGAATTAAGACTTGTCAAAAAAATTGTAAGCCACAGACAATTTGGCAGTTAATTGCACCACTGGCGATTTCAAAGATAGGTTAAGTTAGGTTGACCTGGCTTGCTGAAAACCATCACATACACCTATTGGCCCTTAGTGGTACCAGATGGAGCTTGACCCTTATGTCTCCTTGTAGTAGCCTTCTTGTAATAAGTCTGCGTCTTCTGCGAATCTAAGTAAGATCTGAAGCTCTAACCCCGACAGACATTCTAACTTCCCATATCATACCTCTCTCTAGCTAATGCAGGGCAAGAACATAGAAGGTGTTCAAGAGTTTCCCTCTCTTCTAGTGCATTGCAAAATCTGCAGCTATCATTGTTCGCAGTTCCCATCTTGTATGCGTGCGCCGCTAGCAAATTAGGGCTTGTCAGCATACCTACGAAAGTTGTGCTCTCCTTTCTAGCCAGGCCTAGTACGAATCGGGCGTATTTATCTGCATTCTGTGTACACATGATTTTCGCAGTTCTACAAGTGGCTAGATTATTCCACCTCCTGTCTATCCGTGTTTTCGTGTCCGCAGCGCCTTGTCCGTATTTAAAGGTTTCAGTAAGTCGTTTTCTTGTTCGAATTGTATGTAAACAGCGCTTTTGGCAATTTCATCTACAATTTCGTTACCTGCAAGGCCCTTATGTCCGGGTACCCAATAGATGTGTAACCGTCTGTCTGCGGCTGGTCTCTCCACGGCTGCCCTGGTCCTAAGAATGGTTTTGGATGAAATTTCATATGAGTTTATTGCCTTTATTGCCGCTTGGATTTCTAAGATAAAGCAGAATGAAAATAATTTTAAATCTGGATGGAAGGAATTATAAATCTTGCGATAGGAGTTTAATTTCGCGCCACCTTGTATATGCGCACATAAAAAAAAAATACTGTCAACTAAAAACACAAATTTTGCCTTAAAAATAAATAAATAATTGGCTTTAAAAGGGTGTAATTTTGGGTATTTGGACAAGCCTCCTATTTGTGGTGTGCGTCTTGATGTTATTCTACAAATGGAGGGACCTACAGTTTTGAGTCGATTCCGAAGGGCAAATTTTTTTTTTTATGAGGAGCTTTTTCATGGCTGAAATACTCTCGTCCGCTATTAGAAAAACTGTTTTTATAATTTTGCTGTTTCATGCCCGAAGGTTCGAACCCAGGCACTTTCGCATGTTAGCTACGCTCCAACCCATTCCGCTATGGCTGCTTCCGATAGTGTGATTAATACATATGTACATATTTAAAAATAAATAAGACTGTCAACTAAAAACAGAATTTATTTACGTTTCCGTTTGAAAAATTCAGTGTTGGTAAATGTTGCATTTGACGAATTCCATTTCATAAGCAAACGTGTACCCACTACTATTTAATATTTTTGAATTTTTTGTATGGATTTGAGTAATGAAAGTTTTTTCTAGCTACATTGAAAAAATAAGCTGAAAATATCCAATGTTTTAATTTGCAGAAATTTCAGAATCTTTCATGTCTACAGCCTCCTTAGTTACCAGAAAGTTAATTAAATTAAATATAATATTTAGTTCTTGCAGTTTTTTTTGTCGATAACCCTAATGTATACCTTTTTATTTAGTTCAAGCAAAAAGTTATGAGAATAGCAAATTGGTTGACATCAATTTTAAATTCGCACATTTGCTTATTTGTTGCTATGATCATTTTTTTTTTTCAATATAATCGCTTATGTATGTTTGCCATCAATAAATTAAGCCTCAATTACATTTTTAATTTGACAGACTAAAAAATAATTACCTGTTTTTAATTAGTGTTTTAAAGTCACCATAAAATTAAGTCCAATTTTGATTAACATAATTTGTAATATATTTCAGTGCAATTTTTTCACTTCATTCACGTGAAATTCAAAAAAAGTGCAGAGTAGACAGCCCCGTTGGTTATGCATTTGTGCTTGACATGCATGCAGTAGGCCTAAGGTTCGAGTACCACAGCAGATATTGTACAAGAACTTACATAAAAAGTTTCTTCGAAAGTAAATGTATGACAGCATTGGTTAGAGTGACAGAATCGGCTGGTCTGGCCTTGAAGGCAATAAATTCAGAATATTCCATTTAGTATGCCATCAATTTATTTTTTTTAAAGGCAACTTTATTTATAAGTCAATTCATTACCAGCTTTTCCAAGTTCAGTTATCAACAATATATGCATACACATACATACATATGCACCGTAGTATATGTGCTAGTATATGTGAATATCCCCAGACAATTCTCAAACTCATCACTATTCGTAGGTATTAGTCAGACGATGCGACTCAACAATTCGTAGCGAGAGTAATTAGAGCGCAACCTCGTTTATTGACTCAAAATAACTACTCAGCACATTGACATCCATTTTCACTTAACGCATCTCACACAAACACAAACATATGCATAATAATAATTCAATTCATTATACAAAAATGTTATGCATACGACTTTTAGAGCTCTGAGTAGCTATGTGTGTAAGTGTAGTTGTACATGTAAGGAGAAGCTTAGGCTTACGTGTAAGGGGAAGTGTAGGTGTACGTATTTTACTACTCATTATTGTCTACCTTTTAGCAATCACTTATCGATAGCTTACTATTGCACAGAATGGCATACTCGCGTGCATCTGTATGTGTTCGTATTTGCATGTAGTTGGGTATGAAGTCATTTGAATTTATATAAAGTATTGCAGTATGGCGGTGTTTAGTTTTGATTTGAAAGAAAACTAAAATTACGCGTTCGGCTGGAAACTGTAGTTTAAAATGATGTGCCTGTGAGAGTTTCCTCTTCAGGGGCGTCATCACCGAAAACTTTCTGACTTAAAAAGTGGATATCTGCAACCGAACGAGTTGGCGTGTGACTACGAAACGATAGAAAAGTGTTTTCTACAAGGTGGCGTAAAATTAATCACCCTATCAGAAGATTTATAATTTTTGCAAATGTCGTTGTACGTGAATAATAATATATTTGACGTTTGTTAATAGACAGCTACAGTATACAAACATACAAACAATGGAGCGCGGAAAGGTCAAAATAAAGATTTCCATCACTCAAAAACCATTTTTTATAGATCTATTTAATTAACAATTAAATGCATGATTAATTTTGCGCTCCCTCGGTGGACACTAGCAAACCTACTAGCGTATTTCTGCTACTACTACCTACTGCTACCTACTCATAAAAAATCATCTGGCGTTCGTTGGTGTCATTAAACTGTGGGTTCCTCCATTTATGGGAAAACATGGAGGCGCGCAATACAAATAGCAGAAAAGGCTCAGCTAAACACACAATAAAGAGTGTAAGTGGTTATTGCATACAGTCTGTTTAACTGGCAAAATATACATCTGCCTTTTCCTTCGTCTTTATTTGTATCTCCTCTGGAAACATAGCGCCTCACCAAGGCTTTTCCATCCACCCGGTTCCGGGCAGTTATTTCTGCAGTGTACCACGTTATACTGACTGCTGCAATTTTCGGATTGTTGTTCTTCTCCAACGACCACGATTTCAGCTTCCTTGCGGGTTCCATTCTAGCGCCACTCTCATTAAGCTGTCAGGCGGCTTTCGTAATGTGTGGCCTAACCTTCTGAATTTTCTTCTCTTGATTTGAGTAATTACGGGCTCCTCGTTGGTTAAGTTCCAGAGTTCTGTATTTCTCATTTTTTTGGCCTGAGAATTCTGAATATGATTTTAAAGCATTTCCTTGTAGTTTGCACATTAACCAAGTTCCACTACCATAGATTTAGAATATCATCGGCAAAATCTAAGTATTCAAATTGTATGCAGAAGTTCGAAAAGATGCCTCTATCTTGCAAAGTGAGTTGATCATTACATCGTCCAGGACGGTTGTGACTTCTCTTCAGAGAGGGCATTCTTGTCTTGCTTCTGCGTGTTGTACAGAACAGCGGGTTCCGAGTTTTTGTATATTGCTCTTATGAGACGAATCAATTTCTGGGAGATTCCTTTGTTGTTAAAAATACGAACTTATTCCTGCAAAAAGTTTTCAAGTTATAAATTATTATAAAACTATTGAAGTTTCATATTTTCAAGGTTGCAGTATCTACAGCAACTTTCAGGAGCTCCTGGTGAAAATAATGCTTGCCGAATGCAGTTACATTCTTTTTAAAAAGTATTTTTTACCGATTGCCGATACGTTCACGGATGTGACGAGTAAAAGGTTTTCCAATAACAGGTGTTATTTTGAATGGCCCGTTATTTCGCCATACGCTACTACGCCATTAATAAAAATGGAACGATCCACGCTTAAACAACGCATTGAAATTATTAAGATTCACTATAAAAATTATGAAAATTTGGCAGATACGGTTCGTGAAACTCCAACATTTTTGGGTCATCGTGAAGCCCCTTGTCGCACCGCAATACAGAAATTGGCGAAAAAAATCGAGCTGTTGGGACAAGTTAGTGATGTGAGGAATAAAACCCGTGCACGTCGCTCAAGAACAGCCGAAAATATTGCTGTTGTAGCCGAAAGTGTTGAAGAGAACCCAGGTTGGTCCATTCCTCGTCGTTCTTTGGAATTAGGCATTCCACAAACGTCATTACACCGTATTTTGCATAAAGATTTGGGTCTTAAAGCTTATAAAGTCCAGTTAACACAAGAACTCCAGCCGCCGTTATCAACAACGTCGTGTCTTTGCTGATTGGGTCGTTGAAATGCATGAAAAGGATCCGGAATTCCATCGAAAAATCATCTTGAGTGATGAGGCCCATTTCCACCTCGGTGGCTTCGTCAACAAGCAAAATTGTTGGATCTGGGGCTCAAAAAATCCATGAGTTATTGTTGAAAAGCATTTATATCCTCAACGAGTGACTGTTTGGTGCGGTTTATGGTCCGGCGGAGGTCCAATACTTTTTCGAAAATGAAGCTGGACGTGACCAGCATACACTTTCAAACTGAAAAAGCAGTCCTGTGAAGTATTATTTTTTTTTACAGTACACTTAACTTATAGCTCTTAATTAGTCTTATAATTCATACTAAAGTTGATTTTGAGAAATTTTTTGTTTTCACAATAATTACAAAAAACCAAGGCATTCGCAACAAGTTAAAAATAAACTGACGAGTAGTAAAATTTTGTTAACATAAAGGCGATTTTGTGAAGAGATTTTCATAGTTCCTTCCTTAAGTTGGCAGCCAACATGCCACATTGGGGGGTTCAATTCGGTGGAATTGTCGGGTTAGGCCTGAGGTTTTGACGAGTTTGCTACCTTCCTCATTCACGTGCCCTTGAAGCCTGAGAGGGTGGGATTCTGCTTGTTTTTTAATTTCTTCAGCGACCGTAGGGATGTTAAGTTCAGGATGAATAACCTTATTGCGGACGAACCAAGGAGAGTTGAGGAAATCTCGAAGCATTTTATTCGGGATTAATTCATAATTAAATGTTAATCACTCTCGCACGAGACATCTTTAAAAAATTGTATCAGCAATATATCGAAATGGGTTACGAATACATAAATATATGTTGTTTAAGTTTTGTTTAAAATCAAATTTGATTGTTTCTCTATGAAAATATGCTGGGACAATGTAATTTTTTTGACTTTTAATATTTTGTCTGCGAGCGCCCTTCTGGTGGAAATTCTTATATATAATATTAAAATTTTCTAAAATGCGCAAATAGCCAGAAAAACAATTATAAAAAATCAATGGGATTTTTCGACATCTTCAAATTGGCACTTTATTGTACTAGAAGCCATGAACTGTAAAATTGCATACTAAAAATCTTACTAGAAACTCTAATTAAAAACCGTGGAATTGGGTTTAAAGATTTATGGAACTTTTTTAAGCCATGTGAAGTTTTTGTTAGTCAATGAAGTATACTATAATTGGTGTTAAAGTTGGTTTTAGGAGTTGTTTATTTTCAAGATGATTACAAAAAACCCAGGCATACGCACGGGGCAAAAATGGATTTCGCGACCACTCATTCAAAAGCCGCTATCAGCGAACCTCAAGCAATTTATCAATACATCAATATTTTGGAATATTTTGCTTTGATAGCTCTTACAAATGGGTTTGATTTTATCTAAATATTACTTATACTTTTTTTTAAATTAAATTTTAATCACTGTCGCACCTGACATTTTCAAAAAAACAGTATCAGTATCCCGCATTAAATTTGATTATTTTTCAGTGAAAATATACTGAAACAATGTAATTTTATTAACTTTTAATATTTTGTCTGCGATGGACCTTCTATGTTAAAATTTTATAAAAAACGCGATGTGGCCAGAAAAAAAATTGTAAGAAATCAATAAGATTTTTTAGCAAATTCAAACTTGCACTTTATTGTAATAGAAGCCATGGGCTATAAAACTATTTACCCAAATTTTTCTAGATTCTAATAAAATATTTATAAATAAAAAAACTTTTTAAAGTTTTTATATACTATATAATTAAAACCCATGGAATTTGGATTAAAAAATTTGAGGAATTTTTCTAATTGGTTTGGAAATGATGTTGGTTAGGAAATGAGCTCTACTTTTATAACCAAAAATAGTGAACTCATTGATGTGCTATCGTTTTGTCGCGGGGTAACGCATATCTGATGGCATATCCAAGCCTCTTGCACTGCCTTATTAAATTAACCCTTAACGGCGGAGAGCTTTTTTTGTAATACTCGCCCATAAGACGACGAAAAATTAAGTGAAATTCTAAAGCGTTTATAAGGATGTAAACTCAAACTAAACATTTAAACTGATTTATTTAGATAGGATTTCAATATACATATCTACTTAATTTATAATTTTATATGATCAACAATCCAGGGATGTTCAAAGTTGCAATATTTGTTAAAGAACCCTTCAGCGATGATAAATAAATGAAATGAAAAATGAACTCTTGTCATATCCCCGTAGCGGCCTTTCGGCCATTAAGGGTTAATACATAGAAACTTACCCTTTTTTGGAAGACCAGCTTTTGAAGGCTGACAACTTTTGAACGAACCTCGTATTACCAAAGAAAATTTTTTGTTTTTTATCAATGGATCAAGAAATAAAATAGTTAAAACAAAAATTAAAAATCTTTTTTGTCTCCGTTTTACAGGCTCTTAAAAGAATGCCCAAAAAACACCCTTTCAAAAGAGGCGAGGGCCTTAATATCATCTTTGGCCTGCAAGCTATTTATTGTTACGTCAACTCATTCTATAGGTAGTTATTTGGTTAGTCCAGCGCAAAAGACACCCACTGCTTACTTGCCCCAGAAGCATCTGACTTTATTCATTTGCATTTATTCTTCGAATACTCATATCCACAACTGCAACCGATTGCTTCGCACTACAGCTCGTAATAATCTTAGTTTTTCAGAAATTTCTCAACATTCAATTTAAGCTTTTTGAAAGTTATAAAGGCAACCTTTTTATTATCAAATTTTACAATTTTATTATTTTCTAAACGTAGCCGTCTCAAAATTAAAACCTGAATTATTTCTACACTTCCATTTAGACTATTCCCTTTCTGTCAGTCTGGTCTACACTGATAAGCAGATTCAGGTACATAACTACCCACGATTACGAGACGTAAGTGTCGAAAGCATATGTCGACAACAACTGGATCTTGCCCACTGAACTGCCAGCCGCATAGCCGTCGGACTTTTATTACGTCGCGGAAATCGCAACACAAATCGTGTCAATGACATTTATGGTGCGGTTAAGCACCCTGTGGGAAATTTTTCGGTCTAAGCTTTTTATGGCAGGAATACACTGAGGAGTTTGTGAGCGTCTGCTGAGGGGTGACCGCTCTGGCGATCGCCTGTCATTATAGATAAAAGAATTTAAAAAAAAAATCCACTTATCACTTTTTAAATATAAACCTGCATATATGTGTGTAAAATAGCTTTTTCAAATTCGCAAGGCTGCACGCACAACAAAGGGCTTTTTGATAAGAAACTTCCTAGACAAATACCAAAATAATTAATATTGGCTGGTCACCTAGAACTCCAGACTTGAATTCACCGAAATTCTTTCTAACAAGAATTTTTAAAGAGTGAAGTTTATGGTTACAAGACCGTAGAAAAACTCAAAAATAACATGCCAGCCGAAATGGCATTCGGAAAATTGAAAATGCGATGCTTGAGAAAGCAGAAAGAATTTTTTCAAATAAGCGATTTTGACAGAATTTAACAAAGCGCGCCAGGCGTTTCTTTCTCTAACCAGCCCCAGGTTGGTCACACCAAGTAAAGCCAAGTCCTTTTCCACCAGATCTTACCTTTGCGTTGGAGGTTTTGCTCTTCCTTTACTGCCACCCAGGGACAATAGATTACCATGTTTGCTATTTACCTATGGTGGAAAAGAAAATTGTAAGCAGAATCACACGGCACTTGGAGAATTCTGCACGATCATTGCACATGCATTCATACACTCGACCAATCAGTCGTTGTTCAGACGGCAACGAAGTGTCATTAGTTGATTTTTTCATATATCACCAACACAATCTCATGTTGTTTGTAAACACACCTCAAGTGACGTCAGCATATCAGCTGATTCTATTAAATCGGTCAGAGCCGGGAGCTCACTTTTGAAATCGTTTGGTCATGGCTACCACTACCATTCACGCCATCGAGCCGGAACGTTTGATTTTCAGACGACATGACCTAGCGAGAGGAGTCGCTGGATCTTTATTCACTGCACTATTTCTATGTCCTTGCAAGGCTCATACTACTCATTAGTCCATCGCCTACGATACTCGCTATCGCCAACGTGCAAAGGTCTAAAAATTTTCCCCAGAATCTTTCTCTTGAATACTCCAAGGAACATCTCATCGGTGTTGTCATCGTAAAAGCTGGTACGTAGATGCAATAGGCCGGTCATAATGAGAGACCTGTAACGTCTTAATTTTGTTCATCGAGAGAAGGTTTAATTTGCTATTAACCACAACTCAATTTTATGAAATTTGCAAACAAAAAATCAGTATAATCTCTGTACCAGCACCGACAACTTACTGCATCAAAAGCTATTGAGAACTGGATGCCTCTTTCGAAAAGTGCAAGAAAGAAAAAGGTGTTTATTTTGCCTGATTGAAACTGACTGTCTTTAGTTCAAAGCGCACCAATTCTGAGGCAAAAAACTAGCTTTACTATTTAAAGTTTTCACTGCAGTGTATTTTCGGTCCTCGTTTATTACCAAGCCTATTCGTTTCGCTTCTTGTTGCAACTTAGAAGAATCAGAACTAATGGAGTGGTTCTTCTACCAGTGTAGAAGAATTGACTATTACGAAAAATATTCAGATTTATGTGAGCTGGAGAGGCTTGAAAATACCTTCTAAAATCAAGTTTTTTATATGTAAATAAAATTAATTTTTTTTTTTAATTTGCTTCAAAAAATTTCCACAGATGATAGAAGTATTTAAGCTTAAGGGTCTATATAAAAATGTTCAAAAATTTTAACAACGGAATCAAAGGAACGAAAGTTTGTTAATATTTGTGAAAAGCAAGTCGGGATGCTAATGGGTTGATTTTCCAAGAAAAGAAAAGAGAAAAGAGGGAAATTCAAAAATGCCTTAGAAATCTCCAAATTTTGTTTAGCTATTATATTTTTCCTTAAACCTACCTTCCAAAAAAACTTTTAAAATAACACAAAATCTCATTATTTTGATTCTGTGTTATATAAATTTAAAATAATTTAATGCACACCTTTTAAGCTTTAATCTCTTCTATCATCTGAGGGAATTTGTGTGAAGCAAAATACTTCCAAATAATATTTTTTTTTTATACAAAATTTAATTCTTCGACGTTCTTCTAAAAAAATGCAGCTCAGTTAATTTGGAAATTTTTTCGATTTTTGTTTTTTTTTGGCTTGGAATATATTACATACCCCTCGCATAATATTTCAAGCTCCGAGGGAATACTGTTTGTAGTGTTGATTTTTTTGTATTTTTTGTTTTTTAGTGTTCGTATGATGCACCTCAGCACCTTCAAAATGCATTGCAGCTTCATATAAGATGATCCCTATAGGGTATATATATAATTAAGAATGCGCATATGAATATGCATGTATTAAAGGGTGTTCCATTAAGGTAATACTGTAGGATTTTCGCGAACTAAAATTTTTGTATTGAATTAAAAGATGCTCCGAAATTGCTAAAATCTGAGGGAAAGGGTCTAACCAAGTGATTTTTGCTCGCATATAATTAAGTCTATAATTTTTTTATTTAGTTTTAAATAATTTTTGACACATAATATAATTAAAGGTAGGCATAAGGTAGGGTTAGGTTGATTCGGTGAGCAAAGCCATGCTTTTAAGATCTTTTCTGCGCTAGGCAGTTTGTGTTAGTTTATTCAGTAAATTTCCATATAATAATGCATTATTTAATCGATATTTTCCTAATTCCTAAAAAAATTCGTCTTGCGGTGTACATAAAAACTCACAACAGAAACCTCTGAAGCAAAAAGTCAAATTGCAGTCGTTGAAGGAGATACTTTATATTTATATTTAAATTTCCGTCGAGCTTTCCTGAACGGATTCGCTCTCAATTTTTTCAAAGTATTCGTAGCATTCGGAAGCCAAAAAACTAATTTTTTGCTTAAAAAATCGACTTAAGATTAATAAAACCTTTGGTCGGATTTTGACCTTTTTTATAGGAAAGATTTTGATAGATGAACTCACATGGAGACATTTAAATGATTGTAAAAGGGATGCGATGTTGATGATCTCCAAAAAAACTGGAGTTACATTACAAAAAAAAAGGAATTCTATGCAAGTATTTGCCATGGGAGCTATAAAACGGAGGGAGTTATATAAAAAAAGTATAAATTCAAGACAATTTTCTGAGCAAAATTTTATAACTTAAAATTTATTGAATGTTTATTCCATCGTTTATTATATAAGTATACATATTATATTAAATAAATGAAAAGGGTTTCCATTTCAGAATTGATGATATAAAGATTTTTCCTAATGAGTTCTGAGCAACTCAATTTCAATATTTCGAAATCTGATCGAGGAAATCTGACAAAACGAGAGAAACTGTTGAATTTAGAAGGCCCAAGTTAAGTTAACCCGCATGGGTTGATGCGTTTAAATCATTCGGGAGTGCATAGGTTCGAATTTCCGTGCATTCAACTGCAAAATGGTAGAAAAAGTTGTTTCTAACATCGGTCAATGCAAACCCCCGAGTGTATTTCTGCCAAGAAAAAACTCTTCATAAAAACCCATTTGCCGTTCAGAGTCGACTTAAAACTGTGGGTCCCTCCAAATGTGGAGCAACATCAAGACGCCAAACACCTCACAGAAGTGTACGCGCCAATCAGTTATTTATTTATAAATTAAGTTAAATCGTCTATCAGAACCTTTGCCCCAATTTTGAACGTACAGAGTGTAATTATTACGAACAAACAACAAAAAAACTCTTATTGGAAAGAGTCCTGGGCACAATTTCAAAGCGATTCACTCAGTAAATTTTTAGCTATGCACTTGAAAACTAAATTTCAGAAAAATACTGCAAAGTCGAGAAAGTAAAAAAACCTGGCCTGAAGCAACGGACGTGTACTGATAACTTCGTGAATTTCACTTTAATTGACTTCAAATTTTATCACAGTATTTTTGAGATATTATGCATTTACTTAAAAAAAAATCTCATCCCAATTTGTTTTTGAATAACTTTTTTACTACAAAATAAAAAAGTGTTTTTCAGTGATGGGAATCTTTATTTTGAGCTTTAGGCGCTCCATTGCTTGTCTGTTTGTATACTGCATCTGTTCACAATGTCACAAGTGTGAAATAAGTTTGAAGTACGACGCAATTTGAAAAATAAAAAAATCTTCGGATAGAGTGATTAATTTTGCGCCACCAGCGTCTCTTTTAACATAAATAAAGTTTAGAACGAATATCTAGAAGTAAAATTTAGATATTGGAAAAAATATCTAATGAAAGAGCGCCTCGTATTTTTTAGATATTTTGATGAAATTTTCAATAAAACTTGTGCCAGCTCAATTTCTTAAATAGCTCGTCGAATTTCATCTTGTACTTCTGGAAGTCTTCTAACATTATTGCCGCACACACCATGCTTTCTAAAATCGCCAAAAAAAGAAATCCAACTGCATCAAATCGCATGATTCGTAAGCCAAATCATTTATTCATTTAATAAACTAAAAATTCAGTATTTCTTACAGATTTCATACTCTGTGCAAATTAATGCGAAGTAATTCAAGCAACAAGATAATGAAATTTTGATAAGGAGGTAATGAAATGATGGAGGAGATAATGAAATTATCTTCTCAAAACTCCCATCACTTCGACAGTGCAATTTTCGTAATTTCTGTGCTTTTTGTATCAAATTTGCTATGACTAAATCTTCATTTGAATATAAATAATATCAAATATATAAATAATGTCAAACGACAAAAATTATTAATATTTAAGTGTTTTTTATTATTAGGGTCTTTTAATGGCATACCCTATACCTTACCGTGCTCGTCAACCCATTTATGCATCGCGTCAACTGCAAAATGCGTATTCCATGCATAATGAGCCAAAGTTCCACACATATTCTACTCCTTTTTTATTGTTTTCGTATCGCGCGTGTGTGGAGAGGGAAGCTTGCTCAATGTGGTGAGGTGTAAAATATTGTGGCACGGCGCGTTGGTGAGTTCTTGTCGAATAATGAGTTGTAGCCCGCAGCTGTATTTTGTTTGCTATTGCAGCTTGTTTATGTTGTTGTTACTTTTTGTCAACGCCGTGTTGGAATATTTACCAACGCTTGCAGTAGCAGTTGGCCAGCCAGCCGCAATTTCGCTTTTAGCCATGCCCGCTGCGAGCTGCCCAACTCCCTGACTCACAATTTTTGTGGCTGACTCTTTTCGTTTTTCAAGTATTTTCATATACCTCGTCGCATAGTTTTTTAGTTTTGTTTGATCGTTCTTTTTATTTTTATTTAATTTTTTTCAGCGTTGCTGTATTTGCTTTCGGTCTGCTGCTTCATGCTCTGCAGCCCTTTTCAGTCAACATCACATCATTTTGTCTGCTCTTTTCGTATTCGTTGATGATTTTATTTTTAGTTATTTATTTTTTAAATACAACGCAGCCACATTTGGGTGCGGCTGTTGATTCAGCCAAACGTGAGTGACACGAATTTCTATTTAAAAACATATTTGTCGATCATACAATCAATTGCTCTTTCTCGGAATGAATCGATTTCGGAGTTGATGACCAGTAATTTGCTTGCGATTAATTTGTTTCCTTTTTTTTCTTGTTAATCGATCTACTTAACAGAAGGCTTTTAGGTGGTAAGCCAAGCCAGCAGCGGTCCCTTATCTTTGTTTTCCCTTATTCCCATAAAATTTTAGGGGATAGTTAAAATACCCAACAATTTGTCTTTGTTTTAAAAAATCTTACAGTCTCAGATCTTCAAAACTTTCAAGATTTTTTCAATTTAAACCGCTTTTTCAATCTTCCTGAGCTTCTACCGAAGGTTTTCTTCTTCCAAGCGCTATTTCAATGGTTTTCAGCTGGATTACCTTTGCTAGCTTGAGACCTGCAGGAACACTTCATATAACAAAGTAACACCAATAGGGCCAGGATAGCGCGTGAATGCTAACGGAATCAGTGAAACTGTTATCAGTTATTCCACAAATAAACTTTAGCACTGCTGAATTAGTTTTGTAATTTACTCCCCTCAACAAACATCTTCATCGGTAGTCAAGCCGCTATTAAAGCAATAATGACCGTAATGACTAGCTCGGAATGGGTGCAACACTGCAGATCCAAAGTGGACGAACTCTGCGAGAATAGATAGGTCACAATTTGCTGGGTACCAGGACACAAGAGAATATAGGGAAATGAGAAAGTTTACGAGCTTGCTAAGACAGGCACCCACTTGCCTAGGATGAGTACGTCGAACATATGTATATCCCTCACAAAACTCTGGAAGCACAGTCTATATGGGAAGTCTCGACCTCCCACAGTAATACCAAAATAGTGCTATGAACTTGCAACACGAAAACAACCAACTTTATTTTATCGCTCTCAAAGAAGGAATGTAAAACATTGGTTTGAGTACTGACGGAACATTGTCTCACTCCATGGGCACAGCTAAAATGGGATTGGTTTACAATGATGCTTGTAACTTATGCGAAGAAGAAAGTGGTACGTTAGAACACCTATTTTTCGACTGACCTGCTCTAAGCAGAACTCGTTACTGCCTAGGATCGGTGTATTTTTCAACTCTGACTTCTTCAACTCAACTTCTGACAACTTCAACTCAACTTCTTGCTGGCAAAAGTTGAAACTCTTTATTAAAACTCGCCAACAAATGTATCACGAACTATTTTTAACCCAACTCCAACAACACTGGTACCCTTGTGGTCTATGTGAGATCTATTTCAGATCTCTTAGATAAATGTATATGGTGGTATTGGCTTCTAAATACTGTTGAAACCCAAAAAGAAAGAAAAATTGTAAATATTTTAAGTTGAAATAGAACCAATAATAAAGGGTAAAAAAAAAAAAAAAAAAAAAAATTTCAGATCAGCCAGATATACCTAACCTAACCTAATGAAATACGGGGCTTCTTTACTAAACTAAACTCAGTTTTAGATGAAAGTGTCCCAAGTCTGGTCTTGTTGTTTAAAAACTTAAAATAACTCGAAAGTGGCTACTTTTATTTAACAAAAAAGAAAAATGTAGAAGAAGTATTTCCCTATCAACTCATAAGGAAATATGTGAATATAGTCCTCAAAAAAGTATAATGAAGTGCAATTATAGGATGAGGGTGAAGGTGATGAAGTGCAAATATAAGTCTGACTAACTGAACTTATTTAAAAACAGATACATAGGTTATGGCATCACGATTAAGGGGTCCCGGTGGTCTGGAGCTCGAAAATTTAGGGTATTTTCGGCAATATTTTTTTTACAATAAAAAAATGAAAAACGATATTTTTTTTAGACTTTTTATTTAACTTCTTTGACATACAAAAATGAAAAACATTTTTTTTTAATTTTAATAGAATGGCGCTGAGGTTGACCCTCCCGAAGAATTTTCCATTTTGGCTCTTCTAATTATATGAAACACAAAAACCAAAAAAATGATTAATCAGTATGACTGAATAATATGAATAGACAAAATAAAAATTGACAAAATGGCGCGGTTTTGAATTTAACACTCAAAAAATCGGACGTAGCCATTGATGTTGTGAACAACATATTAAAATTTCAGGTGATTCGGTTGAATAGTAATTTTTTTTTTATTTGACAAAACCAGGTCGAAAAAAGTAGTTTTGAGATAATTGAATTTAAAGTTTTGAAAGTGGCCGCGTGACGAATCTGACTCTACCTGCTAAAACGGCTGTAGAATCGAAAATATTCGGAATATCCTTCAAAAAATTTGGCAATATATTCATAAAAGCCTATACTTTCGAAATATCAAAAAACAAACTCGATTTTTTGAAAATTATAGACCACTGGGACCCCTTAACATAAAGTATATTAAGCCGGATGCTAAGAACTTAGGCGCTCTGGGAGGTACGCAGCGGAAAACGTTAAAATCGAAACCAACTCAAGGAAATTGTTAAAGAGTCATATAGAAATTTTGGTATTTCCGCATGAAATATCGCAGTGGTATAACATATATAATATCTCGGATCGGCTAAATCATACTTGAAATGCTTCAATCTCTCCCGAGTCAAGGTTGGACATTTACACAAAATATGCTCAGTCGTGCAGACAACTCGATAAACTGGCTCAGTAGACAAACTTAATATATTGTGAAAGCTTCTCCTGTTTATAGAGTTCATTATCATTCCCCAGCCTGAAGCACAGTGGGTCGTTTACGCATCGCGATGGAATTATATCTCTTAGCAGGCCCTTACAAAGGTTTTCCCATAATAGCGGGTCAATATGAAATAAAACATGCAGTGCGTGAGTTATAAAAGAATAAAGGAATTTATTTTAAAGGTCCATGTATGTCACTATGTATGTAACATGACATCATTCATAGCCGCCGGGGATTAGTTTGGTCACACGGATCTGAGAGGTCAAATTAAAATGCATCTACGGCATAGATTTCGCTAAATTCGTTTGTGTTATGTTATCTTTTGGGGGCATTGAGATCTACAGCTTATATGTGACTTCACAAAATCCCACAAAGAAAAGTCTAGCCGAACTGAATGGCAAGATCTGGATGACTAATTCATCCCACCTCCGTGGTAGATGATTATACTCGTATCACTAAATCGTTCATAATAAAGTTTTATTACTGGCATGCGCTCCCCAATTATTAAACTTGCCTTGCTGCCTGGATAATAAACGCAAGATTTGACACCTCTTCCGTCAAGTCTAACAATGAGATATCAACCCCAATACCGATGGCATCAGAGATAAGACAAGGCGACTGCTTAAGTCCTATCCTATTCAATCTGGTTATAGACGAGATAAGATCTGCTGTAAAATCTACACGAGCAAGAGGATATTTGCTGAGAAATGAAGTCAAGACGATGACGCAGTTATAATGCGGGACCACGAAGACGACCTTCAGCGGAGGTTGTATGCCTTCGCGAAAGCTACTTCTACATTTAATATGCAGATATCCGTAGCCAAGACGAAAGCATAACAATACCTTAACAGCAGCTCAGGTGTAAGCTCGCAAAATATCGATAGAGTATCGAACAGATTATGGAATTCTGCGCACCATAATTGCATCATCAAAAGAATTAACAGCTGAAGTAAACAACCACATGAATAAAGCAGCGCGAATCTCTTACGCTTACGCGATGTAATGTGGCGAAATAAGCATCTAAGCTTAAGACAAAGTCCGAATTCATAAAACATGCGTTGGACCAATTCTCACCTATTCCGTTGAAACCCGAGCAGATACAACAGCAACACAACAAGAAATGAACAATGTTTAGATGGCAACGTTGCGATCAATCAGAGGACATACTCGCAGAGATCTTATGTGAGACGAACAGGTTAGAGGGATATGCGACACGCAAGGCATTGCTAGGTGGAGCCTAATACGAAGAAAGGAATGAAAAATCACGTGCTACGCATGCCTGACAATAGGTTGAAATGACGGCAAAGCCGATGAGTACGGGAACGACCTCCCAAACGTTTGAATGAGTGTTGGACGTCATATCGCACCCTAAAAACAAAAGGGGCACAACTCAAAATTTTCCACACTCGAACTTGACTTGTTTACAGTAGCACAGAAAACAAACTATGTGACATGTCACGCTGAAATTTGCCATGTAAGCTTATAACAGTCCTACCAAAAAACAAAAAATTTATTTTTGCCATATGTCATCCGTGGACCGTTTTATTGATAACGTCTCGTTCATATTTGAGCAGAAGTACATTTTGAGTTATGACCCTTTTGTATTTAGGGTGCGATATGGGAACTTGTTTCTCCCAACTTTTCGATCGAGAAGTTTGACTTTGAGTTTCATGCTCAAGTAAATTTCTCTAATCATAGAATCAGTAATCTCGCACGTTTCTCGGAAAACCTGTTTGAGACCATAATCCAACAATCATACAGCCGAGCAATTTTTATTTAATATTTTTTTATTGAAGACCCAAATGTGAAATCGAGTAGGAATCAAAGAATATAATGAACCTCTTGAGATTTTATTAATCTTTGGTTTATCAGGGCTTAACTGCTATTAAAAATCAATGCCCTTCCGCAACATCAGATTTTCTCATAGAGATGGCAATCCCCAATCAACGTTTAACATGAAGTATATAAATATATATTTATTCCTTCCTCTCCATAGTGAGGCATAGGGTCACATAAAATATGCTCATGTGTCTCCCATTTTTGAAGGCAGACACAACATACCCGAAATCCTGCTGTATTGGAATAATTTATAATTCATAATTTTTGCTTTTTAATTATTTAACAAATTTGCTATTCATTTCGCAAACAGGCGGCAAGCGTGTGGAGAGCATAAATGGCAATAAGTAAATGCAACAACAATAACTACTCGTAAATAACACTTTTGTTAACTTCAACAACAATGCGCGTAATGGTAGAGCAGACACAATGAATGAATTAATGCACAGAAGCAAAAGTGATGAATATAGTAAAAAGGAAAAAAGTGGAAAAGCGAAAAATTAAAATAGAAACAAACAAAAGTTGCAATAAAGGATACTATTTGTATGTGTATGCATGTAAAAAGAAATAGTTATGTGGGCGACATCAGCAACAAAAATTGTATAAAATGAAGTCGCAAAAAATCTATAATAAAAAGTTAACAAAAACTCCTCTTTTACAAATTTTGTGTTGAGTTTTTGAAACACTTTTCAATTAAGGCTTTGTTGTTGTTTTTTGTGTTGTTTACTGTTTTTTCTTCTTCTAAAATGCACATGTAACATTTTCACAGCATTCCCATTTTTAGTACCCATGCGAATTAATGTCACTTGAACACACACACACATGCATAACATCCCGTGGGGTGGGAAAGAAATCTGTCAGTTCCAAAATGATGCATTTCTAATGAATTAAGTATATTGACCAGTTCGTGTTCTTTCTCTTTTACCTGCAAGCGACAGGTGAGCTTTCACCGCAATATCCTATAAAGTGCTAATTTTGCTGCGCTGCCCTTTCTGTAATTAAGTACTAATTACTCATATAGTAAGAAAAGAGTATTAGTAATTAGTACTAAACGAGTTTTAGAGACGAGTACTAAAGAAGTGCTAAATAAGTATTAGTACTAAGTATCAAACGAGTTTTGGCACTTAGTACTAAATGAGTAGTAGCACTTAGTACTAATTGAGTATTAGCACTTAGTACTAATTGAGTATTAGCACTTAGTACTAAACAGGTATTAGTACTTAGTATTAAACGAGTTTTAGAACTTATGTGGTACGTTTTAGTACTTAGTACTAAAGATGAATTGGTACATAGTACTAAATACGTATTAGTGCAAAGTGTTAAGTGAGCTTTAAAACTTATGTAGTACTAAAAAAGTTTTAGTACTGAGTACTAAATGGGTATTACCACTAAGTGAGTATTAGTACTAAGTATTTAACGTGTCTTAGAACTTATGTAGTACAAAAAATGTTTTAGTAGCTAGTAAGAAAGGACTATTAATACCTAGTACTAAAGGAGTGCTGGTCCTTAGTACTAAATGAGTATTAATATTTAGTACTAAATTTAGTTATTTTTTTTTGCGGTGAAGTTGGGTTGAAAATGCCTTCGCACCAGATGGTAACCGTGGTTACCGCGTGTATGATGATTACCCTAAAAACATCCCTCCTCTTCTCTTGGATTTTTCCCTCCACCCCGGGACTGCTTCCGCATTGCTTCGAGGTAGAGGTCCAGGACGGCATTCTAAGAAGGGCACATTCACTTACTCACCCTAAATCCTGGGTCACCAGTTTGGAAAACATATGCGTAATGCTCTTCAGCATAAGCTCCCATTTCACGCCTCTTTTCTCGGATAATATCCTCCACGAAATTTGCGATGGCATTTCATTTTTCTTCGCCTATCATCATTTCCTCGATTATTTCTTCAAGTGTACCTACAACAATAGCTTGTTGCAGTGCTGTTCTCTCTGTGTTCCACCTCTCGAATTTGAAGAATGCGTGCTCCACATCATCGTATTCAGTATCTTTATAAATGGAATTTCGAGGTGAAAGGTGAACCTTTCTCATTCGCCACAAATACTTGAAAGAACCCGAGTCCGGAGAAGAACTGTGTGAGGTAATAGTTAACATCCCCGTGCCTTCTTGCTACCAATTTTTTAAATCGGGTATTAGTCTCACTGTCCATCTACCGTAAGGCTCAAATTAGTAAATTTAGTATTAGCACTTAATACTAAGTCACTTTGATGCCCTGCATAGCTCTGAAGCAGTGTTAATTTAATAAAAAATATATCCATGATGTCTTGCTCGCACTACTGCCACTGCCAAAAATGTTTACAGAGATCCGCAACCGCCTACTCCTGCGCAAACCCGCACAAAGCAACTGTTGTATTTTGAATTTAATAGTCCTGTATGCTAGCTCCTAGTTTCTGGTACTTTTTTGACTTAGTAGCTAAAGTAAATAATTATGTGGAATCCCTAGTAGATCTGCGTGTTTTGCGTTAATTATCTAAGTATTCCCATGATTATTTATGTATATCTACTAAGAAAGAGAAGCTCTTGCGATTTTTCCAAGATGTACTCTACTCACATAAGCTTAGCAGTGTTGCAGAAACTTAAGTACTTCCATATCGTGCAAATTTTTTTTTTTTGAAATAAGTGCACATACCACCTTGATCAAAAAGTTCTCGGAATATATTCAGAAAAATAAGAAAATACAAGTTTATTCATGAAAAGTTATATTAACGCCTTCAAAGTACCCCCATCAATTGAAAAGCATTAATGCCAGCCTTTGATCCAGCTCTCGAAACATATCTGGAACCATCTTCCGTGCAGCCATCAAAGCCATCTTCGATTTTTCCACTACACTCTTTTGACTGTTAAACCACCTAAGTGGTTCCCCGTACTGGTTTTATGAGTCGATCAAACAGAAAAAAAGCAGGATGAAATCATGTTGGATGGTATGCTCTTCGTTCTTGATCAAAATCCAGCAGTTGTTTTCGCACAAATTCTTTCTTTTTCGGCGAATTACTTCCAATAAACTTCTCATAACGCCCAAATCGTAGACCTTATTAACTGTCTGACCTTCTCGCAAAAATACGAGGTGTACAATACCGTTGTAATCCATAAAAACCGTGAGCATCACTTTCTTTTGTGACTGAAAACAACGTGGTTTTTTCGATCTGTTGTTCTGGATTGCGTGTCGTACTCATAAACCCACGTCTCGTCTCCAGTAATAATGCGCTTGATGAATGTTGGCTCGGAATCAGCACTCGTAATCATGTCTTTGGCGATATCAACGTGTTTCCTTTTTTGCATGACATTCAGGTCTAACCAAATAGGATCAGCTTTGCAGCAACTCGGCGCAAACTGCAGTCATTAACTACAATACCCTGAGCGGATCCATAAGCAATGTTCAGGTCCATTACCAGCTCTCTGATGGTTAATTCGCGGTTATTGATCAAGTTTTCTTTAACCTTATTAATGTTTTCTTCAGCTTTCGATGCCGATAGCTTACCACTCCGTTCCTCATCCTCGATGGACTTACGATATCTTCCAAAGAGTTCATGTCACTCGTAAATGGCACTCATTATCGAAAAATTTCCCAATATTACTAAGGTTTTTACCCCATTGAATCCATTTTTAACGCAACATTTAATACGAACTCGTTGTTACAAATTCAAATCCGTTTTTAAAATCGAAAAAATCGAATCAAAAAATCAAAGATGCAGAGGTAGATTTACCCAAGACGACGCAACTTTTACGGATGCCAATTAATGACGAGATGTGTTTCAATCTTATAAAAATTCGACAAATTTTCATGAAAATTTCAAAAATTTTAGCAGGAACTAAAAAAAAGTATTCCTACGCAGTTTTATAGCCGATAACATTTAAAATACAAATTTTTCAAACTCTAAATTCTTGTTAATTTATTGATAATTTTCCTTCCTAATAGTTTTGTGTATTTGCCAGAGGACGAAAAAAGCCAACACTGTAAGAAGAAAATATATAAGGAACCAACAAACATGTACTTTGTTCTACTAAAATTTGATAAACTAAAACACTGCAAACCATACATTTTTCTAGAAATTCTCATTCTAACACTGAAATCATGATGAAAACTTTCTTGGATTTCTCTAATTTTGGTATACATCTTGAGAGCTATATTTATATGGATTCTTGTCATATAATGAGCTATACTTTTATAAAAAAAAATAATTAACATTAAAAAAAACAAGAAAACTAGTGAAAACTGGGTTGTTACAGTATTTCATAGGCAAATGAGTTTCTACAGTTTTTTCATGGGTTGTAGCAGTAACTTATAGATTTCTTTTACTTCTCTGCTATGTCGCAGGCGGCGCCTGTCAAAATAGTTTAAAATTGCCGAGCTCCTTTTTAATGCTGAACTAGAAAGTTGTTTCATTAACTAAGGCAAGCATTTCCCTGCAGGGTATGTACTTTAGCAGGATTGTGTTTGTGTGTGTGTGTCGATGATATTCCCGCGGCGATGAAGTACATTTTAGACATTAATGCATCAGTCTGCTGCTAATTACAATTCACATTAAAATTTCAGCCAACTAGGCATCATAAAATAAAAACAAAAAAATACAAAACAAAATATATGCAAATATTTTATTTTATGGAAAATGTTTCCCTGTTTTTACCAAAGTGTGTTTTTTTTTGTCTTTTTTTCAATTTTACACTAATTACTATTTGCAATTGCCTGCTAATTAGAAACTATTTTTAATGTACGACTCTAATGATAAATAAATCATACATTTTTTGTGGCATTTAATTTGTGAATTTTCATTAAAAATTTACTAATGATTTCTAGTGAAATTAGGCTACTAAAATATGAAAAACTCCATGCTATTTATTAGAGTATTTATTCGTGCTATTTTTTTTTTTTTTTTGCTGATTGTTGACTACTCTAAATTAAATTAAATTAACCAGTATTGGTATGCAAATAACGAAAAAATACATAGAAAGTAATTTCCACTAAATTTATTACTGATTAAGTTTCAATTTAAAACTCTCGCCCTGCGTGGAGCAATTTCGCATCACCACTCCTCAACTTGCACCTAAAATGTCCATAAAGTTAGGCTTTGTAAATGGAGCTTGAATGAAGCCAATCCACCACGGGAGATTTCTTAGATCTGTACATTCAATAATATTGACACTGGAGAACTATTAAGCCTAGCAAAAAGAGATAACTTTTATTACTGATGGCACAAAGCTAAATGAAAATGTCTCCAGAAGACCAGACGAGCTTCCTTGGCCCATATGGATATACCTGTGTATTGAAAGGTCGTGGCGTGCTTTTTATACACTTTTTAGCCATTATTTACATTTATGTGAAGCTTTGTGGTCTTTTTAATTCACTATAATTTTATCCTTCAAAATTTTTGTTAGGTTTGAGTCTGGAGTCCAAGGCACTGGAGGATTTAATCCGGCAATTTTGTCAAGCCTGACTTCAGTTATCTTTCCAATACAAAACAAACAAAAGGAGAAGAAATTATATGTTTGTGAAAATTTAGTGAATGGCTTGGTAGTATTGCGATTTGTTAAATTTAAACCAAACAAATTAATGAAAACGTAGTTGCACGTGTTAAATTGTGAAAGCACAAATTAATATAATGCCTCCGAGTGCAATTCGGTTGCGTTTTTATACAAAAGACGCCGTGGCAAGAAAAAGGGTGTGTGTGCATATAATTTCTTGAATTCTGTTTTTTCCATTGCTTTCGCCTACTTCGATCGTATTACACAAACGGGCGTAATACATACATGAGTACGTATGCTAGCGCTTCGCTAGATGAGTATTCTGGACTGATTTTTCATTGGTTCGATGTACGAATTTGAATAGATGTAACTAGAAAAGTTGGGAGAATCTCGTTAAGAAAATTTCAGGGGTATGGTATTTGGGTATGGTCTCACCTATTAAAGTAAAAATTAGAAAAAAATCTGATGGTGAATATTTTTGCAAAGTGACAAAAACAATTTTTTTATTAAAAAAACCTTAACAAAAAAAATTGATTTCTTCAAAAACCGAAAAAAAAAATTTAACAAAAAATAAAATTAAAAAAAAAACAAAATTTAACAAAAAAATTAAAATTTTTCAAATAGAAATTAAAAAATAAAAATAAAATTACAACCAAAAAAATAATTTTACAAGAAATAAAATAAAAAAAACATTTGACAAAAAATTTAGTTTTTTTCAAAAACACAAAACAAAACAAAAAAAATTACAAAAAAAAATTTAAATTTAAAAAATAAAAATTGTTTATCAAAAAATAAAATACATATTTATGTCCAAGTGTCAAGCAATTTGTTAGTCAGTTCTCACCTTTGCCATTCCGACCAAAATAAATAAAATTCATATCATAAAGCCTTGGTTCCATTTAGTTATCTGCAGCCTATGCATACACCTGAATAACTTCTCGCTGCCGTGTAAATATGTAAATAGCATGGTGAACAGATTTTTAGAGGTGTACTACCCAGCAGACCGTTATTCGGCTCTGAGCGAATTTGACAGATATGCCGACGTGAGCACTAAGCTCAAGCTAAATTTTGTGAAACACAAAACGTATAACGTAGAATCCAAAGTTCCCCTCAATTTTCTTTTTCATCATACCTATCGAACGAACCTGTTATCTATCATCCTTGTGTAAATAGTACAGCAGGCAACCCGTTCGTGAGTTTCCATTGCTTTCTCCTCTATTAGAGCCGAACACTTATACCTATATATATACCTATAATTGGCGCTTCCGCCCTTTTTGGATGTTTGGCCGAGCTCCTCCTCTCCTTGGTTGCGTGCGTCTTGATGTCATTTCACAAAAGGAGGGACCTACAGATATTTTTTATGAGGAGGAGATTTTTCATGGCAAAAATACACTCGGAGATTTGCCTGTGCCTGCCGAGGGCAATTGCTATTAGAAAAAAAACGTTTTCTTCATTTTGGTATTTCACGGAGATTTGAAAATACGTTGTCTCCGAATTCCAAATGGTAGTCACGCGTCGACCCATTCGGCTACGGCGGCCGCCACTTTATTTTACAGCCGCTTTATTTGTTAAAAGAATCAGCCACCAAAATTTAAGTCCCAAAAAATCCGAATTTTAATAGATGAAGAGAGATTACTAAAATGTTCACACAAATAATTCTAAATTCAAACAATGCTCGTAGCCCAGTGCAAGTAATTCTACTGAAAGCTTAAAGTTTTTAAATACAGCAAATATTTTTGAAAAAGAAATTTTATTTCACACTCCACGCGCGATCATGCAAAATTAAGGATGTCCATACACAAAATTTAGTTTGTCAACGTGCATAACTGTGGTCACAAGCCATAAGCGTCTAAGCCGAAAATCATGCTTTCGAGAAAAAGCACTTTACTATGACTATTATTTAGAAGCCAATGCATTAGGCAAATATATTTTTATTAATCACTTTTTAAGAAACATTGTTGAGAAGATAGAAATATGAAAAACTTAAAATATCCATACATAAATGTGCATATGTATGAGTGACTCTATTGTTTGTCGCATCGACTTAGGCGCTTATTGCTTGTGAGCAGAGATATACTTCCATGAGTTTCAACACGTGTTAATTGTAGCAATTACGTGCATGTACATACATACGTAGTCGTATGCCGTTATGCGTATGCCCGCAAACACACACACGTATACGTAGAAATGTGTATTTAAAATGCGAAAAATGTGAAACCACTCGGAAAACGGCAGACAACAGCAACAGCAAATTGTGGGTTGGCACCAACATGTCGCGCCAATGTCACGTTTCATGTCATTTGCCGCTGCAACAGCATCATTTTTAAAATTTTTTTTTTTGCCGCATTTTTAAATTTATTTCTTTTGACTTTATTTCACTGCAACAGTATATTGCATTTCTATCCAGCTCAATGGTGTGTGAGGTATAGCTAAGGACTTGTTTCATTGAGTTTATGACCTTTTGCTTAGGAGTTAAATGTTGAGCAGAAATGTTAGCATACATACTTATGTCTGACATTTACATATATACATACATATATATATATATATATATAATTAGCGCATGCACCCTTTTTGGGTGTTTGGCCGAGCTCCTCCTCCTATTTGTGGCGTGCGTCTTCAGTTTTAAGCTGACTCCGATCAGCAGATATTTTTTATGAGGGGCTTTTTCATGGCAGAAATACACTCGGAGGTTTGCCATTGCCTGCCGAGGGCATTTAAAGAGGTAAGTAAAAATAATTGTTGCAAAAAGTTTTAAATTACCAAATTTGGTTCATTTTAGTTCATTATAGTTCATATCTCTCCCCATCACATCTCATATACGTATTACTCATATTCATTTCTCCTACTTCTCCTTTTAATTGGGGCAGTAAGCAGAGCTCAACGAAGTACACCAGTCGTTTCTTTCCCATGCTAGCTGGAACGAAATAAACACACTGAGCAAAGTCAGGTTCAAATTTCTAGTTTTTGGTTGGTTATTCCAACGCAGAGGGTTTCTTCCTGTTTCTCCATTAGCACCAGCAGACACCGCATCGAATACTCTCACGGCAGGAGTGTTGGTATTCATTCGAGTGACATGACTACCGAAACTGTATTCACTGCGCTATGTCTATGTAAGCATTTTGTTAAACATATCCAGCTTATCATCAAGGATTATGGATTCCCAGGTTTGGGCATCCGAAGCAAAATTATGGGATTAACTTCGACTGTGAGAGTAGCGTTAGCACTGGCTAAAATATAAAAAAAAAATAATTGGCGCGTACACTTCTGTTAAGTGTTTGGCCGAGCTCCTCCTCCTATTTGTGGTGTACGTCTTGATGTTGTTCCACAAATGGAGGGACCTACAGTTTCAAGCCGACTCCGAACGACAGATATTTTTTATGAGGAGCTTTTTCATGGCAGAAATACACTCGGAGGTTTGCCATTGCCTGCCGAGGGGCGACCGCTATTAGAATAATGTATTTTATTAATTTTGCTTTCACCGAGATTCGAACCAACGAGCTTTCTGTGAATTCCGAATGGTAATCACGCACCAACCCATTCGGCTACGGCAGCCGCACTGGCTGCATTGGCTTTTTTTCGAATATCACAAACACAATCTCAGTTTTTTTCGTAAAAGACCACTATTATAATCCTGGTTAGGTCAGCAAATCCTTCAAAATCGCTGAGAGCCGGTTACCGGTCTCATGTTGACCACACCTCTGCATTTTATGCATCTTGGCTTATTCCATTGTCTGTGACCAAAACTGATAGAATACAAGATTGCGTCTTCCCAATTCGGTGCGACGTCATGCCTCGAGAATATACAAACAAAAAAGGGAAATTACTTGTTTGTAAGAAGGAAGAGTACGCGAAAGGGTTGCCTTATTATGTAAGTTTACCCATGCACACCGACCTTCTGTCGCGGTGCCATCGGTATAAAATGCAAAGAAAAAATGCATTCGTAGGTATTTTTATAATTCGTCCTTTCACAATTTAGCACGCGGCACTTCATTTTCATTAGCCATTCACTCAATATTTACAAACAAGGAATTTCTCTTCCTTTTGTTTGTTTAGCTTATTTTTTTTTTCGTTTTCTTCAACGATGACGTCTTGTTAGAATCGCAAAAAATAAAGTAGCAATTTTTGTAAGACGCCACCTTTTAGTTTCTATACACTGGGGTCTGTGAAATACGCCCATTTCCTTCGTTACTCTATCCACTTAGGAAATGCGGAAGTCACCGCGCAGTTGTGGAAGCTGATTATATCCACACCATCATTGATAGAGACCTTAGTCTTTCTCATCAGGCGCTCGTTAGAACCTCATATGCAATATTAGGAAGACTGATTCCTCAATAGTAGGCGCAGATGGCAAGTCGAACTTTCTGGTGGATTGGGCAAAGCCCAACGACTCATATTTTTCCATATCACTTCAACTTCTATCATCTGCTCACATTTCATTTCGCCACAGCTATTTTAGTTATTTGATTCGATGACCCCATATGAGCGGGGAGAACTATTTTTTATCACTCTCATTGATTGATATGTTAAGCATTATTCCTGGTCACATCTGTAACTTTTCCCCACTTGTTATTTATTTTCCTTTGCCTTTTTGCCTTTTGTTGCAAGTGATGTTATGTTGTGTTAATCTCTGTTATATTATGTTGTGTTGTGTTATGTCATGTTATGCTATGTTATGTTATGTCATCTTGTATTATTCTTTGTTATATTATGTTGCACTATTTTGTTATGTTATGTTATGCTCGGTTATGTTTTGTTATGTTATTATATTATGCAAAGTTATGTTATGCCATGTTGTGTTATTTTCTGCAGTGTTAAATTACTTCATCTCATGCTATGTCATATTATGTTGTGCTATGTTATTATATTATCCTATGTTATGTTATGTCATGTTGTGTTATTTTCTGCTGCGTTAGATTGTTTCATGTAATGTTATGTTATGTTGTATTATTCTCTGTTATATTATGTCATATTATTGTGTTATGTTATTATATTATGCTATGTTATGTTATGCCATGTTGTGCAATATTATTTAATTCAATCTTGACAGTATACACCAAATTATATATTGTAATATTATTTTTTAGCGGGGGAACCTCATCAGTATTAAAATGGCATACATACACATGACTAAAAAATACAGGGTACTTGAGCACCCTGTACATTCATCCATGTTGCAATTTATGCATTTATACATATGTGTTTATGTATGCAGCCTCGCTCTATGCTCCTGTGTGTCTTATTTTTCCACTATGTTTGCATGTGTGATTTTTTGTTTGCTCATACTGCACTGGTTGCTGCGTGGGTGTGTGTGTGTGTGTGTAATTGATAGTTTTTGTTGATTTTTCCATTCAATGGGTTAAAATTTTGTTTGGTTTTGTTTTTTGATGAAGTTTAGATCTCCACTTCAGCTCGCGAAAAATTGCCAACTCAACTTGGTTGTTCCCTGCCAAATGATGCTGTCCGCTGCTGATGTGGCTACAGTTGTTTCTGCCACAGCTAAATGTTGTTATACGAGTTGTGTTGTTGTTGTTGTCGCATCATCAGCAAGTGGCTAGTGTTTGTTGACTTATTTGTTATGCTGTACTATTTTCCCTGCTAAGTTCACTTTTTTGTTTTCTCATTATTTTTGTTGTCTTTGCCTTGCCAAGTGATAATTGTTATTTGCTATTCTTGATTTTCTCGGTTTTTTTTTTGTTTTTGTTGCAGCATCGCTTTCGACTTTAACACCAATTAACGTTGGTTGACATTCATCACTCAGTGTTGCTGGAGGTTTTTCTTTTTTCCCACTGCTTTTCAACGTCTCACTTTTTTGCACTTTTAATTTTTAAGTAAAGGTTTTCTCTTTATTCTTATGTTATGTTGTTTCTTCATTCAGAGTCAATGTGCGCTGCCTCTGCCATCTACATGCATAGATGTGTATGAGAAGATGTGTTTCTGCAGTTGAATGAGTCACGTCCCATGTAAACACTTGACTCACGGCCAACGCAACGAAAGCTCTTTTCACTCCACCTAGTCCTTCCTTTTGTTTATTTTGCAGACATATGAAGGCATGACTATACATGTTTTTCTCGAGCGAAAGCAAGTAAGAACCCAATGCGTGAGGAGGGAGAGATATAAAGAAGTAAACAAACTGTTCGAAGGAAAAAAGTTCCAAGAATCTCTCAATGGCCCTTAATAAGCCGCATACTTGATACCCTTCACCACACGTTTTCATTTTTTACTTCTTCTACTTATTTTATTATTGTGAAACAATATTTGCTCAGGCCGGGAACGGAGAAAAATTTAAATCGAAAAAGGGAAACTAAAACTACCGAAAACCAAAGTGAAACTTAAAAAAAAATGTCAAAAAATAGGTTCCGAAAAAATTGATCATCTATCCAACTACGCCATCCACAGTATTTTTGCGTTTTTGTTCTTGCGAGCCTCGGTCGCGCTCCAAAACAAATATTACTGATCGGTATAACGACATTTACCTCGTTTCACGAATTACTTTGGCTGCTAAGAGACTTTTCAAATTTTGTTATTATATTTTAGCAATCCAGTTGTAATGAGCCTGGTACAAGCGAAACCCTGGAGCATCTTCTATGCCACTGTCCGGCTCTCTCGAAAACTAGATTATCAAACTAGATCATCGAATTTTCAAAACTGATAGCCCCAGGTAGTCTCAGTTTTGATAGACTAGAATCTATCCCTGAACTGAAACTTGAGCCACTCCTCAAATTCCCAAGGAGTACGCGCATATTGAGTGATGCATATTTTCTCTAAAATAAAAACAAAAAAAGGTACTCTTATCTGCTATCACTTTGGACCAAAATGGTCGGCAAGCCAGTATAGCCTAACCTGAGGTATCCAGCATTTTCTCCACATATCGAACCCTAACCGCGGCGATAAGACGTAAGTGGAAAAATGTTCAGTTTTCGGTTTTTGTCAGAAATCGATAACTTAACACTCCGAGCACAAGTTGCTCTACGAAGTACCGCTACAAATTTGTGGGGAAAGCAGTTTTGACTTAAGAGCTCTATTGTATTCGATTGTAAAAAAAGCACGTTTATTGAAAACTTTGCTTTGTGCGGCTTACGCCCTTTTGACGGTTAGAGTTCGAATCCTTTGTGGCCAGCAGAATTCTCCAGCAAAACGCATACTTTTTTCAATTCCTCTTGACTCACTGTGCAAATTCTGGTGCAGCGATTGATTGGGACTCTATTGGAAAATTATATGAAAGTGCAGAGGAGAAGAAGTACTAAATTATAGCCAAGAGGTTTTGGTCGAAGAAAAAAAAAACCATATTCCAAGGAGACAGTTCTGGAAATTCATGGTCAGGCAAAATATCCTATGATCAAAAAGTACCGGGAAAGTGGTGTTGACTGTTTTCTTCGATTGCCAAGGCGGAGTGCACCATGAGTACTTTCCATCGGGCCAGGCAGTCAATAAAGAGTCTTCTTTATACATTTTCAATCGTTTGAGAGATGCTGTACTTCGAAACCGACCGGAAATGGGAGCAAACAATTCTTGGATTTTGATGATAACGCGCCATCGCACCGAACCCAAATTGTGCTGGATTATTTGATCAAACACCAAGTAAATACCATCGTGCAAGCACCGAATTCACCTGATATGGCCCCGTGCGACTTCTTTTTGTTTCCCAAGTTGAAGTGACCACTTTGTGGAAAGAGATTTCAGTCAATAGAGAAGATCAAAGAGAAGGCGCGAAGGAGCTGAAGCCCATCCCTGGGTTAAAGGTTGGCACACGTGTGTTGCCGCAGACAGGTAATTTTTTGAACGAGAGTAAATAAATTTGCCTGAAATTTAACTCTGTTTTATTTTATTTAAACATTCCCGGTACTTTCTGATCATAGGGTATATAGCTTGAGCTGTTCACTGCGGTCTTAAGATCTATCGTGTCCTCCACCCATATTGTTCAGTGAAGGTGAGTTTCAGTGCTCTGCAAAGACTGCAACGGTTTTTTGGGCCGGCGCGTCTTACGGACGCCATATCTATTAGCCAGTAAAAGTTCTTAAATTCTTCCAATTAAATTATACAACTCGCTCAGACACTCTCAGAGAAGGCGTAATGGACCTCTGTGATTACCTTTCGAATTGAGTGAGTGGATGGCAAGCTCAGGTTGCTCACATCTTCGTAAAACTTCTGCATTATTAGCTCGCTAATGTTCCGCAAAAAGCTCTGGAACCTGAAAAAGTCGTTACGTACGACATTTTGCTACACCATCAGCCCATTTGATGACTTAAACTCCTTCGTTCGTTGAACTCATCACAATGCTATCTTACTGCGGGCTCTCAATTATTTCAGGAAAACCTCAATGCCATTTTATGTGAGTCTAAAGTCTTGAATCAACCTGATCGTCCAAGAGGATGTTATGTGCTCTAACCGCATTTGTTCTTCTACAAAGTCATTTAAGCGCACAGATTTCGATTGCGAAAATCTCAGCATGGAATAAAAGTGGCCATTGGCAAGCTTTGCTGAAACTTTCGCACAAATATTCCTTTTCCAGTACTCTCATCTGCCATCTTAGCTCGACTTATATACCTAACTTTTGATCCGTCACCGAAAACTGGTGTTCTCGCTCCCCTGCGGTTCCTTTTAGAAATTAAGTTCTAGTGGCGTTTACTGGAGAACACATTTGATAACAAGGTATTTGAATACTTCATAATGGAATTATTAAAAAATTATCTCCACATAGCCTCGAAAATCACCCACTCGTCGTGATACGTACTTAAATTAGGCAGGCAGGGTATACATCACCCAACATAACAAGTCCTGCTGCTGCATAACAAGCATCAACACTGACGGTTGAACTGTTCGTGCTGGCAATTAGCAGTGTTGTCATCTTGTACTACTGTTCGTTTTTCGTATCCCCCTCACCTCTCTCTTCACTTTCTTCTCCTTGTATTTCATCCGTGCCTTGCGTCGCGAGCTGCAGGAGTATCAAGTATTAAAAGTATCAACATGAAGAGTAGTTGCATGCCTCTTACGAGGAAAATTGGTGATACGCATTCCATCACGTTTCGCTCCCCCGCATTGTTTTGCTTAATTTCTTTACAACAGCCCCGACATACTAGTAAAAGTGCGCATACTTGTTTATTATTTTTTTATTTATTTAAATTTGCATTTGTCTCATTAAGCCAGGGTGGCTAGGAAAAGCGCGCTGAGAAGCTGGCTCTTGTGACTGCTCTTGACTTCTACTGTTCTGCCGATGCGGCACGCGTGTGTTTACTTTTATTAAGCACTGTTGCAATTACGCAGTGATTCTCCCATTTTTTGTACACATCTTCATTTTCTGAGTTGACAATTTCTATTTCATTTTCTTTTATTTTTTTCCACTTCGTTTACTTTGAAATATTCATTTCATCAGTTTGTTAATTTCTTTCCATTTTTCATTTCCTTTGATTAAACTGTGCACCGAAATGGCATGAAAAAAGGCAACAATGCGATATTGCAATTATGAAGGAGGAAGAGTTGTAGAGTAATAAAAATTAATGGTGCGCTTTTACCCGTTACCGCACACTACTTTCGCCATCGAAAATTTTCGGGCAATATTTTTGTTGAACATTTTAACCCTCCATCGACTCCACAAACTTAAAATTGTTCTCATTCCGATTCTCAGAAAAATAAAGGTCAAAATGACCCACACGCGTAAGAAATATTCAGTTGAAATGCTCCCCAAAAATAGGCGCGACTAAATTTTATTATAGACTCTTAAGACAACATTATTGGTAGGCGTACTTTTATACAATTTTTGAGATAATTTTGATGTACTGGACACGAAAGTAGGAAAATTTCAAAATACGGAAGATTTTTCTTTTTGTCATTTAACACAAAACGGGACCGATATTCTACAGCCCTCCGTCTTTCACAATCATTGTACCGCATGCATGTTTTTTTTTTTTTTTGGCTGGTGCACATTTTTTTATCACTACGTGGCCTAGTGAACAGATCTCTTACATGTTTCTTCTTCTTCTTGCTTGGCTCGACAACCGCTTACGCGATATTGGTCGAGTTTAACGAAGCGTTCCAGTCGTTTACTTCTCGTCCTAACCGGCATAGATGACTAGATGTGAAACTCTTTTTCTCGTGAGAGCGCTGAAAAATGTGCATTTTTTATAACATTTTCCAATATTGCCACACCGGTAGAAGCATGAATTGGGTATTTTTGAACCAAAGGTCTGGAATTTTTAGTTTCCACACCACCATTGAGGTTAGTATTTAGTGTGCGGTTGCCCAATGGCTTTATATCACTCGTAAACACCTACATATACTAAAAATAAGCACAATCCGTATGAAATATGTACATATGTAAATAAGCCAAAATTTTAAAAATTTATATGTAAATGAAATTATTTAAAACTGATATACATAAGTAATTTAATAATAATAAAGTTATGAACCCGAAAAACATAAGTTATAATTAAAAACATGACTTACTGCGATTTTTTAATATAACACAGAAAGTGGGTAACAAAAAAAAAATTCTCAAACAACGAACAGAATAAGTTAAAGCAGATTACCCTTAATTTTTGTAAAATATCTCAAACACAAATTCAGTTCCCTTACCTACGCTTTTCAACCATAGAATATTTACGTATATACAAATTTACATAAACCAACACACAGTTTTCAATAAAATTACATTATGTACATAAGAATAATTAAAAGTAGAAGTCGAAAAGGATATAACGAGTTTTGGATTCTACAAACTCACTTAAATTCAAATTATTACATTTCAATTGAATTAATTTTAAGACAAATAATTATAAACATTTCAACACGTCATTTCTCCACTAAGCAAAAACGAACTGTTTTCGTCTGTTATTTTTGGCGCGTTCTTCTTCGCCTATCAGCTGTTCAAAATCCCATAATGTGTGAGTGCTGCCAAGTTTTGAAACGTCCTCATGGGCGCGCTCTCTCTCAAAATGAATAAGTTTCACATCTAGTTATCTATGCTAACCGGCGCCAGTTAGACACACCAAGGGAAGTCAAGTCCTTCTCCAACTGAACTTTCCAACGCAAAAGACGCCTTGCTCTTCCGCTACCACCAGCAGATACCGCATGTAATACCGCCTGTGCATTGACCCAACCATGGCAGCCGCTGGATCTTTATTCTCAAATTCTAAAATTCAATCTAAACACACATTTTGAATGGAAGTTGATTATTTTATTTATGTACTATAATTTATGTTGCTCCTATGTGTCGATTCGTTGATTGAAATTCCCGTTGGCATTTGAGCATAATTGGAGCTCTATCTCTATCTGTCATTTCCATCAGATTTTATCTTTTACAACTTCAATTGTTTCTGTCATATTCTTATGAGTATGAACTCTATATTTAAAATATCTCTATAAAAAGAGACAAAGGCGATTTTCGAGTCGAGCGAGTTTGGCGGCCAAATAGTTGAAGGATATCGTATTATTATTTCGTTTTTCTGTTTTGTTTTATTTTTATATTTTTTCTTGGTTTTTCTTTTAATTATTTTTCTTTATTTTTTTCAGTATTTTTTCTGTTTTGTTTTCTTTTTGTTTTTTCTTTTAATTTTTTCTTTAATCATTATTTTTGTTTTAATCATTATTTCGTTTTCTTTTCAGATTCAGCCATAAACAAAAGGCAAGTAAAAAAAGTTATTAATAAATTTCCTTATCGCAATCTGTTCATTTCCAGCTCTATTTAAAAACAAACACAAAACGAGCCATTGACGGATCAGATTTCCAATTGAAAAGCCGAAACTAACGTGCAATATGTCTCTTTGTATTGTACCAAGCCAGTTGCCTAAAATTTTTCAATTAACTAAATATTAGGTGTGCAACTAAGTTACTGCTGTTTGTCAATAGATGCCGCCAGAGTGATTGCTAGCCGATTCTAACATAACCTGAACGTCATAAACGAAGCTTAGACATATGGTAAACAAACTGCTTCGACACATTAGTGATTTTGTTTTGGTATCATATACTTTTGGTTTTGTGAAAATGTCTGATTTTGTGCCGAATAATCGTCATTTGCGGGAAGTGTTGATTTTCCTCTTCCATTCGAAAAAAACGGCGGCTGAAGCGCATCGAGAGCTACAAAAAGTTGATGGAGATGCTGCTTTAAGTGAAACAACGTGCCGAGATTGGTTCCGTCGCTTCAAAGACGGTGATTTCAATGTTGACGACCAGCCGCGTTAAGGAAGGCCAAAAACCTTCGAAGACGCTGAATTGAAGGCACTGCTCAATGAGGAGCCATGTCAAACGCAAGAAGAGCTTACTTCAGTATTAGGAGTTACCCGCTAATCCATTTCCAAACGATTGCATGCTTTGGTTCTTTATGAGTTAAAACCAAGGGATATTGAACTTCGTTTTTTCGCCTGTGAACAACTGCTCCTGCGGCAAAAAAGGGAGGGTTTTCTTCATTACATCGTGACGAGTGATGAAAAATGGTTTCGTTACAGCAATCCAAGGAAAAGAAAGTCATGGGGACTGTCCGGTCATGCTTCTACGTCGTCGTCTCCACCGAATATTCACGCTGCGAAGGTTAAGCTACGTATTTGGTGGGACCAAGTTGGTGTTATTTATTATGAACTGTTAAAACCAAGCGGTTAAAACCATCACTGGTGATCGGTATCGACTTCAGTTGATGCGATTGAGCCGAGCAATGCGCGAGAAACGGCCGCAATACGCGGATAGATATGAAAAAGTGATTCTACAGTATGACAACGCTCTGCCTCACGTTTCCAAACACGTTAAAACCTACCTGGAAACATTGAAATGGGAAATCCTACCCCACCCGCTATATTCTCCAGATATTGCGCCGTCCGATTATCACCTGTTCCGATCAATGGCACATGGTCTAGCTGACCAGCAGTTCCATTCATATGAAAACATCGAAAAATGTCTTGATCCGTGGATAGCCTCAAAACATGAACAGTTTTACCGCGACGGTATACGAGATCTACCAGAAAGATGGGAAAAAGTCGTAGTCAGCGATGGGCAATACTTTCAATGATTCACTTGTAACCATTTTTTCAGAATAAAGTTGTATTTTCATCAAAAACAGCGGAAACTTAGTTGCACACTTTATACTTAATTTGGGATTTATTGAATGTTTATAAGAATTAAAAATATCCACAATTTTTTTTTTTTTGTTTTGTAAAGCTTTTCTTTAGAGAGTGAGAATTTTAGAGTGTGTTTTAATTAGCAAAATCGCACCGAATTATGTTAAATTTAGATTTCCTACTTAATATCAAAAGTGTCAAACGAGACGCCATCGAACTGTGGCAAAGCACTGCTTAAAAAGATACAAGAACTTGAAGGACCCTTTACAAGTACATAATTAGTGCATACAACTTTTGTGCCGTGTTTTTGCCGAGCTTCCTCTCCAATTTGTAGCTTACGCATTGAAGTTGTCGTACAGAAGAAGGATTGTTGTTGTAGCAGCATGAAGCATTCACCAACAGTTTTTGGAGGATGTTGCTGAGGTTGAAGTCATTGCTGTATTTAAAGAAGGGTCCTACCGGTAGCGCTAAGCCAACTGCCACGAGAACGACAAAAGAAAAACACTGCAGTTTACTGCCGATTCCGAATGGCAGATAGTTTTTGTGGAAGTTTTATTTTTTTTTTATATTTTTATTAACAACTCCAAAAAACAATCTTATGCATGTATAGGGTTATTCAATAGGTGCGCTTCAACTTTTTTCCGATAGGGAGGGCGAACGACGCAATATTTTTTATTTTTCGCTTGTCATTTGTAAACTTCATTAGTATACATTTCATCATGGAACGCTACACACTTGAGCAACGATTGCAAATCGTGCAAATTTTTTATGAAAATAATCGTTCTGTTGCTGTTACTTTAAGAGCATTACGGCCATTTTACGGTCCGTTTAACAAGTCGTCCCGTTTTGGGGTTATGTGAAGTCATTGGTCTACAGTAACAAGCCGGCGACGATTTGTGAGCTCAGAGCCAATATTGAACGCGAAATTGCTGGAATTTCGCCCGATTTATGCAAAAAAGTGGTCGAAAATTATGTTCAACGATTGGACTTCGTAAAACGTGCACGCGGTGGTCATGCAAAAGAAATCGAATTTCATACTTAAATGTATATGTTCAAACTCGATAATAAAAAAAAAATTAGTTAAAAAAGTCAAACCGTTTGTGTTTTATTCAAAAAAGTTCAAAAGTTGAAGCGCTCTTACTGAAAACCCCTATACTTGTCCAAGCATCAGCAAATCGTTATTAAGGTTTAATACCCAGGATGATGATGCTGTTTTTCATATCTAAATTTTGGCACCACACAAAAACGTGTGTGCTTAAGTGTTTTCTTGTAGTCAAATATGTTGTCAAGGTGTAAGAGTTCCTCTCGGAAGATTTCCAGCACTGAAAATCATTTTTTTTATTTAGTTAAAAACAGTTATTCAAAATTCAAATGAAATTATTACTTTTACACCACCTTCTATAAGTCGCAGACCCATCTAACTAGTCAGGAGTTTTCATGTCCTATGATTGTTAGATTTCGGTTAGAAATATACCAGTCTCATACAAGTCCAAAATAGACCAAACAGATACTAGCCCAATTATGAACCAAAATCACTATTTTGAGTTTAAAAAGAGCAATTGCAAAATTGAATTAATTCCTGATTACAATACAATATTACGCCGTCCTGTTGAAACCAAATGGCGTCAATGTTTAGTTGATAAATTTTTGTAAACTTAAATTCAGTCCGCATGGCTCGGTAGCACTCGCCTTTCACCATAACGGCAACTCCTTCCTCACTTCAAAAGAAATAAAGACCGACGGTGCCGGCACAATTTGAAAGCTTTGTTCTGGCGTTAAAGGATTCATGATGACTTGCCAAACCTTATTGAACAGAAATGCCAACACAGTTTACCAATCTCAGCTCGCGATAAGCATAGTGCTTATTCAGCTAAAAAAGCACCCGTTATATGGTATGCTCAGGCGTACTATATATTATATTTTTATTACACACATATCTCTGAGAATTTGTTTTAAAAATTCTTTCTTTCGCACCTACTTCTCAATCAATTATTGTAAATGGACGTTGTCAAAAGTGCATACCTACAAACGTATGTATGTATGTATACACGTATAAGTAGACGCGCTTGTGTACTCATCCACCTCATTTGAATGAGTAATGGAAATATGAAAATATGGTAAATAAAATGCTTTTATATGCTTCTGGAAAACAGGAAATTGAAGAGAGGCATAAGCATCGCAAATAAGAAACCTTGAAACATTAACATTGTTTTTATTTACTAAGCGTGAAAAGTGAACAAAAAGAGTAATGGGAACTATTGGATGAAAATAAGGAAGGCCTAAAAGTGCAAGCAACAACTTCAGTTTTTAAGGCAGTGGTTAAATTTTCACTTTGTTAATAAAAGATGAAAAGTTGAAATTATTTGTAAAAAAGTATTCGAAACCCTTGAAATAAGGGTTAGCGCAATGGTATTCAAAGCGACATTAACTTATTTTTTTTTTGTTTTTTGTCGGGACAACTAGCAAATGCAGCACTCAGACATTAATTAAGTACATTGTACTACACTTGGATTCCCTTTTAATTTTCTTTAAATCTACCCGATCTCCGAAGAAATCTGAGTAGATCTTGTGGTGCCAAGGAGCCAAGGTGGCCGCTTCTTAACACATCAGTGCCAAAGACCTCAAACCTGACTCGAGCGAAGGCGGGGCAGACGCACAGGAAGTGGTCCACCGTCTCATCCTCCTCATCACAAACTGGGCAGAGTACACTGTCTGAGATGCCCAACCTTTCCATGTGCTTCGCCCACAGAAAGTGGCCCGTCATCAGTCCAACCAGCCGTCTGCACTTCCTTCTGCTTAATGACAGGAGGGTTTGCGACAGTCGATCGGACATAACAGGTAACATCCGTTTAGTCTATCTGCAACCTCTCTCAACCTGCCAAGCTCGCTTGTGGGTTGTATTTACTCATTTGCTAAGCGTGGCTTTGATGGCCGCAGAAGGGATAGACAAAACGGGCTCTGGGCCAAAGAAGTTGGCATCAGATCCCATCTTAGCTAAGGAGTCAGAGGTCTCGTTACCCACGATATCCACGTGGCCCGGGAGTTAGCATCAGGCTATTATGTCTACCGACATAGTTCAGCCTGGATTTACAGGACTGGACTACCCCTGATGTGGTTGGGGGCTGTCTTAGGCCATAAGCGCAGCTTGGCTGTCGCTGCAGACACATATAGATTTACCTCTCCATTGGTTTTCCACAACAAAGTTCATCTCTTCTTGAACTGCTACACCTCCGCTTGAAACACAGATGCATGCATTCTAAGAGCAAAGTGCAGTTTTCTACTGCTGGATTCCACGTAGACCACAGAGCCGTGCCCGGTCCTGGAGCCATCCGTTAAAATGCGAAAACAGTGTTTGTCGGGCTAATTTTTTTGTTTGACCACAACTGAGCCTCTGGTAGCACTACGCTGTATCTCTTTTCAAGTACGACTCTTGATGGCATGTAGTCAAGGGGCATGGAGAGAATCATTGGATCCATGCCTTCTCTGTTTTCCAATGCCAGTTCCCAGTTCCCATTGTGTTTCAGCCTGCAGATGGCCTTCAAGGCCTCTCCTTGGATGAAAGCATCAAATGGTGGTAAACCAATCAGAGCATCTAATGTCGGGCCTGAAGTAGTCGGAAAAGCTCCGGTGTAACAGATGGCCACAGTGCGTTGTAGTCTCGATAAGGTCCTCCTGACCCCCCCGATCAGACCACTGATGCATAGGTGATAATAGGTCTTATCATAGCCATGTAGATCAATAGGACTTTGCTAGGAGAAAGACCCCAGGTTTTCCCAAAGACACCTTTGCACTGCCTTGGTGCTTTGGATGTCTTTGTTTCAACGGGTGATTTCCAGAGGAGCTTACTATCGAGGATCCCTCCAAGATATTTAATATCCTTGGATAGCTGGATTGTGACTCCTTTTAGCTTAGGCAGAACAGAGTCCATCAAGCACAAGAGAAGAGCACAATACCAGTCTTGGTGGGATTTGCCGATAGCCCATTCGCACAGCACCAACTGTCAATCAGATCCAGAGTTTTCTGCACTTTCCTGCAGATGTTCATAAGCGAAGGACCGGTTAACGAACAGGCAACATCGTCCGCATATGCTTGGGCGTAGACTCCCGAATCGTTTAAGGTGGTGAGTATAGGATCGATTACCATGCGCCAGAGCAATAGAGACAGCACACCGCCTTGGGAGCAGCCTCTGCTCGTACCGAGACGATTCTTTGGGCCAGCATCGAACGAATCCAATTCACTAGCACCCGGTCTACGCCGTGCCTACTAGCAGAGCTACACATACTGTGAAAAGTGGCATTATCAAACGCCCCCTCTATGTCTAAAAAGATGCCCATAGCTTAGTCCCTCCTGTCGATGGCTAGCTCTACCCTGGCAGCAAGGTTTTGCAGTGCCGACTCGCAGGATTTTCCACTTTGATAGACATGCTGAAATGGAGGCAGAGGGTCAGCCTTCAGTGACTTCTGACGTATGCGCAATTCCACCAGTCATTCTAGACTTCTCAGCATGAAAGATGTCATGCTGATGGGTCTAAAGCTTTTGGTGCTGGTGTAGTCGTCTCTTCCAACTTTTGGGATGAAGACGGCCCTCACCATCCTCCAAGAGCGTGGTATGTAGGCCAGTGCCAAGCATGCAGGGAAGATTTTCTTCAGGCAGGATATAAGCCATCTGGTCCGAGCGACTTGTAGCCGCCAAAAGATTAGGCGGCAAATCGAATGGCGGCCTTATTCACCACAGATCTGGCAACGTACCAGTCATGCCGAGAAGGTGTAGCAGGTCTGACAACCGCCTCTATCAATAAGGGCTGTTACCGGCTGACGCTTATCGCTTCCGTCGATTTGCGTTTGCACCTTTAAATACTGAAAGTTTGATGCCTTCCAAATTTTTTCCGCCTCAACAAGGCTACGGTTGTTTTGCTGGGGTTGGCAGTATTTGGCCGAGCTCCTCCTCCTATTTGTGGTGTGCGTCTTATTGTTGTTCCAAAAAAGGAGGGCCCCGATTCCAAACGGCACATTTTTTTCTTATGAGGAGCTTTTTCATGGCCGATATGAACTTGCCATTACCTCCCGAAGGGCGACCGCAATTAGAAAAAATATTTTCCATCGTTTTGTGTTTCGTTCCCGGAGATTCGAACTTCGCGCTTTCGAATAGTAGTCACGCACCAACGCATTCGGCTACGCTTGCCGCCAGTCCCAAAAGTCTTGCTTATCAGTAAATAGGGAGACCACTACCAAGCACCACATGAGGGGTATGAGTATCTCCCCTTGCGGGCATTCTCCCCAAACTCTGCTGCGGTTCAAAACCGAGGTTTCTTCCACACAGTCAGCAACTTTCCACTTCCAATTTTTGATTGTTTCATCCACTCCATGTCTTCTAGCCGCAAAGCTCTTAGAGTCAAAGTTATTACTGTCAAAAGTTCCTTCAATATCAGTAAAGACTCCCATTGTGCACGAACCTCTTGCCACACCCACTTCCAAATTTGTCACACGGTCATGCAGAGCAGATTTATTAGACTTTTTACTTAGGTATGTATGTTGATGAACACTAAGGGAGCTGCCCACCATTTCGCCGAGATGCTCTAGACTCTTCAGCTCGAATGATGTCAGACTGATTGGTCTAAAGCAGTTTGTGAGCGCATAGCCATCTTTTTCCAGTTTGAGAATACTACTTAAGGATGACTACTCTGATATTTCCTCCAAAGTGTGGGAACGTGGCCTTGAATGTCATTAAATTACATATAACTTTAACTCAAATTGCAGAAACCGCAGAGCTTCCGGTACTGAAAATTTAAATTTTAATTCACGCACATAAGCAGTTCAGTTATTTATGTGACTTTGTTAGTGTTCCATGTCTTTTATGAAAAAAAGTGTAGATAAGTATTTAATATTAATAGAAATAAAATTCACGCAATAGTGAAGGCAGAAATGTAGCTGGCATATTTGCCCCCCTCGCCCCAGCTATTGAAATTCTTTAGACAGTTGTGTGTGACACACAATGATGTCACAATTTTCAGTAAAAATGTCTCCGCCTTGGGAAGGAGTTTGAATTGTCTGGCAATTGAAAGAAAAATATGATATTTCAACATCAGAAGGCAACTTTGGAAATGTGAAAGCAAGAAGCTGCGACAGGGAGTGTGTGTGGGCGAGTGAATGAGTGGCCATAAAAATTTACAACATATGAGTGCGCTACGCCTACATATACAGAGATGCATATGTGTGTGTAAAGTGAAATGTACATACAAATGTGTGTGAGCGTGCTCTTGGAGATAAGCAATATTTCTTGTTGCCTCAATGTGTCAACTGCACGTGCAACAATTTGTAGTGCCATTAGCGAAAAACTGATTCAAGAGGGAAAACAGATAATAATTCTTGAAAGTTAAAAAAAAAATACTCGCACGAGTCTTGTCAATTTAGTTCCGGGGATTTGTCAATAAAGCGCAAGCAAATTAAGTTACGAAGAAAATTCTTAGAATGACATTAACAAAGGTCCCTCCCTAACTGTACACAAAGAAAACAACATTTTTCCCACGACTCCGAACACCCGAACTAATTCTCCGAAGTTAACCCGTTCTCGAAGCGATTGCAGCTTCTTTCATTGCCTTTGCACCGCCATGATGAGTTCTCAAAGTGACACTTTTCATCTTGGAAAATAAGAAAATGTCGCTTGAGGCGATACTGAAGCTGCGGATGGTGTGTGATTACCTTTCTGACCAAAAATTCCTGCACAAGCGACGACTCGTTAGGGACGCATCATTGTCGTGGTGCAAAATCCAGCCATTCTTGACGAATTCGACCCCCACGCAAAAAATGCTTACCGGCAGCTGTCGCAGGGCGCCATCATAGATTTTTGCAGTCACTCTCTGTTCGACAGGAAAATACTCACTATAAATTATGCCACGGAAACTAAAAAAAAAACCTACTAATATTGCCCTCAAACGCAACTTGGATAACCTCATTTTCGTTAACTTTCTTTTCCGTCCGTTGTTGACTTCAATTACAGATCTTGGGATTATACTCAAATATCCAGGTTTCGTCGCCACTGTCTAACTGACTGATACGATATCTATCATCGCTTTTAAAAAGTATCCTCGAACAGGACGAAAAAAGGCCAGACCCGGGTGCCCATTCGCAGGTTTTAAAAAAGATATTCAACGACGGGTTGAATGTGGTACTAAAAAAAAATGGAAAAGAAGGGACCTTCCTTTATACAGCATTGCCAGTTCCCGAGTTATAATCTAATCCACATAATTTAATTGACACTATAAGAGCGCCCCATTTCACCTGAGTGGCGATTTCGCAATTGTCTTGGCTCACAGGCATTTCCCTGCCATTGCCATAAGACTGCTTCTACAACATTGCAGCCGCAAGACAATTTTAAATTGCAGCCAGCAAATAAAAGAGCAACATTTCATCGCAAGAGAGGCGAGCAACATTTGACAGGAAAAGCAAAAGGCTTGAAAGCAGTGCCAAAGAGTTATTTGGAAAATAAATAACTATGAAAGACAACGCAAACAAGTGGTAAACAAATAGCGGCAATCAAGTAATAAGAGGAAGAAGATTGATGCAACCAAAGAGAGGCAGTTGAAGCAGAAGTGCACTTCAGCAGCTCACAACGGCATTTCAAGCATTTGCAGGCAAGACAGTGAGCAAATGGTCACTGGAAGTGAGACAAATGGTAGGGAATCAATTTATTTCCCACTTGGGTTTCTTTGCGATTCTAAGGATATAAGTCAGTATTTGTATGCCCGTTTTTTGATTGTGTCAGTATGCGAAATGAGTTTGTAGGACAAAAACCAGCTAGTTTGGGGTTTTACTAAACCAAACTGACATGGAGTTCGATACGAACTTTTCGAATTGTTACGATTGTAAAAGATTAAAAGTATAACATAATTAATGATTCATATATGTAAATGCTTATAAATTTATAAAAATATATAAATATAAAAATAAAATATAAAATATATACATAAATACAAATATTGATACCTGGTTGTTTGCCTTTTATATTGCCCCAATAACGAAAATAAAATAATAATAAAAATTGCTTTATTATTTTTCAAAATTTCCTTGCTGAAAGCCATTATACTTCTGCATTCGCTTGAATCAACTTTCAAAGCGTTTTTACCACCCAAAACTGGATATCTCCAAAACGAGCTGTTTAAAGGCTTAAAGTAGCTTCTTCATTCGTTGAAAAACCTTCTCCACGCATTTTAGTTTTGATGTTCTGGAACCAGAAGAAATTATTGGTTGTTAATTCAGGGCTTTAACGTGGGTGTTGAGTGTCTTTTGGGTGCTGAAAAACTCTCTTGTGTGAGCCGATACTCGGGCTGCCGGTACGTAATGGGAACTTATCTTGGTGTAGGATTGTTCGTATTCAGCGGTTAAATTTCCTTAATTCTCCGTGAACTTTTGGCAAATAAATGGTTGTGTACTACTCAAAATTGACTGCTTTAAGTTTCTCTAGTGTCACAGTTACGATATTACCAGATTTTCCGAAAAGTTGCTTACTTACTTTATTGACCGTAGCAACCCGTTACCAAGTTACTGACTGCCGAATAATGTCCCGTCAAGCTTCTCTGTTTTGCGCACACTTTTTTCAGTTTCTTAAGCGAGAGAGAAGCCAGGTCATCTTCAATTTGGTCCTTCCAGCGGGCACAAGGGCGTCGTTTTTGCCGTCGACCGCCAATTAGCGTCTAAAATACCTTCTTCGCCATAACAGTTCCTTCCATAGGGCTTTATGTTGGCAAAAGTTATCCTTAGCCTGATTTTCCGATAACACAAGCGACCATTTGTTTTGAGGTACTCATGTCGCAAGCCAATCCTGCGGGATTAAGCTCGCCATGGAACAGGCATACTGTCCATTTCTGTACTGTTTCCGACTCTTTCCGATATTCGTCACCTGTTACGATGTTACAAACGTACTTTGAAGCACTGCGGCTGAATTTCTTCATCATTTCAGATCTTCAATGCCAAAAGTCCCACTAAGCTGTCTCCGTAATCCACATCGAAAATCGTATTAAATCAGCGCACTAATTTTCACTAGTTAATCCTATTTTTAGGGTGACATGAATTTTTCAACTAACTGAAAAAAGAATAAAAAAAGCTCGTAATCATATCGAATTAAAGCTCATCACACGTAGTTTTGCAAGGTGGCTCTGTTAAAAAGCAGCCCTCGAATATCTTTAAATTTCTATGGAGAGACTATTAATTATATTGTATTATATATTTTACAGGCATTAAACTTGCTTTTCTACTATTAAATATATTAAGAAAATTCATTCCGATATCTCAATACATTTCTACGACTAGTTGTTGACTGGTCAGAATCTAACTAGCTTAGCACTCTTCTCAAAATATGCTAAGAAAATATATTAAGAAAACTCGTTCGGATCTCACAATACATTTGTACGACTAGTTGTTAACTAGTCTGAGTCTAACTAGTTTAGCACTCTTCTCAAAATATATTAAGAAAATTCTTTCTGATCTCCCAATAGATTTTTACGACTAGTTGTTAACTGGTCTGAAACTAACTAGTTTAGCACTCTTTCTAAAATAACTACTCTGCCACAATTTTAACTCTTTTTTGCATCTTAATTGAACTAATTGGCAGTCACTTAGGGACTTAGTATACTATATTTCCAACTTTACTAAAACACCATAGTTAAACAATTAACTCGAAGCCATTTCACTTTCCTACACGGTGAACGTGCACACATACACAAACACATGCAGCCCTCTCGTTCTGCTTTTTAAATCACCTCACCTAAGTCACGCTATCTCTTGCAGCTTCTGCCAGATTTATTTAACTCATTTTTCTGCTTTTGTTACCCCTGCTGCTGCTGCTACTGCTGCTGGCTGGATGCGTCTGGGATGCAAGTGAAATTATTGTGTGCTCACTTTTCGTTGCCTTCATCTGTTATTTTCTCGTTATAATCGTTATTGTTATTATTGTTCTGACATGGGTAGTTTCCTCTTTGGCGGCGGCATTTGCTGGCGCTGACAATTTCATTTTATCGGCTTTTGTGATTTTGTGCTGTTGTTTGTAAGTTGCAGCCAAGGCTATGACCAGCAGAGGAAGAAGTTCGAGTATCAAAGTTTTGTTTACACGGTAAAGACAAACTAGCAAACAGTTGAGCAAACAAGGCTATATACTGACATTTTGTATGTACAAATATGCGTGTATGAATGTATGTATGCATGTATCTACATACACATCATTGACATTTCCAAGATTACTCTGCGATAGATTTTCCTAGAAGTCGTTTTTTAAGCTGAAACACTTAATCTTATTGGAAATATGCATTTTATGTTTGTACGTATGTATGTATCCAACTATTGTAGTATATGTATGTACGGATATGTTCTTCAAGCTATGTGGTTCAGGTATTAGCAAAGCCATTCACAGATGACTTGACGTCGCTAAGTGCACCACCGCTCATCAAAATAATAGGTCTCAATGAGCAGGAGTTCTATAATCTGCAATCAACAATCTTAATTGAACCAAATTATTACCGATAGTTTAAGCTCAATGTGGTCACTTTCTACCGCTCCTTGACACGGCAGGAAAACTTTTAGAAGGAATCCCGAAACCACGAATGGCAGCCGCGATAAGTGAATCGGCAGGCCTCGCAGATAGGCAATATGGTTTTAGGCCGTGAAGGTCTACAAATGGAGCAGTCGAGGATGTTGTGAAGAGCATAGGAAAAGCTCGGAGCAAACGCTTTCAACAGCGCAAAGCGGATGAATATGATAGACGTGCTGGAGAAGCGGCTCAAAACACCTCAGCACTTGATGAAGGGGATCCACGGCTCATGTACTCATATGTAACACAAAAAGAGAGCAGCGAACAAAAGTGTTAACAAGACTTTTAGAACGCCAAAAATAGTAGAAAGCGTGGAAAATTGGAAACTTATTACTTGAGACAAGAACAGAGATGCTTCACCGACAAGCTACCAGGTTAGAAGAGGCAGTATTTTTCAGATCATACTTGGATCTTTTCTGACTTCAACGAAATGCTACCGTAGTTCCGACGATGTCGATGTAAGTGCGAAGATAATTTAAGCCCTCCCTCATCACCACAAGAAAAAAATAAAAAAAATAAAATATATGTATGGCCACTTTCTAAAGGAATCGTGTTTTTTAAGAAATGGGGATAATTTTCAAATAAAATTCATTTACAGCTGAAAACAATTCATACTGCCCGGATCAATCAAAAACATCTCAGATTGTCGACACGCTACAAGACTATGAAATTTTTTCGTAATCGTTCGCATCATGGTGGCCATTATACTTCCACCCTCAGTGGCGACGCAAGCTTTCGAACCCCTTCAAAGTTAGTGAGCTTTCGGGAAAGTATATCGCACCCTAAATACAAAAGGGTCACAACTCAAAATGTACTTCTGCTCAAATATGAACGAGACGTTATCAATAAAACGGTCCGCGGATGACATATGGCAAAAATACATTTTTTGTTTTTTGGTAGGACTGTTATAAGTTTACATGGCAAATTTCAGCGTGATATGTCACATAGTTTGTTTTCTGTGCTACTGTAAACAAGTCAAGCTCGAGTGTGGAAAATTTTGAGTTGTGCCCCTTTTGTATTTAGGGTGCGATATATGTTCTGATAGTAGCTTAGACATATCATATCAGACAAAAACTTGGTTCACTAACTATACAGGGTGGTCCATATATTGGGTTACTTTCACAGTGTTAGCTCTTTCCCGCTTGACACTATCATGAAATGAATCGCGTTATGCTTGAACAAATTGTGGAAGTATTGGAAACTTATTTCCAAAATCAATGTTGTGTAGCCTAAACGTTTATTGAAAAAAAATCTGAGGAAGCGCATTTTCATCTCGAACCCAAATTTCCACATCTGAGGATCGAACCCCTCGCACTTGATTATGGAGAAGCCAATGCATCCTCAGAGAGTGACAGTTTGGTGTGAAATTTGGAGCGCTGGGCATCATTCTCTCACTTTTCTTCGAAAACACTGCCGGAAATGTCATTTCGGTGAACAGTAAACGCTACAGAGTCATGACAAATGATTTTTTGTGGTTGGGAATGAAAGACATGGACTTCGACGATCTTTTGTTTTAGCAGAATGTCGTGTCAAGTTCAATAATCACGCAATCAACCGTTTCGGCGATGTCAATTGTCAACTTCGGAGCGACAATTTGACGCCGTTAGACTATTTTTCGCACAGTATCATGAAGAACCGATCCCATGGGAGTAATCCATTAACGATTTAGGCCCTTAAAGCGAATATCGAACAATCCATACGTGAGGCAAAACCAGAAACTTTCCCCAAGGTCTTGGAAGACTGGATTAATAATAGCTCAACGTTAATAGCTAACGTATCAATGCGAAGCCAGCTGAGGCAACCGCATGAATAAAATCGCATTTCGGAAGAAATGGGAATATTGCCTTTCGAAAAAGCCAATAATATAACGAATAAAATATTTTTGTTAATTTTTTAGAATTTTTTAAATTAAATGTAATATGAAAATGAGAGATTGATAAAGAAGCAAAGCGAATGGGTTGTGAACGAGCACAAAACGATGTTCCTCCTATCGTCAAACAAGCAGTCGGCGCACTCGCGTATCGGCACCCACGTCACTTTTAGCAGCTATGATTTCGAGGTTTTAAGAGACTTGATATGTCTAGTACCCAGCATTAACACCGGTAATAATGTCAGCCTTGAAACAAGTGCTACTTTGGACTAAGTAGCCAATTGAGTAGTAAAGTCCTCTTTCGACGAACAAAACTAACACTCTACAAGGCTCTAATCATGCTCGTCGTAACGTATGGCGCAGAAGCTTGGACTATGAAGCGTTCCCGGGAGTGTTTGCCGACGACTCCCAGGCGATGAAACAATGAGCTGTATGAGATTTACGACAACATAGACATGGCACAGCGAATAAAGATCCAGCGACTTCGTTGTCTGAGTCACATCGTCCGAATGGATACAAACGCTCAGGCTTTGAAAGTATTCGATGCGGTACCAGCGGGTGGTAGCAAAGGAAGAGGAAGGCCTCCAGTGCGCTGGAAAGATCAGGTGGAGAAGGACTTGGCTTCACTTGGTGTGTCCAACTGGCGCCCGTTAACACGAGAAAAAAAAAAAGCTGGCCTTAAATTCGGCCAAAATCGCGTAAGCGATTATCGCGTCAATCAAGAAAAAGAAGACTTGTGCTCATATTTATTATCTACCACTGAATTCACTTTCCATTTCTAATACTTAGACAACAAACTTTAAGTTTTTTCAAACTGGGCACAAAATTTAAAGAAATTCAAAAAATATTCACCAACTTTTATACATTATTTGTGGTGTGCGTCTTGATGTTGTTCCACAAATGGAGGGACCTACAGTTTCAAGCCGACTCCGAACGACAGATATTTTTATGAGGAGCTTTTTCATGGCAGAAATACACTCGGGAGTTTGCCATTGCCTGCCGAGGGGCGACCGCTATTAGAAAAATGTTTTTCTTAATTTTGGTGTTTCACCGAGACTCGAACCTATGTTCTCTCTATGCATTTTGAATGGTAGTCACGCACCAACCCATTCGGCAACGGCGGCCGCATTTATAGCTTGTGAAATTTTAATAGTTGGCAAGGTGCAAGTTTGCAGGGGTCCAAATTCGCGTTGGTTTTTTTAAATTTTTTTGTTGATGGAGCTTTTCAATTTCCGCCGAATAACGAATGCTCAAATTTTTTTTATATAATCACATAACCATGCTCCACCTACCAACAACATACACTTCCTTTCTAATTCTCTCCTTACCTCTCCTCATTATAATCTCACATCTCTTCTTTACGTGTCTGAATTTGCTTTCTTACTAACTGATCTTTTCTTTAATGACATTACCTAAACGAATATGTGTCTCTGTTACACAACAACAACAATTTACATTTGACTCCCACTATTAGTGTTTAAGCTCATATTTGTTAACTTAGTTGTAAGAACTATGTAACCTTGGAATCAATAAAAAAGCTACCTTCGAAAAGAGTGGATTATTATTATATGAAATAAAATACCCAACATCGTCAACAAAAAAATTGTAAAAAAATCAACGTAATTTTTGAGCTACTTTCAGCATTTTCGTTAATTTAATAGGCTATAAAACTGCATACTCGAAATTTTTCTTAAATTGTGATTAAAAAGTTTGAAATTTGATGAAAATTTGTGCAAAGTTCGATACTTTAAGTTATGTGGTTTTTGTTATAGTATAAAACATGTTTTTACAAAAACAAATTAAATAAAAACTGAATAAATAGTCAAAACTTTGCAATATGTCGCGCTGCTTTTACTGCGGACTACATTTTTTGCTATTTGAAACTTATGGAATATTTTCCACATTTTACGCTCCAAAGCATTCATTGATGAAAACGATGTCAGCAACTTTCAGTCCGAGGAGAAACCTGCATAAGCAAGGAGGGCATTCAATTCAGCATTGCAACAGGGATGAGCCATTGTTCATTATGACTATAGGCACTCCACCACAAATACAAGTTGTTGATGGAGAGCAAACATAAGTATGTACTATTTGTAACAAACTGTTGAAAATGCCAGAATGCCATTAGGAAGCAATGAAAAAGGGAATAGGGTAAAAAATGGAAATATAAGTTGGAAAAAGTATTCAAGAGTATAAGAAAGAGTGAGGTTGAAAGTAAGCGCGTGTACAGTGCTTGTATGTACGTATATGTGTTGAAGCAAGCAGTAATGAGAAATGTAAACCGCACAGCGAGGGATTTAGCCACAAACAAAACACACAGAGTTGAGCCTCTTCGGTGAAGTCATTGAAAACGCATCAACAACTTTCTAAATGGCTTGTATGTATGTAAATTAACTGCACTACAAACGAAATGACTGCTAATGTAGAGAAAAAGGAGACATTAACGAGCTGAGAGGGTGAACTGGAACTTTGCTATATAACACGAGAAATGGAAACAACTAAAAAATCTAAGCATATTAAGCCAATAATGAATCCTACGAGTAACTTTTAAACTAATTACCAGCTATCAATTCGAATATGTGCATGCATGTTTGAATTCGTACATATGTATGTTACATATGTAGATATAATAAAGAATTAAAAGCACGCAATTACACTTGATTTAGTTCTAGATAGACTTTGCAAAAATTAATGATGGAATATTTAAGGGAATTGTGGAAATAAAAGAATTTGTGAAGTAGAAAGTGGAAGTAAAATTAAGTACGTGGAGTCTAACTATGCTGAAACTAATATACAAAAGAGGAGAAAGTGAATGTGAATGTAAAGGAGACAAAACTCAGCGGTGGAATATTTAGAGAAATTGACAATTTATTAGATAGATAAAATTTGCATACCTAGAGAAGAAATAGAGAAGCCTTAAGTGTTTTAGTGCCATGATACAACATACGAAATTAATCCTGTACAGGATTTGATTGAAAAGTAATGAGCCTTCCCGCGCGAAGCGTCTGCCAAGCGATCAACCGAATCGGCTGGTTGGGGAAAATGATCCTTGGGCCTTCCCCTTTCACTAGAAACCGGCCCCAGTTCGCTGGCAACAGCGGTGCAGTCAACATCGCTCTGCGCGTGAAAGCTGTTTTAAAAGTGTGTTAGAATTTTGCAGTGGCGAAAATGCAGCGATCGTTGGAGCAACGTTACTCGATCAAATTTTGCGTAAAGCTAAACAAAACGAGTACCGAAACCATTGGGCTACTCAAGGAAGCTTACGGAAACTAATCTCTGTCCAGTGCCCAGTTGCACACGAGCCAGTCGCCACGGCCCAAGAAGGCACGCATGTCGAAATCCAAGGTGAAAACCATGCTGATAATCTTTTTCGACTCTCGAGGCATCGTCCACAAGGAGTTTGTACCTCCAGGAAATATTGTAAACGCGGCATTTTACAAAGAAGTGCTACTTCGGCTGAAAAACCGCGTCACTCGGGTTCGGCCCGACCTCCCAAAGATGGGGGTTCCGGTGCTTCCCTTCCCTACAGCCCAGACCTGTCCCCTCCGGACTTCTTCTTGTTCCCGCGCCTGAAAAGAAAGCTGAAGGGGAGGCGTTTCGACTCCATCGAGGCGATCCAAAAAACTGTGACAGTCGTATTGAACGCGATTCCGGCGGATAAGTTTAAAAAATTTTTCCTGCAGTGGAAGGACCGCTACCAGGGGTGTATTGACGCTCAAGGGTCCTATTTTGAAGAATATTAGTTGTATAAGCCAAAAGGTTTAATAAAACTGCTTAAAAAAATAAGGCTCATTACTTTTCAATCAAACGCTATATAAGTATATCCAAATGCCTAATCTCTGGGCAAACCAACAGGATTTTAATAGTAAAATTTTGTATGCCTTTAGATTCGCTGAGAATGGTTATGAGCTACTTGGTGATCGATATAATTTTTTATTAGAGGTTTTATAAATGTATTTGAGTACCATTCTCACAAAATGTGTGCAAAACATTCTCCTTGAAAGGAGGCCTATTCGCATCAAAAGTAGCGCCGTCACCAGCGGGTCTCTAGCTTGACGTTGAGCAATTTTGTGGCAGCCCAGACAGCTTTATTTTTAGCTGATAAGCATTTACACCGAGTGTGAGAGACCAGCTCTTACTCTCAGACGTAAGTTCAGGTGTATTGATTTTTCAGTGCAACGATGTGCGTGTTATTGAGAGTAGTTAGTTAAGAAGAATGTTTGCGAAATAAATGATCGACGAAATTGTTCTTAATCCACGTTTGAATAATAAAAAGGTGGGAAGTTATTCAAAGGTGATTACTCGTATAATGAAAACAATTTGGAATACAAATTCAAACTTCGAACGAAATTAGAAAAAACAGGGATTCAGTGATAGAAATTAGCCCTTGCTTGATTAGCATAAAATTACTGACAACCACGCAGCTGTGAAGTGACACCCACTACGCCTAGAAATACTCATTTTCAAAACATATTTCATGCCCTCGCTTTCACATTCTTAAATTCAGTTTGACTTGCATGCCAAATGCCATGCCGTCACCCAAGCCTCTGACCAGAAATACAACCAAAATCATTGGAATGCGCAGCTAAAGCTCAAGCTATTGTTACATTGTGGCTTCTTTGAAGCAAAAACAAATAAATGCAACTATCGACAGCATTGAACTTTCGCATACTTCACGCCACATTTATCTGTGGTTGCGCGCCACTACCAAAGTAGCGAAATCAGTGAGCGTCAGGCGGAATTATAAAATTTCATGTGGATCCCAGCGCTTAATAGGCGTCGAAGTGCAGAAGCGCGCGCGCAGAGCAAAGTTAATGACGACCATTGTGTGCAGCGATGTATGATGACTGCATTAGCAGCGACGTGCCTGACTAGGCGAGAGACCTCTAACGCACACCCACACACACACATGAACACTTATATGTACCTACTATTGTTAACTGGCATGGTTGAGTGACTGTCAGGCTGAGTGCGCGCCAAATAATTGCAGAGATAAAACTAACTGGTGAAGTTTTTGCAGCTTTCAGTTGTGCCCCGGCAGGCGCGCACTCATACAGATACAAACGCTCATGCATACATATATCATGCAAATTCAAGTTGGCGTAGGTGCATGAGCACAAACACTTACTCATTTACTCACTCACCCATACAGGTATGCCCACATAGGGATCCATCCGCCAGGGCTCATAAATATGTAAATATGTATGTATGTTACAAAACGCCTCTTGCCACAGTTTGGCCGCGCTGCGGTCGTCGTGCGGCATGCGGTAAACATTGGTAATTTGCTTGTTTATCGGCGAATGGTTGTCAGTCATTGCGCCTAGACGCAGTTGAGCGTGTTAATTTGCCACAATGCATCCCCACCTCCAGTTTGTGTCCAAATGCATGAAATGCTCCTATACCTTCCGTTGTTATGGGTTCCCCTCACCTCCTCTCGCCGGCGCACTCTTTAGCCCAATGGAATTATATATGCGATCCACTAAAACCCAATACTCCGACATATTCTTGGCATGTGGCAAGTAGCAAATTGCATGCATGATACACCCAGTCGTCGTCATTGGCCAAGTGCTATGCTAGTTAGTTGCTTTGACTGTCAGTCTATGCCGGCTAATGACATCACCGGCTCTCAATCGTGCGCATCAAAAATGTGCTAATCCATGATATGGCCAATTTCCCCAACTCTCTTCCCCATAACTGGCAAACAAACGGAAATTAAAATGCTGTTTAGTGGACATACAGTTGGTTGGGTCACAAACGTCAGGAGCAGTTAGCTATGTTGTATACATAACTGTAACCACTTAAATTCATTCATCCGCACACACATACATACACATATAGTCATAGTACATAGCTGTCGCGTGGGGAAGTTCATATGCATGTATGTGTGTAGGAATGATTGTGTGCTTGCAAACACACCAGTAGCTGGGCAAATAGAAGTTTAGCATTGCCTGCAACATAATTGAATTATTCATTGTCTAATCGGGCAGGTGCGGAAGTAGTGTTGGCAAACAAAATGAAAACAAAAATGAAAAATTGCATTGTGCGACTGTGAATGTTATTTTGTGGTATTTGATATTTTCATCTCACGATGATGAATAGTTGCTAGTTGCAGCAGAATTTAATAGAATAAACTCGCGTGCCATAGAATTTCGTGCTGGTGTGGATTCCGAAAATGGATTCTTTTAAAAATATAATTAATTTTTTTTGGATATTTTTATTTAGCTTTCTCAAATTTCTCCAGTTATCCTTATTGAAGCAGGTACAAATTATTAATTTTCCTCTTTAATTTTAATTTTTTCTTCATATTTTTCATTTTAGGAGTAATAAGCAACTGTACGCATTCGCTCTTAACGTCACTGTGTTAGACACAAAGGAAGTTCATGCACCATCCTGGTAGTAGCAGTTGAAGAATTTCAGCTTCGGTAAGTTTGAAATGGAATGTCTGTTCATAAAGTGGGACAATAATTATATTTTTTTCAACTTATAATAAAATAAATGCAAATAAAATAAAATTAAAAAATTAGTAATAAAGAAATAATTATCTGTCCAACACAAGCCTTACTTGTAGGATCTTATTGCGGGTATGAAAAGTAAGCCAAAGCGTTTTTTAAAGTAATGAAGCTTAGTGTAGGCAAATGGTTACACAATTCTTCCACGCGTTCCCACTACAGTCGGTTTTACCATACCGGAACGACCTGGATTTATATCCGGCCAAGGACTGTCACTTTAGCAGCATGCTTCTACAATAACAACAATTCTTCCATCGCTAATCCTAAACTTTTGCCAAAAAACCAAAAATTTCATCGTTTGTGAGCACAGAGAGAGGTGGAGGTGGGTGGTTAGGAGAATGTGTGGATTATGAACGATGGCTGACGATGGCTGTGCTGCTGCTGATGAAATTCATCAGTTTTTTAATGTCAAGGCTTACTATACCAGCAGGCGTAGCAAAGAAGTAAGAGCCGTGATGCCTAAATCATAGCACCGCGAGAGCAGGGCAGCTAAGGAGAAGGTGCTGAGATTATTCCACCTCATCCTCCATACACGCGACGCGTAAAAAGGACTCGAGGTAATTCCAAGTCTCACAGCATGCACACCTCGCGTATAGTATCCTGTGGTTCGAAGTTCGGCAGCTGAGATTTTGTCAACCTCAGAAGATCGCACACGTGGCCAGAAGAATTTCGCGCCCTTACGAGTTTGTGTACTTGTCCAGCGCTCGCTGAGTTGGCGCGAATCCCGTCCCCCATTCCACCAATAGCAGACGGCAGGTGTTCAAGGGGATCCCAATCCTCACCCTTCGCGTGGAAATCACCTCACATATCCCTTGTTTGCGCAGCTCAGCGGCCTCATAGTTTCCCGCAATGTCGCTGGGACCAGGAACCCAGATGAGCCTTATGGCAAAGAATTCGGATGCAATCGAAAGCGAAGCCAGGCATTCCCTGATCAATTTTGAATGCACCATAAAAAAATACTCTTCCGCTAACATTCCCTTCCAGCTTCCATCCATCCGTGAACAACTTCACCAGGCCCGGCTCCAAGTGTAGCCCCCGCCCACTATTCCTTTGATGGGATGGGAGTGGAAAATGTTCCGCTTTGCGCCGGCTAGCACGAGAGAGAAACGACTGGTGCGCTGTATTAACCTCAGGCAAAAGCTGTTAGCAGGTTGGCACGCCCACCAAGAAGAGGAAGAAGTAGCCTGTTCCTCAGATTTAGCTTTCTCCGATTATTTTCGATATCGAATAATGAAGAAACGGCGTGACAATGAAATATATGAGATGTATAAAGAAGTGAGCGGTAAAACAAATGCCTATTTTGAGGGTCTCGAGATATTTTGATATTTGGTTATAAAAAATTATGAAAAATGCATAACGGAAAAATAAATTTCCTTTTTCCCGAATTTAAATTTATTTAAATTGTAAGTGCCTTATTGGAATCAATAAATTATACATAAATTAAGTAAATATGCACACCTTTACTGATCAATCGAGCCTCATACATACGTAAGTGGATGGGTTCCCTATGTAGCTGCAGGCTAGGTTAGGTGTCTTTTTCTTCCACACACAGTCAAGAATGTCAAATAATACAAGCACTTATCAACCTTTATATGAAACGATTGAGTTTTTATTGTCGTTTCTCATTGTCAGTTTACACCGAAACCTACCTTCTATTTGTCACATTTTTTGCACATACATACATACATACTTATATACGTATTTTTCTCGAAGAAACCCCAACTCGGCGCCAAGTGACATGGCCTGTCAACCTTGCCTTGTGCGATAGTCCCACTTCACACGCCTGCAAGTAACTGTACGAGTAGTACGAAGACGCTTATCTCATATGCAAGCTCATTTCGTATGGATATGTACAAATGTCTACGCTCTGCTTTTCATTTTCACTCAACTCACATTTGCCTGCATACATAAACACTGTGCCATACACATGTAAACAGAGACATAATGAATGCATGAAACTGATATCGAAATGTCAGACCGAAAGAAAGCCATTTATAACTTTTTACAACAATGAGTGGCATAAATAAACTTATACGAGTGGTAAAAAAGCAAAAAAAATTAAAAAAAACACTTCGAACTAAGTAAATATTCTTCAAATTGAATGGCATAAATAAAAGTGGTTATAGTTATATTTATGTTTTTCCTATGTAGGTGCATACTTACTTAAATACTGTGCATATGTGTGTGGGTGAAGCATATGTATGTGCATACATACTTTTTGTGGCATAAACTGTCAACGAAGCGATTGAAATACAGATTAAATGACAAACCACAATAGCAATAAAATTGGAAGAAATGCAATAAAAGGAAATTTCAATAAAGTCGAGACTCTTGAAAGCGTTCATATGTACACGCAAGCATATGCTACAAGTCATATAAAAGTGCATACATACATAGTGGCAAATATATGTATGTACGTATCTTCATATCAAATTTATAATGAGAAAATTCTATTACATTGACAGGAAAAGTAAACGAGTGCAAGTTGCAGTGCGTAAATGGATATGCGTACGTGTGTATGTGTACATTAAATTGTATTAAATGTAAGCACACACACACACATACGTACGCATCTGATACTATAAAAGGACGCTAGGTGTGTAGATGTACAGAATGCGGAGGTGTGGTCAACATCAGACCGTTAAGCGGCTCTCAGCGATTTTGCAGGAATCATCTGATTGGCTGACGTAATCGGGGTCATGGCAATGGTTTGCTTGCGAAAACACTAAGATTACGAAAACAATCAACTCAGTATACACTCACAACGAAGCAGCGTTTCCATCTTTTCAAATGATTGGTCGAGTCTGTGAATACGTGTGAAATTCTGCTGCCGAAACCCCGGCGACGTGTCAGCAGCCGAAGTTAGTTTGTCATTGTCAGAGGTTTGTCATTACCTGCCGAGGGGCAGAAAAACATTTTCTATCAATTTGTGGGTCGCGCTTTCTCTTATTTTCGCAATAATTAGTTGCATTCAAACTCCATACATACATGTTTTGGAGCTAAGCACCTTAATCGGAGTGGAAGAAGTGCTTACAATTTTTTTTTAAATGCATGCATGATCTTCGAGGGCAATATTTTGAAAATTAATAAAACCATTCTCAATTATACGAAATTAATTAATTTTACTTGCCAAAACAGAAAAGATTAAGTACGGTTATATTTATCTGAAAGTAGTATGTATATTCCGGAATACAACGCAATATCAAAAATATTAAAATTTTAATATTTTTATCATTTTAACTCAAAAATTTAACATTTTTACCATTTAACTCATTTTTTTAACTTACAGTTACTCAAAATTTTAACATTTTTTAACATTTAACTCATTTTTTTAGCTTATATTATCTCAAAAAAAAAGTTAAAAATTTTGAGTTGGGTCGATTTAGTCCACCCCTAAATTATAGTTACTCGTAGTTAATATTTTTAAGATATTAAAGATATCTATTTTTGATGTACTAGTAATCAATATTTAGGTTGGTACAGTTAAAATTTTGAGTTGGGTCGATGTCTATTAAGTGAAAAAATGTTAAAATATTGATTACAAAATATTTAAAGTAATCTATTCAAACAAAAATAAAAAAAAAAGTTAAAAATTTTGAGTTGGGTCGATTATTATTGATTGATAATTTTAAATATTGATTACAAAATATTTAAAGTAATCTATTCAAACAAAAATAAAAAAAAAGTTAAAAATTTTGAGTTGGGTCGATGATAATTTTAAATATTGATTACAAAATATTTAAAGTAATCTATTCAAACAAAAATAAAAAAAAAAGTTAAAAATTTTGAGTTGGGTCGATTATTATTGATTGATAATTTTAAATATTGATTACAAAATATTTAAAGTAATCTATTCAAACAAAAATAAAAAAAAAGTTAAAAATTTTGAGTTGGGTCGATGATAATTTTAAATATTGATTACAAAATATTTAAAGTAATCTATTCAAACAAAAATAAAAAAAAAAAGTTAAAAATTTTGAGTTGGGTCGATTATTATTGATTGATAATTTTAAATATTGATTACAAAATATTTAAAGTAATCTATTCAAACAAAAATAAAAAAAAAGTTAAAAATTTTGAGTTGGGTCGATGATAATTTTAAATATTGATTACAAAATATTTAAAGTAATCTATTCAAACAAAAATAAAAAAAAAAGTTAAAAATTTTGAGTTGGGTCGATTATTATTGATTGATAATTTTAAATATTGATTACAAAATATTTAAAGTAATCTATTCAAACAAAAATAAAAAAAAAAAGTTAAAAATTTTGAGTTGGGTCGATGATAATTTTAAATATTGATTACAAAATATTTAAAGTAATCTATTCAAACAAAAATAAAAAAAAAAGTTAAAAATTTTGAGTTGGGTCGATTATTATTGATTGATAATTTTAAATATTGATTACAAAATATTTAAAGTAATCTATTCAAACAAAAATAAAAAAAAAAAGTTAAAAATTTTGAGTTGGGTCGATGATAATTTTAAATATTTATTACAAAATATTTAAAGTAATCTATTCAAAAAAAAAAAAAAAAAAAAAAGGATACATTTATTTTTTAAAGTACCTTTCAAAAAAAACGACGAACTCCTCAAAACAAGAGTCTTTGAGTCAGATTTGAACTTGCAACAAAATTATTGTTATAATTCCAACTGCTTAACCAACTCATCTAAACATCATATTCTAAAGTAATGCAATTACAGCTGAGTAGTATGCAAAGCAAGCAATGCTGATCTTATCAACATTGCTCACAATCTATAAATAGAATAAGCATAAGCACAAACCAAAAAAAATGAAATACTGTTGAATATGTTCACTTTGTGAACCGTTGACGGAGTCAACATGAGTCACAAACTGCAAGATAAGCATAATATTTGATAAGCTTTTATACATCAACACATGTTTCGACTCTGTCGAAACCGTTTGACTTTGTCAAACATGGTTACAAGTGCAGTATGTATTTAGCGTTAGAAGAGGGTGGACGCAAAATAATTGAAACTTCAAATTTGAACTCTTTGAAGTTCAAATTTATAAAATTTACCCAATATTGGTTCATAACTTAAATCTCTTATTAAATATGTTATTGGATTAGATGGATAAATTTTACTAATATAAAATATTTCTCGAGTCCAATTATTTTTATATTTGTTTTCAAATTGTTTTTTATGTGATTGAATTCTTACTTTTTCTCCAATTTTAAAAACTGGTTTTTCTAAATTGTTTCTATTAATTTTAAAACAATTATCAAAAATTAATTGTTCATTTTTTTCATTTACTTCACAAGGTTTCATACCAATAGTTCTATGTACATCTTTGTAATTATATTCATATAATATTTTATCAATTACATCAATCCAATTAGTATTTTTCTGAATTTCAAATCGTATTTTTAGTTTTTCATTAATGGTTCTATTAAATCTTTCTACAATTGATGATTTCTTTTCACTAAATGTTTGATACATGTTAATATTGTATTTATCTAAAACTTCTTGGAAATGTTTATTTAAAAATTCTTTACCAGAATCTGTATGAAGTAATTTTGGTGCACAACCTGCTTTTTTAATAATATTTAAAAATGCTTCAGAAGTTGTTTTTCCATCTTTCTTTTTTAATGGTTCTATATAAGCAAATTTAGAAAATGTATCAATTACATTAAGCATATATTTGTATCCTCTATTAATTCTAACATTAACTGTTGTCATAATTAGTAAATCTGCTGCCCATAGTTCATTTATGCCTTTAGTAATAATTTTTCTTCTTTCAAAATTTTTTCTTACTGGTTTATGCAACTCTTTTGCTATTTTAAAATCATTATTTTTAGTATCAATAAATTCATCTTTATCCATTTCAAAAATATTTAAAATTTATTTTAATTAAATAACAATGATATCAGATAAAGTTTTAAAAGAATATATTAAAACACAAAAAGACTTAAAAAATAAACTTCAACAATTTAATTTAAACAAAGTAATAAAACAAGAAAAAATTAATGAAGATCTTCAAGCAATTATTCAACCATTAAATCAATCAGTTATTAATGTTCACAATTTAAATGATAGCTTTAAAAATTTAATAGTAGATTTAAATCAATCAAATCAATCATATAAAAAAACAATAGATGGACATTCACAAAGTGAATATGTTTCAATGGAGTCGAAACCGTTTGACAATAATATGAATTTACAAACTAATGAATTTAACGAAAAGCAACTATCACCAATTAGAAAAACAAACAAACAAAAATTAGTTGAAAGTACACCAACAACTAGCACATGTTCACGAAGCGAACAGTTAACTCCATCAACATCAAAAGACGCTCTTTTGCGTAGTGCAAATGAAACGTTATCTACACCAGTACAATTTATTTCAGAAAAAATTGGAAATATGGCAATGAAATATTTAAATTTAAATAATTCTGATATGAAATTATGTGACAATATTTTTGGTCTAAGATCTGAAGATGGAAAAGATTTATGGATTGGTAATACTGAAGTAAAAATTAGTAATAATGATATTATTTTAAATAATAAAACTTATAATGGAACAAAAGGGTTATGGGAATTAATAACTTTAAAAGAACCATCAACAGCTGTAACAAATAATGATTTACAAAATTATGAAGAAATTATATTATCAACATATGCTTACATGCAAAATAATGACAAAAGTTCTAAACGTATTAAATCTAGCGTTGGAAATAAATATATGAATTTTATTAGACCAATATTGATTAAAAATAAAATTATAAAAGAAAAAGTAGGATCTGGTTTAAATTCAAAAAATAATCTTTCAAAATCATTAAAAAATTTTAAAATTAAAACTAGTTTACCTACTGAATATGTTCGTTTTGCGAATCGTTCACAATGTGAACGTGTTTATTGGAATGATATTAATGAATTAAAAGATAGATTAAATTTGTTGATAGGCGAGTATAATGCAGGAAATGATAGTCCAGAAATACATAATGAAATTATGAATATTATTGAGGAACTAAGAGAAGAAAATATGTTGACTCTCTCCGAAGGAAACGTATTAACTGTTTAATTAAATTACATATAAATTTAAATAAATTAAAAAATTTTTTTCTAATAAATGGGAATTGATAAGTTTGGACAAAAATCTTTTTCAGAAATAAATTCATCTAATGAATATTCTCTTAATAGAATAATATCATTAGAAAATGAAGTTGAAGAAATTCGTTCAAATAGTGATCAAATGAGAGAGATTATTAGTAAATTAATGGAATTAAATCAACTACTTCAAAAAGAAGTTGAAAAACAAGAAAAAGATAATGTGGTAGCTTTTGGTGTTGTATATAAAGAAATAGAACAATTAGAAAATAATTTAAATCAAGATATTATTAACATAACTAAACAAGTAGATTTTGTAGAAACAAATATTGAAAATTTTAAAAACAGTTTAGAAAAACAATTGGATAGTTATTCGGAAAAACAAATTTTAATTGATAATTATCTTAAAGATTTAGTTTTACAAAATAAAGACAATATTAATCAAAATAATATTACTAAACAAAATGATGAAACTAATAATAAGATTGATAAAAGTATTCAAGTAGATGAATATATAAAACAATTAAATATTGAAGAAAGTGAAACAGATATTGAAGAAAGTAAACTACAAATTGAAACAAATATAATTCAAAAATAATTTAAAAAATTCATACATATATAAATGATAAACAAAAATAATAAATCAAAATAAAAATTCAAATATTCAACATCGTTGAAATATGTTCACATCATATTTCATTTGAAATTAAAAAAAAAACTTAATCTAATATAATTAATAATTTAATGTATAGTAAATAGGAGGGGTTCGTTTTAGTTACCTACATTTCCTATTTCATAATGTCCCCAGGGTAATTTGTAAGTCTTATTTAACTTATCGTTATCATTATTATTCAACTTTTTATTGAAATAAAACTTATCATCATAGGGTGACAATCCTATTTTATTCTCTTCTGTAGTATATAGTTTATTATCATATGATCTAATATTATGAACAGTTTCATTTTTATTTTTTAAATTAATTAAACAATTCTTATAATCTTCAATTGTTAACTTTTTAATATTATTTTTCTTTATTCCTTTACAAACTTTTTTATCACAAACATCGGTCTTAAATGCATACATTTTACTTCTAAGTCCACAAAATTCTCTAATTGGTATTCCATTATATTCATCTTTAAATTTTCCTGGTACTTTTTTATTAATATTAGATTTTAAATCTTCAATTGGAAAATTATCTATATAATCACTGGTATCATAATTATCTAGATCATCTTTCATTTCAGAATAAATATCAAAATCATCATCAATATGTTTACCTTCAAAATAAAGAATAAATGAATCAGTATCTGTTCCTAATAATTTCATTCTATTACCATATTTAGTTTTAAGTTGTACATACATTTTAAACATTAATAATTTTGATAAATCTAAAATATTTTGACCTCCAAAGATAGGTTTATTTAATTTAATATTAGAATTTTTACCAAACACTACACACATATTATGATCTATTATTTTTCTTGATTGATATGTATTTCTACTTATTAGTTTTCTCATAATTTTTTCAGTTTTAACTATTCTAACATTAAGTCTATTTCTAACATTTTCCATTTGTTTACCATATACACTATTATTCATAAGTTTGAAAAAATCTTTTTCAAAATCGTTTTTAGCTTCTTTTCTAAGTGTTGTATTTTTTTCAATATAATTTTTTAACCATGCTTCTTGTCTACATTTAATACCTCTATGAATTTTAGTTAAAATTACACCATTATTTAAATATTCTTTTAATAATCTTATATCAATTATATAATTTTTCTTTGGTAACAACGTACACATTAATTTTTTAATTTTATCATTTGGTTTACTACCAATCCCTTTATTAATTAAGTCTGTTTGATTTGGTGATAAATCTTCAAATTGTGGAACATAATGATGAGGTGCTGGAGCATAATCATTATAAAAGTTGTGTAATTCCGGAGGAATACTTATATCAACTTCTAATGTATATCCAATATTATTATCATCAAAATTATTATTTAAAATATTATTAACATTACAAAAGTATTTAATTTCATCTTCATTTAACCATTCATGATTACCAACACTTAATTTTTGTGACATGGCCCATCCATATAAATTATTTGCATCTAAATATAAAATATAACTTGTTAATTTTTTAGAATCGTATATACCTTTAAGAGAAGCTTCCTCTTTACTTAATTTATAAACTTGTTCTACAATATCAGCATGTTCACTCTGTGAACCGTTGACAGAGTCAACATGTTCCTTTCGGTAACCGTTGACATGGTCAATATGTTCACTCTGTGAACCGTTTCCTTCGGAAATGTAATAATAACAATTATTAGCTTTAGCATAGTTATGTGCAATTTGTGATATTCCACCTCTAGTTCCACTTTCATAAAATTCATACATATCTTGATCTGTTAATAATTCTAATTTTTGTTTGGTTAATTTTAAAGCAGATGAATTACTTAAATGTGGTGAACTTATATAATGTATAGGATCTAAATTATAATTTTTAAAACATTCTTTTCTAAAATTATCAAATACATCACTTAAAAGTATAACATCTAATTTCAAATACCAGTTATGATAGTCTCTAAATGTTTTACAATTAAAATGTTTCCAAAATTTATTTGCAAATTTATAATCGTTAATATTAATATTTCCATTTAATGATGAATGAAAATCTTCAAGATTTGGAAATTCTGTTATACTTAATTTTTTATAATCATCAATAAATTCATATGGATATACACCTTTTCTAAGTAAATAACATTTATTTTTTAATGATAGATTTTTAAAAATATTATTAAAGTTTTCTAAATGATCAAAATTAATAGGTTTTATATTTTTAGTATTACAAACTGAACAAATACTACAAGCATATATTTTATTCTCAGTATTTTTACCAACTTTATAAGATACATAATCTATATTTCTTATTTTCTTACATGTTACACAATATATATCATTAACATCTAATAAATTTTTAACAGCTTTATCTAATGAAGTATTTATAAATTCCATTGAATCTATAAATCTTAATTCTATTTTTTCGACAACTGTATATAATTCTAAATCTGTTGAATTACAATTACGACAAGTGTTTCTTGTCTTTAAATTATATTGATATTTACATTTTTCATTTTTACATTTTAAATATTTAGTTTCACCTACAATAACTGGTTTTTTAATTTGTTTAAATTTTTCAGTGCTCGTTGCTAGAACACTAGTTTCAGTTTCAGGATGAAATTCATCTAAATATTTTAGAAATAATTTTGAATCATAACCTTTTAAATTATGAATAATAATTGGTAAAAATTTTGGCATCTTTAACTTTAGATTACATTTATTACATAAAGCCATTCTATATTTACCAGTTGTATGGTCATGATCCCAACATTTTTTATTTTCTTCAGAAAATGGAATATCACAAATTTCACAATTGTTAGTATTATCAAACTTTAATATCGATTCTTTATCCTGAATTATATTATTCAATTTTCTTACTTCATAATAATCTTTAGCATATTTTATTAAATTATCTAAGAATGATTTCAATAGCACTTTTCTATTAGAAGTATTCTTTGAAATATATTGTTTGTTATAAGTGTTATAAATACCATAACTATTTGGAATGTGTTCATGAAGTAATATTGTATTTTTACATTTGTCAGATTTTTTTTTATTAATTTTTTCCAAAGTACATTCAAAATCAGCATATAAAGTATATGGATGAAATAATTCTGCACCATTAGATTTATATTTTAAAATATTTTCACCCTCTTTAGGTAACTTTATATTTTGTATTATATTATTATCATCTTTTAATAAATAACATGTTTTTATATGTTCTTCTAATTCATCAGATTTTTCAAAATGTTTAAAACATTTATTACAAATATGTAGATGTTCATGCTGATGATGAATTTTACCACTTAAAAATCCAGATAAATTTTTAAGTAGTACAAAGTGAGATTTGTATGTTTCTTCTGTAATATTTTCTTCTATATATATAATATTAACATGTTTTTTTGGCAAACCATTAACGAAATTACGAAAAGAGTTACTTTTATACATTAATTGAATTTGGTAATATTCATCATCATTTTTTTCTGAATCATAATGATAAAAATTCATGGTAATATTAAAATAATCTTCTAATTTTTTAACATTTTCTTCATTAATTATAAATGGAAATTCTAAATTTAGATTTTTAAATTTATCATCATTTTCTAAATCTTCAAGATATTTTTTATATTTTGTTGGTCTTTGAGGATCTTTAACAATTTCATCTTGATGAATAGAATATAAAATACAATATAAAATACATTTATTATCAGTATTTTTAATATTAACACAATTTCTATTAGTAAATGGAATATATGATCCAGCAAGAATTTGAGACTTATCTCTACTAATATGTGTTTTTACTATTCTAACAAAGCTAGCTGTAGATCCTTTTGTACATTTTTCTGAGAATTTATTATTTATTTCCTCTATCATTAAATAAAATTCTTTTGTATAGTTTAATCTATTAACATAATGTATTTCTGATCTATACCAATATTCATAACTTTCTTTAATTTTATTAGTTTTTTTATCAATAATCACAATATTTACCGCTGTTGCTAAAGACACTTTAAAATTACTATATTTTTTAAAACCTTTGAAAAAATATTTGAAACAATTTCTTTTTATTAATTCTAAATGTCTTTTAATATTAAATTCTTCATTATTTGTAAACTCTAAATCAGCAACCATATTGTTAAAACATGAACCATTTAATTGTTTTTCTTGAATATCAATAATATCAAAATCATAATCATCAAAATTTTGAAATATATTTTGAATAACATCATTATTATGCTTTTCTATTAAAACATTTATTATGTTTAATAAACTATTTTTATTTTTATTATACCAATATTTTGGCAATTGAAAAATATGTTTATTTGCTCTAATATATTTTTTTAGATTTTTTAAATTTTTGGATTTCAATTCTTTAATATTAAATGAATTCATTTTTATTTATTTGATATTTTTACTTAATTTTTCCTTATTTATATAGAAAATTTTTTTTTAATAATTTAACTTCACACCTCAAACATTTTAATACTTTAAATTGTGATGTAAATACTAATTAAATTTATTTAACTTAATTAGAAATTAATTTTTATCAGAATTTTTTTCATTATTTTCTTTATTATTAATATATTTAATATGAAATTGAGATTTAAAATGACGTTGTTTATGTGGAAGAGTATAATTTACACCACATTCACACTCTACGCTTGTAGTTCTACTTGGTAATGAGTTACGATATGCGAATTTTTGATTGTAACATTTTTTACAATACCCCTTATTCAAATTAGAAATAGTTGTTTCTTCTAAGCATGAAAAACATATTTTTTTACCATCTATAATAGATAAACATATTTTTTCACCATTTATTATTTTATGATATAATCTTTGTTTTGGTATGTTTCCTTCGTGAATGGTTTCTTTTGAAAACATAATTTCACTCATTATTTCCAATTTATTAACAAACATTTTTTTTAAATTTATGTTAACTTTGTTAACTATTTTCTTCGAAAATATCAATTTACATTTCTAATATTTAATCTTATACTAATTTTTTCTTTTCTAAAATCAATGAAATTATTATCCTGATCAACTATATAAATAGTTATATTTCTAATAGTATTTGTATTTACTGGATAGTATATTAAATTTGTAGGTATTTCATTTATTTTTTCACCAGGTTTATCATTGATAAAAAATTCATGAATAATATTTGTTTGTTTATTATTTTCATAACTACCTCCTACAATATTACATTTTATTCTAATAGAATTAACATTCATAATATTTACTGGTAAATCAGATGATACTAATGTATTAGGTTGAATAATTTGTTCACTAAATCCTAGTAATGAAGCTATGGAATTTTTTTGTGTAAAATCAATAATATAATCACTTTTAATTTCAACTTTTAATGTTGTCATATTTGGTTTAATAGTAATACCCTTTATTTTCTCTTTTATAAAATTGTTTATATCATTTATTTCATATGAACCAGTTGGAAATGTAATTTTTTTGTTAACACTGTTAATTGTATGTAAATTATCTTGTGAATCATTTCCTTCGAAAATATGTTCACTTTGTGAACCAATGACAGAGTCAACATAATGTAAAATATTATTTTTTAATTTTTCAGATATGTTCGGTATAGAATTATAAGTAGAAAAATTAAGCAAACACATTTCAAAATCATGTTTAACTTCATTTGACTCTGTTGAAATATGTTTATTATCTAAAATTATTGGTTCATCAAAATTACATGAAATTATTGAAGTATTTCCATCTAATGATATAGTCGGCATTATTTAATTAAGTAAAAATTTTAAACATAGATGACCACAAATTATTTCATTTATTTCTTGATCAATATTATTATTAAAAATTACAGTATTTTCATTAGTTTTGAAATATTTCTCTATTAATATTGGTAATTTATTTATAGCAAAGGAATCATAGTAAAAAATATGATTATTATATTTTTTATATGCTACCCAGTGTGTACCATTACCATTATTATTATCTAAATTTATTATTCCACATTCTATATCTTTTATCTTTTTTGGTAATCTATCTTTCATGAATACACCTCTAAAATTTGCTATATTAAATTTTCTAGCATATTTTTTTAAATCATAATTACTTAATGGTTTAATTGGAATTAATTCAAAATCAAATTTTTTTTAAGTAACATACCATTACCAGATTTTTTAAGTAACATACCATTACCAGATTTTATATTTTTTTCTTCTAATGCTTTATTATGACGTATTTTTTCTTCTAATAATTTATCGTTAGTTTTTTTATCATTATATGCTCTATATAATGTTGTTCCTGCAGTAACTGCAGCTCCTATTGCTGGAATAAGTGGTAATAGTGCTGGTAAAAATCCGCCAATTTTTTCATTATTAAAACTTTGTAACTGAGACATAGATAATTTTAATATAAAAATTTTAAAAGTAGTTTTATTATTATCTAAATGTTTTTTTATAGAATTAATTTGTTTTCTAGTTAATGGTAAATATGTTTCATTCATTACACTTTCTTTAGTTCTTTGTAATTGAATTGGTTCTAATTTTATAGTAATATCTGTTTTATTTTTCATAGCATCATAAACTTGTTTTTGTTGATCTTCATTTAGAGATATTGGATATTTAATGTATCGTCCACATTTTGGAATAAAATAAATTTTATCTTTATTCTCATTTTTATTATATTCACTTTGTGAACCGTTAACATTTATCAATTCTTCAGTTGATGAATTGTGAGTTGTTAAACCCATACCCATTTTTCTTTTAAATTTCATAGCATTAGTAGTTAAATATGCATTTACTTTTTCTGATAAACTAGCATCTTTTGCTGAAACTCTTGACCATGCTTTATCTTCTAAAATTTTATCAGCTTCATGTCTTTTCTTTATATCGTTACTTTTAGAATATGCAATATCATGTTCTTTAGCTGCTTCATCTAATTTATTAATTGGATGTATATCTTTTTCAAGTTTTAATTCAAGATTAGTACCAGGTCCTAAATAATTATATCCTGGAGAATGTAATTCAAATGGAAGATTATTTATAAGATTATTTATAATACCACTACCATAATATCGCACCATTTATTATAATAGAAAATGTGATGTATTTATTTATTTATTTGGATAATTATTAATCATGAACTGAAGGTAAACTTGAAATATCATCATCAACTTTTTTATTAATATTAGACAATTCGTTTTTATTTTTCTTATTTATTTTAGTTACATTCTTTAAAAGTTCCTCTGTTAAACTATTTGATTTAGTCTGTCGAGAATTGTATTCATTTGTCGAGAATTGTCGAGAATTGTCTTCATTTTTAGTGTTTTTGCCAATAATTTCAATACCAAGTAATTTAAGTCCATTATTAAGAGAATCGCGTGAAATATGATTTTGTTCGCAAAACTTTACTTTAGTTAATTTTAAAGTACTAGCTTGTTCTAAATAATTAATAGCTAAATTTCTTTCTCTAATTTGTTTAAGTTCATTAGCATTTTTTGGAATATGAATATTTTTTGAATTTCTAAAACTTTTTGTTTTCCCTTGTAGTGATACAAGTGGTGAAACAGTTTTAGTAGAAGGGCTTGGATGATTGTATAAATTAGTTATATTCTTATACATTTTATTCATTTTAATTTATTTATGAAAAAATTTTTTAAAATAATTATATTTTTCTTAGTGTTTCAATATAAAAAAATATTAAAAATTTTTATTATAATAAATGTCGAATATACATACAATTGAAGAATTTAAAACAAATACTGATGTGCCTATCTTGAAATTAAGAGGATCTAGTATAAAACTATTAAATAAAGAAGAAATAGAAAAAGAGGTCAAACAAACACAAGAATTTATTAGGCAACATAAGTCTCAGTTTAATAATAGAAGTGGTTTTGTTCAATGTTTAAATGATGCACTTAAAAATAATGATCATGTATGGCATGAATATGCTGTTTGTATTATGAAAAGTGTTAAAAATATTAAAGATTATAATATTGAATTACATTCAGAATCAAATAAAATATTAGTAAATGAATTATTAAATGAGAAAGCTATATTAGAATTTAGTTTAATGAGTTATGAAGAAATTATTGGCAAATTAAATGATGATATGTATGAGTTACAAGTAAATTATGATATTCTTGAATCAGAACATAATAACCTTATAAATAGCATTGAAAAAAAAAACGCTGCATTAGCTGAAAAATATAAGAACAATTTTATTAAAAGACAAAAAGCTATTGAAGAATCTAAAACAATGAAGATTGGACTAGTAAATAAAAAAATTACAACACAAAAACTCAATGATTTATTGAAAAGTGTAAGTAAAATGAAATAAAAAAAAATATTGTTAATAAATGAATACTTGTGTTAATATTATTCCATATCAAAATAATTGTATATCACAGTTATACATAATTGATGCTAATAATAAATATAATGGAGGATGTAGATGTGTCATAATGGATCCGTCTTTATTAAAATTAATTTCTATTGTAATTTTTATTGTAATTGCAATTCTTATATTTTATGCAATATATTTAGATACACAAAAAAGGGTAATTGAAAATGAATGTAAAAAGATTAACAAAAAAAAAATATTAAAAATATTTAGGATTTTTTCTATTGCATTAAATGAATAATTGTAAAAACAATTTTGATAAAAATAATCAATTATCAAAAATAGATTTTATTATTTCAAATGGAATAGATAAAATAATGCAAAATGAATACATTTCAATGGTACTAATTATTATTCTATTAATAATGTTTTTTTATAATTTGATAAGACAATTAAATACAAGACTACAATTATTTTAAACATAGGTTTCGACCTAGTCAAAACATATTAGTAAATTTTTAATAATATTTTTTAGTTAAATAAATGAAAGAAGAAAAAGGTATCGAATCTTATGACTTTTATGAACATTTGCCATCTAATTCTACACTATTAAATGAATATGGAAGACCAATAGAAATAAATATTAATAATCAAGACATTAAAACGTTACCATCAAAAAGTTTACTTAATATTAGAGGTCAAATTATTGCTAAAGATAAAGATGGTAAAATATTAGATAAACTTAATCCTGATAAAATAAATTTTGTGAATAATGGTATAATAAATCTGTTTAGTAAAATTACATATTTTATTAATTCAGTTGAAATTGATAAAATTGAAAATCCTGGAATAACAACAACAATTAAAGGCTTAGCATCATTTTCTAATGATTTATCATTAAATAATGCTGGTTGGCAAATTGTAAATAAAGGTAGTGTTTGTAATAAGAAAGGTTATTTTTCTGTTAGCATTCCATTGTGTATATTAATTGGGTTTTTTGATGATTACAAAAATTTCATTTTTAGAATTAATCAAAAATTAGAATTAATAAGATCAAATGATGATACAAATTGTTTAATTATTGATAGTAGTTTAAGTGATCATACTTTTTCTATTGATATTAATCAAATTATATGGAGAATGCCTCATGTTAAATTTTCAGTTGAAGTTGATCATGAAATTAATAAAAAAATTTCAAATAATACAAACTTTCAAATGTATTTTAGAAATTGGAGATACTATTGTACTACTGCAATTCCAGCTGTAAAGACTTATACCTGGAATATAACATCATCTAGTGCTAAACCTAGATATTTTCTTATTGCATTTCAAACATTAAGAAATCAGAATAATTATAAAGACAATAGTAAATTTGACCATTGTAATTTAGAAAATGTTGTAGTTAAATTAAATACAAATAGATATCCAAACTATGATATGCAACTATCTATTAATCAAAATAAATTTGATACATTATATAATATGTTTCTAGATTTTAAAAATTCATATTATGGTTCTAGTATAAATAATTTACCAATAGTTAATTATGATACATTTTTAAAAGAATATCCAATAATATGCATTGATACATCTAAACAGAATGAGGTAATTAAAGAGGCTGCTATTGATATTAAAATTGAATTTAAATGGACAGAAGATTTTCCATCAAATACAGTCGTTCACTGTTTAATTATTAGTGATGATAGTTATTCATATAATCCACTAACAAATCAAGTGATGCATGTTTGACTTGTTTTTTTTTAAATTTTTATAAAATTAAAATTAACTAAAAATTAATTGAAATAAATATGTAATTAATTATATTAATAGATTAAAAAAATTTATCTAAAATTCTAAATTATGGATGGTCATTTAAAAGTTACTAAATTAGATAATAAAATTAAATTAACTATTCAAAATTTTGATACTCATAAACCAATAAAAAGATTAAATGAAATATTTCCGAATATTATTAGAGCAATTATTTGTGGACCAAGTAATTGCGGAAAAACAAATGTATTATTAAATATATTATCAAAGATTTATTATTCTGATATAATAATTTGTTCAAAAACTTGCTATCAAGAAAAATATAAATTTTTGGAAGATATGATAATTCAATTCAATAAATTGTGTGTTAAAAATGATTTGGAATCTAAAGATATAAAATGTTTATCAATTCAATCTCTACCAACACCTGAAAATATTAAACAATATTCTGTAATAATATTTGATGATATCTCTACAGAACAACAAGATAATATTTCCAATTATTTTGCTTATGGTAGACACAATAACATTTCTTGTTTTTATTTATGTCAAACATATTCAAAAATACCTAAACAATTGATAAGAGATAATGCAAACTATATAATTTTATTTAAACAAGATAAGACTAATCTGAAACACATATTTAATGACCATTGTAATGATATTGATTATGATATTTTAAAAAATATGTGTATTCAATGTTGGAAAGAACAGTTTGGATTTTTAGTAATAGATAAAGAACAAGAAACAAATGATGGTAGATATAAAAAAATGTTTGAATTTTTCTTTACAGTATAAAAAATGTTTGAATTATAAAAAATGTTTAAATTTTTGTTGAATAATATTTTTTATCAATTCCATTTATTTTGGAAATCTTTATATTTTTCATTTTTTTCATCAAAAACTATATCTAATATTTTTCTATATTTATATAATCCATCAATGGTGGGCAGCAGATTTACTAATTATGACAACAGTTAATGTTAGAATTAATAGAGGATACAAATATATGCTTAATGTAATTGATACATTTTCTAAATTTGCTTATATAGAACCATTAAAAAAGAAAGATGGAAAAACAACTTCTGAAGCATTTTTAAATATTATTAAAAAAGCAGGTTGTGCACCAAAATTACTTCATACAGATTCTGGTAAAGAATTTTTAAATAAACATTTCCAAGAAGTTTTAGATAAATACAATATTAACATGTATCAAACATTTAGTGAAAAGAAATCATCAATTGTAGAAAGATTTAATAGAGCCATTAATGAAAAACTAAAAATACGATTTGAAATTCAGAAAAATACTAATTGGATTGATGTAATTGATAAAATATTATATGAATATAATTACAAAGATGTACATAGAACTATTGGTATGAAACCTTGTGAAGTAAATGAAAAAAATGAACAATTAATTTTTGATAATTGTTTTAAAATTAATAGAAACAATTTAGAAAAACCAGTTTTTAAAATTGGAGAAAAAGTAAGAATTCAATCACATAAAAAACAATTTGAAAACAAATATAAAAATAATTGGACTCGAGAAATATTTTATATTAGTAAAATTTATCCATCTAATCCAATAACATATTTAATAAGAGATTTAAGTTATGAACCAATATTGGGTAAATTTTATAAATTTGAACTTCAAAGAGTTCAAATTTGAAGTTTCAATTATTTTGCGTCCACCCTCTTCTAACGCTAAATACATACTGCACTTGTAACCATGTTTGACAAAGTCAAACGGTTTCGACAGAGTCGAAACATGTGTTGATGTATAAAAGCTTATCAAATATTATGCTTATCTTGCAGTTTGTGACTCATGTTGACTCCGTCAACGGTTCACAAAGTGAACATATTCAACAGTATTTCATTTTTTTTGGTTTGTGCTTATGCTTATTCTATTTATAGATTGTGAGCAATGTTGATAAGATCAGCATTGCTTGCTTTGCATACTACTCAGCTGTAATTGCATTACTTTAGAATATGATGTTTAGATGAGTTGGTTAAGCAGTTGGAATTATAACAATAATTTTGTTGCAAGTTCAAATCTGACTCAAAGACTCTTGTTTTGAGGAGTTCGTCGTTTTTTTTGAAAGGTACTTTAAAAAATAAATGTATCCTTTTTTGTTTTTTTTTTTTTTTTGAATAGATTACTTTAAATATTTTGTAATAAATATTTAAAATTATCATCGACCCAACTCAAAATTTTTAACTTTTTTTTTTTATTTTTGTTTGAATAGATTACTTTAAATATTTTGTAATCAATATTTAAAATTATCAATCAATAATAATCGACCCAACTCAAAATTTTTAACTTTTTTTTTTATTTTTGTTTGAATAGATTACTTTAAATATTTTGTAATCAATATTTAAAATTATCATCGACCCAACTCAAAATTTTTAACTTTTTTTTTTATTTTTGTTTGAATAGATTACTTTAAATATTTTGTAATCAATATTTAAAATTATCATCGACCCAACTCAAAATTTTTAACTTTTTTTTTATTTTTGTTTGAATAGATTACTTTAAATATTTTGTAATCAATATTTAAAATTATCAATCAATAATAATCGACCCAACTCAAAATTTTTAACTTTTTTTTTTATTTTTGTTTGAATAGATTACTTTAAATATTTTGTAATCAATATTTTAACATTTTTTCACTTAATAGACATCGACCCAACTCAAAATTTTAACTGTACCAACCTAAATATTGATTACTAGTACATCAAAAATAGATATCTTTAATATCTTAAAAATATTAACTACGAGTAACTATAATTTAGGGGTGGACTAAATCGACCCAACTCAAAATTTTTAACTTTTTTTTTGAGATAATATAAGCTAAAAAAATGAGTTAAATGTTAAAAAATGTTAAAATTTTGAGTAACTGTAAGTTAAAAAAATGAGTTAAATGGTAAAAATGTTAAATTTTTGAGTTAAAATGATAAAAATATTAAAATTTTAATATTTTTGATATTGCGTTGTATTCCGGAATATACATACTACTTCTGAATGTTGAATTTCTGACTGGATTTTCCCACAATGGAATCTCTATTCGCTCTTGAGTACCAATAGGGCGACTCCATGGCAAGTGATACAAGTATTTTGTCGTATTTTGGACATTGTCATCGATTTTTCTGAACATTACTTTATTGTGTGAGTACAATAAAAAATAAATTGACATAATTTTGGAAAAATATATATTATTTTTAGATTTATTCAATGTTGATAATTTTTGTAAAGGATTTCTTAAACTAAAATATTTCCGGTTCGTTTCAAAATTTATATGTACATATATATTATATATATGTATATATATTTATAAAATTTTCAATTTTTTTTTAATTTTTCAGATAAAAAATATTATTCTTAAACAATGCAGAAAACTTATGGAAAAAATATCTACGTTGCAAAAAAATTATTTATTTTGCCGAAAATTTTTAAGAACATTATACATATACATTTATATAAATTTAAAACCTTTTTCAACTTTTCAGATAAAAAAATTTTTTTTGGAAAAATTCTTCCGGAATTTTTTTTTTTTTGTTTTATGCCGAAAACGTATGGAAAAAATGGTTTGGAAAAAAATTTTTTTTTTTATTATTATTTATTTTGCCGAAAATTTTTAAGAACATCCTTTTTTTGTATGATCTCAAAAATTGTTCCCAAAATTTGCGTGCAATAAAATAATTTTCTTTTCAAAAAGCTATTTTTATATAGTATATTTTATGCTAATAAATATAATAAGAAGAAATTTATCAAAATGAAAAAGGAGTTTGGATAAAAGCTATTTTTTTTCTAAGAAAACTTATAGAAAATAATTTAATCTTTTAGTTGAAAATTTTTAAGAAGATTTTTTTTCTAAATTTTTTATTTTATTTTTTTATTAGTGGCTTAGACTGTCCTCAGTAATCCCTGCTAGTTTCATAATAGGATCACAGATATTTATCTCAAAAATTTTATGCAAATAAAATAATTTTATTTTCAGAAATTTTTCTTTTCAATTTTTTTAAGAATTTTTATGCTGCATAATTGGAGAAAGAGACATTTCTAAAACTAAAAAAAGAATCGAAAAAAAATTAATTTTGTTTAACAGGAATTTATGGAGGAATGTTTTGGCAAAATATTAAAGTTTTTTCCTGAAAATTTTTAGAAAAATTTTTGTTTTTCATTTTGTCAGAAACACCCCTTCTGGATTTTTGTTTTTATAAGCCTTAGACTGTGCACAGTAATCCCTGCATGTTTCATAATAGGATCAAAAACTTTTCCTTAAAAATTGTGGGAATAAAATAATTTTTTTTCAAAAAATTTTTGATTTTATAAATTATGTTTTATGCTAAAAAACTGAAGAAAGAAAATTTTTAAAAATTGAAATGAATTGAAAAAAATTGCCGAAAATTTATTAAAAAACTTTTTTGGAAAAAAATTTAAGTTTGTTGCTGATGATTTTTGGGGAAAACTTTTTTTTTTTTGTAAAGAATTGAAAAATTAAGTTTTGTCTTGCCCAAAACGTATAAAACAAATGTAAGTTTTTTGCTGAACATTTTTGAGAAAAATCTTTTTTTTTTTTGTTATTTTTGAAGGAGATATTTTTTATTTTGTATTAACTGCTTAAGCTGCAATTAGTGGTACCGTAGATATAACGCCATAGCAGTAGCCATAACCAAAGCCGCATCATGACAGGATTTGTCGATTAGTCATGCCGTAATCATAAATAGCTGATATTGAAGTAGATTTAATGCAACATTTTCATTTAGTCATAAAAACACGGATAATTTTCCACAAAGTCAATTAATTTTTCCATTAAGTCAATTAATTTTTCGTCGTTCATTTCTAATCAATTTTTTTTTATGGAAACAACAGTAAAGTATTTCGCAGCTGCTTACGGTTACGGGGAAAAACAAAAATTCAAAAAAAAAAACATACGGCTACGGTTATGCTTATGGCGCTATGGAGCGGCACCTATAATCGTTTACGGTGATCCCAAGCTGTTTGCTAGGTTACGGTTACGGCTCAGGTACGGCACCACTAATTGCAGCGTTAGACTCTGCTCAGTAAGCCCTGCAGATTTCATAATTGGATCATAACTAGCAAAAAACATGTTTTCGCAAAAATTATACGCATATAAAATACAATTTTTTTTAATATTCAACTTTCTAAGAATATTTTATGCTTTGAAGATAAATAAATTTATAAAAGTGGTAGGAACAACCGAAGGTATTTCACTTTAAAAAACGTTTAACTTAAAATTTGTTTCCAAAAATAATTTTTAAAACTATATTTTTGTACTAAAAAGTTTCAAAAAACTATTTATAAAAATAACTGAAGATATTAAAGTGAAACATTCATTTAAAAAACTCTATACCAAAATTTTCAACATTGAATAAATCTGAAAATTATTTAATTTTTTTCAACATTTTTTCAGTCGAACTTTTATTATATACGTATATAGTACTTATGAAAATTGTAAAAATAACCGAAGATATTTGACTTTAAAAACTCTAAACTTAAATATCATAGTTTTAAAAAAAATTTTACCAGTATATTTTGTCCTACAAATTGTAACTGTGTATCAAAATGTTCAATATTGAATTAATCTCAAAATCATTAAATTTTTTTAAATTTTTTCTTTCTATTTTTTTATAATATATGTACATACAAAATTGTATATTGTCATCCAAAATTCTTAGACCACTTTATATGGAGTCTTGGCGCAGAATAATCTTTTCAATCAGAGCCTAGTAAACTAAATGCCCACAAAAAGCTTTTTAATGGCAAACTTCGTTCCCTCTTCTGACATAAATTATGTAGGCAAACACATTTTCTTATATTGATATTGCCATTAAAACTTTTTGTGGGGTGCACAGGGATGAATTTGAAAGTACTTTGTGGGGCTTTGTGTCATTTTATTTATATTTGAGATGAGGGTTGGTGAGTGCATAAATTAAAATGCCAAAATCAATGCCTCCTGTCTACTTTATCATTCACTTTTTGTTGTTCTACTTACATATACCTACTATCAATGTATGTGTGTCCCATACCACACATGTATGAAGAATATTACAGTTATAGCAACTATATGCTCCTATTTTGTACCTAGCTGAGGATACCAGAAGTGATTTTAAATATTTCACCCCAAGCTGAGTACAAAGTTGCACAGAATCTGAACACAGGAAATATTGTTCTATTCATGCCCAGCAAGTGCCTAAGTGTAATGTGCATATGTATGTGTGTTCATATACACACATAAGCACATATTTCTCCAAGTAATATCATTAGAACAACAATGGAAACTCCCAAGTTACGTTGCTTCCGGTCGACTGCTTCGAAGTGGAATACCAGTCCCGCGCAAATCACTACAAAACTAACAACAATAATAAAAAAAACCTATAGCGACCGTCAAGTGACGAGGCCAGCAGCTAAGGGCCAAGGTGTTATAGTAACCTCGAAATTTGAGGCTGCACAATTTGTTCTTCTTTCTTGTGCTTTGCTTTTATTTTCGTTTTTTTTTTGTAGTTTTGTTTTCAAAAGCAACTTTGCGTGCAACTTGGGAGTAAGTGCCGTCAGATGGCAGCAAACTGCAAACATATATTAATAATCTATGTATGTATGCGTGTCCTTGCACAATTTATGAAAATACTACCATAAATTTCGCAAAATAGTTAGTAGTCAGCCAAGTTTACGGCCTTCTGTGTGCGTTTGCCGGATATGCGCGCCGTGCCATATGTGATGCCGCTGTCGCCATATTGGCTAACCGCAAGCAAGCGAAACTCCAACTGCACAGAAGAAAATTGTCGTTTTAAATTTGCTAAATTTATTTAATTATTAAAACTAGAAAGGCAGGTAGACAAATTTACTTAATAGAGTTCGAAAGGGTCTGACGTGTTATGGGATTGTACCTCAGATTTGTCATATGTATATCTCGACCAGTGTTTTGATGAATGAAACCAGATGGCATTGCTCTCAATAAGAGCACTGAGTGAGCTCACAGAGAGAAAAGCAACTATTCATGTTTCCCCCGCTGGAGCATTTGGCCTCGATGAAACATCTCCATCCTGTTCTGTTCTTAGCTAGTAGCTTAATTTCGTTCCACGCCTTTCCAGACTCTTAGACTTCCTTCTGAACTATTCTCCTCCTTGACATTTTTGGACGATCAAGCTTGCGAGCACCTTGTGGGTTCCAGGTCAGGGCTTGGCGACAAATTTCACTTGTGTCTTTGCGAAGCGGATGGCCAATCCACCTCCATTTTCTTAGCTTTATCAAGTCAGCTATCGGTTGCATTTTGCACCGCTCGTAAAGCTCGTCATTGCTTATGGTTTTTGGGGCACCATATCTTCAATATCCTGCGCAGATACCTGTTTACGCAGCTTTGAAATTTGTTCACAATCCAGATGTTTGTAAACCAGGTTTCTGAGCCATACAACAGCACCAACAATACATTTAACTTGAAAACTCGGAGCTTTGTGTGCACGTTGAAGTCACTCGATGATCGTATGGAACGAAGGTATGCGAACGCGCCTTTTGCTTTACTTTTTCCGACGGTAGTGTCTAACTTAGCACTATCTTCAGTGACCATGATACTGCCTAAGTATGAAAAAGTCTTTACGTGTAGAGCGAATCTTCATCACCTTAGTTCTTTCGTGGTTCTTTTTCAAACCTGTCCTTAGTGATGTTATCAATAAGTTTTCAACTTTGTTTTGCATATTGGAGTGTTTGACGGATACGAGGCTGATATCATCGGCGTAATTGAGATATTCAAAGTGTTCATGGAAGTTCCAATGAAACCCCTCTTTTTCTCCTCGATGTTGTTACGAGATACGCTATCAAAAGCACAAGTCAACAAACGTTAGTTGGAGGATTGTCTGCCATTCTTTTCATTTTTGTTTCATTCATTTTTATCGACGCAGGAGCAGCTAAAAGCCACATCATCTCATGCAGAAATCAACACCTTTGCAAGTCTTGTGCAAAGAATCGAATTAATTGTGTTAAAAAAAGCAAAGAAAATTGTTCGTTACTTTATTTACTGTTAACTAGTGACAATGTAAGGCGGCCGCCGAAGCCGAATGGGTTGGTGCGTGACTACCTTTCGGAATTCAGAGAGAACTTACGTTCGAATCTTGGTGAAAAACCAAAGAAGCATTTAAAACGGAGTTTCTCTGGAAATTGCTCAAGATACCATGGACCGACCACGTTTCTACTGAAGAAGTGCTGCGAAGAGTTCACGGTGACAGACAAATAATCAAGTGCATCAAACGGCGAAAAACTTCATATTTGGGGCAGATTCTACGAAACCCGAAGTATGACCTGTTGCGACTCATATTGCAGGGCAAGATTGAAGGAAGAAGAGGTATCAGGCGCAAGCAGTTTTCTTGGTCGAGGAACATAAGGCAGTGGGCCGGTATACAACGTGTTGGTCTCTTGGAAGCAGCTAGAGACCGCGAATAATTTTCAAATATAGTCGAAAATTTTAATTAAAAAAAAAATTGTAAAAAAATGTATTCGATTACGAATAGCAAATAAAGAAGAAGAATAGCAGTCGCCCCTCGGCAGGCAATGGCAACCCCCGAATGTATTTCTACCATGAAAAAGCTCCTCATGAAAAATATCTGCCGTTCGGAATCGGCTTGAAACTGTAGGTCCCTCCATTTGTGGAACAACATCCAAGACGCACGCCACAAACAGGAGGAGCTCGGCCAAACTCCCAAAAAGGGTGCATGCGCCAATTAGAGTAGAATGGGGTAAGATAGGTATGGGGGCACAATAGGTAGGTGGGGTTTTCGTCGCACTGTTTTTGCAGAGGTCACTCGTCTTATGTGAATTGAATACGTGGTGGGGAACAACGTTTGCGACTGTCATTTCGGCCGTCACCATTCATTAGTTATCCTAGTTCTGGCGTCGTTTAGTTTTTTGTGAGCTTTTCTCCGACATAGCATTTTTTTTATTCTAAGGTGCAGTGCATTTAATGTATGTAAATATTTGTCAGGTGAGTTTTATTTTACGTAGAAAATAATGCTGAACACGAATAATGTGTTAGTTTTTTGATATTATTGTTTTAAAAAAAAATATCGACACTAACATAAAACATGTGCTTGGGGGCACTATAGGTCAGCCGTCTGGGGGCATTATAGGTCACTACTTTTAATTGAATAAAATAAATTTTAATTGTTTTTGCAGCAAAATGGTGCGTAATTATGTGCGAAAAACGCCGAAACGAAATGAAGAGGATGTAAAAAACGCAATCGCGGCAGTCGGAGATGGCGCTAGTGTTCGATCAGCCTCTAAACAATTTAAAATTCCGTTCGAAACATTACGTGCTCGCGTGATGAATTAAAGAAAAATTCCTAACTTTTATAACATGTGCAGTGTTCATACTCTATAAATAAAAGTTAAAACGTTAATTTCCAAGCCATGTACATTGTTCTTTTCCTCTCACACATAGTGACCTATCGTGCCCCCCGATTTCGAAAATATCGAAAAAAAGTACCTTTGTCTTATTGAATGCAGCTTCCAAAAAATATTTAGCCAAACATAAGTCAGTATAACCAAAATGTTAGCAGATAAATAACCTTTCAAAATCTTGCTTATTTTTCAAAATCAATGCAAAAACACCGTAGCAAGAGCTCTCCAAAAAAATGACCTATCTTACCCCATTCTACTCTATGTATATACAAATATATATATTAGTTACAATGCAAATGGAATAATAAATAAAACAAAAAAAAAAAACAAAATGAATCAACGAAAATGAAGAAAAAAAATGTCTAAAGAAATGTCTCACATGCCTTACTCACACAAAATATAATTTTATACAAAAAACATTTTTAAATTTCCTTCATTTTATACTTTGTTGTGATTTCCATGTCAAACACTTTTATAGATTTATAATAATTTTTCGCATCCTTCAACTCTGATGTCCTTTAAAACCACCACTCAGCTTCAGTGCCGGACACATATTGATTTTCTCATGTGTGAGAAGTAATGTCGCCTGGTGTTATATGAGACACAATAAATACTTTCTGAGTGCATTCTTTCTCTGGCACTTAATAATTTTTCATAGAAAAACATGCATGCGTACATATGTACCTAAACGCAGCCAAGTATGAGCACCTATTCAAATAATAAATTTGGCTTTTATATATGCAAAATGCATGCAAATATGTTTAAACACTCTCCTGCGGGCGCTTTTTATACATAACATACATATATTTACTTGTGTGCATGCGCATGTGTGTGTGATGGCCTGGCATTTGCGTGTCGGTAAGTGATTTTATGTAAATGTAAAGTTAAAGCGTTGCTGCCGGAAGCGGAAATTAATGCAGTTTCCGTTTTATTTCCTCTTACCACAAACCAGCTCGCCACACTAAGCACAAGCACACCCTCGCACACATACAAACACACACAAAATTTCATAAACTGCACTTTGTATGCATTCGGTGCAGACTTTCTGGCCTACACAATGGCATTGGCCTTTTGTTAGTCGCTTGAATGCTGAGGAGCATGAAAACCAGCATATGTACGTATGTATGTTTGTTCACCCCAAAGGATGTATGTATGTGAGTGCAAAAATAACATAGGAACCCTTTCATATATGTGGGTGCGTGCACCCAAAGTGCATATTTGCCTTACATGTCCACATGTGTGCATGTGTGTGTCAGTGTTAGGATAACACATTCACATGTATTTACATGTGTGTGGGTTTTGCTCCTTTTACTCCACTCTGACTTTCCTATTATTTCAACTTAATGTAAATTCTGGCTTAGCATTTGGCCACGATGCAATCAAAGACTCGTTGCCTGACACCGTCACCCAGGCATTTTCCCCGTTACGTACTCCTCCTAGCCCATCTGCTGGAATGTGTTTTCTAAATTTTTTTTTGCTTTTTTTCGTTTTTGGAAACTAAAGAATGAACATGTGTGATTTACGATAACTGAGTGTGGGTAACTGCAGTTTAAAAGTCCCACACACACACACATACATAAATCGTTCCTATATATCACATGGATGTATGTGCATACATATATACTCTTTATGCGCTCATAATTCAAGTTGCTCCTTGTAAGTAACACACGCACACCCTCGCAATTTACCAAGCAGCCTCTCCAACCACTCAAATGGCCACTTTTGTTGTACACTTTGTTGCTGCTTTAGTTTCTAGTTTAGTGGCTTTTACTGTTGTTATTGTCAGTTATTCTGGTTGTTGTTGTTGTTGCACACGTTTTTATACCCAATATTTAATGCTAGTGGGTACATACAACTGGGCTTGGGGGCCACGTTAACGATATATGCAGCACTGCCTACTTGAAATGTAGTACTCTTCCCAATGGCTGATTTCCATTGATTCCTGATCGATCCTTTGCTTGAATTTGCTCAGTTGCTGACAGTAGAGGCATGAATAGTGTTTCATCTACTGCAAGCAACTCCCAGTGGATGATTCCTTTCCAAAACCAATAAAAAATATTTTGCAAAAACCTTCTTAGCGATTAGGCCGAGCCTAGCGATCGATTGGGCTCACTCCCAGTAATTTTACTACCAACTTTTTCGGGCATTTTCCTCGCATGTGAACCACTTTTTCTCCATAGTAGTTACCATCTACTTAAAAAATGATTCGGTTTCGTTGCGTTGCAGCAAAGAACCCCGGATGTCTATTCAACTCAAAAGATTCAAAAATGTTTTCTGGCTAATATTCTGTTATTGGGCAATGGAATAAATCGCCTAATCGGCCAAAACAGGAAAAACGCCACGTCAACTGGTTTTTAAAAAACTCCACCGTTGTCTACTGTTCGTGTGAGCTTTTTTCATCCATCTGGAGGCGGTAATAATCAAGACTCAAATCTCTGTTTCTCTCTTTTTGGGTGTTTGGCAGAGCTCCTTCTCCTATTTGTGTTATGCGCCTTGATGTTTCCACAAATGGAGGGACCTACAGTTTTAAGCCGAATCCGAACTGCAGATGGGTTTTTATGAGGAGCTTTTTCATGGCCGAAATACACTCAGAGGTTTGCCATTGCCAACCGAGGAGCGACTGCCATTACAAAAAACGTTTTCTATCAATCAGTGTTCCATGCCCCGGATTTCGAACCTGTGCATTTCCGAATGGCAGTCACACAGCACCCCGTTCGGCTACGGCGCCGTCTTAAAACAATAACTCATTCAAAATTGTTTGTTGTGGTCACCAGCTACAATTGAGGTGGTGCCATTGGTGTTTTACTTTTTCACTACAAATACCGCACCAAACAGTCATTGAGTGAATGCCATCGCCTCATAAAGATTGTTCGTGTTCCAACCAAAAAATTGATGTATACCGTTTTAGTGGAAAGGTGCTTCTTCGCTCATTTTAATTTCGGATAAGAAATCATCGACTTCTGGCAGCAGGTTCAAACAGAGTATGGCAGTAAGCTAGCTTTTACTTCGTGTTCAAGAGACATCTTCAGCCTTTTTTACCAAAATGCTGCCCAACGAAAGTCTACTGATACTTTGGACGTTTCGGGCCCATCAGCGGTATTCGGCCGAACTTAATGTATGAGGCGATTTACTTTGTGTATTATCCTTAGCGAATCCACCCGAGACTTGGTGTCTCTCATTACAACAGTTGCTTTCACAGGTCGGTTGAGACCCAGCAGGGACATGAAATGCCGCACATCTCCCTACCAGATGCCTGAGCCATTTCACCTTAAGGTAATCAGGTTGCTGGTCAGTGTGACATTGAAAAGAATTGTGGGACAAACGAACTAGCGGAATTCGCCAGGAAACTGCCTATTAAGTACACAGCCAATGGTATTCTTGTATCATCACCCTGGCAACCAAGGAAGCTATTTCTTTTTGAGAAATTTGAAAGAATAACAAACGAAATATGGCAATGGCAATTGTGGGCGAGTCTTGATGCTAAACGCATAGAATCCCTGCTGAGCCAAAGTAAACGCAGTCTTAGCACACTTATTTCAATGATCACGGGGAAGTGTATGCAGAGGCTAGGCGCGCAAACACATTACTTCTGCAGAAGCTGGCAAGATGAAGAAGTGAAGGAGACGATTGTACATCTCCTGGGCTTCTGTTCTGTTCTAACCAGACGTATATTCACCACTTTATGTAAACAATTCTTCAATGAGTTGCAAAGATCGCATTACGGTGGAAATCAGGGATCTTCTAAGGTATCTTCATGGTTCACATTGGTTTTAGGAGAGATATTGAGAGATTTCATTGACTTGTTGGAAAATGCAACCTTGCCCAAGACCCAATCATTCTATTTTTTTTTTTTGTCGGGAAAACTAGCAAGTGCAGCACTCAGACATTAATTAAGTCCATTGTACTACACTTGGATTACCTTTTAATTTTCTTCAAATCTACCCGATCTCCGAAGAAATCTGAGCAGGTCTTGTGGTGCCAAGGAGCCAAGGTGGTAGCTTGTGAACACGTCAGTGCTAAGGACCTCAAATCTGACTTGATCGAAGGTGGGGCAGACGCACAGGAAGTGGTCCGCCGTCTCATTCTCCTCTTCACAAACTGGGCAGAGTACACTGTCTGAGATGCCCACCCTTTCCATGTGCTTCGCCCACAGGAAGTGGTCCGTCAGTCGATCGGACATGACACTTAACATCAGTTTAGTGCATCTGCAGCCCCTCTCAGCCTGCCAAGCCCGCTTGTGGGTTGTAACACAGTACCCCATTTGCTAACCGTGGCTTTGATAGCCGCAGAAGGGATAGGCAAAACGGGCTCTGTGCCAAAGAAGTTGGCATCAAGCCCACCTTAGCTAAGGAATCAAAGGCCTTGCTACCCACGATACCCACGAGTCCCGTGACCCATATTAGCATCAGGCTTTTATGTCTACCGACATAGTTCAGCCTAGATTTATAGGACTCGACTACCCCTGATGAGGTTGGGGGGCTGTCTAAGGGCACGAGCGCAGCTCATCAATCATTCTACTGATGGCCTCAAATGTTGTTCCAAATGTTTTTATATTTATACCAGTCCACAGTATCTTCAACAAAGGTCATCTTTCTAATGCCAGATGCAGCTGAAGCTCCCCAAACGACTACGCTACCTCCGCCATACTTGACAGTAGGTATAAAATTTTTCATTTCCATATCCGCATTTTTTCTCCTCCATCACTTCCAAATATATTGAACTTCGATTCGTCAGTGAAAACAACTTTAGACCAGAAATCCATGCCTTTGTCAATACCTACATATGCGCCCGTCAAGCCAAAGGCGAAATCAGAGAATTTTTACGTGGTTTCCTGCTAAAATATCCGCTAGTATTAAAATGTATTTTAATAGTTCTTAGATGAACACTTTTCCCGGTAGTATCGACGATATGTTAGGTCAATTTCAAAGCAAAAACTCTCTGATTTTTGACGACTTAAAGCTCGTTAGATCTCTTCTGGACAGCTTCGTTGGGCGGCCGGTTGACTTTTTATTTTCATTCAAATGTGTTGATCCTTTTTTCGAGCTGATTATTTTATCCACTTGACAAGACCAGCGACAAACCACGAAATAAATAATCACAACAGAAATTTTCGATCAACGGTAGTTTACAGCTACTTTTTCAATGCCTGCTTTGCTTGAGTGAACCAAATCAAATAGTACCAGATATTTTAGTTTTTATAAGTTACTGAATAATTATGAATTCTGAAAAAATTAGCAGTTTTCGAAGTGAACTTCTTAGGCGTCGATGGACGAGCGAGAATGGAGAGTAAAATTTCAAGGGCATTTTCGTTCCGCGAGAGAGAAAAAAGATGTAACGTAGAGGAAAAGGAGAGAGAGAGCTATACCTTATATATATATCTTAGATACATTTTAAGCTATTTTTCCCGAGTTTTTCCTTGTGGTTGCTAATTTTTAGGGAAAAATAACACTGCCTACTTTTTGGTGCTTGTTTGTTGGTGCAAACTTGTAGGAAATATATTTTTGGTGCCTACTTTTTGGCGTTATATATCCTTGGTGCCTACTGTTTGAGGCGTTTTTTGGTCCCAATTTTTTGGCTTTTTTTTGGTAAAGGCACCAATAGCGCTTATTTCCGTTTCCTGGCTAGTGCTTGTGCGTACTTTTAAGTACTATCCATTCCGGCGACTCACCTTGCGGTAATGTGTGCCGTTGCTGCGGTCCTGGAATAGCTGCGTTTGTGCGGGTGATAAACGCGCGGAGTAGTGCGCGTTGTTGCCACGGTTTGTGTATGGTGTTTACCTACACCGGTCGACCCTTCTCCGTTTTTTGCAAAGTTTGTCTATTTTTATTCTCTGCAGATGTTGTGAATTTATTTAGATATATACTCGTATTCTTTCCTTCTCTCTCTCTCTCACTCCCTATCGGGTCTCTCTCTCTCTCATTCTCTATCGGGTCTCTCTCTCTTTCTTTGTCTGCCTTTAAAGTTTCACTTCTGTTATGTGTACTAAGCTACACGCACTTTTTTCAATTATTGTATGCCTTCCCGGAAATAAGAAAATATGCTGCTGTATGTAACTTTCGTCCCTCACTGTACGTGCACTGGGCATAAAACGGTCTGTAACAACTGAACCTGGAAGTCTGTATATGTAACATTGTTTTAGCTGCTCATTTAACGGTACAAATGTACATATGCATGCACTTACTTCTAAATAGGAAAAATGGTTAGTCGCCCCTTATCTCTTCTCTCTGCCTCTCAACCCCTTTCATTCCTTTCATCTCTAGTCACATTTATTAGGATTGCATCCAACTCTGCTGCGGCAAAAGTCCTACCAACAAACCAATGGTAACTAAATCTAAAGCAACAGCAACAACTACAACTCCTACAGTGGCAATTTCCATATGTGAAAGTGCATTTGGTTTTAGGCAGCCGTGAAAATGGCAGTGTTGCATTTCGTTTTGGCAATTTTTCTTATGCTTCCTCTGCATTAACTGCAACTACGAATAGCAAAAAAATACCAACAACTCACATTAACACATTACAAATTTTGCACCAACTCTGTTGGCTGAAACGCTCTAAAGGCTTTGGCTGGAAATTTCTATGCGTTTTGTAGAAAGGTTTTTCCTGTTCGACAAAACGTAGGAAGTAAATATGCAAAAATGGGAGGCGGCGGCGACTGTTCCAAGACTAATTGCAGGACATTTTTTTGCATTAACTTAATTAAATTGCCAGATTATGCCACAACAACAAAGCAGTAGGAGCCGCACCAGCTGGAACCACAAAACTGATGGCATCTCATTTGTATATTGAGGCTTATGCATTAACGAGCAAGTATTACCAAGTCCGAAATATGTATATGCATGTGCGTATGTATGAGGCAGTAGTACCATTGTCTCTGTGTTCTTTATTAACACTGATAAGTAGTCGCACACACACACACAATGGCCACATAGCGGCTAACAAACGCATTTGAATTTCTGAATTTGCATGCGAATCTATGTTAGGATTTTACTCGCAATGGGGCTGTGCGTGGATGAGTGATTCGAAGGGAGGGTATTCCTCATTTGCATACGGTAAGTGGGGTATTTGAATAGAAAGTTAGGCGATTGACTAAATGGAAATGCAATGCAAATGCTGAAAGGATAATTTAAATAAAAAATTAAATGTCTAGTTAAATGCTGGTTGTGTAGAAAAAGATGTTGCCTGAGGTAAAACACATTGAGGCTGCTATGATAAAAGCCGTAAAAATTGTTAATTGACTTGCTAACTGCTGTAGCTTTATCACAACACAACTTTTGCTGTCAATTGGATAGCGAAATGATTTTGCAAAGAACTTTCTAGAATAACCACTTTCTATAAATTTAAAACATTTTTTTATTGGTAGCACCGGAAGAAATAAGCACTGCCGCTTGCTAAATCTGATCTTTTCAGATTACGCAGTATCGCTCGTATCTCAACAGACTGTGGCGTTTAATATACACTCGCTCGTCTTTATTTTAGATTGCAATATTCCAATATAACTGAACGTAACTGCACAAATATTTTTGTATATTTACTATTCATATTTTAATCACTATGAATAATATTTTCTTTTCTACGTGAATACGTACATAAGTACAGAGATTTTGACATACATTCATAATTGGTATTCCTACTAACTCAATTCCGCCGCTAAGCATTAATCCAAGTGAAATAAAAATTTGAGTTTTAAGTTGACTTTCGAACGAATACGGAGTTTTAATTTTGGACGTGGAGACGGGTGAGGTAACCAAAGAGGTGGCCCAGCTTTAATAAGTTGAATTATACACTCGAAAAAGATTTTGCGCAAATTATGCCATCTTATAAAGGACAGTGACGCTACTTCCAACAGACACAACAATAGAATAACGCAACGAAAACGACTGGATGAACATCACATTTCCGAGTCAACACAGTTTCCCGGCGAAATCTTTCGGGTAGGCCCACTCTTTTCTGAAAAGAACAGTCAGACCTCTACTTCATTCAACCAACCAAACGAAATACAACCGAGTTATCTCATCGCTTGAAGTCCAGTACCTAATAGCAGTGGGTACAATCGTTCGTATTCCTCCAGCCAGAGTCAAGTTCGAAGCCGTAAAAGCCGCACTAATTTCGGAATTCACCGACTCAGACCAGAAAAAGTTACGCAGACTAGTAAAAGAGATTAATTAAGGGGTTACATACATCCAGCAGCGTCGAAAATGCGCTAAAAGAAAAACAGTTTTTAGAAATAAATATATTATAAAAAAAATTACAGACATTGTTCATTAGTACTTAAACTTTACAAAAAAATGTATTTTAACTTTTCTTTACAAAAATTACAATAGTATATAAAAAATCGCGTGACCCAAAGTATAATGAAAAAAGTTGCTCCACGGCCCGCATCCTTTCTCCTTTCCCAGCTTTGAAACCTTTCCCAACTGAACCAGGTACCTGTGAACTGTTCCATGCGATGAATTTAACCTCTGAGCTATCATATCGACTGTAAAATTTGGCTCAGCTTCCACGAGTTGGAGCAAGGCGTCGGAGTTAAAGACTTCAGGGCGACTAGCGCGCGAGGCATTCTCCACCTGGCAGTTACCACTTCAGAATTTTGAAAACCACTTTTGCGTAGTCCTTACACTCACGGTATCCTCTCCGTGAACAGTGTTTATTTCTGCAGCAGAAGTTGTTGCATTTTTACCACTTTTATGAAAAAAATACAAAATATGCCTCTTATACGCTTTCGAAGATTCCATTTTATTTTTTGACAACACGTTCTTCTATCCGCGATTAAAATCACTTGTTGAATGCAGAATATATCAAAGAAAATATAAATAGTTCCGTTATATTCCGCTAATAATTTTTTGTATGGAAAAATCGTACAAAAGTGATATTATGGGTAAAATACGTACGAACTTATGGACTGACCTGATATGTTTATAAAATTTTTTCATAAAAATATCAAAAATCAAATCTATAGAGAAAACACTTTCGAATACTTAAAAAAACCGCATCAAAAAATATTAAAAATTCTATGAGTTATCATGCGGACCGTGCCGGAAAAAGTGTGATAGTTTCGAGAAAAACGAATTTAAGTTTGAGATACAGGAGCGCGCGGACCGCTCTCTACCTAGTCAATGGGCTGTAGAAACTATAATATTGGGAATTTCCGCATGAAAATTTTACAGTATATCCGTACTATTCTTTCGAAATATCAAAAAATATCTTTTTTTTTAATTCTGGACGTATGTAACCCCTTAAGAGACCTGAAACCGTCTCAGCAGCAGTGCAAAGCAGCACGCATTCATTTGCTGCAGAGATATATGTCCTACGAAAGGAAATGACCGAACTAAATTTTAACAGGCACGCCCGTCAACACTCTCGTGATCGAGCCCGTGATGGTAGCTAAGGTAAAATACGTTTTCTATTGCGTCGATAGATTCGGTGACAAGGATAAAAAATGCGTCGAACCCTATACATTTAAAAAGCTCTCGCCATCCTCCTCGGAAAACTAACTGGTCTGTCACACACGACGCGCCAAGCAGACGTAAGGAGAAACCGTCATTTATACGTTACTGATCGGATTGGGAGTTTGTCATACCTGACGTATCAAGGCCAATATTAGGTGCAGATTCCTTGTTCGAATATAATCTGCTAATCGACGTGCGTAAACAAAAGCAATAAAATAATAAATCGAATTATAAAGTGTATATTTGAAGAGTCTCAAAAATCGCGTATATTTTGGATTTTTTTTGTTTTTGCTTACTGTGTTGGACTCTTCCTTTTTCAGCTTTTTAATCAAAGTTTATAAGAAACTTCTGGGTATGGACCGTAAACAATGCAATTTTATTGAAGCATATTTCAAAAAGCGAAGAATTTAATAAATAGAAGATTTGAAATGTTTCAAAAATCGCGTTAATTTTGATTGTCTTTGTTTTCTTGTTTGAGGTGTTGGACTCTTCCTTCATATAAAAAGTGTGCTTTTGTGTGTTGCAACTAAAAAAATTGTTTTTGACAATCAAAATCAATGCGATTTTAAAACACCTCACACCTGAACTTTATTATACCGCAATTTAATGAGCTATAAAACTGCATACCCAAAGGTTAGGTTAGGTTAGGTTAAAGGGCTGCCCTAGCTTAAGGCACACTTGGACAAACATTAAAAATTCGTCCGTTGTGATGCCATACATGGGAGAGGAGACAGGAGAAGGTAAGGAAGAAGAAGCCTTGGGATTAGTGATGATGATGACTATGCATTTTACGACGACGCCGACGGTTGCTGATTTTCGTTCGTAGTTAGCCGCAACAAGCTACTGATGAACTTCACCAAATTTGTGATATTTAGACCCGTTATATCCGTAGGCGTAGCGAAAGATGTAGCCCAGATGTCTACATCTTTGCCAGACGAGAGCAGGGCAGCTGAGAAGAAGGTGTTGAGATGATTCCACCTCGTCCACCAGACCGCTTTTACAGAACGGACTTGAGGCAATCCCAAGTCTCACGGCATGAACACCTAACGGACAATGTCCGGTATGGATACCCACCAAATTTGAGCGCTGGGGCTTTGCTAGCATATCCAAAAGTTTTCTAAAAATTCTCGTAAAAAAGGTGGAAATTTTAATTAAAATGTGATGAAATTTTCTGAATTTTGTGCAAAGCTTGGAGCTTTGCTTCATATGATTTATGTGAAAGAATTGAGCATATTTTTATTGAAAATTAGACAAAATTAAATTTAAAAAATGATATATCAAAATTTATTAATACAAGGGCTGCCTACCGAAAAATTTATACTATCGTAAATGGCGTCATACATCAATCCAAATTTTTGTAAGCATAAAGATATTTACAAAGTGGCGCAAAATTAATCACCCTATCCGAAGAATGACGCCATTTAACAATCATATTTGACACTTGTGAGCTAGACAGACATATAAACAGACATGCAACGCGTAAAGCTCAAAAATAGAGACTTCTATCACTCAAACCTATTTTTTTTGTATTTAATAAAAAAATTATTTAAAAACAAAATTAATAATCAATTTTGCATCACCTTGTAGACGGTCGATTAATTTTTGTTGGAGTTGAAATTTTTAATTCTTTTGCATCATTCAACAGAATAATGCGCAAACAAAAACTCTTTCTTATCAGCAAGAAATACATATATTGTTAAATTTTTGTTAAAGCTTGAGGAAAATTAATAATTTTGGTAATCCTGTAACATTATTTTTCAGTAGAACAAACAGCCGACGCAAGATATTTCGAGTACATCGCGCATTTTCATGAAGTCGAGCATGCATGTGAGCGATGTGCCCAAGAATTGAAAATTAGCAAAAAAGAAAATCTTTTATGATTTCACTTTTTTCTAATACTTAATAAGTTACCCACATACAAAGAACCGCAAAATTAATCATTCAATTTTGTTCTTGAATAATTTGAACTAGGAGAATTCATAAATGCCTGGAAAGTAATCCACGGTTTCAAAATTATTTGAATTAACAGTGAAAGAAAAAATGTATTTTGCAGTTAATCCTTTTATTTCAGCAGACCAACACGGCTTCATGAAAGGTAGATCTACTGTTTCAAATCTTGCAGTTGACACTGTTTACTCAAACTTTTCAAAAGCATTTGATAAGGTTAATCACAAATTGGATTAAGTCCTATTTCTTCTCTCGGAATTGTCTCGTTAATGTTGATGGAGCGTCATGTATTTATTTTAATGCGTCGTCTTACTTTTTATACTTTTTGTTAATGAAATTTCTAGTTGTTTTAATAACACAAATTTTCTCTTGTATACCGATGATTTAAAGATATACCCGTGGATTGCAAGACTCTCTAAACCTTCAATCTGATTTAGATAACATTGTTGCTTGGTGTAAAGTTAGTTTTAAATATAAGCTAGTGTTTTTAAATTCTTTGTTCTACATTTTTGTTCTCTTATACTCACTTCCTGTCACATTTGTGCTTCTAGTTTATCCAATCGAAGCGAAATTATTGATCTTTAATTATAAATTATCTTTTCAGAAACATTTAAATTACACCATTTCTTAGTCTCATTCCGTACTTGCGTTTTAGTTTGGACTTTGTTGATCCATATACTCTAAAGTTGTTATATACATCTCTGGTGCGTTCGAAGTTGGGATACGACGTCTTTATTTGGAGACCATATTATGCTTGTCATATTAGTACCTGTAGGCTTAAACGTGTCCAGAAAGATTTTGTACGATTTCATTGATGCAATTCCATCCTATAAAAGTCGGTGCTTGCTCATAAATCTAAAATCACTAGAAGGAGTATTCTCTCCATTACTTTCCTTTTTGATTTGATAAATGGAGTTATTGACTCCCCATTGCTACTCGAGAAAATCAATTTCAATATTCCTTAGCGAAGTTTACGGAATCATGATTTTTTCTGGTTAGGGATGGTAAGTACTAATTATGCTCTGGGAGAATTTAACTCGCTTTCAATCATACTAGCCTAGATTTTTCTTCCACAAAAAAACCACTTCAAATTGGTACTAAATGAACTAAATGAATTCTTGAACTAAATTCTTAGTATTATCTAATAATCTTTCTCTGTAAATTATAAGAAATGTTATCTTTTTCTTTCACTCATTACAATTGAAACTAGTAAATTATAAGTTTAATTTTACTTTGATTAATTTATTTAGCATTAATCTGTTTTCAGAGTCTGTAAGAAATATTGTATTTTTTATATTATTAATTAAATAAGTAATAAATACAAAAATGATTTTCACTGATGGAAATCGCTTTTTTTTGCCTTTACGCGCTCCACCGCTTGTCTATTGCGTTAAGTCCCAGTATGAAAAATTGTTTTTAATTCTATATAAATTATATTACATAGGCATATCAGTATAAAATGAAGGAGAATGTCAAAAGAGTTCAAAAATATTTTTTCTTCTTTACAATCCTTGCCAAAATGTGCTACAAATTTTGCTTGAAATTTTCGTCCTTCAATTTCCCTAAAAATTTTCATAGGATTTATTTATTAATAGATTAATTTTTTTTTTTTTATAGGAGCATTTATGGGTTAGTTAATATTATTTATACAACTATCAACAAAATTCGTTTTAAAAATACATTATATTTAGATACTGGATAAATTTTTTTAACAGCTAAGTGATGTTTCTAAGATTTTGATTTTTAAATAAAAGGTCGATCGGTCTTTTTTCGTTGCAGTCGACGAGCTCGCATGAGTTCTTTTGCAGTACTTCCTGCTTTACTTCTTCGTCGCAGGGGGTTTCTATCGTTGCCTGGTGCTTTCTGCTGACCTTTGTTATTTCTTCTTTGATTGTGGTAATGTCCAGTTCTCCGTGTAAGTCGTGATTTGAGATATATCGGGATGCACCAGTTATTATTCTTAAAACTTTAGATTGCTGTCTTTGTATAATATTAGTGTTCGAATTTCTAGCTGTTCCCCATAGTTGTATTCCATAAGTCCATATAGGTTTTACAATTGTTTTGTAGATTAAAACTTTATTGTACAGTCGAACTTCCATATAGTGAATTCGCACGGGACCTGAAAATCACTTCACTATATAGAAACTTCATTATAAAGAAACATTGATTTTTTATGTAATTTTATTTAAAATAATCAGTGAGTTTGGTTTGAATTACAGTCTTCCATTTTTCATTTTCAATAAAAGCTTCCAAATCATGTAGAGAGTAGAAAACATTAATCGGCACGTCACTCCTCATTTCCACAAAGGTTCTAATTACGCTAATGGATGAAGCAGCTTGTATCAACGTAGGTAATGCCTCCTCAGTTTCTGCCAATTCTTCAACGGTCAAATCGTGTTCATCGTTATCTGAAATAATATTTACATATTAAATTTTCGTTTGACTATAAAAAGATAAATGTTTACCAGGTTCAGCTGGAACTCCGCGACTTTCAAAAATGCTGTTGAGAATATCTTCTTCGCATGGGTTGTCCCAAGTCTGCACACCATTATCAACATTTACGTAGTCATCAAACGATGCTTCGATATTTGCTACTTTTTTAAATGAAGACTGTAAAGCAGCCAAATCCGATATTGAAAGAAGGTCCTCTTCATCCCAATGCTCAAATGGAATCTGCATAGCATCTTTTGAAAATCCAGCCTTTTTAAAACAGTTGGCAATTGTTTCTGGTTTAACATAGACATTCCATACATTGCTAAGATTTCGAACTGCTTGCAGCAAGTCTATGGCCATAACAGAATTTCCCTCATCCACTTGAGTCAATATATTCGTTAAAATTCGTTTTCTGTAATGTTGTTTCATGTTGTAGATAATGCCTTGGTCCATTGGTTGCAGTAACGAAGTCATGTTGGGAGGAAAATAAGCGAGATGAATGTTTCTCAACTTGTCTCTTACATCTTTAAGGTGGGCAGTGCAGTTATCAACAAAAAACAGCAGCTTTCTGTTTTGATCACAAAATTTTTTCTCGAGTTTTACAATCCATTTCGTAAAAATCTCACCGGTTATCCATGCTTTTTTGTTAAGCTCATAATCGACACCTAAAGATTTTATTCCCTTGAAGCACCTCGGATTTTTGGCCTTTCCGATTACCAGCAATTTTAGCTTTTCTGATCCAGTCATATTGCTTCCCACCAGGACAGTTATTCTCTCCTTGCTTTGCTTCCCACCAAAGCATTTTTCATTTTTGAATGGCAGTGTTTTAGTTGGCAAGCATTTGAAAAACAAAGCAGTCTCGTCGGCATTAAAAATGTCGTTAATGTTGTAATTTTCAATTAATTTTGGTAAGACGTTCGTTACTCATTCATCACCGTTTTCTATGTTGGCGTCAGCACTTTCCCCACATAATGTCTTTTGAATAACGCCATGCCGACTTTTGAACTTGTCTAACCAACCTATACTTGCCTCAAATTCGTGGTGTCCTAGTGCTTTCGCAAAATCTTTGCCCTTTTGCTTCAATAATGGTCCAGATAAAGGGAGATTCCTACCACGTGCAACGAGTAACCATTTCAGCATTGCTTCGTCAATATCCTCAAAATGACAAGGTCGAAGTCTTTTGCGTTTGGTATTTACTACCAAATCCTCCGCATTTTTTAAAACCACTTCCTTATTTTTTAAAATATTTGATAAAGTGCTGGGAAGAACTCCGAATTCATTGGCAATATATTTTTTTTTTTCTTTCCTTCATTAACTTTGTTAATCATTAATAACTTTTTTTCAAGCGAAATGCTGCTTCGATGCGTCATTTTAACTTCAATCACTGAATAAAACTGTAATAGCTCAGCTCTTTCTGTTTTAATTTTGGGATTCCCCTCATTACAGTTTGTCCACATCTAACTGTAATTTTTTGCAACAGAAAACTTTTGAAAAAATTCACTATATGGAGACAAAAACTTAGGACGCTTGAATTTCCAGCTGTAAAATTTGTTCATTATATAGAAAACTTCACTATATAGAAATTCATTACAAGGAGACAAAAATACACCGAAAGTAGAACGAAAAAGCAGTGTCTTCGAAACCAGTTCATTATAAGGAGAGCTTCATTATATGGAAGTTCACTGTAGAGAAGTTCGACTGTACAAGGACAAAGTTAATTTTTTTGGTTTTACGGGTGGGCCATATAGCGTTTGCTTTTTGAACCACCTATTTTTTTGAGAATGGTAACGCTATACGTTTGAACAAAATTGGGAAATATTGAAAACCTATTTCCAAAGTGGTGAGTCTTCTTCTTCTTTTCTGATTTTCACATCGGTGGCTACGTCAATAAGCAAAATTGTCGGATTTGGGGCTCAGAAAATCCACACGTTACTGTAGACAAGCAAATGCATCCACAACGAGTCATTGTTTGGTGCGGTTTTTGGGTTTGCGGCATCATCGGGCCATTTTTTTCGAAATGGCGAGCGTTTCCGTGACATGCTCAACTAGTGGTTTCCAAAAATTGAAGAGGATGACATGGACGACATTTGGTTTCAACAGGACGGTGCAACTTGTCACACTGCCAAAGTTACACTCGAACTTTTGGCTACCGTTTTTGAATTCCGATATCAATTGGCCGCCTCGGAGCTGTGATTTAAGCCCGTTGGACTATTTTTTGTGGGGAGCCGTTAAGGACAAATGCTATGCGAACCATCCAGAGACGATTGATGCTTTAAAACACGAAATCGAAGTTGCCGTTCATAAAATTGGAGCCCAAACAATCGAAAATGCTTGTTTAGAAGAGTTTTGGTTGCTTTCCAGATTGAGTATATTAGTTAGTTTTTGCTGTTGCCGATACATTTTTTAAATAGTGAGAGATGTCGTTTTCGGATTTTGTTCTTAAGACTTTTTTTTAGGTTTTTAGTTGCTCTGTTTAGTTTAGTTTTATCTGGGGGATACCGACTTTGTTGCTATTTTGCGTAAGTTTCCTTTTCTCTAAAACAAGTTTCTTAATCACAAGACCGTTAGCGTCGTTTTTGTGGATTATGTCTTTCAGATAAGGTGTTGACTTATGAGCTGCTTCTTGTATGATGTCATTAGTGTAAACTATCGAGCATTCGATGTCAAGACTAGATTTTGGAGCAATGTGTAATTGTAGATCTAAAACGTTCTCTGTCCCAATACAAAAATGCAAAATTGACCGACAAGTCCAATATTTCACAACGTAAACATGTCATATAATCGGTTCTCGTCAATATTACGTTGCTGGCACTTTGTTGATAATGAAACTCCGAGGGATCAAAACGAACGTCTATACAAAATAAAACCACTTTTGGACCTTGTTATCAATAACTGGAAGAGCTTACTAACACCTGGGGAATGTATCGTCATTGACGAGTCGATGATGCCGTTTAGAGGCAGGATATCTTTCCGCCAATACAACCCATCAAAAGCTCATAAATACGGCTTGAAAATCTATAAACTGTGCACAGAAGAGGGGTTTGTCTGGAATTATGATATAATATTTACATAGGGCGTGACCCCGAAATTGCTGATTTGGATAAGCCTGGGAGTGTCGTAATAAGAAATAATTTGTGATTTCTGCGTAAAATAAAAATATTTTTTTGTATGTCCCGGCGTTTTTCTTTACTTTATTATCGTACCAGCACGTCCAGTGCAGAAACTGTACAATTCCGTTACGTCCAGTCGAATAATTTGCTTTAGAAGTTTCATATACCCCCTGACACACATATGGCTCAGGAACGTATCAGTGCTTATCTGGTGCACGTTTCCTGAACCATATGTGGCTCAGTGGACAGGGAACGTGTTAAATCTATATAATCACGAAATGATTCCCAGTCAGTTTTTTTTTCCATTTGTTAGTTTATTAAGTTTTCCTGCCCTACTAACTTTTTCCCCGTACGTTAGTAGGATTGGTGAGTGATTAGATGAAAGATTAATTTTAACCAACCTCTTTTCCTTTGATAGTACCAACTTAACAATGGTCGATTGCAGATAACCACTGTTCATCCATTAGTCAACCCATAGTTAAAAACAGCTGATTGATTGACGGACGATCATTAAAAAAAGATAATTTCACATTTTTTGGAAGGCTTCGTATGAAAAGAAAGAATATTTTTGAACTCTCCTGAGTTTTTTTATTTTTACCCATATATCTATGACAAATTATTGTATAGAATTAACTCATTTTTTTGTTGCTGGGTGAAAAGTGAAACTTTGGAGTCCTTTAAAAATCCTGCCGTAATTGTGAAAAACTAAAAGCACAGTTCTCTTACCATTGCGTTACAGTTTCGCCCATAAATCAGTTTTCTCGTGTATCAGAAAAAAATTGGAATTTTTACCTTTTTTTAAAGAATATAGAATATTACATCTGAGCTCTATAATTTCCCCCACTTTTTGTTTTCTTACTAATGCGCTCTTCGCTCATTTGTGCTTCCAACTTTCAGCTATACAAAAACGAGAGTTTAATTGCTTACAGTTGCAGCCTCTTGAGTGGTTGTGGTTTTCCTTTAATGAATAGCAGTAAATTTATCATTCATTTACAGCCAAACAAATTTGTTTAATAAATGGTTCGTTTCAAAGGAGATTTTAGCATTTCATTATCTCTGTACAAGCCATTTATCATTTTGTCCGAAATGAATGAAATATTAAATAGATAGGTCGGTCGAAAATAGAATCGAAGCTGTAGCAAGGCTGGTTCAAGTGGCTACAATGTCCGAAATTATCTACGATTATACGGCAAATTAATTTGGAATTATTCATTTTGTATGCAAAATTATATTTAAATGGATATGTAAGCAAGTAGCTAAGATGCCGATACAAATTACAATGTGAAAGCCAAATTTATTGAGGTGGGTGTAGTGGGATACTGTTTTTGTTGTATTCGTTGTTGATACCAGTACCTGTGGCTTAGAGCCGAACGGCTAAATATTGAATGCCAGAAGGGCTGAAAAGCGATTTGTAAATGCAATGGGGATTTGCAGTATAACATAAATATTAGCTGATGTGGTCAATTGAGTTGCTCACTCGTCTATGTATGGATATGTATGTACGTAGAAATACTTACATCTCTAAGTGTGCAAATGCACGGAAATTCTTGTGGTTTTATCCTTTGGCATTCCCACTGGCCAAATCCAAAAGTTGTAATTCTAAACATAAACTAACATTTCACCGTAAGCCAATAATATTCACTTATATTTTGTAAGAAACTGCAATATAAGTACTTAAGCATTCCGATTATATAAAGGGGGAGCCATATGTTGGTTTCTTTTTAAACAAATTATTGAAAAAGAAAAAAAAAACACAGTTCAATATTTTAAATATTTTATATTTATTTTTTATTTATAAAATAAAAGAAATATTTTTAAATAATTTTTTTTGTTTGTTTTGGTTTTATAAGAAAAAGTAAACCTTTTGTTAAATAGATTTTCTGCGAGGTTTGCACTTCGATCTCATGGTCTTTTGAGACCTCTACTTACCTCAGTAGCTCATCCAGACCCAGCTTCCTTATTAAACTCAGTATAGAGCTGGATTTGACAAGTAAGCCTTTGGACTCATTGTGAATTCATTCAAATAGAAATTCATAGCAAAGGACTAGCACTGCATGCGCTCATAACGCCAACCTAATTTTTTAAAAACAGTCTGACAGTTCTGGCTCTGTCTCTCGAATGGCGCGGTCAATATTGGCCTCAGTTATTTTTAGACTATCCGCATAATGTCGATCTTTAGCGAAGATTAAGTAAGGTTAGGTTCTGGTGGTAGTCAGTCTCCAAGAAAGTGCTGAGAGGCCCCACTTAGGCCCGGTTGCGGTACCACTAGTTTGGGTTAAAGTCTCCCGTTAATTCCCGTAGTGGTGAAACCGCTTCGCCTCTCAGATAAACGATAAATTACTGCGGACGGCTGCCAGACATCCAAAGATGTAAGAGTTTAGACAATAATTTCGCGTATCTTTAACGAAATCCTTCAAATAAAAATTCTCAAACCAAGTCTCCGTAGAGGGCAGCTGAAATCTGCAACACAATTATCCCACTTGATGTGCAAAAGATCGATTTTCGAACGATTTTCTGGTGAAACGAGCTAACTCTCTAATTCTTTAATATTCTGGGAACAAAAACTGCTAGGATATGCCATTCGCGCTCTTCGCTGACAGTAACGCGGATATCACTCTTACTTTCGAGTAACGTAAACAAATCATTGCCGATATTATAAATAAATGAATCCACGAAGTTTATCCAATATCAATAATTCGTGAAGATCAAGCTGGCTTCAGGCTGCATCGATTGAGTTTCATTCTGCCACGGCGAGTTGTGAAAATCCAACTCTTAAAGATGCGTCCTGCCAAATTCTCCATGAAGCGCCATTAAGCAATCCAATAAGCGAAAATTCTGTAGTAAAACAAAGATGCCCGCTCTATCCAACTCTCTTTAACATTGACCTTGGCATCGTCTTAGGTCAGGCTCTAGTCAATCAGGGAGGCACCACATGGCGTCTTTGCGGATCCTTAAAGACCTCGATTATGCCGACGACATTTGCAGCCTTGCGCACAGCTACGACGACATGGCACAAAAACTCAAATCGATATCGATACTTGCATCCAAAGTGGGACACAACATCAACATTAGCAAAACTAAGGTTATGCGCATGAATACATGAATACAACACCCGACCATTCAGATGCATTATTTCGACCTCTGTGACTGTGCTGAAGATATCGAAAACAGAATAAAGAAGTCGCAGCAAGCATTCAGGCAATTGAACAACATCTATAACTCCGTTATTTACAGTATGACTATATCCAGTCTGTGCGGTTGAAGTCGAAGCCAGACACTTGTTCGAGACTCACGAACAGTGGTTTGCCCAGGATTGACATTCTCTCCTTCCATAATACAGGGCCAGCTATGACGGCCATGAGTATTCAGGCGCCCTGTTTGTTTGAGGTTTTAGATGGACCATTACGTTTTGCTAATTTTGTGTGTCGTTTGGTCTCTCCATCTACAATCAGCGATTCTTTGGTAATTTAAAGAAATTGAATTCTTGATTGCATCCTAAAGTTATTCATGGTAGATCCCTCTCCTGCCAGTTCATCTGTTTTTTCATTACCTTCAATATTCCGATATCTCAGGACCCGTTACGGGAAGGGTTTTATGAATAGATTTAAGAGTTTTATTTTGGCCCTATTTTTCTCTATGGAGGCATGCTTCACCATGTAGTAAAAGGAATAAATATACGAGAATATTCGCGTCTCATACGAATACTTGATTTTTTAAGGGGTTACATGGGTTTCGTCGGGTAAAAAAAGTCCTATTTTCAATATTTTTTTTTTTCTATATAAAAATTATTATTTAATTCAAACTTTTTTCTGTCTTATAGATACATATTTAAACAATAATTTCTGAAATTTTCAACAAAAAAAATAAAACTCCTCCATTGTGACGTCATTTTCGGTGACCCCCTCGAAAAAAAGGTGCGTCCGTGTTGTCAGCATAACTCCTGTTTTAGTTAAGAACATAAACTCGTGTTTGAACGAAGGAAAGAAAACAAAAGTAAAAATTGGAATTTTGGCAGACATTTTTGCAAAAAAATGAAAATTTCGGTCAAATTTGCTTGACATTTTGTTTTTTTAAGTAGTTGTAATTGAAAAAAAAAAAAATCTTTCGTTCAAGCACGAGTAAATTGTATTTCGAACACCTGTGTAAAACATCAAGATCGGTTGAGTAGTTTTCGAGAACATTTGACAACCGATTTTGAAAACACGGTTCCGAGAAAAACGCGTTTAAAGTTTTGAGTAACAATAAAAGTGGCTTGGAGCGCACACCTTCCAAAGGCTGTATCTCCGAATTTATTATTCGGATTGTCTTGAAAATTGAGGATAATATACCTGAGATGTTGTAGAAATTAATAAGCCAAAAAAAAAATAAATCGATTTTTTGGACCAACGAAACCCATGTAACCTCTTAAATCAAATCGCCGTCATTTCTTAGTTATGACACAACCCACACAGAGAAACGACATTATTTTACCCTACAGAAGAACGGGCAGGTTGCTTTATACATAGAGAATTATTCTCAAGCCACTTAACAGTAGGGTAACACAGCATTTACTATAGGAATAAGTTTTCAAGTTTTCAAAAAATGGTTCAAACGTACCTCGGAGATCCAATACTGAGTTTCCTCCGCTTTTTTGTACACCAACCAATGGCTCACCCTTTCTAACCTTCTTCAATTTGCTTTACTGCATCATCTTAAGCACTCCACTTCATCTAAACCGCTTTTGCCTTACTGATTGTTTATCAGCAGCAGCAATTGCAATATTTTTATTGAAATTCAATAAAATATATTGCCAAGAAGTTGCTGCAAGAAAATTGGCTTCGTTTGTGGAAACCACTTCTTAGTAAATGGCAAAAGAATTGCATAATAGACTCACTCCCCGGTGGAGAGCAGGCGTGCAGTGACACAATTTTCGTATGGCTTTATTGATGATTATATTGATGACTACTGTATCAATGTCTATTTCGATGTTGCTTAACATGCCAACGCTGCGGGGCGATTGTCCCGGAGGTAAATGATGATTCCGCTCCGCAGGGTGGAGATGCAATGCAGTTGGCGTAAAGCCACAATCAAAACGAACTCAAAATAAGCCACAAAGTGAAATCAAGAAATTGTTGATTTGCAAATGGAAAAAGGAAAGAATTTCTTGCAATTTTTATTTTAAATTTGTAAATGCGGTAAAAACATTTGCATGTCTTAGTGTACCAATATAATTTGGTAGAAATATTCATGGATACGAAAAGCAGTGACGGTAAATAATGATTACTTTTCAAATCTCAGCTAACAAAAACAAAAAAAAAATGAAAATACTGAAAAAGAAATGCTGTGTGCGTTAGTATTAATTAAGCTTTTTTTAAGTTTAAATTGAAATTTTTAACTCAGTATTATTATAAATTATTTTCTGAGCTGAATTGCCTTAAAAATAAAAGTGGTTTTTTGAGATTTATTTATCGCTTATTAAATAAAAATTATTCTTTTTTTTTCTTTGTAGCTTTTCATTATCTTCTGCCGAGGAGTGGCGATAAACTTTTTTTATGTGATTTTCCATGGCCATAATGGTTTTTGAACACAGCTCAACCTGAATGTCAGCCCACTCGGTCACGCTGACCGCCAATGGTTTTCACTGAAACGAAAAATCCATCGTTATGCTATCGTTCAACAAACAGATCGATAGACAGTAGCCACTCTAATCCGGACATGCTTCTGAATTCTTTCCGAGAGTTCGGCGTAACCAACGCTCAGCTTTTGTGATCATCTGCGATGCACTCAGCAGACTCAATTTTAGTGGAAAAGGTGTCAGAATCTCGGCGGGCGTGTATGAGATGCACGCTTTCGAGAAGGTTCGGGAGCTGCTCAGCTCAACGATAATCGAATAAAATTCATGAGCCTTTCAATGAGACTCTGCATCAGTTCATTAAGCAACTACGGCTGATACAAGCCTCGAAAACTACGATCCGAAAATGGTTTAAATGGATGATTGACCATCTGGCTCAATTTTTAGCACATATTTTTGTACCTTGTTGCACCATTATTCGCACAATCTGGCTTCCGATCGATGAGTGGCCAGGCAGACCATTTTAAATTTCCAGTTTTATAAGATGTAGTTATTGACCATCCAATAAATGAAAAAGGTTTTGAAATTTAGTTACTATTATTTAATTATTATTATGAGGGGACTTAGCACTGCAACCTGACAGATCTATTGTGCTCCCTTCATGGATACAGAGTATTTCTCTGAGCTCGACATCCTAAATAAATTTTTGTATTTCTCCCATTCTACTGAGTTTTATTTCCTCTTCTAGTGAAACATATTTACCCTGTTTCGTTATGTTTTCATCTTCCTCCTTACAGAATCTTCAAATCCCATTGGAGTATATTCCTAATTTAGTAAGACGATGATTCAATCTCCAATGTTCTATTAGGCCCATCGTGATGATTCTAAAACTATTCTTAATTAATCCTATACAATCTTTAAAACCGTTTAGGTTCATTGATTCTGATTGGTCTCCAGCAAGATCTTCTTTGGCTTTCCTCTACTTCCTGCATGAGGGAAAAGTTAACTCTAGGTAGGTCACAAAAAGGCTCCATATAAATATCCTTTCCTAGCTAATTTATCTTTGAGTTCGTTTCAAGTAAATCCTATGCACCCTGAAACCCATAGGATCCATACCTAAGTGTTCTGGCGTAAGATACTCAGCTTATAAAGATATTTTAGCAGCTCTTTTGATGTCAACTAGCAAGAGATGAGAGCCTTAATTGCTGCTGAGCCATCTGCTTCTGTTGTTAGATTTGCGTTCAAGGTTGCAGTGAGCGCATCCTTCTATTGTAAAGATTTCCGCTTGTAGTAACTTGTTTTCTTGCCTAGCGCTTCCGAGTGTCTTTCTCCTGGTCCGCAAGCAGCTGCCGCTGCGCCTTCTGTCTACTATGTTTTCATGTTCCGGTTTATCTTTAAGGTTTTAGATAACCCTTCCCAAGTATTTTTATCGCCCAGTTCAGTATGGAAGGGCTTAATAAAACTGAACAGCAGAAGCATCGTGCCCAACGGCATTGATATCTCAGTGGTTAGTTCAGCATATCAAACTTCTTGCGATTCTTATGTACGCCTGAAGTAATGGCAGGTTTGGCTGCAATTCAGTTATGTGTTTCCATTTTATTATGTAGATGTAAATGTTGATACATCTGTCCAAATCGATGGGGACCGAAAAATTTTGCATTTTAAAAATTTGTGTGGTTTTGTTCTCCATTGCTGTGGCTAAGTGGAAGGAAAGGAATGAAAAAATAAATGAACAGAAAAACAGAAACCCCAAGAAATATTCTGATTGAGCACAAAAAACAGAAAAATCAAAAGGCCAAGCAGCAAAATTCAGAACAGTAAGAATTGTTATCTATGCAAAAACGGAAATCACCGACTACAAGGGTAAAAAAATCGGATGGAAAAAATATAGAATTTTATTTGAAAACAAATCCAAGATGTGTGGGATACCACACACAAACACGCATGAAAAATCTGGAAAAAATCATTGATTTCTTACATCCGAACTGAGTATGCGACAGAGAATGCATCAAAGCAATGTAGACTGAGTGGCCAAGATTGGCAACCGCAGCTGGTGCAACAGTTTGTGCTTGTGCTTTGCGGTAGACGGAAGTCAAGTACCAAAGAAGTGTGTGGCAACAAGCAATTCAACTGCTAATTCGGGCACTGAAGGGGAAGAGCTACATACAAGACAGCAGGTGGCCAATAAAGCGGAATGCAAGTAAAAGCAGAGAGAACGGATGCGCTGCAGATAGTGTGGCAGGAAGGAAAGCTTTCAATTTAAGAATAGCAAGCATTTCCTAAATGTATGCAAATGTAAGACAACCATTGTGGGTATGCATACATATATACACACAAACGTATAAGTAAAGTGGAAAGCGACGACTACTAAATTAAGTGCTAAGTTAAACTAAATAGTCATCAACTAGTATTTTTTGGAGTAGTATAAAACTAGTGCGAGAGTGATGACAATTCTAGTAGTTGCAAAAGGTTAACTACTTAGCACATAATTTAGTAGTCGTGAACTAGTATTTTTTGGATTAGTTCGAGAGTGAGTACAATTGAACTAGTTGCAAAAGATAAACTACTTAGCACATAATCTGGTAGTTATGAAGTAGTATTTTTTGAGTAGTATAAAACTAGTTCTAGACCAAATTAGAGCTGCCTTCAGGATTTACTTACTTACTTAGGTGGCCATAACAACCCGTTACCGAGTTACGGCCGACCTCACTAGCTCTCTCCATGCGCCTCTGCTCCGCGCGTGCCTTCTCCAATTCTGTACACCAAGCGAGCATAGGGTTTCCTCCACCTGGACTTTCCACCGGAGCAATGCTCTTCCTCTGCGTCGGCTCCCTTAGACTTCGTCCTCGAACACCTTCTTTGCTGGAGCTTCTTTATCCATATGCACGACATGCCCCAGCCAACGCAGGCGTTGGATGGCGATGCGTTGAACTACGTCAATGTTGGCGTAGAGCTCGTACAGCTCGTAGTTCATTCTTGAACGGTAGTCTTCGCCAACGCGCACAGGACCGAAGATCTTACGAAGAACTTTTCTCTCGAACACCCACAGAGCGGCTGCATCGCTTTGTGATACTACCCATGCCTCTGCGCCATAAAGCAACACGGGTATGATGAGCGTCCTGTAAAGTGTCAGTTTGGTCATGCGAGAGAGGGCTCGACTACTCAATTGCTTACTTAGCCCATAGTAACACCTATTAGCAAGAGTGATTCTCCGTTTGATCTCCAGGCTGATATAGTTGTTGCTGTTAACGGTTGTTGCTGCCTTCAAGACACATATTTTTATATTAGTGAAGATGCATGCAATGAGAATTAGACAAATTTGAATTTTAATGGGGTCAATCATCGACGCGGTGAATCCTATAACCATAACTCTGCATTACTCAAATTAATCGTCAGATACTTTATAAGGCAACAGATTACTTAACCGAAAGAGAAAATATAATTGAATAACAGCATTCAAATTAAAATTTCATAAAACGTGTAAGGTAAAAAAAAATTGCAATAAGTCAAACAGCAGTTTTTAAGATGTGAAAAATTTTTTACTAATATTTTTATTCGTAGTAAAATGCTTTTAAAACCTTAATGCATCAATTTATAATTATTCAAAGCGTCCAAAACTAGTGATTTTCTCCACAAGTTAGACTAGATTTTTTGTATCTGTAATGAACTACTCCATTAACTGGAGAAACTGACATTTCGCAGGACATCGCTGCGTTAAAAATGCCAACTGTCAGCATTGAAAAAGGATACAAAACGAACCACTTCAGCTGCAAAGAAAATTGGTAGTAAGGCAGTTCAGAAGTAGTCAGTTTCACTATAGGGGTACTATGCACAGACAGATAAATTTATGTCTGTGTATGCGCATAAATGCAAGCAACCACCAATTTATTTGCATTTACATCCATATACTTAAATTTTGCATACACAGCTTCACACATACGTAACTACAAGCAACGCGGCGGCTCCTTTAACGCCATTATTTATGGCCCTCATACAGCGTGCCGCGCATGTTGTAAGAAGGTATCCCGCCGCAGTAGAAGGCACAACCACTTAAGTGCAAATAATGGTATATTTAAAATAAAATTACAAATACATGCATAACAATAAATATAAAAAAAGGAATGCCCAATGTGCAAAGATCTATAAATCTTGCGGTGAGCTTCGTTTCCCAATACTCCAATGGGGGGCACTTAAGGCGACGGCTGCACTGCGCTCAGAAATAACAAAATTGGCTTGAGAGATTCTGATTTTATTTTTTTTTTTTTTGTGAAAATTAGTAAATCTTTCTTAAAGCGTAAGAGGAATTTGCAACCCAAAGGTTTTCAAAAATTTGCTAAATATTTGGGTATATTTTAAGAGAATGTTTCTCTGACATTTGTATGAATTTATTTCATATTACCGGATAATCAGATGATTTAAGATCTTTTAAAAGAAAAACAATTTTTTACAATTTTGGAAAACTTTTACATAAGAAAAATTTAAAAATGTTTTTAATTAGTTTTTCATTCACTTGGCGATACATAGGGTTTATGAAAATGTTTGTTATATTTGGGTATATTATCTAAATTGATTTTCAAATTTATAGAACTCTTCACCTTGAACAGTATTTGTGAAATTTGGGGATCAAATTAAAAACTTACGTGCGGCCATTACTAACTAATTTAATGCAATTTTCGTGGTTTTTTATTAATCACATGAAGTTTTTGCGAGAAACGACTTTTAATACTATTTTTTAGGGAATATATAGGGTTGTTCAATAGGTGCGCTTCAACTTTTTTCCGATAGGGAGGGCGAACGACGCAATATTTTTTATTTTTCGCTTGTCATTTGTAAACTTCATTAGTATACATTTCATCATGGAACGCTACACACTTAAGCAACTTATGAAAATAATCGTTCTGTTGCTGTTACTTTAAGGCATTACGGCCATTTTACGGTCCATTTAACAAGCCGTCCCGTTTTGGGGTTATGTGAAGTCATTGGTCTACAGTAACAAGCCGGCGACGATTTGTGAGCTCAGAGCCAATATTGAACGCGAAATTGCTGGAATTTCGGCCGATTTATGCAAAAGAGTGGTCGAAAATTGGGTTCAACGATTGGACTTCGTAAAACGTGCACGCGGTGGTCATGCAAAAGAAATCGAATTTCATACTTAAATGTATATGTTCAAACTCGATAATAAAAAAAAAATTAGTTAAAAAAGTCAAACCGTTTGTTTTTTATTCAAAAAAGTTCAAAAGTTGAAGCGCTCTTACTGAAAAACCCTACACTTCTAGAAACGTTCAACCGTCTAACTCCTTTTTAATACAACATTTGAGATACTTGCCAAATAAGGGTCAAAACGACCCACCATGCGAGACAATAAGGAGTTAAAACACGATATTTTAGGTGCTTGCCAAACAAAAGGTCCAGAATGAAAGGCAATAGAGATTTAAAATGTTTTATAAAAAATTTGCTTCCAAAATTTATTTCATATATTAGTTTGGAGAAAAATAATTCCATTCGTTTTGCGTAAAATCTTTGCGCCAATGGCTTAAAACTGTTTTATGGTCGATCTTTAGCGCCTACGACTACTAACATAGTGTTTAACTTCGATTATTCGATTCGAGGAGGAGCTCGGCCAAACACCTAACAGAAGTGTACGCGCCAATTATTATTATTTTTTTTTTTTTATTGTTTCTAATTTTCCGAAACAACTTTGGTCACAAATGTGCATGCTTAATTTGACCAAAAAAACAAAAAGTTATAGACTTCCATGGACTGAACCTTTTAGAAGTTTTGATATACTTACTCGATGCCACCTTTCTGTGAAGGAATTTCTCGCTACCCAAAATGAAAAATTTTACGTCATGCGCTGTGATTTCAATGCAATGTATTTCGGGCAATAAAAAGCAAAAGCATTTTAAAAATCATTTTATTAAAATATTCATGAATATGGGAAACCAGAAAAGTTTTTAACTTTATTTGTGAACTTTTCAGGAGTACCAAATATTTGGGGATTCAGTGGAAACAAAAAGTTTATGGCGATGATTTCTATCTCGTTATCTCGTGCCAAAGTTCATGAGTGGTTTACACGTTTCAGAGTTGGTTGTGAGGGCATAAATGACAATGAACATACGGGCCCAAAATCAGTAATCAAAGAAAAATCCATCGAAATTGTTCGTAAATTTATCGAAAATTAACCAAAGTCATCGTTGAAATTCATGGAATTGGAGTTTAGTATCTCCAAAACATCGATTTATCGCATTTCAACTGATAATTTGGGCTTATGAAAGGTTTGTGCTCGTTTCACTCCGCACAAGTTAACTGAGGACAAAAAATTGCTCAGAATTCAACATTCGAAAGACCTCATTAAAGAGACGAGAAAAGACGAGAACTTACTTTACAACTTTGTAACTGGTGATGAAACGTGGCATTTCCAACATGAACCTGAAACTACGCGTCAAAGTTCCGAATAGAAGGCCCCAGAAGAGCCACAACCCAAAAATTCGCGTTTGGAGAAGTCAAAAATCAAGTCGATGCTCAATTGTGTTTACGCTTCCAAGGGAATTGTCCACAAGGAGTTCGTGCCAATGGGCCAAACCGTCAGTGCAATCTTCTATCTTGGCTTTTTGAAGCGTTTGTTGCATTGCATTCGTCGAATTCGCCCTGAATACCACGAAGGAGGAAGCTGGCGCTTATTGCATGCACCATCTCATCGATCCACTCTTGTGACTGTTTTTTTAATAAATCGCATTTTAACCATCAATCACTCACCGCATTCCCTGAAATGGCTCCCTGTGACTTCTACCTATTCGAAAAATTGCATTTGGCCATGAAAAGAAGACGTTTTGGGTCCTTAGAAGCCATCCAAGAGGCTTGTCCCGACATCCTGAAGGGCATTCCGGTCAATGATTTGAAATACTCTTTCAAAAAGCTTTTAGATCGCGCAAAACAGTGCATCGAGGCCAGAGAGGACTATTTTGAATAAAAAAACTCGAAATTATCAGAACAAACCTCCTGTCGTTTCTATTTTAGCTCAATATTGTTTATTTTGGGCTTCACCCGGTAGAATTCAAGAATGCGCCCATCAGAGAGACATGGCGTCACAATGGTGCAATTGCGTGCGAGAAATTAGATAATGAGTGAACAAGAATTCAAAGGAAAAGAATAAATTACACAAACAACTCACGAATAAATTGCAAAGGTGTGACGTTACATACACAGCGATTGTGTGAAATTCGCTGAGAGTCGCGCTTCTTGACCTTAGTAAATTCATTTGTAATCATTATCATCATCATCAACATCGTGGCAATTACAGCTCGGGGTGAGCCACTGCTTCCTTTACAATATCTCCCCATACGTCTTAGTTCATTACATTGAACCTCCTGGCATTTATGCAACGTAGGTATCCAACCTTCTTGGGGGCTTCCGCTTTTTCTACTGCACATCATATAAGAGTATTTTTGTTTATTCTGTTATCTATCTCTGCACCTTAGCAAAGCACACAATGTTTTGGCTCATTATCAGTTGTTCGATTTCGTTGTTAAATATTATAATTCTATATATTCTATAAGTCCCATCAGCTTTCTTTACTAGACCAAATAATCTCCTCATTATATTTTGCTCAAAGCCTAGGAGATGGTTCTTAATGTTGGTGGTCATAAACCATGCTTCGCAGCCATAAGTTGCTATTGGTCCTATTAGGGTCTTATATTGTAGATTTGCAGCTTACACAACTATGAGAGCAATTTGTTCTTGAGTAGTTTAACTTCTGTTGGCAGCTTGGAGTCTATCGCTTACGTAGATTAGGGGGTCCGCTATGCTGCTAAGGTTTATACTCAGGTATTTCCTTTTTAAAATTATTCTATAAATATTTTATTATAATTTTAATTAATTCTATATATATACCAAATATCAGTCAAATCTAAATTTATTTATTACCTTTTCTTTTGTTTTCAGATCATTCGCTAATTTTTTATTCTACTCAAACCTGAAAATCGGAGGTAAGTGTTTCGTATGCCTTTATCTTAAGTTAACCCATACCATCGCGTATTTTTTCGCAAAAAAAAACTAAATATTTGGAAAACTTACTCACTTTACAAATACAGAAAATTTGTTAAAGTTGAGCACAGTAACCGAGTGTGTTTAGGTTATTCATTTATTCATTTAGTAAGTCACGAAATACAAGGTTTCTTACAGACTACAAAAACATATAAGAATTATATATATGAACATACATGTTTCGATGCTATTTAAAGGAATCATTAAGAGATAATTTATACTTAAATTTAGATAGCGATAAATCAAAAGCCAAAGAACTTGAAATATGGTTGAACTCATTCAATGCTCTAACCATAGGTGTTTTCGAGGCATAAACAGTTCTAACACGCTCTAGGAAGAATAAATCATTACTCCGAAGGTGCGATCGAGGTATGTGAAAATCAATGCGCTCTAAGAGTAAAGGCGAATCAACTGTCCCATTGATAATATCGAAAACAAAGCAGAGTGACAGTATACTTCTTCTACTTTGTAACGATTTTACGTTTAGTAATGCACACCTTGCATTATAAGAAGGAATCGGCTCAATGAAGTTCAAAGATCTGAGTGCAAAACTAAGAAATTTCTTTTGAATACGTTCAAGTCTATTAATGTGGCACTGATGATAAGACCTCCAAATAAAGACGGCATATTCCAACTTGGATCGTACGAATGAGGTAAACAGTGACTTCAAAGTATAAGGATCCGAAAAGTCGGAAGCAAACCGCCGAATGAAGGCAAGTGTAGAATACGATTTGGCGATTACAAAATTTAAATGACTAAAAAACTGAAAGGTGAAGTCGAATATTACACCCGAATCAGTAATTTCATAAAGAGTATTTAGACGCGAGTTCTTTATAAAATATGAGGTAGAGATTAAATGCTTTGACTTGAAATTGAAATTGAAATTTGGGATTTGAGATTTGGTCGCTCCTAAAACACTCAGGCTAAAAAGCCCATCGTATTTAAAGCTCTGGAAAGAGGGTAGATAGGCAAGGAGAGAATTAGAAAAGTATCAGAGAAAGAGATAGAGATAGTTAGTCCTGTGAGAATTATCTGGATTCTTTGGCAAATCTGTAAATATCCTCCAGTTTTGGAGAACGAATATTACTCATTCTCATGACATCGGAACCAAAACTCGCAGCCGTGGTCTAGCAAAGCCAGGACTCTCACAGATAAAGTGCTCAGTGCTATCCGCCTCCTCCAAGCACGACAGGCACATGCTTTGACTTAGTAAATGACACATGAGAGCTTTTTTTAATATTTCATTGAAGTAGATTCCTATCACACCATGCCACGACGTTGTTGAGGTCTGATTGAAGATCGTGTGAATCAGACAGGTTTCGTATAGTTTTACAAATTTTTAAGTCATCTGCATATAGAAGAAACTCGAAGAAATGATATGTCATTAATAAAAATTACAACTACAGGTTAGCATAAAGGCGAGGAATTTGATAGCCTTTCGGCTCTAATTAATGGGCATGAGACATCAAATTGTTTTTCCTAATATTATGCCCGAACTTGGCAAGCCTCTGTTTCCCTTTTTATCGTAAAATTATTTTTTATTAAAGCAATTTGCTTTTCAACGGCGAGTTGGAACTATTGATTCGACCATTTGAAGGAAAATTACACCACGTAACAAAATTTAAAAAATCGTGTAACTGGACCGTCTTATATCATAGCACGTGTTGTGGGCCCAGTCGAGTATAGTCGCAATCTTTAATCTTTTGAGAGACTTAAAGTCAAAAACTTTTGTGATTTCATGAAATACTTTTTATATTACAAAAAACTATTTAATTTAAGCTAGAAAATTTATTTTAAACAAATTTAAAAATTAGTTTTGGCAATAAATCGTCCACGCAATAATTCAGCAACAGTCACTCGAATTTTCCGTTCACCATTCAATTAGCTAGCGCCGTAGCCGAATGGGTTGGTGCGTGATTACCATTCGGAACTCACAGAGAGGTCGTTGGTTCGAATCTCGGTGAAAGCAAAATTAATAAAAACATTTTTCTAATAGCGGTCGCCCCTCGGCAGGCAATGGCAAACCTCCGAGTGTATTTCTGCCATGAAAAAGCTCCTCATAAAAATACCTGCCGTTCGGAGTCGGCTTGAAACTGTAGGTCCCTCCATTTGTGGAACAACATCAAGACGCACACCACAAATAGGAGGAGGAGCTCGGCCAAACACCTAACAGAAGTGTACGCGCCAATTATTTATTTATTTTTTTTTTTTATTCAATTAGCTACTAAATACTAAAAACTTCTTTGAACTATTTGGGAAAGTAGTGAAATTTTTGATATCTGATCAAATTATACTACTAACTCGTTAATGAATGTGTCTTTTTCTCTAAATTTTTGAGAGACTAAGTTTTGAAATCTTTAAAGATTTTCTTGATGCTTCACTGCGTTTGCTCAGATAGTAGCGTGACAGTGAAGAGGAAAAGATGCCAACATTTCAAAAGTTTTCCAATCAAGTCGAATAGCTGTTAACACATTACTGGCGCAAATTTTGCAAACTCGAATTTTCCACCAAACAAGTAATTTAATTTTACGCTTCTGCTTTACACTCAGCAAGATGCGAATATATTAATATTTATTACCCGAGCAGCGTAAATTTATTACACTACAACAAATCTCAAGTATTTGTATGTATGTAAGCCTGCGAGTACACATTACACGTAGACTACTGGCTGATCTAGAAAGTTTTTATGAAGGGGGTTTCAAGACTAAGAAGGTAAGAAAAGTTTAAGTTGGCGTGGAAATGAACTTTACGCAAGTATAACCGGCGCATGTTTCTACTGAAATGTTAATGAGACCAAATGATATGGTAGAGAAATTTCTATAGTATGGATTATTATACAGGGTGACCTGTATAATGCTTGGAAAAGTCGTCCTAGATACTTAAGGACATTATTTATTGTTAAAAAAAAAGAAAACTTTTAAAACACAGTGATTTCGCCCAAAAAATGTTCACTCCTTCATGTTTTTCCTTTTTCGAGTGTTTGAATTATAAATTCGTGACGAATTTCCACCTTTTCTTTGCTCCTCTAAGTTTTGTGAATAGCTCAGACATTCGGTTTTGTTTTTTTTTTTTTTTTGCCAGAAAATCACGAACAGGAATCACCTGGAAAATTTGAAAAGTAATCAATTTTTTTACCTACCGATACCAAATGTGATAGAATTTGATAATGTAATTTTAGCAGTGAGAATCGGCAAAGATCTCTCTGAGCCATTGGAAACGAAGCGGGGTTTCAAACAAGGCAATTCTTTATCATGCGACTTTTTCAACTTGATAATGAAGAAAATTAATCGTGTCGCCAGCATCGACATCTTCGGCACTATTTTCTATAAAAGCGTCATGCTGCTCGCTTACGCCGATGATACCGACATTGTTGGCATTAGTCAGCCGGCAGTCAGTGCAACTTTCTCCAGGGTTGAAAAAGAATGCCGTCGAGTGGGTCTTGCGGTAAAAATGCCTTGCGGTAAAATGGCTATCATCAACAACCAAAATGTCTACGCGTTTTGGAGAGAAGGTTGCAATTGACAATTACGTGTTCGGCGTTGTCAAGGACTTTGTCTATCTAGGAGCCAGCATTAACACCAACAACAACGTCAACCAAGAGATCCAACGAAAAATAATTCTTACCAACAGATGCTACTTTGGGCTGGGTAGGCAGTTGAAAGCCCTCTCTCCACGCACGAAAAAAGCCTTATCAATCGCTCATCTTAGTCTTATTGCATGGCGTTGAGTCCTGGAGATTGATGAATACAGTTGGGCGGTTGTTGGGAGTTTTCGAGAGAAAAATTCTTCGCAAGATCTATGCCGACATCGACGTTGTGAAGGGCATTAAAATTCAGCAGATGTACTATCTAACTCTCGCTACTATCTACCAAAAAACAATAACTTTGGGCTGATTTTTATGTCTACGGAGCTCCGCAGATCCACTTCCAGTTATCGGCTGATTTCAGCATAAAATTTCCACCTTCTTAGTTTAAGATGTTAAAGGTTTCGAAAGCATAACATGGGATCCAAGGCGTAATCAACGTCTTCTTCCCTCCCCGTGCAGATGAGGCAGCTTGAAAAACTGTCATGGAATTGGATGGGGTAAGGATGAGTATTAACTCATGCATCCATTACCCTTCTGTGATCTGTTCGACCGGTATTGCCAGCGGTCAATCGAATGCCTTTCATCTGCTGCAATGTCTTTACGCTTTTCTCTATTGTCGAATTCGGATAACCTAACTCTCTCGATTTCTTTTACTAAAGTGTTTATCGGAATTAGTCCTGCAATGACGGATGAAGCGTCATCAGAAATTGTACGGAAGCCACAGAGAGTTCGTAAAGCGCTTAGCCAATAAATGGCTATCAGTTTTCTTGCGTAGCTATTTATGTTCAGTGCGTTAGCCCAGATCTCTGCGGCATATAAATTAAATATTATAATGTGGAGTAACGCGAATGCTTCAAGAAGTTATCCTCTCTTATTTGTGCGCGGCTGCCCCATTCTGGCATTAAAGTCACCCGCAATTATTAAATGCTATTTCCCATTAACTTCTAGCACAATTTTTTGAAGGAGCTTTTCATACTGCAGTATTGTCAGACTGTGTCAAGCGTAACAACTGACGAAGTTGACTCCATTTATTTAGGATTGTACGAACCCTTCGCCGGCACTATGCTCCTCTTGAAAAGCGAGTCCTCCACAAAGCCAGATAGCCGCGAAGTTATTGCTAACAGAGGCCCATGTGCTGTCGTTTTCACACCTGCAGGGCTCACTTACAATGGCAATATCTGCTCTAATTTCTTTAACTAAGCGTTTCAGCATCTATGCCTGCCTCAACTTCTTTTGGCTCTTACCAACAACCGTTAAGTGAAAAATTATTATATAGGTACCTTGTGTTTGAAAAAATCTCAGTAACTCGAACTTTTTATTTCATTCCCGAAAATTCGTAATATATCCACATTGATATTCATAAATATTTGGATGTTCGCTTGCGGGGCTACTTATCGAGTTCCTGCTGTACTCCGCGTGTTGCTATTACATATTTCCATACTTTTTTGCTGTAGCATTCATTTTTTCATTGTTCTTTTGCTTAACCATGTTGTCATATTTGGTATGCATCTAAAACGGGAGAAGCAATAAACAACAACAAAAATAAGAGCATCAATTGTAAAAGCAGAGTGCACGTGCTGCACTCAAAAATGCATAGCACGAAAGCTGCATATAATTTTTGCACACAAATTCGAGTGTGGATGTGTGTGTAGATTGCATCCCTGTAGACAAATATACTAGTTATACATTACCTTACAACTAGTATGAGTCAAAAACACAACTAGTCACGCAACTGTCTTTTCTTCATACAAGAACCGATTGTTTTACCGTGGGGATGTCCTATGAGTTGTCAATTGCCAGATTCAGATGAGAAATAAACCAGTCTCAAATTAATTCGAAATAGATTAAAAAATACTAGTCTAAGCATGGAAAAATCATTAATTTGCGATTAAAAAAAGGAATTAATATAAAAAACAAAAACATTTAATTAAAATAAAAAATTAAATTAAAAAAATGTAAAAAAATAAAAAAAAAAGTTGAAAAGAAACATAAATTTACGAATACACAATAAAAACTTTTTTTTAATGCACAGTTTTAGTTAGTAGTCCTACATTTGCTAATAAGATTAGTCTCATATTTTCAAAGTATAGATAGAAAGCAAAAATATATCATAAATGTTTCAGAAACGAATAAAAGATTAAACAAAAGCATTTTTCATTACATGTTTTCAAAAGAGAAAAATTTTCTAGTACAAGGTGGCTCATAATTGATCACCCTTTCGGAAGATTTAAAATTTTTGCAAATCGTGTCGAATGTCAACCATATTTGACATATTTTACATTTGTGAAATAATATTTAAATAGTATTTTTTATCTTTCCCAATAATACTAAATATTTTTTTGTTGGCGAAGCGACGATTTATTTAATTACATACTTACAATAATATAATATAAATCGAATATGTACTCGTTTTAATGGTTTACAACATACCCTAAAAAGTGACTTAAAGGGAAAGTCGAAAAAATAGGCATGAATAAATCATTTTGTAACCGGTACAAATTTGGTCTTTTTCGGACTAGTTCCATTTTAGTTAGTTGTAACCTAGTATTTTTCTGAGCAAACAAAAAACGAAGCACGCGTGAATAAATCATTTTGTAATAGGTACATATCTGGAATTTTTCGGACTAGTTCGATATGAGTCAGTTGTAAACTAGTGTTTTTCTGACTGGTTTGGTGTTTTACTGCAGCACTTATGCATATGTATGTGAACATGCAAACATGCTAGTGATATTGAATATTGTGAGAATCTACGAAAACATAATTGCACACCTACTTAAAATAGTATATGTATGTACATATGTGTGTGAACAATGAACAAATGAACATATGCATGTGTGAGTGCTGCATTTTGAGGTCGCACGTGCAACAACTGAATACCATTAATTCCACCGCTGCTCCTCACACAGCTTGCATCTAGCATACTTATAGGCGCAATATTGAAGTACGAGTTACATATGTGGGTACATGTACCATACAGCATGGACTCATATGCGAACATACATACATGTTGTCTGTTTCCACTTCTTTTCCTATTCTGCCTGTTTTTAAGAGTTTTACATTCGCCAAATTGAAGCGTCATCTATTCAAGTGTTTTTGTTGTATTTGTAAAGATATTAAATACATATACCCATAAAACTCAATGGACCACAAATGGTTATTTATGAGAGGCTTTTTCAAGGTAGAAATACGCTCGGAATATTGGCATCGTGAATCGGTGGGAGACCACCTTTTCTAACACCTCGCCTTGCTGAAAATTCTTTCAGACTCATCTGAAGACGTGGATAACCAAAAAGTTCCCTTACTTAACTCGGTAGCGGCTGTAATTGACTTCCCGTTGGTTACTAGGTAGGTGAAATGGTTGAATTACCAGCCTGGCACTCTCCACGAAGCAATAAGGCCCCATTTTGATACCATGATGAGACCTCCAACGAGCAGATATCTACAGCCAGCCAGAGCTGTTGGTGTAATGGATATGATTGATGGGGTTAAGTTGGCGCACTGACCCAGGCTGTCGAAGAGAGGAGCACCCAGTGTCCTTAATCGTCTAGCTGCCAAACCGGAACATTTACAGAGAAAGTGTTCCACAGTTTCCTTCTCTGAAAGGTCCCCACAGCTTCTGCAATGGGGATTAAATGGTAAACCAGCTTTTCTGCCTGTGTTTCGATCGTCCAATGGCCGGTAAAAACAGCTACGAGTTTGGAAAATGAATGGCCTGGAGTCCCCAAGACTTCCTGCATCCTGCGTCTATTGTACTGGGGCCAAAGGGTTTTCAAAATAGCACACAAAAAAATGGAGCCCCTGCGCTTTTCTGAGAAATAATATAAGTTGTGCAATTCCTCTAAGTACAGTCGACCCCTTCTTGGCAATCTCATCAGAAATTTCATTTCCCTCTACCTACCTCTACTTTCAGCTATTAGTCCATAGATGTCGCTAGGAGTATTTTTAAACCTTCCCAAATGTCTTGTTTTTTTTCGTCTGTCATCTGTCAACAATATTCAGTTCATTGTTTGTTACGTTTCATACAACAATGCATTTTTGTCGCTGTTAAAAATGCCTTCAAACTACGATTTGCGGACATCGTGAAACCTCTTGTAAAATGCTGCTCTTCCGATTCAAAAAGAAGTCTTTTTTTCATCGAATCGTTACGGGTGATGAAAAATGGGTGTATTTCTCCAATCTCAAGCGTATGGTCCGCCCGGCCACAAGCCAAAAACAACGGCCAAACCAAATCGCTTCGACCGCAAGGCAATGCAGTGCGTTTTCTGGAATCAGCGTGGTATGATTTGGTACGAGCTATTAAAATCAGGGGTAACAGTTGACGGTGCACGCTACCAACGACAATTGGCCGATTTGAACAGCGCTATACACCGAAAACGTCCAGAATATGCCGATCGGCGTCACAAAGTAATTTTTTTTGATGAAAATGCACTGCCACATCGAACAAGAGCGACCCGGGAATTGGTGGATACGTACGATTGAAAACCGGTGGTGCATGCGGCTTACTCACCAGACTTGGCGCCTTCCGATTATCATTTGTTTGCATCGATGGGCCACGCACTTTCCTAGCAGCGCTTCAATTCTCACAAAGAAACCAAAAAATGGCTCGATGATTGATTTGCGGCCAAAGGCGGCCAATTTTTTTGGCGCGGCATCCACAAATTGCCTGAGAGATGTCAAAAATGTATCGCTAGCGATGGCTATTATTTTGAAGATTAAATTTGTTACCATTTTTTGTTAATAAACGTTTGAAATTGAAAAAAGTATCATTTCATAGGTATATACCTGGTATATTCCTATGTCCTGGAACCCAGATCAGAGAAATATTATCTGCCCACCCAAGAGATTTGATTTCCTCCTTACAGACCTACGCCTTTCTAAGAAATTCTTCCGTCACCTTGAAATGCAAACAAATGAGAACTAATGGGTTTTTCATTTCTACAACGAAGTGTTGTCCTTCCACTGTGTACAAATTGTTCTTCGATACACTCAATCCTGGAAAAAGACATGATTTTGCTTACTTATTAAAAAAGAACAAAACTCTGTGAGCTTGTATCTATCCTTGTCTGGCACACTCAATTCTTGATATAAACGTTTTAAGTAGTCAGTAGTCACTACTAAAGGGCGAAAATGTGCCTGCTTTGCCTTCGTTGAGTGTGGCATTTTTAGAATCGGACATAGAAGTTTCTCCCTGAATTACACTTATTTTAGAAACAAGCACGAAAAAAGTACAGAATAATTAAAAGGTAAAATTTTTTGGTAGGAACGAAATCACCAAAAGACTTTTTATACTACAAAATATTCTAATAAGAATTTTAATGTATAAGTAGTAAACAAGTAAGCATTGAAAAGTTGATAAGGAATAGTTATGAAAAAACCAAGAAAATTTGGTGCCATAAATTCAATAGTCAGAAAAGCATCGATATATTAGAAAATAACATGCATTATCGATACTATCGGCGCTAATTTGACAGCTCTATCTCTTAGAGAATGAATCTCCCGACAAGCCAAAAATAAATATCATCTATATTTCTTCATTTTTTTCACTCAAAACTAGGCTTATTGGAGCCTTATTGCTACTGTCTCAAATTCACCCCAAAAGCAGTAAAAGTAGGGACGCCGTTCTAGTAGAATACTCAGTAAGTTTTCTTTTTGGCGAAATCCCTTCATCAAAAGTTTCGAAACTTCGAAAAGCATTCAAAGAAACCCTATTCCATAATTTTGGTTTACTGGCCACTCACTTGTACACGCGTATGTATGTATGTTGTGTCTTCAATATTTAAGAACTTGGAAAATTTCGCACGATTGCACTTAACTACAAGCAGCAGCGCTGAACAGAAAGGGAACAAGAGTTGTTGTACGTGGTGTATGAATAATGTTAGAAAATGTGTTGCAGTCGAATGCTGGTGTAGCCATTTGGTCTGGTTGTTTTCGTTGAAGTTTTTTCTGTTGCAAGCCGCAATCTTCTTAGAACACACAGCCGTGGCTTAATGAGCGGCCGAATGCATTTGGTAATTCAATGCGGGTGCCAGCTATGAATTCCATATGCGCACTTCAAAAATAAGCATTGCAGTGTAAAGCCAAACTACATAGCAAATATTCTGGTTTGCGAACTGGTGTTTTATGGAATAGTATGACACTAGATCGGGAGTGACTAGAATTGTACTAGTTGCAAAATGACCAAAATGGAAGGAAAGCAAATATACTTCCGCTAAATAAGAATATTTCCACTTTAAGAATGCATGTAATAAAAATTAGACGAATCCTTATTTGGATGGAGTCAAACAACTGCGCAGGGAATCTAATAAATCCAACTTATTATTACTTAAAATTATTGTTTTTGCAATGCCAAATATAAGATAACGCAATTTTAAATAAAAACGACAGGCAAATGAAAAAAAAAAACATTTAAAATATTTTTGTTGAAATAATTTTTTTTTTTTTTTATATTAATAACATCAAAAGTCGAATGGCAAATTAAAAGGAAGCAAATTATTTTTTGTAATGCTTTAATTCACAATAAAGTATTTTCCAAAACTTTCATTTTTCAATTTTTACTTCATTTTTCAATTCACTCAAAACTATGTAACCATTTCGGTCATAAATTGGACCAGTATTTTTGGCTGCAAAGCAACCTGGCGTTAGAATCGTTAGTTTCAGAACCAGTTAGCTTGACGACAGGATGCATACTAATGCATGCATTTCTGCGTACATGTAAATTTTTTAAAAAACTATAGTACAGGGACTTATTGACTATTTCCTTCTCATTTAATTTTAATACTTTTTTTATGAAAAAATCTACGCGATTTTTGACAGACTTCAAACTTGCACTTTACCAAAATTAGATAGGCTATAAAATTGCATACTGAAAAATTTTCTGATAATTATGATTAAAAAGTGTGAAATTTTTATGAAAATGTGTCGATTTTTTTTTAATTTACATATACTTCGAAACTTAGCTTTCTACGGCTTGTAGGAGAATACATGATATTTTCATAAACAAATAAATAGTCAAAACTTTTCAAAAAGTCTTAGTGCTATAGTTATTTAACCACTTAATGATTTTGAACGAACAGCGCTCGCGCGCAGTGGGCATGCTCTATTTCACGAACGCGAGTTCTTCTCACTGGTTTCGACATATTTGTATTACATACATTTTTTTAATAAAAAACCCCAATCGTCAGGTAATTAATGCAGGGGCTTCAATACTCCAAAAACTGCAAGACGGAACTATGTTGCAGAAACGGCCAGCACTAATACGCCCGCCAGCGGTCCCCCTCCAGGGACCAGAGCCAATAATCGGAATCAGTTCCGCAAGAATCATGAATTCGATCAGCGATTATAGATGCAATTTACATAAAGAGCGATGGTCCAGTCTATAACGCTACAGAACTGCAAAGTGTTTTGAGACAAATCCGAACAGAAAACTGTCAAACCCTCTACTAAAACTTGGAAGGAAAGACGTTCGGTTGATGGTCGGTATTATTACAGGACACAATCCATGGGGTCAGCATATGACCACCATTGGCCTCCTTCGATGTGCCTGTCTTGCTGGGAGAAGGCGGATAGTACTGAGCACTTTCTCTGTGAGTGATCTGCCTTTGCTAGAGCACGGCTACGAGTTTTGGGTTCCGATGTCGTGAGAATGAGTAATATTCGTTCTCTGAAACTGAAGGATATTTACAGATTTGCCAAAGAATCTGAAAAATTCTCACAGGACTAACTACCTTTGTCTCTGTCTCTTGACTATCTACCCTCTTTCCAGAGCTCTAAATACAATGGGCTTTTTAGCCTGAGTGTTTTAGGAGCCACTAAATCTCTTAGTGCTTCTTAGCTCGACCTATTCAAATTTCAATTTCAAATACGCCCGTCTACTAAAATTTTCTTAATTTTTTTTCCTACTCTCCCAATTATTATTACTCCCACATTTGCTCTATGTTTTGGTTTAATGTTGGTGGTGTGTTGAGACAAAAATAATAGTCAGCTTCTACAAAAAAATAAGCCTCCCAAGTGCGGTCAATATCTGTTTTAAGCACAAGAAATATTTAATATTGTTTATAAAAAGTTTCCATCTGCATCTACAATGAAATTAGCATACGCTGACACTATATAAAAGTGAAAAAATATTTTCTTCGATATGTGCTCAAAACTATAGATCTGATTATGTAGAAAAGACTGCCTACTCAGGATATCAAGACCTAGAATCAAAACTTCACTTTTTCATAGATTTCTTTAATCGGCGAAAATTTGTATATGCCATTCATTTTGTTTTACAGTACATGTATGAGATTGTATGGGACTAAATTACTTTTAATTAAGTTTTCAACGAGCTATAAATTATTAAAATCCATTGAGGTTCCACTATGATTCTCGACTCTTTTATTTTCAAATTTTTTATGATGAATGAATGTAGAAAAGATTTCAAATTTTACTCTTGCACCCTTGGAAGCAGCTAAATGTACTCTTTTGTATGACGTATACAAATTTTTCGAATAAATAAATACAAAATTAACCATAAAATTTAGTTTTTAAATAACTTTTCTACTAAATAAAAAAAAAATTACTTTGAGTGAGGGAAATCTTTATTTTGACCCTTGTGCATCGTTAGTCTGTTTGTATGCTGCAGCTGTCCAGTTCACAAGTGTAAAATATGATTGAGGAACGAAGCCGTTTGCAAAAGTTATAAATGTTCCGATAGGGTGATTAATTTTGCGTCATGTATATGCTTTATACTATGAAAAATTTATTTTTCGACCATAGGTGCAGGTTTCGGTGGTCAATTCAGAATTCTGAATGTACAGTTATTTTTACGTAACAAGCCCACCACGCATACAAACCTAGGAAAAATATATAAATAAATTATTTTTTATTACACAGTGTAATTTAATTCATTAAATTTTTTATTTATTCTGAATATCAATATTTCTTGCAGCCACCATAGAATGCATTTATTTTGGCAAATTATTGAATGACTATTTAAATATATTTATTGCAGTAGAAAGAGATTATATTACACAAAACAAAAACAATAATAATTTCATTTGAAAATTTAAATTCTTTAAATTTTGCTTTCATAATCTTTAGCCAACATAGCCAACTCTCTACTACGGTATTGCAATATGGTAGAGTGCCCTGGAGAAGGGCGTGAACATTAAACAAGTAGGCAGGGTCCAAAGACTTGCATCTGTTCTTATAACCGGTGCAATGTCAACCACACCATCGAAAGCACTATATGTGATATAATATTAAACTTCCTTCCGGTAGACCTGCAGGCAAAGTACATTGCGTGCAGTGTAGCAATAAGGCTGAGCACTTTAAGTAAATGGTCAAACACAGACTATGGCCACGGCAAAATCCTAGATGGCACGTTGGGGCTTCCCAGACAGGTGGACTATACAGTTCCGCCTCTACTTGTCACTATAACGTCCGTGACCTTCCAGGGAAGAGTGGGAACGGGACGTGGTAAGACAGCGCGAGTCCATTCATGTATACACAGATGGCTCAAAGCTCGATGGCAGGGTGGGCGGAGGTGTATATTCCAAACAACTGGGGATCTCCTTCAGTTTTCGGCTCCCCGACTACTGTAGTGTCTTTCAAGCTGAACTGATGGCAATAATGAAAGCCGTGACACTGGTACAGTGTGATACGATACCTGGAGATGATATCTACAATTTCACTGATAGCCAGGTGGCGATAAAATCCCTCAAAAAACAGTCGATAACCTCCAAGGTAGCCATGAAATGCCGCGCATCTCTTAACGAGATGACTGGGTCATTTCACCTAATGATTGCATGGGTTCCTGGCCATTGCGACATTGAAGGGAACTGCAGAGCCGATGAACTAGCGAAAATCGGTACCAAATTGACTGATGAGTACATAGACAACGGTATAGGTATAACCTTGCAAACATGTAGACTACGTATCCGCGAGGAAATTGTTAGAGTAGCGAACGAAAGATGGCGTAACGAATCCACTTGCAAAATAGCCCGACACATGTGGCCGACTTTCAATGCTAAACGCACAGAACTTCTACTAAGAAGAGATAAGCATAGTCTTAACACACTGATTTCTGTTATTACGGGGCACTGCCTAATCGGTAGGCACGCCCAGAGAATGGGTGTGCAAACACATGACTTCTGCAGAAGTTGTCTAGACGAGAAAGAGGAAGAGACGATCCCGCACCTTCTGTGTCACTGTCCTTCTCTATCGAGACGTAGACTCCCCATTTTGGGCGGACATTTCTTCAACGAGTTAGAAGTCCTCGGCTCTGTCGAAATTAAGGATCTTGCGAAATTTTTGAATAGCACACATTGGTTTCAGGAGGGATAGGGGCTAGTTCCCCACGCGGCATCATGGGCCATGCACCTGAGTGTGTCCTACAATGGGCAACCGCTTCAACCTAACCTAACCTAACCTAAGCTAACCTAGCCAACATACGTCTTAGCTGTCAAAGTTAAATTCCAAATGCTAGATGGCTATCCTTTAAATGCTTATTGGCTCAATATTAATTTTTTGTTTCTTTGTTCACTCGTCTCGGGAGCACAGGGCCTCGACAAGACTCTTCCATCATACACGATTCTGTGGAGTTGTTTTTGCACCGTCCCATGTGATGTCGGCATATGCTACTTCGCGCAACATCGACCTTCTCCAAGTGTTTTTTGGTCGACCGCGACCTCTCAATGTGCGACCTATCCATTGCCATTTTCTGTGTTTGATTTGCCTAAGGATGGGCACAGTGCATCGTTACTGATGGTGGTCGGCCAGAATATTCTACATGCGGAACCATGTTTCGCTTCCGTACAACAATACTGACTTCACACATGAACTGAATATTAGTAGTTTAGAGCAACTGAAGATGTACGAACTCGCTCATACTGCATTCGCCCGACAGCCGCCCTTGTTTTGCTTCTTCATCTGCTCCGTCATCTGCCGTAGTAGTGCAACCGCGGTAGCAGAAGCTTTCGGCAAATTCCACCAGGCACCCGTTAACCATTATATGACTTGCTTTATTGTGGTTGACTCCCATGGCCTTGGTCTGGGCGATGTTGACCTCCAGTCCGACAGTTCGTGCCAGCGCGACTAGTTTGTCGTCAACACAGCTTCCGTGATGGCGAAAACCAGCTTGCTCGTCTCTTAAGAAGTGTCCGATATCTTTGAACCTGCTTTGTATGATTACGGCTACAATTTTGTAGATGGTGTTAAGTAGGGTTATTCCTCGCCAGGTGCCGCAGTCACGCTGGTCGCCTTTCTCGGGCAGCTTCACTATGATGCCTTTTGTCCAGGACGGAGGCAGCTTTTCATTGCTCCAGACGGCGGTAATGGGGGAATGAAGAATTTCCGCTGATATTTGCGGGTCGGCTTCCATTAGTTCAGGCTGTATGCCATCTTCGCCGCCGCTTTGTTGAGCTTCAGCTTGATCTCCGCGAGGCAGGATGTTGTTATTTTATTGCTAGTTGTTGTTGTGCTGCCCACTTCAAAGCTAGGTATGCTGCTAAGAGCAATGCTGCTTGTGCTTCAAAGTGCTCTTTCTATCTGAGGATTTGGTCATCATTGGAGGTCAGCAAAGCGCCATTTAGATTTCTGGTCGGCTAGATGCTCTTACTCCGCTGGTTGGTTAGGCGGCCAACTATGTGGTATAGCTGTCTCATGTTGTTTACTCCTGCTGCCGCTTCGGCATCGCTAGCAAGGTCTTCAACGAACTTTCTCCAATCATGTCTGGCCGATTTTTTTACTTGTATCGCCACCTCTCTGTAGCCTTGCCGAAGAAAGCCATCGCTGATAATAATAATAGGAAATCAGGAGTTGTTTATTTTATTTTTGGTCTTCAAATTGGTCATCATCAAATAATTTTAGATCGTTAAGTTAAGCTCAAGGTTTGAGTTTTATATTATTTTATAATAATATTATCTTATAATAATAAATAAATGTAATAGTTTATTTATGTGGTCAGCCGTTATTCCAACTACAGTTCGAAATCATCTTCAGAAGCTCAGAAGCGAAGGCTTTTTAATTTTAAATAGAAGATTTGGTTGATATAAGCGACCGAATGATTCCATCAAACAAATTGACTCACTCTAATATAAGCCGAAATACATAAATATTATCCCTCTGCTGAGACTCTACGTGCATACGAGTTGCATCACTGATTATTTAGTGCAACATTAAAGTGTCGTTTCGTCTTCACCCGACCCCTTTGTCTTGTATGTCCGTGTTAACATTTTAATAGTTTTTTTTATGCGAAAGAAACGCAACTCGATCGCTAGCTCCCCTAAAAGAAACCACTTCCTATCATTTACTATTATTAATTTTTTCGTTTAGTTGGCACTAATGCATAGCTGTGGGTGTGTGTTTTTTTTTGCCGCAGTTGAAAGTTGTTGTCATTATTTCAAGAAAAAATTGTGAATACTACTTTAGATGGCTTGTTGACATTATTTTGTAGCGGTTTTTTGTCGCACACTTTTTTACTCGCGTTCTTTGCAAATACCATTCGTTCGTTTTTGCCTTTGCCGTTGCCTTCAAACGACAAAAGTAGCGGCGCAGCTGCGAGGCAAAGCAAGCAGTTACTCATACGCCATGTGGTACCCAAGCACGTTCCAAATCCACATTCGGCGCGTTGCAGCTTCGTTATCGTCTATATTTCTTGCTCATTAGTGCAACCTTTACGCACACTTTGAGGTTATTATGATTTTAGTTCGTACACTTTTTCACACAACTGTCGTCATACCAACTACAGCAAAGTGCAATACTGCAGTTACCAGCTCCTTTAGCATCAACTTCAATGCTGCCTTTAATGTTTTCGCTCGTTGTAACACGCTTTCACACTTACTATTTATGTGTGGTTTTGTATTTGTTTTTTTGTTTTGTTTGTATGTGTATAAATAGTAAGAGAAGAAGAAGAATAAGAAGGAGGCGACAGTGGATAAGAAGAAATGTGTGTCACCACAAGAAGTTCACACCTGCAGCTACTGTCACATCATTATTACAATACAACAACAACTAAGCATGCAACATAAGTAAATGTTCAATCTATGGTTTTACACGTATGTTTGCGTGTGTGTGTGCGCCATTGCGCTAAAAGCGTCAAAAACAAAAGCAACAAATCCAACGCCAACTTCAATCAACTCACTGATGGCGTTGACGGTAGTTGCCATTAGCGACACCAATTGACTCGCATGCGAACACATACACACACACACACATATACACTCTTCCACTTAAGCTTCTACTTAAAACACTTTTAGAAGAAATAAAATCTATAATTGTAATTTCTGAAGCGTCTGCGGTAAATAAAAGCAGGAGTGTTAAATATGGATGTGTGCTGTGAATATGTCTACTTAAATAATAAAAGAAGGTGAAGAAGGGTCGCTCTGGTGTCTTGAAATATTGAAATGCTGAAATTTATGACTGCTCATATTTGCATTTATTTGTATGCTGCTGCACTGATTTTGATGGGGTAAGTAGAGAACTCTTCAGGATATTATTACTATCCGGTATGGCTAGAAATTTTGTTTCCAATAAAAAACAGGCATTTCCAAAATTGCTGCTTGCGTTGTTTATATTTGTGACAGCCTTCTTTTCACCTAAATAAATTATTTTTATTCAACTTTCGCGAGCATAAAAAGATGTTCTTCTAAAAAAATGTTCTTCTTAAAAAATTTTGATTTTCATCTTTAAGAAATTTTTCTCATAAGCCATTCCATGAAAATCCATGTATTTTGGACATTCTTGTCAATTGTGCTCAAAATTAGTTTATTTGTGGGCTCGAGTATAATAAAAGGTAAAGTTAAGGGGTTACATGTGTTTCGTCGGGTAAAAAAAGGCCTATTTTCAAAATTTTTTTCTATGTAAAAAATTATTTATTTAATCAAACTGTTTTCGGACTTATAGATACATATCTAAAGAATAATTTCTGAAATTTTCAAAAAAAAAATTCCTCCATTGTGACGTCATTTTCGGTGACCCCTCCAAAAAAAAGGTGCGTCGGCGTTGTCAGCATAACTCCTGACAGGCTCATCAAAAATGAAAAAACAAAAATAAGTGTTTTAGTTAAGACCATAAAAAAAGTAAAAATTGGAATTTTGGCAAACATTTTTGCAAAAAAATTAAAATTTCGGTCAAATTTGCTTGACATTTTGTTTTTTTTTAAATAGTTGTAATTGAAAAAAAAATCCTTCCTTCAAGCACAAGTAAATTGTATTTCGAACACCTGTGTAAAATTTCATCAAAATCGGTTGAGTAGTTTTCGAGAACACTTGACAACCGACTTTGAAAACACGGTTCCGAGAAAAACGCGTTTAAAGTTTTGCGTAACAATAAAAGTGGCTTGGAGCACACATGTAAGGTTATTTTACCTTTATATAACCGAAAAAGAAAACGCACGTTTCCAGTGCTCGGTTGCTTTATTTCAACTAACTGTACATATTAAAACTAAGAATAACGGCTGAACCAAAATGTACATGGCCAACTATGATTCTTACAAATCATGGCTTGCTATGATTCTTATAATCATGGGTTGCTATGATTCTTACAATTCTCCCTCTCAACCCAGTTATTTTATAAATTACATTTTTCAAAATTTTCCGTATTTTAATATTTTCATTACGACAAAACTGTAATAATAATATTGCTACTTTTGAGTACATTTTAATTACATTGTAAGCTTTAGCAATTTACATCCATTTTTATGTTTCAATTTCTTTAAAAATTTAGTCATTATATCTGCTGCATTTGCATCAGAATTTACAAAATGTACCTCGATTTCGCCCTTTTCAAACAACTCACGGACGTAATGAAATCTTAAATCTATGTGTTTACTGCGCTTGTGCACCATCGGGTTCTTCAGCAAAAATTGTGCACTTTGATTATCGCAATACATGTTCGTAGGTTCATTTACGTATCCGTCATACCCCATTTCACGCAACAACGCTCGAAGAAAAACAACATCTTTTGCGCCTTGACATAGAGCTATATATTCTGCCTCCATTGTACTGAGGCCAACGATAGACTGCTTTTTTGATTCCCAAGAAACCAGACCATCAGACATGAATACTACGTAACCGCTGTATGATTTGCGATCAGATACGTCACCAGCCCAGTCGGAATCTGTGTAGCACACCAAATTTTCGCCAGTAGATGAATAAGTTATTTTCGCTGCTGAACTCTGCTTCAAATATCGTAACACGTGCTTCGCAGCTTTAAAATGTTCTTCATGTGGATGATTATTAAATTGTGATAATTTAGATACAACATGGGCGATATCTGGCCTAGATATTACCGCCAGGTACATCAACTCTCCGATTAAACTTTGGTATCGCATCGCGTCAATATCTTTACACTGCGTCTCACACTTCTTGAGTAGCGTGCCATCAACCCAAGGTGTAGTTGCCGACTTGCATGAGTCCATTCCCCATGTTTTAAGAAGTTGATTCACATAATGTTCTTGATGAATTGATATTGTGCCAGTAGATGCATCTCTCTCTATTTCCATGCCTAAATAAAACGATACCGGCCCTTTATCTACAGCTTCAACAAACTCATTTAGCTGCTTTAAAATAATTTTCGTCTGCCCTGCATTAGAGCAAGCTAACAGCATATCATCCACGTACAAACCAATAAGACACATGGAACTATACTCCCTCTTAAAATATACACAACTATCCGCTTGACATCTTTTGAAGCCCATAGTCGTGAGGATTTCGGAGATATTTTTGTTCCACTCGCGGCCTGCCTGTTTCAGACCGTAGATGGGTTTAATTAATTTGCACACCTTATTGGGGTATCTTAAACTTTCAAACGCTAATGGTTGTACCATGAAGACGTCCTCGTTTAAATCACCATTTAAATAAGCTGATACCACATCGACATGATTAACCACCAGTTGGTACTTCGCTGCTAAAGCCAACAACAATCGAATGGTCGAATGTCGTACAACAGGTGCGTAAGTCTCGGTGTAATCAATGTTGCGCCTTTGGGAGCACCCCTGAGCTACCAATCTCGCTTTGTACTTTTCGATACGACCACATGGTTTTCGCTTCTTGGTGAACACCCACCTACAACCAATGACGTTTTTATGTTTTGGTCGGTCCACCAACACCCACGTATTATTTTTAGTAAGCGAATCGAACTCTATTTGCATAGCTTCCTCCCAATATTCACGTTCTGGCGAAGACAAAGCTTCTTCTACAGTTTCAGGACTCTCAGCAATGTAATTTAAAACCTTTACCTCATTATACCGTCTTTTTGGTCTACCAACAGTACCTGTTCGTAATAATTTTGGTCTTCCTCGACCTCTTTTTCGCGTAACTACCGGGTCGTTTTCTTCATCTAAAGAATACCCCTCATCATCATCATCGCCATTGTCTTCGAGTTGCTCTTCAACAACACTTTCATTCTGAATTTCACCGCACTTGCCATCATCCGATGGAGATGACTCTTTCATTTCATGGTAGAAAGGTACTTCTTCACTAACGTCTTCTTGTATTAAAATTGGCTCAAAAGACGTTTCAAAAAATATACAATCACGAGCTATAACAATACTTCGCTTGTTTTGATTATAAAGTCTATAGCCTTTAGCACTTCCGGCATAGCCAACAAATTTTAGTTTAGTGCCTCTTGTATCGAATTTGCCACCCTTATATGGCCCTTTCTTTAAAGCCACCACGTCACAGCCAAAAATTTTAAAATGTGACACCGAAGGTTTCCTTTTATACCACACTTGATAAGGAGTTAAGTTTTTCAACACTTTAGTTATTGTTCTATTTCTCAAGTACACCGATGTATTAATGGCTTCTCCCCACAAATATTGAGGCAATGTCGAACTTTCGAGTAAACAACGCGCCTTTTCCACTAATGTTCTGTTCGCTCTCTCAGCCACGCCATTTTGTTGAGGCGAATAGCTAACTGAAGCTTGGTGAACAATACCCCTTTCACTAAAATACCGCTTAAACATCATATTGGCAAACTCTTTACCATTATCACTTCTCACAGTTTTTATTTTTCGGCCTATCTGTGTCTCCGCAGTCACAGCAAAATGTTTAAATGCATCAAAAGCATGAGATTTATTTTTCAAAAAATACACTGGCATATAACGGGAGAAATCATCAGTAAATGTAATGAAATATGACGCTCCCCCCAACGATTTAACCCGCATGGGACCACAAAGATCTGTATGAATCAAGTCCAGCACGTTTTCCGATAATACCCTACCATATGCACTGTAAGGCAAGCTACGAATTTTGCAAACAGCACAAGTTACACACTGATAATTATGAACGCCACTTATATTCAAACCTCGTACCAGATTTTTGTTTGACAGAATTCGCAAATCGTTTATATTTACATGTCCGAACCTTTTATGCCACTTTTCTAACATTTTATTTTCAATTAAGGCATTTAACTTTTCAACCGGTTTTCTAATTGTCATTTTAACAACAAATACACCACCGACTAACTTTGCTTTTAACATGCTTTCTCCTTCTTTTGTTTCCATTAATGCGTAATTTTCCGAAAATTTTATTGAATGACCGTATTCTATGGCTTTGCCAATTGAGAAAAAATTTGATTTTAGTTCTGGAACATACCACACATTATGTAAAATTAAGTTCATAAATTCCGTTTTTAAGCTCACCGTACCTATACCTTTCGCATAAATTGTTTTTCCCGTTGCAAGCACTATTTTTTGGCTTCTGGGCTCAATTGAGTTGAAAAAACTTTGTTTCATACACATGTGCGAACTAGCACCACTGTCCAAAATCCACGTGTCAATAACATTTTTTCGCTCTTCAAACAAACAACATGCCTTTTCATTTCTTTTTTCTTTAGGCATTGACACTTTACACTGGGCACGTATATGTCCCTTTTTGCCACATTTAAAACACACAATTTTTTGTCGACTTTTGGACTTGGCCAAAAACACCCTTTCATCAGGAGTTGAACACTTTTCATTTTGGCGTATTTCGCTTTCCAAAATTTTTGACACCAACGCATCGAATTTCGGCAAGGTATCCCGGCTTTCAATAGCCACTACAAAGCTTTCCATCTCATCAGGGAGACTACAGAGAAGCAAAATTGAGATGAAATCGTCTGGCACCACAATTCCTATTTCTCTAAGATCCTCAACAATTGAACGAAACTCATTTACACGCGCTGCGAACTTGTCTTGCATGGAAATTTTGAAGTGTATTAACTTTTTAAATAGAGCAACCTTACGCGCGGCACTATCTGTGCAATAAATTGAATTTAGGACCCGCCACGCTTCCTTTGAAGTTGCACAACTTTTTACGTGTATTAATTCGCTAGATTTTACGCACAATGTAATTGTTGCCAATGCTTTCTGGTCACTTTTTACCCAGAGAGCCCGTGCAATCTCTTCGTCCGGCTTTTCGCCAACCACATATTCCCACAAATCCAATGTTACTAACAGGCTTTTTACCTGTACCGACCACGTCGCGTAATTGTCCTGGGAAAGTTTTTCAATATTTGCGATTGCACTCACTTTTCCGTATCAACGCGATACCCAAAAAAGAAACAAAATCAATTGCCCACGTGATCTGGGCCCATAACCAATGTAAGGTTATTTTACCTTTATATAACCGAAAAAGAAAACGCACGTTTCCACTGCTCGGTTGCTTTATTTCAACTAACTGTACATATTAAAACTAAGAATAACGGCTGAACCAAAATGTACATGGCCAACTATGATTCTTACAAATCATGGCTTGCTAGATTCTTACAATCATTGTTTGCTGTGATTCTTATAATCATGGGTTGCTATGATTCTTACAACACATATTCCAAAGGCTGTATCTCCGAATTTATTATTCGGATCGACTTGAAAATTTTGGATAATATTCCTGAGAAGTTGAAGAAATTAATAAGTAAAAAAAACAATCGATTTTTTGAACCAACGAAACCCATGTAACCCCTTAAAAGTTTTGAAAAAATCATATTACATATTTGAATTTATTTAATGTTGAAAATTTTGGTATAGAGTTTGGTGAAATATCTTCGGGTCCCTTTAACATTTTTAGAATTTTTTTTTCAATTTTTTAGAATAAATAGAATAGAATAAATATAATTTACGTATCATACTTATAAAAAAAAATTCTGACAAAAATAAAATTTTTTTGTTAATTTTTTTTTTCTAAAAAAATGTTACAAAAATAAAGTTTTTGTTTTAATTTTTTTCTAAAAAATTCTGACAAAAATCAAACTTTTTTGTTAATTTTTTTTACCAAAAAATCCTGACAAAAATCAAATTCTTTTGGTAACTTTTTTTTCAAAAAAATTCTGACAAAAATCAAATTTTTTTGTTTATTTTTATATACAAAAAAATTCTGACAAAAACCAAATTTTTTTGTCAATATTTTTTTCTAAATCAATTTTTTTGTTAAATTTTTTTTTTTTTGGATAAAATAAAATTTTTGTATTGTACTTAAATAAAAACAAACTTCTGACAAAAATCATATTTTTTTGCCAAATTTTTTTTTCTTTTTTTTCGAAAAAAAATTTTTTTTTTGCAATTTTTGAAAAACACCCGCTCAGATTTTCTTGGCATTTTTTTATTAATAACCGCACTAGTAATCTCTGATGGTTTCATAATGGGCTTTCCATAACTTTTCGAGTTATATTCAATTACGAACTGCAAACTCGTGACAGGAAGTGCAAACTACTCGGCTTTTTCTGCGGCAATCAATTTGAAACCGAACTGAACTTTTGTGGCAGAGAATGGCCGAAACTCAGTGAGTATAGTCGGATACGTAAAACCTGGGATAGTGAAATTTTGCAAACTTTAGTTTCCAATCAGTTGACCTTAATAAGAACCTTCCTCCAATTTATGGTCTGTGTCCTGATGTTGTTCCACAAATGGAGCGACCTACAGTTTTACGCCACCTTCGAACGGAAGTTGGTTTTTTATATGAGAAGATTTTTCATGGCAGAAGTGTACGCGAAGGTTTGTCATTGCGATTCGAACCAGCGCACTTCAGAATGGTAATCACGCACCAATCACCCATTCAGCTAAGGTGGCCGCAATTATTAATTACTCACAAATTGTGAGCATATCTCAGTTCAAACTGTTTTGAAAAATCCTGTACTGCCTCAAGGAGCACTCAGTTTCTTCAGAAAAAATGTCGCATAAAGGAATGATTTTAACTATGAAAGAGTCACGAAAGGCATCATGCAAATACCGAAAAAATCGCGCCAAAGTCGCTCAAAAATTTGTCTTACGTTAATAGTTTCCTTCGATTCTCGCAGTGTGGTGGGACATTAGAGCTTACTCCACCTGGTAAAATTCGCACTCCTGGTGTTGGGTCACGATAATGGGTTGTCTCACACTAAATCTATAGTTAATGGCCATTTCGCTCATAACTCGATCCACTTTTCATAGCTTCAGAACCTCTTGATTTGGCTGCGCGTGGCTTCTGACTCTTCAAAACAAAAAAAGTACGAAATCGTGAGAGTCCATAAAAAGATTTGGCAATTCAGGTCTGATCATTTAACGAATTGTAAAAGACGTTGACGTAAGTTTTCTTTTTGTTGGTGGATCTTACTTGGAAGGTATTGAAATTGATTTGAAAGAATAAACAAAAAATGTATATATAATATATTTTTTTAATTTTTTTTATCACAGCAGTATACACATATATAATATGTATTGCTTTCGTAGAAGCTCAGTTAGCATTTCCGGTAGTACCCTTTTAAATTTACAAATTTACGTAGCTGCACAAAAAACAAAAGTGTAAGCAAATCTGGCAAGAAATTTGGAAAAAAACACAAAAATTCATTGAAAAGTAAGCTCATATAAAGAAATAAAAATTGTACATACATACATACAAAAATACATACATTAAAAAATCCACACTGCGTTTTGGCGTCAGCACAAAATCAGCATGCAAAAGTTGTGCCAATAACAGCAACAATGCCAGGCATAGCGGAAATAACGTCTGCTTACAACCTGCCGGGCAGAGTAATACAAGAACTCTGAAAAATTCTGTATATTTATGTACATATGTGTATATATATAAATGGACAGTGCATTACGTAACTGAAGCACAGGAACATATTGACAAGTTTTGACAAAATATTTGTTTTTTTATTTTATTGTAATATTTTCTTCATCAAAATTTATTTCATTCTGCTATAAAAACCATATAAATCTAAAAAAAAATAAATAAAATAAATAAATAAAAGAATCAAAATTTTAAAATTTGTGCAAATTAAACGAAAATTCAACAAATTTTATCAAAGTTTCCCAATTTTCTAAACAGAATTTTTAGAAAAATTTCAGTTAAGCAATTTTATAGCCCATTGAATTTTAATACAATAAAGTGGAGACTTCAAGTCACTCAAAAATTGCGCCAATTTTTTAGACCTTCTTTTGCTGAAGTGGATGGGTATTTTCTTTCACATTAATAAAAAAATGTCGAGCATTTGTAATGAAGCAAGTCCACAAACTATCAGCAGAATTTTGCAATTAAGTCAATTAAAATTTTTCAGTCAATTAAAACTTGTAATTTATTACAGCAAAGTTGGCTATAAAACTGCGCAGTAAAACTGCGTGCTGAAAGTTTTCTTAAGAATTCCGATAAAAAATGTTGAATTTGTTTTCCTTTGCACAAAGTTTAAAACTTTGATTTGTCTTCTTTTTGTTTATACTAAATGTTTTTAAGACTTCCTATCAAAAAAATTTTGAATATTTTTTTTTTTTGCGTAACGTGTCAAACTTTGATTGATTTTTGTTTTTTGTCCGAATTTTTTTAAGAATGCCGATAAAAAAAAATTTCAACTGCTACAGGTGCAAACTTTGAAAAAAAATTTTTGTACGAAATTTTTTCAGATACTCCGTTAAAAAAAGTTTTTCAATTGCTACAGTTTCAAGCTTTTTTTTGTATGCAATGTTTTTAAGAATTCCGACAAAAAATGTTCCATTGCTAAAGTTTCAAACTTTGATCATTTTTTTTTTACATGTTTTTGAGAATTCCGATAAAAAAAATTTCAATTGCTAAAGTTTCAAACTTTGAAAAAATTTTTTTGTACGAAATTTTTTTAGATGCTCCGTTAAAAAAAGTTTTTCAATTGCTACGGTTTCAAGCTTTTTCTATGCAATGTTTTTAAGAATTCCGATAAAAAAAATTTCAGTTGCTAAAGTTTCAAACTTTTATACATTTTGTTTCTACGAATTTTTTTTTAAACTCCGATAAAAACTTGTTTCCAATTGCTAAAGTTTGAAACTTTTTTTTATGAATTTTTTTTAAGAATTCCGTTTTAACCAAATGTTAATTTTTTCATTTGCACAAAGTTTCAAACATTGATTTATATATTTTTTTGCTTTTTTTTGTACCATACGAAATTGTTTTAAGAATTCAGATGAAAACAATGTTGAATTTTTTATTTGCCCAAATTTTGATATATTTTTTTTTCTACGACATTTTTTTAAGAATTCCAATAAAAAAAACTTCAATTGCTAAAGTTTCACACTTTTGCTAATATTTTTTTTTGCTTGCACGATTTTTTTTAAGCATTCCGATAAAAAATTAATTTATATTCATTTGCATAAAATTTCAAACATTAGTATATTTTTTTTGTACGAAATTTTTTTAAGAATTCCGACAAAAAAATTTTTAAAATTTTTTTTTTCATTTGCACAAAGTTTCAAACTATGAGTTATAGTACATAATAGTAAAACTAATTACGTTTTTATAAAAAGGTTATTAAAATTTTAAAAAAAATTCTCAAAACTTGTCAAAAAGTCACTGTACGGTAGTTATTCAACTCACTGTATGTATAAACATATACATATGAATGTATATATGTGTAGATGTAACCTCAAAGCGTTAAAACTTAAACCAACAAAAACATACTAAACCACAAAAAAGTATTGCAAAAAAAAGAAATCAATTAACTCAACAGTCAGCGCTACGTTGATAGTTGTTGCCGCCGCTACAACATTGCACGAAAGCAACAATTTCGAAAAATAGTGAATATTTCCATTAACAGCAAATGAGCAAACTTGCTGAGAACAACTGTTTTTCCCCCTTCACGCGAACAAAAGTTCTTTCGGAAAAGTCGCATTATTTCCAACTGCCAACAGCAGCCAGTGTTTTTAATCACTTCAATACAATGATAAATTGGCATACTTTACCGAAGAATTGTGCACACGCACACACACACGCACTGAGAAGGGAATCGCAAAAAGTGCCAAAACTGTTGAAATTCGTAAGTTAAATTGAAAACGTTGAAAAGTAAACTATAAAGTTTTGCTTAAAAATGGGAAAACGATTTTTAATTGCCACACCAGCTGAAGGAGAGTGAAGCAGGGTGGTCTGCCGCATTTGACCAGCGACCTGTGTACGCGCCCCCACTAGCACTCACTCGTCTCAAGCGCACTCAAGGGAATATGCAAAATTTCAAATGCATTTGTTGTTATAAAAACTTTCACTTTTCGATCGAAAATCTGCAGCTGAAGCCGGATTTCTGATTGAAATTCATTTTAAAACGTCGCAAGGTTTTTTTTTTCTTTTTATGTTGATTCAGAAACATTCAATAAATAAGCCATTTGGCATAGAACTATGCATAATTAGCTCTTATTTTCTCTTCCTTCTAGTAGCCTATTTTTGTTTAATTTTATTTTACGCTGAATCTTAATAATAATAATAATAAACATTCCTTCCAGTTTAACTCTGGCACTTTCGTTTCCTAATTCTGCCGCTCCTTTTCTCGAATAATGTGACCCACTGGAGAGTCCAGCTCCCCACTAAGCACGAAGGAGTCAGTATTTGTAATATATGGAAAGGAAGCCCTGCCAAAACCTACCAAAAAAAAAAAAATATAGGCTACAAATTCGCAGGTTTGCGTATTACACAGTCAAACTGGTTCGAAAATGTGGAAGGCAGGCAGCGCAATGGGCGTTTTGTAAAACATCGCCTAGTAAAATGCACTTCGAATGTACGAATATTCATTCATTTGCGTAGATTTGCTCTTGAATACCAGCATTTGCACTTAGCACTCGCGAGCTCATATCGCCGGTAGCCATTTTAACATCAAAATTTCCAAGCCTTCAATCGCGCGTATTGCATTGACACTGTGAAATTAATATACTATTTATGTATTAGTGATGACAGGCCCGTGCTCCCGCGATGGCTTATATATATTAATACCGGAATATCAAAAACTTTTAAATACCCAATTGGAAGACATAAAAACTTGTTTATCACGTTGAAGAATTGAAAACTCTTCTTCTTGATTGCCGCCTTAGCCGCTTAAATGATTTTGCCCCAGGTTAACAAAGTGCGCCAGAGAAGCACGTCAACTGAAGCCAAGTCCTTCTCCACCTCAATTTTCCAACGCAAAGGAGGCTTAGTGGATTGAAAACTGCTTCATTAATGTTTGCAAATAAATGAACTCATTCAATAGAACTGAGAATTTTTTTCTTTTTAAAAAATATTTACAAATCACGAACTAAATTTATGCTTAAAATGGTAGAAATGGATTTTAATAAAATGTTGACATTTTTTTCACAGAAGATGTTTTCCATTTCAATTCAACCGGGCTATTCGGGTCATGTTCTTCGATTTCGATGTAACTTAAATATGTTGCTCTCTGGTCGAAATAATGAGACACGTATTTTTTTGTTCGCCCGAAAAAAATTTTTTTCAAGAGTTATCGGCAATTTTGTTTTTCGCCTCAAACTCGATTTGTTTTAATTATATAAGACAAAATTTTTTTTAAATGCCCATAACTTAGTCAAAAATGAACCGATTTTAATAATTCTGGGTTCAAAATGATCGTAATTACTTACACAAGCGACTTCACGTAGAAACAATTGCAAAAAAGTAGTTGAAAATTTTTTATTTAGCAAAAAAGAAAAAAAATTTAAATTTTTTCAAAATTCAATATTTCAAAAAGTGTATTTTTTTTTTTTTATAACTTTTTCCAAATCAAAAAAACATCTCAAACTTTAATTGAGCTGCATGCCTAGTAGCTAAAATGAGTTGTTTTTGAGTAATGAATTTTTGAGTAAACACCCTGTTTCGCACTTTTTGGTTTTTGCTAAATAAAAAATTTTCAACTACTTTTTTGCAATTGTTTCTACATGAAGTCGCTTGTGTAAGTAATTACGATCATTTTGAACCCAGAATTATTAAAAGCGGTTCATTTTTGACTAAGTTATGGGCATTTAAAAAAAAAATTTTCTTATATAATTAAAAAAAATCGAGTTTGAGGCGAAAAACAAAATTGCCGATAACTCTTGAAAAAAATTTTTTTCGGGCGAACAAAAAAATACGTGTCTCATTATTTTGACCAGAGAGCAACATATTTGAGTTACATCGAAATCGAAGAACATGTCCCGAATAGCCCTTTTGAATTGAAATGGAAAGAATCTATATAAGAAAATTTTTTTTAATTGCTCATAACTTAGTCAAAAATAAGCCGATTTGAATGATTCTGGGTTCAAAATAATCGTAATTACTTACACGAGCGACTTCATTTAGAAATAGTTGCAAAAAAGTAGTTGAAAATTTTTTATTTTGCAAAAAACAAAAAGTGCGAAACAGGGTGTTTACTCAAAAATTCATTACTCAAAAACAACTCACTTTAGCTACTAGGCATGCAGCTCAATTAAAGTTTGAGATGTTTTTTTGATTTGGAAAAAGTTATAAAAAAAAAAAAATACTCTTTTTAAAATATTGAATTTTTAAAAAATTTAAATTTTTTTTTCTTTTTTGCTAAATAAAAAATTTTCAACTACTTTTTTGCAATTGTTTCTACATGAAGTCGCTTGTGTAAGTAATTACGATCATTTTGAACCCAGAATTATTAAAATCGGTTCATTTTTGACTAAGTTATGGGCATTTAAAAAAAATTTTTTCTTATAATATATAATTAAAACAAATCGAGTTTGAGGCGAAAAACAAAATTGCCGATAACTCTTGAAAAAAATTTTTTTCGGGCGAACAAAAAAATACGTGTCTCATTATTTCGACCAGAGAGCAACATATTTAAGTTACATCGAAATCGAAGAACATGACCCGAATAGCCCGGTTGAATTGAAATGGAAAGCATCAGAAGTAATGGAACTATGCGAATGTGAAACGCAGCAAAAGCAAGCTCGCAATAGGCATACGACAATCAAAGTACTGATGCGAGGTCGTTATTTTACTGTGAAAATACCAAAAAAATTCGACATAACCTACAAATTTCGTTCTATAGAAAAAAACGAAGACGTAAAGTCAGAGTTGAATAAAAAATGTCTAGGCAAACGAGCTACTAAAAGGACTAAAAAATGTCATAGTTTCGTGCCTATTAGCAACAATCACTTCATTGCTCGACGTATTCCTTTTCCAGTGAATTTCAAAATTAAATTTTACCACCGGTTTTACAAATGACCCACATTAACTTCTGAGAAAACAAATTTAAACATTTTTTCAAAACCTTTTCCGTAAGTTTGAGCATGAATTTTTAGCCCATAAGCAAAATTATAGCGAAATCGAAGGCCATTCTGCCGCAGCGACTTTTCCCGATACAAATCCCGGCATCCCAGGATTACTTTAGAAACATCCCGAACGCCCGGGCTCCAAACTCTCCACCAATCTTGTCATCCTAGGTATGTATGTTTGTATGTAGTAGCAACAGCAGTAGCCAAAAGCAACGACAATCCACCAACACAGCTACATACCAAGAAATCGCTAATAAAAAAATACTATATTGCATTTTGCGTGCAACAGCACAAAATAAGCGACCAAAAAAGTGTAGTGCAGATCTGCGTATGTGCACGGAATGCAAAATGCCGTTACTGTTATTTCGCAATTTAAATTGAATTGATTTCGTTGGCATTCCGCTCCACAGCATTTTTCACATTTATTCAGCGGTTAATAAAGGTTCGAAGTAGTCGAAGATGCTGCTTCATGGCTGTTAGTTTGCGGAAGGTGGACTCAAACCCAATTGAAGGCATGTATCTGGAGGCACATCTAGAGAGGGCGTTTTTCAATTCCTATGTAAAAGCATAACAAGTCTAAGATTCGCAGATGATAGGATATGAGTTGTACGGTCTCGACGGGTCGACTGGTCGGGAGGCCGAAATTGTAGGGCAACTTGCGTAGGAAGTGTTATGGACGTCGAAATCATCATGTGCGATCAAACTAATAGTTACTAGTTATGTGGGGAGTGTATTGGATATCGGTGCATATGGTTCAGCATTTTGCCAACAATTCGAACTATGAGTATGAAGCCTCAATTTGGCTAGAAGCTTAATTCTGGTATCACGGAGAACTAAAGCACTTAAAGCACTCTCGAGCTTCTTCTTGTGAAAGGGCCATCAAGAAGTTTGGAGAGCGTTGGTTTACACGCAAAAGGAGGAAGAGTTTTGGCCTTGTGTTCGTTTGATGTTGAGTTTCTGGATCACAAACACGACTGAGAGTTTATATGGGCATCGAACCCTATCAAAATGATTGGTATGTCCATTCCTCGCATTCAATTGGTATCGAGAATACTTGTATTCCTGAGCGCTGGACGCAAAGTTGTATCTTCAAAATCAGAAAGCCCATTCTGTCTGATCTTTGATCACTTCTCAGTATGGATTAAATGGATTATATATACATATATTAAATAACTTAGAAAAGAACTGTGGGTCACGAACCGGGTTAAATCGGGTTAAGCTGGAATGAGGTGTCCAGTAATCGGACGAGATGGCGCTTAGGTATTGTCCCGCTAGGGATTCAAGGACACAATGATGATGATGATATACTTTATATAACGTAAATCATTCAACAGTTTTTCTGATAATAGCAGTCAGCATAATGAAAAACTTTTCGTATAAGTGAGGATTGAACCCACGACCTTTCGAAAAAGCGACTCTGACAAGCCACGCACAACTACGAACATTTGTTGCGCTCATACAGCTTTTTTACCTTTTTCTTCTTTCTTTGTTCTCATTTAACTGTCATTTTGTTGGCTGGTTCAATATTTAAATCCCGTCGCTAAGGCGTTGCGTGAAAGCTGACACACATCTGCATGTGTATCTATTTTGTTGTTGCTACTACCTGCTGTCGATATGTTGATGCTACACTAACTGTTGCTGTAGCTGTTGCGTAATGCCAATATTGTTGTTGCGTCGCATGTCACTGTGACAACCAACAACATGACAAGCATAACGTCGACATCTCCTGGCTGCCGTTTGCTGACTGAAACTGATTGCCAACAACGGCGTTGCCGCCACAAATATTTAAAAAGTCCCAATAAAAGGCAATGGCAAAGAGGAGATGCACAAAATCAAAATAAATGCGTATTCGAACAGTAAAGAAAGTAGCTTCCATGGTGAAGGTAGTGGAAAGTTTAACAAGGGGTGGTTTAAGGTGGGCGGTCGACAAGCAACCGCGACGACATTTGCAAATTGCATTAAACGCGAAAGATTTACATACAAGCAACCGACAAACGCCGTCAAAGTGCCGCGCATTTTTTCACCCGTCTGCAAGTCATCTGAAAATTCTAAGCGTAGAATTTTCAATACTCTGCAACGCCTACTTACCAGCGCCAAGAACTGGCTTATGATGCTACGTATGTATGCGTGTATGTATGTGCACGGTTCATGAATGTTACTGCCATGTACCGCCGTCCTGAAATATTCTCTTGCTGCGCGCTTCCCTTCCGACAATCCACACCTTTTAATCGCGCACAAGCATCACGTGCTCTTCAATATACTGTTATCCTTGGCATCCTTGCAATTTCGAGCGCGTGTCATTCGTTATTTGCAAAGCGCGACATGGAGCGGGAAGCAGAGACAAAGAGCGGGTGGGCGTTCACGAAGAAAGGGATTGATAAAGTTGCTGCCGCCGCTGGCGTTTCCTTTTCGTGTCACGCAGCCTCCGCTAAAACGCACTCAGATGCATTGAAACTGAAAATCCCTGCTGCCACACAGTTTGCTGATGTCTTTTGCCATTTTCATTTTTTGTTGTTGTTGTTATTTGTTTGTTGTCGCTGTTTTCCCGTTTTTCTTTCAACGCCGACAAAACTAAATTCGCATTACATGGCTATGGAAAAAAATCTCAACTAAAACTCGCACAAACTATTGAGAAGTGGAAAAAATTGCAAAGCAACTACAAAAAATAAAATTGAATTCAAATGAATTTTAATTATCCGCTAATGTTGTAAATCCCTTTCAAGTACGAGTAAAAGATTTTTTGTGTATGCGGAAAGTGCGCTTTCAGCATTGAGATAGCGGAAATTTCCCTCTGTGGCAGTACGTAGGAGTTGAATGCATGAAAAAGGAAAGAATTATTGAAAAAATGGTATTAGAATTTCCATTGAGAAGCAAAGAAAAAATGTTAGTGAAACTGTAAATACCAGAAGTTGTACTCAATGGTATGCAGCAACAAAAGTGCTTGCTGAATGAGATTGTTTTTAGGAACGGTCAGTGGTCGGCCGCCGTACCGAATGGGTTGGTGCGTGACTACCATTCGGAATTCAAAATGGAGAAAAAGTTTTTTCTAATAGCGGTCGCCCCTCGGTAGCCAATGGGTGTAGCCGATCGTATTTCTGCCATGAAAAAGCTCCTCATAAGAAATATCCGCCGTTCGGAGTCGGCTTAAATTGTAGGTCCCTCCATTTGTGCACCAACATAAAGACGCACGCCACAAAAGGAAAGAGGAGCTCGGCCAAGCACCCAGAAAGGGTGTATGCGCCAATTATATATTTTTATATATATATACATGCATAAACATACGCACACTGAAACTCGAAAGCTACATAGGTATATATATTTGACACAGCGCTGCATTCGAGTATTCCTATTTTCGAATATCAAATTCACAGAAGCTTAAAAAATGTATTTGCCAACAAAATAGAAAAAAAAATTAAATTTTGGTAAGAAATGAAAGAAGTTAAACATATTTTTGATTAGCATTGCCACCTAGCTACAATTTTAATAAGTAAATGATAATTAAATATAAACGTATCATAATATTGCAATCAAATGCGAGCTGGTTTGGAAGCCTTTAAATCAAACATAATTTTGAACAGTGTTGCCATCTATCTAAAATATTTAATTGATTTAAATGCGGTTATTACTTAAAGTATGTCAATATGGGATTCAAATTAAAGGTATTCAGGAACATTTTAATATAGAAAAATGTTGGATTAGGACTGCCACCTATCTTTAATCATTAATGGTATGCCATTTTATACCATAATTTAAGTATGGTATAAAATGTAAGAAGCTCGAAAAATTTTAATTCAGTCAAATTTTTTAACTTACTTAATTTTACTTAACTTACTTAAATTTTTTAATTTAACTTACAAACGCATATTTTTCATTAGCATTGCCACCTATCTACAGCTTTGACACTTAATAAATAAATGGCAATTAAATAAAAAAATATTATCTTAATATTGGAATCAAATGAAAGCTGCTTTAGAAGCCTTTAAATCAAACACAATTTTGTACAGGGTTGCCATCTATCAAAAATATTTAGCTGATTTAAATCCGCTAACTGAATGTCAATATGGGTATCAAATTGAAGGTATTCAGGAACACTTTAATGCAGAAATATTTTCAAATGGGATTACCACTATCACTAAAAATAAGACCCAAAAAATATGTTTAATATTGTTTTAATATTGTCATCACACGAAAACTGTTTTAAAAGTTTTTAAATTAGAAAAAAATTGTTAGGGATACCACTTATCTAAAATATTAAAATGATTTAAATATATGTATTAATTAAATTACTTCGGCCTACATAACAGGCATTGCTTTTCTTTAATAAGACTCTAATTTTCGTTGTGTTTTTATGCGGTGAACTCAATTCTGTGGTTCAAAGGTACCTATTCCCTCGGGAGTACAAACCCATACAAACATGTTGCTATTTTTGTTTTATTGTTAGAAAATGTGGCACTAACTTTCCATACGTTTTGTCGATATTTAGTTTGGGAGAAAAATAAATCCACTATTTTTGCGTAAAATTCAAAACTTTATTCCGATTTGCTCACATATGCACCGTTTTGTTGCATAATTTGTTGTCATTTTAAAGGTAGCTTCATAATGCCTCTCTCATAGAAGTATTGGTTCTTATTGGCGAAAACCTCAAGTTATCGATTTGCACAATCTTCTCTTGATGCCAATTTCTTATCGCTCAGGAAGTTTTGCAATGAGAGAAAAGAGTGGTAATCGCTTGGTACCTCGCCCGGACTATATGGTGGATGCATTAAAACTTCCCAACCAAACTCCGGGAGTTTTAAGCGAGTCACTACAGACGTGTGTGGCCTTGCATTGCCCCGATGGAACAAAACTCCACTCCCATTGGCCAATTCTGTCCGTTTCTGGTCAATCGCGAACTTCAAACGGTCCAGTTGTGGACAGTAGAGATCTGAATTTAGTTTTTGGCCATACGGAAGTATATCATAATAAATGATTCCTTTTAAGTCTCACCAAATACATAGTAGAACCTTCCTGGTTATAAGTCGTAGTTTGGCCACAGTTTGCCCTGCTTCATCACGCTTTGGCCACAATCGTTTTCCCCAATATTGTCGTATGTGAACCATTTCTCATTACCAAATACCATCTGTTTAAGAAATAGGTCGATTTCATTCCGTTTCGCCAAGGCTTCACAGATGGAAATTCGACCCATCATGTTTTTTGGTGTTCATAGGTGTGGTACCCAAACATCGAGCTTCTTTTTGAATCCAGCTTCACGCAAACGGTTTAAAATTGTGTTTAAAAAATTGTCGATTTTTAGCTCCTGGGCAGTGCTACGACTATTAAAATGCCGGTCAACTTCGATTATTTCTGTGATTTTATCATCGACATTTTCGAGGACGGGCCTGGTTGTGCGAGGTGCAATTTTTACATCAAAAATACCTGAACGGAATCGACGAAACGGAAATTGCTGTTACGCGTTTAGCAAAGAAAAACTGTAAAATGCACGGAATTTTCTCTTTGTTGACTTCCATTGTTAACACCCTGTAACTCACAATTGAATGGAACAAACAAAAAACAGAAAAAGATTTTTTTAAGTGTGAATGTCACCTTGACAATGAGCATAAACTTTAAATTGCTTGATCGATACTTTACGAGATATCGACCACTACAGCCATCTACCGAGAAAATAATTTATTTTTCCACAAACTAATCTATAGTAACATCCTTCTGCCAGAAAAATGTGAAACACAGATGGCGCTCCAAACAGTAAGAAGGCGTTGTTCCTAAGAAACGGCAAGTGGGCATTCCCACTACTTAGGACTGGTCTTGTCGAGGCCCTGTGCTCCCGAGAGGAGTGAACGAGGAAAAAAAAAAACAAAAACATCGCACAGTTAACATTTTAACGTAAAAGTGTCGAAGACACGAGACACTGTGCACCGCCTTAGAGGTCCAGGCAAACATTGGCACATTCATCTACAAATTTTTGTATGTTTGTACATTTGCCTGTCTGCTTTTTTCTGTTTAAATGTAGCAGACATTGCTGCCGTGATCGTCGAGCAGTCTAAGCCGTCACTGGCCAATGGGTCAATGAAGCTACTTTAGTTGGTCTTTGTTTTGGTAGCGGAAAGTTTGTCGGAAGCAGTTGATGATGGTTGCCTCACGCGGTTTTCGTCTGCCTTAATTTCGAGTTTGCCATACTTATTCTGGAATTGCATTTGTAGCTGCTATGCTTCTTCTTCTTTAGCTATTTCCCTTTTGTTTCATTGTGTATTGTATTCGTACTCGTATTAGATTGAGATTGTATATACATACATACATACATACATACATACTTATATATTCTATGTATGCGTTTAGTTGTGCTATGCAGCTATGTATAGAATGTGCTTTGATTTGATTTGCTGCAAACTCGTTATCGCAGCGTCCATTTCCACCTTTTATGGCATTTGAAATAATTTTTTTTTTTTTTTTATAGTTTTATTTTTTTATTTTTTTTACAATTTTTTTACATTATTCGTACTCTATTTAAACTCTTTTTCAAAATTTTTATTTGTCTCTTTCCTGTTTCTCCTCTTTCAGTCGACCCGCTCATCTTCTTGTCATGGCAAGTTGCTCAGATCTGCTGCTGGTGAATTTTCAACTATATTTTTACCCTAAACAATTTTCGATTTTTTTATTTGAAAAACTTTTTAAATGCACTTCTCCATTTACACTTGTCACTAAAAGCTTGCCAAACTTTTCGGCGAGTTCAAACTAAGAGGCTGAGTAAGCCGAGAGCAAGGCTGGACGTGCGCGCAACGGGAAACAAACTGACCAGACTGTCTGGTTGCGGTTGAGTACTGTCAGCATATCAGACTTTCTATAGGACAGTGTGCTATTCTGCATAAGATTCATACATAGTTTGGACATTCTGGTTCTCTGTTTGGATTCCAAGCCATTTGAAATCTTTCTTTCAGATGTGATTTTTCATATTGCCGTCAGGGTTGGGCATAGTGCACTAGATAACTAATGCAATCAGCGGATACTTAAATCGCTGAAAAACTAAAGGCTTAGTGATAAGGAAACCCTTATTTTAACTAACACTAAAAAACTTGTCATAGTGCCATTTCGTGGTAATGCAAAATGCCCAACCCTATTTGGCATTCAAAGTTTTGTTCTCTTTTTCGTTTGAAAAATACTTAACATAAATGTTTTCAACTGCAAATGTACAAATGAAATACTGTGCCCAGTTTTCCCTGCCTTTTTTGCTAGTTGCAATGATACGCCGACACACTTTACAACTTCCATCTTTCCATATTTCCCTAAGGTTCTTCAGTTGCAATGCTGCTAATTGACAATTATTTAATTACCTTTTCAGTTTTGCAGTAAAACTATTTTCACTTTTTTTGCTGCTATTTCCATCTACTACTTTTTTCAGCTTTTTGTTGCTTTATAAATTTAAGTAAATGACAGAGTAGGAAATATATTTTAAATATTTCAAATACTTACACACAAACTTTATACATTTCAGAAGTAACGGAGAAGCATTTAATGGCCACTGCGGTGCTAGGCAGGAAGAATAGTTGAGATGTAAGGGCAGGAGGTACGAAAGTTAGCATAGAAGCTATGCCCTATGGCCTAGAATATAGCTTTCAGCAACACTTCTATTTCAAAAGCAGAAATTCGAAAAAGGGGGAGAAATTTCTAACCAATTATTGTAATTAATGGCCATCTGCTAGAAATGCTAAATAGTTGTGTTTGCGAATTATCAAAAACTTAATAAACTATGGGACGGTTATCAGAAACTTTATAATTATCAGTAACTATCAGATTTTGAGTTCGCATATGCAAAACCTTACAAAAGTAGGGGAAATCGAGAGAGAAACGTGACTTTCATTTTGAGCGTAACATAGAACAGCTGATTACAGTTTTAGCAAATCAGAAAATTGAATTTCGCGAAGCATGTATTTTGGGCATGGTCTTAAATTTTCCTCAAAATTTGTTTATTTTTAAGAGATATAAAAGCATGATTCAATGATAAAAGGTTTGCTCAGTAAGCAGCTTTCTCGTTCTCTCTTGACGAATCGGCTCCCTTAGCAAGACCCTGGGTTGCTAGCTCTAGAAATTTTGAGTAAAAGTGGAGGAAAAGTAAAATTGGTAGAAAAAACATTTCATTTCCAAAATGGTCTGTTTATGAGCAACAACTCGCTCAAGAGTTTTCATCCATATGTTCAGGACTATGGTAGTATGACATGAAAAACATACCGTTTAAGTCAGAACATAATAGAGTAAACGACGCAATCCGAGATCGATGAGTGGAGAATTTACAAAGCTTTATTTCTTATGATGTGGTGAGTTAGACGGAATTCATATTTTGTAAAGAGCTAGCATTTCACAAAGAGTTACAACAGGAAGAATAATGGGATAGTCCCGACGCGATCGGTAACATTGCATACTTCATTATAAAAAAGTTGGGATTGACGGAACTTGTTTCCAATGAGCCCACCTTCCCCTGGATAGATGAATTTCCGCTAATAACTTCTATTAGTACCATTATTGACGTTCAAATATTAATTAAAATTTATTTTTAAACCGTTCGCAGTTTGTTTCCATTTAAGTATATTAAGAAAATACTTTTTTGCTACCATTTTTACCAAAAAGGATTTAATTTGTTCTACCTTCTTAAATACAAGCTTTTGTAAGGGAGTGTCAAAAATCGAATGTCACTAGTGAGCAAACCTTTAATAATTGAATCATGATATAAAAGGTGATCAGATTGTAGTTACTTTTTCTAATAGGGCTTTTTGACAGATCACGCGTGACTACTGTTGAAATAAGTATTTTTTTCAGTATTCATTGACATTTCAGCCTGGAAAGACTTACGCCTCATCAATCTCGACAAATTGTACCATTGTATTACGAAAATCAACGCTGTGTGAAAAGTGTTCATCGCACGCTCAGGAACTGAATTTTTTCAGCGATGGCCTATTTTTGGCTTAATGGCTACGTCAATAAGCAAAATTGACGTATTTGGGCTGAAGAGCAACCCGAAACGATTCAAGAACAGGCATTACATCCATTGAAAACAAGCGTTTGGTGCGGTCTATGGGCTGGAGGAACCATTGGCCCATATTTCTTCGCGCCATCATAAATGACTATTTGATCCCGAAAATTGCAGTCAGTGATCTGCACAACATTTGTTTCCAACAAGACGGCGCTACCTGCTCTAAAGGCCGTGAAACACTAGATTTAATGCGTCGGCGGTTGTCGTTTCTGTGAGCAATTTTTTTCTCGTCTCGGACCAGTGGATTGGCCAACAAGATCGTGAACTTATCCCACCTTTGCACTTTTATTTGTGTGGGTATGTAAAGTCTAAATGCTTTGTGGATAAACCTGCTTCGATTGAGGCATTGGAAGCCACCATTACTAAAGTTATTCACGAGATACCGACCGAAGTCCTCCGGCGAGTCATTCAAATTGGGGTTTACGGATGACCGACTTACGGCGTAGTTGTGGCCAACATGTGAAAGGGATTATCTTTAAAAAATAAATATCACGAACGGTTTTATACAAAAATATTAAAGTTTATCCAATCAATTGAATTTTCATTGTTTTATTTCAATTTAAAATCCGATGCCTCTAAATTGAACACCCTTTATAAGGACCATGTATAGAGAGGTTTTGGTAGTTCATGCGACCAAAAAGGTCCATTTCAATTATAATTTAACAAAAGATTTCAATGTCATTAATCTATAGAAAAAAACAACGGTGGGAAAGAGAGAAGCAAGAATTTTACTATCTGCAATACTGGGGTCAGCTGCCTTCGAATAGATGTGACACAAAAGTTAAAGGGCTGACATAAAAATTGTGCTAACAAGTCTAGTTCAACAACGACAACAACAACAGCATTGCCACTCAACGACGGCATCACTTTAACCGAGTGCGATATACACACACATGCATACGTACAAATGCTATCGGCACTATTCTCCCAAATGGCACTACGTGCAGCAGAAAATATTCATATACTACCACCTACATACATACAAACACACATACATTTGTATATATCCGGTCTAGCAACCAACGCAAATGCCTGCAGTTGGCTCAACAGATGGCTGAGATAGCAAATTGTTGCAGTAATAATGCCTAAAGCAGTGGCAACAACAACTGACCCCTGACCCATTTGTTAGCAGAAACCAAACAAAAAATTAATAAGAGAATAAAAATAAAAATAATAAAAATAAAAATGAAAATAAAAATGAAAGTAATAAAAATAAAAATAATAAAAATAAACAAGAAAAATACAATGGAACAATTATTTACTAGTGCACTTCAAACAAATGGGCGCCGTTCAACTGCAACTGCGAAAACAACAATGGCGAATAGCGATTTTGAGATGCTAAAGGTTGAAGAGAGAATTGTAATAGAATATGAAACGAAATGGCACAAAAGGCGGCGGAGCAGATCCTTTCAATTGTCTGTTTGTCGAGAGCGCACGCATTTTGTATTCTTTTTTTTCATTTTATTTAGTGTGAATGTAAAACTTTGTTGAATTTTAATTTGAAATATTTTTTAATGCATATGGCACGAACGATATCTTCACAGTAGTTCGCAATAAAGATATTCAGATATGATTTTAGGTATAAAAGGTGTTCAAATTGCTCAATTATGTTGAAGTTGTAGATATACCAAATATTTTTCATTACTTATTGACTAGATTTACAAGGTAAAATAACAAAAACTTAAGAACTAAGATTAAACCGATAGTTTGTTTGACAAATAATAAGACTCAATAAGTGGCTTAAATAGAGGCCTTGGGGCCGTTCAAGTATTACGTAAGCACTATGGGGGGGTGGGGTGTCTTTGTTTTGCTTATTTTGGATGACATGGGGGTAGGGGAGTCTAGATGATGATTACGTCATCAGTAGTTATTTACTTTTTTACACGAATGACAACCCTCACATTATCTATGCTTGAAAACGAAACGCATTTTCGGGGATTCCCGCAAATATACACGCATACGCGATTCGGGGAATTACCGCGCGCTGTTCACTTGTCTAAATTTCTTCCGTTAGTGTATTGTTTTGTTCGGATACAACGCAACTCAACATTTGTGTTACCGTTGATTCCATTAGCCAAAGTTTAACGTTTAAATAAGATGTCGTTTCAAATAGACAAATCGAAGTTATACCAAAAATTGTTTGAAAGTTTTAAAAAATCTCATACAAGTACGAAAGTACAAAATGGGAACTAGATATCATTGTATCTAAGAGAATTGAAGAAGAATTGCAAGCGGAATAAGAATAAATCCAATCTACTACATTTTTTTTCCAAGGTGAGTGACGAAATCATTTGAGGTACCTATGAGTACTAGAAATATTAAACATAGCAAACCCGGGCCCCTTCGCTGGGCACACTAAAATAGAATAGATATGGTTTAGAACAGAAAATATATGATTTTCATATTATTTATTTCTTTATACTTTATTCAAGCGCTTTGGCATAAACAATATTTTTTGTTTTTCTATTTGTTTTTGAGTAAATATAAAATATAAATTGAAAATCAGGAAAAAAGAAGATTGTTTTTAAATTTCAAATCAACGCATATGAATAAACAATCGTCTTTTTTCCTGATCATCCATGAATTTTTCGTTTCAATTTATATGTTTTATTAAGCATTGGAGCTTTTTTAACCATTGTCCATTTATATTTTTCAAAAAAAAAAACGAAAAAAAATTTTTTTCCCACGAACACATAATTTCATTCGGATTTCACATTAAATTCTCAAATTTCGTAAGAAATTATTCATTGTTCCAAAATCCACTCCAAAAAAATTCACAAACAATTTTTACATGTTGCACTTACGTTTTTTCCTTATGGCATCCAAATCAGAAAGAAATATTGACACATTGTAACTCACACTGTCAATTTGACAGTTCAGTTCCGCCCCAAGCGTTAAAAAAGTAAGCGACATTATGGCTGGTTTAAAAGAACGCTGTACCCGTTGCCAGTGCTCCGAATTACAACCAAACTTTACGAAACCCATTTTCAATACTTACTTAACAATGTGCGTAAGTTTGGTTTAATTCGGTGCAAAGACACGGCGGGTCTACGTTTTGGCATATATTTCCAGACCCTAGTCATCAATAGGTATGAAAATTACCCCGTATTAAAGCACTTATCAACAGCTTTCATTTGATACCCATATTGTACATACACAACCAAAGGTTACCCGGGTCCACGTTTTGGCCTATATCTCGAGACCCTAGTCACGGAGCGGCATGAAAAATACTCTGTACTAAAGCATTCACCAACAGCTTCAATTTGATATCCATATTGTACAAACACATTCTAGGGTCCATGTTTTGGTCTCTATCTCGAGACCCTAGTCACGGAGCGGCATGAAAAATACTCTGAACTAAAGCATTCACCAACAGCTTCCATTTGATACCCATATTGTACATACACATAAGAAGGTTACCCGGGTCCACGTTTTGACCTATATCTCGAGCCCTATTTCCAAAATAAAATATAATCCATGTTACTCGTGGATGATGTAGCTTTCGAATGGTGAAAGGATTTTTAAAATCGGACCAAACAAACAAACAAAGTTTTCCTCTTTATAATATTAGGGTCGATTTATGCGAATTTTGCAATTTCCCTATGGGGGAAGTTGATACACGTAAATGACGGGCTTTGGCTTTAAATAATCTTTAAATGGAGTTTTTATTGCATACTTTGTATTTATGTAGCTTAATAAGAGAATCTTTAGCAGAACCAATAGAAAGTTTGTACTTTTAGGCAACGACTACCTGTAAACCTGCTTCAAATATTAAAAAACAGGAAGAAGAGAAAATAAAACCCGGTAATGAATCACAACAGCAATGTGAAAATAATGAAAATGCAGATAAACAGAGAGCAAAACCTTCTCAGGAAGCTATGAAAAATAAGATTGCTCTACTCGAAAAAAATCTGAACGCTTTGTATTCTACCAGAAATACTATGCCAAGCCTTGCTGAAGTTGATAAACAGATCATTAAGTTGCGTGAGGAAATAAAAACAGCAAAACAGTCTTTAACCAGGAAGACTCAAAACGCAGTTGCCCAGAAGAAACACAGGGATGGTATGAAAAGAAAGTTAGAAGATATTTGTCATGAAAATCCAGAAATAAAAAAAAGACTATCTCTGAGGGACTCAGTGGGACGTCCTAATCTTGAAAGCAATCAACCATCACTATTGAAAACAATTGCGGATATACCTTTATTTGGGAGTGCAGCAGATGATAGAAGACGAACGGAATCTATTCGCAGCGTAAAAACTCTTGATGAACTCACACAAGAATTACGTAAAATAGGATTTGGCACATATCTTCGTTTGATTCCTAGAAAATCTAATTCTGCAGAGGGACGAAGACATGTATCGATAGTCCCTGTTAAGCTCATTCGGGTTCAAACTGATCACCACAAGAGCCACTTAGATAGCAAGTTCGCTGAAACATCAATCCATTATTCAGAGAACATAGCATCCATACTTGGACCAGATCAAGTATTTTTCATATCTCAAGATGATAAAGCTCGAGTCCCTACTGGCCTAACTGCGGCAAATAAGCAAGCACCTCTTCTAATGCACATGGAATATAGAATCAAATTACCTGACCACGATTGGGTATTCGCTGAGCGTCATAAATTAATACCATCTGTTTATGCTGGTATCAAAATCAGTTCCAGTATGCTAGGACAACCGTTGGATATTCTGGACCAACATACATCGCTATTCGAAGTGGAAAGCATAGTTCATCTACTGCTAATACTCATGCTCAGGATTTCGAGACCCTTCTCGAACTTGAAGAGTTTCGACCATTAGCTAAAACTAAAGTGGCCTATTCAGATTACCGACGGTAAAATTGAGGCTATCAAGTCGAACATGCAAAACGTGTGGTCTTTATCATGCTAAATCGTCGCATCGAGAAAATCCATAAAAAAGCAAACACGCACACTGATAGGAAAGTTAGACCTGTAAGAGTCGCTGCTCGTCGTGCTAATGAACTGATGTGCATTATTCAAAATTTAGAGCACCATAATGTTAAATGGCTCGATGAGAACGACGTAGACATTCCAAAATCTGATGAAAGTGAGCAGATTCACAACACTGAGCAGCAATCCAAGCAATCCAATGTCATCGAAAACTTAAAATCATGGATTCGGTTTACATGGACTGAAGACTGTTAATCTGAATTTAATATGTGTTCCAAAAATTTAAAATAAGTTTGTTATGTTCGTAAGATTATAATATTTTTGTCCCTTACTCTATGTTGAATACTGCATCAGTGAAATCTAATCTCTATTCCAAATCTATTTTCTTATTTTTAAAACTATAATTATAACATTATAATTATAATATAAAAAAATACATTTTTTAATTGAAAAATGTTTACGTAAGCATGGGGGGAGGGGGTAAAAGCTTTGCTTACTTTTGCTGACAAGGGGGATGGGATAATTGTAATAAATCTGCTTACGTAATACTTGAACGGCCCCCTTGGCATCGCAAAATTAAGATCAAGACTTTTAGGAAGCCTATTAAACTCTTCAAAGCTCTTGTAAGAGGGGCAAAATTAATGTAATTAGATCTGAGAACTTGAACATAAAATGAATTATAAGAGCGAAGTACTCTGTTAAGAACATTGAAATTTATTTAGCCGAGTAGATCTGAGAATGTTGGGTAAAAAATGGGGTCTCCAACCAAAACTATCCAATTGGTCCTACACAGCCATTGTAAGGCCAATACTAACATATGCGGCACTAGTCTGGTGGCCCGCAACAGAAAAAAAATACAGCAAAATCAAGCTGAACAAGAAGAACAGCGTGTATCTTAGCTACAGGAGCGCTTAGCTCCAGTCCTACTGAAGCGCTCAATGTACTTACTCCTCTGCTACCATTAGATTTATATATAAAAACAGTCGTCGCCTGTAGCGCGGTGAGACTCAGAGACTTAGGAAGCTGGACAACAAAGTCGTACGGTCACAGCAAGATCCTCCTACAGGGGCCGCCGCTGCTCAAAAACAAATCAGACTACACAGTTACAGAACATAACTTCAAGAAAGACTTTACGGTACGTTCTCCACCGAGAGCCGAATGGAACAAAGTGAAGGTGATTGGAAGATACGACATTGAAATATACACTGACGGTTCTAAGATGTGGGAGTTGGCTTCCATTCGGAGCTACTCAACCTATCTCAGTCAATTAGACTTCCTGACAATGCCAGCGTGTTCCAGGCAGAACTTCTAGCGATCAGAGAAGCATGCAAATCACTAAAACTCTACCAGGAAGTTGGTGCAAGTGTAGCAGACAGTCAAGCAGCTATCAGGCCTTAGACTCCAACTCCATTTCATCCGAACTAGTCCCACAGTTTAGAGAGGAACTTGAATTACTTAGTCCTGAAATTACTCTGATATGGGTTCCCGGTCATAGGAGCATAGGGGGTAATGAGATAGCGGATGAGCTAGCAAGAAAAGGTTCGACACTAGAAATAGCAGAGGCGGTGGTAGTCTCCACCCCACTCAACCCATTAAAATCATCCATTGCTTCACATTATCATGCTTTAGCCGAGAGATGATGGGAGCAATTAATTACATGTATTACAACAAAAAACACATGGCTGTCGTACAAAATCCAAAGGACGAATGATTTATTAGGATGCTCCCGGCCAAACATTTCACGCAGCACTGCAACCCTTACAGGCCATTGGAAAGTAGGGGAACAGCTAAACTCCACCTACCCTTCAATCCCATCTGCAGAAGCTGTCAAGCGGAAGGGGTGAAGGAAAGACTTTTCCACTACTTATGTAAATGTCCAGGGCTAGCTAGGGCAGGACTCCGCTTCTTCGGTAAGCCTTTCTTGCAGCAAATTAATGAGATCTCAGATAAATAATTTGCTGCTATACTTGGACCTTACTAAATGGATCTGACCTAGAACAAACAACATCATCACACGTGGACAGTGGTAGTAAACCGGTGCTGGTCACTAATTAGGACTATTTCAGTGGAAATACTCAATCACTTCAACAACAACAACAAATCTATTAGGAACATTGAAACTTATTTGGCCCAGTAGATCTGAGCAGTCACTGGAACCAGATATAATATCAAATATATATGTATAAACATTAAGCTTTGAAAAAGTCGTCGGAACTCAAGTGATAAAACATTGATAAGCACGCACCTAGCGCTGTAGGCTGGCAAGGGACTATCAAAGTGTAAAGGTTGAAGAGCAAATCGTACAAACTTACGTTGAACTCTTTCGATTCTGAGAGAATATGAGAATACATCGGATTCCGAATGACTGATGCATAATCTAACCTCGAACGGACCACATTATATACAAGTTTTCTAGTGTATGGGTCTTTAAAATCACTAGCATAACGTCGCAAATAAGCTAAGTTAGCATATGCCTTCTGAATAATAGAGTTAATATATGTAGATAAAGAACGTAAAAGACGAATCAAGATCACGAATTTCATTGACAGAGACAAGAGTTACATTTGAAACACAATAAGTTGACGAAAGGGGATTCACGAACTTGGAAAAGGTCATGTGATAACACTTACTAGCATAAAGACTCAGTTTGTTTTGCAGAGCCCAGTCATTTAGAGGATTCAAGACTTCTTGCAATAACAATGTATCCGATAGAAAAGAGATTCTGCGAAAAAAAGTTTCAAATCATCAGCATGGAGTAAATATTTCCAATACTTGAAAAACCGACCAACGTCATTAATGAAAAGTGTAAACTAATATAGATAAAACCAAGAAGTTAACACAAATGTATCAGATTTAGTATTCACAATTTGAACAAATGAAATTCTACATATTTAACAGGTATGATTTCAGCCATAACAGGAAAGCCGAAGGGAGATTTGCAAGTTTTCAGAGGAGGATTTTATGCGAGACCGTGTCAAATGCTTTTGAGAAATCGGTGTATATGGTGTCAACTTGAGACTTACTCTTAAACTCAGAAACAAAGAACTGAGAAGAAGCACCTAAATTTGGGACAGTAGATCGTCCACCAACAAACCCGTACTGGCAGAGATCAATTAATCCTTTGATAGCAAATGCTAGCTTATCCTTTACCACTTTTTCAAAAAGTTTGGAATAAGTGGTTAATTTAGTTATATGAAATTTGTTACTTCGTTCTTATTACCAGTCTTGAAGATTGGAGTGATGGATGCCAACTTCCAACGATCAATGAAAACTCCAGTAGATAGTAAATTGTTGAAGAATATAGCTTAACCCTTGGCCCAAGTGTTACGCGTCAACGCGTGGTAAACATATCAGAATAATATAAACTACTTTGTAACAGCTATTATGAGACTCTGGTGGCATTCAGATAGAAACCAACATTCAATTATGGCCCAGGCTCGTGATGTTTATTTTTAATCCGACTATCTGTACACGACCTCGGCTCGTAATATTTACGTTTGACCCGACAATCTATTCCCGCGCCTGGCTCGTCATACTCATGTTTGAACCAAAATTTTCGTTAAAGCACGGCAAGGGGTTAATGGTGAACAAAGTGAATAACTAGAGTTCTTAATTAAAAAAGAATATATTCCATCAATGTCTCGTTTCAAGGAGGATTGCAAAGCTGAAATACCATTAATAATATAATATCTTGTTCAGATAACGCCAATGACCCGAAATCTAAGGTCTCGGGTGCATCAACACAAAAATCATAGTTGGTGCTTACTGAGTTCTCGAGATAATTGGATTTGAAAAAGTCAGCAAAAAGGTTTAAGAGTGAGCCAAAGTCTCTGAAAAAGTGCCATTGTATTTCTCTCTGGTTGGAATATCACAACGTCCCTTTTTCGAATTGATGTATTTCCAGAACATTTTTGGGCTTCCTTTTAACTCTATTTCGCATAGAGAAACATATTTATTATACAAAAAATTGTCTTGAGAGGCAATATTTTTAGTCTCCTTAAGTTTTTCAACTTTTTTAACTTCCTAGTATACCAGGGCAGTTATGTATACTCGTATTTATGTACATACAAAATGTATTAGGCAACCCACTAAAATACAAGTAATTTCAATTGTGGCTACCAAAGTCAGGGTTGCTTTTTGCAAATATGTCACTAGCAAGGCGAATCTATTAAAGGTGGTATCACTAAATCAGCTGATTGGTTTTTTTACTTTCGGTGTGTACATGTGGCTGTCAGCACAGAGTAAAATAAGGCGAATTCGTTCTTGTTTTTTTACTTTGCAAATACTTTGCTGTGATAATCAAACGTGCAAAATATTGCTATTGGTCTAGCGCCACCAACTTTAATGAATGCGCCTTGGTCACTAGTGTATTTAACCTTTAATTACAACAATAAATTATATTTTGGGACATACTTGGCGCATAAAGTTTAAAAAGCTGCATTTTTAACGGCATACTTCAAATATTTTGGCATTTTAAATCCGATAGTCAATGTGTAAATAATCTTGAGTACAAAATTATCAAGTGGATATAAATATTTTTTCCCTATCGAAATGCCTAAAAAAGTGAATTTTGTTCCGACAAAAGTGTGTGAATCTATGTTTCCAGTTAAGAAGGGAAGTCTCAGGTTGAGATTGTTTGTCAACGAGCTTCCCAGAAAAGCTGGTTTAAAGCATGAAGAAGATGCCAGGCTATTCTCGACAACGATGAAGACTATTATTGAGTAATTGCGACTCGTAGTTTTGTACCTACTTTCACGTAAAAAAATTTAAATATATATCTTTTATGCTTCATGAATACATGGACGACATTTGGTTTCAACAGGACGGTGCAACTTGTCACGCTGCCAAAGTTACACTCGAACTTTTGGCTACCGTTTTTGAAAACCGAATAGTCAGCCGAAATTCCGATATCAATTGGCCGCCTCGGAGCTGTGATTTAAGCCCGTTGGACTATTTTTTGCGGGGAGCCGTTAAGGACAAATGCTATGCGAACCATCCAGAGACGATTGATGCTTTAAAACACGAAATCGAAGTTGCCATTCATGAAATTGAAGCCCAAACAATCGAAAATGTGCTTAAAAATTGGGTTGATCGAATGGCCTACTGTAAAGCCAGTCGCGGCAGTCATTTGAACGATATTATTTTTCATTCATAAATGAAAATGTTCAGTCTTCAAAATAAAAAAAAAAGTTTTGAAAAAATATTTATTAGTGTTTTTTTTATAGCCCATTCAAAAAGAAAATTTTACATGGCCCACCCTATATAATTTTCTGACAAAAATTTTTGTAGGACATACCCCTCTATAAGGTCTATTTTTAGTCCTTTCTCACAAAAGAGACAAACATTAGGGGATTAAAATGCTCCTAAAAAATGTTCCCGTTATTTTTTCTACGCAACTGTTGGGCTATGCAACATCTAATAGTATATCTGAGTATATCCAAGATGTAGGAATCCAATAGCTTCCTAAGTCGTTTTACCATAAGAATCTGGAAAAGAGTGAAAACTTTGGGCAAGAAGTGGGAACTGTGAGCCCTGATAAAAAACAGAAAATTCAGACGTAAACTTTCAAAACGCCGATGCATGTATTTTTTTTTTCTGTCCTCTCTACAGTAATACATTGTTGCAATCAGATTATGTTTTTTTATGTTGTACAGTGTTATTATCGCGTGCTTGTATCGTAGCTACCGAAGCTGCAACGATGTGTTACATAAACCAACTGATTGGTAATTTATGCTATTGGTGCTGATTTATTTGTTGTTGCAGCCCTGCTTTCCGACGGGGGGATTGTGGATTGAGTGAATACGTGAAATGTGGGTGAAGCAATAACGGGATTTGATTTACGAAAACAAAAGAGTAAAAAAATAAATAAAAAACGTGTACAGATTTTAAAAATAACAAGATTAACGAAGCAAAAGCGAAAATGGAAGCAAAATAAGCAGAAATGCGAATACAGCAACAAATACTGCAATAACTTGCAACAGCTAAGAAAACAACAATGTTACAAGGGGCAGCATAGAAAGTAAGGAAAATAACGGGAACATGTAGCTGAGTGTTCGGGTCCACTCTAACTCAATGTCCCTGCTGTGGACACTGGCGCATCCAGAAGCTCTCCAAAGTAGAGGGGTTAGCTCGAAACTGTTCGTATATTTAAGACGACTTTTAGTATTTTTTAGCAAGAGTAAAAAAATGGGGTTAACGAATATTAAATATTAATGATAAAATATACTTTTTATGTACTCTTATATTGAAAGCTTAGTCGAAATGCACTATATTTTTGGGGAAAAAATGTTTAAGCAGAATAAAAGTATTTTGTGCATCTTCCAGTAAGTATTGATAAGGCCTGGATCTACCATCATTATCCTAAACATCAGGAATGTTTAAAGTGGACTGATTGTTCCTCATTACAGTGTTGGTAAGAAGTACATAAAGCTAAGTTTCTTTCTCGTAAATTTTTTTTCTGTTTTTTTTTTGGGACTAGTTCCCGCTACATTTTTGTACACTGAATTCTAAGGTTCTAACAGCGCCGATCAAGTCAATGTTTTGAGAAAATTTGGGGTGAAAACCCATAAAAATCGTGTTGATAGTTGAATGTTTGCTAGAAAAAATGGAGACAAATTTGCGTGAATTGAGAAAAAAAATGAGAAAGTGCACAGACTGATTATCAAGTCTGCACTAATTGGAAACAAATCACAAAGTAATTAATTAATAGTTTTTAACCGGTTTTGGAAATTCAAATATTTTTTGCTGGCATATGAAAGAGGGTACCCCCATGTGTGTAACACAGGCACTTATTGACAAGTTTTGGCAATTTATTTCTTTCTCATTTAACTTTTATCATTTTGTCATGAAAATATAGTTTATTTCCTACAAATCCATGGTTTCAAATTTTATGCAAATTAGAAAATATTCAACAAATTTCCTTCAAGATTTCACACTTTTTATCAGTGTTTTTAGAAGACTTTCGAGCATTGAATTAAAAAAAAAAAATCCAGCATAAATTGGTTTTTTGTTGCATGAGAACTATCGATATCAACGACTATGGTTTGACAGCTAAGAATGGCAATCTCTTGACATTCCTGTGCCATAAGTTTTGGCAAGTCATCATCAATCGTTTAACGCCAGAGCAACTCTTCCAAAATGTGGAAATTTACTTTGAAAAAAATAAATAAATCTGCTCGCGAAGTTAAGTTCTTAGAACACTTCGTCCAATTCATCGGCCCTTATTTCTTCCGAAGGGAGGAAGCAGCTACCGTTACGGTGAATGGCGAGCACTATCGAGTCATGTTAACTGAATTTCTTTTTCCAAAAATTAGTCAGCTAAACATCGACGACATTTGGTTCCAACAAGACAACGAAACTTACCATACAGCGCGCTAGCAAACGACTTGTTGCCATATTCACGCCACCATTGACGCCATACGGCCGCCAGATTTATAAGAAAAAGTAGGCAAAAATTGGATTGATCGAATTAACTGGATAACGCGTAGCCGCGGCGGATATATGCCGAATATCATATTCAAAAGATAAATGTTATGAAACTATCTATAAGATTTTAAGAAAAAAATTCATTCCACCAAATTTTTGTTTTGTATTATCAGTTCAAGTTACAAGCTTTTTAAATAATATCCGATACTTTGTATGGAAGAAAAGGTATTAAACTTCAGTGAAAACGATTTTCAAAAACTAACGGTATTTTGTAATTACTTGGAGCTTGCACTTTGTTAGACTAAAATACAATACACCATAAAAAATAGAAAATTCGAAAATTTCGGGATGAAAAGTTGAAAGTTTTGATGCAATTTTGAGAAATTTTCAAGAATTGTATATAAACTTTGAAACTTTCCCATTATATGGTTGTTATTGTAACATTAACTATATATTTAGAAATAAATTTTGGTGTGTTTACAATTTTTCTACGGTGAGGAGAATTCGTAATAGTTTTTCGAGCAAGAGCAGAAAACACCCAACACCGTCAGACATACATAAGTAAATAAACGGAAAAAATCCAACAATTTTCCAAAATTTTACGCCCAAGTACACAAATATATATTGAATCTAAAAATCTTTTTTTTTTGTGCAATTATTTACTTTAAACTTTAAAAAACGTTTTCTCAAAACCACGTTTTTGAAAATTACGTGTAAGATTAAAAAAAAACGACGAAAGTTATCGTTTCAAACCGATAATCTATATAAAGATAATTAAAATCGCAACTAATTAACTAACAAAATACAAAAAAAATTCTTTTTTAATGTTATTTAACACCTTTTTTGAAAAAAAAAAATAGCGAAAAAAAGCACTTTTTTTCAATTATTAATTGAGTGTTTATTTTTTCATATTTTTATACAAGAGTAGTCTATTATATGCGGGAAAGCCTTCTGAATAAGACAATATTTTTCTTTTGTATTTCAGGTGAAAACCGCTCGTACGACCGCAATCTTACACGCCGTTTTACGCGCGCAACGGGAAGCTGTGCGAGATCCCTCAAATGTCCGCCATTTTGTTTTTTTATTTATGTTAAACAATTGTTTATTACTCTTCAATCATGCTTTCAAATAAATGCAGAGATTTTTCCTGTGTGTCGCTTTTTTCGTCTCGAAAAAAAATTGAGAAAAAACACCTTTTTTTGAAGCCACTGATAAGAGGCCCCCCTTAAAACCGTTCATCTGTGATTAAACTTTTCAAATACTTTTGAAATATTTATGTACACATTGTCAACTTGAACTTTACGTTGAAACACTGCATCCATGCCATTCAGTCAAAATCGCGTTTTAATTTTGAAAGCTCATAAGTATTGCTAATCATGTCCTGCAGACTGTTGATCAAATAAAAGACCTCGGTGCTATTTTTTTTACGAAAAAAAAGATGTGCTGTTCGTAGTGGGCTTGAAACTGTAGGTCCCTCCACTTGTGAAGATTCTGAAATCTTGTATAAAAATATTAATTTTTGTTAGTAGTCTGTAAGAATTTCTTGTTCATAGACATATTACAAAAATAAATAAATAACTATTCATAAAACACTCCAAGATTTGAAACAGTTGATATACCTTTTATAGTATGAAACCACGTTGATCTGCAGAGATTAAACTATTAACTGTAAAATAAATTTTATTTTTTTCAATAAGTTCAAATAATTTTAAAACCACGGATAATTTGAAGACTGGTCTATAATTGGTCTATATTGTTCTTATTGCCTCTTTTGAATGATGTATTAATCGTTGTTACTTTCAAGTCATATATGAACTCTCCCCGTTCAATCGATTTGTTGAACATTCATAAAAGTGGATAAGCAATTGCAGTTTTTAAAAAAATGCAAAGGTAGCCTGTCCACATCAGATGCCTATGTTAATGCCTTGAGTTGCCGAATGAGATCTTTTGCAGAAGATGTAATTTCAAACGTATTTGGTAAATTTGAAAACCTCGAAGCAATAGAATCCGTTAAAATTGTTAGTTTCCCACACCTTCGCAAGAGTTGCTAGAACCTAAAAAACATACATCGTAGAACCGCCGCCAGTGGGTGCGAATTTCACTGTCAACAGTCTGCTTTCGTTTCTCGATGCTCGCTACGAGTGTCATTAGTTCTACCAATTTGTTCGCACTTTGCTTGCTGTTCCATGCAACATGGACGTGGTCGTTTTGCTTTCTTACTTTTGTTTTACTGGCCGCATGGATAAACGTTAAAATAGCAGCAAAATTCCTTGACTGCAAAAGTATGCCACCATTCAACTGCCCTACTAAGTCTTGGTAGGGGCAGTGAGTTCCTGCTGTTGGCGCCGAATGAAGATTGATCGTAGTTTGGTAGTTTGGCAACTTTTGATTTTAACTTCAAAAATGGAAAATGCAAAAGAAAACACAAGCAACAAAAACTTTCACCAGCAGCACAACTGACATGCACTCGTGCATCTTTCGTTGGCTTTAAAGCGCTGTGAAAGAAAGAATGGCTGATGAAAGGAATCGCATGCATTGCTTTCTCCGACTACTCGTATGACGGGTCCATTCTTCTCTCTTTTCCACTATTTGTGCATTCCTTTCACTTCTTCGCCGAAAAAGGCTTTGAGCTCCATATAAAGCAATAAAAATGCATAAAATGTAGGTTTGAACGACCAAGTCGCATAAAAGATTTGCATGTGGGCGTATTTGCATACTTCTATGTTTTTGTGTGTTTTGCAGTGCCGCTACTCTCTCTCTCTCTCACTCTCCTCATGTTTCCCCAAAATTCATGCACGCATATGTATGTGTGTATGTTTGTTTGGCTGCCCCTGTGTCGTTTCAACGCCAGCAATCACTTCACCAGAGTTCGCACACTTACATACATACATACATACATATGTATGTATATTGTCCGGAAAGTAGGACAACGAATCATTTTATTTCAACACCATACATTTTATGTGCAACTTGTTGTTGCTGCCATAGTTGCTATGCCACTATGCTGTTATTGCTGCTGCAAGTTTCTTGCCGCAGATGAAAGGACACCATTTATACACACATACAAACACACAAACATACACCTCGTCACAGCAGTAAATTCAGACCCACAGCCAGACAGTCAGACAACCGAGTTCCTTTGTACATAATCTCTTAACTGAATTTCAATTTCATAACGTCAATGATTTTCCGTCTTTACTCTTTTTGCTGCTGTGATGCTGGTGGCGCCGGCAATGTCAGCAATTGGTGTTTGTAGTTGAAAACTATCTACAACAAATACAACAAGTACCTGGAACCTACAAAGTGGAACGAATTGTGAAGTGTGGAGACAAAGTCTCAAAGGGCGTGAGAGTGGGGTATGCTGTGATTTTTTTCATAAATGACTGACTGTTGAACACATTCGGTAAACATTGATGAATGGTAGGGGAAAAAAAACTGCTGCCATTGTGTTAGATTATGAATTATGTTGGCAAAGGAGAGACTTCTGATTTGATTTTCATGGGGCAAAAGTTGGCAAAAGGCTTTACAAATCTTATTGGATGTAATTGTGTTGTCGAAATATGCAAAAAAACTAATTGAATCCTATACGTATGTATACGAGGGTTGCCTTTTCTATTTAGCGCCTTTCCAACGCTACGTGCGATGAGCGGTAATTCGATATTTTTAGCGAAAAATTTGGTATTTTTTCGTGTTTGGCGCCGATTATTGCAGGATGAATTTTGTGCCCGTCCCGTCCAAAAACGGTTGCTGTGCCAGAAATAATCGAAGCATTATGCGACATATCGAGAGATAGAGACATTCTTAAGTATGTATTACCGTGGATAAATATTAGGGGAGATACATTCAATAGTGCATGAGCATTTGTTCGTCAAGAAGATTTGTTCCCGTTAGATATCACTTAATTTGAGAATTGCCCAAAACATGACTCGCGCTGATTCGTGTAAGGAAATGTTGAAGAAATTCAGCCGCGGTGATTCAAAGCACGTCTATGACATCGTTACAGGTGACGAATCTCGGATCTATCCACATGAGCTGTAAACAAAGCAACAACCGAAAGTATGCGTGTTCCAGGACGAGCTTAATCCAAGTAAAATTATTCGTCAAAGAAACCCCTCAAAGCAAAGGGTAGTCTGTTTTTTTTCTGAAAATCAGGTCATCTGGCAACAATACCCCTACATAAACTTAAAATAGTAAATTCTGAGTGTTACGAAACCATTTCTTAACCAGAAGTTTTCGAAGAATTAAAACCGACCACCGAAAACGAATCGTCCTTCACCAAGGCAATGTGAGCTCTCACGTATCAGCTCACACAAGTGAGTTTTTCAGCACGCAAAAGACCAAATTAATGGGTCATCTGTCTTATACTAGCGCCAATTTGGCACCTTATGATTTCTTTTTGTTACCGCACATTAAAAATAAAATGCGAGATCAACGCCTGAAGCAGCGGCTGAAGCTTTTAGACAGCTCGTTTCGGAGGTATCCATTTCTGAGTGGCAAAAATGCTTTGGAAAATAGTTCAAGCGAAAGCAGAAGTGTATTGACTTCCAAGGAGATTATTTTTAAAAATAATAAAGCCATATTTATGACTATTTTACTATACTTTCATTACATGGCAAACTATGAGAGGCAACCCTCGTATGGGTATGGGTATAAGAGCTCATCTGATTTTACTACCGCTACCCTAGACTTCAGAATAGAGTTTAAGGTAAGGAATGGGGTTTAAGTTCAGTAGTCCAAGAGAATACAACTACACTTTCGACTGACGGTTCCAAAATGGATTGCGCCCTCGGCGCCGGTGTACATTCGAAAGACTTCCAATTTTTTTCGTCTGTGGAATTGGCATAGTATTTTTCACGCAGATGTTCTTGGAATAAAGGAAACTTGTAGGATAATTAAAAACCATCCACAACCACTATCAGAAGTATGTTTTTTTTTCAGATAGTCAAGCGCAGCCATCTTAACGTTAAAGTCACCTACAACCAATTCAAGAATTGTCAGACGATGCAAAGAAGAACTTTATGCATTAGCGCCCACAACAGACATCACTCTCATCTAGATACTTGGCTATAGGAACATAGAGTTAAATGAGAGAGCGGATGAAGCGGCAAGACAGAGGGCATTCTATAACGAATCCGAAATCCCCTGACATTTCTATCTTATTATGTCAAATTTAAATTTGCTATAAAATTGCATACCTAAAATTTGTCAACAAATTCTGATTGAAAAGTGTGCCATTTTCAGGGAAATTTTTCGATTTTTTTTTTAATTTGCATAAGGTTTGAAACTTTGATTTATATGATTTTTGTAGGACAATGAACTCAATTTTCATAAAAAATTATTGAATGGGAAATAAATAAATTGTTAAAACTTGGTAATAACTTCCGGTGCCATAATTATTTAACGCAGTGTATTCTGCTAATGTACCGCTCCCGATGCAGGTGGAAAATCACTCGATTATTACCGCTGAAGCAAAAGGTGGCCCTTTGTTCCTCCCTGGAACCATAGGAAATAATAATAATCCATTACCATAATCATTCTAATCCGCCCTAACCATTCGTACCAAAGAGATATCCAAAAAGGTGTATCTGTCTGAAGCTCCCCAGCTTACGACAGTACTCAATACGCTCTGAGTGTACTTACTCATTTATCTGCCTCTTAACTATCTCAGCATTTATGTGTTTCTGCAAAGTGATTCTGGTTCCAGGAACACAGCGGATTAACCTCAACTGGTTATCAAACTAGTTCTTTGCAATCCGGCAGGTCACAAGGAACAGCTTTTCTTATTTCATACGCCTGTTGGGAACCGCAGGCGCGTGTGCTAGACAAATAAAATAATAACTTTAAGCCGAAAAATATTTAAAAACTGGAGTATTATACTTTTACAAACTTCATTTAATAAGAGTTATTATATTTTATACGGCCGAATGCAGTGGCGGCCTTCCTAACGAAAACTTTATTTGTTTACATTTTATCAATAAATAAAATGTCCTGCTGTCTTTTACCAATTTCACACTTTTCTGTTTTTATTTTAATTATTTTAACGTTGCTTTTGTGTCCTTTGATATTTTGCTATTGGTTTTACTTCAGTGCAACGAACAGCACTTGACTTGGCTACCAAAGGCTGCAAAAGTAATTACAAACTACAACACAAAAGAGGCAATGCCAGCTTTTTCATTAGAGCTTTGTCAAAGATGCATAACAGAGGATCACAACACACACACACATACAGAGCGGAAAGTGGCAGCTCAACAACAGCAAATTTCCCCAACCAAATGCCGGCTCCTTGCAGGCGAATATATGTACTTAAACTCGTACTACTACTACTTCAACTATTGCTTTTGTTTTTTTATAGTTGCTGCTGCTGCTCTTCTTCTGTTGCCTGTCTACATCCATTATGAAAGCAATGCCGTTGTTGTCATTAGTGTTGTTATTTCCATTGTGTAACTGCAAATTGTGGACATTGTTTGTTTCTTCTTTCTTTCAAATTTTGTTTGTGTAGTTGCTTTTGTCACTTGCATTTGTCTCTTGACTTGTCTGGTTTGTGCAAATAAAAGCAGAAATGTCCGCCGGATTCTCATGTCTCCAAGTGTCGCCCCTGTATTAACGTGTCAGCGTGTATTACGTGTGTGTGTGTGTGTTTTGATGTGTGTATTTGACTTCCCTGAGGGAATGCACCGTACACAATAACAATGCCATGCCATACCGATAGCTACCCAGCAGAGAGAGTCACTGGTACAGTATTGGCACGCTTCTAGTGAGTATTGAGTTAATTTAGAACTAATTTGCTTTCCTTATCAATTTTATATGGCTATGGCCTAGAAAGTAGATTGAAAACATTGAGTTCATGAACAGTAAACTGTGGACTTTGACTAAATTTCTCAAAAGCCTTACTACTTCTTTGCACCACGCGGAGGAAAATGTATATCTTCAACTTTCTTACTCTAAATTATTTTTCTCTCCCATTCAGTGTTATGAAGTTGAGAACTATACAACGCCTCAGCTAAAAGAGGGTTTCAATGAAAATCATTTTATCAAAAATGCCAATTGGACTCTCTACTCTTGCAAAAAGTGCTCGAGAAAAAATTAGGCTAGCAACCGGAAATCGTGCCCTAATTGCATAAAGCGTGATCAGTGATCCGTCAACCTATTTTTTACGGTACGTTTGTTTGATGGAAAGCCATAAGGAGAAGCTATTGAGACCGACTGCCTCAAGGAGGCTCTGAACGTGATCTGTGATATGCTACCGTTAGATCTGTTTATCCAGTAAGTTTCTTCTTAGAGGCTGTTTTGAGACTAAAGAAATTAGGACTCTGGAATAAAACTGGTTGTTAAGAGACTCATTGACGTATCCTACACGACTTCAATGCTTCAGTGCGACTTCAATGCTTCAGGGCCCAACGCTCTGCCTTAGCAGGAAGTTTAAGACATTGCTTTCCATTAGGGAAAAATTAAAGCAGCTACTATTTACTGAACACTTCTTTCTATATACACGGACGGCTCCGAAATAAACTCCACAGACTTCCACAGACCCTCGAATCAATGTGGCTGCGCAATTATTAGATTCAGCAGGTGTTTTTCCATCGGAGGGATTTTCCATCTTTGCTTGCAAAGTAATTCTAGCACGGAAACGATCCAAGACTAGTATTACTAACTTTTAGACAGTCAGAGAGCATTAAAGACTGTTTTCTCGATAAAGAAAATTTTAGTATTGAAAAACAGTACAGGTAGTATGCTACAAACTTGGATTACCCTATTTTTAATACCGGGCAACGTGTCATCCGTAGTAACGAAATAACTAATTAGCTGACCAGAGCCGCGTAATATCCCAGAGTCAGAAGAGATTTTTAGGTATCTAAATTTTAATAGAGCTTAGATCCCTTTTGACTGGTTTAGTCTAGCTGATAGCAGATTCAAGGATTTACAATAACACAGACTTCGCATGATTCTGTGGCCTTTCTGCTGAGTCAGGTGTTCTTTAACCATCATTTAAATATACAGGGAGAATTAAGTTTGACTAATCGTTGTTTTCTACAAGCCACTAAATATTGGGAGCTCAATAATAGGATAATATTTGCTTTCATGGCCGTAACTGCTTAGATAGAGCATCTCCTCTGCACCTGCTCAGCATTGTTCAAAACTAGAGTTAGGTATTTGGGTAAACCTTATTTGGATAACTCAACAGATCTAAGTGGCCGTAATTCACTAAATTTACTTAGTTTTGGAGACAGAGTTGTTTTCACTCAGACTACTTTCACACAACTTTTGGTAGAATCTACGTCTTTAGACTATTTTACAAATTTGGGCACATCTTTAGCCCTAATTGGCTCCACCCGAGCTGTCTTGATATTTAGTGAGATTCAACATTGGTGAGTGAGAAATTTGTTTCCGTAGTTGAACGTTTTTTTCTGCTAACGCGAACTGAGTGGGCACATGAGTAATAAAGTCCTCACTCGACGAACAAAATCACACTTTATAAGGCTTTTATCTTACCCATCCTATTTTTGGTGCAGAAGTTTGGACGCTGACGGCATCCGATGAGAAGGCCCTTAGGATGTAGGAGGCAAAGATTTCGCCGAAGATTTTTGAACCTGTAGGCGATGGTGGCAGTGAATATGCGCAGACTGCGGGACAATGAGCTGTATGAGCTTTAAGGCGATATAGATATAGTACAGGGAGTTCAGATCAAACAGTTCAAATGGCTAGATCATGTCATTCAAATGGATATAACCGCTCCAGTTCGTTGCGATGCCTGCTGGCGGTAGCAAAGGAAGAGCAAGACCTTCTTTGCGTTGGAAAGATTAGATGGAGAAGGATTTGCATCCACTTGGTGTGTCCAACTGGCGCACAAGGTAGTAATGACTGATACGCTTTGTTAAACTAAAATCGCGCCAATCAAGAGGAAAAGGAAGAGGAAGAAGAAGTTGAAGTTTTCCTTGCAGGGTGCATAGAATCATGCATATGTATGTGTGGTAAAGTATTTGTTGTTTGTTACTCGTGTTGTGGCTCCTGTTAGCGGGTTTCTTTGTCTCTATGCTTATTTGTTTTGATTGTTGTTATTGTAGTTGTGTGCAATGTTGCAGCTGATGTGACACAATTTGCAATTCAAGCATTTGAAATATATTCAATGAATAGGACCTTTGTACGAATGTATGAGCTTTGCATGAGTGCGTCAGTGAGTGTTCGCGGTGTTGGTAAAATGTAGATCACAGTAAGGTGCCGTTTAAATAAGCAGCAGCCCGCAAGACCTATGGATATCATCAATTAAAGGTTATACAATCCTGCTAAGCTTTTGTTAATAAAACGGAAACGAAAATATCCGAATGATTTTTACATGCCAACCACGAATCTGGAGTCAAAAACTTTCTAATCACCAACGAACTTTAAATGCTATTGTCGCAAGCATTTGCTTGCATATACGCAGAGTAGGCCGAAAAGCCTCAGCAGACGCACTCTCTGCGAGAAGACTCGATTTTTGATGGTTGATGGTTGATGGATGCGTCCGGAGGGAGAGCACACACGAGTAGAGAGCACAAGAGACCAGGAGGACGAAGTGCAAACCTCATTTTCATTCATTCATTCATTTCAACTATTCGAGTGTACTTCGTTAGCCGCGCTTTAATAAGGCTTTGTAAATTTTCTATTGGACTCACATCCAATTGGCTTAAGAGGACCACGTAAAAATTGAAAAAACTTCCTTTATCATCAAATCTTGTACATACAAACAAGACGAACCGAATCTATGAAACCGGTTGTAGCGTTGCTCTTCCCTGTATATACATAAAGGGTGATCAATTTAGAGGTATCGGATTTTAAATTTAAATAAGTCAACGAAAATTCGAATTTATCGGGCAATCTTCCTAATATTTGTGTAGAACCATTCTTGACATGACATATTTTTTAAAGATAATCCCACTCAAATGTTAGCCACAACTGCGCCGTACTTCGGTCATTCATCCAATTCTGAATGACACCTGCAGGACTTCGGTTGGTATTTCATGAATAACTTTAGGTATCTTGGCTTCCAATGCCTCCATCGAAGCTGGTTTATCCACAAAGCATTTACACTTTACACGCAAAGACTTTTCTTGATGAAATGTCTATGAATACTAAAAAATTTATTAGGTCGGGGAAAAAGTTCGTAGCATTTTTACCGAAGACTTTTATTTAAACAAAAGACAATAATTATATCAATTAATCAATTATATATTCGCCGTTGCTGTTTACAAACTCTTCCCACCACTCAACCAATTTGTTGATGCCCTTCCGCCAAAAATCGCCTGGTCTGGTGTCAAAGAGATTGTTGAGCCAGTTTTTAAAGACCTTTTTTTATCGAAAGTAACGCCCTTCATATGGTTTGACAGAGAGCGGAAAAGATGGTAATCGGTCGGTGCAAGGTCCGGAGAACACAGCGGATGCTGAAGGACCTCCCATACGAACTCTTGGAGTGCGGCTTTGACTACTTGTGCAGCATGGCGCCTGGCGTTATCGTGAAGGAGTATGATTTCACCATGTCGATCAGGTATTTTCAGTCGAATAGCGTCATTCACGCGGTGTAGCTGGGCAATTTGGAACTCCTTGTTGACTGTGGCATTCTTTTCGAGCATTTCCCTGTGTACTATGCCCTCCTAGTCCCACCAAACACATATCATGATCTTCTTTGGATGAAGAACCGGCTTGACTTTCAGCTTTTGCGTACCTCCTGGAGCCACCCCTTCCTTTTTTTGCTTCATATTGGTATATAGGCACCATTTCTCATCTCCCATGACGATTCGTGCAGTTTATGACTGCGTGTTGCTCGATGGCGGGCGAGATGCTGAGCAGCAATTTGAAGGTGACCCAGCCTCGGTAAGTCCCATTGAATGAAGGTGATTGAGAATCGTTTTATTATAGCAGTTTATTTTTTTCGCCAATTCACGACTGGTTTGGCGACCGTTCTCCTTCAAAAGTGATTTAAGACGTTCTTCTTAGAATTCAGAAGGCCTTCCGCTGCGGGACGTGGAATCGACGTCAAAGTCACCATTTTTTAACTTTGCAAACCAAGCAAACTCGCCTATGACATTTTCTCCATACGCTTCGCAAATGTCACAGGCTGCTCCGGCAGCTTTTTGACCTCGATATAAATCAAAGAAGAGCAGGTGTCGAAAATGTTGATTTTTGCTAGCTGGGTATTCCATTTCTAAGCCTGAAAACTGGCGCGTAGACCTCTTTTGGGTGTTTGGCCGAGCTCCTCCTCCTACTTGTGGTGTGCGTCTTGATGTTGTCCCACAAATGGAGGGACCTACAATTTTAAGCCGACTCGGAACGGCAGATGTTTCTTATGAAGAGCTTTTTCATCGCAGAAATACACTCGGAGACTTGCCATTGCCAGCCGAGGTGCGACCGTTTAATTAGAAACAACTTCAACTTCATTTTGGTCTTTCACCGGGATTCGAGCCTACGTTCTCACGCACCAACCTATTCGACTACGGAGGTCTCAATAAACATAGTTTTGTATATTAGATGTAGAAACGCTATGAACTTATTCCCCAACCAAAAAAACCCTATTGGAAAAAGTGCCTCCAATCTGATCACCCTTTACATGCATAGCATCATGCACACACTGACCCTAACCACCGCACTACTTCTTATGCTCGATGCTTCTACTTTCTTTTTGTATTCAGCGCAATGTCGTCTGCAACAAATTTTTAGAGTTTCATCTTCACCTACCACTTCTCCTTCCTTCCCCCCGTCACTCACCACCTTTTGCACTTTTGCATTGTGCTTTTGTGTTAGCTTCTTTGTTTAACTAAGCTTCTTCGGTGGATTTTCTTATTCCCTTTGCTGCTATTGTTGACGCATTTGAACGCTGAGCTGCTTTTGGCATTCATGCGCTGCAGTATTCGCATTTGAATTCTCAATGGCATTGTTAGTGTTATTTGGTTTTTTTATTTGTTTTTTTTTTTATTTGTTTTCCTTTTATTGATTATGCAGTTATTGCTGCAGCAGTAGCGCTGTTGTTGTTGTTTGTTTACTTGTTGCCTTTTGCGCAAGAATTACCATTGTAAGTGCACGTTTTAGAAGCTCTCAATTGCAACGGAATTGTTAAGGATTTGTTAGCCATCTTACAAGCTATGCAAACAAACCAACACCCATGAACGCGCAAATGCACACAAACGCACACACACACAGAAACTTATACAATTCTAAGCATGCTTTTGTCGCATTCCTTTTTCACACTTATTTGCATTCTTCCAGCGTCACAATGCCTTTTGAATGCGAAGGTGGCTGCGCTACAATCACTCAACAAAGACAAATTGGTGTGTATAGAAGAGGCAGAAGCAGCAACAAAAGCTGCTGAAATGAGACTAAAAAACGCAGTAAACTTTGCTAGTGCTTGCAAAAGACAGCTGCTACTACCGTTGCTACCAAAAACAACACATTTGCCATGTTCGTCAGCCATAGTGGTAGCTGCAGCATTAGAATTTGCACAAACACAACAGGAAGGAGAGGAAAATAAATTGAAAGAGTTGAAAAATGCAATAAAAAAATTGTAAAAGTGTATGTAAAACACAGAAATGTTCTCCAGGCCTAAGTCAGGCAGGCAGGCAGGCGCCATGTAACCGAAATAAAAGAAAAACGAAGCCAGTAACAGTAAATGCGAATGCAAAAAATCATTGAAGAAACTTGCAAAATTGCATTTGCCGTCAACTTCTTATTCAACGCCTACTCTCCGCCTTTAGCGTGCAGCTCATTTCTACTATCTTCGTTTTACAGCAAATGGGCTGCTAGGCAAAGCGCCAATCAAACCAATCCACAATCACTCTGCTTACGCCTCTTAGCCAGACAATTTCTTTGTGGTTGTTGTTGTTGTCACACAAATTGCATTGCTTTTCAATTTTTATGCAGCTGCATGTAACCAGTGGGTGCGTGGTTGTGTTCCACTACTTCTACCACTAAGAAAATCTGTACCTTACGAATTGCTCTTCAAGTTTAATATTCACGCAAATTGCTTGTAATGTAACCGAAATAGCAAAATGGCCCAGGTGCCATGTGCGTTCACTTGAAAGTAGCTAACGTGAAATATTTGCAGTAGTTAAGTGTGCACAAAATTTGTATCAAATATTATTCCATGCTAGGGATTTTGGTTGAAATGCCAGCAGCCGATAATGGCGCACATACAAGCATAGACTACATTCATGCCAATGCTATGCCAGCGGATGTTAATGCCTTCTCACAACTATTCAAACCATTTCGTAAGTAATTTTTTAAATTCCTAAATATCCATAAAGTTTTTTCAGTAGATAATGACAAAGCTCCGATTGTATTTTATTTCTGCCATGAAAAAGCTCCTCATAAAAAAGCATCTAGCGTTCGGAGTTGACTTAAAACAGCAGGTCCCTCCATTTGTGAAAAAACATAAAAACGCGCACTACAAATAAACAAAGAGGAGCGCGGCCATATACCCGAAAAGGTTGTAAGCGACAATTATGTAATATGTACCTACAGCCAGCGTTGAAATAAAGTATGCGCCACATATTGATACGTTTTGATTATTTATTTATTTATCTTGTAATTTCCATTATTTTTCATAAAAATATAGTTCGTTCCCTAACAATTACGATATAAAGCAAAGTTTCGAACTTTCTAAAAATTCGGCAAATTTTCATTAAAATTTGAAAATTACCCTATGATCAGAAAGTACCGAGAATGTTTAAATAAAACAAAACAGAGTAATATTTCAGGCAAATTTATTTTATCTCCTTCAAAATATGACCCGTCTAAAGCAACACACATGTGCCAACATTTAACTCAGTCCTCCAACTTCAACTCGGGAACCAAAAAGAAGTCGCACAGGCCCATATCAGGGGAATACGGTACGATTGTACTTACTTGGTATTTGGTCAAATAATCCAGCACAATTTAGGCTCGGTGCGATGGCGCGTTATCATCATGCAAACTCCAAGAATTGTTTGCCCACATTTCCGGCCGTTTGCGACGTACAGCATCTCTCAAACGCTTCAAAACGAATAAATAATATTTTTTATTGACTGTCTGGCCCGATGGAACGCCTTGGCAATCAAAGAAAACAGTCAACATCACCTACCCTGTCCTTTTTTATCTAGGGTATTACTCAGAATTTTAGGAAAAATTCAAAAAATTGTATAGATCATTAAGTTCAAAAATTGCGACAATTTTTTCTGCTGACGGTGTTTCCTGTTTCCTTCCATTATGAAAAAATGTGGAGCAGGCGTTAAATGGAGAAAATGCACAAGACCAAAATATACCATACCAAACCAAAACCATATAATCAAAAATCAGTGTAATTTTTGATCTACTTGAAACTTGCACTTCATTGCACCCAAAATTCAATGATCTATAAAACTGCATATCCGAAATTTCTCTAAAAAATTTTCTAAAAGCCCTTCCAACAAGGCTTTCTTAGAGAATTTTTTGAAGGCTGTTAATATCTCCATTCAGAACTTTTGCAATCTCTTCACCACAACACTAAAGAACCGTCATTGTAGGCCATCCTTCCTATAAGGATTTGGTTGTGTGCTGAATTGTTCATATTTTATTAAGGTAACTCTTATATAGGCCAGTTAGCTTCTACACCTTGTTTTGGTATCAACTACCCGAGAGAGAATTGGGGAACTGAGGAAGGCGGAAAGTTACCTAAGCCTCGGGGTGAGCTCGTTTTCGTTTTTACCCATTTGAGTTTGATAGCTCATAAAGTGTCGCTAATAATCTTTTAATAGCCTATTGGGACTTGTGGAGAGGGTGGCGCTTGTAATACGGAAGTCCTGCTCTTATGGAACCATATCTTGAGCACTGTCAAATTCAATGAAAATTTATTAAATACATTTTGCGTCCATGTATGTAGATTAGATTGAAGCGGTTGTCCTGTGGGACACACTCAGGCTCATAGTTTATTGTGATGCCGCGTGGGGAGCTTTCCCTATTTCTCCTAAAACCGGTGTGTGCTTTTCAAAAATTTTAGAATACCTCCTATTTCTGCAGAACTGAGATCTTAGGAGAGAAAAGGGATCTGGCTGGAGAATTTCATCAAGTCATCCCCAAAGGGGACGCTGAGGAATCTCAAGCGCCTAGCCGCCAGAGCCGGACATTTGCAGAGAAAGTGTTCCACAGTCTCTTTCTCTACAGGATCCCCACAGCTTCTGCAATGGGGGTTGTACGGAATTCCAAGCTTCTCCGCATGAGTGCCGATCACCCAGTGACCAGTGATCACCGCAATGAGTTTGGAAATTGAATGGCGGGGAGTTCCCATCACCTTAAGCGTTCTGTTTATATCGTATTGAGGCCATAGTGCTTTTGAAATGGCACACGATGAGACAGACCTACATCTGTCTTGCGCTTTTCTTAGAAAGAAGTTGTGTAGTTTTCCTTTAACGACGGCCAAGGGGATACCGATGTCTGAGAAGGGGGCAGCTGGATCCGGTTCTGCCGCCCCCTTCCTAGCAAGCTCATCGGCAATTTCGTTTCCCTCTATATTCCTGTGCCCAGGAACCCAGATGAGGGAAATGTTTCCTGCACGTTCGAGACGTTTAAGTTCCTCCTTACAGGAGTTCACGAGAAGAGAGCTGCAATACGGCGACGACAGTGCCTTGATTGCAGCTTTGCTATCGGAAAAAATATTAATGTCTCCCTCCCAACAGCAATCCCGAAGCATTTTGCATGCCTGCAGGATCGCGAAGACCTCTGCTTGAAAGACGCTGCTTGTCTCCGGCAGTTTAAAGGAGACCGAAATGCTGGCTGATTTAGAGTAGACCCCCGCTCCCACTCCAGACTCCATTTTGGATCCGTCAGTGAAAACGGAGGCATCTATATCCGCACCAACTCTCCCCTCTTTTCAATCTTGCCTGCTCGGAAAGAAAGCCCTAGCACAACCCTCAAAGCACAGTTTGCGGATGGAGAGGTCGGTGCGAATATCAGAGAAGGAAGGGGAGATCTGCTTCAAGATGCTGCTATGTCCTACAGGAAGTTGTCTCCAAAGGCCAAACTCCTTCAGCCTAATAGCACTCTGAGCAGCAATGGATTTAACCTGCAGATCCACAGGAATTAAGTAGAGAATAACGCAGCGGTGGGGCATGTTCTACAGGCACCAGTGATGCCCACACATTCAGTTCTCTGCACTCTCTCTAATTTAGTGGAGTTGTAGCCCTTCTGAAGAGTGTTACAGCGGAAAATAATATCAAAAATCAAAAGTACTTTGTAGTCACTTGAAACTTGGACTCTGAATTATAAAACTGAATACGTAAAAAAACTCTAAAACTTCTGGTTAAAACGTTGAAAGTGGATGGGGCGCAGGGTATATAAATAGTATGCAACCAGCGCACGCTTTCAATTTCCATTTCTTAAACCCTTTGAAAGGTGCAGCGATTTGGTAGGCAAGTGAAAAGGTAAAAAGAAACGTGACCCGCTGCATGCTTACAGGTGAGAAGAAAATTTAATGCAATGCGCTTGAAAATATATGAAAAGAACTTTTGCACACTGTAAGCTATTATTAGGTCTCTAAAATCTTGCATTGGCCATACTGGCTGTTCTTATTGAATCTTCCAAAACATCGGTTCAGCCAGAAAAGTTTGTTTCTGTCAATGTACCACGCCCTTCGAAGTTCTCATACGAACTGTTTTTGGTTTTCTTAATTTCTCTTTATGCTATACATATATACAAGGTGGCGAAAAATTAATCACCCTATCCAAAAATGTATAATTTTTAAAAATTGCATCGCCCGTCAATCATATTTGGCATTTACGAACTAGAAAGCTCAAGTATACAAACAGACAAGCAAAGGGGCGCGCAAAGGTCAAAAATAAAGATTTCTATCACTCAAAATCATTTTTTTATTTAGTACAAAAGTTATTCAAAAACAAAATGAATGATAAGATTTTCGCCACTTTGTAAATACTACCTCCAATATTATTCGCTCCCAGTATATTTTGCACTCTTCTTCCACAATGAGCCCTTGAAGATAAATAGAATATGTTACAGTTTACTAGAGCTCGAAAGTTATGTGATCGGTTCGATATTCCTAAAACAAATGATAGTAATTTAAGAGTTGCTTATAGTGGGCACCGTTTATATATTTATATTAGAGCATAGTAGCGATTATATGTAAACCCATTGTGTTAAGATTTTAACAAACCGTTAATCTTCTCTGAGCGAATTTGGCAGAATCAGCTGACGTCAGCCGTCACTTGGGGGCTGAGATTGTGTTTGTGATATACGAAAAAATTCAACCAATGACACTTCCATGCCGTCTGAGCAACGACTGATTGGACGAGTGTGTGAGTATATGTGAAGTGATCATGCAAAATTCGTCTGTCAAATCCCCTTGTGACGTAGCAGCCAATATTCCCCTCACAATTTTCTTTTTCACCAATGTTAAATAAGAAACTTGGTAATCTATCATCCTTGATATAAATCCAAGTTCAAAATTTAGTGCGCAAAAATCATTTAAATTTTTGGCTCTTGATGGTACGAGTACTTTTCGACCCACCCACAAACAAATACAAATTAAAGCACGCATCAAAAACAACAAAAAATTCGATGAGATTTATTTCAACCACAAAACCCTGAAAAAAAAATTCATGGCAACAAAACAAAGTAACTTAACACAAAACAAGTTAAATGGGAAAGGTGTGGCAGCAACCAAATCGAAAAACTTTAGCCAATAATACCGAAGACGTTCGCTCCTTTCACAAAACCACACAGCACATGGTTTCACGCGTAGTTACGGTCTGTTGCGCCACACTTTTTCTCCGTTGACTACGAATTTGTACGAGTACTACTTAAGACAGAGGCCAACAGAAAACCGCATTTACCATAAGTTGGCGGGTGGGTGGCGAATAAAAGTAGAACAGGCAGGCAAGTAGAGCGGGAAGGTCAGTTACAAACAACCGCTGATGGGATGTTTTGGTGCAAATGACTAAAGTTTGTGCCATTATTTCGTTGCGCTGGGTTTTGCAATTTTCATTATCACAATACTCGGCGTGCAAAGGAGAGCAGGCAGAGTAAAGGAGAGAAAAAGTATTCGCGTTATCATTCTTTTTTATGCATTTTTTGCCTTCCACACTTTGCTTTGCTGTGATTTCTTGTGAGCGTCTTTTTTACTGCCAATGGTTATAATTTGAATTTGGCGCGGCAAAAACAACAACACAACAATAACCACTAACACTGCTGACTTTATCTTCTTGCAAAACAGCCGCGCCACGCTGAGTTCAACTTTTTCAATGTTTATTATTATCGATTTTAAGTTTCTTTTCCGCCTGAGCAAGCAACCTTATTATAAACATACACACATATATACGCACATACTATATGTATCAACGTCTGGATATATTTTTTTTGTTGTGTGGAGAAAACGAAATTGCTTATTCAAAGTTTTATACACTTCGCATATTTTTTCTGCTAAGCCAACGTAAGTAAGTTTTCTTTCATTGAATTTATGGATAATGCTTTGACATAATTTTTTCGCGCGTATAACCCAGAAATCTTAATTTAAGGTAGGTTTAAGCACATATAGAATCAGACGAAAAAAGCGCAATTTAAAGAGTAAATAAATATTCAACTTTTGGCTATGAGAAAATTACTCAGACAGATTTCTTCGGTTGTTGTTGTTGTAGCAGTTCACTAGGCGCTGCGAGTGCGGTGTAGTCACCGATCGTCATCGTCTAACTCATCTATCGGTAGGATCAGGTTGAGTATTGTACGTGGTACCTTCCCATGCTGGACATATTGAGTTTGTCGGGGACGATTCTGGATAAGTAGGGGTTTGACGGCGGCCGTCGTAGCCGAATGGGTTGGTACGTGATTACCATTCGGAATTCACAGAAAAATAGTGTACGTGCCAATTATATACATATAGGGGTTTGACCTGATACAATATCCAGACCGTAGGTGAGGCAAAGTCTCACAAGGCAGCTGAAGCTCTTCGTTTGTGATTGGTGGTGGTTGGACTCCGATGACTGCATTCGGGGGTCTTGAGCTTAGGAAGGTGGTGAGCGTATCCCGATGAAAGTCATTTGGTGTCGGTCTATTTACTATACGATCCAGTTGTTGCAGTCGTGTTTGGTCCTGGATCTCGTCGGTGTAGTCGAAGAGAAGCCTCCTGACTCACCCAAGCAGAAATTATTTGCTGAGCTTTTTACTGTACTCCTTGACCGGGAGCATGGAAGCCTCGTTATGATAGTGTTGCAGGGGAAGCATTTATTGTATAGGTTTTTAGCTTCAAATTAAATTTTTTTTATTTCAAATAAATTTTTTTTTATTCAAATTAAAGTTTTTTTTATTTCAAATTAAAGATTTTTAATTTCAAATGAAAGTTTATGAAATATGATATGATATCATAACTGGCTTTTGGTCTGTGGGAGAACAAGCAGCCAAAATGGGCATCCCTCACAACACAAACTGTCACAGTTGTAAACAACCGGAGAAAAGGAAACAATCTTCCGTTTCCTCTGCGAATGCCCTGCCCTATGGAAGGACAGAATATTAACTCTGGGTAAACCGCTGTTCGAGAGTCTGGAACAGCTGTCTGGCTTAGATGTCAACAACCTGATAAGGTTCCTGAACCGCACAGACTGGATATAGTCATGCTGTAAATAACTGGCGAACAAGTTGGTAACGAGGATGTGGTGCGGAAGCGCTAGTTGGATTCTGGAAGAATCGCCACTTAAACCAACCAACCAACTATGATATGATAATTAATTATTATTTTCCAAATATGTTTAGTTTGCTGATAATAAGGTTAAACACTTGTTTAAAGATTAGCAATTGCTGTATTCACAAAATAAAACTTTTTTTGCAATCGCAGTAAACGCAGAATAAAACTTTTATTTTCTTGTTGTGTAATTATTATTTATTTTAAAATAAATATTTGAAATTCAAAATCCGTAAAACCCTTAAATAAGTTTATGATAATTAACACCAATACATCACCTGAAGAAGTAAGTGTTGAAAATAATACAGGAAGTCCAGTAAATAAACGTCATTGTCGGCGAATAATGCAGGTCACAGAAGATTCTGATGATAGCAGTTTAGAAAATGAAGAGAACTTACCTATTCCTCGTTGCAGAAACCGCAGGGGAAATTATGTTAAAACGAGTATTGACAAAAAGGAGATTTTGATGAAATGCTATGAAAAAGGTAAAGCTATTGCAGTATCAGCAGAATTAGCAGCCACTTCTATTATTAGAAGGTATAAAAATGATGGATGTGAGATTAATAGACCAAATCGTCGTCGAAAAAGAAATGCTAAACTAAGTGATTTTAAACTATGTATGTGGAAGAATTAATTGAAGTAAATCCATCAATTACTTTAAAATATATTATATATAAAAAAATTGAAAATAAAAACGTCAACATGACCACAACAAAGGTATTTAATGCATTAAAAGCTTTAAAAATAACATAATAAGCCGCCACAATCAACCTGGACCGTTTATACTCCAAATAAACAATTGAACAACGCAAAAATTATGCGCTAAATTTTTCACAAAATGCTCCACAAACACTTGAGAAAATAATTTGTTTTGTTGAATCCGGTTTCAACTATCATCTTCGCAGAAACAAAGCTCGATCGAGGATAAATACTTCAGCCCATGTAATAGTTCCAACAACAATGTTTCATTAATTTTAGCCATGAATTTAGATGGTTTTACACATTCTCACGTATTTTCTAACTCAACAGTAAATTCAAATGTTTTTACTACATTTTTGATGGATTATTTAATAAACTTGCTGAAAGTAACATCGTAGAAGCATGGTTGGCTCTGGACAATGCCAGAATTCATAAAACACGGGAAGTACGCGAAAAGATTAGTGATTAAATCCTATAGAAAAGGTATTTTCAAAAATAAAATTGTCTGCACCAAGTTTGCTGGCCGATCCACAAAATAATCAAATAGCCACTTTTACTTCTACTGATTTCAACAATTAGAACGTTGACATGTCTAAGAAACTACCGCTGGCTGTAGCAGAACAACCGTTGCATTAAATGCTTTGTCCAAATTGCTTTATTTAACTTTTTTGATTCTTATTTTTGGTAGTATTCATTTTTTATTGTAAATATTCACTATTACATTAATAAACTTTAATTTGAAATTAAATATTATATATTTAATTTGAGCTTACAAAAATTTAATTTGAAATAAAAAACTTTAATTTGCTTTTAAAAAAATGTAATTTGAAATTAAAAAACTTTAATTTGAAGTTAAACACCTTTAATAAAATTTTGTAATAAATAAATTTTTAATTTTTTTTTAAAATTTTCGGTATTAATATAAGCTAACCCCTAAGTTTCCGTGACCTTAAACATACCTGGATCCCGGAATTAATACAAGCTACTCCCGAAATTTTCGAGACCTAAAAAAAACCGAGATATTGGGATTCACATCCCTAGTGTGCATATTCATGCATAGCCATATGAAAAGTGCAGTATCAAAGCGATTGATTCCCTTCCAATTAAACTGTTGATTTATGGCCCAGCTTCTGCTTCTCCAACCAGGACTGCCAATTGCGCTCTGAATAGTACATAAATTCGTAAAACCACTAGTTTATTGAAATAGAAATCTAATTTATTGTTTGAAAAATAATATGTAAAAATCCACTGCGATAAATGGAAAAAATAAAAATTTTATATTCTGTCAAATCCGCAGTCAGCCACTGCGTTCAACTTGTCTGCTAGTCATTACATTTTATGTACTACTCGTATGCACGTAGGTCTGTGCGTATGTATGTATTTCCATATTTGTTTTTTACTGCATGTGAGTCCGCGAAGTGCTGTTATCTTTAGTGCTTTTTTTTGTTTTTGATTTCGCACTCTAAACACCAACGAAAATTTATGTGCATTTCAATTTTTGCGAGAATTCGTGAAAATTGACATTGCAACTCCCCAGGGTTGCGCTTAACCTTACTTTCTATAGCCCAAGTGCAAATATACATACATTTCCAAATACGAATATGTATAAGCTTGTAGTAAAGTGATGAATGCACAATTTTTTTGTTTTTTGTGTTACTCGTGTTAAGCCGCAACCGCAATGCCAAAGCCAAAGGCAGCGTAGCAGTTGAAGTGCCCTTTGGCGTAGTGAGCCGAAATGACTCCAATGTGTCGATCGACCATTTTGTGTGCTCATACCGCGCGAAATAGGAACGGGTGGTATCTGAAATAATAATAAAATGGCTTTAAATGAATTGTTGAAAAAATAACGGGAAACAGTATTTTTCTGATTTTATGCTCACGACTCTATTAGGCTTATTTATCTTGTGCTTTATTGAAAAATTAATGGCAACAGCCTTTAAAGGAAAAGTTCTACACTGTTGTTAGCTAAAAAAAATCCATAAAAGAAAAACGATTGGTTACAAACTGAAGGCCTTTTGCATTATATAGGACCATTATTATTACGCATGAACTTTTTATACCAGTACTTATTTACGTACCAAAAATCATCAGATTTGACTTGATTATGCCATTAGTAACACTAGGCTGCATAGTCCAAAAATGCTATTTTCAATGCAGCCACAAAAAACAGCGCTTTAGTGCTACTTGAGGAGTGCCAGACTGGCACTTTAACCATTTCACCTACTTAGAACTTAAAATATTTATTTTGGCTATCACACAAAATTTGAACCCTTTATTTTGACCTTTACGCGCTCCATTGCGTGTCTGCCCGTACAGCCCATCTCTCTAGTTCACAAGCGTCAAATATACATTTGCAAACATTATAAATCTTCCGATAGAGTGATTCATTTTGAGTCACCTTGTATTACGATTTTTTTTTTTAATTTATGCACTACTTCATTCATTCCATTACGGGAAAAGCTTGCATTGCGTTGCAATAAACTATTCGTTACATTAAATAAATAAATTAGAAAATTTTAGGTGAAGTGGCGGAATACTTAAATCATAACTTGCAAGCATTTTTGCGGAATAATTATGGCTAACACCTTGAAGGTTTCGTCGTTCGAATCGAATCTTATCTCGTAATTAATGTAACTGTATTGCTCAAAATATTTCAAGTTGTTCGACACTAAAAAAACCTAACAGAAAGTTTCGAAGTAAATTTTTGAATGTAAAAGTTACCAATCTTGGAAGAATTTTACTAAAAAGCAGCTTTGAATGACATGCCTTACTACATAGACTATCAAGCAACAGATATATTTCACGCTAAGTTGGGTGTATAATATACACTGTATATGTTATCAGCCGTCTTTAAAAAAACAATCTGTAAAATTTCTGCCTAAGAATTGCGGTTTGTTAAGGTTTAATTTTCTTCCTGTTCAGTGTCGCAAAATGCCACTTTTAAGTCGACAATACCAAAATAATTTAGGTGCCTAAAGTAAATTAAGTATCAAAGATTTGTAGGCAAAAGCCAGGAATCGTCAATATAACAGGAAGCCGCGACAGCCATGTGAATAAAATCGTTTACCATAAGTAATAGTAATAGTTGCACTTAATAATAAAATTTATATTTATCGAAAAATAATACTCCTTGTTCCTTTAAGTTAACTGGTTTACAGACACCCTTAAGTTCTAAATGAAAGTTAATCGGTTTTGCAACAGCATAAACAACATCGACTCTGAATTAGTAATCCATTTCACTGCTTCATCTTTTCCCGCAAGGTACACAGACACAGAGCCACGCACACAGAGCCAAGAGGTCAAATCTTATTTAACTCGCGCCATTTTCCGTTTTAAATTATCGTTCAATGCTGCTGACGCTCCGCGCTTTCCACGCCTACGATCCAAGTATTAATTGGAGGCATTAAAAACAAACTGTAAACTTTCAAAACGATTACAATGCAATTGTAACAAAGTTTCACTTTTCTTCTGTTTTCTGTTGCATCGCCTTTTGTGCCTCCTCTTTCACGGTTGGCTGCATGCAGTTAAGTTTATGATCAACTTAAAAGCATAATTTGAAATCCAGTTTGCCGCATGCTGCATGAAATTTAAGTTTTGCTAAAGTAGTATGGCTGGGTGGATGTGTGCGACACTTTGCCATAAAGTTCTTTCGTGCATATGTATCACACCTGCGCTCACAATAATAGCAGCGTTTTGCAAAATTTCAACTATTTATTTATTTTTTATTTAATTTTTTTTTTTGTAATAAAAATAAAACTTATGCTACAACAAAAACAATGCAGCCTAAAGTTTCAAACTTGTGCAAAATTAAAAAAACATTCAAAAAATTTGCATCAAAATTATTTATCAAAATTTTTAGAAAAACTTTTAGTATGCAGTTTCAATTTTGGTCTAATAAAGTGTAAATGGCTCAAAAATTACGTTGATTTTCGACGTTCTTTTTTCTTTCGCTCGCGTTCTTGTGTGACATTCGTTATATGGAAGTGTGCATTTTCTAAAACAAAAATATCAAAAATCAACGCGAATTTTGAGTCACCTTAAACTGGCGCAAGAATCATACCAGAATTAAAAGGACTACAGAATTGCGTACGCAGAATTTTTAGAAAAAACTTTGATATTATTATGAAAGTTTATTGATTTTTTATTAATCTTGTACAAAGTATGAAATTTTTAATTATATGTTGTAGTAGATTTCGACATTATTTTTTCTTTCGCTGGCGTTCTTGTGTGACATTCGTTATATGGAAGTGTGCATTTTCTAAAAAAATTACCAAAAATCCACGCGAATTTTGAATTACCTTAAACTGGCGCAAAAATCATACCAGAATTAAAAGGACTACAGAATTGCGTACGCAGAATTTTTAGAAAAAACTTTGATATTATTATGAAAGTTTATTGATTTTTTGTAATCTTGCACAAAGTATAAAATTTTCAATTATATGTTGTAGTAGATTTTGTTGTAGCGTGACTATATTTCAATGAAAAAACAATATTAAAAAAAAGGTACAGAACTGCATACACAGAATTTTTAGAAAAATACTGGCTAAAAAGTTTGATATTTTGATAGATTATTGATTTTATTTTTATTTTGTACAAAGTATGACATTTTTAATTACATGGTTTTTGTTGTAGTATGGCTATATTTTTATGAAAATCAAGAAACTAAAATAAAAAATAAATAAATAGTAACAACTCTCCATTATGTAGCGCTGCTTTTATTTTGAACGCAGGCGTATGTATGTAAGTATGTATGCATGTCAGTAAATATTATTTACTACAATGCCCGTATCTACTAATATTAAAGTATTTTAAGTTAATAAAGTTTGTGGCTGGCGTATGCCATAAACGAGCAATTTTCAACCAACGGGTGTTTTCAGAGGTAAGTGAACTTCTTTTTTGAAATTGAAAGATTTATTAACAAACGAACTACAGTCCTGGCTTTTTCTTATTTTAAACTTATTTATTTATGATTGTTTTGTTCATTGAATAAATAATTAAATAAATAAGAATGTTTTCATAATAATTTGCAAAAGTGTACTAAACAGAAATGTCAAAAAAAGTGTTTACTAGGGCAATTAGTTTAACAGATAAAAGCACCGATAAGTCTAAACATACACCCGCTCACTCATAGTCGACATAAAATAACAAAACGATAAATTTATACAAGTTTTTCGGGTGCATGCATGTCCATATATACTATACATATATGGATGTACATATGTATGTGTAAGTATACATACGAACATGCAAGTAGTGGCCTCCGTTATTATTACTTTAGGCAAGCCAAAAGTTTAAAACTCACTAAGTATGGCATGTTTGTTTATGCAACCATAATCTCCATATTATGACCACAGAAATTACGAGCGTATATTCTTAACGTAATAATATTCCATATTTAGTACTGCTTCTCAAAATTTCTGGCAAATTGTCAGACAGAGTTTTTAATTGTATTGAACATAATAAGTTAAAGTAGCAACGACCCTGCAGGGAAAAGCCGAACTATTATGTAGGCATACATACTAATTCGTCATTGACTAACAAACTACTAGTAGTAAAATGATCAATTTGTCTTCAAATTATTTGATTTTGTTATAAAAGAAAATTTAGACTCGTCTATGGATTATGTACAAGTATGTGAATACTGTTGAAAACAATTATTTGAAAGAAACTCTATCCAATTGCATGCAATTTATTCACGTTTATCTCTAGCCTCGCATCCTAAGTCAGTGATATTAGAGGAATATTAGCAATATAATCGGTTAGTGATGTTAGTGCAACGTGAATGTCGACGTCGATTTCCTAACTGATCGTTTCGCCGAGAATATCGCGGCTGTGACTGCCAATGTCGCTGGGAACAAAGAAACATCAAACAGCTGATGGGCCTGACAATTGGGCATCGTCAGACTGACCCTAAACTGTAGGGCCTACAGCGAATTTTAGTGAAGAACTTACACATGTTCCTATACAAAGTGGAAACAGTGTATCAGTTAATGCCTTCCGACCGTCAGTCGCGTGTGAATTACAGTCAAGCCATCCTCGACCTCAACAACAAAGAGGAGGATTCGGTGTTGAAAATCATCATGGGCGATGAGGCGCAATTACACTTCAGCGGTTACGTCAGTAAGCAAAATCTTCATTTTTGGAGCACTGAAAATCCGCGTGTTATGCACCAAGCGCCATTACATCTACTCAAAGCCGCTGTGTGGTGCGACGTTCACGCGAGCGCAGTGATTGGGACATATTTTTTTGAGAACCATCGGCGATAAGGTGATAAGGTGACTGTTACTGGTGAATGCTACAGGGACATAATAAACGACTTTTTGCTGCCGGAATTGGATGAGAGGGACTGGGTGAACATAGGGTTTGGACATGACGGTGCAACCGCACACACAGCACGGGCCACAATTGATATTGTGAAGGAAGCGTTTCCTGGTGGCGTTCTTCAATTTTGGCGATTTGGCGTGTTGACATGGACAGCAAGGTCGCCCAATTTAACCATCCCAGACTTCTTTCTTTCAGGCTACTTGAAGTCATGGACCTATGTCAACAATCCTCAGCCAATCTCAGCCCTTAAGAATAATATTCGACAGGAATGCGAACAGTTATCACTGTAAATTTTGCGGAAAGTCGTGGAAAATGCAATAAATGGGCACAAATGTGTATCAACACTGGCGGGACCTACTTAACGGATACCATCTTTTCAACTTAACAGAAAAATGAGTAAATTTCCAAATAAAGATTTGCATCACTCAAAATCATTTTTTTTTTATTTAGTATAAAAATTATTCAAAAACAAAATCGGATGATTATGTATTATAATTAATTATATGTTTCGAATTCGAGCCAAATTTACCATAAGTACGATTTTTAGAAATATCTCACATGTAGGAAAATTCTACGACTTTCTTCCAACAAATTCAGCCTGATTGTATGAACTCAATCGACTCAAAGTAATGAGTACTGGTAGCAAACAAACGCAGAAAACCGGTCTAAATTTGTATATCAGTATAGTGTTGCCAGATGTGACAGTTGTGTGTATGTGAGATAAATTTAAATTCAATAAAGAAGTTCATAGAGGAACAAGTAAGAAAAATAAAATGCCAACAAAAATGTAAGCAATTTACCTTTTTTGTTACGATAAGAGAAGTTATGTTACGAAACCAACTCTAAGCACACTTCATCTTAGCCATAAAAATCGTTAAGGTGGACTCTCAATATAACACCTTGATCAAAAAGTTTCCTGCATATATTCATAAAAATCAAAATACAAGTTTATTTCTCAAAAGCGATAATAACGCCTTGAAAGTACTCCTCATCAACTGCAACGCACTTATGCCAGCGTTTGATCCCGCTCTCAAAACATTTCTGGAGCCCTATTTTCGGTATAACCATCAAAGCCTCTTTTCCCACTACTTTCTTTCGACAGTTCAAACGCCTAAGTGGTTCCCCGAGCCGATAAAACAGCGACAAATCGCAGGGAGCCGTATCAGATGGCTGTTGGATGGCATTCGTTTCGGGCAAAAATTCACGACTAATAATGGCACTGTGTGACTGGTGCAAAATCCACGAGTTATTTTCTCACAAATTCTTTCTTCTTTGGCGAATTTTTTCTCATAAACGTCTCATAACACCCAATCCATTCCTCTGATGGTTATTTTGCAGTTATTGATCAACTTTTCTTTCACTTCAATTTGTGCTCGATTAAACACTCAAAAAGGGCTTAAGCGCCTACTATTTATTATTTATTTTATTTTTATTGATATTTTCATCAGTTTTCGATGTCAACGGCCTGCAGCAACTACGCTCGTCATCCTCGTTTGACCCACGATCTCTTCTGAAGCATTCACGCCACTTGTAAATGTTTTTTTTTTAGAATATCATTACTTAACATTTCGAAGGTTTTCACACCATTGAATCCATTTTTAACAAAATTTAATACAAACTCGCTATTGCAAGTCCAAATTCATTTTTAAACCTGTACAAAATCGAAGACACGGTAAGGGGTAAGAGGTAAATTTTCTCAAGACGGCGTAACTTTTACAAATGTCTAGCAATGGCGATAAAATTTTCGTAGTAATGCTAATCACAGATGTGGCAACCTAAAATGAAAAAAAACAGCCCTCAAATCAGTTGAGTTAGAACGTCACCTGGAACTTTTTGATCAAGTTGGTAAAACACATTTTTGCTGCCGTTCTCATTCATCTCGCCACAATATCGAATGACCTCGAAACATCAAATGCTATATCAAAAACTAGTTTGCGAGTCTAATATCAGGCAACTATGCAAAAGAGGCAGTCATCCATCTCATTCATCTACATTTACACAAAATGTATGCACTCGTTTTCAACCAGAGTAACCAAGCCAAGATGGGGACACAAAGGCAGAAAGATAGGTAGAAAAGTTTTACATTTAATATCTATAAGTAAGCTCAATGTTAACCAATATTTGTTGCTTCGCTTGCCTATGTTGCACCTTATTGTTCTAATTTTACTCTTCTTCTTTCTCCCTCTTTGTGAGCATTTTGTGTGATTCAAAAATTTATGAGCAGAAACATGAAGATTTATGATTACGAAGCTTTATTTTTTGATACACCTCTGTTAGCGTATGGAATGTGTTGGTGTGTGTGAGCGTGTGAAGAGGTGTGAATGCAAGTAGGTACACCTTATAGGACGCAAATTAATGAATGCTGTCATGAATTGGATGAGCGGCTTTATATGCAAATAAAGCTAAGGGCATCAGATTCCTTGCCGGAAAATCCAAATCACAAAATTCGGATTCCGAATTAGGGCGTTTGTAGGCGCAATGTAACTACTCTAGTAATAACTAGTTATGAACTAGTTTAAGTGAGACCAAAATTTAGAATTATAGAATAAATCATTTTTCAGTATACTTATATACATATAAGGCTATTCAATTTGGGGCATCGGATTTTAAATTGAAATATAACTACTAAAATTCAAATTGATTGGGTGAACTTTATTATTTTTGTGTATAATCATTCATGACTTTTATTTTTTAAAGATAATCCCTTTCAAATGGTTGCCGCGACTCCGCCGTAATTCGGCCATCCGTAGCCTCAAATTTGAATGGCGCGCTGCAGGACTTCGGTCGGTATCTCGTGAATAACTTTAGTAATATTGGCTTCCAATGGTTCAATCGAAGTTGATTTATCCACAAAGCATTTAGACATTACATACCTCCACAAAGAAAAAAAATGAAAGTGCAAATCACACGATCTTGTTGGCCAATCCACTGAGTCGGAGAGATACGACGTAGTAAATTCATTGTTTCATGGGCTGTATGGCAAGTAGCGGCAAATTTTTAGAACCAAGAACCAATGGAAATCAAGAACTTCAATTTCCGGCATCAAAAAGTCGTTTATCATGAGGCGATAGCATTCGCCATTCACTGTTACATTGGCGCCAGCCTCGTCTTTGAAAAAATATGGACTAATGATTCCTCCAGCACATAGCACGCACCAAACGGTTGTTTTCAATGGATTTAGTGGCTGTTCTTGAATGGCTTCGGTTTGCTCTTCAGCCTAACAAGGCTTGTTATTTTTATAATGGCTACTTCTACCAAGTTATTCAGAGAACTTTTTCCTAAAATATTAAACCTTCTTCTATTCAGAGCATGTATAGTGTTCTATAGTATCTTCTTCATCAATGTCGTTACAACTTCTGTAATAGTCGTTATAGGGTGATCCCAGTCTACTGGCATACCTGCCTATCAGACAATGCCCTGTTCGGACCGGAGAAGGTTTCTCATGTTCGTCCTGTTCAGTTTCAATAGTCGGGTTTTGCGGCGCATGTTCCATTCCGGCCACGTCATTCTACTTGTTGCACAGGTCAGGGACTGGGTTCATAGCCCGTTGGCAGCACTGATAGTGTGTTTATCTATAAGCATCTTGCAAGTTGCTAAAGGTATAGGTATGTTCGCTTTATCTGGTTGTATCGGTAATGTCCAATCTCGCTAGTTCATCTGCTTTGCAGTTGCCTTCTATGGCTCTATGACCCGACACCCAGAGCAGGTTTATTACAAAGTACTGTGATTGTTCTGTCAAAACGTGGATACATTCTTTTACTGCCTTCGAGTTAATATTAGGCGATTTTAAAGCTTTCAAGGCCGACTGGCTATCTGAATATATGTTTATATCTCTTGTGGTGAGGACACTTTTTTTTATTGCTAGCAGGCCTTCCCTGATCAATTTCGTTACTATTTGTGCTGGGAGAATTTACTATGAATGCTAGAATGGTTTTATTGGTTTTGAATTGCTCAAATCTGTTAGCAAATTCAGCCTTAATTTTTTTGTAAAACTGTGCTGAAGTAACTCATGTCAACAGTTGCGCTGGCTTATCGCGATTGTTTATGTGAATATCTTTTGTAAAAACAATTTATTTTTCTTCAAAACAAACCAATTATTCTACCAAAACATTTCGCAGACAAAACATTTAGTTTTCTCTTTCCTGCAGTTTTAGATTCAGCTCCTACAATTTCGCTGTGATATTCTCTAATATAGGGGGATTAATGCCTTTTTCACTTAGGAATGAATTTATTTCATTCAAGCACGAAGCAAAACGTCTCAACACCTTATCTTTGGAAAGCCATCGCATTTTATTGAGAAAAAGAAGGTCGGAATATTGAGTCTCAATCTCGTTTAAGAACTCTTTATAGTCAGTGAGTACAAGTGGCTGAGAGGTAGAATCGGTATCTAATCCTCGTTCATCGATTCAGAACGATTTTTATGTTCTTTTTTTTTTTTGATAAAATGAATAATATTTGCTTATGGAACTAAACAAAGTCGCAGATTCACAACGAAAGAGCGGCATGTGGCTCGCCAACCCCTTACATAGTTGCTTGACGATGTAGAAAACAGAAATTAAATACATTTTAAGGAGAAAAGTGACGTTTTGGACCAAATGACCATTATTTATAGCTTATTTCCGAATTCTCAAACATAATTCATTAGAAATTATATTCCAGTAAGCTCTAATTGGTTATTACAGTGTATGGGATTGTTATAGGGTTAAAAGCAGGGTTCTACGCAATATGTGATGGAAAACCTTGAACTTATTTTGACTTGAAATCAACCAAAAAACGTCTGCATGTCTATTCAAATTCGAGGCGGAAAGAGGTGCTATTGAAATTCCTACTCTCGATTGTTTTCGTGGAAAGGCAAAAGATGCCACATAAATATTGCAACGCGTTAAATAACTATAGCACAGGGTCTTATTGACAAATTTCGGACATTTATTTATTTCTTATTTAATAATTTTTTTATGAAAGCATAGTTCCTTCCTCCTACAACAAACGTATAAATACAAATCTCAAACTTAATGCAAATTTAAAATAAACTCAACAAATTTCTCACAAAATTTCACATTTTTTAATAAGAATTTTTAGAAAATTTTCGAATATGCAGTTTTATAGCCGATGGAGTTTTGGTTGAAAATTGTAAATTTCAAGCGGTGCAGAAATCGTGTTGATTTTCGACCTTTTTTTTTGCTGGTGGTCTTCTGCAATTTCTCCATAAAACGCATGGTCGAAATTTTTTTAATATATATGAAAGAAAACACCTAAGCATTAAGGATGTTAAATTTGTACAAAAGTTAACTGACCCGGTAGGACTTAAGTATAGCAGCATGAAGCGTTTATAACGGGTGGGCCATATAGCGTTTGCTTTTTAAACCACCTATTTTTTTGAGAATGGTAACACAAATGACATGTCAAATGTGTTCGTAATTTACTTAAAGGTTTGACATTTACGAAATGGGACGCTATAAGCTTGAACAAAATTGGGAAATATTGAAAACCTATTTCCAAAGTGGTGAGTCTTCCTCTTCTTTTCTGATTTTCACATCGGTGGCTACGTCAATAAGCAAAATTGTCGGATTTGGGGCTCAGAAAATCCACACGTTACTGTAGAGAAGCAAATGCATCCACAACGAGTCACTGTTTGGTGCGGTTTTTGGTCTGGCGGCATCATCGGGCCATTTTTTTTTCGAAAATGAGCGAGGAGCCGCGGTTACAGTAAATGGCGAGCGTTACCGTGATATGCTCAACGAATTATTTCCAAAAATTGAAGAGGATGACATGGACGACATTTGGTTTCAACAGATGGGCGTTTTTGAAAACCGAATAATCAGCCGAAATTCCGATATCAATTGGCCGCCTCCGAGCTGTGATTTAAGCCCGTTGGACTATTTTTTTTTTTGGAGAGCCGTTAAGGAAAAATGCGAGACGATTGATGCTTTAAAACACGAAATCGAAGTTGCCATTCATGAAATTGGAGCCCAAATAATCGAAAATGTGCTTAAAAATTGGGTTGATCGAATGGCCTACTGTAAAGCCAGTCGTGGCAGTCATTTGAACGATATTATTTTTTATTCATAAATGGCATTGTTCAATCTTCAAAATAAAAAAAAAAAGTTTCAAAAAATATTGATTAGTTTTTTTTATAGCCGATTCAAAAAGCAAATTTTACATGGCCCACCCTATACATCTCTATATAAAGGATGATCAGATTGGAGGTAATTTTCTTGACTACTGTCACAAAAATAATAAAGATTGCCTCATCAATTTGAATTTTCATTGTTTTATTTCAATTTAAAATCCGATACATAAAAAAATGGATCACCCTTTATTTCACACTTGTGAACTAGACAGCTACAGTGTACAAAGGGACCATCAATGGAGGGTCAATCAAAATATATATGTATATATTTTTTATTTAGTTAAAACGTTATTCAAAAGCAAAATTGGCTGATTAATTTTGCGCCACCTTGGAGAAGCAATTTTAAATTCACCTCATAAATTTAACAGTTAGCTGAGAGCCAAAATCATACTCACTTAAAGCACAACAGCTCGAAAATGGTCGATTTCCCTGCAGGGCTTCAAAAAGTTCTACAGTGGGAATCTTTAACGGTACCTACACATGTGCACATACTTACCTGTAGATGTGTGTATGCAGTTGATTCAACTGGCAATTGAAGTGCAAAAGTTTTTTGTTAAAAATACACATAAGCCACAAAAGTCTACCTGCGCTGCTTGAGGGAAGTTCATAGGTCAACTGTGGGTGGATATATTTATTATGCGCTTACAAGGATATATGAGAACAACAGCTAAAAGTGGCGGATATACATACACACATGCAAAATGATTGGTTATGTGTGCGGATGCTAAAAGTTTGCTAACTTCACACATGCATACATACTTATGCACTTATGTTTGTATGTATTTAGTTGTGTATGAGTTGCAGGTTACCTAAATATGCTGCAAAATATTAAAGTTGTTTCGACAACAAATGTGTTGCAACACTTTTGAAAGGCATTTAAGTGTACATATATGCATAAGTATGTATGTGCTTACCCAGATTATACAGCAGCTTGTGCAAAAGTATATAAATATAAATATGGATAAACTTACTAAGTTGAAAAATTTACTAATTGAAGCTTTTAAATAATTGTGATAAATTTTAGTTTATGTATTTAATTTGGGTCATTTAGAGATGAAGGGTCTTGAAGAGATGAAGGACGGCAAAAATAAAAATGAAGAAGCAGGTAAAAAGGCGTACCAAATGGTTTTAGCTTCGACTAACCCTGCGTTAAAAAACTATAGCACCACGACTTATTGACAAAATTAATAGTTAAATAATAGTAATTTTTTTTATTAAAATATAGTTCCTTCTCCTACAAAAGCTCTGTGCCAATTTAAAAAAAGAAATTCAACAAATTTAATCAAAATTTCACACATTAGAATTTCGAGCACGTAGTTTTGCCCATTGAATTTTAATACAATAAATACAACTTACAAGTGGCTCAAAAATCCCGCTCACTTTTTGCAGTTTTTTTAACGGTTTAAGATGTTTTCTTCCAAGAATGATACAAAGAAGATTGCGCCCATCAGAGAGTCCGTGACGTCACGTTTGCCGAGTTGTGCAGTATTGACAACCATTTGCTCTTCGCACTAAGTTTAGTGCTTTTTTATATATCAAAAAGCGAACATTTTTAAGTTTCGTGTTTGTTTGTTTTTTTTTAATTCAAAGCTGCCGAAACTTTAAGTTAAAAAAAATGTATTGTTAAACAAAAGAAGGTTAAGAAAGGTCACTCTGAGAAGATATTAGTGCTAATTCTATAAAATTTGATATTTTGAAAGTGCAAATTTAATTGTTTGTTTCTTTTAAGGCTATGCAAGAATATTAAATCTTCTTCTCTCAACTCTTCTTAAGATTGAAAACCTTTTTACACATTTTAAAAAGCGTTTGAACTTACTGAATGCGGATTAAACCACAGAGGTGTAATCGTTTCTTCCGGCCATCAATCCTTAGTGAGACATAGGGCATCAAGAGGTGTATTCATAGAAAAAATAAGCAAAAAAATACCAGAAAATGCTAAAGAAACCATAATGACATTTTTACAAAACTTGTCTAGTTAGATAACCTCAAATATAGAAAAAAAGTCGTTCCCTTAACAAAAGAGTTTCGCTTAACAAAAAAAAACTCATAAATTAAATTGTACATAAGCATAACACATTTATTTAAAAAAGCGCACACTCTACAAGCAATTTGTCATGCATATAAAGTTCTTTAAGTAATTCAATAAAAATTTGGTGTTTTATTTCCTTTAAATGGGCATTTTAGTGCGTTTTCATATCCAAAGCTAGGCCACACTGCAGTAGCCAAAGAGAGATTTGACTTCTGAAAGCAGAAGAACACCAACAACAACTGCAATCGCGGGCAATGCTACCAGATGTTAAAAAAATATAAAACTAAATAAAACTGAGTGAATTATTGAACTAATTTTTAAGAAATGTATATTTTACAAAATTATAAACATTACATTTTAATTAGAACAGGCTAGAAAATGTCATGAAGAAAGAACTAAAACTCCGAGACTAAATAACAGAAAAAAAATGCTAAATCAAGTTACGAAAATGGTAATCTGGCCATACTGGTGCTAAAACGACGTAACTCATTGTCAAATTCGCTGAGCGCAAAGTAACGGTACCACGATAGGCGCCATGTGCCCATTTACACGATGTCTCCTCTGGAAGGGAAACATTTTGTTCGGTGGTGAAGGACGGCCGCGGAAGAGAGAAGGGAATTTGTCTCCTGTACTGGCGACACGCTTTGTGCTTCTTATTCGTATTTCCAATCTTAAAGCAATTTTTGACAGTTGCTTCATTCGTTTTCTTCTTTCGTGGAAGAAAGTTCTAAGTTATGTGTTGGTTTTCAAGCAAACGGAAGATAACAACGATGACAAACATACGAACGCTGCTTGGGAAATGCACAATTATTTTTGCTAGTAAAGTAGTATAATTTAAAATAGCTATGGGGCAGGTTTATGTTGATTTCTAATTTTTCCTTGCATTTCTAGATACTCAGTTTAATTTTAAGTTAATTATTTACATATGAAGTATTTTTAATTTAATTTTTTTTATTCAAGTATAAGAATTTATAAATATATTTCAATAAAAAAAACAACAAATTATTTATTATTTAACCAGTTTGCATTTTTCATTCATATATTTAAGAAACTGTTGTCGAACGCTCTCTGCTTTACATGTAAGCGCGTGCTAGAATACATCCGAACCAGACGCTGCTAAAGTATTAAATGTCAAAATGTCGCCGAAAACAATTTTGCCCGTGTGTCCGCGAATGAGACATGAAAAGAGAATTTCCCGTGTCTCCATTCCAGATGTCTCCGTGTGTAAATGGGGTGCATCTCATTATTCTTTCCATCATGGTTTTCTTCCATATATTCATATACTCCCACTACCAACAACACACACTTCTTTACTCATTCTCTCCTTACATATATTCTCTCATCTCTTCTTTACGTTTCTTAATTTGCTCCCTTATAATACGTTCACATATGCATTAATCACCTATAAATCCTGTTCACATATGGCAGATTACCTGCAAAATTTACAATCAGTTTTCAATACTGCTTTGAGAGATTTTTCTTCATAGAAATTATTTTGGTGGAATATTTCGGTGTTTTTGGTTTCTTTAATTATTATTAACGATATGAAGAAAATACAAGGAGAAGGAATTGCGCAATTAATTTGCTGCTAATAATAAACAGTTGGAGGAAATCCGTAAACGACGTATACTGAGGTTGCAAAAAATTGTGGCAGTAATGCGCATGGGATATTTAATATTACATTTTATAATAAGTAATAAAAGAGAACAAACCATAGGACGTTTATGGACACACGCTTTTTTCTGTAAAATGAATCCCTAATTAATAATAGGTATTTAACAAAAATTTTATTAGAATTATGTTTACAGACCTGTTTTCTTTGCCGGCATCCATTTCATTTAGTTTTTATTTTGATGTTTCGCCTTACATTTGTAATAATAATTGTGGATAAAACAGAAAACATAGGGTTGTATGTCGAAAAGTATCGTTATTATCTAGGATTATTTTATAATCTCAGATTTTGGGAGAGAAATTTTGTATGGGAAATCGCGCTTTTTAATTACGGATTTTGAGTTAAGCGCGAAAAAGTTGATCATCTACTTATATGTGAACGTGTTATTACTAACTGATCTTTCCTTTAATGACATTATCCAATCCAATCTATCTCTTTTTGTTAGATAACAACAACAACAATTTACACTGACTATTAGATTTTAAGCTCATATTTGTTAACTTGGTTGTAAGAATTATGTAACCTTGGAATTCATGAATAAAGCTAACTTCGAAAAAAGCGGATTATTATTATATAAATAAGCAATCAAAGTTCACTGAAGGTGAATCGCGCATTAAGGATTTTTCAGCAATGCCGTAGAGCCTTTGGTAAAACCTGGGGTCTGAAACCTGCTGTGGTCCTATACACAGCACTCATCAGACTAATCATCACTTACGCTTCTGTGGTATGGTGGCGATGGAGCATGGTTAAGTCCACAATGCGAGAACTATAAAGACTAGAAAGAAGTGTATGTTTATGCATCACGGGTGTCATGAGTACAACCTCTGGTGATGCGCTAAATGCTATGCTTGATTTGCTCCCCCTGGATCTTAAGATACAAGACTCTATAATATGGTTTCTGGCATGAAGATGGAACTTCGGGACACAGAGAAATCTTTAAGTTGCTGTCGGAGCAGCATCCTCTGTTTTTGGCACCTAAAGACGACCTGATACTCACAGTTTCATTTGGAAGGAAATTTGATGTCAGATTTCCATTGCGTGGGCAATGGAGCGGTCCAGAATGCATGCAGGGAGGTTTGACGGATATTTTCTTTACCGATGGGTTCAAGAATGAAATAGGGTCTGGAGCCGGATGGTACTTAAACGATAGTAATAAGTATCACTATGCTATGGGGGAAATGGCAACAGTTTTCCAAACAGAAGTTTTTGCCATCCTGAAAGTAGCCGAATGGATAATCGAGAGAAGACGGAGCGGGAAACAGAGTTTCCAGTGTCAGTCAGGCTTCACTGAAGGCCCTGGAGAACGCTAATCAAACCTCAAAGATTGTTCAAGAATGTAACAAGACGAAACATGCTTGTACTTATATGGGTTCCAGGACACTCCGGTGTTCAAGGAAACGAAATCGCCGACGAATTGGCCAACCGTGGATCAGCGGTGCCCCCACAGGGGCCAAAGCCAATAATCGGAATCAGTTCTGCAGGAATCCTGAACTGGATCAGCGATTATGTAGGCAATCTGCATAAAGAGCGATGGTCCGGTCTAGAACGCTGCGAAACTGCAAAGGGTTTTGTGACTAGCCGGAACAGAAAACTGTCAAACTTTCTACTAAAACTTAGAAGGAAAGACAGTCGGTTGATGGTCGGTATCATTATAGGACACAACCCATGGGGTCAGCATATGACCACCATTGGAATCACCCGGTGTGCCTGTCATGCTTGGAGGAGGCGGATAGCACTGAGCACTTTGTCAGTGAGTGTCCTGACTTTGCTAGAGCACGGCTACGAGTTTTGGGTTCCGATGTCATGAGAATGAGTAATATTCGTTCTCTAAAACTGGAGGATATTTACAGATTTGCCAAGGAATCCTGAAAATTCTCACAGGACTAACTATTTCTATCTCTGTCTCTATTCTTTCCTGTCTCTTTCTCTGATACTTTTCTCCTTCCCTCCTTAACTATCCACCCCCTTTCCAGAGCTTTAAATGCAATGCGCTTTTCAGCCTGAGTGTTTTAGGAGCCACCAAATCTCCTGGTTATCCTTGGCTTGACCTTTTCAAATTTCATTTTTAATTTCAAGCTTTCACACTAAGGGGATAATTTCGAATTTATTTCCGTGACCCAGTATATTGTACACCTACTTAAACACATACACATACATATGGTATATACTCATACTTTGTTTGTATTACTCATACTTTCCTAAATTTGTACCCATAATTATTTATTAAATCGCGTATCCACTAAAGCTTAACGAAATTTTGTCTTTAGCCTAATTTACTCTAACTCAACATTTGTATTTCTTTCTTTCATTTCATTACAGTGTCCATAAAAGTCCGTTATCGTTTTCTCAGTATCCGACCCACTCACAGCATCCCACTGCACAATGAACGTCACCGCTAGCACCAAATCTCAGCTACTTCTTTACGCGCTGCTCACAGTCACCTGTATGTGCGTTGCAGCTCAACTGCCTGTCATTGGTTCGTCGAGTTGTGGTCCCAACTTCCCCAAGGCCTGTCTTTGCGGACGCGAACTCTATGAAGGGAGCATCAGTTATATTGTGAACTGCACAAATACCGGCATCCACAATACCAGTGTGCTGGAGTTCATGCCAGATGAGGTGGAAATTTTAATCTTCACCGGCAACATTGTACCCGAGCTGCCTTGGAATGTATTCGGCTCGATTAATGATTATAAGAATCTAAAGATCGTCGATATGAGCAATAATCATATACGCGAAATACGTGGCAAATCCTATCATCATGTGCAGAATGTGGAGCGTTTGATCTTGAACCATAACAATTTAAGCATTTCACGTGACGATGACGTAATGAATCATCATCATCCGCGTGTATTTTCGAACTTTTTGAATCTGCAAAGTTTGCATCTCACAGATGCATTCGATGATAACAGCTCACCGCAGCTGAGCGAAGACTTGCATGATATCTTCGTCAACAGCCAATTGGTGAATTTGCAAAAATTACATCTGGAGCAAAACGAGATTACACACTTTAAAGATCGCAATGTCTTCTGCGATCTACCCAGTCTGCGCGATTTACATTTAGGCGATAATCTACTGAAAGAAATCAATTTTGAGGTGCGCTGCTTGAAGAATCTACGTTTTCTCGATTTAGAGCGTAATAAGTTCGAATATGTGAAAACGCATGATATGATGCTGCTGAACGAATTGGAGACGCGCACCGATCGCACCACTAATCTCATAGTCGACTTCAATCTAAATCCGTTCGCTTGTGACTGCAAGATCAGCTCATTTCACACCTGGGTGCTGTCGACGAATGTAACAGTACGGAATAAGAATACGCTAATGTGCTATCGCAACGATGTGGAACCGCTACCTATAATGGAGCTGAATATGGAAGGGTGTGCGGCGGCAGTGGCGGCTGCAACCATGATGTTCAACACCGCCGCAGATTCGCACTATGGTGGCATCGGCATGGACGAGAGTACAAGTGGTGAGGGTGTTAGCGCGACGGCAGGAAGGCCGCACATGAATCAACACACAGTGACACTCATCTTCCTGCTGATTGTTTTGAGCATGATACTGCTCGGACTAGTGGTGGCGCTCGTGTACGTGAGTCGTGAGCGCATCAAGTATATGATTACGCCAGTTTTCGACAATGTAGCCAAAAAGGTGCAATACACATCGATCAAAGACGAAGACTGTCCGGAAGTGTATGTTTAAGGTGTACGATCACATTAGCCGGATAACGAACGATAAACGAATGAACGAGCGAACGATGAAGCGAGAAACGGGCGGCCATAATTGACATAAGAGTTGCATGACAGTTTTAAAACTTAGGAGCTAATGTAAAATGTTGTATAACCACCAATTAGTAGCGGCATAGTTTGATAGCCACTGTCAAGCCTGTTTAAGCAAAAGCAATGACGTGGAATTTATTACAAACGGAAAGCTTACTTTGTGCCATTTAAAGACAAAAAATTAAAACAAAAAAGACGAAGGAGTGAAAGCAGGAATTAAAAAGACGACAAAAGTTATATATGTGTGTACATATGTACGTATATGTAGATGAAAACTTGAGCTAGCAAAAGAAGAATTTGAAATGTATGCATATGAAAGAGTGTCACAGGAATTGTTGCAAACCATCGTCTAACCATACACACATTCATACATACTTATATACATACAAACATGTACACTCAATCAAACATATGTATATGTACATTAGGATAAACTAAAATTACAAATTTGAAATTATTTTCAAAACCTATTTTTCACAGCAGAACATGAACATATCACAGCAGCATTTGTAAACAATAATATTTCTATTGCGAGATGAAATGAACAAAAAGATTGAGGAGAAAAGAAAACAAAAGAAATAACATGCAAACTTACATATGTAAAATGAAAGACATGCATATTTTCTGTAGTTTTAAGCGAAAAATTGTTGCATTTAAACGAAAAGTAAAGTGGCGTGCAAAAGTCTGCGAATTTACAAAATGAGAGCTCAATAAAAATAATAATAATAATTTTTTTTGCATTTGAAAACACTGAAATATTAGTTAAGAATATTTTAGAAAAACTATAATTTCATATACAAACTGAGCACAATATGTATACATATCCATATCTATGAATAAAACTTATTATAATTAATTTCAAAGTAATGTAGGTTAAAAGCGCTAAATTTTAATTTTATTGTCAGAAGCAATGTTACAGGTAATTATAGTAGCGTGTTGTAAGTTTTGATTAAATTTTAAAGAAAAAGTGGTTGTTGCATTTTTCAACACAGTGGACAGTGCCAAGAAAGCCATAGATAAATGTGTAATAAACCCATTTACAAACTGTTCTATTTTGTTGAAGAAGTTGTGGGGAAACACTTTTAATACCTTCGTTTAATAACTTTTCTCTATTAGCGGTGACCCCTCGGCAGGCAAACCTTCGAGAGTATTTTCGTTATAAAAAACCTCCTCCTCCCGGCCAAACACCCAACAGCGCTACGTTCGCTTCTTCAAAGTAAGTTTTGCTTTTGTAGCAGGATTTTTCTTAGAGTTAACTAACATGGAATTTAAAATAAAAATTAATTTTAACTCTTAAATGTCAAAATTTTCTTGTCCTAACGAAGCAACTGTGTATGTATACTATTTGATGCCTTTTCAATTATAAAGCACATTTATTATTAGATTTTTTAGTAATTTGAGTTTGAGGTATTTTACACAGTGTGTTATTGGTTGTTCTCTTACATAGCCGAAAGCATTTAAGCAATTCCGATATGCTTGATATTGAAATATATGGGCATATGTATATGTATGTACACATTTTGAACACAAAAATTACTTTATTTGCTGACATAAAAAAAGATATAAAAACTTAAATTGTTTTAATGATTTCTATATTTAAAATAGTAAGCACAAACTACAGCAAAATTGAGAAAAACATGCACATTCATGCATAACAGCAAAGCTTTCTAAAAACCGTTTAAAACAACATAAACTTCTCTAAGAAGTGGCAGAATTTTAACACCTCTTTTTTTCTTGGAGTTTTTTGTTTGCATGTGGATCAAATAATAGCAATTATTTGCACTTGGTTACAAAATGGAAAAATATATATACACATGTTTAAGACTAGCGCTTTTAATCAGAATAAATAAGAAATATTTTCATTAAATGGCGAGTAAATTTAACCTCAAGTTATTACAAAAGCAGACGTATACAATTTGAAATCACCACCGATTTCAACAAGTAATCAAATTTTTTTTAACAGCACCAAAATCAATATTTTCTACACAAATTATTGTCATTTCGACTTCACATACACTTGAATTAAATCATACATTAGAGATATCTGTGATTTAAGTTACATAGCATTAGTTGGTTAAAAGCACTGCAAATAAAAATTTAATAAATAAATTATGGAAGGCAAAAACACGCAAGATAATAATGAAAATTATAAATATTATGTGAGAAAAATATTTATAATAAAAAAGAATATATAAAAGAGGTATAGTGTCAAAAAACGAAGCACAAACAAAATAAAGAAACTAACGAAACAAGAGTGTACGAAATATAACACAAATACAAACAAAAATAGAAACAAAAACATATAACTAATGCATAAAGTGTATATGCTATAATACTTACACAAGCGTGCGATATACAGCAGTATGAGTATCTCAAAAATAAATTGAAAGTTAGTGCAGCTACAAAGAGAATTTACACATAACACCGTAACCAGTAATGCAAAACTGCAATATTAAAAGGTCAATTTACATACAAAATGATGGAGCGTTACAGCAAACGGTTATAAATTGTGCTTGTTTTAGTCGATAAAAATATTTTTTTCTCAAATTGTTTTTCAACTAACTTTTTTATTGAAAATTTTTGAAAAAGCATTACTGACGAATTAATTGCTTAGTACTTACATTTTATAACAATTACCCATTCAATTATTAAAATTTATTAAAAATTAAATTTATTTAAATTATTTATAATTAACACGAATATAAGGTCATATATACACACAAAATGCAAAATGCATGTGTTCTTGTGTGTATTATTAGATGTGTAAGAAATTGTTAACAATACACGTTCTTTCCTGAAATTAACATACTTTTTTATAAGAATCCATAATAAAAAGAAATATGTATAAATAAATGCTGTTTTATTCATATAAACATTTTTTGCAACATTTTTTTACACAAAATTTTTATTAGCCTCTTTCGATATAATTTGCAGATCCTAATGACTATATTTATTTCCGTGTATACGAAGGAACCGATTTCATTGTTGACTAACTTTTTTACTAAATAAAAATTTTTTTTGGATGATGCAAATATTTATTTTGACCTCTACGCCCTGCATTGCTTTTCTCTTTATATTGCAGCTGTCTAGTTAACAAGTGTCAAATATGATTTACATACGCCGCCATTTGCAAAATTTATAAATCTGATAAATATCTTTATGCATATCGTCCCTTTTCTGTGTTAACCTCGTAACTTAATTTTTTTTCGAAATTTAGATTTTTAGTGAAAAACACTCCTTATCACTCCTGTTACGTAAAATAAAACACACAATGTTCATAATGATTATAGAATTTTTTTCAGAGCGTTTTGATTTTTCTCGTACGAGTATCTATACACAAGAATTCAAAAACCTCGTATCTAACTACTATAAGTATCGCCAAAAACGTCATAAAACTTTTCATAGAAGTAAAGTAACTCTAAACATTTTTATCGATTTACTGAAAATTATGATTTTGTAGATATTAGGTTAACACAGAAAGGGGATGATATACAAATTGAGAAACTTTCTGTGGCATTACTCAAAAACTATTACCCCGATTTAGGCATTTTTGTACACCTTTCAAACGCCTATGGTTCGCAAGGATGATAGATTTCTTTTCAACATGTATGGGTTGTAGCTGGTTTCTGTGTAACATTCCTTTTTAGCTGGGTGTAGTCATCTGCTTGTATTAAAAACAGTAACTTGTTAAAAGATTAAAATGCTCCGTACAGTGTTTTTTTGTTTTTTTTTTTTTAATTCATTACAAATAAGCAGGTATACGAGTATTAGTAGTTAACTCGTAATATCAAACGTTCCCATTATTTATGAAATACGTTTTCATTCTTGTGCTTGCTTCGGTTGACTTCAAAGTAACCCAGTTTCCCAATACTTTGGGGACCGTTTCTGGCTCCATCCCACGAATAACTTGCTCGTTATTCACATTAAGAGCCTAAAACGTTAATGGACTGTGCGCGTAATATATTTTAAAATACAAACGTGTGTCCTCTTATTACTTATTATAAAATGAAATATCGAATTTCGAATAAACTAGCTATTCCTTCTCCTTGTATTTTCTTCAAATGTATTTCTTCATAATAATTAAACAAACCAAAAACTCCGAAATATTCCACCAAAATAATTTCTATGAAGAAAAACCTTTCACAACAGTATTGACAGCTGATTGTCAATTTTCCAGGTAATCTACCATATGTGAACGGGTAGATTAGTTTCGTGGATTTATTAGTAATTAATGCATATTGAACGTACTACAATTTCCGGCTACAACAAATCGTTTATCATGCGTCTGTTATGATCACCTTTGGCGGAAATGGCATTTCCAACAGCATTTAAAAAAAAAGTGGACCTATGATATTTTGTTTAAAAAATATCATAATTTGTAAAACTAAAAGATTCAGAAAAGAAATTTAAAATGCAACTCTTCAAGTTCTGCCAATGATGTGACATTTGGGGAAAAAACTGACAACTGTCATTTTCCAACACAACTAAATAATGTTAACTACTACGCATGCGCGATTTTGCCAATTCAATTTTTGCATTGTCTTGTTAATACTTGTAAATATTAATGCATTTAAATGAAGTATTATACTTTCATTCGTGGTTTGGTTCATTTTAATTTCCATAGTTAAATATATGCAACAGGTATTCGCTTTATCAATGTTCACGCGATATTGCAATTGACGAACATAGAAGTGAAAGTGAATGTGTAATTTTGAAGGGCAGTTGATTAATAAAGTAGTTTTGACTTCTAAAATACTGTTATAAGGTATAAAAATAGAGATTCACTGATGCCTATTGATAAAAGGAGAGATCATTAAAATATTTGGTTTGTGCTTGAAATAACACATATTGTTCAATATCTTATTGAAATCACAAATCCTGGTTATTTAAATCAATAAAAACGTCCACGTTGCAATGAGCTATTTTTTTTCTCTAGTTTTTTTTTATAAAATAGTGAGTGTGACTGTTCTGGCTCCATTTCCTTGAGGGATGCATATTTCTTAGGCAGTTTACCACAACATAACTTTTTATGACGTTGTCAGTATTAAAAGATGTTTCGTTTAACATCAAAAGACATCCCAGTTTTGAGCAACTTTTATGATATCGAAAATGTACGTTGCAGAAGGAGGCACCAGGTTTATATAATATGTATAGGTACATATGTGCCTTGGATTTCACAAATATCGTTGGGCACACTCAAGCATGATAGAGAATTCGCCTTGTGTCCAACTTGTCTATTTTGGAATGCTACCTGAGGAATAAGTGCATGATCGTGCCAAAGCAGAATGATGTTATATATGTATGTACAGTTATGTGCAAAACAAAAGCAAGTAATAAAATATTTAGCAAAAAGTGTTTTATATTATATCACAAACACTTTTACGTGAGATATTCGAATAAATATATATTTTCTACGTTTAAATAAATGAGAAGCAGTTCATTATGTAGTGTGCGAAGAAAAAAAAACATCAAAAACCCGCGATAGTCGGTTCTTGGTTACCGAAACAACCCCGATTTATATCCGACCAATGACTGGCACTCCACAAACATTTATAGGGAATGCTTATGCTGTTGCAATAGCAACAAACAGCATTTGTTATTGTATATGAGTCTTGTTTTTTCTGTAATTTCTGCACATTTATTTTTTTATATAGAGGGAAAGCTTATGCTGTTACAATACTACAAACAGCATTATGAGTATTGTTTTTTCTGTAAATTCTGCACATTTGCATGACAATTGTCCCATTCAATTTCAGGTTTTTAAAAGTGTGTCAGATTCCAAAATCAATATCCGCAGATGCTTCATTTTAGTATTCCAAACAGGTTCTCGTAGTGTTCAAAGATTCACTCGACGTGGTAAAATATGTGAATTTTTTTATTGTTATTACCATTTTTTATTAAAGAAATTGAGTTACAAGTATACATTAGACAGAAAGACATCTTAAAAATTATAATTAGAACTGATTAATGGTTTCAAATAAATAAATAAAATTAAAATGTTAATCAAAATGAGCCTTTTTGAAACTCATCAATAGTGGATACTGAGATATTTACGTTCCCCCGGCAGTTATTTCGTTTATCAATCAATTATAATCAAATTTAATAATATATAGCACCGATTTTTCCGTTAGTCTCTGACAACTTAAATTCTTTATAATGCCTCTTCAAATGGCTATCATTCCATTTAAAACCCAAGTTCTCACAACCTCATCAGTAGTAAGGTACACGGCGAGCCCAAACCTACAGTCGCATTAGTATCGTTTTGTTTCGGTTTTGCGCACTACTGTATAAAACATTCAATATTCCGCATCGTATTATGTAAAGCTAATTAGTATTAGTAGTGTTTCGGATTGTCAAGACGCACAACGAACGCGCATAGTGCGAAAGCCGGTTGCATTTATTTACTGTGATCTTAGTAGAATAAAAATCATAATAATGTAATTAGCCAAAAATATTGCTTACTTCAATTTTGCATATCGTCATCTTAACAATGTACATTAAGCCGTTTAACAGCTGATAACTTTCTGTCATTTATGTAATTGTGCAGATAAGAATTTGTACTTGTGAATGTTTGCGGCGTAAAGCTTAAATATATGAGATCCATTTTCAGATGCTTAGTCTGCCATCACGACTTTTGTGTCAACAAGCGCGTCAGTTGCGAGGTAAACAAGCCATTCTAAGCAGTACAATCCAACAACTCCAGCAGAGAGAACAGTTTAACACAACAATGGATAAGTTTGGATTGCCGAAACGCTTGCAGGGTAGTAAGCCCAGTGTTTGGTGCGTTAAAAAACAAAAAGTATTTGCGAAAAATCACAACTCATAAACATTCTAATTTGCAGGAATGAGTACATTGCATTGGCCATGCAGTACAAGCCCCTAAATTTAGGGCAAGGATTTCCTGACGAGCTGCCACCCTCCTATGTCACAGACGCATTGGCGGATATAGCGAAGAGCGACAATCCCATGCTGCAGCAGTATACACGTGGTTATGTGAGTAGCTGTTTGCGTAAAAACCTTTATTATACTGTAATAATTTTTTCGCTAATTAAGTAAATTTTCTCCTTAGGGTCATGTTAGACTCGTTCAAGCTCTAAGCAAGCTTTATTCAAAATTAGTTGCACATGAACTTAATCCACTTAGTGACATTTTAATCACTTCGGGCGCTTACGAAGCACTCTATTCGGCAATAATGGGGCATGTAGATGTTGGCGATGAAGTGATAATCATTGAACCATTCTTTGACTGTTATGAGCCAATGGTGAAAATGGCGGGCGGTGTGCCACGCTTTATAGCCCTAAAACCGGTAAGCAAGTTTACAAATATGGCTCATTAAGTCATTTTCAATGTATCATTTATTCCGGACTCTGTTACATTATTATTAGAACAAATCGAATGGTACTATGAGCTCGGCTGATTGGGTACTAGACGATGCCGAACTTGAGCAACTATTCAATAACAAGACCAAGATGATTATATTGAACACACCTCACAATCCTATCGGCAAGGTATTTCATAGAGAGGAATTAGAACGTATTGCTGCTCTGTGCCGCAAGTGGAACGTTTTGTGTCTCTCCGATGAGGTCTACGAATGGATGGTATATGATGATGCGAAACACATTCGCATTTGCACTTTGCCTGGCATGTGGGAACGTACTATTACAATTGGATCGGCCGGCAAGACATTTTCGGTAACTGGCTGGAAAATTGGTTGGGCTTATGGGCCAGCCAATCTTATAACCAATTTGCAAATGGTGCATCAAAACTCAGTGTATACATGCCCAACTCCAATACAAGAGGCGGTGGCACGTGCCTTTGAATTGGAACTAGAGCGACTGGACTCTTCAGAATGTTATTTTAATAGTTTGCCACAGGAATTGAAGGTCAAACGTGATTTTATGGTGAAATTTTTAGAGCATGCGGGCTTGAAACCTACCGTGCCCGAGGGTGGTTATTTCATGTTGGCCGATTGGAGTTCATTGGGTATGTGATAAATTTGAAAATGCAAGGAAGCACCTTAAATTGTATATATAATTCCAGGCAATAAAATCGATTTAACTTCTGAGACCGACCAATATCTTGACTATAAATTCACTAAGTGGATGACGAAAAATATGGGTCTACAAGGCATTCCGCCAAGTGCTTTCTATGGCGAAGAACATAAAAAACTTGGTGAAAATTTTGTGCGTTACTGTTTTATCAAAAAGCAGGAAAACTTGGAAAAGGCGGCTGATCTACTTGCGAAATGGAAGTCGTAAATAAGTTGCGCATAAATTTCAAGATGTTAGGTGTTTGGGAAATTAAATTTTACAACCTATTAACAAAGAATTTAACAAACTATACATTGTGATAGTGATTGTTAGACAAATGTATGTACATATATTAATCACTTATGAACGAAGGCAATAATAACCATGTGGAGTTTTTATATTTTAATATACGCAAATTCGAAATCACGAAGAAGTTTGTAGTTTTACATTTCAAATACAGATTTAAGTGCCAACTCTGGTTTATCGTAATTCAGCTCTTCTGGTGTCGGTATGCCAAGTTCGTTAAGAGTGGGACGTATATTACTTAATAAATACGGATATATTTGGTCTACTTTATCGCCGCATCTATCCTTGCATGCTTCAATCCATCTAATAGCCAAGGCAATATCGTTGAGTCGACGGCATGCACGCAACCCAGCCTCTATAATTTTAGGACCGGGTACCACATCGTATCCTAAAATATCATTCATGCCTTGACGCAAATCCCAACCATCGATTTCGCAACGATTGAAAAAGTCTTCAAAGCGTTTGATAAAAACGTGTTCCGGTTCTTCTTCGTGCATGTGCATGCATTTTCGAGTGGATCCTAAAGAAATTAGACGTCTGGAGTGGCACGCGATTTTAGGAAGTAATGTAGTCACTCTACGCAACATATCGTTTTGGTTATCTGGTAATGGAACTCAAACTTTATTTTAAAATTGAATTAACAGTGCTTTAAATTATATATGTGGCGACAATTTATTTTCTTTAACTCACTAGGCAGACGTAAAAAACGTTGCAGTAGTGTGAGAAAATTTCTGCTTTTAATAGTGAATTATAACTCAAGTTGATTTTTAGTTCTAGAGAGTATAAGAGTTAATTATTTTTATTATCTTTCTCATAAAAAAAGTTCTTGGGCCGCCATGGCCGAAAGGTTGTGCAAGCCTACCATTCGGTTGACCAGGTTTTGAAGCTCAAAGTTTCCCATAAAAACCATCTGCCTTTCGAAGGCAGCATAAGTGTCCAGTCGTCGTACAGTACTAAAGTGCACAACTCACCCTGTGCCAAACATATAATAAAGACCAATTACAGATTCATATATACATATATACTTGCTACATACATAGCGAATCATTATTGTGCTAATGAAGAGAATATTAAAAGCAACACTAATCACGAAATAAGAAAATCTATTTCTCTATTTACAGCATCTCGCAACTGCTTTGGTTCTTACCCCTTAATTATACTAACCTCACAGCTGTGGGCTCTTACGCCTGTATTCTAAGTACAATGACTACATTGATTACATAAGCACAAGAAACAAAAAACACAATTTTTCGTTAACGTTTTTCGCATTGTCGGCAGCTCTTTAATCCAACACATTTATTAAGCGAATGTTCAAAACAAAAATTAAATGAACATTCCTTACAGCACATTTTTTATCTTAATGGAAACAATTCTGTTTAACTCGCATCACTTTAACCTTTTACTAAACTGATAGGGCCCATAATTTACAAGTCGTAGACAGTTTTCAAGGCCAACTCGGGCTTATCATAGTGCAATTCTTCCGGTGTTGGCACGCCTAATTCATCCAATGTGGGTCGAATGCTTTGGATGAGGTAGGGATAGATGGTACTCTCTTGGTCACCGCATTTGTCTTTGCAGCCTTCCAACCATCTAATGGCCAAAGCAATGTCGTTCACCTTGCGACAAGCACGAAGACCAGCTTCAATGATCTTGGGTTCCGGCACTAAATCCATGCCTAACAAGTCATTCATTCCTTTGCGAATCTCCCAGCCATCGATATCTTTGCGGTTGAAATAATCTTCGTAGCGCTTGTTGAAAACTTCTTCATTTTCCTCGCCATGTGAAGCGCGGACCGAGCCGACGGAGGCAACACGACCAGATAGGCCTATGGCACCACGCAACACGTTAGCAACTTGTCCAGAAGCGACTCGAAGCATTTTCTGAGAAAGTTAAAGTTTTTTAATATATAACTAAAAGGATGTTGACTTTATTGGTTAAGTAATAGGTATGTCATGAATTACCTTTTTTTCTAAGCGAAGAAGACAACGAGGAGTAATTCACAAACTGTCGAAAAAGTCATAAAAAGTACCAAAACCAAATGTAAAAGGTCAATAAAAAAGGCAGGTTGAACGTATTCAGGGAAATTTTTAACACACAAAGAATACACACCTAGGTGGCGCTATATTTTCAAAATTTTCAATGTGTTATCGAACTAGATATAATATTTCGAAATTCGTTTTGATTAGACTTTTAAGAAACGCACCGAGATCCCTTTAAGGGATTAAGTAAAATTCTGGCGTTTGTATGCGGAAATAAATAAATTCAATAGAAAAATAAGAAACAGAGGGTAGTAAAAAATGGCTTGTAAAGATTTATATTAATGTTTGCTGTCGTTTTATTAAAGTATCGAACACGATTGGGATTATGTCATTTATTTTAGCAATAAAAAACTAAGAGCAAAAACAAGAAGGAGAACTGATAAAGTAAATAACGAATGCGCTGTTTCCACGTGTATAATTCACGAATTGCTTAAAGAGCGAATTACGTGGCGTGGGGATGTAGCAAAAACTTTAGAAATGCTGGGAAACAGTTTCGATAAAGATGCTCTAAAGAAAACAGACATTTACGAGAGGCTGGAACGTTTCAGAAGATATGAAGAGTCGATCGAGGAAGACGAACGTAGTGGCAGGCCGTCGATATCGAAAAATGATGAAAACATGAGTAAAGTTAAATAAAAGTTGATCAATAGCCGCATTATCAAACGCATCATTCCTGGCGACAAGACGTGGGTTCAGAGAGCTAAGAAGGTCTATTATTTGGGCGATATGAGACGTTTACCTGGAAAAAAAATCGTGGATTTTGCTCTATTTTGCATGCACCGTCGCTTCATCCGCGCATTTTTGACCAATAACGAAGCGAATACTATGCAACAGCTATCGAATTCTCCGGATATGGCTCCCTGCGATTTTTTTCTGTTTGAAGGACTCAAAAACCCCCTATGGGGAACACGTTTTAACAACCGAAATGAAGTAATGGAAAAGTCGAGACTGCTCTGATAGCTATAGAGTTCCAGAAATGTTTCGAGAGCTAGATCAAACGCGTTGTGGTTGATGGGGAGTACTTTGGAGAAGATAATATCACTGGGAATAAACTTGTATTTTCAATTTTCTGAATATATTAATAATTTTTGATCAGGGAGGGATTTTGTGTAACACAGACTGAAATTTTTGTATTACACGACGGTTAGCACAGAAAAATATACTAAATTTAGAGGAAATATTCTACAATTTTACACAAATTGTTTTCAAAACTTAATGAAACGATTTAACTTTATTGATGAAATTATGTAAGATATTATTAAGTTTATGTAAGTGGCAAAACGAAAAATCCAACGCTTCGACTGTAGTCATAACGGTCACACTGCCACTATGTTTGAGCTGAAACCGTAATTTAAGCTGCAAAATTGTAATAATAAAGAGAGAAGGTGCGCTTAACAAATGACTACACTAATTGTTAATTGGTGCAGCCTGATTTATCCGCTATTGTAGATTATTTCGCTCCAGAAAATCAAACTTAGAAACATTCTGCAAATAAGTGTTTGATCAGCTTTAGCGTAATACTGATGACTTAATTAAAAATAATGAAAAATATATTCATTTAATTTCAATTTATAGTATTTCACTAATTATAATTTAAATTATACTTATCTCGTTAAGGATGTGCTGTTGGAATATATGTAATATACCTGATTCTTTTTTTGCACGGTTTTCTTGGCACGAATTATTTAGAATATGAAACGGACCTATGTTTCTAAATTTTATTAAATGCGACTATTTTTATTTTCGGAAAAGATGCATTTTTGTTGAAAAAGATACAATTTTCAGACCTATTTAGGCACCCTAAAATAAAAGGCAGCACGAACTATGATTTAGATCAATTCGAATGCAGCCCTGATTTTTCTTGTTCTTTCAATGATTATAATCACACTTCACGAACAAAATTTTTCTTTCTTCTATTCGTCTTTTTTTGCGGGTGCGAACAGTTAAACGCAACTATTTCCTCAGTATTTCGAGCGAATTTAGACACAAAAGCGTTTAATATTAGTTACGAATCGCGTTGATCGCAAAGTAGTTTTGAAATACATTTGGAAATATGTCGGAAACAACGGGGTAAGTGCATCAAAGTGTTGAAGGAAAAGCGGCTGTCGCAGCATGAAAATGCATGAACCATCGCAGGCGTGCGTTTTTGTTAGTACAAAGAACAACATAAGCAGCGACGGCGACGGTGGCGGTGGCGGCGACGCTGACGACATTGGTTATTTTGTTGGTTATAGTTTCCACGGGCATCATATTTATGTGGTGTCCATTTCTAACTTTATATCACGAGGTTCATCGTACTAGAATATCCAAGTGTGCTTCTATAACATAAATATTTATAAAACAGCCTGAAAAGTCAGCTATGTGTCCGTAGCTCTTTTCGCAAATTCACTACTCGCTTTTTAGGTTATGTTGAGTAGCATTTTCTCGAATGAATCTAAATACGCCGCCCAGAAGATTAACATCATAATATTTATTTTTTTTATAGCTTTTAATTAATATGTTTCGTTCATTCTTCAGTTTGAAAGCGAATTTTCAAAAATATTAGAAGTAATAAACTTGGGATAGTTTAGGATAAATTCTAACAGCCTTTGCAGTCCTCTGTGTATGTAAAGTTTTCTTGCTTACTAGCCGGCGTGCATATGCAAAATGTATTAGTTATATTAAATGAGGTAAAAGTCCAATAATAGGTAAATTAAAAATTTGCGTGATGAGTTAAATAAATGCCTTGGCGAATGCAGTTACTCTAGATTTAGTATATAATAAATTATAGATCAAGTTTCTACTTGCAATTTTCAAAAAAGTTTCGTGTATATTAGCCTATAAAAGTACTGGCATGAAATAATTAGAAGTGCAATATAAACTTTATATTGTACAGTTATGTTTGTAGGTACACTCGCTTTCTTTTAATAGATTAATCAAAATCATAATTTATAAAATGTATAATACAAAAAATTAATTAATTAATTAATTTAATATATGGAAAATACAAAAAATTATTTTCATTTATTTCTTCCTACAGAACAATATATCCACCAGTTTCTTGGGCACAGAGATACGATGTGCTCTATGTCATAATTGATGTCGAATGCAACAACATCGAATATAAGTGGGTTTTAATTTAATCATTATTATTAATACTGTTAATATTAATTACAAATGGTTCATAAAAATTAAATTTTTATTTGCACTATTTTTAGTGTGACCGAGAATAGTTTCACCTTTAAGGGTGTTAATGCCCTAGATGCCACTAAAAAATATGAAGTTACACTAAATTTCTTACATCCCGTGGATCCCGAAAGAGTGACGAGTAAGAACATTGGCAGGTGCCTAGAATTCACTATTTATAAGGTGAGAAAACTATTTAATATATACATATAGAATGGACTAAACATAAGGCATTTCATTCCTTTTGTTTGCTATAAAAATGTTTACATAAAAATTACAAATATACAAACGAGGAGTACATTACATAGTTAAAAAAAGAGTAACCAAATAGAAGATCGTATTCAAGTAAACTTTGATGAAATGATCCCGTTGTTGCTGATTGACTCAAAATGTGCGCTCTCCTTTGTCCTTTTCGCCCTCCTTTCAACTTTTTGGAATTTTTTGTAGCAGCTAATGACTCAGTTACTTCTCCAGACACTTTATCACTATACGTGTCGGAATCCCTAAAGAAAAGGTTCATTTCCTTTTTTAAGAAAAAATCGCATTTATGATAAACTGTTCACTAGGCAGGGCTAGCTTACTGGGGCGGCAGCCTTGGTCGGGAAAAACCTGAGTCATTCCGGTAACGTAGAACCGGCTGCCAAGGGAATGAGGGCATTTGTCAAGGTTTTTGCTGTTATATATACGTATATTAGGCCGGGTCGATTTGTGGGGAGGCAAAAAAATCGCCCATTGCTCTGAGAAAATCATATTCTAGGGATCAAAATAAGAAACTTTGCCGAAGGAACCATACCTCTAAAACGAATTCTGATATCCCCCAATTTGGGTCGAACTTTTAGTGTCTTTTGTGGGGAGGCAAAATAATCGCCCATTGCTCTGCGAAAATCATATTCTAGGGATCAAAATAAAAAAACTGCCGAAGGAAGGAACCATACCTCTTAAACGAATTCTGATGTCCCCCAATTTGGGTCGAACTTTTTAGTTTCTTTTCTCATGTAAAGGCCAAAAATGGTGATATTTTGAAATGATTGTATGGGGAACCCCCCAGGGGTGTGCCACTGGCATGGGTGGATCGGCCGTCGGTCGGTCATACATTTGGACTCGATTGGAGCACTCTAAATGGGTCAAAGTGGGATTTTTCGTTCGACCCAAATTGGGGGACATCAGAATTTGTCGTTTCCACGACAGTTGGTTCTACGTTACCGAAACGACCCGGATTTATATCCGGCCAAGGACTGTCACTCCAGCAGCATTCCCCGTATGTAAGTATGAGGAATGTTTATGCTGCTACAACAACAACATCAGAATTCGTTTTAGAGGTATGGTTCCTTCGGCAAAGTTTCTTATTTTGATCCCTAGAATACGATTTTCACAGAGCAATGAGCGATTTTTAAATCGACCCGCCCTAATATATATATATATTATTAGCGCGTACACCCTTTTTGAGTGTTTGGCCGAGCTCCCCTCCTATTTGTGGTGTGCGTCTTGATGTTCCACAAATGGAGGGACCTACAGTTTAAAGCCAACTCCGAACGGCAGATATTTTTCTGAGGAGCTTTTTCATGGCAGAAATATACTCGGAAGCTTGCCATTGCCTTCGAACCAACGCTCTCTGCGAATTCCAAATGGTAATCACGCACCAAACCATTCGGCTACGGCGGCCGCCATGCCGATGCATAAAAATTGGTTCTAAATTTATTCTAATGTATGAAGCAACAAGCGGTTAGTTTTATATGTGCTCATGAATTAAATGCGTATAGAAATATTTTTTTTATCGGTTCTAGGCAATTGGTGATGAATTTTTTTTCAGTCTAGGGCATTGACATGTGCTACAAAAAAACTCAGCTTTTGAATATAAAACATAAGACTTTGATACTTGTTTATACACCAATTATAACGGAGGAAATACTATCTAGATTTGTAATTGCACATGACCTATCCATAGTTTTACTATTTCCTAAACTATTTTTTTTTTTTTCATTTCATTTTCCCTACATGATTTTATATTAAATGTATTGCACATCTTTATTAATAAATTACAGAGAGAAAAGGGTCCCTACTGGACTTCCCTCACCACCGATAAAAACAAATTGCACTTCTTGAAAGCGAATTTCGCCAAGTGGATAAATGAGTCTGAAGACGAAGATGGTAAATAAAAATAATATGTCCCATAAGTTTTAATAGGAATTGAAAGTTGTTTATTTTTGCAGAGGGTGAACCTGAAACCCCCTTCAATAATCTTTTCAATTCGTCTTGGGATAAGAAATTCGACGATATGGGTCTGGACGATGACGATTCAGATGATGACAATATCCCCAGCTTATCCAAAAATGATGAAAGCGAAGACTCTTCGATAGAAGAAGACGATAAGAAGTCTTCTGAAGCGAACAGAGTGCAGAAGTAAACATAACCTTAAAAAAAATCACAAAAAGAAACTTCAAACTATACATAAAAATCCCCTATTAATATAAATACACTTTTTTTTCCAAAAATGGGGGAAAAGAAAAATCGAAAAACATTTCAACAACTATACTGAAAAATCATTTAAAATTTAGTATGTAAATTAATGCTAAAGCATAAATCATTATTTTATGTTTTCTTTTGTTTCGAGGTAAACTTTCACTAAGGTACGTGAGTACTAACATAGAATTTATAAGCCAGAAGAACGTGCACCGTATAGTCACTCAACTCACATAAACCTACATACTTACGTACATTACGTACATTCACATAAAAAAACGTTGATTATGGAGGTTAGTTTTTCCTGTAAATGAAGGAAATCGCATGCGATTTAACAACCATTCAATATTTTTACATTGATGAGAAATGCATATTTTAACTTTTATATATAAATACAAGTTTAGTGTTCGCGCATAGCGTAGCGAATTCGTAAGCAAACTACATTCAAAACAAAATATGGAAATTGGCAGGAAAAGAAATTAAAAAAAAACAGTCTTAATCTTTTGTTTGTTTTGTAATAAATAGCAAAAAGCGATTAATATAACTTAAAGGAAAGCATTTCTTGTTGCAAATCAAATAATTCATTTAATCAACACATATTTTAATGATTCACCTTACGCAGTCCCTCTACGATATTCCAACTAAAATGTTTCCGTATTGATAAAAATGTTAAAATGTGAAAATAAACGCTTCGAAAAGAAATAAATCGTACGCCTAAACTTAAAGTATTTTTTTATTCTGAAAGTTGTGTTTTAATGCGCTTGGTTTTGATGTACAAATACATACGTATGTTGTAGCAGCTTAAGTAAATTTGTTTGGGAGTGGTTTGATTATCATCGTTCGAGATAACACCTTACGGTAAGTCCAGTGAATCACTTCGACGGAGCGGGACCAATGTTAAATGAGTGAATTTATTCGTGCATACGAATAAATGTGTTGATATTATGCGGGATTCCTTCATTTGCCGGAGGTATACTGAGTATAAATGGTTATGGGTCAATACTAGTTAGATGGAAATTGAGCCTGCCACACCATCAATATCCGTCTGTTGGCGAGAGTAGCACGAGTCACTAGTATGTCTCAAGGACAGAACAAGTTATAAGATGACCCGGTCGTTACATTGATTGTGTCTAACAGAACAAAACAGTAGAGTTTCTTTGGGTCTTCTCAGAAAATGTAGCTGGTGCACACTTTTGGTCTGGGGTTGGGCTCGATGCCAACCGTATTAGACGTATTCGGATAAACCACACAGTCTGGCGTTGAACTGATGGCGAACGACGAGAAATAACTTTCAACGATCTAAAAATTGTTATACAATTAGGATTAATATATTTATAGATATTCCGGACATGCTTGTTATCGAAATGCAAATAATATTTAAATTTGAATTATGCGGTTATTGGAACCTTAGAAAATTAATAGATTGTATTCAATCAAGCTCAAGTTCGGTATTTTGTTGAACATACTAGAGTTCTTATCGATATTGCGCTCCAACTATTGATAAAAATTCGATGCATGAGATAACTTCAATTTTGTGGTTATATGCATTTTTTTTGGCACCGCATAACTAAAGATCTCTTGTTTGTATAGCGAATTGCTTATAAAATAACAATACATTTTAAACGCGAGTTGACTGAAATGGATACAACGATATGCTACTTGATGCGTATTACTACGAAGTATAAAGACTATAGCGTTAGTAATGGGCTCCAAAAAATATTAGAAATAATCAAATACTTTCTTCCTATAATTTAATTATATTTAATAAATACTTGGGTTTAAAAAATACATGTTTTAATATATTTTTTTTATGAATTCTGAGTGATGAATCTTGATGAGAAGAAACACAGTTTTTGACATCACCTATATTTTTAAAGCCACTGTATTAATCACCATAGTTTGCCGGTTGCCGGGAAACCAAATCAAAAGTAATAGAAAACTTTTTATTGTCATTTATTTGAATACATTTTTACATCAGAAAAATTATTTTGCTAGATAAAAAACTTAATTTGGGAAATTAAACAATATAAATGGTAAGTGTTCATGTGGCGAACAGCAATGCACCTTATTCCAATATCAGTCATACGTTTGATTTGTTTTAACTGCTGCAGCCTTTCAATCGCCGTTTGTCCTTTGTAGCAGAATGGTATCAGGAGGAAGCTGCAATTGTACGCACCTTTACTATATGTTTTTTTCCGGCGGGCAATGCAATCGAAGTGGTAAGTACTGACATTCGGAATATGGAAATCTTATGACACAGAATTCGCTGCTTATGAATACTTTTCAGTATGATCAACAACACAAGCGCACTTTTCTCCGGCGCACCAAAATGCCCGAATTAGCTGAACGCGACTTTTTTATTGGTTCAAAAATCAACATTTTTGGTAGACAATTTGATATTGTCGATTATGCCGATGAGATGACCAAGAATTCACTCGACAAATATCGGAAAAAGTATTTCAAAAACGTAAATTAGCGCCTATTCCTGTTACATTTTTGTACATTTGATAGAACTTTCCTGCTGCTCAAGTATACTTGTATTCAACATTTGGGTACCGTGCTCTGTGCCCTTATCGATTGCAATTTTAGTATAAAAAGAGGGCTTATGGTGCAATTCACACCCGAGCAGGTGAAGGCCTTTTTAATTAAAAAACACAATGTTGAGATATCGTAAGTTGAATTGCGCCCTTATGCAGCCAGTTGTGCAGTATTATCGTTAATTGTTTTTTGGCTGCTTGAAAATAGGAACTTGTTAATGAATCAACTAATTGGTGGACCTTCTATTGGCTTCGAAGTCATAGCCGATAATGCGGTACAGAAAATTAAATTATGCAAGGAACAAAGTAAAGAATGTGCTAATGATAGCACAATTGCGCCACTGGTAACATTATTCGAACGGGAAGACATTCGCATAGGTATTTACATTCCAAATGATGAAGAGGAAGCAGAACAGGTGAATAAACGAATGCCAGATTCAAATACCTTAAACTTTTTACATACTCGTATATGTTTTAATTAAAGTTTTTATGCATGTACAATTTTGGGATAGGACCTTAATTTCTTTTTCAATCCAAAAAATGGGTTGCAAGTCACACTACGATTGAAAAACTCCACATTAGGCATAATAAAACCACATTGCATTAAAGAAGGTTTGTGAGTATTATATATAATATTACACATAACTTTTAGTAAAAAAAAATTTTGCTTATAGGAAACTTGGGACGTATAATCTCAGAAATAACAAATAACGGGTTCAAAATTTCTGGACTGCGCATGAATTTAATGGAGCGCGTAAATTGCGAAGAATTCTTCGAAGTATATCGTGGCATATTGCCTGAATATATTGTGAGTATCCTAATATAATGTTTCATATAAAATTTGGTACCTCACAAGGTGTCGCAAGTGTCGTATTGTCTTATGTCGTAAAGTTTTTAACGGTTAATAAAAAGGTTTTGGGTGTTCGACCGAGCTCTTCCCCCTATATGTGGTGTGCGTCTTGATGTTGTTCCACAAATGGAGGGACCTATGGTTCTAAGCCGATCTCGAACGGCAGATATTTTTTATGAGGAGATTTTTCATGGCAGAAATACACTCGGAGATTTGCCATGGCCTGCCGAAGTGCGACGGCTATTAGAAAAACCTTTTTCTTCATTTTAGTGTTTCGCGGAGATTCGCACCTGCATTCTCCGAATGTTAGTCACGCACTAAACTATTTGGCTACGGCTGCCGTCTATCTATTAACAATTTTAACTATGTGAAAATTCTTGTGAACCCCTTAAATATATTTTTAGCTGTTTAAAGTTTACCAAATACATTATAACACTTACGACTCTTTTGTAAATACCCCATATATATGGAACTTGCTCTCAACATAATTCACAAAGCCAATGGTGGCACAACTCGCAAGCGGTGTGAGTATGGCGCTGGAAATCGTTTCTGCAGATGAAAACAAAGATGGCTATGAGGAGTTCAGACAGTTCTGTGGCCCAATGGATCCGGTAAGATGCTCTAATAACCGTAAAAATGTAATAACATTACATGGGTTTTATATTCACTGTAGGAAATTGCAAAAATGTTGCGTCCACATACGTTACGTGCCAAGTTTGGAGTCAGTAAAACATTAAATGCTGTTCATTGCACTGATTTGCCTGATGATACAATTTTGGAATTGCAATATATTTTCAAAATTTTGGATTAGAAAGTAATTTAATGATATTTTCAATATGTAATTGTACGAATAAATAAATTAGACAATTTTATTTTGAACATAAAATTGCTATACTTTTAAGCTAATTAGACACTAGTTCTGCGAGTGCCAGCGCTTGCGGCGCTAGTGTTAGGTTCATCATCCTTCGCTGTAGGCAGTGATAAATTATGGTTGGGGTGTAAATCACTGGGTTGCTGTTGCAGCGCATAATCATAGGCTAACATAGCAAAAATTATTATACAAAAAACCATGAGAACAGCATAGAACAAGTACTCGTTACTCTAGGGAAAAAAAATAAATTTTTAAACAAGTTTATTTCTTTTAGGTGTGCATTCAAATGCTAATTTACCTGAGAAGTAAAAATATTTAATTTCGTTATAATCACAACAATGAGATTACCAAAAGCGTTGTTGATGAACCACGCAGCTGTAACCACAGACTTCATGGAAGCAGGCGCCTGCAGAGATATATAATGCAATAATTATGTACGAATTTTGTAATTTAAAAGTAACAACTTTCTGTGAGTACTTACCTGTGTGAATGCAAACTTCAATCCTGGTATGGACAGCAATAACTCGCCCAGCATTAGCAGCAAGAACTGGGGCACTTGCCAGACAATATTCACATAACCATAAGGATGGTTCTGAAATATAAACTCGATAAGCTACCTTATAATACTTTTACTACTACTATGATACTCTTTATTCTGTAATGCATGTAACCTATTATAATAATATATTTAAAAAAATATTGCTGGGAGACTGTAATAGTCCATAAAGATAAGTATGCATAAATGAATGTTAGCTCGCGCTTTGCTGTGTGAAAAAGTCTATTAACAGTATTTCGGAAGAAAGTCCCTTAACTTTAACTTAGGAAGGCTTAGCGAATTGGAAACTTTAAAGCCGTTTCTCTTCACATTTTGATTTTTCAGAACCTGATGTTCATCCAGCAAACGAGCGATATGGATTGAAATTGCAAATCAAAACCTATTGGACTTTTTTGTGGTGAAATAGGCTTAGTCTGGTGAAGAGGCTGAAACTGCATGCTCTTTGCCATCCATATCTTCTCACTACAGCACAACAAACAACGTAGAAATCGTACAAATCGATTTCATTCAAATTGAAACCAATTGTTTTTTTGGCTTGGTGAAATAAGTAAGGTGGATTTAGATAGTGGAGGGTAGGACTGAACTTTCTCGATTTTGTAATTTCTTTGCTTCTACGTTCATCTAACGGTACATTCGCTGAGTTTGTTAAGGAGTTACATACGTCCAGAATTTTCAAAAAATCGATTTTTCTACAGATTATTATTCTTTATAGTTTTAGGCGTATTTCTGTGGAAGTCGATTGTATAAATTCCCCATAGATACAAAGTTATGGTAGAAAATGTAACTGCTCGACGAGAGTTTGATGCGCACAGGTAGCTGACCTTCGTTTGAGGCAGATGGCCTCGAGCGAAATGCACTTGAAAGTTTAAACTCGTTTTTCTCGAAACAACTTTTTCCGGCACAGTCTGCATGATAACTCATACAGTTTTTAATATTTTTTAATGCAATTGGTTTTTAATATTCGAAAGTCTTTTCTCTATAGTCTGTCGACCCGGATTATTGATATTTTCATTAAAAACTTTTATAAACATAATTAACGTATGACATTTACGTAGGTAAACATCATACTTTTTTTCAAATGCCGTAAATTGCAAAATTTTTCGAAATAAAAAAAATCTGGCTTTATTTTACAAGAATTTTTTTACTTTTTACAGATCCATTAACATTTCAAGGAGAAATGATGCAGACCGTGAAGCAATTTTTTTTTCACGTGATTTTTTATATACTAGTTTTTGTAAAGAAAAATTAAAATAAATTTTTTTATAAAGTTTAAGTACTAATAAACAATGTATAAAATTTTTTTATATTTATTTCTATTGTTATCCCTTCCAAAAAAAGTTTTTCTTTTAGCGCATTTTTAGCGCTGCTGGACGTGTGTAACCCCTTAAATTCGGCACCGATCGAACTTAGTCACTGCTTTATTTGTGCATTATATACTTTTGAACGAAATTTGCGCACTTACAACGATGTACTCTTGCAGCACTCCAGCACAGATAAACGACACCGCTGAGCAAACACCGCCAATGGTAACACTTTGCAGCGGTTTAATTTCGTTGCCACATAAACAACGAATGATGGGCAAACAAATATATTGCCATAAAGGTATAAGGAAGAAGAGCAAAATTGGCCCCATGGCTTTAGCCTGAAAATTAATTAAATTAATATTGTAGAAGTTATATACTCCACTGGTATGACGGCCACTACTTGCCTGATCCGGTTGTATGGTTATCGTATCTGCCACTGTCATATTCATCATTGAAGCTTGAAATGTCCAACTGGAATCCTGTTGTGCCAGCAAAGCGAAATATACGGGTAGTGGCAGGAAAAGCTTAGTTATCTGCAATTCATCAGAAGTGAGTAGTATTCAAAAGTTCGCTGAAAAAATGTTTATATGTACAATTCAGAACCTTTAATACTTTGCCCACATCGTTCACGAAAGCCTCATCGTATTGGCCAACTGCATTGTGCAGCCAATAGGCAGGGCGTTCATCTCTGCCTATTTTACTCCATTTAACCACCAAAGCATGTTTAATACAACCATACAATTTTAGAAGAATATTTTCTTCGGAAAGCTTTTCAGGTTTGTAGTAAAATTTGCCTATTGTGAAAATTACTGTAAACAAGCGCATAATTTAAAGTATTAAATATTCTGATACTTTCTGGAAAAAGTTAAGCATAATTGCCCAAAATGTAATTAAAAAATATTAAACTTTAATAAAGAATTTACAACAAAAATATGTATGCACTGCAAATCTATACTCACACCAAGATGCCACAAAAGATGAGCCGAGCGTTCCGAATACCGCTGGATAGCAATCAGTTTTATTGAAACACTGTGTTTTAGCGCGTACATAGGGAGGCACAATTTTGCTCAGCAATATGCCAAAATAGTAGACAAAATAATACAATGAAAAATATTCCGCTAAACGAGTTGCCTGCTCGGGCACTTTGAATTGTTGTGCACCTAGCGAGGTTATGCAAGCGCGTATGGAACCATTGCCAATGGCGATAAATAACAACGACACGGATACTAAGAGACTGCAATTAAAAGAAATTTAAGTTAATTTATGTGCATACATATGTACATATGTAGGAAGGTTGCAAAACGTTATAAACTAAAAATAATTGTTTCCATAATTATGCGAAATAATTATTAAAAATTTATTTTTTCTTGATGATCAAAAACATATACCTAATTTGAATCCAAAGAATTTCAAAATTTTAAAAATTTTGTTTCGTTAATGTCAAAACAAAACTATCAAACATAATTTTGTTTTGTTTGTGTAAAAAAATATCCCTACAAAACAATGCTGAGCACTCTAGCCAGAAATTCCAACACATTTACAAGTACCATATTACTTAGTCTTGCCATAAATTCTGTGACAAATTTTACAATGCATACGCCGAGAACGAATTCGCAGAAAAAGTTCCGTTGTTGTCTACTCATATCAATTATAATCAGTTTCGTGCAAATTTCGCTTGTTGGCAATGGAGTGGGAAGCTGAGGAAAATCGCATGGCAATGATTGCATTAGCAAAGTGTGGTAAAAGTGCAAGTAATATTTACGAATTGCTGAAAAAACTTCATACATCGAGAATGTTTGTTTACCGCACGATCAATCGTTTTTTCCAAACGCCTGCCAGTGCAGCCCTAAAAGCCAGAAAATCATGTCCAGGAAAATGAATGTATTGACCAGATCGATGTCGAGACTAATTACAGATGATCTCCACAGGAAAATCTTCGGTCGCTCAACTGGTCATTTTTTGACAACGCGCTTGAAGAAAATTAGACTCAACAGATGCAAACAGCTTCTTCGGTGGCACGCGGTCAACAGCCATGACAATATTATTTTCACAGATGAAAAATGTTTCACTGTTCAAGAAGTTTTTAATAAGCAAAACGACAAAATCTATGCTAACACTTCTGAAGACGCAAATAATGTTGTTTCAAGGTTTCAGCGTGGCTACCATTCAGTCTTGTGAACGCGTTACATCTCTTCATTTCTGTGATGCCTTAGAAGGTGTGGTGAAGCAGATGAGTAGTACTCTCTTCAATGGGAAGCGTTAGAACTTCCAGCAAAATTCCGTTCCAACCCATAAGGCAAAAACCACCCCATGAAAAAAATGGCCTCTGCTCTTAGCTGTAGTCGCTGCACATTTTTATCTGGTTTTATTTCTCATTTTTCTCATCATTCTCAAAATTATTCTGCAGGCCACTCAATTTGTGACTTATTAGACATACAACATCAGCACATTCGATGTCCTCCAACTGTGTAAAGGACGTATCTATTGTATACCCTGTCGCGCATTGATTGTGGATTGCATTACTTCATCTAAAGCAATAATGAACAATATAGGTGACAAGATGCAACATTGCCGAAGACCAGTAGACACTTCAAATGAGTCTGAAAGTTTTCCCATGTGTTGGGTGCGGCATCTCTACATTTCCTTAATAATATGTATTATTTTTTGTGGCATTCCTCTTGTTCTTAACAGTCACCAAATAAATTCTTTTGTATATTACAATCCCGCTAATTCTAAGGATATTTTTATTTATTGACACCAGTGATGTCGTTCGTTGTAGGTTTGAAGCTTTCCTACTTAAATGGTTTCTATAATTACCCAAATGATGCCTTGGAAGTTTAATATTATAAAAAATTGCACACAGTTTGTCCCTCTCAACTCTAAATCATAGTCGCACCTCTTTATCTTTTCTTTTGCGATCCATTTTACTTGCAATGGCTGTAAATATTTGTTAAGGTTATAGAAAGGAAATAGTTTTTGATAACTTTTTTTTGATAGTCAACAAAACAAAATTGTTGTTCAGGATTTTTTTTTTTTTTTTTGATAATTCACAAAATAACAACATTATTTCAATATTTTTTTTCATAATCAGAAAAAAGAATTATTTATGCTAAGTACATAACTTTTACATCATTAATAAAAATAGAAAACAAAAAAAAAAAACCTGTTTTCCTCTATTGATAAATATCGTCTCTTTCTGTGTTAACCTCGTAACTTCATTTTTTTCGAAATTGAGATTTTTAGTGAAAAACTCTCCTTAGCACTCCTGTTACGTAAAAAAAAAACATACAATGTTCATAATTATTATAGAATTTTTTTCAGAGCGTTTCGATTTTTCTTGTATCTACATGTTCGAATTCAAAAACCTCGTATCTACGATATTATAAGTATCGTATCAAATAAGTTATAACTTTTCATAGAAGATAAGTAATTCTAAACATTTTTATCGATTTACTGAAAATTATGATTTTGTATATACGAGGTTAACACTGAAAGGAGACGATTATAATTATAATGAAGTCATTGCAGCCCTGTATATATGTAGATATAAATATGTTATATGTACCCAAATTGATTGTAAAACTCGTAACGGTCGAAACTTACACCAGTGATATTCCTATATTGGGCAAAACGGTCAAAATCAACATTACCCAACCAGACCCATACAATATGCAAAAGTAGGAGATGGTGCGCACATTGCCAAAATAGCTGTCAGCCAATATAGCACCGAAAATTGGACAAAATTGCCCAAAAAAGTTAAAGATATGCAGCATAATCGTTGAAAAGTTTTCACTGAAGCAGAGATCATCACGTAAATATAAAACCAAAATAGCTGCAAAATAAAAGAGAAAATAAAGAATACAAATAATAATATACATTTGACTTAAAGAAACATTTTACAAAAAACTAACGTTTAATTAAAAATACCATTTGACTTTTACCAAAAAAGGTTTCCAAAAATTTGTTCTGCCTTCGATCGCAAAACGAAAGGGCAGGGCACTTAAGAAAGTGTACCAAGAAAGCATGCTGCATCATCGGGATTGGGGGAGCGGGACAAAGAGATATACTGGGTTATATGGTAGCGATAGTAGAATTCACAACACGAACTTAAATGCGGTCGGAGCTGCCTCTCCCGCCGTATTACGGAAAGGGTTATGGATAATGTTTTATGATGGTACAACAGCAACAATAATAACGAGAGTTTGAGAACTTTCTTAAGGTAGTAGTAGTCTCTGGTATACTCATTTTTTATAGACAGAATGACAAGTCTACAGAATAATAGGCAGTTTAACTTTTTCGTTTTAGATGTCCTGAATAGCCAAAATCCTATCTTTTTTTTAAGACGCTTACTTTATGCCACACTACTACAAAAAAAAAATATGTCAAAAAAAAAATGTTTTTGTATACTATTTGATGTCAATAATATAATATTATAACATACAATAAAATCAAAACGATTGCATTTTATTTTCTTAAAAAAAAAAACACCAAAAAAAATATTTATCAAAAACGAGTATTTGACCAGAGTACTACCTTAAAATTATTTACCGCCGCTTTGTCAAGAAAATTTAGTATCAGCTCGGATAAATCATCGAAAAAAATTGTTAGAGAAGATTTATAGTTCCCTGTGACTTCCTGTGGCGCACGCTTGATAAACCAAGTGGTGCACTGGTGCGTTTTTGAATTTTGAGCAAAGAAAAAAATGCGGCCATAACAGGCTACTTGTAGTGTACCTGTGGTATTCTTGCCATCTGACCTACCTATGTAGCTGCCTACAGGCTGTTAGCCATCCCCCTATGTAGAGTGGACTGAGGTGGGAATGTAAGAGTTGCTAGTCGTTATTGCAATTGTAGCATAAAACAATTCCCACTTGTTCTTGGGGAATGCTGATGACTGACGATCGTTGACATTCGATGTTTGTTGATGTTCCTATCGAGTTCTGTTTCAGTATAAGAAACTCTGTAGGACCTTTACAAGTAGGCACATTTATTTTATAAGCCCCTGCGCACAATTCAAAAGTAACTAGAGGAGCGCATGTTAAGAAAGGGGAAAAGCGAAAGGCAGATATGGCTTAGCTTAATTGCAAAATTGACAGGATCATTTGTAAACACGCAAGTATACTAAACTTTAGAACTTTAGTTAGTATACTAACAGCGCATTGCCTAGCGCATGTTTACAAGCTAATTCTAACTCTTAACGATGCTTGCAGGAAATATAATGAGCCGGATACAAGAGAAATCATAAAGCATCTTCTATGCTACTGTCCGGTTCTCTCGAAAACTAAACTATGCTACCTGGATGCTCTCAGTTTTGAAAGACTAGAATCTATCGCTGAACTTATTTTTTATCAAGACACAACAGTCAGTTTTAAATTACCTGAACAACCCGAATTTAAGTATATCTGGCCAAGAACCGTCATGTGGATTTTGGAAAAATTTTTGTATACAATGTTTCTTTACTTTCACATAAAAGCCTTAACGACATGTACTTTATATGGCAGAAAATTATCAACATTGAATGCAAAAAAAAAAAAAAAATGCAAAACTCCACGCGAGTTTTAAGCGACTTCAAATTTACATTTTTCTCTATTAAAATCGAATGGACTATAAAGTTACATGTCCAAAAATTCTGATTAAAAAGCTGAAAATCTTCATTATAATTTTTTGAAATTTGTTAAATTCTTACGAATTTTCTACAAAGTTTGGAATTTCGATTTGTAAAGTGTTTCCTATACAATGAACAACATTTTTATAAATAACTAGCGTACCCTCGCCCGCTTCGCTAGGCGATAAATTCAATGATTTGCTGAAAGAGAATAAAATTAATACGAAACAAAGGAAATTCTTTGATACAATCGAACTTTATTGTAACACTTTTTGGTAGACAACGTTTTTGGTTTTTCCATCTTTCGCGTAAATGAATAATGACGATGGTTTGCCTACTCGTAAGCAAGCTACATATGTACATACAATTGTCCATGAGAAAAAATTTGGTATTCTAAATTAATACCGCACATTTGTAGAGACTGTCCTTGCGCCTTATTAATTGTCATAGCGAAGGCAAGGCAAATAGGGAACTGCAAACGTTTGAAATCGAATGGTAAATCCGTCGAAACCAGTGGAATTCTGGGTATCAAAACGTCTTCTCTTTAGTACTTCCCTTTCAAAATTGTTGCTTCGATAACGTTACCCATTAGCTTCTTCACAGCGAGTCTGGTACCGTTGCAAAGTCGTGGCACATTAATGTTGCGCTGCATAATAATCGGTGCTCCAATTTTGAATCGTAAATTATGAGCTGGTAGGCCTGGCAAATCGAGTGAGTTTAAGAATTCAGTTGGATAATTTACGACATCATCTTGATCAGTAATAGTGTCCATTGACTTACTTATATGCAACTATGTCACCAGGTATTTGATCCAAAATAGCTACATTTATATCATTGACGTCCTTATTTTTCCCAGCTAAAATTGCTCTTTCGTTGAGCCAATCATGGTTTTTGTAATGTTGAACTATGTTTGGAAATACACTCTATATCAATGCCTCTTTAGACTGTGAAAAAGTGTAGAAATTGTTAGGCAATGTAATCATTCCTGTTGGATCGACAGACATTTGGCCATTTCCGATTTTCAGTAATTGGTGTGAAAATTCAGCTGCTGACGGATCGTTCTGTATTGAACACGTACGTTTGTAGCAAGTGTAAGCGTGTTTACATGTCTCAATAAATACAATGATTTTAAGCTTGCATTGATTTCATCTGCAGCCGTAGATTTTGGGATCACAGGTAAGATTTGCCTGAAATCTCCAGCCAATAAAATCATGGCACCTCCAAAGACTGTTTGGCTTCCTCGTAGATCTTTTAAAGTTCTATCAAGTGCTTCCAATGGTTTCTTGTGTGCCATAGTACACTCGTCCCATACGATGAGCTTACATACTTAAAGAACTTTTGCCATTCCAGATGTTTTCGAAATATTACATGTTGGTGTTTCATTTATCTGCATATTCAAAGGCAACTTTAATGCAGAATATGCAGTGCGACCGCCTTCAAGTAATGTAGCCGCAATTCCGGAAATAGCGAGTGCCAATGCAACGTTATTATCTGATCGAATTGTTGCTAATATCAATGAAATCAAAAAGGTCTTTCCTGTTCCCAGAAGCATCCAAGAAAAACAATCCACCAGTTCCATGGCTAACATTATTCATGAATTTGATGTTACAAATGTGTTTAGTTCATTAAAATCATAATGGTATTCACGCTCCAGTTCTCGATTGAGAACTTCGGATTGTGTTTTCGTTTCGTGAGGAACAATTTCCGTCTTTGACTCGTTGTTCGTTGAATTTTCGTCTGAAACAACAATCACATTGTCCTCATCGATCTGAATTCCCATGTCTTCAAACATGCTCATATCGTTGGAGTTATCTGAATTTTCTGTATTCATGTGTTCATCCTCTTCGGTAAATAAATCCACAACTTTATTTAAATCTGCCATTCCGAAAATGTAATGTTATTTTTTTCAATTCGTATCAATCCGGGAACAATGTATTCTATTGTAATCTTATCGATGTGAATACCCAAAGAAAACTGAAAAAACAAATTTTTTCTGCCACATCACATGGGGAAAGGTATAAAGTGGTGTGCTCTGGTGTGCGGTATTCGTAAACAAACCGTTTGAACATTTCCTTTGTTCTTACAAAATGTATATCTCGGTTGACGTAAACCCAAAAACAACTTCTGTCAAATTCTCTGAGAGCAGAATAACTGTTTCTTGTCTGGCAAACCTTGGTAAATCTATTATCCTTGGTCAACACACTTGTTGCTCTCACAAATGAACTGCACACAAAACACAAATCAGTAGTTCGGCGTTCGTGTATGTGTACTGAAGCATTTCTCTTCATAAAGAGCGTACAAACCTCTGTGTTTCTGTTTACTCTCCGTCGAAAAAAATTTGCAACTTAGCAACACGACACAAATCGTTTCACAACAACGAAAAATTCGTATATTTATTCAAAAAAAGTTGTACACAGAAAATGATTTTTCACTAAAAACACAATTTGGACAATATTTTGATTTTCTCTTTTTTTATATGAAGAAAATATTAAAAAAAAATTTTTTTTTGCTAAAAACCTTCCCCTAGTGGATCCCTATAATATGAAAAAAAGAACGAATAAAATTGGCCTCGTATCGGCCCAAAAAAATGCGTACAAACGAACATCATTTCATTTTTATATATATAGATAGATTAACGAAAAAAATTAACATAAAAAGTATTAGGAATATGTTGAATTTACTTAATTACTATATATGCATACCCATGCATGGTAATTTTACCCTCCCGAAATCATTCCATACTCACTTCTAATGCCATTCGCCGCGAATGCCTCAAAAAATTTCGTTAAAAGCACAAAAATTACAGCCAGTGGATATTTATATTTAATCGGTGGTAAAGTTGTTGTAAGACCATATTTCAATGAGAATCTTCGATTATATTTTCTGAGATATGTTCCGGCATCATCAGCCTCGTTCGTTGTACTCGTAAGCTGTGTCGAAGTGTCAAAAAGTGCAGGCAGTGCTGAAATTAGTGCAGAGTAGTTAATTAAAATGATTTCTGTTTTTTTTTTGTTTGGAATACACACAGTTAGTTTTTATCATATCGAATTTATTATTATAACATTGAAGTTTAAAATATTTTACGCTCGGAATATGGGCATATGTAAAAGTAAATATTTTTCGAAAAAACTATACCCGTTGAGAGTATGTCTAAATTCCTTAAAAATTAGTATAACCGATGGCCAAATTAATTGCATTATAATCAATTATTTTTGTTGTTGTTACAGTAATAGCATTTCCTAAACATTTTTGGAGAATGTTGCTGAAGGTTAGTGCTAGGGCGGCTATAAATCCGGTCATTCCGGTAACGTAGAACCGACTTTGGTTGCAACGCAAATCGTTTTCTTTAATTACAGGGATCTTTCAATAAGTTCTTAGCAAAAGAAAGAAAAATATATTATTATTTTCGATTTTATTTTTTACTATTTTCCAATGTAATCTCTTCTTGAATTTTAAGATATCAGAAAATTCTCAAAATAGGCATTTGTTTGGATGTGCGCCGTTGTTCATTGAGCCATTTTGATGTTTTGTGACTAGGGCGTCCTCGGTGAACATTGTGGATTGTGGAAAATTAAAACCATGTGATCGATGTAAACCGATATTTTTACAGCTACCTAGTTACTTTTGTCGTGTGACTTCTTTAACCTGATGTTGGAGAGCATCGTACGAGCCGCAGAACTTAATCGCTCAGGCACAATATTTTATAAGAGCGTACAATTGTTGGCGTATGCCGATGATATCGATATCATCGGCCTTAACAACCGCGCTGTTAGTTCTGCCTTCTCCAAACTGGATAAAGAGGCAAAGCGAATGGGTTTGGTGGTGAACGAGGACAAAACGAAGTACCTCCTGTCTTCAAACAAACAGTCGGCGCACTCGCGAATCGGCACCCACGTCACTGTAGACAGTTATAATTTCGAGGTTGTAAAAGACTTCGTTTATTTAGGAAGCAGCATTAACACCGACAACAATGTCAGCCTTGAAATCCAACGTAGAATCTCTCTTGCCAACAAGTGTTACTTTGGACTAAGTAGGCAACTGAGCAGTAAAGTCCTCTCTCGACGAACAAAACTAACACTCTACAAGACTCTCATCATGCCCGTCCTAACGTATGGCGCAGAAGCTTGGACGATGACAACATCCGATGAAGCGACGCTTGGAGTGTTCGAGAGAAAGATTCTGCGAAAGGTTTTTGGACCTTTGCACGTTGGCAACGGCGAATATCGCAGGCGATGGAACGATGAGCTATATGAGCTTTACGACGACATAGACATAGCGCAGCGAATAAAGATCCAGCAGCTTCGTTGGCTGGGTCATGTCGTCCGAATGGATACAAACGCTCCGGCTTTGAAAGTTTTCGATGCGGTACCAGCTGGTGGTAGCAGAGGAAGAGGAAGGCCTCCTCTGCGTTGGAAAGATCAGGTGGAGAAGGACTTGGCTTCACTTGGTGTGTCCAATTGGCGCCGATTAGCACGAGAAAGAAACGACTGGCGCGCTTTGTTAAGTTCGGCCAAAATCGCGTAATCGCGCCAATTAAGAAGAAGAAGAAGTTACTTTTGACAGTTATCAACGACCACTCTCTTTTGGATTTTCTAAGGATTTATTGATGACCCTCGCACAAGTTTAGTTATAAGCTTTCAATTTTTTCAAAATTAAGTGAATTTTTAGGAATTTTTAGAATTTAAGGCAAATATAGTTTTGATAACCGATATTTGTCGACCTGTTCACATTTCTTTTACTTGCATATACAAATATTTTTCTTGATGTTTCGCAAATGGAGTGCCCCAGAGTTATTTTCCGCCTCCGAACGAAGCTGCTCCAACTACGAAATAAATTTTTTCATACAAAATAATTCGCCTATAACGAATTAATTCAAATGCAACGAATCTATTTGAATTTACCGACAAAAACAATAGGGGTAACCACACCAATTTCGTTTTCTTGGTGGTTTGCTAGTTGGCCATTCGGCAAATGTGTTTCGATATAAATGGCCTTTCTGACTTATTGCTGTTAGTTCGGTAATTCGTTTCTCCCAATAACATCCACCAGCTGATTTACAAGAATTTCAAAAACTGAAAATGCCGAAATATAGAGTGCTGCGTAGCTTGCTCGATTGAAGGTGAAGACATTTGTATGTCTCAATTAATTTTATAAAATTCACCTATGAGTGCAAATTTTCGAGAGTTGCAAAATCTAACTGAAATTTGACTACTTTAAATTATTGACATTCTTTTTTCTCCTTTACGTTTTTATAGTTTTAAAATTAAACTTCGCGTCTAACCATCAAAGGCCATTTGTCAAACAGTTGATTGTGATTTTGCCTACTACCGATCAAATTGCCGATCTTGTTACAGTGACGCTTCGTTACTTGGTGCTTAGGCACGAAACTTAATAGTAACGAATCAACGAACTATGCATGGAGAAATTCGGACAACATAACCGTAATTTTTTTACATTACAATGGCACTATTACACGAGCCCTTCAAATTGAGGTTTTCTGTATACGTAGAAATGAATTTGCATTAGAAGAATGTGTGGAACAAGATGGATATATACATAGTATGCATGCACAAAATGGCGTAAAATTATTCACCCTATCGGAAGATTTGTAATTTTTGCAAATGGCGTCGTACGTCAATCATTTTTGACATTTCACACTTGTGAACTAGACAACTGCAGTATACAAAGAGACAAGCAATGGCGCGCGAAAGGTCAAAATAAAGATTTTCATCACTCAAAATTTTTGTTTTTTGCTTAGTAAAAAAAGTTATTGGAAAACAAAATTAGATGACTAATTTTTCGCCTCGTTGAACAAGTCATATTTCCATGTAAAATGCAGCAAAAGCATTTCTGCACATCTTTTTTAATACCAATATAACGAAAACTCCTCCCTAATTAAGTGCTGGACCGACCTCGTTACAGAAGGGTCTGAATACAGGGTTTGATTGAAAAGTAATGAGCCTTATTTTTTTTAAGCAGTTTTATTAAACCTTTTGGCTTATACAACTAATATTCTTCAAAATAGGACCCTTGAGCGTCAATACACCGCTGGTAGCGGTCCTTCCACTGCAGAAGTCACAGTTTTTTGGATCGCCTCGATGGAGTCGAAACGCCTCCCCTTCAGCTTTCTTTTCAGGCGCGGGAACAAGAAGAAGTCCGGAGGGGACAGGTCTGGGCTGTAGGGAGGGTGGGGAAGCACCGAAACCCCCATCTTGGCCAATGCAGAGTTGCAGAGGAAGGCGGTGAGCGCCGGTGCATTGACGTGATGAAGGGTCCAATTGCAGGTCGGGCCGAACCCGGGCGACGCGGTTTTTCAGCCGAAGGGGGGCAGAGATTGGTCCCCGTAAGCCTCCTTGAGTAGCCCAATGGTTTCGGTACTCGTTTTGTTTAGCTTTACGCAAAATTTGATCGAGTAACGTTGCTCCAACGATCGCTGCATTTTTGCCACAGCAAAATCCTAACACACTTTTAAAACAGCTTTCACACGCGGATGTTGATTGCACCGCTGTTGCCAACGAACTGGGCCGGTTTCTAGTGGAAGGGGAAGGTCCAACGATCATTCCCCCGAAAGCAAATAGATTAACGAAACCAACGCAAGACTCAGTCTTGTCGAGACCCTATGCTCCCGAGTGGAGTGAACAAGGAAAGAAAAATATATATACATGTTTCAGTTTTACAGGTAGCTTCCGTGATGTGTCAAAAATGTGTTTTGTGGTTAGATATTTACAAAATATATCGGATTTTTGCTTGAAAAAAGTGGGAGATACTAAAAACATTCGAACATCTGCGAAAATTTAACGATCGGCCGAAATGGAGAAGGCAATTGTCCGCTTAGAAGCTGCTATTTGGCTCTATGGTGAAAACGTTCTAGAAAATTGGGTTGTCAGAATGGCCTACTGTAGCGCCAACCTTGGAAGTCATTTGAATAAGATTCTGTTCCATGTTAAATATGTAAAATATAGCCCATTCTCTAGCCCAAACATTAAACGCATATTTAAAAAAAAAATCAAACAAATTTTTTAGAAAAATTTAAGGTAAATTTTATAGTCCATCAAATTTCGGTGCAAGTTGGTAAATCGCAAGTTTTAAGTGGCTTAAAAATCGTGCTGATTATTGGAAATTTTTTTATAGAAAAAGTGCGTAAAAAATTATTAAATTTAATAAGAAACAAAGAAATTGTCAAAACTTGTCAAAAAGTCGCAGTTATTTAACGCAGTGTATAATTAACCATTCTACAATGACATCTATAAACTACTCGAAGAGTAATAAAAAAGCACAAAACAAGAGAAAAAAACACAAAACGAAGCAAAAAAAAAAACCAACTTCAATATTTTATAAATCTTGTTAGCTACAATATTAAAAGTTAATGAATACTAATGAATACTCCATTTATAATCTGAACGTAATATTAATTTTTTTGTTATTTTTTAGATTTTCTTGTCATTTAAGTAGTTAATAAAAATTTAGTCTGAAATTGCAAGGATAATTTAAACCACTAAGATTTTGTTGTTGCCTTATCTAATACACGTGTACTATGTTTTATTTTATTTTCTCATTGCTTGCTCCTATGAGAAACTCTTACGGTACTTCAATTACATACTTTTGTACCTACATGCATACATACTTACAGCTATGGATAGAGAAATAGAGCACTTTTATCTAGAGTCCTCTTTACGAATTGTTATTTCTTAGAAGATTAACTGTATTCGTACATATTTATGTGCCAATGTAATGCTGTGAATAACGTCTCTTTAATATCGTACAACAAGTTCCGTTAACTTTTTTACTGTTTCTTTTTGCCGAAATAAGGAGTTGTTCTTGCAAAATGGTATAGAATGTATAGAATGAAATTTGTTAGTACAGACAAAAATAAGCTTAAATACTGATGAAAGCCGCTCCCAAAAAAAAATTGAATAACTTTTTTTCTTTTTAAGTTATCTGTTCCATTTTTGTTTTAATTTGCAGATTGATTTTTAAAATTTATTAAAATGGATAACTGGGACACGCAAACAAGAATTTGGATAGTCCGCCGCTATCACGCACTGGAGTCCGTAGTTTTGGTACAGAGAGAGTACAGGCGGATGTTTGGCGGCGATCCCCCGAGCAGATGGACCATAATGAGACTGGTGAATAATTTTGCTGAGCAAGGAACAGTCGCAAGAAGGCCTTATCATCGAAACCCACCAGTTCGGACGGAGGAAACGATCGCTGCTGTAGCTGCAGCTATACAAAGCAATCCAAGGGTTTCAACAAGAAGCTTATCTGCTCAACTTGGTGTCAGCCGACAGTCTTTGCAAACAATATGTAATGCACAAAGATTTAGACTTATTTCCCTACGAAATTCAAATGGTTAACAAACTGAATGCAGCAGACTTGCCGATTCGCTTGGAATTTTGCCAGAAGATCCTGCAAATGGTGGAAGAAGACCAAAACATGTTAAACTGCTTTTTCATGTCTGATGAGGCCCATTTCGATTTAAACGGCAATGTGAACAAACAAAATTGTCGAATATGGAGTACTTCTAACCCACGGATACTCCACGAGACGGAATTGCATCCTCTTCGCGTGACAGTGTGGTGTGCGGTTTCTTCACGCTGTATTGTCGGGCCTTATTTTTTTGAAGAAAATGGTCACACCGTTACGGTTACTGGAGACCGTTATTTGAAAATGCTGAAAGAATTTTTCTATCCAGAACTACGCCGAAAGAGAATTCCTTTCAACTCTGTGTGGTTTCAACAAGATGGGGCAACGTCTCACATAGCCCAGACTGTTATGACAGAGTTGCGACGAAAATTTCCCAATAAACTGATTTCAAGAAACTCCGAATTTCGTTGGCCCCCCAGGTCGCCTGACCTTACTGCACCTGACTTTTTCTTGTGGGGTTTATGTAAACAAGAAGTTTATAAAACAAAGCCAACCAATTTGGATGAACTAAAACAATCCATTCGGGCAACAATTGCGGCTATTCCTGTCGCAACTCTCAAAGCAGCAATGAACAACTTTTTACTAAGATGCCGCACTTGTGTCAACGAGCATGGGGGGCATTCAATTATTTTTAAAACTAGTTAAGCTACATTTAATAAAATTTAATGACCTTCAACTTGAAAAAAAAATAAATGAATTCCATACACTAAAAAAAAGTTATTTGAGTTTCTTAATGTAGCAAAATTCATCAGCCACCCTGTACTTTAACGTAGAAAGAAAGTTCGAAAGACGCCTGAGCGAAAGACTATAATTCACCAGGACAAGTGAGCGTGACCTTTTCAAGTCCTTTCGAGCGATAACGCTGGAAATAAATGAGGAATATAGTCTGAATATATCAAGCAGACTTGTGCGAAGACCCTCTAATGACGATGTTTGCCTTTCGGAAATTTACATAGAAGAAATGAGGTAAAATTCTGGAAAAGAAGACGTTTTATGGACGAAACTAAAATTATATGATTGGTCTTGATAGGAAAACTTTGGTTCAACGTGAACAATTCCAAGAGTTCAATCCCCGGTATTACAACAAAAACCTTAAAGTACGGTGGTGATAACTTGAATGTTTGGGAATCATTTTCTTGCAATGGAGTTGGACCAATAGTGAGAATGAATTGCAATATGGATAAGTTATTTTGATATTCTCAATAATATGTTGGAGACATATTCCTTCGAGTCTATGCAACTAAACTGGTTATTTATGCATGAAGGCTACCAAGCAAACAACAAAATCTGTGCAACGCTATTAAGATTAAGACAGGAGGCATGAAACTCTATTCCTTTGGGGAGATATCAAAAGTTAATCAGTTTCAAAAAACAATAAATACTCAACAAATTACCAATCAGGAAAGAAATACATAAACAAATTTAACCAATTTGTAAAAACTAATTATTGTTTTTCTTACAGATCGAATAAAGTGCACTATTTCAGTGTCCACTTCAAAATATGCTAAATTCCGATTTTTCGAACTCCTTATAATTGTAGATATTGAATTGTTATTTATTTTTTGCTTTTTAGGTAACTTAAATAAAATAATAGATTTGGGCAAAAGTAACCGTTTTACTAGGTCGTCCAGTAAAAATAATCATCACTATATGTTATTGTGGTGATGGGCGCTATTTCTCTGTTCATAGCTGTATATATGTGTGTATGTATGTAAGCATTTCATCAGTGAGAGGCCTTAGATGACTGCATCTTATTACAATACGCAGTCTGACTAGCTTATCAGTGTAAATCAAATAAAACACCTTATCGCTATACACTTTTTAACCCAAATAAGTTGCGTGTATGACTCAACGGAGATGTAAAATGCATGAAAAACGCTGCATAATTAACCAGTGGTAACCAGAGATAACAGTTTGTTCAGATATGCACTTTTGACCCGAAGCCAACTGACTTGGCTATAGTCTCAGTTTGAAAATAACGCTTGCAAATAAAAAATCTTAAATTTTAAAACATTTCTCACCACTAAACTAGCATTGCTGTTTCATTAACAAAGAATGTTATATCGCCAAACAAGCAGAAAAAGAAATATGCAGGAGATCCAAGAAAAGTTATTAAAATATGTAAACAGAGCGCACATTAAACGCAATTTTTATCTTTTCGTCATTTACCATTTCGTCTTTTCTTTTTGTGATACCTATAACACCGAGCGAATGTTTTATGCGAGAGATTTAAAGGTTAATGACTGTGAGAAATGGAATCGCGAATGAAATAAAAAAGCAACCGAAGTTATTTATGAAATCGATTTTGTTGAAAAGGTTAGTTAGTAACTTATTTTATGAAACAAGATAAAATAACACATGGGCTGAAAAGTCGGGGGCCTAACAAAGAAAACACGTTTTTTTTTGTTCAAAATTAGCCTTATTCGTCAACGTAATTTCCATTAAGAACAACGCAATCATTCCTCATCATGTTGGTCTCCTTGCCGCGGGGATGAGGCTTAAGTGCTGGTTTAGCCCTCATATCATGAGGGTTAACCCACCACGAACTAAGAGGGAAGCTCCACATGGGTATTGGCTGGCCAACCATCCGGAAAACGGCGGAGGCCAGTCAATCACCATGCGGAGAGTACCGTACCGACGATCTCCCCACTGCTATCCCTAACCTGGTATCCTATCATCTCCTCTCCTGTACCCCCCTAACCCATTGGTGTTACGCGTCACCGTGCCCAATGGATGGTTTGCAGCCAGGGGTATCCGGCTGTATTTTAACGGCGCCCTTCTGAAACTGGGTCACCTCAGGAGGTAGAATGACCTTGCCATGGTAGAGGGGACTGCCATGGTCGACATCTCCCCTCTCCCGCCTAAAAAATCCTAGTCCGCCACGTTCGCCACGTCGAGCAGTGCGGACGATTATGAAATGATAATGAACACTAAAAAAAAACCTAGCCTCGGACAACCAAGGCACCCACAAATTAAGACCAAATCCCTCAGGAAGGTCAGGTCTTTCAATAAGGAAGACCACTAATGTAAGCGGAGTGAAGCCTTTGGCCAAGCCAGGGCCTAACTCCCGCTCCGTCCCTTCTGGGACTGCCTCTACGGCAGCGAGACCTTTCACTGGCAACAATCCCAACCCTGTCCTAAGACAAGTTGAGGATGACACACCATCTACGTCTGGTGCCAGCAATAGACCCCCCCTCGCAACAAAATCCTTGGGAAGCAAGAGCTGCCCTGTCAAAAGACAAGCAGACCTTGCTGTCCCTGTCACTCCAGGTGGCACGGGAACTCCGAAAGGAGAAACACCCCCCTCAACGTCGGCAGCATCGGACCACATGGCTAAGCCAATGGCTTCCGATGTCTGCCCTTCTGGCACTATCACTGCCCCGGGTAGTACCCACCCCCGGAAGCAAATAAGTGCATCAGAAAGGTACTATCGTACCAGGCGATCGGCCTTCAGAATCCTGGAGAGACTGAAGGACACTAGAGAAGAGGATCTGACGGAGGAACAGTCAGACTCCAAGGCGTGGGCTGAAGCCTTCATTACCGAACACCGGGAGAAGGCCAAAATGGAATCCGCACAAGGCAAGCGGAAGAGATCGAGTGAAGGGACATCGGCTGAAGCCAAACGAACTAAGGTGTCCGCCACTCAAATGACTAAAGTCACTCCGAAGAGGTCTTTCGCGGAAGTAGCGAAAGGAAGCCATGTACGGGCAGTGATTGATCGCAGTTCCCATGATGGTGCGATCTCTCAAGCAAACTGGGACTTAATCAATAGGAGCCTCTGGAAGGTGTATAGGGACATCCTGAAAGAAAATCCAGGACCTTCACCCAGCTGCTCGGATGCGGGATGGTTTCAATCCCGCGTCAAATTAATAAGGTGCGCTGAACAACGTTCCGTGGACCTTTACACCCTAGCGATTAATCGCATAGGGGAACCTTGGCCGGGGGCCCGCCTTGATGTGGTCCGCCGAGAAGACATTCTCAACCGGCCAAGATCTAGAGCCTGGATAAAAGACTTCCATTCGGATCAAGAGGAAGAGCTGGATCTAATAAAGCTAGGCAACCCCGAACTACCTACCAGCGACTGGAAGGTAGCAAAGATTGGCGAAGTGGACGGCAAGAGGAGACTGGCCGTGATAATCCTCAAAAAAGAATCTTTGGACCCACTTGCCAACAGGAAATGGAAGATTAATTACGGCTTCCAAACGCTGACTCTCCATGTCTACAGACAGGATGTAGCTAGCAAGAGCACCTTCGCAGAAAATATAACTTCATCTGCTGAAGTGAACGAGGTTGTCACAGACAACGATGAGGTGGCTTCCAACTCCGGCATGGTAGGCGAACTCTTCGAAAGGGTTACCTTAGAGGACATGGAGGGGGAATACTCCGATCTCTCTGCTATGGAGGATGAGGAGTCTCTCCCCCCTATATCCGATGAAGAGAACGCAGACCAAACCGTGGTTGGCTGCCCTTCAATAACCTACAATAGCGATGGTGAAGATTGTACAAATCAATCTCCACCACTGTAAGGCGGCCTCAGCCGCACTCATCCTCCGTCTCGCAGAAAGAGAAGAGGATGTCGTGCTCATCCAAGAACCATGGGTCGTAAAAGATCGGGTTTGCGGTTTGAGCAGCAGAGAGTACAAATTGGTTTATGTCACTGACAAAGGTAAACCCAGGTCGTGCATACTAGCAAAGAAATGTATTAATGTATATTTACTAATACAATTTAGCGATGCGGACAACGTAATCACGGCAGTGGAGTCCTGCGGAAGGACGATATGGCTTGCCTCATCCTATATGGCACACGACGCGGAGCAACCACCTCCATCACAACTCATAAGAGACGCAGTTCATGAAGCATCGAGACGTGGCACCCCATTCATATCGGGAGCAGATGCTAATGCACATCATCATGTCTGGGGCAGTTCAGACACAAACGCACGTGGTGAGTACATCTTTGAATTCATTATGTGTAACAATCGTTATATTAGTAACATAGGTGATACCCCTACTTTTGTAACAACTACGAGAAGTGAAGTTCTAGACATCACGTGTGTCAATGAACGAGGGTCTCAAATTTTAAAGGATTGGAGAGTGTCTACAGACAACTCCTTCTCAGATCATAGGTACTTAACGTACACCATTTCATTGCCAACTAAACAGCTCAAGCCGGTTATAAGCCGCAGACGCACAAACTGGGGGATGTTTGAAACCACGTTATCCAGCAATCTCCCAGCAGCGACATACACAATTAACTCCGAGCCACAGCCCGACTCAGTGAACAAGAAGAGGAAAACCGAAACCTCCATGGTGGTCCACTGATATAGCAAACCTCAGAAGGGAATGCAGAACTATGTATAACGAAGCGAAGAGAACCAACTCGTGGGACAGATACAAAGAATGCCAGCGTAGATTTAAGTATGCCATAAGGGCAGCAAAAACAGCATCTTGGAGAGACTTCTGTCAAAAGATAGAAAGCGTTTCGGAGACCAGTAGACTCCGGAAAGTAGTATCAACAAGTCCCAGTAACCCTAGCTACCTCATAAAAGAGAATGGCAACTGGACAACCAGCAGTGAAGAAACACTAGAATTACTAATGCAGACGTACTTTCCAGGTTGTCTCTGCAACGAAGACAGTAGAACCCACCCTATAGTTCACTACGAGAATCCCCCAACAGATTTCATAACGGAGGACAACATAAAATTTGCCATTGGCAGCTTCAAACCTTACAAATCACCGGGACCTGATGGAATCATTCCCGCTGATTTGCAACACACAAAAGATATGATTGCACCTACACTCGCCTTAATTTTTGAGGCAGCGATACGTCTTAACTATATCCCCAAGAAATGGGCAGAAGTAAAAGTGGTATTCATTCCCAAAGGGGGGAAAACCACACATACGAAACCGAAGGACTTCAGGCCAATTAGCCTATCATCTTTTTTGTTAAAATCTTTAGAGCGGTTGCTAGATGTGCATATCAAAGGAAGGATTAGCGACAAACTATCACCTTCCCAACATGCATACAGCAAAGGCAAATCAGTGGAAACAGCGCTCCATGAGCTGGTTCACACAGTCGAGAAATCACTTCTCTACAAAGAATTTACCCTCGCTGCCTCTCTAGACATCGAGGGTGCTTTCAATAACATATATCCGGAAGCAATTACCACTTCGCTAACGGAAATGGGAGTAAGCAATGCAATAGTCTCGTTTATAGAACGAATGCTAACTGGGCGAACGATAAACGCAAATTTGGGTGACACATTTGTTAAAAAATTTCCGATCAGGGGTACACCCCAAGGTGGGGTAATTTCTCCACTTCTGTGGAACCTAACTGTCAACAATCTTCTACAAGAACTGGAAAAAATTGGAGGTAAAATAATATCATATTTTTTTTTTTTTTTGTTTATTATTTTACATTGCGACTAGTTACAAAGAAAAAATTTTATTAACTAACGAGCAATTTGTTTAGAATTTATATGCCGATGATATTGTAATAGCAATCTCGGGAAAACACCTTCCAACAATATGTGACCTCCAACAAAGATCTCTCAACAGACTATCACTTTGGTGTAAAAGTCGAGGACTAGAGGTAAATCCGGAAAAAACGGATCTGATACTTTTTAGTAGGAAACACAAAACACCTACTCTTCAACAAATATTCCTAGGAGGGAAACCACTTAGAGTAACAGAAAGGGCAAAATATCTAGGACTTATACTAGATAGGAAGCTAAATTGGGGGCTCACAGTCGCAGACAGAGCACGAAAAGCTATGACCGCAATGTACTCCTGCGGAAGGCTTATTGGGAAGAAATGGGGATTGGAATCCAGAATGATATATTGGCTCTACACAGCAGTGGTTAGGCCAATTCTCTACTACGGTATAGTAATATGGTGGGATGCCCTTCAGAAGGGTGTGAACATCAAGAAACTTGACAAAGTGCAAAGACTGGCATCTGTTCTGATAACTGGCGCCATGTCAACCACACCATCGAAAGCATTATATGCGACACTAAACCTCCTTCCGGTAGATCTGCAGGCAATATATAACGCACGCAGTGCGGCAATAAGGCTGAACACTCTAAACAAGTGGTCAAACACGGATTGTGGCCACGGTAAAATCCTGGCTGGCACTTTGGGGCTTCCCGGACTGGTGGACTAGGCACTCCCGCCTATACATGCCATTACATCGTTTACGACCCTCCTACCCTCAAGGGAAGAGTGGGAACGGGACGACGTGAGACAGGGCGAGTCCATCCATGTTTACACAGATGGCTCAAAGCTCGAGGGCAGGGTGGGCGGAGGTGTATATTCTGAACATCTGGGGATCTCCTTCAGTTTTCGGCTCCCCGACTACTGTAGTGTCTTTCAGGCTGAACTGATGGCAATAATAAAAGCCGCGACACTGATACAGTGTGATGCAATATCCGGAAATGATATCTACATTTTCACTGATAGCCAAGCGGCGATAAAATCCCTCACAAAACAGTCGACACCCTCCAAGGTAGCCATGAAATGCCGCACATCTCTTAACGAGATGGCTGAGTCATTTCACCTAAAGGTAACATGGGTTCCTGGCCATCGCGACATTGAGGGTAACTGTAGAGCCGATGAACTAGCAAGACTCGGCACTAAATTGTCTGACGAGCACATAGATAATGACATAGGGATACCCTTATAAACATGTAAGCTACACATCCTTGAAGAAATTGTAAAGAAAGCAAACGAAAGATGGCGAAATGAAGCAACCTGCAAAATCGCCCGTCAACTTTGGCCGACTCTAAATGCTAAGCGCACAGAATCTCTGCTAAGCCAAAATAAACACAGTCTTAGCACATTGATCTCAGTCATAACGGGGCACTGCCTAAAAGGCAGACACGCCCTAAGGATGGGTGTGCAAACACATGACTTCTGTAGAAGTTGTCTAGATGAGGACGAGGAAGAGACAATCTCGCACCTACTGTGCCACTGCCCTGCTCTATCTAGACGCAGGTTTACTATTCTGGGTAGACAATTTTTTAATGAGCTAGAAGACCTCAGTACTATAGAAATCAGAGATATTTTAAAATTTTTGAAAAACACACACTGGTTTTAGGAGAGATAGGGACAAGCTCCCCACGCGGCATCACAATGGGCTATGAGCCTGAGTGTGTCCCACAGGACAACCGCTTCAACCTAACCTAACCTAACGCAATCATTCCAGCGCCGCTCTAACATTTCAATGCCACTTTTCTAGAACGATTTATCTTCAGCCTCAAAATGAGCATCAGTTTCAGCGATAACCTCCTCATTCGAGTGAAATTTCTTGCCGGCGAGTTGTTGTTGTAGCAGTAGCTTTGCCCTGTCAATGTAGTGTAATCACCGGTCGTCTTACTCTAGCTCATCTAGCGGTAGGCCTAGGAAACTTGCTGTTTCGACAGGTTGCGTCCAGAGGGAGAGGGGTGTTAGATAGCCTCTTCGTTTGAGCGAAATTTCTTACCGGCGAGTCGCTTAATCTGGCGAATACAGTGTATGTGGGAGCAATTTGAAGTTCAATTCATGTAGTTTTACCATTGTTTTGATTGACTTGTGACATCGCACCGTGTCTTGAAAGTGAGCAAATGCGGCGCCCACTTTGAACAGAGTTTTCTCATAGGCAAGTGTTCATGCAATATAAAGCCTCTTCAAGTTCTCGATATCTCCACGATGTTAGCTAACTCACGTAGCTTCACTTTTCGATCAGTCAAAACGATTTGTGGATTTTTTTTTATGTTTTCTGGTGTTGCCGCCTCATTTGGACATCACTGCACGGACGTTACTGCATCATCGGTGTCTCTAAGACCACGTTTCAAGTAAGAAAACCAGCAAAATTCCCATAACACTTTCCAAACCATTGCTACCCTTAAATGGTTTTTTCCCCATGAAGAAGTAGTGTAAAATTAAAACTCGAAATTCTTTTCGATCCACCTCTGATAAAAAAAAACCAAAAGTAGCATATCTCTTAGCACAATAACTCTCGAACTAATGAATAGAATATCATGAAATTTGAGCAACTGTTTTTTTAAGATTAGCACTAACTGAAAAAGAGGTGAATGCAATAAAACTAATGCCGTCTATGCGTTAGGCCCGGGACTATTCAGCTCATGTGCTATATTAAAAAAATGCAATGATGTAGAAAAACTATAAAGAATATGAAGTAAAGCTATTTTTATTCAATACGTGTATTCGCTCTTCAATAACTAAAACCAAAAAAAAAAAGAATTTAATTCGGCAGAATTCTAAAAATATTTTGGAAAACGCAGCAGAATTAAACGCTCGATTTTCGTCCATCTTTTCTTATTAGAAGCAAATACATATATACCTGAAGTACTTCGCTTAGTATTTTTCACATAGCCAACTGCATACCCATGCATTTAAAACAAAAAATAAATCAGAAGGTCAATGCAAAACGTGAAAGAACTACACATTAAATAATTGCCTAACCAAAGCACATGGCTAAAAACTTTTTGTAACAGTTATATTATTTTATTATTATTCATTTTATAGCAAAAAATAAATAGCAATTTGCGGCATTTTGACAAATGGCCCTGTAATCTTCGGTTTCTCTTCTAAAGTACAAATACAATTTATTGCACTCATTAAAGAAAAAAGTTATGAAATAATAAAAATGCGTTATTTTGTTGAATGAACCCGCATCATCAGCTGGTAGCATTCCATCAATACTAGACCTGATCGCATTTGCTGAAATGGCACCAGTTGTGAACTAGCAATTTACCGCAGAAACTCAAGATGTGGTTGCAGGGTTTTGAAATAACTTTGCAGATGTGTAAGCTGATATGCTAATATGAATGAATGATTACTTTCTGTTTAAGCAGTTAAGAGTAATGTACATACATACATACATATGTGAGTGGAGATACTCTTATTTGACATGTGCACTTACTCTCTTCACTGGCGATCTGCGAAGCACGAAACATGTCTTCCCTTGGGCTTTGCACCCTTTTATTTTACACTCTCGACGTGTCTGACAGGTGATTTTTGTGTGTGTTTTTTTAATAAATATAAATGTATGCGCGTAATTATTGTGCGTTTGATTGAGACCACTTTGTTGGATGGTTGGCCTTTAAATGCGGTGACGGGTGGTTGCGGTTGAGGTGATGCGCAATCAAAGACCGCAATATGTATGTATGTAGTTTTGTTTTGCTTATAATCAACTATTCATATAATTTTTAACATTACTCTCGGTTTTATGAATTACTTGTTCGGAAAATATGCGTTTGAATGAGTTTTTCTTGCAGCATTAACTTCTTGTTTTGAATAAAATTAGCTAAATAAACATTTTTAATTAATTACTAATAACTAAAATTATTTAAATAATTAATTTAAAACCATCAAGCGCGATACTAGTGTTAGTGCATTTATTACCGAAAATTATGTTTTATTTATGTATTATTTTGATTTAGAGCTGTATGTAATTATGTAAATTCTTATTTTACTATTGTTTTTATTTTTCAATTGCCACTTTCAATCCACTTTTGCCAATTAAATATCCACTTTAATAAAAGGCAATTTTTTACAGCTATAATACAAAAAATCCAATGCAACACATAACTTTCCGTTTCCCTCGATTCCACTTTAAACAATTAGCTTGTACCGTTTTTTACCGCCCACGAACGCGTCTTATTTAACACTAAGCAACTAAACGGTAGCGCACATTGAAATATTACTCCTAGCTGATGCTTTCTGCTGCAAAACGGCGCTCTCCGGGTGATTGTAGTAAATGCCGTTTCGTCAGTATTATCTAGCTTCGGAAGCTTTTAAGCCTAGTCGTTGGCCTGCTGCGGCTGCATTATCGGTAAATCGCTGCGTTTTTTTTCTTTACATTGCATTTGCTTACTATCTGTCTTCAGTCTTTAATTACTAATTGCTGCTCCTTTTAATTGTATACCTACTTCCAAATACATACGCACATACATATGCATGCACGAAAATTTTAGAATTTTTACTTTGAATCTAATCAGTTGTAATTTTGCTCTCGATATAGATGCTACTTTTTGCTTCACGTTTGCTTATCTTCTACCATTTAATTATATGTTAGTATGTTTAAGATGAATGCGTCTCCGTCGTTACCAATTAGTCTACGAATCATCCTTATCTCACTGTGTACATATTTGTAAGCGTATTACCCCAACAACACCATATTTAGTTAGTCGATGTGTTTCTTTTATAAAAAAGTTGTGCATATATGTATAAATATATGCACAAACGTATGTATATATGTTTTGTATGTAAATATGCAAACATGTCTCTTATCAGATGAATTACCAAGGATTAGCCGCATGTAATATTTTTGTTTAGCATCAAGTCGACGAACTCATCACTCATCTCTGTGATCAAAAGATATGAAATATATATGCGTGTAATTAAAAGCAAATTACCTGAGTAAAAATACTGAGTACTTCCTGCTATTTAGTGAATAGTGTATTGCAGCATTTTCATCTGTACATCAAGTTAATTATCTGTACCGAAATCTCAAAAGCATTTGATAAGGCATCGCTTTTATTAGATAAACTTGCATCTCTAGATATTCATTATGTTCCTAGCTGTGCTGAGATCATATACAGGTATAAGTAACAGACATTGCGTAATTACTGTTGATGGCGTTTCCCCTGAACCATTCACTGCGCCTTCTGGATAGAAGTAACTTACGTCCCCTGTACTCTGCTTTATTTATCAATTACTTATACATCTGTAGTTGTTTTTCCTTTGCTAATTTTCTTCTATGTGCATACATACATATGTACATATATGCCTGTTATAACTATGCGTACTCTCACAAAGTTCAAACCGATGTTAAAATTTAGCTAATTGGTGTTATAATTCGCGGTTATCCTTAAATATTAAACAAATGCTTTAAGGTCACCTTTTCAAAAATAGCCAACACTGTGTACTTCTAGCTATTGCATCTCCGATAAGGCACTGCAACCTGTTGATGAAATAAAAAACCTAGACGGTATTTTTGGTTCGCGTTGTACATTTGCAAATCATATTCCCTTCTTTATCTCTAAACTGTTGATTGTTGTAGACGCATAAACATTCCCCATACGTGTACGGGGAATGCTGCTGGAGTGACAATCCTTGGCTGGATATAAATCCTTGTCGTTTCGGTGACTTGGAACCGTCTGTCGTGGAAACGTTAATCATTCCATCTAAGGTTTCATAATTATTATACCTTAAAATTATTCAGTCAAACTCTTCATTGATAGAATGGAACATGCGTAAAAAGTTTTTCTCAAGTTTGCTCTACCTTCGTAAAAATTCTCTAATCCCGTCCCTCTCTATAAGTCCCGATAGCATCTAATTAATCTTAAGCCTCTGCAAAGTAGAAAACCGATATTGCATCTGTCCTTCTTCTTCAGTAATTTTAAGGCCGATTATCCCGATCCGTACCTTCCGTTCAAAATTAGATCTCTAATTCTATAGAATTTGATTCTTCAGTCTCGAAATTGAGTTTTTCTTCTCAATTGAACTCTATTTTATATCTAAACATAATTTTACCAATGTTACGAATGTGTTGAAATGAAGAAAAGGTGAAGGTTATCACTTCGACCTTAAGGACTTTCGTGCTCTCTACTCATTACAGCACCTCATCCAAACTCGGTTCTCTCAATAAACAAGGTGGAGCGTATGTGTGTTTCTTCCGATCATGCCGGGCTGAGATATCTACCCCTCCTCCTTGCTAAGGCATCGCACTCGAGAAGGTTTGTTGGAGTTTCCGCGGACTGGTTGCAGAAACGACAGTGGTCGGTGTTTTCCCTATGGCAATGAAGGGCATGGTCCCTATTAATAACAAGGTCTTATGAAATAAATGCTTAAATAAAAAATATTGCTTGTAATTAGCATTTGTAAATCAACGTGTATCTTTTCCTGAAAACAAAGAAAGTACAACAAAAGGATATTTTGTATGTCTTATGAACGAAATAATGCAGATTACAGTTTTGTGAGCCCTCAGCTTAAATTACCCTCTTATTAATACTAGCTTCAATTGTTTGCACCGCTTGAACTTTCGTTCTGCGGTGTGTGAAATTGTGCATCCATCAAATATATGCAGTAATCCATTGCTGTAATCACTGAAGACATGAAATAAAAGCAATTGCAAGAAAGAAAAAAAAAGCACATTTGTACGGACTGATTACGAGTCACGCGGTCTACAGATAAAGACATGTAAATAATTTTTTCCCATGCAATAAAAGCTCTTGTTCACTTACAACTGATGCTGTGTACTTATAACTATCCATTACTCATAAGAACGTCGCACTTACGGCTGCCGATCAGACGCATAGAAATATTACATCACAACCAATTAATTTAATTTTATTTTTATTACTACTGATCATGAAACAGAAAAATATAGAGCTCACATATAGTTTTGTGGTTATTCAGAACAAATTCGCTATTTAATAAAATAATGCAATTTTAATGTAAACGTTTGACTAACGAACTGTACTATTATTAAAACTTAAAAATTCATAAGCATTTGAGATAGTGAAACAATGAAACTGATGAATTTGGCTGAAGTAGAATCTCACTTATATTTCGCAGGCACACGAAATGTTTGCTGTTGCTGTAACTAAACAATCCACGCGTTCTTGTTTTCGAAATTTGCTTTTCACACCATAAGTATTGATCCTGCACCGCCTGCGTAATTTCGTTGGGCATATTTACACTAATTTCTTCGCCTCGAAGAAGCTCTTCAAATGTCGCATCTGCCAAAAACCCATAACGATCAAAACAAATGTTTGCGACATTGACCACCATAAAACGCGCGCATTGGTACTTTCACTTGTGTGACGGAAACGTTCCTCACGATAGCGCTGATAGTTCTGCTCCTTTGTGATTTGCTCTACTTGATCAAGTAATTGACGTATGCGTAATTGTAATTCAGTCAATTTCTCCTTCTGCGCTACATTAGCGTAATCGATGGCATGTTCTCCCACTTGGATGTCAAGATGTATACGCAATTGTGCGCCACTAAACCAAGCTGTACTGTTGGAGTACATACATATTACGTGTTCACCTGGTATATGTGAAGTGAAAGAGATGCGTCCCTCGGAACTATAGACGCGTGAGAGGATGACTTTATCGTCGCTGTCACGCACTTCCACATGCATACCAATGCCGGGCGACGAAGGCATAAAACCATTTGAACGAGGATCGTACAATTCTACTTTGTAATTTACTGTGAACAAATAGAGTGTAATTAAAGGAAAATATTTATAATTGTTCAGTAATTGTGATATCTGATCCCACTTACCGATGACCGTGGTCTCATCAGGCACCTCCTCAATAAAGCATTTGCGTTCTGTTTCCGCAATGTGGAAGTATAGCCCAAAGGTGGTTTGAAGCGCGCAAAAAAGCACCGCTGCGGTGATTAAATTCTTAACCATGACTTACACTTATTTCAGTTCGAAATTCTAGTAAAATTTTGTAAAAACTTCCTATTTTCTAATTCGTTTACAGCCAACTCCGACACGTATGCCAGTACAGAAAAATCTGACATTTAATTTAATATTTGCTTTTATTGTGTACTCTGTTGTACAGTGGTGTACTCTGATCGCTTTAATGATTAAAATACAAGCAGGGTGAATTAAAATATACCGTTTACAAAATATTATATATTCCAAAATACGAATTGTAAAAATACTTCGACCGGGTTAAACCATTTTTGTTACAGTTTGGAGTCGAATCTATGCTACCTTACTTAAAACTTAAAAACTAGTATTAAAGCATTTAATATTATTTTCACATTGTACTATAAGATTGCGTAGAATTTGGACGCATTGGCATTTGGCCGAAAAGAGGAAGGAAAGAAAATGAGGCACTGCTGCTTTCTTTTGTGATTGCAACTACAGAGTGTTGAAATTCAAACACCAGCTAAAAAACTTGTCAAGTCCAACGAAAATATCATAAGCCAAACATATACGTACATTAGATTGGAACAAACTGTTTAATAACAATGCTCAAACACCCATTAGAAACAGTTGAAAATTCTTTCAAACCCAAGACCTGCAAGCTCGTGAGCATATTATTAAACACTACAATGTTAACGCTTTAATTTTGTTCATTTATACGAAACCTTAAACTCGAGGGCTTGGTGCAACATGAACATTATAGATAAAACTTGCACTTTACTAAAAACAATCTCTTTTTTTAACACCCAGCGCACCCTGAGATGGAATATGAAAATGCTTTGAAAAGGAATTGGCAACTAAGGGCACACTTGCATTTTCCAAAATTGTTGACGTTTAATTATTTGGCCTGAATGGCGAATCACAAAAACAAAAATACTGAGTTTGCTATTAAGGACTGGAATGATTAGAAAGACTCCATGAACGGCTGCTTGTATTGCTTTGCTTGAATAAACGTATGATTAATATAAGCGTTCCGAATTCTTGGTGATAACACATTTTTCTGTAACCAGAGTGAACTTTTAATAAAAAAAACATTATTTTATTTATTTACAATTTTTTATATATAACTAATTATAATTAGCACTCAGTACACCCTGTGATGGAATAGTTTTGATAACGAGTTGGCAATCAATGGCACAGTTGCATTTTCTAAAATTGTAGACGTTTTATTTTTTGGCTTGAATTGCGAATTACAAAAACAAAAACACAGCTGTTGTGTAGACAAAATATTAATACTTAAACCTTATATTAGAAACAACAAAATAAATATGGATTTAACAATATTAATTGGTATTGCTACCGCTCTCTTGGTCATACTCATAGGCTTATTCCTTTTCCAGAAAAAGACTACGAAGGCTGGTAAATTGTGTACCTAACATTTTATTTTGCATAAAATTAGTAAGCACTCATAAATTTTCACAGGCACTTCAGACAAACCAGCTCAACGTGGAGTGCCAATACGTGCACAAGAAGGTGTGCCTAGACGAGCACAAATTGCTCGAAACCAACGTAATCGCCTTCGCCAAAACGCCGCAGCGGCGGCAGCAGCAGCAGCAGACCAGGCCGTTCCTGTAGACAATGTATTGGCAGCAAATGATAATGATGAAGATGGAGAAGAAGGTGACATTCCATCCGGCCCAGTGATGGATGAAAAGATGGGTGCCAAGAAACGTGCTAAAATGGAAGCAAAGGAGCAAAAGCGTTTAATGCGTGAACAAGAGTTGATACAGCGCGAGGAACGAAAAGTGAAAGAAGCTAAACAGGAAGCGGAACGTCAGCAACAGAAAGAGAAAGAAGAGGAGGTAGAACGCAAAGCGGCAGAAGCTGAGCGTTTAGCACGGGAAGAACGTGAACGCAAGGAGCATGAAGAATACTTAAAAATGAAGGAAGCTTTTAAAATTGAGGAAGAGGGTTTCGATGAAGCGGAAGAAGCAGAGAAAGAGCAGCAATTGCAGGACTTCATACAATACATAAAAGATAACAAAGTGGTTGTATTGGAGGATTTAGCAATGGAATTTAAACTGAAAACGCAGCAAGTGATCGACCGTATACAAGATTTGCAAGCGAACGACACATTAACAGGAGTGATCGATGATCGAGGAAAATTCATTTATGTGTCGCAAGAAGAATTACTTGAGGTGGCGAAATTTATACGACAAAGAGGTAGAGTTTCGATAACAGAATTGGCAGAAAGTAGCAACAATCTTATAAATTTGACTCCTGTTTCAAGTGCTTAAGAGGTTGTGGTTAGTTTAAGTTTGTACAGAATAATGTAGAATTTGCACTGCGTATTGGATGATGAAAGTATTTAATCTCTGCAGACATGTATGTATAACCAGTATAAAAATAACATTAATTCTTACAATATGTATATACATGCAAGATGTAAAAATAAAATAAAAATGTTTAGTCCGACATTTCACCATCATTGTCATCCGTGTCCATATCGTCGTCGTCATCTTCATCTTCGCTAGTTTCATCGGGATCGGTGCATTGTAATTGGCATTTTGGGCATTGACATATGAAAATATAGTTCTCTTTTAAGATCTGTATGAAAAAAAAATTTAATGACTATATAGATTGATTTTATATTTTTAATAATGTTGTTGTTGTTGTTGCTGTTGTAGCAGTATCTTCGCCCTGTCAGTGTAGTGTAAATTATCGGTCGTCTTCGTCTAGCTCATCTAACGGTAGGCCCAGGAAACTGGCAGTTTCGACGGGTTGGGTCCAGAGGGAGAAAGGTGTTAGATGAGTGGGTTTGATGGGGCATGTGAAGAGGTGGTTAGTGTCGTGCGGGGTACCTTCACATGCAGGACATATGTTTAGTATGTCGGGGTCGATTCTGGATAGGTAGGAGTTTAACCTGCTACAATATCCAGAACGTAATTGTGCCAAGATTACGCGGGACTCTCGAGGAAGCTGGAGCTCTTCGTCTGCGATAGGTGGTGGTTGGACTCCGATAACGGCATTCGGGGGTCGGGAGTTTAGGAAGGTGGTAAGTGTCTCCCGATGAATGTCGTTAATAGCCTGTCTGTATACTGTCTGATCCTGGAGAGGTCTGTCAGTTTTGTCCTGGATCTCGTCCACGTAGTTGAGGAAGTGTCTCCTGATGTGCCTGGGAGGTGGCTCAGGCTCGAGCAGGTGTCTGCATGGGTGAGGCCTACGGTGACACCCAAGCAGAAACTGCTTGCCGAGCATTTTATTATGCTCCTTAACCGGGAGCATGTGCGCCTCGTCATGTAAATGGTGGATAGGGGACATCAGGAGACATCCTGTCGCGGTCCTGATGGCAGTATTCTGGCAGGTCTGAAGCTTCGTCCACTGCGTATCACTGGTTCCAGGCGACCAGACAGGCGCGGCATAGTTCAGAACCGGTCGGCCTATTGCTTTGAAAGTCGACAGCAACATTTCTTTGTCTTTGCCCCAAGTGCTGCCGGCAAGCGACTTGAGGACCTTGTTGCGATTCTGTACTCTCGTTGCAATAGCGGTTGTGTGCGCCGAGAAGGAGAGCAAGCTGTCAAAGGTGACTCCCAAAATTCTGGGGTTGTTTATCGTCGGAATTGGGGTATCGTCGACGTGTACCTGAAGTGGCAGCTTGACCTCCTTCGTCCAGGTGGTAAAAAGGGTCGCCGTGGATTTAGTGGGAGAAAGTTTTAAGTTTCTCGCAGTGAAGAAGCGAGAAAGGCGGGCGAGGTAGTCGTTTACTTTTGAGCATAGGCCATCAATGTCATTGCCCGACGCCATTATCGTGCAGTCGTCGGCATATGAGACCAGTGAGACTCCCTCTGGTGGCTGGGGGAGTTTCGAAATATAGAAATTAAAAAGCAAGGGTGAAAGGACACCACCCTGCGGTACTCCTTGCTTTATTTTTCTCTGTTTTGAGGTTTGGTCTCGAAATACTACCGATGAGTGACGACCACTCAGGTAGTTCGCGGTCCACCTCTTCAGCCCTGGCGGGAGTGTCGACCGTAAAATGTCATCTAGTAGCGTGGCGTGGCTGACTGTGTCGAAAGCCTTTTGTAGGTCCAACGCTACTAGGACAGTCCTCTCGCAGGGGCGGTTTTGGTTAAGGCCGCGGTTTACCTGGGTGTTTATGACGGTGAGTGCCGTGGTGGTACTGTGCACTCTACGGAAACCATGCTGGTGTGGGGCTGGAGTCAGGTGTTGAGTGAGGAGTGGGAGTAGAAGGGCCTCAAGTGTCTTCACTACTGGGGAAAGGAGAGTTATCGGACGATAAGACTCCCCTTGGTTGACGGGTTTCCCAGGCTTCAGCAGTGGGACCACTCTCCCTAATTTTCACTTATCAGGAATGATGAGAGTGGCCATAGACAGGCTGAAGACCTTTGTGAGATATTCTACTCCCAATGGACCCAGCTTTTTCAGCATCAGCATGTTTAGTCCGTCGGGGCCAATGGCTTTTGATGGTTTCATGTGTTTGATGGCCCCCTGAACCTCGTCGCTGGTGAAAGTAAGCGGTGCACTGTTGTAGGGCAGTTTGTGTAGCCGTCTGGTGGCACAACGTTTGGATCTGTCGACCAGAGGATGCAATATAAATTGCCGGCTAAAGTAGCTCGCGCATCTCTTCGGGTCCGACGAAGTACGACCGTTGAAGGTGATATCCACCTTGTCGTTGTGCTTCGTCGGGTTCGACAGGGACCTTACGGTGGACCAGAGCTTGCTCACACCAGAGGTGAAGTTACAGGACTTCAGATGCTCTACCCATTTGGTCCGCTTATGTTGGGTGACCAGTTGCCGGATCTCCAAATTGAGATCCTTTATACGAGGATCCTCGGGATCGGCCTGGCGTAGACGGTCACGATTATTTTTAATAATCTTACCTTTTGCCGAGAATGCCTGCTGCGCGTTAACTGACACTCATCCAAATAAGAAATACAAATTTCTTCACCCGCTTCTATAGGTGCCAACGCTTTCAACACTACAATGTCGTTTGAGTAAGGAAAGGTAGATTGAGCATTAGGAACACAACTGTGGTTAATTTTGCTCTGCAGAATATAAAGACCGGCTCCCTCAGTATTAAGAAATTCACCAGCGACTAGAGTAAATAGAAAACTAAATTAAACTTTTGCTCCGTCGCGCAAGACTATTTGCTACTCACATTCTCCCACTTTACTGTAGATATCATCAATATATTCCTCAAGTCTTGCTTTATCTTCTTCTGGAAGTTGTAGATCGCTTACTTTTTTAACCCATTCCGCCAGCGGACTTGTTGCGATGCCCTGACTGTTTGTACCAATCATACCCATTAATGCCTTAAATGCTTCAACTGTAGTGAACTAAAAGTGTACGCTATTAATAAGGTTGTCTAGTATATTTAATTACTGGCTTACTGCTGCCAATTCCTCATCCGCAAATGCTCTACAGAAAGCCACAAATAGCTGTTCCATTTGCAACTCAAAGTTCTCCCCCAACATTTTGTGATATATTTTTTCTTCTGCGTTCACTATTACGGACTGGAATGATTTGAGAGACTCCAGGAACTGCTGCTTGTTATTGCTTTGCTTGTACATGGCCATTAAACGTACGATTAACATAATCGTTCCGGTCTCTGGCGGATAATGCATTTTCCTGGAATCAGAGTGAACTTTAAATTAAAAAAAAACATATTTCATATGCTTTCCCACTCACTTCCATGTCTCATTCAACATATTTATTGGATGTGTGTCATCTGCATAAAAGGCGCCCATGCAAGCAACGCGATGATACTTATTTAATGCCTCGATTCGGCAATCTTCCGAGCAGTAACGCACTTTACAACGCGCACATTGCTTAAACTGCTCCAACCAAGGTGTTGTTGGGTCATGTTCTGCCAATGGCACTATTAATGCGTTGTTATTCGATAGGCGACGCACATTTTCTGTAACTGTCTCCAGGGGACGCATGCAGTGGTCACATGCTGCATACCCATAACTAGCGTTCCAAGAAAATTGGCACGACACGAAGGGCTCCTCCTCTAAGATAGTTTCACCGACAGCAAATGACTTCGAGGAGATCATTGCAAGACCCTAATGAATAAACAAGCAGAATCGGAAGTATTAAACTACACAACAAATAATTAATTGTGTTACATACTTTGCCAGGAATTTCCTTGATTTCAAACGGATACATTATTATATTTTCGTACTGTTGAAAATATCCTCCTTTTCTCCACAAATGTTTCCTTTCCGTCTTTATTTAGCCCGGTGTGATTGTTTTGATTTTTTTTTTTGCATATTGTAGAACATGTGCAATGTACAGGGTGAGTCCGAAAAAATTGCTTTTTGAAAATTAAGGGCGCTCTTTGGTAGACCACAAGATATTATAATGTAAATGTATTTAACAAAGTGTGATTGAATATCTGAGTGCTCTCATAAAAAATACACTATAATGTCAAATTGGAAAACAATTTTACCCATTTTAGTTCGTTTGTGTTTCCTTTTTTTGGCGTTACACACGAATAATACAGAGGTGGGACCAACATCAGAGCGTTAAACGGTTCTCAGCGAATTTGAAAGAATGGCTGAATTAGCCGGGGGTATGCCAGTGGTTTGTTTATAAAAAAATGAGATTGTATTCGTGATATACGAAAAAAAAAAGTCAATACAGTCTTCGCTCATGAGCCAAATTACACGATGAAAAGTCATATGTATCCAGTGGAAAGCTATAGGTGTCCGGCAAGGTGAATTTATTTATTTAATAAGTGTCCAGCTTGGTGGCAAAAAGTGAAAGGAAGCCAAAGGGGTAGGCATCCGCGCCCGGTCAGAGGTATCAGGGGTTTTTTTTTACATTACCCCTTTTCGCTTCGTCACATTCTCATTTTCGTATTTTTATGCAAGCGCGCAAATATTCAAGTGTATGACCAAAGAAAATTGTCTGCTTAAATGTAAAAAAACACGCAAGGAAAGCCGCAAAAAAAGTCATCAAGTTAATGCACGAGATTTTCGAAGACTTCTTTAAAAGAGAGGTTTTTTGCACATAACCCAGACGAAAAGTCATTGAGTAAATTGGCTTTAAGTTACTTCGTTGCCGTCTGAACAACGACTAATGGTGCTTACACACGCCAACGTAAACATACGTCCGTATCAGCTGACACAATAAAACTAGTGAGAGCCCCATTTAAATGAATTCTCACCACCGTTCCGATCCGTAGTATCGTTGAATCATCGTGTCAGCTGATACGGGCGTACGTTTACGTTGATAAGTGTGAGCACCATAAGAATGATAGAATAAAAGACTGCGTCTTCCGCATTCGCTCCGAAGTCATCTCTGAAGAATATGCAAACAAGAGAAAGGAAAACTACGTATTTTTGAATAGGAAGCAGAGACCATTAACGTTCTCGGTAGGAAGAGTGAATGAAAACAATATAAACTGTCAAACACAAAAATCTGGAAATCACAATATTACAAAGTCATTCATTGTGTATTTACAAGCAAATAATTTCTCTTCCTCTTGTTTGTTTTGTCTATTAGCTTTGTATTATTCCAATTTTTTGACGTTAGCCGGCTTTTAAAATAGCAATAAATAAAGTAGCAGTTTTCGGAAGGTGCCACCTTTAGCTTCTGTACACTGTGAACAATGACTGATTAGACGAGTGTATGAATACGTGCCAAATAAGCGGAACTCTGATGCCGAGTACTTGGTCACGTGGCAGCCGAAGTTACTCTCACAATTTTGCTTCGGATGTCCAAACCTGCTATCCTTAGGCGTTATGGTCTATTAAAAGAGAGCCGTACTGAGTTGGAACAACATCAATTATATACATATAAGTATACTGAGTTGTCAATCATATCTTATTTAATACATTTTAAGTAGATAAACCAAATTTAAGGCATACAAAACTGTTGAGACTAATTTCCGCTCATCCACCAGATGCTACAAACTACAACCCGAGAACAATTTTCACACAAGATTAAAACAACAAATTCAACATAAATATCTTTTTTAAGGGGTTATACGCAGTTATGACTTTCAAAAAAATCGAGTTTTTTATTGTATTTTTGTAATGTAAATATATTCAAAAGTATACGCACGAAATTTGAAGTAGATCTAAGCAATACTTTCGGAGTTATACCTAAATATGTAGAGATGCCTCGGCACGTTTTAAGGTAGGTATTGAAACTTTAAACGTGTTTTTTTCAAAACGGCATTTTTCAAGTCGGTGTACACGATATCTCGAAAACGGCTTGTTTGATCGGTCAACCGTTTTAACTCAATCTTTAAAGATACATTTTCTAGTAATTAATCTGATACTTATTTTCCATTTTATAATCAATTTACGGCCAAATTTTAACGTAAAAATCGAAATCATTTCTTTTAAAAGCTGCCATTTTGTGAAAATTCACTATTTTGATTAGCCGAACGATTAATTACTAGATAATCTAATATATTAACAAAATTTGTTTGGTTTTTTGATTTCAGATAATCCAATCCTGAGTTACGATGTACACCCTAAATCGTCTTTTTTTAAAGGAGGTTCCAGAAATCGCCTGCAGCGCGCTCTATAATCAACATTTTCATAAATAAAAAATTTTGTTACGTTCTTGAAGGATGCTTTTATAACCGCCAAAAATTTTCAAATTAAAATATTCTGAAGTTTCTTCAGGATAAATCCTTGACAACCCGTCTTTTATTTGCTTCATAACTGCGTATAACCCCTTAATGGGAAAACATAAGAAGCGTTATAATTAGGAGACGATCCTTAAATGTATATGTCATATGGATATTGCGGGTAGGTTCGTAAAGTGGATATAACGCAAAAGTGGGAGGAGCTTATAGTTGATCTAATTAATTATAGCCCTTCTCAAAATGATGTGTCTGCCTGGAAAAAAAGTTAAAAAAATTAAAGAAAATGCTGTTTGATTTGCTGATTTCGTTATTTCGTATTCTATGATGCTCAGCCATTCTTCATCGGAAGGAAATATATTATAAGTAAATTTTTTTTAAATAATTAACATGCGAATAATACCTTTTGCAGCCGTACCTCGACGACACATTGTAATAGAATATTTTTTTCCAACAAACTTTTGAAAGCCACCTTCAGCCAAAAACCTCAGTGTGGCCGCTAATTGCAGGAATAGATGTTTCTTATAAATGGGATGGAAAAACTTTTACTAACATGTTAAAGCACATTTCTTGACCCGATAGTTGGACATGAACCTATGCAATTTTTTTGTTAAAATAATGGCACTAATTGCCAACAGCAGGTAGTTCTCATCCGAGGCTTTTTAAATCTTTTCATTCGGGAGGATTTTTAAGTAGCGGGTACCAAACTCAGCGCACAACCAGCTATCCTGGAATGTTTCGCCTTCTCACGTTAGCTCACTTCCGAACGGGTGTCCCAGAGGATACTTGGGCTAATCCCAGGAGCTGTGAGCTGTTTGAACCATATGCAGAAGAATCGTCCTGGTCACTCCTAAGTGAATGGCGATCAGTAACTTTCCCCACTTGCGTGGACTTCTACACATGGAACCATCCTCTCTCCGTCCTATCGTATGGCGCAGAAGCGTGGACGATGACAACATCCGATGAAGCGACGCTTGGAGTGTTTGAGAGAAAGATTCTGCGGAAGATTTTTGGACCTTTGCACGTTGGGAACGGCGAATATCGCAGGCGATGGAACGATGAGCTGTATGAGCTTTACGACAACATAGACATGGCACAGCGAATAAAGATCCAGCGGCTACGTTGGCTGGGTCATGTCGTCCGAATGGATACAAACGCTCCGGCACTGAAAGTATTCGATGCGGTACCAGCTGGTAGTAGCAGAGGAAGAGGAAGGCCTCATCTGCGTTAGAAAGATCAGGTGGAGAAGGACTTGACTTCACTTGGCATGTCCAACTGGCGCCGGTTAGCACGAGGAAGAAACGACTGGCACGCTTTGTTAAACTCGGCTAAAATCGCGTAAGTGATTATCGCGCCAATTAAGAAGAAGAAGAATTGCCAACACCACCATATGTATGTAAGTACCTCCACCAAGTCAGGCACTTCTAATGCATTGAAACCGTCGCGCTTATAATCCTTCGGTTACATAGGCTGTGTTCGTAAATGCGCTTGCAGCATAAGCATCAGTGGCAACACTGCAAGTTTGACATTTGATACTTCTTATACAATTTTTGACAATTTGCAAATACGTTTGTTTGCATTTTTGAACGCGTATAATACTAAAATGGAAATTTCGCTGAATCTAACACTAGACGAAATTTGTGAGCAAAGTAAAGATAGATTTTCTTTAAATTTAAGAAAAAGAAGGCTATTGAAGTCAAAGAGAAAAATGTTTAGGTACAAATGTTTGTCTTTAAAAAGAAAAATACCTAAAAACAAATCGTTTATTAAAACAATAAAGTCGCTTCCCGAGCACATTTCCGAATGAATTGGGCCACTTTTAAAGTAAGGTTTTATAAGTTTTATGAAAATTAATAATTTATAGTTTCACTTTAATTAGGCTTTGGAAAAGGCTTTGACTCCACACTAGACGAAATTTGTGAGCAAAGTAAAGATAGATTTTCTTTAAATTTAAGAAAAAGAAGGCTATTGAAGTCAAAGAGAAAAATGTTTAGGTACAAATGTTTGTCTTTAAAAAGAAAAATACCTAAAAACAAATCGTTTATTAAAACAATAAAGTCGCTTCCCGAGCACATTTCCGAATGAATTGGGCCACTTTTAAAGTAAGGTTTTATAAGTTTTATGAAAATTAATAATTTATAGTTTCACTTTAATTAGGCTTTGGAAAAGGCTTTGACTCCACACTGGGTAACTCCATATTCAACCGTACTCTCAGCAATAACTGTCTCCGCATTACTGAGATTTTCACTAAAAATTTAAAAATAATAATTTATACAATTAAGATTAACATAATTTAACTAAATTTCAATACAAAAATTAAAATAAAACAGTTTTGCACTTACTTTTCATCAGACATCGTAGTTAAATGCAGTAAACAATTTTTTGATAGAAATTATGTGTGGCAACTGATAGAATTGTTGTCTTTTTGAACGCTTGATTATTGCAGTGCTGCCATATTGGCATTTCTGAACGTTCTGTTTGTTATGCAATTGTAGTTTGCGTGTCACAGCCATACGAACACAGCCATACTTCTTCAGCAAGTCTCCCATTTTCTATTAAAAATAACTGAAAACGTGAAAATGCACTACTTTTTCGTTTTTGTTTTTATCCAAAAATTTATTGCTGAACGCAAAAACTAAATTCATTGTATTCATTTTGATTTCATTAATTTCGGGTTGGTAACCGATCAAAAATACGTTTTACCCAGCAGGCAGAAGCCAAAATGTTGTTGGCATGTTGCGCGGTGTTTTCACGGCGTCAACTGAGTATTACTTTACCGTGAGATACATAGGAAATTTCATGCATATTTCACGGCAATGCGATTTGTATGGATTTTGACAGTGATTTCAATAAAGTGCTCGTGCGTTGCCATAGTTTCGTAAATCAGAAATTTTTGTTGACGGATTGCTGAGAAAACGAAAAGTGTCAAAAGGCGTTCAGGTCTCGCTTTATCATACGGAGAATTTTTCCCTCGACTCCACTGATGATCTCCCATGTTTCTTCGCTGCTTTTCAGTGGCTATGTGACCGACTGCAGTCTCCAGCGTGCTACATTCTTGTGCCCAACGCGTGCATTGGAAGAATGTGTGTTCAGCGTCATGGACCTGTTATTTTGAACAGGTACGGACGCATTACGGTTGTATAAAAATTGACTTTACCGAAGTTCCAGCTGTACCGTGTAGCAACTTCTTTTATTAGCCTAGTGGTCCACCTGCCGAGTGTTTCGTTAATCCAGCGGTTTTGCCATAGCCTTAGGGGTTATGGGTAGTCAGAATTTTCAAAAAAATGACTTTTTTTTTGCATTTTATTAAAGTATGATATTTTAAAAATATTGTGTGAAAATTTTAAGTGAATCCGACAAATACTTTTCGAGTTCATTCAACAATTCAACAATTTATTCAACAATTAACAAAGGGCGCTCGGCCGTCCGGAGCGTTCGAGAGTAAGTAGCTAGCAGCAGAAACGTATGAAAGTGGTAGATAAGTGCGCTAACGACAACACTCGAGAATGTAGAATGAATGCCACGTAGGCAACAGAAAATCGATATTTTGGAAGCTGCAATGACGGCTGCGGAAATCTTACATGGCCCAGGAATAGATGACACAGTGTAGTTCGTATAACTCTACATAAATCGATAGCAAAACTTTACATGCGTTTTTCTCAAAACTATGTGTTTTGAACTGGTGATCACTGTAACTTAAAATACTTTCAATACAAATTATACTGCTTTTGAAAAACATAAAAAAGTTGTGCCTGATCGAAAGATTTTTTTTCTTAAATTTCGATTTTTTATAAACAATTAATTGTCGGTTTTTTTCTCGAAAATCGGGAAAATATTTCCTGAGGCCGCCATATTGTTAATTTTGAAAAAAAAAGAAAAAAGCTCCGATCAGACACAAGATTATCTATTAATAAAGAGGAATTGGGCCGATTAGTTTTAGATGAATCTCCAAGGACTTGTGATGATTAAGGCAAAAGTTTCTGAAGAAACTTTTACAATTATTAATGTTTTTTTTTTTAATTTTGCTAATATTTTTATTTTTGTAAAATAAAGAAATTAACTAGCAAACAAATAATTATTGAATCATAATTTTTTCCGGCTTCTGACTAGCCCCCGAACCTCTAAAGTCGAAAGGCTTTTCAAAGTGAGAAACAATTTATCGTCATGATTAGTAAAGCGTACTCTATTGGTGAGATGAGAAAGCAACCCTTAGTTTGTTTTAAAAGTATTTGAAATTAAAAATTATAATTTTCTTTTATTTTAAGTAATTATTATTTTTTGGTTTGATGCTTAGCGCACAAATACTTCGAGTTATGCCACTCTCTCTCTCTCTCTCTGTCACTACAGTCTTCGTGAAATTCTTTATTCAAATACAGTTTTACTTGTGGTTATGTTTGTTTGCGTTATTGTTATTATTATTATTATTATTATTAATAATATTCGCTTACATACAGCATTAATTCAATGTTTCAGAATTTCTTTGTTTTATTTAACGTTATAATTATAATAGCAGTAATCAGAATTACAGGAATTAATAATTCTATATAGTAATAATGACAATAATCATAATCGAATTAATTAGCAATACATAATAATAATAATAGTAGATAATAGTTAAAGAGTAATATTTTTATAAAAAGTACCATCTTTGTTTTTGTATTTAAATTTTCTTTTATTTGCTTGTTTGTTGTTTTGTTATTTTGTTGTAGTAAAAATTGTATAACATTTCTCTTTCTACTAATTGTAATATGTACGAGCGCATGTGCCTGTTGCTGCATTCTACTCGTCGTACTCATTTTCCCCAACGCGCTCATTACTTCCCCTACTAAAACTATGCTTTGTTTGTATGGTGCATTTTGTTGCCGCCTTTATTGGTATGAAATCTTTGTTTCTGTATTTTGTTTGCAATTAAAACACTTTTATTAGTTTTCGTTTTTAATTAGTATTTTTGTATTGTAAGCTGATTTGGTAGTTTGCTATACCTTTTAATTAAAATTTAATTTTATATTTACCTTTCCATAACAGTGTGTGTGTGTGTGTATGAATTTGTATGTGTAGTAGTTGTTAGTTACAAATGTCACAGTTATTTGTATGCAGTTATTCACACGCCCAGTTTCCTTTGTCTCACTTTCCTCTCTTATCATGGCGAATATTAACTTACAGTTAGCAGCTAATGCATTATACTGTACCTTCTTCAGATGATTTACATTTAACATAATTTCTAATAATTTGTTAAATTTTCATGATTTTCTATTTTACAAGCAGACTCTTTTACTTTTATTTTAATTTTTATTTTTTTATTTTTTCTTTAGCTTTATTTTATTTTGCGTTGCTGTTTACCAATAATTTCTACTTAAATTACAAAACTATTTTTCTTTGTTTAAATATAAGAATTTGTAAAGCTCGTTTAAAAGCTTGCTTATTACACCTGCTTTTACTCTTGTTTAACGAGTGTGAGTGTGCCTCTGTATTCGTTTGATGCAACTTTCGATATACATACAAAAGTTTTTGCATTGCCCCACTCGCATGAGCGCCAGCGACTCACTGTCGCTTCCTTTGAAGTTTTTACACACATTTTATCTACAATCTTAAACACTCTAGTCGAACATTATGTTATTTCGTTTCTTAGTTTTTCTTTTTGTTTTTTTTTTGCATTTTGTTTTTTTTTTGTTTGGTTTGTTTGTTTTGTTTTGTTTTGTAAGGCTTTGAAGCATTTATAGCAACAATCAAGTTTATCAAATCTTTTGTTTGTAATTTGCTGACTAAAAAACGCATACTTAAAATATGTATGTATGTATGTATATGTTTGTAGCTTGAAATATGTATATGTATATATATTATAAATTTATTCACTAACAAGCGCCATTTCACGCGCCGTCCTTGTGGGCATACCACCCAATGCTGAGGCTGCCGACGCGGCTGTTTCCAATTCTGTGTCCTCGTCCGTCGTCGCGCCAAGCGATTTCTTTCGATCGACATATTGCCCAGTTACCACATCATCATCATTGTCACCATCTGCATCAGCATCGATGTCGGCATCTGGCACGCCATCATCTCCAGGATCTTCTTCCGCCTCGGCGGCAAAGGACACTTCAGCGGGATTACTATCACCATTCTGCTTTTGTGTTGAGGCATCAATATCCACATTCGACTCACGACGTTTGCCGGACGTGGTGACGTTTGCCGCGTCGAATTCTTTTCCTATTTGAGGCGCTGGCGCCGTTATCACCACGGCTGGCTCTTCCTCGGGTATATCTTCAATAATACTACGACTGCCCGATGATTTTGTATCGGCGTCTTCGTCATCGGACGATTTACGTCGCAAAACAGGATCTGAGGCGCGTAGCGAGTTCTCAGAGATGCCCAAACCTTCGCCACTGGGGCGTAATACCAGGTACAACAGTATATCGGATAGTGAAATAATGCCAATCACTTTCTGATTTTCATCAACAACGACCAAACGATGAACTTCGGCGCGTACAATGCGTTCCATAATTGTGTAGAGTGTTTCGTCTAATCGGCACTTGTGCACACCTTCGAACCATTCGTTGCGGTGTTCGTTTGCTTTGCGCAGGGACACATCCAAATCGTTGTAGGTCTTCTCGGCGGCCAAATTCTGCAATGAAATGGAAAGTTAGAAAGAGTGAGTATACGGACGTGTAGAATAAGTTGCAAAGATTTTTCATTTGTCAGTTTTTATTTTATTTTTTATTTATATTACATGAGAATTAATTATGTAAGTAAATAATAAATCCTCTAAAGAATAAGATAAGAATAAGAATTCTCTAAGACTGCTACGATATTGACATTTTAACAATTTTCTTTAAACTGAAGCTGACAGGGAAGCTCCAATGTGATTTGGGTTGCTGACTGGTTACCAAACTGATTACCTGACATAACCAAAAACCATAAACCAGAAATATAGGGGCATAGGGGCAGTAAACAAACAGACAAGCAATGGAGCTCGTCATAAAGCTCAAAATAAAGATGTCCATCACTCAAAATAATTTTTTTATTTAGTAAAAAATGTAAAATGGAGGTGGATTGGCGTATTCTACGCAAAGATAAAAAATGCATAGCCTGAAAGGCACTGGAGTGGAATACTCCTCTTGCGAATGCTGGTCGCAAACCTAGTAGACCAAAGGAAACCTGGAGGCGAATAGTCTGTAGTGAAGCTAGAAGTCTCGGGAAGAGCTGGAGCGAATTGCTACGAATATTGCTAAGAATCGCAAAAGATGGCGCGCATGCGTGGTTGATGCTTTGAGTCACACAAGGAATTGAGGACCGGGAGTAGAAGAAGAATGTATATAATAGGATGGTCCAAAACATTTTTTTGATGCTACTCCTGATATGTTCTATGGCTAAATAAAATTCCACACCATTTTGTTTTTTTTTAATGTAATATTTACCCGTGCCGCCAACCCTTTGAAAATTACTACTGAACAATCTATTTTTGGCCAAGTAGCGGGTAATTTTCTAGAAGTTTAAGTTACTTAATCACCCTCGACTGCTTTGATCAGTTGTTATTATATCCCATAAGAAACAAATCAATTCTATATGAGCGATAATGCACTTCTTTCTGTTATTTACTACAGTTACAGCTGACCCTCTATCAAAAGAGTAAATACTACTGCTTGAACGATACGCCGAAAATGCAAGTAAAACTAAGTATGGAGGAGTATGAATGTATATATGTTGAACCCTTCCCTTTACCTGCATCAATTGCACATCTATAAGAAAAATGGTAAATATTTTTCTGAAATCCTTAATTTTAATCTTTCCATTTGATTACTTTTAGTATTTCTATTTTCTTATCTTACTTTTAGTATATTATTTTCTTAAACTATGCTTTTCAAGCAGCAAAAAAGGGTTTAGTTTAATTATTGTTTTAAATACTTACAATCACATCGAATTTCGCGTAAATATCCACTAGCCGTCCTTCCGAATCTACTAGCGGTAAAGCTGACACTCGTCGCTCCACAAATTTTTTCAACGCCATTATAATGCTTGTGTTCTCGTCCGCAGTCTCAATGTTGTCGTATGTGCCGATCCTTAAATCACGTAGGGTTTTCTGCATATACGAGGGCTTTGGTAATTCGTTAATCTAGAAAAATTAAATGAAAAGTGTTGATTCGAATGTTTTTTAATAAAAAAAAATTCAAGTTTCTGAATTTGGTTTTGAATAGTTGAAAAATAAACATACACTTAAAAGAAAAAAAAAAACATCTACAGTAAATGGTATATAACTGTAGGTTCTTTCGTTAAAACATCAGATACTCCACGAGACGGAATTGCATCCTCTTCGCGTGACAGAAGTAGACTTGAAGTAGAAGACTTTGAAGAAAATGGTCACACCGTTACGGTTACTGGAGACCGTTATTTGAAAATGCTGAAAGAATTTTTCTATCCAGAACTACGCCGAAAGAGAATTCCTTTCAACTCTGTGTGGTTTCAACAAGATGGGGCAACGTCTCACATAGCCCACACTGTTATGACAGAGTTGCGACGAAAATTTCCCAATAAACTGATTTCAAGAAACTCCGAATTTCGTTGGCCCCCCAGGTCGCCTGACCTTACTGCACCTGACTTTTTCTTGTAGGGTTTATGTAAACAAGAAGTTTATAAAACAAAGCCAACCAATTTGGATGAACTAAAACAATCCATTCGGGCAACAATTGCGGCTATTCCTGTCGCAACTCTCAAAGCAGCAATGAACAACTTTTTACTAAGATGCCGCACTTGTGTCAACGAGCATGGGGGGCATTTAAATTCAATTATTTTTAAAACTAGTTAAGCTACATTTAATAAAATTTAATGACCTTCAACTTGAAAAAAAAATAAATGAATTCCATACACTAAAAACAAGTTATTTGAGTTTCTTAATGTAGCAAAATTCATCAGCCACCCTGTATGATCCGAAAATGCTTTTAAAATTCTTTTAAGCCTTGAGATATGCTATTAAAATGTTTTTACAGTGCGTTTAATAATTCCAGCACAGATACTTGTTTAAAAGCTTTGACCATTTATTTGGCTCTTATTTAATTTTAATATGTTTTTAAGAAAAGTTAGTTCATTCTCGTACAAAAACCAAATAAAAAAAAATAAAAAATGGAGGTGCGTTTGTAATTAAATTTAAAGTTTTTATCGCTATTGAAAATCCGTATTTGAACCCAAAACTTAAATTTAATCGATCACTTTTCATATCTATAAAAACTATTTACTACACACTCGTATTCCTTAGCATACTTACATATAAGAAGAGGAACCTTAGTATGCGTTTATGCGTTAATATGTACAAAACATTGCCCGTCGCCGGATCAATGACCGGCAATCGATGTATACGATTGTGTATGAGAATTTTAATGGCATCATAGAGTGAAGCATCCGGACCGATGCTAACCAATGGCATAACTTGATTGTGCAACACACCTGTAGATGCGTAAACAGAAATAAAAAAGAAAAATATTAGAAATCTGTACTTATACGTCTATATACGTCGTACACTTACTTCGCCATGTGTCCAATTTGTGCTCCTCCAACTGTTCCATTGATGCATTCGGTGACTTATAATACATTTGTAGAATTTTTATGAAATCCGTTATGGTTAACATGCCAACAAATTGTTGTTTCTGTGAGTCCCAGAGTGGTGCTGCACGCACACCATTATACACGAGCGCATAGAAGGCCTTCTTCACCAGCAATTGTGTATCGAAAACAACCAGTTTAGCGGAGGTTGGTATCAGGTCATAGCACTTATGGAAACGGAAGAATTTCACGAAAATCTGTGAGTCGTCTTCTTCTGCAAGAAATAAATAAGAAAATGTATATAATTAATCGACGTGGATAAGTAGTATTTGCAGCAATAAAGGAGTATAAATAGTATGAAAGTATTTACAGTTAGCAGAAATGTTACATATACAGAAATGGTCAATAAAAAATACACCATAATTGGACCAGTTTTGAATAATTTTCTTTTCTTTAATTTTAAGTTTTCTTTAATTTTAATTAACTTATAAAATCAAAACAAAAAAAAATAAAAAAAATAAATAAATGCCGAGCATTCATAAAATGGCCACAAAAATCAACGAGAAAAAGTTTGAAATTTTCATGAAAATTTGTGGAGCTTTTTTAGATTTATATGTTATTTTTTGTCGTATGAACTATATATGTATTTATAAAAAAAAAATAGTTAAAATAAAATAAAAAAAAAACCTAATTGTTGTATTTATTATTATGTACTATTTGGTTACTAAAAAATGGCCAACAGAAATCGTATATTTCGTATATAATGGGTGTTTTTAGGCGTTTAAAATTGGGAAATATTTAGTATAATGTATATCGCTTTGAAAAAAAAGGTTAAAAGGGGGGATAGAGGGGTATATCCCCATCCTAAAACTGAAAACCGAGCCTGCCGGAGGCTTATAGTTTTTAAGTAATTTAATGTTAAAGTTCTGTAATTTAGCGAAAAGTTGGTGTTGCCATACACCTGAAATAAAAATGAGATTCGTATGCAGGGATGTTCAGTGGAAGGTTCATTGTAAAACTGCAGTATTTTTGGCTGTAATTTAAAATTGAGAAATATTTTTGAAAATAAAAACATACAACTCATCGAAACTTAAAAACAATGATATTAAGTGTATCACAAAAAATAATAAAGTAATTAAAAGCCAAAAATTACGGTTTATAAGTGTATTCTATTGCTTCAATCAGTTTTACAAACGGGTCCTCATGCATACAACTTTTTTTTGCATGGGCGGCCTTCGGCCCCGCTTCAAAAAAATAACCCTCATCAGTCCCACTCCGGATACGCAATCCACAGTATTTCTGCGTAGAACTCCTTTTGGCGTGGGCGACCTTCGGCCGCGCTTAAAAAAAATAGCCCTCATCAGTCCCACTCCGGCTACGCAATCCACAGTATTTTTGCGTAGAACTCCTTTTCGTATTAAAACCATTGAACCCTAATTAAAACGTCATATGCGTGTATGTAGTAAGGAGGCACAATAACCCCCATCTCCATCATTAATACTAAACTGAAATACTTAATTTTTGGTTATATTTTTGTTTTCATTTGCAGGCATCCGGCAACACCATACAGTTGTCATTCCAATCTTCTTCTTATTCGCGTTTAAAATTGGAAAGTGATTGTATGGACAAATGCATTCTCATTCAATTTTAATAAAAATAATTCGAATATAAGGATAAAAATAAGTAAAAATACGCGTGTGAGTGTATATTTGGTGAATTTTAGTGAAGTGTTAAAAAATGTAGAGTGTAATGTGGCAAATTATAGTGAAGTTCCCGAGGGCATTTTGAAGGCAAATAATTACGAAATTATTATTTCCCGAATAATTTGGAGTTATAAAAAGTGTTCCTTAACACCTCACTAACATCTCCACCAAGTTTCATTAATAAAGACATGATAGTTTGCCAAAAATTGCCCAATAGGCATTATTCTAAATTCCAGCCTTAAAATTTTGCGCATAGTAGGATTGTGCTTGATTATCATTCGAGAGTTTGCAGAAGACCTTCATTACCATTTTCATAATTTTTTCGCCATTTTTCATACCACAATTTTCTTTTAAGATAAATAAAAAAAGGTATTTTGTAATAAAAAATATTAATATTTTATTATTATTAATTATAAGTATTAATATTTTTTTATATTTTATTAGAAAAGCCATTTTCAACATAAAAATGCTATTTATCCCATAAAATATTTGTCAGGAAACAAATACTTAGCTATTTTTTAACATTTAACAAAAATATTGAGACAATGAAATTATTTATTAACAAAAATAATGAAATGATCCGAATGATCATTCACAAAAATGTAAACAAATTTCAAATAATTATCATATTTTCAATTAAAAACTTCAGCAAACTTCTGGATATAAATTTCTATAATCAATACAATTTTAGTATAATAAAGTGAAAGTTTAAAGCTGCTCAAAAATCGCCTTGATTTGGGAATTTATTTTTTTGCGTACGATGTTGAGCCGTTCACTTCATATAAAATAGTTCCGAATATGTGCCGTAAGAAAATAAAGTGACTAATTATGTGAGCAAAACTGTACATTTCAGCAACATAAAAAATACTATTTTATAAAACCTCTCTCATATGCCTTATTTACTATTAGTTTGCTTTTGTTTTAATAACAATTTTTAACACACCCTCACTCAACAAATATTTGAATGTAAGAACCTTTGTATACACACATAACATTCGTTTATTTATTTTGAGTTTGTATTCCATTCACACTCTCCCACCTGTTTTGAGTAACTGTCCCAAGCACTTTTTCCACTTTTCGGACACAGTTTCAAACTCCTTTATGCTATCTAGCGGATAGTATTGCTGTGCCCACCAAAGATCCGTGGACTTTGAACCACCACCGAGTTCCAGACGTCCGGCATGATTGGAATAGAAATGAAGTTGTAACATGCGGGCGAGAGTCGCAGACGTGTGCCCGAATGTATACCCAACAACGGTGAATTATGTATCAGCAACAATTGCTGTTGTTGCTGAGTAGATGTTGCTTTTGGCCAGTGTAGAATAGAGAAATGTTGCGCCTTAGTTGCGCAACAATGTTGCCAACGCGTTGATTTACAACAGACTTTGTTGATGCTCCGAATGCTTGGCTTGCCGACTGCTGCTGGTGATATTGTGGTTTTTGTAGGCCAAAATTATATTGTATTAAATAGCGCATCACCGTTGTTGTTGTTTGTTAAAATTTTGGAACTCCTTCAATATGATTACAACTTTAATGAATGGCTTTTCGTTAAACTGTGTTTTTTTAGCTCACTAAATTTTTTGTGTTTTTCATGTATGCACTTAGAGACACTTAGTTGTGATCAGTTGTAGCACTTATTTGTCACTAAATAGAATTTGTTGGAATATGCAAAATTTGTATACATATACATATATTATTCCTTCGAGTGGCTGGGTTTATTACTAATAAATTGTTTATGTTATATTCTCCCTGCGCTTTAACTAAAGCCGAAAATGCTTTGCATATGTATGTATATTTTTCACTCGACGCTGCTGCATAGGCATCAATTTCTTGTTTGTTTTTTCCTTTATGTACATATGTTTTTAATAGATATTATGACCCATTCGAGCGGCTCCGATTCGTAGCTAAATTAAAGCTCACATTGTAAAGCAATTAACAAGAAAAACTAGATCACTTTTGTTTTGGGATGTTGCCGGTTCCTCTTCAATAGTTTTACATGGTTTTACAAAGCAACGAGAAAAAAATACAAAAACCAAAAAAAAAAGAACAAAAAATAAAAATAAAAAAAGAAATACAATTAATTAAATAAAAAATTAAAAAAAAAAACTATTTATCGGCTCATCTCCCAACATGCCACAGACAACAAAGCCACGAAATAGATAAATAAAACTGCTTTCGCTCTTTTGCAATGCAACATACAATAAATTTATTATAATATGTATGGTGATGGCACTCGCGAACTATACACATACATTTGCACATACACGTATTTAATTACACACTCGTGCCAACACACATTTTTGTTTATAATTATCACCAATGTGTCTGTGATTGGGGCTTGGCGCATAAACCGAAAGCGTTTGTCAGAATTAACAATAAACTCTTTGAAAGCGCAGCAACATTGTAACAACAAAAAAAAACACTCTTTAATTTTTTTTCAAACGTTTTTGTATTGCTTTTTCTGCTCACCGCTTGCGCATTACGCAAAGTCCAATGAAAATTAGCTGCAATTTTGTAATTTATTTTAACAATGTGCACCTTGACAAAATGAAAATGAGTACGACTAGTCGCATATGGCACGCGAGCAATAAAGACATCACCTACCTAACTGCCCACAAACACCATTGCGCTCAAGCGCAGCGAACTAATGCAATGGGCGGTGCAATGCAATCATTGCGAAAAAATAAACAACGAACGAAATCGAGTAAATCGGAAAATCTACACTTTATAAATTCATAGAAAAAAAATTGTTAGGCTATAAATTTTGTCATTAAGGTGCCGAAAATGAGTAAAATCTAACCTCGTTTTAGAAGAAAAAATATTTGAACGAAAAATTGCAATATAAATTGTTAAGAAAAAATTTTTTGATTCGTAAAAGCGAAACATTTTTTCTCTTAAATTATCATATACAAGCATGAATTATGTACACTAGTATCAAACAAGAGAAAAAAGCGTCTTGCAACTTTTTAAGCTGTATGGAGCTATTTTTATGTCTGCCTCTACGGTATTTTTCCTATTTGTTTGGTATTAAACTTTTTCTTTCATTACCATTACTATGCGCTACATAGTCATGGAGGCATAACTGGGTTATTTGTTGGAATTTAAGCTAATGTATTGAGCAGTAGCTGTAAAAGTGAAATACAAGGTGGCACAAAATTAATCACCCTATCGGAAGATTTATAATTTTCGCAAATGCACGTCAAACAGATTTGACATTTGTGAGCCAATCAGCTGTGCAGTATACAAACAGACCAGCAATGGAGCGCGTAAAGATCAAATAAAGGTTTCTGTCGCTCAGAATCATTCTTTTTCTTAAGCAAACAAGTTACTCAAAAACCAAATTGGTCATCTTGTGTTATAAAAAAGAAAATATATGAAAAAGGCCAAACGCCGACTAATTACGACTATATTAACCTCCGCGCACTACTGGAATAAATCATCAAGCGGATAACATCTAAACCTGCTATGTCCGCAGGCGTAGCATGCCAAGATGGCTCAATTTTAGTCACGCAAGTAGCAGTACAGCTAAGGAGAAAATGCCTCGCTGATTCCACTTCATCCTCCAAACAGGCAGATGCTGCAAAGGGGACTCGAAGTAATGCCAAGCCTTACCTCACAAACACAATATTCGAGAACTACGACTTTGCTAGCCTTAGGAAGATTTCACGACCTTGCAAGTTGTTGTATTTGCCCAGCGCTCGCTAATCTGACGCAAAGTTAGTCAGTCTGTCCAAGAGCATACCACATGTAGCCAAACGTGTCCCTATGTCTCATTTCGCCGGAAAACTACCTCACGGGTGCCGTGTCTAGCAAGCTCAACAGCCTAGTAGTTTCCTGCCAAGCCCCCATCACCACGTACTCATACGAGCTTAATATGATATTCAGGTTGGCACAGCTTTTAAGGTTATTATTAAAAAATCATGAAATCTCCGTTATAATTTAGAACAATTTTGGCACTTATTAACAGGTGTTTTCTTTTTTTTTTGTAAATATTGAATGCGGCAGCTCTGTGATTGAAATCAGCTGATCTCGATCCGAAAGGTGGTTAAGGCAGTCGCAAACTTATTGTGAAAAAGCAGCTCATAAAAACCATCCATCCTTCAGTGGCGGACCAGCTATTTGTAGTCACGTACCATAAATGGTGGAGAGTCTCGACTGAATACCTAGTAATGGATATATGCGGCAGATGGTAGGGCATATATGCGGCAGATGATGCGGCACAGGATGGGCAAAAAATACTAGTTCGCGGCAAAAATGCTGACTGGAATGCATAAATTTGGAAAAAGAAAACATTCAAAACTGCTAAAGATGTCTCAGAGTACCGTCTGGGAGTACCGATAATCAAGGGTTTAGGTGAGTTGGATAGGCTCCTTAAAGAAGTTTGATGGCTGTTGCCTAAAAATAACTTAAAAAGTAATTATCAAAGCATGGCATGTAAAACAGTAGTGCGCGCATTTTTTAAGATCCCATACTTATGTATGTGTATGTCCATATGTGCATATATATACTTATATACAATATTATATATGTATATGTTTATGCCCATGCTAATTTCGCACGTGTAATTAATTTCTTGTCAACCAAATACATAAATATTTGTCTTATTTGAATGCTGAAAAGTTGCAGAATATAAATCTCCTCGAATCCTAGTGATTTTAATTAAGTGCTTGGTTGCTCATAATATTCGAAAAAAAACATCAGCTGAAAACTATGCGGGTACAAGCGTTGCATCAACATTTTTTGAATTGTTCGCGTTTAGGAATTTTAATTACGATTGTTAATTAAGTTTGGTTGTAGTTCGATTCGCAATTCTCATTTCCTAATTTCAAATGCTTCTTTTTATAATTTTTTTTCAAGACATTTACTTGCAAATAACCACAAAACGTAAACCACCAGGTGCTTGCGTCAATTTGCATTAAACAAAATATATCATATTTAAAAACAATATTTTCAAATAAATTTACATCTGCCACCACCACTGCACTGTACTAGCCACTAACCTATTTTAAAACAAATATACATCCTAATTAAACGTACGATTTAATTAATTTCGCTGGCAGCACACGGCCATGCGGTTTTCTGGCCATCGCTAAGTAAATTAGGCAAATAGTTTTGAAACATTTATTTTGGCAATTGAAAGCCAAAGAGAATCCCCCGGCAATGAAAACCAGACGAAAATATACATAGGTATACATACATACATACATACATGTATATTTGCATGTATGGTAGATACCCGAGTGTATGAAAGTTCAAGCGCACTGCGCCAAGTTTTTTGCATTCATTAGACGTCTAGAAATTTCGTAAATAATATACTATTTGTGCATACATGCATACAGACACACACACAAATTTACCACCCTTGTGTTAAATGTAATATTTTTGGCGAAGCTATCAAAATTATTTCAATTAACTACCAATTTAGATTTGACGCGCTAATTACATGCACATTGAAACTTCTGCGGCTATTTTTGGGTTGCTTAATAAATCAAATACGTATGTATGTATGTTTGTGTGTACAGGTACAAGTAGTCAAATGCGTTTGTACGTGTCTACTTTTCGGTCTCGGCCTCGGGTTCGTAACTCATGGTGTACATCAAATATTAACCCCTTGTACGGATTTATTTGAGAAAATATTTGCATGTGGAAGGGATTTAATTTTTGGTTGCTTGGAGTATTGTGTAAAAGCAGTGCGTTTAACGTAAGAATTCGTGCATTTCTAAAATATTAGTGACATACTATACATATGTACAGGGTGGGCCATATAGCGTTTGCTTTTTGAACCACCTATTTTTTTGAGAATGGTAATGTGTTCATAATTTACTTAAAGGTTTGACATTTACGAAATGGGACGCTATACGCTTGAACAAAATTGGGAAATATTGAAAACCTATTTCCAAAGTGGTGAGTCTTCTTCTTCTTCCGTGGTTACAGTAAATGGCGAGCATTACCGTTACATGCTCAACGAGTTTTTGTTTCCAAAAATTGAACAGGATGACATGGACGACATTTGGTTTCAACAGGACGGTGCAACTTGTCACACTGCCAAAGTTACACTCGAACTTTTGGCTACCGTTTTTGAATTCCGACATCAATTGGCCGCCTCGGAGCTGTGATTTAAGCCCGTTGGACTATTTTTGTGGGGAGCCGTTAAGAACAAATGCTATGCGAACCATCCAGAGACGATTGATGCTTTAAAACACGAAATCGAAGTTGCCATTCATAAAATTGGAGCCCAAACAATCGAAAATGTGCTTAAAAATTCGGTTGATCGAATGGCCTATCCTAATCCTTTCAAATACGAAACGCAATTTACAGCGTACATTGTACGCCAACGCTCGTTTGCTCGAACATGTGGTATTTACAATAATGACAATACTTCTTTGAACAAGTTTGATCGTGTGAACGCAAAGGCCGATGCTAATTTCATTCAATGCTGCTTTTTGTTCAATGATTAGATTTGAGCCGAAGACATTAGATCATACGTGTTGACTGAGCTGAACTACGCGTTCGCCTGCATGAGCTGACTGCACTTGACCAAATATTTTGGTTCAATTGACTGAATGTGAATGGCCTACTGTATAGCCAGTCGTGGCAGTCATTTGAACGATATTATTTTTTATTCATAAATGACAATGTTCAATTTCAAAATAAAGAAAAAAGTTTGAAAAAATATTGATAGTTTTTTTATATAGCCGATTCAAAAAGCAAATTTTACATGGCCCACCCTATATTACTATAGCATAGACAGACGGTGGCGTGAGTCGGGATTATCGTTAATTCGGCATTATTTCAGAAATTAAGTGCAACTAATGCGGATTAACAACTGGACTTAATTTACATAATTTAAGCGGAAGAGAGGAGTTTTCGATAGCAACATTGCCGAAAAATAACAGTTAAAATCTGTTGTGAATGAAAAATTATGAAAATTTTAAAGAGAAGAACAACAAGTATTAGGGCAGTTGAATCCGTATTTGTTGCCTGTGGTTCATTTTTTACTGACAAAACTATAAAATAAGCAAATCAGCTGTTCACTAATCGGTGTAACAACTGTCAGTCCCACTAAAATTTTCATCAGAATTAACGCTGTGCCGGTAATCACAGAAAACAGAATTGAAAAACAACAACACAATCCGCTCCTAGGCCAAACAAATCCCTGGCGAGTCTCAGAGGTGAAATGTGCCCAAAGGGTTAGTTGGTTAAAAGTGTTTTTCTAATAGCGGTCGCCTCCAATATATTTTTGCTCAAAATTAATCATCCAATTAATCAATACTGCTGTACGGATGCGAAACGTGTAATGGAGCACCAAAAGATATACAGAAAGTACAAGTGTTTGTCAATAATAAAAAAACTAAATCATCAAAATCCTCTAGCCGAAAACAATAACAAATGACAACCTGTGGCACTTGACTTAACACAAATTGGAGAACGTAAGTGGAATTGGATTGGCCATATGCTACGCAAACGACCCGACGAAATTGCTAATCTAGCCATGACATGGAACCCACAAGGCAGCAGACGTAGAGGAAGACCAGCTCATACCTGGCGAAGGTAGCTGGAAATCGAGTAGGAGAATGAGATCAAAACTCATGCAAATGACAGAGCAGCTTGGAAAAAACTTGTTTGGCCCTTTGCTCCTTAACGAACGATAGGAACTTTTATATATTTACATATGTATATAACAAAAAGCAAATTATTAATAAAAGAGACCATGAGGTTTAAGTGCAAACCACAAACAAATCTAATAAATCTATTAATAGTGGTAAGTAAATGAAGCTGTACTTTGCATTCTTTGCATTGCCAGGTTAGTGCCCTTAATTTTGTCTGTGAAACAAACGAGGGACCTTACCTGAGGGCGTTTGTTTGATTCAGTTTATGGAATTTACTCAGGAAAGTGCGCTCAATTTTTCGCCCTATACTGAAATTATTTGTTCTGTTTCAATTGATACAAATTACTCTCAAATAAACCAAAATTAACATGTTAAATATTGCCTCTATCTCAATGACATATCAGAACGTCATATGCGATTTGGCTAAGTAAATGCATGACGCTCTCATACGTCAAATGCACCCAAAGGGTTAAACTATTTTCCAAAAGTTGTTAGCTACGAGTATTTATTTCTATTAGAGTATACCTATGAACATACTTGTAGTCTGTAGTTGGTGTTTCTGCCTATTTTTAGTAAATAAAATATGGAAATTGTAAGCTTTGTGAATCCTTTTAAAAATTCACATTAACCTTTGAATACAACTTTTTTTATGTTCCTAAGTACTTATAATATATTATTTGGCTTTTGATATTGCCATAATTTTTTTGCCATTTTTTATTTGAACTCTAAATTTTATTTTTATTATCCTAACACAACAACAATGAAGTTATTTCATATTTTAATATTATTTAAGTAGCAGTGCCTTGGCCTGTATGCTTGTGCGCGGCTTGTCGGATATTAACTGCGAGTGGTTGGTTTATGAAATTTATTCGTATGAAGAGACCACAAATACGAGAAAAGGCTAATATTTAGGCACACGCGCCACAGCAGCTACTATCAAATATATTAATATATAAATGCAAGAAAATAGGCCAATAAAACGTGGGCGATAATAAATTAAAGGGGATAATTACTTAAAAAATGAGTTTTATCTACACCAGTGTGCACAATAATAGCAGCGCAAAACTTTATTTTTTATTTATTTTTTATTAAATTTGTTTTTCCTTGTTCACTCCTCTTCGGGAGCATAGGACCTCGACAAAACTCAGTCTTGCGTTGGTTTCGTTAATCTATTTTTATTTCTGGCAAGGCAGGTGTTTAGCTTGCCGCTACCAGTCCTAAGTAGTGGGAAAGCCCACCTGCCGTCGTTCCCACGACAGTCGGTTCTACGTTACCGGAACGACCCGGATTTATATCCGGCCAAGGACTGTCACTTCAGCAGCATTCCCCATATATGTATGTAAGCACCTGTCGTCGCTTGAGAACAACGTCTTCTTAGTGCTTGGAGCGCCATCTGTGTTTCACATTTTTCTGGCAGAAAGATCGCACAGATGGGACTTTGCTAAATTTCGTGTGTCTGCGCTATTACCGCGGTCGCCCGCTTCCTCTGGCTGGTGCCACTGATGCAATGTGTAACTGTTTTTCTTTGTTTGTTTTAGCAGCCACAATGCAAATAATGCGCAGACTATTGTGCGGGAGTGAGGATGGAAAGGGCAAGTTTTTGGGGTTGTTTAGATACAGGAAAAGTAGGTAAATTTGGAAAAGTGCGAGGTCCGTGCTATGCTAGACTACCGAGGCCGAATTTTTATGCAATATTTTATTTTTATTTTTTTATAAGAATATATATAGTTTTTAAAACAATAAAAACTATATAACTCAAATTTTGAAACTTTCTAAATATTAAAAAAAAATTTAATTTTCATAAAAATTTCAAATTTTTAATTTGATAAAAATTTCAAATTTTTTATGCGGATTTTTTATTAAAATTATGTACAAAGCTTGAAACTTTAAGTAACGCGGATTTTATTGAAGTGTGCACTATAATAAATCAATAATTAAATAAAAAATTAATAAAGTCAAAGCTTTGCAATATGTCGCGGTGCTTTTATTGTGAACTCAAGTGTAATAATAAAAATAAAAATAAAACATAAAAATTAAAATAGTAAATAGTACGAAGCAAATAAATAAATAAGTACAGAATTAAAGAAAACGTAAAAAATTAATCGTGCCTCAATAAATTATATAAAACACGAAAAAGTGGAGGCAAAGTCAATTTCTTTTTTCTTTTAACGACCACCGGATACTTTCAAAGCGTTTTAATATCCACATTAGCGCTACGGCTATGCTGATGCATTCTTGTGGGTGTATAAGTATAAACAAAATTGAGCGCAATCAACACCGCAGTTACAACAAAAGTAAAGCTGCGCTAACCGTAAAAGAGAGGAAAAAAGAAACAGACAAAAAGTAACAAAAAGAATGTGTTGCCAAAAACACGCCCACTACTTGGCATGGCGTGGGTGGTAGGCAATGAGTCTAGCTAGGAAAAACGACAACAACTACAATACTTAAACATGTATGTGTGCTTTACACATACATAGATAAATTTAAGAAGACAGAAGACAGAAGTAATAGATACTTTTAATCAGGAAAAATGATTGAGCATCTTAAATTTGTGGTTCCACATTGAACTAAATAAAATAAAATTTTAGTAAAAATAACAAAACGACGCATATATCCTTAAAAGTTGCTTAGGCTGGGCTTCCTCTCCAATTTGTGGTCTGTGTCTTACTGTTTTCCTACAAATGGTGGACCTAGAATTTTAAACCGCCTCAGCAAGGAAAATACTATCGTTATTTTTATGACAGAAATGTATTCGGAGGATTGCCATTGTCTGTTGAAGGTCGCCAGCAGTTAGAAAAAGTTACTGGCTTATCATTTTTGTTCTTACACGACACTTTTTTCATATGTAGAAAATGCACAACACCGCCTGCTAAAAAAGTTATTAAAAATCAACGATATTTTTTTGCTACTTCATACCTGCATTTTATTCCACTAAAATTTAATAAGCCATGAAACTGTATACAAATAATGTGACTGGAAATTCTAATTCAAAATCGTGAAATTGGGATGCAAACTTTGTGCATTTTTTTTAATTTTTGCATAAAATTCGAAAATTTGTATACAAAAATAATGAACATTAAAAAAATAAAAAAAATAGTCGAAACTGGTCAAAATGTTGACGTGCTTTCGTTTTGTCGCAGGGTGTAAATAGTGCCATGAAAAAGCTCCTCATAAAAATATTTGCCATTCGGAGTCGGCTTAAAACTGTAGGTCCCTCCATTTGTAGAACAACATCAAGACGCACACCACAAATAGGAGAAGGAGCTCGGCCAAACACCCAAAAAGGGTGTACGCGCCAATTATATATACATATACATATATATTATAGTGAGAATGAAGAAACTTCCCCTCAATAAAATTCAAGAGAAGTCACAAAGTAAATTATTTGCGATCATTTGCGGAGCTGTTCTTCTTAGTGTTTTGCACAGAAATTTGCATCCTTTCAAAAGTTATACTATGAATACGCATTCGTTGTCTATTTCAGATGGTGGTGTTACCCGAAAAGATCTCTGCTATTTAACTGACGCCAATCGAAAATGGAGTTTTGTACTTTTTTTTAATAATAAACTAAGTAAAAGAAATGCAAATAAATTCATCTGTTCGCATATTTTATAGAAACAAATACCCCTCGGCAGGCAATGTCAAACCCCCGAGTGTATTTCTGCCATGAAAAATCGCCTCATAAAAAACAATCTCCTCATAAATGGATTAAAACTGTAGGCCCCTCTAATTGTGGAACAACATCAAGACAGGCACCACAAATCGGAGGAGGAGCTCGGTCAAACACCTAACAGAAGTGTACGCGCCAATTATTTATTTATTTTTTTAATTTTAATTATTACTCTTAATTATTTATTTTTAATGCAATGAGGACAACGATGTGATATGCGCGGTGATGCCATACTGAGTGTAACTGAAGAATTCAAATTTAAAAATTCAAATGCCTTAACAAATTGACGTTAAATAAAAAAAAATAGAGCTGACTTTCCCTTTCTCATATGGCGATGTTAAAAATGAAATCTAGTGTTAAAAAATTTTTCAATACTTTGCAATTTTTAATTAAATTTATTTTTTCTTTTCTTTAATATATATCTTATATGCTTTTTCGTTTTTAGCTCTGACATACTTTTTAGTACCGCACTGAATATTTGCTTTTTCTTAATTTTTGTTCGACTTTTTTTCTCTGCTTTTGCATATATTAACCCTAAGGTGAAGGTTATTTTTGTCGTTTGTTTTATTTTTTATTGTAATTGAAATTTTTTAAATTCTTCAATTTTTGGTGAAAAAGCACACAGCGTGCAGTTCAATGTACCTCAATTAAAGCAATTAGTTAGACAAGCATTTGAATAACTAATATGCGGTTTTGTTTTTGTTTTTTTTGAAAACTGTTCCTTTCACGATTGCTTGCCTGCGACTAGCAATGGAAATTTTTTTACAATTGGGCTTATTTTCATGATTTTCTAAAACAAACCATGTAGATATTTTTTTTTGTTAAATTTTTTTAAATTGTTTTAAATTTTTTTTATAATTTGTTTTATATTACTATATTTTATTTTTATATTTTAAATTTTAAATTTAATTTTTTTAATATATATTTTTCTATTGTTTTAATTTTTTTAATATTTGTTTATGTTTTTATTTTTTTAGCGCTTATTAAGCTATACTTTGCAGAAAAAATGCTTTTAATAGTAACCGAAAGCATATCGGAACGCTTGGGCACACACACATTTTTTTAACATATCGCACCGCTAAATTTGCTTGGTTAACATTTTCACTTTTTATATTTTTTTGTTAATTTCCTACACTTCAAGTGTTGCTAGTCAACATTAGTTTTTTATTCTCTTTAACTTTTACTTTAACTTATATGTACATATATTCGTATTCAAAGTTCGCATCATTTGCACATTTACGCATCATCGACACCGTCGCTGTCAACGCTTAACCGTTCATCACCATTTCACCGTACTTTCTTCGCTCCGTTAAATGTAATTGCCTTACATTTATTTACCGAAAAGATTCGTTCTAATCGTCTCGAAATTTTATCACAAACTGACGAATAAATCGCAAAGCTTGTTGTTGTGCGCAAATTTTCATGATCATTCTACATTTCTATACATACTATTTTCATTTCACTAAATCTTCTCTCACAACGCCACTGCCCACCACAACGGCAACGGGGAAAAATCATAGACATCGATTTTAAATAAGCTGGATGTGAGGAAAAATGTGAAGCAACTAATCGCCGAAATAAAATAAGAGGGGCCCCTCAGCACTCAAAGTGTCTGAATTGAGAATTCTACTACAGAATTTTCTCACGAAAAATAATACAAAGTTTTCTATGCTAACTGAGAAAACAAAAATTATGAAATTTTCGAACTCATTAGCACAGCGCAGAATAAAAGAGCTTTTTTCGCACAAAAAATATAATAATAAACACTTTTGAGTAGTACAAGCGCATACAAACAAATTCATTAGAGAACTTGGGCAATGAGCTCGAAATGTTTCAGAGAGCGACTTTCGATGCAATGCAATGTTTTAGTTAAAAAAAAGCCGGGTAATTAGTCAAATGTAAAGGAAAAGAAGCATTAAATGCAAGTTGGAAAAAAGAAAAGTGAAAAAATATATATGTATGTATGTGTTCAAATACATTTTGGCATTTGGCACTGGCACCATTTATTGGTGGGAACTATGCACATACATACATCTTCTGTACTGCATCTAAATGAATAAGTATGCACCTATATGCAATTAATTAACGCCAATATTTATTGCATCGAGAATGCTGTAGTAGTATAAAAGAAATAATTCTCCCTAAAAGGAACACCTTTGGCGTTAGGCAAAATAAATGAGTTGCCATATGTGTGCAAATGGTCACTATCAGTCGCTAAGTATTCTTAGAAATACATAAATAAATAGAAATTTATGCATACATACATACATATATGCACTAAAAATGTGCATGCATTAGGGAGTGCCCTTATTATATTATTAGTTTTATTATACGTTACCGAAATTTTACGAGCTCTTCTCTTCTTATTTATTCAACACTGACAGTATGATAATGGATTTTCAATAGTCTAATTTAACAATATTTTCCATTGATCTTGATGAGATATATATTGGAAAAGTAAAAAAATATATTTATTAGGGCAGTTCGCAATTAAATGCAAACGATCTATGATCATGGCATTTGAAAATTATGATGACAAAATATGTAATATCATATATAATATTATATGTAGAACTATGGTCAAACTAATCGAGTACAGTTTTGACAATTTTCTTGTTGTAAAAATTACAAAAATTCATTAATTAAAAAATCAAAAAATTTTTGTACGCAATATTTATATTATATTTAGTATGTATATATCCTATTTTTCACAAATAAAGGGGCCTACAGTTTTATGCCGCCTCCAAATGGCAGATAGTTCTTTGTGACGAGCATTTTCATGGCTGAAATACACTTGGAAGCTTGCCATTACCTACTGAAAAAACTTTATAGATATTTAGGAGTTTAAAAATTACTCACAAAATTGTTTGAATGTTGTGAGAAAACATGGAGATGCGCTGTCATAGCATTGGATTGAATGCCGCGACCGCTATTAGCAACAACTGTTTCTGTAATTTGGTGTTCCGTGTCCGCGGTTTCGAACCCGGTAGTCACGCACCAACCCATTCGGCGAATTTTCAAACTTTTTATCAAAATAAAAAAAAAAAAAAAAATTGGTACACACCTACTAAAGTTTAGTGCAATTAAATGTAAGTTCGCGGTGACTCAAAGTTCTCGTTGATTTTAGATAATTTTTTCCTTGACGGTTGCGCATTTTACCCATGGAAACAGACTTTGCTGCACTCGTTATATGGAGAAAAAAACGCAAAAGATTATTTTACTAAAATCTAATGGGCTACGGACTGCGTATCCAATTTTTGCTGAGTTCTTACAAATCTTCCAGAAAGTTCTAAATTTTGGTTTATATGATATTTGTTGTAGAATGAGCTATAATTTTATAAAAAATTTATGAAATTAAAAAAAAGTGGTCAAAACTGGTCAAAATATCGCGATTATATTATTTTGAACATAAGTGAACATTTTATTTTAGTTATTTATTTTATTTTATTTATTAAATAGAAAATAAAACTACTCTAGAATTAATGTAAACGCGCATAAAGATCAAAATAAAGATTTCGATCACTCAAAATCACTTTTTTATTTAGTAAAAAAATTATTAAAAACAAAGTTGCATCCAAAAGACAAAGCTACACGGTAAAAATCTAGCGATCGCCGCACTTTCTCTAAAACAGCGTCAGTCTTGTTATTCAATAGCGCCACCTCGTACATCGATAATATTATATTCTAAATTTAAAATAAAAGAGAAATTTCAAAATTTAAAATACAATATTTTCTAGGCAAGGCTGCCAAAATCTTTGAATATTTGTGATAATTTTGCTAAAATTCAACTGAGCGCTATTGAAAAAAAAGAAAAAAAATGGTCCCGATTACGTTCTGCTTATACGCGGAATGTCCTAATACACACACACACATATCTGCATATACATATGTCCATGTGTAAATATAAAATATTGGTATGATACATAAAAACATATGCCAATCAGAGCAATTGAATCAGCTGAAACAATGAGAGAGGTGTGTCAGGGCCATATTTGTTGTGCGTTTTCAAAATCCACGCTAATTAATTTCAAATACAGATATGACATGCAATCGGATTGCTATATGATAATGCGCCAACTGATCGACAAGACAAGAGTAATGTCATTTAGCGCACACTGTAAATTGAAACACTCCTATAATACAGAGGTTTGGTGCGGCTAGGTAAGTTTTCGGTAACAGAAAATTTTCTGGCAGCGAAGGAATTTAAAGATAGTCGCAATACAAATTTTACGAACTGCTTCACGTCGGAGATATGTTTCGGACGTATTTTACAAAGTCCCTACTTATGCATAAGGGTATTTTTTTTAATATTTTTATTTATTGTATTTTTTGCTATATTTTTATTTTTTCTTTGTTTTATTGAAGTATCCTTTATAAATAATATTTTTATTTTATTTTAGGTAAACGTTTTTTAATTACAAATTTTTTTATTTTGTATATATATTTTTTTTCTTGTTATTTATTAATTTTTTTTTGTTTTTGCTTGTTTTTTTTTTAATTTAAATTTTTTTTGTATTTTTTTTTTGCTTGTGTTTTTAATTTTATTTTTTATTATTATTATTTTTTTTTTTAATAAAAAAGCAGCCTGAAGTCACTCAAGTTTGATTTCACTTTACTTAATGTTTGATTTTTTCAATACGGTATACTTTTTAGGCAAATAACATAAACGTCATATCATTCATTACAGTTAAGTAGGTTGGCTGGCCTCGCCTTCCAGTAGGCAGGCAGCACATATTCGTCAGGATAACAAAGTAGACCAAAAGTCAATAAAATTTTTGTCGTTAATTTAAAGTATGTTTCAAAATGGAAAAAAAATTAAATGAAAATATTTTTCATATTCATAAGAAATACCTCATTAAAACAAACAAAGAAATACATGAATAATAAATAAATAAATGAATACGTGAATAAAAAAAATAAAAATATAAAAAAGAAAAACACAAAAAAAAAACAAAAAAATTTAACAAAAAAAAGGGAAACAAAATTTGTACCAGAAAAATAATATTCATAAAGAATTCCTCAATAAAACAAAAAAATAATAAATGAATAAGAAAAAATGAATAAATACATGAAACAAATAAACACGGTATATATCTATGAAATGAGACTTTGAGCTATTAGTCCATAGATGTCGCTAGGAGTATTTTTAAACCTTCCCAAATGTCTTGTTTTTTTCGTCTGTCATCTGTCAATATTCAGTTCATTGTTTGTTACGTTTCATACAACAATGCATTTTTGTCGCTCTTAAAAATGTCGAATTTCGTGCCTTCAAACCACGGTTCAAAAGGAAGTCTTTTTTGCATCGTATTGTTACGGGTGATGAAAAATAGGTGTATTTCTCCAATCCCAAGCGTAAACGATCGTATGGTCCGCCCGGCCACAAGCCAAAAACAACGGCCATACCAAATCGCTTCGGCTGCAAGGCAATGTTGTGTGTTTTCTGGGATCAGCGTGGTATGATTTGGTACGAGCTATTAAAACCAGGTGAAACAGTTGACGGTGCACGCTACCAACGACAATTGGCTGATTTGAACAGCGCTATACAATGAAACCGCCCAGAATATGCCGATCGGCGTCACAAAGTAATTTTTCTTGATGACAATGCACCGTCACATCGAACAAGAGCGACCTGGGAATTGGTGGAGACGTAGAATTGGGAACCGCTGGTGCATGCGGCTTACTCACCAGACTTGGCGCCTTCCGATTATCATTTGTTTGCATCGATGGGCCACCCATTTTCCGAGCAGCGCTTCAATTCTCACGAAGAAGCCAAAAAATGGCTCGATGATTGGTTTGCGGCCAAAGTCGGCCAATTTTTTTGGTGCGGCATCCACAAATTGCCTGAAGGATGGGAAAAATGTGTCGCTAGCGATGGCTATTATTTTGAAGATTAAATTTGTAACTATTTTTTGTTAATAAACGTTTGAAATTGAAAAATAGTCTCATTTCATAGGAGTACACCGTACATACAAAAAATAAATAAATAAAAAAAATTCTTTCAACAAAATAAAAAACACAACAAAATAAAAAAATTAATTACAATAAAAAAAAATTTTGCTAAAAAAAAGTTTATAGAAACCATGCTGAACAGATGACTCATCTTTCATGTAATAGTTTGGCATTTGTATTCGTAAGAATGGACGTGCTGCTCAGCTGAAATGTTATTGGAATAAGTCATCGTTCCGTGTCAAATGAATTCGGAGCAATGTTCGGTGAATACGGCGGACCGGGCTAGACTTTCTATCATATTTGAGCGTTTCCAGGTACGCTTTGCTGATTTTACAACAATGGTCATGTTGGCTTTATTGGACTTGAGAAACTTATTTGTATTATTAACCACAACAGCTGAAGGCTGTAAATATAATACATTGCATGACATTGAAGCCATGGCTATTTGTCCTTTAATCGAATATGAATTAATACCATATGAATTCCGAATGCTCAGGAATGCTTGTTTAACAGTTTTTTTTCAATTATTCTATTAATCGTTTCACATGCGCGAGGAATTAATTAATGCTTCAAATTATCAGGGCAGCCCATAAGTTCGTGCGTATTTTACCCATAATTTCACTTTTGTACGATTTTTCCATACAAAAAATTATTCGCGAATATAACGGAACTATTTATATTTTCTTTGATATATTGTGCATTCAACAAATTTATCAAAATTTTTTTTGTCCTAGATCTTTCTTTTTCTACAAAATCATAATAGTGCCCAAAAAATCTAAGACCCGCTCATCTCGTTGAACGTTGAGAATTTTGAGCTACTTCAAACTTTCATTTTATTACACCAAAATTCTGTGGGCTATAAAACTGCGTACCCAAATTTGTTTTTTTTTTCAAATTTTGATTAAAAAATTTTGAACCTCGGATTTATGGTCTTTGTTATAGAATTAACTAAACTTTTATATAAGAAATAAATTAGCACTAACACATAAATAAGTAAATAGTCACAATTTGTGGTGAATTTATAAGAATTTCGGCAGGTTTATATACTCGTACATTCACACAGGTAAAGCACTAAAACTACTGACGATTATTTCAACCCTCTTAGGGGCTTGTTGTGAGTGAAACATACAAATGCTAGGAATACTCTCAAATATATTGTGCCAATTTCCAGCACGATTCCTTTGGAGAGGTTACCCCGGCTTGAAGAATTCATCGCACGGCCGAATAACCAGCATTTTTTAAATTCATTTCTAAAGGGTCGCAGAGGTGACGCTATAATAATATAATTAATCATCAATATAAAGTATAATAATATGCGCCGAGAAAATTCACACTGCCGTGTGATATATAATCAGTATCATTCCGTGCGTCGATTACTTATTGAATGCGCCCTTAAAAATAGGCGCCTTCGATTCGCTACGCGTTAGTGAGTGTCGAATAGATAAAACCACTGGCATAAATAAACCTACCATTGTTTGGTAGCACTTGAAAGGAGATGCAAAAATTCCGTTTGGAAGCAATTAATTAGTGATAGTAAGACTGCGTTCATACAGGGCAACTTTTGCTGCTTGAACTCGTTACTTGTGTTACTCTGTTGGTGCCCTGTCAACCTCCTTTGTGTTCTCGTTCTCTCAATGTTGTTGTTGACTGTAGACTAAAAACCAACATTTGCAAGGTGTGTAAACACGACGCGCGACAACAAAAGAGTTTTCGCAAAGCTGAAACAACAAAATTTGCTCTGTATGAACGCGCGCTAACGAAATTCTCATAAAAGAGAGTTGGCAGCATTCGAAAGAGTGCGTTATACCAGTTTTATGAGGTATAGTCATACTCGCTGGCGGTGAATCGTGCTCGATAACTTTCTTGTAGTTTTCACATGCAAATTTCTGGTTAAATGAGTAGAGCCCAGAGATAGCGAGCAGCTAGCAGAGAAGTGGCAAATCGCAGGCGCCTATAATCATACTTGTTCGGCTCGATAATTTTGTTGTTGCCTTCCAATGCAAATTTTCTGTCCAGCGAGCACACAAGTGGTGAAACGAAGATGTGTAATATTATATTTCTTTAGTTATAAAAAAATAATCACAAATTTTCAGGAGAATCTCTATGTAAAGGGTTTTCCAATAAGAGGTGTTATTTTGATATTCAAAGAAAAATGCTATTTTTTAATATAAATGATCAGATGTTTATTTGATTATAAACAGGAAGCTGGTATGCCGTTAGTAGTGGAAAATAACATCAGCCAAATGAACACCACGATCGCGCTCACAGGATAATATCCTTGTTATGAAATTTTCGATAACCGAATTGCAAAGTGGCTGCTCTATGTCCTCGATAGCCTCACAAATTCCATCTTTGAGGTCTTGAATCGACCCTGGGCTATTGGCGTAGACCTTCTCTTTCACGTGGCTCCAAAGAAAATAGTCACAAGGCGTTAGATCACAAGATCTCGGTGGCCAATTTTGATCAAAATTTTGCAGTTCTTAAGAAAAATGTTTTAATCTAAAATAAAATTACTGAAATGTTGTTTATGTAGAAATATAGTATGAAATGTGGCTTTAAATAAGTATAAGTTAGGAATTTTACAATAAAAACTGTAACATTTCGCGAAGTGTGCCGTTTTTAAGTAAGTTGACAATTTGCCAGAGTTGAATGAGGAATTAAAAAAAAGGAAACTGAATTTATGCTTGGCAAAGTTTCATCGATTTGAATAAATTAACTGCTGACAAGATGCTTATTTGTTATATTTGTTTGCCAAACTTAAAGGAAAAATTGAAATTCACTATTTCAATATTTCATAAAACATATTCACAATTTCTATTGGTAGCTTTCTTCGCTGCGCTACGGTTGTGGAGATGTGCTAATTTTTTTGAAATTTTTTTTTTCACATATTTATTTGCAAAACATGATAAATGTAGAGGTGTGAGATATTCCACTCATACAAGCATATATTTTCGGAACATTTGTGTGTGTGTTGTATATACTTTTTCTATATTTCTACGTCTGTGTGTGACTTACCGAAATCAGAGAGGTTCACTTTTTCTAGGAACGGATCAGCGACTGGCAACTGAAAGAAAAGAGAATAATATTAAATAAATGAAACTTTTTATTATTTATTCATATATGTATGTACGTATTTATAAAGTTTTAAATTTATTGCTTATATAAATTTGAAGGTACATACGTAAGTGTGTATGCATGCATTTACGCAGTTCCAGAAGTTGCTTATGAAAGTTCATTTTTACTCTCTAATCAAATTAACAACTTTTTTTTCTTAAATATTTTAGCTTAGCTCACGGTCATTTGCTAAAAATAGTAAACAAGTAAATAGTGTGTGATTTCATTTAAAAAGCAAATTATTTTTTATTTTTTATTTAATTAAATATGCATTTTCGGGTTATAAGCATACACAATTTTCAGTTTCAGAGAAGATTGTGAAGACATAAATGACAATGAACATACGGGTAATCAAAATCAGTAACGGTTTGTGCACGTTTGATTCCGCACAAGTTAACTGAGGACCAAAAATTGCGCAGAATTCAGCATCAGAGCTCATTAAATAGGCGAGAAAAGTCAAGAACCTCGTTTACAACATTGTAACTGGCCATGAAACGTGGCGTTTCCAACATGAACCTGAAACTACGCCTCAAAGTGCCCAGAAGAGCCACAACCCAAAAATTCGCGTTTGGAGAAGTCAAAATTCAAGCCGGTGCTCATTTGTTCTAACGATTCCAAGGGAATGGTCCACAAGGAGTTCATGCCAACGAGCCAAACCGTCAATGCAATTTTCTATCTTCTTGCACCCTCTCAACGATCCACTGTTGTGACTGATTTTTGACTATAGGTAAATCGCATTTTAACCATCAATCACTCACCGTATTCGCCTGAAATGGCTCCCTATGACTTTTACCTATTCAGGCCATGAAAGGAATACGTTTTGCGTCCGTAGAGGCCATCCAAAAGGACTGTACTGACATCCTGAGGCCTCCATTCCGGTCAATGACCTAAAACACTCTTTCGAAAAGCTTTTACATCGCTCAAAACAATGTATCGAGGCCAGAGGAGCTACTTTGAATAAATAAACTCGCAGAACAAAGCTCCCGTCGTTTCTATTTTAGCTTAGTCTTGTTTATTTTGGACTTCACCTTGTAGAAATTACGTTAGTTGTTAGACGCGCGAATATGAGCAAAGGTGCATGCGCACGAGGTATTCAGCCTTAAGTTGAGCGTGCGAACATAAAATAGAATTGAAATTAAATAAAGCAAGCACAAGTTGTGTTGCATTAGTTTGTGACCTTTATTTAGCAATCCAGTGAACGAACTCAGAGCAATTATTATCAATTTTTTTCTTGTTCACTCCACTCGGGAGCATAGGGTCTCGACAAGACTCAGTTAATCTATTTGCTCTCTGACAGGGTAGGTGATTAGCCTGCCGCTACCAGTCCTAAGTAGTGGGAATGCCCACCTGTAGTTGCTTAGGAACAACGCCTTCTTACTGCTTGAAGCGCCATCTATGTTGCACATTTTTCTGCCAGAAGGATCGCACAGCTGGTTAAGGGCTTCGCTAAATTTCGTATGTCTGCGCTATTACCGCGGTCGCCCGCTTCCTCTTGCTGGCGCCACTGATGCAATGTGTAACTGTGAATTTTTCTTTGTTTTTTGCTTGTTTGTGCAGCAACAATGCAAATAATGCGCAGACTATTGTGCGGGAGTAAGGACGGAAAGGATAAGTTTTTGGAATTTAGAGGAATGGAATTGAAGGAATTTTTTTGTTTATTATAGAGAGACGTTTTCTTCGAGAAAAACTTAACAATAATTTATTAATGCTTCATATGCGCGTCCTAATACTCAAGAAGATCTGAATCTCACTGACGCTCTCGTAGTATTGGCGCGGCACCAGTATCAGTGTTCACCTTTTATTCCGCACACAGTTCATCTTCGATTGTTTTCATATGGAAGAAAAAGCCTAGCATCGTAAAAAAAAATCCAAGAAATCAACGGCATTTCATAGTCACATGAAAATTCAATAGGCTATAAAACTGCATACCCAGAAAAATTTCAAAAACTCCGACTAAACATTTGAAAAGTTTTGATGAAATTTTGCAAATTTATAAAAAATTTTGTAAAAAGCTTAAAACTTGCCTTATATTATATTTCTTGTAGTAAGAACTATATTTTTTGTTAAAAAAAATAGTGGCGTGCTTATAGTTCTATGTATATGAGAAGGCATCGCAATAACCTTTTACCGCATATGGACCCATATATGGGGTATTACAGTTTTGATTCAATTTTATTTCCAAATTAAATATTATAAAATAATTCAAACTAACTTAGTTCATCAAATATATATTTAGTAATAATAAAGCGCAAAAAAATTGTATATGATGAAATAACCTCACTTTTGTGCAAGCGAGTTTATTTTCGAAAAACGATAACAAAGCAAAACGTAAGTACTTTTGACAAAAAAAATATTTTCATGGAGTCGAGGGATAATAATTGTTGCGCCTTTCAACTGCCTTCTATACCTTACAACTAGTTTCTATTTCAAAATATAAAACTCTTTCATTATTTTCCTTTTAACCCTCCGTCTCGTCAGACTTTTTCGTCTTTTGACGTTAATTTAACATATTTCTATTAAAGCTAACGACTTGTACTTCCAGGTAGCTTACTAAAATTTAATATTCTATCGATTTATGGATCCTCGAACAGGACGATAAAAGGTCAGACCCGAGTGCCTAACCGAAGGTTTTCAAAAAGGTATCCAACGGAGGATTTGATTTAAATAAAACTATTTTCACCGCGAAACAATTTTTCTTTTTTCAATGCTTTATTAATTCATGCAGTAAAGGGTTAAAAGTGGTTAGGACAAGGGACCTTTGATGAAGTTTCTAGCCATCGGCCGATTTAACGCTCTGCGCTAACCCCTTCCTGATGCAATTCAGGTTGAAAGTTGTAAATAATAATCGCCCGAAAAAGGCATGGATATTCTCAATGAACACAACAAAGATATTGTTGGTAAGTTAAAATCTGCATTCGAGTACTTATGCTCACTTTAGAAACATAAAATTTTAGGTGACTCTTATTAACACTGGAGCTGCTACATCCTAAAATCAAAACTCGATACCCTCCTATTTATATTCGCTACACCTGCCGATATTGCGGGTTTAAGTACCACATACCTGGTGAAATTCATCACTAGGTTGAAGCGGTTAATTACGAACGTAAATCGCCACTGTTGGTAGTCATTCTCTAATCCAAAGCCTATCCTTCCTTTTCTTCCACTTGTCTGGTTCCTTCCCTCCTCCTTTTCCTCTCCCCCTGTATGGTATCGCAACGGACAATCTTTGAATTTTTGTCCAAGTGGACCCCTCACAAGGGAAACCATTCACCCTAATCTAAATCTATCTTTATAAAAAAAAAATTAGCATGACAAAAAAAAATAACAAATTTTTTTCACATTAAGTGAAAAACTTTTAAAAAATTTTTAATCTAATTAACAATAATTTTAAGTATGATTACTTAGCTAATACTCATAGCTAATAAAAACTTAAAAGCGAATATTTATAGTCACTTACACACATTTCTATACATACATACATACACCGTACCATATCTTTAGTTCCCTCAACAAAGGTGGTTCGGCTCATAATACTTTTAGAGAGCAAACAAATGAAAATAACGTCGCAAATTAATATTTACAGTAGCATACCACTATTAATAATACTCCAAATTTTCATAAGAAATTGTTTATATTTTTTTCTTAATTAATTGTTTATATTACTTTCCTTCTTTATAGTGGAATATTTAGCGAACAAAGCCAATGGATACGGCATCGAGGTTAAGAAGCTCTGAAAAACAATGTTGATTATGTACTCTTCACCTACATAGGTATGTATAGGTATAGACATACGTACATATGTCGGAGTTCAGGCGGCAAGTCTAGCCAGTACTAAAGGCCAGTATTCTCGGAATTAACATTCTTGAATTATCAATATTTGCGCAAAGAATTGCTAATTATATTTTAATATCAATTTTTGATTCTTAAGTTAATAAAGTTTTTATATCTATTTTTTTGTTGAATGATTTAGTATAAGAATATTTACATACATTTCTACACATTTACACATTTACTAGCTACTATGCCATACGGCCACATATGTATTATAGTTGAAGGTACTTTTGTAGAAATTCAGACACCACTCGGTATTTGCGATGGTAAGTCTGTTCATGAAGCACAAAAATTGTAACAATTGTTACAAATTATCAAGTTTTGGTGTTCACATATCCAAAAAACTTCCAGAGTAGGGGAAAGTGAGAGAGCAAAATGACATTTCACTTTTGAGGAAAGCAGAAATCGCCAGGTACAAATTACTATTCCACAAAACTTTGTGCCTAAATATAATATATCCAACAACATTTGTGTCTGCAACATGTTGATAGCCAACATATTTCCGCTACAACATTTTGATAATTTCGACTTACTGAACGAATTTCGATGTCACGCCTTGCACCAGGCGCTTAAGATGTCACAGTAAGTGACTCTGACATCATGCCAACTTGATTCTTGGTAATCTTTTTTGAACAAAACTGTAGCATGACTTAAGGGGTTATACGCAGTTATGACTTTCAAAAAAAATCGATTTTTTTTATTGCATTTTTGTAATGTACATATATTCAAAAGTATACGCACGAAATTTGAAGTAGATCTAAGTAATACTTTCGGAGTTATACCTAAATATGTAGAGATGCCTCGGCACGTTTTAAGGTAGGTATTGAAACTTTAAACGTGTTTTTTTCAAAACGGCATTTTTCAAGTCGGTGTACACGATATCTCGAAAACGGCTTGTTTGATCGGTCAACCGTTTTAACTCAATCTTTAAACATACATTTTCTAGTAATTAATCTGATACTTATTTTCCATTTTATAATCAATTTACGGCCAAATTTTAACGTAAAAATCGAAATCATTTCTTTTAAAAGCTGCCATTTTGTGAAAATTCACTATTTTGATTAGCCGAACGATTAATTACTAGATAATCTAATATATTAACAAAATTTGTTTGGTTTTTTGATTTCAGATAATCCAATCCTGAGTTACGATGTACACCGTAAATCGTCTTTTTTTAAAGGAGGTTCCAGAAATCGCCTGCAGCGCGCTCTATAATCAACATTTTCATAAATAAAAAATTTTGTTACGTTCTTGAAGGATGCTTTTATAACCGCCAAAAATTTTCAAATTAAAATATTCTGAAGTTTCTTCAGGATAAATCCTTGACAACCCGTCTTTTATTTGCTTCATAACTGCGTATAACCCCTTAAGGCGCCGTGTGTAAACTTTCGCCGTTATTGGTGTTTTACTTGTATGGCATGCGTACGCAGAATAATTCAATGAAAACAAAAGTAATTAACTATAAATGTAAATAGCTCGCAGATTTTACTTTCTGTTAAGACCACAAGGTGAAATGAAATGATTGCCAACCAGCCGAACTTTTCCGGATGGGGTGGTGCTTTTTATGCAACTCTGCAATTTTTACTAGCTGCGCACATCACAGAAAGTGTCGCCGTAAAAGTTTCTGGCATCAAATAAACTTATTTTCCTTTAGTGATGTTACATACGTTTTGCTGCATGCTTTCAGGCGATTTCAAGGAGAGGATCTAACTTGGAATAGAGGAAGATATTAGACAAATACCAGGTTTGGCTATACGAAACAATATTGTGAGAGCAACTTTGGCTGTTACGTCACGGAAGTTTTACCAGTAGAATTCAGCCTGATCATATCACGCAAATTCTTACGCTTTTCCAACGAATCGTTGTTTAAACCATAGATGACGTGTTGCGATAATCTCTCATTTTATGTGAGAGTGTTCCCACAAACTCGTTTGAGTGCTTGACTGTACTAACAATCCCTGGGTAAATGAACAGCAATAGCCCTAAATGATGAAAACAGTTCCTGTTTTACGTTACTGTTGCGATTTGCATATTTGGTGGAATTTATATTCAAATAAGAAGCGGGAATAGGAAGAGGCTTAAACTTAAAAGTTAGTGCAAGATTCATATTTTAAGATAATATATTACATTGTAATGAGGTTTTTTCAGCAAGAAAATATCAGAAGTAAGAAATGAATGGGTTCGATGATGCATGGGAGAAATTCGGTTTTCAACTTCCCAACTCCGAAGAAGGCGATAGTTTAATTCAAATTGGATTGTGACCTCTTTAATTTGGGATATTTTAATAAGTATAATAGATTACCAGATTTGGCCATTCACTATGGTGATAAGCAAATTGGCGAGAGTAACTTCTTGTGCCAACTCACCGGAGACTCGGCAGCAGAATTCTGCCCGCTCATTTCACACGTATTCACACCACACTCGTCATTGCTCAGACGACAACGAAGTAACATGAGTGTGGGTTGATTTTTTCCTCATATCATCAACACAATCTTAGTTTTTTCGTAAACAAAGCACTGCTATCAGGGGTCCTGTTACCTCAGTTAATCAGCTGATTCCTTTAAATTCGCTGAGAGCCGATTAACAGTCTGATCTTGGCCACACCCTTGAATTTTTTTTCTCCATGAGTGGTTGTGTTGATTTATTTGTATATCACCAACCCAATCTCAGTTTTTACCGACCTCTGTTGTAAACAAGAGAGATCCGAGTAACGGTTTGATGTTGGTCTCACCTTTGCTCTCGGTACATTGTGTTTGTAATTACTCATAAAAAATTTGCTTACCCTTAAAGCAGCTTTCGAAAATCAAACAAACAGTATAACTATAATAAACAGCATACTTAGAGAGAAGCTGGATTAAGCCAAGAAGTGCCCATAGAAATTGTAATCTGACTGGTGTAAATTGTAAATTGAAAACCATAAAATCGGTTCTGTTAATATTTTATTTAAAAAATTGTTTCTTTATAGTGTGATTCTTATCCAGGAAAGGCGCTATACGCCCACCATCACATAGAAAACACTTTAAGAGTTATTAAAAATCCAAAACCCTGCGCGCAAATAAATCCCTATAAAATGATTTAAATATCATCTAAAATACCAACCTAAGAATTTTTTAGGTTACTCTATTTCATAATCAAATATACTTATAATATCATATAATATATGTATATCATTTTGGGCCTTCCCGAACCATAACGCCGATGTGATGCCTACATAGCTATTCTTGGAAAAAACTACGAAGCTTGGCGAGAGGCTGGAGATACTCATACCAGAAAGTAAAATATGATTATACACTTTATTGCTGGATGTGTATATATATCTGTGTGTATATGCATGTGGTACACTTTTTGTTATGATTTTCCCCTCAGAGATAATTGCTTGTGTACACATGACCGGAATAAGTACACAATGAGCTGTAATAAAACGAGAAATGAATTGGGAGATATGAGACACAAACATGGGCATAGCGACAAACCTGTGAGCGGAGATACTAACGAATTAGAGACAAGTTGAATAATAAAAAATAAGCACGATTACGTTGAAGAGTAAAGTTATTTAAAAAATAAAAACCTGGGAAGAGGCAAACATCTATGCACAGTGAGTAGCGCGAAAAAACCAGTTGAGCTGCCTAAAAGGAATGCATGTACGTTTGACAAAGTGTATGCGGAAATTGGCTGGGCGGTAGACAAGACACACGTGCTATAAATATAGTTAGTAGAAGACGGATTTGTGCTGTCTATGAGGAGCGCACTGCGCGACAGCGTCAACTTACTTGCGTTGTTCCGGTAAAGTGTGGATGCAGATGCGTCTGCTTTTGCGGGTACTTCTCCGGATATTGTTGTTCATATTCGTGTTTCTGACACTGTCGCAGGTATTCTTGATATTCTCTATCAGTGAAATCACTACGACGTCGCACAAGTATACATTCGCGTACTGGTGAACGTTCGATGTTGATCGATGGGCGACTTGTAGCAATCGATTCACGTCTGTCCTTCACAAGTGGATGATGCAAATGTGCCATTTTTTGTGGATGTTGCTGTTGATGTTGTTGTTGTTGCTCAAACTGCTTTTCGCGTTCTGCTAAGACGTGTTGTTGTTGAAACAATTTCCCCTGCCCACTCTGTATGTTTGTCATAGTTTTCGGTGGGCCCGTGGCTAATCGATTATAACGCGTAGTACCCAAACTATTACCGAAACTATTGATATTTCGTACATGATCTCGACGGCTTACGTGATGATGAGAATGTCGCGCGCCGTCTGCCATATCTGCTGTATAAGTTCCGGCGTCACCGTCACTGCCCGCATCATAGTTTCCATTTCCATTGTTGTACGTATACGAGCCATTGTTAGCTGTGGTATTCGTATATTCGTCGCTGTCCAGCGTCGCCTCACCGGCTTCATCGTCTAAGAGTACGGGTAAATGATGAAATTTTTTTTTGCGATTTATTGGCGAATTGCTTAGCGAGCGACCTTTGGCGCGTTGTTGTAACGCTTCGCGGATAAGTGTTGACTTTTTTTTAGATGCTGTGCAGTAATCGGTGACAGGCAGATGATTGACACGTATCTCGGGTGGTGGTGGGCGAAGGGGTGTTTCGAAGACGGAACGGCGACGAAACATTTTTGAGAAGATCAGGCACTGGTTACACTACTTCACTATTGTTAGTTGCGAATATTATTTATTTTATGGCTTTGGCCTTGCTTTTAGTTTATTTAGCTTAAGCTTTTAACTGCTATTGTTTTGAATTTTTAGTGCTTTCTACCTTTTGTGTGTTTTTTTTTTGTGTGCTACGGGTAACAAATTGCAATTATGTTTTTACCAAGTGTAATTAATTATTGCTTTGGTATTGTTTGTTTGAACTTAATTTTTGTGTGGTATTGTTTGAACTAATCTTCAGATACACTGACGGCTCTTGTACACCTTGCATTGGAACACACATACAAACATAAAAAATACGGATAAACTGTGTTGTTTAGCTTAAATCCTGGTCTGAGGTCAATAAAGCCGATTAAAATTTAATTTATAATTAAACATTTTTTTTTGCAAATAAACAACACAAGACTACATAATTCATTTTTTGTTATTTTTTAAGGGACTAGTTTCTGAAGTATTTTTGTGCACTGAATACAGTTCAAGGGTCCAAAAGTGCATATCAGACTACAGTTTTGAGAAAATTGGGGTTAAAATCCCATAAAAACGTGTTCTTGGGTATTTTTTATCGCTCCTTTTATCAAAAACGTGTCCTGCTAGAGACTTCAACTTATACTCCAATTAAAGCTTAAATCTTACACTTACTTCAATAGTGCCATAATCAACAAAAAAAAAAAAAAAAAGTTTGATGCAGAAATGATCAAAACATCAATTTTTATGCTGTGTAAAATTCATGGCGCTATCTTTTAATACTGACATTAGCTGAAAATTATGTCATTATATTTTATTATTGCACTATTGAAGTAAAAGAACGATATGCAAGTTCCAAAAAATTAATCCTTTAAGGGTTAAGGTCAAGTGATTATTTTCGAATCATAAATTCTAGGCTAAAAGTATGAGCTAAGCTCATTAAAATTATTACTCGGCGGTTTTTGTGAGCTTCTAATTACAAATTCGATGTAAAGTTTTCAATATTCGAATTCATTAACTTTTATTTTTTGCATTATCCAAGGTGAATGTGACCAGGGACTGAAATTGCTCCGCTATTTCCCCGTTTTCATTTTTGCTGTCGCTACTGCGCGGAACTTGAACAGAGAGTAGTGCAGCAGGTAGCACAAAACGCGGGATCAACTGTTTTGCTCCGTTCCAACCTACGTTACCTTACTGCAAGTTGCTCAAAGCTATAGCCAAAAAAAATTTAAGTGCTCGCTGTAAGTCCCAATTTACACAGGGATACATTTGGAAGGAAAACATTTTGCTCGTGGGAGAAAGGCAGATGAGGAAAGGAGAGGTATTTATGTTTCCCGTGCTGGCGACACACTTTGTGCTTCTTATTCGTATTATTAAACTTGAAGAAGTAAACATCAAAAGCAACGAATGTTGCCGAAAACAATTTTGCCCCTGTGACCGCTCACTTCCAGATGTCTCAGTGTGAAAATCGGGTTTGAGAAACTTGGAATCGAGCGGAGCGCTATTATTAATGTGTACTCCAGCTACCGCTTCGGCTCTCGCTTCTGTTGCTCTGCTACTACTCAGCTGCTTTTTGAGTACTGTTCGTTTTCTTTTTGTTAGATGCACCTTTTATGCGTTTGTGCAGTGCTATAATAACCAATACAGTGGGTTTTTCTAAACGAAGCGATGCTATTCCTAACTTTCACTTCATTTACTTTCGTAATTGTCACTATTTTCAAGACTGACATTGCCGGCTAGCCGAAGTCAGCTCTTCTTATTTTCATTTTAGACGATCAATAAATTTTTATAACATTTGAATATTTTGGGCCGAGAGTTTATAACTAGTTTTTGACATAGAGAGATAGAGAAAAATATGTGGCAAAACTTTCCATTACTACCACGGTGAAATACCAAAATTAAGAAAAACATGTTTTTAATAGTGGCCGCCCCTCGGCGGGCAATGGCAAACCTCAGAGTGTATTTCTGCCATGAAAAAGCTCCTCATAAAAATATGTGCCGTTCGGAGTCGGCTTGTAACTGTAGGCCCCTCCATTTGTGGAACAACATCAAGACGCACACCACAAATAGGAGGAGGAGCTCAGTCAAACGCCCAAAAAGAGCGTACGCGCCAATTATATATACATATAATAGGGCCTTTTTTCAAGCTTATGCAAATAAGAAGTATTTTTAACGTTAAATATTTCTATTAATTCTTAATTGCAATTTATGAAAAGTACTATAAATCAAAAGGCTGATATAGTGACTACATTTGCGTGTTATAATTTTTAAATTCGGTCCGCGCACTTAGACATTATGACGTTATGAAATCGTCAACGTTTATGTGAAATTCAACATTTTTTGTTAATGGAAATGCACTCTAATGTTAGATATATTTTTTTAAGTACAATTGCACAAGTCATTTTCAATTTTTATGTGCTTAGATCTTTTATGGGTTTATTATTATTCACTGCGCATTTACACTTCACTTTTTATAGTTGCCACCAACTTTATCCACTTTCCGCTTGATAATTAAAAACAAAATATTTTATTTTATTTAACACTTAATCTGTTTCCTTGCTTTCAACTTCTTTCTCACTTCCTTTTCTACACTTTTAGTGTATTGTAATGGAAGGGCAAAAACGCCAAATCAGGTATGTAAATCAACAATCGATGGTCGGCTTTTCGCTTCCTTACTTAACATGCGCTCACGACAGAAAAACTCAACCTAACGTTTGCAATCATCACTGGAAACTATTTGACTGTGGTAACTCGCTGCAATAGCGACCCAACAAACCAGCAGTCGTTTATTTTTCTAACAGCAGCAATATTCGTACTTTTGTAAGTGCTGCGGGAAACCTCACTTATCAAGCAAATACAAAAATTTAACGATCCAGCGAGTAAACAAAACCCAACAAATCGGCAAATGATCGAAGTGGTGGAATGTTCCAGCGACTCACCAGCGACTTCCAGTGAGTAAGCGATCTACAAAACAAACAACGAACCAGTAGGGAAGGAGAGCATGAGCCAAGCAACAGCTGGAAATATAAATACAAATAATAAAATCAACCGCTCGGGCAAACAGCTGGGTGATGGCCAACCACCAACCGTAGGGTAAAATAAGAGAAAAACGCAACTACCTACAACTACAATTGCATTGTGAAACGAAATCAACCATTGCAACATCAAATATAAACAATTCAATATGGCAACGAACTAGCTAACACGTTAATATCACTTTAGCAAAGCGATTAAGACAGTTGGAAAGCGAATAAGTGAAAAAACAAATTTAATTAAAGAAGACGATGAAATACCAACTGACCGAGTTTCAGCCAATTTAATGCATAGAGGCAGTTAGTAAGAGTTAAGAAGGAGGAGAGGCACGTGGTTTTTAATCATATCCCCATACATGTATATACATACATAAGTACATACATATGCACAAGAAGATATGAATTGCGTGTGTTGCAACACTTAATCGGGGGGAAAATATTTTTATTGCACGCAAAAATTTAAAAGGGTAAACAATGAACAGCAAAGTTGGCTGGAATGGACGCATACTTTAAACAATTTTATTAACTGTAATGAATTAAGAAGGCACTCGTACTCGCTCACCTACAATGAGAGCACTTCAACGATTTATACCACCGATCTGAGTAAAAATGAAGGCCAACAACAGCATTGCCATGACGAACTGCGTGTATGTAGAACCTATGCAAATGGACGAGTAAGAAACAAGAAACGCAAATAAAAGGTAAATATGTATGTATGTATGTGAGTGAGTGGTGTGGTATGGTATGACGTGTTTCTTGGTGATGACTCAAGAGTGACATAGACAAATTTTGAGACAAGTGAAATACTAAAGTATTAACATATGGTGTGTATGTATGCACATACACATACTTGCATATATTAAAGTATGGTTCTTTTTCCAGTGCTTGTTTTTGCTCGTTGCTATGTTAGGAAATCTTCTCAGTCATACTCACGTAGCACAATATGTATGTATGTATGTATGTATACATACATATGTATTCTCTTGACATCTGCCCCCTGTCAATTGCTTCTTGCAAATAGGTATAAAATAGTATACTTTCAAGCAAAAAACAATATAAATAAACATAAAATACTTGAATCTAAATTAGATTAGTGGGATTATGAAGTGTTTTGCAGGCAATTATTTGAGTTAAACTGATAAGAAGTTGAGTAAAAGTATGGAGATGTTAGAGAATAATGTCACTGTCGTTTTTCTTTTTTATATGCTTTCTTTAAACCAAATAGTTACTCTTTTCATTTTATCAATTATTGAGCTAATTTTGACTTAACGCATTCAAGGCTCTCCAATAATTATTAAACAAAGAAAAAAATCGAATTACTTTCTTCTCTATGCACGTACAAGCACATTTTAAAGAAGTTTGCCTTTGTCGGCCTTAAGCTCTACAACTCTTTTGTTATTGTTGTAATACGAGTAATATGAAACATTCGCAAACAAATTTTGGAAAAGCCTGCTTAAATGACAGTTTTTGGCGACACACTATGTCTAAAAGATCAAGAAGAAGGAATTGGCTTTATCTGGTATATCTAATTAGATATAAACCTCTTTTTTAAACCCTTCGGTTGGGCACCCGGATCTGACCATTTCATTTCTTTTGGAATGCAGTATTTGTTGGATTATGTGGAGTCAACTAATGCAAAGTTATATATTTGCAAGGAAGTTGAAGGGGCTCAGAAAAAGTGAAATGAGACGAAATCTGTTGACGACTTTATCGAACACATTGGTCCTTGCATACATCGAAAATCGTATGAATAATCCAGTCGTTATTTCTCAATTCACTACTCGTTTGGCTATGGAATCATTTTTAAACAAACCAATGGGAATATTGTAGTTAACCAACTAAGCGGAGCTAACAGCGAAGAGAGATTGCCATCTTTGCCAACAAGGAGGCGAAAAACTTTGTCGAAAAACTCGTCTCTATTCTATTGTATGCAAGAATCCAGTATGTTAACAGCACTCAAAAATCTCTTATACATTAATCCATACATTTTAGGAAGCTACCTGGAAACTCAAGCTTCCTTATTATTTATTTATTTTATTTATATATAATTGGCGCGTACACCATTCTTGGGTGTTTGGCCGAGCTCCTCCTCCTATTTGTGGTGTGCGTCTTGATGTTGTTCTACAAATGGAGGGACCTACAGTTTTAAGCCGACTCCGAACGGCATATATTTTTTATGAGGAGCTTTTTCATGGCAGAAATACACTCGGAGGTTTGCCATTGATTGCCGAGGGGCGAACGCTATTAGAAAAATCTTTTTCTTAATTTTGGTGTTTCACCGAGATTCGAACCGGCGTTCTCTCTGTAAATTCCGAATGGTAGTCATGCACCAACCCATTCGGTTACAGCGGCCGTATAATAGAAATATGTTAAATTCACGTCCAAAGTTGAAAAATGTCTGGCCAGATCGGGGTGCCCAACGGAGGAATAACGAGCATAAGAAGCACCTTGACACATCTACCATTAATTTACAACATAAATAATCAGTAATTATTTTTAATATTCAATTTGCATATTTTACACCTCTCGCATTTTGTGGAAAACGCTTCGTTATAAATTCTTATATTGAAATGTATAAATTAAAAAAATATAGTAAAATATAAAATAATAAATTTGAGAATGTCCATTGTAGCCACGCTAGTACTCGTTTTTAGCTCTATCGGCTATTGCGGCTGTGCTAAGTTAGAATTTATTTAGTGTTCTTCCATGGCTTTTACAAATTTAATTACAATTTAATTATAAATAAACCTTCGTAAACAATTTACCCACTAGAATGTGCTCGGATGAGGATAATAAAAAAGTGCATTTTAATGCAGGCAGAAGGAGTTTTCTTGACGGATATTACCTTTCACGCTCCTGAGAAGATGATTATTTGTGGCGCACGTTTTCCGATTTAATTGTAGTTTTATAGCTCTTAAAATTTAACAATACAATTTTTTTTTAATTTTTTCACAAGTTTTGTATTAAAAAAGTTCTCTCATTGAAAATATTTGATTCTACAAAATTTAAAATAACGATCTGCTCAAAATATGCCTGTATTAGAGCATCTTTCTTTTAGTTAACAGTACTTCTATGAGAGTGTGCAGTTTGGAGTAAAACTTGAAAACTACTTCGTACTGTACTGGGAGAACACATTCAGCCAAACTGCTTACCTGAAGATTTAATTTTCTAATTAGCATCAAAGTATGTGTGTATGAATATATGCATGTATGTATGTACATACGTATATTAAATTTCTTCTTTAGTCTTTATTTACTCTAGAATAACTCTAATTAGTGTTTTTATGTAAGATATTTTATATGCAAATACATTTATACACATATACATGCATGTATGTACTTAACACACTCGGTTAATGTACACGGTTACAGAAAATACATATGCACATATATCTCTATAATTTCATTTAAAAAATTCGCTTTCGCACTTTAAACTATAACTTTTGCTTTAATTTAATTGTTGATAAATTCAAATTGATTTATTTTGATTATTTTTAAGTTACATGTTTTGTTTGCGTCATAACTACACTATCAAATGAGTAAATAAATAAATTCAATTCATGTCGATATCGAATAAGAAAAACAAAAAAATAAAAACAGAAAAAAAAACATCGAGGTGCGACAGCAAGTGGTCTCGTAGGTGTGGGAAACATGATGTTGAAGTTTTTGTAATCTACAACCTTGTGGAAAAAATATATCTTGAAACGAATATTTGTTTATTCAGAATGTCTCTTTGTAAGTTTTTGTAGATAATATTTAACTTTATTTATTAAATTAATGAACGAAAATAATAAAGAAAAATATATTATCAAAGCCAAATCAGCGCGCAACTCAGTAAGAAGAAACTACGCTGGATATTTGAAAAAGGTTAAATAAATAGAGATTTCGCTACAGAAATTTGTGGATATTTAAAAAAAAAACATACACACGGCGTTTAAAAACCATTCAAAAGGCACACACATTTTAACACTTTTATGGTTATGAAGCTCAAGCGAACTGCGAAACAAGCGCAGCAGCGCAGTCAACGTTTCAACGTAGCGGCTTCGCTCTCACCTACTCTCACCTGTTTACATTATATATACATACATACTTACATGCAAGTAGAATAGAAACAAGATTGCGCCCATCGGAAAGTCCGTGACATCACATTGGTGCAGTTACATAAGAGAGATGAGCAAAGGCAAACAAGAATGCAAGAAGACGAAATTACACAAACAACTCACGAATAAATTGCACAAGTGCGAGTCCAACACACAGTGATCTTGTCAAATTCACTGAGAGCAAAGAAGCGGTTCCACAACCGGCACCACCTTATTACTGTCTGTATCGTGACTTACATACACATTGTAACTTGCTCTGCTAAGCTAAGAAAAATAAAGCGGGATTTTCATGCATATACATTTGTTATTTAATATTTATTGCTATTGCACTTTGCTCGTCCTTCGCCCTTAACTTGGGCGCCAGCAGGCCTCTTTCCTTTTCCTTTTTATAATTTTATTCATTAGATTTTTCATTGCCAATTAGACAGTTCGGGCTAACAGTCATTTCTTAATAAATAAATTATGTAAATATTGAATGAATTCGGCATATTTACTTTTGCAATATAATCCCCCGAAAAGGCTCGGGGGCTACACAAACAAATTTAGCATTATTTCTTTACTTCTTTCTCCCCAATAATTACGGCCATATCACCCATCCTGCCTGAAATGATAAGACATTGAAAATATACCCTAACACACATTAAAAGAGCGGAAATTACTGCTCTTTTTAGTGGGGAAGTTATCTGGGAAAATTTTATTTTCTCCGATTTATTCGTAAATGGCAACACTAAAGCAGTATAAACAAGTAGTAGTAGTGTGCATACATACATAGTTCCGAAGAAACAAAAATTCAGAATAATAGGTCATCTCAAACAAAAACAAATACAGCAGAACACTGATAATTTCTAACAACACAGGCCATTGAGTAAGACTCAAAAAACAATTTTCTTCATCAGAAATTTCAGTGTATTTTCTTGTGAAATAGTTGCCTAGCATATATGTACAGCTGTGTTCACAATTATAGCAACGCGACATATTTCAAGATTTTAACTATTTATTTAGTTTTTACATTTTATTTTTATTTTTACTTTAACTTTTTATTTTTTTATAAACATATGTACTCAGACTACAATAAAAATCTTGTAAATGAAACGTTCAAACTTTGTGCGAAATATTAAAAAATTCAATGAACTTTCATTCAAACTTCAAATTTTTTAATCAGAATTAAAAAAAAAAAATCAATATAGTACAAGGTTTTAACGATTTACTTAATTTTTTGATGCAGACTATAGTAGCAATGATATAAATGTTTCAATAAATCTTCCAGCTTTTTGCAAAATTTAACGAATTTTCATTGAAATTTCAAATTTCTAGTCAGCATTTAAAAAAAAATTTCGACATATGTATCTCAAGGTTTTAACGATTGACTTATTTTTATTTAATTTTATATTTCAGCCTACAATAAAAATCTTTAAATGTTTTAATAAAGTTTCAAACTTTGTACAAAATTTAAAAAAATTCATCAAATTTTATTGAATTTTAAAATTGTTTAATCAGAATTTAAAAAAAATTCAAGTATGCAGTATTATTGCTTATTAAATTTTGGTATAAAGTGCACGTTTGTTGATTTGTGACAATTTTTTTTGTTGTTTGTTGCTTGGTTTCTCTATATAAAAAAAAATTGAAGTAAAAAAAAATTTTTTTGAATAAATTTTGCGCCAAAATTGAATGGACATACCCAAGATTTTAATTTAAATTAATTTCATTTACACCATTTCTTATTGATACCTAGTGAAATTCATTAGTATTTGCATATAAAATGCTTCCAATTGAGCGCTGAAACTACCATTCGCAATTTGCAAATCAATTACAAAGCTTCTCGCCACCCTGTTCTATGGTGAAGCTCGCAAAGTCAATTTTTGGCAAAAGTCTAAGTTTAGCAAAGAAGCTCGTTAGCTTTTTGCAAAATAAAGCTTGCAAATGATTCCAAGCAGAAGCAAATAATTGTTAATTATGTATGTTTGTACAAATGTGTGTATTGATGTGAACGTAAAGAAAAAGCCGTTAAGAAAAATCGCATAAAACCGCATGTGTATGAGTGAGAAAATATTTTTAAAACGCCGAAGCATGCTCGCATGAGCAGCAGTAGTACGAGCAGTAGCAGGGGTTAGCGAGACTTTTCCTTTCGCCGTATTGTGCTTTTGACTCTTGCTTAGTTTTTACTTTTCTTGTGCGTAGAAGAACAAATGACCTTGGATGTGGGTGTTTTTCGGGTATTACATACGCGAATCTACGCAGTGAAATTATTACATATTTGCATTCAACTAAGTAGACGTTAAGTAGGTTGTACATATTTAAACGTTTTTCAGGCAGTAGAATTATACGATTTGTTTTCTATATTTTTATTGCTTTTTAATGTAAATCTAGATTAGATTTAATGCTCTTAAAAACATAATTATTTACTACGACAGACATCCGTATTTACATTGTGTACATACATATACATTTAGTTTTGCAAGAGACGTCGGTAAGCCACATTTAAGCACCCATAAAGTTAAGTACATACATAGTTCTGGAGGAACACGAAAATCCCACATTCCACAAACAAAAAAGAAATGTTTTAAAAGCGTTAATTTACATAAAAAACACACACACACTCAAGATGATCTAGGCTTTGCATTGAAGTAATGTGTACGCGTCACTCGAAGCGTTCTCTTACGCACCAGATGATGAGAAGCAGGGGTGATAGCTATTTAGGGTGTTTGCTATTTAACTAAGGAGAAAATGAATTTCGAGGGGAACATACATATACCTACAATCTCCATATCAAGAGGGAGGCGAGTAGTAGTGCCCTCTCTCGCTAATTTGTTTGCTTTACAATTTCCTGTTATGTCATTATGCCCTGGCTCCCATATCAAATGGATGCGGTAATCTCGTTAAGATACGCTTGCAGACCAAGAGATTTTAATCGCCGCTTGGCTATCGGAGTAAATTTAGATTTCTCGAACGGTAGTAACATGTTTGCCTAACCAGACACCTACCTCATTAATGGCTGGAATTCCAGCCTGAGACACGCTACATTGATTACATACGAAGACAAGCCGAAACGCTTACTTTTGGCTTTTTACAGTAGACACTAAAGCTAACTTTATCCTCAAACTTTGAGCCATCAGTAAAGAACCGTAGACCGTTCTTCCGACCAGATACATATATTGTCAACCCACCGTTCCCACGACAGCCGGTTCTACGTTACCGGAATGACCCGGATTTATATCCGGCCAAGAACTGTCACTCCAACAGCATTCCCTATACCTGTATGGGGAATGTTTATGCTGTTACAACAACAACATTGTCAACCCACTAACATCTAGCTTGAGTTCTAGTACTAAATAATCTGTTTAAATATGGTTCATTCAAACAATAGCCAAACAATAGTTTAGGTTCGGCTATCCGAAGTAAAATTGTGAGAGTAACTTCGGCTGCCACATCACATTATTTTCTCGGTAGATGGCTGCAGTGGTCCATATCTCGTAAAGTATCGATCAAACAACTTAACTACAGTTAACAACAATATTGAGAAGAGCAGCTTGGTGCTCTCAATAACTTTGTTGTTGCTTTCACATGCAAATTTTACGTCAAGCGAGCAGAGAAGTGGCGTATTGAGGACCCCTTTTATTTAACTGCTTGATAACTCACTACAACTTACATAAAATCAGTTCTGAGGCATTTTTCTATACTACCTTTTAACACATAAGGTATAACACAGAAGAAAAAATTTAAACTGAATCTTAAAACATAGTTGCTATATTGCTCTTGGCACTTACCCCTCTGGAATCACGGAATAATATGGCGGCATGATGTGGATCCAAAGTGCCATCACCACGTAAGCCTCGACTAGCTGCACCCAAAGAAGCACGTCGTTTCTCCAAATCGGCTGAGGCGCGTCGCATATGAGCACCTAATTGAAGGAAAATTTTGGAAAAAGTTAATTTTTATGCTAATTTGCGAGTGATACGGTAAATATTTTACAAAAAGTAAAAAGTAAAATTACGACAAGTAACAGCGTGGCATAAAAAAGTAGTAAAAGTGGAATCGTTAAATACGTAGTACGCTATAAAAAGTAGATAAATAACGTAGATTTTAGTATGAATGACAAAAACGTGATCCACAACCATAAAATACGTATGTAAATTAATATTCAGTTGTTTGGCGCCTGGTTTGCTGAAAGCCTTTTCCATACTTCACCTTTCTGCTTACTCTACACAACCATTCTTACCCAATTTCTTCCCTATTGATTTACCTTCTTTCACGATTCTCTCGTAGATTTTGTATGTCGCGCCACAATCCTCCAATATCCGATTCGGTCGACTCAGCGTGTTCACATCCAAACTCTTCGAACGCGAACGGAAATTCTCTTGTGGATCATTTTGTGGCGAAGTGCAAACACTGTTCGTGTCGTGTGATTTGCGTGGCCAAATGTGCACCTTCTTGGAAAACTGCTTCAACATTTCCTGTATTGAATGATGATGGTGATGATGATGGTGCTGATGTTCCTTTGACTTCTTATGCTCACGCGGCAACGAATTATCACTATCCTCATTTGTGCTCAAACTTTTTGCAAAACTGCTATTATCGAAACGATGTTTGTGTGACGCACCACTACCACCACTATTGTCCAACGAGTGACGCGTTGGTGATGTATAATCGTCCAGCGACGTGTAAGCAGCGCCAACTCTATGGAAGATCGAATTGATGGTCGGGCGTTCAGGTGTACGTGCACTGCTCGCACCCGTATGCGTAAAGTACTGATGATCGGCTTGCGATTCATAGATGTCATCGAGATCATGTGGGAAGTAACCACCCTGTGTGGCATAGACTGGCGGCGAGCCGTTGTAGTCATTCGGATAACGTCGTAGGCTCTACAAAATAGTTTTGGTTGTAAGTTTGAGAGTTGAATTATTAGCAAACTTTGAAAAGTATTTATTAGCAATTTTCTTACTGCATAAACGGCTGGACTATGAGATCGATCGAAATAGTTACGTTTGGAGCAGGTGCGCTTGAAACTATTGTTGTAACTGTCGTAGGAACTGCGTGTCATATTGCTGGCATTCGATGGCGAGTTGCGGTAGTGATTGTTGAGCGATTTATTGCCCTCGGGTACTGGTTGAGGACTGGAGGACTGTACTAATTTATCGATTACCTTTTCTGGAATAGGTATGTAGAGTTTTTATTAAAACAAATATCGTGAATCGTGTTTGGCGGAGGGAGAGAGAACGCTGCAAAAACCTAGCAGTATATTGGCTGTAAGTAAAAATCACATCAGCTCGAGTTTACAAGTAAAAATTTTCCAATTCGATGTGTAAAATATGGAATTTGTGCATTAAGGAACTTAGAAACTCGATGGGTCGAGACTCAGCACATTTTTCAAGTGACCATGTGCTCCAAAGGCAGCCGTAGCAAGGATAGCATTTTTCTGATCCAATAAAATTGTATTTGTAAATATTTATTCATTTTGTTCCTCAAGTATATTGTATAGATATATTTTTATTGAGTTGGAAGAACTCAGTACTGGGGAAATCCGGGATCTTTCGAAGTTTTTGAAAACTTCACACTGGTTGGTTTTAGGGGAGGTAAGGACAAGTTCCCCACGCATCATCACAATGCGCTAAGAGCCTAAGCCTGTTCCAAAGTGGAAAACCACTACAACCTTGACTTAATGATAAATAACCTATGTAGAATCGATTAGGTTTCGAAAGCCAATTTTTATTGGAATAAACCTACGTCTTCCAGTCTGTACTCAAAACTCTATTTTTAAATTAAGTAATTTAACTGCTTCAATGATATGTACCGTTAATTAAGTCGGAAAACCACTTACTCCCCGATGGGAAGTGAATTACATATGAATTTTTTCGAGTTTTTCGTTGACAAACCGATACTGTCTCATGATACTTGAGAGTCAAATACTCTCAACCCCTTTAATTTACAACATAGCTGTTAGTTATTTCCCCAATTCTCTCTCATAGCTCATCTAAAATTACATATCGACCGAATTATTCCTAAAACTTGTCTTTACTCTGCGTGGTTTTGTATTCTCTCATTCTTGAATAAAGCTCACGTAATTTTGCAGCGATTTAGGTAGTTCTCAATCCCCCTCCATTTGAATTTAACTATTTCACTTACCTTGCGACCAATTCGGTGATTTGGAGTTGGTCGACGAACCTGAACTGCTACCCGAGTCAACGCTATGCAAACGATCGGCTATGTCATTGTTACTGCACGAATCATTGCTATCGTAGCTGATGCTGTCACGTGGGTAACTGTGACGTGCGCCAAAAGGTGAATGGTTGTTATGGTGATTATGATGGGTCGAACAAGCGCTGTCTGCGCTCAACTGCTTTTCGACAGCATGCTGCCGATATAAGTGGGTTATACCGTGCATGTTTATTTCTTTTATATACGAGTATATATGTTGAATTAAATATTTAATATTTGTAAATAGTTAGACTATTTTTTGTTTTCAATTTTAAGTTAAAGATCACACTTTCCAATTGATCGAATATCATACGTAGTATGTATATTAAATTAATTGAAATTTCACAGCAAAAAATATATCATATAACACTATGTAGTGGAGTGAAAAAATTGAGTAAAGTAACTAAAATACTTATTTTTTTTAGCATGCGAATACGGAGCGAAAATATTATATCATAAAATCACAAATTGCAATCACGTTCCAGATGAATTTTAGTTTTGGTTATTTTGAAGTTTTTGTTTGTTTGTATTTGTTGCTTAAAGTCACATGTTGTTGTTATTCTATTGCAGTTAAATTTTTCTCACACAATTTGAAACACGTTTTTCACTACTTTGAATCACTTGCTGACAAGTTGCCGGCCAATGTCGGTCACCTTGTAGCTTACTTTTATAATTTTGCGACTGATGTTATTGTTTTTAAAATAAACAAAAAATATTCTGTTATGCTTTTGTATAAAGAAATGTTCATTAACTGTTGCAATAAATCCAATTGTTTTTGTTGCTGCTCTTTTAACTTGAGTCGTGAACGTTGCCTTGTCAGCCACCCACTCGTTTAATTATCACAAATAACAATGAACTGAAAAAAGTAGCCGAGAAAGCCGGCATCCGATTGCAGAAGCATAATACACAAACAAAACCGGCTGGTGTGATAATGTTGTAGAGTCTTTATACCCCACCTACTAGTGCTTGGTGCAGCGCTTACTCTCTCACTTCTCAATTACTTTGTTGCACTCACTTGCTCACTTCCGTCGTTTGTATAGGTTTGCATAGCAGCAGCGGTTCACAAATGTAAAGTTGACTTCGCGTAGGCACTACTTTGTTGTCGTGTAATAGGTATAATGCACACTTGCACAATTTTGTTGCTGTTCTCGGCGACGCTCGTTTTATTGCATTTGTTACACTACTTGAAGTGAATGCGAGCAGAGTTACTCCTGTTGCCAATGCTGCAGTCGACGTAAACGTCGACGCTGCTGGCTTTGCTATTGCTTCTCTCGTTGCGTTGCTTCTGTAATACGTTTACTATGTATACAATACAATAACAGCAACGACAACAATGTTTATTCAATTCCAACTCCCACTTTTTTGCGGCTACTATTTTGCCAATGCAGTTGGTCGATATAGTACTCTGCCGTTTGATTGTTCTTGTTATTGTTGCTGTTGTTACAAATACTTCAACTATGATTGGTGTTTTTATTGTTGCATGCCTAGTTGTACTTGTTGCAGTTGTCAAAGTGACAGTTGAACGACCTGTAAGTAAGTCAAAGTTGTAGACAACATAAAATTGTTTATGAATGTTCGTTTTGTGCGAACGCATAAACTCTCCCTCTCTCTCTCTTTGACTGTGTTTCGTGTCTGTTAGCAGATAGAAAAACAATTTCTCTAATTTTTCGTGTAATGCTTTTGATGCGATTCCACGGCGTGAATTGACGGTGAAAATAATTAAACTAAAGTGAAATAAGATTGCATTAAACATAAGTACATATAAACAAATAAGTAAATTCATAGGCCATATGAAATTGTAAACTGATTAATTATAAATAGTATTTCTTACGTACTCGCATATATTCATAAATATTTATATAAATGTGTAAAATAACTTAAAAAAAACTCCATAAGCTATCATTGCGTATTGCTCTTTACTTGGCAACAAAAAAATAGTCAGTGGTTCTTAATATAGCAGTACCGGTAATTAAGAGACTGTGCCATTTCTCAGTTGTAAGTTCGTACCTAAAAACAAATGTGCAAATTCATGAGGTTATTTGCATAGTGTTAATAAACGAGAGTCAATCAAGTGTGCAATATGTATGTCATTTTGTGGCAAATAAAATGAGCAACTGTATGCACACATATACATATAGGTTTATATACATACATACGCACATACAAGGCGGCACCGCAATAATAGAATAGGCCGAGATAAAAGTTAAAAACCAAAAATATTAGCTCATTGAGAAGATAATTTTAACAGTAATTATTGCTAGCAAACATACTAGACATTACAAAGGCTATTCAAGTGACGTCTCATCGATTAAATGACAGCTTGCCAACTGATAGCTTATTAAGTGCGTTGCAAAACGGCTGAGAATACGCTAAAGTTAGAGAATGAGCGAATATCGATTTTTGAGGTCGAACCAAACTTTGGTCAATTTCAGCCGAAGCCGAACCGAAATTGAACCGAACATTTTAAAGATTCCAAGTAATAAACAGGCGAAGATTTTTGAAACATCTAAAAGTTTTATTAATAAAAACGCGAAAAGAGGTACGTAAGTCTCAATCACATTAGTTTTAGCTCTTAATATATTTATAATAACGTTTGTAAAAACAACAAACAAAATTTAATACTCATTGGTAGTTAAATAATTTTATATTGGACTGTAAAAACAATAGACATTATCGGCATTCTCACCTTGCTAGCAGCACCATGCACCGTCATAGAGCGGACTTACAGCAATAAACAGTTGTCCACTAGCCACACTCGATGGAGAAGCAGATGATGTTTCAAAACGATTTAAAAAAGAAATTTAGATTTTGATGTCCGTATTAAAAAAAATGAGAAAAATCAAGAGTTGATAAGCCTTTTGAACAAAAAATTATAAGAAATGTTCGGTCAAAGTTTGTCTCTTCTATGGCCGAAACCGAACCGAAACTGAACAGAAATTTTGTTTTGATGTTCGGTCGTTCTCTAATTATTATTATGAAACCACTTTGTTGCGGTAATCGTTAAAAATTTTGTTAGTTTTTGCCTCATTGAGCGTTGATAGATTTATTGCTCTAAGTGCCAAAACGGAATATTAGCAATTGACTTGCAGTAAAGAAAGTTCACTATACTATATGAATCTTTCAAATTAATTTAAATTAACCTGCCACAATGTATTTTGAAGCAAATTGACTTAAATAAAGATAGTCATGTTTGAAAAAAATAAATAAAAATAAATGAATTAGTACCATTAACCAAATTATTATATTATGCATAATATAAAACACTTCGAAGTATATTGGACAAAAATTTTATTTTTATTTTATTTTATAAAGGTTTACATAACAATAAAATTATTATACAAACTGAAAGTAGTGCAGCGATAGCATTGGACAAAAATTAAAAACCATCAGAATACATTTAAATGCTATAGAAGGATTGAGGATCTATATACCTCACTACAGCAAAAAAGTTGTTTGCTTGCATCAACTGGAAGAGGTGCGCCTAACAGGATGGTAGTATGTATGTTTAATTTGATTTTGTTTCATCCAGTTTTATTTTATTTCATCGGATTTTCTTAATTTAATTAACTTTATATATTTTGGCTCTTTATTTTATTTTGAATTTGTGTACGTATTTTATTATTTTATTTTTATTCTATTCTATTTTATTTGATTTAATTTAATTTAATTTATTTTTTATTTAATTCCATTTGCTTTTTGTATTCAATTTTATTTTTTATTTAATTGAATTTCATTTAATAATTAATTTAATTTTAATATTTTTTAATTTAATATAATTTTGTATATAATTTTCTTTCATTTAAGTTTATTAAATTATTTATTTTATTTTAGTTTTATTTTTATTTAATTTTATTTGTTTTTCAACTTTATTTTTTAAATTTAAGTTTATTTATTTATTATATTCAACATAATTTTTTGAGTATTTTATTTTATTTTTATTATAGGTACTTCTTTTATAATTTAATTTGATTTAATTCTGTTAAAATAAATTCTTTAAATTTAATTTAATTTATTATTATACTTAAATATATTCTTAATGTATTTTATTTTATTTTCTAATATAGTTTTTGTTATATTTGTAGGTATTTTTTTTTGCTGTAATTTGTATTATTATTTTATTTTTATTTAGTTTATATGGGTTTACTGATTTATATGCATTCAAGCATTTTTTATTTGTTTTTTATATTTAACTTCATATTTTGTATTTGTACTTAATTTTAATTGATGTGTTTTATTTCAATTTTTATTTAATTCAGTTTAATTTAATTTTGTTCAATTTAACTTAATTTATAAATTTTTTAATGGTATATTAAATTTATTTAATTTTACTTTTTAAAAATATTAATTTTATTTGTTTTTAAGTTTAACTTTAGTCCTTATATATTTTAGTTAATTTTTTAATTAATTTTTTATTATATTTTTTATATTTACATTTTTATTTGTGTTTTCAATTATTTTAATTAAATTCTGTTCTATTTAATTTTAATTTTAAATTTAATTTAATTTTATTTGTGTTTTATATTTAGTTTCACATTTTAGATTTGTACTTTAGTTTACTTTATGTATTTTATTTTAATTTTTATTCAATTTAATTTCATTTTATGTATTTTTTACTTGTATATTATTTTTATTTAATTTTATGGAAATGTAAATTATTATTTATTTTTAAAACATGTTTTATCAATTTTATTTTTTTATTTTTTATTTTATTTAATTTTTATTTTATAATTTCTATTGCGGTATGTTTCTTTATATTTAAATTTTTCATTTGTATTTTAAATTCTATTTAATTTTAAATTTATATTACTTTTATTTAATTTAGTCATTTTAATTTCATTTCATGCATTTGTTATCTATTTTCTTTTATTTTTTTAATTTGTTTTATTTTTTTCTTATCTTTTTTATTTTATTTTCAATTAATTTATGTTTCAATTTTACTTTTTATACAATTTAATATGGTTCAATTTATTTATAATCTATACGCATTTTTTATTTAATTTTATTTGTTTTTGTATTTAGCCTTTATTTTATTTTTTTAATTTAGTTTAATTTAATTTTGTACAATTTAATTTTATTTGATGAATTATTTATTTGTATTTAATTTTTATTTTTAATTTTATTTGATTCAATTTAATCTTATTTGTTTTGTTGCATATTTTTATATTAGTTAGATTTTTTATTTTTCTTTAAATAAATTTTTGTATTTAATTTATTGTTTGTTCCATTTAATTTTATTTGTTTTTTAAATTTAACTTTATTTTTTATGTATTTTATTTTATTTTTTATTTTACTTCTTATATAATTTATTTGAAAAATACATATTTTATTTTATTTTATTTTTAAGTATATTTTTTCTTTTCTTTGATTTTAATATACTAATAATAAGTTTCATAATCATAAATTTTCATGCCGTCAAACATTGTTTTTGTTTTGTTCGTCGCCCACTTTATCAAACATACATACAAATGTACTTATTTTATTGACCCAGTTCTTCACAAACGAAAAACGAACTAAAAATAAATACTCAACTGCGTGTGACAACAAAAATTAAACGTTCAGTAAGTAAGTGCAGGAGGAACATGGAGAATTAAGTTTTTTGTTTTACCCAACCACAAAAAAGTGACTAATTTTTTGTTCAGGAAAGCGCCGAAAATTTTACACACTTTATTTAATTCGAGCTGTTGCCGTGTATTTTGTGCCTTTTTGGCTGGCGATTACTACATATACACCTACATATATACTTGTACATATATAAGCAATAAAGAAGATAAGTTTCATTAAATAATATATTTAAGCTGTCAAAATGTGAAACAAAAAAAAAAAACGGGAAAAAGTGAATAAAACCGATTTGTATGACGTCGTCAGCGAAGTGATGCGGATTTGCTAAAAAGTGCTCGTGTCGCAACGCACGCACGCCTGCTTGTCTGTCTGACCGAGTCAGTAAATAAAAAAAAGAAATATAGTATTGTATTTACATACATACACTCGTTGAAAAATTTATCTGCAAAAACATCTTGAAGCATGTACATAATACATACAAACATACATATGCACTTATAAGTATGTGCGATGAATGTAAGCAGCTTTTTGGTAAAAAAAGAAATTTATGTATGCATAATGTTTTTTTCCTTTGTTGCGCTACATTCCCCTGCTTGCTGTGGACTTGAGCAGTGTATGCTTTATTGCATTATTTATTTAACTTTTCAATCATTTTACATACAAACACCCAATTGTATGATAACGAGAAGCTTCGTTTGATTGGACTTTATCCCGCTCAGATTTTAGATTTCTGAAACTCTCTGCAGAGCATAATTTCAAAATGTATAGTACATAAATAAATTTATAATACCTATGCATGCCTGTATATGTATGTATAGGCAAGAGCAAAGGCAACAAACCAAGCATAAAAGAGTGAGAGCCAAAACCCGTGCGAGAGTGAACCAGTAAAATATTTCGAAAGGGTCAAAGAAAGATCTTGAAAATGAAGCGAAAGAAAATGAGAGGACATGGAAATTAATGATGAAATAAATGGCAGGCAATTTTCACCAAACCTTTGCTAATATGGAGAACTAAGGCAATGGAAAAAATATCCCACATTATTGTAGGCAAATAAATTAATGATTTGACGAGTAGATTTCGAGTGCTGATTTATACACCTATCTTTAGTTAACGGACACAGGAGAGCAGAAAATATTCTCCCTTGTCATGTTGCGCGAAAAAACTAAAATCTAAAATTTCGGAACAACAAACTTATGGCGGTAATTAACACGCCCCAATTTGATAAAAAAAAAATTATAGTGTTGCACAACGAAGGAGCCATTCATCTGACGGCGAGAAGTGTGTGTGACAGTAAAGTTCTAATAAAAGACAGTTCACAGCGAGGGCAATCGACGGGACGGAAAAGAGACATAAGAGATATTTAATAATAGTAGGCCAACACATGCATCCTTGAAAGGTATTTATGTAGGGCAGACTAATTTGCGGTATGCCTTTTGATGTTGCCATTTTCAATAATTATAAACCTTCCATAGGGTGATATATTTTGCGCCACCTTGTATTAAATTTGTCTAGTTCATAAGTGCCAGATCTGATTGACCTAATATGCCATTTGCAACAATTAGAAATATTCGGCTAAGATGATTAATTTTGCGCCACACTTGGAAACAATTAGAATCAATTTAGAATCAATGATCTTTTAAAAAATGTCGAAAAAAAATGTTTTCTGCAAAATTTCAAACTTAAAAAATGTAATTATTTTCTACAAAATTTTCCAAAATGTGTAAAACATATTTTTTCCATAACCATTTTTTTTTCTATTTTTTTCCAATTTTTTTCAAACATTTTTTTTCTAATTGTTTTTAGAAAAAACTATATACCAAAATTTTCAATAGCGAATACATCTAAAAATTATAAAATTTGTTTCAAAATGTGGTGGCCTCGTGTGGTAAGTGCGAAGGTGCAAGGTTTTTGAACCCTGCCTCAGCCACCAAACAAAAAAAAGGAATTATTGGAAATAAGTTAAATTTCGTTTGATTTTGCGTATGTTTATATGTTGCCTTGAAAGAATATTAATTTCAGTGGAATTTTTTTGTAATTTTATTTTTTTCAATTCGTTGCAGTTTGCCTGCATGTGGCCTGCAGGTATATACAGGTCTACGTGACCTTCTAATCGAGGAGAAATTTTGTGACTCGGGTTGCATCGATGGAACACTCAGCTGCAGAGCAGCACCTGGCTTTTTACGAAAATGTAAAAAAAAGGTTCGTTGATTAACAAAACAAAAACTAAAAAAAAACACAAAAAACAAAATGCTTTGCGAGTCATTCAAAAATTGCCTGAATGCTTTATAAAATGTGTATCCAGCACTGAGCGTTATTTTCTACAAAATATTTTCTAGCAAATAAATTATTGAAGTAAAATTATTTAAAGAACTCTGCTCGTAAGAAAATAATACTTTTATTCTTTCAACGCTGAACTTAGGAGATTTTCAACCAAGTTGGCAGCTCACTTGCAGCAGCCGTCAGCTATCAGTGACTTTATACTATGCGTAATAAAGTTAAATGTGTATGGGCTGTAAAAATAAATACACTGATTAGCGGGTACATCAAAATTATAGCAAGCAAAAAGGGGAAAGAAAAAGAATTATAAACATTTTAAAAGCAAAAAATAAAATAATAAATATATTAAATTTACATATGCCTGCCTGCGTTATCACGAGCTCGACTAAATCAACAGACAAACAATATGCCACATACACACATACAAACTGCCCTGCAGGGTAGCTGGCAGTTTGTGCGTTTGTCACGCCAGCAACTGGACAGCTGGGTGATATGCATGCAGATATGCACGATCGCAATGAATTATGATGGTCTTTGTTGTTTAATACAGTTTTTTTAAATTTGTTTTTGGTAGTTTGCCAGCATACAAACGTATAAGATTTTATTTGTGTATTTTGAATTTATTTTTGTATGCTCAGGTTTCATTATCATCTTAATTATTTTTTATTACTACTCATACATTATTGAGAGCTTATCAAAGTCGCGTCTTCTTCGCTCAGAGGCAAGTTTTCATGCACGCAGAAAAGAGCAAACAAAAACAAACAAAAAAAAACAATGAAAATTTCAGTTATTGCTTTAAAAGGAATAAAGTTTACCCCTCAATTCTCAATTGGTTCGAGGTGCTGTTATTGCTTCTCAATTCTCAATTGGTTCGAAGGTGCTGTTGTTGGTTTTTCACAGGCGCATTCTACTCTTCTATGATCATTATAAATCGGAGAACAATAAACCTCAATATGTAGCACCCAGTGTATAGAGTTGATAAGAAGCAGGAGCACAGCGAATAGCGAAAGGCGAACAGCATCGGTGGTACTGATAATGAAAAAGAAGGCAGGCAGGCAGTGTTCGCAGTACAGCATTGGAGCTGGACATATAATCACACACACACATATAAATACAGCGATATACAAGCTAGACTCTATTAAATTTATAAGGTTTGTTGTTTTAAAGATTACACAGTGCAATAACAGTCAACGAGACTGGCAGTGTTATAGATTAGGATGTAGTCATAGGTGGGAGTCTAAAGCTGTGGGATGAGATATGTATTGTATATATTTGTTATACGTAAATAATCCAAAAAAGATTTTTTAATGATATTTTACGTCAATATTCATGTATAAAAGCATAAATCAATAAAATAAATTTTATTGTGAAAAAAAAATCTTCAGAAAAATTTCAAAATGTTGGACCTATTCCGTCCTCAATGACAGCGTAGCACAACGTTAAAGGAAAAGTAAACATTTGCAGAGCTTTGTTGTTCGTGTATTTGTATAGCGCCAAAAACAAGTTACAATTTTTACAATTTCCCAAATTTCGCATATAAAAATATTTTAGGAAAATTTGAAGCTATTTGACTGTGTGTAGATGCCTTAATGAATTTCGCTCGGTGTAAAAGTTTTGTTACTTTGTGTTGTGTATAGTAAAAGTAAACAAATAATAATTGGTTTTTTACGCGATCCGTTGCTTATTAACCAACTTTTCTTTATGTTCTGTTATTTTATTGTATATTTATAGCTATTTTTATTTAATTGTAGTTGATAAAAAGGAGCCACATTTAAATATAGGCTTTTTATTGCCATTCGGATTGCAAAGTTCATTTAGCAATTATGTAAAAAAAAAGCAATTGCAAATACACACACACACAAGCCCGTATATGGTTTATTTATTATTTGAAGTTTGTTTTAGATCTGAGTAGTCTGAGTACTAATTTGCTTTGAGATAATTTGCATCTGTGCATTGCGGTTGTACAAAAATGCACGCATTTTATGTCAACTGAGTTTATCATGAGTTTGATTAGAAGAGAAGCTATTGATACGCTTGGACTGCTTGCATTTGAAGCGAAATAATAAAGAATAAATAATAAAGGTTCTTCGGCATATAAGCGACACTTCCATCTCCCTTCTTAAATGTCTGTAGCCCAAAAGACCCTCCGTCTCTTGAGAAAATAACCAGTATCGATGTCTATTAAAATGAGATACTAGCAGTAATAATTAGGCACAATTTTTTAACTACACATTTTTCAATTTCGTACGAAATTAGTCGCCAAATAGAGTAGGTTCATCTACGAGCGGCTGAGTTGGCTGCTCAAACAAAGTTCATAGAAGATTTGCTTGCATCCATGAGTGACCTAACTATGTTTGCGGTTCATCTATGGAAATAAACCTACATAATTTCTAAATATTCGAAGGTCGTTAAAGATGGCAACATTTTGATTTTGTGTTCAATTGCCGTAAGGGTTAGTATCATTAAGTTTACGTTCATTTTCTTATGATCTGTGAGTGCTAGAAATATTCATGAATTCAGCAGTAGGACTATGAACCTATGACTAACGGAAACAAGTTAAATTCCCCTAAGCACCTGCACTCTCTGTGGATGGAAGGTTAGTATGAAACCTTTCCCGAACTAAATACTCCTTCTTTAAAAAAATCCTACAGATGCCAATGTAACCAAAATTTACAAATTTTCCCATCTACTCCGCTGCACATAAATCGGCTCTTTCAGCAGCAAGCCTTTGTAGCTAGCGATGCGTTTCTTATGATAATAACTTTTCCAAAGAAATTGAAAAAAATGTATTAATTTTTTTTATTGAGGAAGCTATTATAAAAAAAATAAAAAAAATTATAAGAAAATAAATTAAAAAAAAGGTATACTAAAAAACACGTAGAGTGAAAGGAAACTTATCCGATTTTTTTTCTTCATTACCGTCAAACCAATTTGCTTTAAATTTTCTGCTATTTATCATTGATGCAGTGTTTGAAATTTTTGCAGGCGCGCGATTCCATGTCAAATTTTGTGAAAATTTTGTCTGAAAATTAGTTTATTTGCATACTCGAGTATGATGAAAAGTAAACTAAAAAAATGTATTAATTTTGAGGTTTATTCAACGTTGAAAATATTGCTATTGAGTGATATAATAGGACTATGAATAAGTTCGTTTCGGTTTTACAACAGATGGCGTAACTTGATTATTATTCCATCGATCCACATTTCCAAACATTCATTGGAGAGCTACTGTCGTAAGGCACAAACGTCAGTATAAGTTTTTTATTTGAAGCGTAAACAACAATATTTTTACCACACTTGAAAATGTCGAATTTCGTGCCAAATAATGTGTTTTTGCGGGGAATTCTTCTTCATTATTTTAATATGAAGAAAAAAGCAGCCGAAAGTCATCGTATCTTGGTGGAAGTTTATGGTGAGCATGCTCTATCTGAGCGAATGTGCCAGAAGTGGTTTGCACGCTTTAAAAGTGGTGATTTTGGCTTGGAAGACGAAGAACGCGAGGGTGCGCCGCCAAAGTTCATGGATACCGAATTGGAGGAATTGCTCGATCAAGATCCGGCTCAAACGCAAGAAGAGGTTGCAAAAACTTTGGGAGTTGATCAATCAACCATTTCCAAACGTTTAAAAGCCATGGGAATGATCCGAAAGGTAGGCCATTGGGTGCCGTATGAATTGAAGCCAAGAGACGTTGAACGCCGTTTTATGGCATGCGAACAACTGCTTCAACGGCACAAAAGAAAGGGTTTTTTGCATCGAATTGTGACTGGCGATGAAAAGTGGGTCCATTACGACAATCCAAAACGTCGGGCAACGTATGGATACCCTGGCCATGCTTCAACATCGACGTCGGCGCAGAATATTCATGGCCTGAAGGTTATGCTGTGTATCTGGTGGGACCAGCTGGGTGTTGTGTATTATGAGCTACTGAAACCGAATGAAACGATTACGGGGGATGTCTACCGACGACAATTGATGCGTTTGAGCCGAGCACTGCGAGAAAAACGGCCGCAATACGCCGATAGACACGACAAAGTTATTTTGCAACATGACAATGCTCGGCCACATGTTGCACAAGTGGTCAAAACATACTTAGAAACGCTCAAATGGGATGTCCTACCCCACCCGCCGTATAGTCCAGACCTTGCGCCATCCGATTACTATCTCTTCCGATCGATGCAACATGGTCTGGCTGACCAGCACTTCCGTAATTACGATGAAGTCAAAAAATGGATCGATTCGTGGATTGCGGCAAAACCGACCGAATTTTTCACAAAGGGAATCCGTGAATTGCCAGAAAGATGGGAAAAAGTAGTAGTAAGCGATGGACAATATTTTGAATATTAAATTTGTAACCATTTTACGTCAATAAAGTTTCAAATTTCGAAAAAAAACCGCACGAACTTATTCATAGTCCTATTATCTCCGTTCATTTTAATATTTTTATAATTTTTGTTTTAAATTTTTAAGATGAAATACATTTAAAAAATTTTTTTTTTGGAAAGAAACAAAAATTAATTTTGTCTTGTTCAAAGAAATTTCCAGAAAAAATGTTTAAAAAAGTATATTTCATATTTAAAAAAATATTTCTAAACTATTTTTGTTATATATTTCAAAACCAAATTTTTAATTTTATATTCGAAATTTCCTAGGAAAGATTTTCATAAAAATTTTTACAAAATAAATTTCCAAAACAAAAAAAAATGTTTAATTACATTTCATATTTAAGAATTTAAAAATTAAATAAAGTCCCGAAATCTTTAACTCCGACACCTTGCTCGAACTCGTGGAAGCTGAGCCAAATTTGACAGTCGATATGATAGCTCAGAGGTTAAATTCATCGCATGGAACCGTTTACAGGCACCTGGTTCAGTTGGGAAAGGTTTCAAAGCTGGGAAAATGGGTTCCGCATAGACTTTTCGTCGCCAACCTTCAGCAGAGAGTGAATGTGTGTTCTCAGCTGCTGCAACGGCTTGAAAATGAAAGTTTTTTTAACCGTATCGTTACTGGTGATGAAAAAGGGGTCCTTTACAATAATCCTGTTCGCAAACGCCAATGGTTAGATAAAGATGAAACACCAGAACCGACCTCTAGAAATGGTCTTCACCCCAAGAAGATTCTCCTGTCTATTTGGTGGGATATGGACGGTATTGTTTATTATGAACTTCTGGAACCAAACCAGACGATAACTGCTGATTATTATTTCCATCAGCTATCAAATCTGAATGAGGCACTTAAAAAAATCGAGCGTCTTTAGTGAATAGACGCAATGTTTCGTTTCACTACGACAACGGGAGACCTCATACCGCAAGGCAAACATCAGGCAAGCTAAATGAGCTCGGATGGGAGCTAATGCCGCATCCACCAAACTCTCCAGATATTGCACCTTGTGATTATCACCTTTTCCGTGGACTTCAATCCCATATGAATAACAAGAACTACTCCTCAAACGAAGCTATAAAAAGGGATATAAAAGCGTATTTTAGCTCCAAGGACAAACAATTTTTTGAGCAGGGAATTAAAAATTTGCCTAAACGTTGGGAAGACATTGTAAATAATGAAGGAAAATATATTATTGATTAATAAATACTTTAAACATCTTTTTTATTAATTTTAAAACCACCTTTAAGAAACGCACGAACTTATGGACTGATCTGATACAACATAGGCTTTTATAATAGAAAAAGGCGAAGACTTGGCATTTGCATAAAGAACTTAAAACTTGAATGCAACGCAAAATGGTTAAGCATTCGGGGTGAGCGCATCACGGTCTGCGAAAGGCAAAAACTAAATGTTACTCATACGCCACGGTAAATTGAATTTACATGTAAGTATATGTTTGTGTGTGTGTGAACACAAATTATGTAGTCTTATGTTTTGCTGTTTTTTCATTGAGCTATTATTGATTTTACATTGTGTGTGTCCGCAGCCAATGGGTAGTAGAAAGTTTGCAAATGCATGGAATGGTTCAATATTCAAAGCATAATTGGCATGGAAATAGTGCGTAATTCGTTGAGGAAAGTGAAGCACAAGATAATACTAATATAAGGCTAAGGTAAAAAATTAAAAAAAAAGAATTAACTATTTCCAACTGAAGCTCTTAGAGCGTCCTCGAAAAGAGAAAAGTCTTTGGTGCCAAATGACAAAGCCGCTCCAGGTTAGGAAAAGTTTTAGCCGATTGTGTTGGCTTATCGCGTCTACGAGGAAAAAAGGGACGTCCTCCAGTTGGTTGGAGATACGCAGGCGAAAATGAGTTCACAGAACGGGTTAGCAAGCAGTCAAAATAGATTAAGATACAAAAATGTAGTGTAAGGCTTAACTTGACAGTGAATAGAGCTATGTGCAAGGTGGCGCAAAATTAAGCAGCATAGCGGCAGATTTATAAACACAGGTTAAAATAATGATTTCTATCACTCAACATCATTTTTTTTATTTAGTAAAAAAGTTATTCAAAAACAAAATTCAAAACAATTCTAAAAAAGTACTTGGGTCTCTTTTTTTCTTTCAATATATTTTTCAATAGCTTTGTCGCATCTGCAGAATTTTCACTCAAATATATACAGCGTTCTGGCTTGCTCTGACAGCCTTTCAGCCTGGGTAGATATTTTATACATATTTGGTAAAGATTATTCTTTGTTAGCTAAGTAATTGGCCGAGCTTCTCCTGCAACTGCTGAAGTCTTGATGTAGTCTCATAAAATAGACTGTCCTAAAGATTTTTGTCACCTTCACACGGCAGATGGTTTTTGGCAGAGCTTTTCCAAGGCAGAAATGCACACGGAAGTTGGCTTGCCACGAAGCGACCGCTATGGGAACAAAATTGTCTACCATTTGTTATTTTATCTTCCAAGTGGCCTTCGAACCCGGCATCCGCCGAATAGTGGTCAAGCACAAAACCAAAACGCAAGCCGCCAGCTAAGTACGCGACAATGCAAAAAAAAAAATCGTCAACGAGCTAATTAATTGCTGCATTTAAAATGATTTGAATGGCTTTAGAATAATTGCGGGCTATTAAGAGTCAAGATGAGTAATAAACAAAGGGCCATCCTCTTACAAAAGAGGTTAGATTTTAGTTTTATATAAATGAATTGCACCGCGAAGGACCCCAAACATAGGCTGCTTTGTTTATCATTTTCAATTACGGCAGCACAAAAGAAAACTTGAATACCTAACATAAAGGCATGTGTTTCCTGTGCGTGGAAATCAAGGTCATGCACGTGAAAAGTGGCTCAGATATAGATAGCCTACGTAAAGAAGGAAGCAGCAAGGCATTCTTCAATCTCCGGAAAAATGTTAATTTAAATAAGAAAATTGTGTGTATGCTTAGAGGGAGGAAATATTTTGCTTATGAACTGCGTAACAATTGCCACACTTAGACACACTCACACCACCGCTGCCGAACTGACCCGAGCCAACCCGCTTCCACCGACACTTAAGCTTAAGCCAATGCACTCCAACGACATTCACCCCAATCCAAAACCTAAAAAAGCTTTCTCGTTGGTTTTTGGTTTTTTTTTATAAAACAGTTCGAGGGCGCGCCAAATCGCCATAAATTGTTGCACTTAATGCACTCAGCGGGCAATTTTAAGGTCACTAGAGGTTAACTACAATGTCGGACAGTGCAGCAAACAAAAACAAAACACAAAGCAACAAAAGTGCATTCACAATTACAAACACGAAAACATTGAAAAATGCACTGAAATATATGTATGAAAAAAGTGAGATAAAAATGTCTATAGCAAGTCGGTGCTATAGTATAATATTATATATTTCACTTTATGCTACACACAAATACATATGCATAGACAGACAGACACCAGAGAGACATGGAGAGCGGCACAATTGCGAACACAGTAATACACACCACACTGCGCGCCCGGTAGGTAGCCTATTTCAATACAAAATACACCATAGCGGTCAATGTTTGTATTTTTGTAGGAATACTGTAAAAACGAAGCGAAGCAAGCGTCTGCTGAGCTATACGAACGAAATGCGACTGAATGGTGAGCGCGCACTGACGGAAAGCTGTAGCTATTCAAAAGCACGTGCTTTCACAACGTAACGAACACAAGCAGAAATAATGGAAAATCCGAAAAGAAGTATGAGTGGGAATGTGTGTGTGTGTTTATGTTTATAGTACCTGCGTATAGTTGGTAGGCTGGCGCACATGGCGTATGAGTAACAAACAAATACTAACGAATATATGTATGCTCAATGAAAGTGTGTAAAGTATATACATTTTGTATGTATGCATTTTATATACAACTATTTACTATATACTTACAGAGTTATGTGTATATTAGTCGAGCATTTAAATGAAAGTGAAACCGAAAAACCGAAAGCACGAAAGTTAGGAAAATCGAAAATTCGCTATACGACTCGCCACGAGCCGCATTTACCGTACATATGCACTTGTATGCTTACGTATGTACGCATATATGTACTTTCGTCTGAATTTTTTGCGCAAGCGACATTTAATTGAAAATCTCAGCATAAAGCATAAAACAAAAAGACAACAATAAAACAGTAGAAATGCCATCAGCGAGTGATACGAGAGAATACGAATATTTTCAGCCTTCGCTCATAAATGGGAATGCGCCTCGATTGGAATGAGAGTGGGATTGCGCTTCATTTTCCTATCATTGAGGGCAACGTTCCTTCAGACCCCCAGTGAAGACCCAAGCTGAACTGATGCTGTGGTTTGGCGATAAGCAACGAAATACATACACACATGTACATATATAGGTATTTAGAGTATTTGAGTAAATAAATTTATGCAATTAAATTTTATTTTTGAATTTGCATTTGAATAACGAATGAAATTTATGATAACTGAAATTTTATTGGAGGTTGAATTAGTTTTAAAGGTGACACACAGATGGCGCTATTTATCACTTTATCGCGTTGGCAATACTGAATATATATTCATGACAAAGCCTCATCCCTAGGCTTTGTTTATCAGTATCTGTCATTTCGCTGAAGTATAAACAACGCAGTGTTTTCGTGCTCCGAGTATGTCAACTTTCGTGCCGTCGAAACGCAATTTGCGGGAAGCTTTACTTTTCTGCTTCAATTTGAAAAAAAAATGCAGCCCAAGCCCGTGAATTGCTGCAGGAGGCCTACCCAGACCATACTCCGTCGATTTCAACATGTGAGTACTGGTTTCGACGATTCAAAAGTGGTGATTTTCACACCGAAGACAAGGAGCGTCTTGGCCAGCCCAAAAAGTTCGAGGACGCGGAATTGGGGGAATTGGTAAACGAGGACTCGTGCCAAACCCAAGAAGAACTTGCTGAATCATTGGGCGTTGATAAATCAACCGTTTGCAAGCGTCTAAAAGCGATGGGAATGATCCAAAAGCAAGGACATTGGGTCCCGTACGAGTTGAAGCTGCGCGACGTCGAACGGCGACTTTTTACGTGCGAATTGCTGATCGAGCGACAAAATCGGAAGGGTTTTTTGCATCGGGTGGTGACTGGCGACGAAAAATGGATCCACTACGATAACCCAAAACGCAAAAAATCATGGGGTTTGCCCGGCACGCATCAACGTCGACGGCCAAGCAGAATATTCACGGCAAGAAAATCATGCTCTGCATTTGGTGGGATCAGGTAGGCGTCGTATATTTTGAGCTGCTCCAACCGGGCGAAACAATCACGGGGGATCGTTACCGACTGCAATTGATGCGTTTAAGCCGGGCATTGAAAGAAAAACGGCCGGAAACGGTAAAAAGGCACGTTAAGGTTATTTTGCAACATGACAACGCTCGGCCGCATGTTGTTCAACCTGTCAAAAAATACCTTGGAACGCTTGGCTGGGAAGTGTTACCCCACCCGCCGTATAGTCCAGACATAGCTCCCTCCGATTATCATTTGTTCCGGCATATGAGTCTCGATTTGGCGGACCAGCGGTTCTCCTCGTACGAGGCTACCAAAATATGGGTTGAGTCATGGATAGCCAAGCAGCGGCCAGAATTTTGGAGAAACGGCATCCGGAAATTGCCTGAAAGATGGGCGAAAGTTGTAGCTAGCGATGGCCAATACTTCGAATAAAATATTTTGTACCGTTTTTTCACAATAAAGTCCCAAATCTTCGAAAAAAACCTTTAAAACTAATTCAACCTCCAAATAAAAAAAAAAAAATAAATAAAAAATAAAGCTTTTCGCGTTATACATTTTAAAAAGGGAATTTTTAAACTGCTATTTGAAGTAAATCAAAATTTTACTTTATTTTAATATTTTACTTTAATTTAACTTAAATTTCATTTCAACTGTGAATAAAATTGTTTAATTGGTACAAATTTTATTCTATTTTATTTCATTTTATTTTATTCTTCTTTCCTTTAACTCAAACTTTATTTTAATTTGGTTAAATTTGATGAAGATTTTATGTGGTATTTATTGAATTAGAATGCTAAAACTCAAGGTTTTTTGAATGAAAAGTTTTAAAGCTTACCTTCTTAACGAAATATCTTCGAAAAAAATTATTTTCTATTTATTCAAAAATTTCGTTTTTGTAGGCGATGCAATTTTTTTTATGGAATGTAATTTTTTTCATTTAAAAGTTTTTAAACAAATTTGTTTACTTTTGCTCCACTTACATTGAAATTTATTTACGTACATTTTTTTATGAAATTTAATTTAAAGTTTCAAAGCAATTTCCTTTCTCCTTACCACCTGAATTAAAATTTTTGTGTAAGCAGTGATATTTTGTTATGAAATGCTTTTCAAATGTTTAAGCTTTAAGTTTTCTAAAAACAAAAAACAATTGAAAGCAATTTCAACCAAAATTTTTAAAATAAGTTTTTGTTGGATTAAGAGTTTCAAAAACAATTTTCATGCATTTTTTTGCTACTTATGTTAAAAGTTAAGATTAAAAAAAAATGTATTCATTTTTTTGGTTTTAATTCAATCACAACTTTCAAATTTCAGGTTTTCTTAATTAAAAACTTCAAAACAATTTTCTTTTTAATTTTATCATGTGGATTTTGTAAAACTAAATTTTTGAAATTTCAGGTTTTTTCAATATGTAATATAAATTATTTCAAAACCATTTTCTTTCGTATTTTGCACCTGAATTAAAACTACCCCACTTTTGTTCAACTTACATTGAAATTGATTTTACCTGAATTTTTTTCTTTTCTGAAATTCGATCACAATTTTAACATTTGAAGTTTGTTTTAAGTAAAATATTATACACCAATTTAACTAAAAGTTTACAGTTAAATGTTTAAAGTTAGATTGAAAGTTTCAAAAAGTCATAAAATTTTTTTTAAGTTGTAGGCATTTTTAAAATAAAAAATAAAAAATAAAAAACAAAATAATTTTCTTTCCTATTTGCCACCTGAATATAACTAATTTTTATGAAATGCCATTAAAATTTTCAAATTAAAAGGTTAGAAAAAACAAATTTAGTTTTTTCAACTTACTTTAAAAATGTAAGATTTAAGATTTAAGATTTATGTAGCTTAGTTTTTGTTAAGAAATTCAATAACAATTTTAAAGTTTAAGTTTCATTTAGATTAAAAGTTTCAAAATAATGTATCTACTTTTCTTTTTTTTCTACTAAAAATAAACAAATAAAATAAAATAAAATACATTTTAATATGTTTTTTTGTGATATTCATTCACAATTTTGAAATTTCAAGTTTTTCAAAAAATTATAGGCAATTTTCTTTCCTAATTTCCAATTTAAAATGAAATTGATTGATATTTTTTTCCGTTGTTTAATTAAAATTTTAGTAAATAAGATTTTATAACAAACTTATTCCAGGTTTTAAAATGTATTTATCTGAAGTTGAAATTAAAATTTTTGTTATAATTTTCATATTCTATTAGATGAGCTCAAGGTATTTTTAGCAATAAAAAACAAATTGAATTATTGTTTTTATTTATTTATCGATATTCTGACCTCAATTAGAAGACATCTGCAGCAACTCTTGGCTGTGTCTTAAATATTTAAAGTCATTTTACTTTTATTTAAGTTTAAGTTATTTCCTATATTTTTTCCGACAGCAGGTATTTACATTTCTTTAAAAAGTTATTTAAAATACCTCGAATTTAGCCAATACTTGAATAGAACGCTAAAAGCACATAACAAAAATACACTAAAATTATTTCCCAGAAACTTTTATTGAGTGCTTAAGTATTCCAAATTCAATAAACAATTCAAGAATATAAACAGCCAAGGCTGCGACTGGTAAAAAAGCTCAAAGGAAAGTGCAAAAGGTCGCATGGAAACGACCCACCCACGGGTCGCACATGTTCACAAGAAGAAAACGCAGCTAATGGGTAGAGTGGCAGAGAAGCAATCGAAAGGAGGTCGAAGTACTTGAGGCCAAAACAATTTATGCACGTGAAATTTTCTTTGAAAACTTTATGATTATTAACAAATAAATGTAATAATGTACTAAGTTCCTGCTCCTTTGAACATTTTGATGCGAAATTAAAAGCAGGAAATTTTGTGTAACCGCTGCTGTGTGAAAAATGTGTTCACTAATGCCTTTCAGAAATGTGACATTTTCTTGTGTGCTTCCCGAAGCAAACTATAAATAGAGGAGAAAACTTGTGTGGCCAAATAATTATAATTATTTTCCTGTATATGATAGTTATGGAAATGAACAACAGCCAAGTGCTAGCAATCAACTGCAAACTATTAATTTTTGTACTTCGCCCAGCGCAACAGGCACACAACAAAATACGAGTTTCTTATAAATGAAGGCATGTGCCAAAAGTAAGAGAATTTTTAATATAGCACTGCTATGATAACACGTGAACTTTCTGATGCTGATGGCTCTGGTTTGCTCTGACGTCAATGATCAGAAAAGAATGCCTGATAAATTAAAGTAAGCGAAAAAAAAAATATATATAAAAAGTAAGTGAAAGAAAATATATAATTCAACTAATAAATTAATTATATAAAAATAAACACTTCCGAGTGAGAAGATAAATATTTGAATATATGTACATACATACATATATACGTATGTAGACCGCATGACAGCTGAGTAGATGGGCTAACAAAAAGGCAAATAGTCAGTGCGTGGGCTACAATGGACGGGCTTTTGAAGTACATTAGAAGCTAACACATACATTAGATTAGATTAAGGATTAATAGTTTAAAGAAAAAATCAAGGTGCTTTAGCATAACACAGCATAACATAACGTAACATAACAAAACATAGCATAACGCAACGCAACACACATACATTCGATTAGACTAAGGATCAATAATTTAAAGAAAAAGCGCATATAACATAACATAACATAACATAACGCAACATAACAAAACATAGCATAACGCAACGCAACACACATACATTCGATTAGATTAAGGATCAATAATTTAAAGAAAACATCAAGGCGCATTTAACATAACACAGCATAACATAACGTAACATAACAAAACATAGCATAACGCAACGCAACACACATACATTCGATTAGATAAGGGACCAATAATTTAAAGAAAAAGTCAAGGCACATTTAACATAACACAGCATAACATAACATAGCATAACGCAACGCAACACACATACATTCGATTAGATGAATGATCAATAATTTAAAGAAAAAATTAAGGCGCATTTAACATAACACAGCATAATATAACATAATATAGCATAACGCAACGCAACACAAATACATTCGATTAGATTAATGATCAATAATTTAAATCAAGGCGCATTTAACATAACACAACATAACATAACGTAACATAACAAAACATAACACTGCAGAGTGTCGCAGAGTAATTGATTATTTTGAATGGAATGCAGTATATTTGGAAGATTAAAGACTGACTAACATTTCTAAATAACGTCACATTTTAATAAGTAAGAGATCAATTTCCTTAAGAGTTGACTGTTGAAATACATTAAGCTATCATTAAATTGTATCATTGAACAAGTACACTTTTGCGCACAATAGGTTACTACTTTTGTTTAAAGTGCCGTTTGGATTATAAGATATCCGTTATTTGTGTTATACAATCGATATTTCACTACGCTTTGTTGCTACGCCTTAAATGGCACTTGAGCGTGCGGAAAATAGCGTGAAGTGGATTCAAAGGATTTAAGTGCCCAATGAATTGGAATCAAACAAAGCGCAGCAAAGACAGCAAAATGGAAACAAAATGGTCATAACTATTTTTACATACATACATACACATACATGAGAATCAAATATGACACAATAGAATAGCAGCTCGACTGGTGTAGCGCAGCTGCTAGTTTCTTGCATAGTTTCTCCCCCATCAAGAAGAAGAACTTATTTCAACAATTTTTATTATTTTTACTATTCTGGAAATACAATAAATGCATTTTATGCATGAAAAGTGAGCATTAAGCTAGCACAAACTCAATTTTCGGCATGAGTTTGATCTGAAAGGCATAATTTGCCGAGTGTCTGAGGGTGCGCAAAACAGCTTTTACGCTTAAAAATATATTGTTTGCTCAGAAAATTCCCGGCGGTTTCTTTTGGTATTTTGGCGTTGAGTGAACTCCTCTTGATTTTTCTAGGCAGTAACATAGTTGGCGCAAAATTAATCACCCCATCAGAAGGTCTATAATTTTTGCAAATAGGGTCGTATGACAATCATATTTGACGCTTGTGGCATACAAAAAGACGAGTAATGGAGCGCGTAAAGGTCAAAATATAGATGCCTATCATTCAAAATATTTTTCTAGTAAAAAAGTTACTCAAAAACGAAATTGGATGAATAATTTTGCGCCACCTTGTTTTATCATTTTCTTTTATGTAGCGTTTGGGATTTGCACTATTGCTGCATTTATAAAATAACATCCGTGATATGTCAGAAACTTAGTTTAAGGTCAGGCGCCAACTCACGCGGTTACGTCTGTTCTGAAATAATCCAAAAACAAAAAATGTATATATTTAAAATTTTTTATCACATAGCGCTGCCCTATTTTGAGCTCCACATCGGTTCCACAAAACCTAAACTGATCGGACCAAAATGCCATCTTCGAAACTTAGAATAATAAGAGAACCAAAATATACCCGGGAATCAAACATCGAGGATATTCGGGATATTAATGGTATTGTTCTTATAAGGTTATTAACTCAGAAGTGCTACAGGTAAACCTAAGCCTACGACTTGGTTACCTGACGACTGCATTGAAAGCTTCTATTCTTGATTGGTGCGATAAGCGCCTAAGAGATTTTGCCCGAGTTAACTGTTAATAGCTACCAAAGAAGCCGTTTTGTGGGTCAACACCCGCAATAGCACAACGGATTACTAATATATATAGTCTGACAGTCAAAATGCCATTGAATATCTACAGCGCGATCATACTTTCCCTAAAGCAGCAACTGCATATATAACTATTGTAAATGTGCCACCTAAGCGGTATACCACGAATGTTGTTTGAACTCTTGGACATAGACATTTTCCTGGAAATTGGATCACGAATTGGATGAGCTGACTAGAAGAAGAATTGATCATAAATCAATCGACTCATCTCCAGTATGTGGGCTCTATATTAGGTCATTCTACGTCGTATAAGCCAATTATAGATGGATCACCACTTGTGAGATAAATATAATATGGGCTCGAATAGACGAAGTTTAGGCCCCTTATCTAATCCGACCGACCTTTCATTAGTACAGTGGTTGGTATCATCATCAGGCATTGCCTAAGGAGAACACATGGGAAGCGTACGGAGCTCAACGCGAATAACTTCTAGCGCAGTTACAGTAATGAGGGGAAAGTAGAGAGTATTGTACACTTTCTCTGCCACTGTTCCGCTCTTAACATCGTTGAGTTCCTTGGATGTCTGGCAGACCTAGAATATGCAACCTATCGTAATATTTTATCTTTTAATTGAAATATAAACAGGGAATTAGAGCGGAAAATTGAGAGAGTAGAGAGTGGCAACCATCGTAACTTAACATAATTTCTTACAATTCTTACTTCAACTTTGCTCTTATCTTTTGTTCAACATTTCAGCTCTTTGTTAGATGTCTCATCGGTGTATTTGCTTTGCAATTCACTTCACTGCTATTATGTTTTTTTTTTCCTAGCTTTATGCCTGACGGCGACAGGCAGCGACTGTTAGATTTTATTGCTTGCACCGAAAGTGTGATTAAGAAGCGACAAAACGATTTTTTATAAAAATAAAAATAGGTATGTAGGGGAAATGGTTGAAGTACTAGTCCCGCACTCCCCCAAGTATACATAAAGCGATCACTTAAAAAGCGGAAGAAAACAGAAATAGAAGTAAGTGGTTAATAATTAATTTCGAAAACTATTTTCTGCTCTCTGTTCATTAATTTTTCTGTAGTGCCTACTTCCATGCACGCCAACTCACAGCTGACAAATGACATACGAGTATGCAATTCACTTATGTTCCGTTTCGCCCTTTCTGTGTACTGAGCGTCAGTTTGAGGGTCACCAAAGCCACAGGAAATCGGCACAAATCAATACAAACTCAGATAGCCTACTTCGAGGCGCACGAGGCAATATAAATGGAAGTTAGTTTTAGTTAAGGAAGAGAAGCTTGCTTGCTCTCCTTTCTATTTTTAGCATAAAAGAAGAAGGTTCAATGCCGCCTGATATGCGTTAGCCATTAAATATTTATTTACTATGACGCAGCTAAAGATTGTTAAACACACATCGAGGTATTCAAAAGAAAAAAAAAGAAGACAAATAGTTTTCGGACGTAGCGCAATTTGAGGCGCTCACAATATGCTTGTGTGTGCGCCAGTGTGCGTAATATTTTGTCAAGACACGCATTGCACGGCTCAAAGTTCGACTCAATGGCATTAAAACGGCGCAAGAGAGCGTATGAAGTGGCCTAATTTCCAAACATCCATGCACCAACACACAAGCACATATTCAAGCAGCGAGTGTGTGCATGTATTCGAGCTCAAGTTTCACACACACATATGCACATACGCTGGCACTTAGAGCCTATAAATATGCCTGTATAGTCCGCTAACGACTTTTTTATGCGCGTCCGCCAGTGAATGGATAATTCGCAGCTGAAGCACAGCACAGCATCTAGACGCCTAAAAACGTGCTTCACATCACATGTGATTCGTTTTTCTCAGCGCCTTTACTCAAGGCATTCTCATTTCTTTCCTTCCTTTCGTTCTTTTTTTCTTTCTTTTCCATTTTCAGGCAAATGCGCCCTTTTGCGCATGCTTTTAATTTAAGGCAATTGTGCAGCAGAAAATGCTACTTCTGCTGATTATCCAACACTTTAAATTGCTGCTCATTTTTGTCCCTACCAGAACGAGCCATTTCAGTCCGTCTATTTTTTCTGCCAAAGACCTGCCAACTACGCGTTTTTGTTATGTGATGTTTTGTGAGTGCGCACGGCCATTTTTCGTTTTTATTAGAGGAATGTGCAAATGTGTGCTTTACCGAATGTTTCTCCTGATTTTCTATCAAAAATTCACACCTGCTGACTCTGCAGTGTGTTTGGAACAGTTGCATATTTCATGGCGACTTTGCCTGTTTTCTACTGCTTCTCAAATTTTCAACACCTACGCCAAGCCATTTGAACGCTGTTAGCATACTAATACCGTTTTGAGTCGTTTGGTCTATTCATTCGTTGAGAAAAGCTGAAGAGCTGAAAATTCATTCATCGCTTCGTTGCTGCCTATCGCAAATATCCTCATGCACTTTTTCTTACTTAACATACGAGGGTGGTTTTAAAAGTGAGTGCAAAGGGAGAAAAAAGGCACTACTGGCGTGTATCGAGGTTATGTTTATTTAGTAGCATCTCTTGAAAGAACAAACACCAAGTTTCAGGCAGATCGGTATATTTTTTTGCGTTTCGCATCCGAATCAGGGCAGTCATGTGATTTTCCATTTTATATCACGACAACGCACCAGCTCACGCATCAGCTGTTGTGGTCGCAAATTTAACGGCAATAAGGTTCCAACTCCATTCATATCCCCCCTATTCTACAGACTTGGCCCCCTCGTTCTGCTATTTGTTCCACAATTTCAAAAAAAAAAACGGCTGGCGGAAATTTTTTGTATTCAAACTAGAAGGTGTTTGCAGAAACGAATGGGAATTTTTGAGACTTGTACAAATCCTATTACTCGGAAGCGATCAACAAACTAGAACAGCGTTCGACGAGGTGTATAAGAAGTGAAGTAAAAGTAGAAGTAGTCGAAAACTAAAGAAGATTTACCCTAAATAATCAAGTCGTTTTTATTTTTGCACGTACTTTTTAAAATACTCTCGTATTTAGGTATGCCGTTTTTGTTTTTGTTTTAGATATATTGATCAAAATGTACACCAAGCACACAAGAGTCAAATGAAGCTCACTTTTCAAATATACAATAACAAAAACAAAAATTAAAAAGAGGTATGGATAAAATGTTGGTGCAATTTAAAAAATTGCTATCATTTCCGAAAATTAGTAAGTAAAACCGAGAAAATTTCAGTAGTGATTTTGAAATTGAAAGAGGGGAAACCTTTCGTTTTCTTCTTAAATTCTGCTTATTCGACTCCAATAGAACGCTGACTTGCACTTTTGAGTTTAGATCTTTTTTTATATGGCCAATATGCGCAACACCGTAAGGGAAAAAAAGATCAAAAATCACTGATAGTTTTGATCCATTTTTAACTTGCACTTTATTGTGTTAAAATTGAATGAACTACGAAACTGCGTACCCATAGAGTGTTTTTATTCTAATTAAGAAGTTTCAATTCTATTAAACAAATTTTAAATTTCGATGACCATTTTTCGATTTGTAAAAATCTTGTGTAAAGTGATATTTGGACTATATTTTTATAAGAAATTAATGAGAATTGAAACAAAACAAAAAGTCAAAACAAAACAAAAATCAAAACAAAACACAAAAAAAAAAACAAGTAGTGAAAACTGGTCAAATATCGTGTATTTGTTATTTTTATCATAAGTCGTTCGCAACAGTAGCCACATATCATGAAGGGTTTTCCAATAACATCTCTTATTTTGGAATGGATTGCGCTAATGAGAGACGATTAACAATTTTTTATAGCTAGAATTATTTTCAACAAGACGGCGCTACGTGCCACACAAGCAACGAAACCATTGATCTATTTCGGGAAAAGTTTCCGGACCGTGTTATCTCTCGAAGAGGTGATCAAAATTGGCCACCGAGATCTTGTGATCTAACGCCTTGTGACTATTTTCTTTGGGGCCACGTGAAAGAGAAGGTCTACGCCAACAGCCCAGGGTCGATTCAAGACCTCAAAGATGGAATTCGTGAGGCTATCGAGGGCAGTCACTACATAGGGCAGCCACTTTGCAATTCGGTTATCGAAAATTTTATGAAAAGGATATTATCCTGTGAGCGCGGTCGTGGTGTTCTTTTGCCTGATGTTATTTTCTACTACTAACGGCATACCTTCTTCTTTGTAATGAAATAAACATCCGATCATTTATATTAAAAAATATCATTTTTCTTTGAATATCAAAATAACACCTCTTATTGGAGAACCCTATATATGGGGACAATTTGAATTTTTTTTGCGCCCATCTTAAAGCCTTTTTGTTTGACTACTAAACTAGAATTTCTTATAAATAATAGAAATCGGAGATGAGATATTCTAGACTTTTTGAAAATTGGTAAATCTATGTATATAACAATATGTATGAAGTAGTTGTTAGCCAACATGTTTAAATTAATTTTATTACTACTAAAATATGAAAATAAATTATTTGGTAAGAACTTTTTTTAAATTATTTTTTTTTCAAGTATTCAAAACATATTTCATTTATCAGAGAATGTTTGACCTATTAAAAAGATATAGAAATTTTAAATTTTGAAAAAATTTATAAAATTTTTGAAATTAGTTCTTTATTTATCTGTCAGCTTTGAGAAACGTCGATTTTCTGTTTACTTACAATTTTCTGGTTGAAATGTAAAAATAAAAAATTATAGAGGTCTAAATTTTATAACTTAAATAAGATTTTTTGAAAAAAAATTTTTTAAAGTAATTAAGATATATTTCTGTGACAATAGAATGGTTTTACTTCATATTAGAGGACTATCAGAGTAGGTGCGACCTATTAAAAACAAATTATGTTTAAAAATTTTCTTAAAAATTTGGCCCTGAAAATTCAAAAAAATTATTTTATTCGCTTTTCACTGATTTGGCCACCCATCAGCTTTAAGTTAGAATTTTCTGCTTTAAATATAAGAATAAAAAAGTATAGCTCGTCTAAATCTTACAATCTATACTAAGAATGTTTGAAAATATTACAATAAAAAAAAGTATAATAAATAAAAAAATAAAATTAATAAAATATAGGGGCGTGGACAAAATATATAATAAAATTATTAAAAAATATTTCTGTGTCTAACCAAATATTTGTAAAATGTCTTCTAAGAATTGTAAGTATAGACAGAATAAAAAATAAAGTTAAAAAAAAAATGTGCCAAATGCATGGGTTTACTTCATATTATATGGAGATGTTGCAAAATTTCGACTTCCCAAAGTCTAAAAAAGTAAACATGAAAAACTCGCAAATTAATACGAGAGAATGAATTTACGCTGAATGATAGTTATTAGCTTTAAGTACTGCAAGGGATACCCTCTACCAAACTCAAAAAAAGCATCAAGTACAAGCATCGAGTATTTACTTGCAAGTGCAGATATCGAAAAATCACTAGCCATATCGCGCCCTCAAATTTCTGTTTCTGCGAGCAACGCGATTGGCTTAATCGGACATTATATACATTCATATGTAAATATATAATATTTCGATTGACATATCGAATTTTTGAAACTGTTAATGCACTTTGTTTACACCTAAACTGCGTCGTTCGTTCACTTCACCGTCAATTTAATTTTTGTTTCTTTATTTTTGTATTATTATTTCTGGGTTGTCAAAAAATAATTCTTAAGAACCTGACTTTCTGTCGCAACTCATTTTGCAATAGTCGCATTACAGAATTTTCGGCATCAAATATCATAAATCAGTTGACATGTCAGCGAAATATGCATAGCCGGCATTGGTGGTGTGTCAGCAAATATTTGCCGATACGCAAAAGCAGGCAATTCCAGAATCAAGAAAAATTATGACAAAAACTACAATTTAAAAAATATTTCAACGAACGGTTGAAAAATGAGCTCGACTACCAAACCCATTACTGCCACTACTACTGATTATCACGTTCAAGGTGAATGCCAATAGTCAAGTGCATAAAAATGTAGCCTGTGAAAATGTAAGTGTGTGCGTCGAAATAATGAAGAAAAATTATGTCGGCAATAAATTCGTGTCCATATAAACATACTCATCCCATGAAAAGCTAAAATGTTTTGCTTGCTTGTTTTGCTTCTGCAATATTTTTAATTTTGGCATTTGCATTTTTTTTTATTATTTTTACTTGAAATTGCGCAGCGCTGTTTGTATCAGTCAGTGAATCAATAAAAATCAAAAGTCTTTGTAACTACTTAACGAATTTTCTAACAAATTCTATATCACTTAGTTGAAGGTACTCGAAACGATAAAGGCGAAAGCTAAGTTACAATGAATACAGGGGGACGCGCAATGCAGGGTAACATTTCTTCATGGACATGTAAAATTCGTAGTTAAATACATAAGGCGACGCGTTTCTTCTTTGTTACATTAATGCACAAAAGCACCGAAGTAATGCGAGCAACTTCATTTTGAATTATCAGCGTTGATTTTATCAGGCATTCCTCCCTTTCAGGCATTGATTTCATAATCCAATTGCTTATTGTTTTCCTCTCATAATTTATTACATGCACACGCAATTCTTTGTTATTTATTTTTAGATTCTGTAAGCCTACCACTACTACTACTATGAAAATGATTATCAAAAATAAATGAAAAACAAAAATGAATTCCGTATCGCCCATTTGGCATTGACTACAAGTGGGCTATCAAAATAAATTGGCGCTCTAATCAGTAAAGTCAATAACAAATAAAACACCTTAGAAAAAAAACAAAAAAAAAAAACTGTAAACAACCAAATTATAAATTTCAAAGACCACGCAACATAATATTATGTACATATGTGGGCGTTTGAGTTTACTCCCTGTGTCATATTCCTATGACGCTTTGTTATTGGATACTAAGTACATTTGCCTCTTCAACCTCAATAAGTGCTCTTTGCCTTTTACACTCCTCAAAGAATAATATAATTTTCGTATGTGCCGTTAATTTGCCCATTGAGAGTACCAATACTAGTATAAGGTGCACATATTCTGAGCGGTGTTGTTTCAGCAGCTTATGGCAGGTGCCTGATTGTCAAAAGTGAGAGTAATTGTATTATATCTTCTTTTCCTCTACTTCCTTCAACTGAAATTTAGTGATACTTCAACTAGATCAACTTGTATACACGTAGATTCGCCTTGTACTAGTTATGCCTCTATCTATCGGGTCAAATCGGTGAGAGCACGAACTCAGCGCATAGAAAAGTTATTTGCTGCTATCGAAAGGAGCAGAGGAGCCACTACGTGCTCATAGTATAATATTTATGTACTTGTCAACCAGCATTACTTGTCTTTTATATATTAATTCATAGCTTGCAGAAAGTTTGCCTGGTAACGAACTAATCAATTAATTCAAGCTGAACTTCTACACATACAAACAAACAAATAGTTTGCAACGATTGAAAATATTATATTGTATAAATATTATTTTGATTAAAATAGCACTTTTTTTTTCTGCAAAAAACTTCTCGTATTTTTCGATATAGATAAAACTTTTATCAAAAATGAGCGTATTCGGTTCTTGCCAGAATATACTTTTAATGCAATAGAATCCCTGCCGTCATCTTAAGTTGAAAATATTGCCTTATTTTCAAATTTCCAACCACAAAAAGCCTCAACTCTGAAAATCAATTCGGTAGAGAAATATGTACACTGAAAATAATATATTATTCACGAATTTTTTCAACTACGACACATGCTAAATTTTGAAAATCAGTTATGAAGAGGTTTATGATAATTTTGCCATTCTGCAGTGTTGGATGTGTAGTTGTACGCAAATTCTATCACAAAAATCTTAAACTATGATATCTCCTTTACCACTCTGGTTGTAACTAAAAGTATGCTTTTTAACATGGACACAGAAGATCCTAAGATTGCGAAGCGCAAACCGCCATTTCATGTATGCATTCACATTAACATTTGTATTGCTATTATCACTGTTAACATAACATTTTTTGTCAGCGGGAAACTGTAGTTAAAATAAACAGTCTATATTCATTGAAAATCTTAATATTATTTATAAAATATCATTTTTTATTGGCTCCTGCGGGCAAACTTTTCTTATTTTGCGATATTGATAAAATTGCATCACACAAATTCTAGCCATGATACCTCATTTGCGGCTAAAAGCATATTGTTAACATGAGCGCATAACATTTTGAAGTGGTAAGTGCAAACGTCTATTCCATGCATTCACTCATATTACTATATTAACATATATAATACGACGATCACTGTTCACTTAACATTTTCTGTTAGAAGAACCTGTGGTTCAATTGCAGCAGTTAAAGTTCAGGGGAAATAGGCTAACAAGTATCATTAATTCATTTCTTTATTATTTATTTTTTATTTTATATTATTTATTTTTTATTTTATATTATTAATTTTTTATTTAATTTTAAAAAGTTAATTTTAATTGAAGTTTCAAATAATTAATAAATTATGATTTAAATTTTATTTCATCAAATGCTAACTACTGCAAGAATGTGAGGAAAATACATGCATATTCATAGCAAAGAATAAGTTCTGCGTAATTTTTCCATTTTTCAAAACAAATGTAGGCATACATATGTACATATATATTTTTCGGATTTTCGAAACACTTGGACAATTTATATTATTCTTAAATTTTTTCTAACATAATATTTGAGAAAACTATACTACATTTCATATTATATTTCCACGTATTAATAATTGCGCTTTTGTTTTATGTTTTAATACACTTCGAGCTGTCACAAATTTCCGTTCGGGAAAATTAAATGCCTGAAATTTTAGTACACTTTTGACCTTGAGCAAAATTTGTGTTAGAATAACTTTTAAAATCATTTAGAATTTATTTAATGCGGCGTGATTGCTTTATATTAGGAAATTTGAGACGCTCAAAGCAAATGCGCTAAAATAGCAGGAGGCAACAGCAGGAGGCAACAGCAACAGCAGGGGCAACCATAAAATATTGAGTAACTCATACGCTCCGCTGTCTGAAATGCCAGCACGAATTCATTTTAGATGCTGTCGCTCAATTTGCGCAGTGATCCATTCATTCTTGCTGATTTGACTTAATCATTGAAATGAGATATGGCATTTTTACAATCATTATTCAACTGTTTGTTGGCTGCCGCAGGCGACGAGCAGAAATGTTGGGTGACCAAAGGAAGAGGAGCAAAAGCGAAAAGGAACTTATGTACAGTATTTTGCTGAATGTATATTTGCCTATGCACATTTTCGCTTGTGCTGTACGGCATTTTTTGTATTTTATTATTTTCTCTCTATTTCAAGGACTTTGTCTTCGTTTAATAGATTGCAAACTGTTTCAACACCCACTCGAAACTGCATTATTTTTCACAAAGCAAATGAGTTTTTGCCATTTTTTTCTGTTTTGCGGCGACATTTCAAGGTGCTGCATTATTGTTAAAACAAATTAACGTTGCTTATTATAATTTTTTTTTGTTTTACTTAGTTGGCGACTGTGCGCATGCAAACATTCGCCTCGCTTTCTTAGTCAAGCTTTTACTTGTATATTTGTGCCCCTGTGTCGCCGATGAAGGCATTTGCGCTGACAGCAATTAGCGGAAGGAAGTGTGCATTTTATGTTCATTAAACGACGACGACGACAGTCAGTCAAAAGCCTTTTGTCTTCCTTTTTGCTGTGTAATTAGTAAAAAAGCAAGAAACAAAAAGCAGAAGTAGTGAGATAAATTTCGCTACTCGACAAGTAGGTGACAGTTGCAATAATTGTGCTCGTATGGGCGCGTTCGACAGACAGTGCGCCACGCCACTTGTTGGCTGATTGTTTATATGTTTTATTTGATTTTGTGCAAGCAACAAACAGAAACACCTTTAAGTAGTATTCTTTTCTCCGCTCGCTTAATTTTCACTAATGATGCGGAAATGTTGTTTTGTTTACGTGCTTTTTGCATGCACTGTTGTTGCAATTTTATTATTGTGTTTTCGTTTTAGTTAATATTAACAATAATTTACAAAGCAAAATAATCCAGAGAAAAAGTGTAGTTATAGTCATTCGTCTCGGCGTCATCGCGTACGTGCCAAGTAAAAATATTTTAATTTTCTTTTTCATAATTTCAGCTTGGCATTTATTGCTAATGCATTTAGCTGCAATTTCAAGTTGCTTTTATTTTATTTCTATTTTTATTTCTTTAAGCAATTCAAATGTAATTTGTTCACACGGCACGTACGTGTCCAGACCAAGCCTCTTTTTCTCTATTTCGTTTACGTATGATTCGTGTATGTATGTATGTAAATTTTAGTGCACTTTTAGTACAAATATAGTACGAAAATAGTGAGGTGGCCAGAAAAAATGAAGAACATATAAAACCTCTTCAAATTACCCAAGAGCCCAAGACGATGTTTGTGACGCGCCGAAATTGGATAAGTGGAGGACGAATACTCTCTAAAGACTCTAGTTTCTACTGGGAAATTTGCTATTGTACTGAAGCTCTAACCGCGCTCAATCCGGACGCTCCTATCCGAGGCGCATCATCATCTTGGCAACGCTCGATGTACGAAATGTCTTTAATAGCTTACGATGGGCAGACATAATAAAAGTACTAAGAGAAATGTTTAGAATACCCGCATAACTGCTCACGATGCTCCAGAACTATCTAAGTGAGCGTGAACTTCTGTAGGACTCCTCAGATGGTCAGAAAACTAAAGCGGTTACGATTTCTGGAATCTGAGCTGCAACGACATTCTGACAACTTTGCCAGAATGGCAACGAAATATGGGTAGATGCGCTAAACTGTAAAACCAAGAGCAAAACACTGGAGGCTGTGCAACGGACAACGGCACTCAGGTTGCCTCAACCTTCTGCACTGTCTCAAGCGCAGCAGTTTTTATGATCAGTGGGGAGATACCTAACGACCTCCCGGTCCCGAGAACAAGTGAATGCGTAGGATTCTAGGAAAAATCATGCCACCACTAACGCCACGGAATGGAGATGCCAAGCCATACAGCAGTGGCAAAGACGATCGAATTTTCAATTGAGTGGCAGGAGTGGTGATTCTTACAATAGGTAAATGTGTGGAAGTCGGGAAAATGCGCTATTTCATGACTCAGTTCCACTCAGGCTACGCATACTTCCGGAAATACCTATACCACATGGGTAAGGTAAGTGACCTCAGGTGCATATACTGCGAAGCACCGAGCGATGATGCCAAACACACGTTTTTTTAGTTGTGACAGATGGCTCGCGGAAAGAGATGCTCGGAGCAAGTAGATTGGCGACATCGTGCTAAATGCTTGAACGCGAGAACTGCAGTAAAGAGATACATGAAGAACGTACTACGTGCTTCGACGCAGTGCAACAAAGCGAAGCCGCACAGATAGAGATACACGATAGAGAAGACGAGTCTATACCATGAAAGCTGGCTACAAAAATGATGGGCCCAGGGGGAATCGAGTTGGTTTTTTATGAATGCCGTTCTGGGCCCTCCGAAAGTAAGCAGAAAGTAGTTCCGAGAAGGGTGTCCCCCCAGCGGGAGAAGAGGGGTTGCTTTAGTGGCCCCACCACTCGATGCAGTAGACGACGGTCGCTGTATGTGCGAAGGCATTTTCACCCACCAAAAAATAAAAAATCGTCTACATCACCTAACAGTAGGCTCAATTTTGCCATTTCGATAGGAGGCTGCGTCCATGGCTTCTTCGATAATAATCATGGCTTTTCGTTGATTATAATTTTATTTAATTATGACTCAGTATAACTTGAGAGGTGAATAAGGATGTAAAGTACAGCAAGTAAAGTAAATTAAATTTATAACTGAGCACTTATTAGCACAAATGCATCATTCCTTATCACTTCTACGAAAATAATTTAGTGTAGTCTACTCATCTACAACCTTATTAGTTGAATTTATTCCATACTTTGTTTTGCTTGTTTTTTTTTTTTTGTTTTAATTTGCATTCATTTCAGATATATTTAAATGCAATTTTCCTTCGCCTACTTAAAATGCTTTCGCGTAGCGTTTTCGTTTCAGTGATTTCTGCACCACCTACATACATACCTACATGCACACATAAGTGTCTTGTATTTATCTACGCCAGTCACCTAGATCCTTTTGAAAAATTAATGACTTCAACACTCGCATAAAAAGTTGACAGGAAGTTAAAACTTTAAAGAGTAGACAAACTACCCTTGACCTGTTGCTAGTGTGCGAGACATTGAAGGAGGTGCATTCACATATATACATGCATATATAATACATGTTTGTACATATGGGTGTATGTGTTTAAATACAAGTATGCGTCTGTATTCGAATGAGTGAATAATGGCTGAGGTTACACCAGACTAAAAAGGCGACTGATTCACCGTTAACTTAATTATATATATGTATATACGCACACATACACCCGTAAGTACATATATAGGTATTAGATGCATTGCACAAGACCAGCGCCAGAAGAGAGTCAGAGTAGTATGGAGGACATCAGTGTATATATACATAAAGTAAATATATTTAACATAGTGCGGCTAACTATAAATGTGTGTGCATGTACTTGTGCAAAGGAGGAAATGTAATAACTGGAGAAAACAAGCGTAATTGTATAATATTAGAAAGAAATATCTACTTAAACTTTATTGTAAAGTAGCAAAAATACAATAACAGAGTTGGAGAAGAGCAGAATGTTAAGCAACTGTGTTATGGGGTGAAATTGAATTTTTCTGGTATGGGTAGCTTATTACATACTTTTATTGTAACATTTATTGAGTGCAACAAAGTGAAGGCAGCAGTACTATAAAAGTAGTTGGCATCTAATGAATGAAAATGAATACGAATTTAAAATGTACGCAATTCAAATTTTAAGGAATGGCTTTAAATTCTTTAATATAAAAGAAGAATTTTGGATTGTTTATGTATATCGATTTTGACAAAAAGTGCATCCAAATTTTTTTTTGCATAATTTATATAATATATATTTCGGAAGTTGTAATAAGTAAATACTAGTGCTACTAAATATTAGAATTTTAGCATAAATCGTGCAAGATATAACCTAAACATTTTTTTCCAACTATATTAATGTAGGTTTTTTCCTTGTAATAATAGTAACTTGATATATAACTTAAATTATTTTATGACGAAACAGTTGCCACCAAAGTGCTACGACTATGCACAGATTCTGTGCGTTTAGAATTGATGGTCGGCCACGATTCTTCTTACAATTTTCTCAAAAATAAGTTGCTTACTAGGCTGCTAGGGCATGCCTGTGGAATTGTCTGTGTGCTCATCAGTCAACTTGGTACCAAGTCTCGCTAGCTCATCGGCTCTGATGCCGCAATGGACAGTAACCTATGCTATCTTCGGGTGTTTGGTTGTTGGATAAAATTACTTTTAGTGGTAATAGGACTATCAATAAGTTCGTGCGGTTTTACAACAGATGGCGTAACTTGATTATTATTCCATCGATCCACATTTCCAAACATTCATTGGAGAGCTACTGTCGTAAGGCACAAACGTCAGTATAAGTTTTTTATTTGAAGCGTAAACAACAATATTTTTACCACACTTGAAAATGTCGAATTTCGTGCCAAATAATGTGTTTTTGCGGGGAATTCTTCTTCATTATTTTAATATGAAGAAAAAAGCAGCCGAAAGTCATCGTATCTTGGTGGAAGTTTATGGTGAGCATGCTCTATCTGAGCGAACGTGCCAGAAGTGGTTTGCACGCTTTAAAAGTGGTGATTTTGGCTTGGAAGACGAAGAACGCGAGGGTGCGCCGCCAAAGTTCATGGATACCGAATTGGAGGAATTGCTCGATCAAGATCCGGCTCAAACGCAAGAAGAGGTTGCAAAAACTTTGGGAGTTGATCAATCAACCATTTCCAAACGTTTAAAAGCCATGGGAATGATCCGAAAGGTAGGCCATTGGGTGCCGTATGAATTGAAGCCAAGAGACGTTGAACGCCGTTTTATGGCATGCGAACAACTGCTTCAACGGCACAAAAGAAAGGGTTTTTTGCATCGAATTGTGACTGGCGATGAAAAGTGGGTCCATTACGACAATCCAAAACGTCGGGCAACGTATGGATACCCTGGCCATGCTTCAACATCGACGTCGGCGCAGAATATTCATGGCCTGAAGGTTATGCTGTGTATCTGGTGGGACCAGCTGGGTGTTGTGTATTATGAGCTACTGAAACCGAATGAAACGATTACGGGGGATGTCTACCGACGACAATTGATGCGTTTGAGCCGAGCACTGCGAGAAAAACGGCCGCAATACGCCGATAGACACGACAAAGTTATTTTGCAACATGACAATGCTCGGCCACATGTTGCACAAGTGGTCAAAACATACTTAGAAACGCTCAAATGGGATGTCCTACCCCACCCGCCGTATAGTCCAGACCTTGCGCCATCCGATTACTATCTCTTCCGATCGATGCAACATGGCCTGGCTGACCAGCACTTCCGTAATTACGATGAAGTCAAAAAATGGATCGATTCGTGGATTGCGGCAAAACCGACCGAATTTTTCACAAAGGGAATCCGTGAATTGCCAGAAAGATGGGAAAAAGTAGTAGTAAGCGATGGACAATATTTTGAATATTAAATTTGTAACCATTTTACGTCAATAAAGTTTCAAATTTCGAAAAAAAACCGCACGAACTTATTCATAGTCCTATTAGAAGAAACAGGGATTACTCTTACGATCTAAAAAGCTCTAAAGCTATTTTGTACAATACTTCTACTTCAAAAAAGTTCAATAAGGCTCTGCAACAGACAAAAAAATATTCAACTTAAAGCTTCATACATTTCATTCATTCAAAAAAATTGAAAAATTAAAAAAAATATGCCAAAAAAAGTACGTAACATAGAATTTCCCACCTTTTGTTTGGAATTTTTAGAAAAATTGTGGATATGCAGTTTTATGGCACATTAAATTTTAGTATATTCAATAGAAGGTTTAAAGTGCTTCAAAAATCGCGTTGATTTTTGACAATTTCTTTTTCGCTGAGGTGTTGACTATTTTCTTCCATATCAAAGTGTGATTTTATAAAAACGAAAAAAGAGTTTATAAATAAATACAAAAATACTTAAAATTCGGTAATTAGGCGAATTCTATTTTTTTTTATATACATAATTGGCGCGTACATCCTTTTTGGGTATTTGGCTGAGCTCCACAAATGGGGGGACCTACAGTTGCAAGCCGACTCCGAACGGCAGATATTTTTTATGAGAAGCTTTTTCATGGCAGAAATACACCATTGCTTGCCGAGAGGCGACCGATATTAGAAACAACTTTTTCTTCATTTTGGTATTTTACCGAGATTCGAACCTACGTTCTCTCTGAATTCCGAATGGTAGTCACGCACCACCCATTCGGCTACGGCGGCCGCGCTTCTATTAACACTTCAAAAATTGCGCTGATTTTTGAAAAAATTTTGCGCTGAGGTGTTGACTATTTTCTCCATACAAAAGACTCCCAAAGATATGCTTTTATAAAAACATAAAAAATAGACATAGAAAGGAAAATACTTCAAACTTGGTAATTCGTCGCACTACTATGATCGCCTCAAAAAAATCAACACAATTTTTTTTGCAATGAGGTGTTGACTATTTTCTCCATACAAAAGACTGTCAAACATGTGCCTGTTACTCTACTTGGTGTTTCTGTCAGCTGTCACTTTCTAATTTTGTTATTTTGGCATTTCACCCAACAGATTAAACACGCATGAGCATGCGTTCGTAATTACTCATTAATTGTAAAATTATTAACAGTGTCTGCGCTTAAAACGTGGACAACACACTGAAATGCCATGGCTGATGGACAAATAAAAGGCGAAATAATGATGTCAGCGCCATGGCAAAGAAAAACTAAAAACAACAAATAAAAGAATGACACATTGCATAAAGAGAAAAAGAGTGACCACACGTGGCCTAGGAATAAAGATGTTCACTATACACAAAAACAACAAAATCTACTATCACATTTACTAGCTAAGTGAAAAATTAAAAAGAAAAAACTACAATGCAAGACTCGTGTGTAGAATAATTGGAATTTGCAACAAGTTATACTCTTTCTAAAGCCGAGTAGAGCGGCGAACATTGAAGATGACACATAGCACGCACATCACCACGTCCACTGACATTTGGCCTTACATTTGACGAAATACAAAAAAGTTACAAAGTGTATAAAAATTTGTATAAAACAGCAGTTGCATTATTTTATGCAAACAGGTGATTCATCGGTCATGCCGTAGCGTCTACAGTCGGTCCGGTAAACGCGATGACAATTAACTACACGAACTAAATGCTTCTAGAGAAATATGAAAATGTTCATACGGCAAGTAAACAAATCTATCAAAAGTTATAAGCTGTTTTTAATAAAAAATATCGTATGTATAGAATAACAAATCAAATGCTAACGGTTAAAGAGCGGCAACGCAAAAAGGGGCTTGTCAACGTGCGGCCACTTGTGGTGTATGGCGTTTTAAAATATTCATTAATTAAAACGACCGGCATAGATTGTGTTTGTTGCTGTTGCTGAGAGCTTACGTCACTCTGCATGCTTTTTTTATTATTTTTTATTGTAGCAAATGAAGCTATGTCGCTGAAAAACAAAAATCAAGCAACAGGTAAACAAGGCGCCACACATAGGTATGCCGATCAATTTACTTGGCTTCAAATGCATAAATAATCAAAGCTCTGCTAATATTAAATTAGAAACTACACTTTTTCTAAATCTATACGCAATGGCAGTGATTTTTTTATTTTGAAAACAAGAGAAAAAATAGTAATTTGCATGAGCTTTGAATTGCTTGTGTGAAATGGGCCTATTCAATACCATATTTTGTTTTCCTTGAGCAGATTATTTACAGTTCAAACCGGTTCAAAATGGCTTTAAAAAAAAAAATTAAAAAGGGAAGACAAACAGTTAATGAATTTAATTACAGTGTATTTTCTCTTAAGCGGTCACCTAAAGGACTGAAAAATTTGTCGGCTTATGGAAGGTGCCCGCTGGTGAGAAAAGTGTGAAAAATGCTAATGTGTTATGGGAGGGTTGTTCGCTCAAGGGAAAAAAGTAAAAACAAATGCTGAGGGTTTTTGTTATATGTACTGGAAAAGTGTCCGCTTATGAGAGGTGTCGGTTAGGAGAGAGTACACTGTACTTATACATATAAATCTGTGCACTTTTGATAAAACAATTTGAGTCGACTTAGCACTTTGTTCTGTTTGCCGCCAAATATTTTGCCAATGAATCCATCATAGCCGCAGCGCGAGAAGTCATTTTAATAAAAGTTGAATAAAATACTAAATTTTTTATGAAAAATCAGAATTTGTTGACCTTCAGCTCAAAACCTGTTAAAGTCACATAATTTGTTTTGCCAAAAGCCTACAGAAATATGGTAGCAAGAATGGAAGGGTAAAATAAGATTTAAAAGTAAGCTAAAAATAAGCTAAGCAGGCGAAGTTGTTTACGGTAAAAAAATCCACATTTACAATGAAAAACAACTTCGAAGCGTCGAAGAAACAACAAGGAAAACCTGGTGAAACGTAGTAGTTGCTGTTCTTGCTGTAGTACTTCATTAGAAGGCCCTGTCAGCGCGGTGTAGTCACCGAACATCATCGTCTAACTCATCTAACGCTAGGCCCACCCAGGAAACGTGCTATTCCGAGAGGCTGGGTGCAGAGAGAGAGGGTTGTTGAATAAGTACATATGTTGAGTATGTCGTGGTGGATTCTAGATAAGTAGGAGTTTAACCTGCTGCAATATCCAGTCCGTTATTAAGCCAAAGTTACGTTTGTCTCATGAGACAGCTGAAACTCTTCGTCTGCAATGAGTGGTGGTTGGACTCCGAAACGGCATTTGAAGATCGGGAGTTAAGGAAGGTGGTGGGAGTATCCCGATGAATGCCGTTTAATGTCTGACTATTTAATGTCCGGTACAGTAGTTGAGGTTGTACGTTGTCAGTGGTTGGTTCTCGTCGCTGTAGCCGAAGAGATGCCTCCTGGGAGGTGGCTCAAGCTCTAGCAATGCCTACAAGGGTGATTCCTACGACAGCACCCAATCAGAAATTGGTTGCTAAGCACTACCTGGTATCCAGTGCGCTGAAAAAAGTAGGCTACTTGGACGGCTCTGGGGTGGAAATATTTTTGAAATGTTATATTTTTAGATTGCAACCGCCGAATCCGAGTGATTTTGTGTGTAACCTCCACGCAGTGGGTATGAATTTAAAGCTCCGTATAGAGCAGAAATATCAAATTATGAAAACAAATGGTTCTAATGGCCATCGACCCCTCGGCAGGCAACGGCAAAACTACTCCAGGTGCTTTCTATCAGACTAAAGCCTCTCATAAAATCCGATTGTCACACTACGACCAAAGCGAAAGGTTGGCGCAGATGGCTGAAATGAGTTTGGATACTAAACACTCTAATAGCAACTGTGATTTCATGTTTCAACCCTTGAATCACCACCTCTGTATAGTTGGCGCTCCAAAAAAGGGTCTACATAAGTCGACTTGCAGTTAATCGCCAAAAGTTCGAATGTAAGGTTGGCTGTTTGGTTGTTGCTGTAGCAGTATAAACATTCCCCTACATGCACGGTGAATGCTTCAGGAGTGGCAGTACTTGGCCGGATATAAATACGGGACATTTTCGCAATGTAGAACCGACTGTATGGGGAACTTATGTATGTTGCATGGTTGTGTGGCATGTAGCGCCGTGCTGATGGAACACAAAATCTATTAAAATAGTGCGCTAACGCTCACGAATGACTGGTGAAACACAACAAAAAAAAAAAATTGTTTAATGTTGCCGCCCAGTGCAAAATGCACTGTAACTACTTGTGCATACACCTCACAATGGGTAGACTTCCAAAACCCCCGAGCTTCATATGAAAAGCTGATTTTCGGTAAAAACGCTCAACTTCAACAGAGGTTAGGTTAGGTTAGGTTGGTATGGTTGCCCAGGGAATGGGCACACTTGGACGAAGAAAGATTCGTCCTTTGTGATACCATTATGAAGGGGTCAACAGAGAGTTTGTATGAAATATTTCCCAATTTAAATCAAGCGAAGAGCGATTCACTTTTTAAATGTCGAAAAATAAGCTGAGTTTCGGGGTTTTTTTTGAGCTGTCAAAGTAAGAAAAAAAATCGAGATTTAAATTTCAAAAGCCACTTTATAGAAAAAAAAAAAAAAAAATATATAAGACATACTTGTACACCTAATTCTCCTTTTACGATAGATACGTTCCCAAAAAAATCGTGTAAAAATCGAATTAAATTTGTATTAAAATTTTTTTTAAGGTTCACTTTCACATTTTAATTCATGAAATATATTATAAGACATAAATTATTAAACGATGAGAGCAAAATCTACCGAGTCTCAGAGACTTATCCTGAGACTAATTTAAACGCTTCGCAAATGCGCCGAAAAATCTTACTCTATTTGCTCTATGAGATTCAAGAAAAATTCATTGAATATCGTGTCAAAGCAAACAATTTGTGTAAAAAAAGAAATAGGTGTATTGGGCAGAAATATCATGCACTGGTCAAATTACAACAAATCAAAGACTACACATAATCGTTAAAAACAAAAATTCTAAAACAATGAAGGTCAATAAAACAAGTCTGGTTATCCATGTACTTTAATATGACAGATTCGCCCTTGCACGCTTTTATATTTTATTTATATGTGAATGCATATAAAACTATTTGCACTTCATCTGTAAGCACTAATATTTAAACTACTTCAAACTTAATTACCAAATATAAAACTTATTGTTCGCATATTCATTTGGATAAATGGCTAGGCGTCCTTTCAAATAATTTATTTAGGCGCCCTTTTAGCTATTGTAAAAATGTACTAAAGCCCCGTGCTGTATAATAAAAAAAATTATTCGATTTTGCATTTTATAAATATTTTCTACAAGTGGCTGCTGAAATAGCTTTTGTGTAAAGTTGTTAACAAAGTCCACTTTTCCGCCACGCTTTCGCTCCAATTTTCCCCTCTTCGCTCTTCATGATCATTAATACCCATTCAATTGATTAACAACTGTATCAATATTTGATTGTGTGTTTGTGTGTAGGGCAAAGCAAGTACAAGCGTTTACGATATTATCCACTTAAATAATATTTACCATATGAGCTGTATTTATATGCATATGTAAATATGTTTGTATAGCACAGCTTAATCTATGGGCTCATGGATTGAATAGCAATGCCTGCCTATGAGAGGCTCTCATACTGAACGAACTCGAGTACAACACAATTACAACAATTCAACTTATGACTTATCAGTCTCCTCAAAGCAAATAAGCCACAAGAGCAAAACAATATATAGAAAAAACAACAAAAAGAGAAAATTAAATTTTACATTTATAATTTGTTATTGTTATGATTGTGCTGTTTAAGCATTCCAGCACTGCTGTGTATGTATGCGTTTTGTTATGCAACAGGTATGGAAATTCAAGCAAAAGTGTAATGGTGATCTTATTCATCGAGTTGTTTGCTATTTATCAAATATTTAAATTACAAAAAAAAATGATCACATGTGCACTTGCATGTGAATGGGTAGAAAAAAAAACAGATATAAATGATAGGCAGGATGAATAACACATTTTAATTATTGTTGGTTTAGTTATTTAGATAAAAAAAAAAATATTTACTTTATATAAATAAAATTAAAATAAATAAAGAGTTATCATATCTAAGCGGTCGAGACTTGACAGTTGATAAGATATTACCACTACAGTTGAATAAATAATAAATAAGAAAATACAGGATCGTCGAGGTAAATCCGATATAATGAACTTTGAAATTAAACTAATGGACTGGTAGGCAAAATTAATTATAGGTATTTGCACGCACCTGGATACAATGGAACTACTGATTATTGAATATTCTTCTCTCGTTTTCCTGAGGTGTAACTACGACCCTACGACCAAACAAACCTATAAATCCAACATACACATTTTATATAAAACTTAGAAATATTCCACAAACCTTACATTCCGATTCTAAGATTTTTAATTAGAATTTATAGAAGGATTTTTGGTGTGCTGTTTTATAGCTTATCAAATTGTAGTGCAATAAAGTGCAAATTTGAAGTTGTAAAGAAATTCCTTTGATTTTTATAATTTTTTCCCCCACGGTGCTCTCCATGTAACAGATGCCGACAGTTAGGAGACTGAAGTAACGCAGATCTTCTGTGCTGTGGAAATAACTCAGAGTATGTGGCCAGCAATAACAAGACAGTTAACCGGCTCTCAGCGAATTTGAAGGAATCAATGATTTGCTGATGTAACTGACGTTATGAGAGCGGTTTTTTACGAAAAACACTTAGATTGTGTTGTTGATATGCGAGAAAAAACAGCACAGCCTCCACTCATGTTATTTCGTTGCCATCTGAACAATGACCGACTGGACGATTGTGTGAATACGTGTGAAATGAGCGGGCAGAACTCTGCTGTCAAGCCACGTACATATGTAATGGCAGGCGAAGTTACTCTCACAAACTTGGTTATCACTATACATATATAGGGGATTGCCAAAATGTTGTAACCTTGCCAGCACTTACTATGCTGCCAATCACCGAACGCCACTACTTTTCTACAAATCTTTTTCCAGATTTACCTCGACAACCCTGTATAAGGGGGGAAACAATTTAAATATAAAGGAATATAAAGTTCATGGATTTTATTGGCTGAGAATGGATTGCGAACTGAGATATTAAAATAATATGGCAATAAAAAGATTGATTTAAGTTAGCACGGTGATGTTCACCGTATGTTCGGAGGCGCAATACATTTGAAAATTATCGAAAATATAAAGAAATATTGGAATTTTGCCAAACAAATATTTATTTGTATATTGGGAGAAATAGTAGTACTTTATCGTATCGGGCAATTTATTATTTTATTAATTGCTTGTATCACTCGCTTTGGCGAAGTGTAAACAATCTGTGTCCGTACAGCTGTGTGCAAAATAATAAGAGCGTAACGAATTACCAACTAAGTTTTAAAATTTTTTTTGTATTCAATTCTGTTTGTATATTTCAATAAAAGTATTGTGCATTCCAAATAAAATTATCGAAAATTTAGCAATTTTCAAAAAAAAAAAAAAAAACAATTAGCAAAAATTACATAAAGATTTCTAACTTTTTAATTAGAATCATTATAAAACTTCCGGATCAGCAGTTTCATAACCCACTAAATTTTGGTAATAGAATTCGGTTTGGAGTAACTTGTTACTAAATAAAAAAAATTAGTTTGAGTGATGTAAGTCTTTGTTTTTACGCGCTCCATTGCTTGTTTCTTGTGTACTGTAGCTGTTAAACTCACAATAGTCAAATATGATTGACGTGCATCGTTGAAAAAATTATAAATCTTCTCATAGGGTGATTAATTTTGCTCCACCTTGTACTATATAATGTCAGTTATACTATTGTATAGTCACCTAAAAATCGCTTAGATTTTTTGCAATTTCTTCCATACGATGCTGAGCATTTTTTTCCTTATAAATCACATGTTCGGAAGTCTTTTCTATGGAAGTAAATGCTCAACAGCGCAGCACATATTCTGATAAATCAGCGCGATTTTTGAGTCACTTTAAATTTACACTTTGTTAGCCTTAAATTAAATGGGCTAAAAAACTGAACACCCAGAATTTTCTAAAAATTCTGTATGCAAAGTTGGAAATTTGGATGTATTGATTGTTTTGTTTGCTAAATTTAGTAAATTTAAAAATGGAAATTTAATAAAAAATAAAAATAGTTAAAACTTGATAATTTGACACGTTCTTATAATTTTGAACAGATATGCATGTCCATTTTTATGTCAAAATTCAATGGAGCACGTGAGGAGCTATCATCAACAGAAGATTATGCAATACTGCGTGCAACCGAAAAGGGAAAATAACGCATTAATTACAACTTAGAAGAATAATTTTAGACAACTTGGAGAAAAGAAGTACTCGGGTGCGTAAACAAATACCACATAACAAGAAAAATCAAAGCCATACACAAATTTAATTAAATTAAATTAAACAAAATAAAAAAATTAGCAAGCGATTATATTTTCTAAGGCATTTTAAGGCTTGACAGAGAGCTGACCAATTTTTTTTTATGATACAATAATAACATTAATCAAATCATGCAACAAAAAAAAATAGTTTCATTCCCAGATCAGCAAGTTAAAAAAAAATCGCCAAATCCATAACATATCGATGACACCAAAAGAAGCATAAAAAAATAATAAAAAAAATATAAAAGGTGTTCCAAAATAAACAGAACTTTTCTCTTTTTGATGCGGTTGGGGAAATAACAACATTTGTTTTTGTTTGGTGAGACACCTTGCTGCACATACACACATACATTTGTGTATGCTCTCGCACCAGCACGCACTGTCAGAAGCGAACGAACCCGATAAGCCGCCGAAAATGCCGAAATATATTACGCCAAATTTTCGAGTATAAAGAAATAAATTACAAAAAAGTCAAATCACTCAATCAAGTATGAATGTATGCATGTATCACGTATCTACATATATACAAGTACACACGTACATACCTAGTTACTGGCAAAATAACTTTTTGCTCCTAAATACATACGGAATTTATCTGTCTATTTAATTGGTAAATTGTTTGAATTTGCCTTACTCTTGTACAGGGTCTTTCAAGTTCGCCTTGAGGAATTAATAATCTGCTTTTTAATATACTCACATGTGGGAGAGGGAGAGAGAACAAAACTAACATTCATAAAGCACTCATCATGCTCGTCCTAATTCGTGGCACAGAAGCTTGCACGATGACAGCAACCGATGAGGCGTCGCTTGGAGTGTTTGAGAGAAAGATGCTGCGGAAGATTTTTCAACCTTTGCATGCAGGCGATGGAACAATGAGCTGTACGACGACATAGACATACCGCAACGAATAAAGATCCAGCGGCTCCGTTGTCTTGGCCATGGATGCAAACGCTCTGGTTCTTAAAGTATTCGGCATGTGGCACCGTCTTGTTGAAACATATAATTTTTGTGAATTGTAGATTTTTGTTTTGAACTGTATAATATATAAAAAAACCAAAAAAAAAAACCAAAAAAAAAAACACAAAAAAAAACCACTACTAAAAAGAAACTTAAACTCGAAAGCTCTTTTTTTACTGTGCGTTCACTCTCTTTATTTGCCATTGGGCATCTAATCAAGCAAATATTTTTAATGGTTGGTTGGTTGGCGTTGAACAAATAGGGTAGCAGTAGTAGAAGTAGAAGAAAAATAAAAATCTTTGAATTATTAAAAAAGCGAGTGATACTCGTATCAAAAACCACATAGATATGCATGTGAGTAGAAGTACATATACGAGTAGTTATCTACACAGACATTAGAGCGGATACATTTTTTTTCGCCATCATCTTAGCAGTTTTGAATTCTACATCAACTTCTAAGAAAGAAAGAAAAAACATAGCTCTAAAATCTATTTTGTCCCTCCTAAAAGTTTTTAAGAGAAGCCATCTTTAAGTTAGGTTAGGTTGAACTGATTGACTTGCAGTCACGTATGAACCGGTTCGATCCATAGCGGTAATAGATGGAGTTCATTCGTTATGCGTTTTGAAATAGTCCACCCGCATGGTGTCTGTTCCTATTGCGAATTAAGGAGACATCACCAACTCACGACTGAGATATCTTCCAATCCATCAAACTGTCGTGCCCCAAATATTTTTTAAATAACGCAGAACATTCGCAAAGGATATGCTCTACAGTATCCCTTGAGCCTTGTTCCCTACATTTTCTGCATTCCTCGCCGTCCGAGATTCTTATCTTATAAGCACACGCTGCTACTGCGCTGTGCCCCCTCAGCACGCGTATCTTTAATTGAGAGAATATCTCTCGTGGAGGCCACATATGTACTTATCTTGGCTGAAGTTTCATAGAAGATAGGAGCATTCGAGCCTTTGGGGATTGCTAGTTAGGCTGCTACCAGTAAACTTCTATTGCACTCGTCCTGATATCGGCCACATGTCTGCGGTAGACAACTCAATTGAACTTAGTCCAGATTCTGATTATTATTCTGTAGACTTTATTTTAGGTCCTGAACCTAAAATATACATAAAAAAAAAAAAAAAATGGCGGACTTGTGAAAAAAGTTCTCAAAATCTAATTTTTTTTCTTCATAAATTGTTTAAATTAAATAGTTTATTATTGAAAAATTAAATGTTTTAAAGATAGATATGTGTGTCTAGAATAACGGGTTAAATTTTTAGCCAAATCGGTTGAATAGTTTTGAGTCAGTGATTCCCCGAAATTTCGAAAACATGGTTTTGAGAAAAACGCGTTTAAAATTTCGACAACAGCTGCTGCTGGCATGTCACATGCTTTCATACACACTACGGCGCGCTCTTTTATTTTAGCTATAACTTTAAAAATAAATAAAATTTCTGTCTGAAATTTGTATAGTATATTTTTAAGATGTGCTTCGAACCCCTCACACCGGGCGACTACCTTAATTTGGAAAGCAGTAGTGCATTGTGTCAACTGGTTTGCACACGAACTTGAAGGCCAAGTAGAATTTGCCTGGGAATGAATGGATGCATTATAAATCTCTAGTTTTATTTGTGGTACGACACAGGTTGCCGGGAAAGTTAGGTGGTTTCGAAAGAGCCGCAGGACAGGTCGATCGGACTAATGATACGCTTTCATGTGGCAGGGAGTGTCGTTGGAGTTCAAGTGTGCAAGAGTTCAGGATCAATTATGATAGATTGCGTAGGATGGTGAACAGCCATTGCAAATGTCGAAGACAAAGAAAAGCCTTGAAATTACCAGCTAAATACAAAAATAAATTAAGACACGAACACTGAGGTAAAGCGAGCTGATTAAGTTAATCAGAGATACTGTCTGGCTCGAGAAGGCAGCTGACAGTATATTTGCCTTTTCTTGGGGAAGGGGAACTGGCAATAGTCCCTCTATTTTGGTCCAGGTGCGCCACGGTATTAGTAGCACCCACAACAACTCTTCTGCCTGTTTTACATATCAGCTCGTAATACGCATAACAACCAGGCCTCGTAATCAAAATCACATGAAAATAACATAATTTATTCATACACCTGCTGTCCCATAGTCAAAGAGCCGCACTTTAGCCGGTTTATTAACTAAAAAGCTTTCGTTTTGTTGCGAATGCTAATTAAAAATTCGATAAAACAAAAAAGAAAAAAATACCAGAATTTTCGCAGCGGCATACCATAAAAAATTAATCACTTTGGGGCATTAATTAGAGAGCTACACAAATGCTTGAGATCGGATTTCATAAAATCGCCACAATTATCGAGCATGAAAAGTGTAACCTCTTTTGCACACCAATAGAAGAGAGCTAATGAGAAAAAAGGAAAGGCAGAAGAGGTAAGGGAAACGAAGCAAAAGTGGAAATTAGTGAGATGAGCTGCATCACTCAAATAAGAAATAATTTTGCACAAACATATATACTCGTAAATACATCCATGTGTATGTATGTACGTGCCATCAAAAAAATAAAAAATAATTATTTAAAATTTGCAGATTTGTAAACAGATGAAAAAGTACCGGCGCTGGTGAAATGTTTGTGCAAATAATTGACGTCATTCAAGGGGAAGCGAACGATTTAAAAGGGTGTCGGCAAAAAGGCAAATGCCAGCAAAATAAATGGGTGAATAATAGAAATAGAAACCAAAAATGAAACAGAAATAGAAATAATAAAAATATGCTTGCCTAAAACATTTGAATCAATAGTGTCAAGAAGATTAATTGCTTTGCTTGGATGAAGCGCGACAATTGCAAGGCTGCACGCTGTGTATTCGGCTTTGTTTCAAGATTAAGACCTAAGCCGTTTGGTATGTAGGAAAACAAAAATACGTAAAAGTAGATATATTTTGTTTTGTCTATAGCGCTGGTGTGAAGCAAAACAATAGAAAATATGTCTGTCGCTAATCTTAACACGTGCCAGAGAGAATAGACAATTGGAACTGGTAAAGCAAGTCTGCTGAGTGTTGGGTACTCAAATAACAATGACACTAGGCGCCAACAACATTGAGAAGAACGAGAGCTCAAAGGGTATGGACAGAGCGCGAGCCTCTCAAGTAACGAGTTGAAGCAGCAAAAGTTGTTCTGTATTTAACAGGATTCATTTGGTAGTAGATTTTTACCCTCTTAATCCTACTCAAATGGCCATTTTGGACCCGTTCACTAAACAGCTGTAATGAAAGGAAGCTAACAAGGTAATTAGATGGTTAAAGTGCTCTACAAAAATTGTAAGCAGAAAATTTTATGGATGATCGCCATAGATGGAAAGTTCGTAGAGATAAGTGCATAAGAAAGTTTAGTTCAAGCTAAAGTTTATAAATTTGACGACTTGGGACGAATTAAAACTAGTTCGAAGTAATTTTACTAAATAAATAAATTTAGTTAGGGAGCAGAGCCGAATGGGGCAAAGGGAAGGTGATTGGAAGATAGGATATTGAAATCTACACTGACGGTTCTAAGATGAGCTGGCTTCCATTCGGACCCGCTCAACCTATTTCAGTCAATTCGACTTCCCGACTATACCAGCGAGTTCCAGGTAGAACTTTTAGCAATCAGAGAAGCATGTAAATCACTAAAACTCTACAAGTAAGTTGGTGTAAGAGTAGCTATCTTTTTAGATAGTCAAGCTGCTATCAAGGCCTTAGAACCCAACTCAAGCGAAAGCCTTCGGTAAGCCTTTCTTACAGCAAATTAATGGGATCTCAGACATCGGGATAAAGAATTTGCTGCTATACTTGGACCTCACTAAATGGATCTGACGTAGAAAAACAAAAAAAAAAAACGAAAAAAGAAATCATCACACGAGGGCAGTTAGTAAAACGGTTCTGGTCGCTAATTAGGATTATTTCAACAAAAACAACTGGAGCTCGTCCTTTACACTCTTGAATCTTCTCTGAACCAACTTGTGGATTTAACGAATTTTATTAATTTTGGCAACCCTATTTGAGATACTTCTTTAATGCTGTCAAGAACAAATGCCCTGCCTTTGAGCGTATAGAAAGAAGCTCCTTTTGTTCAAGAATTTTGGAAAATTTGGGAAAAGCCAATTTTTTTTTCTTGATTATCGTAGTTTTTCTGTCATATTTTTCGTCCATCTCACTCTCAAAGCAAAAAGAAGAGCGTCACCTTGGCTACCAATTTAATATACCAATGAGTTAAAAATCTGCCTCCTAATGTGGCTGCCCCATAATGTGCAATTTACCTTAAAACTATATAAATCCAAGGAACTATAGCGGAAATGTTTTACAAAATCTTTTTCTTCGGCAGAGTTGCAGCTACTTTATACATGGTGGCGCAAAATTAATCACCCTATCAGAACATTTATAATTTGAGCAAATTGACAAATTTAATACAAGGTGACGCAAAATTAATCACCCTATAGGAAGATTTATAAGTTATGCAAATGGCATCGTACGTCAATCAAATTTGATATTAGTGAAGTAGACAAATTTAAAATAAAGGTGGCGCAAAATAAATCACCCTATCGGTAGATTTATAATTTTTGCAAATTTTACACTAGTGAACTAGACAGCTACGGTATACAAACGGAAAAATAAAATCATTGCTTTTTATATAGTAAACAAGTTTTTCAAAAACAAATTGAATGGTTGATTTTGCGCCACCTTTGCTGGCTGTTTGGTCGAGCTCCTCCTCAACAATTGCGTTGTACATCTCTATGTTTTTTTCCATGGGAAATGGAGGGATCTTCGGTTTTATGTCGCCTCTGAATGGCATATGATTTCTTATAAGAAGCTCTTTCATGGCAGAAATACACACCGAAAGTTACCTAAGCTTCACAAATATTGACATTTATTTCTTCTCCTTTGCTCCCCAAGCTGACATTTTTCAGTTGTTGTGCTCAAATTTCGCATTTTTAACTCTTTCTGCTCCAATACATTAATGAAGAGCAAAAATCTGAAGCTGACGTGATGCGCGTCGATCCACGGCCAAATTCGATACTTTTAATGCTTTCGTGTCTTGCTACGAACACCAAATTTACGCTATGTCGGCGTCCTTCGTACCACCTAAGAGCAAACACAGTTCAAGAACAGATGCAAAAAACTTGATATTTGATGGACTACCGAAGATATTTTTAACAAAATTTAATGAACGATGTAAAATATGTCTATAGAGCCCGGCCACTTATTAGCCATATAAATCCATTCAACGTTTCACATAACTTCTTGAACTTCGAAGGCTTCTTTTTCTTTGGTTCCGACTCTTACAAGAAAAGCGAGTTGTACAGAATTAAGAAATGTTGTTTAGAAATGCGGCAAAAGACAGAAATAACAGCAAATACTAAATAGGCCTGTCTGCTACAACAACAACAAGCCTTTCTAGTGTCGTCAAATTAGTGCCGATTTACACAGGGAAGCGTTTGTTGGTAGAAGAAAGACGGACGGCGAAGAGAGAGGGGATTTTGTCTCCCGTACTGATGATGATAAACGGGCTAGTTTACTGGGGCGGCCGCCCTTTGTCGGGAAAAACCAGAGTCATTCCGGTAACGTAGAACCGGTTGCCATGGGAATGCCCGTACTGGCGACACGCTTTGTGCTTATATCAAACTTATAGACGAAAACACCGAAAGCATCGAATGTTGCCGAAAACAATTTTGCCTCTGTGACCACGAATCAAACATCAAAAGAGAATTTCCAGTGTCTCCCCTCCAGATGTCGCTGTGTGTAAATCGGGACTTAGAGATGTCAGTTTGCAATGCTATAATTTGAATAAAAAAAAATAAGGGTGACAGTAGCAAAGATGGGTGGAAGCTGACTTACAAAGTTTCTGGGTGCAGTGTAGAGTATAATCAGTTCCACGCCTGATTCGTCTTGCCACGTAGCGCTAGATTCGCATGACCATAACTTAATTTAGCATAGCTTAAGCGCCTCAAAGTACACACTTTAGAAAGTACCTGCAATACTTAACAATTTTAAGTGAGCTGAATATCTATAATAAATATAAAATCAATTGTAACAAATTATGACCCCTACAAAATAGCTATTAAATTTCACCTTGAGACACCCATTTCTATAAATGTTTCAAAAAAAATATGAAATTAAATTTAATGGATGAAAAATGTCACCTAAATTACAGCTTTCAATGCCACAATCCTAAAAACTGCTAATTAAAAATCAAAAGTTTGTTGAGGCAGCTCAATAGTACCAGTAAAAAGTTACATACCTACACTGGGCAAAAAGCCGGCCGGCCGGCTGCCCGATTGAACTGTGCCAATACACACACACACATGCGCGCTTTCAAGCGCCATTAAATGGAAAAGCCCACATACATGTGCATTTAGAAAAAAATGCATATTTATAAATTTGTAAATATGTAAACTAAATGTAACACAGCGAGGGTGGAGATAAAACCAATGCGCAAAAGTTTCATGGCCAATGACAAGTAAAACAAAAGCGCAAGTTGCATTGTGTGAAATATTAAAAAAAAAGCAAATAACTGCACATACTACTTACATATGTATGTATGTATGTATTAGTTGGAACATTTTTTTCCTTTATAATTTTATTTTTTTGTTGTTTCTGAACTATAAGTGCACATTGAGTCCAACCCACTAATAAAAATACCACAAAAGTCGTGAAATTGATGCTCTTTCATGGCTAGACGATATACATACCTACGAGTTGTATATAATTAGTGGCTTATGAGTTATGAGTTGTTAACTGCTGGCAAGAAAAGTTTTACATTTTACAACTGCGAGTATGCACATACATATATGCACACACATAGGTATATATTAGGGATACCAATATTAGCGGGGAATTTTGATAGTTTTAGAGTAAACTCGGGATACCGAAACTCGGACAGGAATACCGGAATTGTGTGTAATAATTCATTTGAGTAAAAATTTAAAAACTGAAAGCATTGGCCAGCACTCAAGGTAGAAAAAGTCTCAAAATTACTGCTTAACTGCGCAGCAGCAAAGTTTCTTGATCGAATACGGAGTGCTAGATTAGATTAGATTAGATTTGTGGGGCGGGGAGGGGGTGTACACGTGCAAGCACTCAGTCAGTAGTCCATTGTACTACACCTGGATAGATTTCAGTAGAAGGAATAGAGATAAGAAAGATAAAAAGTGGGTGGTAAGACGTATAAATTAGTTTGAGGTCAATCTTCCACAAATCTCTAGGATTCGTTAATGAATCTTAACAGATCCGGAAAAGGAAAAGTATGAACTTTATCCATACTGAGTATATCGCAACCCAATATCCTAAGTCTGATTCTGGAAAACGGCGGACAGCTATATAGAAAATGTTCTGCAGTATCGTCATCCTCAAGACAGGATAGGCATATCGGGCTGTTGTTTTTGTAGCAGCATAAACATTCCCCATATTTACTTACGGGGAATGGTGCTGGGTGCTTGGCCGGATATAAATCCAGGTCGTTGCGCTAACGTAGAACCGACTGTCATGGAAACGGACATATCGGGCTGTCTACCACCCCCATGGCAGCTATATGCAGACTACAGGCGTTGTACCCTATGATTACACCTACCAGTACTCTCAGGTCCTTTTTTTAGTAGGTCCAGTACTCTCAGGACCGTTTAGGAGAAAGGTCGCTATTTTCCTATTTGGTTCTTTCACAAAGTACTTGGCTACTCTGCACGAGTTCAACCCAGACCAACGTCCTCTATGGGTAGACCTCATGAAGTCGTCAATCCATAGTTGAATCGATACGGAATTGATACTTGCAGAGCCTTCAATTGCCAATTTATCAGCTAATTCGTTCCCTGTAATATCACAATGTCCTGGCACCCAAATAAGACTAACTTTATTGTGCTTTGCGACACTGTTCAGTTTTGTCTTACATTCACCGACTAACTTCGAAGAGCAGCGTGGGTTAACAAGGGCTTTCAGTGCAGCTTGACTGTCACTACAAATTCCAAGACTGCTACCATGCCATTTTTTCTCAATTAGCCAGTACGCCACATTCAAGATGTCATAGACTTCCGTAAGGAATGCCGTTGCCCTCTGTCCTGTGGCATAGAGTGTTGCCTGAACGTATGCTTCTGAGAATTTGTTCATCGCAATAACCGATCGCTGAAAGACTGCGAAGTATTTTCCAATTTCCCTTTTCTGCAGCAGGCAGTCAAACCGATTAGAATAGACAGTTAAAATGGGAAATAGAAAAAAATAGTAATTACAACAACTACAATCACATTACTTCAAGGATGATCGATTACCAAGTTTGGTCTCAGCTATGGTGAAAAACAAAATTGTGAGAGTAACTTCGGCTGCCATCGGGGACTCGACAGCAAAATTCTGCCCGCTCATTTTACACGTACTCACACACTCGTCCAATCCAAGGATGATAGATTTCAAGGTTTGCTTGATAGCTACGGTGAAAAAAACAAAAAATTGTAAAGAAACTTTGGTTGCAACGCCACAAAAAAAATGTACACTGCTTTTGGAAACAAGAGTGAAACTTCTCTTGAATTATTTTGATGGTTCATAATTTTTGTTTACGAGATATAAAGGGAATGGAATGCATTGGTGTGAAAATAAAATTGGAAGGTTTGGCCAATATCAGACCATTAACCGGTTCTGAGCGAATTTGAAAGAATCAGCTGACGGGCTGCTGTAAACGGGGTCATGGCAGCAGTTTGTTTATGAAAATACTCAATTATGTTAATTGAAAAAAAGAGCTGCCTAGAAGAAAAATTTACTGATCAGGTTGAAGTGAAGTCAGCTTATATTGCACGCCTAGATATGAAATGACATGATGATGGCGTAGATACGCTTTATCACAGATGTTTTAGGAATATATAACGAAAAGAAAAAACAAGTTTTTTAAATTAATTTTTTTTATTCAAAAAAAATTTTAAATTACAATAAAAAAAACTTTTAACAAAAAAAAATTAATTTAAAAAAATTTATTTAAAAAACTATTTTTAAATTTCATCCGCTTCCTCTGCATTACGTAAACTTTTTGACCTCTTCTCATAAATATGCAGCAAAGAAATTCAGAGCCGCATGCGTTTTGGGATAGCTAGGCCAAAAGGAAGCTGGTTCAGAAAACAATGAACAAATAGATCTAATCAATATATTTAGCTCTAGCTTGGCTGCACAACATATCCATATACTTATATGTGTTTTATAGGTAAATATGTATGTGCACATACACACATTTTAAGTTTATTTGCCAACATGCGTCGACGAGTCATCCACAGGCACAAAGCACATTTCTAAGCCTGAGTTCAACTTATTGTTCTAATCAATCTCCATTATTGACAAAAACACATTCATATGTATGTATGTACATATTTAATTGACTATTAATTGCTTTAAACTTTGAGAATATTTGCATTTTGAAAACAAATTTCTAAGTGTTATGCAAAACGTCTTCAGAAATGGTTTCTCCAGAAATGGGTAAATACAATGCGCATGTATGTACATAGGTGTTCAGAAAAATATTACAAAAAAAAATGTTAGAATGTCAGTCGTATTTTTAGTGTTTTTTTGCTGTTGTTTACAAATTTCGTTAAACTTTGGACCCAGAACTTAAGTTTCAGAAGCTCGTATGGCGTAACACACACATTCCTATATAGTATATATATTTTATGAAATATTTATGTGTATCTTGTCTGGGTGGGCAGCTAAGATCGTCGAAATTCGCTATGGATGGATGGATAGGATGAGGTGCTCACTTGGATATATATATATATATATATATATATATAATTGGCGCGTACACCCTTTTTGGGTGTTTTTCCGAGCTCCTCCTCCTATTTGTGGTGTGCGTCTTGATGTTGTTCCACAAATGGAGGGACCTACAGTTTCAAGCCGACTCCGAACGGCAGATATTTTTATGAGGAGCTTCTTCATGGCAGAAATACTCTCGGAGGTTTGCCATTGCCTGCCGAGGGGCGACCGCTATTAGGAAAATGTTTTTCTTAATTTTGGTATTTCACCGAGAACCTACGTTCTCTCTGTGAATTCCGAATGGTAGTCACGCACCAACCCATTCGGCTACGGCGGCCACTCACTCGGATAGATAAAAGATCAAAAACACACCGCCTATTGTGGTGCCTTCAACCAGGAAAGAGCTGAAGGAGAAAAGGATATGGTAAAGAAGATGTTCGAATGGTGTCGATTAGGATGCGATCAAGGCTCTGACGATACCACGGTGCACATCCAAACTAGTCAACTCCTGCAAGGAGGAAATCAAATATCTTGGGAGTGGAGGTAACATTTCTCTGATTTGGGTTCCAGGATATAGAATCATAGAGGGAAATGAAATTGCTGATGCGCTTGCTAGAAAGGGGACTGAATTGATCTCAGAGATCTCCTACCCGATCATCGGCATCCTCCTGACTGTTGTGTCTCAGCAATGCGCAGAAAAGATGGACCTCCATTTCTTCATGTGCCATAAACGATCTTTTGTTTCCCAGTGCCTAACCACGATAGTATAAGGTCAACTCAGACTCCTCCACCGATACTACAGTGTGAGCAAACTAACAGCCAAACAGTTTCGCCTGCCTTCGCCATCTACTCCCCTCTGGAGTAGTTCGAAATCTTTGAAATAACCAACTAAAACCACATAATGGTCCGATGCTTGTTGATTCTCTTACTACCAGCTCGTTGAGCTTTTGAGGTGACCAGGTACCCAGCAAGGCATAATTGTGAACTTTTGCTGCCAGAAGCTGAATTGGACGCAATCGTAGGATGGAAAACATTTTTTCTAACAGAAAGGGTTTATATTACAAACCAATCGTTTCAAATTATGAAAAATATTAGCAATTGGTGTCCGAGTGACGTGGACAAATCATTTTTGTTGTTTTTGTAGCAGCATAAAATTCCTCATATGTACCTATATGTACGGGGAGTGACAGGCCGGAATTTCTTCCTTTGGGCGGAACTTAGAACGGCATCAGCGGCGTGAAATGGACAGCATCGGGCCTACACTGCCGGAAGCACTTGACTAAGGCTAAAGACTGATTCTATCACGTCACACTATTTCAACAGCAATAGGTAAAGTAATACTAAATTTCAGTAAAAATCGAACTTGAAATTACACATTTTTTTCTGAAGTGGAAAAAAATTTGTACCACAATTTATATTCCTATTTTTATATTTATTTTAAATTTTCTAAATCAATAATGATTTTTCAAAAAAAAAAAAAGCCCGTTCATTTACCTGACAACAAAAAAGGGCTATGAATTCGTAATTAGCATCAGTGAGAAATGTAAACTTCATACGATGAAATAAATAATCCAACAACCGGATTTAAAAGCGTCTCATAGGCGTGCATGTAAATGTGTGGGATGAACTGTGCACACTATCATGCCGAGAGTTTTCAATGTTAACCAGAAATAAACGGGAAGAAAAAAAAACACAACAACAGAGTCAACTTAATTCAAGTGTGTGCACATTCGAGTATACAGGTACAGCTAAGCACTGGGTAATATATTCACAAATAGGTATGAGTGTATGTGTATTTACATGTACTCGTGCCCGGTTCTAAAAGTGTAAAATTTACAAATCGGACTGCACACATGTTTCTCTCACTCTCGTGTTTTCAAGGAGATTTGCTTAACAAACAACGTCGCGCACGCACGTAGCACAATCAAGTGTCACGACCAGTTAACGATAAAGGCGAGCAATGCATGCCTTTTTATATACACTCACAAATATTTGTAAATATGCAAGTATAGAAGTGAATATATATAGATGAATGTACATATGTATGTGTAAATTTTGTTAAGTTGTCAACAAACAAAAAATATGGAATGAATGAATTTACAAACATTTCGGGACAAACACGTGTACGCATGCAATTGTACATATGTATGTATGTATGTACGCACAAATGCGTACGTAAGTATTATAATTGGATGTAATTGTATATGTGGACATTTGACAAAACAATTTTAATCGCCTTAGCAAAAGTGAGAACAGTCACTTGTAACCCGCAGGCTATCGACGACTCATAAGTCGCACACCTCGTTCGTATTAAGAACGTTTGAAACACTACTTAATTCGTATATTAAGCAAAGGCATGCACCTAACTTAATGTCAACCAATCAGCTTGCATATACGCATGACAAAAGGCAGAGAGAAAGGGCTTCACATTAAGGGGAAAATGTGAAAGCAGACTTTCTTAGCACCTCAATAGGCCTAGTTGGAGGGGTCACGTCAGCAAATCTCTTGAAATGCTAAACAGTGAAGGTGAAGGTAAAAGTTGGATGCTCTGAGCTTCTCAAGGAAGTCAACTAGCGACATGTTTTAACTCTTTCGACCTAGATTTTTGTTTGCTTTGCCTTGAAATTTGTTTGTCACTTGTAATTGTATTATATTTATTCTAGAGTTGTATACGCAAAATAACAAGCCGCCACGCACAGCTGTTTTGTCATCGCTTCAAATGTAATTATTGTTTAGTTGGCAACCGGACTAAGGGAGGCAGTAGTGGTTGGGCCATCCCACGCGACGAAACTATGGCAAAACTAGGGTGTAATGATGGAAATGCTGGATATATTCTTGGGCACATTCCGTGTGACAGACTAGACTTTTTTTCTGCGTTTTATTTGCATGGAACGGCAATAACCCGAGGCAGATGTGTAGCGTATGCCTCCATAGAGTCCCGCGGCAACTACAGGTACTAGTTCTGGTCTATGTAAGATCAATGTGGATGAGATTTAGCACTTGCAAAATTTGAAATATTAAAGACTCATTTATAAGGTGGCGCAAAATTAATCATCCAAGTTTGGTTTTTAATAACTTTTTAACAAAATACAAAAAAAAAAATGATTTTAACTGATGAAATTCTTTATTTTCTCCTTTACGCTTTCCATTTTTTGATTGTTTGTTTACTGCAGGTGCCTAGTTCACAAGCGTCAAATTTAAAAAAAATATAGTGATTAATTTTGCGAAACGTTGTATTAAATTGGTTTTGCTCACAAGTGTCGAATGTGATTGATTATAAATCTTCCGATAGAGTGATTAACGCCACCTTGTTTTAAATTTGTCAATCAACAAACAGGATTGGTTCATATAAAACCTGCAAAAGTCAAGTTAACTGGTTTTTTTTTTCATTTTTTTGTAAAGTTCACAGATGCGTACTTACACACGTGCACTTACGAGTACTTTTTAGATATTGACAGTATGAAGCTCAGTTCATTCACGTCGTCGTTGGCGTTTAATGGCACCAATCTGTGCGTCAGCCGGTCGGTTAGCGAGTGATATTTGCGCGTAAATTAATTAGCACTTGCATTATGACATGAAATTCTATTTTTGCTTGAATTTCCGAACACTCACAAATATTTGTAGAAGTGCTTTGGGAAATTTAAATGCAAACAACCTTCGGATTATAATTATTTAACAAGTAATGACAAGCTAAGAATAAATGTTTTCTTTTCGTGTTTGTAGATATGTACATTTGTTTAGACACCAGTTAAGTAAATACTAATGGCAATGAGGCTGTGTACATTCGAGTCAGGAGGGCACATCTACGACTGCAAGGAATTCAATTAAAACTTGAGCATCAGACTCAAATCAGCCAACTGTGCATGAGGTCTAACAAAAGGGTGGCAACCTTTGCCCCTTTTGCATCTTCTATGCATATAAAATTGTTGACAATTAGCTGTTTTATCACTTTACTGGGTGGTAATAATAATAAAACAGCTGATAGAATAGAATAGAATAGAATAGAATAGAATAGAATAGAATAGAAAAGAATAGAATAGAATAGAATAGAATAGAATAGAATAGAATAGAATAGAATAGAATAGAATAGAATAGAATAGAATAGAATAGAATAGAATAGAATAGAATAGAATAGAATAGAATAGAATAGAATAGAATAGAATAGAATAGAATAGAATAGAAAAGAAAAGAATAGAATAGAATAGAATAGAATAGAATAGAATAGAATAGAATAGAATAGAATAGAATAGAATAGAATAGAATAGAATAGAATAGAATAGAATAGAATAGAATAGCATAGAATAGAATAGAATAGAATAGAATAGAATAGAATAGAATAGAATAGAATAGAATAGAATAGAATAGAATAGATTAGAATAGAATAGAAAAATGTTTATAGTAAATAAAGTCTCTAGAAATATGCATGAAGAAATATTTTCCCCTGACTCTATGGTAACTTTCGTATTGACTACTAAAAGTTGAAGGAATATTCGATTATATTCGTTTGCTGTTAATAAAAAATTGGGTAACGTGAAAAATAAAACTGTTAAATTTAAAGTGTGCTGAGTTCAATGATAAATTAAATAATTAAAAAAAAAATCTTAATAAAAATCTCGGTGTAAGTAACATTGAGTAATCAGGCGATTCTTGATCTTAAGCAGGGGCCGTTCGTTGAGTTTTATAAAAAAAAAAGAAAACCAAGACCAATAAAGAAAGAGTTAGCAGAAGTCTGTTAATGACATTGCATGTTATACATAGAAATAGTTTGACATTTCGCACTTGTTACGTTAAAGCGTAACAACTCAAAATCTGAATATTTTCAGTAGAGACGAAAAACTGTTTCCGTAAATATTAATAATATATTACAGGAAAAAAAATGTAATTGCACGAAAATATCATTAAAAACAATATAACGGTTGTTTCATTTTTATTTGTTTAGTAATATAGTTGCGCCAAAATAACAAATTTTTGAGTTGTTACTCTTTTCCTGAAATTTTTTTATACACTTAGTGGTGTTATTTTGAGTTGTCTCTGTTTAACTGAAAAAATAACACGTAACTTAAGGGGGGAAGCTGGTCTAGAATTTTGAAAAAATCGAAAAATTTTTTTTTGTCTTAAAAGGTGCTTTAGGGTCTTAGAAATAATATACCAAATGAGGGATGCCAGCAAAAATGTCTAAATGCCCAAATTTTTCATTCGACGGCAGTGCCTCGCAGGTATGCCCCGAACGCTACTTACAACTTTAAACGCGTTTTTCTCGAAATCACTTTTTTTAAACTGGCCGAAGACATAACTCGAACAAATCTTTACCGATTCTTACGAAATTTTGACAATACATTCGAAATACCTTTCTCCGGAGACGTACGTAGGATTTTTTATTTATATTACATAGTTTTTTTTTTAATCAACAATTTTATGTCGTTCTTTATAGTGAAAATTGTAACTTTTTGTTCAAACGTGCACCATTTCGCGAAAAAACAAAATATCGAAAAAATCCTACGTACGTCTCTTTCTGTTGTTATATAGAAACTAAAAAAATTTTATTTTTTGATCCAGGACAAAAATTAAGGAGTTTACGTCTTCGGCAATGGACCCACTAGAAAAAAAGGCGCCTTAGGAGAACTGCTGGACAGCGGCCATTTTGAAATTAATTCAGACGAAAAATTTTGTATTTGTACCATGAAAGCTATATTATTAAACCTATTTCACAGATTTTCGATTGATTCCTTTGTTGAGTCAAAATAAATTCATAAAATATGCCCATTTTTTGCGCTCTAGACCAGCTTCCCCCCTTAAACAAACCGTTTGGTTGTAAACAGGCACAATTCAAAATGTTACACTTTATGTGACACAAATTTGTTCAAACACTTGGAGACAACTAAAAGTAACTCTTTAGTTGAGACAAAAGAAGTCATTCTGAAAACAAAGAGAGAGTCATAACGGTTTTTTTAACGAAAGACTAGACAAACCACTGAACGATTTTTATAGTGGGTAGAGATGACCACTGTACATTGTTTTCTTGCAAAAAACTAAAATTTGGAAATTTTGAGTTGTTACGCGATTTATTTAAAAACTTTGTTTTTCTTTCAATATTTTCTCAAAACTATAACTTAAATATACAATATCTGCACAAAAACAATGTCTTATTTATTTTATTTCCTTTAACTTTAATTGAAACATAGGACGTCAAAAATATTTGTCTAAAAATATTAGCGGCGATTGCAAAGTAACGGGATTTTTAGAGGTACTTTCAAATCGGTTCAACTGACGTAAATCTTAATATCTTTTCGAATTTTTTTGGCGGAAGTCTTGTAAAATAAAAAGTTTTATGGGAAACATTCTGATTTTTATGTTTTGCATGTAGAATGTTGCATCCTCATATACATACAATGCCTGTATTAAAGCGTTCATATACCCCCTAAAAACGGCCCCCTGCTAAACAAAAGACATAAAAAAAAATTACTAAGCCGAAATAAGTTTTGTTTCTAGATTTTTATTCGAATTTTAGATTAATTTAATTAGAAAGTTTTTTACTGCAATTACTTGATATTTTGTGGTTGTATGAAGACTTTAGTCGCATACTGTACGCGTATATATAAGTGGATAAATAAGTCGACTGGAGAGCTTATATGAAAGCCTAGCCACTTAGACACTTACATAAAAGAATTTGCGACCGAAGTTGCTTTGCACCTAAGAGGTGTGCTTAGAAATCCATGTGCTGAATAAATTTTGTCAGAAGTAGCTTTCCTTTCGCCTAAAATGATATTCGCTTCTATGTTGCTACTTCATATTTAAGTGCTGATGTGGAAAGTATTTATTTGTTAGTCGTCAAAATCGGATGAAGAAATTTTGTGCTTTTTTTCAATGCCTTATATTTTTTTTATAAAACTGTCTCACTGTCTAACGTAAAACCGTATCAAATTAAAAAATATTTAACACATTTTCATACAAATTTAAAATTTTTTTATCAGAATTAAAAAAGCCAAACTCATCATAATTTTAGTACAATTAAGTGCAAGTTTAAAGCAGCTAGAAAATCTGGTTGTCTTTTTATAACTTTTCCCCTTGATGATGTTACGCACTTTCTCCATACATATAACGAATGTCCGAAATTTTTGTAGATGGAGAAAATGCACAACAAAGTTCAAATCCGATTGCTAGCATCCGAAAGCAGCAGTATCGAAATCACCTTGTGGGCTCTTGCGCTCCAGAGAGTAATTCACCCTCCAAGTAAACTTTTTCATTCGCGTTGTGTTAGCATTCTGAAATCTTGCTGATTGTATATTTGCATGTAAATTTCATGTATCAGAAATAAATATACTGTTAAGCGAATAATTTGAAAACCAGGGACCGAAAATAATATTTGTTTTCAAAAAAATTAAAAAGTGCGAAGTATCATATAAGAATTGTTTCGAATATGGATAATTTTAGATCACCGTTACTGAAATACTTTAAGATTAAAAAAATTTCGAAAAAAAATTTAGTTTAAAAAAAATTTTGTAAAAATTTTGATTAAAAATCTCTTTTCAATTTTTAAATAAAGCAGATCAATCTATCTATCAAAAAGTCGGATCTACTTAATCGGAACGACCCGGATTTAAGTCCGACCAAGGACTGTCACCTCAGCAGCATTTCCCGTATATGCATAGGGAATATTTATGGTGATTCAGCACTAACTATCAAAACACTATCACACATTTAATCAATTTCTTTTCGAGTGCTGTCTGATAAACTATTTGCCATATTTTTTTTTTGCAAAAATATGAATATTTTCTAAGTTTTATTGTTTTCTTTTGATAGGAAATAAAGCTTATTTCTTGAGCGTCAGAAATAAGTGACTTTTATTTTTTGTTTCGTGTTTTTTTTTCTGATAAAATTGATCTAATAAGTTTTTTGGCGAAAATACTTTTTAAAAAAAAAAACCAAAATTTTTTTATTTTGTTTTTTTTTTTTTTGTTTTTCAATTCAGAATTTAAAATTTGCTTAATAATATTTTGTTCAAAAAAGCTGAGAAAGCTAAAAATAAATAAAAAATTTAATAACATTTTTATTTACTTAGTTTTGTTTTAGTTTTAATTGTATTTATAAAAACCTTGATTCAAATTTTTTTTAATTAATATAGTTTTACTCATATTTATAAAAAACTTTATACACGTGAGCTCTTAATATTTTTCCCGAAATATTTTGGCATAACTCCGGTTGGAAAACTGGAACCTTTTTTAGGTTTCGATCAGATTTTTTTACTAGAAAGTAAACGGCATGTGAAGGCACCCCGCACGATACTAACCACCTTTTCACATGGCCCATCAAACCCACTCATCTAACACCCCTCTCCTTCTGGACCCAACCTGTGGAAACAGCTAGTTTCCTGGGCCTACCGTTAGATGAGCTAGACGAAGACGGCCGGTGATTACACCACACTGACCGGGCAAAGTTACTACGGCAACAACAACAATAACTAGAAAGTGAACCAACAGACATTTAATTTAATCAGTGAAAATCTAAAATTAGCTACCGCGAATTATGATCACTTTTTCCTAACAACTTGAGAAAATGTATGCGAAACAGATCAAAGGAAACTATTGTTTATTACAAATGTTTGTTTTTTTTTTGTTGTTTAAACATTCAGTTTTGCCAAAGAAAATATTTAATAACAAATTTTCACATTGAACTGCAATTATTATTCTGAAAAAAAGGACTTAAAAAAACTTAAAGTTTTCTCATAAATAGACTTTAGATGTGCGCACACTTAGGTTCAAGACCTGCTCCGTCCCACAAACAATGTAAGTAGATGCACTTTTTGCTTAATTTTGAAAAATAGTGGCGTTCTAAATTTAGATAATTAAATAGGAGAAATAAAATGTCGATAAATAATCGGACGTGTCATTAAAAAGTTAACTTCGTATGCTGCTGACGCATTAGCGGTTTAAGAAAAAATGTGCAGTAACCTTTTTACTACACTTCTAACACACACATACGTGCATATGCATGTGAATTATGCATACGACGGGGTCGTTTGAAAAGTGAAGTGATTGTGAAAGGGGCGTAAATTCAAATATTAATTGGAAGCTAAACTAAGCTAAATTCAAATTCTTGTAAATTTTTAAAATGAGCGTAAAAGCAGTTTTCAAAGCCATGACCTGTGAACGCGGTCAGTGAACCGAGTAAGAATTTCGTTAGTAATTTTTAATTATTTCCAAACATTACTCAGTCGTGAACTTCTCGAAAACAAAATAAGAATAAAAAATATGAATAAAAAATATAAATCAAAAATAAATGAAAAATAAAAATAAATACAAAAAAATTAATAAAAAATAAAAAATATAAAAAAATTTAATCTCGAATGCTGTTTGGGCGCTGTCAAAGAAAATTTTAACAATAAAAATAAAAAAAAAATAAAAAAAATAAATAAAAAAAATTAATAAAAAATAAAAAACGTTTAATCTTGAATGCTGATTGGGCGCTGTCGAAAACAAAAAAATTTTACAATAGAAGTAATTTTTTTTTTTAATAAATAAAAGAGTTAATAAATAAATAAAAAAAATTAATCTTGAATGCTGTTTGGGCGCTGTTAAAAAATAAAAAAAAGACAGAGTTCATTTGTACTGACCCTATTGAAAATTCCTTTATATTGACTTCAAATATTCCATAGAACGCTCTGTAAAATCATTACTTGCTCACACATACAGCAGCAATTAATGAAAATGTTCGCGCGCATAAAATTACATTTGGAAAGCAGCTTACTCGATAATAATAAGCGAGCAATTTCGCAAACAATTGACCCAATTACAACTTAACTGGGGAAAAAATCGGCCCAATTGTTAAACAAATTCATTGCAAACCGGAAGGTAGAGGACCAATTAAACGACTATAAAATAGAATAGAACTAAGGTGAATTCACAAATATACACTCATCCATACATATACACGCAGAAGCGAAAAGCGTTCATTAGTGGAATATAATTAATGACGCTTTTCGAACGCACTTCACGGATAATTCGTCGAAATTGGGGTAGTCAAGCGGTTTAGTGAAAATTACGCAACAAATTGGCTTGCAAATTAATTGGTTGGCTGCACCAATGTAAGCAGATAACAGTATATGTAGAGTAGTACAAAAAAAAGCCAAAACCAATTTACCTTTTCTAAATATTTCGTCATAAACAGGTTATGAAGGCTGTCAAAGTGCGTACACACACACACACACACATACATACATATATGGAGATGAATGTGAATCGGTATAGAGGAACAAGCCACCTGCTGTCACTCCGCTCATTTACCCCTATTTAATTATTCCGCTACATTAATGGGATAAACAGCACACACGTGCGTCGCTCCACGCCTACTATTGTTCAAATTGATTATTTGTTTTGTCTTGGCACCATCCGGCCGAGCGGCATTGTCACTTGATTGACTCCTGAGGGCTTCACGCAGAAACTACAATAATTACTGAAGTCTTTCATTAAGTGCTGGTTAACGATTTTCTAGGAAACTGACCACTTTGGCTGATTAAATTGGCTTAATTTAAAAACCTATTAATGAGGTGAGAAAACTTTCTTGCCTACGGAGGAGCTATTTAGAAAAATTGTTTGTATCTGCAAACATCGAAGAAAAATGCATCTACCTCTCTTGTGACTATACATTTTGACAGTCAATTTTTTAAATGTAATTTTAATTAATTTGCAATGAAGACATAGTTTATGCTTCAAAAAAGGCTAGATGAATCAAAGTTTCAAACTTTGTAAGAAATTTAGAAAAAATGCATAAAATTATCAATAAAATTCCCAAACTTTAAGCAGAATTTGAAAAAAAATTTGAGTTGCAGTGTTATAGTTCATTCAATTTTAGTACAATTCAGTAAAGATTTGAAGTGTCTCAAAAATCGCATCGATTTAAAATATATATATATTTTTTTGCAATGGTATTGTGCACCCACGACAGTCGGTTCTACGTAACCACTACGACTCGGATTTATATCCGGCCAATGACTGTCACTTCAGCAGCATTCCCCGTATATTCACGGGAAATATTTATGCTGCTACAACAACAATAATAATCAATTTATTGCAATCATTATTCATCAAATACGTAGAATCTTGTTGCACTGGACAATTTTGGTTTCCAAAGGTGACTAGTCCTAAACTAGTTAAAATCGGGTCGATAATTTTACTCAACATTTTTCGATAAATCGAGTGCAAAGAATTCGGAAAGGCAATCTGTTTGCAGTGGACAATTTTGGTCGTGAAAAGGTAACTAGTCCTAAACTAGTTAAAATCGGGTCGATAATTGTGCTCAAAATTTTTCTATAAAACGTGTGCAATACATTTAGAAAAATACAATCTTTGCACTGGACCTTCAAAAAGTGACTAGTCCTAAACTGGTTAAAATAGGGTCGAAATTTTGGCACAAGATTTATAAAGCTTTGGTTAGATCTGCAGTAGCGTATGTCTTAGAATGCTGGCCAGGAGCAAATAATCCATGTGGCGTAGATGAGAATATTGCGATGGGCATCGGGCGTAACAAAACTAGATAAGATAAGCAATAAACGCATCAGAGGTAGTTGTCAAGGGCTCCAATAACAGAGAAATTGAGAGAAAATCGCTTGCGCTGGTATGGGCACATTATGAGAAGACCGAAGCAGCATGCAACAAAGACATGAGTAACGCACCCGACATATTTGGCCCTTTTGGAAATTACATTTATATAGCTGATGGGCGCGGTTAGTATCCAATTTCTCTCGTGCTTATATCAAGAGTGGAAGGCGTCAGTCACCGAGTTTTGTTGAGATATTTCATATTTGCTCACCATTTAGCATATTTTTCCACATATTTCGCGTTTTGGCAAACTGCTTACTTAACCAGAAAAAATAAAAATAAAAATAAAAAAAGAAAATCGAGAAAACTGGCTTTAAAGTGTTCATTTTACTTCGAAAGTCGTTTCCTTCCAGAGTAGAAATGAATACAGAGAAATATACGTACACTATTTTTTGAATGGACACTACTATCAAATCTCCACATATGAGCTCGAACTAACGCATATTAATCACCTCACACCCGGAAGTTTTTTAATTTTTGCATATGGCGACGTACGTCAAACATATTTGACACACGTGAACTAGTCAGCTGCAGCATACAAGCAGACAAGCAACGAAGCATTCCATGGCAGCCGGTTCTACGTTACCGGAATGACTCGGGTTTTCCCGACCAAGGGCTGCCGCCCCAGTAAACTAGCCCTGTCTTATACTTGGACCTCACTAAATGGATCTGACTTGGGAAAAAAAAAAAAAACAAAACCTTAATCATCATCACACGAGATAGTGGTAGTAAAACGGTGCTGGTCACTAATTAGGAGCATATTCAGCTCAGAAATGCTCAACCACCTCAACAACAACAACAACAACAGCCCTGTCTAGTGAACTGTAAAGGTTAAAATAAGGATTTCCATCACTCAAAATCATTTATTTTAAATAGTAAAAAAGCATTTTCAAGAACAAAATTGGATGATTAATTTTGCGACACCCATTGTTTAACATTATAATTCTCCTACAAGTTACTACACAACATCTAACTAGAATGAACCACTATACCTTTTCGAGTACATCGAGTACACTACTCACTGCTACTACTAATTGTGTACACTACTCATACATATATACTATGTAGCGGTAGCCACTGAAGAGACGCACACGTCAGCAGTCTGTGCTTATCTACTAAAAGATGCGAGTAATATATTCTAATGTCATAAAGACGCAAATTTCGGTATAACTGCATTGAAAGAGTAGTAGTAAAATCAAGTTGACCAAAGACACACCAGAAAAATTTGACAAAACAGTGATAAAAATTAATTAAGACTTGTCTGAATATATTTCAAGTATATTTGTCATACATGTAGAAGGGTAAGAAATTAGGCGAAAACGGTATTAAATAAAAATCATTCACGCACTTTGGCGTATTAAGTAAATAAAATAAAATAGAATGATTGTGCATATAAATTAAATTAAATCAAAATAAAAACAAAATGAGTTCTGAAAAATAATTCTACAAAATAAATATGGCAAATTATACCAATACTTCCACTTTTACCAACAAAATTAAATGGTCTGCAAAGTTACTAATATATAATAGGCAGCAACAAAGAATATTGATCAAAAACCAACTTATGGTATTTGCGTTCAAAAAAAAAAAATTCGATTATTTTCCATCTAGAACAAGAGAATTCCATTAAAGGTTATCGAAAAAAAAATATCTAAAAAAACAAAAACAAAAATATGTAGGTATAATAACAAACTTCACGTAAATCATACAAAATCAACAAAATAAAACAACACTCAATTCTTTTATATTTTCATTAATCACTGAGCGAATAACATAAATAGAAGTAAGGAATAAAGAAAGAAAGTGAATCGTTAAAAAAAACGAAAAACAAAAAAAAAAAAAAACAAAAAAAAACAAACAAACAAAATAAAAAACAAAAGAGAACCAAGAAAGAGAACGCTTTCTTAACTCCATCAATCACTGGGCTCTAACGGCAAGAAATTCTGCAAAAAAAATATTATAAATGACGAAAGGAGGAGAAAAGTGGGGAATACTTTTTAACTTGCACAAAAGCAAGTTACGTAAAAATTTCCAAATTGGGGCAAATATGTAACCATAACCGCAACTACGAAGTACGCAATATTGAGAAAAATTCGAGGGCTTTAGAAAAGTTATGGCCACCCGACAAACAACTAAAAATAGCAGAGAGAAAAATAAACTCCTTTTTTAATAAGTATAACAAAAATATGCACTTTAGCCATTTGTTGTTGTTTTAGATTTACACAGATGAACTGACAAGTGGAAAGTATGAAAAATTAGCCTTTCAGGAGAGTGAGAATTCAGCGCAAGCTTAAAGAATCTGATATTTGGAGGTATTCACAAGGGTGCTGTAATTGCCATGTTATTTGACTTACTAAGTTTGAAAGGGCTAAAAACAGGATAGGGGATTGTCAAGATTAAAAATTTAATATTGTTTTTGACTAATTTTTTTATTAAATAAAAAAAAAAAATATTCTGAGCGATAGAAATCTTTATTTTGACCCTACGTCGCCAATAGCAAAAATTATAAAACTTCCAATAAGGTGATTAATTTTGCGCCTCCTTGTTTTATGAATTCGCCTACAGTTAAAACCATTTGATTGTGGTCTCAAGCTCTCTAAACATATCGTTTTACCGAAAGACAATTGGAGCTATCACAAAGCCTCTTTGCACTCTTCCTGAAAATCACTCATCTAATAGTCAGATCTCTGCTTTATCTGAGACGACCCCCGAAAATAATCTGTGGTCCAAAAATGTACGCTTATGATAGTTTGGTGTCCGCCGTAGCGGTGCGCCTAGGATTGATTTTCCGTACATGACACCCCAAAATGGTAGAAAAAGGTTTTTTTAATAGCGATCGCCCTTCGGCAGCAGGAAATGCCACACTTCCGAGTGTATTTCTGCCTTGAAAAAGCTCCTCATAAAAACAGAACCATTTGATGTTCGGAGTCGGCTTAAAACTATAGGTCCCTCCATTTGTGGAGCAAAAACAAGACGCGCATCACAAATAGGAGGAGGAGGAGCTCGGCCGAACACTTAACAGAAGTGTACGCGCCAATTATTCATTTATTTTTGCACAATCCAAATCTATAGATTTCTAAAGTTAGAAATGTGGAGGGAACCAGGTAGGCGTCTCATTTGACTCACATAACTGGACTCCCTCATTTTCATTTAATTAAAAACAGTGTGATTATCTTATGATTTTTTTTTTTTTTTTTTTTTTTTTTTTTTTGTTTTTTGAGAACTTGAAAAATTCTCTAAATGCTCTTTCACTCAATTCAAGCTAAAACAAAATTTACCAACTCTGCTCATATTTTATCGTGGGTTTGGCCTTTCCTGTTCCTCGATTTTGCTAACGCAGAGTTTCTTTAGGCACTCAAAGGCGTCATTTTCGGTTAATTTAGTTAAAAAAAAAAAAGCATCAGGTGACAGCAGTCAGAAAAACAATTTGAATACTATTCGTGAGACAAAGGAAAGGCAATTCAAACTGAAGTGCGCTCAAGTGGAGAGAGTTGACGTGCCGTGAATTTAAGAGCAAAGAAAAAAAAAACAAACAGCTGGTATGAAGTGACTGATAATTGTTATTTTCTTGGCTTCTATGTATTTTTTAATGTTGTTTTGCTTCTAGGCACTTACTACTTTTACAATCTCTCTTCCACACTTCCCCACTTCCATGGCTTGTATGCTTGTTTTTGTTTATATTATCCAAAACCTGAAGCATTTGCTTTTCATTCCATCTAAGACTTGTGGTTTCAAATTGCTATCGATGCATGTACTTGTTTTTTTGTTGTTTTTGTCCCTTTTCATTCCCACTTATGTATTTTGTCTTGTCTCTTGAAAGAAAAAAGTTGTGCTGCGCAATTTCTCATTCTCAAAAATTTTTTCTATATAATATTTAAATTTTTTTTTTTTCATTTTATATTTTGTTGTTTTCGTAGTTGGTTTCGCGTCCAATTTTTGTTTCTTTCTGTTTCCATCTACTCTGTTGTTGTGGTAGATATAAAAATTTTGTGTGTGCAGCAACACAAGCACAAACATGGATATGCCCATACATATATGCATTCACATCCTCACATACTCAAATACTCACCTATTCACATATCTACGTACATACATACGTACGTACAACTACTATGTATGCCCGATTGCTCACCTCAAGTCAACAGCAAACCGGCAAATGAAGTGGGCAATGAGTGGCGAACGCGGTTTTAGTTTATTTTTATTTATTTTTTAATGCACACTTTTTGTACATTTTGCCGGTTAGCAAAAATACTTTTTATTGCTTTTGTCTTGTTTTTATGGCAAAAATAAAATTATCAAAACAAAAATGTTTAAAGAGAGATGTATTTTGAAAGAAATAAATGTGTCTGTCCAATTGCGTATCGTAGGTATGTATGTATTTGAAGATTTGCGCGGCCAAAAAAATTTGGTCGTTTGACCTTGGAATTAGTACCTCAAAGGGTTGTTTGGTTTATTTTTGTTTTTGAATCGAGGTTTCGGTTCGGGAGTTAAAAGCAAAAACATTTTCCGACATTTATTTATGTAAGACCCCTTTTTTCGCCCAGACTTAGCAAGGGGCGAATAAATGAAGCAACTGGTATAAATGAAAATATCTTGGCAACGCTGGTATAGAGCCGCCTAAAAGTACATTTGTTGGTAAAGTAGTGAGTTGTACCAGTTTTATGAGGTATAACCAGACTTGCTAGCAGCGAATCTTGCTCGACAACCTTGTTGTTGCTTTCGCACGCAAATTTTTCGACAAGTTAGTCGAGCAGAGTAGTGGCGAATAGAAGAAACTTTTAGTTTCCGGACATACCATTGCGTCGGACATAGCGACGGCAGCTTTGAAGATGTATTAGGCATTTATAACTTCCTCCAAAAAGAAAAAATAAACAATTGTAGTGTGGTAAAAATCCAAACTTTGCATACATTTAAAAAAAAAATAAAAAACTGGAAAAAATACATCCAAATTTCCAACTTTTTATTCGGAATCTTTAGAAAAATTCAAAGCTTTGCATGAAGTTAAACAAAAATAAAAAACTGGAAAAAATATAAAAAATTTGGCGTGGCCCATTAGAAAGAGTAAAGTCACACCATTATAACTGTGAAAGTCCCAACCTCCTACTGTCCCTATAGAACCCCCAGGAGAAGTTTAAAAATTAGGTTTTTTCTGACCGCATTTGCAGTTTGTACTGAAATACAGTTGAAGAGAAGAGTATACAGTAGTCGTCAACCCAGCAAGCATTTAACTTAGGTTTTATATTTCATAGCACTTATGAAAACGTTGTTTTATCGTAAAAGTTATGAGTGCCCATGGCGAAAATTTAGGTCAAAAATTGTCCGATTTTGCATTATTTCACTATTTATAAATTTTTTTTTTTTTTGTAAAAATATTTGTTTTTGTAATATACATGTATATTTGAAATCAAAAAAGCGCCGCAGGCGAAAATTTGGACTAAAAATCGCGCGATTTTTATTCCAAATTTTCAGTATTTGTAAAAATATTTGTTTTTGTAATATATATGTATATTTGAAATCAAAAAGGCGCCCCTATAAATAATAAAAATAATAATAAAATAATTGTTCCCTTTTGGTTGACTGGGTTTTTCTTATTTCGCTTTGATCTTCTCTATCTCATCGTTCGTTTGACAGTTCGCTCCTCAAATTTATTCTGCACGGCATTACAAACGGTTAGAAGAACATTTGTAATAATAGAATTTTAATAGAATTTGGACTATTATTTAGTAAAAATAGCTTTAAATCGAATCTTAATGTAATAAAAAATGTTTATAAGTGATTTTGTTACTCTTCTGTGTTTGTATTTAAGTGAAATAAGCGTCTGTAATAGGGCATTTTTTCAAGCTTATGCAAAAAAGATGCATTTGTAACGTTAAATATTGCTATTAATTCTTAATTTTAATTTATAAAAAGTAATATAAATCAAAAGGCTGATATAGTGACTACATTTGCGTGTATTAATTTTTAAATTCGGTCCACGCACTTACACAGTATAAGCAAATATATCGTGGTAGAAAAGGAAAGCACAGCCAAAATTTCCAACATTTTATTTAGAATTTTTAGAGAGCTATGCATTTTTATAGCCCATTTATAATTAGTATAACAAAGAATATATAAAAGAAGAAAATTCTCAACATTGCATGCAACAAAACAAAAAAAAAAAAAATCAACGCGTATTTTGAACGTCGTCCTAAATATTTGCTCACAGGTGCGAGAGTATATAATTTATGGCCAAAAATGTAAATGCCGCTTTTAAAAACGCCTGGATTGCTGAATAAATTTTAAGACGAAAACTGCCATTTCCAAAAATGCTAAAACTGCCTGGGTTGCCGGAACACCAAAAATAATTTGCGTCAAATAGATTAATTTTTTATCTAGAGAGTTATTCCATAAGTTCAGAACAACAGAATTATTTGAAAGTCTACTTGTCTAATTTTTAGACTTTGCCGCTTTGTCAAACGATTTCATTTTCTGAGTTTGTCTCATTGATCGCTATATTTTCCTTTATCTTTGCATATAAAAATAGCAAAATGTCGGACAATAATATTTAGCAAAAAAAAAAATAAAACTAAAAAAAGTGGTAGAAGTTTGTCTACTAAAAAGTGGTCGAAACGAACATTAAACCTTCGTAAAAAGTGGTTAGGTTTCAGGTGTTCAAACACTTATGGAAAATTGCGGTATTGTTTTTTTATAAATTTTATACTTAATAAAACAAAAAAATGATACTGAAAAATGGAAATCTTTATTTTGACTTTTACGCACAATTGTCTAATTTTCTAGTGTCAAATATGGTTGACGGCACGACGCCATTTGCAAAAATTATAAAGATTCGGATGGTGTGATTAATTTTTACGCCACCTTGTACCATGGAAACGTATATATGCATGTTTGTACCCGCATTATGCCGCTAAACGCATGCCTTGTAAATTTTCAAACAGCCTGCCCATACAGGGTTAATAATTGCTGGGCTATTTTTAGAGTAGCTTTTATTCTATGCCTTTGAAATTTAACAAAAAAAAGTCAAAATAATAATTTTACCGGCTACACAAGTCCGCTAAGCACATTTTAAATGCTTTGAAAATTCGTTTTTTTTTCTACACTTTCTATACTTCTATGTATCTATTTTTCAATTTACCATTATTATATATTACGTAAATGTTCTTTGTTGCTTAGCGGGACATGGAATTTATTTTTAAATTACTTAATAAGCGCCATTTTAGAAGAAATTGAAAAGGAAGAAATAAGAATAACGGGAGACCGCGTGCAGAAAATTAGGTTGGTATCTCAATTCTTTGCAGTTGAAAAATCTATTTTTGCCTTCTCACGAGTGCCAGTGCCATTTATTTTCACGGCCCATTTATTTTTTATTTTTTTTATTTGTTATTTAATTTTTTTTAATTTAATATTTTTTATTTTTTTTTTTTATTTTTATTTTATTTTTTTGTTTTTATCAAATTATTGGTTTTTAACAATTTGACTCAAAATTTTATATGCTAATGTGTACTTCCCGCTTTTAATACTACTTATTTAGCATTGTGCCTGACCTAGCACACTTTGATTACTTTTACTCCAAAATTGTTACACATATGCAATCATATACAAGCACACATACATGTATGTATATATAATGAGCACTTGATAATTGTGCAACGTACGAAAAAGCAAAAAAACAAGCAGCAGCTAAACACAAACAAAGTGGAAAATATGTAAACAAATATTTGAGACCTTCATATGTTGTTGTTATAAGTAGGTACCAGCGGTACAACATGGTTGGCTCTCATAAGTCAGGGGAATGTGTAGCGGCAAAAACAAAACACATAGAGTAATGAAACGTTAGCTAAAATATGAGAATGAGGCCTCAGCAATGCAATCGCATAATCATCATCATTTTGTAGAGTTAAGAGATTGTTTTCAAAATAATATAAAATTTTAAATTAAATATTAATATTGAAACAGAATAATTTCTCTTACTTTTTTATTTTCTAAATGCATTAATGCTGAATGCATATTGCATAGATTTTTAGAAGAATGCCCGCATAACAAATTGAAAAAGAAGCTGGGCGAAACACTTAATAAAGCAGAGATGCGTCGAATGATCTACATACTTATTTAATATATACATATCTTATACATTATAATATATTTTTTTTACTTATAGTAGTGTCATAATAATATTAATAAAGTGGCACTATAACTATAACCTTGGCGATTCCTCTCTTAAATTGGTTCTTTATTTGCGGTTATTGATGTTGTATCTGCATTTGTGTTTATATACTTATGTTTTTGGCTACTTACAGTGGGTAAATTTAATATTCGGTTTTTATTATATAATATGATTATAAATTTGAATTAAACTTAAAAAAAATTTAAAAAAAATCAAGTTCCCATTAGATGGGCGTTAGACATATTTATTTCAATTCAATATATTGGCAATAGTTAAAAAATTGAATTGCCATAAACAAAATAGGACAAGAATACACAAATTAAGACCATATCATAAAAACCCGAATATAAAGTTTCTCACTGTATGTCCGAATATTCATTTATCACAACAGCTTATAAAAATTTATGTATTTTAATTAGCAATGCAGACCGCAAGTATTTGCGTGTGTATATAAACACAAAAAAAGAAATAATTTTATCAGCAAATAAATAAAACATAAATAAAATTTCGCAACAAATATAAAAATGTCATAACAACTATGGCAACTTTGCACACAAATAAATAAATGAAAAAACTCCATATTTGTGCACATACATTTTTCACATTCAAAGGCAGCACAAGCAGAGGAAGAAAGCGCGGTTTCAGTTAAGAAAACCAGCGCTGAAGGTAACTTTTACTTCCACATTGAATGTTGCCAACAAAAAAGCTGAGATTGCGAGCTACAGTGCTAGCTTCAGGCTAAAGATGTGTAGTCAGTTTGTCACTTTGTTGATAGTCACATTGTTGACATGCTCATAGTGTGCGCAATTATAATTTCTAAGTTCTTTTCTCGGCATTTATCACTAGCTAAGTTGATATGTAAAAATGCCATAAATATGATATATGCATACATACATACAAATACATAAATATAAACCCATAAGTGCATACAAAAAATATGCCTTAAGAACTATTAACTATTTCCTGTGTGTTAGGGCGGGAGAGAAAGAGAGAGCGCGACAACGCACTAATAGGACATGTGGAAATTATTATAAAAAATAAATAAAAGTTGCTTAAAACACTTACGTAATAGTTTGTTGTACCCGGCGACTTGCTTATTTGGACTTAAAATTATTTACAAATATATTCTCGTATTCTTTTCTTCTTTAATTTCTTCTTCAAAAAAAGTACTGAATTATTTCACCAATTTTTAATTTTTTTAATAATTTGTTGTATTATTTTTTTACCCTTTTAATTGTTAATTCGTTTAAAAATTAAATTTTTTAAGCACAAATTTATTTTTAAATATTTTCTCCATTCCACATAAGCATGTTAATTTCTTCCAAACCCGTCCAAGGTAGGCAACCGGTTGTAGGCCGCTTTTATTAGGCACTGCTTCCCATTGAGTTTTATTTATTTGTTACCTTTTTAGATATTGTTAAAAAATAAAACGATAAATTTATCCACCTCAACTACCAACCGGTTTATCTAGCTACACTTTTCTTTTTGCTTAGTGTCTTTACACAGATTGGTAAAATTTAACAAGAAAAAATTTCCAATTCAGCACGTGATTTTAATTTTATGCTTTTTGTGTGTGGCAAATAAGCATTTAAACAAAATGAAAATATATAAAATTCATTTCTTTTATAAATTTATGAAAGAGCACTCAAACACGCTTGAAATCTAACGATTTCTAGGAAAAAATCTACTGTTGAAGTGGTCTGAGACAACCGCTAAGCCGCACGACTTTGATTGGGCAAAATAATGTAAAATTTTTACTTTAGTTTTGAAAGTAATCAAGTACTTTACTATAAATTTTGCTTCATTAAAACGCTGTATTTTTGCATAATGCTTTAATGCACTTTAAATTTGAATTTGTTCTACACGCTCTGCAGCGAAAAAATTTCCTTCCACAAACATTACACAGGTAAATGTATGAAAACTTGCACCACTATTTAACTCGCTAGTTGAAAGTGAACTGAATTGTTATAATACGCGCCACTCCACTACCTACAGATTCTTCAACTACTGTGCAAGTCGTCCAACAATAGCCACACATACTAACGCAAAATGATAAAAAATACCCATGCGCATACAAATGTATGACAACAGAGGAGCATACGGCATACGCTCTCCTAGCCGCTGTGCGAGCGCTGAAAACGTGCGTAACATTACTGTATTGCATTGGTGGTCTGCAGATGGAATGAGTTTTAGATAATGTTAATTGAACGGGAACTAACATTCGCTGCATAGTGTAACGATTTGAATAGTTTAAGATAAAAATATTTGATTTCGGAATATAAATATAAATGCTCATATAGTCATTGCGAAATTGAAGTACGAACCTTTTATTAATCACATTAACTTTATCATTTCAAATGCGATACTTGGTTTTATTTAGCGGAATAGCTCGGAGTTCTCGAATCCATACACATTGAAATTTATTTACACCTCTTTTATACGTTCTCACCTTGAGTATGCCCCTATTATTTGGTGGCCCAATCATCAATTCACAATCAAAAGGATAGAGAAAATTAAAAAGGCTTTTCTCAAGTCTGCTTTGCGATCTTTACGATTTACTGAACCTCTTTCATCTTTTAAATCTCAAACCTCTAGAAAGTAGAAGATCTCTCCTTCCTTAACTTTTGTATATGGGAGATGTTTTTATTAAGGGAGATTTTGAGTGTACTGCTCTTCTGGAAAAAATATATTTTAATGTTCAAAGAAGAGAACTTCGAAATTCCTACCTGTTTTATGGAAGCTATAACAAAACAAATTATACCCGAAATACGCCAATTGCTCGCTCAACAGGAGCAACAGGATCTCAATGCGAATTCAACGGGATCTCATCTCTTATCAAGTTTTATTTTTCTTTGTTTAAAGTTGTTTTCATTAACCGTCTGAAATGTTGTATTTAATTTTATTTAATTTGTGTTAGTAGTCTGTAAGAATTTGTTGTTCATAGATTTTATATATTGAAAAAAAAGTAACAGCAACAACTTCCATATAAGAAAAATAATATTATCGTAACGGTTTGGAGTTCTAGAGCTTTCTGTCAGCAAGTTTGAAAATTTTGAGGCATCATCATCTATTGCTCTTTAATAATAATAGGCAAGATAATTAAGTACTGAAGAAAATGAAATTTTGGAAGGTATCTTCTTGTTAAAATGACATCTTTGAAAACCTATTTTACCACTCACAGTACCCATTAATTTGAAAATTTGTAATTTGAGGAGAAAATGGAAAAAACTGAATTTCGTGTGCTTATTAAGCCGATTCACCCTTAGAAACCCACTCATTCGACTGTTGTTTGGTCTCTGGTGTGTGGTGATGGATCTATGTTTCGTCCACGGTTACAAAGCGGCGCAAAAACTCCTCCATATTGCGATTAAACAACGCCAAACCTTCCTGTGAAGTGTTTACACCATTGCGTTTGTGGTCGACTGTGAATTACTGGGTAGTCTGATAAAGGTAGCTGTAAAACACAAACTAACTGACGCAGCACGTTCAAATTTTGACAGGAGTCAACTGACAGATGCCTGTTGACAGGAGCAGTATTTCTTTTTCAGTAAAGAGGTCAGAAATACAAAAAGTCACGGACTTATTGACCGCCCTTGTATCCACAACAGAATCAGTATCTTTAAATTTTTTCATTAAACTTTGAATTGCGAATTTTGCGATATGTTTTTCTTGAAGATCGACCATTTTCATAACAAATTTTAATCATTTTAAGGTGTTGTGCTATGGTGCAAAATTCTGCATCTTTACTGTCTAGGTTTTGTGGACGACTGACATCTGGGCGTCACTTTTGAAAGAACCATTACAACGAGTTTCATCTCAGTGTAAGACGTATTTATATATTAGGTTTGGGGAAAAAGAAATTCATTATTTTTGCGTAAAATTTTTGTGCACATGGTTTAAAACTGTTTTATGGTCGATCTTTAGCTCATGAGCTATGCTACAACTACTAGCATGTCGATCGACTTTGATTATTTCTGTGCTTTTTTCGACATTATCGACATTATCAACATTTTCTTTAACATCAAAAATGCCTGAACGGAATCGACGAAACAAAAATTGCACGTCATTAGCTGTTATAGTATTGGCACCGTAAACACCACTCACACTTTCAGCAGCCTGGCTTGCGCTTTCGCCTTTATTAAACAAAATCTGTATAAGTACCGAATTTCCTCTTTGTTGACTTTCATTCTTAATACTCTGTAATTCACAACTGAATAAAAATAAATAAAAAATAAATAATTGGCGCGTACACTTCTGTTAGGTGTTTGGCCGAGCTCCTCCTCGTATTTGTGGTGTGCGTCTTGATGTTGTTCCGCAAATGGATAGAAGAAGCAAAAACAGTAAAATCATTTTTTAGTTGTCATTAAAATCATTGAACACAAATTTTCAGCGACAATCCATGTATGTTCACTCGTATGTATGTACATATGTATGTAAGATAAATAATTCATAAAGGTTTAGGTAATTATTCTGTATCGAATTTATAAAGAGTAGGTACCATTAGCATCACTGTGCATTAGGGCGGGTCGATTTAAAAATCGCTCATTGCTCTGTGAAAATCGTATTCTAGGGATCAAAATAAGAAACTTTGCCGAAGGAACCATACCTCTAAAACGAATTCTGATGTCCCCCAATTTGGATCGAACAAAAAATCCCTCTTTGACCCATTTAGAGTGCTCCAATCGAGTCCAAATGTATGACCGACCCCCACTAACTTTGGACGGCCGATCCACCGATCCCCTGGGGGGTTCCCCATACAATCATTTAAAAATATCACCATTTTTGGTCTTTACATGAGAAAAGAAACTAAAAAGTTCGACCCAAATTGGGGGACATCAGAATTCGTTTTAGAGGTATGGTTCCTTCGGCAAAGTTTCTTATTTTGAACCCTAGAATATGATTTTCACAGAGCAATGGGCGATTTTTTTGCCTCCCCACAAAAGACACTAAAAGTTCGACCCAAATTGGGGGGCATCAGAATTCGTTTTAGAGGTATGGTTCCTTCGGCAAAGTTTCTTATTTTGATCCCTAGAATATGATTTTCACAGAGCAATGGGCGATATTTTTGCCTCCCCACAAATCGACCCGGCCTACTGTGCATTGTGCTAAGCGCACTAAAGGCACAAACCCGTAGATTAACAGCGCACTGTAAAGTCTAGCGGCCGTAAAAAGCCGTAGAACAGAGTAGAGAATGTATAATTGTGTGAACATTGTACATGAAACATGCATTAACATTATCTGATGGCACTGTATCTTACAGTGGGGGTTCAGTACCAGCATTTACATATACATACGAAAATCGTGAGAGTCAGCTGAGTGCAGTATGGCTCACAGCAGGGAGCAAAATACCAAAATATTCTTGTTTACGTACTACGCCATATGCATATATTTGCACGGACTCGCGTGTGTGTGTGGCGTGTACCCGGCCACTGCTTGTGGTTGGCTGGTTTCTCATACATTCGAAAAGACCAATATTTATTTGCTTATTTTTACCGGCACCACAATTGAGACTTTTGTTTATTTTGTTTTTTACTTTCCTACTGAAACTTTTTACAATTTAATACAGTAGAGATTCGAGAAAGTAAAGCGGCCTGTTTTTGGGGATGTTATAACTTTTGATAATTTTTACTTGTAATGATTTACTTATATTCTTGCTTATAATTATAATTCCACTATACAAATTATTTGATATTAATTATATGAAAATCTTATTGAATAAGAAAATCTGCAAAAAAATAGTCTTAAGTCTTCACTGTACTTACCTGCTATATTACGCAGTTACAAAAGCCGGTAGGAAGAACTTTTAGTACACATTCCACACATAAATACTTTATATCGCTCTCGCACACCATACCATCTCAAGCATGCAATCACACCAAATAGGTACATACATACATACATACATACATACATTAAATGTCTTTATCAGCGCTACAAATTTAAATTGCACTCCAGGAGCTGGAAGTGAGTAATGTGCTTTATGGCAGAGGTGTTCAGTACAGTGCTATACGATTTTTGAAAAACAAACATGCTAACAGTGGCTGCTAACCTATTCACCTACAAGTGAAGCGCCTGTAAATTAAATGAATGTAAATACATATGTTTTTACGAACTTAGAATATGTATTAAAGTCACCTAAGTCTAAGCCTTTTTATATATGCAATTATTTTCGTGCTTCATATTTATTTTATTTATAGCTGCGCACCTTAACTCCCCAATCACCACTCCATTCCGGGGCTCCACTTCACAATGAAATGCTATTCAAATTTATTCTCTTTCGCACTGCGCAAATATATATGCACATACACACATCCATACATGCGTACACGACATGGTTGCGCCTCTCCCATGTCCAGTTGTTAGTTTGCTGACAATTTGTAGTTTAGTGTTAGGTATTTGATTTGTAAATATAATCAGTTTTTGTTGTTCTTTAAATAATTTCGACTATGTGGGTTTACCGCTGCAAATTGCTTTATTGTTTGTGTTTGTAAATTACAGTCCAGTCGAAATGTCATATTAGAAAATTGATAGTGCTATCTATCGATGGAATAAGTGCTCATGTCAAAATATTTACCTTTAAGATTTGATTGTAGATTTCAAAATATTTAGGTAAGCTTACTTACACCTACATGCATTGGTACTTAAGTATCACACATGTGCAAGTATGTATACATACGTGAACAAATATCAAATATAAAATACTCGCTTGGTGCTTATTATTGATTGGTCCAGAGAAAAGGGGGCACAACTAACTCATGATATCATATTTTTATTTATATTGTAATATAAAGGGTTTTCCAATAAGAGGTGTTATTTTGATATTCAAAGAATGGATTAGTTGCTTGTGTGGCACGTAGCGCCGTCAATACCATCCAATTCCGGCCATAAAAAATCGTTATTCATCTCTCGATAGCGCAATCCATTCACCGTAACTGTCGCTATGGATTTTTTGAGCAGACAGAATCCGACGACCCAATCAGCAAAGACACGACGTTGTTGATGATCGGCCGGTTTGAGTTCTTGTGTTAACTGGACTTTACAAGCCTTAACACCCAAATCTTTATGCAAAATACGGTGTAATAACGTTTGTGAAATGCCTATATTCCAAAGAACGACGAGGAATGGATCAACCTGGGTTTTCTTCAACACTTTCGGCAACAACAGCAATATTTTCGGCTGTTCTTAAGCGACGTGCACGGGTTTTATTCCTCACATCACTAACTTGTCCCAAAAGCTCGAATTTGTTCACCAATTTCTGTATTGCGGTCCGACAAGGTGCTCACGATGACCCAAAAATGTTGGAGTTTTACGTCTCTGCCAAAATTTCACCACTTTTGTAGTGAATTTCAATCATTTCAATGCGTTGGGTAAGTGTGTATCGTTCCAATTTTATTAATGGCGTTGTTTCTACTTGTCAAATATCAAAAAATGACAGCTTCAAAAGCGACATGTACCGAAATAGCGGGCTATTCAAAATAACACCTGTTATTGGAAAACCCTTTATTATAATTTTGTTGACATAGCTGTTTTAGTAACAGCATACAGGAATCGCTATAGATATAGTAATCTACATATTGACTCCTCATCGCTACTAGAGACTATTAATTTCAATATTCCTGAGGGAAGCTTAGAACTAATTATGCTTCCAATGCTACGGCTTTTAGAACTTAGAGAGAATTTAATGCGCTTTCAAATCATATTGGTTTAGATTTTTCTTTCACAAAGCACCACTTCAAAATGTTACTAAATGAGTTGTTAAGTTGAATTCTAAGTATCCTTTAACATTCTTTCCCTGTAAACTATAAGAGATGTTACATTTTCTTTCATTCATTACAATGAAACAAGTAAATTGTAAGTTTAATTTATTTTTATTTTTGATTAAGTTATTTAGAATTAATTTAACATTTTTAGATTATTAAATGAATAAATAAATAAATAAATAAATTTAAAAAAAATAAAAAATAAATAAATTTAAAAAAAAATTAAAAAAAATAAATAAATAAAATATATCAAGCCGCTCAGAGTGATGAGAACAGTCGAGCCAGTCAGTCCGTACGCTCGATAACTCGTGGAGAAATTAAATTTTTTTCAACGAAACTTAATACGCATATTACATTTTCCAAGGCAGGTTCGTAATGGAAATGGACAAAATCGTTCAATAACCCAAACACTTACCTTATATAAAAGTAATTTGCAAAAGAAATAAATATAAAAATAAAGGAAATTTCTCACATATGGAAAAGATAAAAATTAGTAAATACAACGCAAGTAAAATTTTGAAAAATTTGAATGACTTAATAAAACTCGCGCAAACTTTGTAGGCGAGCTGCTCACCTCCTCATTCATATCTAAAATAAATATTATTGATATCAGATAATAACCACGCCCACTTTTTATTTGATAACACTAAATTTCCATTCATTTAGCCGATATTAACCTTACCCTAATAGTATAACTTGCTACTGATTCAGCTCTACTGATCCCGAAAATGTTTACTTCCCTCATAATGGCTGATGTTCGCCAGCCTGGTAACGACGCATTGCCACTATGGCGGCATCAACCGAAAAGGGTTAACCATTGTCTATGGTTTTCTAGATCACAAAAATGAGTAGCCAATCCAAATATATTTAATTAAAATGCTCGCGAGTATAAATATTAAGTTCAGTGTAGACAGAATTTAGCACTTTCGTATTTGCTTCTATTCTAAAAATATGTACACATTACGAGCATTTAGGTTTAAGCTGAACTTTTTCTTTGAATTGACGTGCTCATGTTGGTTTTATAGAGTAAAGAAGCATGCGCCGTAGCTTAGGTTATGCAATTATGTCTATCATCGACACCAAGCATTAGTATGATGCCATGTAAATCTACTAAACCTTAGCATTGTATGTACGCTAAACCCAAGTCCGCTAAACAATTGAGGTAATTAGCAGAGTAATTGTAGCATGGAATGCTCTCCGACATTACGACTGCTGCGTCGAAAATCATTTGCCGACGAGGCCATGTGTGCTGGGTAGACAATGACCTGCGATAAGTCTAGTAAGTCACTGTGTTACTTTTAAAATATTTGCTTGTAGTTTTTAGAGTCCAGATTTTGGATGAGTTTTTAGCAATTTCTTCAAGGTGGAAGGTTGTACAGAGCCTTATAATATATATATATATATATATTTTTTTTTTTTTTACTTTCTTTTTTTTTTAAGCTTAAATAACAATGTAATTGTTAAATAAACAAAAAGGTAACGCAGCGCTAGCAACGGAGGATTTCAGCTGGTTTTTATCAATTATTTATTCGCCTTAGTATTTATAATAATGGAATGGGATACGATTTTTGGTCTGAGCGGCAGCCACTTCAACCTAACCCACCATTATTCATATTATTTTTATCTAAAACGTTTTTAGAATAAGTTTAACTTATAAAACGCTACGCCTCAATGAATACTTAGGGTTCATCCCGGGTTAGATTTTGGCAAAATATGAAAAATCAGCATACACGAGTTAGTATCGAACAAAATTAGTTTGAGTACAGTGAACCCTCGGAATTCTTAAAAAGTTTGTTGCTGAGCAAATAAAATTCCAAAAATTTCTTAGATTCTTGCAACGTTTTCAAAATAAAGTTTTTCCATAGAAAAATATATTATACAGTTTTCGCGGCAAACGAACTCTAGAAATAAGTAAGTTGCAAGCAAAATAAAAAAATGCAAAAAGTATTAAGTCAAATTCTAATGTTTTAGAGAGTTGAATGCACAGAAAAAATTGCTGCACAAAATCTGGACAATTAAGATTTCCGAATTTAAGAATTCTTAAGACTCCACTTGAATACACAATTTTATTATTTATATTCGAAAACATACCAAACAAGTTTCATTTCAATAGTAACCATAAAAAACATATTTGTATACATGCATATATTTTCATTTTATAATTTCCTATTGTTCTGCGAGGGAGCAAAGGGTCGCATTTGTATATATTATATTACACTTTCATATTTCCGAGCATAAGGCGATCCCAAAAGCTCCATGAACAAAGGAAACTTATAGAAATATAAAATTAATCGTATTTGCGATTTAAAATCTGAAATGTTACACCATACAATGGAATGCGATTGTTTTGATTTGGCAAACCCTGTATTGACAGTTGCGGACATAAAAATCTAAATTGGTAGCAAGCGTGCATTCAGCGGGTTATAGGTTCTAGGAGGTATAAAATTCCGCGGGTGGGCCCATTTTTCAGGATAAATACAGGCCGCGTAGAAAAAATAGCACTTTAACTTTTTCATAAGTCTTGACTATTTATTTACTTATTTTTTAATTAAATTTAATTTTTTATAAAAATATAGTTCATTGCCTCTTATTAATCAAAGTTATGAACTTTGAACAGGAATTACAAAAATTAGACCAAATTTTATTAAAATTTCAAAAAATTTATTTTACAGTTTAGGAAAAAAATTGAGGTACGCATTTTTGTAGACTATTCAATTTTAGTATAACAAAGAGCAAATTTTCGCTGCTCAAAGTTCTTGTTGATTTTAGATAATTTTTCCCCCTGACCGTGTTGCGCATTTTTTCCCTAGGAAAGAAAAATTTTGTGGATTTGTTATATGGAGAAAATACGCAACACTATCAAGCAAAACAATAAATATAAAATCAACTGAATTTTCTAGCAGCTTCAAACGTGCACTTTATTATACAAAAATTTGAAATCGATGGGCTGTAAATCTCCACACTCCAGTTATCTCTTAAATTCTGCTTAAAGCTTTGTAATTTTTATGAAGATTTGTCAATTTTTTCTAATTTTTGTATATAGATTGAAATTTTAAATCCAAATGATGTTTTGTTAACACTTCAGTCACTGCTGAATGTTCCAATGGAGCCGTGTCAGACACCGGTGACTGACACTACATGACTACTTTTATCTTTTTATATTGCGCAAAAATGCATCGAAATAAATAAAAATATTTATATTCTTAAATATCCTATTAGATAAAACCTAAAACAGTTTTTTTTTTATATTTTATTAAAACCCCCGTTAGCGTTCAAAGTGTTAAGCAACGAGCTATGCTCTTATAAAACAAAATTAGCATTAAAAAAACCAAAAATCAAAACTGGTCAAAAAGTTGAGGTGCTATTTTTATTTCGCGGTCTGTACACCCAAAAAAAAATTATCTTTAGTGTTTCTACTTTATGGAAAGCTGCGTAGTTGAAGTGATAGTTACAGTTTACTGAGTTCGTTGAAATCGGTGATGTCTAAATTTTCAAAAGAATAGTTCCTGAAAATGATGATTTAAGCTCTCGAAGTTCTGTCAAAAGCAAGGAGTACAGAAATATTTGATTAACTTACTGTTGGAGCGCATCAAAGTCGTAGTAAAGTTATTGAGCTCGAGCAAATATTAGCACGATTACTTTATAATACTTTATATCCAATATATTTACATGGTAGTGCAATATTTATAGTGAAAATTTTATTATAAATTTTACTTATACTACCCTATAATTTAAAATTATTTTTTGAAAGCGCAAGATGCACGAAATTCCCGTATTCCTACCCCAACAAAAAATATGCAGAATATTTATTTCTGATATTAATTAAAAATTACCAAATACGCGCATGAAAAATTTGATGCAACATAAAATGAAATTTTTTTGTGCCCCGATTTTTAGTACCGCAGCTGTATACGTACAAACATATGTATGTAGTTGTGGGGGCGAGTGAGAGATGAGATAAATCTGTTTTCGAAACAACCACTTATTGAGCGTCGTAGCCGCAAAGCGCTGCAATATGTTGTTGCAATGTATGATTGCCGCCATTAGCGTTGACAGGGACAATTAATCCCCCCATGAGTCAACGAAAAAATATAGTACTAGAATGGGATTGCCAGATAATCGCTAGCAACTGATTGAACTTATTTCAAAATACATATACGGATTTGGAATTTCACGCAATGAAGGCTACTTACGTAACAAAGTACTATGTAATATTGTAAATAATCAACGCATTTGAAAATTATTGAAAGACACACAATTATTGAAGCACATATTCTATGGATCTTCTTATGAATCTAAATTGTTTTGTGAAATTGAAAATTTATACGGTATTTGTCCCCTTCTTTCGTGATTTTGAGACCACTTAATGGTGCAGATATGCGCCGAGAGATTATTAATATACGAGATGAAGTTATAAACGATTGATTTATTGCAAAAAAAAAAAATTAAAATAAAAGTAAAAAAATAAAAGTAAAAGAAAATCTGTATACTTTTTGAACATTATATAAGTTAAGAACTTGAAAAATACAAGTTCTAAAAAAATTTTTGTTATCGGTCCAACTGACCACACTTTATTCACTCATAGTTCTTAAACCAAAAAGCCGCTTAAACAAGTAAACTACTTAATTTATATTAATGAAAATGGTGGCGTGACTTAATTCTAGGAACTTAAATAAGCAGTTTTATAATACTTGCATTATAAGCTTATTGCAGAAATCAATATGAAATTTGAGTAAGCAATTTAATTAAAAAGAATAAATGAAGAATATAAGAAGCAAAGAGTTTGTTAACTTGGTTTGGGTTAATTTATATTATTCATAATTTCTCCTTTCGCAAAAGTCCATGACGGCCACCTACAAACTGAAATGTGTATTTTTATTGTTTTTGTGGTCGGTTATGTAAACACTTTCACTTTCAACAGCGACCAGGGGTGGTTCTAAGAGGAACATATGTACATAAAATGTAGAGAGTAGTAAAACGTCTGAACGCGGGAGAATTGAGCGCTGATAGAGTTGCCAATTAAAAAGGGTTTCTGCAAGATACTGAAGTTATACCATACAATAAATTTTAACTCATAATTGAGTTTTAGGAGGTTTTAGGAGGTTTAGTTTAACAATATTTTAATTTATTCAACCCTCCTTTGGGCACCCGGGTCTCGCTAGACTGGCTTTTTCGACTTTGGACGTAAATTTGACATATATTTCTATTATAGCCAACGACTTGAGCTTCCAGGTAGCTTTCTCAAAATTTAATTTTCTATCGATTTATGGATATGACGCCCCACTGTTGCAGAAATGTGAAAATACGCACAGAAGTTTTGTAAAATTGACGCAGAGCGGTACGAGATGATCACCACCTTCTATTCAAGTGAGATTTGAATCTGACTGCAAACCTAAAACAAAACAGGTGTACCTCCGAGGGCATTTCTACAATGAAAACAAATATATATGTATATCTATAGGCGCATTATTGAAACTCGGCTTAAACATCTAAAAGTCACTATTATTATAAGAAAACTCGATTGCTCGAGCCGTTTTTAAATAAAATAAATAAAAATGTTGCAGCTTATATCCCACCGATCGTCCCTAGTCTTAAACCTGCATGTTGTCAACTTTGAGCTACGACTGATAAGCATGTAACCATCACGGGAGAAAGCCCGGCCTTAGCTTTGTCTCAACTCAAAAATTAAGAAGATTTAAGAAGTTACTCTGTTAAAAATTTAATTAGTGGGTGTGACTTATGGAATTCGGCGTTTTGTTTGAATAACTTGAACCACAACAGGGGAATGTATAGATATGCATCCACTTGGGTGGATCGAGAGATCAGCTTTTCGCTGCCGAGCGTTAATTTTTATTACAACTCCTAAGCAACCATTTACATATGTATGTATGTATGCGGCTTCCGTGTAAACATTAACTGTTTTAAGTCGGTCAATCACAGTAAAATTATTAACAAGCAAGCAAGCGAGCAAATAGAGTGTATTTTAACATTATGTTTATGTGACCGCAATACGCGTTATTGCCTCACTTTTCAACGCATGCGCGTTCTCTCTGAGCTATTTGTCGTTCTCTCTCTTTCTTATACTACACATAAATCTATCTCATTCACACGTTTGTATTGTTTTCAGAAATTTTCCATTTTCACAAAAGAAGAAAAGAAAAAAAAATAACAAAAACAAAATCCAGCTGGTAGAACTGGCGGTCAAAGACAAAAACAACAAAAAGTGAAAGGAGAAGAAACCCATTCACGTATTTTGTTATGATAACAACATACATTCTCGTAGTAGTGCGCTAGGTCTGTTAAGAAGTCGGTCTGGCTTCTACTGTGCCTAGTACTGATAAATATGTATGCATACTTTACATACTCTGGGGCCACATCTTCAGTAGGTGAGGTGGTGCACATAGAGCAGCATTTATTGCGCAACATGACTTTTATCACGTAGGCAATACCGGCTGATGGGTATTTCGGGTAGTTGGACGGTCGGACGCCGGCTTCTAAACTAGTAGGTGCGTTGTGCTCGGTTAAAAGGTTAGAACGCTGCCCTCTTTAAACAAATAACTGAAGAGCAAAACTGTAACAAAATGTAATACTTTCTATTTCAACACATTTTTTTTTAGACATGTTTTAACAAATCAAATATTTTTTTTGCATAACTTTATTGGCATGTATGTACTCTCTCTCTCAAACCGGTTTGGTGTCAATGCAACAACAACAACACTAGTAGCAAGCAATAATGCAAATAAAGACAAATGTTACAGTTTTGCACTCAACCCATTTTTTATTTTTTACAATAAATAAAATAAATATTAATAAGATGTCCAATATCCTTTGGATTTTTTCAGCTCGTGGATACGATTGGGCATACTTTGTGTATACCTCAAGACAAAGTCAGTCGGAATAGCATCCCATACATCGCGTGTTCGCTCCCACAGCCCATTAACTCCACTGGGCGGACTTGAATATTCGGCAAGCTTCGATTTTACATGACTCCATAAATTTTCGATTGGGTTCATGTCCGGTGATTGTGGAGGCCACTTCAAGTTACGAAATTTTTGGCGTTGCATCCAATTTCGTACAACATGTGCGGTGTGCTTAGGGTCATTGTCTTGCTGAAAAATTACTTTTTCAGCAGCAAGACCCATACTTTCCACTACACCCGGCAGATTTTGTTGCAATATGGCCAGGTATTCCTCTTTCCGCATTATACCGTCTATTCGTACTAAAGGACCCACACCATTTTTGGAAATGCAGCCCCACACCATAACGGAGCCACCACCATGTTTTACTGTCTGCTTGATGTGATGTGGCTGGACTGCATTTGGGTCTTTAACCCAATACCAGGCCCGACCATCTGACTGAAATCGATTGATTTTGGTTTCATCAGACCAAATAACCTGCAATTGCTTTGAAATTTTATGAAAAAAGGTCTTTTATAATCCATTTATAAAGACGTACCTGATCCCAATCTTCAACTGTCCAGCTTTGGTGAGCCGCAACAAAATCCCGCCTCAACCGCACATGTCTTTTTGTCAGCATTGGCTTGGTTTTCTTCTCCGCTGCCTTTAGCCCCAGTTTTGACAGGCTGCGCCTGGCTGTCCACTGACTGGCATCAATATCCAGCATCTTTAGTGCTTCTTTGGGAGTGACCGCCTTGCTGCTTGTTACCAAATTTGCCAGCTGGCGGGCATCGCGGTCGCTTATCTTCCTTGGCCGGCCTCCTTTGTTACTGGGAACAGCGTCTGGTACATTTTTCCGCAGCCTTTGCACAGCCATGTGGCTCACTTCGAATTTTTTAGCTATTTTTCTTATAGACTCGCCCTTCTTCAGCAAATCAATTATTTGGCGTTGTACTTCCCGATTTAACATTTTGTCTTATTCACGGTCACGTTTATAATAATTAAAAATCCACCAAATATATAATTACGAGAAAAATAACGGAAAATTTGAAAATTAAGAGTGAGTGCAAAACTGTAACATTTGTCTTTATTTGCATTATTGCTTGCTACTAGTGTTGTTGTTGTTGCATTGACACCAAACCGGTTTGAGAGAGAGAGTACATACATACATGCCAATAAAGTTATGCAAAAAAATATTTGATTTGTTAAAACATGTCTAAAAAAAAATTTGTTGAAATAGAAAGTATTACATTTTGTTACAGTTTTGCTCTTCAGTGTATGTATGAAATCTATGTAAGTATGTATAATAGTATACGCCCTGTGGAGAGTAAATAGTGCGGTCACCTGATTCGGAAATATGTATGTATGTAGGTATGCAAGCCATCGGGTTTTGGGATCGCTGAGACACTCGTGATTTCGGCACATGCTTCGACCGAAATGCGAAATAACAAGCAAATTAATACATAGCATACCGTTACAATTTGGTGTAGGTGAGGTAGGTTAGGAAAACAGTGTGGTGTTGGTTAGGTTATAGTGCTGGCGAGAGAGCAAGTAGCTATGTATGTATATATGCACAGTCATATACCATAAATATACCTACACACATATACCATATATAATATGTATGTATGTACATACGCATGTAGGTATTTAGTGTAACTTATCGCGCGATATCTACATAAGTAACGAAGATGGCGGTTAAGTGGTGCGATTCGCTTCATTTAATTTTATTTAGTGTTTTTTTTTCATTTTATATTTTTATATTAATTTATTTTTCTTTCCTTTATTTTTTTATTATTTTATTTTTGTGTGATTCGTTTTATTTAATTTTATTTATTTATTTATTTTTTTTTTTTTTTTTGAATTTTAAGTGTTGATATTAACTTATTTTTCATTCCTTTCCTTTTCTATTATTTTTTTATTATTTTATTTTTGTGTCATTCGTTTTATTTAACTTTATTTATTGTTTTTATTTCCTTTATTCCCGCTTTTTCATTTCATTTTTTTCTCACTTTTTTCTAATTTTTCTAATTTTTTTTATTTTTTTCTCGTTTTATTTTTTTATTATTTTACTTTATTTTTTCGTTCAATTATTTTTATTTTTTATATTTGTTCCCAATTATGTCCAATTGTTATCACTAATATTTTTTGTTTTACCCCAACCCACACTTGGGCTTCTTAGCCTTCTTATTGCTGATTTACTTCACAAATATGTTCCGTTTTCTTTTGTACTATACATTAATGTCAAGTAACTTTTTTTACATTTGTACATAATTGTAAGGGTGTGGGTTGTTATTCTAATATTGTTTGTTTCTTATGATTGCCTAATACGCATTGTAAGTGGGCATATCGAATGGCGAATAATAAATAACAAATAACAATTCTTAAAAGGAAGCAAACAATTCAAATTATGCTTGCAATCGATACTACTAAGTACTTTTTTTTTTTTAATTTTTATCCACCCACATATTTACATACAGTATTTAATGCTCGAAAAGGGACGAGTTTAATGTACATAAATTCAGACTCTAAGAATACTAAGATTAAATCAATTTCGTTTTGTTTATGGTATTATTCACGCATAATAATGTAGTAGGATCAAAATAACATACATATGTATGTATGTATGTATAAAGCTACTTTGAAAAAACTTTAAAAATAAATATGTGATATATACACATACATAAGTACATATGTAATTACATAAGAAATACAAATGCAGTTTTGTTTTAGAACCGCTTTTTTACTTAATAAGAAAATTATTTTGAATGATGGAAATCTTTATTTAGACCTTTACGCGCTCCATCATTGCTTGTCTATTTGCATGCTGAAGCTGTTTAGTTCACGAGTGTCAAATATGTAAGTATATTTGACTTACGATGCCATTTGTAAAAGTTTAAATCTTCCGATAGGGTGATTAGTTTTGCGCCACCTTGTACGAGTAGTATACTGTTTTATTTTAAAATGAAAATTATTTTATTACTAACAAAACAAAAGACAAACACATATGTGTACACTGAAAATTCCCGGGCCTAACACATACACGGAACAAGTTTTATTGCATTCACCTATTTTTCACTTAGTACTCACTTTGAAAAAACATCTGGGAAAATTTCATGATATTAAATTCATTAGTTCGTGAGTTACTGCGCTAAGAGTGACGTACTTTTTTTTTTTCAAAACAATGAATGGAAAAGAATTTCGTGTTTGAATTTTACACCGCTTCCTCATGGGAAAAAATGACATTCAAGCGAGGCAATGGCTTGAAAAGTGTTATGGGGGGGACGACGCTGCATCGCTCTATCAGATACAACAATAAGACGATGGTTTTCTGACTTTAAACGTGGTCATAGAGACACCGATGATGCACAACGCGGCGGGCATCCAAATGAGGCAGTAACAGCAGAAAAATCAAAAAAATCCACAAAATCGTTTTGGATGATCGAAAAGTGAAGCTGTGTGAGTTAGCTGACATCGTAAAGATATCAAAAGAACGGATTGACTTCATATTGCATGAGATTTGACTATGAGAAAGCTCAGCTCTAAGTGGGTGCCGCGTTGACCAAAAACAAGAACGCGTTAATGATTCTGTCCAGTGCTAAGACTACATGCATTGAACTCCGAATTGCTCTCACCCACCGTATTCACCAGATTTTGCTCTAAGCGACTACTGGCCGTTCACAGATCTAAAAAAAGGCTTGCCGGTAAGAAATTTCGCTCGAATGAAGAGGTTATCGCTGGAACTGGGGCCTGACTTGAGACAAAAGATAAATCATATAGCTGCGCTGGATGGATTGCGTTGTTCTAGATGGAAATTAGGTTGCTGAATAAAGCCTAAAAAAAACGTGTTTTCTATGTTAAGCCTGAGACTTTTCAGAAGTACAATTGAATGTTAGAGCGGCGCTGGAATGATTGTGTAGCTCTTGATGGAAATTACTTTGATGAATAAAGCTATTTTGAACAAAAAAACCGCATTTTTCATGTCAAGTGTTATGTGATAAACAGTGAAAAATTATGTTCATTGGTGACGAAAATCTATAAGAAAGCGTAAGTAATATTCTTTCAGTCTGTCAGGTTGTCCAAATTAGCGGAATTTCTTTAATTGAGTATTGAGTATTCAATCATCGGATAATTGAACCGAAAGTTGTGTAATTTTTCAAGTTCAATTAACCGGGAACTACTGTACTAATCCTGTACCAGTTCGGAACTAGTGGATTTTCCTCCAGGGCAAACGTCGGGTGTGTGAATTGCTGAATCAATATAAAGTTCAATGTTATGGCAAAATTTATTTGTACTATTTGAAAATAGCAGATATGCAAACACACACACACCCGACTCCTCTCCACATCACTCAATCACATAAATAGTACATACATATGTACATTCGTATTTACATACCTACCAAGTAATGATATAGCCCAAAGCACCACTAACCCCTTTTCTCACGTCCCCTTAACAAATTCGCTCATCATTAACAAGTTTATGTAATGAATACACGCGTACATACATTCATACATACATACACATTTTACAAGCTTCCTGCGCTGAACGCGTACTCGTCGTATTCAATCTGTATAAAATTTTCAAGACTGCGCGTTTGTCGTTAGTAGCTGGAGAATTGCGTCATTGCCGCTCCAGCTTGCTTCTTTCCAGGCCAGACTACACACACACAGCCCAATTACAAACAGAATGAGCAAAACAATAAAAACAAAAAAAAAAATAAAAAAAAAAAACAAACGCAAGCACGAAAATAAAAATGAGGAATGTTACAAACATAAAAACGTATTACATATGGCAAGACAAAAATAAATGAGTAAACAAATAAAAACTCAAACGAAGGAGTGGAAGGGCGTGTAAGAAAAACGAAGGCATGGCAGGGCGAGCTGAGGGCTGCAAGGTTGACTGGTGGACGAGGCTGGAATATTTCATGATTTTGTTTTCATACGCTTTTTCGTTGCGCTTCAACTTTATATTTGTTGTATGTATGAGTGTGTGTGTGTGTATGAATTTAAAATTTTTGTTCTTATGCAGACTATGTATGGATTTACTGGACGTGCTGGAGCATTATAAGGGAACAAAAATGCCAAACAAACAACAAATAAAAGCAGTTGCATTGAGTTAGAAGAGTTGCTTGTGATGAGCGATAGCAAGCGACAAAAGTATGTGGGTATGTAAGTACATATGTATGTTTGTATTTATGAATAAATATGATTGTGTATATATATTTATGAATGTAACATTCGAGTAGGCTAAAAAATGCATTAACGAAAGTGAAAAGTTATAAAAACTGAAAGTAAATGCAAAATGCAAACGAAAGACATGAACAACTACCACAAAAAAGCATCTGACGGGGAAATAATAGAACGAGCATACATGCACATGAATGAGTGCATGCATACAGTTGTCCACAAAATAATAGGAGTGCCAGCATGAAAATTGTATATGAATACATATGTACATATTTCTTTTGTACTACATGGAAGTGACGCTGCACTACACCTACCTGGACGCTACTAAACACTAAATGATAGAAAAAGTTTTTTCCAATAGCAGTCACTCTTCGGCTGGCAATGACAAACCTCCGAATGCTTTTTACCATGAGAAAGATGCTCATAAAAAAATATTTGCCGTTCGGAGTCGGCTTGAAACTGTAGGTCCCTCCATTTGTGGAACAAAATCAAGACGTAAACCACAAATAGGAGAAGGAGCTCGGCCAAAAAGGTGTATGCGAGAATATTAAAAGACAATCCATAAAAGTCGACAGAATCGGAATCACGAATGCCCTGCGATCCTTCAATAAGCTACTGCTTACTATAAAAATTCATTACATTCACCCGTGTTGAGGCAAAATAATGGCAAAATGGCATGCAACTTTTCTCTGGCATTACTTTTTGAAGTAAATCTTCTTAAGAGTAAAATCTCAATGCAACTTTTCTCTGTCATGACTTTTTGAAGTAAATCTTCTTAAGAGTAAAATTGCAAGGTCATGCAACGTTTTGGGCATTTTCGTTCCGCGAGAGAGAAAAAATATATAACGTGGAGGAAAAGGAGAGAGAGAGAGCTATAGCTTACATATATGTTAGATATACTTTAGGCTATTCACGTCATCCTTTTGTGCGGTCCTTCGTCTCTCTCCCATTCCTACGATAAGGCTATAGTCGAAGTCGTACGACGTTACTCGTATTGTAGGAGCAAGAGAGAACCACGTATACATTATATACAAGGCGTTAGAATATAACAGATAGAGAAAGAGAGTGACGCGTAAACGTACAGCACTAACACCATATTACTATAGTAGAGCGAAAGAGCGCAACATATTGTTAGAATAGGATAGATGGTATTGCGCATGCGCGTGCCTTGTCTATGCACGTTAGACGCTATATGTGCGCACGGTTCTAACGCCACGCTAATACATCGGAGCGAGAGAGAGCAACGTATAGTTAGAATACGACAGATCGTATTGTGCGTGCTGTGGCAGTACGCGTTGGCGACATACGCTATATATACGCAGTTGATATACCACGCGTATTATTATTTTTGTAAATTTTGTCTATTTGTATTCTCTGCAAATGTTGTGAATTTATTTAGTTATATATTCTTTCTCTCTCTCTCTCTCATTCTCTCTCGGGTCTCTCCCTCTTTCTTTGTCTGCCTTGAAAGTTGCACTCCTGTTAGGTGGACTACGCTACACGCACTTTTATTATTTTCGTCATTAGATTGATGGCGTCACTTATGTTGATGTAGTGGCAAATGCTTCCATATTCCATATATAAATAATTCACTTCAATACGATCTGTTCGAATTAGTCCACAATAAGCGAGCGGCTACTGTACATTTGCCAGCAGCTAATGTTGTTAAAGGAATAAACTAATACATTGAGCAGCAGCCGTCCATACATACATATATTGAGGGTGAAATGCAACGCTGTGTGATTGAAACGTTCTCCTTAAATAAGTGCATACACACACATTAGTGCAAGCATAGTTATTTGTATATGTACATAAAAGCAGCTTTCAAGGTCAAGACCAAAAAACCGCTGAAAGCTGAACGCTTGAGTACAGCCAGTCACAAAACAGCCGATATACTCGTATTACACCTACATTTTTAACGAATGCCGAGATTACATATGTACACATTAACATGGAAGCTAAACGGAGAAAGGTAATGCGAAAACAATAAGCCGGTTATAAAATTTATTGAGATTTTTTTTTTAATCTTTAGAGCAAGTACAGTTCAAATCAGAGGCTTTTTAATCAATCGAAAAGGAATTGACGAAGCGGGTTACAGGTTATTTTTATGAATAAAAAAAAGTAAATGAATAAAAAATAAAATAAAATAAATGAACAAAAAATATATAAATAAATCAAGGGAAAAATCAAAATAAAAATAAAATAAAAGCAATGAATTGTAAGGTTATTTTACCTTTATATAACCGAAAAAGAAAACGCACGTTTCCACTGCTCGGTTGCTTTATTTCAACTAACTGTACATATTAAAACTAAGAATAACGGCGGAACCAAAAATATACATGACCACCTATGATTCTTACAAATCATGGCCTGCTATGATTCTTACAATCATTGTTTGCTGTGATTCTTACAATCATTGTTTGCTATGATTCTTACAATTCTCCCTCTCAACCCAGTTATTTTATAAATTACATTTTTCAAAATTTTCCGTATTTTAATATTTTCATTACGACAAAACTGTAACTGTATTGCTACTTTTGAGTACATTTTAATTACATTGTAAGCTTTAGCAATTTACATCCATTTTTATGTTTCAATTTCTTTAAAAATTTAGTCATTATATCTGCTGCATTTGCATCAGAATTTACAAAATGTACCTCGATTTCGCCCTTTTCAAACAACTCACGGACGTAATGAAATCTTAAATCTATGTGTTTACTGCGCTTGTGCACCATCGGGTTCTTCAGCAATGCATGTTCGTAGGTTCATTTACGTATCCGTCATACCCCATTTCACGCAACAACGCTCGAAGAAAAACAACATCTTTTGCGCCTTGACATAGAGCTATATATTTTGCCTCCATTGTACTGAGGGCAACGATAGACTGCTTTTTTGATTCCCAAGAAACCAGACCATCAGACATGAATACTACGTAACCGCTGTATGATTTGCGATCAGATACGTCACCAGCCCAGTCGGAATCTGTGTAGCACACCAAATTTTCGCCAGTAGATGAATAAGTTATTTTCGCTGCTGAACTCTGCTTCAAATATCGTAACACGTGCTTCGCAGCTTTAAAATGTTCTTCATGTGGATGTCTATTAAATTGTGATAATTTAGATACAACATGGGCGATATCTGGCCTAGATATTACCGCCAGGTACATCAGCCCTCCGATTAAACTTTGGTATCGCATCGCGTCAATATCTTTACACTGCTTCTCACACTTCTTGAGTACCGTGCCATCAACCCAAGGTGTAGTTGCCGACTTGCATGAGTCCATTCCCCATGTTTTAAGAAGTTGATTCACATAATGTTCTTGATGAATTGATATTGCGCCGGTAGATGCATCTCTCTCTATTTCCATACCCAAATAAAACGATACCGGCCCTTTATCTACAGCTTCAACAAACTCATTTAGCTGCTTTAAAATAATTTTCGTCTGCCCTGCATTAGAGCAAGCTAACAGCATATCATCCACGTACAAACCAATAAGACACATGGAACTATACTCCCTCTTAAAATATACTCAACTATCCGCTTGACATCTTTTGAAGCCCATAGTCGTGAGGATTTCGGAGATCTTTTTGTTCCACTCGCGGCCTGCCTGTTTAAGACCGTAGATGGGTTTAATTAATTTGCACACCTTATTGGGGTATCTTGAACTTTCAAACGCTAATGGTTGTACCATGAAGACGTCTTCGTTTAAATCACCATTTAAATAAGCTGATACCACATCGACATGATTAACCACCAGTTGGTACTTCGCTGCTAAAGCCAACAAGAATCGAATGGTCGAATGTCGTACAACAGGTGCGTAAGTCTCGGTGTAATCAATGTTGCGCCTTTGGGAGCACCCCTGAGCTACCAATCTCGCTTTGTACTTTTCGATACGACCACATGGTTTTCGCTTCTTGGTGAACACCCACCTACAACCAATGACGTTTTTATGTTTTGGTCGGTCCACCAACACCCACGTATTATTTTTAGTAAGCGAATCGAACTCTATTTGCATATCTTCCTCCCAATATTCACGTTCTGGCGAAGACAAAGCTTCTTCTACAGTTTCAGGACTCTCAGCAATGTAATTTAAAACCTCTACCTCATTATACCGTCTTTTTGGTCTACCAACAGTACCTGTTCGTAATAATTTTGGTCTTCCTCGACCTCTTTTTCGCGTAACTACCGGGTCGTTTTCTTCATCTAAAGAATACCCCTCATCATCATCATCGCCATTGTCTTCGAGTTGCTCTTCAACAACACTTTCATTCTGAATTTCACCGCACTTGCCATCATCCGATGGAGATGACTCTTTTATTTCATGGTAGAAAGGTACTTCTTCACTAACGTCTTCTTGTATTAAAATTGGTTCAAAAGACGTTTCAAAAAATATATTGTACAATCACGAGCTATAACAATACTTCGCTTGTTTTGATTATAAAGTCTATAGCCTTTAGCACTTCCGGCATAGCCAACAAATTTTAGTTTAGTGCCTTTTGTATCGAATTTGCCACCTTTATATGGCCCTTTCTTTAAAGCCACCACGTCACAGCCAAAAATTTTAAAATGTGACACCGAAGGTTTCCTTTTATACCACACTTGATAAGGAGTTAAGTTTTTCAACACTTTAGTTATTGTTCTATTTCTCAAGTACACCGATGTATTAATGGCTTCTCCCCACAAATATTGAGGCAATGTCGAACTTTCGAGTAAACAACGCGCCTTTTCCACTAATGTTCTGTTCGCTCTCTCAGCCACGCCATTTTGTTGAGGCGAATAGCTAACTGAAGCTTGGTGAACAATACCCCTTTCACTAAAATACCGCTTAAACATCATATTGGCAAACTCTTTACCATTATCACTTCTCACAGTTTTTATTTTTCGGCCTATCTGTGTCTCCGCAGTCACAGCAAAATGTTTAAATGCATCAAAAGCATGAGATTTATTTTTCAAAAAATACACTGGCATATAACGGGAGAAATCATCAGTAAATGTAATGAAATATGACGCTCCCCCCAACGATTTAACCCGCATGGGACCACAAAGATCTGTATGAATCAAGTCCAGCACGTTTTCCGATAATACCCTACCATATGACCTGTAAGGCAAGCTACGAATTTCGCAAACAGCACAAGTCACACACTGATAATTATGAATGCCACTTATATTCAAACCTCGTACCAGATTTTTGTTTGACAGAACTCGCAAATCGTTTATATTTACATGTCCGAACCTTTTATGCCACTTTTCTAACATTTTATTTTCAATTAAGGCATTTAACTTTTCAACTGGTTTTCTAATTGTCATTTTAACAACAAATACACCACCGACTAACTTTGCTTTTAACATGCTTTCTCCTTCTTTTGTTTCCATTAATGCGTAATTTTCCGAAAATTTTATTGAATGGCCGTATTCTATGGCTTTGCCAATTGAGAAAAAATTTGATTTTAGTTCTGGAACATACCACACATTATATAAAATTAAGTTCATAAATTCCGTTTTTAAGCTCACCGTACCTATACCTTTCGCATAAATTGTTTTTCCCGTTGCAAGCACTATTTCTTGCCTTCTGGGCTCAATTGAGTTGAAAAAACTTTTTTTCATACACATGTGCGAACTAGCACCACTGTCCAAAATCCACGTGTCAATAACATTTTTTCGCTCTTCAAACAAACAACATGCCTTTTCATTTCTTTTTTCTTTAGGCACTGACACTTTACACTGGGCACGTATATGTCCCTTTTTGCCACATTTAAAACACACAATTTTTTGTCGACTTTTGGACTTGGCCAAAAACACCTTTTCATCAGCAGTTGAACACTTTTCATTTTGGTGTATTTCGCTTTCCAAAATTTTTGACACCAACGCATCGAATTTCAGCAAGGTATCCCGGCTTTCAATAGCCACTACAAAACTTTCCATCTCATCAGGGAGACTACAGAGAAGCAAAATTGAGATGAAGTCGTCTGGCTCCACAATTCCTATTTCTCTAAGATCCTCAACAATTGAACGAAACTCATTTACACGCGCTGCGAACTTGTATTGCATGGAAATTTTGAAGTGTATTAACTTTTTAAATAGAGCAACCTTACGCGCGGCACTATCTGTGCAATAAATTGAATTTAGGACCCGCCACGCTTCCTTTGAAGTTGCACAACTTTTTACGTGTATTAATTCGCTAGATTTTACGCACAATGTAATTGTTGCCAATGCTTTCTGGTCACTTTTTACCCAGAGAGCCCTTGCAATCTCTTCGTCCGGCTTTTCGCCAACCACATATTCCCACAAATCTAATGTTACTAACAGGCTTTTTACCTGTACCGACCACGTCGCGTAAATGTCCTGGGAAACTTTTTCAATATTTGCGATTGCACTCATTTTTCCGTATCAACGCGATACCCAAAAAAGAAACAAAATCAATTGCCCACGTGATCTGGGCCCATAACCAATGTAAGGTTATTTTACCTTTATATAACCGAAAAAGAAAACGCACGTTTCCACTGCTCGGTTGCTTTATTTCAACTAACTGTACATATTAAAACTAAGAATAACGGCGGAACCAAAAATATACATGACCACCTATGATTCTTACAAATCATGGCCTGCTATGATTCTTACAATCATTGTTTGCTATGATTCTTACATGAATAAACAAAAAAATAAATGAATAAAAAATTAAACAAAAAATTAGTGAATAAAAAATATATAAATAAATAAATGAATGAAAAACTAAAATAAAATAAATGTATATACAAAATAAAATAAAAACAATAAATAAATAAAAAACAAATGAATGACAAAAAAAAATGAATAAAAAATAAAGTAAAAACAATAAATAAATAAAAACCAAATTAATGACAAAAAAAATGTTAAAAAATATTGTAAAAAAAAGGTTAATGAGAAATTTAAAAATAAAATAAAAACAATAAAAAAAAAATCAATAAATGAAAGAAAAAATATATAAAATAAAAATTATGAAAAAAAAAAATTTCACATCCAATGCGGTTGCGGGTTTTTGTTTGTGCGATAGCTTTACTTAATTGTATGACCGAAAATCAATTTCCACAACCTAACTAAACGTTGTTAATGTAATGCTTGCACTTAAATTTATTCTAATATGTGTTATTTCTATTCTCCTGCTACTTTATCTACTGCTTTCTTCACTCCCTTTCGGTGCGACATGCAGTCATTTGCCACCTGCAGTTTCATAGACTTTTGCCGACTGCGACGCAAATAATTTCGTTGGTTGTTCACTACTACACCAACACATATTTATACGAAGGAGAAAAAGCGATCTTTTCCCATACAATTATATAATATAAAGGGGTGGTCCATTTAATAACTGAACTTTGCATCATTTAAAATTATGAATATGATTTGAAAATTTGATTTTGATTTTGAATTGGTCACAAAACTTTGAAAAATTTGGATGCTCGCCCGTTTCGGCGATCCCAAAGCAAATTTTGAAATAATGATCTTAAAAAATGGAGCCCATCTTACGAAACGGTGGACACCAATTAATTTAGAAAATCCCTATTAAGTTGGAACTACCATCAAAGCCTCGTGTATTTATTTCAGACCTGCCAAAACACTGCATTAAGGACCGCGACAAAATGTCTTTCGATGTCACCAATACAACGCCTACATGATGAGGTCCTAATGCTGCTTGTTAAGGAGCATAACAAATTGCTCAGTAAGCAGTTTCTGCTAGGGTGTCAACTACGGGGACGAGATCTCAGACAAAACAAACAGATAGCTACTGGATAGGACAGTGTACAGACAGACCATAAACGACATTCATCGGGAGACTCTCATCACCTTCTTAAGCTCCCGACCCCCGAATGCCGTTATCGGAGTCCAACTACCACCAATCGCAGACGAAGAGCTCCAACTTAAACTCCCACTTATCCAGAATTGCCACCGACATACTAAACATAAGTATGTCCAGCATGTGAAGGCACCCCGCACGACACTAACCACCTTTTCACATGCCCCATTAAACCCACTCATCTAACACCCCTCTCCCTCTGGACCCAACCCGTCGAAACAGCTAGTTTCCTGGACCTACCGTTATCTGAGCTAGACGAAGACGGCCGGTGATTACGCTACATTGACAGGGCAAAGGCACTGCTCCTGTCGCCCATCGCTAAGTTGTGTCACACTCTGAAAATGAGGGAAGACATTTGATAATTTGTAGTGAAGAGCGCCTCCACGTATGTAGATGCAGTGTCCTTCAATAGGGGTATTTTTACCTTTTAACTTTTTTTATTATCCTGTTGGAATATTAATTTCACTTAGATGCCATACTAACTTAAAGAATGCCAATTTCAAGAGTTCTTGCAGGGCGAGTTTGTGCCGAACGAAAACTGATGCGCAATTTATTTCAACTTGTACAAACTTATTATGAGAGTATATCTACATATGTATGTAAATATATTTGTATTTAAGGCATAGATACATTTGTATTTGGTATAGATATACATATACATACATATATACAGGTATATATGTATATATATAATTGGCGCGTACATCCTTATTGGATGCTTGGCCGAGCTCCTCCTCCTATTTGTGCGTCTTGATGTTGTTCCATACAGATACATATGTACATGCGTTAAATATTGCGTTGGGTAGGCCTCTAAATAAAATGCAGGTATCTTTACTTTACTTTACCTGTTTACAAACATATGTGCATATGATTTTCCTGAAATGTATGTATGTATGTATGTATTCGTTTCATACTTAATCGTATTGAGAAAGTTTATTTTCTTTTTTTGCACAAGCATACGTTGAACTTTCGGATGATGATGAATGAGGCGAAGAATGATTGATGATTTGCCGAACGATAGGGTTTAACCCGTTGGTTGAGCCCAACAAAAAAAAATCAGAATCCTACTTGGTGTATCATTTTTGACACATACTACTCTTTTCTGACATATTCTAATATACTAATAAAATTGGAAGATGTATACAACGGATTTTTAGATGAGGGATTCCAAGGCAAGTGACCCAAGTATGGTGGATATTTCATCAATTTTTCTGAAAAGTAGTTTATTTGTGGCTTGGTTATAATATACAATATAAGAACTAAACTAGTAATACTATAATAAGAACTAAAATATTTTTTTTTGGTCTAATAATTTTGAGATTTATTCAATAATAAAAATTTATGTAGGTTTCGAGTTTTTAAAACGAAATATCCTCGGAATTTTTAACATTTTATTTAAAAAAAAAATTTATAAAGTTTTAGTCTTAAGAAATTTCAAAAAAAAAAAAATGTCCAAAAGAACAGAAAATATTTCATCCTTAAAAACTTTATACTACTATTTTCAACATTAAATCAATCTCAAAATTATAAGGTTACAAACAAAATTTCAATTTACTTCTTATTATACGCAAATATACAAGTAAACCAATTTTCAGGAAAATCGACAACAGTGTACAAAATACTTGGATCACTTCACATGAAATCACTCAAATATTTCTATCTCTCATAATATTTACGGTATATTTGTGACAATTTCTAAAATGCAACCTCTTTTGAGGCTCTCTCTCTTATTGCTAACGGGACTGATTCACTACAATTTACAAAAGTCCCAACGTTATTTGTGCATTGCTTGCTTTTTCCAACAGACAATGAAGCAAAGCAAATAAAAAGTTCATACAAAAACTAGTTCTTTCATTTTGCATGCTTCCCCGTCTCCTTCCAATTGGGACAAATTTCAATATAAACGGCGCAGGCTTTCATTGCTGAAATATCAATCATATTTTTTTGCGATCAAAACTTAATATTTGCCAGCTGTACAAACCCCGTATAAAGCAAATAATGTGAGGCAATTTCTTCGATTTGCTAATGCTATTAGCTTTGTGAGTTTTGTGATATATAACAAATGTGCTTTGTGTAATTATCAGAGAGAGAGTGGGTATATTACCATAGCTTCGGGACGAGCTTGTCTGCAAATGAAATGTTGAACAAAAAAGGCAATTTGCTGCATACTTAAAGGCGCAAGGAAATTTTTCAGAAGTGAAAGGGAGGGAGGGGGAGAGTTATGGAATATATTTTCCTGTCAGCAGCTACGAAAGTCTCTTAGTTTATGGATTTTTCTACCAGTTGCTATATTCTTTTGTAAAATCTTATTCCTCAAAGAGTGAGACAAGAAAAAGTCATACATTCGCTCTCTTCAATTATGCACTAGAACTCCACATACTAGCATACCTTCCCCTTAATACTACCGTATGTTCCACACATAGCTCTTTTGAGAACCGACAAAAAAAATCTGAAATATAAGACATACATACATACATACATACATACATACATACATACATACATACGTACATACATACATACGTACATACATATATATACATTCTATCCATACGTATTATTGACTTAATTAGGGGGCACATCGCAAATCCAATTTTCCCAAAGCTCATTAATCGACAAAAATTTGTCTTTACTTTGTTCTTCTTTCGCCTTTCTTTACTTATGTAGATAGCCTAAACACCATGGCGAAATCAATAACTTCAAGCATAAACTAGTTTGTGATGCACAAAAAAAGCCAATAATTGCCTCTAATAGTCGAATTCTCATCGGCATCCTTAGGTTAAAAGCATTTTTATTTATATTCAGTAATAGAAAAAAGTTTTATTTTGAATCCACCGCTAACTAGTAATTTTGCAACTAGTACAATTCGAACTACTCTCAAACTAGTATGACTTCTTCCAGTTCATGAACTAGAATGTGGTCACATTTCACGATTCACACTTGAAGCATTCTTATTTATATTAATAGAAAAAAATATTTGCTTTGAATACACCTCGAAGTGGTCCTTTTGTAAGTAGTAAAATTCCAGTCATTTTTGAACTAGTGCGCCTTTTTCTAGTTCATAAAGCAGAAAGTGGTCGTTTTTCATGGTTCACATTTGAAGCAATCTTATTTATATTAATAGAAAAAAATGCCTCAAGTAGTCATTTTATAACTAGGAACATTCTAGTCACTCTCGAACTAGTATGACTTTGTCAACTTTATGAACTAGAATGGCTTTATTAATACCTTAAAAGGCCCAAAGTTGTAAAATGTCGTACGTTAATCTTGAGCAGAAAGCTTTGTAACTTACACCGCCTCTAATGTCCGAAGCGTTGGAGTGATCTTTTAGAAGATGTGGCTCAAATTTCTCATTTCTTTTCAATTTGTTTTGATGCAAGAAATAAGCAGAAAAAAATACTAATTTCAACGCAAATCAAATAGAAATTTCTGTTGTCTGACAATCAGCTGTTTCGCATTTAACTTCGAATTCCGTGAATTTTATTACATCTTAAACTCAATTCATCTCAACTCAGCTCAAATTGGTGCAATTTTCAATTTCGATTTCGGAATAAAATGCGTGGTTTGTAGCAGATGGCCGATAATATAATATTAAATCATATCCCCAAAATTAAATGAGAAAAAAATTGTCATATTAAAAAAAAAAAAATGTTCCCTTGTCGAGTTGCTTGAGCAGCTGCTGGCAGCATAAAAATATTCAAATATACATATTATGTTGCCCGATTAAAAGCAACAACAAGGGCAGTTAAATCCCTCCTTAAAATCGCAACTTTGAAATTGTTGTATAAATACAAAAAAAAATAGAAGTTCTTTACATAAGCCGCTAAAGTATTCAAGTCCCAAGCAGAGACCACTCTTTCAAACTGGTATGCGTCACTGTGAATATGTATGTACATAGGTATATAAATAAAGGTAGGTTTGTACATACATACAAATGTTGTCATATGTTTAAACTTCTTCACATAAAACAGTTTAATTTCAAGGTCTTCCCGCTGCCATGACATTGAAGAACTCTCTTCCTATGTTGTCCCATAAAAATGTTTTACGATCAGTTATGTCTTATTGCCCTCTTTTTTGATAGTGATCCTGTTTGTTTACACTTGCACCTATACATACACGTACATAAATATGTAGATATGTTTTATATAATATATTATATTCATAATCGTGCATGCTACTGGGCTTTTGAATAAATGCAGTTTCTCAGGAATTCACTTTTCCCCTTCTGAGTGAGTGAGTGAGTGAGAGCATTGAAATGCAATGCAGTATTTTTTGTTTTTATTTTCAAACTTTATATTTATGTATTATGTTTATTTTTGTTGCCATTGCTCAAAACTGGTTTGTTCGTATGTGCGCGTGTGTGTGTTTGTTTTAATTTGTTTTCGCTCCATTCCCTCTGCATTCAATTTGCTCCAGATTTTTTGTTTTTGTTATCGTTTGCTTCTTCGCTTTTCTTGTTGCTGTTACATTTATGTTCTGAGGAGTTTTTCAAAGTCAAGGTTAGGCAAAATGTTGTTTTGGTTGCTTTTGCATACACTTTGTAGTATTTGTTATATTATCCATTCGCTGGGTTATATTCACATGTACATACATACATATGTATGTACATACATTACTTTGGCATTTATTGACATCAATGGGGTTGATTTTCCTGCACATTACAATTTTTAATTACATTTGTATACATTTTTTGCGTCGATATATTTTTTTTTAATGTGTGTACGAAAACATTGCGCGTCCAAAAGTACAAATAATTGACTAAACGAAAATATTTTTGTTGGTGGATTGAATTGAAATTGAACATATGCGCATATACATACATATATGTACACAAATAATTAAAAATAAGAGAAGAAATTCCGAAATCAAAGGGAAACAATGCTGGAACCTAGTAGTCCAGACCCCTAACAACAAAAAATAAACAATGGTGGAAGAAAATAAATAAGTAAATGAAAGTAAAACGGAAGACTTACATAATTCTGGTACAAAAAAAAAAAATTATAACAATTTTAATTAAGCATTTAAATGCCACGCTTTCTGTTACTCGTTGTAATTATTTTATAATGAAATTAAATGGGGAACAAACATTTTACATTCGATGTACTCACTTTGCACTGCCAATTGTTGTTGATGTGCTGCTGCTCGCTGTAAATAAAAAAAATAAAAAAATAATAATTTTTTGTAAATTTTCTAAATTAGCAACAAAAGTGTTGAATATTCTGGTTTAGTTGCATAAGAAGAACCAGAGCAACCAAACTTTGTTGAATGGTTGCGGATTAAATTATATAAAAAATATTTATAATGTAAAAATAATTTATTATTTAAAACAAAAGTCCACAATATTTGTAAGAAATGAAGAGTCTTTAAGACGCCTTCAATATAGACATTATTTTGAATAAAACTTGCTTAAAACGCATCCCTTTTGAGACGTATGTATGTACATATGTATATACGTACGGCACCTTTCTGGTCTAGAATTTCGAAAAAAATGATTTTTTTCATGTTATGATAGCTTATACTTTCAAACATACATATACTTGCAAATTTTTATATTGAAATTCGTTGAAGTTTAGAAGTTACAGTCCTTTCAAACGAGATCGATTTGGAGTACGACGCCCAGGTATAAGCGCTCTAACCGTGTTTTTCTCGAAACTATTTTTTCCGAGTTTGCGTTGGTAATTTCTCAAAAAGTACTGAACCCATTGATTTGAATTTTTAATATGTTATTGAGTAGACTTGTGGCTCCCGCGGGTAGCAGAATTATAGTTTTATAATCAAATTTTCTATTGTTTAAGAGCGAGAACGTGGAATAAAATCCTTTTTTTTTTTGTTTTTCCAATAAACAGATAAAATATCTAGAATTTTTTTTTTTGTTTTTTGTAAATCTGCTACCCACCCACCATAGCGACATATCTCTTGATGAATAATCGACCGAGTTTTTTTTTTTTCAAACGTACCTGAACAGCTCAATCAGTTACGCCAGTGGCATGTGTTACGTCATTGGAAGCAATTTTTTTATTATTGTCATTGAAAAAAATATTAAATTTTTTTATTTTTGTAAATAAAGAATTGATCTAATGAAAAAAAAAACGATTTTCAATTGATACCGATTGTTTTTGTTCAATTTTCGACGCCTTCAATTTTCACGTCTTTAGACCAGAAAGGTGCCTTAAGATGTTTTAATAAATTTCTATGTCTCGATTTACATGCAGAGATATTTGGAAGGGAGACACAGAATATTTTCTTTTGATGTTTCATTTACGGTCACACGGACAAAATTGTTTTAGGCAATATTCGTTGCTTTTGCCATTTACTTCAAGGTGAATCTATAGGTTTACTTCTTTAAGTTTGACATAACGCATAAAAAACATGCGGACATTTTTTTAGATTTCTGTACAGGTTCTATAAACAAAAGCTATAGGTGATTTGGCCAACTTGAAATTTAATTTTTATTTTTTAATCATTTTTTATAAATCATAAATTATAACTTATTTCTCTTGATAGCAACAGAAATCGTCTAAGCGACTTTGGTCGAGTTCCATAAAGGTTTCAATCATATCTCTCCAGTGCCAACTGACATCAGGTGAAAGCCAGACGTTCTTCACTAAACAGTGACTAACCATTGGATGTCTTATAAACTGCATGAGCTTGGCGCAATTTTCATGTCGATCGTACAGCGCTGTGGATTCACAACTGCCACGTGTAAGTACTAAGAATAGTCAGATTAAGTCATGAAGAATTGCACGACCGAACAAGGCGCAGAGTTTAGCTGATGCGGTTCAAAAATGTGATAACTTCATGCAGCGGTGACTTTTGCTTCAATAAATTTCAAAATTTCGTAGGGTAACCAGGAATTTATTTTATTTTTCATACAGTTGAAATTCTCCGCAAGTTTATGAAATTATTGAAAGCACAAACTGCTTGCACCGCTATCAGCCGAAGCTTTCCATTTAAGCCCCAACCATGGCCATCAAGACACCTGCGAGACATACATATGTATGTACATATGTAGATATATCGTGTGCTTGAAAGCTATAAGGAGACTTTTCTCAACAGTAGCAAGAGGTCTTTCTCTCTCGCACATAGAGCTGTTGTACTCGAACAACTTCGCGTGCTCCACCATAGTAACTGACCGCCCTTCCTCTTTCCAACTTCCCCTACCCAAATCTAAATAAATATGTGGGAAACTTAATGCGCAACATTTATTTATTATTTTTTATAGGTGTCGAGGTGTGTTTGCAAGCTCAAGCTAAATAAATCAAGCAATGTCGCATATTTTTGGTAGTATTTATGGTTAGGCAAAAAATATTTATGTATACTTAACGATAGCCTTCGCTGGTAGGCGCTAGCAGTGGATTTGCTTAGATTCAATTTATTATCCTAATACAATAAATAAATAAATAATATTTGCTCGTTACTCTTCCTTTACATTTTGCAGCAGCATTCGTACACCGCTTCGCTCGAGCGCTTGCACATCGAGCGACTGACTGCGGCCACGTGACGCTTTTGATTGTGACGACGAAGAGGAGGACGATGACGATGAGTTGTTGGCATAGCGGGAAATCCAACGTTTAACAGCAGACATATTTTATGATTTTTATCGAGTTTTTTGGGTTAAAATTTATATTTGATAATAAAATTACTTTGTTTTAAATATTTTTGTATCACATTCATACATTTATTTCATATGCGAATTTTTTAAATATTTGATATTGTATTTAATTTCGTAGACTTTTCGTGAGTTTTTGATGATACACCTTTTTAAATTTGTATATTTTTTTTTATTAAATATTTTTTTAAATTTATAAATTTTTTTAATTCATATATTTGTTTAAATATATATCGTTTTTTAATTTGCTAGTTGACTAGTTCGTTATGCAATTTTTATATATATTTTGAATATTTTTCTTTGTTGTTTCTCAATTTTTAAATATGGCTTATTTAAAATACTAAATTATCAAATTGGTTTTGGAACTTTTTGAGATCACAGTAAGTAAATTGAAAGCAATTTTGGCACTTTGAATTTAGCATCACATTTGAGTTGAATATTTTTATGAATTTTGCAATTTTGCAATTAAGCGTTGGATTTTTTGTTACTTTCTTTTTGTTCAAAATATTTTTTTGTTGCTGTTTCAAGCAGCTTCACACTATCTTTAGAGGGTTTTACTGATTTTATTGATATTTGTTTATTTTTATGCACTTTTTATAAAACTAATTCGTTCGATTTAAATAAAAGTTTTTTTTTCGAAATATTTATTTATTAAGCAGCTTTAAACAATTTTTAGGAGGTTTTATTTATTTTATTGATATTGTTTATTTTTATGCACTTTTATTTGTAAAATAAAGCGGTAGATCACTTGATTTAAAAACAAAAATTTTTCTAATTATTTTTTTGCAAATAATTTTTAAAATTTTTTTTTTTACTTTTGAAAGCTCTGGAAAACTGCTTACTACTATTTCTAAAGGATTTTACTGATTTCTTGGATTTTTATTGATTTGGTTTATTTTTATAAAAATAATTCTTACATACTTTTTACACTATTTTTAGGAGATTTTAATTATTTAATTTACGCACTTTTTTACACACTTTTGTATAAAAGTAAATCTTTCGATGTAAAAAGTTTTATTTTTACTTAAAAAGTTTTATTCTTCGAAATTTTGTTAATTTTTTTTCGCAAAAAATTGTTTTTCTAATACTTTTTTATTCAACGCATTGTTTTCCAAAATTTTTTTTCATTTTTTTCCAAAGAGTTTTTCTTGTTTTTTGTAAGGCAGCTTTACTCTATTTTTAGGAGGTTTTATTTACTTTATTGATATTGTTTTTTTATGAACTTTTGGTTTATTAAAGTAAGGCGTTCGGTGCGATCTAAAAACAAAAATCCCAAATTATTTGTTTTCCAATTTTTTTTTCTTTTTTTAAGCAGCTTTACTCTATTTTTACGGAAGAAGTTAAAAGAAAATCGTTCGATTTAAATAAAAGTTTTTTCGAAATATTTTTTGTTCTCCTTTTTAAGCAGCTTTAAACTATTTTTAGGAGGTTTTGTTTATTCGATTATTATTATTTTTATCGATATTGATTATTTTTACGCCCATTTTTTTAATGAATGTACCTGTGGCGTTCGATTTATATAAAAATTTTCTTTTCCAAATTATTATTTCTCTCTTTTTTAAGCAGCTTTCTACTATTTTTAGAGAATTTTACTGATTTTTTGGATTTTAATTGATTTGGTTTATTTTCATAAAAATAATTTTCACATATTCGCTCTTAAAATTAAATTTTTATGATTTCGTCGACACCCTTTAATTTTTATTTTACTGTTATTGTTTTTTACTAATTAATTTTCAAGAAATTTCACTGGTTTCCCTCACTTTCAGGCCGTATTACTTAAAGATTTTAACTTTTGCACTTTTCTAAACATATTTTGGATTTTTTTTTGTTATTAAACAATTTAAATCTGGAAATATTCAGTATTCAGTATTAAGTTTAAACTCCCATTTAAATTTTCTATCATTAAAAAAAAATTGTTTTTTTTGCTTTTTTACTATTTTGTTATTTTTATAACTTTAATAATTTTTTTGTTGCTTTTTTTACAATTTTGTTACTTTTATAATTTTTGTGCGTGTTTTTACTATTTTGTTACTAAAACTACATAATTTTTGTATTTTGCCTTATTTTATAACTTTTATTATCACGAAATGTTAAATATCTGCTCTTAATTAAACTTCTATAATTAAAATAATTTTTTTAATCCAGCGCGTACTTATTTATTTTTTTATGTACATTCTCTTAGCATTTCTTGAAAGTTTTCTTCTGGCACTGTATTGCACTTTTTTAAATTTTGGAGTTTTTAAAATGTTCATTAAAAGTATTTAATATTGCTTAGTCAATTCAGCTTTTTTTACGTTAATTTATTTTTAGTTTATTTTATTTTATTTTTATAAATTTTTGCTTTATTTTATTTCATTATTATAATTTATTTTAATTTTTTAATTTATTTTTTTATTTTAATTTTTCTTCATTTATATTTTTAATGTTTTTTTTTTCGTTGCATTTGCTTGACTTTTTATTGTTTTTGAATTTCTTTGCACTCTTTAAAATTTTTGTCGAAATATTGAGGTCCGTTTGCTAGTTTGATAAACTTGATTAAAATTGCATACTCAGCTCACTTTTCTGCTACTGTTTCACAGCCACCTCGCATATCTTACATACTCTACCACACGAGTATATATGTAAAATAGTTAGTTGTATATGCACGTAAGTGAGTGGGTTCCTAATTGAAGCACTACAAATATTTTATTGATTGTTTCATTATTTTTGCCTTTTTTTAGTTTTATGTCTTATGGCAAATTATATAATTTTGCAATTTTCTAAAAAAATTAAATTTAAAAAATTTTTATTTTTAAAAAAGTTTTTAAAATGTTATAAAAAGAAATCATATGAATAAATGCACTGTTGAAAGCTTTCGACCACCAGCTGTGCAACGCAGCTCTTTACCGCCAGATGGCACCAGCAGCGCTTTCATTCAGCTTAATTATATGAAATTGTGTGTGTGTGTATGTTAGGTAGGGTCAAGCACGCTTTGGGCAGTTATTTTTAAAATTCCTTATCATCGCCAACTCGTCTTGAGTACTACTCAAAATTGGAAAATGAAAAAATGTATTCCAAATACGAGTATATTTGCATAATTTTTCAATTAAAATTTTTTGGTTAAGTAATAAAAAAAACTCCAATGCTCCAGATAAATATGATTTACTTTGAAAATAAAAAGTTCAAAGAAAGCAGTTTTTTGGTTTATGTTTTTTTGTTTTTTTTTTTAGTAAAATGTTCAAGTCTTGTAGCTCTTTCGGAACCTAATTTCTTAATACAACGGTTCATAGTTCAATGCAAATGACTTCGCTTTTGGCGGTTGGAAATTATGTTGGGAAATATGCTTATACATATACATATTTATATACATACATACATATACCGTCAGCATCAAAATAAAGTGTACACCACATACTGATAAGTTTAGACCATTTGATTATTTATTTTGTAATTTAAATTTTGTTTTATAAAAATATAGTTCATACTAAAGGGTTTTCCAATAACAGGTGCTTTTTAGAATGGATTGCGCTACCGAGAGATGATTAACGATTATTTATTTCCGAAATTGGATGGTTTTGATCTGGACAACGTTTATTTTCAACAAGACGGTGCTACGTGTCACACAAGCAACGAAACTATTGATGTTTTACGGGGAAAGTTTCCGGACCGTGTTTTTTCTCGAAGAGGTGATCACAATTATCCACCGAGATCTTGTGTTAGATTACCTTCTGACTTTTTTCTTTAGGGCCACGTGAAAGAGAAGGTCTACGCCAACAGCCCAGGGTCGATTCAAGACCTGAAAGATGTAATTCGAGATGCTATCGAGGACATTTCGGTTATGAAAAATTTCATGACAATGATATTGTCCTGTAAGCGTGGTCGTGGGGGTCATTTGTCTGATGTTATTTTCCACTATTAACGGCATACCTTCCTCTTTATAATGAAATAAACATTCGATCATTTATATTAAAAAATAGCATTTTTCTTTGAATATCAAAATAGCACCTCTTATTTTACATAGGATTCATACCCTGAGGTATTTGCATATAATTTCTGTTGAGAAGAATCCATATTTTAATATCATAAGCCATATGTTTGCCATTATTATCGTGTTGAAATAAAAATTCATTCCTGATATATGCATTTTTTCAACACTGAAATGTAAATTTCCTTGAGAAAGCACAAATGAAAATGCTTATCCATCATATCGCACTCCCCGAACAGCCATAGAATATTAAACTATGACTGAATCTCCGCCGTGCTTAATAGTTTATTTAAGGTTTTTGTTGGGCAGCTCTTCGTTTCCGGTTGCTGACTACCAAATTTCTTTACATAATGCGCCACAATTAGAATACGCAGTTAAAAAAGTAAATTCCTTTTCTTAGTACCCAAAAAAATTGTAATTTCTACATATTGGGGACTATGGAAAATACTTCTGAAAGCCACTGTACAAGCTTAAGCATGTACATACATACATATGTGTATGGGCGTAGTCATAATACATAGACAATTTCAAGTCATAAAATCATCTCATTCATCTCTGTTGTACAGCTTGAGTTTCCCCTTTTTAATTGTGTTTATTTCGGTTGATGAGTGACTACGCTCTTTATGTTCTATTATATAAATCTATATAATCTAATGACCTTAAGTGACAGTTAAAAATGCAGATTACAATTGTGCATTGTTTTGATAACTTAATGCCAGCTAATGCAGATTTTTCGGATTTAGTACGCAAATTTGAAAGATAAATTTGCAAAAAAAAAGTATTCGAGAAGCAGACAATACGAGTATACGATTTTTTCGTATAATCGCACTTTAAGATATGCATGCATATGCATCTACATACATAAATATTTCTTAGTAATAGAAAGAACTTTTTTCTATTTTGCACATAAATTTGACTTATCGGGTGCTATACTCGTAAGAGCTTCCAACGTAACCGTATACAGTTCATTAAGTCTCAGAGGATAAGATGGCTCGAGCATATTAGAAGAATGCTCAGAGAGAGAGAGAGCAACACGATAAGAAATTGAATTGTGCCCGGTTGGAGACCGAAAAAGAGAACACATAAGGAAAAGATGTATCGAAGATCTGGATGCAAACCTTAGAAAGCTAAACGTGAGGCGTTGGAAGGAAATGGCTTTAAATAGGGAGAGATAGCGAACTGTGGCGCTTAGAAGAAGAGGAAGAACATGATGAGGATGAGATGGGGAGTATAGAATACTATGCACGCAAATAGCTCTGCACTAACAGTTACATTTGTGGGATCAGCCATTATTGTTGCATTTTTTCTTTAATTCTTATTCACGAGCGAATTTCCCCTACAACGCCGTTCTCTTGCTTGTTTATTCAATTGTTACGCTACAGCCAGAAATACTCTCACTACAACATCCATGTTGGAAACTATCATACTTGTTGCTATGTCACTTTCGGTGCCTCTGCCGGACTAATGAAAAAGCTTGTCCCGTGAGACAGTTTATAACAGCCAAAATGCTGGGATCGAACTAGCAGACGATCACGCTCTGCTAATAAACATATGCATGTATGTATGTGCACACTTGCTCTTATGACGTGTTATATGAAATTGAGCGATAACACACCACATGACTATGGTATTAGTCCATTTTTAACACCAACTCTTTAAATCAGTAAATTCTTTGTTAAACTTTTCAAGTTTTTATGACGGTTTTATCAAACAATAATCTTTATCTAAATATTTAAATTAAAATCTCCAAAATTGTAAATAAACATACAAACACTTCTAGGCTATCCGCTTAAGCCTAAGCTTGCATGTCCAACAATAATAAAATAAGATAAGATTATTAGCGAAATGCCTAGCAATAAAGGCGAAAAATATAAAGTAAACAAAACAAAGAAAGTAAAAAAAATAAGTGAAAATGAAATGAAATAAAATAAAACGGAAAAAATTAAATAAAATAATTAAAATAAGTATTTGGAATTAGATAAAATAAAATGAAATAAAAAAACAAAAAAAAACATTAAATCAAAAATAAAAATAAAATTAAATTAAACAGAATAAAGTTAAATAAAAAATAAAATAAAATAAAATAAAATAAAATAAAATGAAATGAAATAAAATAATGTGAAATAAAAAAACAAATAAAATAAAATGAAAAAAAAAAACAATAAAAACAAAATGTTATGAAATCAATAAATAAAAATAAACTGAAATGTTGTGAAATAAAAAATAAAATAAAATAGAAAATTTTTAAAAACTGAAATAAAAATATTAAATAATATAAAATGGAATGCAATCAAGAACAAAAATAAAATAAAATTGGGAAAAAATAAAACTAAATAAAATGTTACGAAAAAATAATATGAAATAAAAATAAATAAATAATTTAAATAAAATAAAATGTAATGAAATAAAATAAAAGCATTAAGATAAGTATTTGGAATGAGATAAAATAAAATGAAATAGAACAAAGAGAAATAAAAAATAAAAAAATAAAATAAAATAAAATGAAATAAAATTAAAAAAATTATAAAAAAACAAAATGTTATGAAATCAATAAATAAAAATAAACTGAAATGTAATGAAATAAAATAAAGTGAAACAAAAAATAAAATAAAATAGAAAATTTTTAAAAACTGATATAAAAATATTAAAATAATATAAAATGGAATGCAATCAAAGACAAAAATAAAATGAAATGTAATGAAATAAAATAAAATGAAATAGAACAAAGTGAAATAAAAAATAAAAAAATAAAATAAAATGAAATGGGGAAAAAATAAAAGTAAATAAAATGTTAGGAAAAAAATAATATTAAATATAAGAAATAAAAAAAATTAAATAAGATAAAATGGAATGAAATAAGATAAAAAATTAAAATACAATAAAATGGAATAAAATAATATAAAAAAATAAATAAATAAAAATAAAGTGTAATGAAATATAAAAAAAATAAAAAAAAACAAAATACAATAAAATAAAAAATGATGCAAAATAAAATGGCATTAAAATAAATTAAAATGATCTGAGGTGGCGAGTGGAAACTACTTGCGTCACTACCAGACAAATTTGGCCATCCTACAATCTGAAACAGACAAAAACCCTTATAAGTCTTTCGAAACACGAACTAAGGCATATAATATCTCTTATCACCGGCCACTGCCTTTTGGGCACTCACGCACGTCGGCTCGGGGTTCCTCAAAACGACCTGTGCAGATACTGCGGGGACGAAGATGAGGAAGTATCGAGTAGACATTTGCTGTGCAGTTGTCCCGGTCTAGCCAGAAGTCGACTCGCTCTTCTAGGCTCTCCCACAATTGACAATCTTTCAGTACTCTCGAACCTGAAAATTGAATCTCTCATCAAATTCTCGAAACGAATTAATATCTTTGACCAAAATCTACAATTAAAATTTCGGTTAGGTGGGGAAATCATAAAACATAATGAGCTCTAGGGCAACACAACGGACCCAACTCGCGGTCTATGTGGCACTCCGATGCGGGGTCACCCTTAAACCAACCAACCAATCAAATAAAATAAATGAAAACGAAATAAACTAAATAGTAAATAAAATTAAATAATTAATAAAAGACAAAAAGTTATAAAAAATACAAAAAAATATGTTAATTAATATTTAGCACAAACCCTTAAACAATAAATAATATTTACGAATATTCAAACTCGACGCTTACCATACATGTACATGTACACTCCGCTACAAAACGATAGCGCAACCAGTTTGACTATTTGTCTAATGTCTAAAATTAATTTTTTTAATGTTCATAATTTTTTATTAATTATAGTTTAACAGAAATCATATAAATTCAATTTTAAATTTGTATACAAAGATTAAAAAAAATCCACAAACTTTTTATAACTTGTTTCCTTGGCAGTGCTGCGAATCTTCTGCATATAACGAATGCACGACAACTTTTTTGTGTATAAAGAAAATGCACAAAGCCGTCAAGGAAAAAAATTATAAAAAATCAACGGGACTTTGTACAATACATCTTGCACTTTGTTGTATTAAAATTTAATAAACTACAAATCTGTGTACCAGAAATTTATCTACGAATTCCAATTAAAAACCGTTGATTTAGGATGAAAAATTTACTTTTCTATAAAAACAATGAGTACTCAAAACAAAAAAAAAAAAAAAAAAAAAATCAAAACTAAATAGTGGAAATATTGTTGTGCTATCATTTGTCACGGGCTGTAGATACATATGCACATATGTATGTATGTTTGTAGTTGTATACAATTTTCAATCATTGCACTAAACCAAAAATAACCAACCGTACTGATGAAAACAACAAAAAGGGAAATTAAATTGAATACGCAGAGTAAACAAAAACCTGCAGACAACAAATTAATCCTTGACCTTGAGCTTAATTGAGGAAATTTGTGAAATGAGACAACGTCAAATGACGAAATAGTAATGAAAATGAATGCAACATTGTATTGCTTGTATATTCACGTAAGCATGAATGTGTGTGTATGTGTATGCATATGCATAATTAGCGCACACATCGCCTCCAACCGGCAGATGATTCTTATGAGAGGCTCTTCGCACAGCAAAAGTGCATTCAGAAGTTCGCTATTGCGGCTGTGTGTCAACCGCAATGAAGAAAAACTATTTCCTATCATTTAAAGTTGTATACCCATAATGGATTTCGAAACCCCAGACCAAAGAATGGTAGTCAAGCAGCAAGAAAGGATCATACGGCATCAGAGCAAGTCTCTTAAATATCTACCAAGTGGAGATGGCCACCAGTTCAAGCTAACTTTCAATGCTAATTCCGAGGATTTGCCAGATGCATCAAGCAGAGTTCCAAACCCTACCCTACGTTCCCTACATTCCAATTCAATTGCGCTCCATCTAACTAAAAGGAAGCATTTAAAAGTGTAAAAACCAGCTATTCCATCTCATCACATTATTTTTCTGAAAATTTAAGGACAATTTATGAAAACAAATTCTAATCTCAGTGGGCTTAATAATTGTTTTGTATTATTTTTGTGTTCAAAACTTGATATTAAAATGAAATCCATACCCTTTTTAGAGAGTAGGGGAACAGAGAATAGCGAGAGTTAACCGAGCTTCTTGGTTAGCCTATTAACAAGTTAATTTATTTGAGCTTAATAACTCGTAAGTTCTGTTAGCACACACCCAAAGACACATGCGAATTCTTGTGCTCTTCTAATCAGTCGTCGTTCAGATGGCATGGCAGTGTCGTGAGCAATAGTTGCGTTGATTTTTTCGTACATTGCCCACACAATCTTAATTTTTGCCATCCTTTGTCGTAAATGAACCGCTATCATAACCCCAGCCAGCAAATCCGCTGATTCCTTCAAATTCTCTGAGAGCCGAGTAATGGTCTGACGTTGTCTTTACATTCTGTACATCATGGCGCTCACCAGTGCGGTGAAAAATCACTTCCTGATAAATTTATTGAGCCTTGTGTCTCTTTTTTGATAAAAACTTGTTGCTGCGATGAGGTGCAATGCATTATTTGAGCTTCGGGATGAGCTCTTGTTGGAATGTATTCATTTAGCCTTCTGGTTCGAGGGATTCTTGTAAAGAGTCTCACTGTTATGTGAAGATATTGATGAGATGCAGTGCTTGCTTTGATGTTTAACTGAACTTTTCATCATTTTGCAAAAACCCTTATCAGCTAAATTTACGAATTACGAATTATTGTACAATAACCTCTTTTTGGTTACAACACAAAAACACACACAAATTAAAAGCAAAAATATATGATAATATATGAATAATAAATATATTAATAACATGGATTTTTATACTATTAATATTTCACATTATTAGCACCCAAAACAGTGTTTTGCAGGGTATTGAAGTCCTCGATAAGTATCTCAAATGCTGCATGACGTGTGCTGCTCAGCCATATAGAACTATAAATGCTACAAAGTGTTTGAAAACAAATAAAGATGGCATATTGAAAATCGAATAACATCAATATTTTCAAAATTCACGAGAAACGTTTGATCTAAATACAGTTCCGAGATAAAGGGTATTAAAAACTAAATGTAGAAGAGCAGCTAAGTACAAAGACGCTGAATGAAGGCAAAATATTTACACAGAAAAAAGTCAACAGGAAAATAAGAATACCTGCAAAGTGTAGAAATCAATGGGATGCAACAAATGTGCTGCCGAATGCGCTCTCACGGAGCTGAGCCAAAATATACACTTAGTGTCATAAGTCAACGCTCCTTCGTGGGTAGTTGGCGCGTAGACGCCTTTTGGGTGTTTGGCAGAGTTCCTCCTCCTCTTTGTGGCCTGCGTCTTGATGTTGTTCCACACATGGAGGGACCTACAGTTTCAAGCCGACTCCGAACGGCAGATATTTTTTATGAGGAGCTTTTTCATGACAGAAATACACTCGGAGCTTTGTCATTGCCTGCCGAGGGGCGTCCGCTATTAGAAAAATGTTTAACCAACCTACCGGAGCCGATACAATCATAGCAAAGGGAGATTGTCGTGTTTGTCCACAAGGAGGTGTCAAATTTTATTTTTCAACCTTCTTCGATATGAGTCAAAATAAAGACCAAAACAAAAAAATCATTTTTTTCACTAACCAAAATATTTTCAGCGATTATTTTTGCTTCTGTATGTAGCTCAATGGGATACTTAAAAATTAATTATAAATGTGACGCATTTGCCACATATTTCCATACAAATGCAGATAAATGCATAGAGGTCTAGCCAGACCTCTGTCCAACCGAAGGTGTAACTTTTTAAATCTTTTTTTTTCGTCTTATTTGATTATCCTTTTTAAAAGGTTATATCCATAAATCGATAGAAAATTAAATTCAAACTCGAAAAGGTACGGCCAGACCTAGGTGCCCAAGGGAGAATTAAGCCAATTGGCCATAGAGTTTATGAATTTGTAACCTCTTCCACAGAAATCTTCTCCCACTCCTCCCACATAACATTTTTCAAAACCTCTTTGCTTGTAATTGGACGTTTCCTTATATTTATTACCAAAAGCGCACATAAATCTTCGACAGGGTTTATGATTGTGAATGTGGTGGCAATAGATTGGGGATATTAAAGAGAAGCAATAACTTTACTACGTATGCTTGGGATCATTGGCTTTTCAAAAGCAGCATTCATTTGATAACATTAGCATCTCGGCGTCTTGCTTTAATTTTTGTTTTAAAAATCCAAGTGAGCAAATTTATCCATTGTTGGCTTAATGAAAATTAAGATATCAGCCGAAATAAGAACTAGAGTTGACTTGGGTCGATCTACATTCTGTAAGTTTAGAAAGATCTTAAGCTGCCATGGCTTCGAAATGAATCTTGAAGTTCGTTTTGTGAAATGTTATTGGTGGTCTGTACTCTTATAGGGCATGGCATCTTGGACACTCAAAATCTCGGACATGAATAGACTCGAGGCCTTCAAATGTTGATATTAGGCGAATTTTGAAAATTCCATGGACCAATCTGGTTTCTAACAAAGAGTTAATCGAGACCGCGAACTTCTACAAACAATAAAACGTCGCATGACAACTTTTCTTGGACACATAATGGATAACACCTAATACCACATGTTACAATTCATACTGGAAGGAAAAATTGAAGGGAACGATGCGTTGACTAGAAGCAGTTATCACAGCCGGTTTCTCTTGCGACTCTTTTCGCAGTGAAAGCGAAATTATTTCATCTTTAACTTTTGAATCAGTTATCCTTGAATCTTTCTTCACATGCCCTATAACAATGCGATTTTCCCTTTCTGTTAATTTATATGGTTTCCATGCTTTTGGCCTTCAAGTTATAATTCCGATATTTCTGTAGTTTTTTTGAATTACTGTCCGAACTGATGTCCACTCCCTGACTGTTTTCTTCTTATTTACCAATATTTTTGGCACTCTTTCCAAAATTTTATTATGACTTTCTTCTCGCCAATGTCAATATTTTTTGTTTTTGCTTCCATCGTGAGGCTCCGCACAGATTTCTATCGAAAACGGATAAAGTAATAGTTTATTAAATAAAAATTTTAATTTCTAACAACTCAAAAAGCGAATCCTTAAATGATGAGCTTACACTTTTGATACCCTTCCTTACCACGTATTACCGAAATAAGTACCGTTAGAATCTATGGCGTGGCATTGCGGAGATGCATAATTTTTGGTCGCCAGCCTGACTTTTACGTTAGTAAATAGCGATGATGACAAATAGTATTTAAAAACATGAGGAGCGTAGAATTATCACACCTAGTGTATGTACATAGATATCTGTTGATACTCCAAGCATGTTTGCCTATGCATGTGCGGGTGTGTGAAAATTCGTGGCGAGGCGTCGCCACTCAAGGCGAAAACGTAAATACAAACGATAATTTAATTAAAGGCAAATATGCAGAAAGAAAAGCAAAGGGGGGAAACAAAATAAAAAAGAGAAAAAGGCTTCATAAATGCGCCGAGCAAATATGAATATGAGACATGGAAAAAATTTAACACACAAAAAACTAAAATGGGCTACACGCGGAGAATAACTACTAATTGAGTAGTTAAAGAAAATGATATTTGAACATCACTTTTTTAAATAATATTAATACATTTCAAATCACATTAAGGGGTGCCAAAAGGGCCGAGTCACGTTAACACTGACTGATTTTGTCCATTAAAAATTGGAGGTGTCAAATATTTTTAATTTTTATATGAAATTTGAAAATTGGCAGTTATCGAAGCCAATCAAGCAAAGCTAGCCTGAATTGTGCCATTACCTCAAGAACGCATGAGAAGAGAGTGCAGAATATTGCTGCCGAACACCCAATGGCTTGTCAGCCGAAGTGACTCTCACAACTTTGCTTCGGATGGCCAAGCAACGCTGAAACTCCACCTGTTAGTTGGGGAAGTTTTGAGATCTAAAAGTTGAATAGTTGAGGAGAAAGAACAGCAACCTTTGGAAGTTTTAGGGTAATTCTTTTGAATTTAAATGTTTGAAAGAAAGGAGTTTTTGCATTCTTTGGCTTCTACATTCCATTCTTCCATTTTTACTATTTGACCATCCAAAACATGGAAGTAATAAATGATCCCCTGAACAGTCCCGCTTTGCCACCAAATGCTTTTATATTAACATACGGTAGTACTCTTTGTTTGTATTTAGGTATAAGCAAAGCACATTGAACAGTTGGTAGCATTAGAGTAAAAACAACAAGAGCAATGTGGGGATACGGTACACTAGACAGGGCTAGTTCACTGGGGCGGCAGCCCTTGGTCGGGGAAAAACCCGAGTCATTCTGGTAAGGGGGCGTCCATAAATTACGTGAGATGTTTAAGGGGGGAGGGGGTCGAGTCAAATCTCATCTAATCTTACGTTGGAGAGAGGGGGGGTCTCGGCAAATATCACGCAATTTTTTTTCTGATTGAAACAAAAAAATTGTACATGCTTAAGATTTAATCTCAAGCGTAATCGTAGTATGATTAAGATCATTCACTAATTCGTTCGAAAGAAAATAATTTCATTCATACTTCGACGTTATACATTACTACTGATACATGTCAAACCGTCATATTTGTTTTATACCAAATAGCTCAATTTAATCTGAATTTGCGGTACAGTGTAGCCCGTCGGTTGTTTTCGCGCCACTATGAGCCGAACGCCCTATCTCTCAGGTTGACGTTTGACAATTCCGGACTTTAAAGAACATGACGGAAAATCATTTGCTCCATTTCTAATACGCGTACCGATTCAACCGCTGAATGCCTTCATCAGCACGCCTATTGATCTCTATTGCCCAAGTATACGTGATGATTTAGAGAAAATATGCTGCAGTACATGCGGTATTTACTTCGCATCTATCACAAGAGCTGCAGAGCACAGGAGAGCAGCTCACATTACACCAGCTAAGCAAGCGCGTATGTTCCGCAAAGTGCGACCCTCACGGATTGTCACAAGACGAGCTAATGAGTTACTGTGCGCAAGCGTCAACGGCTTACAGTGGCTAGATTAGAACGAAGTTGAAGGAGCACATGATTTTACTGAAAATCATATGGACATGTTGGTCCCAATAGTCTCTCTTGAAACCGCGCTTGATTCTCCATGGACTGAATTAGAGTAGATATTCTTTTTTTAATCGCAGTAGTTACGATTTAAGTCTTCTATTGTTAAATTTTTATTACACTTATAACTCTCAGCAATATTGATTACTAGTCTTAACTAGTCGTAAATAAAAGCACGAAGCAAATTTTTTTACTTTTTACAATATCAATCCAACGCGTTTACATAAGAAACCCACATTTTGAATAATCTCACGTGAGATTGGGGGATGGGGGAGGGGGTTGAATAAAATCTCACGACATCTCACCAGGGGGGGAGGGAGGGTCAGAAAATTGAAAAAAACACCTCACGTAATTTATGGACGCCCCCTAACGTAGAACCGGCTGCCATGGAAATGACAAGAGCAATGTATTTTGTTTTTGTTTCTGGCTCCTATAATGTCAAATTTTATAATCAAAGATTGCCAATTGAGAGAGTAAATAAATACAGTCGAACTTCTCTACAGTGAACTTCCATATAATGAAGCTCTCCTTATAATGAACTGGTTTCGAAGACACTGCTTTTTCGTTCTACTTTCGGTGTATTTTTGTCTCCTGATAATGAATTTCTATATAGTGAAGTTTTCTATATAATGAACAAATTTTACAGCTGGAAATTCAAGCGTCCTAAGTTTTTGTCTCCATATAGTGGATTTTTTCAAAAGTTTTCTGTTGCAAAAAATTACAGTTAGATGTGGGCAAACTGTAATGAGGGGAATCCCAAAATTAAAACAGAAAGAGCTGAGCTATTACAGTTTTATTCAGTGATTGAAGTTAAAATGACGCATCGAAGCAGCATTTCGCTTGAAAAAAAGTTATTAATGATTAACAAAGTTAATGAAGGAAAGAAAAAAAAAAAGAAGATATTGCCAATGAATTCGGAGTTCTTCCCAGCACTTTATCAAATATTTTAAAAAATAAGGAAGTGATTTTAAAAAATGCGGAGGATTTGGCAGTAAATACCAAACGCAAAACACTTCGACCTTGTCATTTTGAGGATATTGACGAAGCAATGCTGAAATGGTTACTCGTTGCACGTGGTAAGAATCTCCCTTTATCTGGACCATTATTGAAGCAAAAGGCCAAAGATTTTGCGGAAGCACTAGGACACCACGAATTTGAGGCAAGTACAGGTTGGTTAGACAAGTTCAAAAGTCGGCATGGCGTTATTCAAAAGACATTATGTGGGGAAAGTGCTGACGCCAACATAGAAAACCATGATGAATGGGTAACGAACGTCTTACCGAAATTAATTGAAAATTACAACATTAACGACATTTTAATGCCGACGAGACTGCTTTGTTTTTCAAATGCTTGCCAACTAAAACACTGGCATTCAAAAATGAAAAATGCTTTGGTGGGAAGCAAAGCAAGGAGAGAATAACTGTCCTGGTGGGAAGCAATATGACTGGATCAGAAAAGCTAAAATTGCTGGTAATCGGAAAGGCCAAAAATCCGAGGTGCTTCAAGGGAATAAAATCTTTAGGTGTCGATTATGAGTTTAACAAAAAAGCATGGATGACCAGTGAGATTTTTACGAAACGGATTGTAAAACTCGACAAAAAATCTTGTGGTCAAAACAGAAAGGTGTTGTTTTTTGTTGATAACTGCACTGCCCACCCTAAAGATGTAAGAGACAAGTTGAGAAACATTCATCTCGCTTATTTTCCTCCCAACATGCCTTCGTTACTGCAACCAATGGACGAAGGCATTATCTACAACATGAAACAACATTACAGAAAACGAATTTTAACGAATATATTGACTCAAGTGGATGAGGGAAATTCTGTTGTGGCCATAGACTTGCTGCAAGCAGTTCGAAATCTTAGCAATGTATGGAATGTCTATGTTAAACCAGAAACAATTGCCAACTGTTTTAAAAAGGCTGGATTTTCAAAAGATGCTATGCAGATTCCATTTGAGCATTGGGATGAAGAGGACCTTCTTTCAATATCAGATTTGGCTGCTTTACAGTCTTCATTTAAAAAAGTAGCAAATATCGAAGCATCGTTTGATGACTACGAAAATGTTGATAATGGTGTGCAGACTTGGGACAACCCATCCGAAGAAGATATTCTCAACAGCATTTTTGAAAGTCGCGGAGTTCCAGCTGAACCTGGTAAGCATTTATCTTTTTATAGTCAAACAAAAATTTAATATGTAAATATTATTTCAGACAACGATGTACACGATTTGACCGTTGAAGAATTGGCAGAAACTGAGGAGGCATTACCTACGTTGATACAAGCTGCTTCATCCATTAGCGTAATTAGAACCTTTGTGGAAATGAGGAGTGACGTGCCGATTAATGTTTTCAACTCTCTACATGATTTGGAAGCTTTTATTGAAAATGAAAAATGGAAGACTGTAATTCAAACCAAACTCACTGATTATTTTAAATAAAATTACATAAAAAATCAATGTTTCTTTATAATGAAGTTTCTATATAGTGAAGTGATTTTCAGGTCCCGTGCGAATTCACTATATGGAAGTTCGACTGTATAAATGATCTACTGCCACTAACTGTACGAATAGCCTTGGATATAAGCATTTGAATGCGGGTATCATCGAATGGTGCGCAAAATCATGAAACAATTTTTGAAAAAATAAATAAAATAATATTTTTTTGCTTTTGTTTTTTATTTTGAAAATATGACCTGGTTGCATATATTTATATTTATATATGTATATATGTATATGTACTTGAGTATCTATTTGAAAAAATTTAAAAAAATTTATACAAAAATTAAAAAAAAAATTTAAACAAAAATTAAAAAAATAAAGAAAAAAAATTCAAAAAAAAAAAAAAACTAATTAACAATTATGACCAGTTGAGACTGAAACTATTCCCTATAATGTTAGTAATAAAATTGAATTAATGAGGCTACTGCTTTAGATCGCCGCACTATGGTCTGCTGATAAGCCGACGACAACACTCGTATAAATGAGAAAATATGGTTTGAAAATTTTTCATAAAATTGAGCAATCAGGTTGGTGTATTTGATATAAAACTTAAAATTCCAAAAATTTCTATACATACATACATTTGCATGCATGTACTCATCTATTATTACTGCTAAGTCACGTGGGTAAGTTCCTTAATAAATTTGTGCACAAATCTTCTTATGACATACATACATACTTATGTATACACTCGCAAGTGTAAACAAAGTTATTTCAATTTGATTTAAACAACAAGCAAATGCAAGCGCTACGTGTCAGAAACGAATATAATTTTTACAATAATTTATTAAAATACCTGTTTTTGTTTAGAAAACTAAGCTTTTATTTTGCCCGTAGCCCCACTGTATGTTTGTATTTTATTATTTTTTATGTGTCAATAAATTTTTGAAAATAAAGTGAGCTCGTACGTAGTATTGAACAGTACTAAAAAAAATAAGATAAGAATAATGATAAGAAAATAACCTTTTCATGTTTCAATGCTCATTTTTCTAGGAAATGCGAATATTTCTAATTGTTTGAAAATAAACTAAAATTATCCATTAAATGAGATGCCGCACTGAGGATTGCACATAATTTATGTTTACTATGAAATTAAAGGCGCACTTGGAGACAGGTTGGTTGGGGACATTTTTTTAGATCGAGCAGCCTAAAAATTCAACCTCCAATGCATAAAATCCACCAGTAGATGTAATTTAAGAAAGTACTTATTGGCTGTTAAAAATAAAAGGTGTTAATGTTAAGAGAGAGAAATGTAATTATTTTAAGATATCTTCAGCATTTTTATTAATTTTTATTTCGCTAAAAACATATTTCCAGTTGCCTTCGAGCTTCCGTTAGCAGTTAAATACCCGAATTAACATGCAATTGTTGTTGTATCAAAACTTAAAAACTCTCTTAACGCTGTCAACTTTGTCGGCATAACAGAAAATGCATATAAGAAAATGTTATGTTAACAGCGTAAACATCTTTATAACATAGAACCAGAGAATGTTATCGATCTTCAATCTAAAACAAGGAAAAATGTTATTTAACATTTGCGCCTTCTCTCTTCATTAACTTCCTCTAGAATATTAGAATACAGAGAGCAGAAAACTATGTCTGCTCTCTGTATTCTAATATTCTACATATTACACTAATAAAAAGGAGAACATTAAATAAATAAATTAGTGATTACGCGCACTGGGATCGAGTTTTAGTACAAAAAATTACTTTTTCTCCTATTTTTAGCATAAATATAAATTTGATATGTGTTCTATAATGAACGAATTAAATACTCCAATTCAAACAGAAGACTGAAGAAGCAAGTAAGCTTCTAAAACAACAACAACAAATAAAAAAGCAACTAGCATTAAAAAGGTTAGGTTGCAAACACAGTGCACGCTGAGACGAAGACGAAGATGAAGACGAAGCTGAAGAGAAATTGCTTGCGTTGCGAGTAAGCGAATAGGTTGCACAGTGCAAGACGAATTGGTTGCGCTTTTGTTATGTTAGTCGCAATGGATTCCTCATCAGATGGTGACCTGCTGATTGAGCAAAGCTTATATTTTAAATTAAAACGTATAAAAGTAAGTAAAAAAGTACACCCTATAAATGTGGGAAGAGAAGCATTTGGTGAATTTCATCATTTGTATGATGAGCTGCGCCACGATGAAAAGAAATTTGTGGAATATACCAGAATGACAATTAGCGCATTTGATTATATTCTAATTAAAATTTAGCCACTTATTATTAAAAATTGGACTAATTTTAATAAAACGCCAATTATATGTGCTGAAAGGCTAATTGTGACGTTAAGGTAAAAAATAATTTAAAATATATTTAGTTTTATGCCTTTTATTGATTATTACTTCTCATTTAATTACTTGTTTATCGACTGTCTTAACTTAATTAACGTGCCAAAGCATAGGCAGAACAAACAAACAAAAACCACGGTAACTAGCAAGCGATTCGTCTTCAAATTCAGTACAGCAGCGTTTGAAGCTGATTGCTTGCGTTTCGTCTTCATCTTCGTCTTCGTCTCAGCGTGCACTGTCTTTGCAACCTTAGATGAGCTAGACGAAGACGACCGGTGATTACACTACACTGACAGGGCAAAGTTACTGCTACAACAACAACAACATTGCTGTTAAATTGGTTTCCAAATGGCATAAACATTCCCCATATATGAACGGGGAATGCTGCTGGAGTGACAACAGTCCCTGACCGGATATAAATCCGGGTAACGTAGAACCGACTGTCGTCGGAAAGTGGGAATGAAACCCGATACTTTCTGTTATAAATAAGTTATTGGAGGAAGCATAGATTAATTTGAACCAAGAGGGTGCAAATATTTTAAAATTTTACGCTCAATTGAACAACTGCACTATAAATCCATTAGTTTTAATTAATTAATCTCAAATCATCAAGTTTCTAACAAATTTTTTAATTGACGTCATTTATTATTCAAACCAATCTTTGCGAATTTAAAATAGTCGTATATTTATTTATAAATGATTTATTTGATTGGCAATCATTTTACAAGCTACACAAATTTACTACTTTTTTTTGGAAAATTTTAATACATTGGTATATTTATTTTCTTAATAACCCAGTCGGACATTTGGAATGTGCTTCTGAAATCATGTCTCTTGCATACTGATTTCTTAGCCAAAAATATGCATATTTTTCAGTTTGCTAAAAGTAGAGAAGGAAGCATGAAAGGAATAGAAAAATGTAGGGTACTTTCAAAGGTAGTTTTTAAGGCTAAAAACAGCAGGTGCTGAGAGGTCGTTGCGAACGTTTCCACGATAGTCGGTTCTACGTTACCGAAACGACCCGGATCTATATCCGGCCAAGGACTGTTACTCTGGCAGCATTTCCCGTATGTAAGTATGCTGCTACAACAACAACATCAACAGACCGTTGCGAAGAAAAGGTAACAATAAAAGCATATGAAAACCTGATGATTGTTAAGAAGCAAACAAACCATCTTTTATTTTTTTGGCCACACCTTCGCGCAAAAGGTATCAAAACTTCAGGTTTTGTCACTATTTCCAGGATAAAAAACCTTGTGGGCACATGCGCTTGCAAGTCCAACTGGGAAGCTTTTAAGTTGTTTTGAAAACTTGTTGTGAGTGTATTTGATGAGTAATATGACACTGGTTCCAAGAGGTCTTATATTTTTTTACTAATTTATTGTAGGTATCATCAAAAGCTTCCGCGAAAAAAAACCGTTTACTACGAGACGCGTTTGAAAAGTCACCGCAAAGTCGGAGAGATGGCACTACTAGCGCGTATCGCTACTATGCTTAGTTAGAAGCATCCCTTGGAAGAACACACACACCAAGTTTCAGCCAGATCGATCAATTCCTTTGCGTTTGGTATTCGCTGAATCGAGGAAGACGAGTGATTTTCAAAAAGTCGTTTTCCATCACACAGCGCACCAGCTCACCGCCTCAGTAGTTGTGGTCACAAAATTAATGGAGGCAGAGTTCCAACTGGTTGCACATCTCTCATATTCAGACTACTATTTGTTATCCAATTTGAAAAACAGGCCTGACGAGAAAAATAAGGTGATTGCTGGAACCATTGCCTACTTTTCAGACAAATCCTATTATTCGGAAGGAGTCAAAAAACTTAAAGAAAAAGAGTGCGTGTAGAGTACACATAACAGAAGTGAAACTTTCAAGACAGACAAAGGGAGAGACCCGAGGGAGAATGAGTGAGAGAGAGAGAGAGAGGGAGAATGAGTGAGAGAGAGAGAGAGAGAGAGAGAGAGAGAGAGAGAGAGAGAGAGAGAGAGAGAGAGAATATATATCTAAATAAATTCACAACATTTGCAGAGAATACAAATAGAAAAAATTTAAAAAAACGGAGAGGGGTCGACCGGTGCAGGTACCGATTCTAGGACCGCAGCAACGGCTCAAATTACCGCTAGGCAATACCAATAAATCCGACACCTAAATGGATAGCACTTTATAGTATGCACAAGCAATAGCCAGGAAAGGGAAATAAGCGCCAAAAAAGAGGCACCAAAAAAAAAACACCAAAAAAATTGGGACCAAAAAACGCCCCAAACAGTAGGTACCAAGGAAATATAACGCCAAAAAGAAGGCACCAAAAATATATTTCCTACAAGTTTGCACCAACAAACAGCGCCAAAAAGTAGGCAGTGTTATTTCTCACTAGAAATTAGCAACCACAAGGAAAAACTCGTGAAAAGTAGCCTAAAGTGTATCTAAGATTTATACAATATATAAGGTATAGCTCTCTCTCTCCTTTTCCTCTACGTTACATCTTTTTTCTCTCTCGCGGAACGAAAATACCCAAAACGTTGCAAGGCCTTGATATTTTACTCTCCATTCTCGCTCGTTCATCGACGCGTAAGAAGTTTCACTTCCAAAATAACTCGAAAAATTAAAAAAATTTATTCAAACAATTAAGTAGTTATTATTTTTGTACGGACTTTTCAAACGTCCCTGGTATGTACGCCTTATTAATTTGCCATTTTCCCTTTCGCTCCCCGATAAATAGAGAGCCAATTGAGCACCTAACTAAATTTTAAAATATAAAAAAAATGTATAGCGTATACTTCATTTGATAAGTTCTTCTTCGATAAGATAGCCTCAGATATTGAGATATAGGCATTGTATGGTCAACTTCAATACTTCACTTTTTTTTATTTTTTATTTTTACTTCGTACTTTGCCTTTGTGTTTGACAGGGATTATCTAGAACATAATTCAATTTCTTATATTTTATTGTGGCGAAATATGAGATTACAAAAGTGAGCGGAATAGCTAGCAGTGATTTAAGAACCCTTTTTCAGGAACTTGAGTAAAATTTAACAAAATAATAAATTAAGCAAGCAGAAACTTAAATAAAAAAAATTAAGTTTAAATATTAAAATATTTTCTTTGTGTTGACTTTTACTTTAAATTAATCCAACTAGAGCATATTTAAGATATTAAGCTCTTTGAATTGCTCAGTTTGCATTGGGCGGCACGTACAAGGTGAAGTCCAAAATACACAAGACTGAGCTAAAATAGAAACGACAGAAGTTTTGTTCTGATAACTTCGAGTTTATTTATTCAAAATAGTCTCCTCCTTCGATACACTGTTTTGCGCGATCTAAAAGCTTTTCGAAAGAGTGTTTCAAGTCATTGACCGGAATGTCCTCCATGATGTCGGTACAAGTCTTTTGAATGGCCTCTATGGGCGCTAAACGTTTTCCTTTCATGGTCAAGTGTAATTTTCTGAATAGGTAGAAGCCACAGGGAGCCATATGAGGCGAATACGGTGAGTGATTGATGGTTAAATGCGATTTCTAGTCAAAAAATCAGTTACAAGAGTGGATCGATGAGATGTAGCATTATCATGCAATAAGCGCCAGCTTCCTCCTTCGCGGTATTCAGGGCGAATTCGACAAATGCGTTGGTGGTGACTCGTCTGGGGCCTTCCTTAGTTTCATGTCGGATGTTGGAAACACCACGTTTCATCACCAGTCACAATGTTGTAAAAGCAGTTCTCGTCTTTTCTCGCCTCTTTAATGAGGTCTTTCGAATGTTTAATTCTGAGCAATTTTTGGTCCTCAGTTAATTTGTGTGAAATTAAACGGGCACAGTCCTTTTGTAAGCCCAAATGATCAGTTAAAATGCGTTAAATCGATGTTTTGGAGATATTCAACTCCGATTCCATGAATTTCAACAATGATTTCGGTTCTTTTTTGATAAATTTTCAAACAATTGCCATGGAATTTTTGGTGATTACTGACTTGGTTCATTGCCATTTATGACTAGGTTCATTGTCATTTATGACAGTTATCAGAATGTCACCAAGCTTTCACTGGAAGTCAGAAGTGATGTTACTTCCAACGCACTAACTTATTAAAAAGATGGGGCCGCCAAAAACATTTTTATGACGCCAGTCTTGTTTATTTTGGACTTCACCTTGTATATAAAGGAAACTTCAGCTCATACTTTATATTTTTAACGAAAATATGCGCTTCGTATTCCCTAAAAGTTGCTAAACCTGCTCTGATAAATTTTTCTTAGTTTAAGAGTTTAAGCAACCATGCAGAGATTACAGAAGGTGGCGCCTTCCGAAAACCGCTACTTTATTTTCGGCGATTTCAACAATCGGATGACGTCAGTGCAGAAAATAAACAAAACTTTGTATACAAATGTAGGCCAGTTCTTCTAATAAATCTAACATAGAGCTGGGTTGGGCTGAACGTATGAGCCTTTCTTCTGGCCGCACTTGACCGAGATATGTCGATCTTCTTCGCGCTATAACTTCACATTCGAAAAGAAGTTATGCTGGGATATTCGCGGCCAGGTGGCAGAAACGACAGGAGTCAGTGGACCATATACCAATCCTGTGCAGACGACTTCGCAATCTGATCTGAATGACCTGAGAAATTGCCCGTGTCCTTCTCAGTTTATCCTTAGGGAGGTTTAATGACACTTTTTATTTTCCTTTTTGGGAGCAAATCTAGATAGTAGTGGGTTTAGGTTTAGACAAAGTTTCGTTTGCCTAATCTAGATTTCAGTTAGATTTATTCAGCTCTAAAAGAAATGGTGTGGTCTATAATACAGGTCCCACTAAAGCACCTCCATAACCCATTACATTTTAGTACTTCTAAGAGCTGCTTAACGATCACCACAAATGGCAGTCGGGGAAATAATTTCAGCCGTCGCATTTCATTTCTTTATGTGGCGTGTGTTTCTAATGTACTATTAAATAATGTACTAATAATTTATTTGGCATACTTTCAAAACTAAATATATTTACATAACTATACATATAGTAAGTCATGAAAATATACTAATCAAATTTGGCGCCAAAAATGTACAAAAATTGTGGCAACAAATTGAATGGCATGCGAAAATGTGTGAACTTCCGAATTGTGAAAAGCGCTGAGGGGTATTTATAGGGCTTGTGCGGGCTAAATCGTTTGATAAAAGAAAACTTTTGTTTAATTGAGAATTTAAGGTGAAAGAGCCCACCAAATTTATTTGTTCTTCAGCACGCGACAATATACGTTTATACATTTTCTACATAAAACGAAACTATCAAAATACTCTTATATGGAGAAAATGCGCAACACCGTCAAGGATAGAAATTATAAAAAATCAACGTGATTTTTTAGCAACTTCAAACTTACACTTTATTATATTAAAATTTAATAAGCTATAAAACTGCATACCAAAAATCATTCTAGAAATTCGAATAAAAGTCGCGGAATTGGGATGTAAAGCTTGTCCGATTTTGTTTCATGTTTGTTCAATATAAATTTAAAAATTGGATTTTTGGTTAGATTAACTAATTATCTTAAAAACAAAAAAAAAAAAACAAAAGAAATTATGAAAAATTAAATAAAAAAAAATAAATAAATAAAAAATAATAAAAATAAAAATAGATATAAATAAATAAAAATATTTGACGAGCTATCCTTTTGCCGCGAGGTGTATGTTAAAATAATATTAGTTCTAAGTATTCTCAGCAACCAATTAAAGACATGTTCCTTATTTTTGTTCATTTATCTATTGGAGGCATTATTTATTGGCGTTCACTGTACTCCAACTTTGCAATTATTAATTCGCACCCGACTGGAAGTGAGAATTTGTTTGTTTTGTTCCGTAATTTTTACACATATTTGTAATAAATATTTTTTTTTCAAATTTATTTTTCGCATTTTACAAATCTAATGTAAACAAAAGCGCTGCAATCTCATGTAATTAGCAAACCAACATTCGATTGATTATCTGAGTGATGGAGTGCACTGAGAAGTGCAAACAAAAACCAACTCGGAAGTATTGCGGCAGCGGCAACGCATTACCTTTTTAGTTACTTTCTAAATTTCAAGCATTTTTCTATAAACATTCGCTAACTAGTTGCGACTGTACATATATTAAAAGCTTTTAAGCTACTATTTGTTATGTGTTTAAAGTAAAATTGTTGATTTAGTTGAAAAATCTATTTACAGCTTTGCGGTGCCTTTTTCGGTTTAGGTGATTAAAATACTTGTTTTATTTCTTTATTTTTTTACTTTATATTTTTTATTTTTTTTTTATGGTTTTTACAAACTTAATGTAATGCTACTTCTTTACGTAATGGATTTAATCGATTCTTATAAATGTTTTCATTTCATGACAGTTTTTAGTATTCATTGTTTTAGTTATTTATTATTTTAGTTATTTATTATTTTAATTATTTATTAATTTAACTTCTGTTCCTTAAAACGATTTGCTTTTACAACTTAAGCGATCATTTTTTAAATTTTTATATTTTCTTGCTTTCAGTTTTCCCCCTCCACTACTTGCCATTTTTATTCTATTAATTGCAATTCAGTTATTCACTTCGTTCGATGAAGTGAATTATTAGTTTGCTCTACTGAGGTCAGCCACTTTATCTTGCATGCGCGCACGCACATACACTCACGCACTTGGTATGCGTTCAATGATATAAAGGGTTCTTCACGATGAGTGCACGGTTCGGCTTTTTATAAAAAATGAGTTAAAGAAAAATGTGGGTACTTATTGCTCTGAGGGAACCGAACAATTTTTTTATAAAAAAAAATGTTGAATGAAAACTGCAGATATGCCAAAATTCTTTCATTTTAACCCTTAATCCAAATGTGATAAGAGTGGAAAGAAAATACAAAATGTGAATTCGGATTACAAGGTGGCGCACAATTAATCACACACAATTAATCGCACAATTGGACGATTTCTAATTTTTGCAAATGGCGTGAACTAGACAGCTGCAGTAAACAAACAGACAAGCGTAAAGTCAAATCAATCAAAATCATTTTTATTTAGTAAAAAAAATAATTATTTAGTAAAAAAATTTAGTAAATTTTTTACTATAAAAATTTTTAATAAAAAAATGTTGTAAACTTTTTTTAAATCGTAATTTAGTAAATCGTTTATTTAATAAGAAAATGTTTTTTCAGAAAAAATTTTGTATTTAGTAAAACAAAATATGTTTTTTGGTAAATTTCTTTTTTTTTATTTAGAAAAAAATTGTTTAGTAACATTTTTTTATTTAGTAAAAGATTTTTTAATTTTTTTCGTTTAGTAAACAATTTTATTTAGTTAAATTATTTTCTTACTTTAAAAAAAAAAATTTATTTAGTAAAAATTTTATTTAGTAACAAGCATAAAGGTCAAAATAAAGATTCTCATCATTCAAAATCATTTTTTTATTTAGTAAAAAAAATTTGTTATTTAGAAAAATTTAGTAAAAAATTATTAAAAAAATATTTAATTAGGAAAAAAATTTATTTAACAAAAAATATTTAATAAACTTTAGTAAAAAAGTGTTATTTATTAAAAAAATTATCAACAATTTTTTTTTATAAAAAAATTTAATAAAAAATTGATTTAGAAAAAATAATTTTTTTTGTAAAAAATTTTGTAAAAAATTGATTTAGTAGAAAATGTTTTTTATTTAGTAAAAGTTTTTTAGTTACCAAAATTTTTTTACTTAGTAAAATAATTTTTCGATTATTTAGTACAAAAATTATTCGAAAACAAAATTTTGCGCCACCTTGTAAATAAATAAATATATAAATTAAATCTAGTTTTTGGAAAAATATGCGTACATGACGGGGATAAGAGTAGGCAAAAATGTAGATATTTCCTTAAAACTTTCTCATTATTGTTATGTGTAATATATTTTCAGCTTTATTTAAAATCATATCTTCATAAAATGAGTAGTAAATTTCTTGTTTGATTCAGCAAAGTAATGAAAAACCAAAACCTTCTTGATTATCTGATGAAATTTTATCAAAATTACAAAAAAAAAAATATATTGTATTTAAGAAAAAGAATCTTTTGTATTATATTTTATGAAAAACAAATCTTTTTTATAAAATTATAAAAAAAATCTTTTGCATTTAATAAAAAAATTTTTTTTATTGTATTTCATGAAAAACAAATCTTTTGTATTCTGAAAAGCATTTTTGAATTCATAAAACGAAATTTTTAAAATTCTTCCACCGCCAGGCAGTTACTTTATATATTATGGCATGTTTTTTCTATTTAAGAGGCTTGCCGTATATATTTTGAGCCTTTGTAACAGTGATGAGCTGAAATTCGATATACCCATCGAAAAGTTTGGTATTTTTAAGCATAAACTTCCAGATAACGTTTTCACTTACGAGCTTTATGTGATCTTTTTCATTGAAAATTGATCTTTCTCATTCAAAATTTGGGAGGATTTATTACGATTTTCTAAGAGGATTATCGAGAGAGGAGTGCTTTGATAAACTTACTCCGTCCTTTGGCGTTAAAGCACCGCACTTAGCCACTGTAAAAGGCTGGTGCAACGAATTCCAACGTGGCCGTCGATCCTTGCAGGATGAATTTAATTTCGTGAATAGTGGTTTAGACGAATGCAGAGGTGTATTGACTTCTAATAAGAATATTTTGAAAACAATGAATCCATTTCTACTTTTTGCTATGTTTTGTCGCTGTCATAACTAAAGCGTAAAAGAAGCGACTTCACGATCCCACCCTAATGCTCGTACACAATTTTACAATTCGCTATACGGTATTTCTTTTATTACATTGACATGCTCGTTACTTCGTTGTTTTATTTGTTGTTATTGATCAATTAACATTTCGTTTCGATTGATTATTCTATTGTATTTGTCTGTTATGAGCGGTGCTCCAATGGGTTGTTGACTTTTATGAACTACTTTGAAAGGTGACAACTGCCATATGTAGTGAACATTTATTTAGTAGGAATTTTTTTTTTCTTTTTGCGGGTAAGGGAGTGGAAAATGCCTAATGCATCATCAAAGCTGCCGTCGCAGCAATGATATGTCCAGAGTTGACCAAAGTTGTATTAGAACCACAGTAATATAACATATTTTATGTATGCATTAAGCAAGCTGGCAGCACTTGTCATATTAAACATATGTTTAGAATCTGACAGCGCTAAGCTTTAGCAAGCGATGCGATAATTTTTAATGCAATCTTCCAAAGGCAAAAGCAGATCCTGCCATTAAAATTTATCGCATAAAAAATCATCCGCCATTCAGGGGTTGCACCATTTGTTGGACAATTTTAAGATTCCACTACAAATTTGAGAATATATGCGTCAGTCTATTATTATTATTAACGAAATATCTCTAACAATCAGGTCTACAAGGAAATCTAACATATAGTCTGACCTAAAATGGCTCTTTAGCACTTCTAAGCCATTTTAAAAAAAATCTATAGGAACAGGAAATATCATCCCTCCTCAAGCGCATTTAAATCCAATTTTTAAAATATCTATTCGAAACCATATTTAGTACCCCCTTCTCACTAATTGCAAGCCTTTAAGTGAGTTGTTCTCATAAAAATATTTTAATGCAACCAAGTGTCGTACGGAGGCAGCATGAAATTGTGGAAGCCCCCTCTGTTTGCACGAAAAAATGTAAAAATTCAAAAATTTGTTTAAAGTCCTCTGACCCGTGCAGACTTTTATTGCTCGTTTTTTCAACTTTGAAATCGTAATAAAAAATGCTCAAATGGCCACATTAAGAAGTTGAATGCCGAAATAATTGAAGGTGTTTGAAGAAAAAGAAAATTTTTTTTGGATAATGTCACTTTCCTCACAGAAATCACATACAAATTTAAGAATCTAAGGACTTTGTGTTTATTAATTTTCTTAAAAAATATAAATCATGAAATAATTAATTTATTAATCTTCTTAAGAAATATGTATCTCAAAATACTCTGAATGCTCAAAAGAAAATCAAAACAACTGTTTGTTGACACTCGGCACCTGCCCGTTCAATTTACTCTGTTTTACTTTTTAGCGCATTGCTGAAATTATTACGAATTTGTGTCAAGAAGAAAAAAAAAACCGAAAATCTGTTTACATTTTAAGAATTATTTTTCGCACACAAATTTGCAATATCTGCGCGACAGGCAATGATTTTCCATTTTCTCTATTCGACCGTCAATGAACTTGAAAATTTTTGGCGTCAAAACAGCTGGCTCCTTCACATAAATTGGTGGGGGTGACAACAACAAATATAATAACATTTTCAAAATATTTAATGTAAACTGTGACGGCACATTATGTGTTTAATTTATTTTTTGGCATTGAGTGCGATTTTTGCACTTCCTCTTTACAAAAACAAAAAAAAGAAGATATGTACATGCATTTGCATGTAAAAAATATACACCTGTGTGCACAATAATAGCAGCGGGAGATATTGCGATGTTTTGACTAGTTATTTATTATTGAAATACTTTGTTGTTTTTATATGAAAATATAGGTTATGCTACAACAAATACTATATAACCCAAAGCTTAAAACTTTGTAGAAAATTAAAAAAATAAAAAAAAAATTGTATAAACATTTAAATTTATATTTTTTCTTATTTTTATATGAAAATATAGTATACACTACAATAAATACTTACTAATCTAAGTGTGCAAACTTAACTTTTTGGAGTAACAAATTGCAAGTTTCAAGTGGCTCAAAAATTGCGTTGATTTTTAAAATTTTTTTGCTGGGAGTATTGTGCATTTTCTTCATAAAAAAAAAATAGTCGAGCACAACATCGTAAAAAAAATAAAAAATTTCACCGTTTTTAACACTTCAAAATGGCATAGATACGAAACGGCATACGAGGAATTTTCGATGTATCGATTTTCTTTTTATTTTTGCAAAAGGTTAATAGGTTTTTGTTTTAGTATTAACCTTATTATCTTTAAAATATCTTTAAGATCTTTATTAAAAAATTACATACAAAAAATTAAGCAGTCAAACTTTACAACCTGCCATGCTGCTATTATTTAAAACACAGGTGTAGCTACAGATGTACGTATGCAGTTTTCTCTACAATCTGCCGCTTACACATCGGACAAATTAACGCTAAATTGCTAATTATTTTAAAGCAAAATTGCAGCGAGTACAAAATGTGCGCACACCATGAATAGGGTGTGTCGTTAAGACCAAATGAATTTTGGAAAAATTCTGATGTGTTTAACGTAATAAGGAATGTAGAGGTATGGATTGTGGACGCAAAATAATATGCGATAAATGAACGCACCGTGAGTGATGGCGAACATTTCTTTGGCTGTTTTGCATAACACAGGCCCAATTTCATTAATTAATGCGTTGAGTCCATTTGCTCAGTTCAGGAATTGTTGTTGCGTTATTGGCGTTCACCGCTTCTTCAAACAAAAAAAAGAACGCATCAACTTAATGGCCAATTCTTAGAGTTACAGTGCGAAATACCATCATTTTCGAACCGTCTCCCAAAAAACACTCGCCAATTCCGTAGCGGATCCCTAATGACTTAACCCCACTCTTCACACATGACAACTGTAAAATGCATGACCAAAGCAAAAATAAAAATCAATCACTAAATTCCAAATAAACTACCTTAATGGGACACCTATTACATATGTTTGTATTTGCAATGGTCACACGCTGCGTATACGTAATCTCTAAAAGCTTAAGCGTGAGGTGTTGGTGCCTCGTAGGCGAACAGTTGAGCAGACGCGCGAGTGTGTGGCATGCCACAATAGCTTTGGAGCGGCGTTGATTGATGGTTGGATGAGCTTGTGGTTGGCTAGCTGGCGGACTGCTTGGAGGCACTGACGCTTGTCTGACAGCATTTGCTGGCAATTGGCCGGTCACGTGCCGTTGCTGATTAATTAAGTGAGCGACTGAGTGAGTAAACAAGGTAGGTCAGAGTTGGCGAGCGTGCAATTGTGGGGCTGGCATGTGTAAGTAAATTTTTTGTTTTTCAACAAAAAAATAAATATAATGATAAAAAATATAAGATTAATAAGTTAATATAAGTAAATAAGAAAAAACTTAATAATACAAATTTTAATAATAATAAGAAATTTAATAAAAAGAATTTAATAATTTATTAATAAAATATTTAATAAAATAGTAATAAAAGGTTTAATAATAAAAATTTTAGTAATAAAAAAAATTTTATAAAAAAAATTAGAATTTAAAAAGTTTATGTTAAAAAACTTAATAATAAAAAAATCTATGATAAAAATTTAATAATAAAAAATTTACTTATAAAAAATTTTATAATACAGATTTTAATGATAAAAAAATTAATAATAAAAAATTTAATAATCAAAATTTTAGTAATAAAAAATTTTATAAGAATTAGTAATAAAAAATAGTATGGAAAAATTTTTAATACTATAAAACTTTAAACAATATATTGAGTTAAAAAAATTGTATGATAAAAATTGTAATGCTATAAAAATTTAAAAATAAAAATTTTACTAATGAAAAATTTAATAATAAAAAATTTAATACTAAGAAATTTAATAAAAAAAAATAAAAAATGTGAACAAATTTTAGTAATAAAAGAATTATGAAAAAATTAGTAAGACAAAATATAATAATAAAAAATTTAGTAATAAAAAGGTTGTATAAGAAAAAATTTAATAAAGAAAATTAGAATATAATTTAATGTTAAAAATTTTAATAATTGTATGATAAAAAATTTAGTAATAAAAATTATAATAAAAATTTTAATAAGAAAAAAATTAATAATAAAAAATTTAATAATAAAAAATTTTATAATAAAAAAATGTATAAAATAAAAGAGTAATAAAAATTGTATGATAAACATTTTAATAATAAAAAACTTAAAAAGAAAATATTGAGTAATAAAAGTTCAATAGTAAAAAGTTTAGTAATAAAAAATTTTCAAATAAATATTTAATACTAAAAAATTTAGTAATAAAAAATTTAATAATAAAAATTTAAATGATGAATAAAAACAAAAAGGGCAGTGCTGGTTGCACTGGTTATTTTCACAAAATTCTTATACTATTTAAATTTAAAATTTTAAGCGTCTGTTAAACTTTTTTGAACTTCTTTGTAGTTTTATTTTCAAATGCTTCACTAAATGTTGTTGCATTTCTTTTTTTATAATTTTTTAAGTTTTCCCTGCTTGTTTTCCTGCATACCAATATATTTTTTCTATTTATAATTTTAATTTTCTGCGCAACGAATGTGAAGTCAAACATAAAACTGAATGCTTTTATGCATTTGAAAATGAATATTGAAAATCTAATAAATAAAACTGTTTGACAAGCTTTGCTTTCAGGAAATATAACATTCAATTTGTAGTGAAATTTTCGTTCCATGCTGCACAATTCAGCGGTGAAAATAATTAAATTTCACTACCTTATAATCGACATGCGCCGCACAGTGAACTTTTTTAATGGAAAATTGCATTTTTGTAAAACAAGAAGGACAAATTAGATATACATCGCTTGCATGGGCAATTTTACAAGGTGGCACACAATTAGTCACCCTCGCGGAAGATTTATAAATTTTGCAAATGACGTCGTACGCCATTCATATATTTAAATTTTATTTAGAATGGTTCAGCAAACTTTGCAATGGCAAAGTAGATGGTAGAAATTGAGGAACTTATGTACATTTAACACTAGAAACACGAACTTTGGAGCCAAACGAGAATACGAAAAATATATCCAACAAAAAGTACAAACAAACAGAAAACTACATTTTCTGGGAAATTGCCAAAACCAAGTAAAAAATAAAAAAATAAATAAATAACAAACAAGTTATTATTGTCTCTATTATATATATAAGCTTAAAAAAATATTTGAACAATTGGCATGCACGGCTTACCCTGTAGCAGCAGCGCCAAGCATGCCGTCACTTTGACTGTATACAAATTTTGATTACTTTTGTTAAATTTGTATATATAATAATATATAAAAAGCAGAATTTTTAGAAAACTTCTGGGTGTGCAGCGCGTAGCCTTCCACAAAACCACAGGATCAGAAGCTTTTTATATGGAAGAAAATGTTCCACATCGCATGCAAAAAAGATTGTCAAAAATCAAAACGATTTAAGAGCGACTTCAAACTTGCACTTTATTATAGTAAAATTGAATGGGCTATAAAACTCCAGACTCTCAAAATTTCTAAAGAAATCGTATTAATAATTTAAAAATTTTGTTGCTAATTTTTTGAAATTTTTTATAAATTGTAGTATTTTTTGCAATTTTTGCAGCTTTGGTTTATGTAGTTTTTGCTATTCTTGAACTATGTTTTTACAAAAATTAATCAAAAAAAATTATCAAGAAATATTTTGTGAATATTGTTAAAGGATGAAGTGACTTAATTATTCGACCACAAGTGTACATGGATCATATTTAATCTTTGTAATCAGCGATATCCGCCCTGGAGCAACTATTTTCACGAAAAACATTCAGTTTGCGGCTATGCTGACGACCCTGCAATCGTTGCGAGAACCCAACGCGCACTTGTTGACTGTACGTTGAAGCTGATAACTAAAGCAAAACTGATCGGCCTTGAAGTTAATGTCGATAAGGTAAGGTTGGATTTTTGAATGTTACACGTTACGGCAACCTGGAGGTCAGCCCATATATTTTTCATATAATGGAGAGTTTTAAATACCTGGGTATAAACCTTAGCAGCGCTGCAGACCTCCTAACCTCCTAATCTGGGAATGTTATGCCACAAGCTGCTAATATAAGTTGTTTTGCTCACCTGAAACTTGTCAAAAATAATTTACTCTCGAGGTCGTGTAAGCTACAAATCTATAGGACGCTAATAAGACCAGTAACAACATATGGCTGCGATGCATAGGTACTGACATCTAAGATAAAGAACTTTTAGCTGTGAGCATAAAATCCAAAGAAGGATATTTGGACCAGTAAGGGAATAAGCAGATACAACGATGAGATCGAACAGCTGATATCAGGTCAAAAAATTGTACGTTTCGCTAAAACCCAGCGGCTGAAATGGTTTCGACACCTACTCATGGACGACAACGGAATTACGAAAAAGACTTTCAACTCTCGTATTAGGGGCAGTAAAAGCATGAAAACCGCCAAGAAGATGGGCAGATGATGTTGATGCAGATTTGTCTCTTATAAATGCTAAGAGAAGCGGCGCAATGAACCGAGTGGTATGGAGCGCGATTGTGAAGGAAGTACTGGCTTACTCCGAGCTGTAATTCATTGAATGGGTCTTCCGCCTCAGAACCTGGATTTGGCACCCAATGATTTCTTTTTTGCTACCGAACATGAAAAATTAAATTCGAAGATGTTCGTTTTTCAAAGTCTGAAGAAGCTGTTGAAGGTCGCTGTAAACAGGTCGTTTTAAGAGGAGAATATTTTGAAAAATAATAAACCCGCATTTAGTACTACTTTACTGTGTTTTCATTTCAAGTTAAATTATCAAATAAAATTTGCGTATTCGTATAGTTTTATATATACTAGATGCAGTTGTACAAGGCTTCTAAACAATGAATAAGAATCGTTAATAGAGAAAAAATGAAAAAAAAAATAAATAAAAAAAAAGTATTTAATAAAATATTGAGCGCCAAGTCTCGTAACCATTTATTACATTTTTAGTGCCATATATTAAATATGAATATCACATTCATAGCTATTGAAAAAAGCTGCATAATAATCCTTTTATTGATATCACATCCATAGTGTTTTCTCAGTTTTCGTTTAGTTTCAACAGCTATTATTTTTTTATTTTAATTTATCTTTCTTTCAATTTATTAATTTTTTTTATTTAAAGTTTTTTTTGTTATTATTGTTTTATTTTGATTTATTAATTTTTATATTTTACTTTATTAATTTTTTATTTTGATTTATAATTTCATTATTTAATTTATTAATTTTAAATAATTTATTTTTTTATTTTATTAGTTTTTTATTTTGATTCATTAATTTTTTATTATAATTTATTAATTTTTTATTTTGATTTATTAGTTTTTTCATTTTAATTTATAAATGTTTTTATATTAATTTATTATTATTATTTTGCTTTATTAATTTTTTACTTTAAATTTTTATTTTTTTTATTTCAATTTATCGATTTTTTATTTTAATTTATTGATTTTTTTACTATAAGTTATAATTTTTTTTGTTTTAATTTAATCATTTTTTATATCAATTTATATTTTTTTAATTTTATTTCATAATTTTTTTTTATTTTAATATTATTAATTTTTATTTTAATTTTTGTTTAATTTATTAATTTTTTTAATTTCAGTTTATTAATGTTTTAACTTTTAATTTATTAATTTCGTTATTTTAATTTATAAATCTTTTTATTTTAAGTTATAATTTTTTTCATTTATTAATGCTTTTGTTTTAATTTATCAATATTTTATTATGAGAAAAAAATGTATTAATTTTTTTATTTATTTTATTTGTTATTTTTTTATTTTAATTTATTAATTTTTTAATTTTAATTCATTAATTTTTTTTTTATTTTAATTTATTAATTTTTTTTTGTTTTAATTCACGCATACAAATTTTAAGCAACATATAGACATATTTACAATAAAGAGTCTCTCAAAAGAACCATCCAGATTTTTTTTTAAATAATTTGGATTCTTACAGATTTCACTATTTTTATTCAAAAGACGGCTCTTTTATATGTGAAAAATGGCATAACTTAAATGCCCTCTATAACCACCGCACATCTACAAGTAATCTCCGCCGAACGTCGAGATATCGATTTTCGAAGATTCATTCAAGAACTCAACGTCCAGCCTTTTGTCCGCCAGTTCTTTTTCTATCCTCGATAGAACCAGTTTTTTGAATTTTTTTCACCAACCTTTAAATTATCGACTCATTTGGATAATTTCTACCAGCAAAAAAATCACGAATTTTGCGATATGTTGCTCTTAAAGATCGACAATTTTCATAACAAGTTTTAATAATTTTAACGCGGTGTGCTATCGTGTAAAATTGTACATCTATCTACTTGAAAATTGGCAAAGATGACAGAAAAAAGGTGCTGTCTAGGAATTATACACTGAAGTCAGTGTTTTGTAGTGTATCAAAACATTGTGATTGATGTGATAAGAAAGACATCTGACATTTGACTGCCCGCGTTGTTTGTAAATAAAATAATAATCACCTTTAGCGATTTTTTGCATTTGATATAAAATACAAAATTAATATTTATATTTATATAATACGAAAATATTTTTGTTTTATTTTTTAGTGAAAATTATAACAAATATATTTAGCATAGCACAAAGGGTATTACTATCGGCTGTTGGTAGGCAATTTACACAAAACACACAACCACACAATTTCATATTCAAGCATACATTTTCCAGCACAAACATTTGTAGATAACTCCCTTTTGAAGGTAATTTTTTAAGAATTTATTGCACAACTATTCCCGGCCTTTTTGTTATCATTTGATATTTTAATTCCACATTGCCTTTATTCTTCAAGTTTTCACACTGTTTGCTTGATTTGCTGAAATTAATTCATACACATAACCCTTTTCGATGGCAGAAGATAAGCATTTCAGCACATTTAAAGCACGTTAAGCAAATAATTTTTATTCCCAAATATATCTATCTTTTTTTATATGTTTTCTTTATAAAATAATCACACCGAATTAATTGGTTTAATACTTTTTTTTTCGTCAAAGCAAAAGTTGCGAGGAACCGCGTATTACCGCAAGCTGATCGGTAGTCAAAAACACAGGTTAAAACACAGCAGTTAGCTAAATACATCAATTCGGAACTATCATAAAAAAAATGCGTAAAGTGTGTGCTCGTATGTTTGCGGCAAAGAAAGGCAAATAGTTAGACGCGCGCGTGTATAATTTTGGCGTTAGAATGCGGCAACGGGCGCGAGTTGTTTGAATTGGCGCTTATGGGGACAGACAACGACTGGTGCTGGCAACAAGCAACAACAAGCAATCGAACACAAAATAAATGACAGTTGAGCTGCTGCTGCTGCCGTTAGAGAAAGCAATAAAGCAAAGGAAGAAATGCGCGCACATTAACCCGCAAACGTAGAGGAAACAAAATGCACCTGCCTGGATAAGTGAATCGGCCTAAGCCGGATGTGGGGTAGGGAAATGCGGCCGGTAGCCGAAAATGCATGTAGCAGAGAACCGAAAGAACATTAATGCAATGATGAAAGAGCGAAGAAAGAGAGTGCGCATGAAATGAGCGCATACGAGTTGAAAGCTTGAAAGCTCAAAATAAATTTGTAGGCGTAAATGGCATGATCGCTGTGGAACAGCTGTTCGCCGCTTTTACCTTTACTTATTTATGGTTTATATTTTCAAGCTTTTGCTTCTGATATGTTTTAGTAACTGTTAGCCAACATTATATGAAAAAAACAACCTTTTTTAATTATTTACATATGAATTTCATAGTTTGCGAAATCGCAAGCAGCGGTGAATGCGAGAGCGAGTAAGGCGTTCGGATTTATATTCGGCCAAGGACTGCCACTTGAGCAGCATTCCCCGTACATGGGGAATATTTATACACCTATAACAACAATAACAATACGAGTAACAGCTGATTCAGAGAATACAAAATTTGTTCTCGTTTTGTGCTTCACAGTTTTTTGCATGATAACAAAAATTATTTGCATACAAACCCCATATGGGTGGTTAAACAAAAAAGTTTTTAATTTTAATAAAATTCTCTCAATGTTAAAAAAAAAACCAAATTAAATCCACATCACAGTGTAATAAAAGCAGACATTTTGTCGCATGAAAAAAAAAAATTGATGTCAACTCGTCGCTTGTTTTCTGTAAATTTTTCTTAAATTCTTTCCATCGTGGGAATTTATGTCTCTATAGACACACTTGTGCTCACATAATTAAGTCACATTATATTTTTACAATTTCCAAATATTTTTAAGCTACATTTTTTTTCCTAATATTTGTATAAATATGTGTATAAATGTAATGTGGCGCAAACTTAATCACCTATTTTCGTTTTTGAATAACATTTTCTTCAAATTAAAAATAAAAATAATATTTTGATCTCTTTCTTTTGATCTCTACGCGCTCCATTGTTTGTCTGTAGTATAAAATACTATGCTATACTGTCTAGTTCACAAGTGTCAAATGTCATGTTAACAATAATATTAGCGCGACACATTGCATATTAACTATTTATTTGTTTTTTTATTATTATTTTTTTTTTTATAAAAAAGTGTTTTTTTTTTATTTTTTTAATTAAAAATAAGTTATTTTTATTAAAAAAAAAATATTTTTATTTAATTTTTAATTGTTCTTTGCTGAATTTGAAAAATTTATACAAAGTATAAAACTTTTAGTTATATGGGTTTTGTTCTATTATGAACTATATTTTTATAAACAGGTTTGCACTTCGACCTCATGGTCTTTTGTGTCCTCTACTCATCATAGTATCTCTCATCCAAGCCCAGTTCCGTAAATAAGTCTAAGAGAGAGCCGGGTTGGGCATTCGGATGGCATACGCGGCTTTAAATTTAAATCATTCGCTCGCCATAGGAAAACAGATTAGAAGCTAGAACAAATTATGATGATTCTACAAAGATTAGGGTGCAATTGAAGGAGGACTCAATTATATCGAACTCAATTAAGTCGAATCTTTGGTAAAGAAAACAACTGCAAGCGCTACTAATAATTTTTCCACAAGTCTTAATTTGAAACAATAAATTTCACAAGCTTAAATTTATTAAAAAATAAAAACAAAAATATAAACAAATTTTCATTTCAAGCTAACATTTCGACATATTTCGAATACAGCGTACCGATTAGCTGCATGTTTCGTCCTTCGGGCGTATGCCAGCTAATAAATAATAGCAACAACAAATACATATAAATATGCTTTGATTACGATAAATTACCTTTTTGCGTATTATAGCAATTATTACTCATTACCAATTCAATTTTTCGTACAATTTTTTGATTGATGATAACGTGGGTGTGCGCTTGATGTTTTCTACTTATAAGGAATTATTTCGACTTTCTATTTCGACTTCTTGCAGACAGCAACGTCATTGAGGCCCACATGTATGTATGTGTGTGTGTATGCATGTGCCTAATTGTTGCATTTTTCCCCCTTTTACGCAACAACGATAATCTCTTCAAATATTCAATTGTCTGAAGTGAGCTACAGTAGTTGGATTTTATTAACTACTTGTTGTTATTGTTTGTTTCTTGTTTTCATTTTATCTTTCAGTTTTTACATACATACATACGCTTATACTTATCTGAAGGAGAGATATGATCGAGCGACAAACGTGAAGCAAATGAATGAAAAGCTGGCAATTCATAAGCAGGTGCACATGCACACATACATATACATATTTAAATGCGTATGATTGTATGATATATGCATGCATGTGTATGTGTTAAAGTATAGTTTGGGCGCTTTCGTTTTGACAGCTCTTAATGGTTGATTTGGTGGAGTTTTGAGATTTTATAGATCGACAGCAAAATTTATGAAAAATTGCCTTCTATTGTTTTGCCATTAAATTAGATTCCAATGCTATCAGCATTAACAATCAATAAAGTATAAATCAAGATAGATTAAAATTCGATACCAACAAGTACTCAATACTGGTTATCGAATATTTTGTTTTAAATCAACCATATTTACAAATACCTCGCCACCTTGAAAACCCCAAGTGTTCCACACTCAATAAATCTAACCAAAAAGTTCCAAACTCCTCCTAACTAAGGTGAGGAAGAAGCACACAAAGTGTTCGGCATCCTTCTTCCTCTTCGTGCCAGCATATCGATCATGTCTGTGTGTTTGTATGTATGTGACGGCAGCACTCAATAAAAACAATTAATATAAGATTCTCTCTCTCTGCGCTCCGCTCACTTGACGAAAAATTTGCATGTGGAGCAACATCAAAGTTATCGAACGAGATTCGCCGCTAGTTAGAATGGTTATACTGCCATAAAACTGTTATAACTCATTATTTTCAATGCTGCCTACTCCATTTCAAGAGAGTTTCATTAGACCGCGTTCATACAGGAAGACTTTTGTTGCTCAAACCAAGCAAATTCTCTATTGGTGTTGCCCGTTATACTTAGATGGAGCTTGCGTTGTACAAATGTATGATTTTTCGAACGGCCGCCATAGTAGAATAAGTTGGTGTCTGACTACCATTCAGGATTGCGTAGGTTAGAATCTCCGTACATAAAAAACCAAATTTTAGATAGAAAGTTTTTTCTAATAGCGGTCGCCCCTCTTCAGGCAATGATAAACCTCCAGGGCATTTCCGCTATGGAGAAGCTCCTCATAAAAACCCATTTGCCGTTGGGAATCGGCTTAAAACTGTAGGTCCCTCCATTTGTGGATCAGCATCAAGACGCACACTCCAAATAGAAGGAGAAGCTTGGCCAACCACCCCAAAGAAGTGTGCACGCCAATTATTTATTTATTTTTAAGGTTGTCGTTGTTTGCGCAAACGGAGTGCATCGAAAAAATTCGAATGGTGAGCTCCATGAGCTTTATGGTTACATTGACACTGTAAAATTCAAATAAGAATTGCGTTGGGTTCAATGGACTAGAATGCTCCGGTAAAAGGCTCTTTGATTTAGGTGGATGAAAAAATATTCGGAATCGAATTGGCAAATAAAGAAGAAAAAAGTAAGACACCTGCGAAAACAAACCGAGGGTCTAGTTCCGAAGCACCTGTCTGCAGCTGGTATGAATATTTAGAGCAATTTTACACAGAATAGAGGCAGTTGGAAAAGTCGTTTTGATTTCGGCCTAAACCGATAAACGATTGTGGAGCCACATAAGAACCGTCAAACCTAAGGCTAATAGATTTACCAGGTTTGGCCATTAGCTATGGTGAAAAACACATTTGTGCGATCAACATCGGCTGCCAAGTCACAGGGCTCTCGGCAGCCGATTTCTGCCTGCTCGATTCACATTCCTCCAATCAGTCGTTGTTCAGAGGATAACGAAGTAACCCAGGTGAAGGTTATGTTGATTTTTTTGTATATCACTAACACAATCTCAGTGTTTTTGTTAACTCATCCTCTGTTACGTGAGCCCTTAAGCTGTTTCTGTCGAATTAATTGAAAGTCGGTTAACGATCTGATACTCGTATTGGCCAGAATTGTAAAGATCTTTTCACTTTGCCTCAAACTGAAGAAAACGTTAAAAGACTACTATTTACCATCATCTCTTCGTACTACTCATTTGATTATTTATTATTGTGTAAGGCTAATAAATTAAACCTAAACAAGTACAATTATGCCTTAGCAACAAAGATCATCGGCTTTTGAATAAAACAAATTTACATTTTTTCCAGTGTATTCGTTTGGTTATCTTTTTAAACACATTAAGTTGCTTTAGCGTCATCTAGCGGCCAATAGTTACAGTAAAGCAAACTTTTCCACCTTTCCATAATAGAGCTTTTCAACAATTATCCCAGTAAGCTCACCTCACGATAATGACGAAAGCACTTCCACTTCGAAGAGCTTTTTACGCATTTCACCACACATTAAGTGTGTTGAATAAATATTACAATAATAAAAAGTGGCCAGAAAAAAATAAATTAGAGCTAAATTTAAACTCACCGCTTTGCGTTTATCCGCCTCGGTTGCCGCTGAATTCGAACGGCTCCTAAACAAATCCATTACTTTGGTCATTGGTGAGCGGGATGCATCGGAACGCCGTACCGCTGTAACGGTGTGGTAGTACTGCAAGTAATGGGGCAAAAAATTGCATGAATGAAGGAAAAAGTGAGATGTGAATTTTGTATTTAGATAGACAAGGAAAAGTGAAATGAGTGCAATAAATTACCGTTAATTAGGATTTTTGTTTTCATTTCAGCAAATGAAGAGCAGATCGAAAAGTGACAGAATTGAAGGCATTTTCTTAAAGAACTACAGCACATTTGTGGATTTTTAAGATGCTAAAAATTTCCAGATATTGAAAACTAATACAATAGGGCTGTACTCTTATTGTTGTTGTTGTAGCAGCAATACTAAGCCCTGTCAGTGTAGAGTATATCACTTGTCGTCTTTGTCTAGCTCATCTAACGGTAGGCCCAGAAAAGTTGTTGTTTCGTCAGGTTGTACCCAGAGAGAAAGGGGTGTTAGGTGAGTGGTGGTTAGTATCGTGTGGGGTGCCTTCACATGCAACATTCCCATGGCAGCCGGTTCCACGTTATCGGAATGACTCGGGTTTTTCACGACCAAGAGCTGCCGCCCCAGTAAACTATCCCTGTCTAGTGCATCGTACCTTACTGTACTCTCTTCTTTTGATGCGGTGTTAATTGTTCTATAAAACTTTTCTTTCCCGACACCAACCTTAAAGCATTGAACCTTTTAGGAATTTGGAGATCTGAATTCATACAAATATTTCACTATTTTGTGATTGAGAACTCGAATTTCCTTATACACGTCACCACAGTGGGCTCTTGAAATTATGATTATCACCGTATTGTAGCTATAAATTCCTATTGACCAGTTAATACCTTCTCCAATAAATAGGGCTACAACTTGGTTAGCATGAGAAGCTCCTTCGAACGCCACCACTTCAATGGTGGCCACAGAAAGGCTGCTCAACTTTGCAGCGAATAGTGATTTCGATGACGGCTCCTATGGCAAAGAAAAGATGAATATAAAATTCACTTGGTGCCAGAAACTCTTCCGAGTCACGTCTTACAACTAACGAATTTAATATTTGAGACTTTCAATTAATTGAACCATCGCACGAACTTACATGACAAGATGCTCACTGAGCGCTAGTTGAACTAAGCGAAGCACAGGTAGCTATAGAAACCCTCACTCTTCCCTTTACCAGAGAAACTAATATACCTCAAGAGCGGCCTGGTTAGCCTGATTATCGTCATCACAAATTCCAGGAATATTATTGTAAACTGGCACTCAAATCAGCTCAAAAACGAAGTATTCGGATGCGAATCGAAAGGGAAGTAAAGCTCTTCGCGACCTCATTCGCGACCAGAGCCGAGGGCCTTGGTCGGCTCTCAGCGATCTCTATATATCTGCTTGGAATACACTGCAGTAATTCGGGAGCCTAAACTTAAATTTAAGCCTATTGATGACTACCAATGCGAATTTCGTAGAGGAAAATCAACAACCGACAACAATAATCGCAAAACATCACGAACACGGGCTAGCTAATCATTGCCTCTTCATTGATTTTAAACAAGCCTTCCACAGTGTTAAAAGATATGGGATTCAACTGCTAAGTCTCGGAATACCAGTCAAACTAATAAGGCTCGTTATCACAACGCTCACAAACCACAAAGCAAAAGGTATCATTCAAGGGAAGCTCACAGATTCTTTCTCTATTGAAACAGGTGTAAAACAAGGTCTGTCAAATTTAATTTGATGCTGCACTTCGTCGTAAAGGAGGTCTACAAAGGTGGTAACTTGTTAATTAAAAAAAACCAAATATGTGCTTGCACAGATGTCATCGCTATTCCCTCGAAAAATGCGAACGATTTAAAATAAACCATTTTAAAAATAAAAAAATAAAAAATTGCGAATTGTCTGTTTGTAAACGAGAGCAAACGATATAGGTATTTGCTGAAGTCGAGGCGGTCTACACAGGTGCAAAATTTTCATGTGGGACAGCATTTTAAGTATTTGGGAGTTGTGTTGGCATGTAGCGGTGATTCAACTTCTGTAGTCTGCAAGCAAAAGGTATTATGCTCACCTTAACTTGTTCAAGTCCCGTCTCTTGTCTAAACCTACAAAGCTAACTCTTAAAGTTGCTGACTGCGCGCTGATTGCCAACATGGAATGAAGAATTTTAAGAAAGATTTTCGGCCCAATAAGAATGAATGGAAGATGGTACCTATAGAATCCGGTACACCTCCGAACCAAACGATCTCACTCAGAACGAGACAGCTGTGCGCCTAATGGGCGTAAAGGTCAATTACAGACCGAGAATCCGATGGATAGACGCAGTGGAAAGCGATCTCAAAGATTTGGGAATACGTAACGGCGAAGCAAAAAATCACAATATCGGCCGTTTTGGAGAAGTAATGTGAAGGAAGCTTTGACGCACCCCGCGTGTAATGCTGTCAAAGAGAGAAGGAAGAAGTTTAAGCTCAATGGGAAAATGTTTATAGAAGATTTCGCCACCAATCTTTCCCTCCAACTTCACATAATTCGTGAATACTCGCACTGAGCCTTGACTCAAATGTTAAATTTCGCCCAATCTTCAGCTTTTAAGAGAAGTGGGACCCGAGGAAGGTTTACATTTTTCGGACCCAATAGAAATTAGTTCTGAAGTCCATAAGGATTTTGAAGTATTCATGATCTAAGCCAAACTTATGCTTACGTCATTGCACATTTTAAGAAGTGATTTTATATCTTCAGGTGCAGGGACTGCCTGAAGGTAACAGCTCCCGACGGGGTGGGGGTCTGGAATCGCATTGAGAGTACGTGGCGAGTTTTTAAAATTATGTTTTCATAAAAAATCGCAATATGGTGGCCCAAAAACCAGACAATACCGGAAAGCAATTGGTAAACGGGTATACTGAGGATACTATTTTGATTGGAAGCGTATCAGGCTTCTGATTCAAAGACTAAATAAATTTGGTTTATCAGGGACTCCTATCAGGGTGGCGAAATCGAGAAGATTGAAGAAGTAAAGTCCGGACGTTTAGCAAGGATATGTAACTCGTACAAAGGTGGATCATAAATGGTTTTCCAAATAACAGATGTTATTTTATTTATTTACCGCTATTTCGGTAGATGTCGCTTTTGAAGCTGTTATGTTTTGATATTTGAGTAGAAACTAAGCCATTACGCTTACACAACGCATTGAAATTATTGAATGCACTATAAAAATGGTGAAAATTTTGCAGAGACGGTTCGTAAAACTCGAACATTTTTGGGTCATCGTGAAGCACCTTGTCGGACCGCAATACAGAAATTGGTGAAAAATTCGAGCTGTTGGGACAAGTTAGTGATGTGAGGAATAAAACCCGTGCACGTCGCTCAAGAACTGCCGAAAATATTGCTGTTGTAGCCGAAAGTGTTGAAGAAAACCCAGGTTGATCCATTCCTCGTCGTTCTTTGGAAATAAGCATTTCACAAACGTCATTACACCGTATTTTGCATAAAGATTTGGGTCTTAAGGCTCATAAATTCCAGTTAACACAAGAAGTCGAACCGGCCGATCATCAACAACGTCGTGTCTTTACTGATTGGGTCGTTGAAATGCATGAAAATGATGCGGAATTCCATAAAAAAATCATCTTGAGTAATGAGGACCATTTCCACATCGGTGGCTTCGTCAACAAGCAAAATTGTCGGATCTGGGGCAAAGAAAATCCAAGAATTATTGTTGAAAATCCTCCCTACCCCCAACGTGTAACTGTTTGGTATGGTTTATGTTACGGTGGAGTCATTGGACCTTACTTTTTTGAAAATGAAGCTGGAGCAACAGTTACGGTGAAAGGATTGCGCTATCGAGAGATGATTAACTATTTTTTATGGCCGGAATTGGATGGTATTGATCTGGACAACGTTTATTTTCAACAAGACGGCGCTACGTGCCGCACAAGCAACGAAACCATTGATCTTTTACGGGAATAACACCTCTAATTGGAAAACCCTTAATTGGAAAACCCTTAATATGGACGACGCGTTTCATGCAGGTCTATTAATTTTATTGGCAAAGTAAAAAAAAAAAAACAAAAACAATCCTGATATAATCAAGGCGAATCTATTAAAGGTTGTATTAGTAAACCAGCTGATTTGTTTATTTCTTTCGCCGTGTCCATGTAGCTGTCAGCACAGAATGGAACAAGGCGAATTCATTCTTTGTTTTCTACTTTGTCGTCACAAAAAAACGTACAAAACATTGTTGTTGGTCTAGTGTTAGCACCTTTAATGAATGCGCCTGAAATTGTGTGCTAAAAATTATTAACAGAAATTTTTTCTAGAGCATAAAAAAAACTTTAGATATTTTACTTGTATTGCAAGTACACTTTTACAAATTTATATTCCTAAGACGGCACACACGAATCGCTAAAACAATTACGTTTTCCTCTTTCTTAAAGTAGTGCTTTTTGCTCTCTACTAATGCACCATTTAAATGCCACCTTCCTATAAAACAAAATCGACTTTCAAATATCCTGGCACATTTTCTGTTTCTCTACTCTTAATTTCCTGTAATCGCCTTCACTCACTCGCCTCCTCCTCACCCACTTACCTGTGCATCACTGCCTTGATGTGGATGCGCCGAACCATCTTTGTACTTATTCTTCGCACTGCCGCCCTCGGCAGCGGTTATCGTGACAGCCGGATGCTGACGTTTGTCGTGATGATGATGGCCGATCAGCCCTGAATTCTGCATGGCCACCTTCACTTGATTCATTATGCCGCCACTGCCGCCCGAGTGTGTGCTGCTGGCGCTGCTGCTTTCAGCACCAGGCGTACCAGTCACGCCGCCACTGCCGGCAACCAAAAGCGCTGAATCTTTGCGCTTCGCATCTGGCTTGGCGCGCTGTCGAAACACATCGAATATGGTCGGGCGACGATTGGGACTCGCAATACCGTGCACGGTCGACTGATTGAGCACCGGCGAGTCTTCGCCGCTACGACGTCGCTCCAGCGAACCGGAGCGCGGTGTGGCACCAACACGTTCTGTACTGCGCGATATTTTCTCCATGTTGCGATTGAGTTTCTCGAGTTTGGCTGCCTCTCGTTCTTGACGACGCGCCGTTTCACGCTCCAGTTTCCGTGCCTCCTTCTCGCGACGATTCGCTTCCTTTTCTTGACGTCTGGCGGGATGAATAGGTAAGAATTTCTATATTATCTAAGTTCATATAAGTTTTAATAAATTTTTGGCAGTTCACTCACCTCGCCTCCTTCTCCATCTTTTTGGAAGCCTTGCGTGCTGCTTTGGCATTGGGTTCCGCCGGTGCGCTGGAGGGTCGCGAACCGGGCAAGCGACCATCTTGTTCCTGAAAGTGTACATGTCGTTTGTGAGTATATGTTCTGGGCGTTTTTTGCATAAAAAGCTTTTTTTAATAATTTTTTTTTAATTAAACTTAATAAATAGAGAATCCAGAGCAGCAACTGTACAACTCAGTAGCGCCAGTAGCACTGGCTGTACATTTCTGGCGCGCGGTCTATATTTGGCGAAAAAGTACAAACAGATCCTTTGCCATACTGTTATGTGTGTATGTTTGTGCACATATAAATTACATTTACTGCAATCAAACCCCGTTATAATTGCATAAGTAGTGGTTAGACACTTGTTGACACAAGTTAAATGGCCGCAGTGAATTTTGGCCACTGGGAGTCACGCAGCGACCTAATCGAACGGGGTCAATTAATTTGTGAACGCAAGTCAACAAAGGCAGCGGATAATCATAGCATCTAAAGTAAAGGATAATGGGTCGCAATAATTGAGAGGTTGTTTGCAATGCGAACGCTGACGTAGAAATTTTTTGTCCTGTTAAGTCATATTTGGTTATGGCCAAAAACTGTCTCGTAAATTGGCAATGCAAAGCAAAAAAGTGTGAAAGTAAATAGAAAGCAACTGGAAGTGGAACCAAAAAAAGGGTGGTCCAAATCTAAGGTTCTTTTATAAAAATACAATAAATGTAAATGTTTCAGTATGCGAGGTGTGACTGTTTAACCCTCTGTTGGGCACCCGGGTTTGGCTAGACTGTCTTTTTCAGCTTTGGACGTGAGTCTAACAAATTTCTATTTTAGCTAACGACTTGAGCTTCCAGGTAGCCTTATAAAATTTAAAATTTCTATGGGTTTTTGGATATAACCTTTTAAAAAGATTCCTCGAACAGGATGAAAAAAGGCCTACCGGATACCTAATCGAAGGTTTTAAAAAAGGTGTCCAACAGAGGGTTAATAACGAGATTGACGTTATAAAATATTTTGTCTTGTTTTTATATAGGGTTTTCCAATAACAGTGTTATTTTGAATTGGATTGCGCTATCGAGAGATGATTAACGATTTTTTATGGCCGGAATTCGAAGGTATTGATCGGGACAACGTTTATTTTCAACAAGACGGCGCTACGTGCCACACAATCAACGAAACCAATGATCTTTTACGGGAAAAATTTCCGGACCGTGTCATCTCTCGAAGAGGTGATCACAATTGGCCACCGCGTGTGACTTTTTTCTTTGGGGCCACGTGAAAGAGAAGGTCTACGCCAACAGCCCAGGGTCGATTCAAGACCTCAAAGATGGAATTCGTGAGGCTGTCGAGGACATAGGGCAGCCACTTTGTAATTCGGTTATGGAAAATTTCATGAAAAGGATATTGCCCTGTCAGCGTGGTCGTGGTGTTCATTTGCCTGATGTTATTTTCCACTACTAACGGCGTACCTTCCTCTTTATAATGAAATAAACATCCGATCACTTAGATAAAAAAATAGCATTTTTCTTTGAATATCAAAATAACACCTCTTATTAGATAACCCTATGCAAGGTGGCGCAAAACTAATCACCCTATCAGAAGATTTACAATTTTTGCAACTGGAATCGTCCGTGAATCATATTTAATATTGGTGAAGTAGACAAATTTAGTACAAAGTGGCGCAAAATTAATCACCCTATCGGAAGTTTTAAATTTTTTACCAATTTGACACTAGTGAACTAGACAACTGCATTATATAAATAAACAAGCAAGCAATGGAGCGCGTAAACGTCAAATTCACTTTTTATTTAGTAAAAAAGTTAAAAAAATCAATTAGATTATTAATTTTGCGCCACCTTGTATATAATTGGCGTTTACACCCTTTTGTTTGGTGTTTCCCAAGCTCCTTCGTGAAATTGTGGTATCAACAACAACAAAGACTGCCTTCCCCAGAACATCAAAGCTCCCGATCTGGAGGAGGATACTGTTTCGATTGATAGCAACACTTCCGTCGGCGAGAAGCCAAATAAAATCCTGAAATATCGCCTTAGTGGAAAGCATATTTTTCAATCTTGATTTAAACTTTTCAAATAAAGAACACTTTTTTATTGTAATTTTGTTAACAAAAAATAAAAAAATTCTAAAATCACGCTGAATCCATTTTAAATTCAGAACTCTGTTTTAAAGGCAAGCTTTTCAGTTGACTGTAGCAGAGTCAAAATAGTATTTTTGTTAAAATGCAGTTTTAAATGCCAAACCTGCCCCTAGGTAACTAGGTTACATGGCAAGAGCACCACCTGCGAAAAATGACAAAATTTATACAAAGAAAAAGCATCTACAGCCATCCAGTGCTGCTGATGAAGTGGAGAAGAGAAAAGGGATCAAGGCTGGCTGCTATTCACAAAAGGTACACCAAGGAACCTAAAGCGCTTAGCCGCCAGACCCGGATAATTGCAGAGGAAGTCTCTTTCTCTGCAGGATCCCCACAGTTTATGCGCAATTTGGGCGAAGCAATTATTAGCTCTTGCATCACGATACCGCTCCTGCTCACACATCGTTGCTTGTGCGCGACTTTTTGGTCAAAAACAACACACTATTCTCCAGATCTGGCCCCCTGTGACTTTTTCTTGTTCCCGAAACTGAAGAGGCCCATGAAAGGATGACGCTATGCTACCATTGACGAGATAAAGACGGCATCGAAGGAGGAGCTGAACAAGATAAAAAAATGTTTTTTTGAAGTGCTTCGAAGATTGGAAAAAACGTTGGCACAAGTTCCTGATATCTCATGGGGATTACTTTGAAGGGGACAAAATATATATTAATGAATAAATAAATAATTTTTGAAAAAATTCGCGATACTTTTTGAACATACAGCGTATGACTGAAAAATACTTAAAAATTCATGGTGAAAAGAATACATTTTGTTAAGCATATCCGAGGTTCCTACGTCAGCTAAAGTTCCCCTCAAAAATTTTCTTTACCCATAGCTATCAAGCAAACTTGAAATCTATCAGCCTCCTTAAATATTGATTTTAGTTGCTGTTGTTGTAACATCATACACATTCCTAATACATGTCCAGGAAATGCTGCTGGAGTGATAGCCCGGATCGTTTTGTAATCCAGGTCGTTCCGGCTACGTAGCACCGACTGTCGTGGGAACATCTGCTTTTGGTCTACCCTGTGGATGTGTAGCAAGGCATCTGTAGAGTGAGGAGCTGACTCTAAGCTTCTCAAAGCTGTATGCGCCACACCATAATTACTCATCCAGCTCTCTTTTTATTATAAGCTTAGATGCCTTTTTTCGCTGCCATTTTGCCTGTTGGTAGTAAATTTTACAAGAACACAACGAGCCCAAAATTTTAAAAGGTATTATCCATACACTTCAAAGAATATACAACAACAACTTACAAATAAAAAAAGAAAGTCAAAAGATAAAAGTGTGTTTCACCAAGCCAAAGAGCCAAAACAAAATTAAAGACGAAAGAGCACGAGTTTTCTGAAGTGACAATTATTCCATCTGTTGAACCCAGCTGACTCCCATGACAATCCTCTCCTCATAGTGAAATTACGTTTGCTATTTTTAAACCCAATGTCTACTTAATCTGCAGATGTATGTATGTACGTAAATATGTAAGTATGCAAAATGCGTACATGAAAGCAATCAACGCGCCAGCTGATGCCAAGAATATTTCGCTGTACGCTGCTTGTTGATCAATTACGTCATGACGTGACGAAGAACACGTTGTTGTATGTTTGTATGTGTGTATATAAAAGCACTGCCTGATGTCTGTATGTGGTATGCAAATACAGCTGAGAACTTGAAGAACCAGAACCGTTGAGAATATATTAAACAAAAAGAAAAAAAAATATTATAATAAAGTAAAAAGGGAACGTCAATGTGCCAGATGAAGCCATGGAAGCGAGGCGCAATAAAACAAATGCGAATGCAACAAGTTCCTAAGAAAGTGTAAACTGGAAAGTTGAAACCTTCGGCACAAAGTAAAGTCACGTGTTTGCTAGCAGCAGCACATAAACAAATGGCAACCTAAGATGGAAGGAGTGAAATAGAATCAATAAAGGAACATGGAAGCTGGCTGAGAGGCATGCACACATACATATGTACATATATGTATAGGCTTCGTGAATAAGTAGCTACATAAATATATGTACGTATGTATGTACGTATGTATGTATGTATGTATGCATGTATATGTGTATGCATGTATGTTTGTATGTACATCTTTAAATTTCATTTGGCTAAAGTAGATTATCTGCGTATTATTCGAAGAAGCGCCAGCGGGAACTAATGAAATGCTTGAAAATACGAGTATTTTGTGTATTCATAAATAACTACATACATATTTATTTTTAAATTGGCATGCCTTTTATTTTATATTTTGGTTATCAACGCTTTGTTCACTTAATGATTTTTTGTAGCAATCCATGATCCAATAATAAAATGTGTTTGACCACTGATTTCGGATGCTACAGGGTCCGGCACTCGAAGTGTAACCAACCATCATCTGTCTGTTAGTTGGCTAAATGACAGTCCAGAGTATTGTTTACAAAGCGCGCAGAAGCATTTTGCCGAGAGTAAACGCGAAATAAAAAAATCTGTAATGGATTTCAAACGTAAAAGTGTGATTGCATTATGTTTGGCTGGCAAATCACAACCAGCGATTGTGCGTGAGCTAGAGCACCTTAAAGTAAATAAAGTTTTTGTATATCCCATTCGTCATTATTCGTTACAACGACACTGGTAACATCGCGAAACGTCAAGGAGGTGGTCATCAAAAGACTGCAACGTCACGTGAAATGCTTCAAAAAGTGAAGAAACCCCGACGAAGTGCCAATCAAATGGCAAAAGAACTGAAAATATCTGACCGTAGCATCCGCCGTATACTGAAAACGATCTCAAAGTCAAGCCTTACAAGATCCAAAGGCGCATGATCTCACACCAAAGCAGCAACAGGTCAGACTTGAGAGAACGAAAGAGTTGCTTCGCTTGGCCGAAAGCGGTCAATTACCGAACACTGTGTTTTGTGACGAGAAAATTTTTCAAATTGCGCAATTCGTTAACTCCCAAAATGATATGGTTTATTTGACTGACCGTTCATACGAGAAATTGAGTCATCAATTGGCCACCCGCCACAGGTAATGGTTTGGGCCGCTGTAACCGCAGATGAGTGCTCTACAATCGTTTTCATCGAGCCTGGCGTCAAAGTAAATGGGAAATATTATCGGGAAAGTATTATGGTCGTTGCTTCGAAGCCGTGGGCAGACAAACATTTCGGTGGCAGACCATGGACGTTTCAAGAGGGCTCGGCACCGTCTCACAAAGTTCGAGTGAACCGAGAATGGCTAAACAACAACGTTCCGAACTTCATATTGTCCACACAATGGCTCTCAAATTCACCAGACGCGAATCCGGTGGATTACTCTCTTTTTGGGCTATTTTGGAGAGCAAAGTCCGAACTAAAAGATTCAACAGTCATGAGGTGCTGAAAAAAGCCATTGTTCGCGAGTGGGCCAAAATACCTGCAAGTCACATTCGGGCAGCTTGCGATTCGTTTCTGGACCGTCTCAACGCCATAGTCAAGGCAAAAGGTAGTCCTATCGAGCAAAAGTAAGTTGATTCTTAATTTTGTATTATTTTCACATATTTTTTACTTTGAAATGAATAAAAGTAATTTTCCAAACTAAATTTATAGTTCTTTTTAATTGGTTACACTTCGAGTGCCGCACCCTGTACTTAATCCATTGATGTAATTCGGAAGTAAGGGAAAAAGTAGCATAAGTTTATCCAAGTAAAAAATTTAAAAAGAGTCTTAAACCATAGAATAATTTTATGTTATTTTACTTATATTTTCATTTGTGAATGTTACGTTGCCCAATCGGTTCTGGGCTAAGGCAAATGCACATGGATATCTCTTTCCTTAAGATCTTCTGCTCGTAAACGTCTTCGAATCGTGTCTTTGGATACATTCAGACCATTTTTCCTTAAAACGGCTTCAGTTTCACGCAACAGTTCGACTTTGTCACAAACAAATCAATAATTTTCTGATTTTGCTTTGGAGAGGTATTTTTTTGAGCCTCGTCCGGGGAAGTCCTCAAAGTTTTTAACTGGAGTAGAGTAGACGAATGGGTTCGTGCGTGACTACCATTCGGGAGTACGTAAGTTCGAGTCTCCGTGCATGAAACAGTAAAATGATAGAAAAAACTTTTTCTAATACCGCTATACCGCCCCTCGGCAGGCAATGGCAAACCTTCGAGTGTATTTCTGCCATGAAAAAGCTCTTCATAAGAAATTTCTGCCGTTCGGAGTCAGCCAAAAACTGTAGGTCGTTCCATTTTTTAAAAAACATCAAAAGGCACATCGCAAATAGGAGGAGGAGCTCGGCCAAACACCTAACAGAAGTGTACGCGCCAATTATAAATTCGAATGCGATCTACTCAGCAACGTTTAGAGGGTTTTCGAAACGATTAAGTAGATTTTGTGCGCCGATTCTTCACTATGGATCAATTTTGGGTCTATCACCATGATCCTAAACCAAAACAAGAGGCTAAAGAGTGGTGTGAATTTGTTTCATTGGCTCCGAAACGCGTTCGTGTCCAGAAATTGTCAGTTTTTTGGAGTGCGAAAGGAATTTTGTTTGTGGATTACTTGCAAACTGGTAAAGCAATAAATTCTGAATATTATTGTATCCTTTTGGACCAACTGATGGAGAAAGTTCGTGAAAAATATCCAGTTTGCAAAAAAAAAAAATCTTTTCCATCATTACAATGGCTAAAATCTATGCATTGAAGTTCGAGTTGTTGGAGCATCCACCGCTTCCAGACTTAAAAAAATGCACGCCTGGAACGCGTTTTTCATCATATGATGAGGTTACAACAGCTGTGGAAGCGTTTTTTGCAGAGGTTCCATATTAACAGTTCAGGGGTTAGGGACCGTCAGAATTTTCAAAAAATTGTGTGTTTTTTTCCATTTTCTTAAAGTATGCGTGCCTGCTCGAAGAATTTTTTTTTTTAAATTGCGAGTTTTTAAACAATTAATTGTTGGGGTTTTTCTCGAAAATCTGAAATATATTGCCTGAGGCCGCCATATTGTTAATTTTGAAAAAAAAGCTTCGATCAGGCACAAGATTAATTGATTTTAGATGAATCTCCAAGGACTTGTGATGATCACCGCAAGGGACTTCTGGAGAAACGGGTTCCGCGCAAACAGCGATAACTTTTACAATTATAAAATTTTTTTTTTGTTGAAATTTTGCTAAAGTCAAGTCAAAACATGATGTATTAATGCTATGTTTTTATTTTTGTCTTTATTTTACAATTGACTAGCAAAAAAAATTATTGAAAATCAGCATTTTTTCAGGCCTCTGACTACCACTAACCTCTTTAGAGATGGAATTCATAAATTGGATTTTCGTTGGAACAAATGTATTCGTTTTCAGGGAGACTTTACGGAAAAATAAAGTGTATTTCCAACCATAAAATTGTTTTTTCTTATCGAACCGCAAAACTTATTGTGCAACCTAGTATATGGAAGTGTACTGCAGCTTGCAATATTAAAAAAAAATTGCTAAAAATCAATTAAGGCATAGTTTTTGATGACTTAAAAATGAAAATTGAAAATGAAATGAAAATTTTTGACTTCTAAGATTTTGCAAAAAAAAAATGTTGACCTGATTCAAGAGTCCGTTAGAAACATAATTAGCTCAGTTAAACTAATTAATTTGAAATTTTGTACAATTCTGCTAAAAATACATTTCCCTTGTTAAATTATATCTGAAAAGTCCTATTCAAATTGAAGCATCGAGAATTGGCTGTCTGATGTATCGGAAAATCAGAGACTCAAAGAAATACAAAGCTCGCCAAAAACACAATTAACACAATTGCACATTTAATCTGTCGATGCAGCAAAATTTTACCAAATTATTTTTATAAATATTTTGCCTACCTACTGCTAGAGATACCTAAACGCACAGTTCAATTTGCACTAAAATTTAATATTCATGCAACAAAGCTCCCAAATGGGAACAAGGCCACATTTAATAATAATAAAATTAAATAAATCATTAGCAGAGTTCTTCAAGAGACACGCGTTCCAAAGCTGGTAAAATGTATTCCACTCACGTGCGCATCGCGTATACAAGCATAGGTATGTATGTATATATGTAAGTATGTATGTATCTACATTGCACTCCAAGGGCGAAGCGTCAATAGAAAAAAGACACAACGAATTTTGGTGAATGGGTAAACAAAATGTAAATATTGGAAAAAAAATAAATAAAATAAAATAAAAAAGTATTGGAAAAAGAAGTAAATTACTCAACATGCAAATCAAGTTCAACCAAACGAGAAATACTTCTAAAACGATAAGAAACCACAAAAAATGTCCAATACATACAAGACATGCGAGAGGCGAAAAACTAAACTAAAACAAACAACAAACGAATCAACTAAAAGATTAACATAAAAAATACAAAATTAATACAAAATAAAAGAAATATATTTCAAAAACGATGAGAAAAGCACGACGAAACGGTTCAAAGTACGCCAATGACAGAACGGGATAAAAAAAAATAATGTATAGAGGAGTTACTAAAATAAATTAAGGAATTAGGAGAAACCTAAGATAGCAGGCAATGTGCTAATTATTATTAACCATTTATCATTTCCAAGCGCTTCGACAGCCATATTTCGGAACTTCTGCTATAGTCATTCGTTCTGTTATTTATTATTATGCCATTCTTATTATTTTACTTTAATATGGAATAAAAAAACATGAAACACCAACAACTCTGGACCCGAAAAATTGCTTCAAATTCAATCCAATCTATGGGATAAGTTAGGTTAGGTAGAGCTGGCTGATCTGTAAAATGATCTCACTTATGCCACTAAGGTTTATTGTGTTGAAAGTGCTATGTGTCTGGAGCCGAAGATATCATTTTATATAATTAAAAATGCACGTCTTCGTGAGTTTTATCAAGCCGTTCAGCCCTCAACCTAAGTCAAAAAATTGCTTGTAGCGGAAAATATGGAAATATACCAAAAGCTTTCTTGCGCATTCACCTTAATCTTTACGAGGTTTTCGTCTTCGGTGACCCCAAGTAAAATTGTTTGTTTAAAACTTCCGTGGAACCATTTAACTCTCTAACTATCTTTTTCAACTAATTCCACTAGTCTACAAGGAAAAGTATCCGAAATAATTTAAACTAATATCTGCTTCTCTGTCCATGCGAAATTCGGATTGATAACTAAAATTAATTTATTAGTTTGAGTTTTCGAGATATCCTAACCTAAAAGTGCAAAAAACCCCATTTTTGCCCATATTTGAGGTTATGTAGCCTTGCAGATGTTTTCTTTCACCAAAATTAAAGGATGGCATCTTTAAATACAATCCTTCTTTTTTCAAATGGCGTTTTGTTTGCTCAAATATCAATTTTTTTCGCAGAGATATCGCATTTTGAAATTTTCATGTTTCGAAATTTTCCTACACCTGAAAATCGATTAAGATAACATAGACATGATATAGTCGCTTACTAATTTTCTTGGGTTTGAGGGCCTGAAATATATGGATTAATAGTATGTAAATTTGGAGTTTGTGGGAAAGCCTGCTTGCGGTTATGTGGGTTAGCCTGCTCGCGGTATGATAGGGGTGGTTTCTAGGGGTTAGGGCTGTGTGTGACTCGGTACCCAAAGGTTAGATAGTGTAGGGATGTGGTGAGTCAGCACACTTATGGTGTGAGACAAAATTTTAAGAAAAATAAGACTCAATTCAAGAAAATTAGTAATCGAATATATCATGTCTATGTTATCTTAATCGATTTTCAGGTGTAGGAAAATTTCGAAACATGAAAATTTCAAAATGCGATATCTCTGCGAAAAAAAATGATATTTGAGCAAACAAAACGCCATTTGAAAAAAGAAGGATTGTATTTAAAGATGCCATCCTTTAATTTTATTGAAAGAAAACATCTGCAAGGCTACATAACCTCAAATATGGGCAAAAATGGGTTTTTTTGCACTTTTAGGTTAGGATATCTCGAAAACTCAAACTAATAGAGCAATTCTGAGGCCAGATTTGGATTCAGCGCATCATAAACCTTCGGAAATATATAGTCTGGTTTCTGGGTCTGAATGTTGGTTAAATTTTGTCGGCCTGTGTTCTCAACCTAACCTACATTTATGTAGAAGGTAGATGGTTAAAATGTACTACAAATAAATTTATTGTTAATTCTACTATGGCATTGTGAGAGTTATAGCTGTATGCGCTTTACGACAGCATAGTCATAGCGAATAAAGATCCAGCGTCTACGGTGGCTGGGCCATACCGTCCGAATAGATGCAAATGCTCCGGCTCGGGAAGTATTCGATGCGATACCAGCTGGTGATAGCAGAGAAAAACGGAGGCCTCTTTTGCATTGGAAAGATCCGGTGGTGAAGGACTTGGATTCACTTGATGTTTCCCACTGGCGCCGGTTAGCATGAGAAATAACTGACTGGTGCGCTCTGTTAAACCCGGCCAAAACCACGTAAGCAGTTAACGCGACAATCAAGAAGAGAAGAAGAAATTTAAGAACAGAAATTATATTCGAAGTTTTGTTACATCCTATATTCGTTAAACTATTTACCTTTTCCCCCAAAATATTGAACTTATAACCTGACGTAAAAAAACCCCGACTCTCTGCGCTACTAGTGGTTTCTGCAAAGTTTACCCAGGGCAAATCTTCTTCCATATTTATTAGCGTTTGAACGTGCTGAGTGATCAGTATTAGACAGAGTTATTATAGAAACTCCCACAATCCTGGCCAAAAAAAATTTCTCATGATACGACATTTTCCTATTAGTTGCCTGGCCCGAGCATTCAACTCACTTTGGGTTTTCTGTAAGAAATTGTTAAGAAAAAGGGGTAAATAGCTGTACTTCAGGGGAAGCACAAAGATTTTTATTCATTATGCAATAAAATCAATGGGTTGAGCAACCCTTGTAACCTAGGCTGGGAAAAGTAATTGGATTAATTCTTCCTCCCTCTGTTTGGCACGATAACCGACCCCTGTTGGACACAACAATTCGATGTATAATAATTGCTATTATAGCAATTGAACTTCTTAAGCTTATTAGCAGAAATAGATTTTAGGGATTTGAAGTTATTAAAGGTGGCTTTTTGATATTCTGAACGTTAGCGGTCGGCAGGGAACAGGTAAACTTATTGCTTTAAACAAAGGACTCTAATATTAGAATGGCTATGATCAGCCAGAGTTTATCAGCCAGAGCCAATAATCGGAATCAGTTCCGTAGGAATCATGAATAGGATCGGCGATTATGTATGCAATTTACATAAAGAGCGATGGTCTGGTCTAAAACGCTGCAGAATTGCAAAGTGTTTTGTGACAAGTCCGAACAGAAAACTGTCAAACTTTCTACTATCATAAAACTTGGGAGAAGTGACGATCAGTTGATGATCGGTATTATTACAAGACACAACCCATGGGGTCAGTATATGACCACTAATGGAATCATTGAGGACCCGATATACCTATCTTGCTTGGAGGAGGCGGATAGCACAGATCACTTTCTCTGTGAATGTCCTGCCTTTGCAAGAGCAAGGCTACAAATTTTGGGTTCCGATGTCGTGTGAATGAGTAATATTCGTTCTCTAAAACTGAAGGATATTTACAGATTTGCCTAAGAATCTGGAAAATTCTCAAAGGACTAACTACCTTTGCATTTGTCTCTATTCTTTCCTATCTCTTTTTCTTATACTTTTCTCCTTTCCTCCTTGACTATTTACCCTCTTTCCAGAGCTTTAAATGCAACGGGCTTTTTAGCCTGAGTGTTTTAGGAGCCACCTCTTGGTGCTCCTTGGCTCGACCTATTCAAATTTCATTTCAATTTTAAGAATGGCTATAAAAAGCTTATCTATTTCATCTACCTCAAGTTACTATTACTATTACTAAAGTTACTGTTACACTATTAGGACCTTTCCAACTTGGAAGAACCCATTAGTGATAATATTAAAAAAGTTTTTTCAACAGCTCTTCCGCCACAAAACAACTGCTCATAAAAAGAAGATATCTACCGTGCAGAATCGGTGTAAAACAGTGGGTTCCCCTTTCCGGTGGTTTGCAGAATAAGACTTCGAGCTTTAAACTGATATCTTAAATGTTTTGAAAAAAAGAAGGGACCAATAATTTCCCCCCTAGTTCTATAACTAAATATATTTAAACCAGCCCATTCTTTGGCGAATCCAATAAGTCAATTCAACAAGACTGTATCTAAATTATCCAGCTACTCGGAGAAGTGTTTCCTCACAAATATAGGCCCCTTCTTTACGCCAAGCCTTAGCAAGTGATATTTGTCATGATGAAGCAACTGGTATAAAAAAAAACATATCTTGGCACCTTTTTCCAGCTGCCTAAAATTACATTTCTTTGTAAAATATTGAGTTCAATCAATTTAATGGGGTATAACCATATTCGCTGGCAGCGAAAAGTTTTTTGTTGCTTTTACATGCAAATGTTTCGTCAAGTGAGCCGAGCAGAGAGATAGCGAGCAGAGAAGTAGCGAATAGAAGAGGATTTCTGAAGCTCTGAATTGCTTAATAGACTCTACCTCTTTCTCAATATAGAAATTTTTATTCGGAGCGCTAAACTTGCCGACCATAAGACCAATAATCCAGTACACCGTCCAGTAGCTGCATATTAGTTTTTGAGACCCCGAGAGTCAAAGTGCCCATTATACTCTGTAGATGTTCACTTATTTTATTTGCTGTTAGTAGTTGCTCTGTCCCTCTTATTAACTTTTGAAAGCAAGAAACACAGAACCGGTTCCTAAGTACTTTTCTCCACCACTATGACTTTGGGTCCGCTACACATTGCGGACTACAGCTACTGCTGTCGTATATATTGTGAGGATCTTTGACATTTCTAAATATATTCCTAGTAAGTCATTACCTAGTCCTATGCTATAACCCGAGTTAAAGGAAGTTATATATACATACATATGTATGTGAGTCGTTACCGACCTGAGGTGCTTGAGAATTGCTTGAGGGTCTATAAAGCAAGCAAATTTTGAAGGAGTGAGGTTCATCGAGCTGAGTAATCTTGTCGTCATATTAATTGCTTAAATCTAGATTTAAAAACCCTGCAGTAGCCGGAAGCCTCTAAGCTCCCCTCGATGAGAGTTGCCGGATGAAAACGTCAGTTATTTTAATCATATGTCTAATGTTTTTTATTTTAAGAACTGACGGACTGATACCAGGTTGTGTTCAACCTCACTTGTAATTATTTACTTTTTTTTGTCTCACACCTTTTAACAATGTATGCTTAAAATTATATATGCAAATTCTTTAAATTTTTTTTATTATACGCTTACAATTTTTCTCATTTCTATTAATTTAAGAGTAAACTTTCAAACCCTTTGCTACTGATCAGCTTGAAAGCTTGCAATTACACACATACATATAAAGTATAATATAAAAAAAAATAAATTACCATTGACGTCATAAACCAAGATTGTAAAATTTCATTCTTTAACAAACTCGGCAAAATATGCGTAAACTTTTTAGTGCTAAATAAACAAACCAACAAATCATTGACCTTTATTTTTAAATATTTTGAATATTTATTTTTTTATATGTTACGTTTATATGTGTTTATATATGTTATGCACATACATACATATGTTTCGACACACAAAAGTTCTATTTTTCGAACGTTGAATATTTGAATGATGGGTAATGTACGAGTATTTGGCAGTTCAAAACTTGAATAATAAAAAAGTCATTATAGTAGATATATAAAAGACATATGTATGTACATATGCATGTACATATGTAACCACTGCTGTTGAAAGCTGAACGAAATTGGAAAGGGTAAGAGATAAAATCAAGAAAATCATACAAGAATACATATAAGTAAATTGTAAGTTTGAAATCGCTCGCAAATCGCGAAGATTTATGACGATGTTTGTTTTGCCTGCGATGCTGAGTATTTTCTTCCATGTAGAGCACACTTTACTGCGCAACAGAGTTTTTAGGAGCGCAATAACTCCAACGCAGGATGCAAGACCTACACCCATATAGTAAAATTTTAAAATTGTTTTGCAATCTTTGGTCAAATTTCGTTGCTTTGACCATTTCAATTTTGCAATATTTTGCCTAAGTGTTTTTAGAATAAATAAAAAAAAGAGGTAAAATACATATCGCAGAGAAAATTGGTATTAAGGAAAATATAGCAAAATTTTACGAGGAATAATTTTGTAGAACATTTTACTAATGGAACATTCCCTTAAAGCAGGGTCGTTTTGGCCCCTTTTTAGAAAGTACGAATAAAATAGTATTTTGAAGGTCACTAAAGGGTTAAAATGCTAAAGAAAATTTTGTGGCATAAAATTTCACTAGGGGTCCCCTCAGACAAAATCCATGTACAATTTATGTAAGAACATAAAAACGGCTGACGGTCTTCCCACCGCTATAAACGCAGCTGACCATCCTTATTATATTTTCATATGTGTCCAAAATTATGTGAAAAAATTTCAATCGCCATAAGTGTTTTACTTTTTAATTTATTTTACAAGTTCGCCTGTTCAGCTGACGTATTTTCCCCCTCTACGGCGCAGCTGACAATTTTTTTTATTCTACTAAATGTCTGCAATACATAAAAAAAATTTAAGCCGGTATTAAATGAGTTGTTAAAAATTTTGTTTCGACACGTTTCGCAGCATCCCACGCACGTACCCACCGCTACTGGACCAGCTGACGGTTGGTTTCGTCATTCATTGGATGGCGTCTGCCTTCAGCATTAAAATCAGTCGGCATGAAATGATGAGGTCAAAATGACCCCTGGCTCCCGGACTATAAAAGGTCCGCAAAAACTATAATTATGTTTTAGACTTCAAATAATAATTAATAAAAAAAAATTGGCGTTTGTTGAACAAAATGCATCATCGATGACATTTGGATGGACTTTTTTCATACCCAAATTCCGTTTTAAGTGTCAACCACTCCCAGTATTCACCTGATTTGGCAGCGTTTCATTGTCAAGCAAGTAAATGAGCCGTTGAAAGGATAGGATTTTATCAATGCAGAATCCAATACAAAAGGCTTGCGCCGAGACCTGGAAAGGCATTCCAGCTGATGATCTCTCTCACTCCGGAGCATATACATATGTATTTACGTCTGTATATATACTAAAATATGGTATTGAGACGAGAGGTGAATATACATCCATACATACATATCCAATAATGACTAATATTCCGAAAATAATAAATCAATTAAACAAATTTTATTTTTTATACCTATATGAAAAGTCCTGTTTACTTTGCAAGTTTAGCTCCGCAAACAAACAAAAACAACAATTATAATCATAAAAACTTATTCGACTCATTGAATCACTATTTTTGCTTTGCTTTGGCGTGCTATCTTCCACGTTACCTAATTTATTTGTTTATGTTTATCGTTGTTGTTTACGTAATCATTTTTTGCTGCCATCTCCGCATTCCAACAAAACATTATTATTAGCTTTAATTGTTTATTGGGATTCCATTTGCTTTTTCATAAGTTTCGTTTTTTATTTGTTTACTTTTGGTGAATTTTTTCCATAAATGAAGCATTTTTAGTTATAAATTTGGGTTATGGAAAAAATTCGAAAATTATGAGTTTTTTATTTGTTTTAATGAAAAGGCCAATAAACTACAAGGTGGCGTAAAATTAGTCACCCTTTTGGAAGATTTATAATTTTTTCAAATCGAATTCGAAACAAAATTTATTTCTCAAAATTTGTACTGAAGTTTTTAAAAAGAAGATAAAACCAAGAGTCCTGGAACTGGATACCAACCAGTAATGAGGGCCATTTATCACGCCAAATATAAAAGTCAGAGAGAGGAGGATAGTCATTTTGCTTTCAAGGGACTTTGGCTGAATTAAAAGGAGGCGAGATGTTTTGGAAAGAATAGGAAGATTTCTAAACACTGGTACACTTGCAATGACGCCCAAAATCGGTTGATAACCATGCCCACCTGTCATGCGACAGTAATGCCTATATTCTTATCTTTACCTTAAAGTACATACAAATTTGGTTTTTCACTACCCAATCAAGGACAATGTGAAATCTGGTCATCTATTCAGGCGCTCGAAATCGAAGGAGCGTGGATGAACTTTTCTCTAACATCGAAACAAAAGCAAAGGCTGTCGGGTTCATATCAACTTCGATAGGAGCAAATACATGAAAATGTTACGCGAGGTTGAAAGGCGGAACCGAATTTGTCTGTACGTTTTTGAAGGAGTGGAGAGGTTTCAAGTACTGGGCGGCACTACTAAAAAGTGACAATAGTGTTCAGGACTACATTTAAAGTCGACTTGTTGTAGCAAACAGAGCTTTCTAAATACAGTATTTGCAAAACAATAATAAGTCCAAATTTTACGTATGTGCCGTGCGTCATGGGCCATTCAAGGATGGACCAAATTTCCGAACTTTCGAAAGAAGAGTCTTACGAAAAGTGTATGATCTAATTCGGCTGAAAGATGGTGGTTATACTTATATTTAGAATCAAGTAATATACAACGAAGAGCAGCTGCGCATTCGAAAAGGGGAAGAAGTGGTAAAGTTCGACAAAACGCAAAGACTTCAATGGCTAGGTCATATCATGGGTAGGAAACGCTTCGAAAAATACTTCTGAAATTACCACGCACTGGCCAGAAGATGTAAAAGAAGGAAGGCCTAGGAAATTCTGCCTCGACGACGTCATTGAAGATATCAATAAATTGAAAATACATAACTGGGGGGTCTGCTGTCTTGAATCATGGAACTATGAGAGGGCTAATTGATGAAGCTAAAGCTCACGCCGAGCTGTAACACTGCCTGATGATAATGATGATGGTGCATACACATTTTGAAAAATGGGCATGCCACCGCTCACTTTCGCAATTAATTCAAAAATTGAAAAAAACTTAAATTTTATTGCTGGTAGTAAATCTGGGCGAAAAAATAATGAAATAACTTAGCAACCAGCAGCACCTTCCATATGGAAGAAGTTTCGATAAACGTCGCTCTATCACTCTAGCAGGCGTGAGCGCGCATAATAGCCATTGATGATTTTTATGTGTCAAAAACTTTGATATTTTACTTAAAACACACGCCATGCATACACATTAGGGTGGGACAATTTGTAAGGAACGACTTTTCTCGACATCGTTCCTAGCGTCGTTCTACATAAAATTGTATAAAAAAGTGCACCAGTGAAAAGCTATAAGGTCAATTTCAAGGCCCAGAAATTGTAAAAAAGCTGTATTTAATTAATGCGATAATTAAGGGGAAATTGTTAAAATTGTTACGGGAGAATTGAAGTTAGAAAGAAGCAAAAATACCTGAAAAGCAAATCAAATTCAAGTTCCTGTTAAAGAAAAAAAATCACAAGTTTAAATACGTTGTTAAGGAGTTATGGGCAGTCAGAGGCGCGAAAAAATGATTATTTTTAATAAAAAAAAATTGTTTACTAGTAACTTGCTTTATTTTACAAAAATCAAAACATAGCTATAGTACATCATGTTTCGACTAGACTTTAGCAAAATTTCAAAAAAAAAAAATTAATAATTGTAAAAGTTATCGCTGTTTGTGCGGAGCCCGTTTCTCCAAAAGTCTCTTGTGGTGATCATGACAAGTCCTTGGAGATTCATCTAGAATCAAGCGGACAAAAGAAATTAGTTTTATTAATAGATATTCCTGTGCCTGATCGAAGCGGCCTCAGGAAATATTTTCCACATTTTGGAGAAAAAAACCGACAATTTATTGTTAAAAAAATCGAAATTTTTGAAAAAAATCTTTCGATCAGGCACGAGCTTTTTATGTTTTTCAAAAGCAGCATACATTTTATTGAAATCTACCAAGCGTTTTTAAGTTACAGTGATCACCAGTTCAAAAAACATAGTTTTGAGAAAAACTCATTTAAAGTTACGCAACGCTCTGAAGCGGCCGAGCGCCCTTTGTAAATTTTTGAATAACTCGAAGAGTATTTGTCGTATTCACACAATATTTTTAAGAAATTATACTTTCAGAGAATGCAAAAAAAAATCAAGTTTTTGAAAGTTCTGACTACCCCTAAAATAACACTGCCCTGCAAATTTCAATTTTTCTGATGCGAATAAGATGTGACCTAGTGTTCCCGAAGGGAATTTTCGCGCTGAGCACGAATCCGAGTTCAAAAATTTTCCATCACGTCAGGTTTTCAAAAAAAGGGGGTTGAAACCCCTAAAAATAGCGTTTTTGGCCATTTTTAAAAAATTGTGGAGCAGAACCCTGACGTGCTACGATCTTCGTTATTGTCAGTAATTGAAGGTTGAACTTTGCTCTTTGAAATAAGCCCAAACCCAAATTGTTCGCATGCAGCCTTAGAGTAGGGGGTGTACTTATGTCTACGGGGGTAGGGAAAAAAATGAACATAGGAACTTATCTACACCCAAGATAAGATATAATGAAAAGTGCAGTGTTCCTAAGGTATTTAGTGTCGCTGATTACAAACCTGTAGTTAGATTCCCAAAATTCAAAATGGCGGACGAACACGGGTACTTTTTTATGTATTTTATCAGGTGTGCGGTCGTGTGTCAGACGATGTATTAGATTTGAAAATTTGAATTTGATTTTTTTATTTCTTTTTAAATGGAATGTTTGACTTCAGATTTGTAATCAGCGACACTAAATACCTTAGGAACACTGCACTTTTCATTATATCTTATCTTGGGTGTAGATAAGTTCCTGTGTTCATTTTTTTCTCTACCCCTGTAGACATAAGTACAGCCCCTTACTCTAAGGGTGCATGCGAACAATTTGGGTTTGGGCTTATTTCAAAGAGCAAAGTTCGACCTTCAATTACTGACAATAACGAAGATCGTAGCACGTCAGGGGTCTGCTCCACAATTTTTGAAAAATGGCCAAATACGCTATTTTTAGGGGTTTCAACCCCCTTTTTCTCGAAAACCTGACGTGATGGAAAATTTTTGAACTCGTATTCGTGCTTAGCGCGAAAATTCCCTTCGGGATCACTAGGTCCCATCTTATTCGCAAAACCGATGCAGGGCAGTGTAATTGTAAAAAAAAAATAATGATTAATAACATTTTTTTTAATTTTTTGAAATAGTGTAAAATTTAATTGTTTTTTGCAAGATTTAGTTTAATTTAGCCGTCATCCTCTAATCCAAAGCACCTTCTTCTTTTTTTTCCACCCATTCGGTTCCTTTCCTTCAACTTTCCCCCTCACCCCCTTTATGGTATCACAACGGACGAATTTTGAATATTTGTTCAAGGGGCCCCTCGCAAGGGCAGCCATTTATCCAAATCTAAGTTTGTTTAATTTACATATCAAAAAAATCCATTTTATGTACAATACAAATCTGATTTTGAAAAAATTGACCCACCCTAATATCGGCTTATTAACTTCTTTCGTTACTTGTCTCACATATTTGTGTACCCTTCTGCCTCTTTGGGAGTAAAACTTTGCCTTTGAGTATTTTCCAAAAGTGTACACAAATATTTGATGAGCTTACAAATGCTGAGGTATTGTTGCCAAGTGAAGCGAAAATGAATGTGATAAGCAACAAAAAAAAATTATGATAAAAACTGTTAAAAAGTTTCCGTAAGTAGAAAGTTTATTCATAAAAACCCATATAAATACTTATTTATATAGAGTCCAAGGGAGGTATAAGAAAAGTAAGGTACAACAATACAAGGCTGCGCACTCGTTAATGTGTTTTGCTTTATTTTATTACTTTCGTTACTTTTAAATGTAGTATTCAGTCAGTCACAAATAGGAGGAAGAGCTCGGCCCAACAACCAATAAAGGGCGTGCATACATACTTAGTCCTGCCATAAGTTCTGTTACAAGTTATGAACGTTATAGATATGAAATTATTAACTTTTTTTTAATGAAGTTGGTTTTATTTAATCGTGTAGATATTAAAAAGAAAATTAAATTTTCATTCGAAATGGTCACCATTTGCTTTTACGATTAGTCTACTCAGCTATTGCAGTACGCACGGTTTCCATGGAAATTGGCATCTCTGCTCGATCCAAAAATTGTTTGAGACTCTCCAAATTGCTGTAAGAACTTCGACAGGCCATGTTCTCCAAATTTGACCACAAACTGTAGTCCAATAGATTCAGATCTGAACTTCCAGACAGCCAATCTTCTGCGGCTATGAACCCAGGAATATTGTTTTTTAGCTACTGCTGGTTGGTTTTTGCCTTATGGGCTGGAGCGGAATCTTGCTGGAAGATCCAAACATTCTCCTGGCGCACGTTTGGCCCCGTCTTAACCCCTGCCTCGCAGAAATGAAGAGATGCAACACCTTTACAAGACGCACCCCACCACACCATTACGGCGGCTGGATGGTGACCACGTTGAACTCTTGGAATAACGTTTTTTTCGTCTTTAGAAGTTTTAGCATCGATTTTGTCGTTTTGCTTATTAAAAACTTATTCAACAGTGAAACTTTTCTCATCTGTGAGAATAGTATTTTCATGACCATTGACCGCGTGCCCTCAAAGAAGCTGCTTACATTTGTTGAGTCTAATTTTCTTCAAGCGCCTTCTCAAAAGATGACCAGTTGAGTGACGGAAGACTTTCATGTGGGGAGCATCTGTAATTAGTCTCGACATGGATCCTGTCGATATATTCATTTACCTGGACATGATTTTCTGCTTTCTAAGGGGATTTCTGCGAATTTTTTTCGAACAGCTTTTATAGCTGCACTTCAGTAATGAATAAACCCTGAGTTTCTTGTGTTACACAGTGGCAGCACAACCGGCCTGCATCATGGTGTCTAAGTGAGTTGGTTATTCTAAACCGCCTGTCACAAATACTTAACCTAACCTAGAATGTATGAAAATAGCGGAGCTGAAATCTACATATAAAAGGGCTTAGTAAAATCTGTTGATTTGAAAACTTTAGTACAGACAGACGCTATTGCAATGCACACAACTGTACGAGTCAATAATCGAATGCTAAAATTACTCGTTACGCTTTTGGAGCCGAAGTAAGGCGGCAATTAATACCTACACACCCATATTTTTTTTCGTTTTAATCAGCCAAACAGTTGTATACAAACACACCTCCATTTGTATATGTACATATGTATGTATGTATGTAACATTTAAAATACAATATTCGTAATCATAATCGTTCCCACTTCGCATTTCTTTAGGTCTTAGGGCTAATGGCCTCTTGCAAAGCTCGTCATTCGGTGTATTGACCGACAATGGCTAAAGCCCAAGGCTATTTCGGCTGAAGTTAAAAGCAGACAATTGTAAATATTTTGGTATCGTTCGACGGCTGTATGAACACACACATACATACGTATATGTACATACAAGCGGTTAGATAAATATTCGCATACAAATAAGTACTTTCATGCCAATGGTCCTAAGCCAATAGTTTGTCAATAATACAACAACGGATTATGCACTCTTAAGTTGATTGGATAGCTTTTTGTCATTGTACATATATACATACATACATACAAACACTTGTACTTGCAACAACACATATGTATGTACATATGTACTATACATACAGTGGCTCACAGCTTATTTCATGCAGTTTCAGTTTATGAATTTAAATTATTGCAGAATGAGAAATTGTCGCAATTAAAAAATTTAATGTAAATATTTAGTTAAATGGTTTGCTAGCATAATGAGTAGAGCAGAATTCGTGGAAATATAGTCCCACTCACACTACGGGATGATATGCAACCACAATGCGATATCTTTGCTCACAGTTTATTTCATGCAAGCGCTTATTTATGTTCTGGCGGCGGCTAGTCGCTTGGTTAACGGTATTTTGAATTTTTAGTTTATGTATGTAACTAGCGCACAGTTATTGTTCTATGCAATTTTTAGTATGTCTGTGACCGCCAAGTGGACAATATAAAACAATATAAAAAATGGGCCGACGTACTACGATTGAACAGCGAGAACTGGTCATCAAGCATTTTCAAAGCGGAAAGTCGCAGCGAAAAATTGCGGAAATAGTTTGTTTGAGTAGTGCTGCTACAGTACAAAGTATCATTGCACGCTTCGTTCATGAAAATCGGGTGCAAAATAATGGCCGATGTGCCCCAAATAAAATTTTTGACGAACGTGATGAGCGTTTAATTGTTCGAAAAATGAAAGAAAACCCAATGCTATTGGCTCCAAAACTGCTAAACGAAAATCAGCAGGAAGTGGGCAAATCATGTTGCGTCGAAACAGTGCAACGAGTACTACGTGAAAAGAACTTTAATGGTCGAGTAGCACGAAAGAAGCCATTCATAAATAAAAAAGATCAATTGAGCCAGTTGCCTTCGCCAGCGAGCGCTAAATGAAAGATTTTGATTTCTGGAAAACGGTAATATTTTCTGACGAGTCCAAATTCAACCTATTCGGCTCAGATGGAGTGTCTTACGTCTAGTGGAAACCTACTACAGTGCTCCACAAAAGCAACATAAACCCGACCGTGAAACATGTTGTTGGCAGTGTAATGGTATGGGCATGTATGTATGCCAGCAGCCGGAGTAGGAAATTTAGTGTTTGTCGAGGGTATTATGGACAAAACAATGTACTTCGATATTCTAAAAGATAATCTACTCCAAAGTGGTGCGAAACTTGGAATACCTCAAGATTTCCGTTTCTACCGGGGCAATGAGCCTAAACATAAGGCGGCAATCGTGCAGGCATGGCTCATTCATATGTCATTCAACTGTTCACATTTAATGCAACCACCGGCTCAATCACCTGACATGAACGTCATCAAGAATTTATGGTCATTACTGGAAACAAAAATCCGCACACATCACATAAGCAATAGAGATCAGAAAGAAACCGTAATTTTGGAGGAGTGGAACAAAATCGGACCGAAAGTAACGAAAAGGATAGTGGAGCCAATGCCAGTGAGGTTAAAAGCTGTTAATAAAGCCAAAGGGTACCACAGAAAGTACTGAATCATTTTAAAATCGTTAGTTTAACTTAAATTTAAGAAAAAAATTAATACTGCATGAAACAAGCTGTGACACAAGATTTTGAACTGTTTTGTGTTTTTGTTTTTTATATTTTTTATTTAAGGCTTAACAAAATATATGAAGTGCCTTTTTGTACTGCAATTGCGTATAAACTATTGGATATTTAAATTCTTTCAAAAAAAGTTTTAGCTTTCAAAATACAGCATTCGAAGTTTTAGTAGTTCGCCTGCATGAAATAAGCTGTGAGCCACTGTATGCATATACATATGTATGTATGTGTGAAGGAATGCGAATACTCGTAGGTACGTGCGAAAGATGAGAAGGAAGCGCTTAATTATTTAATTTGATAGGACTGCGTCTGTTTTTCATAATAATAAGTGTTTGTTTAAATTTATGACTGCTGCAATTACCGGAAACCAATTTTCATTGTAATTAATTAATTCAATTACGTCACACCTCACAATATATGTATATATGTACATATGTATGCACGTACTTAAGTAAATATGTATGTATATCTGGCTGTTCATTCGCTTTATGGAATGTTCAAGGAGCACAGAATTTTACTGCATATTATTTTTTCTCACTTGAAGTTCATCGCATTCAATCATAATATTGAGTGTGATTTTTGGAAGTCTTAACGAAGTTTTTCGACATTGACAGCACCGCTTCTAATAACAGCCAATTTGTATTTTGTTTTGACAGCTGCCACAACTCGATTTCATCTATTTTCACAGATGCAAAGTATAAAATCTAAAATTTTTTAAAATTAGTTTGATTTCACTCGAAAACCGTATAAAACTAACACTGTGCAGCAGCCGAAAATATACAAGAATGGGGGGTATAGCAATTGTAAAAAAGGCGCAGTTGTAGAATATTTAATCACTTGCCGTTTTGTATTAACATTTTTTGAAATGTATGTGAAATTTTCCTTATCTGGTCTAAAGTTCAGACAAACAACTCGTATAAAACTATATTTACCATCAATATTGTCTTTAAGACTCTATAATAAAATTTTATGGCGCATATTTTTTGGAACATTTTTATCCAAGCTTTCCTAGCGGTGCGGGCAATTTTGATCCTAATTTTTATAAATTGGCGGCCGCTGCAGCCGAATGGGTTCCATTCGGAATTCCGAGAGAACGTAAGTTCGCATCTCGATGAAACACAAAAATGAAGAAAAAGTTTTTTCTAATAGCGGTCGCCCCTCGGCAAGCAATGGCAAACCTCCGAGTGTATTTCTGCCTTAAAAAATATCTGCCGTTCGGAATCGGCTTGAAACTGTAGGTCCCTCCATTTGTGGAACAACATCAAGACGCACACCACCACAGATAGGAGGAGGAGCTCGGTCAAACACCGAAAAATTTAAAATTAAAAAAATTAAAAAATTTAAAATCTAAAAAATATTAATTTTGAAGGGTCGATGGAGGGCTAAAATGCACCACGAAAATATTCCTCGGAAAATTTTTGTTTGGATCTTTTCTTATTAAAAGAGGCTGCTGCTACACATTTTCAGCGTGACTGGTACGTTGTCAGGTCTGTGGTGAATGAGGCTGCCAAAAGATTTGATGGCAAATCGACCAATCGCCCGGACCAGATGGCATATATCCTGTCATGCTGAAGAAAGGTGGACCCTATGCCTGATTGCAGCCTTGAAAATCTTCACTGCATGCCTGATAGGACGACGTTGTGTGTTAACAGGCCCTTCGTTTATGAACACCTGTAGAAAAGTGCAAAAAACTCGCGATATGGTTGACAATTGGTGTTGTGCTAATGGGCTATCGAACTCGTTCTGCGTAAGCTAAAAGAAGTTACAATCTAGCTATCGAAAAAAATCAAATATCTTGGAGTAATCCTCGATAGTAAACTCCTTTGGAAGTCACTCGTTGAATCAAAGACATCCAAAGCAATTCAGCCCATCTGCAGGCTGAATCACAATGGGAATTGGGACGGCCCCTTTTCGGTATTCGACAACAGAGAAGGCATGGACTTCGATCCAACGATTCTTTCCATGCTCCATGACTCCATCCCATCATAAGCTCGATTGTGGTCGAACTCTGAAAATGGACCCGGCAAAACACTCTTTTCGCATTTCCACAGATGGCTCCAGGACCGATCACGGTTCCGGTTCTTCAAGGGCTCTGAGACCAACTTCTTTGGCCCGAGCCCGTTCTGCCACTCTCTTCTGCAGCTATCAGACTGTCGCAGATTCTTCTATCATTAAGCAGAATTGACTGTGAGCAGCTGGTTGGACTGCTGACGGGCCACTTTCTATGGGCGAAGCACATGGAAAAGGTAGGCATCTCAGACAGCGCACTCTGACCAGCCTTCACTCGAAGCGATCTCCTTGGCTCCTTAGCACCACCAGATCTACTCAGATTTCTTTTGCACCCGAGTGCAGTACAATTGACTTCATGTTATCTAAGTGCTGTATTTGCTAGTTGTCCCGACAAAAAAAAGAAGAGGTCTTCTCAGGTGAAAACACCGTGCGGTAACGAACAAAAAATCACCAAAGAATACCATCAAACAGCCATTGAATCCACCTGGTATGGCTCCCGGCGACCATTTCTGTTTGATCGAGTCAAAAAAACAATTAAGAGAAACGCGTTTTAACAGCAGAAAGGCAGTAATGGAAAAAGCGAAGATCGAGAGCTGGATCAAACTCGTCGTAGTTGATGGGGAGTACTGTGAAGGCGTTAATAACACTTTTGAGGATTAAAATTGTATTTTGAATCTTCTGAAACATATTCCGGGATATGGATAAGGTGGTATTATCATCAAGAACTGTTCAGATAGAGCCGGAATCATACCTAAATATTGCAGAAAATTTTACCGAACGAATTGACATCTTTAAACGCACACGCGGGAGACCTTTCGAAAATCATTCATGTAGATGCTCTGCTGTATAAGCAAATAAACAGGTAATGAATTCCCACTCAAAATATGTATTTAATTTGAACTTAAGAGACCCTGCAGCGATCTTGAAACACACCGCACCAGTTTTAGTTTGCTGCGGCTTCACTTAGATTTAATACCTTTGAGGAATAAAAATGTAAAATAAGTAATTGCATGAGTTCTTACGTTCTTTCCCAGAAAAGGGTTCACCTACGGAGCTACATAATTCCAAATTTGCTACATAGTAAGACTTACATCATCTGATGGCGCAGCTGTTGTGCGGCCACTCTCGAATGCACCCTCATCCGTTATTTGCCTCTTTGGTGGCGTTGTGTTCGCCCGTCTTCTGATCCACACATCATCCAAATGCGCTAGATCACCTCGTGTTTGGACTAAACTATTATCACAATTACTGTAACTTTGGTGATGATTGAGAAAAGGAATGACTGGGGTTGAGATCTGTTCGCTCTTCGGACGCTCCTCATTGTCTACCTGATTGAGCGATGTATTGCTCACAGCCGGCGTGCGAATTTCAACCAAAGATGCATCGAAAAATTTCTTCGAAAGATGCGGCACAGCGACAGGAAATTTATGACTACCGTAACGCTGCGAGAATAGACCCTGCACAGAGGTATAACCACCATAGCTGCTGGGGAAGCTAATGGTGTGTGCATTGGCGCTTGAGCTTAAATGCTTGAGCTTGTCCGCCTCGGTGCGCAATTGTTGGAGTTCGGGCGTCTCCTTTGCTTTGGTAACCGTAAATTTTCCTTTGATGATGAGTTTCTCGGAGCTGCCGGCAGACTGTAACAGAGGTCGCGTGCTTTTTGGCGTATTTGCGGCTACTGCGCTGCTAGAACAACTTGAAGCGACGCTAGTGGGCGTCATTAGCGTGGATGGCATTGTTTGTGTATTTACTTTGGGGCTTCTGCTGGCGCTCCAACTGGTAGTGTCTGTACCTGGGCGATTTTCTACGGAGGTTTCACATACCGCTGGTGATTTTTGTGGTGCCGGCATTATCGCTTCTTGGGGCTCGGATGCCTTTATCATCGGCACCGCCTTTCTCTTAGTCGATTGCAGCAAATTTATCAGCGAAGGTGGCAAAATTGTTGGCGGTATGGGAGGTGGCGGAGGCGGTGACACATGCTCTGCGGTTACTGTTACGGTTTTGATATCCTCCACATTGTTCGTGTTGATAATGTCGATCTTGTGCATGAACTGCTGCCGCAAACGCTCCAGCTCTTTGAATTTCTCCGCCGATGCCTCATCTGTGGCTGGCGGTGGTGGTGGAGGAGGTGGGGGCGGTGTAGGATGTGAGAGTTTCTCGAATTTGGGCGCCGGCATTTCGCTTGTATGTGGTTGTGGTGATTTATCGCCATCATCTTCATCCTCCTCCTTGCACTGCGACAGACGTCGACGCTCCACGAATGGCAGCAAATAGGGACGCGTATGAAAGATATCTAAATTGCGTGAATCTGCCGGGAAGAATTTCCCCAAGCGCTCGTCATTTTGCATATCTTTGCCTACTTCTCCCTCGCTATCGCTACTACTACTGCAACTATTATAATCGAATGCGCTAGTCGGTGGAAAGCTACTCAACATTGAGCTGCCAAATCCACTCGAGAAAGTTTGATTGTCGCTGTCAATGCGGCGCAGTCCAGTCGTCACCGAAGTGCTGACCGTATCATCGTACTCATTAGCGCTTTCCGAGTCTGATTCGTAGCCATCCGCTTCGGCTTGCTCTAAACAGTCCATTGACGCGTCGAAAGCGTTCTCAAATACATCGTCCCCTAATCGATGCTGACCAGTGGGCAGCGGCACAACTTGACTAACTTTGGCGCTAGTCGATTGATCGGAAAGGGAGTTATCGCTTTTGCTCTGCAGCTTTTCAGAGCTGTCCGCATGCTCTTCGTGCGCCATCGATGCGGTTGAAGCGGTGCTCGCAATGGAGCATTTACGTGGATCTTTGCTGTTGCTGACCTCGATATGTTCACAATTCGTGGCCATTTGAGAGGAATATCTCTGTGGGTGTAGCTTCGTTGTTCGTTTCTTATAGTAAAATCGTTTAAAAATATTGTTTGGTTAAATAAAACGGGATAAGGGTTATTGCTTACTTTAAACACTTTACACTTATTGACAGTTGTCTTATTTTCTTAAGGGCACGGACATGAATACAGTACACAACACTAAAAAAAAACTCACTACAGTTAACGCCGATAATATTTTCTTTTGAACGACATTGATTTGCTGCTTTTTTGTCACCGCATTGATGTTATTTTTGATAATTTTGTTTTAATCGAATGATTTGTTTTTGTGCGTAGTTTTTACTATTGTACTTCTCAGCTCATTAATCTGTAAAACAAAATAAATTACGTAAAATTAATTAGAGTTCAGAGAAGCTTCAGTGAAAAATGACTCCTCTTCGTTTGTGGTTGATATGACTTGGTTGTGGTGGATACGAGTTTTTAATTTATTTTAGATAGTGAAATTTGGAATTTGCGTTGTAGAATTCTTCTAGAAAAGCAAACAGTTAAATACATATTTTAGATAAATAATTTGACAAAAAGTTGAATGTGGACAGACCAGAAAATTATTTGCTTCGAAACAAATAAATAAATAATTGGCGCGTACACTGCTGTTAGGTGTTTGGCCGAGCTCCTCCTCCTATTTGTAGCACCTACCTCATATTGGGCCCATTCTCGTGATGAGTGCCACCGACATGTTCAAAAATGAATATGTAAACTTCCAAGGGTCGACCTTATGTTTAGGTAAACAACAAGACTACTCATACTCGCATATTTTGACATTTCAACCGCAACTCGAGAGTGAGCTCGTTGATACTTCGTACGTATTGAAAAGCTATGGAGTAAATTATCGATGACTTCACGGTATTTACGGAAGAATCAATTCTAGTTTCAGCCCTTTCAACTTTAAATGGCACGACAGTTCGTTTATTACCATGAAGTATTTATCATCATTTAAGGGTCACTAAGAAAAAATGTACTATGCTATTTGAGTGACGCATACAGTTGAAGTCCTTGTAGCTTCTTTGCTGGAAATACAGTCAGCTCTAAATTTATTTACAACCCAAGTAAATTAATTTTTCGGGCAAACTATTGCAGTAACTGTTAGCACCTCATTTCGGCGGTCTTATTTATTATTTTTTTCTTACGTTCATATTTGTTTCTCCTTTTTTTTTTGGTAATGGGTTAAATGTCAGTCTGCGCGCTCAGCACGCAAGTGAGCTTAATTAATTGAATTGACACCATTACTAAAATGCTTGCCACCAGTAATCACCCATCAGCGGTCTATTTGCACTCCTGAACATTCACCACTTAGGCAACAAACGAAAATTGCTGATGCATTATTGACGATCATTAATCAATTTTCTACTAATACTCTCCGTATGATTAACTGATATGCTTATGCATGTATGTACATATATTTGTCTGAAAATGGGATCAAAATAAATGTATGGCATTTTTTGCTGCATAATTCGCTTCATGTACGAGGCTCGATCAATAAGTACCTACTGAACTCCTGCCATGGGTGTGATTGATTCAGTGCGATTGCCGATGCTTGCTTTGATTCGCTTTAGCAGACGACAGTCATGGCAGAAACTATAGCAATGAAAGGTTAGGAAAGTTGGATATTTCTTGCTGAACGCCGAAATAAAAAGATAAAATATGGAATGGCAATAAAGATTTAAATTAAGTCTGAAAAGGCCAACGAGCTGATAGTTGCAGCGATTGCTTACGATTGTTTACGATGAATAATTTCGATGCGGTGCACTGCAGCTTTATCGATTATACTTAAGGAAAATCCGAAAAAAAAATTTCGTATTGAGTGGTCACTGTTGATGAAAACTCGCTACATGAAACTCAAAATAGCAGATTTTGATGGGAGAATCTTCTTCGAAGAAGCCAAGGGCAGGAAATGTCACCAGAACATAGAAAGAAGGAACGAATGCTCACCGGAGTATACCACAATCAGTTATTTCCCCACTTGAATAAAGTATGGCTAGGCAAAAACTGCTGTTTCACTTTGCTCGCTTTTCCTGGTACGCGCGATGTAATTTGATATTTTTATCGAAAACTTTGGTATTTGTTAGCACAAACATACATACACGTATAAAGTTCTCACTTTCTGTTTGTTCTTTTATCAGTGAGTTTACAAATACATCTCGCTTAAAAGATGTAATTAACTCGTGAGAGTTTTCGTGCGTTGATTTATTACGATTTTCGATGTGGATTATAGAAATAGGAGTGCATTGATCAACTTATTTCGATTTTTGCCGTTGAAGCACCACACGTAGTCACTTTGAAACGCCTTGAAACAATAAGCTCCAACGTGGCCGTCAAACCATGCAGGATAAATTTCGTGAAGGTCCTCCAGAAACGGTGGTTGTACCAGAACAATCGATGCTGAGCAAGATCGTCATGTGACATAACGTGAAATAAAAGCATCTTTGGACATTAGTGGGAACAGCATAATATTATTACATTAATTAATATTACATGAAAATCGTCCAAAATATTTGCCCTCATTGGAGATCCATAACTTGGCAATTGCTCCAAGAAGTACTTTTGTCGATTGGTGTTAAGAAATATATTGAAATTAGAAGAAACTGAAGAAATTCAGCCGCGTTGGTTCATAGCACGTCTATGATATCGTAAGAAGTGGTGAATATCCATGCATAGGTATGAGCTGGAAGTAAAACAACGCTCGACAGTATGGGTGTTCCAAGACGAGATTAACCCGAGAAAAATTGATCGTGGAAGAAGCACTTAAAAGCAAGACAATGCGCACTCTCACGTATCTGCTCACAAAGGAGAAATTTTGGGCATTCAAAAGACCAAGTCAATGGATAATCCGCCTTACAGCCCTGATTTGGCATCTGATGATTTCACATCAAAAATAAAATGCGAAGTCAACAATTTTCAACGCCTGAAGAAACTAACTATTGAAGCCTTTAAACAGCTCGTTTTTGGAGGTATCCATTTCTGAGTGGCATAACGGCTTTGAAAATTGATTCAAGTAATGCAGCAGTTTATTGACTTCCTATTTTTGAATATTTTTTTATTATTTTTTTACTGTGATTTCATTATTGGGTGGACAAAACTGTCATGCCCGACCGACTCTCGCAGGTTCTCCTGTCATTAAGCAGAAGGGACTGTAGGTAGCTGGTTGGACTGATGACGAGCCACTTTCTATGGGCGAAGCACATGGAAAAGGTAGACATTTTAGACAGTGCACTCTGCCCAGCATGTGGAGAGGAGGATGAGACGGAAGACCATCTTCTGTGCGACTGCCCGACTTTCGCTCGAATCAGGCTCTCGATCTTTGGTACTGATGTGGTGTTTGGCACCACAAGATTTACTCAGATTTTTTCAGAGGTCGGGTAGGTTTCAAGAAAACTAAAAAGGGAAGCCGAGTGCAGTACAATGGACTTAATAATGTCTGAGTGCTGTACTTGCTAGTTGTATCGACAGAAACAAAAAAAAACAAATATTAGGTGCAAAATACAATAGGCTACCGTCGTGATGGTGGTGGTGGAGATGCTGTCTGAGTGACATAGCCCAAACCAAATTAGCACAAAAGATGCCATTTTGATACACCACTGCTTTTTATTAATGGAACCATCTTGAGTTGACTATGAACCTGTCTGCGTCGTCTATGTTCTTTTCTGAAATTTCTCACCAGTTAACCACCGAGAAAACCCCCAGCATTCATTAGAGTACCCAGACTTGGGCACTCACACAGAGAGTGAACGACTGAAAGACTATTCTTAATTGCAGTTTCTACATCTCTCGTTACAAGGCCACCCCATTTTCCTGGCATGGTCTTCCAAAAATTAGTGGCCATTTATTGTTGACGTAAGTCTGAATTTGTCTGCCCGTGGCTGTCTTAACGACTTATCAGTTCAGGATTTGTCGAAATTGGGCCCCGTTTGTTTAGTTATTTTGCAGGAATCCGTGTTAGTTCATCGGTTAACGGCTTGCTTCTGGAATAGCGAGAAGATTTCCTTTTTGCGCACGTCTTGGGGACAACTTATTTCTACCGCTTCGGATCCGTTATATGATCTCTTTTGCTACCCTCGTTCTTTATGAATTATTTCTGTTTCCTCATATGAAAATACAGCTCAGAGGGGAACATATTAATTTCTTAGAGGGAAATATATAAATTTGGACGAAACTTGCATCCCATTTGGAGGTTATATACGATAAGTATTTAAGTAAATAAATATTTTACTTTCACAGCAGGGAAAACGCGTAAATAATACACTTGAAATACTTTCTTATTATATCTTCGCATTCTCAATATTCTTCTTCCACGCCATTTGTTTACAAATACATTTGGACGGGCATTCTTTAATTCGTCTGGCCACAGACAAGTGCTCAGAGACATCGTATGATGGACTGACATCATCGAAATGCCCGCAGTTAACATGCCTAAGAAAAAACAATAATTTGTAAGCTGCTTGTATCAATTGGCCTTCAAAGCCTTTGAGGGTATTTCAAGAAAAATGTACGTTTGTATGTTATCATATGAAGCATTGAGGAATATTTGTTTACACGTACTTACATTCATTTGAAGTACATATGTATGTGTGTCTGTGTACATAGCTCGTGCTTACATATTATTCAATCAATATTTACCGATTCGAAATCAGCAAACTTACTAACTTTTCAAGAGTCACTAAAGTGAACAAAGGAACAATAAAAACTTTAAGTTATTTTAAGGAAAATTTTAAATGGAAAAATTAGCGACAAAATTTGCTCAGTTACCAAGGGTGCGTCTTTTGTTTTAATTGGAACTTTATGTGCCGGAAGAAACTCAAAATAGAATGTGAACGGCTTGAAATCGTTAACGGGCGTTTAAATGAGCCAAATGTCAAGTTATTTAAGAAACAAATGAAAAGCTTATTCGGACGATAACTTAAGTGCGTTTTTTGTATTTGGGAATGGTCATTATATATGTATGTACATATGTGTGTATGTATACTATGTAGGTGTATATGTATGGTGCCTTTTTAATAAACAATATTTTTACACAAATACATGTACATATACATATATGTAAGCACATACGAGCGACATACATACATAGATAGAAGAGCGACCATTTCGCCAAAAATTCCACGCATATCGTTCCGCAACCACCGTATTCGCCTGATTTGATTCACCTCAAGAGACCAATCCGGGGAACGCGTTTCGAGTCGATTGAGGAGATAAAAGCTGAATCGAAGAAGGTGCTGATGGCTATACCGGAAATGGACTATTTGGCATGTTTCGGGGATGGGAAAAATCGTTGGCATACGTGTTTTCATCGAGAGGGGATTATTTTGAAGGGGATGAAATTGATTTACAAGAATAAATAAAGATTTTTCATTTTACAACCAAATTCATCTTACTTTTTGCCCACAGTAGATTATAGATCGTAAACCGTGACGATTCTATTCTTTGCGCTCGAGCACTGGGAGAGGTGTAGTTACGTTGTATTCAAGCTTTAGACGCGTTTTTATCAAAACTATATTTTTCGAATTGGCGACACGATAACTCGAAAAGTTATTGACCGATCTCCCTGAAATGTTGCACACATTTTTTTATGATATTACTTTCTATGTGGATTTACAATTCCACAATTTTTCGAAAAAATAATTTTTTCGAAGCAAAAATACTCATAGTAGGAAAATTCGCCCCAAAATTCATTTTTGTTTTTTTGAAACATTTTATTCCGCGAATTTTTTTTCCATTTTTTTTAATTCATATAGAAATTATGGCATAAATAAACAAAAAAAATTTGGTTTTTTATATTCAGGTCACTGACCCCGATGCTACAATGCCCGCCGATTGAGAAACCCCGCTGCGACCTTCCTGGAAGAATTGAGTGCACATCCGTAATTTTAAATGATTAAAGTAAAAAAAAATGTATTGTATATTATTTTAATATAAATGTAATGTAAAAATAAACTGTATGCCAATTTTGAAAAAAATATATTGACTTCTTCATTTTAAATAATTTTAATGAAAATCAGGGAAAATATGGCCGTTCCCTTAAACACAAAATTGTTCGCGCTCTTGCTAAAAATAGCGCCGACAGGATTTGATTGAAATTGATGATTGAAAAATGTTAAACGATTTAATTTTTTGTGGAAAAGAAACTAGCTGATGGATGGCCCACCCTTTCATATGTCCGCATATGAAACTACATAATATAGGCTTCCGGTAAATGATTTGAAGCACACAATTCCAATTAGATTGCATTCCAGCGAAATACGTAAACTCTCAATTGCATTACAATCTATTCTATTTTCCAACTAATCGATTAATCTTCAACGATTATCCATTACGTCTACTTCCCTGTCACGTTTTGAATGGGCAATAAAAAATTTCGAAATAACTTTTTAATTAAGAAAGAAGCATTTTAGTAATTTTAAACTTAGCACAAACGCATCTTAAACGCTTAAGCTTCATACGCACATACATACACACATTTGAATGGTTGCAAGCCAGTTCAATCGATTTGTCATGTTTTATAAATTTCCTAGTATGTAATTTTCATACATAAAATACACTGGTAAGTACTTTTTAAGCGAAAAATTGCAAGTCAACTCCATTGAATTGCCACAAAGCAATTAGCGTTGGTCGCAAATCACGAGTATGATGTGCTTAGCCGAACTTTGTATGTGGGCAAGTATGAATGTTGAAGCGAGTAAATGCAATGATGCAATGTCAACACGGCATTCATAGAGACTAATGATGATCGAAAGTGATCGAACGCTGGTGAGTAATTAAACGATCAAACCAATGATAGATGAAGCAAGTAATTAATGGAAAAATAGTGGAAAGCAAGAAAATCAAATAGCGTAGAATTCTAGAATATTCAATAAGCAAATATGTCTCGGGGGAAAGAAGCAACCGGTCATGGAAGTACTTTCAAATATTTTATGTAATAAGAATAGTTGAGGTGTTCGTATACTGCAACAAATATACTTAGGGTTTTATACCTCTTGCAGAAGTGCAAGAGTGCAATTTCCCTAAAATACCTCCGAATCGCAGATTGTAGATGAAGAGACCAGACAAAATGCAAAATTAGCAGAACGTTATGGCCCACCTACAACCTTCCGAAATCGTCAACATTGACGCCTGGGGACTAACGGCAGTCATAACTGGCTTTCGGTCTGTGGGAGAACAAGCAGCCAAAATGGGCATCCCTCACAACACTTACTGTCGCAGTTGTAAACAACCGGATAAAAAGGAAACAATCTTCCATTTCCTCTGCGAATGCCCTGTTACTCTGGGTAAACCGCTGTTCGAGAGTCTCGAACAACTGTCTGGCTCAGATGTCAACAACCTGATAAGGTTCCTGAACCGCACAGACTGGATATAGTCATGCTGTAAATAACTGATAAACAAGTTGGTACCGAGGATGTGGTAACAAAAAGGTGCGGAAGTGCTAGTTGGATTCTGGAAGAATCACCACTTAAACCAACCAACCAACCAACCGAGGGTTTTCTTCTAAATACAAATACTTGTACGTGTGAAAGCAGAGATCTTTCACTTCCTGAGTAGAAGAATTTCGATTGTAAAATAACTTTCATGTGAGGCCATTATTTAAAAAAAAAATTCTTAATAGTTTATTAAAAAAATCTTATTATTTTATAAAAAAAATATTCTTAAAATTTTATGTAAAAAAAATCTCAATGGATTATTAAAAAAAATTAATATTTTATAAAAAAATGTTCTTAGAATTTTATTAATTAAAAAAAAATGTCTGAATAAATAATTAAAAGAAAATTCTCATTGGATTATTAAAAAAAAAAAAGTCCCAATAGATCGTTAAAACAATCATAATATTTTATAAAATCTGTTGAATTCTAAATACAACTCTGCAAACCAATCCTACTCTCTTGTACTTCACTTACATGGAACTTTATAATTGTACAATTATACGTTAGATAGTAGGCGATGCCAAAAGAACTTTGTACTTATTAAACATTAGATAGTAGGCGATGACAAAAAATGTAAAAACGGCAGTTAGAATAAAAACGTGAATTACATCGGCACGAGTTTTTCTTTCTCTGCGCGGAAATACTGCTTCAAAATCAAATATTCTTAAAATTGTCTTTAAAAAAAATGTATCAATAGATAATTAAAAAAACAAAAAAAAATTTCAGTAGATTATTAAAAAACAAAACATCTCAATATTTTATTAAAATAAATTTCCCAATATTTTAATTAAACGAATAGTCTTAAAAAATTTATTCAAAACAAACGTTCTTAATAGTTTTTTTTTTAAATTATCAATAATTTGTACAAAAAAAATTCTCAATAGTTCATTAAAAAAAATCTCAATATTTTATAAAAAAAAATATTCTTAGAATTTTATTTAAAAAAAAATTACTCCAATAGAGAATTCAAAATAAAAAGTCTCATAGATATTAAAAAAAATTCTCAATAGTTACTTAAAAACACATCTCTATACTATTATAGGTAAAAAAACATTTCTTAATATTTTAATAAAAAGAATAATCTCAAAATTTTATTAAAACCAAGCATTCTCAATAATTTGTAAAAAAAAAATTCTCAATAATTAAAAAAAAAATCTTGATGTTTTTCTTGTTCCATATCTAAAAAATATATCTCCCAAAAACATGTTCCATGAAAAATAAGAACGCTACCTAGACGTACCAAAACGCTTTGATCAGTCACCACACCACGTCAATTGTGTGCGAGCCATATTTTGGATAGAACAAGTCAGTGTGAAAATGAAGTAAGATACGAGAAAGCAGGAAAACCACCCAAAAAATATATTATATAAGAGTTCTAGGAATGGGGGAAATTCCTATGTAAAGCGGGTATGCACTAACATGGCCCATGAAATTTAAGTAAAGCAATTTAAGAAAGCAATGAAACGACTAAAAGATCGCGTTAATTTTAAGATTTTTTTTTCTGATGGCTTTTTTCACTTTATTCCAGATAAAAATCAATTTATTGCGAAAGTAAATGCGCAAGACCGATTATAAATTGGTAAAAAACAAACTCCAGTTTTAATAAAATGCGTTTGTTATATTAAAGAAAACCGCAAAAGTCAGCAGTGAGAAAAGAAAGACACGAGAAAGCAGAAAGGCATGAAAGTAGAAAAATAACCCGCAAAATATCTAAGAATGGGAAAAGTTTCTAAATATTCTGATGATGATTTTTTGTGTATAAATATTTACAACTTTTGAATTAGAATTTTTTTTATTTTTTTTTTTTTTAATATTATTCATTTTTAAGGAAAATCATATAAATCAAACTTTTAAACTTTACAAAAAATTTATAGAATTGAACAAATATTCATCTAAATGTTGACCTGTATAATATGAATTTTTAAAAAACTCTCGGGTATGCACATGCACTAACACGCCCACTGAAATATTAGTAAAGCAATGAAGAGTTTTAAGCAGCTAAAAGATCGAGTTGATTTTTATTAATTTTCTTTATGCTGACGGCTTTTTTACTATATTCCAATGAATTGGAAAAAATGGAAATGGAAAAATGCGTTAAACTGTTTTTTTTTTTCAAGTCAACACGACTTTTTAACCGCTTAAGCCTCGCATTTTATTACACTAAAATTCAATAGGCTACAAAAGAATAAAAAGAAAAGACGAGCATACTCGAAATTTTCCTAAAGATTCAGATTAAAAAGTTTAAAATTTTTACGATTTTTTTAATTTTTTTAAATTTTGTTCAAAGTTTGAAACTTAATTTAAATTTTTTTAATATTAAATTATTTAAAAAAAAACAAATCAGTCAAAAAAGCGAGTTTCTATTATTTCGACCATGAATGTATTTTTGCCGCAATATAAACCTTCATACATACATACGTATGTATGTATTGTATGTGTATATGTGCTCGCGTCGGGAAAAAGTGGTTATCAACCAAATCCAACTTTCCGCAAAGTGTTTAAAAATGTATAATTTTTTGAAATTTGAATTTTGGGCGAATATACCAAGAGTATGACAGTAGTTTGTCATAACAAAACCCACATTTTCATAAACAAAATTTATTCGAAGAAACATTTTTTTAAATTTATTTAAATAACAAACAAAAAACAGTTCGTTTCGGGATGTCGGCAACGCATTTTTAGCGTCTTAAACTACGAGAAAACGACAAAAATTCAAAATGAATTTTTTGGTCGTTAATCACCTTTTCCCAGACGCATTCACAAACCTGCTCGTGCGGGATTCTAAATCGGTTTTTTCCACCCTTCATTTATCCATTCTTTCATTCCAATTCATCTACCTTTTTGCACTGGCTTTTTCAATTCTGAGCAGGCTCGAATGGATTATTTTTATTTCGGCGTTGGTGAGACTATACTTATGAAAACGAAGGCGAATTAACGAGCATTATAGTTGTTTTGTTGTTGTAGCAGTATAACTTTTTCCAGTAAAGTTTTTCGAAACGAAGTGCTGAATTCTCCTTAATAAATTTTAAGAGCTATGTACAGTGAACCCTAACCTTCTGTTGGACACCTTTTTTAAAAAATGCGTTGGCCACCCGGGTCTTGCCTTTTTTCGCCCTGTTCAAGGATCCTTTGTAAAAGGTTATATCCATAAATGGATAGAAAATTAAATTTTAGAAAGTTACCTGGAAGCTCAGATCTTTAACTTTAAAAGAAATAGTCCAAAGTCGAAAAAGTTTGACCAGAAAAGTCTGGGTGCCCAACGGAGAGCATACAACTTTTGTCCTAACAATAGACATTTCGCCTGCTAAGACGAAATCTTCGTCAGCTGAATACGGATTTCCTTAAGGCTTAGCGCATTGCAGCCATTGAAAGAATTTTTTGGTGTGATATCCAAGATTTTCTGGATCAATGCCATCTAAATAAGTGATTTTGAATAGTTTAAAAGGCAAAATATGGTACACTAATTGCATGAGAAATATACAAATTAAAGTCTTATTTACGAGTAGCATTTCTATACAGCAAGAAACGCTCTACCAAGAATGGAGAATACATAACGGTTACTATTGGCAGATGATCTGACAATAATGTTTTGTATACCAATTCAATGGAAATGGAAAAGTACAGTCTAATACCGCCTCCGAATGGTGATTTTTATGAAAATTTTTTCTTAGACAAAAATGCACTTGGATCATTGTTATTGCCTGCCAACTGGGAATCATTCTTATAAAAAAGAAAAACCACTTCTTGGCCTATATACCAGTACTACGCCCAAATAAAGACACTAGACTACGTCGGTCTCTGTTTAGTTGTTGTTGCTTATATACAAATATAAGTACCTATAAATATGTTAGTTAATAATTATGTACCTCTTACTGATTTTTCGCTTAGCCACTAAATAACAATCGCACCACTCGATCATATTTTTACTGAATACCTTAAAGACTCATTTACAACTTCGCCCCCAGATTTACTAAACAACTAATAATTATAATAACTTCCAAACATATTAACTCGGTAAACTCTTCCACCAATCGATCAACGGATCGATAGCCAACATCACTAATTGATAAACTATCGACTGGCAATTGCAGCAGCAGTGAAATCAACAACTATCACCACAACCACATATTCATGGAATTATAGGTGCGTGAAAGTACAATCAATAATTATAGTTAAAGGTATGTGGTTAAGTTTCATACTCGCATATGCACTTGGCGATACCTGATCATGCGCGAGACTCGGAGACGGCTGTAAAAACAGAGTCACAGAGCTACAGAGCCACCGGGTCTACAACAGCATAGCGTGCGATGGCATGAATCGGTGATTTAATCAATAATTAAATTGAAAACATGTGTGCATGCACATATTAATTAGATATGTACATACGGCACTTATTCCCGTAAGCTCAGCAGAAAAAATCGGAACTGTTTTGTAGTAAAAGGACTAGTCGCTTGTTCGACTCAAAGTGGAATGCTGATTATCGAAATATTACTTGTGGTACTGCTTCTGAATTTCAGTTAAAACTTGTGGAGCTCTCGGTGCTTTTTGGTTAAGAATAAATTATGCTGGTTAGTATTTTTTTGTAAAACAGAACTGGTATCCGATGGATTATTGTGCGCTGAACCTGAAAAAAAGAAAAAACTCAAGACCCTTATTTAACTAATTCAAGGTACTTTAAGCGGACTTCCTCTTCCTCTGCTACCATCAGCTGGTACCGCATCGAATACTTCCAGAGCCGGAGCGTTTGTATCCATTCAGACGACATGACTCAGACAACGAAGCCGTTTGATGTTTATGCGCTGCGTTATGTCTATGTCATCGTAGAGCTCATACAGCTAATTGTTCCATCGCGTAAGATACTCTCCGTCACCAACATGCAAAGGTTCGAAAATCTTCCACAGAATCTTTCTCTCGAACACTCCAAGGGCCGTCTCATCTCGAAATCATAACTGTCAACAGTTACGTGGGTACAGATAGGCGACTGCGCCGGCTGTGTTTTTGATGACAGGAGGTACTTCGTTTTGCCTTCGTTCACCATCAGACCCATTCGCTTTGCTTCTTTATCCAGTTTCGTAACGGCAGATGATGTCAATATCCATCGGCATACGCCAACAATTGTACGCTCTTGTACAAAATTGGGCTTGAGCGATTAAGCTCTGCGGCTCGCACGATCTTTTCCAGCATCAGGTTAAAGAAGTCATGCGACAGCGTGTCATCCTGTCTGAACTTCGTTTCGAGAGATCCTTCGCAATTCTGACGATGTTGCTGGTATTGAGCAATATCACTTTGCATAGCCGCATTAGTTTTGCGGGGATACCAAATTCGGACATCGCGCTATACAGTTAACTTCTTTTCGTACTGTCGAATACAGCTTTAAAATCGAGAAAAAGATGGTATGTGTAGATTCTCCTTTCATGGGTCTTTTCCAAGACTTGGCGTATTGTGAATATTTGAACGATTGTAGAAGCTTTCAAAGCAAAAAGCTTATTCTAGTCAATAAGATCGGATTATAAAATTTTAAAGTTAGTTACTTAAATATTAAAAACTAAGGGGAAAATATGTAATGCATTTCTAAACGATTAGTAGAAAATGATTGAATAAAATGGCTCAATCGATGATTTCGCCGTAGGAAAAGTTCGAAGCTGAAAGCACTTGCTGAGATTCAATTCGGACTAATACCATTCCCGAATGGTCTAGTTCTGCGGCAGCTTGTGTAAATTGTACACACCAGCCAGGTGATAACAACAATTTATACAAGGGACGCATGAAGTTTATGGTTGCAATGACATTGTAAGCGACGATTATGATTGCATCTATGCATTCTACTCTGATCTAATACGATTTATTGTAAAAATAATGGGAAACACGAGTCGGTATTTGGTATACTAAATAATCAAATGCAAGCGAATAAGTAATACAAAATTTGTCACATAAACAGATACATACACCCCTTGACAGCTTATTAGAAACGCGATCGATTTGACAATTATTTTTTTTATAAAAATTTAGTTTGATCTATAAAAAAATATGGGGAGACCCATAAAATTCCAGGGAAAGTCTACAAAATCCGGTACTCGCTGTTTCAAAATTATTATAATCTACGAATCTTAAACTCAAATCTATCAAATAAACCACAACTAAGCTCAGAGAGCACAAATAAGCCTCGGAATAAACAACCCGCTCATAATTCGACTTTGTACAATACTTATAAAAATTTGACAAATTTTCATAATATTTGAAATATTTTTAATAAAAATTAAAAAAAAAAAATTGGGTATGCAGTTTCATAGTCCATTAAATTTTAGTCTGATGAAGTGCAGTTTGAAGTAGCTCAGAATTTTCTTTGACTTTTGAAAATTATTTTTCGCAGATGATGTGGCGTATTTTCTGCATGTAACAAATGCATGACATTTTAGTTACAATATTATGACTTATGTACTTATATGTACTAAGTACAATTGCAAATATGTATGTATATGCATATATGTATCAACTCATTTTAATTGGTTTCATGTGCTCAGTCGGTCGCCGAGTCCCTATGACAAATCAATCAAACCAAAATAAATTACTCAGCAACCGGCAATCATATGACATGTATGTATGTACATACATACATATATGTATGTGTGTATGTATATGCGCATACTATAAAAACTTTCATTGATAATTCATTCTTTCTTCTTTTATAATGCGGCAGACGTCATGTCTGCGTAATTGGGCTGACATTTATGCGATAAATCCTCGCTACATTTTAAAGTATGTATATGCATCCCACATACCCCCGCAATTGTATATCTATGTATGTACATATATGTATATCGGTATGCATGTGTTTTGAAGCAGTCATTATCGGCAGGTTTGTGCTGGCAAACAGAAGCAACAGGCACAGTGACACATATTCACCGGCTTGCAATGCCATAAATTAGATGCAAATACGCATTTACATAATCATGCCTGTATGTATGTGTGTGTGTGTGCAAGTGTGTATAAATATGTTGAACATTAAGCCACTGAACAAGTTAGACATCTCGCAGATTAGCTGCGACACACCCATATTCACGAAGTTTTGAAATAAATAAAAAAATTTAAAAAAAAATTTTTTTTAAATAGTAAAAAATTACAACAAAAATTCTGTACCACACACAGAATGCAAGTACTAATTCAAACAGCATGCCAGTTATACAAGGGGGCACAAAATTAATCATCCATTCTTTCTATAACTTTTTTACTATAATAAATAAAACAAAATAGTTTTGAGTGATAGAAAAATGTATCTCAACATTTACACGCTCCATTGTTTGCGGTTTGTATACTGCAGTTCTCTGATTCACAAGTGTCCAATATGACTGACGTATGAGGCCATTTGCAAAAATTACAAATCTTCCGATAAGATAGGCTAAATGGCTGTCCGTCCACACAAGGGGCCCATTTGAACAAAAAATCAAAATTCGACCATTGTTATATAATACAGGGGAAAAGGAAAGGGGTAAAGAACCAAATAGGTGAAAAAAGGAAGGAGGACCTTTGGATTAGAGCCTGACGGTCAACAGTGGCTAATTAAATTTTTATTAACTACTTCAAGCCTCTGATGAAATTCACCAGGTGTGTGTTAATTAAACCTGCAATAAATATCCGCAGATGTAGGATAAAAGTGAGAACCCAGATGTTTGAATCTTTGCCCGAGGAGAGTAGGGCAGTTGAGAGGAAGGTGCTGAGATAATTCCATCTCATCCTCCGGGCAACTTCTGCAGAAAAGACTTGAAGCAATCCCCAATCTCACTGCATGGGCACCTGACGGACAATGTCCGGTAAGATTACCCATCAAATTCAAGAGCCAACAAATGTTAGCCTTGGAAGTTACCTCGAGCGCCCCCGATCTACCCGTGGCCTGAAGGATGTCGCGACTTTGCATGTTTACGCACAAGCCAAGCGCTCGCAGAGTTGACACGAAGTCCAGCTTTTCAGGAGTAGACCACAGGTTCTCAACGGATCCCTAATACTCTCATTTCGCCATGAAAGCATCTGCAGCGTCGCATGTCTTGCCAGTTCATCAACCCAGCAGTTCCCCTTTATACCCCTGTGACCGGGAACCCAAATGAGCCCAATATGGCAGTATTCGTATGCAGTCGAGAGAGAAGCCAGGCATTCCCCGACTAATTTCGAACGAACAGACAACGAGCACACGGCTTTAATTGACGCTTGGCTGCCGGAGTAGATATTTAGCTCCTTTACTGCTCCAACCTTGCAGCTGCTCCCTTAACCGCGGGTATCTCCGCATAGAAAACACTACAGTGGTCCGGAAGCCTAAATTTGAGTTTAATAGGGAGCTTCTAGCAGAATACTTCGCCCCCAACCTTTCCGTCCAGCTTCGAACCGATAGCCGATCTTCAGATAGGGTGACTCATTTAGCGCCTAGCAATTCGGAGTTGAGTACCTGGCTGCTGCGAAGTTTCAAGAAGCGAGATCGTCGATGAGCTGGTAAGAGGAAGTGCATCAGCCATCCTAATGGGACTAGAACCGAACATAGTTTGTTCATCTCTTAAACGTTTTCAAGTGAGTTGATATCCACAAAACAGGTAAGCGGGTACCTTCAAGCGAGTTGGGGTACTTAAGGCTAGCATATCTTTGGTTTTTTTTGGTAGGAATGACTTAAACAGTTTGAGTAGGATTGACTTCAGGTAGCTCCTAGGTGATCCCCGCAGTCATAATCGATCTTCGACCGGATGGGTCTTTCTACCGAGAGGGAATGCATATTAAGTGGGAAGTTTTAACACATTTTATGTGAATATCAGGATATAGGCAAATATTTTTTAGAACAATATAGCTGATCCAATTACCATTAGGAATGTGCCAGAAAAGGATCTTCAAGCCTTAACTAGGCAGCCTCAAATTGCTTAACGTACTGGGGTTTAGGGTTATGATATTGGGATACGAAATTTCTCTTAGCTTGCAATCACCTGATCTTATGTTTTTCTATATCTCAGCCATATATCCTCTTTGTTCATGCAGGACTAACATAAAGTAAGTTAGTTGCAGATTTTTTAAGTGGGAGTATCAATTTCCCAAAACCGAAATGCTTAGAAGTATGAATTCAGTGACTTAAACCGCTTGATTTTCCCGCTGGGAACAAAATAAGTGTGCGCTGAGTGTGTAAGATTACATTCACCCACCCAAGTCAATGTTAAATTTATATGTAAAAAAACTTCAAATGAGCACAAAATACTTAATCTGAAAAACAAGAAATAAGATCAGCTTATAGATGGCATGGCCACATACATGCACACTTACACACATATAAACACATACCGCATAGCATTGTCGTTCCAGCAATTGTTTTTTATGATTTATTGCTATTGTTTTTTCTCATCTTATTATATTTGCTGTTATGTCGACTCTCTGTTAATTGCTGGTAATTACCAGAAAGCCGCTTTGTTTTGCATATCCAATGCCGCCACCGCCGCGTGTGATATCGAATCCAATAATAGCTTTAGCATTTCTCAAAGTGTTGTGGGTGTTTTTTTTTTTTTTGTTTTTTATTACACATTTGTCATATAGGGTGATTCATTCGAAGTAGCCATACTTAATTAGCATTTAGCTGTAAACATAATTTGACTCACTTAAGTAGGATTGCAAAAAAAAAAAAAATTAAAAAAAAAAAAATAAAAAAAAAAACATAAAACAAAATTTGACAAAATATAAAAAACAAACTCACAAAAAATAAAAAATAATAAAAAAATTAAAAATAAAAAAAAAATTTAAAAAATTAAAAAAAAAAAATTAAAAAAAAAATTAAAAGTTTAAAAAACTTTTCCTGAAATAGCAAAAGAATGGCTTGACTCAATATATCTGTTAGACGTTTTTCTTTTGTATTAAAAAAAGGGTTACAGGGTTACAAGAAGAGCTTTGTCGGTGCTGTAATACAACTTAGGTACAACAGAATGCGAGCGAAAACAAGTAAAAGAAGAGGGCGAATTAAGAAAAGTAAAAAAGTAGGCTCAGAACTCTATGTTTCGTGTTATTTTGTATCAACGTCCCATAGACCTTAGCACTACAAGGGAATTGTGCTTGTTCAGCCGCCAGACTCGGAAAACTAATTGGGCTCTCAAGATGTTCATGACTAATCGTAATTCTTAGCAATTCAGCAGATTATATAGACACTCCTAGGAACAAAATAATACAATTCTATCAGTCTTGAAATCCCAGGAATAAACAACTGCTACTTTAGACTAAGTAGACAATTGAGCAGTAAAGTCCTCTCTCGACGAACAAAACTAACACTCTACAAGGCTCTCATCATGCCCGTCCTAACGCATGGCGCAGAAACTTGGACGATGACAATATCCGATGAGGCGTCTTTTGGAATGTTTGGACCTTTCCACGTTGGCAACAGCGAGTATCGTAGACAATGGAACGAAGAGCTGCATGAGCTTTGAGACGACATAGGCATAGCGCAGCGAATAAAGATCTAGCGACTACGTTGGATGGGTCATGTCGTCCGTATGGATACAAACGCTCCGGCTCTGAACGTATTCGATGCGGCACCAGCTGGTGGTAGCAGAGGAAGAGAAAGGCCTTTTTTGCGTTGGAAAGATCAGGTGGAGAAGGTCTTAACTTCACTTGGTGGGTCCAACTGGCGCCGGTTAGCACGAGAAAGAAACGATGGCTTTGTTAAACTCGGCCGACATCGCTTAAACGGTTATTGCGCGAACCAAGAGGAAGCAAATATTTCGACCAGTTTTTCGTTCCCACGACAGTCGGTTTTACGTAACCGGAATGACCCGGATTTATATCCGGCCAAGGACTGTCACTTCAGCAGCATTCCTCGTATATGCACGGGGAATGTTTATGCTGCTACAACAGTTTTGACGGTGCACTGCGCAAGGCTGGTTTACTGGCTGTTGATACTAACCACCTTTTCACATGCCCCATCAAACACACCCTCCTAACACCCCTAATCTGGCGAAACAACGCGTTTCCTGAGCTTACCGTAAGATGAGTTAGATGAAGACGACAGGTAACTAGATCGAACTGACTGGGTTTAGTAAGCTGCTGCTACAACAACAACAACCAGTTTTAATTACTTTTTTCAACCTTCATGATTTCTTTTATAAAAGTATGGCTCATTTTACAACAAATAAATAAGAATTTCAACTTTGTACAACATTTATGAAAATTCGACAAATTTTCATAAAAATTTCAAACTTTTAATTCAGATTTTTTTTTTTAATTTAGGTACGTAGTTTTACGACCCGCTGTAAGTTTGAATTAATTCTCGTTGCGTTTGGACAATTTTTTTTCTTGATAAGTTTTTACTCTGATAAGTTTCCCTGTCGTCCATTCGTTACAAATTCTTACATAATCAATAGATTTAACCCGGTAATATTTTTACACAGAGTAAACATCTAATTTAAAAAAACGAAAAAAAAAAATATTAATAACAAAATTTAATTAGAGGTTATGGGTACCAAGCAAACTTTCAAATGAAGAATGAACAGCAGCAACCTAACTCTGAAAGCGAAAAATGTAACTATTAGTACAGATGAATAAAGTATTAGGGTGAGGCTACCACGCAATTTATAGTTGAGTGCTTTTTATTAAACATTTTGTTTTTTAATAAGGCCATTTTTTTCAATTCAAAATGTATTGGAATTGCTTTAAATAAATAATACAAAGTAAGAAAATCTACTTTTTGAAGCTGCATTAGGCGGAAGTTAGCATCGAAAGAAGGAACTCATGGCTTGGGAATGTCTTATATTTACGCCGATGAGCACTCAGCTGTAATAAACTAGGCAATTCTGGGAAAAATAAACATGAAGCGATGTATAGATTCGGCAGTAGATGAACCAACTGTTCATCCAGTCGAATTTTTAAATAGCCTGAAGGTTTCAGTACTAGCAGCACACCAAAGAACATTAAAAATTGTAGTTTCGGTAATAAAAACCCCTCGGTTGTACAATAAATAGCACACGGTTTTAAGCTAAAAAACTGCAAAACAATATTTTGAAACAAACTATTTTGACTGATTGCCGCAGAGGAGAATTTATTATGATTCTCCGAATTCCAGTTATCCCAACAAATTACCAATGCAAATTCAAGTACCCTTAAAATTCAAGTTCCAGTCAGTTCAAATTCAAGTGACTTCAATTTGCGATAAGTTTGTATTTTTCAATGTCAATTAAATAATAAAGTACGAGAGCAGGCGAAAACAGCAGGTATTGATCTGTTTACCGGCTGCTTTGCCCACGTACGTTGGTAGTTTCCAAGTAAGTAGCTCAAAGGATTTATATGTTTGCGCTACCGATAACTATTGGAACTAAAAATATTGTTTGCATTGAGAAGCACTTCAATAAATATATGTACCTACTTTAAAATAAAAATTCAACTAAAAACAGAAATCATTTGCCTTTCCGTTTTAAATAGTGTTCTATGTAACATATTTCATTTTATCCGCAAGCGAAAAAGGCGGCATGTGTTGCAAAATGTACTTCTTTTTCTAATAAAAATAAAAATTAAAATCGATTGATTTTAAAATGACATTTATTTTCGTCGACTCTTCAAGGCATTGTTGTTTTCTTTTTTTGTTTTTTATTTAAATTAATCGATTTTTAAATTATATCTACTATTCTGCGGCACGAAATTTGCATACAGCACAATTCACATTGCAACAGCTCAATTTACTGTGTTACTAATAAAATGCAAAATGTTTTTTATTGCATTATCAATTACCCTTAAAACGTTGAAACGAAAACTACATGCATATATACATACAATATGTATGTATGTGTGTAGCTGGCTTTGTGAATATTAAAAAACGTATAGGGCTGTAACTCAGCCACGCGTGGAATCTAACTTGATTGCCACTTAAGTAAATGACAGCAGATACGCCTTCTCCGCCAGCCACCCACAAACAAATACAGCTAGTACTTAGGTCAAGCAGAAATCCATGCTTGTATCCAGCTAACCTTACTATAGCTTAGAGGGTGGAGCAGTCACCCAATTATAATGTGAATTCCAGCACATACACACGCAGGCAAAAGCGCATCATCGCATTGAGCATATTTCAATTATATAGCTAAGAAATCGGGAGTAGAGTTGAGGGCGCGCTCACTGAGCGCAGCGGTACCGCAATACATTCCCGTTTCAGTTTAAAACACAAACACAACAATGTTGTCTCCATCTCAATCGTGTTTGCCATATTAATTGCTGCCCCTCCAATAGTCGCGCACTTAAATCTTCCACTGCCTGTTTGTTTCAATTACAAATTCAATTCGTTTGTTATTATTACAATTAATTAAGGCAAATGTATGTATAAGTGTAAGTGAATAAATAAATATTTGCGGGCATACGAGTACATACATAAGTTTGAGCAAGTGTGTATATTTACTACATAATAAATAAATTTTTCCATCGGCTAAAGTAGTCATAAAAAAGTGGTCCATTAGCACATTTTTAAATATCCCTTTTTTTAGACACAAAATTTTACTAGTATAGCTTATACAAATACATATATTGAAAATTAAAGAGTTGTGAAAGGGTGACGGAGGCTTGCAGTTGGCTTGTGGACTCATGAAAACTGTAGCTAAGGTATGTAGTCACATTTTGTAGCAACAGAGAATTGGTTTCAGTGTCGCTGCTGGTTACCAAAACTAATGATAATTGCAGACTTGAAATGCAGCTGAAATGACTGTCGAACAAATGCTGCCTTGGACTAAGTAGCCAATTGAGTAGTACGTCTGCCTCTCAATAAATAAAAATCTCACTCAACAAGTCTCTCATTATGCCCATGGTAAGCAAGTTAGATGACCACGTTCCCACGGCAGTCGGTTTGCGGACCTTTGCGCGATGAAGACGGCGAATATCGCAAACGATTAAGTAATATGAACTGCATTAACTTAACGGCGATGGAAACAAATGCTCCAGCTACGAAAGTAGTTCATGCGCTTCCTACTGATGGTAAAAGATGAAGCGAATGTCCTCCTTTGTATTTGAAAGACCAAGTCTAGCACTTCATGTGCCCAACTTTTTGTTATACTCGGCCAAAGAACCACCGGTCCTGCGTTAACGGAACGACACGAATTTATATCCGGCCAAGGAATTTCACTCCTGCAGCATTCCCCATTTACGGAAATGTTTATGCTGTTACAACAACAACATGCCGAGAACATGGTGAAAAATGTTTTAGAGGTGTACTACCGTTATTCGGCTCTGAGCGAATTTGACAGATATGTCGACGTTATTCGTTTTGTGTTTCACAAAATTTAGCTTGAGCTTAGAGGGAGAATCCAAAGTTCCCCTCAAAATTTTTTTGTTCACCATACCTAACAAGCAAACCTAGTATCCATCATCCATAGCAGAGAACGATATGGTGGTGAACTGTGGTGATGCCGATTTTTGTCAAGGTTGATAGATTACCAAGTTTGCTATTTAGCTATAGTGAAGAAGAAAAATTGTGAGGGTAATTTTGCGATTTCGGCAGCCGAATTCTGCACGATCAATTCACATATTCATACAATCAGTCGTTGTGCAGATGGTAATGAAGTATCATTGGTTGATTTTTTTTATATATCACGAACACAATCTCAGTTTTTTCGTAAATGCACCTCAGCTGATTCTGAGCTTACCTCATTCATCTTTTCTCAATGGATTTTTGTGATGAAGTCGCAATAAGTAGCAGTGATTAAAAATGAATATTTAAATTATAAAAATAAATATGTAAATCAATTATGTACATACGAAAAAAAATTTAATTTAATTGTTTAAATCCACTCGTTTCACTAGCGACCACAAATTCTACAGTACAAATTATAGAATTTAACTGGATTGAATTGGTTTATTTAACATTTTTAGCTTTTTACTCAATATTTATATGTTTCGATGAATGTTTTTTACCTTGTAGAATTCCGAGAATTTCATTTATTCCAATTGTACTAACAAAATTGCGCACATAATTTTTTCAAATACCTCTTTGGTAATTTCTTCCTCGTCTACCCCAAAAGTGAGAAGAATGCAGACATCGGAAATATATTTTACGTTATTGAAAAAAAAAGATGTTTATTATCCATTTATTTATTCCGAGGTTTTAGAGGTGTACTACCTAGCAGACCGTTATTCAACTCGGAGCGCATTTGACAGATATGCCGACGTCATTCGTTTTGTGTTTCACTAAGCTAAAGCTAAATTTTGTGAAACACAAAACGAGTGACGTAGAATCCAAAGATCCCCACAAATAGTTTTTTTTCACCATACCTAACGAGCAAACCTGGTATCTATCATCCTTGGAAAGCACCCAGTGGTGCAATCCCCCATCCCTCAATTTTTGCTTTTTACCGTATGAGACCGATTTTATCTGCAATCTGTTAAAGGAAATGGGATTGGTGGTAATTTATGTAATTAAGGGGTTTGGTGCGATTGAAGTCTTATATTGAGTGATGATGCATGATTTTTGATTTCTTCAGATTTTGTGAGAACTTGGAGATTTGGACATTTGTGATATAGTATGGTGAATTTGCCATCATCTTGAGAGTTTTCGATTGATATGTTTGGAGTATTTCGATGTTTGAATAATACGCGGCGCACCAAAGTTGCATGCCATAGGTCCATACTGCGTTTAGCATAGCTGAGTACAGTGGATTTAGCATAGCTGAGAACTTATTTTCGAGGGATACATGGGAATTGCGATTTAATGGCCAATAAAGTCTTCGAAGTTTGATTCCTAGTGCCTTGCGTTCAGTAAAAATATAGGTTTTCCATTTAAGCTTGCAGTTAAAATGCATTTCGCCATATTTTGTCATATTACAGGTATTTCGCTTGAGTGTAAAGGTAACTTGAACAGATTTTGTCTTATTTGATTTTATTTCCCAGTGTTTGAGTCATTGAGTTATTTCATCAAGACCTTTTTGGAGCCACATTAGGGTAGCAGTCAAGCGGTGTCATCTGCAAAAGTTGCGACGATAGTTTACTCAGTAACTGATAAATCGTGAGTGTAAAGTAAGTATAGAATGGGACCCCCAATACTGCCTTGCTAACCTTTCGTAAAGCTGAGATTGTTCTCCATTTTGTTTTACAAAAAAGGGCCGATTCTTGCAAAGCAAATCGGCATGCCAGACCCGGTAGAAGCCTTGAGATATGTTGAGAAATGCATTGCACAGCCGCTTCTTCTGTTCAAATGTTTCGGGAATATTATTTACGGGTCTTCTGTACTTCTTCGATGTTGCCATTTTCTGAAGCCGACTTGTTGATTTGGCATTAATTTTCGGTCTTCAATGGTGGACATCATTATTTTGAGAAATAATGACTCAGAAACTTTTGAGGCAACAAATCAATGGGGCGGTAAGATTTCACTTTTCCGGCTCTTTTTCTGGCGCATACTAATGTATCTGACTAGTTTTTAGTTTATTTCACTTTGTGACTATACAAATATTTATTACATTCCTAATTCCACTTATAATTATGTGAACACCAGCGTGAATACCCACTGTGCATCGGTTATTTATGGTCGAGTGTAGATGTCAACAAAGTAAACGGCGACGCTAAATATGTCGTTCAAATGTAAATTAAGTTGGCACATTTTTGTGCTGTCAACAATTGCAACAAAAACAACAAGCGGCACAGCGCTAGAAGCGATTGTTGCTAAGGCAATGGCGACAAAATTTCAACAGCAGAAAAAAGCATTCAAATGCATTCAGCAATACAATGAATGTAAATATTTAAGTATATGCATATGTGTGTGTACATGTACATGTGTATGTATGTAAGTATGTATTATATATCTATATAAGCAATTCTTGTTATTATTTCAATGCAAATTTTGTTGGCAATTTTCAGATTTATGGGCATACGCAGGTCAATTAAAAATTTGTGCTGCACTTCAGCGCTTCGCCTAACAGCTTTTCGATTGCGATTTGATTTTGTTATTTATGTGTGCGTGTTTGTGTATTTGTGTGTATGTGTGCACCTATCCATATCATTTGTCGCTTTAAAATTTATGTAGTGTCAATTTGACGCAGTCGTTTTTAGCGTTTCCATTGTTTTTCTTTCTTTTTTCCGCCACCAACAACAATTACACTTTGTAATACGCTGAGCTGCTGTAACTGTTGCCAAGCGCTTTATTTGCTTTACTTATTTGCTGCTATTTTCCATTGCTAACCTTCGTAAAAGCTTTGTTACTACTCTTTTTTAATTTGATTTTATTTTATTTTTTTTAATTTTTCTGGCGTCTCAGGTAACTTTGAAAATTACTTTTGCTGAGTTGCTTTGCATTCGCAAGCAAAGTCACGTGCGAGTTTAGGGAATTCGTATTTCGTGTGCACTATTTTATATACATATATTTTATGTGCTAGATATACAGGGTGTTCGGTGGCAGAATTCGGTTTTAAATTTAAAGCTTCTCCCTAAGCGCTAAGCGTAAGAGCGTGGAGGGGGCCGTAACTTTAGCTTCGTTTTTCGTGAGGATATGACTGACTAAATGTACTAAGGTGCCCCACCAAAAAACTTGCGGATCATAAAATTTAGTATAGTTTATAACTTTCGCTAACATAACGGGTCTGCCAAAAGACGCGTCTAGATGTTATTTTAAAATAAAACGTGTACAAATTTACATTCTTTCAGGTTTTCACAAAATATGGTTCCTAACAATTATATGTGAAAAATGGCATCTTTCAAATGTCCACCAAGAGCTCGTCTACAGGTAAAATTCGCCAAACATTTTCGATTTATTTTAAAGAATGTGTAAAAAAATAAGTAAATTTTTTTGACTCAGTGCTCAAATATTTGAAGAAAATTTAAGAAATAAATTTATTTTAGCAAAAATATGAAAATTTTTAATTTATGTTGTAAAAAATGTGTAAAGAAAACTAAGTAAATTTATTTACTCAGTTCTTAAATTTAAAATATTTAGAAGGAATGTAATAAATAAATGAAATTTTTTTGCAAAAATATAAAAATTTTCGACTTACATATATTGGAAATATGTAAAAGAGAATTGCAAAAATTTGAATCAGCTCTTAAATTAAAAATATTTAGAAAATGTTAAAAATACATGAACATTTGTTTCCAAAAATATACTTTCGATTTTTTTTCTTTTGAAAATAATGAAAAATCGATATGTCGTAAAGAATATGCAAAAACGAATACACCCGTTTTTAACCAGTTTTTAAATTTAAAATATTAAAAAATTTAAGAAATAAATCATTTTTTTCCAAACCTATAAAAAATGTTGATTTATATTGTAAATATATAAAAAAATTAGGAAAATTTTTTTCGGGTTTTAAATTTAAAATATTTAGAAAAATTTAAGAAATAAATAATTTTTTTTTTTGCAAATGAATGAAATATGAAACTTCTTAATCTTTTTTTTCGGCAAAATATGAAAATTTTCGATTTGTGTTGTAAATAATATGAAAAAAACGTCGATTTTTTTTACTCAGTTCTTAAATTCAAAATATTTAGAAACAATTTGAGAAATAAATAAAATGCAAAAATATTCAAATTTTTGATTTATTTTCTTTGGCATGAAAATCCTCGATTAATGTTCTAAAGAATGTGTAAAAAGAAATACGTAAAATTTGTTTTACTCGGTTTTTAAATTTAAAATATTTTGATAAAATTCAATAAATAAATTATAACTTTTTTTAAAATATTTGGAAAAAATTCAATAAACAAATGAACATTTTATTTCCAAAAATTTTAAAATTTAAAAAAGTTTTTTTTTGGAAATAATGAAAATTTTAAAATATTTGGAAAAAAATCAATAAATAAATGAAAATTTCTGTTCCAAAAATTAAATAATATGTATATTAAATAATCAAAATTGTCAAATTACGTTGCAAAAAATGTGTACAAAAAACCTAAATACGTCAATTTTTGTGAATCAGTTCTTAAATTTAAAATATTTAGAAAATAAATAATTTTTTTTCTTGAACAAATAATAAAATTTTCAATTTATATTTCAGATATGTAAAAAAATTGCGAACATTTTAAATACTTACATTTGTTAAATTTAAAATACTTAAGAAAATTTTGAAAAGAAATCATCTTATTTTTGCAAAAATATCAACATTTTTTTCACATTGTAAAGAATATATAAAAATAATTCCGCAAATGAAAAAAAATCCTTCCATATATACTTTTTTTTAAGTTATTCTCGTGAGAATAAAAGGACACATTTTGGCCTACTTAGGTAAAGCTTATCATCATACTTGATTTTTTCTTCATTAATTGATTGTGGGCCTGTGCTGCCCTATGAAGCGGAAGGCGTAAATATACATAAAATTTACTTTCCTACTAAACAATTACTTCGGGAATATATTTAAGTTATAGATAATATATTCAAGCTATAAAACTAGATTTTAATAGAAAAAAAATGCAGGCATGCAGGTGCATGAGAGATGAACTAATAGTAACCCTTGAAAATTTCAAATTGAAATGAATTTTACTTATCTTCTACACGGAGATTCTCGGATGAAAAAAAACCAAAAAACCATTACGAAGTCGATCCGAAACGAGGTTTGTTGACAGTTTTCTTCGATTGTCGTGGAGGGTCCACTTCAAATTCACTCCGCCGTGAATCTTCAACGCAAGAGACTGCAATTGTGGATAACCAACTCGAAGTTGTTTCAGCCCCAAATGCAGCGGTTCACTCATCTCACCTTTGAGGCAACTATTCACCAAAAATAAACACAAATAGCATTCCGTAATCTCGATATGACCCCATGAGACTTTTTTCTGCTCCCACAACTGCGCTAACTCGAATCGCAGAAACTTTTTTGAGATGATAGAGGCGAGGCGATTCCAAAATCAGCCTCTGAAGATTGACGATTGAAACAACTTTTGGAATATAAAAAAATATAATACGTAAATAATCATATCAATAAATTAATCGTTTTTATTCGAAAATCTGGGCTACTTTTCGAACTGATGCTATAACTTTCAAAGCCTAAACGCCTTTAAGTATTAGCAGCGGATATTGTTGTTGTGATACTTTAACTGTTTCCCACAGAGCCCATACCATATAAATACAATAAATATATATACGTATGTACATCTGCTTCAGTTTGAGCTAGTCTATAATTACATATCCATACAAATATCGCAGAAAACAGAACAGAAATCACCGATGCGCCAAGTTAAATGATTAAATATTTGCATACAAAAAGCGGTGATTTTTTTTATTTTTATTTTTCTTTTTTTGTTTTTCTTGTTATTTTTTAGATGCTACTGGAAGTGTGAAAAAAATATTTACGTTTCAAACTGAAAGAAAAAAACAAGGCCATGTGCGAAACTGGAATAATCTGGGCTTTGGCAAGATAAAAATATTTTACATTTATGTAAGTTTCAGAAAGTGAATATACAGGGCCAAGAAAAAGACCTATCGCAAATATCTACTGCCTTTTAATGTTCTACTGCAGGCGGAATTTATTTGAATAAATTTAAAAAATGTCATTTGTCAACTAAAAATTCATTGGCTTAACAGAAAAATAAATACATAAATTCAGGTTCTCTGAGTCTCCCGCAGCTTTGCAGTCATGTGGGACATGAAGGCAATTATCATATTTCGCATCACATTTTGAATAGTTTAGTGAATTCTTATTAAAAAAATATTATATTTTACTCCAAGCAGTTCATGGCATTAGGAATGAAGTCAGCACCAGGTAGGTAGGCAGAAGTGGCATTACTAAGCACCTTCTGAAAAATGTTTTATTTTTAGAGAACTTTTCCTTTATTTTGAGCTTCCTACTATGCAGCTATCGAGGTAAGCAAAAGCCCCACATAAAAGCTACAAAAAATAGCAAAGAAATTTTCTGGTGAAAAAATTTCGTCAACTCTCAACAAAGTTCGTACAAAGTCTATCAGCTTTTTTCTAAGCACTTTATAATAAAATAATTGGAAACATGGAAACTCTGGTATTTGTTAGGTAAGCGGTGAGCGGTTGTTGTTGTTGTATTCATTTCTATAAGAAATGTGAGAGCAACGGAAATTATCATTTCCTTTAAAAATTGCAAACTTTTAGAAACAGGAATTAGGTGAAACAGATGAGAAAAGATCAGTTTCTTAAAAAGAAAAGCGCAAAGGCTTAAGGGAGCTTGCGGGAAATCTATCATTACTGGTCAAAAAGTAGGAAATGGGTTCATTATGCAGGATATGTTAAAATTTTGCAAACATTTTGAATCTGAATAAATATTACTTTTCATTTCTTCCTTCTCAATCTTTCATTTATACTGTCGAAATCCTTCACAAATCTGTATAAATAAATAAAAGTCAAATATACGCTATTTTATCTCTATATTTTTCCAAAAACATACCTATAAGTACACTTGTGCTCACATAATTAAGCCAATATTTTTTACTTTTTACAATATTGTCAATATTTTTTATAATTTTTTTTTGGTTTTTGGTTTTTAAATATAATTTCATTGTATAATAAAATCCCTATAAATCAAAATACAAAATTTTGTACACAATTTTCAAAAATTTTAAAAATGTGTATCTAAATTTAATTCTTTTTAATCAGAATTTTAAGGAAGCTCCTGTGTGTAGAGTCGTATAGCACTTTCAATATTAGTATAAAAAAGTTCCAAAACTCTAGTTGATTTTCGACTTCGTTTTTTTTTTTTTGCTTACAATATTGGCATCAACCGCAAAGGGAACCGCACCGAAATTATTATTCCTCTTATCATAACGAACACAAAGTTCTTTTTCAACATTGTCCTAAATGAATTTCGAAGCTCCATAATTTAATTTTTATGGAACATATTTGGCTTAGATGGTATTTTCAAGGCACTTGGAACGAATAAATGGCTGCCATAGTCGATCCTTCAACTTGTTTTAATTGATTACACCACGGCGATTGACAGCATAACCCGCGGAAGTATTTGGGATCAGATCTACACGTATTCCTAAGAAGCTGACAGCTTTAATCCGAGCACAATATGCGGATTTCAACTACGAAATACTCCGTAATGGCGAACTCTCAGACAGCATACCAAACAGCGCTGATGTTTGGCAAGGCTGTTTACTTTCGCTGATCCTCTTTTTTATTGTTATTATTGATAACATCCTTTATAATACCACAGATGATAAGCGCAGAGGTATCTACTGGAACTTAATCCACCATCTAGAAGATCTCGCTTATGCGGATGATATTTGCTTATTTTCAGGAAAGCACTCGATGCTCTGTGCGTGGAGTCGGATAAATTTGGTCTTGAAACCAACATGGACAAAATGGAATCAATGAAAATTAATCCAAAAAATTACATCAAGTTTATGGTACATGGCAAAGAAATTGAACAAGTCGCAGATTTTACCTGCCTAGGTAGTATAATATGCGCTGAGAATAGTGTGAGAAAGGATTTTCTGGCCAAATAAAGTAGCTGGCTTATTTGCATAGCTGCGCCAAATCTGGAACTTATCAAAAATATTCTTCCAAACATAAATGATAGGTATTATTTAAAGCAAACGTCATAACAGTGCTGCTCACTCTCTAGATGCGATACCTGGCAATGCGATACCCCGTTCATCTAACCGGAAAAACTAAAAGCTTTGCAAACAACTTGGAACCAATGACCAACTCTATCAAATTGCGAAAATGGAGATGGATAGGCCACACATTCTGCCGATACGCTCTTGTTGCGAGCCCCTAAGGAAGTCCCAAAAGCAGCCGCATTAAGACTGCATGGAGAAGTTGGTTACAAAAAGAAATCGCTGAGTGCGGGAAACCGTGGAACGAATAAAAATTGCTAGCTAAAAACAGGGCCAACTGGAAATGCTTAATTTATTCACCCTATCGAAAAATTTATAATTTCTGTAAATGGCTTCGTACGTCAATCATATTTGGCACTTGACATTTGTGAACCAGACAGCTGCAGTAAAGGGTTTTCCAATAACAAGTGTTATTTTTGAATGGATTGCGCTACCGAGAGATGATTAACGATTATTTATTACCGGAATTGGATGGTATTGATCTGGACAACGTTTATTTTCAACAAGACGGTGCTACGTGCCACACAAGCAACGAAACCAATGATGTTTTACGGGAAAAGTTTCCGGACCGTGTTATCTCTCGAAGAGGTGATCACAATTGGCCACTGAGATCTTGTGATTTAACACCTTGTGATTTTTTTCTTTAGGGCCACGTGAAGAAGAAGGTCTATGCCAACAGCCCAGGGACGATTCAAGACCTCAAAGATGGAATTCGTGAGGCTATCGAGGACATAGGGCAGCCACTTTTCAATTCGATTATCGAAAATTTCATGAAAAGGATATTGTCTTGTAAGTGTGGTCGTGGTGTTCATTTGCCTGATGTTATTTTCCACTGCTAACGGCGTACCTTCCTCTTTATAACGAAATAAACATCCGATCATTCATATTAAAAAATAGCATTTTCCTCTGAATATCAAAATAACACCTCTTATTAGATAACCCTATACAAGGTGGCGCAAAATTAATCACCCAGTCAGAAGAATTATAATTTTTGCAACTGGAATCGTCCGTGAATCACATTTGATATTTGTGAAGTAGACACATTTAGTACAAGGTGGCGCAAAATTAATCACCCTATCGGAAGATTTATAATTTTGGAAAATTTGAGACTAATGAACTAAACAACTGCATTATATTATATAAACAAACAAGCAAGCAATAGAGCGTGTAAAAGTAGAGTTCACTTTTTTGTTTAGTAAGTTATTCAAAAACAAAATAGGATTATTCATTTTGCGCCACCTTGTGCGTATGTAAAATTAGAGATTATCTATGCAGATAATTTTTAGATAGAATTTTTGCGCCACTTATTTTTATCACCTCTACAATTTGCATTTGCTGCTACTTCCTGTTGCACCCATTTTGAATTTTGCTTATCTTTTATGCAAATATTGGCTTCGAGTTAATATAGTTACACTTCAGTTTATTTTCAACTTTTTGCGAGCGAATACGAATACGAATTTCTATTTTTATCCAATGATTTTTGCCTAATGAAAAGGGTTTGTTTAGAATTTATGCGTGAGTGGCTAATTTAACAACTTTTTTTAGATAAACTTAGACTTACTTGTACATACATTCGTAGATACATACTCGCACATACAAAACGACAAAAACAACACAGCATTTGCCCAACTATTTATACACATTTTCTTATAGGGATAATTGATTTAAGCAATCGCCGACAGAGGAATACAGCCGGCGGCAACATTTTGACCAGTTTGACTTTTTTCTTGCTCAGTTTTCAATGGTCATATTTTTTATAAATAATAAATCTAACAAAATCCATACAAATCCTACTTTCAAACTTCATACAAAAATTAGAAAAATTTCACAAATTTGTCATCACAATTCTACGGATTATATTTGAAATCTCTAGACAAATTTGTGGTAAGCAGTTTTGTAGTTTGTTAAATTTCAATATAACAAAGTGAAAGTTTGAAAAGTACGAAATACTGGGCTAAAAATTAACACAGAGAAAACGAAGTTTTTAGTCCAATCCAGCTCCGGTTTAAGGCATGATGACCTGCTGATCGGAGGCTATGCGTTTGGGAGTGCACAAGAAGTTACCTATCCGGGTATCGAAACATCAGCCAATAAGAATACATCATTGACAATAAATGATAGTCTTAGCAGCAAATAAGCCTTACTTTTCTAATTTGAAGCTGCTTAAGTCTAAATTATAATCTCGCGATTAAAAGTTAAGAATACACAAAACCTTGATCCGCCCCGTGCTTACCTATGGTTGCGAACTATGGACGCCAAAAACTACTGACATTAATCCGCTAATGGTATTTGAAAGAAAAATATTGGGAAAATATGGACTGCAAGACGGCACCTAGCGAATTAGATACAAACATGAGCTGGAACTATTAGCAAAACACAAAACTGTGATAAGATTTATAAACTGTCAGAGGATAAGTTGGGTCGGACACGTGTTTAGAATGCCCAAGGAGAGAACAAATTGAATTACGCCCTGTTGGATGCCTGAGAAGAGGACGCCCCAGAAAGAGATGGCTCGAAGACGTGGAACGTACGGCGGTGGAAGAAGGTAGCCTTAGATAGAGACAGATGGCGCAAGTTTGTGAATGAAGCAATGGTTCACCACCAAGGACTCTGATGCTAAGAAGAAGAATAAGAAGTGTGAAGTTGCTAAAAAATGCCGCTGATTTTCTATAATTTTCTATATACGTAATTTATTCGTACAAAGAAAATGTCGCGCATTTGTTGTATGGAGAAAATGTGCAGCACCACTAAGCAAAAAAACAACGTCTCACAAAAAAGAAATAATGAACGCGGAAAGAGCCAGCGACTGGTCGTCGTGAAGAATCCAGCCCTTATACTTGACATTGGGCCACTCCTGGAAAATGCTTACCCGCCAACGTAGAACGAACCAGTTACCTTCTGCTCAGCAAGAATATAGCCAAGTTGAATGATACTGCGGATATTGAAAGAAGACATTGTAGACATTGCCTTCGGTCGCTACTTGGATATCTTTGCTTTCGTGGGCCGCTCATCATACTTTTCTATCAACTACTTATTTGTCTATGGGTCTCAGGGTCGTACTAAAGCAACCAGGTTTCACCTCCACTGCTTACCACAGGAATGATAGATTTACCAGGTTTGCTTTGTAACTATGGAAAAAGAAAATAGTGAAGAAAACTTTGACTGAACGCGACTGGAGGATTCCGCAGCCGAATTCTGCATGATCATTTCCCATGTATTCACACACTTGTTCAAGCAGTCGTTATTCAGATAGCAGCAAAGTGCTTTTAATTTTTTTGGTATATCACTAATACTATCTTAGTGTTTTTGTAAACACATCCCAGGTGACGTCAGTCCATCAGCTGATTCTGTCGAATTCGCTCACAGTCAAATAATGATCTGTTAAAGAGCTCACCTTTAAACTCTTTTCACGATTTGATTATTGGGTTCTTTCCATCTCTGCCGTCACACTGAGCTAGATGACAAAATGTTACGTTGTGTAACGAATCACCTTTTCACGACGAAACTAAAAAAGTTACTTTCGAAAAACCCGCGGAAAAAACAAACCAATACTAAACAAACGAAACGTGCTATCATCTTCGACTAAAACTAGACTTCCTTTCTTTATAGCCACATCTGCTACCAATTCCTGAGTTGTTACTAAATTCCTGGAGCTTCATTGCCTCTCCTCGTAAGTTATTCTGGCAAAAATGATCGAAAACATGAAATTTACTCCGCATTTAAGACGCAAGGAGTCATCCATATGCCGCATTTTCACCATAACTCAGAAACTGGACCCAAAGAAGTTTGGGAACAGAGAATAGATGATTGGAGTTTGAGACAGAGGCCAACAGAATGATAGTCCACGCACAGTGAGTGCTTTATTCTTCTTTTAAATGCTGTTAATATTATTACTATTGGGTCATAATGCACTACGACCTCTTACGTGATGAATTCTGCTTGAGCGCAAGTCTATAATAGGCGGATAGCTTAGCCAGGTTGCTTATTTGAGATAAGATCCATTGTGACTCTTGCATTTGAATTCCATCCCCTAACTAAGTTGCTTAACCACCTAGATGTTTTTAAGAAGGTAACGAGTCCCTCCAGTGGAATATTTGGCAACATTTCCCGGGTCTTCAAAGAAATAAAGGCGAAGATTTTTTTCTTTGAAGTGGAGCTTTCTATAAAGGAAACTTTTGCTGAATTTGAGTACTGGGGAACTGCCATTCGCAGAAAATGTAATCCGGGGTTTCATAATCCATAATCAAAAACGGCAGACGCTTGTTGCTACTAATTCTACTTTCCTGAAAGGACGGCTAAAACTAAAATGTTCCGTAAAAAATGCAATTGGAGTTCGGCAGTTCGAGCTCTTTTTATCCTAGGACCCGAGGAAAGGATAAACCGTTTAACCAGCCTCTGTTCTGGACTCTCCATTAAGTGTCGTGTGAGCTTCCTATCTCCCCACTCTTTATAACTTCCTTTATGTAGGTTTTGGTGAGCCCACAAGAGGATTCTGGTCTATGGAGTTTTGTAGTAGAGCGCTTAATTTCGCTGGACAGGCCGTCTGTTAGTTGACATAATAGTCTTCATTTCCTGATACCCAGCTCAACAAAAGAGTACATATTTGTTATTTTATATTGGTTTAATTATTTTTACGGTCGTCGTAGCCGAATACGTTGCCGTTCGTTTGCCTTTTACCGTTCGAAGACGGCTTAAAACTGTAGGTCTCTCCATTTGTGGAACCACATCAAGACGAACGCCGCAATTTGGTTAGAGGAGGAGCTCTAACCAAAGTGTGCGTGCCAATTATTTATTTTCAATTATTTTCATTATTAAATTAAAGTTTTGAAACTGTAAGGCGATGCAAAAGTGCAAACATTTCACAATTTATATTTTACTGACGTAAAAACATAAAACGTGCAAATCTTCGGTAATCAGTCAATGTTGATAGCCTCGTTATTTCACGGATGACTTAGCCTTTACAAGTTAACAGTAAAATAGCTATTAATATAAATACACACAAAAATGTATGTAATTTCAATTACCTCTCTCGACAGACACTCACGCCATTTATGCAGTTAAGTTGATGTCTCAGAATTTCCAAGCCTTATGTGCTTATGTGGGTATGTACTTGTGTTATGCTTATACTACCAACCAAATATAAATAACAGAAAATGTAATATATCTAACCAAGAAGTTTATAAGGTGTGACGGCTCGGGCCGTGCAAAGATCTGTCACAGTGCCGCGCTTAGATCAACCACCAGACTAACGCTTTAAACAAATCATTCTCTTCGTTTCCTTTTAAGAAAATTTCTCTAAGAGGAATGCCGAAAAATGAATATCAAATTAATCATCATCGTTTAGAGGTATGGTTCCTTCCGCAAAGTTTCTTATTTTGATCCCTAGAATATGATTTTCACAGAGCAATGGTCGATTTTTTTGCCTCCCCACAAATCGACCGGCCTAATAAATATGTATATATAAAGAATTATTCTTGTTAAATATTTTTTAGAAATATTCCACCACATGGCTCTAACTTCACTTAACTATTTTCAAGAAATATTAAAAAATAATTTTTATAAGGCCAACTTGGTTTATTTATTTGTAAAATTTTTTTATTACTGTCTACATACATACTTTAAAAGATTTCTTTGACAAAATCGCATTCCAAAAAAAAAAAATAAAAAAATACCTGCTCTTTCTTACATTAATTTAGGCTTATTTTTCCACTAATTTTCTTTATTTTAATGAGCTGTAAAAGTAAATTTGCGCAAAAAATTATAGCCACATATAATAGTAGCCACTTTCATTGAAGATACTCCTTTTAACATATTTACGTACATACAAATGTACTATATATATTAGGCTATAAAAAGTAAATACTTGGAGGCTGGAACTAGGCCAGATGAGGCACTTACAAATTATTTGATGGTAATAATAAATATAAAAAATATGAGGCACTTACAAACTATTTTGTGATAATTTTTGGGCCGCTAATAATGAATATAAATAATATAACTCAAAATGGACGGATAATAACTAAACGACGATATTTCGGTGGTTTGAAAAATATTTAAAAAATATTATTTTTAATATATCATAGACTTACATATACATATGTATGTATATTTACAGTGAGTTTCACTAAAAATCGTACAGCCATGAATTCTTTTTTTTTGAAATTTTTTTTTTTATTTAGAAATTTTTGTTTGTAAATCATTCATATTCTAACGAAAAGAGTCTAAGAGAGAAATGCACAAAATCTCCACAAAATTTCAAAAACTGGATTCAGATTTAATACAATATTTTGGTGTAAGTATTTCTGTAACTCATTTATTTCTAGAATAATGTGAGATATATTTTAATCTGTGGCTACTGTAAACATTTTATGAGTTATGAGTTTTTTCAGAAATACTCAGCAAACATAATGAATTGATTTCGTTACGCTAACGAGTAAAAATAATTTTTCAAAAAAATGTGGTTTCGTTTCAAAGCAGAAATAGCGAAACAAAATCTAAAAGTAACGCTGAAATGAAATAAATTAATAAAAAATAAAAAAACATTTATTTTGCTGACACGAAGGCATTGCACGAAAAAACAAGCAAAACCCTATTTTTCTTCCTATTTTTCGCCAGGCACCCTTAGGGTGAGTTTGACAGGCAGTCAAGTGTGTGATGGGGTGAGTGCTTGGACTTTTTGCTTGAGCGCATCAACAAAAAAATTGAAAATATGTTTGACTTTTTTTCCCCCCCTATTGACTCTTCTCGGGAGCATACGGCCTCGACAAGACTCCGTCTGGCGTTGGTGTCGTTAACCTATTTTGATTTGTGACAGGGTAGGTGATTAACCTGCCGCTTGAAAAATTTACAATACCAATTATTTTTAATATATTTCTAAGCTTTTTATTGAAAAATATCTAAGTTTTATACAATTTTCTATGAAATTTAATAAATTTTTATGCAACCATTTTACATAAAGAGCGCTTTGGAATCTGGTAATCGCCGTTGTTGGCATTTTTTGACGAAGAGCGGAAAGTGTTTTTACTTATGGATCTGTACAACGCACGAAGACTTACGTCGTTTGCAGACGATGCGCTGGCTTCCCTCGCATGTTAGGGTGAATCCATCTCACTAAATTCAGCATTTTAATGTAAGTGACTGGTTTTCGTTTACGTTTAAAACGAAAAAATAATCATGTAAACTGTAATAAACTGAATCTTTCAACAGAAACGACTGCCCTTTTGCGATAATCGTTAAATTTAACGTTACGATGCATGGTTTTTTTTCGCTGAGCATTTTTGTCACAGTATCTAACTGTGGAATTTTTGCTTCCATAGAGAAAACTTGCCATAAAAATTGTATTTCTTCTTATAAATTATTTAGGTTAAACAATTTTTCGCATGAAAATTTTTATTTTTTGTAACATAAAATAAAAAGAAAAAAAAAAGAAAACGACCCTTTAGCATCAGGTTTGCTATGAAACAGGCACGACAAAAGGATTTCTTAACCTTAAAAATACAGAGTTCCCAAGGTAGAACTATAAAAGACAGCAAAATTGTGTGGTACACAGCTTCAAGCTGTATATCTAAAAATTCTAAAAATCTGATGAAAATTGTTTCAAAATTAATTGATAAAAATTTTTTCTAAAAAAATTCATTTCATTTTTTTGAAGTTTTTCAAAAAGTATGGTAGTATAAAAAAAAAACAGCAAAAAACTTTAAAAAAACTGTTTCTAAAAAACTCGATAACAACAAAAATTTCAATAAATTTTTTTACGTTTTTCATAAAGTTTGGGACTAAGCTATATATTGTTTTTTTCGGTAATGGAAAAAATTACCAAAAATCGAACAAATTACAAATAAGTAGACCCTGAGGAATTTTTTTTTTTTAATTTAGTCGAATCTTTGCAAGTTCGTTTTTAATGTTTTTGATTCTGTTTTTTGTCCTGTTTCTGTTAGATTAGGAACTATGTTTTTTATAAAATATTAATAAAAAAAGCATTCATTGCAAAAATTGCAAAAACAGTTATACAATTTTAAGTGGCACTCACTGTACATGATAATGAAAATCATTGTGAAATTAAATAACTAATGTAAAGTAAAATGGCTATAAAAAATATATATAAATATATATATATAAAAAACTTGCGGTTATGTGCTGCTTAAATATGTATTTCTTAATTTCTACGCATACACCTGTGTTCAAAATAATGGGAGCGCGTCGAATTACTAAGTTTTAAAAATTTGGTTTTTTTTTTAATTTTATATTTTTTTGCACAGTCTCAAATCAACAGTCGGCATACGCACGGCAACAGGCAAGTACAATTTTAAAAAATCTGGAATACCCTGGCATTTGCACATTTGCATCCCACCCTTTAAATAATCGTTAAAAAAAATTCTGCATCCATTTGTGCATCTTTTTATAAAAGTATACTGCATTTTACTACAAAAATCATACGAGTATAAATGAAAACTACAAACCTTGTATAAAATCACATAAATTAAACAAATTAAGAATAAGAATACACCAAAATTTCCAACTTTTAATTCAGAAAATTCAGAAAAATAGTATTTTTATAGGTCATTAATCTTTCGCGTTGATTTTTAATTATTTTTTTTTTTTGTTCGCTGATTTTTTGAGAATTTGAACTACTTGAAACTTATTTAGTGGGTTATTAAACTTCATACCCGAAATTTGTCCATAAAATTCTGAAAAAGGTTGGACATTTTGATAGAAATATATATTTTTTTAATTCGTAAAATTTAAGTGAATTCTATTATATAGAATACAATTTTTAGATTATAGAAGTAGAATTTTCGCGAATGTATTTTATAAGGAAGAAAATGCTAAAAACTTTTGCGAAAAAAAATTGTTTAAAATCAACCACAATTCTGAACTACTTCAAACTTATTTAATGGGCTATAAAATGTCATATCCAGAATTTTTTCAAATATCTTTCATATAAAATACATTCGCGAAAATTCTTCTATGTATAAAAAAGTTTAAAATTTTATGTTTTTGTTTTCCAATTCCTTTAATTTTTGTGAATTTTGTATCAAATTTGGAGTTTTGAGTTATGTGGTTTTGTTAAAAAAAAAAAAACAGACATAAAAAAAATTAAATTCTAAAAACGAGCTGAAACTTAGTAACTCGTCGCGCCCCTATTATTTTTAACACATACATATTTTTCTTTAATCAGCTGAGTTATTCGCTTTCGGCTGATCCAAGTCCAAGATGGCTTGTAGACGCTTTGGCATAGAGACGACAAGCTCTTCGGTTATAACCGGCGTTATGCGGTGCCACTCCCTTTCTAGAAGTGAACGCAACTCCTGCTCACTTTTCACTGCACTTTGTTGTACTATAAAATCCAAATGGCCCCAAAGCTGTTCGATTGGATTAAGATCGCTCGACTGTGATGGCGTATATAACACTTTGCCCACTTTATAGAGCAGCCAATCGCGTGCAGCACCTGTCCTATACTTGCACTCACTGTCTTGGTGGAAAGTATAACCATTCGCCGTCAGACCCAATTTCGCGGCGCTTGCTCTCACATTTCCTTTAAGAATTTTCAAGTATTTCTCCCGATTCATTTTAGTATCGCTAATAACCAGATTGCCAACGCCCTTAGCAGACATGCAACCCCACAATGTAAGAAAGTCATCGGGATGCTTTGAGGCGAAAAGCGCATTAATCGACTCTTCCATTAAGACACGACGCCATACAGTCACTTGTTGCTCATTTCGGTAGGTCTGAAATTGGCATTCACCTGAAAAGATCACCGTGCGCCAATAATTGAGATCACGTTTGATGTGCGCCTTGGCGAAATCCACACGTTTTCTGTGTATCAACGGACCCATGTAGCCAGCCGAGTAGAGTACACGACGTATGGTCTCGGTATTGCACAGCTTACCCGTCTCATACTCCACCTCCTCCTGCAGTTTGAGCGCGCTCATTTTGGTATTCTGCTCTACTTTCTGCAGAATGAGGAGATGTTCGGCCTCATCGAATTTACGCGGACGTCCTGGACGTGCCTTATTTTTAACATTACCCGAAATACGAAAACGCTCAATCACTTTCTGTACTGTAGCGGGACTTTTTTGTACTAAACGCGCAATAAGGCGCACCGACTTGTTGTCTTTGTAATGCTGAATGATCAGAGATTTTAATTCACTGGAGAGTTCGACGCCACGCGGACCCATGAGAAGGGGAAATTTGCAGGAAAAAAGTAGGAAATTCGATGAAAATTTGCTGTATATTTTAAAAAGATTTTAATTCACAAATATGTAAACAAATTAGGCCACGTCTTACTACAACAAGTGTTAACTGTATACTGCTTTTCGTGACGCATACTCTTCAGCCACTCCCAAACCCGCCAGTGCAAACGCAGTGGCGCAGCACCGCTCAGCAAGCGAATAAGCTAACGTTAAGGGGCATTTGTTTAAGAAGAAACCAAAAGTGGCGGGTCTCAACCGTATTTATATGTGCCTAAGATGTACAAACATACGAAAGTATGTGAGAGGAAAATAAATAAGCACACGCTCTCCAACGACCAATACTTTTCAAGTTAATTGGCAGTCAAAGAGCTAGAAAATTAAAAAAGGGTGTTTTCATTGACTTAATCAACAACTGACCCCATGCAGGCAAGTATGCGCATGCATATTCTAGCACCTAATTGTTGGTACAGCCAGACAGGTCAGCAGGGATCACTATCACTCTTTTAACGGGAACCACGAGAAAAAAGCGCGTGCGGTGAGAACGAAAGACTCTATAATAAGTCTAAGCTCTCAGTGAGAAAATAAAAACAAGTAACATAACGTAAAACATCGAACGCTTTAATACTCATAAGCACATACAATGCATAAGTTGGTATGTATATACACATAATGTAGGTATATGTACATACATACGTACACGAATATTAAGTAAGCGAACCCACCACATCTAAGCTGTGCTTCATTACTCACTGCAGCATAAAACATTTATGTGTTGACAAGCAGTTGTTGTTGAATACCGGTTTCGGCGTTGCAAGAGCTGTTGCAGTACTGCTATTCATGCACTCACCTGGTAAAGCATGGAAAAGAGTGTTGGGAGGAAATAAAAATCCACGCTGTGACCTGCTTTTGAGGTCGACGCGATGGTAATGGATGAAACAAATAGAGAAGCACGTTTATGGATAACAACAGAACGGGTTAGCAGGTTTTACTTTATCTATTTACTTTATTCCATTTGTTTTGCTATTCATATTCTTATATGTATTACGTTTTATTTGCCTCTTTAATGTGGGTGTTGTGGCTTGTGGCTAGAAAATATTTTAGCATAGCCACAAATGAACCAATGAAAAGAAAAAATTGGGCAGTGAGAAAAAGCTTGGATAACGGTCGCTAGTGCACATGTGAGAATGATCGAGAGGAAAATGTCGTCATATATCTACATACTTACATACACACACATGCAAACAATGTGAAAATGCGTTACGAAAGGCCTTTTCTAAGCAAGTGTGACCAAACTATGTCGCTACAAAAAAGCTGTCGACGATAAAAAAAGTTGTGAATCGCTTGTTAGGAAACACATTTACAGGGTCTTTCAAGTTCGAGTTTATTTTTAAAATTCAAATTAGACACAAATTTTGAATGGAAACTCAATATCTGTGGAGGGTCTAAAATGTATGAATATGTTAAATGATGATATTCTTCATATGCCGATTTTTGCTATTGAAATTTTCAATGATAGTGAGCTATAACTGAGGCTCTTTTTGATAAATTTCTTGCCGAATTCCATGCTATCTTTCAAAGCCTCAGTTTTTTCTGATTTACTCACACTTACTTAGAAGGACTCCTATTAAAATTTGTAAGCCTCGGGTACTAGTGGGAGTGATCTACATCCACGTTAGGTCTGTACCTTCTTCTGAGATGGCCCTCCAGAAGAATAGTCCAAAGCCATAGAATCGAACGATATTGGACGCTAAATGTCGTAAAATTATTCATGCCAGGAATTTCCATATATCGTCAGTACAAAAATTAAACTCTATTTATGTTCTGAAACGAGCCAGTCGGTTAAAAGTTTTCGATTATCTTTTTCATCATTTTCGTCATTTATGCAGTGGATTTTCATTATTTTTACATAGCTTTCAAGCGAAATAGGACACATTTTAGTAAATTTTAGATTTTCTACTTGACCTCCGTCAGAAGAGATGAGAGCTGAGCGGCTTCCATGTCATGTCAAGGGATCCAAGAGAATTTCGTCATAGTCTTCAATTTTTCTAAACATTTGTTGATTTGTGGGATTGAGTTTAATTCGAAGTGAATTGAAAAATTTTTAAAACAAATTTTATATTGTAATTTTAACATTTATTTAATGTAGAAAATTTTGGAATGTAGGTTTTTGAAATCAAATACTTTTGATTCTTTTAAACATGTTGATGCATCTTTTAAAACATTTTTTTTTTGGAAAAATGTATAATGAATATTTTATGAAAAACAACTCCAATTAGTTTTCCAAAAACTATTTTGAAATTTTGTTTTATTTTTGTGGTAAAAAAATATTTTTTGTCATTAATGAAAAACAACTCCACCTCAATGTTAAGCATTTTGGTATGGAGGTTTTTAAAATAAAATACCATCGATTCCTTTAAACATTTTTATACATATTTTAAGTTAAATATACTTTAAAAACATGTTTTTAGAATTTTTTTTAGAAATTTGTTTAGTTTTTTCAGAAATAATAATAAATAGAAAAATAATAATAAATAATAATAAGAAAAAATATTTTTGTTTTGTTTTTATTTCATTTATGAAAAACAACTCCAATTAGATTTTCCGAAAAGATGTTTGAAACTTTTTTTATTTTTTTATTGAAAAAAATATTTTTATGCCATTTATGAAAAACAATCCAATTAGATTTTCCAAAACAATTTTTGAAATAATTTTAATTTTTTTGGTGAAAAAAATAGGTTTTTGTCATTTCCGAAAAACAACACCACTCAAATTTTTAAAACTTTTTTTTATTATTTTGATAAAAAAAATAATTTTGTCACTTTATTTTTTTTAATAAAAAAAAATATTTTTGTTTTATTTTTATTTCATTTATGAAAAACAACTCCAAATAGGTTTTCCAAAAAAAAGTTTGAAATTTTGTTTAATTTTTTTGGTAAAAAAATATTTTTATCTGATTTACGAAAAACAACTCCCACCCAATGTTAAGAATTTTGGTGTGGAGGTTTTTAAAATAAAATACCCTCAATTCCTTTAAACATTTTTATACATCTTTTAAGTTAAATATACTTTAAAAACATTTTTTAGGGATTTTTTTTTTGGTTTTCTTAGTAAAAAAATATTTTTGTTTTGTTTTTATTTCATTTATGAAAAACAATCCAATTAGATTTTTCAAAACAATTTTTGAAATAATTTTTATTATTTTGGGGAAAAAAATATTTGTTTGCCATTTCTGAAAAACAGCGCCATTCACATTTTTTCTTACTTTTTCATAAATCCTCGGTAATTTCTGATGGTTTCAAGGTGGAATTCTATTAGCTTTTCAAGTTAAATTGAAGTACCTAAAAATTAAAACAAAAAACAAAATGTTCCCCAACAAAAATTTACCAAGAACAAGTTTTTAAAGTACATTTTATCCTAAAAACTTGCTAAAAATTATAAAAATAACCAAATATTTACATTTCACTTTAAAAAATTCATACCATTTCTAAATTCCTAAAAATTTTAAAAAGAATCAAATTTACATTTCACTTTAAAAAATCGATACCAAAATTTTCAACATTGAAAAAATCTTATTCTAAAAAATATGTACATCAAAAATATAAAAATGTAAAAAAAATCAAATATATTTAACTGCAAAAAACTAAACACGAAAATTTTCATCATGGAAGAAATCTGAAAATTACCACATTTTTTCAATTTACTTCTACTTATACTCAAGCCCACAAATCAGCTAATTTTCAAAAAACAGAATATGTCAAGTACGAAACTCCTACTTGAAAGACCCTGTACGTACATGGCTTGAATAGTGTCATAGTTAAAGAAAGAAAAAACTTGGATAATCTCCGAACTGAAGTTATCAATTCACCATTGCTCCCTAAGTAAAAAAAATCTCTGGCATTTTCTTCTGATAAGAGATGCAAAGCACAAAAGAGATTTGTCTGTTATTTCTTCATTTTTATCTCAATAAATATTTTTTGGATAAATACTCTTCAAGCAAACATGCAATATAAGAAATATTTTTTACATTCGAGTTTGAGATATTTTTTTTAAAGAAGTGACGAATACTAGACCAACGCTGCTCAACGTCTGAAGAAGCTGCTGAGGTCTTTACATAGCTCATTTTGGAGGTATCCATTTCTGAGTGGCAAAAGTGCTTCAAAAATTGGTTCAAGCGAATTCAGAACTAATATTGATTTCCAAGGAGAATATTTTGAAAAATAATAATGCCATTTTCGTTATTATTTTACTAAGTTTTAATTATTAGGCGCAAAATGTAAAAGGCAACCCTCGTATTATGATTGAGGGTTGAAATATTGAAGAGGAGATTTAGCAATGCGACTTCAAAGATCGATTGTACCCGCTTCAGATATTCAAAGCATTTCTCTGAGCTCAAATTCCTCAATAAATTTCAGTACAATGACGACATCACCAAGCTATTTCTGTGCGTGCTTCGGTCAGCCTATCAGCGTTGAGTTGAAGCCCATACCCAGGCATCTCCAGACGAATGCGCAGGTACTCCTAGAACTTCACATGGAAAAGCTGTTCGGAAAGTGAGTGCCGCACTCGTTAAAAACTCAATAAAAAAACTGTGGAACAGAATTTGCATAGCTTCCAGAAAATCATTACAGATATTTTGCAAAAGTTTGGAGTATCATTGGACTACGGTTACTGAGGGAAATTATATTGAGTAAAAAGTTTATATGTTCAACAAAAATTAGTTTATTTTTGCTCTCAAACTTTTCAACTAACCTGTATATACACAACTATTTAAAATACTCTTAAAACAGTAAAAATATTTTTTATTGCTTATTTAGCATGCAGTGGTTTCATAGACTGTTCTGAACTGCTCGAGATGATGTGTTTTAATATACCTAGCGAATCCATCTTATTTCCATGTACTGGCAACTATGCATCTATATTTAAAGGGGCTTTTGGAGTTGAATAAAATCTGAAAAAAAAAATTAAAAATGTATTTTTCATCACCAAGATATGTTCTTGATTTTTGTTTTGCCATTGATTCGCTGGCTGGTAAGTTTCTATAGCCCTTTTATGAAATTTGATTGTAGGATGAAAAAAAAAAAATACAAAAACTATTATTATTTAGCTATCCAAATGCTTATGTCCCCCACTGTAGGTAACTAATTACCCTCATATTTTTATAAACTTTTCAATTAAATGAGATTGAAACATTTTAATTACCCATCAAAAGCACGTGCCGTTTCCCTTTAAGCAGACCTTGGCTTTTAACAGCCTTGAACACCTTCTTCAAGCCCAGAATATAAAACCTTTATTTTTAAACGATGAATAGGAAGTGTTGCAAATCGGCACAATTACCGCGCATTTAAAAAGTCAAGTTCAGTAAATTCATAGGAACACAATTGAACTATAGGAATTACGGATTTTCGAACAGGTGTTAAAGAGTTTGCACAGTTATTTCCGACAATTGAAATTTCCATTTCCTAATTGTCTCAATTTTATTATTAAGTATTTAAGCTGATAGGTGTGCCACATAACGAACCGATTTCAATAAACAAACAAATATGTAATATACGTATGCCTAGGGAGGTACACAAGTAGACATACCATAAATACTTTCTAAAGGGACGAGGATCGAAAATTATGAAATACAAAACGTAGGTTGCTTTGAATCTGTTGGCGGAGAAAATACCTAAAAAATCTCCAATAGCAGGCAAAAAAGCTGATAGCAAAATATTGCGCCAATTTCTGTGAAATCACGGGACTCTCTACAAAGTATTTTGTGTTTCTTTTTCTACAAAAAAAAAATATGTCAAGCATTCGTTATATGAAGAAAATGCACTTGAACGCCAGCAAAAAAATTGTCAAAAATCAACGCAATTTTTTAGCCACTTAAAACGTGCACTTTATTAAACCAAAATTCACTGGACGGGAAAACTGCGTACCCAGAATTTTTTCTAGAAATTCCAAATATTAAACTCGTCGACCGCTTCAAAAGTGCTATTAGATAAATGGTAAAATACACCTAACTTAAAAATCTAAAATCTACAGCTCAAGATGCTGTTAAGTTGACCTAAGTTATATAAAACATGTCAAAGACTTGGGTAATGGAGCTCTTGGTGACACTATTTTGGATCGGATGAATTCAAACGCTACAGCCTTTGAGATTTTCAATGCGATATTCGCTGGCTGTATCAGTAATGAGGGAGTTGATTTCAATTATTGTCATTGATAATTGCGAGCTCATAAAAGGGATAAAAAGGTGGACGCGCTGTACTGAACTCATCCAAAATTGCTTAGCTGTTAAGGAGAGAAATCTATAGCTACGCTCTTTGTACTAAATCAACCTATACGAGTATGGAGACATCGACTTTCGAAGACATGAAAAGTATGTGAGGCGAAAAGAGCACTTGTCATGAAAAATGTATTAATTTAAAGTTTTAAGAGCAATTACTGCTATTTAGATCGTCTAAAAACTGTTAATGCAATACACCGCAACTTTCAGTTGGTGAATTTCGATTCTTAAATATAAACATCAATACGTATTTTAATGAATAATTGGCAACTCCACCGGCCGACATTTCCTGCTAACAAATACCCTTTGTAGTATGAGAAATTTCGCACTCCCACAATATTATTGAGTGGGCGTTACCTTTACGATTGTTTAAACGCTTCATATGAAGCAATTACAGTTTGAGAAACAGAAAGACTGGGTCTAAAAAGGACCCACCATTGGCAAGGGACAAGGTGACACTGCATAAAAGTGGGAACGCAAGTGTCCAAGGATGCCAACTACAATGCTAAATAAGGTGGCTGAAAGGTGGACAAGACCAACTTAGGAGGAGCTCAAGCGTAAAATGCATGCATGTGTGAGGCGAACAAATGGCCATTACGAATTTTCGCAATATCGATACAACAATAAAGTATCAATTGCATTTAAAGCGAAAACAAAAATATCAGCAGTAATAATTGTGTATTGAATTGATGGATGACTGACTGGCGGCAGTCAGGTTAATAATGTTTTAGTTCTCAGATTGTTATACGTACATTATTATAGGTATATATGTAGCCCGGCGATAGGGTGTAACGATATTTTTTCCCAATGAAATGATTTGTACTTTTTTCCCCCAATAACTCTTAATGTTTTTCCTTTGCAGTAGGTGCATGCATATGTGTATGTTTGTATGTTTTCAGCGACTTACGTAGACATCTGAAGTTTGCATGTTCTGTCAATGGAAAATTTAATAGGCGCGTTTAGTACGTTCGCAGAAATCGAGGATTGCAGTTGAGAAAAAAACGCATTGGAACGCAGATAAAGAGTGCATTTAAAGCATTTTTGTTGGCATAAAACAGTAATCCATTAAAATTGAAATAAAAGTGATTAAATGCTTGGGTATTGAGACGGGGAAAGTCATGCAAGTAAAAAGAGAGAAGCTCCTGATCGCTTCGGTGGCCGCGATGGTGTTTGGATTGCTTTTCGGTTGGGTCGGTTTCCCGAAAATACTCAAGGCAATGATTAAAAAGGTGCAAAATAGCTTTTAAAAACTTTCAATTAAAAATTAAACATTTGAAAATAAGTAATAAATAAAATAAGGTGAAATAAAACAAAATAAAAAATATATTAAAAAACTTGAAAAAAAAAAATTAGAATAAATCAAAAAAATAATATAAGATAAAATAAAACAAAATTACAAGAATTAAATAATTAAATAATTAAAAATAAACTATATTAATATACTAAAAAATGAAATTGTACAATTAAATAAAAAACAATAATAATATTAAAAAAGTGAAATGAGACGTAACAAAAAAAAATATCAAATTAAATTAAAATAAAATAAAATAATACAGAACAAAATAAAATAAAAGAGCTGAAATGAAATAAATCAAATGAAACAAAAAATTATATTTAATTAAATCAATTAAAATAAAAAAAATGGAGCCGGGAGAGGTATACGAGTACCTTGGAGTTATGCAAAGCAGCGATGCAAATGGGGAAAAATCTGGTAGCAGAATTTTAAAGGCGCCTTCACGCTGTCTGTAAAAGCCAACTCAATGGGAAAAACCAAATCCACGCTATTAATTCATTTGTCGTCCCGTTGGTATTGTATAGCTTCGGATTTGTAAAATGGTCAACTACTGAAATAGAAAATCTACAACGAATAATACGTACAATTATGACTAAATACAAGTCACGTCATCCAAAAAGAGCTGTCGTTCGAATGATGCTACCTAGAAGAGCGGGCGGCAGGGGACAGATTTATGTTGGAGCACTGCATGACAAACTTATCTTAAGCATAAGAGCATACTTCCAACATAAGTACTCCCAATGCGATCTGCACAAGGCTGCAAGTGCTGCGGATGATAATTACACCCCACTTCGGATGAATCAATCCTACGAAATCAGGAACGCAACCACAATAGATTAAAAGATCCAAAGATGGTCTGAAATGGCTGTCCACGGCGTATATCGAAAAGACTTGTTGAGCCCACATGTCGACCAAAAATTGTCGCACTTATGGCTTACCAACAGGTCGATATTCGCCGAAACAGGGGGTACCATTTTCGCCATAAAAGGTGGTGTGATTCCAACAGGATATTACATTAAATATGTAATGCGAGATCCAAATGCCGCTGCGGGCAGATATCGAAGATGCAATAGTCGGAGTGAGACATTAGACCACGTGCTAGCGGGATGCACCACACTGGCAAACTCTATGTACCTGAAGAGACACAATGGCTTCGCGAAAATAATCCATCTAAAACTGACGCAGATGTACAACTTCAACCCAAGCAAAATACCGTACTTCAGATACACCCCAGAACCTGTTGAGGAAGACTCCAACTACCTTCCATATTATGACCGAACAATTTTAATAAATGCCACAAGAGGCCACAATAGGCTAGATATTTGCCTGATTGATAAGTCTCAAACGACTGGCTATATAGTTAATATTGCTGTTCCTCTAAACAAAAACATGCAAAAAACATGTGCAGAAAAAGTATCCAAATAATTCGACTTAGGCATTGATGTCAAACGCCAGTGGAAGCTAAGGAAGGTGCACGTACTACCAATTATTATCTCAGCCCACGGACTAGTGCATAAAAACTTAGCAGACAACGTGAAAACTCTTCAACTTCCAGAATTTTTAATTTTCGATATGCAGAAAGTCGCTTTACTCAATTCCTGTCATATAGTCTGAAACTTTTTACAGTAAACGTTTTTCTTGTTTGTAAAATTGTTAACTATTTTATATAATATTTATATACATTTATTTAATTGTAATCTTTGTACCTGTTATAAATTATTGGCTTGCAGCAAAGCTGTCACTCCTTTCTTGGGATGCAATAAAAAAATAAATAAATAAAAAAATAAAATAAAATAAAACACACCAAATACAATTAAAAAAACTGAAATGAAACATAACAAAATAAAATATATAAAAATATAAAAGAATTAATAGAAATTACATAAATTGAACTAAATAAAATAAGACAAAACAAAATAAAATAAAATTAAAATAAATTAAATTAAATTACAGTAAATTAAATTAAACAAAATAAGACAGAACAAAATTAAATAAAATAAAATAAAGTGAAATGAAATAGAAGAAAATTTAACCGGTAAAAATTGAGTAAAGTAAAATAACATAATAAAATAAAAGAAATAAACAATAAAAAAATACATAAAGCACAAAAAAAATAATAAAATAAAAAAATTAAAACTAATTAATCACAAACGTAAAAAATGAGTAAAACAAAATTAAAAAAAAAAATAAAATCTAACCCTAATTAAACTAAACTTAATTAAGTTAAAGTAATTAATTTAAATTATATGGACGCAAATTCAGTTTAATTTAACTTAGTTCAAATTAAAGGTCTAACTAAATTAAATTAAGTTCAAATTGATAAATTAAATTGAGTTTTCCGAAGACGAATAAAAAACACGATGTGTGATACTCAACGTTTAATTTCGAATAATCAAAATAGTCATGACATATTTACCAGAGATGTGATTAACTGACATACGCATTGTTACATTTGTAGGGTTGATATTCAAAGTATCATATTTCAACACAAATAATTAAAAGAAGTATAATTCAAATAAAATTAAACTAAACTCAAACAAATGAAACTCAACTAAATTAATTTAAGCTAACAATTTATTTAAATTAAGTCATTAAATTAAACTAAAAAATGATACCAAGTAAAATAAATAAATTAAATCCAACTGAACTTAATTGAATCAAATTAAATGAAAATAATCAAATATGATACATAATTAAATAATAATAAATTAACTGAAATAAAAAGATTAAGAATTAAGAATTTGAGTTAAATTATTAAACTAAAATAAAATAAAATTAAATAAAATCAGAATCAAAAACCATATTGAACTAAAAATTATTTTTTGAATTAAATCCAATTATTATCAAATATTAATTAAAAATAAAATCCAGTAATTTCAGTCAGAATTAATTAAACTGAACTTAACTGCAGCAAATTAATTGAAACAAAACTCAAATAAATTGAATTAATTTCAAAAGTTGATTTAAGTTAAATTTGTCAAGTAAATTGAATTAAATTAAACTTAATTCAAATAAATGAAATTCAATAAAAAAATAATTAAATGAAGGGGAACTCAAATAATTTAAATGAAATTTAAAAAATCAAGAATTTATTTAAACTGATATATTATTGAAATTCGAAAATATTAGATTAAATTAATTATTTACATTAGGTACATCAATAAATTATATAAAAAATATTAAAATTTAAATTCAATTTAGTTAAGTAAAATTGACCCAAACGGCACTTAATTGTATCAAATTTAATTAAACTAAACTAAAAAAAATGCAACTAAGTTAAAAAATACAGAATTGATTTAAAATAAATTATTCAACTAAACTTTATTAAACTCAAATAAATGAAACTTAATAAAATTAGATAAAAAAATTAAAAATTTCTTTGAATTAAATCAATAAATTAAATAAAAATAAATTTATATTACAAAAATTTAAATTTAAAGTCAAATAAAATTAAACGGCACCTAATTGAATCGAATTAAGTGAAACTAAACTCAAATAAATTAAATTTAATTGAAAAATTTCGAATTGATTTATGTTGAATTATGAAACAAGTTGCATAAAAATAAAGTTAAAAAAACTAAAATGAATTAATTAAATTAATGTGAATTTAATGGAATCAATTTAAGCAAAACTAAACTCAAAATAAAGAAAATTAAATAAGTTGACTAAAATAAATAAATTAAATTAAACTGAGCATAATTGAATCAATAAAAAACTCAAATAAATTTTAGTAAAATAAAAGTAATTAATTACATTAATCTGAGTTCAATTGAATTAAATTAAATGACATTAAACACAAATAAATTTAATTAAATCAAAAATTGATTTCAATTAAAGCTTTTCCAAAAACAACAGTCCACTAATTACAATAAAATTCTTTATTATCACACCAAAGCAAGTTTCTCTTAAACCCGGCACTGAGGTACGTGATTTTTGGATTGAAACACCATTTCCGCTACACTTCTATATTTACGTTTTCAACATCACCAATCCGGACGAGGTGATCAATGGTGGCAAACCGAATTTGCAAGAAATCGGTCCCTTTGTTTTCGAGTGAGTGTACATGCATACATTTAATAAAAATTTTAAAAATAAATAAAGAATATGCGTAAAATTATTTGCTCATATTTTTCAACAAATTTAATTTAATAAATTGCATGAACAAATTTGTCTCGAAGCGAATGGAAGGATAAATACGATTTGGTGGACGATGCAGTGGAAGATTCCATTTCCTTCAATATGCGCAACACATTTTATTTCAATGCTAAGGATTCGAATGGCTTAACAGGAGAAGAGCTAATAACGATTGCACATCCGCTGGTTGTGGTGAGTGGAGGAAATAAAATCAAATAAATGCGTAATGCCTATTTTAGAGTACTTGCATTAGTAGTAGAAGGTAAATGGTGAAAGAATTAAGAAAAATAGATATAAAAAATTTGCGCGAAATCAGTTTGATATAAAAGTATATTTTCTATTTACTAAACTAAAAAAAAAAATAGAATAAATCTTATAAATTCTCTTCTACTGGGCTGCTGTACTTGGCAAGTTCGCGGCCATGAAGATGTTCGCGTTATATGAAGAAATGGCACAAGAGCGCCAGCAAAAAATAATTGTTAAAAATCAACGCGACTTTTTAGCCGCTTGAAATTTGCACTTTAAATTTTGCACACTAAAATTCAATGGGCTATGAAACTGCATACTCGACATTTTTTTTTTTAATTCTGATTAAAAATTTGGATATTTTAAAATTTTTTTTAATTTGCACAAAGTTTGAAGCTTGGATTCATATAGTTTTTGTGGGAGAGTGGACTACATTTTCATAAAAAATTATTAAAATTAAATAGAAAGCAAAAAATTATCAAAACTTGCCAATAAGTAGCAGTAGTCTGCTATAGTTATTTATCGCAGTGTATGGGAAGGGAACCCATGACTTGTCCCTCCATAATTCTTTTTGGCACAAATTAATATTTTCTTGAGCCAAAAAAAAGGCAAAAACATTTCTAATGCGAACGAAGGCTATTGCTGTACTGGCAATTTTATAGAAGCGAGAATAATACATTCGAAAGCGAAAGCTTCATGTCGAATAGCCGGCGGACGCTGGCTAGAACAGAGTGTGTGTGTCTGTCTCATTATTTTATAGCCACACCCTACAGAATTATCTACAATATCCATCATTATAAGTAAACCTAAAAGTAATGCATTTGCAAAAATTAAAAAAAATTCTTAATAAAAAAAATTTTTAAATAAAAATAAATACAAAAAAAATGTTAAATAAAAATAAATAAAAAAAATGTATTTAATAAAAATTAATATTTTTAATAAAAATAATTTTTTTAATAAAAATAAATTTTTTTGAATAAAAATAAACTTTTTTAATGAAAATAAATTTTTTATTAAAATAAAAAACTTCAATGACGGCGATAAAGTGTGAAAAATCACAAAATCATGCATCTCGAGTTCAAGTTGTGTGTAAAAAAGTTGACTTTCGTAAGTCAAAAGCTCATTTAATCATTAATTAATAATTAAACAAAAAGTTAATAGTATAAAAAAATTAAAAATATAAAAAAATGTATATAATAAAAAAAGCATAATAAATTAAAAAAAAAACCTCAAAAACATCTTAATTTTTTTAACTACATTGGCATTGAATCCCTCTGGTTTTCCACACTCGGCATTTGTGAAAAATATTTCAGCTAAAAAAACTTTCTGAAGCTTCGAACTACCCATTCCTATTCGTAGAAAAATCGACTTACTTGTAAATAATCTATAAAAGTGGCAATGAATCTTTCATACTGAACTTCTAATAAATACAAATTTTTGAATTGCGAACTTTTGAACTTTTGCCGATTCTTACTGGTATTCATTTCTCTAACTTCACAGTGCAATAAAATAAGAAAAGTTTCAGTTCCTGATACAGTATATCCTGTATGTCAGCATTTTTCTGATAGGTTACCGAAAATATGAAGACAAGTATTTTCTCAAATATTTCTATTAGTAATTTTTTTTTCAATTTTATGCCACCTCAAAGTTTGCAGCTCTCATTTTATATGAAATTCTGAGGTATTATGGCAAAAATTATATCTGAAATCATCGTAAACTATTTTAAATATTCATAAGTCTTACTTTGAAAGGCAGACTACACAGTCGTCTGCACCGCATTGGGATATGGTCCACGGACTCCTGTCATTTCTACGATCAGTCCTCAGAGACTCCAGCACAACTTCTTCTCAAATGTGTGCCATAGCGCTAAGAAGGATGTCACGGCCGAAAGGAAGGCATATACGCTGAACCCAACCCATCTCTATTTTAGGTGTATTAACAGAACTGGGTTTGGACGGTACACTGACGAGTATAAGACACAAAAGACATGGAAAAAGTGCAAACCTCATTTTCATTTATTCATTTTGGAATGTTGCTTATGTCTTTGCCTTTAATTTGAGCTATAGAATTTGAAATTCTGTAATATGAAAACACAGATTTTTAAAATCCCAAATGTTTTTGGAGCAAAATTCCAAGTCAGATTCTTAAATTCCGAAAAAAAAAAACCAAAATTCTAGACGTTCACTAATAACTACGATTTTTTCTCTTCTTTTCCCTCTCTCCCTCCCTGCAGCCCATCTCTGTTGTTGTGAAACGCGAACGTGCCGCTATGTTGGACCTAGTCGCCAAAGCCATGAATATTGTATTTGCTGGGCAGAAAGCGATTATAACAGCCAAATTTATGGATCTGTTCTTTCGCGGAATTTACGTTGACTGTTCGGCGGAAGAATTTGCCGCTAAAGCGCTTTGCACGGCATTCTATACGGGCGAGGTGAAGCAGGCCAGACAAATAAACTCAACGCATTTCCTATTCTCTTTCATGGCAAATGTGAGTAGTGAAAAGGTTTTACAATTCTTCCTTTTTTTCTTTTACATATTTTCTAAATTATCTTTGATTGCTTGTTTTCCAGAGCAATCACAGTGACGGCGGTCGCTTTACGGTCTGTCGCGGCGTAAAGAATTACCGCAAGCTTGGTAAAGTCATACGTTTTGCTGATGAGCCTACATTGGATATCTGGGCGGGCGATGAGTGCAATGAGTTTATCGGCACCGATTCTACGATTTTTGCGCCTTTCATGACCAAAGAGCAGGGTCTGTGGGCCTTTACGCCGGATGTGTGCCGGTCGTTTGGCGCAATCTATAAGCGGAAGTCATCCTATCACGGCATGCCGGCATCGCATTATAAAATGGATTTGGGCGACATCAGAGTAGGCGAAAGCGTCATTTCCACACTAAGAATTTCACAGCCTTAAACGTTTTTCTTCTTTTTATTCTATTACTTTTTTTTAGGCCGATCCCAGCTTGCATTGCTTCTGTGACGATCCTGAAGATATCGAAACGTGTCCGCTTAAAGGCACTATGAATTTGGAGCCCTGCGTTGGCGGACCGATTATTGCTTCAATGCCGCATTTTTACAACGCGGATCCTAGCCTGCTGGAGCAGGTGAATGGGTTGAGTCCGAATGAGGAGGATCATGCGGTCTTCATTGATTTCGAACTGGTAGCATTCAATTTTTAATTTTTTCATTTTTGTATAAACCAAATGATCTCTCATCTATTATTTTTCTCAAAAAGACCTCCGGCACGCCATTTCGTGCTGCCAAACGCTTGCAATTCAATTTAGATATGGAGCCGGTTGAGAAAATCGAACCTGTCAAGAATTTGCGCAAGATGGTCTTACCATTATTTTGGATTGAGGAAGGCGTGGCTTTGAATAAGACTTTCACCAATATGCTAAAATATACGCTATTTTTGTAAGATTATCTTCGGTTTCTTTTTACATTTCTTTAACTTATTCACACTTTAGGGGCCTCAAATTCAATTCTGCTTTGCGTTGGACACTCATCACATTGGCTTTGGTCGGCTTCATGTCCACCAGTTATTTGTATTATAAGAAAAGTGACAGCTTGGATATCACAGTGCCACCGAAAGCGATCACCGAGCCTAATAATAAGGTCGAAGATGTCAAGCCGCCAGCAGATAAACTGCCGGCGACATCTATCACGCGAGCTGATCTCTCGAACCGCCGTATTCCGGTGGATAGATTTTAGGTTAAAAAATTGATATTTTAGTATAGATGTTGTTTAGATCAACGCACAGCACCGCTACTAGGGATCATATTTTTTTCGTGATCCTTATACATACATACTTGCTGACAGAAAAAAGCACCTACACGTAGATATGTACACACACTGAAATAAAATATTTTACAAAACCAAAAGTGCAGCTAAATAAACTAGAGAATCTATTCTATATTACGAAATTATTCTTTGAAAAAACAAAAAAGAAATATTATGTCGAAGTTACGACTAATCTATTTGGAATTTAGATACAATTCTTCTGCAGAGTAAGTCAATCTGATACCAAGAAAAAAGCAAAAAAATTTGAAGCCATTTTTCTCCTACCATTTCGTAACGCCCTCGAATGCAAAGGGGCCCATCGAAATTGATTCAACTCGTCGAGGCACTTTATACGGACATAAGCTATGGGTTAAAGCACGAGAAACTTCTGGAAGTCAAAATCAAAATATTAGCATGTGTACGACAAGGATGTGTTCTCTGGTCACTTCTCTTTAACATCGTCTTGGACGTTGTCGTGAAAAATGCCTCGTCATCTATAAGCGAGGAAGCAAGGAAGCCGCAGTGGTGGCAGATCAGAGAATACCTGGAGACGGCTGCTGGAGTCAGAAATCCGCGCCATGCAGCTTAGCTGGAAAGCAGTTCAGAGATTGGCGTAAAACAAACCCGAATGGAAGAAATTCGTTGTAGCTCTGTGCTCGACACTGAAACTCTAGGAATTTACGATGATGATTATTAGGTAGGCAAATTAATACGAATCTCGATTTCTATGGCAAATTTAGGACGAAAAAATTACAAGAGCTGATAAGGTGAGAAGGTGAACCGATACTTGTATTCCATGAGCAAATCTCGTTGAAAGAAAACTTTTACAGTCTGTGTCAGAAAAAACGAACCTCTATTATTCATGAAGTATAAAAGATATATATTTAACATTTTTTTACATGAAAGTATGTGCAAAACTACGAGTCGCAATTACTCCATAAGCCGTGTAATCTTTATCGTTGTCGAGTATAGCCTGGCATCTTGTTCATGCTTTGAATCAGCTTTTCTGCGTAGCTCGTCGACAAACACGACTAGATTTTGAGAACTTGGCGCACGAGTTGCCTTAAATCATGGACTGGTCTTCCGGCAAGATGCGTTTTCATAGTTTCCCACCCATTTTCAATGGGGTGGACGTCTGGGCAGTCCCTATAAATATTCTAGCACAAGAGCGCAAACGGAGATGGGAGGCAAAAATCACAGGAATCCCAGTACCTCGCTTCTCCGATATTAGAATCCAAACGCTCACACTTTGGTAGTGTGATATTCCGATATTCTGAACGGTATGGTAGATGGACAGCCAGACTAATACCCGATCTAAAAAAGTGGGTAGAAAGAAAGCACGTTGAGGTTAACTATTACCTCACACAGTTTTTGTCCAGACATGGGTCCTTTCGCAAGTACTTGAGTGGGAAAAGTGAGCCTACCAAACTGCATATATAGAGATACTGAGTATGATGATACGGAGCACACCTTCTTTAAATGCGAGAGGTGGAACATAGAGAGAAGAGCTCTGCAACGAGCTATTGGTGTATTTACACCTGAAGAAGTGATCGAGAAAATTATAATAAGCGAGGAAAAATGGAAATCCGTCGCAAATTTTGTGGAGGATATTATCCGAGAAAAGGAGCGTGAAATGGAAACTTATGTTGAAGAGCATTGAGCATAGGTTCCTCAAAACAGGCGACCCTGTACGCAGGGTGAGTAAGTAAGTGTGCTTCTTAGGGCGCCGTCTTGGCCCTCTACCTCGAAGCAATGCGGAAATCCAAGAGAAGAGGAGGGATATTTTTAGTGGAATCACCACACACGTAGTAGCGACGGTTACTATATGGTGCAAAGGCATTTTTAACCCAACCTCACCGCCACAAAACAAAAACCAAAAAACAAAAGAAATTTTTAACATGGATTAGTTAATTTTAATATTTTTTTTTTATAAAAATATAGTTCATTCTACTACGAATACCAAATAAAACCAAGTTTCAAGCCTTGTGCAAATAAAAAAAAAATCAACAAATTTTCATCAAAATTTTAAACTTTTTAATCAGAATTTTTAGAACGAATTCGAGTATTCTGTTTTATAGTCCATTGAATTTTGGTATTACAAAGTAAGTCGCTCAAAAATTTTTTTGCTGGCGGCCCATTTAGCGAATGCTCGATTGCTTATGAAAAAGTTTGAGAATTTGATGATTTTTTTTGTTTTTGTTTTATTTGTATAAAATTTAAATCTTAAATTGTGTTTTTGTGGTAGAATGAATCATATTTTCATGAGAAAATTATTAAAATTAAATGAGAAACAAATAAATGGTCAAGTCGAGTCAATAGGTCTCTATGCCATAATTATGAAACTCACTGCCTTCTGAAATAAATGGCTGATTGTAGGCATATTTGCATGTTGAATTATCGCTCAGTGGCAGAAATCCGCATGATCCAACTGGTAATTAAAAATTAGGCCCGAGTAATTACACGCACAGTACAAACTATATTCGGAAAATATTTATTTTTTTCATTATTTGAGGCAAATTTCGCTTTGATCTTTCTTCTGATTTATGAACATACAACGACATGAATGATGCCATTTTTCTTTTGTCGCTGTCATGTAATTTGTCATGCTTTGTAATGGTTTTATTTTTGTTTTTTTCTTTTATTTTTATTTCTTACTTTTTTCACTTTAAACGCTCGCCTTTACATTAGTAAGCGAAAAAGTGCCTGATGAGCGAGTTAAATTCAAAAAAGAAAATTTGAGTGACAGCTCATTTGCAGGTGTTTACTGACGACTCACAGTCGAGGAAATTCAACAAAATAAATACAACACCGAGTGTGTACCTATGGCAAATGTGAACAGCAAATACAAAAACTAAAATCCACAGGGGAATGAGCAAATTATAAATCTAAGCATTACAAGTAGGCATTAAAGTGCACACAAATTTGCTACAAAAAGTTTACGTTCACCAACAAAAAGTGGTTCGCCAGTAGTGAAGGTGAAACATTATTCCAAAATAAAGGGGAAGGATGTTGCAAAAATGTTAAGAGCAAATTTAATTTTGAATTATAACTAAATTGTTCGTGTGGCATTACTCGAAACTAAGAGTCTAAACTCTCAATTAAAGAAAAGCGGAGTGGGATTTTGCTAGTAAGAAAAAAATCCGCACTTGTCTGAAAGTGTGCAAATAAACTGTCATAACAGGTTGAATAAAAAAAAATTTTTTGTGGAGATAGTAAAGGAAAATTCTCAGAAAAAGCGGAATGTACAGCCGAGTAGCTCAGTGCTTTACTACGTTTTTTGTTGTTAATAAAACAATTTTTCATCGAAAACTATGTTAAGCCTTTGGTCAAAATTCTTCTCCAACTTGTGTCTGTTATCTTGAAGTGGTTCTGCAGATACAGAGACATGGCAGCAATATACTCAAAGGTTTGCCATTGCCTGCCGTGGATTTAAAGTCATTGAAGAATTATCTTCCATCATTTGATGTTTCATGTTTGGTTTGGGAATTGAGCTCGGAACTTATTCAACGATGTTCACGCACAAACCCATGCTGTGGGCTTCTCGGCCTAGTGGCTAAGATCAAAGCTTAGTCTCTGAAAAAAGACGTATAACTTACTCGGTATTTAAAATACTATCAATCTCGACCTGAGATTGACTGGCAGTCAAGTAATAAGAAGTCAAGGAACTAATTCAAGCAGTTGTAACTAATGGGAATCATCTAAGTGTAAAGGGCCATTTTGATACTACAGAGAGCAATTGCATCTGTTCTCCTAAAACAGACTGATGTTCAAAATCCATTTCAACAGTTTCCCTGTATTAATAGGCCAGAGCTCTCAGAGCTCCTCCAAGAAATGCCCGTTAAGCTTTTGGATGCTATGCCTCGCAAGTCCTGGACATTAACAGAGGAAGTGTTGCGACAACACCTCCTACTCCATATCCCTGAAGCTTTCACAAAAATGGTCTCAGGCGAAACCTAACTTGACTGCTTACTCACAATCAATCAATCAATGCCCCGTAAAGACCGTTCCTACTAAACGAATATTTTGTCTTCTGACGTTGAGTTCGCGCACTGAGCACTTAGAGATGGCCAAAGTTGTGAAAGAATTTAGCCAATAGGTTTCATCCACCATCTTTGCTCTGCCATTTTGGCAAAGTTTTCATTACTCAATTAAAGATGTGATGCTTCGTATGAGATTGCCTCTGGTTTTTATATCAGAAGAGTCGGTCAAAATGAGCTACTTCGTCAGTTTTTCATTTTTTGTCCCAGAAAATACGACTTGTCAGCAATTGCTGTAGGACATTGGTGGCATTTTGGTGTAATTTTTTACAAGTGTGTCATTTTGTTCAGAAATTTACTTGTCGGCTGGCTGTTACCTAAAATATTATATTAAATTTAAGTCATAAAAAATCATCATCAATTAAATCATTAGGAATCATATCAAGCTCTACCAGTGATGCGGCCTTGAAGATGTCCATCTGCTCGAACGAAAAACCGCTTCAGATATCAGTTAGATGAGAACAGAAAGATGAACTGCTTGTTCCGAGTTAATACCACCACCAAGCTTTGGTCCAGTCGTGTAAAGACAAATGGACTTGGTTTTCCTCATCGCATCCAATCGCCACGCATTCCGAACGGATAAGAGATTCCTAGAGTAGTTATGAGTAGACAGGCAGTAGACAGTTTTAGTTCATCAATCTCGTCGGTCGTCATCGTCTGTCTAATGTTGGGCTCACCTAATGTTAGGCTCAAGAAACATGCTGTTTCAACGTGATGGGTCCAATGAGGAGAGGGCTGTTAGGTCAGTGGGTTTAAGTGGGCAAGTATCATGCAGGGATTCATCACAGGTCGGACATATGTTGAGTACGTCGAGATGAATTTTGGATACATAGGAATTTGACCTGCTATTGTGCTAAGATGACGCGAGTCTCAAGAGGCAGCTAAAGCTCTTCTTCTGCATGGAGTGGTGGTTGGACTCCGATAACGACATTCGGGGGCAGGAGTTTAAGAAGTTGGTAGGAGACTCCCGATCAAAGCCGTTTAAGACCTGTCCACATACCGTTTGCCACACAGGTGGTGTGTTTATTCCAGAATTGTGTCACTTCAGTTAAAGAAGAGATAGCTCTTGACGTGCCTGGAAGGCGGCTAAGCCCTCAGCAAGTGCCTGCAAGAGTAGCTCCTATGGATATGTTGTAGGGGCGACATTAAGAGGCATCTCCTGGCTGCCCTGATGGCAGTATTTTGACAAGTTTGCAGTTCCCTCTACTGCAAGCCAAGCGACCAAATGGGCGCTGCTTAATTCAGAATCGGTTGGCTAATTGCATAAATACCGCCGGCAACATATCTTTGTCCTTGCCCGAGCTGCTACTGGCTAGCGATGCAAGGACCTCGTTGCGGTTTTGGACTCTCCAATGATCGGTGGCAGCATAAAATCTGAATTAATAATTAGATCGTTTAAATTTTACGAAAATATTTCGAACCTCTCAGACGTCATAAACGGGAGAACAAGTTTGACCTGAGAAGAATACCTGACAAAGGAAGTACAGAACAGATTTATTGACAAATCATCTACTTTGGTAGCAAAACATTGTTGTATCTAACCTTTCCGCAAACTTGAAGCACCGATTGTAAACAGGCTTGCCATTGGTAGGAGAAAAAAACCTTTTTTACTTGAATTAAATAATTATACTTGCAAATATGTATGTATGTATCTACGTGGTAGATAGGCATGCGAGTATGAGTGTCGGTATTTTATCAACTGACTGCTGGCACATGAAATCAACATTCAGCTGTGAATAATTGAGGGTATTTTTTTAATGAAATTTGGCAAAAAGAGTTTGTGTGATTTTGGGTACAATTTCTTGAAATGGTGAGCAGTTTTAGCTTTCGATTTTTCTTACAGAATTCCGCTTCTTCCTCTTACTTTCACCGCTGTTGTGCGCTATAAATACTTTTCATTGACTTGGCGATAATCAAAACAGCAACAAAATCGCGGCAAGTGCTAATTTCTTTATTTGTTTTATTCAACGTAAATGAAAGAGTTGTAAAAAATTATGCACGCGAATATATTTGAAGAATTTTGATTGTATTTCTAATTTTATTTGAACAGCTGACAGTCGAGTTGCCGGTTTTGCTAGTTATAATAAATACCTTCATTCTAAAGTCACATGAATTGTGCATCTGTGCATCACAATGCGATGTACTAAAGCTGAAATTCTTTAGCTAATAAGTTTAATAGTCTTGAAAAAAAAGGAAAATAAAAACTAAAAAGGTGTGTCACAGCGCTTCAAAGGCGAACGGTCAGCGGAATATGGGTTTTTACTTATTTACTATAAATTAGAGATGTGAATTTTCTCAATTTTTACGATCCCAAACATCCCGGGGTATTACAATTCCGGGATCACGAAAAAAATCGGATCAATATTAATCGATAAGCGCGTCTACCATTTAATAAAAATAAATAAATGCGTTTCTACTACATTTTTATTTAAAATTTCATTTATTTTAGTGCAAATTATTTCCTTAGTTAAAAGGGAATAGTTAAATCCATGCGCATTTCATAAAACCTCAGCTTGCTCATAGCTAATAAGGTCACTTAAAATATGATGGACATCAAAACAAAGCTCGACGCAAAAAAAAAAATTAGAAGAGGAAACAAAATTTGTTAAACAGTTGAAGTCATCGTCGCTTTTTTTGCTATAAAAGGAAATTTTCCTGTCTCCATTGGCTTTGTAGAAAATTAAAGGTCTCGAACTTTTTTGAACTACTCTTCTTCCTGGACTCAAAAGAGATTAAAAAAGGGATTCTGGGAACCCGGGATTGACATCTCTACTACCCTTCCAATAGTAGGTGTTGGCTAATTATTGTAATAAAATTAAAAAAATTATAAGTAATACCACAGCAGAAATTGGCAGCTGTTATTTTACATACCGACGTGAATTCTTACACGTTTTACTTAGAAGTCAGAGGTGGGAATAAGCATTAAATAAATAAATTTAAATTTATTCTAGCGAAAGCGAACAAAAACAAGAATTGCCTGTAATTTATTTTATTTCTGCTTTAGGTTTTGTCAAAACAGCTGATTTTAGTTATTGCGAAAAATGAACAAAACAATTTAAATACTTAAGGGGTGGTTAGGGTTAGTCAAAATTTTCAAAAAAATGGACTTTTTTGTTTTTGCATTATCTTAAATCATAATATCTTAAAAATATTGTATGGAAATTTTAAGTGAATCCGACAAATAAACGCTGGTTAAATTTCAAGGGCCGATGTTGAATGTGAATCACCAGTAAACGTCAAGTTTTTTGCTGCATTTCATTTAACATTTTTCAATTTCAGACTAACTCAATTTGAACCATGGAAAGATACACAATCGAGCAACGCGTTAAAGTTATTCAGACTTATTATGAAAACGGGCAACAGTAAATGACCAATTTTCGAAGAAAATCATCTTCAGTGATGAGGCACATTTTCACCTCAGTGGATTCGTCAATAAGCAGAATTGCCGCATTTCAGCGAATGATAATCCAAGAGTGGTTGCCGAAAAACCAATGCACCCACAAAAAGTGACTGTTTGGTGCGGTTTATGGGGCGGCGGCATCATTGGCCGTTTTTTTCCAAAATGAGGCCGGTCAAGCAGTTACTGTGAATAGTGAGATGATAACGAACTTTTTATGGCCCGAATTGAAAGATATGGATCTGAACGATATGTGGTTTCAACAGGACGGTGCCACTTGTCACACAGCTAACGAAACAATGCTCTTTTGCGCGAAAAATTTGATGGCCGAATAATCTCACGTCGCGGCGATGCCAATTGGCCGCCAAGATCATGTGATTTGACACCGTTGGACTTCTTTCTTTGGGATTATTTGAAAGCAAAGGTGTACGTTGATAAGTCAGCAACAATTCAAGAGCTAAAGGATGAGATAATTCGGCACATTAACGGCATAGAACCTCAATTAAGCCTCAGCGTCATCGAAAATTTGGACCTTCGGATGGAGGTGTGCCGCCGAGGCTGCGACGGCCATTTGGCCGATATTTTGTTCAATACGCAATTGTGCCATACCAATATTATCATAATAAAGTAAAATGGCAACAATTTCCTAAAAACATTTTATTTTATTGAAAATCAACACCGGCCCTTGAAACTTAACCACCATTTACTTTTCGAGCTATTTAACAATTGACAAAGGCCGCTCAGGCGCTCTGAAGCGTTCGAGAGCAAGTAGCTAGCAGAAGCTGCAAGCAACCGACGACAGATAAGCGCGCTAACGATAACACTCGAGAAGGTAGACTGCTACGTAAGCAACAGCAAATCGATATTTTAGAAGCTGCTATGATGGCTGAAGAACTATATATAGCCCAGCAATAGATGATACAGTGTAAGTAATTAAATAATTCGTATAACTCTACACAAATCGATAGCAAAACTTTAAATGCGTTTTTCTCAAAACTGTATTTTTTGAACTGGTGATCACTGTAACTTAAAAACCGCTTGGTAGATTTCAATAAAATTGATACTGCTTTTGAAAAACATAAAAAACTCCTGCCTGATCGAAGGATTTTGTTTTTCAAAAATTTCGATTTTTTTTTTTAAATTAATCGTCTGTTTTTTTCTAGAAAATCTGAAAAATACTTCCTGATGCCGCCACATTGTGAATTTTGAAAAACGAAAAAAACTAATTTCTCTTGTCCGCTTGATTCTAGATGAATCTCCAAGGACTTGTAATGATCACCGCAAGGGACTTCTGGAGAAACGGGCTCCACACAAACAGCGATAACTTTCACAATTATGAATTTTATTTATTTTTTTTTTGAAATTTCGCTTAAGTCCAGTCGAAGCATGATGTAATAATGCTATGCTTTTATTTTTGTCAAATACAGCAATTGACTAGCAACAAAATATGATTGAAAATCATCATTTTTTCGGCTCTCTGACTACCCTTAACTGTATTTCTTTATAATTGGTTGCGCTCAGTGAAAAATGAATTTGTCGTTGAAAAGGTGGCAACAATGGTTGAAAGCTATTAAATGCGCTTTAATATTCGTATTAAATAATAATAAAAGCTCCGATGCTACCAAAAAGTTTTAAAAAAAATATGGCTCTTAAAATGTATGGCCAGAAAAGACCTGCCAAAAGAAAGAGTGGCGTTAATTATTCGTCAAATTATCGGGTTTTCTATGGAAAAGTGAAAATTTTTAAGTGCCGTTTTAAAAGTTTTGTTTTTTTAGTAGTTTATTTCATTGGAAACACTTCATAATAAAGTCAAGTGCAGTTTTTTCAAGAAAAATGTTAAATATCGCTGCACGGCACTGGGTTTAAATGATTCGATCGAATTTCTGCTATACAAATGCCTGCTCAACTGCCAAGAGAGTGACCGCTTAAAAGAGATTAGTTTGTTCCGAAATTTATATTTAAGAGTAGGTATAAAAAAAATGTCCGCTCAACAGAGATGGGCATCTAATAAATTTAAAAAAATATTTAGCAAAAACCCTTTAGTTTCAGTTTTAATTGAAATTGAATTTTTTTCAACAGAATTCTAGTAACTTTTTCTACATTTTTGGTAGATGCAATTTTATTTTCCCTACTTTTATAGAATTCAATCATTTTATCCTTAATCGAAAAAAACAAGAACCTGTGAACGTAAATATGTATGTATGTATGTATGAATGCATGTGTGTATGTAGGTATGTATATATGTATACATACATACATGTATTGTAGTACATATTATTTCACACTCCGACACTTGCCTCTTTCCCAGTCAATTAAACCCCTTCTGAAACCACAATCACTATTTTTACCACAAATAACAATCATTAGATGTCGTCGAGATAATTCAATACTCAATAAAAATACATTTTAGTTCACTGCATAGTATATCTAACTTTTGTTAGCGGACTATTCACTGTTTTTATTTTTTATTTTTGTTGTGATTATTTTCTTCGCCTTTGGCATTTCGCTTGCAAAAAAAGTGCTACAAATTAAACATGAAATAAACTATTTCAGTTGAGAATAAAAAGAAAAAAAAATTATATCAAGCCGTTGGGTATTTCTGTGGCATTTTTGCGGTTGAATCGCAACAGACAAGTTGGCGGCAGCAACAGATCACAAAAAGAGAGAAAAAACAAATAACAACACAAATTCAAACTTTTAAACAGTAGCAGCAGTGTGAGTGTGAGTGAGAGTGTGTGTGCGCACGTCAAAGCACTTGTCAAGTTTAGGCGAAACGCAGGTATATGTAAGTAAAATATATGCTTGTATAGGTGCTGGCATATACTCGTAGATACAGTAAGTTAAAAAAGTACATTTACAACATCACTCGTATTCGGTGAGAGGTCCCAACGTAAATATTTTTTTTTAGTGCAAATTGGAATGGTTAGCTTAGGCGCTTCTATGCGAAAATTTTATGCTAAGTTTAGCTGTGGTAGTAAAAATCACCAAAAGTCACTAAATTAATTAGCAGATTAAAAAATCGAATAACTTAGTTCTTAGTTAGAAATGCATGTGATTTTTTTACGTGCCTAATCGGCAGGCAATGGCAAACCTCCGCCGTAGCCGAATGACTACCTTTCGGTGTGACTACCTTTCAGGAGTGCGTAAATCCCAATCTCCGTGCAAGAACATCAAATCATAGAAAAAGTTGTTGCTAATAGCGGTTGTCCCCCGGCATGAAATGGCAAACCTCCCCTAGAAAAATCTTCTCATAAAACCATCTGCCATTTCCATATAGCATAAAATGGTAGATCCCTCCCTTTGTGGATTAAATCAGCACGCACACCACAAACAGGAGGAGGAGCTCGGTCATACACCTAAAAAAAGTTTATGCGCCAATTATTTTTTTTTAAGGGAACACTCGGAGGGTATTTCATCCATGAAAAAGCTCATCAAAAAACCCTTTATCGCTCGGAGTTGGCTTTAAACGCTTGGTCACTCCAATAATGGAAAAAACACCAAACGCACAGCACAAATTGGAGGCAGTGCCCGGCCAAACACTAAATAAAGCGAAACAAGTGAAAAGTTTTCGTATTTTCATACATTCGTGGTATGGAGAAAATTCGCAACACCTTCAAAGCAAAAATAGTATAAAAAATCAATGACGATATTTGGGCTACTTCAAGCTTGCATTTTGTTCAGTTTTAGTACCCAAAATTCTCTTCTTCAATTCTACTTAGAAAGTTTAAGATTTCGATAAAAGAGTTGTCGAATTTTTATAAATCTCGACAAACTTTGAAAATTATCAAAACTCAACGAAAATGTTTGGGCTAATTCACGCTTACATTTTTTATACTAAAATATAATGCGCTAACGGCGTGTCCAAATTTTTTTTTTAATTCTGCTTAGAGTATTTAAAATTTTGATGAAAATCTGTCGAATTTTTATAGATCTTGAATTTGAAAATTTAGATTATTATAGTCTTTATTCGCGAATGAACTATATTTGTATACAAAAAATAAATTAAAATTAAAAAATAAATCAATAAATAGTAAAAACTTGCTAATGTGATGAGAATTTTTGGGCTACTTCAAGCTTAAATTTTTTGTTGTACTAAAATTTAATGCACTATAAAACTGCGTACCCAATTTTTTTTTTAATTCTAAATATGTCAAATTTTTATAAATCTTGTGCACTCTTGAAATTTGTATTATGGTAGCCTTTGTTAGGGAATGAATTATATTAGAGAATGAATTATATTTCTATAAAAAAAAACAATATTCGAAAATCAAAAACTTGTCAGTGTTTGGTTACCTTATAATAATATCGATTTATTTCAGTAATTTTTTTGAAATAAATTTTTCAAAAACTACGCTCTTACTTCACATAAATAAAAAAATAAATAATTGGCGCGTATACTTCTGTTATGTGTTTAGCCGAGCTCTTACTTCACATACTGTACACAAATACCCTGCAGGGAAAACCTGAAACTGCACTTCAAGAGCTGTCCAATGTACTTAAGTACACCTATAGCTGATTAATATTACTATTATACCGCTGATTATTCATTAGATATACTCTAGAAAGAGGCAACGGTATTTCAGATAGCAACAGCTGTATTTTAAAATATATAAAATGTTCTCAGAATATATTTAAAAGCACTTTAAAACACTTGCAAAGATTATTTAACTTTTGATTTAGAAACACAACTGAGTTTTCTGAAGAAAACGCAAACAAATCACTTCTCATGTCTTACCACCGTGGCGTCACTTTATGACGTCAGATTATAATTCAATCAATTTTTGTTTCAAGTGGAGCTGTCATAAGTTGTCAGTATGCGGAATTTTCGAATTCAATATCATATCACAAATTTGCTAATTTTAGTATTTACAATCACTAAAGAAGAAAAGAAAACAAAAAACTTGTTTGACTAAAGAACCGAATTCAGAAGTGGAAAGATCAGCTAATACGACTACTTATATTGCATCAGCAAAGTAGCCTTGGTTATAATATTGTTTTGCCTAGATGTAATTAGCAGGGTTGAAGAAACGACGCTTGGAGTGTTTGAGAGAAAGATTCTGCGCAAGATTTTTCGGCCTTTGCACGTTGGCAACGGGAAATATCACAGACGATGGAACGATGAGCTGTATGAGCTTTACGAAGACAAAGACATATCGCAGTAAGTAAAGATCCAGCGGCTACGCTGGCTGGGTCATGTCGTCCGAATGGAAACAAACGCTCCGGCTCTGAAAGTATTCGATGCGGTACCAGCTGGTGGTAGCAGAGGAAAAGGAAAGCCTCCTCTACGTTGGAAAGATCAGGTGGAGAAGGACTTGGCTTCACTTGGTGTGTACAACTGGCGCGCTTTGTTAAACTCGGCCCAAGCGGTTATCGCACCAATTAAGAAGAAGAATTAGTAGGGTTGGGCTTAATGCACTAAATAATTAGTGAAATAAGCGGATTTAGTGAACTGAAGATTTATATATGATAAAACCCTTATTTTAACTACCACTAAAAATTTAGTGGCAGTGCAATTTAGTGGTAGTGCAAAATGCCCAACCCTAGCGATTAGTCGAATTTAACACTGAAAAAATGGATGTAAAGATTGTGGCCCATTTCCGACAAAATTTTTGCAATGAGGACATACACTTTTCTAGGACACTGTTTCACTGGTTGCTTTTGAGCAAAAGAGCAAGTGGCCTGCGACCTCTTAATGGTCTTAAATTCACTAGAAGTGGACCACTTCGGTATTAGTAAATTTCTCTGCAGGCCATATAGCAATTCGTACATATATACACTCTTATATGCATGCATACCTATCAATTGGCATAACTGTGTATGCGCATCTCGCTCTCTTTCGCCCCCTTCTCTTGTTTAAATGCTGGCTCTTCGATTCGCAATAGGTTTTTCGTAATAGGTTTCGTAATGGAAATATTAAGGTTTAGTGATGCATTCAACCGAAAAATTTCCGCTGTAAATACAATGCAATTTTGTTCAGTTAATTGAGACAGCCATAAAGTAAAAATATTTATATGTGCTTGAAAATTAACGAATATATTTTAAGCCATAAACTGCAAGTTTCAAACATTTTCTTGCAATTAGTTGAGAAACACACAAAAATTTGATTTTGAATTTTTAGCTCTTTCAAAGACGAAAAAGCAAGCCATTATTTTGCTTTAAAAAACTTTTGAAAATATTACACAGCAATATGATATCCACTGCTTATCCTTTTTGTGTAAATTTGCAACTGATAAATAGAGTATTTTACGCACAAAATTGGCGCATTTTGACAAAGCAGCTTGAATCGATTTAGCCCGTCCTTCGTTTCAATCACTAATCTTCTAGGATTTGATGCAATATTTAAAATATTTATTCGTGATTACACATCTTGTTAAGAAGGATAACCGCTTAAACAATTTCTTAAGAAAATTCCTCCAGTTCTTGATGGTTTTGCACCTTCGTAGCCGTTGGTAAAAAAAATGGACTCGCATACTTCAACAAGCAAGGCAGACTTGTGATGGAACCTGGGGTCGAATCATCGCATCCGTGCACCGATAAACAGCCATACGAAAGAGAATTATGTGAAAGCTGAATCGCATTGGAACCAACGAATGCAAACGGATCGTAATCTATTTTCAATTCACAATAGTTTTCAAGTGCCACAATGCTTTGAATCGTATTTGTAAGACACAAAAGACGTGGAGCTGTCAAAACTATTGAAAAATTTAATAAGTTCAAATTAAATATCATGGTTGATCCAACTTAGATTTTATAAATGAGTTCTAGTGAAAGTGGCGGACATGAAGAAATAGTGCGAAGGCAGCTAAGAAAAAGAAGTAATCTTTTGGCACTCCCAAGCACAGCGTGAATAAGGAATTGGTAAATTTTTCTAGTTCATTTACAAACTTTTCTTTTCAGACTCCTGCAGCGATACCGCCTGACCAAAGAGGCCTTTGAATTTGTTCTACAGGCTATAAAGTTAGCGAAATCAGACGTTAAAACGGTGCCTCCAGTGCTACAATTGGCAGCCACACTTTCACTTTTGGCTAGCGGTGGGTACCAGCACAGTGTAAGCCGCGACTATTTGATCGGTATGGGCCAGAGCACTGTTTTGAGGTTGACATCGCACACTCTGTATGAAATGGAAACCAATTTATGCCCGCCGTTAATGCGGTTTACGCAGGAAAATTCGCTTAGCTGCAAGGAGTGATTTGTCTATTTGCCGTACCTCTACCTTGCGCGGTATTCGGTAGTTTATATTTTGCCAAGCTAGGGTTGTTAGCCATATATTCCGCCATGACATCTTTCTGGGTGGGGTGGAGCTTACTAAAGTTCGTCATGTAAAAAATTTATTACAGAAAACAATTTTTAATTATATATTTTTACAATTTACTTATCAAGTAAAATTCGGCCGTTTACGGGCGGCTGTCTGTGTTCGAAAGATAGTTCGATCAAACGAGTACGTTGTTCAGCACTCGTTCACATATGTCATGATACGTAACTCCAATCCTAAGGTATGTTCACATACGCCATAATCTAAAATATCCATTTTTCAGTGACGGGTGGTACGACCACTGATGTAATGATACGAGCCCTGGATTTGTACGATCCCGAGTTCAAGCAACAGTCGATACAGTGGATGAAAGGGGGGAGAATTGCCGGTCATTAAAGAAACTCATTGTGCAAAAATCAGATTATGGTTACCATTTTCTGGGATTATAATCTATACTTATACATTCTCCACTACTATCACGAAATAGGTAAAAAGTCGAAGTAGGCAAAAATTTCATAAAGCTGGTCTCAGGAAAAATATCGTTGCATGTCTGCCACATGAATTGAACCAAATTGACGCCTGTGATTCTTCCCAGAAACTAATCGAAGTCGACCCGTTTTTGAAGCGTATTATAATTAGCAATGAAAAATGTGTTACATACGAGACCAGCACCAGAACAGAGTCGCAGTGAAATTACCGAAAGCCGACACAAACGTCAACCCCGGAAAGCGAAAAGCGAGGGTGTTGTGTTTCATCAACTGCTTCCTGACTATGAAGGTAATAAATACTAAGTAGGTTCCAGGATTAAGAGCGTTGACTAGGCTCACTCATTTCCATTCCTGCCCTAAGAGAAAGGATGATAGATTACCGGGTTTGGCAATTAAAAAAATAAATAATTGGCGAGTACACTTTTTTTTACGTGTTTGGCTGAGCTTGGTGTGCGTCTTGATGTTGTTCCACAAATGGAGGGCCTACAGTTTTAAACCGACTCCGAACGGCAAATGGTTTTTATGAGGAGCAGAAATACACTCGGAGGTTTGCCATTGCCTGCCGAGGATTGGCCGTCAACTATGGTGAAAAACGGAATTGAGCAAGTAACTTCAGCTGTCATGTCACCAGGGATTCGGCAGTAAAATTCTACTCGCTTATTTTATACTTATTCACACACTCGTCCAATAAATCGTTGTTCAGATGACAACGAAGTAACCTGAGCGAAGACTATGTTGGTTTTTTCGTATATCACCAACACAATCTAAGAGGATGTGGGCGGAATATGATTTAGAAGTTAATCAAAGTTTCAGAGTGTCCATAGGTTAAGCGAAGTCTACAGCCAGCGTCTGCGAATCTAAACGGGCTGCGGTTACCGCAATTGCGGTAGTAAACTCTTGAATGCGGACAAGTCTTTGCAGCCTCTTCAGCTGTTTAAGTTCGGTTTAATACATTGTAAAATTTTAATTAACAAGTCTAAAACTCACACTCGGCTTCTGACTCACCATCCGAAAGGCCTGGAGACACATATGCACTTACTATTGTATATGTCAGAAGTATTGGGGATCACTAACGCTTCTGATTTTCTCAAGACGAACATACATAGGTTTAAAGTCTACACTTTACTTGTCTGCCAAAAGTGTCCTAATGAGCAGTTTGTTTGTAAACTAATTTTGTAAGTGTCCTAATGAGCAGTTTGTTTGTAAACTAATTTTGTAAGTTTATCTCAATTTATATTGCAATACTCCAATTCACAAGTATTTACTCTCATAACCAATAAGCCACTCTTTGGCTTCATTTCAACAGACGACAAATTAGTCACCACCAAACTGGTTCCCAATTGTTCGCAAATGCACTAGTTCAGGATTCCTGTATATAGCCACGCATACGTAAGTATGCATATGTATGTATGTGTGACTGTAGATGTTTGTGTGTTCATATGAATTCATGGCGCTAAATTGCTGCAGAAGGCAAACAATGACATCCGTAATGAAAGCAACAATAACAAATGGCAAAAAAATATAATTGCGGAAATCATTTTCCAATAATTTGACATACAACTGAAGCCAACATTTGTATGTATGTATGAGTACAGTATATGTGTCCACACATAAATTTAAGTGTGCTGCAAGCTTTTTTCACCACTATCACCACTTTTACTTTGCTCGCTTTGTTGTAGCTGCAGGCATATGTGTACGTGTATACACAAATCCCGCAGTGAAAAGCTACACAACTCAGCAAAAATTTTAGTTCATAGTTTGATGGAAGAACTCACACTAGTTCGAGAGTAGCTAGTGTGGTACCAGTTGCCAAATGAGCAATTTGAGCTGTATACACAAAAATATAATTACTTCTAAATATAAATCAGAATAATTCGAACTGAGTAATGCAATCAGCTGAGTAAGACATGTTGTTGTTTGTGCTCTTCAGTGTTATTGTTTTTCTAAGTGTTGCTGATCCGCCGTGTGTGTGTGTGTGTCTTCTCTAAGTTGTTTCTGTTGCTGATCTACGTGACCATACCTGCGTTTTTTGTCGCAAATATTCTAAAACGTGCAGACATATGCCATCAAAAGCTCCTCATGAAAACTTCTCTCACGCCTGCATCAACTATGTTGGAGAGAATGGAAAGAAAAATGGACGGGGTTCCTTCAAAAAGTTGTCAGCCCGTCAGCTGAGTAAACCATTAACTGGTATAAGTACCACGGATTTCGTTATGATGCTGATACAAAAAAAGGCTGTCAATTAAGGTTTCATAGCTAAAAATACTAGTCGCACTGAAAGAGAATAGAAGACGAACTGCTTCAACTGCTGCTACTTCAATTGCAAAATAAAATAAAAGTAAAACTGGTAGTAAAATAATTCAGAACTAGTAAATTTGACTGCTGGGTGCATATGCATACATCAATACCTACTTACAACAAAGCGTGGATATTGCACCTGGCAACTTATGTGGACACCACAATCGGCCTAAAAGCGACCATTTCGATTGCCACACAGATGCGTCATAGTTACACAATGCCTTCAGATATCTCTTTGTTTGTTTGTTTACTAAAGTGTATAATGGCAGCAATTGTAATGCCACAGTAACATTGAAACGGAAAGCAACAATTATTTTTGCACAATTTTTCTGCAGTCAAACTTATCATTACATAGAAGAAAGGGATTTCCTTGTGCACAGAAGTAAAAATGTTTTGTATTTTCATATTTTTATCTTTTGTTTGTATTTTAATTGGTGTAGTTGTAAAATTTAATACACACATACATATGGAATAATAGCAACAGGAAAGTCAAGCGATTTGGGAAAAGTGTTGCTTATCGCTAATAGTGTTTTTGTAAAATCAGTAAGGTTTATATTTCTTCTATTACAGGATATTTCTTTACTACCTCCAATTCACAGACAATTCAAAGTAAAGTTGTTTCGGCAAATGCCTTGCTTCGTAAATTATCTTATGGTGACTTGAGGCACTTACGGGTGAATTAGAAAATTTACATAATAAACCCCGCAAAGGAGCAGAGGTCGCGGTCGACCAAAAAACACTTGGAGAAGGTCGATGCTGTGAGAACTAGCAGATGCCGACATCTCATGGAACGGTGCAAAAGCGACAGCACAGAACCGTGTACGAGTGGAAGAGTCTTGTCGAGGCCCTATACTCCCGAGAGGAGTGAACAAAGAAAAAATAATAATAATAATAATGAAAACCAACTCTGGATGGAAGCCCTAGGGACCATATAGTAAAACCTCAAAATCGTTCCGCATTCTTTGGTAAAATTTCCTTGCTAAGGCCATTTTAAGTTTGCAATATTTTGCTCAAGTGTTTTTAGAATAAATGAAAAAAAAGAGTTAAAATACATATCGCTGAGAAATATGTTGTTAAGGTACATAAAGCAAAATTTTATGAAGAATAATTTTGTGGAACAGTTTAACCCATTTGCTACCTCACGAAAGGGTCGTTTTGGCCCTTTCTTTAGAAATTCTGTACAAAATGGCTTTTTGAAGGTCGTTACAGCGTTAAAATGTTGTAGCAATTTTTTTGTCATAAAATTTTACTGGGGTGCCCCTCAGACAAACATTTTCAAGCAAAGAATTTGTAAGTCCTCAAAAAATAAATTCTGTTGCACAGTGTAATTCTCAATATCATTTAATAATATGCAAAGCTTGCTGAGGTAGCTTATATTTTAAGACTTTTACAATAAAAAGTTTTGCACATATGTATATACATCTATAGGGTCTGAAACACTGGGCCTACAATAGGATCATCAGACTCATTTTGATTTATGCAGTTTTCGTGTGGTGGGAGGCAGTGCTGACACAATCCTACCTAAAGAATCTCATAAAAATCCAAAGTTTACTTTTTGTAGCTTTCAAGTGGCGCTAGAAGTGATCCAAAATATCAAACTCATTGATATATACGTTAAAGGAATAGCGGCCAAATATGTTTCCAGGGTCAAGAAAGCAGTCATGAAAAGAAAATACGGACGGTCATGCATCAGTTCTACTATCTGTGGAACACTTGCAAGGCGCATCGAAAACAAACTATCTAGTAAAATAAGAATACCCCATGGCAGTGGTCACCACATTTATATTGATGGCTCAAAGATGGAAAATGGCACTGGATCGGGAGTGTACTCCGAACAAGTATCCTTAAATTAGATTAGAATTATCTTTTAAACTCCCAAGCGCAGATGTACGCAGCAAAAACGATAAGACAAGCAGCGATCAACGCACTAGCCTCAGCGCGCATCAACTAAAGGGTGCTCTCGCTTATCCAACAACAACGCACTTTGTTGGGTCTTCGGCCACTCTGGAGTTCAGCGAAATGAAAGAGCGGATGAGCGTGCAAGGGCTTGGTGCTTGACCTTCAGCGAGTGGTAGAGGATATAAGCATTCCTCTAAACGAACTGTATACTGCGATTGACTTGAGCGTAATAGCGGAAACCAATAGAAGATGGTCTTTGACTACTAACTGCAGGCTCTCCAAAGTGCTCTGGCCAAAACTGAATCTTAAAAGGGCAAAATGTCTGCTTGGATTCAATATACCAACTACTAACGTCCTCACAGGTGTTATAACGGGTCACTACACTATTGGCACCTTAGGCAGTAGAATGGGTGCACCTCACAATGATTTCTGCAAGAGTTGTGAAGATGAAGAAGAAATTGAGTCGGTACATCAGCTCTTCTGTGAATGCCCTTGCCCACTTCAAAGGAGCCGTGCGATTATTTCCTTGAAGGACTGAAAAATTTGTAAAATGTCTCACTGGAAGGATCAACATGGCACGTAAGTGCTACTTGTAGTGTACTCTTGCCATCACTGGATGGACTAGTGACCTTCTTAAAAGTATCGAAGTGGTTTAGGCAACTTAGTTAGGGGATGGAAATCAAGTGCAGGTCCACCGAGTGTCTTGTCTTAGATAAGCAACTTGCCCAAGCTAACCTACATACATCCATACAAAAAATAATCGGTATTGCTTTCCCAATGAAACTATAAAATGTCTTATATTCAAACTTCCGCCCAAATATAATATTTCAGATAAATATTAAATCAGCTCACCCGCATTGCACGTACCTGCAAAAATCGATTTTTTTTTAATAAAAATATTTAAAAAAACATTTTTGTTCAACAAATCGTGCCGACGAGAGATGAATTTAAGATTAAGAAAGGTATACATATACGACTAAGTTTTTAAAAATTATTGAAATACTGATACTGATATATGCCAAAAAAAATGGGCCGTGAAGGGTAAATTTTTAAAGATGTGGAAAGTTTGAGAAAAATACCTATGGGCTATCTTTGTATCTTCTTAAAAACTGCTCTGCAATCGCCTATCCACTTTTATTAATTTTAACAAATCCCTTGAACGAGGAGAATTCATAGATGCCTGGAAAGTAACAACGACTAATCCATCCAGTATTCAAAAGTGAAAATAAAAACAATATTGCCAATTATAGACCAATTGCCAAATTATTCACGGTTTCAAAGTTATTTGAATTAATAGTGAAAGAAAAAATTTATTTTGCAGTTAATCGTTATAGTATTTCAGCAGATCAACACGGCTTCATGAAAGGTATAGTAGATCTACTGTATCAAATCTTGCAGTGTTCTCTGAATATTATGTATATATCATCTTAAAAAAAAACTCAAGTTGACACTGCCCGTGTAAAACTTTTCAAAAGCATTTGATAAGGTTAATTACAGCGTTTTAATTTGCAAATTGAGTGCTATAGGATTCCATTCCACTCTTTTAAAATGGATTAAATCGTTGATAGAGCGTCATCTATTTCCTTTATTGCGTCCTATGGTGTACTCCAGGGTAGTATACAATGCCCCCTACTTTTTATAATTTTTGTTAATGACATTTCTAGTTTAATATCGCAAATTTTCTCTTGTATGCCGATGATTTAAAGATATACTCGGAGATAGCAAGTGCAGTGGATTCTTTAAACCTTGAATCTGATTTAGATAACGTTGTTGCTTGGTGTAAAAGAAATAAGTTATATTTAAATATAAGCAAGTGTTTTCATTCAGCCTTGAAATCCAACGTAGAATCTCTCTTGCCAACAAGTGCTATTTTGGACTAAGTAGGCAATTGAGCAGTAAAGTCCTCACTCGACGAACAAAACTAACACTCTACAAGACTCTCATCATCCCCGTTCTAACGTATGGCGGAGAAGCGTGGACAACATCCGATGAAGCGATGAACGGCCCCGGCTCTGAAAGTATTCGATGCGGTACAGCTGGTGATAGTAGAGTAAGAGGAAGACCTCCTCTGCGTTGGAAAGATCAGGTGGAGAATGACTTGGCTTCACTTGGTGTGTCCAATTGGCGCCGGTTACCACGAGAAAGAAATTACTTGTTAAACTCGGCCAAAATCGCGTAAGCGGTTATCGCGCCAATTAAAAAGAAGTGTTTTCATATTTCTTATTCTAAATCTTGTGCTCTTATACCCACTTCCTACCACAATTGTGGATTTAGTTTATCCAATCGATGTGAAATTAGTGATCTTGGTGTGGTATTTGATTCCAAATTGTTTTTTCAAAGACATTTAAACTACACCATTTCAAAGTCTTATTCCGTACTTACGTTTATTCGTCGTTTTAGTTCGGACTTTGTTGATCCATATACTCTAAAGTTGTTATATACGTCTTTGGTGCGTTCGAAGTTGGAATGCGCAGCCGACTTTATTATATATATTGTATATACATACATATATGCAATATATATAATTGGCGCGTGCACCCTTTTTGGGTGTTTGGCCGAGCTTCTCCTATTTGTGGTGTGCGCGTCTTGATGTTGTTCCACAAATGGAGGGACCTACAGTTTCAAGCCGACTCCGAACGGCAGATATTTTTATGAGGAGCTTTTTCATGGCAGAAATACACTCGGAGGTTTGCCACTGCCTGTCAAGGGGCGACCGCTATTAGAAAAATCTTTTTCTTAATTTTAGTGTTTCACCGAGACTCGAACCGACGTTCGCTCTGTGAATTCCAAATGGTAGTCACGCACCAACCCATTCGGCTACGGCGGCCGACTATATTATGCTTGTCATATTAACAGGCTCGAACGTATCCACAAAAGCTTTTGTGCGTTATGCTTTGCGTGCTTTAAATTTCACTGACCCAATTCCATCCTATAAAAGTCGGTGCTCGCTCATAAATATAAAATCACTAGATATTAAAAGGGCTATTCTCCATTACTTTCCTTTTCGATTTAATCAATGGGGTTATTTATTGCCTGCCCATTGCTATTCGAGAAAGTCAATTTAAATATTCCTCAGCAAAGTTTACGGAATCATGATTTCTTCTGGTTAGGGATGGTAAGAACGAATTATTTCTAGAACTCTGGGAGATTTTCATTCGCTTTCAAGTCATGCTGTCCTGGATTTTTCTTCCACAAAGAACCGCTTCAAATTGGTACTAAATGAATTGTTGAACTAAATTCTTAGTATTATCTAATAATTTTCCTCTGTAAATTAAAGGAAATGTTATCTTTTTCTTTCACTCGTCAAACTAGTAAGTTTAATTTTACTTAGATTAATTTGTTTAGCATTAATCTGCTTTGATAGTCTGTAGGAAATACTGTATTTTTAAACTATGAATTGAATAAATAAATAAATCAATATTCATTGCAATATTCGTTATATTTTTCGTGAAAACTTTTTTCGTTAATTTTTATAAAAACGCAAATTGAATAACAAAAACCTTAGAAATTAAAGTTCCAAACCTTGTAAAAAATTCATAAAAATTTAACAAATTTCAAAAAATTGCCATCAAAATTTTCTTATTTTTATTTGGGATCTTCAGGACTTTTCTGGGCACGCAGTTTTATAGCCAATTAAATTTTAGCGCAACAAAGTGTAAGTTTGAAGTTGCTCAAAAATCGAGTTGGTTCTTGGAACATTTTTTCATAGGACATTAAGAATTTTCCTCCAAGTGAGTTGCAAAATAGCACACTGTATTTCCATATCCCGAACCGTAACTTTCTTTCGATTTCTGGTCTATACTAGCCAGTCCTCACAAAAGGGTGAATGACATCTCTGAATGCCCTTTTATTGTTTCAAAGTATTGTCTATTTGCCAAGCTCTTATCGCTAAGACGAATTTAGATACATGCGAGTACATACATACATACACTACTTGCAACATTATTTAGTACGATTGACAGTTAAATAAATCCTATTTGTGATCAACTTCGTAGTTGCTATCATTCACGAATATATGTGTGTATGTATGTACGTATGTATGTATGTATGTATGTATGAATATGTGTAAGTGTCGCGTCTTGTTAGTCGCTTAATTTCTGTCTTGGTTGCAACAATAGCTTGCCACCTGCCCCTCTTTTTTACCATTTGTTTATCAATATTGAACAATTACAAATTGACAACAAAATGGAATTCAATTGAATGTAATTGAACGAGAGGTGCGGACATATTGACATATTAACTTAAGTATTTGTTGCAAATAGATTTGTCGTTGTCGGAGGAAATAGGAAGTTATTGTTGGTATAATTTTTATTACTCGTTTTTGTGTGCGTGCGTGACTACTGTTCGGAGCATGAGACACCAAATGATACAACAAGTTGTTTCTAATAGCAGTCGACCCTTGGCGGGCAATGGCAAACCTCCAAGTACAGGGTGGCTGATGAAAGCCGCTACCAAAAAAAAATTGAATAACTTTTTTTCTTTTTAAGTTATCTGTTCCATTTTTGTTTCATTTTGCAGATTGATCTTTAAAATTTATTAAAATGGATAACTGGGCACGCAAACAAAAATTTGGATAGTCCGCCGCTATCACGCACTGGAGTCCGTAGTTTTGGTACAGAGAGAGTACAGGCGGATGTTTGGCGGCGATCCCCCGAGCAGATGGACCATAATGAGACTGGTGAATAATTTTGCTGAGCAAGGAACAGTCGCAAGAAGGCCTTATCATCGAAACCCACCAGTTCGGACGGAGGAAACGATCGCTGCTGTAGCTGCAGCTATACAAAGCAATCCAAGGGTTTCAACAAGAAGCTTATCTGCTCAACTTGGTGTCAGCCGACAGTCTTTGCGAACAATAATGCACAAAGATTTAGACTTATTTCCCTACAAAATTCAAATGGTTAACAAACTGAATGCAGCAGACTTGCCGATTCGCTTGGAATTTTGCCAGAAGATCCTGCAAATGGTGGAAGAAGACCAAAACATGTTAAACTGCCTTTTCATGTCTGATTAGGCCCATTTCGATTTAAACGGCAATGTGAACAAACAAAATTGTCGAATATGGAGTACTTCTAACCCACAGATACTCCACGAGACGGAATTGCATCCTCTTCGCGTGACAGTGTGGTGTGCGGTTTCTTCACGCTGTATTGTCGGGCCTTATTTTTTTGAAGAAAATGGTCACACCGTTACGGTTACTGGAGACCGTTATTTGAAAATGCTGAAAGAATTTTTCTATCCAGAACTACGCCGAAAGAGAATTCCTTTCAACTCTGTGTGGTTTCAACAAGATGGGGCAACGTCTCACATAGCCCAGACTGTTATGACAGAGTTGCGACGAAAATTTCCCAATAAACTGATTTCAAGAAACTCCGAATTTCGTTGGCCCCCCAGGTCGCCTGACCTTACTGCACCTGACTTTTTCTTGTGGGGCTTATGTAAACAAGAAGTTTGTAAAACAAAGCCAACAAATTTGGATGAACTAAAACAATCCATTCGGGCAACAATTGCGGCTATTCCTGTCGCAACTCTCAAAGCAGCAATGAACAACTTTTTACTAAGATGCCGCACTTGTGTCAACGAGCATGGGGGGCATTTAAATTCAATTATTTTTAAAACTAGTTAAGCTACATTTAATAAAATTTAATGACCTTCAACTTGAAAAAAAAAATAAATGAATTCCATACACTAAAAAAAAGTTATTTGAGTTTCTTAATGTAGCAAAATTCATCAGCCACCCTGTATTTCTGTAATGAAAAAGATTTTGCCATACAGGTGTAGCATAAAATTGTAGGCACCTCCATTTATGGATAAACATCAAGACGCACACCACAAATAGGAGCAGAAGTTCGGCAAAACAACCAACCAGCAACGCAAATTTCATGAATGCCTTTACGTCCACGAACGCAGACAACCTTCGTCGTTCAATGCTTAGTTAGCCCTTTTAGAATGGTTCTACATTCGATTGCCACTCTGGATGAAGTACCTGTAAAAATTGTTTGGTTGTTTAACTGTCAGGGAAGATTATGATCGGTTGTGCTGCAACGGATGAGTGCTTGATCCACAACACAGACAACTTTATAACAGGCATATGTTTCTTTAGCTTCAAATACGATGCAGTAGTGACGGGCCGCCAAAGACTTGCAGGTAATCGATACTCCAAACGTCTAGCATTACTAGCAAACATTTGACATTATAATGCTTTCAACAGTTTAAGATGAGGCGACGTAATTGAAGCCTTAAAGACAAAATTCAAGATCCCGGAAATTAAATAAGGTCATGATCCACGTACAGACATGGCTAGAAAAACAGAGCTAATCCTTGCAACCAATGTCCAATTAGATGTAGATATGCAAGTGCTCGCTGCCACTTCATCGACAAAAAGAGTGGTGAAATACCTACAGCGGTAACTAGACTCAAGAATAACTTACTGGGCGCACATAAGTCATGCTGTCACAAGAGTTTCCCAAGAAAGCTCCGGGCAAACCTTGGAGGTCCAATTTAGAGCAAGCGAGAGATTTTAATGGACACGACGAACTCGGATGCGAAATATGGGCAGATCCGATAAGGGATCCGCATATACGCTCTCATGCAAAACAGTATCAGAAGCAGCGGCTTTACATAGTAATTAGCGGAACACTAGATTAGAATAAAACCATAGATCTTGTAGCACAAGAGCGCAAACGGAGATGGGAGGCAAACATCTGAGGAATTACAAGGTCATGCTCCTCCGACATTAGAATTGAAACGCTCACACTTTAGCAAAGAAGATGGTATCTTAACAGTAGGTAGCTCGAAAGCGAGACTAATACCCAATTTCAAAAGAAGGGAAAAATTTAAAAGAAGAGGAGGAATGTTTTTAATGGAATCACCACACACGTAGTAACGACGGTTAGCTGCAGCACTTTTGAATAGATATCACTTTCGACCCTATTAATCAGTCTTGAGCCGTTAGTGTAGATAGTCAGTGTCTCTTAATCAAGGTCCGTGACGTCAGCCCATTCACACCTTTCTGGGACTCGTATGGAAAAGTTATTTCCAAAAAAGAATTGTGGAGCACTGTAATCTAGCTCTCTATGAATTAACGGAAGAGTTGCGAGAATTTGCGAGTACCTCAATCTGAAATCGTTTCAAGGTGGTCATGTACTTCGTTTAATTGCGATGCAATTGGGCCAGAATTCACCACAGATGTCTAAGAAAAGTTTAATAGAGTCTCAAAAGTCTTGGTTGGGGCAGAAAGCAATGCTCCTGTGATAAGCAGGGTAGCTGCTCTTTGTACCCTTTCTCTTTTCTAGCGTTGACTTTTCAAACAATTATATCATAGAAGAGGATGGGCAGCCCAACCGCAGTGTACAGATTGAGTTGCGTGGTTTTAAGCCTCATCTTTAACTTATAGCGTACAGGCCCGTGACCGTTTTTCTGAACCTATCTTCGATATTTCGAAAAAAATTCTGTTCACGTTTCAAGTGGCTCAAAAATGAAAAATAAAAATATCAAAATAACAAATATCAGAAATAATAATGTGACGAATTCATATGGAGAAAAAACGCAATACCTCCCGAAAAAAAATTGTCAAAAATCTACGCGCATTTTGCCTTATTATAAAACACAACCTAAAAAAGTTTGAAATTTAGATGAAAATTTGCAGAATTCTTATATTGTACAATAGATTTTGGGCAAAGTTTGAAATTTTGCGTTATTTGGTTTTTGTTGAACCATGAACTGGGTATATTTTTATAAAAAATAAAAAAAAAATAAAAAAAACTTAAATAAAAAACATAAATAAAAACAAATGAGATAAAGAAAAACTAAAATAAAAAATAAAAATTGAGAAAACTAAAATAAAAAAAAATTAAATACAAAAAGAATTTAAAAAAAAAAAAATTTCAAAAGAACAAATGTTCAAATCTAGTCAATATTTAGTGTACACTTCCTTTTAACCTTTGTACATACAAGGCTTCCAAGCCAACGCTTAGAATTTTAATTACCGATTTTTTTCCTTTTGACAGCTAAAAGAAACCATCCGTGATGCTTCAAAGATTTAGTTTGTGGTTAGACATTTAAAAAAAGTCTCACTTGAACAAATTAAGGAAACATAAAAAACATTCGAAAATCTTTGAAAATCGAATAATCGGTCGAGACGGTGATGTTAATTGGCCGCCCACCAAAAGTTCAGCTTTTGCTTCATACATTTTACAGGCAGAAAGCGCTACTGTAAAGCCAATTGCAGTTCATGTTTAATGACAAGGTTTACTATATTCAATAAAAAAATTCATTGAAAAATATTTATAATATTTATAAAAATATTAAATTAAATTCCAAATATCGAAAGAGCCACCCTGTAACATATTGAGCGTCATACTTTGAGTAAACAGTTGAAGCTGCCATAATTTAAATTTAATTATATATTTCAATAGTTCGCTCATTCAACAAATTCAAACTGTCGGCTTCACTGTACGCGACCGTTTCGCATATTCCTGACAAAAAGATACAAAATACATAAATTAATAATTAATAGGTTCAAATAAACTGTTTATTATCATAGAAATGTGAACACTAAAAACCGATCTGCTCTAAAACATCAAACTAACGTCCCACTTTTATTACTTTCGCACCCAATAACTGAATACCGCCGCTGCAGTTCGTAAAGCACCGCGAGCCATTCATAATTTATTGCTCCATCTCACACGTCCACAGAAACTGACGCATTCTGCCAGTCCGCCTAGCAATTGAGTTAAGTTGTGTCATGTCAATGAGCCTTAATCATGAAATTACGCGGACAAAGCAAAACTATTAAGGAAAATCTGATTTAAATTGAATTGTTTAAGGTACTAAGTAGTTGGGGAGTAGCAACAAATAAGGGAATGTGGAATGAGTTCGTAGAAATGAGTGGGAAATCATGCGCTGAATATGAAATATACTTTGAAAAGTGCAATGAATAAAATTAAAAAAAAAAAAAAATTAACATATCTTTACGGTGTTTAAGAGCTCGAATATTTTGTTTCTGTAACTACTAAAAATGCAAGCAGATACTTAATTTAATTACATATTTTTGGTTGTCACTGTTAATTGGTTAGCAATGCGGGCAATAGCGTATTTGAATTGCTGAAATTGGTTGTAAAACATCAGGTCATAATTTCAGGCATGAGAGGTAAGCAAACGCAGAATAAGTTGGCGAGCAGAATGGATTTGGAAGAGATGAGAGCAGGGCGCTACTATAGTTATGTCTGTGCCGCGTGAGATCAGTGGAGCTAAATGGAGTGCGGCTGGCTAATTTTACACGGCGATGTACTAGGAAGTGTCCATTTTTCACCGTTGTATCCTTTTTTGTTGATAGTTCAGAACTAGTACAGCATTCGACAGATGAGATTTAATACTTGCCCTAACCACTACTATAGTAATTCGTACCCGTACGATTTCTTTTCATGTACACCTCGTTGAAAAATTATGCAAGTAAACACCCAACTATTTTCTTGTAAAAATATGGTTTATACTACATCAAAAACCTTATAACGAAATGTTTCACATTTTGTACAAAATTTTGATAGCTTTCAACTTTTTAACCAGAATTTTTAGAATTTTTCTGGACCTGCAGTTTTATAGCCCATTGAATTTTAGTAAGTGCCAGTTTGAAGCGACTGCAAAATACCGATTATTTTTGAAAAAAAAAAAATTTCACTGGGTATCACACCTTTTCTTCCATACTAAGCACTTATCGGCTTGGTCATTGAAATACTCAGTAAACACATTACGCTATTCGTGACGTAAGTAGGTTCGCAATTGACGAAATCGTATTATTTCTGAGCTAAATATTTGGTTTATGACTTTTTCTCTAAATACTGAAAAAGAAGTTTTCTTTTTCTTGTTTGATTTCGGAAGTGCTAGATATCCGCAGACTCCCAGTAAGAGACTTAGGTAAGAATAGCATTAAATTTTCTTGCTAAGAAATGGCAATAGTTTACAATATTGCCAAAGCTTTTCGAGAGACCGAAATGTTTCAATAGGGCACCGTAGTAGTAGAAAAGGAAAACTGTTCTTGTTGTTGTAGCAGCAAAAACATTACCCATACATGTACGGGAAGTGCTGCTAGAGTGACAGTCCTTGGTCGGATATAAATCCGAACCGTTCCGGTAACGTAGACTGTCGAGGGAATGACAAAGAAAAACTCAGAGTAATCGCTGGTCGCCACATTTGCATGAAATACTTTTAATTACTAATTGTTTGGTACAGTTGAAGCAAAAGTTAACATCGTAATACTAGGGACGCACTAAAGACCACCTCTTGGAACTGATGATCACAATGGAAAGAGAGCGCTCGTGCATTTAGGCACTTCAAGTCCTGGCTGGTGCAGGTTATGGCAATTGACAGGATAGTTTTGTATTTTATTTTTAATTTTTTTAAATTTTTTTTATTTCTTTTTTATATTATTTTATTTTTCTTTTCAAATTTTTTTTTCTTAATTGTTTATTATCTTTTATTTTTTATTTTTTTTTTATTAAATTTTTTTTTAATTTTTTTTTTTTAATTTTTTTTTTTCTTAATTTTCTTATTTCTTTTTATGTTATTTTTTTTCTTAATATTTTTTTTTCTTAACATTTTTTTATTTTTAATAGTTTTCTTTAAATAATTTTTTTTTTTATTATTATTTGTTACTATTTTTATTTATTTATTTCTTATTATTATTTTTTTTCTATTTGTTTTATTTATTATGATGAGCGATCGCATATCTCTAAATTTTTATACAGCTGATAGATTTTGTCTGCAGTTGGACAATAAAAGCTAAAGTTACTACAATTATCATAATAAATAAATGTTTTTATATTTTTATTTTTTTATATACTTGTATATTTTTCTTACATGTATTTCAATGGATACACGTTTTCAACTAATATGACATCTCTATATGACTCCCATAATAATTAATATATATTTTTGCATCCAGGAAAGGCATTTATTTTCATAAATTTAAGCATCGAAATCTAAAATTATTCAATCACAGAAGAAATCCATCAGCTGTATGAAAATTCAGAGGCATACGATCGCCCATCATATATTGAGAGTTGATGGTATCGTTTTATTTTTTTATTGAAAACATTGAGTCCAATATATCAAAAGTGCTGGGAAGAGTTCAAATTTTGGCATAAGAATCGAAATGTTTATTTAAGTTCGTAATTTGTTTTACATGGTTTTAAAGAAATCCCCACTGAATGCCCAAATACTCGAGAGACAGCATTAAAACTAAGAAGTATCAGGCTAAAAATCGACCCTTAGTAAATAGTTTGGGCATGAATGATTGATGGGCTTTAGATTACTATTGTGATCATGTTATCATTACTTTCACTCTGCCTTTAAGCGATAATGTCAGGAAAAATGACAAATCACAATTTGATAGTTGAATTTAAAAATAATTTTTAAAGTCCGTTTAAAAATAAACGTTTGCCATTCAATGCATTATACAGTGCGACTCGTTTCGTCTCTGAAGCTTTTTTATTATCAGATCAAACTTTTTCAGTTTAAAATTAAATTTATTGTTGGCCTGAGTCTTAAAAGAAAAATATTTAAAAAACAGCATATCTAAGCGGAATGCCTAGTTTGTATATACGCTTTCAGTTTTCACTATTTACTAATTTTTTCTTTATTTTTTTATCTTTTTATAAAAGTATAGTTCAACCTACAACATAAGCCATATAACTCAAGGTTCCAAGCTGTGTAAAAAATTAAAAAAAATTTAAAAAAAGTAAACAAATTTTTATCAAAATTTCCAACACTCCCCTTTCTGAAAACATAACTAAATGAGGAACTAGCTCTGGAAACGCAGTCGATATGGTACAAGCAACGTCGTACAAAACTGCCAAAATTATCCCAAAGATTTGGCTTACGAAAACTATAAACTTTATTTTATGACTGGCTAGAAAACACCGCAAAATATTGATTGGAGTACTGACGGGACGCTGTTTCACTCAACATCACGTAGCCAAAATGGAATTAGACCAGAGCGATGCGTGTAACACAAGTAACGACACGAATGCTAGGGGTACCTATTTTGCTACTGCCCTACTCTTTCTAGTACTTGACAAATGTGCCTAGCATCAACATTAAGAATTACAGAAAATAATATATCCGACTCCAAATACATAGCACTAGTAACACATTGGACCCTAGAGGTCTAAGTGAGATCTTTTTACAGATCAGCCAGTATTGCGTAACTAATCAAAATTTCAAACTTTTTAGTGAGAATTTTTAGAAAAATGCAGTTTAATTTTGGTATTTTATAGCATGGCCCATTGAATTTTAAAATAACAAAGTGTAAGTTTCAAGTGCTTACAAAATATCGCTGATTTTTGGCATTTTTTTTTACTTTTAAAATTTAATGGACTATAAAACTGCATACTCAGAAAAGAAATTGTGGTTAAAAAGCTTAAAGGTTTGATAAAATTTAGAAAATTTTTTACAAAGTTTGAAATTTTTATTATATAGATTTTGTTGTAGTATGAAATAGATTTTTATAAAAAAAATAAAAAAAATTGTGTGTATATAATTTTGGTCACCGAGTGTACCTTCTGCTCAAATATGAACGAGACGTTATCAATAAAACGGTCCGCGGATGACATATGGCAAAAATACATTTTTTGTTTTTTGGTAGGACTGTTATAAACTTACATGGCAAATTTCAACGTGATATGTCACATAGTTTGTTTTCTGTGCTACTGTAAACAAGTCAAGCTCGAGTGTGTTCTTCGAATTTAACGATGGAAATTCAAGTTGAACAAAGAATTTGTTTGAAATGTTGTTATTCCAACAAAATTTCGGCTTCAGACGCCTTAAAAATGTTGCAGACAACCTAAGAGGACTCTGCTCTATCGCGTGCACGTGTTTTCCAGTGGTACAAATCGTTCAAAGAGGGCCGTACATCGGTTGAAAACTTGCCTCATGAACATCGTCCAGCAACATCAGTAAACGACGAAAACATCGGAAAAGTAAAGGAAATTGTGCTTGAAAATCGCACAAATCGCAAAATCGGTTAACGCTGAATATTGTTTAGACGTTTTAAAGCGTTTGCGCGAGAACATTCGTCTTAAAAGGAAGGAATTGTCGTTCATATTTGAGCAGAAGGTATATGCGAAGAAATAGTAGAGGCGCAAATTAGTAGTGGTCAGGGACATACTTGCCTGTATGTATGTATGTAAATCCAATATTTTACGAAGAATATTCTTGTAGATCATTTTTACAGTGAAACATCTCCTCGAATCTTTGGTAATTCACAGAATTAGATTAATCTTCTTTAACAAGCACAACCCTATCAAACTACATAAAACTCCCACAACTCAAAACATCAATACCATTTTTAATTACCATCGAGCCATCAACGTTGAGATAGAATCCCCTTTTTTAGACGTGTAACCTGATTATTAAATTTTATGATTTATTATAAATTCAATAAATAAATAACTCTTAGCTTTTTGCTTTAATTCGCTCGAGGGTGAAGAGTGAAAAAATACTTCAACAGATATCACCTCATAGACTATTTGCTAAAATCACATTTTTCATGCAGGCAATGGGTTAAAATGCTATACGAAAATACTAGCAGCAGAATTTTACCAGAGCTCCCCTGTATCCATCACTCAATAGTTGAAATCTCAAATTAAAAAAAAGGTGAAAAGAGATTAGTAATACATTTAACTGTAAATTCCTTAAGTATTTCAATCCAATGCTGTTTGCTTTATTAATTTTTGAAATCTTGTGTTAAACACCTCAATGGAATTTGAGTTGATAAGAATTTCACTCTGCAATGGTTTGTTAGTAATGAAAAAACTGTTCGAATATAATGAAAATACTATCTGCCTCAATATTATTTTTAATCCATTATTCACAGATGCGTAGAATTACTCTTGAACGCCCGCAAAAAATTAAAGTCAATAATGATTAAAATTATGTCTCAATGTATTAAAATTGCCACCATTTGCTTTAAATAGCATTAGAATTTCTTTCTAAATAGTAAAAGCTCATTTTATAAAAAAACCAAAAATAATGTAGCGAAAATATTTAAGTTATTTATAAATGAAATTTTTTTTAAATTTATAATTTTATTTTGGGCAATACTCTTCCCCGTTTAGCTACCGCCACGCACCTGTACGTGGCTGCAGCTGGCCACGGCTCAAGAGGAGAATAGAAGCAAGAATGGCGGATTACCAGGCTTGCTATATTTAGCTATGGTGAAAAAGAAAGTTGTGAGGGGAACTTCGGAACTTCGGCGGCCACGTCACTTGTGCATTCCGCGGCCGAATTCTGCACGATCATTTCACACATATTCACACACTCGTCCAATCAGTTGCTGCTCAGATGGCAACGAAGTGTCATTGGTTAATTTTTTTCGTATATCACTAACACAAGCTAAATTTTGTTAAACCCATCCCTATTGACGTCAGCCTATCAGTTGATGCTGCCAAATTCCCTCAGAGCCGGATAACGGTCTGCTAAGTAGCTCAATTGTGAAATCTTTTCACCATGGAATCGAAGCGAGCTCCAAAAGAGACAAAGAATTCACATTACTTTTGGAGCTTCAGCGGTTTTTTTTTTCAAATATAAAGAAGTGGTATAAGAACAATTTGCATACAATAACAAATTAAATTAAACAGTGAAAGGATGGGAAATAAAGAGATTGGCGTATCCGTTGCATCATTAGTGTCGCCATTTCGTCATGAATGCTTTCCTATCCCTGCCGAAGAAGTTCGCTGCGCTGGCTATATGCCACAAAAGCGAGTTTTGGAGACGAGTCGCTTTCATTTACACAGCTGTGCTGCCACGCGAATTGCAGAAGTCTCGACTTGAAAAAACAAAAGTCAAGATTCCTTTCTTACCCCAATGGCCACGCTTGATCTTTATATACCATTGGAATCTCATCCCTACATAAAACAATATCAGATGCTCCATCATCCAGAAAGTGGATGTCGAAGTTGTATTCAATGTAGATTTCTGTGACCTGATGGCAACAACTCTTATGTCCAAACCGTACCAACCCTTTCGGCTACGGCGGCCGCCAGACAGTCCTTAGGAACCGACTGTCGTTGACTGAAAACATTTTCAATCTAATCTTCATCAAGACAGCTAGTCAGTCCTGTGCTCGCAATCGTGCCTTGATAAATACTTTTGTTTTCTGTCATTAAACTCGAGGAAAAACTCGACTGCGGTGTCAATAATCTTCTGGCCGTGCAATTCCAATTGCAACATCTTGGCAATCCCTGTTAGGCGCGCTGAGTCACCAGTTGTCATCTAACCTTAGGTCTAGGAAAGATGTTGTTTCAAGGAAGGAAGCTGAAGCTCCTCGTTTGCAATATGAGGTGGTTGGAGTCCGATTACGGCATTCGGGGAGTGGAAGGTGATGAGGTACTCCCGATAAGTGTCGTTTATGGCCTGTCTGTATACTGGGAGTTCTTGTGGATGTCTGAGTCTCGTCACTTGATTCGTGGAGATGTCTGCTGACATGCCTAAGAGATGGCTCAGCATGCAACAAATGCCGGTAAGTGTGGTTCTGGTGGTACCAGCCATTTAATAATAGTTGGCGGGGGAGATCGTACGTTTCGGATTTTCCTTTACATTCCAAAGTTTATGTATGCCTACAAACCACGAAGGACCTACCACACGCTGAAGCAAAAGTGAGCGCCTCATTTACGTGAAAACAGAAAAGAAAAACTTGAAAAGCATTTCGTCCTCTTAAGCCGATACACAAACCAAATATATCAAGAAAAAACATGGAAATTTAAAATGTTTAACTTTTCCATTACTATTGGGACACCCTTTGTGTAGGCCAATTGTGCATTAACGTGTTAATAGAAAATAGTTTAACATAAAAAAACTCAAAAAAAAAAAAATAACTTTACACTCACAGGTCCCCTTTACGAGTGCGTTATTACTTGATTTTTAAAGCAAATTAATATACATTTCCGAAAGATCCTAAAACAAAGCCCACTCGCCATTAATAAACTCAATTCATAAAAATGTTAGTTAATTTTTTCAATGAAAGTAATTTACAGCTTACAACACCAAATGCCCTACCCAAGGTGAGTCACTTAGATATTTGGTTGACGAATGTTGTCGCATTTAATGTAAGTAGTTGGGTATTTCCATTGGTAATTTGTGCTACACAGCAACTTTGTCATAAAAAGCTTTTAACTTTTATAAGCTGACAAATCTTTTTGTAAATTATTTCATTTTGTGAAATGAGCAATACATTTCAACGGATTTCTAAGTACTTTTTCAGTGAAACGTGCAGTAGATTTCACTTTTATCGCCGCCAAGTGAGACAACAAATTGTTAACCTTATCAGACATTCAGGCAATTAGGCAATAACTGTACATATATAGTAGATATAGCACATGTTCGGTCGGAACCGAATGTTAAAGTTATACCCAACGCCCGTTTGGTTAAACTTCATTAGACAGGCTGAAGGAGATACAAATAGATTTATGAGAGATATGAAGATTGCTCAGACACTAACAGATCTTGACTGCTCAAAAAAAGTTGGTCGCTGTACGTAGGTTGCTAAGTGTTGCAATGAAGCAGCACAAGTGGGAATATTTCAAATCTGATGCTGTCATCGTAACAATTTTTCATTGTAATTATATTTGTAATTGTAATTGAAATTGTAATTTTAGAAATTGTACTCAGAACGTTTTGACAGGAAATAGGAATTTACATACCTCGCTTGATCCGACACGAATGTAAAAAGCGAATCGAAAAAACAAGGAATTGCTCGAAAAAGCAAACTTGGAGCCGCTTGACATTTAGATTAGAAGACAAAAATGGAAGTGGACTGGCCATACTTTTCGCAAAAAAGAAGACGGTAGCATAGCGAAGAAGGTAAAGGAAAAGAACTTTGGATCGCGAGACGGCTCAACTCGGGTTAAGCTTGAAGCAGTTATCGGACGAGATGGTGCGTAGGTGTTGTTGGCGCCCTATGTCACCCTAGGGATGCACGGAAACCATGATGATGATGAATTTGAAAATAGTTCATATTAGGGTTGATTAGTCAATCACAGCTTAATATAGGGTGGGCCATGTAAAATTTGCTTTTTGAATCGCCTATAAACAAAAAACTAATCAATATTTTTTCAAACTTTTTTTTTATTTTAAAGATTGAACATTGTCATTTATGAATGAAAAATAATATCGTTCAAATGACTGCCGCGACTGGCTTTACAGTAGGCCATTCGATCAACCCAATTTTTAAGCACATTTTCGATTGTTTGGGCTCGAATTTCATGAATGGCATCTTCGATTTCGTGTTTTAAAGCATCAATCGTCTCTGGATGGTTCGCATAGCATTTGTCCTTAACGGCTTCCCACAAAAAATAGTCCAACGGTCACAGCTCCGAGGCGGCCAATTGATATCGGAATTCAAAAACGGTAGCCAAAAGTTCGAGTGTAACTTTGGCAGTGTGCCAAGTTGCACCGTCCTGTTGAAACCAAATGTCGTCCATATCATCCTCTTTAATTTTTGGAAACAAAAACTCGTTGAGCATGTCACGGTAACGCTCGCCATCTACTGTAACCGCGGAAGAAGAAGAAGACTCACCACTTTGGAAATAGGTTTTCAAATTTTTCCCAATTTTGATCAAGCGTCCAGCGTCCCATTTCGAAAATGTCAAACCTTTAAATAAATTATGAACACATTTGACATGTCATTTGTGTTACCATTCTCAAAAACATAGGTGGTTCAAAAAGCAAACGCTATATGGCCCCCCTATAGTTTATTCTCAATTTCAGCATCTCTCATTCACTTAAGCATTTTTAAGATGACTGAGAAATCATTCAAGCTCATTCACGCACACCCACGTCCAAAAACGAATGAACGAAAAAATTGTTTTTTTTTTATTCAACTTGGATGCTTTATCATGTTCGTGAACGTTAAAATATTTCCCAATGCTTTAAACTTGGTGAAAGTATAAGGACACAACGATCATACTTCTGAGATGGCAAGCCACTAAGTTCATGAATCGGTGCATATCTGAAGAGAATTCCAGGCCTTGTAACGTAGAACAGCCTGACAAGAAAGGTTCGCACGAAGTATGGATACATATGTACAAGTATTTTGTTGTTGGCTCTGTAACCCAAAATGAGAGATACTTCATTAGTGTCTGGCACCGTTTTGCTATCAAAATCCTCTATTGTTTGGAGTTTTCCTATATTTCCTATAGCCGCATCGTGATGTCTAGAAAGAAAAGCAGAAATGATTTGGTGAAAGCTCGTAATCTTGCTCTTGGCAAACCCGGACAATCGCAAAGATAGCGAAGAGTTTCCTTCTGCTCAATTTTTTCACCACAGCGACATAGTATTTAGTTCAGTGGCATGTTCTCCCGCGCCGCGTGCTCCCCTACCTTCCAGAAGTCTGTAAGAACCGCAAGTCTTAAAATGACGGATCCGTCATACCCAAGCAGCCATTTTTGTCCTTGATGCGTTATAGTAAGGTCATGTCTTTCTGGACATTGCACAGTTTGGTAGACTCCTCCATTGTCTACTAGGGATACTCTTCTTCTTTTTCTTCTTGATTGGCGCGATAACCGTTTAAGCGATTTTAGACGAGTTTAGCAAAGCGCGCCAGTCGTTTATTTCTCGTGCTAACTGACGCCAGTTGGAAACACCAAGTGAAGCCGAGTCCTTCTCCTCCTGATCCTTCTAACGCAGAGAAGGTCTCCCTCTTCCTCTGCTATCACCAACTGGCAATGCAACGAATACTTTCATAGCGGGGCGATTTGTATGCATTCGGACGACATGACCCAGCCAACGTAGCCGCTGGATCTTTATTCGCTGCGCTATGTCTATGTCGTCGTAAAGCTCATTTCTCCATCCAAGGTCTAAAACACTTTCGCTGAATCTTTCTCTCAAACACTCAAAGCGCCGCTTCATCGGATATTGTCATCGTCCAAACTTTTGCGCCATACGATGGGACGGGAATGATGAGAGCTTTATAAAGTGTTAGTTTTGTTTGTCGAGAGAAAACTTTACTACTGAATTGCCTACTTAGTTCAAACAGGCACTTCTTGGCGACAGAATTTCTACGTTGCATTTCAAGGCTAACATTGTTATCGGGTTTAATGCTGCTTCCTCGATAAACGAAGTCTCTTACAACCTCGAAATCATAACTCTCAAAACTTCGCGTGTCCTCGATCACCACCGAGGCCCATTCGATTTGCTTCTTTAGAGATACTCTAGTTCCGCCTTAATCCGGCTGAAAGGAACTTCTACTTGTAACGCTTTAATCGAGCATAGCACAATTGTGCATCGATAGCTGTTATGATTTTATCTGGATGCTCCATTCGCGTAAAGTGTACGGTAATGTAACCCTAATTAGCTATTGCACTGGGTATAAAACTCAATGAGTTGATAGTGAACGTGCGTATCTACGGGTTTGTGTACTATATACTTTTTTCATATAATTTTGTTTTTTGCAAATTAAATGGCAAGAACACATTAGCAGTGCTTTTTGCCTTAATCAGCGTTCATCAAAGCATTACGAAAGGTTTGCAAAACTGTTTTCGCTGGCTGTAAATTTTTTCGTGTTTTTCTTGCAGTGCAAATCATTTGAGTGGGCTATGCTTTCGTTATCAGTTGGCCTTATCACTGATACTTTGTTTTTATTTGTTTATCATTTTTGCTTTGATCGCATCAATTAAGTGGAAAAGTGAGCGACTTTGAATTTGTTATTCAAGTAAATGTGTTTGCTACTTCACGGGTTTGTTAACGATTTCATCAAGCTGGTTTTTTATAATTCACAAACTTGTCAAATCAGATGATTTCATTTACAAATTCTCCGAACTTAAATCTTAATCTTAACAACGAAATATCAAAATGTAAACGACAGCAAGCGAAATATAGACTTGTTTTCTGTTACTATGTCACGTTCGATTTTTGGTTGTTATATCCCTCAAACACTTAAAAAGGGAATTTCAGCAAACGTTTAAGGCACCTTTCTGGTCTGGAATTTCGAAAAAAAATCGATTTTTTTCAAGTTATGATAGTTTATACTTTCAAAAATATACTTGCAAATTTTTATATTGAAATTCGTTGTAGTTTAGAAGTTACAGTCCTTTAAAACGAGATCGATTTGGAGTACGACGCCCAGGTATAAGCGCTCTAACCGTGTTTTTCTCGAAACTATTTTTTCCGAGTTGGCGTTGGTAATTTCTCAAAAAGTACTGAACCGATTGATTTGAATATTTAATATGTTATTGAGTAGACTTGTGGCTCTCGTGGATAGCAGAATTATACTTTTATAATCAATTTTTCTATTTTTTTTAAGAGCGAGAAAGTGAAAAAAATCCTTTTTTTTTTTGTTTTTCCAATAAACAGATAAAATATCAAGACTTTTTTTTTTTTTTGAAAATCTACTACCCACCATAGCGACATATCTCCTGATGAATAATCTACCGAATTTTTTTTTTCAGACGTACCTGAGCAGCCCCAATCAGTTACGCCTGTGGCATGTGTTACGTCATGGGAAGCAATTTTTTTATTATTGTGATTGCAAAAAATATTTGTACAGTCGAACTTCCTTACAGTGAACTTCCATAGACACTGCTTTTTCGTTCTACTTTCGGTGTATTTTTGTCTCCTTATAATGAATTTCTATATAGTGAAGTTTTCTATATAATGAACAAATTTTACAGCTGGAAATTCAAGCGTCCTAAGTTTTTGTCTCCATATAGTGAATTTTTTCAAAAGTTTTCTGTTGCAAAAATTACAGTTAGATGTGGACAAACTGTAATGAGGGGAATCCCAAAATTAAAAGAGAAAGAGCTGAGCTGTTACAGTTTTATTCAGTGATTGAAGTTAAAATGACGCATCGAAGCAGCATTTCGCTTGAAAAAAAGTTATTAATGATTAACAAAGTTAATGAAGGAAAGAAAAAAAAAAAAAGATATTGCCAATGAATTCGGAGTTCTTCCCAGCACTTTATCAAATATTTTAAAAAATAAGGAAGTGATTTTAAAAAATGCGGAGGATTTGGCAGTAAATACCAAACGCAAAAGACTTCGGCCTTGTCATTTTGAGGATATTGACGAAGCAATGCTGAAATGGTTACTCGTTGCACGTGGTAAGAATCTCCCTTTATCTGGACCATTATTGAAGCAAAAGGCCAAAGATTTTGCGGAAGCACTAGGACACCACGAATTTGAGGCAAGTATAGGTTGGTTAGACAAGTTCAAAAGTCGGCATGGCGTTATTCAAAAGACATTATGTGGGGAAAGTGATGACGCCAACATAGAAAACCGTGATGAATGGGTAACGAACGTCTTACCGAAATTAATTGAAAATTACAACATTAACGACATTTTTAATGACGACGAGACTGCTTTGTTTTTCAAATGCTTGCCAACTAAAACACTGGCGTTCAAAAATGAAAAATGCTTTGGTGGGAAGCAAAGCAAGGAGAGAATAACTGTCCTGTTGGGAAGCAATATGACTGGATCAGAAAAGCTAAAGTTGCTGGTAATCGGAAAGGCCAAAAATCCGAGGTGCTTCAAGGGAATAAAATCTTTAGGTGTCGATTATGAGTTTAACAAAAAAGCATGGATGACCAGTGAGATTTTTACGAAACGGATTGTAAAACTCGACAAAAAATCTTGTGATCAAAACAGAGAGGTGTTGTTTTTTGTTGATAACTGCACTGCCCACCCTAAAGATGTAAGAGACAAGTTGAGAAACATTCATCTCGCTTATTTTCCTCCCAACATGACTTCGTTACTTCGCCACCAATGGACCAAGGCATTATCTACAACATGAAACAAGATTACAGAAAACGAATTTTAACGAATATATTGACTCAAGTGGATGAGGGAAATTCTGTTATGGCCATAGACTTGCTGCAAGCAGTTCGAAATCTTAGCAATGTATGGAATGTCTATGTTAAACCAGAAACAATTGCCAACTGTTTTAAAAAGGCTTGATTTTCAAAAGATGCTATGCAGATTCCATTTGAGCATTGGGATGAAGATGTCTTCATTTAAAAAAGTAGCAAATATCGAAGCATCGTTTGATGACTACGTAAATGTTGATAATGGTGTGCAGACTTGGGACAACCCATGCGAAGAAGATATTCTCAACAGCATTTTTGAAAGTCGCGGAGTTCCAGCTGAACCTGGTAAGCATTTATCTTTTTATAGTCTTGCTTGTATGCTTCATCCATTAGCGTAATTAGAACCTTTGTTGAAATGAGGAGTGACGTGCCGATTAATGTTTTCAACTCTCTACATGATTTGGAAGCTTTTATTGAAAATGAAAAATGGAAGACTGTAATTCAAACCAAACTCACTGATTATTTTAAATAAAATTACATAAAAAATCAATGTTTCTTTATAATGAAGTTTCTATATAGTGAAGTGATTTTCAGGTCCCGTGCGAATTCACTATATGGAAGCTCGACTGTATTTTTTTTTTTTTTTTTTTTAAATAATGAATTGATCTGATGAATAAAAACGATTTTCAATTGATTCCGATTGTTTTTTTAATGTTCAACGCTATCAAGTTTCACGTTGAATACCCAAGACTAGACCAGAAAGATGCCTTAATTGTCTTCTATTTTACATATTTTGATACGAAAGTTGGAGCTTCCATTATTTTATGTGTATCTAGTAAAACTGCATGCTAATGAAGATGGAGCTCTAAGAATTCGATGAAATGCTTTAAAATTAAGAAACTCTTTCGAAAAATGGTAAATTAGATGCCTTCGGAAACTAACCTAACCTAATAATTTTTTAATGGTACACCTATTGAATAAATATAACAGTGAATTTGCCACTTATGTATGCATATTTGGGCTCTCTTAGTCATAATATAAACAAATTTACTTTTTAAAATAGTCAGCTTCTATGAAGAGATCTCTGAGAAAGAGATTTTTTGAATGATTTTTCTCAAGTTTTATTCATTTTGCAAACAGTTCATAATTTGAATCAATGCGAAAATCATAGATAGTGCCATAATTATTATTTTCATATTAAAAAAAATCAGTAAAAACTTCAGCAAAATTTAGAATAAAACACACGAAAGCAGTGATAGAGAAAGCATTTAGAAATTGCAAACTAATATCAGATAAAGCCAGCCAACCGATTCGGTAGGAAAAATTACTCAAGCATAACTATGCTGAGCGCTTCACGGTTATCATCAACAAAAGTTATTAGATTTAACTACACAAACAAAAGCTTGAGCGAAGCTATATGGCTGACTGAGGATTTGGCGTTTCGGAATGCCACACACAAAATGTTATTTTACATACGTACATTTGCACATATGAAATTATAATCTTGCAAATACGCAACACATACATATGCATGTACAGCTGTGTGCACAATAATAGCAGCGCAAAAAATTGCAAAGTTTTAAAAATTGTTGTTTTTTTTTAATTATTTTTTTTTTCTAATTTTGTTTTTAATTTTTTTTATATATTTTTTTTTATTAATCATATAACTTAAAGACTCAAATTTTGTACAAAGTTTTCAAAAATTCAAAAAAAATTCAGCACAATGAAAAAATGCAGAAGACCGTCACCAAAAAAATTGTCAAAATCAACGCGCTTTTTTAGCCACCTGAAACCTGCACTAATAGAATTGAACCGGCTATGAAACTCAACACCAGAACACTTTTGAATTATTTTAAATTTTATACAAAGTTTGAAAATCTATACTAAATGGTTTTTGTTGTAGTATAAACCATATAGTTAAAAATAAAAATTGTTGTAAAAATATAAAAATAAATAATATCTCAAACAAAAAAAAATTTTTTGTAATCAAATGGAAAATAAAAAAATATAGTATATTAAAAATTTTGAAATATGCCGTGTTGCTTTTATTGTGAACACAGGTGTATGTGTGTGTATACTTACACCCATACAGTTGCGTACAATTAAATTCGTACAAGCAGACTCGGCATACACTTCAAGTGCAATTGTGTCCGATTCAGCAGAGAATATATAAATATATTTTACATAACAACGTGCAAAATCTACATTCGCTAGTGTTATTGTTTTATTTTTTCCAGTAAATAGTGTTAGTGGCCGAAATAGAAAATAGCAGAGGGAAAAATTCAGCACTAAGTTTCAGCAAGCCCGCAATCGGAGTTTTTTTATAAATCCAAGAGATCCACTTAAAAAAAAGGAAAACGAGATCAGCGGCTGTGAATCGGATCAGTTTAAGAAAAGATCAGTTGATGCGCATCGACTTACGGGAACGTGTCAAAAATGCTAAAGAAATTGGAAGTTAATTCATAAAATTTGTAAATTCCAAAATTACAACCGAAAGCAGTCAAAGACTTCAGAATACTCGGATATGAATGCTCGGCGAACTGTCAAAACGCCACTTGACTATAAAAATTCATTAAAATTAGCTGCAAACTCACTGATGGGCAAAAGAACATCAACATGGAAGCCACCTTGATTGACATAGTCAAATTCTAAATTTTACTGCCTTCCCATGTTTCATGGTGCAGAAGAACTAGTGAGAAATGCAGTGAAGGACAGTTCAAAGTTATGGAAACGACCCGAATTTAACTCTCCGTTGGACACCTTTTTTAAAACATTCGGTTGGTCACCCGGGTTTGGCCTTTTTTCGTCCTGTTCGAGGATCCTTTTTAAAAGGTTATATCCATAAATCGATAGAAAATTTAATTTTAGGAAGCTACCTGGAAGCTCAAGTCGTTAGCTACAATATAAATGGACGTTTAAAACTGGTAAATATATAAGGACTGGCCCCCAGCAGCATTGAATGAAAATTCCCAACAAATTTATAAAGACAGCTACATTGCTCGGGGTGTTTTTCTTAGCATACCTTTGGACTGCAATCTGTAATAGATGAAGGTTAGAAAGAACTGTGGATCACGAAACGGCTCAACTCGGGTTAAGCTGGAAGCAGGTAAAGGCATTAGCCAGTAATTGGACGAGATGGCATGAATCCCTTTCACCTTCAGGTCTTTCAGGCGCATGAGAATCACTGTTTCGATTTATGCTGATTTATGATTTCAGTGACAATCTCTTCATTCGAGCGAAATTTCTTACCGGCGAACAGCCAGTAGTAGCTGGAAGCCAAATCTGGCGAATATCCACCGTATGGGAGCAATTCGAAGTTCAATTCATGTAGTTTTGCCATAGTGAGCACTGTTAGGCCCGGGACTTTTCAGCCCATGTGTTATGTTCACCATATAATTCCGCCAGCATTCGGTGACTTTCAGCAGTAATTCTTTTCTCAAATTGAAGAAGAAAGCAAGATTTCACACAAATGCTGTCTTCTGGCATATCTGTATGAGGCATCTTTGACTACGGAATAAGTAATAGCATATTTACACTTTGGGCAATTGACAAATTTTTACAAATTCAGCCATATGTATATACTTCTGAGCTGTCTAGTACAACTAATGTCATCTTCTAAAGGCCCTCATTTTCAAGTGATACTCCTCAGACACAATCACTACATTTTTATTTTATTTTTTATTGTACTTTTTTATATTATTTTATTTAACATTTTTTTAATACATTTTTCTTAATTTTTTTATATGTATTTTAATTTTTTTCATTCTTTTCTTTGTCATATTTTTTTAATATTATTGTAATTTATTTTCTTACTTTCTTTTTTTAATTTTATTTTTTATTTTATTTTTAATTTTCTTTAAGGAATTAATATTACGTACTACTAACATAATCTTACATACCACTGAAAAAAAACTAGAAATACCGTAATTTTTTTTTAGCATCCGAATTTTAATCTACGCAACTGTATTTGAATGTATAAATAATGTAGAGTTGAATAAATGTGCAAATTACGTATACTCTGCTAAAAAAGTATCGGAAATTGGTCAATAAAGCACAAAACATTTAATGTATCGCCTTCAAAGTGGCCGCCTTTGGAAATACTCCACTTTAGAGAGCAAATAAAACCAATCATTAAAACATTTGTCAAACCCACTTTCAGGAATCAACTTTAGTTCAGGCTATGAATTATTTCTAATGTCTTTTATTGACTGAAAACTGATCCCCGAAACGGTAATTTGAATTTTGGAAAGAGAAGCAAATCAGTCAAAACCCTATCAGGTGAATGTTGGATCATTTTTCTTTGTTTCTTTGGCCAGAAATTCATTCAAAACTATAAACTTGGGATATGGTGAGTTATCACGTTTCAAAGCTCAAAAATCCGTGAACATTTTCTCCATAAATCTGGTATTTTTCGACAAACTTGAGTTTGGTCACTCACTTGGCGCAGGGTACAAGGAAAATATCAATCATTTCCCGCAGTCTAATCTTATTTTCTTGTATTTCCACCTTCACGTTAAAAGCGCTTCTCCACTTCCCGCTACTTTTTTGACAGAGTGTGTATACACGAAATGCACATTTACCTCTCATTTATAGAACTGGAGCGATTTTTGATCAAGTCGGAGTGATGAGAGCATTGTGAAAAATATTTATAAGGAAAAAATTGTGAAAACAAAAAACAAAACATGAAAAACTGAACCTGAAAACGCAACTGCAAAAACAGTACAGGTCAATTTTATATAAATTATAGCGAAATGATGATTTATAGTAAAGGCAGCAGCAACAACAATGGCGCGGCAATTGTTTGTAATTTGCAAAATAATAAAAAATTATAATATTTCAAAGGAAAAATGAGCAACACAAAAACAAATCATATGCATTAATAAAATATCATTAAAATGAAACACATATTTCACAATTATTTTGAATTAATAGAACAGTGAAAAACAACAAAATTTTAGCACGAAAAATAGTATTGCACCAATGAGATCAGTTAGAAGGCGAACGTCGGTGAATACGGAGCAAATTAGCTAAAATCGAAATTAAAAAAAAATCGACTAGCAATAACAAAAGTTAAGCTCAGTGTCACAAACAGAAAACAACAAAAATAATTTTTAAAAACTCAAAAAGTACAATTTAAGTGACTCATTCTCCAAATCTGTCGAAGATGCATTTGAAATGTGACCTCATCATATCGCTACTTGCTCTGAGCCTGTTTGCGCTTAGCGCCGTGCACAGCGCAGAAAATATGGACGCAGCTGAAGACTCAACCGAAGAGAGTATGGAGCTGAGTCTACAGTCGACGGAGGTCAGCAATGCTGCACCACCAAACACTGCAGAATCGACGATCGCATCAACACAAATGACGAATCAGTTTGAAACCACAAATAGTTTCGAAGAGCCACGCCCACAACTGCGTAATATTAAAACTCTGGACGATCATTGCCTCAAAGGCTTTTGCTACAACTTCAACTATGGCCGACTCGATGAGGTGGCTTTTTTCGATATCAAACCTGATGTGCACATCAATAAAGACCGCGCCACCTACGACATCGTCAACGAGCACAACTATGACACGCTGATCTTTGAGAAATCGACCTTCGCACGTTTTCCGTTGCATCTCTTCTATGCGATAGGTGTGAAGGAGTTGGATATGCGCAATTGCTCCATACAAGTGATGACGTGGGAGTGCTTCCTCATGTCACAAGATTTGCGCATCTTATTGCTCTCCAACAATCTCTTGCAGACAATCGAAGCGTCAACATTCAAATTTGCCAGCGATCTGCAATATCTTTTCCTCGATTCCAATCGCTTGACGCTTCTACATCCCAGTAGTTTTGAGGGTCTAACCAAGTTACGTTATTTGGATATGCACCAAAATTTTTTGACGCAATTGCCGGCTGGTTTGTTCGATCAACTGCCTGCCTTGGAGGAGCTACATCTGGACGATAATCGTTTGCATACGCTTAACAATCAGCTCTTCCTCAATAATCTGAATTTGAAGATTCTCACGTTGGGCGCGAATCGTCTGCAAGACATTGGCGAGAATACATTTCGGCGTCAGGCACAGCTTATCATCTTGGATATTTCGAACAATCCCGAGCTACGTACGCTTGTCTTGAAGCTACAGTTGCGAAATTTAGTGGCTTCCAATTGCGCACTCCGGCGTGTCAATATTTACGGATATGTCCGTAATGTCGACCTCAGCTACAATCGCATACTGGAGCTGTACTTTGCCGAACCGCAGCAGCTGGAGACGCTGAACCTACGCAATAACTCACTCCAGCTGATTGCCTCATTATCGCGTGCTACCAACTTACAAGTGCTGGACTTGGGCGATAATCCCGAGTTGGGCACGCTGCCCTCACCATGGCTAGCCAATGCTCTGAAACGTTTGGACCTTGGCAACACCGGTTTGCGTCAGCTGCCCATTGAGGCAATCGCCGACCAAGAGCAACTGAACTTTCTCAACGTCTCCTATAATCAATTGCGTGAGATCAATCCGCTGAACTTCCCGTATCTAGAACAATTAAGTCATTTCGATATACGTGCAAATAATTGGAATTGTTACAATTTAAATATTCTTATGGAAATTCTGCTAAACCCGCACAAAATTATTTATGGTTATGACGAAATAGATCCAGAGTATCCGGGTACATACATCAATAAGATCGCGTGCATGTATCGTTTGGAGGAAGATAGCGCAGAGGAGGACTTGGCTATCAGCAATCAACAACAGGTTGAGGCGGTGAGTGGAAATACTCTTGGCCAATTAGTGAAGCTGCGGAAGAATACACAAGAGCATGTGGAGACTTTTCGCAGAGAACTCAAAGCTATTGTGGGCTTTTATGAACAAAAATTTGATCACGCTTTTCGCATGATCGACGATTTGAATGCCCGTTTAGAGAATTTTGAGCGTTTGAATGAAACGATTTTGCAGCATGTCACGATTACGGTCTAAATTTTCGGGCACAATTTAATTTGTTTTAATCTTAAGTTTATCTAAATGTTTTCCAGTGCAATTCGAAGTGTTTAGTTTATATTTGTTTTTTTGGAAAAATGAATAAAGTTCACGAACTGTAGTTCATCTCTGCCTTTTTTGGTATTTCAAGTAGTGCGTATCGATTTTTAAGCACTTTTGTGGACTTTCGACTCAACAGTTTTGCTGAATACGCACTAAATTATGTCATTTGACTACATTATTTAAACTATTAATCACTCACAGCCGTGGATTTCGTCTAAAGGGAAGTTTCTTCAAAATAATAATTTTTTAATGGAAAATTATGGATTACATGATTTTTCTAATACTGTAAGACACAAAAGCAAAAAACCTAACAAGTTTTTGACAATGGATTCCGATAAAGCGGTCAAAAAATAGTAGTTTGGGGAAAAAGAAATCCATTATTTCATTATTAATATTTGTCAAAGAAAAACTGTAAAATGTACCGAATTTTCTCTTTGTTGACTTCCATTATTAACACCCTGTAACTCACAACTGAATGGAACAAACAAAACACAGCAAATGAATTTTTTAGTGTGAAATGTCACCTTGACAATGAGCATAAACTTGGAATTGTTTGATCGATACTTTACGAGATATCGATCACTACAGTCATCTACCGGGAATATAATGGATTTTTTGTTCCTTAAACAAATATATGCTTATCGACGATTTGAAAGTTTATGACGCAAGTTTATTTCTTCACATTCGTATGCTGAATCTGCGTGGGATCGGACAACAGATCCTGGTTGAAGGAGCATAAAAACGAGGTTATGTGTATCAGCGTTTTGAAAGTTCGGGCATAGGAAACTATGTGATTCATATATATATTGTATATAATTGGCGCGTAACCCCTTTTGGGTGTTTGACCGAGCTCCTCCTCCTATTTGTGGTGTGTGTCTTGATGTTATTCCACAAATGGAGGGACCTACAGTTTCAAGCGGACTCCGAACGACAGATGTGATTCATACATTTTCGATATAACGTCCCCTTAGTATAACAATAGCCTATGTGCTCATAGGCTATTATTTTTTTATTGAATCTTTGGATTCTCCATCGTCGATTTTATATGTGGTAAAAATTTTGTCAAATTCTAGTTCCACAAAGTGGGTCAAAACGTCAGTCAAAAAATAATAAATATTTACAGACATAACGAGATTTGAGTGAGAGCTACTTTCGACAAAAAGTTTGAAATTCATTTTCTCAAAACATCAAAAAATTTATAGGCTATTTTAATACTAAGGGGACGATAAGATGTGTTCAGCAGTTCCATGTAAGGAAAAAAACAACGTCGAGCATTTTTGTGGAAGATTTTAATCTTATAACCTTTTAATAGATTGTTCTTTTTTGTCTACCTTACGCGAAAGGGCAGCAAGAAATACGCATAACAGAGGAAAATGAGGAGTTAAAATGTACTAAAAAATATTTAAACGCCAGAAACAAATCAAGAGGGAAAATTTATAATAAAGAAAACCAAAAAAAAATTAAACAAAAGACTTTTTCACCCAACAAACAAATACATATATAGCTATGGGTTACTTTCTGAGCAGGAGCGCTTATATCTATTCGCATGCCGTGAAAATTTCTTGTTTTTTTTTCAGTTGCACAAAGTTTGAAGCTTGGTTTTTTTAGGAAAATGAAGCACATTTTTATAAAAAAAAAATTATTTAAATTAAATGCGAAACAAATAAATGGTCAAAACTTGTCAATAAGTCCCTGTGTTATAGTTATTTAACACAGTTTATATTCCATTAAATCTTATGGCTATCTGAACACCAGGCGTTTTTCACAATTTAGTTCGGCGACTCTCTTTTAAGGGTTGGTATAAAAGCAAGAAATAAACGAATGTCAAGGCTTTACTTGAATTTATAGGATAGTTTGAAAGTTGTTCCAGCTGTGCGAATATGTGACTTGTACGATTATATTTAGGATTGTGAGCATTAAAAAAAAATAATTAATAAAAATTTTATAAAAAATTTAAAAAATTAAATTAAATAAGTGTAAATAAAAATAAAAAGAGTATAAATAAAAAAAAAATAGAAATAAAAAAAAATAAAAAATAAACCAAATAAAAAAATAAATAAATAAAAAATATTTAAAGTCATAAAATCAAATTAAACGGACGATATGGCGTGTAGGTGTTGTTGGACTTTCGTGGACCACCACCAACAACACATCATTGGTTACGCATCACGGATTTTTAGTTTTGGAGTGTACGAAGTGTGTTCAAAAAGTATGGCGAATTTCGTGTTTTTTTCAAAAATTATTTATTTATTCATTAATATCTATTTTGTTCCCTTCAAAGTAATCCCCATGAGATATTATGCACTTGTGCCAACGTTTTTTCCAATCTTCGAAGCACTTCAAAAATCATTTTTTCTTTTTTAATCTTGTTCAGCTCCTCCTTCGATGCCGTCTTTATCTCGTCAATCGTAGCGTAGCGTCGTCCTTTCATGAGCCTCTTCAGTTTCGGTAACAAGAAAAAGTCACAGGGGGCCAGATCTGGGGAATACGGTGGCTGTGGCATCATTAGTTTTTGGCCAAAAAGTCGCGCATAAGTAACGATGTGTGAGCGGGGGCGTTATCGTGATGCAAGAGCCAATTTTTGTTCTTCCACAAATCCGGGCGTTTCTGGCCGATTGCTTCGCACAAATTGCGCATAACTTGTAGGTAATATTCCTTATTGACCGTTTTACCCTGTGGCAAGAACTCATGGTGCACAACGCCCCTGCAATCGAAGAAAACGGTAAGCAAAACTTTTACACTCGACCGAACTTGGCGCGCTTTTATCGGTCTTGGTTCGTCAGGCAGCCTCCATTGAGATGATTGAGTTTAGTTTCCACGTCATAACCATAAACCCACGATTCGTCACCAGTTATGACCGTCTGGAGCAAATTTGCGTCGTCGCGGACAGAGTCCAACATCTCATTAGCAATGTTCATGCGATGCTGCTTTCGTTCGAAATTGAGCATTTTTGGTACGAATTTTGCGGCGACCCGTCTCATGCCCAAATCATTGAAAAAATCGAATGGCACGAGCCAATCGATATGTCTAGGTCCTCAGCAACTTCTCTAACGGTGATTCGACGATTCACTTCCTCAATTTTTTTGTCTGTTGTTGAAGTGCTTTGGCGTCCGACACGCTTTTCGTCGCTCACATCTTCTCGGCCTTTTGAGAACATTTTGTACCACCGATAAACGTTACTTTGGTCCAAAGTAGCTTCTCCATATGACACAGTCAACATTCGGAATGCATTCGCGCACTTAATTTCGTTTTTCACACAAAATTTAATACAGGTTATTTGATCCATCTTTTTGAATAGGTAAAAATCGAAGACGAGCCGAAACACGTGCAAGCAGAGCAGCAGTCAACAATTCACTGAACATTAAAAATAGCGGAACTCGTCGGCATGAGTGAGAGACATGAGTACCAACATATAGCCACAAAAAAATAGAATGTACGTAGCCTGCGAAAATTCAAAATTCGCGATACTTTTTGAACTCACCTCGTAAGTGCCCAGCACGGCGAGTAGTTAAAAATTAGGACCGTCAAAAGAGACCCGTTTTCATACTTAGCTTCCAATCGATGCATTTCTTATGACGTTTAATAAACATTTCTGACAAGCAAAAGCCTTTTGACGGCGAAGCTTCAATTCATATGCCGCCCAGTTTAGCTTCAGGGCTTTCAGGCGCATGGGAACCGCTGTTTCGATTCTGCAAGCTTTTCTTACATTTGACAATAGTTTTTATAGAGTAACGCCTGCAAATCAGACGCACGGATTAGCATATGGGCTAAAAGTCCCGGAACTAACAAAGATTTGTTCATAATTAGCTTCATTCATCTACGTAATTTCCATCAACAACAACGCAATCATTCCAACGCTGCTCTAACATTTCAATATCACTTTTGTAGAACGATTTATGCCTCAAAAAAAGCATCAGTTTCAGCGAAAATCTCTTCATTCGAGCGAAATTTCTTACCGGCAAGCATTTTTTTAGGTCTGCGAACAGCCAGTAGACGCTGGGAGCCAAATGTGGCGAATACGACGGATGTGGGAGCAATTCGAAGTTCAATTCATGTAGTTTTGCAGTAGTAGTGAGCAGTGTTAGGCCCGGGACTTTTTAGCCCATGTGTTCACCATATAATTCAGCCAGCATTCGATGACTCTCAGCAGTATTTATGCTTTCAAATAGTAATGTCAACTTCTAAAGCCCCTCATTTTTAAGTGATATTCCGAAACAATAAATAAATTTTTATTGTTTTATTGTACTTTTTCATATATTTTTTAAAATTTCTTTTATATTTTTATTTTAAATTTTTTAAATTTTAATTTTAACTTAATTAAAATTTTTTTGTGTTTCTTTTATAATTATTTTTTTTTTATTTTTTGTTATCTTTTTCTCATTTTAGTTTAGATTATTTATCTATTTAATTTTTGATTTAGGAATTAATTTTATGTACTACTAACATAATCTTAGATACCACTGAAAAAATAGTAAATACCGTAATTTTTTTTAGCACCCGAATTTTAATGTACGCAACTGTATTTGTATGCTAAGTAATGTAGAGTTGAATAAATGTGCAAATTACGTATACTTTGCTAAAAAAGTATCGGAAATTGGTCAATAAAGCACAAAACATTTAATGTATCGCCTTCAAAGTGGCCGCCTTTGGAAATACTCCACTTTAGAGAGCAAATAAAACCAATCATTAAAACATTTGTCAAGCCCACTTTCAGTAATCAACTTTAGTTCAGGATATGAATTATTTCTAATGTCTTTTATTGACTGAAAACTGATGCCACGAAAAGGTAACTTGAATTTTGGAAGGAGAAGCAAATCAGTCGAAACCATATCAGGTGAATGTTGGATCATTGTTTTTTGTTTGCAAGCTGCAAAATTCGTGAATATTTTCAACATAAATCTGGTATTTTTCGACAAACTTGAGTTTTCTCACTCAAAAGGGGCAGAGTACAAGGAAGATATCAATAATTTCCCGCAGTCTAATCTTGTTTTCATACATTTCTACATGCGCTTCTCCACTTCCCGCTACTTTTTTGACAGAGTGTGTATACACGAAATGCACATTTACCTCTCATTTATAGAACTGGAGCGATTTTTGATCAAGTCGGAGTGATGAGAGCACTGTGAAAAATATTTATAAGGAAAAAACTGTGGAAACAAAAAACAAAACATGAAAAAATTAACCTGAAAACGCAACTGCAAAAACAGTACAGGTCAATTTTATATAAATTATAGCGAAATGATGATTTATAGTAAAGGCGGCAGCAACAACAATGGCGCGGCAATTGTTTGTAATTTGCAAAATAATAAAAAATTATAATATTTCAAAGGAAAAATGAGCAACACAAAAACAAATCATATGCATTAATAAAATATCATTAAAATTAAACACACATTTCACAATTATTTTGAATTAATAGAACAGTGAAAAACAACAAAATTTTAGCACGAAAACTAGTATTGCACCAATGAGATCAGTTAGAAGGCGAACGTCGGTGAATACGGAGCAAATTAGCTTAAATCGAAATTAAAAACATATCGACTAGCAATAAAAAACAATTAAGTTCAGTGTCACAAACGAAAAACAACAAAAAGCATTTTTAAAAACTCAAAAAGTACAATTTAAGCGACTCATTTTCCAAATCTGTCGAAGATGCATTTGAAATGTGACCTCATCATATCACTACTTGCTCTGAGCCTGTTCGGGCTTAGCGCCGTGCACAGCGCAGAAGACGCAGCTGAAGACTCAACCGAAGAGAGTATGGAGCTGAGTCTACAGTCGGCGGAGATCAGCAATGCTGCACCACCAAACACTGCAGAACCGACCATCGCATCAACACAAATGACGAATCAGTTTGAAACCACAAATAGTTTCGAAGAGCCACGCCCACAACTGCGTAATATTAAAACTCTGGACGATCATTGCCTCAAAGGCTTTTGCTACAACTTCAACTATGGCCGACTCGATGAGGTGGCGTTTTTCGATATCAAACCTGATGTGCACATCAATAAAGACCGCGCCACCTACGACATCGTCAACGAGCACAACTATGACACGCTGATCTTTGAGAAATCGACCTTCGCACGTTTTCCGTTGCATCTCTTCTATGCGATAGGTGTGAAGGAGTTGGATATGCGCAATTGCTCCATACAAAAGATGACGTGGGAGTGCTTCCTCATGTCACAAGATTTGCGCATCTTATTGCTCTCCAACAATCTCTTGCAGACAATCGAAGCGTCAACATTCAAATTTGCCAGCGATCTGCAATATCTTTTCCTCGATTCCAATCGCTTGACGCTTCTACATCCCAGTAGTTTTGAGGGTCTAACCAAGCTACGTTATATGGATATGCACCAAAATCTTTTGACGCAATTGCCGGCTGGTTTGTTCGATCAACTGCCTGCCTTGGAGGAGCTACATCTGGACGATAATCGTTTGCATACGCTTAATAATCAGCTCTTCCTCAATAATCTGAATTTGAAGATTCTCACTTTGGGCGCGAATCGTCTGCAAGACATTGGCGAGAATACATTTCGGCGTCAGGCACAGCTTATCATCTTGGATATTTCGAACAATCCCGAGCTACGTACACTTGTCTTAAAGCTGCAGCTGCGAAATTTAGTGGTCTCCAATTGCGCACTCCGGCGTGTCAATATTTACGGATATGTCCGTAATGTCGACCTCAGCTACAATCGCATACTAGAGCTGTACTTTGCCGAGCCGCAGCAGCTGGAGACGCTGAATCTGCGCAATAACTCACTCCAGCAGATTGGCTCATTGTCGCGAGCTACCAACTTACAAGTGCTGGACTTGGGCGATAATCCCGAGTTGGGCACGCTGCCCTTATCATGGCTAGCCAATGCTCTGAAACGTTTGGACCTCGGCAACACCGGTTTGCGAGAGCTACCCATTGAGGTACTCGCCGACCAAGAGCAACTGAACTTTCTCAACGTCTCCTATAATCAGTTGCGTGAGATCAATCCGCTGAACTTCCCGTATCTAGAACAATTAAGTCATTTCGATATACGCGCAAATAATTGGAATTGTTACAATTTAAATATTCTTATGGAAATTCTGCTAAAACCGCACAAAATTATTTATGGTTACGACGAAATAGATCCAGAGTATCCGGGTACATACATCAATAAGATCGCGTGCATGTATCGTTTGGAGGAAGATAGCGCAGAGGAGGACTTGGCTATCAGCAATCAACAACAGGTTGAGGCGCTGAGTGGAAATACTCTTGGCCAATTAATGAAGCTGCGGCAGAATACGCAAGAGAATGTGGAAACTTTTCGCAGAGAACTCAAAGCTATTGTGGGCTTTTATGAACAAAAATTTGATCACACTTTTCGCATGATCGACAATTTGAATGCGCGTTTAGAGAATTTTGAGCGTTTGAATGAAACGATTTTCCAGCATGTTGCGATTACGGTCTAAATGTTGGGATATAATTTAATTTGATTTAATCGTAAGTTTATCTTAATGTTTTCCAGTACAATTCGAAGTGTTTAGTTTATATCTTCTGTTTTTGAAAAAATAAATAAAATTGACAAACTATAACTGTAATACATCTCTGAGAGTATAGACTTTTTTGGTATTTCAAGTAGTGCGTATCGATTTATAAACATTTTTCTGGACTTTTGAATCAACAATTTTGCTGAATACGCACTAAATTATGGCATTTGACTGCATTATTTAAACTATTATTGACTCACGGCTGTGGCTTAGGATTTCGTCTAAAGTAAAGTTTCCCTAAAATAATAATTTTTTGGATAATGGAAATTATGGATTAAATTTTTACAAAATTTGTATGATGATTTTCTTATGGCTAAATAACAGTGTCAAATGTCTTAGCTCAAACTCGTTAAATTTTTCTAATACTGTGAAACAGAAAACATAACAAGTTTCCGACAAAGGATTCTGTTACAGGGGATAAAAAATAGATGTTTATCGGGGATTTGAAAGTGTATAACGGAATTTTATTTCTTCACATTCTTTTTGCACATCACGATGGGCCATGAGCCTGAGGGGGTCCCACTGTGGACAACCACTTCAACCTAAGCTAACCTTTTGCACATTCGTATGGTAAGTCGGCACAGAGAACCGCGGGATCGGACACAGGAGTTTGATTGAAGGGAGGAAAAAAGTGGGGTATTCAAAATGTTTAACAACAAAATAAAAATAAAAATAAAAAAGTAAAAAATATTTATAAATAAAAAAATAAAAACAATTTATAAAAATATTGGAAAAGAATTATTAGAATTGAGTACCAAATATTTTTAAGAAAAAACGAAAAATATAAATTAAAAAAATAGATAAATAAAAAAATGCAAAAAACTAATATTTGAATACTCCATATCAAAATTTTCAACTTGAAATAATCTCAACATTTTTTAGCTTACTTTTTTTCTGCTCAAGTGCACAAATAAACATATTTTGAGAATTTTAATTTAAATTTAAGGTTATATTCAAATGCAATTATATTTAAGATTACAAAGAACATCTTCGCTAAAAAATTTTTTGAAAAATTTTTACAAAAATTTTACAACAAAAAAAATTTAGAAAAATATGTTGGTATTTAAAATTTTTAATCAAACAAAACAAAATGTAAATAAAAAAATTAAATTAAATGTAAATTACAAAACTTAAAAATAAAAAAAATTTAAAAAAATAATATATAAATATTGAAACAAATTATTAAAATACTCCACGTCAAAATTTTCAACTTGAAATAATCATCATAAGAAAAATTTTAAGAAAAATTTTACAAAACAGTAAAAAAACACTAAATTTACAGAAATAAGTTCGTATTTAAAATTTTTAACCAAACAAAAAAAAAACAAAAAAAATGTAAATAAAAAAATAAAAATAAAAAACTAATCAAAAAAAATATATATACATAAATATTGAAAAAAATTATTACAATATTCCACATCAAAATTTTTAGAAAAATAGTATAAATAAAAAAAAGTATTAAAAAAAAACACATAAATGTAAACATCTTTTGAGAAAAATTTAAGGTCATATTCTTATCATTGATTTTGTTCTTGTTTACATTTCTAAAGAAAATTGACTGTCATACCAGATCAATTTTCACACACTGTAGTCAATTCAAATATTCAACTATTCACTATGTTTCTGTGGTATCAGCGGAAGTTGAAGGTACTCATCAATGTGTATGATTTATGTCAACTACATTTGCCTCTATAATTTCCATTCCCCACAAGTACTTAGTTGAACTTATTAGATTTTTTGCAATTCCGGTCACCTGTTTTTCATAAAAAAAAACAAAAACACAACAAAAAAATACACCATAAAAGGGGCTTAGTCATAAACTACTGAAAGATCGTGCAATGCGGGCGTGGAGTTCATTCATCATACAACTGATTAACATAGTTTTTGGCTAAAAATATGATTTTTCCACTGGGGTTTTTTCCATAAATTGGTAGTCAAAAACATATACACACACATTATTTATCACACGGGCTGAATAAATCTCAATATGAAACTTCCAAAAATAAGTGCGATAAAGCCAAAATTTTAAGTGGATCGGAGCAGAACTCTCAAAGTTATAGCCTTTGTAGGCACTCTACCTCGAATGCGAAGCATCGATAATTTCTCAGAGTCATTTTTTCAAACGCGTTTTTTCCGAAACGACTTCTTAAAAGTCGGTGCCAATCACAACTCCGAAACTATTCAACCGATTCTTTTCAAATTTGGCACACGTTTTCTAAATCAAAAATACCTCCCCCCCACACCGTTTTTTTTTTTATTTTTTTTTTTAAGGTTGTTTTTCACTTACAAATATGGCGACATTTTTCGCCAAAAATGCTCGTTTTACGTTTTTTTGCCACCAAAACTACAAAAATGAAAAAAAAAAAAATGATTTATGTGGGGGGGGAGCATTACGTCATACTTTAACTGAAAAATTCGACTTTTTTAGTTTCAGATGATTCTACGACGAATGCCGATTGGCACCGCAGAGCACCTCTCGAAAAACATATCTCCAAAAAAACTCTGTCATGGGCTTATTTGTCAATATTTTATTATTAATATTTTTTAAAAACTTATTGAAAAGATGTACAATAACATGCAACTGATTTTATTAAAGTATCTTAAGCCATATTTCTGTAAAAAATTCAAAAAAAAAGTGTTTTTTTTTTAGCGCTAAACCCTACCACCCCCTTAATGAAAAGTGCCATAAATAACTAACCACGTGTGTATGTATGTAAACTTGTCATATTAATTGCATTACTTCATCATTCATACTCCAATGAGCTTCCGAAGGACTACAGATTACAAACGAAATTAATAAAGTGTTACCGACGAGTGGCCGAAAGTGAGCAATTAATCAAAACGAATACCTCTCTACACTCTTCTCCTATCGAAGTATTATTAAAAATCTTTTATACAGCTGGCTGTCTATGATGTTTAAGTTCAAAATTTCACCAAAATCGCGAACAGATTGTCAAAGTGAGCTTCAGCCTCAGGGCTCCGTTCATACCGCTCTTTATGGTTATGTATGTGTGTTTACGGAGTCTCTTTTATATTGAAGACCTGCTCCGAAATTTCACGGAAATCGGAAAAGAACGCTAAGAATGGGGTTATTCCATATGACACTGCTCCCACGCCTTTCAACTATAGGGTGTTTTTTCAGCTGCATGAGAACTATCGATACCGGTAACTGTACCTCTGACAGCTGAAAATTGCAAACTGCAGCGCTTCCAAATCGTGGATATTTACTTTGAAAAAATTATGTACTGAACTTTGGTTTCCAAAAATGAATCAGGTAAATATCGATGACATTTAGTTTGACTAAGACGGCGCAATTGGCTTTGCAGCGACTTAACAATCGGTTAATTGCAATATTCAAGCCAGCATTGACGACATACGGCCAGATTTATTGGAAAAAGTAGTCAAATATTGGACTGGTGGAATAGATAACTCATCGAATGGGCATTATATTAAAAAAATAAATGTCATGAAATTATCTACCAGATTATAACAACAAAAAAATGCATTCCAAGAATATTTCTTTTGGTTTGTCCCGAAAATAATTCCTATTTTACATATAGACGGTGCTGACAATTGTTTTGAACAGCTTATGACTATTTTTTCTTTTGACAGTTATTAGCTGTCACTTTTAGTTTGCTTTAGAAAAAAAGTGCGCGTTATTTTGTTTATATTTGTTTGTTTGGCGTCAATTTTAATATGGAGCCCACAAAAGATCATTTTTGCCATATTTTTCTTTATTATTTCCACAAAGGAAAAAGCGCAGAGAAGGTTGCTAAAAAGTTGCGTGATTTGTATGGTGATAAAGCATTAAAAGAAAGAGAGTATCGAAATTGGTTTATCAAATTCCGTTCTGAGATTTTTCACTTAAAGATGAGTCACGTTCAGGTCGGCCAAGTGATGTCGATGACGACGTTATCAAGACTTTAATCGATTTGGATCGTCATGTAACTTTGCATGAGATTGGAGTTATCAACCGTTCATGAGCATATAAAGAGTCTTTGACTGGTAAAAAAGCTTGATATTTGGGTACCCCATGAATTGAAAGAAATTTATACAACAAATCGAATCAACGTGATATACATCTTAAACGTAATGAAGTCGATCCGTTTTTGAAGCGGGTTATCAATGGTGATGATAAATAGATTGTTTACAATAATGTCAATCGAAAACGATCATGGTCCAAGCATGATAAAGCGACACAAACCACTTTAAAAGCTGATATTCACCAAAAGAAGATTATGCTGTCATTTTAGTGGGTCGGGAAGGGTGTGGTATATTTTGAGCTGCTTCAGAGGAACCAAACGATTAATTCGGATGTCTACTGCCAACAATTGGACAAATTGAATACAGCCATCAACGAGAAGCGACCAGAATTGATCAATTGTAAAGGTGTCATATTTCAGCAGGACAACGCTAGACCGCATACATCTTTGGTCCCTCGCCAAAAACTGAAAGAGCTCGGCTGGGAACTTTTGATGCATCCACCAAATAGCTCTAACCTTGTACCGTCAGACTACCATTTGTTTTGGTCTTTGCAGAACTCCTTAAATGGTAAAACTTTCGGCAATGACGAGGCTATAAAATCGCACTTGGGTCAGTTTTTTGCAAGTAAAGGCCAAAAGTTCTATGATCGCGGAATAATGAATTTGCCGGAAAGATGGCAAAAGGTTATCGAACAAAACAGAAAATATATAATTGATTAAAGTTCATTTCTAGGTTTTAATAAAAATGTACTGACTTTCTTTTAAAAAATCGGCTATTTCTTTCCGGACAACACAATACTTTGTATTATTATTTTCAGATCCCAAGTCCATAAAAGAATACCCTATATTTGAATTTCCAGTATACAGATGCCTTCCTCATACGTATGTACGCATATATTGTATATATTTTTTTATATATATATTTTATTTTCTTAAGTACAAAAATGTTATCAAATTAAGCGTACAACATTTAAAAGGTAAGTGCTAAAAGTACCCAAGTTGTTATGTCAAAAATCCACTGACATCGACTGGCTTGCTACCATTCCAACATTTTTGAGATATCGCGTGTGTTTTTGCATGCACATGCAGGTTTTTTCTGCTCAAATTGAAGATTTTTTTTATTAAACATTCTTCGGCAAAACATTCAACACTTTGGCAATATTAGAAGCGACAACTTTTCCCAATCACTCAAGCAATGCTTGGAAATCCTGCCACGCAGAGCAGATCACTTTTCGAAAACCAGAGCGTAGTAATCCAAGTTTCGAGAATTTTAATTGAACAAATTGAAAATTTTGAATTTTTCTTCATTTGCAAAAAGTTTGAAACTTGGATTTATATGGTTTTTGGAGAATGAAATATATTTTCATAAACAAATTATTTGAATTAAATGAGAAACAAATAAATGATCAAAACGTGTCAATAAGTCCCTGTGCTATAGCCTGGAGAGGTTGATAGAATTTCACTTGAGCTTAACTATAGATAAAAATCTTATCTCTACGTCACAACATGCCTATATGAAAGGGAAATCGGTAGAGACAGCTCTCCATAACCTTATTTATACGGCAGAGAGTTCATTGCACAAACAGGAATTTACTTTAGCCGCTTTTCTTGATATTGAAGAAGCTTGTTGAAGGGGATGCAATCACTGCAGCACTCACTGATATTGGGGTAGAAACGAGCTTGGTAGACTTCATTAACAAAATGCTAAATAGCAGAATCATTGAAGCGAATCTAGGATTATCGGTACTCAGGAGATTGGTGAGTAGAGGTACACCGCAAGGTGGAGTCCTCTCACCGTTTTTATGAAACGCAGTTGTAAATAAACTTCTGTTAATACTGGAATCGGTGAGTTGTGAGGTGAAAGCTAACGCCGATGATGTTGTTATTGCTGTCTCTGGTAAATTTGTATCTACATTAAGAGACCTAATACAAAATGCTCTAGATATACTTCCTAGGTAGGCAGAAAAGTGTGGTCTAGGAGTCAATCCAGGCAAAACAAGGGAGAAACTCTTGTGATTTCGGAAGAAACTAAGTACTTGGGACTAAACATAGATAGGAAATTGACTTGGAAGTCAAACATCTTGGAAAGAGTTAGGAAAGCTAATCTAGCTTTTTATTCCTGTAAGAGAGCTTTATGTAAGACCTGAGAAATGGAACCTTAAGTTGCTCATTGGCTTTACACTGCTGTCGTCAGACCCATTCTTCTATATGGAAATGTTGACTGGCGGTGTGCTATGCAGAAGAAAACCTATTATAATTTATTGAAGAAGGTGCAGAGATCAGCGGAATTAGCAATATGTGGCGTCATGGAAATCACGCCATCAATGGCTTTGGACATCATATTACATCTGCCACCTCTACATCTCTTCTGCAAACACTCAGCGGCTGTTTTTAATTGACGCAAAATTAATCATCCAATTTTGCTTTTGAATAACTTTTGAACTAAATAAAAAGAAATCATTTTGAGTGATGCAATCATTATTTTGACCTTTGCGCGCTCCATTGCTTGTCTCTTTGTGTACTGCAGCTCTCTGGTTCACAAGTGTCAAATATGATTGACGTACATAAGTTATAAATCTTCCGATAGGGTGATTAATTTTGCACCACCTTGTATAATTAATGTATATTTTCTTTTTTGTTTTTTGTTTTTTTGGTAACTAATTTGTACGAATTTGTAATTCTGTAGACCAAATAAATAAATAAGCAAAATATTTCCTCAATTTTTTGCTTTCAAGTTCCTATCCACTTCATAACGCCCCATAAAAGGAAATACATCAAATAAAAAATAATAATAATTGATGATGAAATTACTTACAATTTATATACAATACATGTATACATTTTTAAGCTTGTTCAAGAGCAATCGTTAGCAAAAGGCATATACAAATACCCAGCGACAAACCAACAGCTCTCATCAACTTTTTACCCGGTTTTAATTTTTTTTATTTATTTTTTAATGTTTTTTGATAGTTTAGTATCTTTTTTTTTATAAAAGCACAGCTCATTTTCTATCAGAACCGTAAAAATTTAATTTTCTAATTTTAATATTAAAACTTGTATATAAAGTTTCAACTATTCTCCTACTTTGTTTTCTAAATGTTAATTCTTTTAAATTAAATTTTTTAATAAAATTTTTTTTCAAAACTTTTTTTTTAATTTCTAATAATTTTTGTTTTTATAAAAGTATAGCTCAAAGTCTCAGCAAAACCATATATGTAGATCCGTGTTTAAAATCTTATACAAAAATTAGAAAAATTTCACAAGTTTCTAGTTAGAATTTCTAGAGCAAATTCTGCTATGCAGTTTGAAAGCTTATTAAATTTTAGTATAATAAAATGCAAATTTCAAATGGGTTAAAAAATCTCATTGAATTTTTATAATTTTTTTCCCTGACGGTCTTGCGCATTTTCTCCATTTAACAAATGCACGCAAAACCATCAAGTAAAAAAATATAAAAATTCAACGCGAATTTGTAGCGTCTTCAAACTTGCACTTTATTTTATTAAAATTTAATAAGCTATGCAACTGTGTACCACAAATTTTTCTAGCTAAAAACTTTTCTAACTAAAAAAATTTTCTAACTAATTTTTAACTAAAAATCGTGGAGTTGGGATGAAATCTGTATAATGTTTCTAATTTTTTTTATAAGATTTGAGACCTGGATCTATATGGTTTTTGTTAGACAATAAACTGCGTTTGTATAAAAAAAACTGATTAAAAATTTTGAACAAATGTGTTTAATAAAAAAAAAAAATTAACATTCACAAAAAAAGTAGAAAAATAGTTGAAACTGTTCAAAATGTTGTTGCTGTCTTGCTATGTCGCTATTTTTTTTCGCGTGCTGTGCACACATTTTTACAATTTATTGCCTTTGTGTGTGCGTTTCCGCTTGCTTTTCCTTTGATAAGCTACAATTACTGCTAATTATACGAAAATAATAAACGTAAATGAAAAGCAAATAAAAGCCTGAAAACAAGCTTGTTGAGGGTTGAACAAACAGTCGGCGGTAGCAATTGGCGATTGCTATTCAATGACTAACGGCTTTAGGTAGTATTTATTTTTGAACATCATTTTCCAATTAAATAATTTAAGACTCTTCAGACTTAAATTTTCATATTCATTTTTTCAGCGCATACTTCCATTTCATTTTATAGTGAAATTTTGTAAGTAAAAAACTATTACCAAGTTATAGAAATTTTCAGATCTATTAACAAAATCCGATAAGTTTCAGTTCAATTTACATTTGCAATTATATCTGAGTACACAAATGCTTCAGAAAACTAACTTATGCATAAACAGATGTAGCTATCGATGAATGTAGTATTTATTTTCACTTCAAATTGTATTGTAGAGGCACTTAACGGCCGACAACCATCTGATACCAATCGCCTTCACACAAACCTACATATGCATGTACACCCAGCCCAGCTACACTAGCAAACTGCTGCAGCAACAACAACAACCACAACTTGTACACCCAACCAAACAAAATAAATCGCATTAATTATTTCAGAAGAATTCATTTTTTACGAGACTGGAAATTCTTTCAATTTTGGTCAGTGAGCTGAGCATTTCTGAAAATATTTTTTATGGCATTTTTGTATTTTGGTAACCCTTTTTAAAGGTAGTACAATTTTGCTAGCGGATAGTAATGTAGCTTAATTGATAGCTAGATAGTTAAACTTTATTTAGAGTGCTTAATTGATAAGTTTTTAAAAAGTTGTTGTGGGATTGAGCAAAAAACAGTGTGAACTAAAAAAAAGCACTAATCCACGAATGAGGTATTTTCTCATTGTTTTTATCTTTCTTGCTTTTATGCCATTTTACTTGGGGTCAGCTCTTCTAGTTCGCATCGCCAAATTTTTCAATCTTGGCTCGTCGCGGTGTTTAAATTCGCACGCTTCATGTCGCTTTCGATCTGCTTAATCCAAGAATGTTGGGGTCTCCCTGGTTTCCTCAGAGGCGTAACGATGTTTAGAACTTTCTTTCCCATATCGGATTCAGGCTTCCTATGGACATGAGCATACTTATATATTTTTTGCTCATAGGCGCGATTTAAGGTTTCCACGAAGGCAGCGGTTTGGTACTTTGTCCAAGGTTGTGATGCATGTTTATGGAGACACAATTTTTAGCTTGTGTTAGTGATATACAAAAAAATCAACCATTGACATTTTGTTGCCGTCTGAGCAACGAGTAAGTGTGTGAATGTATGGGAAATGATCGTGCAAAGTTCGGGTGCCGAATCCCCAGTGAGGTGGCAACCGAAGTTACTCACACATTAATGTTTTCCACCGTAGCAGATTGGCTAAGTCTGGTAATCTATCATTCGGGACTCGACTGAATTTCACATGTGACGTGGCAACCGAAGTTCCGCTCACAATTCTCTTTTTCATCATAGTTAAAGAGCAAACTTGGTAAATCTTTCATCCTTGATCCATGTTGACCCTCTTAGTATTTTCATTTCTGCTGTTTCAAATTTTTTTTATTTTTTGGGCCTTTTTAGAAGTCAGCATGCACCTCCATATAAGAGGAGCCAGCACGGCCATTTTATAGATTACATTTTTTTCTTTATTTATTAAAAGTTAGTCATAAATAAAAAATACAAATACCATATTTATAAGGGAAACTAACTGATCAGGCTATCGATAAATATTTCACCCTCTACGGCTCAAAATCGGTTGACACAAATGGATGTTAGCTGCTAGAAACCCATCAAAAAGCCACTTTGGTAAAAAACTATAAAAAAATATTTAAAAATATATATAAAAAATATAAAAAAATATAAAAAAAATAAAAAATATAAAAAAATATTTAAAAAAAAAAATATTTAAAAAATATAAAAAAATATAAAAGTATATAAAAAATTATATAAAAAAATATATAAAAGTATATAAAAAAACTATATAAAAAAATATATAAAAAAATATAGAAAAATATAAAAAATATAAAAAAATAAAAATATAAAAATGTATAAAAAAATATGAAAAAATATAAAAAAATATAAAAAAAAATAAAAAAAACAATATTAAAAAAATTGGTTTAAAAGTCATGAAAATTTTACTTCTTATTTTCTTCTTATATTCCACAACCTTATTTTCCGATGAATCAAAATTTAACCCTTCTGAATCTGATTGATTTCGCAAAGTCCATTCTGAATAAAGTGAATGGTGCACAAAAAATGTTGCTTCCTTTTATTTGCTTGTGTAAATTTTAATTAAATAGGATGGTAGACACTTTGAATGAAAATAAGTATTAACCCATCACTCCTTAATGGGTATTTAAGTTCACATAAAGCCATACATATATATGGTATAAGTCAAGGAATAAAAAAACGTTATGACCATACTTCTGTTTTTGCGGAAAAAATTGCTTCCGTAAAGGATACGACTTGCTTAGGTTTAAATGTTTAGTTCTACTCCAGAAGATCATAAACACTCGGGAACCCAGATACCTCAAAGTTCGTCTTATGTTTTCAAAGTCCTGCCGTTCGTTAAACTTAGTCCCGATGAAATACAGTTGTTTGGTGACTGAACGTCAATACTTTGTGTTCTCTGTCCGTCTTTGGAATACCTTACCTTACAAAATTAAACGTATAAAAGAAAGCTCGTGTTTCAAAAATAAATTGCTTCGCTATCTTGCGGAAAATTGTTGAATGTACTCAAATGGTTCTAATTATTTAAATCTCTTCCTATTAATTTCTCCTCCTACTACTACTATTTTTACCTTACTTTCCTTTTTTAATACTTTCTCCAACTTATACTTCTTTACCACTAGCTGTAATTTTAATTTTAATTTTGATTTTACTGTTAATCCTTTTATGTAAACTATTCTTAAGATCAATCATTGTAAAAATAGCCTATGGTTGTATGTTTGACTTTAATAATAATAAATAAATAAATAAATAAAAGGTCACCAGATAAGTCAAGTTCGGGTACTAAATCACTTCGTAAATCAGCCGATTTTAACTGGCTCTTACGGCGTACAAAAGATTGTCATTGATAGCAAATTTTACCCTTACTAAGAGTCCGGATCGTCCTATTGGGCCGTTTCCTAAACAGTCGGTTCCAAGTTACCGCAACTACCTGGATTTATATCCGTCGAAGGATTGCCACTTCAGCAGCACAAACGAATTGGCTTGTGCTTGACTACCATACGGTAGAGCCCAGGACCGAAACCCATTGCATCAAACACCAAATTATATAAAAGAGTTTTTCAAATTACCCGTCGAAAGGAATGACAAACCTCTGAAGGGAAATTAGCCATGAAAAAGCGTCTCATAAAAACCTTCTGCCACTCGAAGGCGGCATAAAAACCATTGAGAACCACAAATTTAAGGGGGAGCTCGGCCAAACACCCAAAAAGCGCCAATTATGTATGTATGTATATATATGTATATATATTTGACCGAATATACAAAAGTCCGAGTCGTTCCGGTTACAAGCCCATTCGTCTGCGGTGGCTGCTCGCCCAATTACAGTAAGTCAAATTGGCTTTTGAACACCAAAAACAAAATGTATGCCAGAATTAATCTGCTTTAAAATAAAATTGGCCTACTAGAGGTGGCCTATGTTCCACCGGTGATGACAGGAATTGAGAGAAGAAAAGGGTTAAGCATAAACAGTGTCATAAAGTTCAAAGGCGGCACTACAAAATATTCTATAAATCATTTTGAAGAGACCCATGTAAAATGTAAAGAGGAGATAAAATTTTGTAATAAAAAAATTTATTGAGCATTTTTAACGTTGTATTTGTGTTTCTATTTTTATTTTGTTTGTGTGCTATTGTACAGTCGAACGGCTCCAATAAAAGCTAAAATTATGGCTTGATTTTAAATATCCTTTCAAAATTGCATTCAAAAACACAAATTTACAAACAAAAATACCTACTATTTTTATGCACAATTATTGCCTTTGAGCTAGCGTGTAAATTTCAATTAAAATTCTAAAATATTTCACTCTAAATTTCGAGTTCGCAAATGAGCTGGAGTGCGGCGGGTTTTGTTTCGCTGGGTGTTTATAGATTTCTATGTGGTGCTTTCCGTACCTGAACATTTTGTATTCACATATTTTTATGCACAAACAATTTTTATGATGAGAAGCAGTAAAGGTGCTGGGCATGTGATCGTGAAATGGCACAGTGATCATTGACGCTGAACGCGCTTTTACGGTTATTTAAGATTAAGCGACTGCGGTTATGTATCCAAAGAAATGTGTGACTGCCAATACTTTTATGTTTGTTTGTATGTAAATGGCTTGACACTCGAATAAGTTTATTTCGCTATTTTATTGTTGTATTGTTTTGCAAACTTTTTCACTTACGTAAGAAGAGTCAAGCTCCGTTTTCAAGGTGCTGAAATACGTCATACTCTTTTAATATTCAGTGTAGCATCAGTTCAAGTATTTTGTTGCAAAGGCAAGGCCTCTTTTCTGCATATTTATGTATTTACATGTGTAAGCCTAACAGATGTTATGTGGCATAAATAATAGTATTTTACTATTTAGGGTAGATGCATATATGTAAGTACAGGGTGTGGCAACGACAGCTTACTATCAAATGAAGTGTTAAATCGTGCAGACTTTTTCTGAAAATTATTATTTTTTCTCAAAATTACTATTGTATTTTTTCTCAAAATTATTATTTTTCTCAAAATATATAAAAAAGCATATTTTATATTCAAAAATTGTTTACGAAACGTTGAAAATAACCAAAAATATTGCACTTTTGTACCAAAATTTTCAACACTAAAAAACATTTGTTTTCTGAAAATTATAATTCTTTTGCTCACAATTTGGTTTTTCCTCAAAATTTAAAATCAGAATCATTATTTTTTTGTTCCCAAAATTATTATTTGTTCTCAAAATAATTTCTTTTTCTCAAAATATTTTTTTTCGCAAAATATGTTTTTCCCCTGAAAACGTAAAAATAGACATATTTTATGTTTAAAATTTTTTTTTATGAAATGATGAGAACCACAAAATTGCACTTTTATTCTAAAATTTTTAACACAGAACAATTTTTTTTTATGAAAATTATAATTATTTTTCTCAAAATCAATATTTTTTTGTTCCCAAATTGTTATTTTTTCTCAAAATATTTTTTTTCTTGAAAATATTTTTTCCCCTAAAATTTATAAATAAACATATTTTATGTTAAAATTGAAAAAATTAATATATAATTTTTTTTCTTCAAATTATTTTTTTTTTTATCCAACTTATTTTTACCCCAAAATTATAATTTTTTTAGTATATGTAATATACTTTTTAAGAGGAAAAGCTACATATGTAACATTGGACTGCTTGCCGTTTCGGCCCTAGAAAGCCCAAATTTTTTTAGCAAAAACTCGTATGAAACTATAAAACTACAGTTACCATTAATACAGTCTTTAAGAGTTTATAATAGACTTTAATGGCAATTATTTTTGTGGAACATTTTAACCCAAAATTGTTTACCCGTGTAGATCATTTTGACACTTATTTGTTTTAAATTTGAAAAATAGTAAGTTTTTGGGGTCGATGATGGACGGCTAAAATATTCCGCATAAAACTTTCCGAAATTTTTCAGTAAATTAATTTGTACAAAGTTTGAAAACTTTGCGTCATTTGGTTTTTGTATAAACCAAGCTTTAATAAAAATTAAAAATAGATATATATATATATAAAACTAAAAGAAAAAGGTTATAAAAAGAATTAAAAAGATTAAACTTATTAAATTTTAAAATACTGAAAAAAATTGTTTTTTATTTTAAAAAATTTAAAAACTAAAAAAAAAGTTTGCTTAAAAAAATTAAAAGAAATTAAAGAATTTATTTTTTGATTAAAATTAAAAGTAAAATAAGAAATAATAAAAACAAACAAAAAAAGGCATACAAAATTAAAAACAAAATATGTAAAAATTCTAAAATTATGAAAATAAAAAAAAAATTAAATAAGAATTTTTTATTTAAAATAAAATAAAAAAACATATAAAAAAAAAAAAATAAAAAAAAAAAATGTTTAATTAAAAACAAAATAAAAAAATAAAAAAGTATAAATAACTAGCCGCATCTTGTCCAGCAATGCCAAACACTTAGCACGCACAATTGACTTGAATCTGACCAAAGTCACGCCTATGCCGTTAATATTTTAATTTCCAACTCTTCGAATGGCTGTGCAACGAATAACTCAAACGATATTTGAGATATCGTTAAGAGATTTGGCATGAACTAAGCTGTCATTTATATTTAACTAGGAAAATGTACTAAACTTTAGTATAAGATATGGCATAATGTAACAGAAAAAATACGAATAAAGCGTAAATAGAAAAAATGGGAGGAGCTTATCAAGCGTGTTTCTGAAAATTAATGAAATCAGAGAAATACCACGCCCACTTTCCATAAGCACCCTACCAAACTAATCGGAATTTGGCACACATTTTGCATTTCTTCTTATAGGCGAATTAACCTCCGGTTAAGTTGAGGTTAAAATTTGTAGCAGGTTTCGGTTTCGCCCGAACTTACATATATTTTTATTTTTGATGTTTTGTTAAGTTTTTTTATTATATCGCAAGTGAAATCATTTCATTTTTGTATATATATGAACAAATATGAATTCTGAAAAATTTATGTGCTTACATCAACAGTTTTTTCAATTATTGTGCCATATAAGCACATACCTTCTAGGAAATAAGAACATATTATATGCTGCTGTATGTAGCCTTAGGTCCTTCAACGCATATACACATTTCTATTCTTATACATTTAAAAGTACGAATACAATAAGCCCAAACACGCACTTAGTTTTGCTCCCCACTGTAAATATGTACGTACGTGGGCAACTAAACTAAGCTTGTTGAGGGCTTTGTTTCTTAAGACACATATTAAAAGTCCCTACAACAGAAAAATTATGTTCCGTTACCTAAACGGAAATTTTGAAAAACATGAGAGAGCATTTGCTCCAAGAATAATAGATTAGGTATGAGATTGCGACATCCGTGAGAATATTTCTTGCTGCAACGTAATAATTACTAAATTAAACAAGAGAGAGAGAGAGAGAGCAGCGTTGCAGGGGGAAATTCGCAGCAAAAAAAATTTACATAAATATCATATTATTGCCTCAGAAGGCAAGCTGATTCTGTCAAATTTACTGAGAGCGGATACCTGTTCGCCGATGTCAGGACGTTCTGTATTATTTTGCTTTCATTTCATTTTCACAGTGATTTGACTCTATTAAGTTATTCAAATCTGTGCAAACATACAAATACATACATATGTATGTGTGTAATGCAAAAATTAAAAAAAAATAATAACACCAAGTCATATCAACACAATCGAAAAGTAGATTTTTTTTAATAGAAAACAAAAATATGGGATTCATAAGGTGTCATAACACATAATATTGTCATAAAATCATAAATCTTTATAATCGTTGAAAAACATTTTTGTTTTCCTTTTTTTTTTTTTGGTAAGAAAAGTACCACTTTTAGTTTTATGTGTTCGATTCGTCATAACACTTGAACTAATTTTGTTTATTTTTTTGTCACTTTATGATTTGTAACTTTATGAGACTATGTGAACACCCCAAATATAATCAAATTAGATAAAATAAAAAATACACATAAATTACAATTTTTACTGCATACGCACCTATTCATGTACACACGTTGTGTTGTTGTTTTTGTTTCAAAATCCCAGGCAAGCACAAAATGGAGCAAATTGTAACGGTACAACAAAATATTCTGATCAATTACGAATACACACACATATAATCGAAGACGAAAATAAATACAAATGTATCGAAAATGCACGCAACGAAGGCGCAATGAAAACACAATAACAAAGAAATTGTAATAGGCGAACACACGTGCACACTTTGTTGAAAATGTAGAACGGAAAATTGAAGCGGGAAAGTTAGTGAATTGTGTGTATTCTTTCCCCTATGTCGTTCGGATTTAGTTGCGCCCGTATGTATTTACGAGTTTCGAAAATACGAGAGCTGTTGTGAGTTGTTGTTCTACAAAACATACACTGATATCCAAAGCGTTGATAGCGTAAACGATTATAATATTTTTTTCTGGTTTGTTTTTGTTGAAATCTGCGTTTTATTTTTTGCGTTTTGGTATTTTTTAAGCAACCAAACAACTTTGACTTGCTTACATTTTGTTTTCACGTTATTTAATTTAATTTATTATTTACTTTATTCGCCTTTGTAAAATAAATATTTGCACTCTTTATTGTGTTGCACTCCTTTTACTTGAGTTTCTACACTTTTTTGAATTATTTTTTAAATTATAATTTTCTTGTTTTGTGTGCTATTGCTCGTACTTTTTTGTGCTGTTATTCGAAGTGACGATTTGTAATCAGCAACTGTCGAAAGATTGTATGTATGTCCGTATGTACGGATGTTATTATTCAAGGGTTTCAATTATTTTATTTACTTAAATGTTGATTTGCTGGTCGTGTTGGTATTGTAGGGTTAGTTGTTGTACTTGCTTTGCTGTTATCAGTTGAAAAGCACGTTTATATTTTTTTGTATTGTTTATTGACTTTTTATTTCACTTTTTTCTTCCTTTTCAACGCTCTGTGCGATATTTTATGGTATGCACTTGAATTACACTTTGAGTTACACTGGAATAATTCACTCACTGATTTTTGATTATTTTAAAATATTTGAAACTGCCGTTTAACTCGCTTTTCGATTGCTTTCAGGCTTCGTAGGTATTTATGTATGTATGTGGGTTTCACACACGTTTTGGCAACTTATTTGAAAGGACATTCACAAATTTCTAAATTAAATATATTTTTTAAATTATTTTCTGAAATATTAAAAATTAAAAAAATTTAGGATTTTTGCATGAGGTTTAGTAATTGCACGGGGATTTATTTATTTTTCTTGCATTCAGCACTGTTTATGCACATTTTTTTGTTAAAATTAATTGTAATGGCTGTAAGTATTTGAGAGTCAAAAATGTGGCAACTATGTACACATGTATGTAAGCATGTATTGTATATATGTACATACATACATATGTAATGTATTTGTTTGTAATAAAAATTCAGGGTATTATCCTTTCGTAAAATCTATTTGATAGTTGATTCTTCTAGGAATTGGACAGATTCTGATGGAATTTTATAAAACGAAAATAAATATTTGTTCACTGTTTCTAAAATCTCACTCGAAGTTCACAGAAAAAAATTAATTATTATTTTTTTTTTTGTTTGCAACAAACTGGCCGGTAACGATACCGCGTTTATGTTTCGAGTTAACAAAATTCAAATATCTATTTTTTTATTTATGTATTTTATTGTTACTGAAATATCAATTTTGTTTTTGAAGGTACCTTTCGAATAAAATCGAACTAAATTGAAAAATCGGTTTTTGGAAGCTAAGTCACAAAAACCTACAAAAGAAATTAAAAACTGGCAATTAATTTTCAATTTTTTGAAATTCAGAAACATAAAGATGAACGATTTAAACAAATCTTCTTAGATATTAAAATGCAAATAAAAAAATTATTTATTATATACCAAAATTTCTTTAAAAAAGTACTGTTAAATGCAAATCAAATACAAAAACAAAAAATAATAATAAAAATATAATAGTGAAAATATATGTATATATATATGTATGTGCATATTTATGTATGTGTATATATTGTATATAAACATTATCAAATACAAAAACAAAACAAAAATAAAAATATTCTCAAAAACAAACACAAAACCACAAAACAATAATAAAAATATTATGAAACAAAAGATTATAATAAAAACACAAATACAAAAACAAACCAAAATAATAAAAATATAGTTAAAAAAAAATATTATCAAATACAAAGACAAAAAATAAATAAAAATATCAACAACAAAGAAAAAATATAATAAAAATATTATTATCAAATTTTTTTTTTGTTTTTTTTACTTTTTTTTATATATGAAATAAATAATAAAAAATTACCCAATAAATTTTGACGATGCGCATCGTATATGGCGAATACAACTGTTCGATATTACGTTCCCGAAATATCGAAATGCAAAAAATATTTTAAATGTTTGAAATACATATTATTATTTCATATCTATTTATTATTATAAATTTTTCAATGAATTGTAGTAACATAATTCTTAGAAAAAAAAATGTTAAACAAAACAAAAAAAAAAATAAATAAATTTAATTTTAATTTAATTTAGTTAATATTTAATGAAAAAATTAAAAAACCCAAATTTAAAAAATGTTTTAAATAAACAAAAATTAACAAAAAAATGTTTTAAAAAACGAAAATTAAAAACAAAAATGTTTTAAATAAAAAAAATGTCAACAAAAAAAAATAAAAAAAAATGTTAAACGAAAAAAATTTAAAATTTTAAACACTTATTTAAAAAAATTGTAAAAATGTTTTCTGTTTTTGATCTTTATTTTTAACCATGATTGATGAATTTCAAAAAAATGTTATAAATAAACAAAAATTAAAAAAAAAATGTTTTAAACAAACGAAAATTAAAAACAAAAATGTTTTAAACAAAAACAAATTTCAACAAAACAAAAATAAAAAATTTAATCGAAAAAAATTTAAAATTTTAAACACTCATTTAAAAAAATTGTAAAAATGTTTTCTGTCTTTGATCTTTATTTTTAACCATGGTTGATGAATTTCAAAAAAATGTTTAAAATAAACAAAAATTAAAAAAAAAAATGTTTTAAACAAACGTAAATTAAATAAAAAAAGTTTTAAACAAAACACAAAAAGAATGTGAAACGAAAAAAATTTAAAATTTTAAGCACTCATTTAAAAAAATTGTAAAAATGTTTTCTGTTTTGGATCTTTACTTTTAACTACGATTGATGAATTTCAAAAAAATGTTTTAAATAAACAAAAATAAAAAAAAAACTATTTTAAACAAATAAAAATTAAAACAAATGTTTTAAACAAAAAAAAAGTTAAAAAAATGTTTTAAACAAAGAAAAACTAAAAAAAAAAACCTTTAAGCAGAAAAAAAACAAAAACAAATTTAAACATTATTTAAAAAAAATTTTTAAAGTGTTTTTCTGTTTTTGATCTTTATTTTTAACCGCTTGAGCGAATTTTTGCATAATCTAAAAAACACAAAAGTTTTAGATGTAACCAAATTTTCGCTTATCGCATTTCAGATGTTGGAAAAGAAATATTTTATTATTTTTTCAGCCGCTGTTGGTCTCCTCTATAGAACTCAACCAGACTAACACAATCTGGGCCTAGCAGTTTTTCAATGTCAAGCTTAAGTTAAAAAAAATATGGAAATTCTAAAAACGTATTTTATACATATTTTTTAACTTCTTCTGGTTTGCGAGGTTTTACAATTTAACAATTAATTTATATGATTCCTAATTATTATATTAATTTTTTTTAAGAATTGAGCGCATTAAGTCGCCAAAATCATGCCTTTCGATTTGTTTCTGAGACAAGCAAATTCAGAAAAAAGTATTTAGTAAATAAAATTATTATATTAAGAAGTCAAAATTGCTTAAAAGTCAATGTGTGTATGCTGCCTGTTGATAGCACAAAATGAAAATTATAGAAACTTTTTATTTAAATTTTTGAACATATTTTTTTTTATTATGTTTTTTTATAATTTTTTTTTGTTTTTACTATTATTATTTTTTTATTGTTTAGTATCATTTTTTTATTATATTTGAAATTTATTGTTATTTTTATTATTTTTTTTGTATTTTATTATTTAATTTTATTTAATATTTTTATTTGTCCTTTTTTATTTGTATAAAACATTTGACAGATTCCTTCAATATTCGAAGAGGCAAACACAATCACCAAAACGCACAATTGAGAGGTACCCATATCAGCAGCAAGCGCGCGACAGGGGGCAGGCAGCGCATCGAATTTTGAAAACAAAAGCGCAAGCAAGCAAGAGAGGAAACGGATTCGGAGTGTGGAAAAGCTGTAGCACACAATTTTAGTGGCTGAGCAACAAAGAGAAGTCGAAAACATGAACACAAAGAAAAAACAAAAACAACAATCGACCATAACAAAGTCCTACGCACTTCACACAAAACAAAGGCTAGATCTGTATGCATGAACGACGGCTGTCGTGATAGTGACGTCGCAGCAATTGCCCGTGGGGTGTCAATGGTGTACACACGTTATTTTTTTTTTTTGCTCGCTGCTTTATTATCATTTTCTCTATCACAGGTAATTCTCCGCTAAGCGACGCAACTTCTATGCGCATTCGTGGAATATTTTTATAAGATTTAATTGTTTTTTCTTTGTAAATTTTCCATTACCTCACGCAATATTTGCCGCTGCTGCGGTTGCCACCGATATGCGGCATTTCTTTTGTTTTTTTTGTGTATTTTTATTTTACTTAATGCAGCTTTTGTTTGGGCTCCTTCACAGTTTACTTCACATTTGTAGGATATAATTTTCGTTTACATGTGTATGTAAATATACATAAATATTTTTTTAATTTCTTTCATTTTTTTTTTTTTTAATTTTTGCTAACTTCGCTTTTTTTTCTATATTGAAAAATGCAAATCAGCTGTCGCGCTGTGTCGTCTTTGTTTTTTTATTAATTTGTGTGCCCTCACTTTTATTTTAATTTTCGCATTTCTTGCACTTCTCGCACTACTATACACATTTTTTCGCTTTTTGCTTTCGCCTTACTTCCACCACCGGTCTATCAGCAAATTGTTGGTTTCTTAGTTGACTGGGGTGGCTGGTTGCTTTGCAGTTGAATGGGTGGTGGGGCTACGGTGCTGCATCACCACTAACACCAAAACAGCTGTTTGTTGTCGCCCGGTGGTTTGGATGTGCTTTGTTGAAATTTTTTCTCGATTTGCTTTATTATTGGCGTTTTGTTACATCGCCATTTTCATTTAAATATTTTTTTATTTATTAACTGTGTCACGCTTGAGTTTTTGCAAATCACCATTTTTTTAATGTAATTTTTAAAAACTCGCGTATTTGAATAATTTCTTTGTACTATATTTTGCGATTTTTATTGTGTTATATTTGCAGTTAAAAAAAATATTTTTTTTACATCTCTTTTTCTATAATTTTGCAAAAATTTTTTAGATGAGTAAACCTTTCGGAAATTTCGATATTATTATATTATTACACATACAGACGTATTTACATATGTATTTTTTTATTATTATATTTTTTTCGTTAATTTTTTGGCTTAAAGACGGCGCTACAAAATCAAAACTTTGTCACATTCAAACAAGGGACTAGATTCATTGTGCCCGTTCCCACGACAATCGGTTCTACGTTGCCAGAACGACCAGAAATTATTTCCGGCCAAGGATTGTCACGCCAGCAGCATTCCCCGTACAGGCAAGAACAAGAACCACAACTCATTCCAATGAGACGCCTTGAACTAGCAACGCTCGACGTAAAGTCAATGTATTAAAAAACAAAAACTTTTGCAAAACGATTGGCTTTTGCCAAACAACATTTAAATCAAGACCCTGATTTTTGGAAATTAGTTATCTGGAGTGATTAATCCAAATTTTAAGTGCTTGCGAAATATAGTGAGTAATCGAATTTCAATTACACAAAAAACAACCACTTTAACAAGGTGGCCCGTGGGTCGGTCATAGTGTAAGGATATTTTACATCAACCGATGTTGATCGGAATGTAAAAATTCAAGTCGAAATTACTGGAATTATGTACAAGGAAATCTTGCAACAAGCGCTTCCTTGCTGTGGTTTTCCAGGTCAGGCGTGCAACCAGGATTTTTTTCGGTGGTGTTTTATTTGGAAACCGTCTTAATGTTCTACAAAAATGTATTCATAAAGCAAAAATACACAAACAAATTGTTTGATATAAGCAAATTAAATCTCCTAATCCAACTAATCCTTGGTTGCGCACAGTGCTAGTAAATTCATGAATTGACACCAATTTTATAAAAACTCTTCGAGTGGCCGGCGCAAAAATCGACCTACAGCCAATAGAGAATTCGTGGCGAATCATAAAGACAGCAGTAGCTGCGGGAAAACTCGCATGACAGTCGCTTCTACATCGCGGGAACAATCCGGATTTACATCCGACCAAAGCCTGTCGATCTAGCAGCATTCAACAAATATATATGAGGAATATTTATACTGGTATAACTACAACAGCAACTTCATTAAGGCCAGATCATCAAAAATTTCCCTTTTCTCAAATACTTTCAGACAGCACTTGCTCGATGAACTCCATGGCAACACTCAGAGAAGCTTGTGTTACTGGCTAGGGATACTACAATAACTATTTATAATGATGGAGAGAATACAGAAACTGGGGGTATCCGCGAACAGCTAACCCCCTATCAGTGGATTTGACAGAATCAGCTGATTTGTTGACGTAATATAAACTTTTTCTTACTTTACTGTTATCAAGAGCAGCGTACCCGGTGAGTGCTTACGTTCCGCTTTAAGGACCGTGAAAGGATGCCTTCTGATGTCACCTATACCACATCTACATAATGAGGCCCCAATGCTGCCTGTTAAGGAGCACAATAAACTACTCAGCAAACACTTTCTGCTTGGATGCTACCGCAGTTTTCACCCTTGCAGACACCTGCTCGAGCCTGAGCCACCTCCCAGGCACATCAGAAGGCATTTCCTCAACTACGCGGACGAGATCTCAGACAAAACAAACAGACAGTTATTGGATCGAACAGTTTACAGACATGCCATAAACGACATCCATCGGGAGACTCTCACCACCTTCTTAACCCCCGAATGCCGTTATCGGAATCCAACCACAGACGAAGAGATCCAACTTCCCCGAGAGTCCCGCGTAACCCTGGCACAATTACGTTCTGGATACTGTAGCAGGTTAAACTCCTACTTATCCAGAATCGACTCCGACATACCAAACATATGTCCAACTTGTGAAGGCACCCCGCACGACACTAACCACCTTTTCACATGCCCTATTAAACCCACTCATCTAACACCCCTCTCCCTCTGGACCCAACCCGTCGAAACAGCTAGTTTCGTGGGCCTACCGTTAGATGAGCTAGACGAAGACGACCGGTGATTACGCTACACTGACAGGGTAAAGGTACTGTTACAACAACAGCAACAAAGTGCTTACGTACTTAGAGAGCCCTCAGTATGCTTTGGCCGAGACGCATTCATTAAAGGTGATGGGCATGTCAACCTTATGACACGAGGTCAGCATGCAAGTAGGCGACACGTCCTTAGTGACCCAAAAAGTAGTGAAATACTTAGGCATTCAACTTGACTGCAGGCTTACTTTCTGGGCCCTGATATGGCATGCGGCTACCATAACAGCGGCTCTCAGAGTTGCATCAGCCTACCACACTGTCTCAGGCGCAGCAATTTTCGTGATCAGCGGGCAGATACCCCCTGACCTCATGGTCCGGGAGCGAATGGATGCGTGGGACTCCAAGAAGAAACACGTCATCACTAGCTTCTCAAAATGGAGATGCCAAACCATGATGCGGTGGCAAAAACGATGGGACACTAAACCGAGTGGCAGATGGACGGCGAAACTTATTTCATCAATTGACAAATGGGTCCAAGGAACTTCGGAGAAGTGAACTACTTCTTAACTTAGTTCCTCTCGGGCCACGAATACTTCCGGAGATACCTATACCGCACGGGCAAGGTAACCGATTCTAAGTGCTGCGATACTGCGAAGTGTTGAGCGATGTAGCTGAACACACATTTTTTAGTTATAACGGATGACATCGCAACGAGCAACATAATCAGCAAAATGCTCGAACGCGAGGACAGCTGGAACGCGGTAAAGAAATACATCGAGAACGTAGTACGGAAAAAAATATTGACCTCGACACAGTGCAACAAAGCGAAGCCGCACAGATAGAGGCACAAGAAGACAAGCCTATAGCATGAAAGCTGGCTACAAATATGGTGGACCCAGACGTGGGTGAATAGATTTGGTCATTTTGGATGCCGTTCTGGGCCCTCCCGAAGTAATATAGAAATCAGTTCCGGGAAGGGTGTCTCCCCTGAAGGAGAGGAGGGATCGTTTTAGTGGCCACACCACACGACGTAGAAGACGATGGTCGCTGTAAGTTCGAAGGTATTTTGAACCCTACCTCAACCTCCAAAAAAAAAAAAATAAACAAAGGTGATGGCACTACACCAAAAAAAAAGTTGTGTGTATTAGAATGTCAAAAAGAAAATAGCAAAGAAAAAGGCAAATTGCGTTAAACGCCCGAAATGCAGTTGAAATTAGCAGCATACGACGAGAATGGTGCGAATGGAACGGCTTTCGTCATTTCATTTTATGCTGGCACCCTAATGTCCGCGACGAAAGAAAAAGAAAAACAAATCAGCTGGTCTACTACTATCATTTTCAATAGTTTCGCCTCTAATTTGGCCTATCGATTACTACTCTACATAGATATTTGAGCAACAACAAAATACACGCAATTATAATTTTTGCTTACTGCTGCTACCTTGTAGAAGCGCCTTGGGATATTAAACAAAAATTAACCCCACATCTGCATTTGCGTTGAACTATCGCATGAGAACTGTCAGTTTCATGGCATGCGGAAAAATGATCACAGATGAATGTTTTAACATAACTTTTCATTTGAAAAAAAAAAACTCCGTACAAAGCCCTCCTTGCATTTTCGAGCAAAAGAAAAAAGTTAGTTTAACGAAAAATAAAAAAAAATGTTGGTAGACCAATCCATTCGCTGCTTTTATACACAAAAAAGGTTAAATAGATTAATGGGACTAGAAGAAACGCCTCGTTTTTTAATTTCTTTTTTGATTTTATAATGCTGTCACTACAAAGATTTCTTGTGAATGAAAATATGTGTAGCTGCGAAAACACCAAAGTGGCAGTTTATTGCATGCGATAAACCCATGCCATCAGCTCTGCGATAAGCGGTATCCATTTCCATTTGCATTATATCGCATGAGATAATTTGCATGCCATCAGTAGGAGATGAGATAATTTGCATGCGATCAGCGTCCGCATGTCACAGCACAGGCTAGCGATTTAAACAAATGTTCTGGAAATATTTTTATACACAATAAATTTGTGCGATATTTGTTTGCTCTTAAAAACAAAAATACACTTTTTCTTAATTTTTCAATATGACTTTTATTTAATTTTATTTAAATTGTAAATTTTGTAAATATTGAAAACAAGTTATTACAAATACAAAAACAAGGGATTAATGTATCAGCTTACTGCTATACAGATTTTCATTTACATTTGTTCTTTTTTTTTTTGTTGTAATTATGGCAATTGTGAATTATTTCTTCTCTTAAACGGACTAATGAGGAGGAGGCTTACAGTTTTTTAATAATTCGATTTTTTTTGTTTTAGCCTCAAGGTTGGATATTCATTTCATATTTAGTTTATTATTTATTAAACAGTCGATATTTGCTTAATTTTCCACGCAGAATACCAAGACGATGTTGAATTTCGATTTCTTAATTTTGGTTCTACTTTTTCGTAGTATTTTTCAGAAAAATGTCTCTAAAAGCATTTTACCCTCCATAAAACTAAACACGCAAAAATATTTTACTGTTATTTCATATTTATTTGTATCTGTTTACCCAATTATTTTTTATAACTTTTGTTTATCATCTGATTTTATCTGATTCCACTCAAAAGAATGACTTTATTATGTGTCCGGAGGATTTCGTGCCCAAAAATTTTATCAGTTGCCTGATAATAGAAATAATGTCAGTAGAATTTTGGCGTAGCTTATCTGCCACATAAAATCATGCAATTCAAAAACAATATAATAAAAAAATGGCGCATACTACAACAACACTTTCAGGCTGAATACGCTGAAGGCAAAAATATAAAAAATGTGAAACATAAAAATTTAACTACTAATGAAATTTCGGGTAATTCAGTGAAGAGGTTTAATGGATTGCATTAGAAAAAGTGAGTAGCGCACAGAATTATTGCATTTTCCAAAACAATTAAAAATAAGGATAAATAAGAAAATTAAAAATTAACCACTTTCACTTTTGCTTGATGGTGCTGGAGTGAACTGTCTTTGCCTGGAAAAGCCCAGCCAGTTTGGGGTACTCACCGAATGCCATCGTCTAGCTCATCTAACGGTAGGCCTAGGAAACTTGCTATTTCGACAGGTTGGGTCCAGAGGGGAAAAGGTTTTAGATGAGTGGGTTTGATTAGGCATGTGAAAAGGTGGTTAATGTTCCTGTTGTAGCAGCATAAACATTCCCCATACTTACATCCGGGTCGTTTCGGTAACGTAGAACCGACTGTCGTGAAAACGAGGTGGTTAGTGCCGTGCGAGTGCCTTCACATGCTGGACTTATGTTTAGTATATCAGGGTCGATTCTGGATAAGTAGGAGTTTAACCTACTATAAAATCCAGAACGTAATTGGGCCAAGGTTACGCAGGACTCTCACGGTAGCTGGAGCTCTTTGCCTGCGATGGGTGGTGGTTGGACTTCGATGACGGCATTCGGTGGCTAGGACCTTAAGAAGGTAGTGATGGTCTCCCGATGAATGTCGTTTTTGTCTGTCTAAACACTGTCTGGTCCAGTATTCGTCTGATCGTTTTGTCCTAGATCTTGTCGGCGTAATTGAGGAGGTAAAGTTTTAGGCAAAGTTTCGAATTAAATAATACTTGAAATTGTGTGAAATATGCGCCATTGGAAGCTAAAACTTTACTCCTTTCTTTCACTCCACTCTCTAATCAGGGCTGACTGCATTGATCGGAACAGATCGTAATGCGAAAGTGCAATGTCTGGGGAATACGGCGTGTGGGGAAAGATTTCCCAATTGAGTACCTCTATATATTTCTTGACCGATTTAGCAACATGTGGTCTGGTGTTATTATGCAGCGAAATCAGTTTGTCGTGTCTACCGTCCCAATCCGACCGCCTTTCATTGAGAACTCGATTCAAACGCATTAGCGGCAGTCGGTAACGATCGTCAGTGATGGTTTCAGATGTTTTAAGGAGTTCATAATAGATGACACCCTTCTGATCCCACCAGATGCACAACATAACTTTTGAAGCAAGAATATTTTTTTTCGCTGTCACCTGGCAGGCTCCAACATTTTCGACGCTTAGGGTTATCATAATAGATCCATTTTTCATCGCCAGTGACGATGCGATGTAGATGGCCTTTTCTTTTCTGTCGTTTAAGAAGCATCTCACACGTCACCAAACGTCTCTCAATATCCCTCTCCTTCAATTGATATGGCACCCAATTACCTGCTTTCTGGGCCATTCTTATCGCGTGCAAACGTTTACCGACGGTTGATCTGTCAAAATATCATCAAGGGTTCGACATGTGTCTTCATCCAATAATTGTTGTAATTGAGTATATTCGAATTTTGTCCCTTCGCGATCTTTTTCACTCACGTCGAAATTGCTACTTTGGAGCGTTGAAACCACTCTTTACAAGTTGTATTTGATGGATGTGATTACGGTAAATATTGATCAATATTCGACACGTTTCAGCTGTACTTTTCTTTAAAAGGTAATAATGAAGCATGACTTCCCGCAAAGCCTCTTCTTCAGGACAAACGTAGACATTTTTGACGTCAGTTAAAAAAAGATCTTTACGCTTCAAACGAATGTCAACTACTGCGATCGAGACCTCACATATGTATGTATGTATACACCTTCAAGTATGTTACTAGATCGTGATTTCGTGTGTTTGAGAAAAATAGAAGCTTGAAAAAATTAAGCTGCAAATGCAGCGGAGTTCCCACAACAGACAATCGGTTCTATGTAACCGGAACGATCCGAATTTATATCCGGCCAGGGGCTGCCACTTCAACAGCATTCCCCAGATATATGTATGAAGAATATTTATGCTGCTGCAACAACAACAACCGCCTACGGGGCCAAAAAGTTTTCCACAAAACTGGTACGGATTTATAAGCACCTTTCTTGTCAGCGCTTTTGTAAAACTAAAAGGAACCCGCATACAAAAATCTTGTTTTTCAGGCTTCCAGAAGCACTAACCTTTTTTTTTTTTTTAGTAAAGAGCTACAACAACAACAAAAACTAAGTTTTTGCTAAATTACATAGCTTTAACAACAAATTGCTAAGAGGAGGTTCTAGTCAAAATCGACCAAAAAAACTTATTTTTTTGTATTGCTTTATTTTCATCCTTAAGGCCTCAAAAATGTTTAGGCAAAAGGATATTTATCTACCTAATTGATTTTACGAGATATATGTAGCTATAGACGAGAGAGTGCGTCGGCCGAAAAACAGATAGAAGCGCGCGCTCGGAGCCGCTTCGTCAAACTTTAAACGCGTTTTTCTCGAAACATCTTTTTTTGCGCGCGGGCGCGATCGCGCTTCAACGAGTACACCGATTTCGACGTTTGGCGGCTCAGATAAAAGCTTAGGAGGCCTTCAGGAAGCGTGTTTTAGTGTTGTTTTTTTTAACGTTAAAACAAATAAAAATAGGCAAAAAAGGAGTTTTTTTTCAAAGGGTCCCCACTTTGTTTAAAAAGGGTTTTTTAAGAATCGGAAATTCATAAAGCCTCCCAATTTCATCTACTTCACGATTTTTTTGGTGTTTTCGTTTCATGTCAGTTGTAGTGCCCCGCCCACGACCGTCGTCAGTGAGGGGTGGAGCTGTCATTTTGTATTATTCCCATACCCATTTGTGAACTTTTTAAAATATAGACAAGTAAATGCCACAAAAGTTTTTTTTTTAAATCCGTACATATGTACTCTCAAAAAAAAATTATGAAATTACGCACATTTTCGGGCTTTTGGACTAGAACCTCCCCCTAAAAGCTATAAACCTCTGTAGGTTGCGGTTTACAGTTTTAGGATCAGGATACAACTCTCTACTCCCTTTACATCCTTGTTTTGCAAATCCCGCGCATGAAACCATTTATGCCCCAAAACTCCAAATAGAGGTTAAAATAGTTACTCTTGTCAAACATAAATTAATTAAGTGGCTTTTATATATTTTTATGCCTTCTTAGTAGTTTAAAAGTTGATGAATTTTGCAATTGGATTGTTTAAAAATTAGTGCTAGAAAGCAAGGGATAATATTTTAGTACTAAAAAAATGATTATATTATAGCTCCTTTTATTTCACATGGATGTTGTTGGAGTTGTGTATTAAATTTTTATTTTTAAAACTTTGCGTTATTTTTTTTTTCTGCCTCCATATTTATTTCATTAAAATTTTAATTTGACTTTTGCCTACTCTCTCACACTCCATCTTCCATTGCAGATTAACCCTCTTTTGAGTTTTAAGAATTTTTCTAACTGCTTTTGACATTTTTTTTTTTTGTATTTCTCTCTTTCTAATTGCCACAAACTTTACTTCCAATGCGTTTTTGCATTTTCTTATTTGCACTGCACTCACTTCATTTTACTTCACTTTTTCTCTCTTATGTACATACATACATACATACATACATATGTATGTGATTTTGCCAGACTGTAAAAGTTTTACAGCCAAACGGTCGCAAATGGCCGCAGATACATTTAGCCAAAGTCCACCAAAACTACAAATTTATTGTGGGTAATTTAAACCAATTAGCCGCGTTTCAATTTCACTTGTTTTCCCAATTGAACTTTTAAATGCGCCCAAGCGTTTAGACAGCAAGGCACATAACAAAAAACAAAACGACACAAAAGAATTTATACGCACAACGAAAACACAACTTTGATTTCAGTGGAAAACATAGAAACTACCAGTTGGTGCTTACATACATTTAAGACACGAGCATATACTTAAAACTTGCCGACTAAGGCATGAGGAAAACAATTGGAGGAGCAAAAATGCATAGAAACACACACGCGATCGCTGGCGACACGCTCGTCCAATTCTACTCGTACCCCACCGTATGGAGTTAATATTTCTCACGCTTATTTTTCTTTTCAATATTTCTTCGATTTTCCAGCGTTAATACAATTCGTATATTCTTTCGTTGGATCCGTATCCGCCGTTCTATATCAGATCGACCAACCAACAACAATTAAACGAAAAGTAATCAGCGATACCGTTGTTGAACGTTCACACTCACTGACAGTTTGCCAAGTACTAAAGTCGCACACTTGCATACAATCGCCCGTTTCCAAGTCATTTTCATTTCTTTTGCCTTTTCTACCGCCTGCTGCGGCGACCTTACCCCACCCACCTCCCAAACTGGCATTGTTTTCCGCTTGGTATTCTGCGTATTCTATCTCCACCCGGTCAGCTGCCAATCTAAAAGCATGCCAACCAACTAAGTATTCCGGCCTCCAGGTGTACTAACATACAACGGCAGTGAAGTCATTTAGGCTTTACCCGTTTGCGCTAGCGCTCGCTAATTTAGATTCTACCATTTACTGTTTGTTTCTAGTTTGGTCATTTTCATTTGACTTTTTTGCCCCCTTTTTGTGTTGTTGTAAGGAAGAAGCATGCCTGCCATGCTCCAGCTAGTGAGTTGTTTCATTTATTTCATTTTTTTCTTAGTGTTTTACTAGTGTGTCACTAAAGACAGAGAACGTTTATTTTATTCCAATTCAACGCGTTCGTTTTCCACGTCTTTTCGCTGCTGCGGCAGTGTTCCAGTTCCAGTTCCAGTTTCCAATTGTCAATTCATTTATAGTGTGGCCAGGTTAAAATTTTCAATGGTAGACTTAGCATTATTTTGCTTAAACTTCGGAATTCAATTGTGGCCGCGTTATATTTTTCTAACATTCTTACTTAAAATATTAATTGAGTAATTATATAAATTTTTTGAATTTTTCAAATTGACTTAAAAGAGAGGTGCATAAAAGCTAAATTTTATTTGATTTATTGACAGATTCAAGAATTTTATATTATTCACGATAATATTTTTTTTATTTACTTATTTATTTAATAAGCGAATTCAAATAATAGATTCTTATAGCTTAAGTAGACATAATTTAAGGTTAATATACATTAAAACAAAAGAAATTACAAATAGCTATTTCTAATAAATATTAAAAAATTTCAATAGACGATCTTTCGAACATGAAAAATCTATCTCAACAAAAAGATATTTTATTGAACTCAATTAAGGCTCTAGTAATTGGAGAGACGATTTTGAAAAATCATCATAGAAAAACTTCGAACTACGAAGGGCTCTGACCGGAATATTAAAGAGAGCCCTCTCAATTAACACCAAACAGTCAACAGAACAATCGACCAAATCAGAAGTGAAAGACAAAGATTAGAAATTTCTCCTGTTCTGCCATGATTTTAAGTTAACGAATAAGCTTTTTTAGCTCTGCTTCGTATGTAGGATAGGATCCGAAAAGCGTAAATTATGCAATTCGAAATGTAAGGCCTACTCTCTGGATTCCTTCAATTCTAGCAGCATGGCACGGAGACCAAATGAAGCATGCAACGTTTGGAACGTACAAACGCCGTATACAAAAGTTTCAGCGTATAAGGGTCAGAGGAATCGGAGCTATGACGCCTAACAAAAGCAAACCTGTTATTCGTATGAACTACAAAACATTAATAAATCATTTGAAAGAAATACAGCTAACCCTGCAAAACTGTTTTATGATCTAAAATAATGGCTTTCTCTTATAGCACGAAGATTTACATTTACATATAGATTTACATTTCGGTGAGCTTACGGTAGATATTTGCCGTACCCCATTAAATTTTTTTGCTCCCAACTCTGAATTTTTTCTATTAATTTTAAGAATGTATTCATAGTTGAATTAAGATCGTAATTTCGCACAAGATGTCAGTTCTGTAGCCCAATAGACCCAATAGGTAATTTTTTTGGAAGCCAAATTTTTTACACTGAATAACAGCAGTCTACTTAATTTCCAAGCATATTAATATTTATTTATTTAATACGCCAATGAAAATAATAGATACTTACAGGCTAAGTAGAGATATTTTAAGGTTAAAAGGCATAAGAAGAAAGAGAAAGTACAATTAAACTATTTATAACAAATATACAAAAATTTCATTCGGCGATCTTTTGCAAACGAAAAATCTACCTCAACAAATTTGGGCATTTTATTAAGCTCAGGACTCTAGAATTTTCAGCATAAAGAGATTTTGAGAGACCAACATAGAAAACTTCATTACTTGAAATATATTGGATAAATTTGATATAAATGCAGGTGAGAAAAGAAACCTTAAACGCAGAATTTTGGAAAGAGTTTTAAGAATTTAGAAACTTATTACTTTTCCTTATTTAGACAAATTGGTTTTTATTTTAATGTTAGTATGACCACTTGGTAATGCTGATTTGGGGAGAGTTTATAGGACCATGAATATTTTAAAAATTAAAAAACGGAACTGAATTAAAACGAAAATGGTTAGCTAGCTAATTAATATTAAATGAACAAAGCTCTCCCGATTAGTTTGATGAATATGGCATTATATAATATAATTACGTTATTTATAATTTTTGAGTTTTTTTCTTTGTAGATCGTATGAACTGTCAAAACAACGATGCCAATTTGTCGCCAAAAAGCTGAGATGTCACATCACTGGACTATTTTTTATGAGACACTGTAAAGTATTAATACTTCTTGAATTATAAGAAGATGATTCGAGAGTTGAAACGTCAATCGAAGACGCCATCGGTGAGTTGAGTGCCGAATTTAATGAAATTTACTGACAAATCGTAATGAGAATGACTGAAATTTTGTTCTATGTTTAAATAAAAGCTCGCTATTTTCATTAAAAACAATGATTCACTGAAAAATAATCAATTAATGTTATTTATAGCCGAATTAAGTTGAATCCGAGCACTATATGGGTCACCTCGTATATTATAAATCAGAGTTTTTGTAAAGTGTTTCATTTAAATCCAATTTTTGTATTCATACAGGTATCTACTTTTATAGAACTAAGTGAACGTGTTTTTTGCTTTATTTATTTACTCAACAGTTTAAAAATGCAAAATTTCTTACAGAATATAAAATAATAATAAAAAAAAAAAATATATATATATATACTATTTATAAAAATAAAACAATAATATAACAAATTAAATATCAAAGTAAAATATCAAAATTAATATCAAAATTAAACTTATGCAATGTAATGAATGGAAGTAAATGTGACATTTCTTACAAATACAGAGAAAGTATCATCTAAACTTAGAATTTACTTTAATTTTGCATAGAATTTAATATTTTCTAGTCTTATTTTAAGTAGCGACGCGCAACGAAGTAAACCAAAAATAATTGTTTCAATAACTATAAATATATGAAATGATTATTGAAAATTTATTTTATTTTATTGCTGACCGGAAAAAAAGTTGTAAACCATTTCGTTTCAATAGTTATGAAAAAATGTTAGTTTATGTAAAAAAAAGTTTGTTTCTTTTGCCTAAGAAAATATGCTGAGTTACAACGCGTCTTGTGTAATACATTCCAATTTAATTCCAAGGAGATTTTTGATCTATTTGTTATTAATATTATTTCTATTTTTATTTATTCATTTTAATGATTTCTGCTCCTCTGGCTGCTGCGCTTTTCAAAAGCTTAGCTGCGCTTTCTATACAAATGTCTTTTATAATTACGCAAATCATCCGTTAAATGAATTTAAAACTAAAAAAATTGCCCTTTTTAATCCTGTCTTCTGTGAACCGAATTTTTTTTTGAACATTGAAACAAAATTTTTGTTAACGAATTTTTTCGATAATTAACAAAACGGAATATGTTTTTTTTTCGTAATAACCGAATATTTTTGTTTGAAAATTTAGGAAGTGCTTGGCAGGATTTTATTTTAACTTTTTTAACTTAACATTATTGGCATGAAAAACAAAAACTAAATCATTTTTCTTTTATTGTTAAAACTAACCCAATGCAGTTTCTTTCGCTTTTTTAATCATCTGGTCACACTGTTAATTTCCATTCGCTAGACTATGTGCGTTTTGACAACTCACTCAGTTGGTTCGCTCAGTTGCTGCTTTGTCATCGAAACTGGTTGGTTTCGATCACCCCTCCTATCCCGCCTCCATTCGATTGTAAACAGAAATAAAAAGCGATTGGCGTGCATGGAGCGGTTTGTTGGCGTTTATCATTTCTCCGTTTTTTTCTTTTCCGTCGCTTCGTCTCGACTGTCAGCTGTTTGTACTATATAATGTGCTGCTTATGTACAAATTGCCTTTTTTGCCTCTTTGCAGTTTACTCGCTGTTTTGCGTTTTGTTTACAGTTCACTCGCAGAGAGATCAGTTTGTTGTTTGAGTAGCGAGTAACTGGTTAAGGGCATGTTTACATCATCGCAAATTGCTTAATCGAAATTAGCAGATTGCAAAGCATATTTTTGGCTTTTATTTGATTTTTGATTTCAGTAAATATTTAAGTTTTTAAAATTTTGTTGCTACTTTTGTTAGAAAACTCCAAATAAAATCGGCTTTTAAAATTATCACATCACATTTAAGTCACTTAAATATGTGCTTTGCGGATAACGCTTACATTTTATTAACCAATAAGTAATATAAAAAACCTTGAATTCAACGTAAGTAGCGAATTTGGCAGTTCATTTAATAATTAACAATTAGAAAAAATTTCTTTCAATGATACGTCTTGCGCAGCATTGCACGGTTGAGGAGGGGAGGTTTTTTGTCAATTTTCGAAAACAAAAAATATCGTACAAATTTATCGCTCAGCCACTTGGACGATACACAAATTTTGTTGTAAATGCCCTTAAGCCCGAAAATTCACAGAAAGTCGTGGTGGCAAAAATAAAGCGAATTGTACTTCTTATAATTTAATTGCGCCTCTTGCCAAGAAGGATCCTTTTAAGTCATTAACGGCCATTGCTGCTGAAATCAACAGCGTAGTGCCAGCGAAAACTATTCGGGCGTCGATTGTACAACATGACCTACCAGGCAGAAAAACTTGTAATGTTCCTCTATTGAAACAAACAAATTTAAGGAAGAGGAAAAATTTTGCTCAAGAGCACAAGTCATGGTGTGGACTAGAGGGTATACTCGTAAAAAGTGGTATAGCATACTTTGGAGCGTTGAAATTAAAATAAATTTATTTGGAATTGATGCTGGGCAAAATTTCAGGCAAGAGTTCTCACCGGGTTCAGAAAAAAAAGTAAAATAAATAATGTACAGTACGGGAGAGATTTGGGGAGATTCAATGGAGCGAAGCGGGAAGGAAACATTCAAAATAAGAAGGATTTATGACAAAAAAGCAAAGAACTATGGCATTCTACTTCCACAGAAACCTGCCGTAGGATTATCAATTATTATTCTATGCCAAATCGAATACAAAAAGTGATTACCAATCATGGCGGACACACTGGCTATTGATTAAACTTCGGCCGGTAGTCTTAAACTTTAGGCCGATAGTCTTAGCTGCGAGTGCCTTTCGTAATGCAATACAATTATTCATTCTTATAAATAAATAAAATAAAAGAAACTTCGATAATTTAAAAACCATTTTTAATAAAATCACTAAGAAATTTTTGTATGGCATCTTTTTTTGCTATTTCGTATCTGTTTTAATGATAGCATGCATATTTGCTGTTTATTCCTATTGCCATTAGTTTAAGTTTTAAAAGATCCTTCAAATATTACTTATATATTTTGTATTAATCTATGAAATAAAAATCACATGCAATTGAATAAATATCTGTTATTACTAATTCCAAAAATTCGCATTTTTCGTTTGAACCTGGGGGCTACCTATTTTAATGGCCAGTTTTAAATATTTTATCCGCCAACGAAATCTTTCTTCCTCCCATGAGGCCTCCAATATCCTACATTAAAAAATCCTTGCCTGTTAGAAAATTCCAGTAGCCAGTTCAGTCAGTTGTAAAATGTTATAATGAAATATGGCACAGAAATATGCAGGCAAGCATTCAATTGGAAGCCGCAAGGACGCCCTATGTGCACTTGGAAGAGAACTCTCGAAAAAAATTAAGGCTGCAGGGAAATCGTTCAAACAAGTCAAAATCATGGCCAAGAATCGTGACATTTGGAAGCGTTTTGTAGAGGCCCTATATTCAATCAGGGAGCCCAGGAATTAGGAGAGAATGGTGGCGAACATAAATACCAAAAAGAAGACGGTCACCCGGCAGTCGGTGCTACGTTACCAAATTTATATCTGGACTGTAACTCCTGCAGGATTCCCCGTTTGGGGAAGGCCGCTACAGCAACAAGAACTAAGAAGAATAAAAGTAAACATTTTAGCGAAATAAACAAGTAAATTTTAATCGAACTTAAGTAATTTTTTAAACATTCGAGGCAAAAAGTATATATTTCAAAGGTGTTTTTGCCATAACTTACTTATTTTATGTTAAAGAAAGGACTTTTGTTCATTGTGATTATTTGATTAAAACAGGTTTAAAATAAAACTGCATCAACACATTTTTCAATAAACTTTTTGGACTTTCAAACCAACGTAAATAGGAGATGTATGTAGACTTTTGTCCATCACTGTATGTTTCACATTCCTAATAGTAATGAATGATGTTTTTAGTAGATAATTTTTACATGTACAATCATATTACACCCCTTACCTCGAGAAAATACAACAAACAACAACAACAACAACAAATATCATAAAGTTGGCCCTGTAGTATAAAATTTCTCATTTTAATTTGTTTCACTTGCAAACAAATACTGTAGCTATAGAAATTACTCATCTTCGCCTTTTATTATCCCAATTATTAACAATAATTCTGTCAAGGCAACTCGATGAGCACATTAATACATACATACACACATATTTATGGATTTGTGTATCGGTATGCCAATACTAAAAATTACAATTAGCGTCGTTAATACTCTGCTGTTTTATTACGCCATCTTAATTTTACATTATTTGCAAAATTATTGAAGAGAAATTCGCAAATAATGAGAAAGCCTAACGATTTTTTGGAATTTGATTCACCTTGCACCTCTTACGGTGAATCTAACGAAACAGTCAAATCAATCCGTTGATGCGATGTGTTTTTATTTGGGTTTTGGATTTAAATACATACTTATTATTAGGTGCATTTCATAATCAAAAGACACCTTTGGTATACAATTTTTGAACTACCATAAGCTCGCTTTTACCTTCCGGAGTAGGTTTTATTTGGCGCCATTTTAACAGTTATAGACTTAAGACTGCCATCAATTGTTTTTGGTGCGAAAGCTCACTCTAGTTTTTAGAACCGTTATCTTTTGCTAGTCTTAAGACACCAGTCGAAAATAAGCTTCTGAAGAGATAGAAGGTGCTCATTGTTGTTTTGGATAACTTTAATTATAATTTTATTCAATTTAGGGGTTCAATATTATCACAAGAGGAGCGTGGAAAAATTTTGGCCTACAAGCATTCAGACTTGTCAATCAAATTAATTGCAAAATAAAAAAGAGGCAGAAGTCGTTGTTATCCGGATTTTTTTACGGAGTCCTGAGAATTACAACATTTTGAAGCCCGTTGGAAGGAAATTATGACTATCAAGTCGAGAACAGCGAGCAATCATAACTCGACTAAGTCTTGCGCCAACATTGCCGCTGTTGTTCAAAATAAGTTTTCAAAAACAACAGTTTGGCGCACATTACAGATGTGCAATCATTTAAAATTATCAAAAATAAGAAAAGGACCCCATCTTCTGCCACGGCACAAGCTAGCGATTCTTCAGTTTGCAGAAAAACACCTAGACACCAACTGGGGCACAGTAAGATATTTGGAATATTTTTAATGTTGCCCAATTTCATATTATTTTTTAAAAAGGTTATATTTGCGAATGAAAAAATATGGAACCTTGTTGGATCCGCTGGTTTTTGAAATTATTGGAAAGATTTGCGCAACTTCGGTGCAGGTTCTGTTTTGGTTTGGGGTGCGTTTACATCGAAAGCAACTCTTGATATACAGTTTACATCATCGCGAATGAATAGAGTGGACTACAAAAATGTTTTGAAAAATAGTCTCCTTCCTTTTATTCAGGATAATCGGGAAGTATCCTTCGTTTTTCAGCAAGACAGCGCCCGAATCCACATAAGCAGGGAAACAAGACAGTATTTGTTTCATAAAAACTATGGACTGGGCGGCGTGTTCTCTGCATCTAAACCGAATAGAAAACATTTGGGGTATATTAGACAGAAGAGCTTACGCTAAAAATCGCCAATTTGACAACACCAACGATCTTAAAGCGGCAATTAAGGCAGAATGGGCTTCTCTGGATATAAATTTACTTAAAAAGTTAGCAGAATCGATGAAAAAAAAGTTATTTTGTCTCGCTAAAACAAATGCTGCTTCCATAGAATACAAAAATGTTCTAGACGACAGAAAAAAAATTCAAAAAAGGTTACCTTTGTTAAACGATCACTTTACTTAAACAGTGTATTATCATTTTGAAACGCCGGAAATACGTTTTTGCTAAAAATTTTCTTTATGTATTAAAAAAAGTTCTAAATTCTGTAATGAAACAGATAACTTTTGTTACTTTAATCGATGTGTAAAATTTTTATTTTCCTCTGAAGGCTATAAATTAAAATACTTTTTGAAAAATTAGGGGTGTCTTATGATTATGAAACGTACCTTATTTGTGGAGTGCGTCTTGATGTTGTTCCACAAATGGAGGGACAGATTTAAACCGACTCCGAACGACAGATGTTTTTTATGGCTTTTTCATGGCTAAAATACATTCGGAGGTTTGCCATAGCCTGCCGAGGGGCAACTGCTTTTAGAAAAAATTTGCCTATTAAATATTTGATATTCATGCACGGATATATAAACTCACTCACTCCCGAAATGGTAATCAAGTAACCAACCCATTCGTCAACGGCGGCCGAATATAACAACAAAAATCAATTTTCAAACTTAGTGATTTTTTTCAGCTTTTTAACCATAATTTTTGGATTTTGTTTGGTAATCAGCCTTTGATTTTTCATAATTTTTTTCGATACAAAGTAGGTACATACTCGACTTTTTTATATAAAAGAAAATGCCCCCTCATCAGCAAAATCAGCAGTATTTTGTAGACATTTGAAACTTGTACTTTGCACTGCATGCCCCAAAAAATTTCAAAAATTCTGGGAAAGAAAGTTGCATTTATCTTAATATGGAAATTCTCGAGCTCCACGTGACATTTTTGATTTAGCACAGCTTTTTTAGCTTTATCTATAGAAGGTGTATACGAGGGGTTCGACTTAATTCATTGAAGAAATCCTTTTTTTAAGATTTTGTTTTTTTGCACGCATTTCTAAGGACAGAGTTGGGATGACCAAATTACGGTGCAGTTGCGGCCAACATTTGAAAGGGATTATCTTTAAAAAATATAGACATGGCACATGGAGTATGTTGAGTAAATTTTTTTTCACCAGATCCTTTCACTTTTCATCACCATCTTTGGTAAAGAAAAAGCTTTACTTGCAACATTGGTTGAGCTTTACGCGTTTGCAATACCTTTTTAGAAAAAAATGGGTTTACATTAGGCGGAGAATTGTGCTTTAGAGTGCGAAAAAGTAACAGCCCAAAATTCCCGACACACCCAGCAGTTATCCTGAGGAATAAAATGCAAAGAGGATTAATAGAAAGCCGTATGATATGCCAGTGGTTTTGATTAAGGAAATTAATATTTGTTTTATATATAACCCTTTGGGGACGGAGCCGCTCGACGGGTGAGCGTCGTTCAGGACGAGAGGTATTGGAGTGCACAGTGTTCATGAAATCAAAAAATAATTATAAACAAACTGCTATCACTGCTAATGTCGAAGTGCCTGAGTGGATTCCTTATTGCACGGATTTCACTTTCACTTCACGAAGTAATGCCGTCATCTTCCATCTTATCAGATTCAAAGTCAGAGCTGTCACTATCTATCGTATCATTTCTAGATCGCTGAGGCATCGTGCGTGGGGTAAAATATAAAATATATAAAAATTCTGCTGAATAACTGAAATTCATTCTGACTCTACCGTCGTCTCACATCGTAAGTTTACATTATAAGGAAGATAAGACTTCATCGCTAATGGCCCCTAATGTCTGTGAATGAAAAAGTGACGCTTTTACTATACCTGTGCGTATCTTATCGCTTAGAACAACAGACGTCACGAGCCTTGCAGCTACGAACTAATTTGGGCGGCTATATGCCGACACTCGTCCCCAAAAGGTTAATACATCCAACAAGAGATGAAGCAGAGTGGTGTTTCTCATCTGCTGGTTTTATATGCAATAAATTTTGGTCACGCTTGGAGAATAACATTCTAAACAGTAATACGCTAATATATTTAAAATACAACAAACTCTAAACGACGTTTAATTTCGGAATAGTCCCAGGAACCCAAAAGTACGAAATGAGATGCCGAAAATTCCGGGATCAGCAAAGTGCCCTAATGTATTTCAAATACAAAAAACTACGTTTAATTTCAGAACAGTCCCGCGATCCCGAAATTACAAAATGAGATCCCAAAAATTTCGGTATCAGAAAAATCCCAAAAAATTGCATCCCTACTTCATACATTTCCTGCACGCTTGTATAATTCAATTCATTAGAGTCTAAACTCAATTAAAAACACTTCCCAATGGAAAATTGATATTGAAGTCTATTAATATTTCTGAGCGATTTCCGTCTAATTACAAGCAGAATTGCAGCAGTTTACTTGAAATGACGAAAAACAAAAACAAACGAACCCAGAATGAAAATTAGATCAGCATTACTCAAATGTTAGGCAAAAATCAACAACAATTTTGAGCGAAAGCAATCGATAAAAGTATCGCCTTGCATAACCGACAAGGCACACATACAAAAGTACGCATGAGCCAGTATGTGTGTGACAAAATTTCTATATGAAAATACTAATTAGCAAAAGAGTTTCCATGCCTTGGTAACCAAAGTCTCAAGGCTTTTTAAGCGTCGAGTACAGTTAAGCTGCCCAGTACAGTTGCTCGTGAATGGAGGTTGAAAGCTTATTATTATGTCTGTAGGTAAATCATCTATGGGCTGCGCACTTACCTGTTCAATGTCGAAATCCCATTCCGGCGAGGGTGAACGTACCGAACGTTCTGTTGGTGGTGTGCCCTGCGCCGGTGAACCTTGCGGTTCCTCGGGGATGACAGCGAAACGCCCACGTTGCAATATGGGCGAAATTGCACCATAATTAGCTGGAATGTAAAAATGAAATACAAAGAGTAATCGGTCAGTGAGTTGTATGAGAGAATAAAGTAATGGTTTTTTTTAGATAAAATCAAACAATTTTATAGACTTTTTAAGTGTTTATGAGTTACTGCAGGTTGTGTGGGAGTGAGTACTGCAATGCGTTAGTGTAAATTATAAAAATACCATGGTTAGGTTGAATAGAGAAAAGTTTGCTCAAGAGATTCTCGTCTTATCGGTCATAGTTAATTGCATACTCATAAGCGCAACGTTTTTCGTTAAGTCGAGCGAGGCCAAGTAATACGATTTCGGTGTCGCCAGTAACTGGGCATCATAGTATACAGAGAGAGTATGAACTATATTCACCAAGAGTCTCTTACTACTTGTACCTTCATGGTAGGTAAGGTACGGTACGGTGCACTAGACAGGGCTGGTTTCCTGAGGCGGCAGCCCTTGGCCGGATTCCGGTAACGTAGAACCCGCTGCTATGGACAAAATGCCGCAAACGCTATGTGGCAGACGCTAAATGACATTCAACGGGAGACACTTACGTCCTTTCTAAACTCCCAATCTCTGAATGCCATCATCGGAGTCCATTGAAGAGCTTCATAGATGAAGAGCAGACTAAACTTCTACATATCCAGAATTGACTCCGACATACTCAACATATGTCAAGCATGTGAAGGCACTCCGCATGATACTAACCACTTTTTCACATGTCCCATCAAACCTACGCACCTAACACCCCTTTCATTCTGGACCCAAGATGTCGAAACAGCAAGTTTCCTGGGCGTACGGCTAGATGAGCTAGACGAAGACGACCGGTAACTACATTACTCTGAGAGGATTTAGTAAGATGCTGCAACAACAACAACACCTTTATGAACTCTGGCTCCCGGAGTATCGTTATCGGAATACAAACACTATCCATCGCATACGAAGAGCTCCAGCTGACTTGTGAGATTCTGGTTACTGTAGCAGGTAAAACTTCTACTGAAACAGAATCGATCTGCCCAGCATGTGATTAAGGTGTCTTACATGACTCTAATTAACTCTTAACTTGCCTTCTTAAACCCTCTCATCCAGCATCTCTTTCCCTCTGGTGCCATCCTGCTGAAATGGCCCTTTTCCTGCGCCTGCCGTTGGATGAGCTCGACTACCGATAATTTTACTAAACTGGGTAAGCAGTTTACAATGCTACAACAACAAAGAAGCTTTCCACCTTTCGATGACACCACTGAGAAAAAGTTCAAAAGTTTAGGAGGATGGAGACACCATAGCTTTTAGTGCTCCAAATACGGCAATTTTGCTAATTAACGAAGCCTCTTAAGCAAAAGTCGGCCTCATAACTTAAAAATAATTCTTTCTAAGGTCAGGGTTATCCGCCAATTGCTTTACAACCCAATTATCGAACACAAAATCTAGTCTATGGTCGTTGAGCTTTAGTTTTTTAGTTATGTTAATTAAACTTTGTTCGGATGGAAACCAAGGTCTGGACGCAAAATCAGCTAAGGTGATGTGACTTAAAGACCCAGCTGCTGTAGAATGGACTGCCTTAGATTCTCTCGTGCACTGCCTCGAACGCCAACACTATTCTCACACGATCTTACGTTTCTCCGACATGAAAATACTTCTTCATCGACCGTTTCGGTTGTCCAAATTTATGGATAAAGTGACGAATTGTGAAGTCTGTGAAGTGGAACTATTTTTTTTAAATCGGTTCAATTGCTGGCTTACGCGGACGACATAGACATAATCGCATCCTCAGTGCCGAGTTTGGAAGAAGCCTTCGTAAATATTGAAAGGACTCTGTCAGACGCAATCTGGGTCAAATACTAAGAATCAGTGACTATGGTTTCGAAATAGTGAAGGAATTTAAATACTTTGGAGTAATTATTAATTATGACAAAAAAATATTCTGCAGAAATCGGCCACAGAATTCTAGCAGCCAACCGCTGCTATTTTTCGCTGTCAACACCTAAAGAGTCGCCTCCTAGACAGAAAAACAAAGATTTCACTGTATCGCAATAAACAGAAGCTGCTGATTTTCGAGAGGAGAGTTCTGTGAAAAATGCGATAAAGGCGAGTGGGGCAAACGCTACAATCATGAACTCGAGAAACTATAATATATGCGCACCTATCTGTGATAACCACAATCATGATCACATATTGCCGTCGAACACGGATTAGCCACCTCAAAAATACTCTTTGGTAACTGCCACAGACACAGGCAAAATTGAATTGACTTTCAGAATCAAAAGTTTAACTAAAATTTTTAGAGGGTTACTGACTTGTTGAATCCGAATAAGACCTCAGAAGAATTTTAACACGCTATTTATCCGGCTTGAATATGCAGAAACCACCATTTTTTATATTTGAGGTTATGCAACATCATGAGCACTGTTTTTGAAGTGAAACTTCTTAGGCGTCGATGGACGAGCGAGAATGGAGAGTAAAATTTCAAGGCCATGCAACGTTTTGGCATTTTCGTTCCACGAGAGAGAAAAAATATATCACGTAGAGGAAAAGGAGAGAGAGAGCTATACCTTATATATTATATATTTTAGATACACTTTAGGCCATTTTTCCTGAGTTTTTCCTTGTGGTTGCTAATTTCTTTTTTGTTGGTTCAAACTTGTAGGAAATATATTTTTGGTGCCTACTTTTTGACGTTATATTTCCTTGGTGCCTACTGTTTGGGGCGTTCTAAGGCCCACTTTTTTTTGGCGTTTTTTTGGTGCCTACTTGAAAAAGAGTTAACATTTTCTTCAAGTATAACTCTTACCCTTTCAAAACCATTTTCATAAGTAAAAAACTTTATTTGCCTAAGGGATATACTCCGTTGAATTTACAATGATTTCTTACTTGCTTCAGTGCTCCGAATTTTTGGTGGGTCACTTTATACTAACCCAAATAAGGAATTTTTGATTTTTCATGTATCATAAAGTGAAAAATTGTACCCAGAATACCGTTACGACATTATAAAAATAATATCTCTTGAAGTTGTCTAACCTCAACTATGGCCAAAAATTGTAGTTTTTGCACCTTTAAACTCGAATATTTCGAAGTCTCAGATATGGCAAGTCTATTCTGGCGGACGCCGTAACCGAATAGCTTCGTGCGTTACAACAATTCGGTACAGCCCACAGCTGGCTTGATGATGTAATAATTGTAAATTTCTGTTCTTTTCATTGTTGTACTGAATTTTATTTTTATGAACGAGCGAATTTATTGTACATTCTGTCAAAAAATATCGGGAATTGTTCATATAAAAAGCGTCTAACTTTTTTTTTGCTGGAATTTCGTACAACCGTCCTCGCAGAGGAGTGAGTGAGCGTGATCTGTCAATTAGCTTGTTTTTGGTATTTAATTTTATAAGTCAATCGCAGGTTTGCTCTGCGATTTTCACTATGGATAAAAATATCAAACAAAGAATTTGTCTTAAATTTTGTGCTTTGAACGGGATTTCATGTGCCGAATCGTTGAAAATGTTGTAGAAAGCATATGGCAAGTGTGCTTTATCAAAACCACGGGTCTACGAGTGGTAGGCTGTGGTGCTGGAAAGCCATCATTTAAATTTGAGGGAGGTAACACGTGACCTTAGCGTATCAATTCACAACATTTTACACCATTAATTGGACATGAGACGCGTGGCTGCTCGACACGTTCCAAGAAAATTGAATTTCTTTCAAATCGGAATCATCGGAAGAAGGTGGATGTAGACATGCTTGAGCAAGTGAATTCGGACCCAACGTCTATCCAGCGTATCATAACAGGTGATGAGGCATAGGTATATAACTTTGACTGCAAACCCAAAAAACCACGTCTAAGTCGGTCCAAAGTGAAAGTTATGCTACTCGTTTTCTTTGGTTATCATGCCGTTGTGCACTCGGAATTCATTCCAAATGATTCTACGGTTGTTGTTGTTGTTGTTGTTGTTGTTGTTGTTGAAGTGGTTGAGTATTTCCACTGAAATAGTCCTAATTAGTGACCAGCACCGTTTTACTACCACTGTCCTCGTGTGATGATGTTTTTTTTTTGTTTTTTGTTCTAAGTCAGATAGCAAATTCTTCATCTCGATGTCTGAGATCTCATTAATTTGCTTCAAGAAAGGCTTACTAAAGGAGCGGAGTCGTGCTCTAGCTAACCCTGGGCATTAACATAAGTAGTAGAAAAGACTTTATTTCGCCCCTTCCACTTGACAACTTCTGCAAATAAGATTAAAAGAAGGTAGGTTGAGTCTAGCTGCATAATCCCCTACTTTCCAATGGCCTGTAAAGGCTGCAGTGATGCGTGACATGTTTGGCCGAGAGCATCCTTACAGATTATTCGTCTTTTGGATTTTGTATGACGGCCATGTGTTTTTTGTTGTAATACATGTATGTAGTTAATTGCTTCCATCTTCTTTCGGCTAATGCATAATAGTGTGAAGCAATGGATGCTTTGGGGTGAACACTGCCACTGCCTCTGCTATTTCTAGTGTCGAACCTTTTCTTGCTAGCTCATCCGCTTTCTCATTACGCCGTATGCTCCTATGACCGGGAACCCATATCAGAGTGCCTTCAAGCTGCGTTAAATAAAGAATATTATTTGGAAGTTATGCGACGTTTGAGAGAGGTTATGCGTAGAAAACGGCTCAATTTGTGAAAAGAAAATGCACCATCTCACAAGGCTCATATTGTGAACACTTTTTGACCAAAAACTCGACAAATATCATCGAACAACCAACGTATTCACCGGAATTAGCCCCCTGTGACTTTTTCCTTTTCCCAAAACTTAAATTTACAATTCCCAGACGCCGCTAGAGGGCATTAAGGAGAATTCGCTGGAGCTGAAGAAGATCTCTTCGAACGCGTTTAAAAGGTACTTTGATGACTGGACTAATAGTTGGCATAAGTTTATTGCTTCGAATGGAGCCTATTTTAAAGGCGAAAAAAAAATGTTGATGATTAAACAATTATTTTGTATATTACTTAAGAATTCACAGTATTTTTTTGACAGAATGTATTACACCGTTTTCTGCTTGCTTGTTTAATTGCTACGTCTCAACCATAAATACGTTCTCTTGTACGGCTGAAATTCGAAACCGACAGTGGGTATAAAACTCCAAATGATACAAAATTAAAAACAATAGCGGTGACCCCTTAGGGCAATGGCAAATCCGAATATATTTCTGCCATGAAAAATCTCCTCTTTATGCCTCCGAAACGACATAAAAGTGCAGGCTTGTTCAAATGCACTTGTGTTATTCTTCTTTGCTTTATTGCAGTTTTCTTTTATATTTTTCAATTCACGTGAATCTGTAACTTAAGCATTCAAAATCTACAGACTGTTTAAGCTTTTTGTTAAGGTAAGTTAATTTTCGCCCTGTACGTAAGTCCTGCATAAGTAATGGCCGCTGGGCAAAATGCTTCTCTCTTTTTCCATTGACTTTTGTATATTACATTTAGTTATACTTACATGTGGGCATTAGACGAAAACGTCCGAAGGTCGTCTCTGGTGGTCCTTGCGCTGTCGTTGAGGTCACATGAAAGCGACCACGTCTGGCGGCGGCCACCTCTTCGTAGCCACTGCCACCACCGCTACCACCAGGCATTTTGTTGCTGCTGCAGGTTCGGGCTGTAATTAAATACAAAAATATACGTGCATAAGTATGTATGCCTATCAATGCAAAAACAACAAAAACATGTTAAAGGCGATTATAATTAAGTAAGTGCATACTTATGGTGCTACTGTAGTTTCAAATACATACACACACTACTTCGCATGTGGTTGTAGAGGCGAGTGCATACGAGCAAAAAACTAGTAGATTTTAAGCGCTAAAACCTTAAAGCGCGCACAATATTTATGGCATTGACGTACGAGCGACAAAAAAAAAAATGAGATCAGAAAACAAATAACGAAAAGAAACCGTAAATAGTTTTACACAGCCCAAAATGTATTATAAAAGGTAGTTTGAGAAAGGGTTGCTTCCACCGTCGATGAACAGCCATGCAGCGGCCCTAATGGTAGGCAGACATGCGATTATATTTATGTATATTTGTTTTTGTTTCTATATTAATTTACAGCCAAAATCGAAATGCTAAACTAAAATGAGATAAGAAGTTGAAGGAAAAGCTGCGCAACGGAAATATGCTTAAACGAAATTGCAAATAAGGTTGTAATTTGACAGGAGATACGTATCAACCACGTAACGGTATATAAAGCCTATGTCATAAAATGTTGGGGGCGGCTGACGCAACACGAATGACAAATGACAGATTGCAGATGGCAGACATATTGGATTGAAGAAGTAAGTAAAAAATTGCAGATAGCCAGTGCCATTGAGAGGCAAACTGAGACTGATAATGGTAATGGCATGCAGCCCTGCTCTCCTGTTCAAATACTTTTGTGATATAGAACTTAGCACCGATTAGAAATCAAAATTTGCATAAGCACCAGTAGCTCTGGTATCACAATGGGCGAATTTGTTCAAGTCGGCTCGCTCAAGGGCGGCCATTTATATAAAGGGTTCCCCAATAACAGGAGTTATTTTGAATAGCCCGCTATTTCGGTAGATGTCGCTTTTGAAACTGTCATTTTTGATATTTGACAAGTAGAAACTACGCCATTAATAAAAATGGAGCGATACACGCCTAAACAACGCATTGAAATTATTAAAGTTCACTATAAAAATGGAGAAAATTTGGCAGAGACGGTTTGTAAAACTCGAACATTTTTAAGTCATCATGAAGCACCTACAGAAATTGACCTCAATACAGAAATTTGTGATAAAATTCGAGTTGTTGGGACAAGTTAGTGACGTGAAGAATAAAACTCGTGCACGTCGCTCAAGAACAGCCGAAAATATTGCTGATGTAGCCAAAAGTGTTAAAGAAAACAAAGCTTTGTCCATTCCTCATCGTTCTTTGGAATTAGGCATTCCCCAAGCGCCATTACACCGTATTTTGCATAAAGATTTGGGTCTTAAAGCTTATAAAGTCCAGTTAACACAAGAACTCAAGCCGGCCGTTCATCAACAACGTCGTGTCTTTGCTGAGTGAGTCGTTGAAATGCATGAAATTGGTCCGGAATTCCATCGAAAATTCATCTTGAGTGATGAGGCCCATTTCCACCTCGGTGGCTTCGTCAACAAGCAAAATTGTCGGATCTGGGGCTCAGAAAATCCAAGAGTTATTGTTGAAAAGCCCCTCTCCCTCAACGTGGGACTGTTTGGTGCGGTTTATGGTCCGGCGGAGTTATTGGATCTTACTTTTTCGAAAATGAAGCTAGAGCAACCGCTACGGTGAATGGATTGCGCTATCGAGAGATGATTAATGATTTTTTATGGTTTTCAGCATCTACGGCTTCCTTGGGGATTCCAGTCTAGCGCTATTCTTGTGATGCCATCCCGTAGTTTGCGCAATGTGTGTCCGATCTATTTCCACTTGCGACGCATAATTTCTATGAGAACTGGTGTTTGCCCGATTCAATTCTTGTTCAATTGTTTGCCGATCTATAGTTTCTGACCATTTTCACAACCACTGGTCTCCGAGTATTGTCTTGGAGCTTAGCAGGAAGCATGGGACTTATAAGTCCTGGGGACGCATAAGTACAGCTATGATACGCTTTTACTTTATATTTTTATCGAATTGTTATCTTAGTATGGCCAATGTGACGTGGAATCTTATTTCAATGCACTAACGCCTTCAAGTCTTGTATAAATATTTAAATATTCACAGGCATAGTACAAATGATGACGCCACCGAAAACGCTCGAAAAATGTTAAATATCCTTTGTTGTGCATATTTACTTAGTTCAGAGTTCCTATCTCACTACTTCGCAGCAGAAAAATTCCTTAACCCAAATATGTGGGCGTTTTGCTGATGTCATCTCTTATCAAATGGCTAAATCCTGCGTTTGATTGAAGGAAGAGTTCACAAAATCCACAAAACAGCCAATACAAAGACAATATGGGCAAAAGGACGAAATGCATATATGTATGTACATAGCACAGCACGACAACAACAAAAGCAACCAGAAAATCTAATAAGAAATACCAATAACTACAATAAGAATAAACAGCATTGCCAAGAATAAAAATGATTTGTTTGCTCGCAACGGCGTCAACATGGAATTCCTTTTGGTTAACGGTACATACGAGCATGCACCGCGCTGAGGTTTAATAGACTGTGAATGAATTGGAAAACTATATACGCATATACATACATACTTATATAACTGTTCTATAACCTTGCAATTAAACTGACTGTCTAAAGGTTTAAGCTGAACTAGACCATTTCGACTTAATACTGGTTGGTTGGTTGATTGAAGGATACGAGTACGAGTGGAGGCAACACAAATGGATCGTAAGCGGTCGCACTTAGCCAATACTGTCGTCTCATACCATTTCAACAGTTTATACGAGGTCTCTAAGTTTTGCTTATCCTGTCTGTTTTTATTAGGTTTTAGACCAAAAAACGGAAGTTCGTAGAGTTAATGCTCCAGAAAGTGATCGTCACCGATTTGTATTCACCTGCTTTTTATCGAGTCTAATTTTTATCGAAACGATTTCTCTGTCCTTCTAGCGACCAGTGGTTCGTATTAAAGCAAACCATGCACATATTTTGGGCGATTCTTTTTACGCCTGCCAGCCGCCATATTCGAGTTTGTTTGTGTTTGACTACCATTCCATTGCAACCGGATTCAATGCTCACATTGGATATGAAGCATCAAGTAATAGGGAAAATTTTTTTAATAGCGTTCGCCCCTCGGCAGTCAATAACAAGCCCCCATCGACTACGTTACTACCATCAAAAAGCTTCTACGGTTTTGTATACACAAGTGGCGCTTACATTCTTTGTTGCATTTTTGACATAACTCCTTTTCTTATTTGTGGTGTTTTGTCCTTGATGTTTTTCCACGAATGGAGGGACCTACAGTTTTATGCCGCCTTCTTATTTCGTTTGGTGTCTCATGCCCGAGATTTTTGTCCTTTATTCGGTTACTCATTACTTTTCTGGTTTGAGTAGGCATAAAATACTTTCAAAGCCTGTTTTCACAGTGATTTGAAAGGATCCATCAACACATTTTAAAACGGTAATCGAAGAGCACCTAATCCATCAGTTCAGTGTCAGTCGCTTCTCTTTATGCTCATCTACTATACGACCAACTATAATATGAATTACAGAAACCCTGTCGAAAGACATGAAATTATTTTAGTGCAATGACTTTTAAACAAGAATTTAACCTTTTCAGCTAAGAAATTTAATCAAATTCACTGATAATATTAAGTTTTAAGTTACCAAAATAAGATTTGACCCTCATGCTTCATACTTGGAAAGTTATAAGTGCGGCAAAAGATTGTGTGCTTCAGTGCCGCACTCGCTGCATAAACACCCAGTGCTCAGTACACAGTTTATCCTGTGAAAACAGGGCTAGAGTCTGAATATATACTCCCTTTACATTTATTTGATATACCCAAGACCTAGCTTAAGGGGCTATGTACAGTTAGAAGGCCGAAAAAAAGCGGATTTTCCAGAATTTTTTCTGAGAAAACTTTTAAATTTATTGATATAAAAATATGTACACATATTATGTTATCTTTTAACTGTATTTCAAGACTTAGTATTAGTAAAACTACTTATTTCGAAAGGAGCTAAAGCTGATCTTCGGGAGCTCCTCTCAAAAAATACGTTTTGCGGTGACCACTATATCTCTGAACTGGGCCCTCTGAAACTAAAAAGCCAAACAGATTTCGTTAAAGTAATGTTAAGTCTAGTAATTAATATTGGGAGGTTGAATTAGTTTTAAAGGTTTTTTTCGAAGATTTGGGGCTTTATTGTGAAAAAACGGTACAAAATATTTTATTTGAAGTATTGGCCATCGCTAGCTACAACTTTCGCCCATCTTTCGGGCAATTTCCGGATGCCGTTTCTCCAAAATTCTGGCCGCTGCTTGGCTATCCATGACTCAACCCATATTTTGGTAGCCTCGTACGAGGAGAACCGCTGGTCCGCCAAATCGAGACTCATATGCCGGAACAAATGATAATCGGAGGGAGCTATGTCTGGACTATACGGCGGGTGGGGTAACACTTCCCAGCCAAGCGTTCCAAGGTATTTTTTGACAGGTTGAGCAACATGCGGCCGAGCGTTGTCATGTTGCAAAATAACCTTGTCGTGCCTTTTTACCGTTTCCGGCCGTTTTTCTTTCAATGCCCGGCTTAAACGCATCAATTGCAGTCGGTAACGATCCCCCGTGATTGTTTCGCCCGGTTGGAGCAGCTCAAAATATACGACGCCGACCTGATCCCACCAAATGCAGAGCATGATTTTCTTGCCGTGAATATTCTGCTTGGCCGTCGACGTTGATGCGTGGCCGGGCAAACCCCATGATTTTTTGCGTTTTGGGTTATCGTAGTGGATCCATTTTTCGTCGCCAGTCACCACCCGATGCAAAAAACCCTTCCGATTTTGTCGCTCGATCAGCAATTCGCACGTAAAAAATCGCCGTTCGACGTCGCGCAGCTTCAACTCGTACGGGACCCAATGTCCTTGCTTTTGGATCATTCCCATCGCTTTTAGACGCTTGCAAACGGTTGATTTATCAACGCCCAATGATTCAGCAAGCTCTTCTTGGGTTTGGCACGAGTCCTCGTTTACCAATTCCCCCAATTCCGCGTCCTCGAACTTTTTGGGCTGGCCAAGACGCTCCTTGTCTTCGGTGTGAAAATCACCACTTTTGAATCGTCGAAACCAGTACTCACATGTTGAAATCATGAATATATATATTCAGTATTGCCAACGCGATAAAGTGATAAATAGCGCCATCTGTGTGTCACCTTTAAAACTAATTCAACCTCCCAATAGAAGGAATAAGCAAAAAAAAAAAATAATTTGACAAAAAAACAATCGATTTTTCACCAAAATTTCGGCCTTAACGCCTTTTCAAATTTGCGTTTAACTTCGAAAATTTTCACCGGAACGATATTAAATTTTCTGTGTGTAGTCTTAAGTATACGTACATTAAGAAAATAAATTAAAAAAATCGATTTTTTGAAAATTGTAACTGTATATAAACCTTTAAAGAACTTATCCTCTGTTTTAAAATTTGCTGTTTATTCCTGATGCCCGCAGTTGCTTTTGTGGAGTAGCTAATCTCTTTTGTCTAAGAAGCTAAGTCGTCGCCGTAGACGAGTCTATTTATGGGTGATAAATTGACTAATTCAAAACAATTTTCATCTTTTTGCTTTCAGATCGCTTCATTTTGTTCATCCGGTTCCTTTGTATGCTGCGAGATGTGCCTTAATACAGGGTTCAGAACTCGAAGTTTAACCAACTTCAAACCGCTCGCCCAGATGCCTGTTACAAGCGCGCGGAATCATTTTGCCGATAGTAAACGCGAAAAAGAAATAGTGTGATTGCATTATATTTGACTGGAAGATCACAACCAGCGATTGTTCGTGAGCTCGAGCATTTTAAAGTAAACAAAGTTTTTGTTTATCGCACCATTACTCGTTACAATGATACAGGTAGCATCGCGAAACGTCATGGAGGTGGTCATCAAAAGACTGCAACGTCACGTGAAATGCTTTTAAAAGTGAAGAAGCGACTTGAGCGAAACCCCGACGAAGTGCCAATCAAATGGCGAAAGAACTGAAAATATCTGACCGTAGCATCCGCCGCATATTGAAAAATAATCTCAAAGTCAAGCCTTACAAGATTCAACTTGAGAGAGAGAAAGGATTGCTTCGCTTGGCCGAAAGTGGTCAATTTCCGAACATTGTGTTTTCTGCCGAGAGAATGTTTCAAATTGAGCAATTCGTAAACTCCCAAAACGATAGGGTTTATTTGACCGACCGTTCATACGAGAATTTTAGTCATCGGTTGGCCACCAGGAGCTAGCATCCGCCAAAAGTAATGGTTTGGGCCGCTATAACTGGAGATGAGCGCTCTCCAATCGTTTTCATCGAGCCTGGCGTCAAAGTAAATGCGAAATAGTATCGGGAAAGTATTCTGGATATTGCTTTGAAGCCGTTGTCCGCGAGTGGGCCAAAGTACCTGCAAGTCACATTCGGGCAGCGTGCGATTCGTTTTTGGACCGTCTTAAGATCATAGGCAAGGCAAATGGTGGTCATATGGAGCAAAAGCAAATTGGTTCTTAATTTTGTATTATTTTCACACATTTTTTACTTTGAATTGAATAAAAATAATTTTCCTACACTACGAGTGTAGAGACCTGTATATTTGTGAGTGCCGGACCCTGTATATTTGAAGCCTTTACAAAATATGGGTTTTTAAGATCTTTAGAACTTAACACGTTAAATCGAAACAGAAATATTGTTGGAATGAATTTTTATTATAATCTGATAGATAATTTCATGGTAGGAGTTACATAGTCCATTCGATCAGCCCAATTTTTGACGACTTTTCCAACAAATCTGGCTGTATGGCGTCAATGGTGGCTTGAATATAGCAATAAATTGATTGATAAGTCGCTGTAAAGCAAATTGCGTCGTCTTGTTGGAATCAAAGGTCGTCCATGTTTAGTTGACTAATTTTTGGAAACAAAAAGTCAGTCGGCGATAGCGCTCGTCATTCACCGTAACAGCAGATTCGCCCTCATTTCGAAAGAAATTGGTACCTTATTGAAGGGAAATGTTAACACAGTTTGCCACTCTCAGCTGTCAAACCATGGTCATCGATATCGATAGTTCTCATGTAGCTAATAAAACACCCGATGGAAGAAGTTTTCTTTCACTCTGTTTTATCTTTCATATCATTAGTGACGTAATCGATTGTCCTCTTCTTTTAGAGCGCATTTATTTTTCACATTTTACAAAAACACCTACGGCGTAATGATTTATTTTTTCTGAAGCGAGTTAGAACGGTTTATGCCTCATAGCTCCGATACATGGAACATTGAAAGAATTATATTAAAAAAAAAACTTCCATCTCTTTGACTTTTGATTTTTCATCTTCTAAACGAACTTTCAAATTGTCACTGAATAAATTATAATGTCAAGATATTAACGCTGCTGCAAGAAAAGACATAAATAAAAATATAATAAACTTAAATTATCAAGAGAACAACACCGAACACATGGAAATAGAGATAGTAGAAAACTTGCAACTATTGCAAAACTACTTGGGAAAAATATGCGAAGGGCTTACTTGATGATGAATCCAGTCAAGACTTCGGTTTGAACATTAAAAATCAATAAAAATAAAGTGTTAAAAGCAATAAATTCTGCAGAAAATAAAAAACCCATAGGACGAAATTCCCGCTGAATTATATAAACTTGAAGAGGAAGCAAATATAGGAATAGGAATGGTTCAAATATTTCACAAAATCTACGATTATGGTATGATATCCAAAGGAGTGGCTGCAGTCGATCTTCGTGCCATTGCCTAAAAAATCCAGAGCTAACAAATGCGATGATTACCGACTCATTAGTTTAATGAGTCATGGCTTGAAAATATCCCTTAAGATCCTTCAGAACCGTATGTACAAAATGCGAACAATCAATGGGTTGTACACAATTCAATACGATTCAAACAAGCTATGGGAAAGAAGCCCAGAAAGTTATTTTTATATGCTTCATTGACTATGAAAAGGCTCTTGATACTGGTACTCGTACTGCACACAAAACTATTGGACATTTTAAGGCAAATGGGCATTAATGAAAAATAAATAAGGTGCACTTCCAACTTGTATTGGGGCCAAACTGCGAGGGTTAGACTACAAATTGAAGTGACGAGTGATGTTTCATTAAAAAAAAAAATTAATTTTGGGGCGAATTTTCCTACCATTTTTGCTTCGAAAAAATAATTTTTTCGAAAACTCGAAACACATTGAAAGTAATATCATAAAAAATGTGCGCAACATTTCAGGGAGATCGGTCAATAACTTTTCGCGTTATCGTGTACGCCAATTCAAAAAATATAGTTTTGCGAAAAACGCGTCTAAAGTTTGAATACAACGTAACTATACCTCTCACAGCGCTCGTCGCAAAGAATAGAGTCGTCACGGTTGACGATCTATAATATAAGAAATACTTAAATTTACGTTCTAAAATTTTTTTGACATATTCTTAAAGGATTATATAAACATTTGATGAAAAAAAAAATTTTTTTTTCGAAATTTTACAGGTATCTGTCCCCTTAAAGAAGTCAGCGGAAAAAGTCTGCACCACGGCTTAAGTATTAACACCCGAAAAACCAAATTTATGGTTGTTTCAAAAGACTCTTAACAAATTACCAATTCGAACATTTATGTATATGACAATCCGATCCAAAGAGTATCCCGATTTAAGTACCTAGGATGTTGGCTTAGCGAAACATGGACAAATGACAGAGAAATTTGCTGTTGGATTGAAGCAGCGAGGGAAGTTTTCTTCAATCACAGGAAAGTTCTTTCCAATAAAAGCCTGAACATAAAATTACGTCTTCGGTACCGTAAATGTTGCGTTTGGTCTGTTTTGTTGTACGGTGCGGAGGCATGGGTACTAAAGGTTACGAGTATGAATAAATCAGGAAGTTTGAGATGTAGTGCTATGGGCGTGGAATTATAATCAACGATAAAGCGCCGCCAAACCGCATATTTTGGTCTTATTACATATGTGTGGTCCTAAATATGAGTTGTTGCAACTGATTTTGCAAGGTAAAATCGAAGGCAAACGAGGAATTGGAAGGAAGCAAATGTCTTGGCTACGTAACATAAGAGAGTGGACAGCATCAAGTACTATTGGGCAGTCGGTCAGTTGGTGGAAGCAGCGACAATTGTAAAATGTAAAATTGACAAATGTAAAAAAGAAGAAATAATTATTAATCACATTTGTATTAAAACTAATGAACATTTTATTACTATGATTGCTTACAAAAGAAGAAATTATTTAGATATGTATCAACCATTAGCGTTAAGTATTTTTGCCGTAGTCTGTAAGAAGTCTTGAGTTTCTAGATTTACTAAAAAAAACAAACAGTGCGTGTAGCGTAGTACACATAACGGAAGTGAAACTTTCAAGGCAGACAAGGAAAGAGGGAGAGGCCCGAGAGAGAATGAGAGAGAGAGAGAGAGAGAGAGAAAGAATATATGTATATCTAAATAAATTCACAACATGTGCAGAGAATACAAATAGACAAAATTTACAAAAAACGGAGAAGAGTCGACCGGTGTATGTAAATGCCGGACACAAGCCGTGGCAACAACGCGCACTAGTCCGAGCGTTTATCACCCGCACAAACGCAGCGATTCCAGGACCGCAGCAACGGCACAAATTACCGCAAGGCAATACCAATAAATAAGACGCCAGAATGGATAGCACTTTATAGTACGCACGCGCACTAGCCAGGAAACGGAAACAAGCGCCAAAAAGTAGGCAGCAAAAAAAAAACGCCTAAAAAATTGGAACCAAAAAACGCCCAAAACAGTAGGCACCAAGAAATATAACGCTAAGAATATATTTCCTTCCATCAAACAGTAAGCAGTGTTATTTCTCACTACAAATTAGCAAATACAAGGAAAAACTCAGGAAAAATAGCCTAAAGTGTATCTAAAATATATATAAGGTATAGCTCTCTCTCCCTCTCCTTTTCCTCTACGTTATATCTTTGTTCCCTCTCGCGGAACGAAAATGCCCAAGACGTTGCATGACCTTGAAATTTTACTCTCCATTCTCGCTCGCTAAAATGAGTAGTTCGGTGCCAGTTGCCTTTACTGCTTGGCTAGCGTTTGCGTGGTGGTAGGCAACAAGTTAATAAAAATCATCCCCCCTACGCTGCCTACACATTTCTCTATAATCTGGCAGCTTGAGGAACTGCTTTATATGGACTTTGAGAAACGTAATTTCTTTATGCTTTTTACTTATTCTTCGTTCATTCATTCGATTCAAGTCAATGGCGCTTAGCGTCAAATAACAACCCTGACACTTGCGTACATACATATGGACATAGGCATATTTTTATTAGTATTAGTATTAAATACATTAAGGATAACGAAATATTTGTATTTTATATAAAAAATTTTATTGCCACGGATTGGCTTTTGAGGGCACTAAAGGTAAACGTATTTGGCTTACAGAAAAGTTTTACACATACATACATATTTGCACATTTCATACAATTTTATCGTGTTTGCTCATCTACAAAACTTATGTGTGTATGTATTCGTAAAAAACAAAAAAAAAATAAAAATCAATTTATGTTTCATCTTCAAGGTTGCACAACTCGCTGCTATGCAACTTTGATAACAATCACGCAAATAAGAGTACTAACAAACACAGGCATACAACCGTAGTGCACACACACATAAATACTCATAAATATACATTTATACACACATATACGGGTAATTGGCGCATATATCCTTTGTTCGCCTACGGAGGCACCTACACTTTTGCGCCGCCTCTGAATGGTAAACGAATTTTATGAGAAGCCTTTTCAGGCAGAATTGACAGCTACTAGAAAAATCTTTCTCATTCGTTTTATTTTCCCTTTATTCAATGAAAGTTGTGTTGTGCTCACAAAACTTCTGTTTGGAAATTTACAACTTTGAAATAATGCACAATAAGTTGCCCCTATTTCATAGATTCCTATGACGCCTGCTTTTGGCTGTAAAATTCCACAAAGATTGACGTCAATGGTAACAATTTAAGCCATTTAAAGCCAATGATAACGAACGCGTTCCATTTTGTTAAGCTTACAATACCCATGAACGGATTTTACAATAAAGATTCCGGAATTAATTGTTTTAACGTTTTTGATAACTTCCGCCCACGTAAATTGGATTCTCACATCGATAGAGCTTCTTGTGGTAGTACCGAGACTGTATTGCACCGAAATTGGTCGGAAGTTGTAAGCTCTTTGAATTGCGTGCAAAATAAATCACAAGTTGTTCAAGCTCGTGTCTGTGTACGAAACTTGGTTGTATATCGAGACTGCTGAGGCTAAGAAACAGTGAAATTGTGATGCTTCTTACGTGGAAGAAGAAGGTTTCGTAAGTAAACGCAAGGAGATGGCCACTATTTATTTCTACCAGGATACTTCCTTTGTATACAAGGGTGTGTTCACTATGGAAAATGTTGTTCAAGTGAGCTACAAATGAAATTAACCGTTCAAGTCCGAAGCAGCGCAATCGCGCTGTTAAGATTTTATGTCGAGAAAACTGAATACTCTTTTCTTTGGGATTCTTCGACTAGCACTAAATGGACTGAAAGGTACCGGGCCCAACAAAGAAAGCACGGTTTCTATTTTTTGGTCAAAATTAGCTTTACTCATCAACATAATTTCCATCAAGAACAACACAATTCCAGGGCCACTCTAACATTTCAATACCACTTTTGTAGAACGACTTATCTTTTGCCTCAGTTCATATCAGAGAGTTTCGACAACCTCTTCATGCGAGCGAAATTTCTTGCCGGCGGCCAATTCTTTTAGGTCTGCGAACAGCCAGTAGTCGCTAGCAGCCAAATCTAGCGAATACAATGGGAGCAATTCGAAGTTTAATTCATGTAGTTTTGACATTGTTTTGATTGACTTGTGGCACGGACATTTAAACGTTCCAGTAACGCTATATAATATGCCCTGTTGATGGTATTGCCCTTTTCGAGATATAGAATATATAATATTTATATATATATATATAATTGGCGTGTACACCCTTTTTGGGTGTTTGGCCGAGCTCCTCCTCCTATTTGTAGTGTTCGTATTGATATTGTTCCACAAATGGAGGGACCTACAGTTTCAAACCGACTCCGAACGGCAGATATTTTTATGAGGAGCTTTTTCATGGCAGAAATACACTTGGAGGTTTGCCATTGCCTGCACTTTTCGAGATAGTCGATGAATATAATACCACGCACACCTCAAAATACCGAGGCCAAACACTGCTCAGAATCATCAACACGTTTTTGCTTTTGGTCAACAGTGAGCAAACGCGGACCCACTTTGAACAGCGCTTTCTCATAGTCAAATGCTCATGCAACATAAAGTCAACCCGTTCTTTTGATATCTTTCGGATGTCAGCTAACTCACGCAACTTCACTTTTCGATCATTCAAAATGACTTTGTGGATTTTTTTGGACGTCGACTGCATTGTGCATCATCGGTGTCTCTACGGCCACGTTTGAAGTCAGCAAACCATCGATTTATGGTTGTTTTTGATAAAGCGCAGTCCCCATAACACTTTTGAAGCCATTGCCTCGCTGTGGTGTTTTTCCCCATCAAAAAGCAGCGAGAAATTAAAACACGAAATTATTTTCTCAGTCATTGTTTTGAAAATAACAAAAGTAGCGTCACTCTTAGCGCACGAACTAATGAATAGAATGTCATGAAATTTTAACAGCTGTCTTTTTAAGGTTAGTAATAACTGAAAAAGAGATGAATGCAATAAAACTAGTGCCATCTATGTGTTAGCCCCGGGACTTTTCAGCCCATGTGTAAAGTTGATCAATGCACTTTTATCTCGATAATCCACGTCAAAAATCATAATAAATCATTGCACGAAAATTTCTACGATTAATTCCATCCAAACAAGAAATACTCGTATACTACTCTATTCCTAGACTCACCTTCGACAGTCTCTTCAAGACGAGTATACCGTCAAGAAGGGAGTGGCAGACACCAAGGCCATGGAGAAGGGGGAATTAAATTTTTATGCAGATGCTTCCAAGCTAAACGATAAGGTTGACTATGGAGTATTTCCGAAGGAATTAGGACTGGAATTATCCGTCCGACTACCAAACTACTGCAGCGTCTATCAGGCAGAGGTTCTAACTATAAACGAAGTGGCTACATATCTAAATAGGCATGACGTAACAAAAACGACTATAAATATATTCTCGGGTAGCCAGGCGGCCATTAAACCAATGAATGCACCTACACTAAGATCGAAGGTTGCACAAGAATGCCGGGCGGTCCTAAATGATATTAGTGACGTATTCAAGGTCAGCCTTATTTGGGTTCCGGGGCATAGAGATATTGAGGGAAACTGTAAAGCTGATGAACTAGCCAGGAAAGGTATTGCTCTTTAACTGCTCAGTGATAAAAGTACCATTGCGGTATCTTTGGCCACCAATAAACTAATAATCAAAAACAACAGGTCAATAGGTCATGGAGAGATGAAGGCACGTGTGTAACAGCTAGGCTACTATGGTCGCAAATAAACAACAAAAGGACAAAGGAATTGCTTAGTCTCTCAAGAGATGATATCTCGAAGGTCGTGGCATGTACAACCGGTCATTGACTATTTGGCAGGCATTCCTCGAGACTAGGAGTTTTCTACCATGAATATTGCAGAAGTTGTAGAGATGAGGAAGAGTAAGCAACAGTTGAGCACTTCCTTTGTAATTGTCCAGCCTTAGCTAAAATCAGAGCAGGTTGTCTAGGTAAAAACTTTTTCAAAAACTCTTACAGAGCTGTCTGACGTGGGGTTGGCATCAATTCTACGTTTCATAAAAGCCACAAAATGCTTCCACGAAGGAAAGTAAATGGGGTTCCCGTGCAACAGAGTGGTATCACAACGGAACTGTAAGTGAGTTGGTCGCGCAGACCGACCACCACCATAACCTAACCTATTCTATGTAATTCCATCTTTTGGGCGAAATGAATTTTTCAACTCACTGAAAAAAAGAACAAATAAAGTTTATAAATAAGAAGTCATATGTGTAGGTTTAGATATGAGTTTATACTAAAAAATATCAAAGTTTTTGTTAAAAATATCGCATTATTGCGCATCACATGTCGCTTCGCAAAGGCAATCGGGTTGGAAGAAAGGGAACCCTTGTACAGGGTGGGCCATATAGCGTTTGCTTTTAGAGAATGGTAACACAAATGACATGGCAAATGTGTTCATAATTTACTTAAAGGTTTGACATTTACGAAATGGGACGCTATACGCTTTAATAAAATTGGGAAATATTGAAAACCTATTTCCAAAGTGGTGAGTCTTCTTCTTCTTTTCTGATTTTCACATCGGTGGCTACGTCAATAAGCAGAATTGTCGGATTTGGGGCTCAGAAAATCCACACGTTACTGTAGAGAAGCAAATGCATCCACAACGAGTCACTGTTTAGTGCGGTTTTTGGTATGGCGGCATCATCGGGCCATTTTTTTTTTTCGAAAATGAGCGAGGAGCCGCGGTTACAGTAAATGGCGAGCGTTACCGTCACATGCTCAACGAGTTGTTTCCAAAAATTGAAGAGGATGACATGGACGACATTTGGTTTCAACAGGACGGTGCAACTTGTCACACTGCCAAAGTTACACTCGAACTTTTGGCTACCGTTTTTGAAAACCGAATAATCAGCCGAAATTCCGATATCAATTGGCCGCCTCGGAGCTGTGATTTAAGCTCGTTGGACTATTTTTTGTGGGGAGCCGTTAAGGACAAATGCTATGCGAACCATCCGGAGACGATTGATGCTTTAAAACATCGAAGTTGCCATTCATGAAATTGGAGCCCAAAATATCGAAAATGTGCTTAAAAATTGGGTTGATCGAATGGCCTACTGTAAAGCCGGTCGTGGCAGTCATTTGAACGATATTATTTTTCATTCATAAATGACAATGTTCAATTTTCAAAATAAAAAAAAAAGTTAGAAAAAATATTGATTAGTTTTTTTTATAGCCGATTCGAAAAGCAAATTTTACATGGCCCACCCTATATTTGGGCATATTTTAACCAAAAAACAAAGTTTTTTTTTAATTTCTTCAGTGGCCATCCTCTTTTGAAGCTTATTCCGTTCACTATCAGTTTCACAATTTAAATTTTTAAGTACACCGAAATTAAAATTCACTTTCAAGTGCGTAAAAATAAATTTAACAGCTTCCAGTTATTTGACGTTTTATTTTGGGCCCGAGAATGGTTTTTATCGGACATTTTGCACCTTCTCTCATTTGCGCGCGTTCTCTACCTAAAATATATATTTAACATAATACGAAGTGACAGATATTATTTAAGGCTAATTCAAGCAAATAAGATATTGGACTGGATAGCTAAGCTGAGCGTCTGCATTTTTCGGAGGGAACAAAATTTACGACACACCATTCCTCAATATATTCTAATTTATGACATACCATTTCTAAACTAATCAACAGGCAACGGTAATGCAAAGCGCTTGGCACTAAATAATATGCTAAATATATTATGTACTTGTGTGTGTGTGTATCCATGTATGGATGTGTGAAATTATGTGACATCGACGGGTAATACTCACCGCTACGATTTGTTGACTGCCACACTGTCGGTGGCGGCGGCGGGAAACTGAAAATTGTCTGAATCGACGGTTTTACGCCTTTTTTTGTTGTTGTTTTTTACGAGTTTTGCTGTTGCTGCTTTTTATTTTAAGCAGGCGGCGTAAAAATACTTCTTTACTTTGTATTTTATTTTTGTTTTTTTTTTACCAACCCGAGCGCGCGAGGGGGAGAAAAGCGTTGCACTCGACTTGACACGCGTCAATCCGCGTTAGTTAATTAAGCTGCACGGCAAAAGTAAGAACAATTAATGAACGTGGAAATTTAAATTTCCCACTCCTTCTCTTTTTTATTTTTTTTTAATTACTTTGCAGTAATTCGCGCGGATTACAATTTTTTGAATACACTTAGTAACTTTTTTGTGCTTCAGCAATAAATAGCAGATTAAATAGTAAGCATTTTAAAATTACAGGTGAAATTGGCTTGCAATTTTTTCACTTTATTTTTCTCTCTTGAAATTTTATTTTAATAGAAGTATATCAAATTTCACTTTATTTTTATTATTTTTCAATTTTCTGATTTTTTTGTAATTTGTTTTAAAACTTAACACAAATCTTTAATCAGCAGCTAATCGCCTTTAATATTTTTTTGTTTCACTTTTTTAGTTTTGCTTTGCCTTCGAAAAAATAAAAACAAAATCAAAAATTTCATTGAAGACGCAATATTATTGGAAATAAAATATCATTTTCAATATTATTTTGTATAACATTTTTCTATTAGTTTTTTAAGGTGGTTTTTTTTATTTAAATTATTAATATATTATTAGTTTTAAATTTTTTTTTTATAAACATCTCTGCACGGCGATCAAGGTTACTGGGATGTTGCCTTAATAGTTATTTGTCTGCTAGAAATTGCATATTTTTATGCAAACTTACATTATTCAAGTCTCCGGCTTATCTGACAGAGAAGTTGATACCAGTAAGGTCTCGCAGACACAACAATTTCATCGTTCCAAAATTTAATTACCTACCATCATCTAGATTATTTTTCATTAACGCTGTTAAAGTGTGGAACTCATTACCCGACACTGTGAAGGCTGGACTTAATAGATTTAACTTCAAGGCACAAGTCTATAATTACTTTAAAAGTGTTTGATTGCATTAAATTAGGGCATTAAACTTCTCTCTAAATTCTCTAATTACTACTTTTGTTCTTTCTTCTCTAAATCCTTCTTTTCTTTTCCTATTGCTTCTTTTCTTCTTATTATTATAGTTAAGTTAAATATATTGGATTAATTCGTAAATGAACTGGTGTAAAATTTAGATTAAGAAACTTGTATGTTAAAAATATTCCAGTTGCTTATAATATTGTTGAAGTACTATTAAAAGACCTTAGTCTTACTATGTACTATTTATATAAACAAATAAATAAATAAAATTTTTTTTTTAAATGAAAATATTGCATTAAAAAAATAAATAAATAATTGGCGCTTGCACTTCTGTTAGGTGTTTGGCCGAGCTCCTCCCATTTGTGGCGTGCGTCTTTATGTTGTTCCACAAATGGAGGGACCCACAGTTTAAAGCCGTATCCGAAAGGCAGATATATTTTTATTCTCCTCCTAAACTCCTCATAAAGCTTTTTCATGGCAGAAATACACTCGGGTGTTTGCTATTGCTCGCGAAGGGGCTACCACTATTAAAAAAACTTTTTCTATCATTTTGCTGTTTTATCGCTTTATTATTTTTCTTACTTTTTATTTATTTTGCTTTGCTTGTGTGAACAGTTTATTTGACTGCAAAAACATACTGTTTTTTTTTTTTGGAAATGCAAAATTATTAAAAGTAAAAATATATTTTGATTATAATTTTACTTTTCTCTTCTATGCCTATGTTTTATTTGCTTTGAGTTTTTCACACTAACACTTTGTTTGATTGAAAACAATTTTAGCCCAAAAAATATCGGAAAGTTGGCAGGCCTTACAAAAACGAAACCAGCGGAGATTTTTACGATGTTAAATTGCCGTAAATATTCCCAGCGTGAAATAGTAGGCCAGTGTTTCAATTATTTAAAAACAACTGAGAGCTGGAGAACAATTTAAAGCTGAATAAAATAAGTAAACCAAAAACACAAAATATTTTTTTTTTCAGATAAATAATATACTTGTGTTACAACCAGTCTCATTTGGTCGCAAAAAAAAAGGTCAGGAGAATTGCTCAACCTCTCAAAAGCGAATAGCTCTCATGAATACTGCAGAAGTTGTAGAGACGAGGAAGAAGAAGAAACAGTACAACACTTCCGTTGTAATTGTCCAGTTTTAGCTAACAGTAATGTAAGGTTATTAGGAAAACACTATTTTGACTCTCTTACGGAACTATCCAGTGTTGTGATAAAACCTATCCTACGCTTCATAAGAGCGCCTAAATGGTTCCATGATGAATAAACACTGAGGTTCCTCTGTTACACAGTGGTGCCATAACGGACCTGCACCACCATAACCTAACCTAACCTAACCTAACCTACATAACTAAGAAAACCGTCGAAAACATAGGCAGATTATTCTAAAAACTTAAGAAGATGATGTGGTAAAGCAGCCGGAAGTAACGCTGCGACCAGACTTGCGGAGTTTCATTTGAAATGCTGTCGTCCTTTCAAAATGCTGAAGCCTGAAACCATTAAAAATTAAAATAATTTTTTTTATTAAAATCGTATGGTAGGTTTCACTCTCACATGAGTCATCCACACAAATTTTTCAAGACAATACCAATACATTTATACGGAGAAGATCTCATGAAAAATTTAACAGTAACTGTATTGTACAACGTGTGAAGGAACCATCTTGACTCAGCTATGATACGGTCCGTGATCAGCAGTAAGGATACAGCTCGTTAAAGACAGCAAAATGGAAAGGTTAATAGCGGAAATTAAAGAGGGGAACTCATCATTAGACTACAAAATGGTACCGAATGACACATTTATGTTTATACATAAAGATAATTCAGTCACGGAGTTTCAGAAAAGCCTTAAAGCGGCCTGGATACCAGTTTTAATCCAGATTTTTTAAGTAAGGCGAAACTTGAAAAATCTTAAAGAAATAATTAATAAAATATACATAAAACAAAATAGGGACAAGGCAAAAAGAGAGAGAGAGAGATCGGAAGATTTATAATTTTAGCGTCGTGCGTCAATCATAATTAACACTTGTGAAATAGATAGACTTCTGAGAAAACAGACATGCAATGGAGCGCGAAAAGATCAAAATAAAGATTACATCATCAAAATAATTTTTTTATTTAGTAAAAAAGTTATTCAAATACAAAATTTATTAATGATGACTAATTTTGCGCAAAATGTTTCAAATTTTTTATAATTTTCCTTTCAACATTTTTTTCCAAAAAGTTTTTTTTTAACTTTTTTTTAATTTTTTAAATATTGGTAAAAAAGTTATTCAAATACAAGATTTTTTTAATGATGATTGATTTTGTGCATATTGTTTTAAAATTGTTATAATTTTCTTTTCAACATTTTTTTGCAACAATTTTTTTAACTTTTTTGTAATTTTTTAAATATTGGTAAAAAAGTTATTCAAATAAAAGTTTTTTTAATGATGATTGATTTTGTGCAAATTGTTTTAAAAATGTTGTAATTTTCTTTTTGACATTTTTTTCAACAATTTTTTTTTAACTTTTTTTAATTTAGTAAATATTGGTAAAAAAGTTATTCAAATACAAGATTTTTTTTTTTTTTTTTTTTTTTTTGAAGAACACCTCTCATGTGTGTTTCTTATTTTTTTATTCAACGTTTTAAACTTTTTTTATTTTTTACTTTTTTTGTGGAAGAAAAATTAAAATTTGGCTGCACCCCTTATTTGGCTTCTTCTACCATTTGGTGTTTCATGAGCGGAGATTCGAACCTACACACTTACAAATAATATAGTAGTCACCCACCAACCCATTCGGCTACAGCGACTGCTGGAAAGAGGTGTCTTAAACAAAAAAGATACGAAGAAATATAAAACACTTTTTGGGGGAAACAAATTTCAAATTATACAAATATTTGAATTGAGTGGATTAAGTTAAAGAAACTCCCAATTCCTGATTTGCGTTCTATCAACAATCTTAAGAGGGAACAAGTTTAGTTCACTCTACCCGGACTCTACTGTACTAAGTTAAGCATCTAGTAATTATTTATCGGTTTTAGCAAAGTACTGTTGAAAAGTGAAGTTTTGTTTTGAATATTTTTGCACCTTCAAGTCCGAAAGTTATACCACGCGCACTGTTTTTCTTTTATTTATTTTTTAATTTTTGGTTTCTTGAAAATTTCAACCATTTTCATTTTTAACTTTTGCACAATTTCCTCTAAACCGAAACCATATTTTAAATTATTTCACATTTTTGTGAACTTGGTTTTTCATTTAAACGCTCTTTTCTTTCGCTTCTTATCACATTTTCTTAATTTTATAAAAATTTCACTAATACCACCACAGCAGCGCTTCAGAATTTTCGCGAGTTTTCCTGCCTTGCAGTCAAAAGCCAGTTAGAACACAAACTCAGAACGTAATTTTGCCACTAACACTGCTGCCACTTGGTAGTTACTGCGACTATTGATTTTGTGTTAGGTTTCCGCTGCGTTGCGTTGCTTTGCTTTGCGGCGTTTATTCACCGAGGTGTCTTTTTTTATGTTGCTGAATTTTCTGGCACGCGCCGACGAAATTGCTATGTGCCACTGCCACTACTACTGCTACTGCTGCTGCAGCTGCTATTGCTGTTGCCTTTGCTGGTACAGTGCAGCACCGGAAACTAAGTGCAGCGCATTGCAGCACATCTTTCAGTTGGCCCTACGTGCGCACACACACATACGCAGACGCAAAACGCACACCTAAACAAGAATATGCTTTTGTTGGCTGTTAAAAAATCGTTGCAGAGTAAATTTTGCAAACACTTTATGCAATCTTCTGTGAACTTTGCTGCTTTTGGCAATCGTTTTTTCCCTTAACTTGCTAAATTCATCAGAGTTTGACGTTTTCCTTAAACGAACTATCAGCAAGAACTGAAACTTGTAAAACTGGTGCACATTCACAAATATTCACACACCCTATGCGAAGTTAACTAATAATCAAATTTTTCAGCGCAACCAAATTCTCAAACAAGACCAACCGAAAATTAGTCACACTTCGCGGAAAATTTTTAAAATTTTCAACAATTCACAGACCACAGACTTTTTTGTTTTGAAAATATTTTATTTTTTCACAGAAATAATTCTTGTAGTAGCTTCTGTGTGCTGGCTTCGAACAGCTGCAATACATTAGCATTCGCAAATAATGTTCCACTCTTCGTTCGAGAAGACAGAAGACATGACAGGTATGGGAAAATGTCTATTAACTTGCTGGCCTCTCCTCTCTTGCGCGTTGCCAATGCATAGCTACTTGGCATGATGCTTTTTCGTATGGCACTTGGCGCTTTTCCCGCAGCTTATTTTCAGAGTTTTCTCTCGCTCGCTCGCTCGCTCACTCTCTCCCTCGCTTTTTCTCTCGGTCGCATGTTTTTGTTCTCTTTTATTCTTTGTTTCGCTGAACCAAATGTTCGAGTATATAAATAAACTTTTGAGTTCATTTACATTTCAACATTTTACGAATTTTTGCATTTTCACGTTGACGTTATAAAATTTCGTTGCTGAAGCAGCAGAAAATTTCAATAAAAGCTATGCTTGTGAAACTTTATTTCGGCGTACACTGCGTATGCGTGACGCGGAGCAATGCACGTGCCATTGATTACGTATACGTAGGGTAAGCCGGCTAGATTATTCTGTAAATATTGAGTGCAATAGATGACACCAACCATAAGTGCGTGCCAAAAATTGAAGTTAAGAAACGTTACGCGGTAAACTCAGACATTAGGAAACAACTCATCATCACTTCCATTTGAGAAGAAGGGCGTCACGTTTGTGCTACGTCAAGCGGATGCCGCTCATTTACTTCAATGGTGGCATAGCTGAAAAAACCTAAAGGTCGAGAAAAATGGCTTCAAAGTTTCCAGTTTACTATGCATCCCTAAGTAAAAGTAAAGACCTATTTTCATCTAATGAGATACTTAATGGATATTCCCATGCATTTTTTACAGAGCAAAGAAGAAAAGTTTGTGGTAACTACTGCATACTTAGCTAAAAGAAAAACTTTTTTTTATTATGACTCTATTGAAGTTGAAGAACGATATGAGCCAAATAAGTATCATTGAAGTGAAGCATTGTCGTTTGCTTTAAAAATGCGTTTGCTTTCAATGATTGCCTAAATTTGAGGAGAGGCCCCTGTTAGTAAAACAGCGCTTCGCTAATGGTTTTAATGCCATAGAATTGGTGATTTCACTATAAAAGGCAAGGAGAGTCCGAGATAAATGAAATACTACGTAGGTGCAAAATTAGTGGCAACATTCGATGAAAATCCATGTCAAATGCAACAAGAATTATTCCGGCGTGGGATTAATCCACACAGAAAAATTGGATGGCGCACGAATTGAAGCCCAAGGACGGTGAAAAACGTTATTTAACGAACAGAATGTCAGCACTGGTAAATGACGATAACCTAAAGCGAAAATTGTGGTGATTTAGCGCCAGCAAATCAAACATTTAAGGCACGAAATTCGAAACACCCGGTGGGTTCAGCTTGGTATGGTGTACTGAGAGCCCCCGAAACCTGGTAAAATCATTACAGAAACGCGTTACCAGGTAAAACTAATACATGCCAGTTGAATAAATAAATAAATGACGCATACACTTCTGTCAGGTGTTTGGCCGAGCTCCTCTTGATCCAAAAATGGAGTGGCCTACAGTTTTAAGCCGACTCCGAACGGCAGATGTTTTTAATGAGGAGCTTTTTTCATGGCTCAAATACAATCACAAGGACACGTAGACTCGAACCTGTTGAATATGAAAGAAAAAAGGTTACAATACAAAAAAGCATACCTCACTGACGGCTCCAAGATAGAATCGGCAGTCGGAGCAGGACCTTTTTCTAAATCAGTCAATCTATCTACCTCCTTAAAATTGCCGAATACTGCTAGTGTTTTTCAGGCAGAAGTCTTTGCAATCCTGCAGGCATGCAAACTGCTTACGGAACGTGGGCAAGCGCGGGAAATATTAACATTTTTTCCGATAGTTAAGCCGCGATCTAGGCTCTGACGACGCCATGGTGCACATCAAAACTAGTCAACTCTTGTGAGGAGTAGTTCAAATCTCTTGGGTGTGCAGGTAAAATTTCCCTGAGCTGGGTTCCAGGACATAGGAGTATAGAGGGAAATGCAATTACTAATGAGCTTGCCAGGAAGGGAACTCAATTCGTCTCAGAGACGTCCTACCCAATCATCGGCGTCACCCTGACTGGGGAATTGCACAACTTATTTCTCAGGAAAGCGCAGAAGAGATGGAGCTCCATTTCTTCGTGTGCTGTTGCAAAAACTCTTTAGCTCCATACAGTAAACGGAGGATTAAAGAAGTCCTATGAACTCTACGTAATTCAGAACGTCGCTTTAGTGCTACTTCGGAAATGCGAGAGTGGTACTTCATCCATTTCGCCTACCTACAAGAAAGCATGGAAAGCATTAAAGTCCTCTCCCGACGAGCACAAACGAGGCTCCTCAGTATCTTATTATGCCCGTCCTATTGTGCGGCATAGTAACATGAACAGCGAACGCAACTGTTGAGCCAACTCTTGAGTGTTCGTTAGAAAGATTCTGAAATCGATTTATACAGGGTCAGCAACTAAAGCGATCCCCTTCACTACATAATGGCGCACGAATAAATACAACGCGTCAGCTCTAAAAGTCTACGTTGCGGTATCTAAAAGGGTAATCAGATTGAAGGTACTTTTTCGAATAGGGTTTGTTTTTGACAGGTCGTGCGTGACTACTGACAAACTAAATACATACTTTTTTTCCATATTTATTGCCATTTTATCATGGAAAGACTTACGCCTCAACAAAGTTTACAAATCGTAAAATTGTATTACGAAAGTCGACGCTCTGTGAACAGAGTTCAACACGCGCTCGAGCCAATTTATGGTGTTCAGCGATGAGGTGAATAGCTGAATAGTAGCCCGAAACCATTCAAGAACAGTTATTACATCCATAGAAAATAATCGTCTGGTGCGGCCTATCGGCTGGAGGAATCAACGGCAGATATTTCTTCAAAGACGAGGCTGGCGCCAATGTAACAGTGAATGGCGAGCGCTATCGACTTTTTGATGCCGGCTGCCAGAAATTGAAGCCCGATTTGGTTCCAACAAAACAGCATAACCTGGCATACAGCCCATGAACCATGGATTTACTGCGTCGTCGTTTCGATGAGCAATTTATCTCTCATCTCCGACCAATGGTTTGGCCACCAAGATCGAGTGATATCACACCTTTGGACTTTAATTTGTGGTGATATGTAAAGTCTAAATGTTTTGTGGATAAGCCAGCTTCGATTGAGGTATTGGAAGCCAACATTCCTAAAGTCATTCACGACAAACCGACCGAAGTCCTCCAACAAGTCATTCAAAATTTCTGTTTCCGGATGGCCGAATTACGACACGGGATCGACACTTACGATTTTTTGAACTCAGCTAAAATCGCTTAAGAAGTCACTGAGCTGAAAGTTCATCACTACGAGTATGAACAAAATAGTATTAAATGTAACTTGAAGTAAAGGGTTTTCCAATAACAGGTGTTATTTTGAACGGTTTTTTATGGCCGGAATTGGATGGTATTGATCTGGACAACGTTTATTTTCAACAAGATGGTGCTACGTGCCACACAAGCAACGAAACCATTGATCTTTTACGGGAAAAGTTTCCGGACCGTGTTATCTCTCGAAGAGGTGATCACAATTGGCCACTGTGATTTAACACCTTGAGACTTTTTTCTTTGGGGCCACGTAAAAGAGAAGGTCTACGGCAACAGCTCAGGGTCAATTCAAGACCTCAAAGACGGAATTCGTGAGGCTATCGAGGACATAGGGCAGCCACTTTGCAATTCGGTTATGGAAAATTTCGTGAAAAGGATATTGTCCTGTAAGCGTGGTGGTCGTTTGCCTGATGTTATTTTCCTCTATTACCGGCATTACCTACTCCTCCCATTTGTGGTGTGCGTCTTTGGTGTTCTTCCAGAAATGGAGGGAGCTATAGTTTTAAGATGACCCCAAACGGCAGATGGTTTTCTATAAGGAGCTTTCCCATGGCAGAAGGTTTGCCATTGGCTGACGAGAGGCGACCGCTATTAGAAAAGAACTTTTTGTATCATTTGGTGTTGCATGCCAGGAGATTCGAGAAATGATATGATAAGATATGTGAGTTATTATCTTCGCTCTTAGTATTTATTTGAATATTTTACTAGTTAGTACCTGGTAGGCCGATTACAGCCTGTGGTAATTTACTAGACTCGCGGCCTATCAAACAAAATAGAGCTCTTATGATTTTTTAGTAGTCGACTAGTCGAATATTTACTTCATAAGCCAAATGAGAATAGCAGATATCAGGGAATATTCATGAGTTATAAGTTAATATATTAGCCTGAGTCTTATAACACGCAAATTTTGAGTGGAGTCCTGCTCTTAGTAAGAACCGTTCGATTTCAAAAATATAAAAAAGGAATAAATCGGGTAATATCAGAATTCGTTTCCGATCGTATCTGAATACTTCGCTATGAAGCTTAAATGGATACCTGCTCGCAGAGGCTTTGCAGTAAACTGTATCGCTAATTAGCAGGCTATGTTTGGCCTACTACGAGTAAGTTCTCAGCACGCGAAAACACTCACATAGAAGGTCGCGAGGTCTTTCTGCCCACGATAGTGATGGGAATATGAAACAGACACTGTTAGTCAATATAACTTCATGTGCCTTCAGCAGCGGCTGGCTGAAGAATGGCGATGTGAAATCATTTTAGCACTTTCTCTTCAGTTTACCTGTTTTAGGGAGACTAAAACTGAAGGAGGCTAAGATCTTTAGCTGAAATTTTACGACTCGAAGTAATTCCAGTCTCACGACATGCATACCTCGCGGATAGTGCCCCTTAAGAACACTCACGAAATTTGAGAGCTGAGGTGTGGTCATCCTTAGAATATCCCTCCAGAAGTAGCCAGAAGGATTTCGTGACCTTATAAGTTTGTGTACTTGCCCAGTGCTCGCTGAGTTTACGCGAAGCCCATCGTTCCAGGATAGAGCACAGGTTGTCGTGCGCCTCGCAGTTTCCCCCAATGGCGCTATGACCCAGACCCAGATACCCAGATTAGCTTTATGGCAAAGAATTCGGATGCAATCGAAAGTGCAACCAGGCATTCCCTGACCAGTTTCGAGTGCACCGTAATTGAGTCTAGGGCCTTAATTGCCGCTTGGCTAACGGAGTAAATATTTACTTTCTTAACAGTTATTACGCAAATGAGTAGCCAATCAGCTGCTTCATCATTAAATCATTATATTTGCAGCGTTCTTGGCTTTTGTTCACATGCAATAAATTTCGCTAAATTAATTAAGTACACTTTCAATTGAAAAATTAATCACATACATACATTTCAGTCACCACATTGCCTTCGCACAAAATTTCAAACACATTCAATAAAACAATCATTGCGCCCGTTCGAAAGAATATACCAACGAAAGCTTTCTTCTCGAAAATGTCTTGCGCACATTTCTGCCATTGTTTTGTTTTTGTTATTTTTTTTTTTTGTTTGGCCTTTTGTCACACGTTACACAAATTTTATAGAGAGTTGCCAAAAATGCTACGAATTCATCAATTTGAGGGTGAAAATCGAAGAGCATACGCCCGCATTAGCGCATCATTCAAGCCTCAAAGTATGCTCCGTCGAAGAAAAATAACGGTTAACCATTAAATGTGGTGTATGAGAGAGAGAGACAGAGAGAAAGAGTAACCGAACAGCGAGTTGTGCTATAGAGCGAAATTGAGAGCGCGCTGGCGCAAAAAAGCATGTGTGCACAGAAAAGCCGCTATAGCCAGCAGAAAACAAATAACAATAACAAAGCGAAAATGCAAAAATTAATGTATGTATGTATGTGTACTCGTTTGTACGTACATATAACTAAAATACAAAATACAGCATAAAGTGTTTGCATTTGACTCACTGGTTGTCAGCTGTATGTAGGTGTAACTATGTGACTGAGGTAAAAACACGTGAGCGCGCTTTGGTGATAGAAAGCGACTAGCGGTTAGAAGCCGACATGGGGTATGCGTGCGAAAGTGGGAAAGCTGGGTGGCGAAAGAATGCATTTTGCACCACATTGTTGCATTGGTTGGTTATTTACTAAAATGGCGTAATTTTTGTTCGTTCATTGGCATGTTTCGACATGTGTAGCAATAAAAACAAATAATGATTTTATTAATTGGAAACAGCTAGCTGAGATCACTTGCACACGCTTAGAACACCTATGTCTTAATCATGTTGTCGATTCCAGGTATTTCAAATGACATGAGGGGAGGTCAAAAATTACACAGGATGCGGGGATTGGAGACTCCTTGGCGACTTTGTATAATTATGCGCGTTTATTATACTAGTTTTTCAGTCATTTGAGGTTCATTAACCTTCTAAAAATGGCAGAATAAGTAAGATAAATGCAAATAATCAACTATGGATAATATTTAGTTTCGTGAAGTGATTAAGTTCCTCTTTACGCCAGGAAAACTACCACCAATCCTTATGACACAGATATCACCTGTTTACGAGAACTTTTGCGCAAGAAAACCGGGAGTTTATAAGTGGTAATAGTATATTTAAGCGATTAACCCCTGCGTTGGACACCTTTTTGAAAACATTCGATTGGACACCCAAGTCTGACCTTTTTTCCGTCCTTTTCGAGGATCCTTTTAAAAAGGTTACATCCATAAATCGATAGAAAATTAAATTTTTACCTGAAAGCTCAAGTCGTTAGCTATAAAAAAATTATGTTAAATTCACGCCCAAAGTCGAAAAGCCTGTCTGAACAGAATCTGGTGTCCAATGAAGGGTTAAAGTGGCATTCTAGGATATTATCGATAAAGTCGAAAAACTTTCCTTTTGAAAAAGGAAAGTAAGTCCTGTTGATATCATTTTCAAACAATTTGAACGTAATCTATAATGATTTTAGTATGTCTGCTCACAGAATGCTCACACCTCCTCCGAATCAGCAACGCCTCTGGTGTTCGCGGTAGTTTTCAAAACTGTATAGCGCGAATAGGGCTAAATATATGAAAAAAATTTTTAATGGAGGCGAGTCTTTCTAAGCACCACGAAGACTTTTAGGCGTCAGTATTGACTAGAAAGTTGTTGGCTATTCTTTCTTGGCATTGTTTATAAAGAAAAATGTGAAAATTACGGTAAAATACTGCGCTATAAAGTATCTGTGGAATGAATTACGAACGATAAGAAAAAAAAACTTTGATTATCAATAACTAGTAAGGTTGTCAAAAAATTGAGTTTGAGGGCAAGTTTTTAAAGATATTTTTATTTATTTCACATTTGATAAGCTCTCCTTTATTCTTCAACAAATCACTTATTCCTTTAGGCGTACAATTCTTCCTTCTTTACAATTTCTCAAAATTCGTTATGTTTTTCCCACATATTTTTATTGCTTTCTTTAGCGTATTTAGTCGACTAAAGACTGCCTCGTCTGAACGAGGCGAGGTACACCGCCTTCCATGAAAATGTGTAAGTTGTTGTCTGAATGATGTGCCATGAAATTATGCTATAGTACCAGTACATTGCTTAGCACCGCAATCTACGGGCCCAGGCGAATTTTTTCCTCATTGAAATGCACTGGGCCAGGTTCTTCACTGAAAATATAATTCCAAATCACTAAAGAAGATGGATTTTAGAGTATGTCGCATATATCCAGGCGTTTTGTATGGATGCCAGGCTTGGAACATGACAAAGTGCGACATACCGTCCCCAACACTGATCTCTGGAGTATGAGGAAGCAGGTTCCTGTTCATCTCGAAATTCGACAACGAAAATGGAAATGGATTGGGCTTACACTTCAGAAGACTCATGGAGTTATTGCAAAACCTGTCTTAGACTGGTGTCTATAAGCAAGTCGCAGACGCGGAAGAACATCGCACACGTGTAGGCGACTAGTTGAAGTAGAAACGCTACAAGCAGGCCGTTCATGGAGACAAATCAAATTTATTGCGTTAAATAAACCTAACTTTAACTTGTTTGTTAAGGCCCTTTGTTCGTCCTCGGAACAACGGGAAATATTTATATATAGAGAACATAAATAATACCTAACCATTTCCCTTTTTCAGTTGAACCCACAATAAGCCTTCTTCGCATTTAATCTTCCAGTATCATTTTTCGAGCCACAAACTCAAAACTCTTTTATGGCAGCGAGGCATGGGTAGTTGCCCTAACTATCAAAACCAAGCGCAAACTGAACAGCGGCACTCAGAGTTGATTCAGCCTACCGCACTGGCTCAGGCGCTGCAGTCTTTGTGATTAGCGGGGATATGCCCGTCGACCTCATCGCCCAGGTACGAATGGACGCGTGGGAGAAGAAGAAACACGTGAAATGCTTGAACGCGAGGGCAGCTAGAATGCGGTTAAAAGATGTATTGAAGACGTATTCCAAAAAAATTAGATAAATCTCGACACAGCACAACAAAGCGAAGCCTCATACAGAGGGACATAAGAAGACGAGCATGAAGTGGGCTACAAATATGGTACATCCAGACGTGGGTGAATAGGAGGAGGTATTGTTTTAGTGGGCACACCACTCAACACTCAACTCAGTAGACGAGGGTAGCTCTAAGTGCGACGGCATTTTGAACCCTACCTCACAAGCCAAAAATCAAAAAAAAAAAAAAAAATTTAATATTTATAAGAAACTCTTATCTGTCGTATTTCTTTGAATAAAATCTTAAAATTGTACATTCAGAAAACCAAAAGGGTGTCATTAAAGTCATATAGTAAAAAGGAAAACTGGTCTCGAAACGTGCTTTTTCTTGCATACCCTTCTTGCAGGCCCTTCACAAGAATCATGATGCGATATCCTACACAACAGTGAGTTCGCATAACTTCGCTATAGTTCAGATTTAACTTATTAGGTTATTATTTTCTGCTTACCGAAATAAAACAGTGCTTCGAGCAGTGAAACCGCCTGTGTTTAACTACTTTGATAGAAGAAAGGTTGAATAAAGTTCTTGAAAGAAACTGTGTTAGCTCAAATGATCATCGTTGATCGATCATTGTGCACCCACGCTAGGTCCGAGCGGAATTTTTCCCATTCAAATTCCCTCAAGGGATGAGCGGGCGTGGTGCAACTTTTGGAGGCAAGGCATGGCAAACATATTCACGGATGGCTCGAAGTTGGACGGAAGAGTAGATGGGGTAGTATTCTGCGAAGAGCTCCCCAGCAACCTCTAATTTAGACTTCCGAACCACTGCAGTGTTTTCCAAGCCGAGGTAGCCGCAATTAAGAAGTGGACTGGCAATAAGGGCCTTGGGCTCGTTGTTTGTGCATTCGAAATTAGTCGGGGAATGCCTGGCTTCACTCTCGATTGCATCCGAATACTTTGATAGCAGTCTCATTTGGGTTTCCAGTCACAGCGGCATAGAGGGAAACTGCTGGGCTGATGAGTTGGCTAGACAGGGAACCCAGGAGACAGTTTCATCGTAAAATGAGAGAAATGGGGTTCTTTTGAGAATCTGTGGCCTGCTGCTGAAAAAATGCGTCTCGCGTCAACTCAGCGTGCGCTGAGTAGATCGGGGGCGGTCGTGGGAGCTTCTAAGGCTAATAAGGCCACAGCTCTCGAATTTGATGGGTATCCTTACCGGATATTGTCCGCTAGGTGTCCATGCGGTCAGACTCGGGTAAAGATTTAGACATCTGGGCTCTCATTTGTTCGCTATACCTGCGAATACGGCGGGCTTAAATATCATACATCTGGCGAAGATCATCAGCAGCTTGAAGCGGCTAATTACGAATGTAAATTAGCCACAGTCAATGACGTCGTAAGTGGTCGTAAGTGCATGGTCATGCTCCTTTAATTCAAAGCTCCGTCTTCTCTTCCCTTCTCCTTTCCCCTGTACGGTGTAATAACGGACGATTTTTGAATATTTGTTCAAGTGAGCCCTCGCAAAGGCAGCCATTTATGCTAATCTAGCCTAGCTCAAAATAACTAGCTTATATAAGATCCAGATCGTGGAGGATCCAGCTGTGATCCGACAAAGTCGTTTTATTGGAGACCCTCCAGTTGTCCACACCCTTCTGAACTGTTTGCAGACAGTAAAGTAGCATCAATCATGTCCGCCAATCACCTGAAGTACTCCGTACTGGGAAAGGTAAAGGTGGGAGTATTACCCCTATCTCCCATATCACCTACTGACCAGTTAAGTTAGTGTTAATTTCACACCTCTTCCTCTTCATTTCGCGCACTTTTTGATCTCCCCTCGTATGTGCATACATAGGTTTGAACGCGACTAAAGTATGTACTCGCACTGAAGCGCAAGGCAGAGGGCGCGCGTTCAACACAACATTCATCAACTGCTTCATTTTGCGCTTGTGGCTTGTGGCACGTGAGTCATCCTTGCAGGCGGCAAGCTAACTAGCATGTTGCATGACTGACGTTCATTCGATGATGTACCTACACACGTTACAAGTTATCGCATATGCACACATACATATATAGAGACATATTTACGTTACGAGTTGTTATGCACAATTTGATGCAAGCGAGCGCAAAATGGTTTTGCGCGACCACAAGTAGTGAAACCAGTATGCAATAGTTGGCATAAGCGTACATACATACATGCATTTGTACACTTGAGGTCACATAATTAAGTCACTTCATGTTTTTAACACTTTCGGAAAATTTTTCATGGTATATTTTTTTTGCTATTTTTTATAAAAACGTGGTATTATATTAGTTTGGATAAAAATAAATGCATTATTTTCTCCGTAGATGGTTGCAGTGATCGATATCTCGTAAAGTATTGATCAAACAATTTAAAGTTGTTACTCGTTATCGAAAATGTCGACAAAATCACAGAAATAATCGAAGTTCGCCGCCATGTTAGTAGTCGTAGCATCGCCCAGGAGCTAAAGATCGACCATAAAACAGTTTTAAGCCCTTTACGCAAAGCTGGCTGTTTGGGTGCCACACCAATAAACAACAAAAAAACACAATGGATCAAATTTTCAGCTGCGAAGCTTTGGCCAAACTGAATGAAATCCACCCATTCCTTAAACGGATGGTGAGTGGGAATGTGAAATGGGCGGCTGTGTGAAAACGATCGTGGTCAACGGGTGATGAAGCAGCTCAAACGGTGGTCAAACCAGGACTAACGGTCCCATTGTTTATTGAGTGCGTGGGACTTGAAAGGCAACATTGATTATGAATTGCTTCCGTATGGCCAAACACTAAATTCACATTTCTATTGTCAACAACTGGCCCATTTGAAGCTAGCGATTGGCCAGAAACGGCCAGAATTTGCAAACAGAAGAGGTGTTGTGTTCGATCAGAACAACGCAAAGCCACATACGTCTGTAGTGACTTGCCAAAAACTCTGGGAGCTTAGTTGGGAAGTTTTAATGCATACACCAAATAGTACGGACCTGACCCCAGGCGATTACCACCTTTTTCTCTCATTGCAAAACTTCCTAAGTGATGAGAAATTGGTATCAAGAGAAGATTGTGGAAATTGATTTCTAGAGGTTTTCGCCAATAAGGACCAAGAGAGAGAGACGTTATGAAACTACCTTTACAACCCCTTACCTCATGGCAACAAAATGGTGCATATTTCACTCAAATCGCACATCTTAGATAAAATTTTGAGTTTTTCGCAAAAATAATGGATTTCTTTTTCCCCAAACTACAATTTATAATAAAACCCATATAAATAAAGAAAACTTTCAAACGTTGTACAAAATTCGCAAATATCAAAAAGACATCATCAAAAATGTCAGCTTGTTAATCAGAATTTTGAGATTACTGGGTATGCAGTTTTATAGCCCAATCAATTCTATGATACAAAAAACGTCGAGCATTCGTTATAAGTAGCAAATGCACAGATAGGCATCAAAACAAAAAAAAAAAATTATCAAAAATCAATGCGGTTTTTTTGCTATTTTATAATACTAATTGAATGGGCTTTAAAACTGCATACCTAAAATTTTTCTCTGATTAGAAAGTGTCAAATATTAAAGTGACTGTTTGAAGTCGCTCAATAATCACGTTGATTTCTGTTTGTTTTTTTTTTCTGCTTGCATATAATCTTGAGCATTTTCTTCCACATAAAAAAATTGTATAAAAAATATGCAACAAAAATTTGGAAACAATTTTTTTAAATATGAAATAGATTAAGTATGTGAAGCCAATAAATTTTAATATAAAAAAGAGTTTGAGCATTCGTTATAAGTAGCAAATGCACAAGACCGCCAACAAAAACAAAAACAAATTATCAAAACTCAATGCGATTTTTTGCTATTTTATTACACTAAAATTCAATAGGCTCTAAAACTGCATACCGAAATTTTTCTCTGATTAGAAAATTTTTCTTCAGATTAGAAATTTTTTTCTTTCTGAATTAAATTTAAGTTTTTCTCTGATTTAAAATGACTTTTTGAAGTTACTCAAAAATCACGTTACTTTGTGATAATTTTTTTTTTATACGATGTTGAGCATTTCCGTCCATATAAAAATATTTTATAAAAAAACGAGCGCCAAAAAAATTGTCCATCAAAAATGTTGTGTATTGTTGTGAAAATATGCAGCGACTTAATAATTTGACCACAAGTGCATATATATGTAGATATGCACATTTTTGCTAATTTCTCTACAAACCCGTTATGAATTTGAGTAATTTTCGTGAATACGGAATTTTTATTTATTTTCTGCATGATTTTCCCCATTACTCATTATTTTGAACTTTGCTCTCGTTCCCCTCTCAACTTGTTTACCCATTAAACGCTGTCATTCATCAATACACACACATCAGTTGACTAGCGGCCCCACAAACACATGCCGAATCTGCGTGTGGCTGCATCTACACACAGCCCCATTCAATTTAACAGCGCACTGTAACATATGACCATGTACCAGTACAGCTGTAAATAAATATGTATGCGTACGTATTTCTGCGCGGATTTATATTGGCCCCGAACGAATTGCACAATTCTTTTCAATTAAAATTTATTGAAATTGATGCATTCCGGCTATTAATGAAGAAAATGCAAAAAAAACAAATCAACAAATTAAACCAAAATTTCACTTGTTTACAAAATTTCAATATTTTCAGCATATTGCAGACATGCAAATGTATGTATGTTAGTTTCGTATTTGCCGCGCAACAGACTTATTATAGCTAACCGCAATAAAAGTGAAATTGTTATGCTAACTTATTGATTTTTGTGCTTTTCTTGCTGAACTGCTTGGCAGCAGCTTCTAATTGTTTTCTTGTAGTGCAAATCTGTTTACCGCACACTTCGATGTTCAGTCTCTGCGCTTTTTTTCTTTCTTTTCTTTAAGTATTGTGGGTATTTATAGCACGAGCAAATGGTGGGCGTGCCAAATTCTGCCCACGCTAGGACGAAAACTATTAGCATGGGCAACATGTGACGCATGACATCATACTGAAAAACTTTTAGAGGGTGGCGGCTGTGTGCAGCCGGCTGTGGCCAGCACGAAATTTCTGTTCATAGAAAAAGAAAGAGAAAATTATGCTGTGCGTTGTGTTGCAAAGTGTCTTCTAATTTGCGCGTATTTAATTCGTTTGTGCATTTCGAGCTTTCTGGCGTTAGCAACATCAAACATTTTAAAGAGACAAAAGTGGGACGTGTTTTTTTCTTTTTCTTTTTATTTCTTCGTTTTATGAGTTCCGAATTTTTTATGATATTTTATTTGCTTTTATTAATTGGTTAGATTGACATATGTGCGTATGTATGTATTTTGAAATAAATTATTATATTTTTTTTAATTAGATATGATCGGGGTGCACATCCTTTGTTGTTTTTTTGGACGTGCTTCCGTTTCGATTTGAACGAATAGAGGAACTTGCAGTTCAATGCCGCCTCCGCACGGCAGTTGGTTTTTATGAGCAGTTTTTTTATGGCAAAATTACACTCGGTGGTGCAACTAACTGTATTTTTTTTTTGTTTCATTTTATTTTTTTTTTTTTGTTTTTTAACTTAACGTAATAACTGTTTGTATCTTCTCGTGTTTCACCATCTGTTTCACAGTCTGCTCCGAACGCCGCCCAACCGAATGGTAGTCGCTCACAAACCCATTCAACTACGGCCGTCATTAAATTTGTTTACTTCGTACAAAAAAAAGGCTCGCTACTTATCGTTGCTTGAATGGCACAGCATTGTCGTAATACTTTGTTCGCTTTATTTTTTTCCACTATGATTTTTTTTAGTTTATTTCTGCCCCAGCTGGGTTTGCTTTTTTATTTGTTAATTATTCATTATTGTTCTCAATGCAAGAGCGATTTTGCAAAAAACACGCTATCAGTCTACTAGAAATTGAAACAAAATGTGTGCAATTGTTACAACAACAAATATAATTTAAAAAATTCTTTTTTTTTACAAAATAAGATTCTAAAGAATTAAATATTTTTAATTTTGTTGACAACGCCAAATGCAAAAAATTGCTGTTTGACTCTAGGGGGTCACCCCTATAATTCTTCGCTATAAATGGGGCGGCTAAAGTGCGTAGAAGTCAAGATATTCCCACACGGAATACATTTTAACTATTTAAGTCTTTTTTTATAAAGAGCCTTTTTTCAAGACGCTGGCATCGACAAGATTCGAAACCCATTTTTTTAGTCTCCATCAGGCTTCGGAATTCAAAATATGCATGAATTAATTACAATAGATATATTTTTTGGATTTGGGATCAAGATATTCCGAAAATCGTTTTAATGACCTGATTCAGGTTATATTTATTTAAATATTTATTTGATTTATAGAAAATAAGTAGGAAACAATATTTTTTTTAAATGGGCCCAATAAATGTCGCAAAGGTCGAGATTTTTATACTTAGTCCTGCCATAAGTTCTGTTACAAGTTAAGTCCGTTATAGATATGAAATTATAATACTTTTTTTAATACAGTTTTGTTTCCTTGTTCACTCCTCTTGGGGGCGTAGGGCCTCGGCAAGAATTGTCTTGCGTTATTTTCGTTAATCTATTTGATTTCTGACAGGGTAGGTGATTAGCCTGCCGCTACAATGAAGCTAGTTTTATTTAATCATCTAAATATTAAAAAAAAATGTAAATTTCATTCAAAATGGTCACCATTTGCTTTTACACAAGCTTTCAAACAATTAGGCCATTCAGCTATTTATTGTAGTACGCACGGTTTCCATGGATATTGACGTCGCTGCTCTAACCAAAGATTGTTTGAGACTTTCCTAATTTCTGTGAGGCCTTCGATCAGTTGAGCGACGGAAGGCTATCAGGTGGAGATCATCTGTAATTAGACATGGATCCAGTCGATATATTCATTTACCTGGACATGATTTTCTGTTTTCTAAGGGGATTTCTGCGATTTTTTTCTCGAGACGCTTTTATGGCTGCACTGGTTTGAACCACGCGAGGACGACTATTTCTTTTTCAGTTTGTCACTTCAGACGTTTGGGCAAAACGATAGATCGTGCGGTAAACAAACATTCTCGAAATAGTAAGTTTTTTCAGCAATTCGTAAATCTCTCTTGCACTTTTACCACAGTTCTGTAATGCAATCACTCCAGTGGGATTTCCTTAGCTCCCAACTCCATTGTTAACAAACTAAATTTGCCACGGAACTGAGTATAATTTATAAGAAGACAATGCATATGAACAAAAGCAAAAATAACGGAAGTGTTTTCTGTGAATTCGTTCTCGGCGTATGCATTGAAAAATTTTGTCACAGAATTTATGGCAAGACTACGTAATGCAGATTCAAAGATTTCAGAATAAAGTATTAAAGTCCACCGGAAATGCTCTTGGTATATTCGTCATAACGACCTTGAACGGGTTCAATCACTGCTACAATACAAAAGTATGGAGGGCAAAACTTAAACGAAAGAAGCCCCATAATCTCCTGGAGTAAACAACCATCTATAAAATTATGTGAATTAGACAAAACTTAATGCATATTTCTCGTAAGTTAAAACATATACATATAACTTACTATATAGTTGCAATGTTAATAAAAAAAAAAATAAAAAAATTATATTTTATCTTGCTTTCCTTTTCTTTATTTTATTTAATTTTTTTATTTTTTATTCTATTTTATTTTTTATTATTTTAATTTTTTTTTATATTTTTTTTTTATTTTTAATTTTTTTTTTTTAATTTTTTTTTTTTGGCCAAATTAACTTAATTTATTTTAATTTAACTAAAGTTATTTTAATTTCATTTCGATATATTATGAATTCAATTTCATTTTGTTTTATTTTTACTGCACAAATTCTCATAAAGCTCACTGTATTATCAAGTAAATATTAACTACCCATATTTTATTCAGTCTTATCTTTTTATAACTAACGAGCATTTGAAACTAAGCCATCACATCTGAATAAGTCCACAACACAGGCCGCAGTAAATAACATTGCTTGCCTATGCGCATTGATATACATACATACATACATACATATACTGATGCACATATTTACATACACAAACATATGCGTAATTATACATACACGCGCACACACAAACATTTTTATAGTAGTGACTTTAGTTTTGGAAATCCCATTGTCCTAGACCCGCGCGCGCTATGAGCAATTTGACGCCCCCGAAAAGTTGTTTGACGATTGTCAAATTGTTGTTGAAGATTGTATTATTATTGTCTAAGTATTATTTATGTCTAGAACTGCAAAGTTTAGCAAATGTTGCCTTTTCGCTGAATGTATACTTCATTCTGTCCGCATAAAATACTCGTAATTGAGAGCTAAGATAAATCGTCTAAATTCAAAGCAAAACAAGTGTTTTAAATATGCACGGTAAAATGCCCCCCACTCAGCACACATTTCCAGGAGAAAGTCTGAGCGTACACCATACTTCCCCAAAGCTATAAGGTAGCACTTTACCATAATATAATTACTTTTATATCATCAAATTGGATTGATTGCAAGTACCCCTTTTTAAGCTATACACAAAATAAGATCCAATACTCCACAGTTTATCAAAATTAATTGGCGTCTATGATTAATGCCAGCAAAAAAAAACCACGATGTTATCACTTTCTACGAAATTCTACTCGTATAGAAGACAATGCCGTTGGTTATATTTGCTGATAAGAAATATAAAAATATCAGCTGGACATTCCGAAACGCAGCATAATTCATTACATTCAAAACAGCCATTGTTGATTTCGCCAATATTTACGTATAAGCGACGAGGAATTTTAAATGTGCAAGAATAAATTAAAATATTCTCTTTCATGGTTGGCAGCTATTGTGAGGCATTTATTGTTTTAAGCGAAGTGATAAGCCGCTCTGATTGGAGCACTGCGCGTTGACAATTCATTGCTTACAAATAATCTTGCACGTGTGTGTATCTCTATCAAAATAATATTTAATGCACTCACAAATCAAGCAATCTTTTGTTTTATCAATTTTACATTTTCGTACACACCACACAAATAACTAATCCAAATAACTATTGATTGCTCATTGCCAAAAGTTTGCTTAGGAGTGCACAAACTGATGAATTGCGTTTGACAAAACTTGACAAATCTTTGATGAATTCTTAACATGGCAAACACACATTTATGCTCAACACCTTTGCTGAATGTTTTACATTTTATTTTAATTTCAATTTCACTTATGTATCTTACTCAGCCACTTTACATTTTATGCACTACTTTTCAATGAAATTCCTTCCACTCTTTCGAATGACTTGCATAAGCACACAAACAATAACAATAACTATGGTAATGTACCTGCGGAAGCCGGTAAACGGTATATCTATCTATTCGTTATACGTCGGTTATTTCTGAACGAGCGAACTTCCTCTGTTATTAAAAGAGCGACAGTTATCTTTCGCTTCCAACAGCATCAAACTTCCTATCTACAAAAGTCTTCCAAAATTCAAAACAAAAAACCCAACAGCAACAAGAAAAACGACACTAACTACAGATATATGTACTTATATATGTATCAATGAACTTGACGGTCAACGTGCAGATTAGTAACAGCGACATAACAGAACAAATTAACGACTTTTTGCAATGGCATGGAAAAAACGCCGACACTGCTCGTTGATTTTTGCTTATTTTTCTTGCCCCTTTTTTTCTAACTTTCGTTTGATTGTTTTTATTGTGATCACGATAATTAGGCAAAAGTGCCTAGAGGGGCAACAAAGATGAGTCGCGCGTTGTTTTTAACGCTAATTAGGCTTTGTATATTAAGCGAATTTTTCGATGTTTATTTGCGTATGAACAGTTGCAGTTTGCTTTGTAAATGTTAGCACACTAAATATGTAGAGCAACACAACAAAATATGTACATACATTTCATTTAGAAATAATATTTATTATTTATTTGAATTATTTCTCACCAAACAACTGGCAAACGTTGTGGGGCCAACAATTCACTAGGCGGACTAGTGGAGCAAGTGGTGGCCACAAGCAGGTCAAGCACACACACACAAACGCGCACACAGCCAAATGCAATTCAATGCGCAGCCTCAGCCCAAGCTTCGGCCTCTGTTTTCTTATCGCCTGCAGCTATTGGCATCTTCACTAAACCTTTTTTTTTCAATTTTGTATGCTATTTTCAATAATCACCTCTTTCACTGCACCACATTCGTAGTTGTGCACTTGTTTTGCTTTATTTATGCCGCTAGTATTGTTGTTATTTTTCTTCTTTTTGTTTGCTAAGCTTGCACTACACTTTGATTTGCAATTTTTTAAAAACTGATAAATTTGTTACTGTTGTAAGGCTTTTACACACACACACACGCACGTACGATTATTTATATAGAGGTGACAGAAAAACTGCTCTGCTGTCTGCAGTCGACTGACAAAATGTCAAAGGAAAATTGCTCATTCACTGTATTGGTCTGGTCTTCGCATCTATTGTGAATGATTTGTGCATCGCTCACTTCCTGTTATCCGTTTGCAGAGAAACCAGTGAGTGCATAAATGTTTTTTTTATTCATTTTCTACATCGGTGGAGAATTGGAAATGATCGTTGAATAGCAGAAAGGAAGAGAACGGTTGAAGTTCACAATTTTGAATAGATTTCGTAGAGATTAATGAAGCAGTTAAATCAATATTTTTAAAATTGAAAAAGTGGGAAAGTAAATTCAGAGTAGTTTGGCTTACAATTGTTTAGGTGGCAAAATTTATGTGTGCGAATAATTCAAGTTTATTTTATCCTTTGCAAATGATGAGAAATTGAAGTGTAGTGTCGAATTCACGGTAAACATTTAAGGAGCAGTTTTGGGTGAACTTTTTCGTGAGCAATACGGGACAGTTATTTAAAATAGTTCGCAAAAATCACGAAAGGTTCAAATATTGACGAAAAAGCTATGACCAAATATTTTTCACAAAATAAAAATGAGAAAAAAAAAAATGTTTTTAAGTTATAATAATTTTCTTTTAATGGCATGGTAAATTTACTAATTCGTTAGAGCGCGAAAATAATGAAAAATATACAAAAATATTAATCGGCCGCCGTAGCCGAATGGATCGTACGTAGGTCCGTATCTACGTGCAAGAAACAGCAAAATGATAGAAAAAGTTTTTTCTAATAGCCGTCGCCTCTCGGCAGGCAATGGGAAGCCTTCGAGTGTATTTTTGAGTTGAGGATTTCCCTTTCTTCGCAGCGTTTGTTTATTTTTATTTATTATATTTATGGTGGCTTCCATAGCCGAATAGGTTGTTGCGTGAATACCTTTCGGAGATGTACAGATCCGAATCTCCGTGCATGAAACACTAAATAATAGAGAACTCCGAGTTTATGTTTGCCGCGAAAAAGCTTCTCATAAAAAATCTTTGTCGTTTGGAATCGGCTTAAAACTGTAGGTCTCTCCATTTGTGGAGCAACAGCAAGACGCATGCCACCAATAGAAGAAAAAGCTCGGCCAAACAGCAAAATAAAGGGTGTAGGCGTCAATTATGTATGAATTTATTGAAGATTTTTCTTAGTATATTTTACATACATGCATACATATTAACGTATTCACTTAATATTAACTAGCTGCATTGTCTCCAAAGCGCTCTGGCCAAAACTGAATCTTAAAAGGACAAAATGTCTGCTTGGATTCAACAGATTAACTACCAGCTCAACTCACAGGTGTTATGGCGGGTCACTGCACTATTGGCACCTTAGCCAGTAGAATGAGTGTACCTCAGAATGATTTCTGCAAGAGCTGTGAAGGTGAAGAAAAAATTTAGTCGGTACAACACTTCCTCTGTGAATGTCCTACACTTCAAAGAAGCCGTGCTAAATAGCTTGGCGATTATTTCTTTGACTACCTGGGAAATGTGGAAAATGTCTCACTGGAGCGCCTTGTTACCTTCTTAAAACAATGCAAATGGTTTAAGAAACTTAGTTAGGGCAAGGAAGTAAAATGCAGATATTACTATGAACCTTTTTTTAACAAGGTTTAAAAGCAATTCAAAGCCTTAGTCAGTGTGGGACTTTAACGCCACTAAAATCACCTCAAGTCCGACTGTTCATCCTATAGGGATAACGTTTTCTGGAGGCTGTCGTGAGCAATAAGCTCAATCGTCAGTTATACTCGTCTGCTGTTAGGTTTGCTGCATTTTATCAATGCAACAGTTGTGGTTACTGCCGCGTTCGACTCGCATCATTCCTTCGCCTTCAATCAATGTTGCGAAGTTCCACGATAATTCGTGTTGCAAAAGCTTGTACCGCCCTCCATTTTTCAGTCGACTCAAGCATTTGTGAAACTAGGTTTATGGGCGTCAGAAACACACCAGTTTTTCTTGCTAGGTCATCGCGTTCCTTTTCGAACCTGCTGCAATAAAAAGCCACATGTTCGACCGTCTCCTCTTCGTCCAAGCATTCTGGACAATAAGGACTACCAGTCAAGTCTAGGCGATGCAGATATTTTTGGAAGCATCCTTGTCCACTTAATAGCTGTGCTAGGAAGGAATCAACGTCTCCGATCCACTCTTTAAATCATGGTATCAACCTATGCGTCAGTCAGCTATCGAGGTTGTTGTTGTTGTTGTTAACAGCATAGGTAGCCCTGTCAGTGTAGTCATATCATCGGTCGTCTTCGTCTAGCTCATCTAGGGGTAGGCCCAGGAAACATGCTGTTTCGACAGGTTGGGTCCAGAGGGAGAGGGGGGTTAGATGAGTCGGTAGAACGCTATCGAGGTAGAAAGTTCTGCTTGTTTGAGTTCCTCTGTCGGCTTCGTACCTTGCGAGCAGTACAACCTCTTCTGTAAGTTTGCCCGGATGTTTATAGGCATTTTGCTGGCCATGACGCCGATTGCATCCTCCGACACCGTTCTATAGGCACGTGCGGTCCTCAATGCACTTGTTCTGCTCACCTACAGTACTTCTTTAAAATGGCACTTTTCGTGCTCCAGCCTAGATTGGAAAGGCGTTAAGCATTATGGAGTCTGTCACAGTGGAAATAATTTTCTCGTGGCGCCCTGTGGTCCTCCTATGTTCGGTAGAGCCAATAGGCCTTAGGGCTCGTCTTAGGCAAGCAACCTATCTAAACGATCCTAACCTACTTAATATTAAAAAGAAATCTTTGGACCAATAAATAATTATCTCAAAGATGGGAAGCCAGAAAAAAAGTTCGATGTTTTAACATGGAATAAAATAGACACTCTCACTCAAAGCGGTATCTGCTATCGGAAACAAATCATATTTATATTTGGTTGAGGAGTGTCACTCCCACAGTATTCCACAAATTGTTTTTGTTTTTATTGTATGTAAATTACGCAGTTGAAAATATCTGTACATAAAGAATCTATGTATTATTTATTGTAATTTGTTACAATTTCTTGATAAACGTAAAACTAAACACATAATTATTATAATTAAATCGCTCAAGAACTATGTTTTTGATGAACGAGAAACCAGTTCTCGATAATACGCTTACACATACAGGATACACATTTACCCTGCTAAAAAGCATAAAACTAACAATCTTGTAGAATGTAATTGTTTGATCACATCATTCATATGGAGAATTACAAAAAGACGAATTCTTTGTTGTTCTGGAAAATAAATTCTATTTGTTTTTGTCTCTTATACAAATTACGCACTAAGTACAAATTCAATTAATGCAAAACTAAAGTTCAAAAAATCAATTTTACATGCTTAATTTACAGCTTGCGAGCACTAGAAAATTGTGCTCTAAATATGAAGCTTCAGAACAGGTTCCGTATACGGTAAATTATACCAAATAATTTGTTATTGTTCTTCGGCAAAACTTGCAGAGAAATTAACTATGGAAATAGAGTTCGGTCTAAATTTCACTATGCTATTACGTTACGTTAGTTCTTGCCATTTATGGACTAGCTTTAAGCTACGCCATACTTGTAATATCTTATGGATATTATAAAATAGTATTTAAAAAATCATCTAAAGCTATACTATTTCATTTATATGTTATGATATCAATTTTTTCTTCTCCTCCACAAGATCACCTGCCGACTTCTTCGCTGCCGCAGTTTTCTTATCATTGCGCTTACCATAGAACATATCAAAGAAGAGCGCAGCGAATACTAATAACGCACCAAACCATTGCCTGGGTATCAGCACATTACCGAATAGTACCACCGAGCATAGTACAGTAAAGAATTTGCGTGTTGTTGTCACCACAGAACAGGCAAGCGGTCCGAAATTGGCTACCATAAGAAAGATGAAAAGTTGGCCCAAAGCGCCGCACAGCGCCAACATTGCCAAGTGTCCCCAGAGCTCAGGATGGCGCGTAGCAAAGTGCAAAAATTCCTTTGCTTCACCTGCAAACAGAAAAAATACATTGTCGAATATTAACATAAAGCACTAGAATTTTATATCTTGAACTCTTTCTCGTATTAGTTTACAACTTCCTTCTTACCTGTAAGAATTGTTGCAAAGCTGACCATAATAGTACTCCAGAAATTCATGGCAAACATCATTTGCTGCCCCGTAGGCGCACTTGAAGCGCGCATTCTCTCTTGCACTGCGCCGGTTAAGCCATCCATGGCCAAACTCAGAAAAAGCAAAAGCTCACCTAAGCCAGTGGTTTCTTTTGGCAAGTGTGCAATTTGACTTTCCTTGTACATAAACAATACTACACCAACAACGATTGATGTTACACAGGCGTAACGTACCCAGGAATATGATTTGCGGCCAATTAATACACCCAATATCATTACCGGTATTGGTTTAGCTGACTTGCCAACCACTTGCGTGGGATAAGGCACCCAACGTAGCGCCATATTGGACGCGACCATTGCTAGCAGATAGGTGAGTGCGCACACAGCGTAATAACCCGTATGTGTTTGATCCTCTTTCTTCGCTTTTTTAGTCCACAACATTCCTGTTGAAGAAATCAAGAATACGTCAACATAGCAATTGGCAACTATCATAATTGCATTCAAGCAGCGGTCTCACCTTTGGCGAAAATGAAATTACAAAAACACTGCACCCACACTAAAGCCAGCACATACGTGAAACGCTCGCCAACTTTGCCATCCTCATTCGGTTCGTCACCGTAGCGTCCACGGGTGATTTTCTCCTGCACGATACCGAACAAGAAGTAACAAAAGAAAATACTCATAGAGTATATAAGAAATCTGCTCTTCTCTGGTATTTTCATTTTATAGTAGCTGATGCAGCGAGTGAATGTAAAATAAAATATCCGAGTCTTATGTTGCCACGAAATAAACCAATTGGAAATACCGATTCGCTAGGCAGGAATGAAATCTAATTTGTCAATTATTGATGCACACGTCAGAAGTTTTTTGTTGCCGCACTCGACAAAAGACGCTACGTCAATTTATGCGATTGCCACAATCAGCTGTTGAGGTTTCCCATAATTAGTGCTACCACATTAATGTTGCCTTTATGAGGTTACCATACCGAGATACTGAAGTGGTGGGTTTTAAAATTTGAATTCTAACATCTATGTACAGTAGTCCGACCAGTCTCTTAAAGTACGTTCACATATGGCAGATTACCTCCAAAATTGACAATGAGCTGTCAATACTGTTGGGAAAAGTTTTTTTTCATAGAAATTATTTTGGTGGCATATTTCGGTATTTTTTGTTTGTTAAATTATTATTAACGATATGAAGAAAATACAAGGAGAAGGAATAGCTAATTTAATTGCGCAATTGGCTGTTAATAGTGAACAGTTGAAGGAAATCCGTATGCGACGTTTACTGAGGTTTCAAAAAATTATGGCAGCACTACGCATGGGAAATTCTATATTACGGTTTATAATAAGTAATAAGAGGACCAAACATTTATAAACTCACACTTTTTTCTGTAAATTGAGTCCATACTTGTAATTTATAATATTTAACAAACATTTTATTAGAATTATGTTTACAGACCTGTTTTCTTTGCCGGCATCCATTTCATTTAGTTTTTATTTCGATGTTTCTCCTAACATTCGTAATAATAATTATCGATAATACAGATAATAATATGTCAAAAAGTATCATTATTATCTAGCATTATTTTATAATCTTAGATTTTGGGAAAGGAATTTTGTATGAGAAATCGCGCTTTTTAATTACGGATTTTGAGTTAAGCGTGATAAAGTAGATCATCGACTTATATGTGAACGTATTATTAAAGCCGATAAAATAAGTTAAGGGGTTAGAGGTAGTCAAAATTTTCAAATAATTTGATTTTTTTTTGTTTGTATTTTCTTAAGGTGTAATATCTTAAAAATATTGTGTGAAAATTTGAAGTGAATCCGACAAATATTTTTCGAGTTTAAATGCATTTTTCTCAAAACTATTTTTTTTGAACTGGTGATCACTGTAACTTAAAAACTGCTTGGAAGATTTCAAAAATTTAGTTTTTTTTTAACAAGTAATTGTCGGCTTTTTCTCGAAAATCTGAAAAATATTTCCTTAGACCGCCATGTTGTTAATTTCGAAAAAAAAAATAATTTCTCTTGTCCGCTTGATTTTAGATGAAACTCCAAGGATGAATCTCCCAGGCGACTTCTGGGCTCCACACAAACAGCGATAACTTTTACAATTATTATTTTTTATTTTCACGGCAGATGTCGTAAAGTATCGATCAAACAATTTAAAGTGTATGCTCGTTGTCATTTCACACTAAAAAATTCGTTTTCTGTTTATTGGTTGTTCCATTGATACCTATCCATTCCGTTTTGATACCATCATGAGGCTTTCAAAAGGCAGATATACCTATATATACAGCCCGTCAGAGTTGGTGAAGTAATTAAGAAGGTTGGTGAGATTTAAATTGGCCCGCTGCTCCTGGTTGTCGAAGAAAGGAGCGCCAAGTCACCTTAATCGGCCAGCTGCTAAACCCGGACATTTACAGAGAAAGTCTTCTTCGCTGAAAGGTACCCACAGCTTCAACAATGGGGATTAAATGGTAAACCCAGCTTTTCCGCGTGTGTACCTATCGTCCAATGACCGGTAAACACAGTTACCAGTTTGGAAACTGAATGCCGTGAAGCTCCTAGGACTTTCTGAGTCCTCTGCCTATTGTACTGGGGCCACAGGGTTTTCGAAATAGCACGTGAAGGAATGAGGCTACATCTTTTCTGCGCTGTCCTGAGATATAAGATGTGCAATTCGCATTTAGCAACAGTCAGGGGGATGCTGATGATCGGGTTGTAAAATGTTGTATGTAATTTTCGAGCTATCGACAAGGAGCAGTTTTAGATTAAAGAAAAAAAAAAGATCACAAAAGCGTCTAATATCTGGAGACACCGCTACACGATCAAAAAAATAATGGTGTTAAGATTTGCTTGTTACATCTTTCATTAAGATTAAGGCAAAAAAAAAGTAGTTTTTCTTAAAAAATATGAAAGCAGTTGAAAAATTTTACATATTTCTTAAACCTAACATCTCAAAAAAAAAAATGTATTTAAATTAAAAAAAAAAAATCATCCAATATACATAAAAGTTATCCGCTTGGGACTAAAAATACTCATTTTTGGATTGAGGATATTTAAGGGGGCAGATACCTGTAAAATTTCAAAAAAAAAAAAAAATTTTTTTTTCATAAAATGTTAATATAATCCTTTACGAATATGTCAAAAAAAATTTATAACGTAAATGTAAGTATTTCTTATATTATAGATCGTCAACCGTGACGACTCTATTCTTAGCGTTCAAGCGCTGGGAGAGGTATAGTGACGTTGTATTCAAACTTTAGACGCGTTTTTCTCGAAACTATATTTTTCGAATTGGCGTACACGATAACTCGAAAAGTTATTGAACGATCTCCCTGAAATTTTGCATACATCTTTTTTGTGATATTACTTTCTATGTGAATTTACAAGTTTTCGAAAATTTACCGAAGAAATAATTTTTTCGAAGCAAAAATAGTAAGAAAATTAGCCCCAAAATTCATGGTTTTTGTGAAGCATTTTATTCCGCGAATTTTTTTTCATTTTTTTTTAATTCACATAAAAATTATGACATTAATAAACAAAAAAATTTTTGGTTTTTTGTATTCAGGTCACTGAATGCTACATTGCCCGCCGATTGAGGATCCCCGCTGCGACCTTCCTGGAAGAATTGAGTGTACATCCGCTATTTTGAATGATCAAAATAAAAAAAAAATTGTTATATTATTTTAATGTAAATTGTGGCCCAATTTTGAAAGAAATATATTGACTTCTTCATTTTAAATAATTTTAATGAAAATCAGGGAAAATATGGCCGTTTACAGGTATCTGTCCCCTTAAAACTTGTTTTAGGGTTTTAGTTTCTTTGTTTAGTTTAGTTTTATCTGGGGGATACCGACTTTTTTTGCCATTTTTTCATTTTCGTAAATTCCCTTTTCTCTAAAACAAGTTTCTTAATTATAGGACAGTTAGCGTTGTTTTTGTGGATTATGTCTTTTAGATAAGGTGTTGACTTATGAACTGCTTCTTGTATTATATTATATGATGTCATTAATGTAAACTTCGATGCCAACACTAGAATTTTAAGCAATGTGCAATTGTAGATTTATATCTACTTATGTAATCACGAAACGATTCCCATTTGTTAGTTTATCCATTTGTTAGTTTATTAGGTTTTTCTACCCTACTAACTTTTTCCCCGTACGCTAGTAGGATTGGTGAGTGATCAGATGAAAGGTCGTTCAGCTTTTTATTTCGAAAAGATGACGGTCAAAGTTTTTTACGATGCAAAAATCGACTAAGTCAGGTATTTTTTTATGTCAGTAGGCCAATATGTTGGATCTCCCGTACTTATGTGTTTTCCTTGTATAGATTGGATTATTTGTAAGAGATTATTTTCTTTAATTTGTAATTTTTGAACCTCAAGTTAATGCTTTGAGTTAAAGTCTCCGGCACATATGAATCTATCACCGAGCCTATTAAAAACTTGTAAGCATTGTTCTGCAGAGATTTTGTGTTTAAGTGGGCTGTAAAGTGCCGAGATTGTGAAAACACTTTTTTCATCACTGATTTGAATATTTGTAGATTTAATATAATCATTTTTGAAGAGTCCCATCTCTGTGAATTTTATTGTATTTTTAATTATTATTGCTGTTCCAGCACATGATTCAATTATTAAAGGTTTGCTCACTAGTGACATTCGATTTTTGACACTCCCTTACAAAAGGTTGTATTTAAGAAGGTGAATAAAGGGGAACAAATTAAATCCTTTTTGGTAAAATTGGTAGTAAAAAAGTATTTTTTTACTTAAATGGAAGCAAACAACGAACGGTTCAAAAAAACAAATTTTAATTAATATTTGAATTTAAATAGTGGTACAAATAGAAGTTATTAGCGGAAGTTACCAAGTCTGATATTAAAACAAGAAATTATTTCACTTAAACCAAGATTTTATTTTGTGAATTAATTTTTAAATTTAAAACCGATCACGAAGTTGCAAAGTTTCGCCAATATGAAACTATTTCTTTAAAAATATATTAAATAAATAATTGGCGCCTACAATTCTGTTAGGTGCTTAGCCGAGATCCTCCTCCTATTTGTGGCATGTGTCTTGTTGTTCCACAAATGGAGGGACCTACAGTTTTAGGCTGAATCCGAAAGGCCGATGGTTTTTACGAGGAGCTTTTTCATGCTGGTACTGTACTTCGCTAAGCCTCCTCTGGACACTTCATCCATCCATTGGAAACAAGTTCCGTCAATACCAACTTTCTTATGATGAGGTCTGTAATGTTATCGATTGTGTCGGCACTATCCCGTTATTCTCCCTGTCGTAACTCTTTGGGAAATGCTCTTTTCAAAACATGAATTCCTTCTAAATCACCACATCATAAGAAATAAAGCTTTTTAAATTCTCCTTTTATCGATCTCGGATTACCTCAATTACTCTATCATGTCCTGACTTAAGCGGTATGTATTCCATGTCATACTACCATAGTCCTGGACATACCGATAAAAACTCTTTAGCGGGTTGTTGCTCGTAAGAAGACAATTTTGAAAATGAAATGTTTTTTCTATATTACAAATTTTACTTTTCCTCCACTTTTACTAAACATTTCTAAAGCTACCAACCCAGTGTATTGCTAAGGAAGCTGATTTGTCAAGAGGGAACGAGAAAGCTGCTTACTGAGCAAACCTTTTATTATTGAATCATGGTTCCAGCATGCCCTGTGCCGTCTGGGTGGTTTATATTTATTATTGGGTATCGCGGAATTTTCAAGCAATGTTTTTGTGTGAAGTGCTCTTCTGAAATAAGTGCTATGTCTATAAAGGTGTCCCTTAGGAATTGTTTTATTTCATAAGCGTGGTTAAACAATCCGTTTGCATTCCAGACAAGAATTTTAAGTTTTTGCTCCAGTTTTGCCAAATTGGGTCATCAGCAGAGTGTTTCTTACATCCATCATGCTTGAAATTTGTTGAATTAATTGCTTTAGCATATCCTTTATTTATTTATATTCTCTTTTGCAATTACCAAATGATTTTTCCAAACTAATAAAGAAGGCTGCCCATTTTTAATGGACTCAGATTTTCCAATTTTAGTCACTTTTTTGCGTATTTCTATCAAATTTTTGTATTTCGTAGTTCTTCTTTCGAGTGAAGATGCGTTGGAAAACTAAAAATTTAATTTTTTTTTTATAGAGCCATACTTGCTCCCGTTATCATTGCTTTCGCATGAGAGGACCCCTGCTGAACTTTTCCGCGGAGTATTATTTTGAATATTTTAACTCTCTATCGAACCAACTATTTTTTGAAAATAAGTGTAAAAATTACCCGCACGGGTAGACAATATTGGGTTGAAAAGTTCTGGAATTAAATTTTATTATAAACTCTTAAGGCCAAAAATAATAGTAAATATGGTTTTGTACGAGTTTCTTTTTTAAAGAATACAATATTAATTTAGCTCCATTTGAGACCAAATTGGCAAAACTTCAATACACTATAAAAAATTGTGACGCTCAAGGACAAAACGGCAGGAGGTCATATATTCTTCAGCTCATTCCTCTTTCATAGTTGCTATACCTTATTCTTGCCTTTTTCTGTGTATCTTCAGTGGCATTACCCAAAAATGTATGGGAAGTGTTTGATGCTCTAACAATAACATCAATTAATTACATTAGTTTACGGCTAAAAAACGCCAAGAATGAGACCATCTAATTCCTAAGCAAAATCTTTCACCGAGTAGGAAAATTCACATAATTTTTTATGTCTTTTGCCGTTATGTGGTTCTGGATTAAAGAATAAATAAATAAAAAAATTAGGTCATAGATATATCTAATATGTGTAGAACCCGTTAGGCGATCAAGGCAAGGGAAATATCACATTAAAGGTAGTAAGATTTTGCTTCTTTCGTAGTTCCCTAATTTTTCATTAAAGTTAAACGTGTTCAAGATATTCACAAAGCTAATAAAAAATAGCTTTTTTCCAAAAATATGAAAATGTTCCCCTTATAGATATTCGCCCTTATCGGGAAGTTCGCTCGGAAAAAATTTCGCCCGAACAAAATTTCACTTCGAATCAGCTGATATACTCTATTGTGAATTGATTGCGAACAAATTATTTACTTTCTATTGTGCTAATTTCGTAAGCAAGCGTATATTTCCTTAAAATAAAGTAAAAATATGCCTCAAAATTTTCTAGAAATATGTATAGTATTGCGCTTAGGTTATTATTGAGCGAGCGTGAGGAAAATTTGAACGTGAAAGTGCTCAGGAGGCGATTAAGGGGCAATTCCAACCCTTTGGAGCTAAGTGATTCAATGTGAGATAACAAAAAATGGGAATTTGCAATACTAACTTAATTTCTTATTTTTTAGGTTTCGGCAATATTACAGGCTAAACAAGCCGGCATTTAAGTACTTGCTAGATGTCCTTACTAACTCCTTGCCATCATTGAAGCAGAAATTCGGAATTCCACCTATTGTAAAATTGAGCGCATGTTTGCGATTTTTCGCAAAAGGAGGACATCAAAAAGGCGTTGGGAAGGACCATGAAGTGAAGTACTGACAGAAGTGCTGAGTATTTTCGAGCTACTACTTTGTCCACAATGGATAAGTTGGCCCACTTTAGTTGAATAACGCCAAATAGCACACGATTTTTTCACAAAATACGCAATGCCAGGAGTTATAGGATATGTTGACGGAACACACATTAAGATAATATTCCCTTCAAAAAACATTCATCAATTTTACAACAGAAAAGGCAAATGCAGTTTGAACGTTATGCTCGTAAGTACTATATTCGTAATTAAAGTTAAAGTAAAAAATAAATATGTATACATAAATGGCTTTTCAGGTATGCGATAGTAATCTGAAGATTCGTTTTATAGATGCGACACATCCTGGTGCTTGCCACGATGCCTTTACATGGAACTTAAGCAGCTTATGACATGAAATGATGGGAAAATATTTGCAAACCCACAACAGAGTTTGGTTACTAGGTAACAGATTAAAACCAACGAAGAGCATATATAATTTTAAACTTTTCAGGAGACGCTGGGTCCCCGCTAGAGCTGTGGCTACTTACTCCATATAGAACACCAGAAAATAATTCAGTTCAGGCCAAATTTAATGAAGTACACACACGTTGTCGAAATATAATCGAAAGAACAAATGGTGTTCTAAAAAACCGATGGAGGTGTCTGTTAAGCGCTAGAGAGTTGTACTATGCTCCTGTAAAGGCAGTAAAAATAATTAACGTTTGCGCTGCTTTGCTTAATATTTGCATTCATTACAAAAGTGATCTACATTTTTCTAACCCATCTGTTAATGGAGAATTCAATGAGATTTCCATGGCAGATAATCAACAAATTGTCGAAGTCAACAGTAACTATCTGGCAGAAGGTCAGCGCATTCGTACAGATATTGCAAACACTTTTAGTACATTAAATATTTTGGCAGATATGAAAAATGAGCTGTGCCAATATTTTAGTTCGCCACTGTATTTAAAATAATAAAAATCAATCTTACTTAAATTATTTTTAGTCTATGGATTGGCGATTTCGCAAAATTTCTATTTTTAGTTCCTTTAATTCCAACGTCCTTCGATTAGTTGCAATTAGGTTTTCGATTTCTATTTTACGCAACTTTTCCAATTCTAAATGATGTCTTTCCATTTCATTTAGTTTTTTTTCATTTTGATCGGATAAACGTTCTAATGTAAGATATATCTTTTTTGTACCGTATTGCATTTCTTTATTGTGCGTCTTCATCTCTTCCAAAGTTTCGCCTATTTTAGTGCATAGTTCTTGTTGTGTTTCCAGCTCTTTTATGACCAATTCACTATTTGTTTGCTTTTTGGGATGCGTTGCATTGTTTGGCTGCTTGCTGCTCTTTGGTGAATATTCGCTTTCATGCTGAGGAACAGGAGGTTCACTAACCTACGCGCTACTACCCGGAACTTTTTCATCCAAAACAACAATTTCTGACTAGTCTTCCGTTTTAGGATGGACCCTTGCTTTTTTTGCAGCCAAACCATAGCATTGGGAAATTTCAATGCCATCAACAGATTCTTTAATATCTAGCAGTTGGTATATTGCCACTTCTGCACTCGAAAAAGTCTGTGTTCTATTGGGTCCGCCTCCTGTTCCTCTTTCATGCATTTTGTTGTGTGAAGCCTTCTTGCGTACGTAGCGTTTTTGGTCAGTCCATACCTAGTTAATAGATAGCTTGTGAAAATAATCAGGCTTTATAAACATAACTTTTTACCTTTTCCACTCAAACTCAGTCTTAACAGGCGGGCCTACGCTATTTAATGCCAAAGTAAGCTGCTTCCAGAATTCGGCCACCTTCTGGCGATTTTCTTTCACAAACCCTCTTGCAATATCTGGGTTTTGCAGCATTTCATCCAACAGCCTCTCAGATTGCGATTTATTTATTGATTTACTCCTAAAAATAAGAGTACATTTATTTAAAAAATGTCTATTGCTTAAAAGAAAAAAATACTTACATTTGAATTCTTTCGTGTTCGCCTGTAAAACAAAAGTGAATAAATTTCTGTTTCCCGCTCGTTCATTTCGCCCGAATAAAGAGTTGCCTTGCCGATAAGGCGAACAAAAAAGGTTCAATTTTTCGGGTGAAAATATAACTCGCGATAAGGGCGATTATTTGGATGATTCGCTCACTTGCGCACGAATTCTGTTTGCTTTGATGTTTGGCATATTGTTTATTTACTCTCGTGGCGCGGTATTTAATCGCTAACCACATGTTTTTAATCAACAACGATTACTCTACGATGACTGATCGCTCACAATCAAAACAGCAACAATAACAACGTCACAAATGTTGTGCATTATTGACAAAGCAATCAAGAAGACTTTAGAAAACTAATTTTCTTCCCCAATATTTTTGAACATCACATAGACGCACACATTTATTTCACTTACATGCACTTCTTCGATTTAAATTCAAATATTTCACTGATACACACATACATACATACATACATCCTCGTATACTCATAATCACCCAAAATGGTGCAAAAGTGTGGACGCTGGTGAGTGTGATGCTCCGTTTGATAGCTACCACACCCGAACCACACTCATTTGTTTTGCAAGTCACAGATGATGCGATGAATTTCATGCTCGTCGGCGATGTTCACCTTGCCCGCTCCTACCTTGCTAATGAAAGCCTCCATGACGAAGGGTAGCCGCTGCTTGACACTTAATCGGTGCCACATTACGAGCGTCCGATCTAATTGATGCTTGGCGATGCGCTTGCTTGACTTTTTGTTGCCTATGTAAAATTGTTTGAAATTCTCGAAAGGATCATCGCAGAGTATCTCATTGGAAAGTGCAGCCCAGTAGAATGGCAGTTTCTGCCAACTTTTTAGATCCCACCAGTTGGGAAGCTTTCCGCAATTATTATTGCGCATATGCGAGTGGAGTGTCTCCCATAATTTGACAGCCCGCTCCTCAATGCAATGCAGTTCCAACAATGTCGACGACGAGCATTTATCAGCTATTTTTGACACAACCCGCTTGCACACTGCCTCACAAGTGCATTTGTCACCACCTGCCATCGGATCTGCGTTATTTTCTTCACAGGGTGGCTCGTCTTTCACGTCATCCAACAGGCACTCACTTTCTGCCGCACATTCACTCCGCCTTACTTGTGACTGTTTTGATTTGCTACAGCATTCATTCTCTTCAATCTCCATCTGCTTCAGTTCCTCGCAAAAATCCGTCAATTGGTTATCTCGGTCATCAAAATCCTCATCTTCGTCACATTGCATCATTTCGTCGCCTTTTGTGAAAATGCTGATCACATCGAATTGTAGAAAATGCAAAATGTGATCGATAATTACGTTCATCAGACCACCAGAATTTTGATACGCTAGATAGATTTTTTGTGGCAGTTGAAAATGGTTCTGAGTTTTCGCAAAATTTGTATTTTGTTTTATTTTCTACTTACATAATATAATTTATATTATTTCGTTTACCTAATAAAAAATCGTTTGTAAAAGAGAATTTTTATTTTGAACGGAAATTATGAAGAAAATGTCATAGCAGCATTTAGACAGTTAAAAAATAAATTTTATTTAGCAGTTAACGTGAAGTTGGTATAATGAATGGAAAGACGTATATGTATGTATATAAATATACATAAATACTAGCTGGCGCAAAATTAATCACCCTAACGCAAGATTTACCATCGTATTTGATGTTCATGCACGGAGATTCGAAGAAACGCACTCCCGAATGTTGCTTACCCATTCGGTTACGGCGGCCGCCCAGAAATTTATATACCTTTCACAAATTTGATATAATAATGTACTTAGTTCTGCCATAAGTCCTTTATAGATATGAAGTTATAATATATTTTTTAATGCATTCGAATTTCGGTGAAACACCAAAATTAAGAAAAACTAAAAACAAAACTAACAAATCTAAAACAAAAGCATTTTCCTTTAATAGTTCTTAAGGCACCTTTCTGGTCTAGAGACGTAAAAATTGAAGGCGTTGAAAATTGAAGAAAAACAATCGATATCAATTGAAAATCATTTTTATTCATTAGATCGATTCTTTATTCCAAAAACAAAAAACAAAAAAAAAATTTTTTTTCAATGACAATATTACTGCTTCCCCTGACGTAACACATGCCACTGGCATAACTGATTGGGCTACTCAGGTACGTCTGAAAAATAAAATTCGGTCGATTATTCATCAGGAGCACAACCAACGAAACCATTGAAACGAAAACATTGAAACGGGAAAAGTTTCTAGACCGTGTTATCTCTCGAAGAGGTGATCACAATTGGCCACGAGAAAGAGAAGGTCGACGCCAACAGCCCAGGGTCGATTCATGACCTCAAAGATGTAATTCGTGATGTTATCGAGGGCATAGAGCAGCCACTTTGCAATTCGGCTATGGAAAATTTCATGAAAAGGATATTGTCCTGTCAGCGTGGTCGTGGTGGTCATTTGCCTGATGTTATTGTATTTTCCACTATTAACGGCCTACCTTCCTCTTTATAATGAAATAAACATTCGTTCATTTATATTAAAAAATATCCTTTTTCTTTGAATATAATATCAAAATAGCAGCTCTTATTGGAAAACCCTTTATTTAAAAGTTTGCTTGATGTATTGTAGAACATTTTAAATGCCGATATAATAGCCTGTTCCAGTGGCTGTATCAGCGAGGTGATGTTAGGCGGCAAAACAGCAATTGAATATTTGAATGATCCCGCACTGGGTGGCTGGGCGCATTATCAACGAGCAAAAGTATTTCGAATTCCAAACATTTTTGGTCCATGTATTCCTGGACTTCAGGACCAATTTGTAAACAGATCAGCCGTCATTTAATAGTTTATCACCAAATGCATTACTGCAAAACAAAAACGTCTCCCGATCTTTGGTCGGTTTAAAACCACCAGCTGATTTTTCAGAGTTTGCTATGTACGTTCTTTTAGGCATTTTCTTCCAGAACAAATCACGTTTCGTCGGCATTAAATATTTGATCTGGAGTATAACCGCCCTGTTCAATTATTTTTCCTAGTTTATCCGGAAAACTTTTTGCAGCATTTTCGTCTGCTGATGCTATTTCTCCTTTCATTTCCACATTGTGAAATGTGTGTCGTTTTAGAAAGCCTATCAGCCATCCCTCACTTGCATTAAATACCAGTTTCTTCCTTGCCTGAAGACTTGTTGATGGTTCAAATTTCTGAAATTGGTTGTATATTCTAAGTGCTTTTTCTTTTATACTTTTCCCATGAATTGTTTTTTTTATTTTTGTTGTAAATCTTCCATCCAAAACACCATGTGCTTTTCCGTTTTCTCCAATATGGGATTTCGACTATAAGAAAATGTTTTAGAACTAAGTTCCGATCCAGAAATTATTGATTGTGGAATGAAATTCCCATTTTTTCTAATGCTTCTTACAGTCGCTTCGCTTAAATCAAAAGCTTTGCCAACAGATGTGAGGCCTATTTTCAGACAGTCTAAGATTTTTATTTTTGTACCTACGAAATTGCTTGTCTCTTCGGAATATTTAGTTGTTGTTTAGGCATTTTATTGATAAGGGAAGGGATGTAAAATAAGATTGCTTATAGAACTTTTCTAAACCAAAAATTTAACACAATATTACCTTTTTTAGTAGTAAAAAGTTATCAACAATATAAATCAAATTAAAAATTTCACCACCTAATTAAAAAAACTTTAATTTGAGCATTAACTTACCGAACTTTATTGAAATTATTTATTACGTCCTACGACCAATACTGACTAACGAAATGCTGTGTTCAAGCTGAAGTACAACGAGATAAAAAAAGCGATAATAAAAATCGGGTATTCCCCGTAAAGGGAACAAGCCACGAAATAGACCAAGTCACTAAACCATCTATGGGCATAAACCAAGGTGGATTTAATAAGGTGACAGCATTCACCCAGCTGAATTTTTCGCCGTAGGTATGGCTTACGTCAAAATGATATGCTTTGTTTGTATGTATTGGTATGTTTACATTCGTATGTTTACATTTGCTTGCTGATTTTGACATGATGCTTGCACCAAACGCAACAACAAATACATGTAGGGTTTTACTTATATGTGTTTGCTGTGACCTGTAATAAATTCGCCTTGGCATAAACCGACCGACGGTTTGTTTACTTATGTACGCCGGGGGTTACGGTAATCCCCCAATTGTATTTTGTTGCTGTATACTATAAATATATAAGTTTTTATAAGACACTAACAAAATTGGAATTAAAAAATTTGTTTAGGGAATCGTGCTAGCACAAAAAATATGTATTAACTCTTATTGGTGAAACGCATTTTAAAATCGTGTAAAAAAAGGGTTGGGTGTACTCAGGGCCGTGGAGAGAGTATTCGGGACCCGGGGGAAACTTGAGATGCGGGCCCCTTCAAATTTTTTTTATTTATCAAAATGCGTATTATGGTTATAGTAATATAACATTTAAACATTGAAAAACTCATTGATAAAATTTTTGATAGAATTAATTATGAAATATTGATTAAAATGAATTTTAGAAAACTCTTCAGCAGATCTGAAATAAAAAACGTAGCTGAAAAAAGTTAAAATTTTTTATTCATTTTGTGAGGCTTACAAATATTTGAAAATGACTGCCACGATGCTTAGAATTTTGCTTTTCTTGCTTTAGCTGAGGCAAAAGCTCTTATAATATCATCGAAGTCGAGTTTCCTTGCTAACTCAGATTCCAAATACAAAGTTGCCAATCCTGTTACTCGACTCTGAGTTGAACAAGAACGATGGTAGTATTTGATCCTTGATAAAGCGCTGAACGATCTTTCGGCGCCGGCAATCGATACTGGCAGGGTGCAGAATATTCGCAAAGCAATGCAGATGTTCGCGAACAGAGTATCCAAGTTTTTAGCTGGGATGGCATTCAACAAGTCGAACGGAGGCATACAACATTCCGAATTTCCAGTAAAATTCGCCTTGTACACACTCTTCAAGTGACACATCTCAATTGAGATTTCTTCCGACACATCAGAAAGGTATTTTTTAGCAAAATTAAGAGCTGCTGTCTGAAGTTCTGCTTTTACAATTTTAGGAAATAGCCACAGGAATGAGAAAATGTTGTTTATGTTGCAGTAAACCGATTTTCAATACTAGTGATAACTGAGTCCATGATGACGAGAAATGTGTTCCTCTTGAAATAAATTTCTTCGCCGGTCATATTTTCCACTGAATTCTCAGGTTCTTCATCATTACGTTTCTTCCTTCGGCTTGCTGGCAATGTCGATCCCCATTGGCTGCGTAACAATTGTAGATCTGCTACTAGACATTCAAGATTCTTTACCTCGACGTCAATCGTTGCTTCTTTTCTTTGTAAAATCATTTTTTCAAGCAGGAAATTTCTTGGAATTACCCTCGAGTCCGGGCCCCTCTGAAAACTCCGGGCCGGGGGGAATAAGTACCCGATCCCTCCCCCTCTCGTCGAGCCTGGGTGTACTATACCTGTATGCCCTCGCCCATGTTCATGCGTACACATAATAACTGAGTCTATATTAAATTGAACAATTACTAAGTTCAGTGCCAAAAGAGATACCGTAAAACACCACAATTTGTTTGCCCCTACTCTAACGGAAAGGGATGACAAATCCAGGTGTTCAATGAATTTGTTAGTTCGGCAGCCGATAAGAAATATTTGTGGCGACTAGCATGGACACACATCTACACAAACAAACTTATGCTAGCTGGCATGCTATGAAAATGGTAAAGGTGGCGTTGGTGGTTGGAAAAAAACGAATATAACAAAGTGTATTTTTAACCCTAGTTGACATGTGTACAAGTGCAACAATTATCACCAAAATAACAATCATCAAGTATTTGTATTGTTTCCCGTTACTATTCTGTTCGTTTTTTTTCTATCTTGTTTTTTGTTGCTCTATTAGTTGTTATTATAATATTGCACGTAAGAGACAGGATTGCATGCGTTTAGTGGGTGGAGGCCGATAAAAATGCGTTTTTGTTATGGAAAGGAAATCATAATTATACGCTCAGTGGGTGCACCATGTAATTATGATGGGTTAGAGAATTGGGTATGTAAGTACAGTATTGAGCAAAAAAAAAAAAAAGAGGAACTTTTTTTAACAAACAATTATTTAACAAAATATGTGTTGGAACAAGTCTCATACAACATAAAAATACATTTCAGTGAAGGATACATTTGTTTGTCTTTTATTAGAAACCGTCGTAGTCGGTTATGTCGACTGCCGTAGTCGGATGGGTTGGTGCGTGACTACCATTCGAATCTCGATGCATGAAACAGCAAAATGATAAAAAAAGTGGCGTCTCGGTAGGCAATAGCAAATCTCCGATTGTATTTCTGCCATCAAAAAGCTCCCCATGAAAGTCGGTTTAAACCTCCATTAGTGGAACAACATCAAGATGCACGCCACAAATACGAGGAGGAGCTCGGCCAAACATCTAACAGAAGTATGCGCGCCAATTATTTATTTATTTTTATTAGAAACTAAACCTATGCGATATACCATATTCTAATTTGCCGTAAGATACTGAAGTACACCTGTATTTGAGAGGAAACTATGGGAGTGCACCCTGCACTGGTACACAGATGGCTCGAAGACCCCAGAAGGCATAGGCGCTCGAGTATATGGCCCTAGAACAAAGTGCTCTGTGTCGATGGGTAGTTTTCCAAGCATCGTCCAAGTGGCGGTCAATGCCATCAGTCTATGTGCGAAGTTCAATTTTGAGAAGAATCTCCGGAATGAGCGAATTGCCTTTCTGAGAGAAACTTAGACGGCACTCAATGCACTGTCATCCTATGAGGTTTGGTCCTCAGTGGTTCATGAGTGCATCGAGAATCGCATCCGACTAATTTGGGTCCCAGGACACAAGTGGATAACTCGGAACGAAGTAGCGGATGCTTTGGCAAGAGAGGCTGCGGACTTGTTACTATTAGAACCCGAGCCATTCCTTGCTATGGGACAACATACCATCAAGGAGATGCTTGGGAGTGAAGAGCTAAAGCTAAGGGAGGTTAGCTGACACCAAACAATGGGGCTACGCCAGGCGAATTCTTTATTGCGGGGGTGCGACCAAAAGAGGCTTAGAAAACTCATAACTCTCTCCAAGGAGAAACTGAAAATCTTTACAGGCATACTCTCACAGGCCATTGCAGATTGGGTAATCATCTCTCAGAGGATTTCCACTGGCAGACTCTTGTCGTTTCTGCGACCAATCACCGGATACTCAAATACACTTTCTCTTTAAGTGTAACGCCATGGCGAGGAGAAGGTAGAGACATCTTGGCCAATTGCAGCCAGAAGAGAGACATATAAGCTCAGTCCAACCCAGCTCAATTTTAAGTTTAATAAGGGAACTGTGTTTGGGTGAGGTACTGTGACAAAGGGTCATAAGGTCGAGGCGCAAACCTCAAATTGAATCTATTTATCTATCTAAGGTCCTTCTAAAAAATATTTTTTAAATCTAAACACGAAGCAATAGAAAACTTTTCATATACCAGTGCTGGAAATAGTGATAGATACTCTATTATAGTTTGAAATAAAAATTTGTAGTACTTTCTTTCAGTTTCAACTAACGAATGTAAAGTTTGCACCGAGATACCGTTTCACCAAACGTTTTTAATTGTTTGGTCAAGCTCTGATAAGGTATATGGTCTCGTCTTTGTTATCCGCATTTTCTTTATTTGCCAAAGGTTCTCTATGGAGTTAAGATAAGGACTGTTCCCAGGTCAGCCCAATGATGAACACTCACTTATGCTTTGCCTAAGATAAAAAATTAGATTTTGAGTAAATATTTTGCTACTGATTGTTGCATGTTGTTGGTGTTGTGAATAAAGTTGTGAAAGTTGCTTCCTGATTTGACTCGGAGACGTGGCACAGTCATCCTGAAAGATGGCGTCGTTCATATAGGAATTGATCTTCAACTGAAGGAATCAGGTTTTCTGTACGTATTTAATTGAGTTCATATTCCCATCCCAAAGCCTAGCTTTCTAATCCCATTATAGGGAAAGCACCTCCAAATCATTCGAATTCGTTAGGTCTCATGTCTCAAACATCCATTATTGCAACGTTTACCTCATATTCTGCGGCCGTACAATATTCAGTCTGTCCCGCAAACGTAAATTCTCGATTCGTCCGAATATATTACTTTTCTGCAATGCTCTTTGGACATTTTTGTGCTGTTTATCCATAGGATTCACTTTTTGCCGCATTTTAACTCTCAAAAGTGGCTTTTCGGCTAGACGACGGCCAGCTAGTCTAGCTTTTACGAAACGTCGCCGTATAGTTCGTGTGCTGATTTTGTATATATTTAATTATTGATGCCTTCAGCTGTTTTGCACCAGTCCTGAATGCTATTGAATGATCTTCCTTAGTGGTCGTCTGTTTACAGATCCGGTATCGCATATTTTTGAAGAAAATTACCGACAGTTAGTTTTTTAACTATTTTTTCACAAATTTCGAGTGCACTTAATTTTTTAGATCGCAAAGCCAAAATTGTGATCTTCTCAACTTTAGTAAATTTTGCAGTTGTGACATTTCTTATTTTATTAACAGCCGCGTGTCACCTCAAGAAAATAATAGGAAGCGTTTAATTGTAGCTGAATAATGTATTTCCCTGCATAAATACATGCTTGTAAAATTCAATTTGCTTTACTAATATTACATTGGCTTCAAGCTACTACAACTTAGTAAGTATCCTATTTTTTTGCCCGTTACTGTATATGCTATGTATGGATCAATATGTCTCTGAACATTGAAAAATATTTCAACATTGTCGCTTTTTAGGGCCGTTAAATTTTTCTCCAATTTTCCGATGTCATATACAGGGTCCGGCACTCGAAATGTAACCAATTAAAACGATTATAAATTTAGTTTTATTCAATTCAAGTAAAAAATGTGTGAAAATAATACAAAATTAAGAATCAATTTACTCTTACTTGAGACGGTCCAGAAACGAATCGCACGCTGCCCGAATGTGACTTGCAGGTATTTTGGCCCTCTCGCGGACAATGATGTTTTTCAGCGCCTCGAGAGTGGTGAATGTTGTAGTTCAGACCTTGCTCTCCAAAATGGCCCAAGGAGAATAATCCATCGGATTCGCGTCTGGCGAATTTGAGAGCCATTGTGTGGACGTTATGATGTTCGGAACGTTGTTTTTTAGCCATTTTTGGTTCACTCGAGCTTTTTGGAGACGGGGCCGGGTCCTGTTGAAACGTCCATGGTCTGTCACCGAAATGTTTGTTTGCCCACGGCTTCAAAGCAACCTCCAGAATACTTTCCTGATAATATTTCGTATTTACCTCGATGAAAACGATTGGAGAGCGCTCATCTGCGGTTACAGCGGCCCAAACCATTACCTGTGGTGGGTGCCGCCTCCTGGTGGCCAATCGATGACTCAAATTCTCGTATGAACGGTCGGTCAAATAAACCCTATAGTTTTGGGAGTTTACGAATTGCTTAATTTGAACAATTTTCTCGTCACAAACTGCAATCTTCGGTAATTGACCGCTTTCGGCCAAGCGAAGCAACTCCTTCACTCTCCCAAGTCTGACTTGTTGCTGCTTTGGTGAGAAATCACGCGCCTTTTGGATTTTAGATCTTTTTTCAGTAAGCGGCGGATGCTAAGGTCAGATATTTTCAATTACTTTGCCATTTCATTGGCACTTCGTCGGTGATTTTCGCTCCAGTCGCTTATTCACTTTTTGAACCATTTCACGTGACGTTGCAGTATTGGGATGACCCCCTCCTTGACGTTTCGCGATGCTACCAGTATCGTAATGAGTAATGGTGCGATAAACAAAAACTTTATTTACTTTAAGATGCGCGAGCTCATGAACAATCGCTGGTTGTGATTTTCCAGCCAAATATTATACAATTACGTTTGGAATCCATTGCGGATTTTCTTTTTTCGCGTTTACTCTCGGCAAAATGCTTTCGTGCGCTTGGAAACAATACTCTGGACAGTCATTTAGCCAACTAACAGACAGCTGATTCCCGTGCATCAGTTGCGCGAGCGGTCTGAAGTTGGTTACACTTCGAGCGCCGGACCCTGTAAGTAAGCATTTCCCCGGGAGCCTTAAAACAGGGTTTGCCTTATTGATAACTTATCTATCGAATCGTTCGAACAAAATCTCTTACCGCCAAAATTTATCTTCATACATACAATGTTGTACGATATTTTGCTTCCAAGAGGGTTGGTAACCTTATGACTCAATAGATACATATTATATTGTATTATATTTTAAGCAAGTTTTCTTTAGTTAACTTTGTAATTTTTTTGCCATTAGTCATAAAGAATTTTTGTGTTCATTAACCTAACAAATAAATAAGTTGGATGAGGTACCAATTCATAACAAAATTAAAGTAGCCTTGCTTTTTTGCTTTTTCTTCGCTTCAAAAAATAATTTTCTCTTACGCTCTTAATTTGGATTGATGGCCGCTTATGGTTAATTTTATTAACGAACACAACTATTGACATTTCGGTACTTTGAGTCTTTTAAATCGTTAACTAAAATATGTATTTGTTCCTTTTACGAATTTTACGGAGTCTCTCTCAAGTTTTTTTCCAGCCTTTGGTACGCGTCTCTACAACTCCTACCTCCGAATCATAGATAATTTTTACAAGTAGCATTTCGGGGCAGAAATGTAAACGTGAAGAGTAGTTATCGATTTTATTATTATTGCTCCTAATAACTAAAGGGGCATTTAAACGATAAACGCAGATGCAAAAAAGGTCATGTTTTTGTTGTTTGAGTGGCTGTATTTCCTGGACTGAGAGTCACTTAATGAGCGTCTAGCGTCGTTTTAATACCGTCGCTGCTGTTTTGGTAGTTACGTTTCAAAGAATGATAATTCGTATAAGCAATTCGCTGTGTCTAGAAAAAGAGATGAGACCTAATTTCCAAGGCAGAAATTCTGCCAAAATTCTTGAGAAATGATTTGCCGAAACCTCGTAATCTTGCTCTGCGTAAGCCCACATATTTGGAAAGATAGTGAGCAGGAGTTTCCTTCTCCTTCATCATCATATTAAACAGGATTTTTTTTTTTTTTTCAATTTTAAAACTTTATTGAACGATGGCATTCCTCTTACTTAAAATGTGAATGTGTTTAGAGAGACAAGTTCAAGTTTAGACTTAATACTATTTAAATAAATAATTACTTAAATTTAATATACCACAGAAGATTTTTTCTTTAATAAATATGTTTTAGCTTAGGATTACGACTTGTAAAGTTTTTATTCGAAGTCCATAGTTTTTACTTGGTGCTTTGTCGTTGAAGAAGAATTTTTAGTAAATTGTATAGCAATATATTAGTGCAAAAATACACACATACATATGTGCTATTACCACACTTTTGACTAGCATCGTTTTCAGTTTCTCTCAACTTTTCATTCCTTCAAAATCAATGGATTTTTACTTTTCATAATTGCACTCCTCAAATTGTCTCTTCTCTTTCCTTTAGATGCCATTCTGATGCACGCCACTGCCATTGGCACTGCCTGTCGAGGACGCTCTACCACCACCAACTGCCCCATTACAATATCCCTCCGCTGTGTTGCTGCCGCCGCCAGTGCTGCTTCCTTCTCCCAAGTTACTGTAACCACTGGTCGATTCATCACTTTGATTGCTATTCTGATTGTGATTGTGGAACTGTTGACTTGTAGTTATGTTTTGTTGCTGTTGCTGTTGTTGTTGTTGCAGAGGCATTTGTCCCAGTGATTGGTGTACACCATTGTGATTGTGGTGGTGATGATTATGTGTGGCTGCACGCGGATCTTCCGGTGTCCAAGTGCGCGCATAGAGTTTACTGCCCGGATAGCGATCACCTTTGCGATACCAGGAGAGTGAGTGAGAAATACCGCCACCTAAAAAGGAATATAAAAGGAGTGATATTTTATTAGGAGATTAGCTAAAAAGAAGATATTTATGTATGTGAATATGCTTATGCCTTTTAAAATATTTAAGTTCTATTAACTTTATTACTAAATTTGACAAATACATTAATGGGTCTCAAAATTAATAATAAAAAGGATCGTGAATGATGGAAATATTTATTTTGGCTTTTCTCGAAAGTTGCATCAATTGCCATACAAAGTGGGATCCAAGCTGCGAATAAATCTTACTTCGCGACTGACGAAATCGAGACTACTTTCAAGAAGCTTGAAAATTCGAATATATAAAACCGTCATAAGGCCTACACTCACACACAGTTGAGATGTCTGGGTGCTTGCTGAAAAACAATTAAATTGATCTATTAATTTGGTTCGAAGGAGGTATTCTCAGAAAGATATATGACCCCTGTAGCGCATTGATGCAAATGTTATCAGATATGTTAAAGCGCAAAGAAGTCGATGGTACGGCCACATTTTGCGAATGAGCAACGATAGAACTGTAAAAAATATCTTCGGAGATAGAGAGCTGACATAGAAGACGACATAAGACTTATGGGCGTATCTGATGTCAAAAGAAAAACTGAAGACCGAGTGACGTGGATGCAAATTATAATGGAAGCAGTGTTTTGCCCCGAATTGTGAGGCTATGCTGATGATGATGATAGGGTTATTAATTTTGCGCCATCTTGTATAAACATTGATAAAGCATAAGTATTCTAAAACTCTTATGTTATAAAAATAAAAAAATACGACAATTGTTTAACCATTTTGTTTACTGACTCCAGGCCAATCGAGAATTTTCATCACTTACGGCAATGCAAGTATTAAAAAAAAAAAACAAAAAAAAATACTCTCTAATGTGGTTAATTTAAAATACGTAGGAACTTAAAGATGTTTACTCAAGCGGTCAAATCAACCAAATAGATAAGAGCACAGTTCTTCGCTCTTCTCAGTTTCATTGAGCAAATGGAGGCACCTACAGTTTTAAGCCGATCCGGAACGGCAAATGTTTGTTTATGAGGAGCTTTTTCAAGACAGAAATACACTCGGAATTTTATATTATTTAGTGTTTCATGTACGGAGATTTAGACCTGTCCATCTCCAAATGGTATTCACGCACCATCCCATTCGGCTATGGGGGCCCCCATAAATAAATAAATAAATAAATGCTTCTAAGAAAAATAAATACTCAAACTCGTTCCTATGCAAGATTTCTTGTCTTCCCTCAGCTGCACAATACTTTTAACCTTAGGTGACATTTTTTTTTTATTTTTTACACGCTAAATCCCATTTTCGATTCGACGACGCCCATTTTAATTTGATGTCTTGGCCTTGCGATGTAAAATAAATTCCGGTCTCAGTCGAAAGCTTTCGAAAGTGCCTGGCCTTGTGCCATTCTGTGGACTTACAAAAGGCCATATTAACGAGTTTCTCAGAAAGTGGGAGAAGAAGAAATTCATTGAACACTGACGAAATTCCATCGGGCGGCGTCAAGCGAAACAATCTAACGCCGGACAGAGGAATTTTTCATAAGCTACTTTCCCTCAGCAGTGAAGACTTAATAGTGCTCAAACTCACCAACGTAAATGGACGCCCGTACGCCCGTATCATCTAACATGATGAAACAACGATCGATGATACTACGGAACGGAACGGTGGTGAGAATTTATTTAGTTTCATTGTGTCAGCTGATACGGCCACTGTAGCCAGAGATATCACTTCAAAAAAATGGCACTGAAATTCAGAACACATTATTCGAAAATGTCCTGCATTAGGCAAAAAACGGCTACACACCCCTCGTGGGATTGCCATGTTTCCCCATAAATTATGGGGCAATAAATCCCAGAATGTCCTAAAATTTTCAAAAAGTCTTAAAACATAGGGTACCGCTACAGGCTTTGCACAATGGATATATTTGCGTTGCTGTGCGTAGCAGCCTAATAATAATAATAATAAGACTGTATAAAGTCTAAAACATATTTTCATTTTTTTAGTAAAAGAAAAACTTGGGAATGGAAAAAATTAATTTTCTCTAAAACTTTACGTGTTGGAAATATCTGGTGCGTATCGGTCAACCAAGTACGCTTGCGCCTATTGGGTAGAATTTATTAGAGTATTGATAAATTTTTCGACTACATCAGTGTTGCCATTTTCAATTGACGGCGCTAGCTTGAGGCAGTGCAAGCGCACTATATTGAACTGCTATAGGTGACATAAGCCTAGGGGGCTGCAACTTCAATCAAGGAAAAGAATGCAAGTTTAAAAATAACTTCTTGAGTACTCGTCGATTTAAATCGATTTAAAGAATACTCTCTACCCCTAGTTACCCCTACAATCACTCACACACTTTCTACCCAGTCTCCATTATCAGCCACTCTGTGTGCCCGATACCTCTCCTCTAGCTAGGCTTTGTATGAAAGGCTTAGTTTGTGCTTAATTTCTCCATTGAAAGTGTCAACATTTTTAACGCCCAAACAATTAAAATGCCAAGTATTACAATTACATTGAAAACAACAACACAGTAAACTGCTGAATCCTTTCACTGCTTGCCATTCTTGTTGTTTACATGAACTCCGGACGTCCTTCGTTTGCCTCGTTGCTGCTGCTGCTGCTTGGTAATCAAGAATCCATTAGCAGCAACATTACAACCCCATTAACGGTCTGTGGGCCGAGGTAGGTACGAAGATGACGATGCGCTACATAATCTCTGCTATCCTCATGTTTGTTGTTTGCTGCTGTTTGTTATTGCAGCTGCATGCTGTGCCACAATTACGCTTCCGCAAGTGGTTGCTGCTGTGCTCTCCTTTTTGTTATTGTTTGACAAATAAGCACAAAACGTTGAAAAACTCGGATACTGATTGCCTTTTGGCACTTTGTTTTTTCCGCTTTTTTTTTTGTTTTTTTTTACCTTCTGACGCTGCACATTGCATCAAAGCGCCGGATTTGTAGCAATCGAAAAGAATTTGGGCAAAAAAAGAAAAGCAACAAGAACGCGGCATAAGCTGCCAATCAACGCGAGCTGCACATCTGGGGGAAGATACAGAGTACAAGTTTGCTAACATTTGCGAGAGGATGAGCGGGCATACATACATTCACAAATATATATACACTTGCGCTCACATAATTAAGGCACTTTAGCTTTTTACAATATTCGTAATATTTTTGAAGCTCAACTTTTTATAAAAGAAGAAAACTCAAAAGAAACAAAAAAATACAAAAAGCAAAAAAAAAAATACTATCAAGAGTCAACGCGATTTTTGAGCGACTTCAAACTGACACTTTATTGTACTAAAATCGATTGAGCTATAAAATTGCATACCCAGAAATTTTTTAAGACATCGATTAAAAAATTGATTTTTTGTATTACCGATTCTTTGACTGTACGTAAAAAAATCGTATAATGGCAACTAAAATTTAGAAAATGTATTATTATCCTTTCATTTCTTTCATTTGACAATTTAACTTTCTGAATTTTTTTTGGAATTCGTGGAATTTTTGTGAATTTTTTGCAAGCTTGGAGCTTTGAAGATTTGACTTATATACATTTTTATACTTTTAGGTATTTTGATTCAAAAACTTTTCCTGCACCATGTTTTTCAAAATTAACAAAAAAAAATGACCAAAACTAAAAAAAATTCTGAAATCAATGCAATTTTTGAGCGACTTCAAACTTACACTCTATTATGCTAAAATTCTAAGATTTATTCGGCTATAAAATTGCATACCCAGTAAATTTTTAAAGATATTGAGAAAAATGTTTATTCTTTTTATGTTTTTTTTTTATTTATTTTTTATTCTTAGACAGCGCGCAGAATAATTGTCAAATCGCAACTAGAATTTAGAAAAGAATACTAATAAGCAATTTCCATTTGATAAATTAACTTTCTGAAATTTTTTTTGAGTGTCGTGAACTTTTCGCGAATTTTTTTGCAAAGTTTGGTACTTTGATTTATAAAATTGTTGCTATAAAAAGTACCACGATTTTCAAAATTAACAAAAAAAAAAATTCCGAAATTAACAAAAAAAAAAGTTACTTGAAAATTGTCGCGAATATTGTAAAAAGATAAACTGACTTAATTATGTGAACTCAAGTGTCCAGACATGCCCACACATACGTATCTATCCTGCCTAATGCTGATGGGTTGATTTTAAGGGCGTTACGCTATGTACCACCAGCCTCCTGCTAATCAACTTAAGTTTCCTGCAATTTGTTGTTTATGAGATGCGCTCTCAAGTGCGTTGTGCGGGTGGCTAAAGCGTGGGGCGGATTGTCAAGCTGTGCTGCTTCCCAAATCAAATTGTAAGTGCGCGAATGGTGTTGCTCGAGTATTTTCACTTAACCAAGTCTAAACTTTACTTCATTATTTATTTTGGTGTCAGTTTCTTAGTTGTACGTAGTGTTGTTGTATCCATTGTTGGTGCTTATTTGTTGTTCGTTGGTGTGAAAATGCGCAAGGCGTGTGCTCTTCACTACCGTTCATGCATAAGAATGAGCGGGCAAAAAAGTTAATCTGTTCATAGACAACAGAGACTAACAGAGATTCGATTATTTTTAACTAGAAAATTTAATGTTGTAAATTTTGGGTTCATCAAGAATTTCAGGCATAGAACGGCTGCCGCGCCTGATTGCTTAAATGATTTGTAGAGTATACCAGTCCAGATCAGGAACAGCACACAGGTAATAGAGGATATACAAAACGGTCAAATCAGATGATCTAAGTGGTAAATTTTGCTTAATCTAAAATTAGACTCATCACTAAAGATGATTTGATAGATTGTCAGTTTGGCCAACTAAACGTTTATTTCCAAAAATATCCATGTTTTGTGAATGTGGTTTAGGTGCAAGTCCCTTCTTTTTGCGAAAACTTTTTTGATAACAGAAATGCATTTGGCGGTATGCCATTCCATGCCGAGGGGTAAACGCTATTGGAAGAAACTTCCCCCTTGATTTTGATACTTAAATCTGCAGTGAGAAACCAACACACGATCTACTGTCGATATGTTGCGCCCAAATATCGATCCCAGCTAAGAATTTTCAATGAAATCGATTTGGTACACTTTAAGCATGTCGAGTAACGTATGGAAATCTGGCCAGATCTCACGTAAAACAAAGCTGCGTATTTTTGAGTTCAATGTTAAATCAGTGCTATTCTATGGATGCGAAATAAGGAAAATTTTCTGCTCCAAATGCCCTGGCCGCCGTAGCTGAAAGGGTTGGTGCGTGACTACCATTCGGAATTGCGTAGGCTAGAATCTCCGTATATGAAACACCAAAATGATAGAAAAAAGTAGTTTCTAATAGCGATCCCCTCTCGGCAGGCAACGGCAAACTTCCGAGTGTATTTCTACCATGAAAAAGCTCCTCATAAAAAAAATCTGCCGTTCAGAGTCGGCTTAAACTGTAAGTCTCTCTATTTGGGAAACAACAACAAGACGCGTTCAACAAATAGGAAGAGGAGGAGCGGGTAAACACCCAAAAAATTCAAAAAGGTTTTTCGAATTTTTTGTTTAAATTTTTTATTGTGAATTACAAAAAAAATCCTTTAGTAACCATTTATATATGGATGTATGTATGTATTAGGTTGAAGAATAAGTCCATAGCGTTTTACCCGAAGACTTTTATTTAAACAAAAAACAAAAATTATATCAATAAGTTAATTATATATTCGCCGTTGCTGTTTAGAACCTCTTCCCACTTCTCCACCAATTTGTTGATGGCGTTCCGCCAAAAATTGCCTCGTCTGGTGTCAAAGAAGTTGTTGAGCCAGGTTTAAGGACCTTTATGGTTTGTCAGGGAGTGGAAAAGATGGTATTCAGTCGATGTAAGGTCCGGAGAATACAGCGGATGCTGAAGGTCCTCCTATTAGAACTTTTGAAATGCGGATTTGTCGACTTGTGCAACATGGGGCCTAGCGTTGTCGGGAAGGAGTATGGTTTGTGAATGTCGATCAGGTATTTTCAGTCGAATAGCCCCATTCACGCGGTGTAGCTAGGCAATGTAGAGCTCCTTGTTGACCGTTCTTTTTGGGCATTGACCAGTGCACCATGCCCGCTCAGTGCCACCAAACTCATATGATGATCTTTGAATGAAGATCCGGCTTGACTCTTGGCTTTGGTGTATCTTCTAGAGCCACCCACTCCTTTCTTTGCTTCATATGGATGTATAGACACCACTTCTCACCTCTCGTGACGATTCGGTACAAAAAGCGCTGCTTATAATCGCGTGTAGCTCGCTGGCGGGCGAGATGCTGGGAAGCGATTTGAAGGCTACTTTCTTTATTTTTTCGCTGAGCTCGTGAGTCACCCAGGCTCCCAATTTTAGTACTTAGAAACCTTGGTTGAGATTTTGTTCTCCCTGCCTGTCTGTCTAGCCACACAACCTTTAATTACCAATTCCCCTTACCCTCGTGAAAGATAACCACATCCCAAAATGGTTAATAATACTTATAAAATCCAATTTGTACGACCTATTCAATTCTCAGTGACTTAATAATGTGATCGAAGATATACTTGTATTTGAAAGACGCCGGCAAAGCAACATTGTCGCCAAGCGCGCGTCTTTTTTAGAAAATGCAGAACGGGTTGCGGGTTGGAACACTCAATCGGAACAACAAAAGTCGGGTCTCGCATGACAATGTTCTTGCAGGAGCCAATATGGAACCGATGTCTGAAAACGGAAATACAAATTTATGCATATCGTAGATTATGACACACGCTGAGAGCTACAGCTCAACTTTCATTTAGATAGGCGGGCAGAAGCTGAAATTTCACAAGGGGTATTTCTCAAATTGAGTGAATGGCTGGGCACTCGGGCAAAATAGCTGCTTATCTCAATGTATATTAGAGACAAAATATGCTAGAGATAAAACTACCACTTGCTAGCTCTTTTGTCATCTTAAAGGGTTGGCTAAAATTCAGTGGTAAGTCAGCCACAGTTTTAAGTTTTATTTTCGCTGCAAGCTTAGTTGGTTTTAACAATTTAGCTTTTTAAATTACAAATTTAAAACATTGAAGGAACTAAATCGTTCTACGTTGACATGGAAATTCGATAAAAAGATTCTTAGCTAAGTCTTAGAAAACATGCAAGATTTCAGCCTCGTTTTCAGTGTTTCATATCTCAAATAATGAAACGTCATTAAAATATTATTCACCACTGTAAAAGTTATTTTTAAATCAATCAGCATAGCGTCTCGTGCAGTAGTTTCAATTAAAAAATTAACAAGCTTTTACGCGAAATGACTGAAAAATGTATAAGTGGAAATGTAAACAAAACTTAGCTTATTTGCCAGAGCTCTTAGTAATGTTACCGCACTGTCAAAAAGTTCCCTCACTACACCAACTCCTATTGAGTACTTCTGCTAGTACACCAGATCACACGCTCAATTTCTCGAATACGCTTATAGATGTAAAAAAGTGCGTGTAGCGCAATACACATAACAGAAGTGAAACTTTCAAGGCAGACAAAAAGGGAGAGACCCGAGAGAGAGAGAGAGAGAAATAATATACAATATATCTAAATAAATTCACAACATTTGCAGAGAATACAAATAGACACCCGCACAAACGCAGCGATTCCAGGACCGCAGCAACGGCAAAAATTACCGCAAGGCAATACCAATAAATCCGACGCCTGAATGGATAGCACTTTATAGTACGCACAAGCACTAGCCAGGAAACGGAAATAAGCGCCAAAAAGTAGGCACCAAAAAAAACCCTCAACAAAATTGGGACAAAACACACCCGAAACAGTAAGTACCAAGGAAATATAACGCCAAAAAGTAGGCACCAAAAATTTCTCCTTTTTCTCTACGTTATATCTTTTTTCTCTCTCGCGGAACGAAAATGCCCAAAACGTTGCATGGCCTTGAAATTTAACTCTCTATTCTCGCTCGCCCATCGACGCCTAAGAAGTTTCACTTCAAAAATTGTAAAATATGTGTGATGCTCATTGTTGGGCTATGCATTATTTTGAATCCAAAGTGGCATTGTGGAATATGAAATTGAACTATCGGCCGACAGGATTTAAAGGAGCAGGTCCACCAGACAATGAGCTTTTCAATCATTTTTTTGCGAAAAACTGAAAGTATTTCTTATCTTAAAATAAATTACATATTAATACTGATGCTTGAATAAACATGCGAAAATTCTTTTGAAATACAAAAAAAAAATTGCGGCGCTACAGATGCTCAAACGTGGCTCCTTTAATTTGCGCCGTGGAATGTACAGCCTCCTGTAATCAACTGAAAGCAACCAGCCAAAAGTTTTTCATTAAAATAAGTTATTCTGCTTTGCACTTTGCCTAAACTTACTTAACAAAAAATAGAAAAGATTAAAATTTTAAGTGAAAAAGAAAAAAATTACACTTTTTTGTAAACACATTGATCAAAACAATATTTTTAGTGATAGTTAATAGAAAATTTTAGGTGCATGCGAAGGCAAATATGTTAAAGAATATGATTGGAAAATTTTAAGTTGATATCTTCATTACTTTTTGAGTTATATTCGACGGCGCGGAAAAAAAAGTATTTCGAGAAAAACGCGATTAAAGTTTTCGTTCTTACGCATCTTTCGTTCAACACTCATCACTTCATTGACTTTATAAGGACTTTTTAGACTTTCTATTAAGATTAAAACATTGAAAAGATATTCTTTAGATTGGAAATGAATTTTTAAAGAAAAAAAGGAAACATTTGTGTAGGACAAAAACAAAAATTGAAAGAAAAACGGTATGTTCTTTTCAACGTTTTATTACACTCTAAACTTAAATCTATACATGTAAAAAGAACTGAAGTAAAAAAGAAATTAAGTAGGAATTCGGGTTGCCAACTACTTACAATTTCATTATTTTCCAATAATTTGAAAAAGCTGGAGGAGCTGGCCCCTTTAAATTTTCTATTTAACTGCTCATATTTTTAGCCGCTCCACTTTTCCCATCAACATCCTTCTTTATATTGGAAGTTTTTTCCTGCCAAATATTTATTTGCATTTCCATGGCAATTTACGAAAATGTTCTTCTTCTTTCAGTGCAAATAGACCGGCGGGTAGACACTTTAAGGGTTTTAATATGGCACATCAAAATAAGTTTCCTCCTCCCCTTATGCACCCACAACATTTTACCTGAACTACCTTGCACTCCAATCTTCAACGCTCATCTATTAGCCCTTTGTGCCTTCGATCGTTTGTACGGCATTCAAAATGGCGAGTATATAAGTATATACAAATGCACTGTACATACATATACAGCTGCGAGCTTTTTAATAGCAGTGCTTACCCGATGTTTCTTAAAATGTTATCAAGCATTTTCTCTTGCGAATTCTGTGTTTTTATATGCATGGTTTTTTTTATTGCAACTTAAGGAGCAGTTTGTGTATCCAAAATGGTTTGGTTTAGTTAAAAGAAGTGAAATTATTTGAAGCAGAAATTTAGGTAAAAGAAGCTCCGAAGAAGAAGAAATAAGGTACATAAAGAGATGCATTTATAGATACATATGTAATAACAGCAAACATAAGAGTGAAAAACATTTTGCTCTCATTGGTCCATAAAATATCTCACTATTTTTGAAGTGGCCATAACAAGAATTCGTTTGCAAACTTTAGCCACAGTTTATCAAGAGATTTTTTTTTCAAAAGAGCAACATTGCGCGGAGTCCGAGCAAACCACTTATTGTTACGTCTACATCTTCGCAGCGTATGCACAAGTTTACCTTATGTCGTTGTTGTTGGAGCGCCTTATAAAACATTCCCCATATGCAAGATGAAGTCCAAAATAAACAAGACTGAGCTAAAATAAAAAGACAGGAGCTGTGTTCTGATAACTTCGAGTTTATTTATTCCAAATAGTCCCCTCTGGTCTCGATACACTATTTTGCGTGATCTAAAAGCTTGTCAAAAGAGTTTTTCAGGTCATTGACTGAAATGTCCTTCATGATGTCGGTGAAGCCTTTTGGATAGCCTCTACGGACGCTAAACGTTTTCCTCTCATGGTCAAATGCAATTTTCCGAACAGGTAGAAGCCACAGAGAGCCATATCAGGCGAATACGGTGAGTGATTGATGGTTAAAATGCGTTTTCTAGTCAAAAAATCAGTAACAAGAGTGGATCGATGAGATGTTGCATTATCATGCAATAAGCGCCAGCTTCCTCCTTCGCGGCATTCAGGGTGAATTCGACGAATGCGATACAAGAAACGCTTCAAAATGCCAAGATAGAAAATTGCATTGACGGTTTGGCCCATTGGCGCGAACTCCTTGTGGACAACTCCCATGGAAACGTAACAACAAATGAGCATCGACTTGATTTTTGACTTCTCCAAACGCGATTTTTTGGATGGTTTCATGACCAGTTACAATGTTGTAAAGGAAGTTCTCGTCTTTTCTCGCCTCTTTAATGAGGTCGTTCGAATGTTGAATTCTGAGCAATTTTCAGTCCTCAGTTAACTTATGCGGAATGAAACGTGCACAGACCTTTTGTAAGCCCAAATGATCAGTTAAAATGCGATAAATCGATGTTTTGAAGATATTCAACTCCGATCCCATGAATTTCAACAATGTTTTCGGTTCTTTTTTGATAAATTTACGAACAATTTTGATGGAGTCTTTGGTTATTATTGACTTTGGTCGTTTATGTCCTCACAACCATCTCTGAAACGTGTAAGCCACTCATGAACTCTGGCACGAGATAAATAATCATCGTCATAAACTTTTTTATCAATTCAAATTTTACGGTAAACGTTTCACCGATTTTAAAACAAAATTTGATATTAACATTTTGTTCGAAACTCATTTTTGTACCGATGACACAGGCATACTGAGACTTTAGACGCAATAACTTCGCTTTCACCGAACTGAATGTCAACAAGCTTTCACAGGAAGTCAACTGGGGATGTAACTTCCAACGCACTAACTCATTAAAAAGATGGCGACATCAAAAATATTTTTATGACGCCAATCTTGTTTATTTTGGACTTCACCTTGTAGGTACGGGAAATGCTGTTGGAGTGACAGCCCTTGGATGGATATAAATTCGAGTCATTCGCGGTACTTTGGATAGTTACAGCCGATGGACTGGCTCTGCTAGCCCTTATTATGCCTTTCACAAGATACTCCGATATATTTTTTTCACAGTCCCGTGTTTTAGACGAGCTTTGGTATTGAACTGTACTAAACATCGTTTTTGCACAGCAACTTAGTAATTTTTCTACTTGTTTATAAGTTTGCCCTTCACTTAACAGGCTTTTTATTACTTAAAAGGCTTATCTGTGGTACAATGTTTTCCACGACCCACTTCAAGGGAGTTAGTTTTGTTAAAACATTGATTAATTTAGTATCACCACATGGGCTGAAAACTCCCGTTCCTTACTTACTTACTTTTGAAAACCGTATGTATAAAATTTTCTATTTTCAAATCGCTTAGCGCTACAAAAATTGAAAAGTCTCAATATGAAGCCAACATATGTATCGCTATTCGCGTTTTTGTTTTTTTGTTGGTAAACACTAGTGTTGGTAAACGCGCTAATAAACAGAAAAAGATTCAAAGACTTCAAAACAATTGAACTAAAATGGCCTTCAGGAACTGCTTTTATTTTGCTCGCAACTGCATGCTTATAAATCTATATAGGTTGGAGTCTATATGTATGTGTGTCTTGTACCACTGCCATCTGTTGGCGTGAAATGAATTTCTCACGCTATGATTATGTCGATTTTCCCCCATTTTATTGCTGTTGTTTTCACTGTATTATTTTATTTTAACTGCATGTTTCCTCTTATCAGTATTTAAGTATATTTTGTTGTTATAAAATAGTAGTGGTTCTTGCTGAATCATTGCAAAAATGATTTATTAAAACCAAAGAATATTAAATAAAACCTTTTCATAGTGAATTCACTAAAATTCGATCAGACTCAAACAAATGATGGACGAAGTATTTTAATAGAAAAATTCGTCTTCATTTTAGCCCTTTACCGCAAATGAGCCCATATATGGTATTGCAGTTTTGCTTCTATTTTATTTCCAAATTAAATATCGTATTTTAAAATAATTCAAACTATTTTCAGACGTCATCATCATATTGACGTCACAGTCCGGGGTGAACCATTGCCTCCTCTACAATACGCCTCCATTCTACCGACAGCCCGCTTTCGCTCTATGTTGTGGGGTTCGCATCTTTCGTCTTGCAAACATCGTCGAGATTTTAATCCATCAACTTTATATTATATTATTATTAGCAATAATAAAATGCAAAAAATCTGTCTATGATTTTATGACACTTGGAAATAACCCCACTTTTCTGCAAGTGAATGAAAAAGCAGAAGTGAAGTGCGAGTGATTCATTTTCAAAAACAATAACAGAGTAAAAGGTACGTACTTTTTGACAAAAAAAGAAACAAAAATATATTTTTATGGAGTCGATATACTCATCTTTCTCAACGTATAATCGCTTTTCAGGTGCTTTCTACACTTTACAATTAGTTTTTGTGTATGGTTCCGTAAAAAAACCCAAATATAAAACTTTTTCATTATTTTTCATTTAATGTGTCTTAGCTATTTAATGTGTAAAGCTATTTCCACCGCAAAATAAACTTTTTTTAATGCTTTACTAATCCAAGCAGTAAAGGGTTTTAAGCTTCTAAATAAACGCCGGTCCAAGACACAAAAAATAGTTATTAGCATTAGAGCGAAAACAGCAAGAGCAATGCATTTTATTTCCGTCTCAGGAATGATAAAATCTATAATAAAATACTTAGAGTTCAGAGTTAATTAAACCAAATTTGACATTCTGAAAACGAAGTAATAAATGAAATCACCTGCTGTACTGCCACTGCCTGTTCAATATTGCATGCCTGGCACTTATCCGCGACACTTTATGTTAAGAAATTTACCCAAACGTTTTCCTTCACCCATGTCAAGCAGAGAGGGCCTCTGAATTTTTATAGCTATTACAAGTTCTAGTGTCTTTTTAAGCACAGCTTGGTTTTGAAAGCGGTTATAGGTTAGGTTGATCTGGGTGGCTGAAAGCCATCACATAGACCTATTGGTGCTTAGTGGTACCAGATGGAGCTTGACCCTTACGTTTCCTTGTAGTAGGCTTCTTCTAATAAGCCTGTGACTTTTGCGAATCTAAGAAAACATTGAAGCTCTCACCTCGGGAGACATTCTAACCTCTCATATTGTAGAGCTCCTAAACATTTCATTTGGGTTCTAGCTAATGCAGGGCAAGAACATACAGAAGGTGTTCAAGAGTTTCCCTCTCTTCTAGTTCATTGCAAAATCTGCAGGTATAATTTTTTGCAATTCCCATCTTGTATATACCTACGATAGTTCTGAAGTCCTTTCTAGACAGAGACAGTAGGAATCGGACGTATTTATCTGCATTCTGTGTACACATGATTTTCGTAGTTTCACAAGTGGCTAAATTATTTCACCTCCTGCCTATCCGTGTTTTCATGTCCGCCGCCTCCTTAACGCCTTTGTCACTTCTAAACCTCAGTTTACGGTCCCTGAAGTAGCTCTCAATTATTTCGATTATATAACTAGGCGACCCTAGTTTTGCGACGGTTTCTAGTATACGCTGTATACGTAGCTAACTGTGTTAAAAGCATTTTTGAGGTCCAGAGTTACCATAGCGCAGTATTCTTTTTCCCGCCGCGCCATCTCTTGCCTTCAATGGCTTCTCTTGCTAAATCTACTACGCATTTGATAGCATCTGTGTTGAGGGGGATTTCCTGAAGCCAAACTGGTACATATGTGGATAGAATACCTTTGTCTTCAGCGACAACCTTAACGACAATAATTATCTGCAGAATTTTCTCCATTGTGTCTAGTAAACATATTGGTCGGTAAGACTCGGGTTCGCCAGGCTTTTTGTTGCCTTTGGGTAAAAGTACAAGTGTTTGCTTCTTCCACCTCTTTGGGAAAGTGCCTTCGTTAAGGCAGGTTTGGAATACTGCTTGAAATATGTCTGGACGTTTGGAAATTGCTAATTTCAGGGCTCTATTTGGTATGCCATCTGGACCTGAAGCTTTCTTAGACTTTATTTTATTACACGTCGCTTGGAGTTCTTGCTCGGTGACACGAGGGATGTCGCCTGCTTCGTGTTGTATGAAGTTGGTGTAACTGTCTGTCTGCAGCTAGTCTCTCTATGGCTTCCCTGGTCCTAAGAACGCTTTTAGATGAAATTTCATATGAGTTTATTGCCTTTATTGACGCTTAACTGTCAACGTATATATTTATGTTGGAGTTGCTAGATGTCCTTGCTAGTGCCATTTCTACAGCCTTTCCTACCACAAAGACTTCTGCTGGAAAAAATACCTGCACCTACTCCGTCCATCATTAAAATATGTTAAGCGTATTGGGGCCAGGTTTTATACCTCTTTTCTACCCCTCTTCTTCTAATGTTTTTGATGGGGAATCTCTTAACCCAATTGTATTTCGGAGTCATATAGTCTGTATTGGTCCGATAACTCATACCTATTGAGCTATGTCCGGATATTTTATAGGTAAATTCACCCCTTGAATTAAGTCTTGCGGCTGATCTAGCTGCTAGACCTTCTGTCGCAATGTCAATTGGTGGTAGGTTGAGTATACTGAAAGCTGTTATAGTTGGTTAGCAGTTTTTTTGATAGATTCGATTCTACTTGATAGGGTTCGATTCTACTCTCGAACCATATTTTACATATATTATAAAAATTATTGAAATTCCCTACGAAAGTCGTGGATCAATAAAAACTACATTTTGCATATTTTCGGTATCGTCCTCCAACAGAGCTCAGAATAGAGAAATTAATCGAAAAATTACCATATTTGGGCATTGGATAATCCACTACAATATTTCGAGAAATATTTACTGTATGTACTTTCTTCTCGTGTTACTGTTTATGCGCATTGTAGTCTAGCGGGGCAATTGGTCATTTCGAAATTGCAGCTGGTTGCGTGCGTATCGCTTACGAATTGCGATGTTGAGGTATGCTAACGACATTTTTTCATCCGTGCGCTTGCGCCTAAGCGCAATATAATTTTGTTCATATAACGGTTGTATGCAACGGTATAAAGGACTTGAAATAGACATGTCTTCCGGCAGGGTGAATAATTTTACGCCACCTTGTAAATTAAAATGCTTAGAACGAGAAGAGGAGTCGATTTAGCCATGTCGATTCACAGGATAACTTGAGAAAAACTTAATATAAAGTGTGATCAGAGGTACTTTCTCCAATAGGGTTTTTGACTGATCACGCGTGACTACAGTCAAACCAAATACATCATTTTTTTTTTAAATATTTATTGAATTTTTATCATGGAAAGATTTACGCCTCAACAAGGTTCACAAATCGTAAAATTGTATTACGAAAAACGACGCTATGTTGAAAAGTGTTCATCGCGCACTCGGGCCAACTTATGGTGTTCAGCGATGAGGCCAATTTTTGGCTTAATGGCTACGTCAATAAGCAAAGTTGCAGTATTTGAGCTGAAGTGCAACCCGAAGCCCTTCAAAAACAGCTAATACATCCATTGAAAATAACCTATGGGAATTTCTTCAAAGACGAGGCTGGCGCCAATGTAACAGTGAATGGCGAACGGTATCGCACATGATAAACGACTTTTTGATGCCGGATGCCGGAAATTGAAGCCCGTGATCTCCACAAGATATGGTTCCAACAAGACGGCACTACTTGCCATACAGCACCCGTGAAATAATGGATTTACTGTATCGTCGTTTTGATGAGCAAATTATCTTTCCTCTCGGACCATTGAATTGGCTACCAAGATCGTGTGATATCACAGCTTTGGGGTTTTATTTGTGGGGGTATATAAAGTCTTAAGTCTTCGATTGAGGCATTGGAAGCCAACATTACTAAAGCCATTCACGAGTTATCGACCGAAGATCTCCAGTGAGTTATTCAAAATTGGTGTTTACGGATGGCCGCATAACGGCGCAATTGCGGCCAACATTTGAAAGGGATTATCTTTAAAAAATAAATGTCATGAGTGGTTCTACACAAAAATAATAAAGATTGTCCAATGAATTTGAATTTTCGTTCTTTTATTTCAATTTATCCGATACCTCTAAATTGATCAACATTTAGTAATTCGAGATGAAAGGATATTTTATTATTATTATTCCCTCGCATCTTTCCCGCCCGCATACCGCGCGAGGCGGGGTACATTTCACCAAACACGACGGCATTTAACGAATGCAAATCGTTTTGGCGCTGTTTTGTTGATTAAGTTTTATTGCTGGTTTAAAAATTTTCGCGTTATGTTGCATGTTTTTAAAATAGCTTTTTGAATTTTGTGATGTATATCGGCTTTAATGTTAAAAAATGTGAGGTTATTGACAAACATTTTGTGAACTATCCCAGTTGCAGATATAATAAAAGCTAAGGTTTTTGCTGTATTTTGTTTCCAAATTCTTTTCACTTCTATTATTAAGTCATTGTATTTTCCAGTTTTTCGGTATATTTTCTGTGTATATTCGTATCACTGGGTGTGCTTATTTCAATAAAAATGGTGGGTTTTGTTCGTTTGTTTATTAACGTAATATCCGGTCTATTGTAGATGATTGTTCTATCTGTTCTTATGGCGATGTCCCAGTATAACGTGTATTTCTCATTTTCTAATATATTCTGGAAGATTATATTCAATATAACGGGGATTATAAACCCTTCCGTTTGAGGATGAAGCTCTCCTCTCTGAAGCCAGGTATAGCTGTTTGTCATTTTATCAAAATTTGGGTCTTCCATAAGATGTAAGTGTTTGCCGTGTAACTGTTTCTGTGCCCAAGCCGTACTCTTTTCTTCAACAGTTGTTTGGGTGATTGTTATTTCAGTGTTTTGTGGGTTTAGTGGTGTGTAGTGCTTATCTGCAAGGACTGTTGTTTTGTGTAGATCCGATGTGTGGGTGTGGAATTTTTTTTCAATTTGTGATTTGGTTATTGTGAAGGTTTTGGATATCAATGAATTCTCTTCCTCCTTCTACAGGGTCCGGTACTCGAAGTGTAACCTATTAAAAAGGCTATAAATTTAGTTTGGAAAATTACTTTTATTCAATTCCAAGTAAAAAATGTGTGAATATAATACAAAATTAAGAATCAATTTACTTTTGCTCGATATGACCACCTTTTGCGTTGACTATGGCCTTGATATGGTCCTAAAACGAATCGTAAGCTGCCCGAATGTGACTTGCAGGTATTTTGGCCCTCTCGCGGACAATTGCTTTTTTCAGCGCCTCGAGACTGGTGAATCTTTTAATTCGGATTTTGCTCTCCAAAAATTTCCCAATGAGTATAATCCATCGGATTCGCGTCTGTTGAATTTGAGAGCCGTTGTGTGGACGTTATGAAGTTCTGAACTTTGTTTTTTAGCCTTTCTTGGTTCACTCGAGCTTTGCGAAACGGTGCTGAGTCTTATTGAAATATCCATGGTCTGCCACCGAAATGTTTGTTTGCCCACGGCTTCAAAGCGGCCTCCAGAATACTTTCCCGATAAAATTTCGTATTTACCTTGGCGCCACGCTCGATAAAAATGATTAGAAGGCGCCCATCCGTGGTTACAGCGGCCCAAACCATTACCTGTGGCGGGTACTCCCTCCTGGTGGCCAATCGATGACTCAAAGTCTCGTATGAACGGTCGGCCAAATAAACCCTATCGTTTTGGGAGTTTACGAATTGCTCAATTTGTAAAATTTTCTCTTCAGAAAACGCAATGTTCGATAATTGACCGCTTTCGGCCAAGCGAAGCAACTCCTTCACTCTCCCAAGTCTCACTTGTTGCTGCTTTGGTGAGAGATCATGCGCCTTTTGGATCTTGTAAGGCTTGACTTTGAGATAATTTTTAAATATACGGCGGATGCTACGGTCAGATATTTTTCGTTCTTTCGCCATTTGATTGGCACTTCGTCGGGGATTTCGCTCAAGTCGCTTCTTCACTTTTTGAACCATTTGACGTGACGTTGCAGTCATTTGATGACCACCTCCATGACGTTTCGCGATACGGGGGGTAAGTTGTCTTCTTGTTGTGGTTTCCAGGTTGTTAATATCAGTTTTGGTCCAGTTTATTGTTCCGTGAGTATTGATATGGAGTTCGAATTGATTGCTTTACAGAGATTCTTGGCATTCAGTTGTGTTTCATGTAACTGATTAAGGCGTGTTTTGTATAGCAGTGAAAGTTGGTTTTTGATATATTTTTGGATTGCACTTTGTTGGAATCTAAGATATTTGTACGTTTCATGTTCTTCCATGTTTTGAAGGATGTGATCATCTAATGTTTCAGTCAGTGCGTCAGTGCCTTTTCTTTTCTCCCTGTGATGTGCTTTACATTTACTGATGTCAAAGCTCATTTTTATATCGTTCGTTTTTCGTTCTGTGATTTTTAAGTGTGATTGTGAGGATGCGTTTAATTTGATGTCGTCTATGTATAGAAGATTTCGTGCTTTATACTATATCCGTATGTTGTATTGTTGAGGGTGTTGGTAAGAGGGTTAAGGACAGAGGCCGCAGATAGTTTCTTATGAGGAAAAATGCATGCCATTTGCCATTGTCTGCCCCGTGGCGACCGTTATTAGAAAAACCCTTTTCTACAAGTTGGTGTTTCTTGCCCCTTTTCATTATTTATTAGACACATCCAAAATGCCTAGACTCTTTCAATTTTTGAACTCAAGTTGCTGTGAAAAACTTTACTGAAATTGACTCTCATTCATCTTCATCCTTAATTGTAATAGTTTTTTTTTTCAAGTACTATTTCACCACAAAATTAAAAACCAGTTGAAATTACTCAAATCCCTAAATATCAAAATGTTAAAAAAATTTGTTAAAAACTACTCCAAAATGCTTATAAAGAGCGAAATTTATTTTTGTTTTGACAAATACAAAAAATGCACAAATATTGTAAAAAAAGAATTTTCAACATAGAAAATAATCCTTCATTTCTCTTCACATTTTTCCTCGACCCTTTCGGCTCGAAAGCAAAACCCTTCCATACCCAGTAATAATTTGCTTCATTCATTTATGTTGCGCCCGGTTTAGGTCGCACTTTGCATTCACTTCGCTAACTGCACTAAACTTTACCGCCAAACCACCCAGCAACCCTCTTTTTGCGCGCACTGCCACATCATTCAATTTGAATAGAAAAATTATTAACCAAAAACCGTGACTAAAGATGGTTTTATTTGTGGTAGTGGCGCAACACAAAGAAGTAGTAAACGAATGCTGCTGCTACGCTGCAACGTGCCACAGATAGGCAATGTGCAGCGTTTGCGGAAATGCAAAATAAAATGTTTGATAATTTAGCAGTGAGTTTCAGTAACAATTCACAAAATGTGCATTCGATGAAACTGAGTGATCGATTTCCCCCTCTAGCCTTGCCAAGCACTGTTTTCTTTTTTCTTTTTTTTTTTTTGTGTTGAGAATTTCATGAGAAAAGTGTGAAAATTCTAATTAGTTACACTTAGCAGCTTATTGCGGCCGTAGTAAGCGGTGGCCTGCATATGGTTTATGGTAGACACTTATAAGAAGGGATATACATACATACATACATACACTCATGTGTATGACCGTGTATGTGTTCTCATACGAATGTTCGTTTTGTTCTTTACCATCACCCCATCGCATTCACGATTTGATCATTACGCGTACGTCGAGTTCAAGCTGGTGATGTTGTCGATCAAAGAATGCTCAATCGAGTGCGCAGCTTGTCGAAAAATTCGCGGCTGTGAGTCGTCAATTTAATGTGTATCTTTCGTCGAAAAAAAAATGTTCAGTTTTTAAATGATTTTTCAACGATTTTCGGGAAAAAGAACCCAATTTATGGCATATTTTTTGGCAAAAATTATTATTTCTTTTTCAATTTTAAATTGCGCTTGCGTAGTGGTGTATATTAAGGGCGTAAACGCTTGACCAATTTGATTGATGATCATCGGTTAGAGGAAAATTATATCATCCGCATCGCGTGCCAGCTATATTGCATATGAGTTATAATTAGTTCAATTATTTTGGGCGATATTTCAATGAACTGTTAAAACGTTACAAATAAATTCCTGCTACGTAAGAGGGATGGCTGACCCAGAGATATTCAGATGAAGAGTAGATGCAGTTGAAATATATATTTATAACTGTATGTATATGTATGTATGTATATTAGACCGTACAACTGCAAGACAAAAACTCGCGTGCACCACTGTCTTTAAAGTATTTTTACAAGACAATTATGAAAAAAAAAATTTACATTGTTCATCATATCTTTGGCATTTACAGTCGGATCTAAAAATGTGTTATTTCGATATTTTTATTTAAATTTAAAGCTTAAATTTATTATTAAAGCTCGCCAAAAATCATTAAGTTTTTGCTAAGGAAATTTTTTCGAAGCTTCGAAGACAATTTAGATATTTTTGGACGCACGTAGGAGTCACCTTTTTTAAATTTTTCATCACATCTTCGGTATTTAAACTCGGATCTTCTTCTCTTCTTAATTGGCGCGATAACCGCTTACGCGATTTGGCCGAGTTTAACAAAGCGCGCCAGTCGTTTCTTTCTCATGCTAACCGGCGCCAGTTGGACTCACAAGTGAAGCCAATTCCTTCTCCACCTGATCTTTCCAACGCAGAGGGGGTCTTCCTCTTCCTCTACTACCACCAGCGGGTACCGCATTGAATACTTTCAAAACCGGAGCGTTTGTATCCATTCGGACGACATGACCCAGCCAACGTAGCCGCTGAATTTTTATTCGCTGCGCTATGTCTATGGCGTCGTAAAGCTCCTACAGCTAATTGTTCCATAGTCTGCGATACTCACCATCACCAACGTGCAAAGGTCCAAAAAACTTCCACAGAATCTTTCTCTCAAACACTCCAAGCGTTTTTAAAAAAACTCGGATCTTAAGGTGTGATATATCGATATTTTTATCTCAAGAAGACTTTTTTTTGTTTTAAGGTTTAATGGCCCCAAGCTCCCCATCCTAGTTTTTTTTTGTCGGGACAACTAGCAAGTGCACTCAGACACTGCAGCTGCAGACAGATGATACAGAACAAAGTTCATCGCTTCTTGAACAGCATACACCTCCGCTCGAAACACAGATGCATGCATTTCAGGAGCAAAGTTCCGTTTTGTCCCGCTGGATTCCACGTAAACCCCAGAGCCGGAGCCAAGCTCGGTCTTATAGCCATCCGTGAAAATGCGAAAACAGTGTTTGCCGGGCTCATTTTCAGAGTTTGACCACAACTGAGCCTCTGGTAGCACTACACTATATCTCTTTTCAAATACATCTCTTGATGGCATGGAGTCAAGGGGCATGGAGAGAATCGCTGGATCGAAGTCCATGCCTTCTCTGTTTTCTAATGCCGGATAGGGGCCGTAATAGTTCCCATTGTGTTTCAGCCTGCAGATGGCCTTCAAGGCCTCTCCTTGGATGAAAGCATCAAGTGGTGGTAGACCAATCAGAGCATCTAATGCCGGGCCTGAAGTAGTCGGAAAAGCTCCATTCTAGTACTTAGAAGTGAAGGTAGAAGCGGCAGTTGGTCTTTGAATTATTACAGATTATTACTTACTCACCCCAACGTACTACCCTAAAGTTAATAAAATAAATCTCGCTAATATGTAAAAACGAGATCCCTGCGTCCGGCCAAAAACAAAAATTTCGAATTGTCTGGCAAAAATACTTTGAACTCAGGGTATAGCAAAATTTTCGGGACGGAATGTACAAATAGTGAAAAAATACAATGGGGGGCCCTTGAAAATAATGTAGCTACTAGCTATTTGTTTTGCAGTGTTTTGAAACTTCACTTGTTTTGTTAAATTTTTATGGAAATATTCGTATGTAGTTTAGATTCTTTAAATCAAACGTAGCACATATTTTTAAATAAATAAAGTAACTCCCAAATTCATAATTGAGCGGTGAATTATTAAAAAAATTAAATATTTATTTTGTCTACTCACTTCTATCCTTGAGAATTATCTTCTTTGGTGGCTCCTTTTGATAATTTCGCTGCAAACTCAAGCCCGGTTCATTGCCATTTTTATCCTTCTTCACCATCTCACTCAGGAAGGTTATATAGCTTATGGCCAACTTTAGTGTATCCACTTTACTCAAACGCTTCTCATATGGCAACGTTGGAATGTGTGAACGTAAACCCTCAAAAGCCTCATTGATGCTCTGCATGCGACGGCGTTCACGCAAATTGGCCGCCTGACGCTGTTGAGCCATTTGGGAGGCACATTTTAAGCGGCGCGGTTTGTGTAGGCGACTAATGGACAAAAAATAAAATATTTTATGGAATAAAATAAAATTTAAAATAAGCTTTTAAAGTGTAGCCACCTAAAAACTTCATGGCTTCGATTTTGATAAAATTTGATTAATATGATCTGCTAAGGTTACTATGGTTAGAGTGGTAACCCACCATGTGACAGAATGATCTACTATACGGTAGCGAAAAAGTGGAAGGAAATATAGTGGTTCAAAATACAGTTAAACCTGTTTACGTGCCCTGGATAGGGGCAGCACAAAGAAAAATATTTAAAATATTCAAAAATAGCTGCAAAGGATATTTTTTCACAAAGCGATGGAAAGGGATGACGTAAAAAAGTTTCACTTAGGAGATATGTAGGCGCGTTAAGTAAAAATATTGAAACTTAAAAACAAGTTTACTTTCTCATTTTAAACGCAATTTCTACAAAAAACCAATATTCTTAAAAAACACAAAAAAGCGATGTGTTCTCACAAAATGAAAGAAAAAAATTGTTTTGATTTTAGTTCGTCATTTTAAACATAAGATACATAAGCAACAATTTAAACATATTACAAAAAAAACATCCACTCAGAGAAGATAAGTTACTAAATGTAGACCATTCATCGATTTTTTTTTCTGGCTTCCACTATTCGTTTTAAGAGAGTATTTAGATTTATCATAGAACATTTTATCATTGCTGAAAAAACTTAACATTTCGAGAATGTTTGTTTACCGCACCAACAATCGTTTTTCCCAAACGCCTGAATTGGCAGACGGAAAAAGAAGTGGTCGTCCTCGCGTCCAGTACAGCCATAAAAGCCGCTCGAAAAAGAATTCGCAGAAACTCTTTCGAAAAATAATGTCCAGAGAAATGAATTTATCGACCAGGTCCATGTCAATACTAATTAGAGATGATCTCCACCTGATAGCCTTTCGTCGCCTAGCTGGTCATCTTTTGACAACGCGCTCGAAAAAAATTAGACTCGACAGATGCAAACAGCTCTTTGGTGACACGCAGTCAACGACCATGAAAATTTTCTTTTCCCAGATGAGGAAATTGTCACTATTGATGAAGTTTTTAATAAGCAAAACGACAAAGTTATTAAAAAAGGGATTATAATTTCATATATAAACTTGTAACAGATTTTATGGCAGGAATAAATACATATTTACTGATGTCTCGAAAATGTTGGACGGAGTAGGTGCAGAGATTTATTGCGCAGAGCTAGGCATCAAACGGCCATTTATGTTCTCTGATCGCTGCAGTATTTTTCAAGCAGAAGTCTTTGCTGTAGGAAAGGCTGCAGAAATAGCATTCGCAAAGACATCAAGCAACTCCAAAATAAATATATACGTTGACAGCCAAGCGGCGATAAAAGCAATAAACTCATATGAAATATCATCTCAAAACGTTTTTAAGAGCAGGTAAGCCATAGAGAGGCTGGCTGCAGATAGAGAGGGATGCAGATCTATAAATGCATTCCAGGAAATGAAATTGTGGATGAGATTGGCAAAAGCGCTGTTTAACATTCGCGAAAATCATGTGTAAACAGAGTGCAGAGAAATACGCCATATTCTTACTATTTCTATCTAGAAAGCAAAGCAGCACAATCGTAGGTATACTGACAGGCCACAATTGGCTAGCGGCACACGCATACAAGATAGGAATCGCAAACAACGATAGCTGCAGATTTTGCAATAAACTGGAAGAGAAGGAAACTCTAGAACACCTTCTGCGTGTTTGCCCTGCATCAGCTAAAAGCCGAATGAAATGCGTAAGAGCTCTACAATGTGAGAAGCTAGAATGCCTCTCGGGGTTTGAGCTTCAGGGCTTATTTAGATTCGCAAAGGACGCAAGCTTATTACAAGAAGTCCAACAAAGAAACGTAAAGGTCAAGCTCCATCTGGTACCACTAAAGACCAATAGATTTATGTGATGGCTTTCAGCCAGCCAGGTCATCTAACAAAACCTACTAGGAATTGAGATAGGCTAATGCATGACACACTTACTTATGTTTATAAAAACGAGTAAACTTTTTAAAATTCAACTGATGATTCGATATTCATATGCACTGCACAAAAAAAAATAAACCGCATACAAAAAAGCCGAAAAAAACAGATTTCACTGCATTGAGCTTTTTGGGCAAATATTTTTTCTTTGACTTGTAAGTTAAGTAATTGTTGGTCTAAGAAAAAACAAAATACATGTTTTAGATAGAATTTTTTCAAATTTCCGAAAAAGGGGAAAACAAAAGTCGAGACATTTTTTTTACTAAACAAATTTTCTTTTAAATTTTTGAATTTCGAGAATTTGGACATTTCTTTATTCATGCACAAATGAATAATTATAATTTTTTCTTTAAAGTGATATCTTACTTTTTATGGAAAGATAAAATTTCACCATTGAATTTTAGTTAACAAATTTTCTTTTAATATTTTTTTTTTTAATTTCGCCAATATTGATATTTTTTATTCATGAAAATTAAACGAAAATGAATGACAAATTATGCTTTTTTCTTTAAAGTGATATTTTACTTATTATGAAGAGATAAAATTTCACGACTGAATTTTGGTTAACAAATTTTTTTTATAATAGTTTTTTTAATTCCGGCAATTTTGGTTCTTTTTTAATTATGCTCAAATAAATAGGCTTTAATAGGCTATATAATATGGGCCAAGTATCTGAATGTTTCGAAACAAGTCTGATATATACGCTCTTTAAAAAAGGCGATAGGAAATCTCCCTCCAATTATAGAGGTATCTCATTCATGAATTGTGTTGCAAAGATAATGATGGGCATTTTAAATGAGCGACTCACAAGCTGGGTAGAAAATAAAAATATTATAACAGAATTTTAAGCAGGTTTCAGAAAGCAACATTCAACCGTAGATAACATATATAACCTAGCAGCAATAGTCCATATAAAGTTTAGGGAGAAGAAAAAAGTGTACGCGTTTTTTGTGGACTTTAAAGCCTGCACGACTGCTTGGAGGGGGGACTTTTTATAGATGAGTTAAATATCCGTTTGCTATTATATGCTGACGATATCGTCATATTGGCAGATGAGGTTAGAACTCTTCAAAAAATGATAAGCAACTTAGAAAAATACTGCGAAAAGTGGAATATGCAAGTAAACTTATCTAAGTCAGCTATAATGATTTTAATAGAATAGCAGAAAAAGAAAAGTGGTTTTTTCACGGCGAAGTTATACCAATAACGAAAGAATATAATTACTTGGGTGTAAAGCTAACATCAAAACTCAGTTTCAAACAACATATAGAAAATAGAAATGTTCTAGCGAAAAATATATTAGCATAAATGCAACTTGGCGCACATTTCTTAGTAAAAATAAAATTAAGTTATCGGCAAAATGTTTTTAGCGGTGACTAGAGCAATCCAGAGTTATGCTGCTCAGGTATGGGGAAACTCATTGTTTGAAGAAGTAGACAAAATTCAAAAACCAATAATGTTGCCACATTTGCCGTAGTTTCCAACACAGGATTAATCATATCAGGTGTCTGGCTTTTCGGTGGAACCTCAGTCTTCACAGCCGAAGCACTGGCAATCAAAATTGCTATTGAATATGCGACAAAACTGAAGGGGAAATTCGTAATATGCACAGACAGTTTATCATGCCTGAGTGGACTCCAAAGCGTAAACACCTCCAGTAGTCTAATTAAAAATATTAAAGCAGCACTAAATACTTATCATAAAAAGATCAACTTATTATGGGTCCCGGGTCATGCTGGGATCCCAGGTAACGAGGCAGCAGATGCGGCCGCCAAACAAATCCATCTCCAACCCTGCCTTACTTTTGCAACATTTGAAAAACACGATTCGATTAAGACCGTTGCAGCATATATTCAAAGTGAGAAAGATAAGAATTGGAAAGAATTTTCATCCTGGTACAGTAAAGCTAACCCATCAGGACAAAAGCCCCACTTTCCAAATAATAACACTCGGAGCCAAACCACTACCTTTATAAGGTTACGCATTGGGCACATCCTCTTGACACACGAACACCTCCTCACAGGGAAGCCCAAAAACACATGTCCTTGGTGTGGATCACTTTCCACGGTCGACCACTTACTAGATGAATGCCCCAATCTCCGAAGTCACAGGATCAAAATATTTGGCGACATTAAACCCTCCGCACTTCTTGAAAAAACTTCTTCTGAAAACATTCATAAAATATATAACTTTCTAAAACAATGTAAGTCAATAAAGATAATTTAAACTCCATAATTAGAACTAAATCAACACAGGTATTAAATACTTAAAGAAAGAGTCGTAAGCCCTGGCAGCTAGTACTCCTCTATATTTAGATATAAGCATTTTGATATATCTAATAAATAATAATAATAATAAAATATATATATATTCAAAACGTTATTTGAATATGATGATAATAGATTGCCTCATATACTATCAAAAAAGATTTTAGAAAAACAGATATTTTGGGTTGAAGAAATTAGTAATCTGGCACAAAAGTTAAATATAACATGTAACTGGGGCACTTCAAATAAAAGAGAGTTGAATAGAAATATAATTTCAATACTAGAAAATCTTCATGATTCGAATATTCAAACTTTATGGGAAAGGGCACACCAAAGCACCCGATTATATAAGGAATTAGACCATAACAACGCCAGAAGCTATTTAAACGGCAATACTGGGATCTATAAAATTATGTGGATTATGAAAGCCAGATGTGATTTAAAATACTTGGGAAGCCAAAGGGATTTAAATTGCACCTTATGTAACTTAAATGAATTAGAAGACATCACACATTTCTTAGGAAAATGCCCGATAGTTAAAAGAATTCGTCAAAGATTTTTTGGAAAATATAGTATAAACCGAGATGAAGTCATAGAAATTAAATGGTATTAGCCCTTCTGGATATAATAACTTATTTAAGTTCATCACTGGTGCTATAGAATATAGAAAATTAATTTTAAACGAATTCAATACAACGTACAATAGTAACATATGTAAAATGTAAGATTTTGTTTTTTCTTTTTTCTTCCGACAAACGACCTAGTGTCACTGTCGTACGTTCTAATGTTAATGATTAAAAATGAAATGTAATGTGTATTTAAAAAAAAAAAAAGTTGAACAATAAATAAATAATAATAATAATAATAAATAATAATAATAATAAATAATAATAATAATAAATAATAATAATAATAATAAATAATAATAATAAATTATGCTCAAATGAAAGATTAGAATTTTTTCTATAAAATGATTTCTACTTACTGAAGAGATACAATTTCATGATTGAATTTCGATCTTGAACGCGCTCTTTCGCAGAATGCTCGGTACAATTGGCCGGCGCACAATTGTTAAAGTAATCAAGTTGTGTGTTATAAATGTATTTACAGTTGTAGAGCGCATTCGTGATCAGTGGCTATCCCCCAATATTACCCACTCACTCTCTCTTGCATAATTTATGTTAATGTAAAGTAGCTCATCTTCATCAAATTTTATCAAAATCGAAGCGATGAAGTTTTTAAGCGGATACACTTGTTGTGTTTTGCCCTGTAGACCTACATACAAGCAATAGTAATAGTAGTAGTAGTATTTCACTCACCTCTTCTCATTGTTCTCCTGATCACTATTGAATCCACTGCTATAAGCATCATCTTCATCGCTCTCCGAACTGTTATCATCGTCACCGAAGAAGAATTCCGAACTTGAACTGGAGCCATTCGTCGCTTGTGAACCTTCGAAAAAGTGTCGCGCCATTGTCGCTTCCAAATCGAAATTATCGAGTGAAAACATTTTACCGGTTATGTTATTCAAAGGTGTGATGATGCGTTGTGTATTTCTGTTATTTGAATTGTTGTTGCTATTATGACTCGCCGCTGCACTTGTTGGCTCGTCTAATTGATTGTAAACACTTTTATTTACTTCAATAATTGGCATTTAATAGTTTGCGCATATTTGTTTGAGCTCTGATTTCTACAATTTCCTAAGTGTGCGCACGCGTTGCCACTGTTTTTAATAGTTGACTTGTGGCTTTCGTCACAAGACGAAGTACACTGCTTCGTGTCGTTTTTTGTGGGCCACGTGCCGTGCACGTGCACTTTGCACTAGTACAAGTGTTCTCGGCAAGCACTTGGCTTTTGCTGTCTGTTAACTTTTTTCTTGTTTTTTCTAGTTAATTATTTGTTTGGTGATTATCGGAATCAGTGTCTATTAAAATCTAGGATAAAAATGATTATTACCACCCCCGTTTAGTGACTCTTTTTGTTGCTTTTCCGCCCACACTGAGAGGGATTGGTTTCGTTATCGCTGAACGTTCGCTGTTAGTTTATTGTTGTTCTTTTTTATACTTGTTTTCTATGTGGAGAGATAGGTGCTTGTCTGCCATAAGTTCATTACATAGTTTATCATTAATTTATGATGACATTCTGAGTAGATAAATGCAGATATTTGTTTTTATTGATTATGTTCGCATGTTGTTATAAAAATGTTTAACATGAGCCTGATAACCCGTGAGCTGTACATTTGAATGTTACCGGTTATGAGGTTAAGAGTTGGAAGATCCCTGAAGTTTTTGCAAGACTGGGCATCTGCAGCAAACTGACTAATTAGTTATGGCCACCTTGATAAACACTATCGAAAAAGTAGAAAAGTAATAGTCCAGCAGTCCGTCTCGCTTCGCTTTGACATTTTTTTTGAGTCTGTGGAGTCAAACAAGGCGACTCTCTCTCTACAACCGCATTCATCCTTTTTTTGTTTTTTTGTCGGAATAAACTAGCAAGGACAGCACTCAGACAACATTAAGTCCATTTCACTACACTCGGGTTTCCTTTTTAACTTTCTTTAAAATCTACCCGACCTCCGAAGTAGTATCTGAATAGATCTTGTGATGGGAAAGAGTCAAGGTGGTCGCTTCTTAACATTTCAGTGTCAAAGACCTCAAGTCTGATTCGAGCGAAGGCCGAGCAGATGCACAGAAAGCGGTCCGCCGTCTCCTCCTCCTCTTCACATGCAGGGCAGAGTGCACTATCTGAGATGCCTACCTTTTTTATGTGCTTCACCCATAAAAATTGGCCCGTCTTCACTCCAACTAGCTGCCTAAAATCTCTTCTGCTTAATGACAGGAGCATCTGCGACAGCCTCTCTCAGCCTGCCGAGCTCGCTTGTGGGTTGAAATAACTCGTTTAGCTTTGATGGCTGTCGACCTCAGAGCCCATCCTAGCTGAAAAATCAGAGGTCTCGTTACCTGCGATACCCACGTGTCCCCGGGACCCATATTAGCGTCAGGATATTGTCTGGGTTCTTGATGTAGCAGCAAAAACATCCCCCATACTTGTAAGAGGAGTGCTGCTGGCGTGGCAGTCCTTGACCGGATACATAGTAAATCCGGGTCGTTCAGGTAACATAGAGCCGACTGTCGGGGGAACGAGATGTCTGCGTCGTATTACGCGCATGAGAGATGACCACCGCCAGAAATCAATCGTATCATACAACCCCGTAGCGCCTAAAGCGCGAGCACGTCCAAGACTAACATAGTTTGAGCAAGTTCTAATGGACCTGAGGACACTGGGTGTTAGACACTGGAGAACCTTTGCCGAGGATCGAGATGCATGGAGACGAGTCGTGAACGAAGCAAAAGCTCACCCCGAACTGTAAAGCTGCTTGATGATGAGTGTTGTCAATGGTCTCATCGTTTTTTATGTAGCTACCTTGGATTTTTTTTCCTGTAATTCCTATTGGGGCATAGGGCGTTCAGCGCAGGAATCGCTTAAATTTTCTGTGAGGAATGAAATTTCTGCTGCAGATATTGCAGAAGGTTTTCAAAGGGCAGAGTTTGCCGCAAAATGTTTTAAAACTGTTGCAAATATTTCCAAACTTTCTCTATGAGGTTTCCAATCGACCAAAAAATCAGCTGATAAAAAACACCAGAAGGACATTAAGAAGCTGGTGCCCAAAAGCCATCGATTGGTAATTAGAGTCCATGCTCATATTATTGGTGTGTCGTACAGTTTAATAAAGCAATTTAAAATATCGCTTCTGACTCAATTGGGTCTAAAAATACTAAATTTCTTTACAAATGCATAGTTTTAACAACTTATAAGTGATGATTTTCGGCTATGGGGTGGCCAGAAAACTAATGCGACTAATGCCAATCGGAAGTATCCAGATGTCTTAGGTTTTTTCTAGCTGAAAACTAATGTAATGGAAAAGCTGCTTCCAGTAGCAGTTGCCTCTCCACAGGAAATGGTAAACATCCGAATGCATTACTTGCTTGAAAGGGGGTTTTTAAGCCATCTGACATATGGAGGCAGCATACAACTGTAGGTCCCCCATTTAAGGGTAACCACATGTCAACAAATTTTAATTTGATGTTTTTACTCTTTAAAATCCAGAATCCAGTATCTGGAAAATAATTTTTTATTTAAAATTATTTTAACATTATTCGAATTTAATACGAGAGTTGCTTTTCATATTTCTAGCCTTGGGCACAGATAAGATTCGATTTTACTACACCTACATAAATTACAATAAAAAGAATGGAGACAGAAGATAGATACACAGTATGGATGGTGAGACGGAAAATTGGTTTGAGGTCACTCTTCAGCAAATATTTTGGATTCATTGCTGAATCTTAAGAGATCCGGAAGAGGAAGTGTAGGCACTTTATCCATACTCAGTACATCGCACCCCAAAAGCCTAAGTCTGATTCTAGGGAATTCCTCATTCTCAAGACAGGATAGGCATATTCCGTCGACAATGATTCCCATGGTAGCCATATGCCAACCACAGAGGTTCTGTCCTGTGATAACACGACTTTTCCCACTAAGTTTTAGGAAAAATGTTAAAGGTAAAGCTAATTTCCTGTTTGGTACATTCACAAAGCTCTTGGCTACTCTGCAGGAGTCCGACTCAAATAAACGTCTTCTATGGGTAGACCTCATGATCCAGAGTTAAATTGATGCAGAATTGACACCTAGAAAGGGTGTGCTTGCAGAAACTTCATTAGCCAGTTTACCAGCGCCATCTGACGTTTCGATTGAATAGTTGGACATATTTTACCATAACCGCACTCAGAACGTTTTGGTGTGTGAGTCTTATAGGTCTGTCTACTGAGACAGAAGGCCAACTATGTCTGGGATCAACGAGATGTTTCGAAACATTTTTTGTTTATCTTGAAATCATCTTTAGCGAAGATACTCGTACTCATTGCTGTCTGAGGGGTTATGTTAATGATAAAAGCAAATATAATCCACATGAACTCCTTGTTTGGTGTGATTTGAATGCCAGAGGCCCATATTTTATCAAACCTGAAGCTGGAGTCAATATTACAATCAATCGTAAGAACTACAGGCGAATAACTGACGTACTTTTTGATCCATCTTAGCAATCAACTGAGACGAACTCTTAGTAGCCTAGTCGCGGCAAGAAATTCATATTTTTGTCAACATCTCGGGTTTGCGGTTTGAGACCTATCTGCGTAGGTCAAAATCGCATTTGGAGAAGTCCAAAATCAAGTAGATCTTTATTTGTTTTCACGATTCCAAGGCAGTTGTCCACAAGGAGTTCGTGCCAACGGACCAAACCGGCAATGCAATTTTCTATCTTGGCATTTTGAAGCGTTTGTTGCATCGAATTCGCCCTGAATACCGCAAAGGAGGAAGCTAGCGCTTATTGTATGATAATGCAACATCTCATCGATCCACTTTTGTAACTGATTTTTTGACTAGAAATCGCATTTTAACCATCAATCACTCACTGTATACACCTGATATGGCTTTCTGTGACTTCTACCTATTCGGAAAATTTCATTTGGCCATAAAAAGAAAACCTTTTGCGTCCGTAGAGGCCATCCAAAAGGCTTGTACCGACATCATGAAGGACATTCCGGTCAATGACCTGAAACTCTTTTGAAAAGCTTTTAGATCACGCAAAACAGTGTATCAAGGACAGAGGCGACTATTTTGAATAAATAAACTCGAAGCTATGAAAACAAAGTTAGACTAGTCTGACGTCAGGTCCCTTTCCTATACAAAACAAACAAACGAAAGAAAGAAAAAGTATGTATGATTTCTTGTGTTTGGTAGTTTCGCCAACTCTTCAAGTAATTTCCCTTCCTTTTGTTCGATTATTCATGGGCTCTGACAACACAGCGAATTTGGAAGGCACACATTTTTTATTTCGAGTCCGGCACCAACCGAATGGCAGTCAAGTACAAACCCATTCGGCAAGAAGTTAATTATCAGTCGACTAGTACTAAAAATATTTATTATTTAATACTGAAATATATGTTTTTTAGATTAATTTGTTATACATAATTCTTTATTACTTTTATAACCATCCGTCGTATTCGCAGCTCTGAACTTTCCGTGAGATTTCACGCTTACTACTTTTGCATTATCCAATTTCAGTTGACTCACTTTTAGTTTGTTTTATAAAACAACAAAAACAGAAATTCTTTTCACCTTTTCTTTTAATTTCTTATTTAACTCTGCAAAAAAATCTCATCACTTTTTACAAATAAATGCGTAAAAAACGCATCTCGAAAAATTCTGAAGAAGCAAATCACACCAACACACACGAATGTTCAGCACTTCTCTATCCTTTTTTTTGATCAACTTTAAGTTAGTTTTTAATGCCCATCGGTCATCACAATTGGCAATTTATATCCGTTGGTAAGCGCATAAACGCCTGTTACTTCCGTTCGCGGGTTCGAACAACAAATGAATGTCTTCCGGCCGCCGAAAGTGGCCGTTGAGTTACCGATATCCTGACAATTGATAAGTGAATGTTTATTTCACCCTCTCTGCCGCCTCGGCGATATTCATTCATTCCAGAGGGTTGGTTTCAAAGCTACAGGGTGGTGACTGTGTTGCCAGATTATTTTGAGGCAAGCAGTGATAATGACATAAATAAACATATGCTCATGCGTATGTCAGTGTGTGCGTGTGCCCTTAGAAGCTGAAAGTTGGGTTGAGTGGGGGTTTTTCGGCAGTAATGGCGGCAAACTTCAAGGAATGAACTTACTGGGCGGAGCTTAGGGCTGTGCCAATTGGAGAGCGAAGCGTGTGCTTGGTGAGTCTTGAGGAATGTTTTTTTGTTTTTCGCTTATGTATGCATGAAGGTGTCAAAGATCAAAATGACAGGTTGAACTAAAAAATAATTGCCCAGAAGTTGTTTGAATTATTATATAATGAATTAAGTTATCTGCAAAGCAATTTAATGACAAGATAACGAGAAATTAATTGTTTTGCTTTAGTATTTTCAAATGAATAGCCTTTGAACACAAGTATTAAGCTGTAATGTGAGAAATGCTACACATACATACTCGTACATACATGCGTACGAAACGGTATTGACAGGCTGGCGCATACATATGTCCTTGAAAGTTGCTTAGTACAGACGTGTGACGTGTGCTGTGTTAAAATTCACGCAAGATGCAATGTAGAGGCAAAATTAGCTTATAAAGGAACCATGGTCGTGAAATATATACATATAATTGGCGCGTACACCCTTTTTGGATGTTTGACCGAGCTCCTCTACCTATTTGTGGCGTGCGTCTGGATGTTGTTCCACACATGGAGGGACCTACAGTTCCTAGCCTATTCCCAACGGCAGATCATTTTTTTGAGGAGCTTTTTCATGGCAGGAACACATTCGTAGGTTTGCCATTGCCGGCCGAGTGGCGACCGCTTTTAGAAAAATGTTTTTCTTAATTTTGGTTTTTCACTGAGATTCGAACCTGCGTTCTCTCTGTGAATTCCGAATGATAGTCACGCACCAACTCATTCGGCTATGGCGGTCGAATGACTGTGAATGTATTAATAGTACGATGCCTGGCAGTACCGTATCCAATATTGATGATTGATTATGTAGTTGTCGAGTCCGTCCCCAGTGTAAAATCTAATGCTATTGATGTAGACGACATGCATCCCAAATTTTTCAACTGTTTATTGCCTAAAATTTTATCTTTGTAATTTATGTTCAACGGCGAAACCAACATATTGGCCAACTGATGTCAATAAAACTCCAGACCTGATCGACTATTTCATTGTAAAAAAACTTTCAACGAATTTTATTCAAATAGCCGAAGGTTCTGATCTCAATTCTGATCATTCACCAATATTTTTAACTATCAGTGAAACAATAATCGAGAAAGAAAGTAATCCGACACTGCATAATAAAAATACTAACTGGAAATCCTTTGCAAAACATTCTTCAAAATATTCAACAAAATGATTTCTTAGTAACCACCAAAGATCAATTAGAAGATGTTCAAAGGTATGTCCAAGAAATTCAGAAAGCCGCCTGGGTGAGCACCCAATTTCGAAAGGAATACAACTACCCCAAAGAAATTAAGCAACTCATCACAAACAAAAGAAAATTACGCCGAAAATGGCAATAAACTCGTTCCCCACGTCACAAAACCACACTAAACAAAGCATCATAAGAATTGAATAATGAAATAAGTTTTATTAAAAGTGAATTAATAAATAAGTAATAGGTGCGCAACTAAGTTCTCGCTGTTTTATTGATGAAAATACAACTTTATTCTAAAAAAAATGGTTACAAGTGAATCATTGAAAGTATTGCCCATCGCTGGCTACTACTTTTCTCCATCTTTCTGGTTGATCTCGTATACCGTGGCGGTAAAACTGTTCATCTTTTGAGGCTATCCACGGATGAAGCCATTTTTTGATGTCTTCATACGAATGGTGACCAGCAGTTCCTGACCATGTGTCATCGATCGGATCAGGTGATAATCGGACGGCGCAGTATCTGGAGAATATGGTGGTGGTGGTTCGGTAGGATTTCCCATTTCAGTGCTTTCATATAGGTTTTAACGGGTTTGACAACATGAGGCCGAGCGTTGTCATGCTGTAGAATCACTTTTTCGTGCCTCTCCGCGTATTGCGGCCGCTTCTCGCGCAGTGCTCGGCTCAATCGCATAAATTGAAGTCGAGACCGATCCCCAGTGATGGTTTCGCTTGGTTTTAACAGTTCATAATAAATAACACCAACTTGGTCCCACCAAATACATAGCATGACCTTCGCAGCGTGAATATTCGCCCAAGATGACGACGTAGAAGCATGACCGGGCAGTCCCCATGACTTTATTTTCTTTGGATTGCTGTAATGAATCCAGTTTTTCATTACCCGTCACGATGCGTTGAAGAAAACCATTCCTTTTTTGCCTCTGGAGCAGTTGTTCAGAGGCGAAAAAACGATGCTCAACATCCCTTGGATTTACATCATAAGGATTATAACATAAGGAACCCAAGTCTCCTGTTTCTGAATCATTCTCAAAGCATGCAATCGCTTGGAACTGGATTGGCAGGTAACTCCTAATACTGAAGCAATCTCCTCTTGCGTTTGACACGGATCCTCATTGAGCAATGCCTCCAATTTATTTAACTTACATATGTTTTGCAAAGTATTTTAACCACGTTTGTTTTTCCTCGCTGTTGGTAGTTGGCTAAAATCATTCCAATTAAGAAATCAAATTGGGACCTTAGGCCACAGGCCGAACGGAACAGCATAGTAGAGGGTATGCTGGTAATTTTCTTATGGAACAGAAGACATACTTGGATATACATATGAATAAAATTATTGAAAAACAAAAATTTTATGATTCTAAATGCGTTTCAGCCAGCATCAAATCCCACGTTCATAAAACTTTTGGTTTTTATTAGCAAAAATCCGAATCAGGTACGATTTAACATCATCTTTATTATTGAAATTTTTACCCTTCAAGGAGTTTGGTAAAGACCGAAACAAGAAACAAATGTCAGGACTATATGTTGGATGTGGCAAAACATCCCAACCAAGCTCCAATAATTTTTGCCGAGTGGCCAAAGTTGTGAGTGGCCTTGCATTGTCATGATGTAATGCAATACCTTTTCTATTTGTCAATTCGGGCCGCTTTTCTTCAACTGCATTGTTTAATTTCATTAGTTGTTCAATGTAGACATCAGAATTGATCGTTCGGTTGGGTGGTAAGAGTTCAAAGTAGACAATTCCTTTGTAACCCACCAAATATTTTGATGAATATCAGCTTTTGATGTTTGAGTTGGTTCACCTGGCCTGCTCCACGATCTTTTCCATTTGATATTGTTGTAAACAACCCAATTTCCATTGCCAGTTATCCGTCGCTTTAAAAATGGATAATTTTCATAACGTTTCTTTAGCAAATCGCAGCTGTTAATGCGTTGTGTTAAATGCGTTTCGTGAGGAACCCGTGAATCGAGTTTTTGAACATAGCCAAGTTGTTTTAAGTGATTTTCAATGCATGTATTTGATACATGAAGCTTTTCTGCAATCTCTCGTGTTACACTGTGACGATCCGAATCGATTATTGTTTTGATTAGGGTGTCGTCAACTTCAATTGGACGCCCAGAGCGTTTTTCATCTTTGCCTTTCTTTTAAGTCTTCGCCACCATAAACAGCACATAACTTTCTATGAGCTTGCGATGCGGTTTTCCCTTTGCGGAAATAAAAAAGCAAAATATGACGAAAATGTTCCTTTTGATTTTCTATTTTTCAATGAACGCCAAACGAAAACTAGGCAACCGATCAAAAAACTTTTTTACTAACTGACAGCTGAATTGCCAACTATGAAATAACAAAATGTGTTTTACCTTTGTACTACGTCTGCAAACCTAAACATTCAACTGAAGCCATCTATGAGTGAAATCCGCAATTACTTAGTTGCCAACCTAATATATGCCAATATTCAAACTGTTTTTATACACAGTTATAGTTTATATATTTAGTTTATTAAAGGGGGAAACCGGTTAGATCGATCAAAAATCGATTTTTATTTATTGCATAAATCGTTAGTATAACTACTCAAGAATTTGTGGTAAAAATTTGAAAGCGAAATTCGCATTACTCCCGATTCTATGGGCACTTAAGTGACTTCCCGTCGGTTCCGCACCGTAGCGCGCGTTAGTTAGAACGACTACTTTTTTTTCAACTGGTGGGCATTTTAGCTTAAAAAGTTATCGCCCAATCGTTATAAAAATTTCGGGATTTTTTCTTTATTCAATTCTTATCTATATGAACCTAATTCAGGGATTATATTATTATTTAAAATATGGGTTTTTAAGCAAAATAGATGAAAAAATATGGTATAAAAAAACTACTTTGCGTTCAAGCGCCTCAAAAGCATGCAATTTTCAAAATGGTTTTACCACAATTAGGTTCATATTCTTAGGAGATATGTTATTAATAAAAAAAAAAATTGCTGTTGATTTCAGAGAAAAACTGCAACTTCGGGAATTCCCACCAGCAAGACACTCGGATGGCAATCGAGCATGGACAGCACGCTCTAACGCCACTATCTCCCGCGGAAATAGCTTCAAACAAATTTAAAAGTGTACCTAAAAATGTAAATAAAATATCCTCTAAACTTAAGCAATTTCTGATTATTCCTCCTTTGTTAAAAAAATTCTCGAAAAGCACCAAAATGTTGGCCTCCTAAACCGGTTTCCCCCCTAAAATCACTACAGTACTCGCATCAATTTTCATCGATTTCAAAGAGTGAAGTTCAAATATTAATCAATAATAATAGAAAAACAAATTAACACTAACATTAAGTAATACATACATACATATGTATGTATTTAGCACATACACGGATGTATGTTTGCCCTGCAAATTCATTGATTCTGAGCTGCTGTGCTTCTATTAGTTATTGTAATCTCAAGCATTGACTAAGTAGCTCGCATTTCTTTTGGCCTGCAAAAATGTAACTAATAATCATAATCGCTAGCTCCTTGATGACAAGAAAGTATTCTTTGTATTCCATTTTTGAAAAGTTTACTTTAGGTTCAGCTCATCGTAAAATCATCGCACCCAGGGGTATTTTATGTCGTTTTTGCAGATTAAGGGGTTATACTACTGTGGGCAAAAAGTAAGGTGTTTCGGTCTGGCCTCGCCTTTAGCACGATATTCGCTTGATTGGTCGGTTGTTTCAGGGTCGTAAGCATAAATCCAAGTCTCATCTCCCGTAATGATGCATTTGAGCTTGTCCTGATAGTCTGAAAGCATTGTTTCACACACATCAACGCGACGACTTTTTTCCAAGAAATTGAGAGTTTTCGGTACCAAACGAGATATGACTTTTCGTAGGCCCAAATGGTCTTTCAAAATGGTTTTCACAGATCCTTCTGATATTCCGATCATATTAGTAAGATCTTTAATAGTCAACCGACGATTTTTCAGCACTAACTCCTTCACTTTATTGACGTGTTGGTCATCTGTTGACGTCGATGGTCGTCTGGAGCGCTCCAAGTCATCAACACGTTCTCGACCCTCTTTGAAGTCTTCGTACCACTTATAAACATTTTTCTGCGACATGGTCGAATCACCAAATGCCTTCTGCAATATGCTAAGCGTTTCCGCAGCCGATATTTCATTGTAAAAATCGAAAAATGCACTCTTGGTCGTTTGGTAAACACAAGCGTAAATAGATTACTGATAATGACATTCACATGAAAGTTGGCTCAGATGTTATTAACAGTGCTGCCAACTCATGAAAAAAATAACTAGAGCGAAATTTTAATCCCGCGAAGTTTGACAAATAAATTCACCTTACTTTTTGCCCACAGTAGTATACAGTTAGAAGGCCGAAAAAAGAGAACTTTCGAGAATTTTTTCTGAGAAAAATTTTAAATTTATTGATCTAATAATTTATACACATATTATGTTATCTTTTAGCTGTATTTTAAGACTTAGTATTAGTAAAAATATTTATTTCGAAAGGAGCTACAGCTGATCTCCGAAAGCTCCTCTCAAAAAAGACGTTTTGCGGTGACCACTATACCTCTGAACTGGATCCTCTGAAATTAAAACCAAACAGGGTTTCGTTAGAGTAATGCTGAATATAGTAATTAATGGAAGAATAAGCAAAATAAGAAAAAAATCGATTTTTGGCCAAAATTTCGGCCTTCAAACAAAAATATTATTAAAAAAAAATATTTACCGGTGAAAAAAAATCTTCGATTAATTACTGAAAAATATGTTTAAGAAGCTCGTGTTAAAATTTGAGAATAATCCGCTTAGTCGCTTTCGAGTAATGTTGGTCACGGACTTTGAAAATATCATTTTGAGAAAAACGCGTTTCAAGTTCAAGCACTCTGAAACGCCTTTTCTGTGTGTATTATTAAATATGTGTACATTAAAAAAAAAAAAACTACAAATCGATTTTTTTTAATTCAAACTGTATATAACCCCTTAATTTAAAAATCAAATTTCAAGACATCAATAAGTTTTTGGCACCGAACGAAAGTAGAAGAAATTCTCCATCACTAACAAAACAAATGTTTCAAAATGATAAATGTCTTACAATATTTTATTTACATATATTTTAACTAAAAAAACAAAGTATAAACTAACGAACAGTTTGGATTTAATTTTGTGTAATACTAAATAAATAAATTTAAAAAAGCTCTGCACAAAGCTTGCAGAGAAGTGGGCTACTGCGTGAGATGGTGTATTTTTTTTCTTTTTCGTTTCAGCTTTTTTCCCCATTTACCTGTATCAATTCGGGCTGGGGCTGTTTCTCGAAGAAATTGAATCAACGGCAAAGAATCATTGGATCCGAAATTTACGTTGAAATCTCCCCCGAGAATCAATGGAATTTTGTCTTCGCCTCTTCCAAGTGCATTTGCACCTGCGTGGCTGTAAACCAGTAGTGAGCGGTGAATGAAATATATTATGTCATCAAGATTTTGGTTCGGTGAGATATAGATGGCGGCTATGACAATAGTTTTTCCATTCAGCGCTTGACATTCTGCAATGCAGACATCGCTAACTGGTGTGACTGTTGATGAATATGACTGAGACTTCCTTGCAGTCATTTCCATGTTTGGTGTGACGATATTTACGCTATCATCTTGATTGTGGTAGATTGCCACACCGCCAGCTCTAACATTTAGTCGCTTATATTTGATGACGCAATTGAAATTTGGTATACTCATATCTTCGTTATCGTTTAACCAAGTTTCGGACAAAAGTACTATACTCGATTTGCGGATGACAGAGTATGTTAAATCTGCGGAATGTACTCGTAGGCTCTAACAATTAAGAGTATATACAGATAGCCCTCTTCTCTGAGTCATGAAATCGATTATTTGTTTATCCACAGTTTCCAGTCTATTTAACGATAGTCTCCGGAATTCATCTTGTAAATGAGACATACTGACTGATGCTCGTCGACCATGGTAGAATCTAAAATCATTTCCGTTCGTTATAATCCACAAGCCTTCAATACAAGTGATTCGTGATAAAGCAACGTAAACTAATGATTGCGAATGTTTTTTATCATATTCGTAAACAACTTCAGAATACGTGCTTCCCTGAGACTTGTGAGTGGTCGTCGCACAAGCACAAACTAATGGTAAATGTGATCGTTTAGCGTTAACCTTTTTTTTGTTGTTAAGCGGGATTGTTGATGTGCGTCGTCCGATTGGTATATGTAGTTGTTTTACTGATATTATGCGCTGCAACATGACCAGCAACTTTTTTTCTGATTTTTTCTCTGTCGCGTAACATTATGATGTATAGCTCTTCTTCTCTTTCTCTCTATGTTATATATTATCTGTATACTCTGTCTTACAACGAAGCCTATGTCTTGGGTATAGAAAAAGTATAGCTCTCTTTCTCCTTCTCTCTACGTTGTATCTTTTTTTCTCTCTCGCGTAACGAAATCTCTAAACGTTACATTTTTTCCAATTCACTCTCCATTCTCGCTCAAATATCAGACCGCCACTAAGGAAGTTTCACTTCAAAAAAATTTACATACATAACTGACAAGCACGAGGCAATTAATTTTCATTTTAAGCCCATTTAACTCACTCAGCAGCGGTTTCAGCTCTATTCAGTTTTTTTTAACTATGACTTAAATCGATTAAATAGAAATAATATTAATTAAATAACAGGTCTAATAATATTAATATATGTACGTATGTATATTTATTCCTTTCACTTCATTGAGAAGCCTAGAGCCACTACATATTAGGGTTTCCAGTAATAGAGAAATTTTAGATAGGCAGCTGATTAGGCTATGCATCCGAGTCCGCTATTGGGGCTGTCAGCTTAGACTTGCAGACCAGCTATCCTTTAATATGTCAGCAAAAAAACTATAAATTCTTAATGTTATTTTTTAGTCTCCGTGTCGAAAATTAGTCTCCGTGTCGAAGTCATCTAACTGATTCTCAATAGAAATTTGTGTCACAAATTCAGATTCTCCCTCTCAGGCGTTCTTGTGTTTGCCTTCCAACTAATTTGTTTATACAGCTGCATAGTTGCTCATCATACAAATTTTCATTCGTCGGTATTAACATAATTTGTTTATCATTGGTATCCTTGGAACGCCGTAATCATAACAATATGAAAGCAACAACGTCAACAGGAAAGATCGAAATGATAAAAGAACAATCAAAAAAAATTTTTTTTTCAATGTTATGCTAGGAAAACAACAAACCGAAAGATAGCGAACTCGGATATATAATATGTATATGTAGGTATGTATGTTTATAGAGTATGAATGCCGAAAATTAACCCTCAAAAAGCGGCGCGTAGGGAGATGACTTTCATTGGCAGAGGAGAAGATTGATTAAAATACCCTGTAAGAAATGTTGAAAAGCAAGAACATTTCAGAGAACGAAGCAGGAGTACACGTTGCTCTTCACCTTATTCGCAATTACAGGGTCATGATGGATACATATTGCCTAGTAAAAGTTTTTTTTTACAAATATCTTGACTCCAATTGATCTTTAAATTCATGGGTATGACAGAACCCTAGGTTAGGTTAAGTTAGGTTGAAGCAGTTGTCCACTGTAGGACACACTCAGGCTCATGGCCCATTGTGATGCCGCGTGGGGAACTAGCCGTTATCCCTCCTGAAACCAATGTGTACTTTTCAAAAATTTCGTCAGATCCTTAATTTCGACAGAGCCGAGATCTTCTAATTCAATAAAGAAATGTCCGCCCAAAATGGCGAGTCTACGTCTGGATAGAGCAGGTCAGTGACACAGAAGGTGCGGGATCGTCTCTTCCTCCTCCTCGTCTAGACAACTTCTGCCGTAGTCATGTGTTTGCACACCTATTATCTGGGCGTGCCTATCGACTAGGCAGTGCCCCGCATTAACTGAAATCAGTGGGTTAAGACTGTTCTTATCTCTTCTTAGTAGAAGTTCGGTACGTTTAGCACTTAGAGTCTGCCACATCTCTCGGGCGATTTTACAAGTGGCATCATTACGCCATCTTTCATTCGCTACTCTTACAATTTCCTCGCGGATATGTAGTCTACATGTTTGCAAAAGTATACCTATATCAATGCCTATGTACTCATTAGTCAATTTGGTACCGATTTTCGCTAGTTCATCTACTCTGCATTAGGTGAAATGACTCAGCCCTCTCGTTAAGAAATGCGCGGCATTTCATGGCTACTTTGGAGGTTGTCGACTGTGTCTTCTGAGGGATTTTATCACCGCCTGGCTGTTAGTGAAAATTTAAATATCATCTCCAGGTATAGCATCACACTGTACCAGTGTCATGGCTTTCATTATTGCCACCAGTTCAGCCTGAACGAATCCTATGCCGAAAAAAAAATCTATGCACGTTTGTCTTTCGCGAAGACGTAAATTTCTGGAATGCTTTTGACGGACGAAACTAAAATTAAGACTTTTCTTCAAGGAAGCATGGTACTCAAATCCTTTGGGTAGATGCCAAAAGTTAATAAAAAATTTACCCCGCAGCTGTGAAGCAGTTTTAAAAAATAATGGACGCCTAAGAAAATTTTAATCAGGAAAAAAATAAATACAAAAAATTCGTTGAAAAAAATTGTTTCCTAAAAATAAACTCAGTTAAAGCAATGTTTTATGCTATTTCACCTTTTTATTTTAACATAGCTTTAAGGAAAACTTGAACAGCTCAGCCAAAACTTGACTGATTTAGACTCTTAAGGCATCATTTGAAATTAATTTTTTAACCCATCGTGTCCCATAGTTTTTTTTCTGTTTCTTAAATATGACTATTTAGAAGGTATTTTCAAATCAAGTTTGAGAGATTTACCAGGCTGGGCCAATAACTATGGTGAGAGGAACTTCGGCTGTCACGTCACAGGGAATTCGCCAGCCGAATTCTGCACGATAATTTCTCAAGTATTCAGAAACTCGTCCAATCAGTCGTTGTTCAGAAGGCAACGAAGTGACGTTGAAGTTTTTCCCATATCAGTAACACAATCTTAGTTTTTTTCGTAACCTCAGTTACGTCAGCCCCTCAGTTGATTCTGTCGGATAACTTTCCGTTATTGGCCACATATGTTCAATTATTTTTACCATGCACTCGTCCCATTAGTCGTTGTTTAGACGACAACGAAGCAACATAAGTGGTATATCCCCAACACAATTTTTTTTGTAAATACATAGTGGATCTATTTTGTCAGCTTATCAGCTGATTCTATCAAGTTCCCTGAGAGCGGGATAACGGCCTGATATCTCTTCACCATGCTTTCAAATCGGTCTGGTTCACGTAAATTTAAATATTTTTGCGAAATATATTTAAGCGGAAGCATTAAAATATCACTGGTTTTCAAATTCTATTCTATAACAGCACCGATTTCCTTTTTTTTTGTGTATGGAGAGTGATGCATTCTACATAGTATACATATGGTATATACACTTATGCTCGAACTAACAAGAGCGCGACGAATTACCAGAATTTAACAATTTTTTATATATAATATTTTTCATTGTTTTTATAAAAGTATAGTGCATTCTAGGCAGCCGCCGTTGCCAAAAGGTTTGGCCGTGACTACCAGGCGGTAGTGATCGGCACTCATGCGGAGAAGCTTGGAATTCCGTACAACCCCCATTGCAGAAGCTGTGGGGATCCTGCAGAGAAAGAGACTGTGGAACACTTTCTCTGCAAATGTCCGGCTCTGGCGGCTAGGCGCTTGAGATTCCTCAGCGTCCCCTTTGAGGATGACTTGATGAAATTCTCCAGCCTAGATCCCTTTTCTCTCCTCCGGTACATCAACAGCACTGGATGGCTGTAGACGATTTATCTCCTCCCTAAATCCTATCACAGGTAGTGGTCCACATTATGGTATCAAAACGGCACGTAAGTGCTACTTGCAGTGTACCTGGGGTACTCTTCCCATCTTACCTACCTACCAGTCGGTATTCGGAGTACGTTGGTTTGAATCTCCGTACATAGAACACCAAAATCAAGAAAACACTTTTTCTAATAGCGGTCGCACCTTCGGCAGGTAATGGCAAACCTCCGAGTGTATTTCTACCATGGAAAAGCTCCCCATAAAAAAAAATATATGTATGCCCTTCGAAGTTGTAGGTCCTCCCATTCGTGGAACAACCTTAAGACACTCGCCACAAATAGGAGGAGGAGCTCAGGCAAACACCCCACTCAACGCTCCAAACTGTGTGCAAAGTTTAACAAATTAAAAAAAATACATAAACATTTTCCACTTTTCATTCAGATACTTTAGAAAAATTCTGGTTACGCAATTTTATATCCCATTTGGTTTAAAAAAGTGTAATTTTTAAGGCCCTTAAAATTTTTATTCATTTTCGAAAAAATTTTTTCGCTGAGATATTAAGCATTATTCCATGTAAAGCACGTCTTTTAATATATATGTACTTATATATATTACCACAAAGAGCAAATCCGGTATTCAAAATCGATTTACGATTGTTTACTTAATCACTTAAACAAAACTTCTTTACATTTTTCCTACCAGGTCATTTTTATATCCATACAAATTATTCGTGCTGGCGCTTCGTATATTACATACATGCACACATACATACATACATACATAGTGCAGAGTCATACTTTGTGCTTTCCAAAACTTTTCGTTAAATGTGAAGAGGAACTGAATGAGGATTTCATATTTTGACACCCTTGTCAATGGAAGTGCAGTTTGGAATAAACAAATAACGGGCACTACCCTCCAAGCGTTGAGGTAATAAGATGATCAATTGTGGGTAGGCCACAATGGGTAAATTAAAAAAAATTAAGACCTTAAAATAGCATTAAAATAGCAAAATTTCTAGGTCAAGATGTGTGTATGTACATATGTATGTATGCGTGCGTGCAGAGCGCAAAACTAATAAACTAAGAATAAATTGATTTGCTAATATTTGTTGCTATATTTACGTACATATGTATGTATGTATGTGTACTTATGCAAGTACACTAGGCTTTTCCAACAGAGAGGTATTAGTTAGCAGTATTTAATAGTCACCAGGAACCAACTGTAGGGTGGGTCATCGGCTAGTTAATTTTTAAAAATCCTATAAAAAGCATCATTTAATATTTTTCAATAATTTCTGCTTTGGTGGAAAGAATAAATCTACCGATTAATTTCACTTCAAATAGCTGCCTCGGCATATCTGGCAGTAGCCCAACCTGTCTAAGCAGTTTTCCAAAATCGTACTCACCATTTCTGGCTCTATCTCACAAATAACTCGGCTCATACTCCCATTTAAGGGTCTGGATTGTCTCTGAATTATCTGCACAACCTGCACTTTAATGACATATGTATGTATGTACATATGTATTAATGAAGACCGAGACTGCTATGATATAATATAATTATCGTTGTTATGGCTTTTATGTCTACCGACATAGTGCAGCCTAGATTTACAGGACTCGACTACCCCTGATGTGGTTGGGGGGCCGTCTAAGGCCACAAGCGCAGTTTGGTTATCGCTACATATGTAGATTTGCCTCTATCTATTTTCCACACCAAAGTTCATCGCTTCTTGAACTGCATACCTTTTACCACAACTGAGCCCCTGGCAGCACTACACTGTATCTCTTTTCAAGTACGACTCTTGATGTCATGGAGTCAAGGAGCATGGAGAGAATCTGCTTATATTTATCTGTGATAACTGCTTACGCGATTTAGGCCGAGTCTAACAATGTGCGCCAGTCGTTTCTTGTGAAACCAAGTCCTTCTCCACCTGATCTTTCCAAGACAGAGTGGGACTTCTTCTTCCTCTGCTACCACCAGCTGGTACCGCATCGAATACTTTCAGAGTCGGAACGCTTGTATCCATTCGGACGACATGATCCAACCAACGGAGCCGCTGGATTTTTATTCGCTGCGCTATGTCTTTGTCGTCGCAATGCCCATACAGCCCATCGCCATTCAAAGGTACAAAAATCTTCCGCATAATCCGCATCCGATATTGTCATCGTCCAATACGTTAGAACGGGCATCATGAGAGCCTTATAGAGTTTTTTAGTTTTGTTCATCCAAAGAGGACGTTCGCTTTCAAAACTGGCATTGTTATCGGTGTTAATGATGGTTCCTAAATCAACGAAGTATTTTACAAGTGACGAGTGCAAGTGCCCTGACTGTTTGTTTGATGACAAAAGATATACATACTTCATTTTTTCCTCGTTCCCCACTAGACCCATTCGCTTTACTTCTTTATCCAGTTTGGAAAAGGCAGAACTAACAGCGCTGTCGTTAAAGCCGAAGATGTCAATATCATCGGCATACGTAAACAATTGTACGCTCTTATAAAATATTGTGCCTGAGCGATTAAGTTCTGCGGCTTGTACGTTGCTCTCCAACATCAAGTTAAAGAAGTCACACGAAAGCGAGCCACCCTTTCTGAAACCACGATTGGTATCAAACGGCTCGGAGAGGTCCTTCCCAATTCTAACGGCGCTGCTGGTGTTGAGCAGCGTCATCCTGCATAGCCGTATTAGTTTTGCGAGGATACCAAATTCAGACATCGCAGCATGCAGGTAACTCCTTTTCGTACTGTCGAATCCCGCTTTGAAGTCGACGAAAAGATGGTGTGTGTGAATTTTCCTTTCGTGGGTCTTTTCCAAAATTTGGCGTATTGTGAATATCTGGTCGATAGTGGACCTTTCAGGTCTAAAGCCACACTGATAAGGTCCAATCAGTTGGTTGACGGTGGGCTTCAGCCTTTCACACAATACGCTCGCTAGAGCCTTATAGACGATATTTAGAAGACTAATCCCATGATAATTGGCACACATTGCAGTATCACCTTTCTTGGGGATTGGGCAGAGCACACTTCGATTCCAATCGGCAGGCATGCTTTCATCCGACCATATTTTGCATAGAAGCTGATGCATGCACCTTACCAGCTCCTCACCGCCATGTTTGAATAGCTCAGCCGGCAGTCCGTCGGCGCCCGCGGCTTTGTTGTTCTTTAGCCGCATTATCGCAATTCTCACCTCGTCATGATCGGATAGCGGAAACACAGTTCCGTCGTCAACGATTGAGTTATCAGGATCCTCACATTCTCCGTAATTTTTTTTCATATTCGATTCTAAAATAAGTGTGATCCGGCGTGAAAAATCTAAGATCGATTCTAAAAATGAAGGAAAGGAGACAAATTATATCCCTTGAAAATAAATAAGTTATTGAGTAAGCAAAAAACATGCCAAGTTAGTAATTAAAGGAGTTAGGGGTAGTCAAAATTTAATTTTGCTTTGCATTTTCTTTAGGTTTTAATATCTTAAAAATATTGTGTGAAAATTTTAAGTGAATCCGTCAAATACTTTTCGAGTTATTCAACAATTAACAAAAGGCGCTCGGGCGCTTCAGTTCGATAGCAAAACTTTAAATGCGTTTTTCTTAAAACTATGTTTTTTGAACTGGAGATCACTGTAACTTAGAAAGCCGCTTGGTAGATTTCAATAAAGTTTATACCGCTTTTGAAAAACATGAAAAACTCGAGCCTTTTCGATGAATTTTTTTCAAAAATTTCAATTTTTTCTAAACAATTAACTGTCGGTTTTTTTCTCGAAAGTTCGAATAATATTTCCTGAGGCCGCCATATTGTTAATTAAAAAACAAAAAGCTTAGATTAGGCACAAGATTATCTATTCATAAAACTAATTTCTCTTGCCCGATTGATTTTAGATGAATCATCAAGGACTGCAAGGGACTTCTGGAGAAACGGGCTCTATCTTATCGCTGTTTGTAACTTTTACAATTATATTTTTTTTTTTTTGAAGTTTTGCTAAAGTCAAGTCGAAGTAAGATACATTAATGTTATGTTTTTAAAGCAACTAACTAGCAAAAAAAAAATTATTAAAAATCATCATTTTTTCCGGTCTCTCACTACCCCTTAACCCTTAATGTTGTATGTGTGTACGTATATATGAACGTCTGCCTATTTTTCAATAGTAGCAGTCGCCCCCGAATGCATTTGTACCATGAATCGGAGAGATTTTCAGAAAAGTGTAACGAATGTAAAAGTTTCTCAAAATATTGCTGTGGATTCTTCAATGTCCAAACGCGGACATTTTTCGCTTAAGGGCTCCGTTGGATTCATATAGCGTTCATTGAACAAAAGGGCTGCCAAAAGAAGAAACTTGGGCTTAACAGACCCTATGTCAAGGGCTTAAGTTATTTCATCTGCCCCAACATTTAGTATTTTCTGCTATTATGGGTATTCTAATCGCAAAAATCTAGAATTTCTTGTATTATTTTAATGCGAATCGTGCATGTGCATTTTTCCATTATTTATGCATAGAAACTTTTTTCGTTTTATTGCCTAATAAATGAACAATACAAAAAGATTGCAGTAAATATATTAACTCTGAGTAACTACATACATACATACATATGTATATGCAGTATAATTAAATTCAAGTTTGGGCTATTTAAGTTTAAATATTGTAAAGTAGGAAATGCTCACTAAATTCAAGCAATGTTTTACAAAAGTAGATACGTTTAAAACCCGCTTAGCATTTTGTTAAAACGACACGCGGAAATAAAGGAAATTCCCTATGCTTAAAAAATTTTCGGGTTAGAAAAACTAGATATTGTTTTTATAAAATGAATTTGCAATTCCGAAAAGGTACACTTCTGAATATTTAGATTTTTTAAGGAGTAGAAAAGAATTTTTTTCTAAAGAAGTATAATATTTGAATCCAATTTGTTGAGACTCTATTTGCGGTCCAATTAGCAACCGAAAGAATAAGAAAAAATAAATGGTTTTGACGTTACTATTTAAAAAATAAGTGTAAATAATTGGCGCGTACACTTCTGTTAGGGCCGAATTTCTCCTCCTATTTTTGGCGTGCGTCTTGATGTTGTTCCACATATGGAGGGAGGTATTTTCGGAGGTTTGCCATTGCCTGCCGAGCGCCTACAGCTAATCTTTTTCTTAATTTTGGTGTTTTCACCGAGATTCGAACTGATGTTCTCTCTGTGAATTCCGAATGGTAGTCACGCACCAACCCATTCGGCTACGGCGGCCGCCGGTTTTGACGTTACTATCTATATAAAGAGTGGTTAAGTTTCAAGGGCCGGTGTTGATTTTGAATAAATAACAATTTTTTAAGAAATTATTATCAATTCTCCGTATTATGATAATATTGGTATGGCTCAATTACGTATGGAATAAAATATCGGTCAAATGGCCGCCGCGGCCTCGGCGGCACACCTCATTCCGATGTCCAAATTTTCGATGACGCTGAGGCATAATTGAGGTTCTATGCCGTTAATGTGCCGAATTATCTCATCTTTTAGCTCTTGAATTGTTGCTGGCTTATCGACGTACATCTTTTCTTTCAAATAACCCCAAAGAAAGAAGTCTAACGGTGCCGTTGACGTTTAGGTGTCGCATCCATGGCATCCAAAAACAATGTCTCACTAATTTGAGTACCAAGACATGAGGGATATGACGGCAACGAAAAGGCAGACTTTCAAGCCAAAAACGGGGAGATGTAAACTTTATCGGACCTAGTCCCATGTTCGGATTCAACAAAAACAGCCTAAAACAAAAAGTAAAATACTGGGCCAAAACTCTATTAAATCAGCATTGGAACAACGTAGAGGGTCTTAGACACTCCAAAAAGTTCCTAAGTTTCAACGCTAAAAGAGCTAACATGGCCCTCACCTTAAACAAAAAGAGCATTCGCACTCTCACAGGCGCCCTCACGGGTCACTTCACCTGCAACAAACACTTACATAAATTAGGCATAACTAACACCAGCACCTGCAGATTTTGCATAGAACAACTCATTATCGAATGTCCGGGGTTGACGCATAGAAGGAAAAGGTTTTTAAACAAGTTCATGCTTACAGATGAAGACCTTCAATCACTCCCTCAGAAGGAGCTGGTACAATTCATAAGCATACTTAACAGTCAATAGACAGCATAGGGGGCACAATAGATCAATATGGTCACAGTGCTAAAGGGCCATACCCTAACCCTTTACTACCATTAACCATTAACCATTAGGTGTGGTTCACATTCAACATCGGCCCTTGAAACTTAACCACCCTTTATAAATAAATAAGTGTAAATAATTTGCGCGTACACTTCTTTTACGGCCGAACTTCTCCTCCTATTTTTGGCGTGCGTCTTAATGTTGTTCCTACAGTTTTAATCCGACTCCGAATGGCAGAAGTTTTCTTGAGGAGTTTTTTCATGGTAGAAATACACTCGGAGATTTGCCATTGCCAGCTGAGGGGCGAACGCTATTAGAAAAAAAAAAATGTTTCCGAATAGTTGTCACGCACCAACCCATTCGGCTATGACGGTCGCCCGATTGGCAATATTTTGCCAAAGTGTTTTTAGAATAAATGAAGAAAAGTTAAAAAACGTATCGGAGAGAATAATGTTGTTAAGATGCGTATAGCAAAATTTTACGAGGAATAATTAAAATGACATTTTTTGGATCGCTAAAGGGTTCAAATATTCTATATTAGAAAATTATTTTCCATAAAATTTCGCTTGGGGTATCCTCACACCAAATCTATTTATACAGATACTTGGCAAAATAATGTAAATGGCCCATAGCATAGAAATTTGGAAAAAGAATGCAAAACGATTTTGAGGTTTTACAATATACATATATTACATACATAGCTCTTGGTCTTTCAACCTGCTTAGAAATTATTACGAGCCTAAATATGCTGTTGCACAGTGTAATACGTAGAAATATTTATTAAAAATTAAGTCCTTTGTATCTTTAAAGTCCTTTAAAAAGCATTGCTATATAGAAAGATTTGATTTCACGTGCGTTTGCAATTTTTCCTGCACACCTTGGCACTAGCGCACGGGCTGCAATTTGAAATATTGAAATATGACTTACCTGTGCAGTAAAAATATTATTAAAAACCACCAGGTATGTATTTGCATTTAATGTCAACTTCAACCGCAATAGTTATTCAACATTTTCGCCATTATTATTCAACAATTGCATGCAATTCATATCCCTATTTAAGATCAACTATCTAAACAGGATCACTTTAACGATATCATTACCCACGGGCTCCCCTCACAAACGCTGCTTGAATAAGAAAAGAAAAATCCATAGCTCAATACACACATGTGCGCATATATGTGTATATAGGTTTATTGCAATGTTAATTTAAAAATTTAAAAAAATTCAATTTTTTTTTTTTTGTTTTCGGTTGATTGGAAAAGGTAAATCTAGAGACAGAGCATATTTTTAAGCCCACATTGAGGTATTAAAAAAGGATCAAAAATCACAATCCTGACGCTTATCACACACACCAAATCTTCCCTCCTCTCGAGCAGTCGAGCTCGAGCTGGCAATCCATTGGGACAGGGTATTAAATGCAAATCCTCTTGAATGCACGCCTGAAAGAGTGCAAAGGGAAGTACTGAACAAGCAATAAAGGTATACAAGTAATGTGTGCGTGTATGTATGTATATATAGTATGTGATAAACATATATATGTGTGATATATGTGCATACATATTTATATTCATACGTATACACAGTCACTCAAAGCATTGATCGAATTTGTCTGCACTGCACAACAAGCGACTGTTGAGTTTTGCACGATTCAAGTTGAGCCACAGTTGAAACCTTCTCTTGAAGAAACACCGATTAAAATGAACTTACTTAGGATTGGAAGTCAATTATATGGTTGGATGAGGTGAAGATAAGCAAACTAGGTTCTTATGGGCAGCAGTGAATACGACGCAAAACGGCGAGGTTTGGATGGCAAGATATGTGCATTGCGAAGCAAGGTTAGGCTAGGTTAGGTAAGGTGAGTTAGGTTGTTTGTCTAAGGCAAGACGACCGGTGGCCTTGCATTTGATTTCGTTCCCCTAACTAAGTTGCTTAAACAATTTAGATCTTTTTAAGAAGGTAACTTGTCCATCCAGTGAGACATTTTGCAAATTTCCCAAGACCTCAAAGAAATAATCGCCAAGATATTTAGCACGGTTTCTTTGAAGTGCAGGACATTCACAGAAGAGGTGTTGGACCGACTCAATTTCTTCTTCATCTCCACAGCTCCTGCAGTCATTGTGAGGTGCACCCATTCTACTGGCTAGGGTGCCAAGCAGACATTTTGCCCTTTTATGATTCAGATTTCACCACAGCGCTTTGGAGGCTCGACAGTTAGGAGTCAGAGACCACCTTCTATTGGTTTCCGCAATTACGCTCAGGTCAATTACAGTGTATAACTCGTTTAGAGGATGTCCTCTACCACTCGCTAAAGATCAAGCTCAGAGATTTTCCCTGCACACTCATCCGCTCTTTCATTTCCGTCCACTCCAGAGTGGCCGGGAACTCAAGAAAGTGTGATGCTGTGTTGTTGGATAAGCGAGAGCGACCTCCTGCATTCTTTAACAATAATAAGGCTTACTTAGTCTGGAGCTCTGAATTCATGTTTAGTAGTACCATTGAGGGGGAAAAGAAGAAAAAAAATGTGCACCACGCGGCAAAACAATAAAACAAATTATTTTTTACCAGGTTTAACTATTCTAATTCTTTTATTTTTATCTTCATTATTTTTATATAAAAGTATAGCACATTAACTAAAAAAAACATGTAAATCTCAATCCCTAATTGTATACAAAAATTAGAAAAAATCCGCATACTTTCCATTCCATTTATATGGCTTTAAAGGACTTGATAAAATAACTCATTGGTTGAATAGGTGCCGGCGCATTAAGCCAAAACGAGACCAAATCTTCCCAAGTCACTTTTACGCTAAATCGAAAAACTTCCCCAGTTAAGCTCAATAATATAATCCCTCAAACTAATGCCACAAATACCTCGGCATGCATTTTGAGGGCAAACTTACATGGAAAACCATTATATTCACCAAACGGAAGGCTCTAGGAATAAAACTCAGGAGTCTATATTGGTTACTACATCGAAATTCTCATGTTTCACTCGAACGAATGCTCTCACTTTAGTCAGCTATCTTGAAACTGATATGGACATATGGCTCTGAACTTTGAAAAAAATGAACATAGGAACTTATCTACACCCAAGATAAGATATAATGAAAAGTGCAGTGTTCCTAAGGTATTTAGTGTCGCTGATTACAAATCTGAAGTCAAACATTCCATTTAAAAAGAAATAAAAAAAATCAAATTCAAATTTTCCTATGTTCATTTTTTTCCCTACCCCCGTAGACATAAGTACACCCCCTACTCTAAGGGTGCATGCGAACAATTTGGGTTTGGGCTTATTTCAAAGAGCAAAGTTCAACCTTCAATTACTGACAATAACGAAGATCGTAGCACGGCAGGGTTCTGCTCCACAATTTTTGAAAAATGGCCAAATACGCTATTTTTAGGGGCTTCAACCCCCTTTTTTTTTGAAAACCTGACGTGATGGAAAATTTTTGAACTCGGATTCGTGCTCAGCGCGAAAATTCCCTTCGGGAACACTAGATCACATCTTATTCGCATCAGAAAAATTGAAATTTGCAGGGCAGTGTAATAGTCTATATTATTATTTATCAAAAATGAATTTAAAACAGAACGCAATAAAAAATTGATTACAAAAAAATTGGAATCTCTGAAAGGGTTTTTGGTATGTAGTTCTATAGCTGGGACCTTTCCATTGAGATAACTACTTTAAAGAAAAGACCCAAAGCATATCACTTAAGCCCAACCACCCAAGAGTGGTTCGAAGAAAAAAGTATTCAATTGATTACAGTAGTTTTCATATATCAACTTTTAGAACACTTCTGACACCTTGAGACCCTTGGTAGCGAAGCGTAGTTTTGAAATATCACCAACAATGGATACGAAATTTGAACAAGTTGGAAGAAATACTTAGTAAAAGTGAACCGAAGGCATGCATTTCAAAAGTTGAATATAAAAATATATATACAATGATAACACCAAAAGCTAGCACGAAGTTTCAAAGATCAGAATCGGACATACAAACTATGAAATACCACATGCTTTTGTCTCACAGTTAATTATAGAGTTAGGTTGATGTAAAATTTTAATGGCTGGGACAAAATCAACTCTGAAGTGGCAACAAAATATCGTTTTGATACCAAAGATCTCGGTCCACTTTGTTAATCCAATCAGCGTCTACGAAAGAATTTATGTACTTAGTAAAAATTGTAACGCAAGTTCTATTTGACTAAATTTTGTAGACATTTATATTCAAATGTACCTACAACGGTTTACCGTTTACCAATCGAAGCTAAACATCTACACAGAAGGCGAAGCTAAACATCTACACAATAACTCTTGGATTTTCTGAGTCCCAGATCCGACAATTTTGCTTGCCACTGAGGTGAAAATGGGCCTCATCACTCAAGATGATTTTTCATTGGAATTCCGGATAATTTTCATGCATTTCAACGACCCAATCAGCAAAGACACGACGTTGTTGTTGATCGGCCGGCTTGAGTTTTTATGTTAACTGGACTTTATACGCCTTAAGACCCAACTCTTTAGGCAAAATACGGTGTAATGACGCTTGTGGAATGCCTAATTCCAAAGAACGACGAGGAATGGACAAGCCTGAGTTTTCTTCAACTCTTTCGGCTACAACAGCAATATTTTCGACTGTTCTTGAGCGACGTGCACGGGTTTTATTCTTCACGTCACTAACTTTTCCCAACAGCTCGAATTTTTTCACCAATTTCTTGTCAAGGTGAAATTTCACACTAAAAAATCCTTTAGCTGTTTTGTTACAATGATCAGAAATTAGAAAGTTTGTACGAGTATTATTATTTTCTTTTCACTAACATTCGATCAGTGTATTGAGTGACTGTGTGCGCATACATATGTACGTAATAGTATTTAATGCAAGTGTACTGTGGTGAAACGTTATTGCTTTAATCGTTTTTGTCATTCCGAACGCAATTTGCGGAAATTTCGCCGGCGAACACAAAAACTAAATCAAAAGAAGAGATTAAGTGTTAACAAGTTTTTTCACAATTCAAACAATTCAAAATTTAAAATACATAAGGTAAATCCACTTCTGAGTTTTTTTTTCATGAAACATACAACGGAGAAGTTGTTCAATTGGGCGTGAAAAAATTAGAAATTAACAGATTTGATTTAGTTATTGAAAGCTAGTTTACATACATATACAGGCATACCTACATACTAACAAAGATGAGTGTTATTCTGTGTAAGAAGCTGCACTGCAAGAGATGTAAGGCTCAGCGTTGTGAGAGGATTTCCACAGCTCTCTGTACTTGTAAATCGTCTTTAGGGGTTATATGGGTTTCGACGAGTTAAAAAAGGATTATTTTCAATATTTCCTATGTAAAAAAATATTTATTTAAATCAAACCCTTTTCTGTCATATATGTAGATACATATTTAAAGAATAATTTCTGAAACGTGGAAAAAAAAAAAGAATTTAAAACTCCTCCATTGTGACGTAATTCCCGGTGACCCCTCGAAAAAAAGGTGCGTCCGCGTTGTCAGCATAACTACTGACAGGATCATCAAAAATGAAAAAACAAAAATAAGTGCTTTAGTTAAGACCATAAACTCGTGCTTAAACGAAGGAAAGAAAAAAAAGTAAAAATTGGAATTTTGGCATACATTTTTGCAAAAAAATGAAAATTTCGGTTAAATTTGCTTGACATTTTGTTTTTTTTTAAATAGTTGTAATTGAAAAAAAAAACCCTTCGTTCAAGCACGAGTAAATTATATCTCGAACACCTGTGTAAAATTTCATCAAGATCGGTTGAGTAGTTTTCGAGAACATTCGACAACCGACTTTGAAAACACGGTTCCGAGAAAAACGCGTTTAAATTAAAAACAAAAGTGGCTTGGAGCGCACACCTTCCAAAGGCTGTATCTCCTAAACTACAGGGTCCGCCTTATAACTTTACGGAACTAAAAATGCTATAAAAAAGAAACTACTCAATATTTTTCCAAACTCTTTTTTTTTCTTTTGAAGTACAATCCTTCCGGTTAATGATGGAACACAACTTCATTCATATGGCTGCCATATGGCGTCATACCAAGTCGCAAAATTCGTCTCAATGATGTCTCCGAAATGTCCAATTGTTGAGAACGACGGTGAACTGATGTTCCTGGTGATTCATGAACACTCTCGGCCACAGCAGCAATATTTTCGGGTGTACGCACGGTTTTTGGTCGGTCACGCATTGGTTTGTCAATAAGCAACCCAGTTTCTCTTACTTTTTTCGCAAAGTAACACACATACGCTTCATTCGGTGCTTTTCTTCTTCCCATTGCCGTACGTAATTTTCGTACACATCCTGCAACATTACCATGATTTTCAAAGTAATGTCGCAATATTTCCCAGCGTTCTTTGAGCGTATACACAACCTTTTTCGTTCAGCGGAAGAATAAAACAAATTTTTTGTCAAATCAGATGACAGCTAAGTGTTACCATTCTTCAAATAATACCTAGTTCAAATCCGTAACGATAGATGGCGGGCCCTTTAATATTCGGATCGGCTTGAAAATTTAAGATAATATTCTTGAGATGTTGTAGAAATTAATAAGCCAAAACAAATAGATTTTTTGAACCCACGAAACCCATGTAACCCCTTAAGCATAAAGTGGAGCTGAATTTGAACATCTGCCGCTGAATTTATGGGAGTAGTATAGAGTAATGCGGTTAAAATGAATTTACTCAGCAAGACAGAATAATTTATTAAGATTTTCAAAGGCGCGAAATTATGCTCTTATTTCAAATTTTCTGCCTTACCGTACATCAGGTAGTCTCCGTGTGAGAGAGGCATGCCAATGATGAGCGGAAATTCAGTGATACTTTTGCATGTTAAAATATTTTCTGGACAACACAGATCACCGTGCTCTCATCTCGGTTGGTGCTATTAGCTTTAACAGAATAATTTCCAACAGGTAAGAAAAGTTTGATTGAAAAGTAGTAGGTGGCGTCTCCTAAACTTCAACTAACCAGGCACTTCAGACACTTTTTGATGTTACGAGTATAAATTTGCCTTTTTGTGTACCTTAAGGACATGCAAATGCTGAGCAAGGTTTGCAACGCCATGATTAAAAGTTGCACATTATCCACAGTGGAAATAAAAAGTAAAATACATCTAGAGAAAAGAACTAAGGTTCCGTGGAGAAGACGAGAAATAAGATGTTTTTACGACATTTTCACGCTCAGTCCTGGGATACAAATATAATATAATATTTAAATAATCTCGTTATTATATTACCCTGAATATATTTTCAGTACCACCTGAAAGCTTCCATTGCTAGCGCTGCGTTATCTTTTTGTTTATTTAACAATTCTATTGTTATTTAAGCTTTAAAAAAATTAAAAAAAAATAAAAATATAAAAAAAAATTAAAAAAGTTTAAAATAAATAGCTAATTTCAATGAGATTTTCACTAAAGTGCATATGTAAAATTTTATTTTCTATATTCAGACCGGACCCGCTCCTCATTTTGGAGAGGATCATAACCTATTTGGCAAATACACCTCAATAATTTTTGTTAACTGTTCATCACAATTTAACAGTAAGAGATGGAAAACAATATGGCGGCAGCAGAGAATCGAAAAGGAGAGAGCGATAAGTAAACATTTTTGTTAACATTAGATGATGCAGGTGCTTTTTTGTATTTGTTTGTTTACATAGTGGATTTGCCAATTTAATTTCTCATAAGTGTACAAAATTTGTGATTTCTATGTGTATATGTAAGCCAATGGAATTTTAGTAGGGAGAGAAAATTTTCTTGAATGCAAGTTTGGTCAGTCTGCTCGTTATTATCATCGCAACGCGGTTAAGTTGAATAAACGAGTAGAGGAATTAGAAAAAGAAAATAATGACCTTCAAATGAAATATTCAGATTTGCTGAAACGAGCGATAATTGCGGAAGAAAAGATGAAGAAAAAGGCATTTTTCTAAAAGCGATGCTTTAACTTTTGCAAAAACGATCGTTACTCTCAAAAAAGGCTGGTATAGTGAGGACAACAAGGCATTGGAACAAATTTAAATTATATGTTCTGTTTAATACGTGACGATCTAGGTTTTTGTTTACCTCATAAATCATATCTTTTGCATTGGCGCCCCATCAGGTATGTGTTAGGTTGGGGAATAAGTTCGTAGCGTTTTTACCGAAGACATTTATTTGAACAAAAACCAATAATTATATCAATAAGTTAATCAATTATATATTCTCCATTGTTGATTACAACCTCTTCCCATCTCTCGACCTCTCGCGGGGCACACAAGCTCCCAATTTTTCGGTAAATCCCATTACATGAAGGTTATTGTGAATCATTTTATGATGGCAGTTCATTTTTTCCGCCAATTCACGATAGTTTTGGCGACCATTCTCCTTCAAAAGTGATTTGAGACGTTCTTCATTGAATTCAGAAGGCCTTGCGAGCGGTATGTGTCATCGACGTCAAAGTCGCCATTTTTGAACTTTGCAAACAATTCCCGTGCTGTAGACTCGCCTATGACACCTTCTCCATACACGTCACACATGTCTCGGGGTGCTTCGGCAGCTTTTCGCCCTCGAAGAAAGCAAAGAAGAGCAGTTGTCGAAAATGTTGATTTTTGCCTCCTGCGTACTCCATTTCTAAGCCTTAAAACTAAAAAGAATTAAATAACTCAAAAATAAAATTAACATAGTTTTGTCGAGCAGAAAGAGTGCAATCGAATGAATACTTATCCTTTGCCAAATAGCAAACGAATCGTTGTAAAATAAATAAAAAATATAAAATCGCTATGAACTTATTCCCCAACCCAATACATTTGTTGCTCCAGAGCTCGATATTGTAAATCTCTTTCACAATTTAGAAAAAATTACTTGCTTACTTACTTATATGTCCTGATCAAAGATCACAACCCATTACCGGATTAAGACCGCCTACAACAAGGCTCGCCATGCGTCTCTGTTGCGCGCCCTTCTCCAATTTGTTCCTTCAACTTGGTCCTTCCACCGGAGGCATGGTGTTCCCTTACGTCGTTAACCTCTAACTTGCCATCTGAACACCTTCTTTGCTAAAGCTTCTGCATCCACACGCTCGACGTGGCTCAGCCAGCGCAAGCGCTAAATATTAGGTCGTCGTAGAGCTCATACAGCTGGTGCTTCATTCGGCGGAAGTAGTTATCGCCAACACTAAGAAGGCCGAAGATTTACCGCAGTATCTCGCTCTCGAGTACCCCAAGAACGGTTGCGTCAGTCTGCGACACAACCCATGCTTTAGCGCCATAGAGGAGCATAGATAAGATTAGCGTCTTGTAGATTGCTAGTTTTGTCGGGCGAGAGAGGTCTCTGCTACACATTTGCTTACTGAAACCATAGTAGCATCTATTAGCAAGCGAGAATCGTCGGTTTACCGCCAGGGTGACATCGTTTGTTGTTGGAATGGCGGAGCCAAGATATTTAAATTCCTTGATAATTTCAAAGGTATAGTTGTCCACTGAAATGCTGGATCCAAAACGGGGTGCATCTTTTTTAGGGGACAGCATATACTTCATCTTGGCCTCGTTACTCGCCAGACCCACTCTAGTTGGCCCTCTTTCGACAGCGGAAAATGCTGCGGTAACATCTCGCTTGCAGTGCCTTGCGATGTCAACATATTCAAGGAGATGGACACTTTTGGCGAATATAGTGGCATTTCGATGAACTCCTTTCCGCAGTGCCCCCCTTTTCATGAGCAAGTTGAAGAGGTCAGCCGATAGTAGAACGCCTGAAACGTCTGAAATCTCGCTCGGAACTGAAAGTTAAAATTATCCCAGTAAAATTTCCGATACAGAATACATTTGCGTTTTATTTTTGGTGAAATTTACATCAATTCGGGTCTTATGTACAACAAACGTAGGGTTATAATTGTTGGGGTTTTAAACCATGGGGCAGTCCAAGGCCGAAATAAAATAGGAGATAAAATTTTGTTTAGTGTATTCAATGCCTCTGAATTACTCACAACGTCCTCGGATATAACGACAAATGTAAAAAGCAACCCCTACGTGCGACCGTTCAAAAAAAATTTTTTTTCGTGTTTGCCTGGCAAAAATATTTTCGAGCCCATGAAGCCCTGAAACTAAATTATTTGTAACCACGTTTTAGCAATTCTATACATTTATCAACTTATGCATGTATTTTCAACCACTCTCTACTCCCCTTTCACATTCCTCATTCACTTATAACCGCAATGCCTCAAATGTTACAAATTCATGTATGGGATCTATGCGTTCAGCAAATGTCTGCCCCCGAAATGAAAATTCCGTGAAAGACAATTTTTTTAAGATCTCAAAGTTCAACTTGCGACCAATGCGTTGCGTGTAAAGTGATGTGAACACCGAACAGACTGCCCGAGGTTTAAGTGCGCGCACTTGCGGCGCTGGTAGGTCCACCTCTGGCACCGTTCCCTGTAGTAAATGACGCGCATAATTAATGGAGTACTCAGATAAAGTGCTCGCCAGACCACGTTTTAGGTAATTGGCGCTGGTTGAGAGGAAGACAATCTCCAGGACACAGTCGATTTGAAACGCTTTATAGACATCAGCGCTGGTTTCGACGGCTTGCAGAAATTCACTGATACATTTCATTTCCGGTGATTGCATACTATTCATTACATCGCCTAGTGTTGCGTTCTCTGGTAGCGAAGACTGTAAGAGATAATAGGTAGATAGATTTGGATATGAAATGTCCATTAAAACCCGCATATGTATGTATGTACCATTAGGTGAGTGACGGCGATGGCTGCTAACTCCCCGTTGCTGATGTTGCGCGTAGCGAACGAAGTGTTCTCCTGAAGCATCGCTCTGCACATGCACTGTAACTCTTTAACTGCTTGAGGCGAATTCAATAATCTGGTAGCTAAAGAGATATTTTCTTTTTGGATGAAATTTTCGGTGAATAGCTGTGAAGAGAATGGAATTTATTCAAGTTATGTTATTATTTGTTCTCTTTGATTGTACGCAATGTGAGAAGATCTTTTACTAACGCAAAGGTTCAGGTTGAGTAATTGGTTTAAAATAATATGATTCCCAGCAAGCACTAAAAAATTGTGTATAGGGGTTCTGAGTGGCGGCATACTTAACCTTGGCAAAGCCCACTCAGAGTACCTTGGGCTCTTCAGATGAGCACCGGCCTTCAGTTCTTAAACTAATTTTACCTTATAAGGGTATAGCCAACATCAATATGGGCTGCGATACACCCTATTCCTGTGTACGACGTGGAATCAACTGATTTGGTTCTTTTGGCAATGAAGCACTTACCATTGTGAAGAGAACTCAGAGGGTGTGGCGAATATCAGACCATTAACCGGCTATCAGCGAATTTGTAAGTATAAACTGGTTGGCTTTCGTCCATGGTGAAACAAATTTAAAAGGTATGCTCAATAACAGAGCGAATTGGCAGAATCAGCTGATGGGCCCACGTAACCCGACTGAACCCAGCACAAAAAATTTGTAAAATTTAATTTAATTTTAATTTTTTACAATACATCCACCGTGGGTCGTTCCCAACTCGATGATATTGAACAATCTATCCAAACATTTAAAAGATTCCACTAATACAAACGAATACAACCAGATTTTTCTCGAAACCATTTCCCCATTAAAGAAAGATTGGGAGATCATTTTTACCGACGGATCAAAAACCGACACCTGCACATCGTTTGCAGTGACAAACGCAGAAGGTGTTACCATCTATGCCGGAATTTTGCCAAGATTCACTTCAATATTTACAGCTGAAGCAGATGCGATACTTGAAGCAGTAATCTTTGCCTCCCAGAAATGTAGCAAGCACTTAATTTGCACCTCAATCGAAGCTATCTTAAACCCCACAAATGACACCCCGATGATAACAAAAATCCGCAATATAATTTCAATACACACAGGTGCAATCAAAATTATGAGGATTCCTGGGCACTCTGGGATAAATGGTAACGAAAAAGCTGACAAGAGAGCGAAAGAGGCGAATAAGGAACCTCTTCACACATTTGACTATATCACTTGCTATGACATAAAGATACTAGCGAAAGAACTTGCCGCAGATAACGCAGCAACTAAATGGAACATTTATCAGCATCCTTATAAAAACTTTAACCCCTTTGAGGGAAAAAATATCTACCCTCCATCTGCATTATGTCACCAAGCAAAAATCTTTACTCGACTGAGAATCGGTCACACACTCATGACACATGCCCACCTGCTCAGCGGTTCACCGAAGCCTACATGCCCTTTTTGTGGCTCCAACGAATTTACTACACTTGATCTGATAGATACTTGTCCTTCCCTACAAAATATCAGAACATCCTTTTTCTCAAGCATCAAACCATCGGAACTCCTCAAACAGACAACGGTATGCAATTTAAATAAGATTTGTGATTAAGTATCTAGATGTAAGTTAAGGCTATAAGACACGCTGTCATTTTTTATTATACTAATAGCCGAAGGCCATAGTAGCCAGTGCTTTAGCTCTTTAAGTGGAATAGTTATTTATAATTGTTACTCTTTTAATACATAAATAAATAAATAAATAATTTTTTACCGAAAAGTGCAAAAAAATCATTTAGAAAATATTTATTTTGTTTACTCTCAGACGAAAAGACTTGCAATTAAAAAAATATTGGCCAAAAAAAAAATTAAAATTTCGAAATCTTGTTTAAACAAATTGCTCAATTATTATTTTTTACCGGAGGGTACGAAAAAAATTAAGAAAATAATTCTTTTATTTTCCCTTGGACCAACAATTATTTGACTTACAATTCAAAGAAAAAATATTTTCACGAAAAGAAATTAATTCTGCTCAATAGTTGTTGCCCTACTTCTTCACAATTTATGCTACTGTATGGTACAGCATCCTCACCACATTTCATCAAAATCGAGGCTATACAGTTTTTAAGTGGACACATTTGACATCTTTTGACACATGTTGTTGTTGTTGTAGCAGCTTACTCATTTGCCAAATTGTATATTACTATATTACTTTGACAAAAACAAAAAAAAAAAACCATGGTAATAAAGTATACAGTTAGCGTATATACAGTTAGTGTATATATGTACCTGCAATAAGGGACATTTCCCTGAATTTTGATGACAATGAAATAAGTCCTACTGAAAAAATTCCCAAAATAAACTAATTTCTTCCCCCGCCACAGTGACCTAACCTCTTAATATATAACCAAAATATGCTATGGAATTAAGGCTTAGTGAATATTAATAATTGTTTTTGCCCACTCACCTTAACAGCTTCATCGTACAGGTTCTCAGTGATTTTGACAATTTCCAATTCCCCTACAAATATTAAATTTCACTTAAATGTTATTTTTTAATTACAGGTCCACAAAACTTGCCTTTACAAATAATGTTTGAAAGTTGCTCACTCATTTTATATTTCAAAAGAGGTATATTTGAAAATTATAATAAAACAGTAGAAACGTACACGATAATTCTGTATATTTCTAAACTTTTGTAAACAATTGATGCGCTTTGCACGTACAAAAACTAGGAAATGAAGGCGTCAGCGATGCCAAAATTCAACTGAACAAATATATGGCATGAACTTTGAATATCGATTCAATTGGTCTGATAACGTGCCGACCGAATCACGGCTACTGAGCGGAAAGCAGCTAACTGATACAAAGCGTGACCACTAGCAACAACATCAACACCTCTCATCCTCTACTCGGGTCTATGCTATAGTATATGCGGTGTAGGATGTTAAATAACAACAAACAAATTAAGACACTCTCGATAACGCTCGAAAATTTTAACTGCCAATACGCTACTCCGACCCTGCAGAGACTCTACTAGTGCAATTTACAACTTCTTTTTTTCAGCTAGCGAATTTGAAGTGAATGCCTCAGTTTGGGTTTCCTATTATGTTTTCCAGAATGTCTCTCATCATAATACATAATTTAGACTGTTTTTAGAATAGATGCTTGTAAGCCAGAATTGAATTCCCTACTCCCTTTACTAAAGTTAGTGATTAACTTAAAATAAACCAACCGTAATGAAAAATATAAATAATTGAGTGAAAACAGAATATAAAATTTGTTTGCTCAGTAAAGGTGACATCAGGTTTTCCCTGTAGGGGAGTACTCTATGCCATGCATGTATGTACATATGTATGTGTGTTTGCGAGTATAAATGCTCAGTGTTTTCTTAATGAAGCAATTGACGGACATCGCCTGGCCGTCTGTACATATGCGCGTATGTATATATGTATCTACAATACATACATACATACATACATACTTGTGATAAAAGTGAGAGTCTATTGATCTGGTGTGGGGTGGTAAGTAATATAATGGAATACAATAGTCGCCCGATTAGGGAAACTAATTCGAACAAGAGGCGATCACTAAAACTATTCCCAGCCGAAAGCCTCTGATGCACGCGCTGCGTTTTTTTTTTTGTTTATTTAACAATTTTATCATTATTTAAGCTTTAAAAACAAAACAAAAAATAAAAATAAAAATTTAAAAATAAAATAAAAAATTAAAAAAGCTATAAGGACTGCTTCCAGCCGAAAAAAGCTACAAAAAGTCTCTTTTAGAATCGGAGACTTCAACACATCGACCATTCCCATAATCAAATACTTGGGAATAATGATAGATTAAAAAAAATTGTTTTTAATTAAAAAAAAACAATAAAAATTAAACTATTTCTTTATAAATGGTCAGATGTTGTTTTAAAATAAATCATGTAAAAATTGATATTCCTTCAGCTTTCACTATTTTTATGCAAAATCCGGCTGAAGAATTACATCACTTAAATGTCCGCCATGAACACGTCCACAGGTAAAACCCGCCAAACAGTCGCTTCATAAATGCCTAATTCGTCGAGATATCAATGTTGAAGGTTGTTCAGCAACACTTTGTACTACAGCAGCAATATTCACAACAAATGTCCAGTTTTGATTCTTCTAGTCCTTTTTCTATCCTTGATAGAACCAATTTCTTGAAATTTTTTCATCAACCTTTGAATTGTCGACCCATTCAGACGATTAAAAATAAATAAATAATAGACGCGTACACTTTGTTAGGTGTTTGGCGGAGCTTCTCCTCCTATTTGTGATGTGCGTCTTGATGGTGTTCCGCAAATGGAGGGACCTACAGTTTTTAGCCGACTCCAAACGGCAGATATTTTTTATGAGGATCTCTTTCATAGCAAAAATTCGCCATGCCTGCCGAGGAACAACCGCTATTAGAAAAAACGTTTTTTTTTTTTCATTTTGGAGATTCGTAACAACGTACTTCGAATGGTAGTTACGCACCAACCCATGATTAATTTTATGCCACCTTATACTTAGAACTATGCAGTAGCATTTGAAAATAGCAGCACCCAATTAAATTCACATAAAACCCAACTTTTCACATAGTCAAAGTTGAGTGTGAATTTTGTTGTTCATAGCTTGCTACGTCGAGCGTTCGTATAACCGTGCGTCTACTGTATTAATAGTTTGCGCTAAGGTGGAGTGAACAGGGGGAGACAACTGTAAATATTAAATATCTTCGCAGATAAATTGAATGACAGAACACGACTTGGAGATGGGCTACAATGCGCCTTTATATTGGTATCGACCTTTTTTGTACGAATGGCGTAAGGCAACATTACATACATAGAGGACCATTTTAATACTTATTAGGTTTATTTTACAATAGTGTTCAGTCCACTTTTGCTGCTCAGCGAACAAAACTATAAATGGATGCCTTATCAAGTGTTCAGTGTTCCACTCCTTATCAACATGGGATATGGCTAAATGGGTTGCAAAAAGAATTCGATGTTCTGAATAAATTTTTATATCAGATCTAGATTTATAAAGCAGAAAATGGTATCAGGGAAAATAGTAAATCTTTTTAGCAGTTTATTAACGGTAAAAGGAAAACCACCGGAATTCCGGATAAAATATTTTTGTTTGTCAATCTGATACTGGAATAGAAAATACTTCTATACATTTAAAGATGTCCAGCTCTCATTTAATGATTTACTCGACAGCTTTTCGGCCTTGACAAATGACCCAACTCCTGGAGAAGATGACTTCTCTCCTATATTATTAAAAAACTGTGTTATAATTCTCTTTAATAAATCACTAGCTTTAGCATGATTGGAAAAAATCTTTTATTATACCGAAACATAAGTCTGGAAGCAAATCGGATGTCGAAAATTACCGCCCCATCTGCAAACTCTCTAGTATACCTAAACTCTTTAAAAAAAAGAGGTTGTCTGTAAAGTCGGTTTACTGACGATAGTTTAACGTGATAACGTCATAAGAAAATACTGATTGAATGGTTGCATTTTTCAAAAGAAAATTTTAATTTTATTTGTTTGATGGATATTTTGTATGGATATAGAGAATGAGGTAACATTAACATAACATAACACAACATAACACAACATAACATAACATAACATAACATAACATAACACAACATAACACAACATAACATAACATAACATAACATAACATAACATAACATAACATAACATAACATAACATAACATAACATAACATAACATAACATAACATAACATAACATAACATAACATAACATAACATAACATAACATAACATAACATAACAAATTACCCCGTATTAAAGCACTTATCAACAGCTTTCATTTGATACCCATATCGTACACACACAACCAAAGGTTACCCGGGTCCACGTTTTGACCTATATCTCGAGACCCCAGTCACGGAGCGGCATGAAAAATACTCTGTACTAAAGCATTCACCAACAGCTTCAATTTGACATCCATATTGTACAAACACATTCTAGGGTCCACGTTTTGGTCTCTATCTCGAGACCCTAGTCACGGAGCGGCATGAAAAATACTCTGGACTAAAGCATTCACCAACAGCTTCCATTTGATACCCATATTGTACATACACATCCGAAGGTTACCCGGGTCCACGTTTTGACCTATATCTCGAGCCCTATTTCCAAAATGAAATATAATCCATGTTACTCGTGGAGGATGTAGCTTTCGAATGGTGAAAGAATTTTTAAAATCGGTCCAGTAGTTTTTGAGCCTCTTCATTACAAACAAACAAAGTTTTCCTCTTTATAATATTAGTATAGACAACATATCTTATAAGGTATATGGTAAATATTATATTACCATACATTTTTTCCTTCATATATAATAAAAAAATTAATAATAATAACATTAAAACAAAAGGTATTATTAACAAACTTGGTTTTATTTTAAATTCTTCAAGTGAATCAATTTAATAATAATCAATAAGAAGGCATATGCAAATACAAATACGTGAATTTATATATGTACATATGCGCATATACATACATATATACGCTCACTTAAGTAGGAGAGAGCAAGATGTCGAACGTTGCCGTTCGTTTGCTTTGTTTGCTTTGTCGTTCGTTCCGTGCTTTCGCTTGCAGTTCATTCAATGCAATGAGCAAGGTAACTACATATGAGCAAGGTAACACTAATATGAGCAAGGTAACACTAATGAGCAAGGTAACACTAAAGAGCAAGGTAACACTAATGAGCAAGGTAACACTAATATGAGCAAGGTAACACTAATGAGCAAGGTAACGACACATTTTTTCGTGCGTGCAGCCTGTTAAATCGAATTATAAGACGTTATCACGTCAAAAAGGTTCATGATTTGATTGTCTTCCTAATTTCAGACCTCATATCGCCTTATAAGCATGGCTTTGTAAAGGATAGATCTACTGTTACGTGTTTAGATTTAGTCGCGAATTTTGTCTTAAACAACAACAATGGTTGGTCAACAATGCGATTTCATATTCACCGACTTTTCGAAACCTTTCGATAGAGTCAGCCATAGTATCTTACTTAAAAAGCTGTGTTCAATTGGTCTTCACCCTAATTTCCTTTCATAAGTCGTTTGCGTCTTTATCACTGAGAGAACTTAATTCGTTCGCATAAACAATATAAAATCTGATGTCACCAAAGTTATCTCATTATAGCTCTAGGCAGCCATCTCGGGCCAATATTACTCTTAATCTTCCAGACGTTTTGGCATCGCGTTGTCTGATGTATTCAGATGCCCTGAAAATTTATAGAACTTAACAAGATTGGAAGCTTGGTGTGATGATAACTCCTTGTCTCTTAATCCTGGTAAATGTCAGTACTTGTCCTTCAGTATACGCAAAGTAACGATTGATTTCGATTACAAGTTGGGCACTACCACCCCCACAAAAACTTATGCAAATGTAGACTTTGTGATTGCTAAGTCTACATCTGTGCTCGGCTTTGTAATAAAGGAATTTAAAGGAGTTGTATTTTTCTCTTGTTAGGTCAAACCTCGAATATTGCAGCATGTTCTGGGATCCATTCTATATGGGTTCATCTTTAAGAATTGAAATGGCTCAGAAACGTTTCACTAGATTTGCCATTCATCTCCTTCGTTGGAATTGTAGTTTGCCTGCATATAAAAGTAGATGCATTTCGATATCATTACCAAATTTTGAAATGGTGAAGAAAAATTTCATCGATAATGTTTATTAGGGGCATAGCCACGATTCATATCAAATGCCACTTCTTACTGGAGCTAATACTTTTTAATTGTTCTACTCTTAACCTTAGACTCCGCAATATGTTCCATTTACCTTATCACAAATCAATTTGAACCGCAATGAACCGCTTACACGTTGCATGAGGCAGTCTAACCAATTTTGTAAAAATGTAGATATATTCTCTAACTCATGCGAGACTTGTAAGTCAAAACTTAATTTTAAGATACACTTTTTGAGTTTATTTATTTAAGCTTTAGTATTAGCAGCTATTGATAAAATTTTAATTAAATAAATCAGTTTTCCCTATGCCCTCACTATTAACTTTTTTACTAAGCATTAATGAGTTACCTCAGCCATGATTTTGTGCCTAGACTTGTTTAAACTATGTAAATATTCTCTCTCACTTAGCTCATGAGAGTATAACTTCAGCCGACTACCATCTACCGGCCACAGTTAACACTCATTCCTTCTCATTGAACTAATTGAACCTTCAATTACGAGTGTAGCGCCACCCCCAAATAGTATAAAAATACCCGGGCGTGCAAACAATAATCATAAGAACTATTTGGAGAGCACATTTCTATCTACATATGTATGTATGCATACATACAGATGAATATTAAATTCACCAACAGTTGGAGCATCTCTATGTTTCGCAGCGGCTGATATGCGAGTAATTTCATTAAATTGAAGCGTTTAGTTTAAATTGGATGAAATATTGGCAATAGTGTGAGCGTGACATCTCTTTGCTTGGCGTAAGTACACACTTGCCTATGTGTTTATGAACGCACGTACATTAGTACAGGTTGGTTGAAAAGTAAAAATGCACAAATAAAAGCATGTAAAATTTTATATGAAATTAAAGTTTTTTTATTCAATATATTGTATCTCCAGCAACTTCAATGCTTTTATTCCATTGATCATCCGATAATTTTATACGGCATCTGTACGATTTTTCGGCGGGAGCGGTCGTAAATTCTGCAGCGCAATATTCTTTTGGGTAAAAATTTCGGAAAATAAATTAAAAACGAATTCTAAGCAGCTCAATTTTCTGTATTTTCAAAATTCTGTGAAGAGTAAAATAAATATTCTGAGTATTAAAATTCAGCATACAAATTTATTTTGGGACATATTTCTGTATTTTTTAAAGTGCCGTAAAGAAAATCCCAACGGACCTCTTTCGTGGTATAAATGGCATCGCTGTCTCTATGTGCGATGCGGCTGCCAAACCTAACCTAAACCTAAGTAAATGCGCATCCTGAACAAAATTTGATATTAGCTCTTTGTTCGAACTAATTTTTGTACCGATGACATTTTACCCGAATGTTCTACTAAACCGAATGTTACCAAGCTTTCACTGGAAGTCAGCTAGGAATGTAACTTCCAACGCACTAACTCATTAAAAAGATGGAGCCATCAAATTTTTATGACGCTAGTCTTGTTTATTTTGGACTTCACTATGTAAAATAGACACAGATTTTAGTCTAATTCGACACTGTCGGTAGATACAATTTTGATTTTTTTGCACATCATAAAATATTTTTTGTTTGGTTATTACGCTTTTTTCTTTCATTTTGTGTAGAATTCGAATCTTTCAGAAAATGTAGGGAAAAAATTGGCCCACCTTAACCTACACATGCATCAACGGTGAACTTAAGATAGTGAGGATTACCCGATTTTGCATTCAATAATTTTTATCCATATTTAAGGTAAATTTCATAACTCCGCGTTTGAAGATTTTCATCTCCCTATTGTTAAAAAACTTGACCAGCTCATTTTCACAAGCCTCTTCTGAGGTCACTTTTATAACATGAAACAAATTTTACGAATACTTGAATAGCTGAGAATCGCTTGTTACCACATCTGAATAATACGGCGAATATGATAGAACCTACCACCTAGTAGGCTCTCGGTGCTTTCGAGGCTTCGTGAAAGAGGTTGCTGTCTGGCGCTGCTTTATGATGAAACACAACACCCTATATATTCACCAAATATGGCCAGATGTGGTCGATCGCCTGCTTCAATTTGGTCAGTTATGATTAGCAAAATTCTACATTGAGTGTTTGACCTGATAAGAGCAGTTCATGTGACAAATATTTTTCAACTCTAAGCGATCTAATACATACCGCTCTTAAAAAGCTGTCGAGATGGGCTCTAAATACCGGTTGAGGTGTGAACCCTTAGAAGGCAGAATTAGTGATGTTTTCGAGGAAATACAAAATTAACACCAACATTAAATGGTGTGAGGCTCGAAATAGGAAATCTCGACAAAAAACAAAATTGGTGCATGAATGTAGAGAACAGAGTAAGGAAAGCTACTGTAGCTCCATTCTCATGCAAAAAGGCAATAGGACGTAGACTTGGGGTCTTTCTCGGAAGAACACTCTCTGGCTGTATAGAACTATTAGCATATCTGTCCTCCTTTACGGCATTATAGTCTAGTGGAGGGTTGTCTGTAAGACTCCGATTACGCTTATATTTATCAGGGGAGCTCTTGGAATCCCACCCTCTGATGCTCTGAATACTCTTTGCTTCTTACCTCCGTTAGTTTAGTTGGCAAAGAGAATGCAGGTAACAGTGCTGCTCGGCTTGCCGCAAATAATTAATGGCGCGACTTTGATTTTTTTACACTCGGCCCTGTTGACTATTGGCTGAATGAACCATACTTTAATAGGTTATTAAATACTAGAATTCCAGCTAGATGTGAGTGGGTTGACAATATACCTGGTCGGAGAAAACTGCCTACGGTTCTTTACTGATGGCTCAAAACTTGACGATAAAGTTTGGCTGAAATTCTAGCCATTAATGAGGTAGCTGCTGGTTAGGCAAACATGTGACTACCATTAGAGAAGTCTGTATTTACTCCGATAGTCTATATTTACTCAGTCCAAAGGGTTCTTTTAAAGTACATCAATTCGTGTGGTGCACACACATCGAGCTTCTTCTTGGGGCCAGCCAAGTTGCATCCATACAAGAAAATAGTAGTAAAAATCAGCACGTAATTTTTTCTTGCGATTCTTGATGGTTTGCATGTGAAAGTCGACTAATCTTTTGTTGTTGTTTTCTTTTTTTATTTACATTTGGGTGAAAATTTAGCATTATGCTATCATCTTGTATGTATTCGTCTTGAGACTATTATTTGGTCACTTTTACTAAGAAGTATAAGGTCGCGGCGTGGAACCTCCCGAGCCTAGGCAACAACGAACTACATCTCAAATATCATGCGAAGTGCCTTGGAGTAATACTAGACTGAACAGTAAATGACTGTGGAAGCACTATATTGAAGAAAGGGAGAAAAAGGCCAGTAATGCGCTGTAGGCATGCAAAAGAATGCTGGGTGTTACTTGGGCTCTACTGCCCATTGGTGCTACACGGCAACAGTCAGACCGATATTGCTATACTCTGTGGGCAAAAAGTAAGGTGAATTTATTTGTCAAACTTCACGGGATTAAAATTTCGCTCTAGTTACAATATTTTTTTCATGACTTGGCAGCACTGTTAATAACATTTGGGCCAACTTTCATGTGAATATCATTATCAGTAATATATTTACGCTTGTGTTTACCAAACGACCAAGAGTGCATTTTTCGATTTTTACAATGTCTGATTTGATTGAGCAGAGAAGTGCCTTCAAATTTTGTTTGCGGAATGAAATTTCGGCTGCGGAAACGTTTAGCATATTGCAGAAGGCATTTGGTGATTCGACCATGTCGCAGAAAAATGACTTCAAAGGGGGTCGAGAACGTGATGATGACTTGGAGCGCTCCGGACGACCATCGACGTCAACAGATGACCAACACGTCAATTAAGTGAAGGAGTTAGTGCTCAAAAATCGTCGGTTGACTGTTAAAGACCTTACTGATATGATCGGAATATCAGAAGGATCTGTAAAAACCATTTTGAAAGACCATTTGGGCCTACGAAAAGTCAAATCTCGTTTGGTACCGAAAACTCTCAATTTCTTGGAAAAAAGTCGTCGCGTTGATGTGTGTGAAACAATGCTTTCAGACTATCAGGACAAACTCAAATGCATCATGGGAGATGAGACTTAGATTTATGCTTACGACCCTGAAACAACCGACCAATCAAGCGAATATCGTGCTAAAGGCGAGGCCAGACCGAAAAGAGCACGTCAAAGTCGTTCAAAAATAAAGGTCATGATGACAGTTTTTTTCGATTTTCGTGGTGTGTTGCACTATGAACTCCTTCCACCTGGCCAAACTGTTAATAAGGAATATTATTTGAGCGTTATGTGTCGTTTACGTGAAACAATTCGTCTAAAAAGACCAGAATTATGGGTCAACAACTCTTGTTTTTTGCATCACGATAATGCACCGTCTCACACTGCACTCGTTCTTCGTGACCATTTCGCCAAAAATTCCACGCATATCGTTTCGCAACCCCCGTATCCGCCTGATATGGCTCCGTGTGACTTCTGGCTATTCCCAAAACTCAAGAGACCACTTCGGGGAACGCGTTTCGAGTCGATTGAGGAGATAAAAGCTGAATCGAAGAAGGTGCTGATGGCTATACCGGAAATGGACTATTTGGCATATTTCGGGGATTGGAAAAATCGTTGGCATAAGTTATTATTTTGAAGGGGATGAAATTGATTTACAAGAATAAATAAAGATTTTTCATTTTACAACCAAATTCACCTTACTTTTGGCCCTGGTGGACTGCAACAAGAAAATCGACATTTGAATGGACTCAGCGACTCGCTGAAATGTGCCTAACAGGAGCAATGAAAACCACTTATACTGCGGCACTAGAAATGATACTTAGCACAACACCTGTTGACCTTATGGCGGAAAATCTTACAGGAAAATCCGCGGGAAGGTTACTGGCTGCTGGAGTATTTACTTACAGAACCTTCGGACATAGCTCAATAGGAAAGAGGAGTTCAGGTTCCACAGACTATTGTACATGATTCCGCGATTTAGTTGGGAGAGAAGGTTTCATCCTACAATTGAAGAAGAAGGATGGCACAAAAGTCTGAAGCCTGGCCGTAGGACTTTTAACATTTACAGGGTCCGGCACTCGAAGTGTAACCAACTTCAGCCCGCTCGCGAGAAAAGAAAATCAGTAATGGATTTCAAATGTAATAGTGTAATTTCATTATATTTGGCTGGAAAATCACAACCAGTGATTGTTCGGGAGCTCGAGCACCTTAAAGTAAAGAAAGTTTTTGTTTATCGCATCATTACTCGTTACAATGATATTGGTAGCATCGCGAAACATCATGGAGATAGTCATCAATAGACAGCAACGTCACGTGAAATGGTTCAAAAAGTGAAGAAGCGACTTGAGCGAAAGAACTGAAAATATCTGACCTTAGCATCCGCCGCTTACTAAAAAATGATCTTAAAGTCAAGACTTATAAGATCCAAAAAACGGATAATCTCATAGCAAAGCAACAACAAGTCAGACTTGAGAGAGTGCAGGAGTTGCTTCGCTGGGCGAATGCGGTCAATTTCCGAACATTGTGTTTTCTGACGAGAAAATTTTTCTAATTGAGCAATTCGTAAACTCCCAAAACGATAGGGTTTATTTGGCCGATCGTTCTAATGAGAATTTGAGTATTCGATTGTCCACCAGGAGGCAGCAGGAGGTAATGGTTTGGGCCGCTGTAACCGCAGATGGGCGCTCTCCAATCGTTTTCATAGAGCCTGGCATCAAGGTAAATGCGGAATATTAACGGGAAAGTATTCTGGAGTTTGCTTTGAAGCCGTGGGCAGACAAAAATTTCAGTGGCAGACCATGGACGTTTCAACAGAACTCGGCACCGTCTGACAAAGCCATTGCCCGCGAATGGGTAAAATACCTGCAAGTCACATTCGGGCAGCTTGCGATTCGTTTCTGGACCATATCAAGGCCATAGTCAAGGATGCAAATGGCGGTCATATCGAGTAAGAGTAAATTGATTCTTAATTTTGTATTATTTTCACAGAGTTTTTTCTTTGAATTGAATAAAAGTAATTTTCCAAACTAAATTTATGGTATTTTTAATTGGTTACACTTCGAATGTCAGACCCTTTACACAGTCCGCTCTAAAACTCTAAATGAAATGGGGGCGGGTATCTACTGCTCAAAACTAAGGATTAGGCAGCCAATCAAGTTGCCGGATCAGAAATTTTATGTGGTTGGAAAAGCCGTGGAGTTAGCCTACACAAAAACTGAAAATAACTTAATAATTAATATTTACGTGCTCAGTCAAGCAGCAATAAAAGCAATAACGCCATATTGTACAATAGTATTAAGTCCAAAAATGATCAATGGAGCAGGGAAGCCATAGAAAGGCTAGCCGCAAACAGTAGTTTGCACATCTATTGGGTACCGGGTCACAAAGGCATCTTAGGGAACGAAATAGTTGATGAGATAGCAAAAAGTGCTGTTAGACTCCCGCTGAACAAGAGAACAACAAACAAAAACCGCTAAATATAATATACAACGAAATGGATGAAAAAGCCAGCGGATGTTAGGAAGACTAATCTGACCACATGCAAAACTGCAAAAGTCATGTGTGGACCTAACGACAAAAAACTGACTCAAATCGAACTTACGCTCTTGCAAAAAGGCTGCAGAACTATCATAGGTGTGCTGACAGGTCATAATCTCTTGGCAACACTCGTTTACAAGATAGGGATTGCTAACAACGACAAATACAGGAAGTACAGAGACGATATAGAGCAAACTTTAGGACATCTTTTGTGTTTTTGTCCGGCATTATCAAAAACGCGCCCCACAGTTTGAGGGTCTGGAAGATATCTTGAAAATGGATCTTCCAGCGCTTAGATCTGTTAAAAACGTTGACGTTCACGTAGGATGATGTAAACTTTAAATCTTAATAAGGGTCAGGCTACATCTGGTATCGCTAGGGACCAAAAGGTCTACGCGTGGCTTACTGCCAGCTGGGTTAACCTAACCTAACCTACCTTTTGTCACTCTTCAGTTCCTAAGCAATGATAAAAGAGCTGACATTCCCGTCTGTCTCCACGATTTCCATGATTTTATCAACATTTTCGACGATTAGCGTGAGGTACGCGGCTTCCATATTGCCAGAGCAGAATCGGTGAAACTAACGTCTGTTGTTGTTGCATTCGATACTCTATTTGGGTTCTTAAATGCAACGGATTTTCTTTTTTATTTCCTTTATTTACATTCGATTTAAAAAGTTGCAACACACAGAAATAAATACAATGCAGAAAAAACGGTTTGTGCGTCTGTGCGTCATATCATCCAATTTGTTTAATTTACAATAAAATTGGCAACGAATTCATAAGCAATAATGAACCGATTTTAATTTGCTTTATTTCTCAAAGTATTTATAGTAGGTATATTTTTAGTTGATTCCGGGAAAATGTTTTTTTCTAAATTTAGTTAACTAAGCGCTAATTAATAATTGTTTGCAACAAGCCTCTTAGTGGCGCTTCTACTGATATAATTCACACATTTCAATAAAGTTCCTTCCTCTACAACAAGTACACAGCGTGCTCTGAAGTTTTGTGCATGGGATCTATGCGCTGATCAAATGTCTTTCCATTGAACGAGAAATTTGTGAAGGGCACACTATTGATCACTTTGAAGCCTTGTGAATGGCCTGCTTTCTGCGAGAACACCGACGTGAAAATTGCGGTTACCGCCTTGGGACGCATAGCACGCAACTGTGGATGCACTTCTTCAACGCCAACGCCCTCGGATAGCTCGCGCGTCAACTCAATGGTGTAACGCGTTAATTCGGTTGCCACACCGCGACGCTGCCATTCCGGTAATGTGGCTAGGAACATTAGTTCTATTAATGAATCAATTTTGTATAAATCAAAGACGTCCGTCGCCGAATCAATTTCAATCATAAAATCCATAAGACATTGAGCTTGCGGAGAATGTGTACGCTTGTTGCGGAATTCGATAAAGAAGGGATCCTGGCCATTTGGTGGGATGTACTGCAAGGTCGTTAGGTTGTTATTAGTAATTTTAGTGTGTATGGTTTAACGGTGTATTTACCTGTATTTTATTGAATGATACTCCCATTATTTGTCCACTCTTTACATCTTTTGCCACCAAAGAGACCCCATCCTCTGCAGCTATGCGACACAATTCGCGAAGTTCATTCCGAGCTTGCGCATTTTCGGGTAGGTCGATTTGGCAGGCTTTGCAAACGTTTTCATACAAAAAGAACGATTTATCAAGTACCTGGAAAAATGAATCGGTGTAGAAATATTATTTTTATTATTTACAAAAAAAATCCCAGTTAAATTGACATCATAGACAAATACATAAAAGTAAGAAGTTTAGTGAATGGGGGGAAATGGAATTTACTAATTAGGCAATTCTTAAGACAATATTTGCATCATGCAGGAAATGCGAGTTTGGGGACATCAAGAAGGAGTTAAGATGAAAATGTTTAGGAAAACTTCGACATTTTTTTACAAGTCATGCTTTCTTTTTTTATTTCTTTATTTAAGTCAATGGTAACAACCTTACTGACTAGATTTACAGGGAAAAATACCAAAAACTTAATACGATAGATAGTTTTAGATAGCCCGAGACATTTTCGACGTGTAAGCCTCGGTAATCTAGCGTAAGTGCACTAGCCTGCCTCCCAGAGGTTGTGGGTTCGAATCTCACGTAAAGCACGGTCCGCGCGCTGTTCCAAACTTACCTACTTTCCTAGTTAAAAAAAAAAGCTAAAAAATTCATTTCTCAACCCCAAAAACCGTATCCTTCCAATCCTTACTCCCACACAAAAGTCAGCATATTACTTGCATTGTGGCTGCTAAAACAAGCAAACAAACAAAAAGAAAAAGACACAGTAACACATTGCATCAGTGGCGCCAGCAAGAGGAAGCGGGCAATCGTGGTAATAGCGCAGACACACTAATTTTAGCGAAGTCCTCCTTCGGGCACAATAATGTTAAACACATATGGCGCTCTAAACAGTTAGAAGGCGTTGTTACTAAGCAACGACAGGTGGACACTCCAACTATTTAGGACTGGTAGCGGCAGGCTTATCATCTACCCTGCCAGAAAGCAAAGTAGATTAACGAAACCAACGCAAGACTGAGTCTTGTTGAGGCCCTATACTCCCGAGTGGAGTGAACAAGGAAAAAAATGGAGAAGATGTCACAGGCAATGGTTTGCAAAGTTCAAAACTGACGACTTTGACGTGGGTGACTCGACCCGCAATGGAAGGACTGTCTTCTGAATTCGATGAAAAATGTCTCAAATCACTTTTGAAGGAGCACGGTCACCAAACCAGCCGGGAATTTGCGGAAAAAATGAACTGCGATCATAAAACGATTCTCAATCACCTTCATTAAATGGGATTTACCGAAAAAGTGGGAGCCTAGGTGACTTTCGAGCTCAACGAAAAAAACAAAAAAAGTCGCCTTCAAATTATTTCTTAGCATCTCACCCATCTTTTGTACCAAATCGTCACGGCAGATGAGAAATGGTGTATATACATCCATATGAAGCAAAGAAAGGAGGGGGTGCAGTTTAGCAGTTTATTGGTTTTTTGTTAAGTGGAGGGCAGTGGCAGAGTAGATGTTCCAGAATTTCTCTCGCATTCTACACTAGCTTCAATTTGGCCACGTACGATGGAGTGAGACAGTGTCCCGTTAGTATCCTAACTACAAGTTTACACTTTTTCCGCTTCCTTGGAAAAGTCATATATAAATTAATATACAGTTTGGCATTGTGTGTACCTGCTAGCTCGGGCAATCCTAACATTTTATTTACTATTATAGGTAGCTAAATTTTCTCTTTTGACAATATGTACAACTTTTTAACAGCTAAATAAATATAAAGTTACGGGTAAGTAACTACGACCTATGAAAAAGCTTCCCTAAGCCTAGATTTTGAGGGCTTATTTGAAATTCCGAATATGCATTTTTTCCATACAAAGTTCATGCTCGAATTTTTAATATCATTTTTCATTGAGTGGAGCAAAAAATTGCATACCCAGAAAAATGCTAAAAATTCTGGTTGTAAAGTTGAAATTATAGAGAAACTTTGAGTAATTTTGTACAAAATCTCTAACTTTGAATTGTCTGGTTTTTGTTCTAGTATGGTTAGGTGAAGTGGCTGTCCTTCGATGCACTTAGGCCACCGAATTTATCGTATCCTTGGTCCTCTTTAAACCATTGTGTGACCTATGCTATCTGGCTCTACTAGCTAGTTTGAGATTCGCAACATCCGCAATGTTGTCCAGAAAAGCGAGACCGAGCAATCCCAAGCGTTTTCTACTCAGAGTATTGCACCCGCATAAAAGATATTCGACTGTCTTTTCCTCTTCTATATCCTGACAGCTTTTGCAATAGTCATTGTATGGTGCCTCCAATCTAATGGTATGTCTTCCTATTAGGCAGTGCCCAGATAGCATTAAAGCAAGAAGTTGTCTCTTAAATCTAAATGCAAGAGCCTTTAAAAATCTAAGCACAATCTGTAGTTTAGGTGAACCAGAAAATATATATCATATTATTGGCATCTGCCCAGCGTATAAGAACAGGGGCGTAGTCACATTTGGCGGAAAGACTTTGAGCGCTGTGCAAATGTTTAGGCAGCTGTTTTAAATACAGAGAGCTAATATTGAATGAATTCTCTTTATGAATTTCTTGTTGCTCAATGTATTTAATTTAAATATTTTCTATTTATTTAATTTTCCGACTCACAACATCCATGTCAAAATCGTATTCTATTTTGCTCTTTGCTATATTTATTTATAAAAGGATGAAATGAATTTGTTTCTAAATACTATGTAATTTACTGTAAATATATATTATATATCAAATAAAGAACATTACTTTTTTTACCTCAACTTTTTTAATTTTATTTTTCGTTTAATAAGAAACTTTTTTCTTGCCAATTAAAAAATATTAAAGCTAAAAAGATCTACTACTTAATTTATGATATAACTTACTTGCAAAGCTTCTTCAAGATCAGCTCTAGTCAAACTTCTCACTTCATGTTCACCTAAAATTAAAAGAATTAGCGAGTTCTCAATCAAAGCCTCTTCTGGATAAAAGTCAATACTTGCCATTGCCAAATTTACCCCAAAGGCGACCAGCGTTATCTCTCATATTGGGAGATTCTCAAACCTAACAATCTAAAGAAGAACACGTTTTATTAACAGGCAGCACGCGTGTGCTTACACAGTGATGGACAAAAGTCTACATACATATATCCGCTATTTTCGTTGATTTGAATGCTCATAAAGTTTATATGTATCAACATAGTTTTATTTTAGATCTTTTATTTTTACTTTACTAATATTGAATTCAGTCGTGATTTGGACACACTTAAGTATCAAACTAAATTTATGGCCTTTTTAATTGGTTACGTTTTGAGTGGCGGACCCTGTATAGTAAAAAACCCCGTATAGTAAAAAAATATTGGTACTACTATGGAAAAGCTCCTCATAAAAAATATCTGCCGTTCAGAGTCGGCTTGAAACTGTAGGTCCCTCCATTTGTGGAACAACATCAAGACGCACACCACAAATAGGTGGAGGAGCTCGGCCAAATACCCAAAAAGGGTGTACGCACCAATTATATATGTATATATACTACCGAAAAAAACCGCGCAGTGGCCGCGCTAGGAAACTATTTCTCAGAGACATCAGTTTGATTCTCAAAGAAGTGGACAAAAATAAAAAAGTTAATGCTTCAAAACAAGTGATCCGGACAAGTGGCAAGAACATCATAAAAGTGTGTCTATAAAGGAGCAATTCGAAGAACTCTGAACACCACAGAGTGTTCTTCGAATTGCTGTGTTTCCACAGTAGAACACCACGCGAAAAGCCTGTATTTTCTGGGAAAACAAAAAACCAAAAACTTCGCTTGGAGTTCGCAAACATATAAAAAGTTGATGGATTTTTTGGCAAAAAGTTTTCTTTACAGATAAATCAAATTCTAATAAATTGAACACCTATGTAAGGTCAAAAGTTTGGAGAAGAAAATTGCTACTCTTAATCCTAAGAATTTAGTAACAACTGTCAAGCCACCACCAGCCACGTAATGGTTTGTGGAGCTGTTCCGGCAACTGGGTTTGGAAGAACACAATTAATTGAGGGTGAAATGGATCGTTACAAATACAAATCTTTACTGGCACATAATTTGAAACCTTCGGTGGATAATTTGGAGCTTCGTGCAGGTTAGATCTTTCACAAAGTTAACGATCCGAGCGACGGCACACATTTTTAGGAATTTGCTGCTTTGCTATGCACCAAAATAATTAAGCACACCTCCACAATGCCCAGATTTCAACATAATAAAGGGTGAGCAGATTGGAGGTAGTTTTTCCAATAGGATGTTTTCGACAGATCACGCGTGGCCACAGTCAAACTAAAAACATACTATTTTTCAGTATTCATTGACATTTCATCGTGGAAAGACTTACTTTTCAACGATGTTTACAAATTGTACGATCGTATTACGAAAATCGACGCTCTGCGAAAAGAGTTCATCGCGCGCTCAGGCGAACTTATTACAGCGATGAGGCCCATTTTTGGCTTATGGCTACGTCAATAAGCAAAGTTACAGTATTTGAGCTGAAGTGCAACCCGAAGTCACTCAAGAATTGAAAACAATCCATTCATTACATCCATTGAAAAGAAGCGTTTGGTGCGTCCTATGGGCTGGAAGAATCATCGGTCTAAATATGGGCACAGACGAGGGTGACGCCAATGTAACAGTGAATGGCGAGCGCTATCGCGCTAAGATAAACGACTTTTTGATGCCGGATTCCGGAAATTGAACACCGTGATCTCCACAACATATGGTTCCAACAAGATGGCGCTACTTGCCATACAGCGCCCGTGAAACAATGGATTTACTGCGTCGTCGTTTCGGTGAGCAATTTATCTCTCGTCACGGACCAGTAGATTGGCCACCAAGGTCGTGTGATATCAGTGATTTATTGGTGGTGGTATTTTAAGTTTAAATGGTTTGTAAATAAATCAGCTTCGACGGAGGCGTTGGATACCAACATTATTAAAGTTATTCACAAGATACCGACCGAAGTTCTCAAGCGAGTCATTTAAAATGGTGTTTACGGATGGCAAATTAACGGCACAGTTGCGGTCAACATTTGAAAGGGACTATCCTTAAAAAATAAATTTCATGAATGGTTCTACTCTAAAATAATAAAGATTGCCTAATCAATTTGAATTTTCTTTGTTTTATTTCAATTTAAAATCCGATACCTCTAAATTGACCACCCTTTATAATATTATTGAATATTTATGGGAAATTTTTGAATGCAACGTTAGAAAAAAAAAACGGATTCTAATGATGCGATACTCAAGTCGATAGAGCAAGGCTACGAGTTTTCGGTTCCGATATCGTGAGAATGAGTATTATTGGTTCTCTAAAACTGGAGAATATTTACAGATTTGCTACAGAATCTGGAAAATTCTCACAGGACTAACTACTTTTATCTCTGTGTCTATTCTTTCCTATCTCTTTCTCTGATACTTTTCTTCTTACCTCCTTGTCTATCTACCTTCTTTCCAGAGCTCTAAATACAATGGACTTTTTAGCCTGAGTGTTTTAGAAGCCACCGAATCTCTTGGTGCTCCTTGGCTCGACCTATTCAAATTTCAAAATTTCAATACTCAAGTAGCGCATAGTAGAAATCTGGAACAAAATAACAACTGCAAAGCCGAAAAATTTATTGTAAGTGTCTTGATGCCAAGTCGACTTCAAGCGGTCATTGATGCTAACGGTGGCTTAACTAAATGCTAAACTGAAATACAACAATATCTAGGTTTAAGTAAATTTTTCTCACTAAATTTAGATGTAGAGTTTTTCAACGCTGTTTTTACGTTCTTTTCTCATAACTTTGTTATTTTATTTGTATTTTTATTTTATTTTTCAGTTGATTGTGATTAAAAAAAGGTTAAAGCTCAACTGTATCAACACAATTTCCAATCAACTTTTTGCACTTTCAAACCAATGAAAATAGGTGGTATATCTAGACTTTTGTCCACCACTGTATGTTACAAGCGCACAACACTAAATGATTTGCCATAGGTAAATAATCTAATCGAGTGAATCTCCATATGCGTTAGAAACTCGAGCACTTGTTAAATTAAATATTTCAATTCGCACACCTGCTTTGTGAATACTCGCGACCGTTACAACTGTTAGTCACTGTGCGACTAAAACCTTTGAGTTGAGAACCTCTCCAAGTTATAGTAGTTGTTAGCGATAGCGCTTTTTATCACGCGGCGTAATCTCAAAGCTTCTTCTAGCAGTTCAATTACTACAATAAACAAATACTAGGGATGCCAGTAGTAGCGGGAGATTTCGATACCGAGATTGCGGGATATTTTTAAAGCAATCGCGGGATTTATCTTGGCACATAAAGTATGAAATAAAGCCATTTAAAATTTGAGGTAAACTGATGTAGAAAATTGTCGAGTGACTGAAAGAGATTTAGTAGAAGCCTTCGGCATCTCATTGAGCAGTGTAAGCAATATTATGACTGAACGAGTGGGTTTCAGAAAGCTGGGTGCCACATTCGTGTTGAGATACTATACTCTGCTTACCAGCTTTCGGCATCCGAAGCAAACTTCTCAGAGTAACTTCGGGTGCCGAGTCACCAGGCAGAATTCTGCCCGCTCATTTCTCACGTATTCACACACGCGTCCAATCAGCCATTGTTCAGACGGCAACGAAGTTATATGAGAGGAAACTGTGTTTGGATTTTTTCGTATATCACTAACACAAACTCAGTTGCGTCAACCAATCAGCAGATTCCGTCAAAATCGCTGAGAATTGGTTAAAGGTCTGGTCTTGTCCACACCTCTAAACATGTTTTCACCATGTACTCATTATGAAATAAAAATAAAAAAAAATATTAAATAAAAATAAAAATAAAAAAAAATATTTAATGAAAATAAAGAAATGATTAAACCAAAAGAACAAAAAACCTTGGTAAATAAAATAAATATAGAAATTGAAATAAAATAAAGATAAAAACTTAAATAAAATCGAAAAAAAATTTACATAAAAATAAAAAAATTAATTAAATAAAAAAAATGTATCAAATAAAATAAAAAAAAAATTATATAAGTGTAAAAAAATTAAAAATTTTAATTATAAAAAATAAAAATTTAAGATGAAAAAATTAAAATTAAAAAATAGAAAACATTATTAATAAACCAATAACTAAATAAAAAACAAAAAATAATTAAATACACTTTTTTTATTAATCGAATTCTGCTTAACTCCTTGAATTGGACTATTTCTATGACTCTAATTAACTCCGACAGTAGCTGATTACGAATGTTAGTCACTAGAGCCCTCCATTGCAATGGAACAAAAAAACATTCGAATGCGACTTTCTCAGCAACATTTAGAGCATTTTCGAAAGGATAAAGTGGGTTGTGTGCATCGATTCATCACTATGGATGAGACTTGGGTCCATCAGCATTATCCTTAATCAAAACAAAACCTAAGGAGTGTTGTGAAATTGCTTCTGCGAGTCCGAAACAAGTTGGGTCACAGAAATAGGCTAACAAGGTGTTAGCATCAGATTTTTGGGATGCCAAAAGAGTCTTCTTTGGGGATTACTCGCAAACTGGTAAAAAAATAAAATCTGAATATTATTGCAGCCTTCTAGACCAGCTGAAGGAAAAAGTTCGTGAAAAAATACCCAGTTTGCAAAAGATAAAAATTATTTTTCATCAGATCAATGCACCGTGTCACAAGAACAATTTGACAAATTAACTTTCGAATTGTTGGAGCATCCACCTATTATCTTCCATCTGCGACTTCCATCTGTTTCCAGATTCCAGAAATTCGTACGGGGAAAGCGTTTTACATCTGATGATGAGGTCATAACAGCTGTTGAGGCGTATTTTGCAGCCTTTGCAGCTTCTCACTTCAGGGATGGAATTCATAGATTGGAATCTCGTTGGAATCAGTGTGTTGATAGTAGTAATAGTAAAGTGTATGTGAAACCATTAAATTGTGTTTTTCTTATCGAACCGCAAAACTTATTGAAATACCTAGTATTCGTTCTATTTTAAAACGTGTGTATACATAACTTGCTGATAACAACATCTGGCTACAGCAAGTGAAAATAAGCAATTTGGAGTTAATGACCTCCATCTCCACCATTACAAAATATTTACTTCAACTTTCCGACACGCTGAGCATAGAGAGAAGATTATTAAAGGTGTGCTCTTTAGAAGACCGTTATTCGGCTGTGAGCGAATTTGACAGAATCAGCTGATGGGCTGACGCCGCGTGGGATGTGTTTACAAAAAACTGAGATTGTGTTGGTGATATTAACCAATGATACGTTGTTGCCGTCTGAGCAACGACTGTGTGAAATGATTCTTTGCTATCTGAACAACGACTGATTGAACGAGTGTGTTAATACATGCGAAATGATCGTGCAGAATTCGGTTGAACCTCGAATCGAAATTTCCCTCACAATCTTTTTCACTATAATTTTAGAGCAAACCTGGTAAATCTATCAGCCTTGCACGCTGAGAATAAATTATTAGTTTTTCGATTTAATAAAGTTTGCCTGGATTTTTGTTTCAGAATTGTGATTTAGCTCTGCGTGATTGTGAAAGTGATTCCTTGATATTTGGGCTTAGTGTCTATATGCACGAAGTGTATGTGGACTTAGTGTCCAATGCAGTATTACATAGACTAAGGGGGCTGTTATTTATATTTTTATTGCTATAGATAACTCGCACCGTCTTGTCACTATTCAAATCGCTTCTATCGGGGTAACATATGTACGTCCAGCAGCGCCAAAAAATGCGCTAAACACTGTTTTTAGAAGGGATAACAGGGGGTAGCAATAAATATAAAAAAATATACATTGTACATTATACATTTATACTTTATAAAAAAATGTTTACAAAAAGTAAGTACATAGAAAATCACGTGACCCAAAGTACAATGAAAAAAAGTTGCTAGACCGTCTGCATCGTTTCATCTTGAAATTTTGATGGATCTGTAAAAAGTAAAAAAAATCTTGTAAAATAAAGTTGTAGTTATAGTCTGTCGAGCCGTTTTTTTTGTATTTCGAAAAATTTTGCAATTTACGGCATTAAAAAAAACTATGTTTATAAATTGTTTTAATAAAAATATCAAAACTCCAGCTCGACAGACTATAGAGAAAACACTTTCGAATATTAAAAAAAAAAACCGCATCAAAAAATATTAAAAACTGTATGAGTTATCATGGAGACCATGCCAGAAAAAGTAGTTTCGAGAAAAACGAGTTTAAACTTTTAAGTAACGGCCGGCTGCCTCAAACGAAGGACAAGCTACCTGCGCGCGTCAAACTCTCGTCGTCTCAAACTATAGAGAATAACAATCTGTAAAAAAAAATCGATTTTTTGAAAATTCTTGTCGTATGTAACCCCTTAAATCAGTCAAATAATTTCTTTAGCTCTGGTTTCTGAGTGGCCTGTCTTTCGGTGCTGTACCAATTTGTATGGTCAGCGAATGTTGCAATCAATTTTGTAATAAATAAGTTTCTACTTTGTCCATTCGGTATTTCAAAAGCTTTAAACCCGAAACCCATCGGGATTCCGGGATTGTTATCCCAGCTACACACACATGTGTATGTATGAAAGTGTGTGCAGACACATTGATAGTAATTTCAGCGCACAGTTCATAATTATAAGTAGGCTTTGTTATTTACATACACAAATATGTAAATACATGCAAAAACGTGTCGTGCCTTACTGCTAAATCGAAACTGTTTTGCGTATTATAACGATTTTTATTGTATCAAAGTATAACAGTCGTGAAATAGTGGTCCCTTGTACTGGTGAAAACACTGAAAATCAAAAATTAAAATATACCATCTTTTTTCGAAAATAAGACACTGTCTTACTTTCATTTCATTTCATTTCTTTTTGGTCGAAAATACGCGCTAAATACGGGCTTATTTTCGCGGGAGGGCAAAAATAAAATTATATTTATATATTTTTATTTAATATATATTTTACATAGAATGCAGAAATTTAAATTTATTCATTTACTGACCTGCCATCTTCTTCTGGAACATCGTCAAAGATAAAATTCTGAATTATATTCTGATTTTCTTCAAAATCAATTTCCTGTTGAATCATTGGTCCGAATCTCTCATGTCTTGCCTATTCGTCGTGCATTGGAAACATCACTATCAGTTATTTTGTCCCATGAATTTGTTACCCCATTCACAACTTCTTGTAAGCCTGGTTTTACAAAATTACCTCGATGATTTCTCACCATTCTGTTTTCAATATATTCATTGATTTCCATCCGCAAATGATCCTTGAATGGCCTGTTTATTACAATGTGAAGTGTCTGGAGGTAACCAGTCATTCCTACCGGAATCATTATTTGATCAATCTTCCTCTCAGCAAGAAAGTTTTTCATGTCTTTAGCGCGGTGAGTATTGGCTGAATCCCAAACTAGTAAACCTCTATTCTGACCGCTCAACAGTGGTGGCAGCATAAAATCATCCCACTTCCTTATAACTGCTTGGGTGCACCAGGTCTTTCACTTTTAATGACATAAATTCCTGAAACACGGTGAATCTGGTCTTTTTTACCTTTAGTGATAAAAAATGGCGATACTTACTTGCCATCTAGACGAATCGCCAAAATACAGGTAACACGTGCACTATAGTAACCGGTAGAAGGAACGTAAATTGGCGAAGCAGCCTTGTGGGGAACTTTCGTGTGAGCCCCTAGGGCTAGGAACACCGCGGTCTCATCCATAGCAATTATGTTGGAGAGTTGGTATTTTGAAAAATCGATGCCATCAACAAAAAGCTTAAACGCAAGTGCACGCTTAACAACTTCATTGTCTTCCAGCTTAAGCAATGTTGTTGATCTCCTTAGAGACAGTCCATATCGTTTAAGGAAGGAAAATTTTTGAATATCAGCCCTACGCACAACCAAAGCCGTTGCTCTCCTGCCTGCAATCCATTCCCAAATGCAATCGTCCAACTCAGAAAATAACGGCTGCCGACGGTAGTATTCGTACAGCATAGACCGGTTAAATCAATATGCTTCTATTTTAAAACCTCGTTCGATTTTGATTAATGGAATATCCCTGTCGTGTTGCCGACGTACAAAGTGGAGCAAAATTAATCACCCTATCCGATTTATTATATTATATTTGCAAATGGTGTCGTACATCAATCAAATTAAACACTTGGGAAATAGACAGAAATACATTATAATTTGATTTATTTGAAGCTCTACGCTTCTTCATCCACATTTCGCCTCCAGGTGTTGGGTGGTCTCCCACGCCTGCGAATCTTGGGGATTTCAATCCAATGCGCTCCTATGATGTCGTCCAAGGACTTACGCAGTGTATGACCGCCAGAATATCCCCATGATTTTAGGACCACCGAGAACGTTGGCGCCGATCACCAGACTTCATTCAGCATACCAAAGGCAGACCTCCTTTTTATATGCGATTGCGAATAATTATAATAATGCTGCCGAGATGGCATAATTCATTTGCTATAATACTTCTAAGGGGGAGCAGGCGATCTGATTAACTTGCGTTTCATTGGTGAATTTTGTTTGGCAATATTGATTTCTAGCACTGTTTGAGCTACAAAAGCGCTGACCGCATGTAACTATGAAGATATACACGAGTTTTGTGCGCTATCAGGCATATAAATGTATAATCGTCTTAGTCCAGGTTTTCTAGATGTCTATTCAGGCTCCAGGTTATTTTCATGGTCAAGACAATTAGGAGGAGAAGGATTACTAGCACGCGCACACTCCGGGGTTTTATATACTCGTATAAAGATAAGAATGTCTGTAAGACGTACTTGGATCTATTCTATCTACAAAAACGGAACCCGTGCATATACCCTATGATCAGAAAGTACCGGGAATGTTTAATTTAAAGGAACCGAAGACGTAGTGAACCATGAGTACCTTCCATCGGGCCAACAGTCAATAAAGAATATTATTTATCCGTTTTGAAGCAAGTTGAAGTTACCACTTCGTGGAAGGAGATTTCAGTCGATAAAGGAGATTAAAGAGAATATGTCGAAGGAACTGAAGGCCATCTCTTCGTCGGCCTACCAGGGGTGCATGGAGGTCAGGGTTAACTGTTTTCACATATGTGTTGCTTCAGACGGGTCATATTTTGATGAATATAAAAAAATTTTGCCTGAAATTTAACTCTGTTTTGTTTTATTTAAACATTCCCGATACCTTCTGATCATAGGGTACGTTTGTAAGTTTCGTAACGTACCTGGTAACGTGTCTGGTTTCTAAATTCAATAAAAAGAATCGTTTTTTTTTTATTTTTCCCCCATAGATGTACGGGGAATGCTATTGGAGTGATTGATCGGATAGGTAAATCCAGGTCGTTACGGTAACATACCAGCGACTATCGAGGATTTCTTCTAAGCCATCGGTATGACAATAATCGATTCAAGCGATTACTCGAAACCAGCATTATTTATCCAACCGAATGACAATGTAGGGATCACAGTAGTTAAATAGCCAGTTCATTAGCGTAGAACCGTTCTTATAAAAGTCTATAGGAAAGCCGCAGAATCACCCACCCGCAGGCAAAGTTGCTGCAATCCCAGGCGGGCGGTTTGAAGTGCTAGTTGTGCTTGCTGTATTTTCCTTTAATGTTAGTGGAATGCTGCTGTCGTTTGAGATCATTCCGATAACGAACATAGATAGATACTTTATGAGGGTTGCATTTCGACCTTATTCGACCTTTGTACCCTGATAACGAACTTATTGTGTACTTTCTCATTATTATGACTGAAAAACTAATTTATTCTCAAGACCACTGGCATTTTTTTCAGATAGCGATATCTTTCATATGAAGACTTAGGAGACTAATTATGCTGATGAAAATTAAAGATGAATCCGTAATAGCCAAACGGCAATCAAACTCTTAGATTTGTACGGTCGACGTTCCCACGATAGTCGGTTCTATGTAACCGGAACGACCCGTATTTATATGTATGAGAAATGCTTATGCTACTACAAAAACAACAACATTCGTGTGGTCAAAATCATTTGAAAAATACCTGAATATCCTCGAAATATTTTCTTGTCGAAAAGCTAAAAATGTATTTGGGAGAAAGTGGTCATCCAAGGACCAATAATGTAGCAAATAAGGATTGCTTTTCGACTGGTAGTTAAATGTAGTGTTGGGCGAATAGTAGTAAAGTACGATTCGACTTTATTCTAACTGGAGCGGTCGAATGAGTTTTTCAAGCTTGAAACATTAGCTATCAATGGTGCACCGCTCAATAGGAGTTCAGGCAGTTGTACTCAAAATCATGACTTGATCTGGTTGGTTGGTTGGTTTTTGTGGTGATTCTTCCAGAATCCAACTAGAGCTTCCGCACCATTTTGTTGCCACATCCTCGTTACCCACTTGTTTACCAGTTATTTACGGCATGACTATATCCAGTCTTTATACCTAAATATGTAGAGATGCCTCGGCACGTTTTAAGGTAGGTATTGAAACTTTAAACGTGTTTTTTTCAAAACGGAATTTTTCAAGTCGGTGTACACGATATCTCGAAAACGGCTTGTTTGATCGGTCAACCGTTTTAACTCAATATTTAAAGATACATTTTCTAGTAATTAATCGCTCCTTTTGTAAATCTTCTACTTATTTTCCATTTTATAATCAATTTACGGCCAAATTTTAACGTAAAAATCGAAATCATTTCTTTTAAAAGCTGCCATTTTGTGAAAATTCACTATTTTGATTAGCCGAACGATTAATTACTAGATAATCTCATATATTAACAAAATTTGTTTGGTTTTTTGATTTCAGATAATCCAATCCTGAGTTACGATGTACACCGTAAATCGTCTTTTTTTAAAGGAGGTTTCAGAAATCGCCTGCAGCGCGCTCTATAATCAACAAATAAAAAATTTTGTTACGTTCTTGAAGGATGCTTTTATAACCGCCAAAAATTTTCAAATTAAAATATTCTGAAGTTTCTTCAGGATAAATCCTTGACAACCCGTCTTTTATTAGCTTCATAACTGCGTATAACCCCTTAAGAACCTTATTAGGTTGTTGACATCCAAGCAAGACAATTGCTCGAGACTCTCGATTGTTTCCTTTCCGGTTGTTTACAACTATGACAGTATGTATTGTGAGGGGTGCCCATTTTGGCTGCTTGTTCTCCGACAGACCAAAAGCCAATTTTTACTGCCGTTAGTCTCCAGGCATCCCATCGTTTCATGTTTAACAATATTGACGATTGTTTGAGGTTGTAGGTGGACCATAACGTTCTGCTAATTTTGTATTTCGTTTGGCCTCTCCATCTACAATCCGCGCTTCGAAGGTATTTTGGGGAAATTATATTCTTGACTGCACCTAATGGCGTGAATACCGATTCTCAAGAGCGTTATTCATGGCAGATCCCCCTCTTGCCAGTTCATCTACTTTTTCGTTACCTTCAATATTCCGATGTCCCGGCATCCAGATTGAGGTAACTTTATGGTTTACACTCAAGGTGGTGAGGCTATTCCTACTTTGTTCCACCACCATAGAGTTTGTGGTAGCTGAATCCTTGGCTGTCCGAAAGAATAGCCATATTGCCCTTAAAAGAGAAATCTGCGATTAGTAGCATAGAAGCTTCCCCAATTGCCAGTACTTCCGCCTGGAAGACACTGCAGGCATTGAGGAGATGCACAGATTTTTCAATTTTAAGTCTAAGAGAGTATATACCAGCTCCAACACCAAAATCCATTTTAGAAGCATCTGTATAGACTGTAGTGTCGAAGTTGTTTAGAAAGAATCCCTTATTCCATTCTTCCTTAGATGGAAAGATGACTTGATCTACTTACATACCTATAATGGTGAAAATTAGTCTCATGATGGCAAAGTAAACTCATTTTCAAAAGTGTTATGTTAATGAGGAATATAAATAAAGTAATACATGCAAATATGGTATAAAAAGTGTGATTGTAGTTTATTTCCCCCTAATTTGATTACTTTTCAGAGCTATTTGAACAAATTTTCCGCAGTCATCGTATGTATAATATTCCTTATGGTGCAATATATTCAATAGGCACTTATATATAATAATAATAATATTAATGACATCTGCTATAGCTACGAAACGTATTTTATTTACTTTAATCAGACAAATAGGTGTTGAATGTAAAGGCCAATGCAATTGTAAATTTGCGTGCACGTGCACATTAGGCCGGGTCGACTAACGGAGGTTGTAATAACTGAGACTAGATTTCATATTGTGACATATCGTTGAAAATCATATTTTGCAGTTTCTTTCTTTGTTCCGGGAGCTTTGCTAGGGAGCATAGGGCCTCGACAAGACTCTTCCATCGTACAGGGTTCGGGTCTGTTGTTTTTGCGCCGTTCCGTGTGCGCCGGCATCTGCTAGTTCGCGCAACATCGACCTTCGCAAAGTAATCTTTGACCGACAGCGACCACTGCTCCCTTGCGGGTTCCAATCCAGTGCCATTCTCGTGATGCTATCTGGTGGTTTTCTAAGCGAGTAACCTGTCCATCGCCACTTTCTGCATTTGATTTGCCATAGGATGGGCGCTTCATTCGTTGATCTGCACTGCGCGTCGGCCAGAATATTCTACAATTAACGCGGAGGCATTTGTTGACGAAAGATTGTCCCTCTTTATGATGGTGTTGGGGACCAGTCATGTTTCACTTTTGTATAGTAAAATTATTGACTTCATACATGAGCTGAATATTAGCAATTTAGAATGCCTGGGGATTTGCGAACTCGCCCATACTGCATACATTTGCCCGAACATCGCCCTTGCTTTGTTTAGCCTGCACTTAACAACTTCATCTGCTCCGCCGTCTGTCGTGATAGTACAGCTAAGGTAGCAGAAGCTTTCGACAAATTCCACCGAACACCCGTCAACCATTATAGGCTTTGCTTTATTGTGGTTGACTCTCATAGCCTTGGTCTTGGCGATGTTAGCTCGGACAATGCGTGCCAGCGTGCCTAGTGGAGAGAGAAGGGAGATGGCAATTGGCTAATAACGTCGCTTAGGACGATGCCGAAAAGAAGAGGTGACAGGGGACAACCTTGCGTTAAAAGGCTTAAGGTTCGCGGTGAATATATTGCCGTTGTGCCGGAACTGGCAATTGGGAGTTCCCGTAAAAGGTTCTAATGAGGCGGATAATCTTATTATTTTACAAAAGTCCAAAACCTTTATGTAGTAGAAGATTTGCGATTTGTAAATGATAAATTATATTTTCCAAGTCTTCTCCAGGTGCACACTTCCAGATGTCGCTACTTTTGGTGAAATTTTTGATGGCATTTAGGCTTAATTTGGTTTTATCTCTGTACTTTCACGCCGAATTGTGGTAGTGGTGGTGCAGGTATTGTCTGAGTGACACAGCCCAGACCCAATTAGCACGAAAGATGCCATTTGGATACACCACTTGCAGAGCCACTACTTTTTATTAGTCCAACCATCTTGATTTGACTATGAATCTGCCTATGTCATCTATTTTCTTTTCTGCGATTTCTTTCAAGTTAACCATCGGGAAACCCTCCAGCATTCTAAATATATCGTAGAGCACCTGAACTTGGAATAGTAAATATATAGTAAAATACTGTCTCCTTAGATTCCTTAGATTACAGCTTAGATTGCAGCTTCTTCGACATCTATCGTACGGCCACCTTATCTTCCTGGCATGGTCTCCCTAAGGCCAGTGGCCGGTTATTGTTGACGTAATTCTGAATATATCTGCTGGCTTTCTTAACAATTCGTCAGTTCTGGATTTGTTGAAGTTGAACCAAGTTTCTTTAGTTATTGTGCAGGTATCCGTGTTAATCCATCTGTCAACGGCCTGCTTCTGGGATAGCGAGAAGATCTCCCTTTTGCACACGTCTTGGGCACAGCCTATTTCTACCACTTCGGACTCGTTATAGGCTACCCCATGTCTTGCCAGCTCATCAGCTTTCTCATTTCTCTATATTTTCCTATGGCCAGGTACCCAGATGAGAGTGATGTCTGTCGTGCGCGCTAAAGCATTAAGTTCTATTTTGCATTGTCTGACGATTTTTGAATGGGTGATGCTGCTTGATTATTAATTTTTTTCAGATACATACTTCCGATAGTTGGTGGATGGTTTCTAAGTATCCTACAAGCTTCTGCTTGAAATATACTATTCCAATTACCCGAAAGGCAAAAAGACTTGGAAGTTTCGAGGTCTTTCGAATATACACCGCCGCAGTCCATCTTGGATCCGCCAGTGTTAAGTGCAGTTGTATCCTCTTTGACTACCGAATTCGAATCCCATTCCTTTCACGTGGGGAATTTTGCCTTAAACTGTATTCTAAGGTCTAGGGTAGCGGTAGTAAACTCTGATGAGTTGCTAGTAAGCCTTTAGCTGCCTAAAATAACACTAAGACCAAACATCCAAGCATTCCAAAAACCACTTTCTTTTATTCTCAAGGCGGTATTCGTTGCTGGGCTTAAGTGCCTCTGCTGGACGGATTTCATAGCGCCAATTATTCCTGCGCAGACTGGTTGTTGTACGCTTGTTAGCCGCCCAACGTTGTACTGTTTGTTTAATGCAGGCCACCATACGAATGATCCATATGATATAATCGGTCCTACTCGCCGAATGGTATCTTTCAAATCTGTAAAAATTTAAATTCTTCCAGATTTCACTATTTTCATTCAAAATACGACTCCTAAAAACTGGATGTGAAAAATGGCATCACTTAAATGTCCAGCATGACCATCACACATCTACAGGTAAAATCCGCCAAATAGACAATTCATGAATGTCTAATTGTTGAGAACGTCGAGATATCGATGTTGAAGCTTGTTCCGCAACACTTTGCACTACAGCAGCAATATTTTTAAAGAAACTTCTAGATTTTTGTCTGTCAGTCCTTTTTCTATCCTCGACAGAACCAGTTTCTTGAAATTGTTTTTTCACCAACCTTTGAATTTTCGACGCATTCCGACGATTATTTCCACCAAAAAAATCACGAATTGTGCGATATGTGCCTCCTAAGAACGGACATTGTCATAATAGGTTTTAATTATTTTAATTCTTTGCTCTCCCACGTAAAATTGTACATTTGTTTACTTGATAAATTCCAAAGATCACATAAAAAAGCTGCAGTCTAGGAATTACAGTATATGAACTGGTTTTTTCTTGTAACTTCAAGATATATTTCGTTCTGCTTTTTGCTGCGTAATAGTCCCACTCAAGGACTACAACGCCAGTGCTAACTCAGGTTAGTGTCGTTCGAAACTTTCCCGTAAACGCAACCAAACAAAAATGAATGAGAAGTACGCGAAGCGTTTCGAGGCGGTCTTTTTATGGAAACAGGAAAATTGCGTCACAGTAATGGACTGGCCTTCCCAGTCCCCAGACGCCATCCCCATTGGAAATGTGGGTGGAATTATGAAAACGCATTTTGCCGGAAAGCCAGTCAATGATTTAAAGCAACTGGTGAGTCAAGTTCGCAAAATCTTGCCCTCTTTGTCGAAGAGTTACGTAGAAAAGCTGGTTCAATGCATGCCGAGAAGAAGCCAGGCTATACTCGACAACGATGTATACTACACGGCTTATTGAGTAATTGTGACTAGTAGATTTGTACATACTTTCACGGTTTTTTTTTTTTAAATATATCTTTTATACTTCATGAATAATCGCGGTTTCTCTTTTCTGACACAGACTGCACCACTGACATCTAGGTGTTACTTTTGAAAGAGTGTGACGAGTTTTTTTATTATTTTATTGCCATGTTTATAAATTAAGTTTTATTATAATAATTCTGGGCAAATAATTGCGAAAATCGCTGTAATTTATGTAAATATTTTATAAAATGAACCACATCATAATTAGGGTCATAAGAATCAGCTGAAAGCTTGGATATATCCAGGTATTTGTTTACATGCGATGAGTTAATGATAGTATAACAATAATTCCGTAATTGGTAGGAGTCCACGTGTCTGCCACAATTACTATGACGTTTGCATGCGCGTACATATACATATGTATGTAGGTGTATGTGTAGTATTTACTTATGTATCATACATTAAACCGGGTCGGTCCCCATGCAAAAACATAACGTTGTATAAAACCACCAGCTAGTTTGAAAGCTTAATTTTTAATGTTTTTACAATTGTGTAATTTAATTTTCTTTTAATAATAATAATTTATTATTGTATATAATATTTCATTTAAGGGGCTTCTCAATCGGCGGACATTGTAGCATCGGCGTCAGTGACCTGAATACAAAAAACCAAAATTTTTTTTTTTATTAATGTCATAATTTCTATATGGATTAAAAAAAATGGAAAAAAAATTCGCGGAATAATATGTTTCAAAAACAAAAATTAATTTTGGTGAGAATTTTCCTACTATTTTTGCTTCGAAAATTTAATTTTTTTGAAAAAATTTCGAAAACTTGTAAATTCACATAGAAAGTAATATCATAAGAAAGATGTGTGCAAAATATCGGGGAGATCGGTCAATAACTTTTCGAGTTATCGTGTACGCCAATTCAAAAAATATAGTTTTTGAGTAAAACGCGTCTAAAGTTTGAATACAACGGAATAGAGTCGTCACGGTTGACGATCTGTAATATAAGAAATACTTAAATTTACGTTCTAAAATTTTTTTGACATATTCTTAGGATTATATTAACATTTTATGAAAAAAAAAGTTCGAAATTTTACAGCTATAGCAAGTGAAGCAACCCGCTAAAGCTCATTCTTACAAACAAAAAAAAACCAAGCAACTTCTTTCCAAATTATTGATGTTTTGCGGTTTTTCTTGTGCAAACCGAATATTTATTTATATTTACTTTTTATTTGCCTGCTGTTGCTTGTAAACCAAAAAAATTGTCATCAAGCAACGCTGAATCTTCAACCCGACATAGAAAATAGAAATGAATCTAAATATTTCCCGCCGTAAAAATATCCGAAGACAAGAAATGCAATTCTGTGCAAGTTTATGCTATTAAATGTGTTTTCATTTTGACAGCGGGTGCCCGTTACGCGTTGTCCACTGCAATTCTGTTCAAAAGGTTACTCCAGGTCCACATGATCTTCAACTGATATATAGCGGGCCTTTCAAGTTTGAGTTTCCCTTTTAGCAGAGTTTTGTTTTGGCATCACTTTTGCCAGATGTTACGTAGAAAATCTGCAACTCACTAAAACGAGTCCCATATAAATTTTTCACTATTAAATTTTTTTTCTACACAAATTTTTTATTTTATTAAAATTCACTCTTAAAATGGTGGACTTGTGAAAAGTATATTTCGTAAAATTAATATTTTCTCTTATTACAGTCGGCTAACAGAGCCCAGAATAAAACATTTGAACGAACAATTTGAGAATGGTTGCTCATCAAGGCAAAATAGCTCAATGGTTGGAAATTTGCATTCTGATTTAAAGCCGTTTGAAAATGTATGGGTTATACTAAAGAAACGGTTAGCATCTTACGAAATAGTCCCAAATAATATCGACGAACGATGATCAAGAGTTCAGAAGGAATGGCGTGATCTTCCACGCTCAACAATTGAAAAAGTGGTCGAGTGCATGCCAAGACGTATAAATAGCGTCATTAAGTAATTTACCATGGGACGTGATTCTAGAAAGGTTTCAAGACAACTTTGGAGTTCTGAAAATTTTAATAAGTCCCGTTCAGTGAAAAGAAAGAATGTGTTTGCTCGGAAAACAGCAGAACTTGATGAAAGTATTCAGAGTACACCTTCTAAAAAATTGAAACAAAGCACTGAAGATGATGTATCTGAAGACAGCAGTACTGAATTTCGAATAATAAATTTTATTATGGTATTCACTGCTATTTCAGCTCTCTTAATGAGCTGGGATTCAAGATTGTAGTTGCATGTAATAACTGTGGAAATTAATATATTCCTTCCTGTTCTTTCATTGGGAATTCTTATGAAATATAAAGAATTGTGCAAGTTGTGTGGCCTGATGAACATGCCGTTTTTTCTAGATAAATGTGCGCATACAATATTGCTTAAATAGATTCTAAATTGTAGTGAAACCGTCGCAGAAGCCTTCATGGCGAAAGCTGTGAATAAGGAAAAGCAAGCAATAGCAACAACTGAAAATGAAGATGCAAATCATTTAACTCTATCGGGAGATGGAACCTGTCAAAAACGGCATATACATCGTCATTTGGAGTTTCTGCTATAATTGGGTATTTTACTGGGAAGATTCTTGATATAAACATTAAAAGCGCATATTGTAAGCAATGAGAGTATTGAAAAAAAAGTGCGTGTAGCGTAGTGCACATAACAGAGTGAAACTTTCAAGGCAGACAAAGAAAGAGGGAGCGACTCGAGAGAGAATGAGAGAAAGAGAGAGAAAGAATATATATCTAAATAAGTTCACAACATTTGCATAGAATACAAAGAGACCAAATTTACAAAACACGGAGAAGGGTCGACCGGTGTATGTAAACGCCGGACACAAGCCGTGGCAACAATGCGCACTACTCCGAGCGTTTATCACCCGCACAAAGCGATTCCAGGACCGCAGTAACGGCACAAATTACCGCAAGGCAATACCAATAAATAAGACGCCGCAATGAATAGCACTTTATAGTTCGCACAAGCACTGGGAAACTGAAATAAGCGCCAAAAAGTAGGCTCCAAAAAAACCCCCAAGAAATTGGGACAAAAAACGCCCCAAACAGTAGGCACCAAGGAAATATAACGCCAAAAAGTAGACACCAAAAACCTCTCCTTTTCCTCTACGTTAAATCTTTTTTCTCTCTCGCGGAACGAAAATGCCCAAAACGTTGCATTACCTTGAAATTTTACTCTCAATTCTTGCTCAACCATCGACGCCTAAGAAGTTTGACTTCAAAAAAGCAAATACAGTTGAGTTCCAGGAATGGCATCAATCGCATGAAGAAGAGTGTACTGCTAATCACAAAGGATATTCTGGGAAAATGGAGGTGGATGCGATGGTCGAAATGTTTCAGCATTCTGAAACAAAATATGGAGTTAATTATGCAAACTATATTGGCGATGGTGATTCCAAGACTTATTCAGGAATTATATCTGTTTTTATACAAAATTATATAAGCAGATCCTGCTTAAATTATAAAAGAAGGACACGGATGGGGACTCGATTACGTGCGCTGTAAACTAAACAAAAAAGTCTTGGTGGTCGAGGTTACCTTACAGGAAGAGTAATAGATAAATTGACTGTGTACTATGGTTGATCAACACGCCGGCATTGTGATTCTATTGAAGATATGAAATATGCTATAATGGCAACTTTTTTTCACTACGGCTCGTGCGATGAAAAGCCGAATCATGGTATGTGTCCAAATGCGAAGAATCTCAGTGCTCTTACCAGCGCGCTGAAGCAAGAGCAGATGATTGCTACTTATACTCACGATTATTCTCCCTTACCTCCTGATGTTTTAAAGCTATCAAACCTACTTACGAAAATCTCAGTAATGAAAATTTACTTTCAAGATGTGTAGGCGGATTCAATCAAAATAATAATGAAAGCTTTAATCAACTAGTATGGAAAATATGCCCAAAATGGTAAATACCAGTAATACTATCGTACAAATTGCTGCATACATAGCTAATGAAAACACTGGAACTTAATTGTGGGCCTAATTCTCATCGGTATGCTGAAAAAATGGATGCTGCACGTATGAAAGTGGCAGATAAGCGCACAAACGATAATACTCGAGAAGGTGGAATGCTACGTAGGCAACAGCAAATCAATATTTTGAACACTGTTCTGACGGCTGAAGAACTATTATATGACCCAGGAATAGAGGACACAGTGTAAGTAATCGTATAACTCTACACAAATCGATAGCAAAACTTTTATGCATTTTTCTCAAAACTATGTTTTTTGAACTGGTGATCACTGTAACTTAAAAACCGCTTGGTAGATTTCAATAAAATTTATACTGCTTTTGAGACACATAAAAAACGCGTGCCTTATCGAAGGTTTTTTTTCAAAAATTTCGATTTTTTTTAACAATTAATTGTCGGTTTTCTTCTCGAAAATAGGAAAAATATTTCCTGACGCCGCCATAATGTTAATTTTGAAAAACAAAAAAAGAGCTTCGATCAGGCAAAAGATTATCTATTAATAAAACTAATTTCTCTTGACCGCTTGATTCTAGATGAATCTCCAAGGACTTGTCATTATCACCACAAGAGACTTCTGGAGGAACGGGCTCCACACAAACAGCGATAACTTTTACAATTATTAATTTTTGTTTTTAAAATTTTGCTAAAGTCAAGTCGAAACATGGTGTATTAATGCTATGTTTTTATTTTTGTACAATAAAGCAATTGACTAGCAAAAAAAAAAATTATTGAAAATCATCATTTTTTCGGGCCTCTGACTACCCCTAACCCCTTAAGGCTAAAGGTCTATGGTCAAATAACTAATATTGGGATTTATGTAATAAATGAATTTCTTGTTTTTTTTTGTAATATCTTTTTTATTTTTGAATATTTTGCAAACTTGAATTAATACATTTCATTTCTTAATAAACGAAGCATTTAACCTGAAATTTGATAGCATTATTTTGAAAATTGACTCTACAGCAATCAAAAATGCATGACTGCGGCAAACATTTAGCCAGTTCTGGTCGTCGCTGTGATTAAGGCAGACACTTGGACCGCCACCAATTACGGAATTACTGTTATACTATCATTAACTCATCGCATGTAAACAAATACCTGGATATATCCAAGCTTTCAGCTGATTCTTATGACCCTAATTATGATGTGGTTCATTTTATAAAATATTTACATAAATTACAGCGATTTTCGCAATTATTTGCCCACAATTATTATAATAAAACTTAATTTACAAATATCGCAATAAAATAATAAAAAAAAAATAAAATGAAGCCTTTTTAAAGCTGTTTATTAGCTATTGTTTAAGGTACTTGACCACCTTGGAAAGCTAAAAAGTACAACATATTCAATAATTTTTTTTTTCATGTTCTGTATAATATATTAAAATAAATTTTTTTTTTAATTTTTATTTAGAGCTTATATAATACAAAAAAAAATTGATTTATTAAAATTTCTTTTTTTAACATATATCCAGGAGGCGCCAAAGTCGAGGCCTGAAGAAAATCATGTCTTGCGGCGGACAGTTAATCTTAGAAATGGTAATTCTAAAACAAAAGAGAGAAACAAAATTTTCAAAAGGAAGGTTCCTTGCGTGAGAATTTACCACAAACTGACAAAAAAAATAATAATAAAAAAATGGCGGATGTTTGAAAAAAAGTTAAGAAAACACCCCTGTTTTTCACAGTGTTATGCTTAAAAAGCAATACTTTATTAACTTTTTTTTTGCAAAATGTGGTAAATTGGCATACAAAACATCTTAACAAATAAAACAAGACCAAAATCATTAAAATCGGCTAAGCAGTTTCGGAGATAAAGTGTCCGCCATTCGAAAAAAAGTAATTTCTGGAAAAACGCGTTTAAAGTTAAAACTTGCTATTTTCTTTCAGCTGAGTCAGCAAGTAATGAGTGCAGGATGCGCCTGCACATTTTCACTGATTTCACTTTGTTAGAATTCGAATTTAAAAAAACAGTTTCAGGTGATGATTTTTAAAAGTATAAGGATTGAAAAAATGTAAAAAAAAAAAATTTTATTTTTTGAAACTTATAAGGTGGTCAAGTACCTTAACGGTATTGAGGCACTGCTTTTGAATGAGGCATTAACTTTAATGTTATTAAAAATGAAGCTCGTTAAAAAATAGTTATCCTCCTTTAACTTTTATTATAGGCTTGCTCACAAACATTGAAGTGGTACCGTCGCACCAATGGTAATGTGGGGCATGCTCCCACTAAAACAAACCTCCGGTCGTCGGTTGACTTCCAACCGGTACTGCATGTTTGCATTACATCAAGGTGGAGGCGTGATTATGTCTATTCACCACACTAGGAACCTGCATCCAGGGCCTCTGACTGGGCCGTATGGAGGTAATACGTGGAAGATAGTCTCCAATTGCTTCCACTGTGGATGGGATCAAAGGAACATCAAAAATGCAGTAATGTCATGACCAATTCCGTCTTGTCACTGCATGATTTAGTCGTGCGTAATAAACTCAGACGTCTGTGATTGTAGTCAGTTTGCCCATATTCGACCTCCACTAGAACTCTGCTTCTAAATGGATACAAGCTCAGGTGTCATGGCTGTCTGCCTCCAGCTGCTGCTGTTGAAACAGTTCCCTTCTTCGCCTTTCTTCAGAAAGCTCGCTCATCGACCGCATCACCAACTTAGCAAACTTGCACGTCAGACACATTGTACCGTAGCTCTGTCTTCACTGACGGTTCCAAGATGGAATCGGGAGTCGGAGCAGGGATTCTCTCTAAATCAGCCAATTTATCTATCTCCTTTAAACTGCCGAATACTGATAGTGTTTTTTCAAATAGAAGTCTTTGCGATCCTGCAAGCAAACAAAATACTTAGGGAGCGCGAGAGCGAGGGAGATATTAACATTTTCTCCGATCGCCGCCATGGTGCAGAATGAAATTAATAAGCTTCTGTAAATAGGAGATCTAATCTCTTCGGTGTGCAGGTAACATTTCTCTTATCTGGGTTCCAGGACATAGGAACATAAAGGGAAATGAAATTGCTGATGAGCTTGCCAGGAAGCGGACTGAATTGGCCTCAGAGACCTTCTACCCGGTCATGGGCATCCCCCTGACAGTTGTTAAAGGGGAACTGCACAAATTATTTCTCAGGAAAGCGCAGAAAAGATGGAGCTTCATTTCTTCATGTGGTATTTCGAAAACCGCTTGGCCCCATTACAATATACGAAGGACTCAGAAAGTCCTTTAGACTCTTCGCCATTCAATTTCCAAACTCATAGTTGTGTTTGCCGGTCACAGGACGATCGGCACACACGTGGAAAAGCTAGGGTTACCATTTAACCTCCATTGCAGAAGCTGAAGGGACCTTTCAGAGAAGGAGCCTGTTGAGCACTTTCTCCGTAAATGTGCGGGCTTGGCAGCTAGACGATTAAGGTCACTGGGTGATCCTTTCTTCGTCAGCCTGGGGCAGTGCGTCAACATAAGTCCCATCAATCTTCTCCATTATATCAACAGATCTGGCTGGCTGTAGATATCTGTCTGTTGGAGGTCTCATAATGGTATTAAAACGGCGCTTCAGTGCTACTTGAGAAGTGCCAGACTGGTACTTCAACCATTTCACCTACATACCTACCTACTAGACACATTCGGCTGTATGCCATACGGCAGCGTTAACTCCTCACACGAACTTTCTTCTTACGACCCGAGGGCAATGGAATAGAACATGCTTCGCGTCTTCGAGCTCTTCAGGGCTGGTGGTGCAATATGGTGAAGCTGCCAGCCCAAATGTGTGCAGATAATGTTGAAAGCATCATGTTCAGTCAGCAACTGTGTTAGGTAAAAGACAACCTCTCCAAATCTAAGTTGTAACCATATCTTGGCGTTCGGGATGAGTCCAGTGGAGAATGAGTCTCATTTTCGTTACCATTCATTAAGCGTTGAGCTTCGTTGCTCTCGTTTCTGCTCCCTTGAACGGCTTGTGCCTGGGCTGTCAAAGGGGTAATGTAATTCGTGTGCACGTACATATGTCCAGAGGAATTTTTCCGGCATTAAAACAGATTGCGTCTTTGTATACTCTCCTATAGGCAAAAGCTACTCGCAGCGCGCGCTTGTCCTATAGACATGTCCTGCATCACGCTGGTGTATATCTCGATCATGGAATCATATTGGTGCGGCATAAAACAAGATTGAGTCTGTAACTGTGGGGAGAAATCTCCATCTTGCTCCTTGTACTTCTCCTATTTGCGGCAGTAGCCGTCTTAGCGCGTTTGTTACAACAGGGGATTTGGCGCCCGCTATGGTCGCGTGCTCTTAAAATATAATATCATTCACTTATTAAAATCATTCACTTAAGTTATTATGGATACAAAAATTAAATTATCTAGGCTTAGGACCTATGAAGGGAGTGTTTGTCCTTTTTCGCTAAAGTGTCCGCAATTTCATTGCCTTCGTGCCCCTCATGTCCCGGAGCCCACACCAAGGTAACAAAGTCTCTTGATGCTAGGGTGTTGAGGATTTAAAAACATTTCCAGACCAACCTTTATTGGAATGAGAAGCTATCCAGTGATTTTAAGACTGTCAGAGAGAATGTTAATATTGGCACCGCGTGTGCCTCTCCGTAGACATTCTCTGGCACACAGGTCTAAGGCGTGGACCTCCGCCTGGAAAATGGAAGTGTTTTTTCCCATTGCAATTGCTTTTTTGAAATGTGGTCCGACAATTTCAGCCCCGGCACTACCATCTTCATTTTATCAGTAAACCACACCTGTGCGCCATATTTTAAGAATATTTCATTGTTTCTCCACGCTGAGCGGTCACTAATGACCACTTTGAATTTCTTGGAGAATTCTAGTTTCCTTTCCATCTTATCGTGAACTGTCAGACACGGAGAGTTCAGCAAAGCCCTGAAATTCGTATCCGAGATCATCGAGAATCTGTAGGAGCTCGTCCATGATCAATAGCCAAAGGAGCGGTGATAAAACGCCTCTTTGGGGGCATCGTGTGGTTGACTTTACACATCATCTTTTTGGCCCTCATATTAATATTGGGTATGAATTTCTGTTGATGTCGATATCCAACTTTCTGCCATCTTTTTGGTGGTCTTCCTGGTCGTCTCCTTCCTTCTGGTATCTCATCACGAGCTATTTTCTTCAGCTGATTGCTAGGCGCCATCTTAAGTTACTTAACAAAATTGTATCTGCATTAGGTATTATAAAGTGCAAAGGAACTACAGGCCTTAAGGTCAAAGTGATAGTCAATATAAAGTCAAATCCTTGATTTCCTTGTGTTTGTGACTTGATTTTTAAGTTATTAAATAAAACCGTTTTTCTTAATTTTGAATTCACATTTTATTCAAAATTTTTGTTCACCACTTTAATTTTCTCCGATTTTTTCTAAATTTATTTTGGTAAATTTTTCTAACTTTATTTTTCGGTATTTTTCTAAATTTATTTTTCTGAAGTTTGCTAAATTTACTTTTATGTCATGATTCAATTATGGATCTATAATTGAACCATGCTTTTATGTATTTATTTGAAAAACTGTCTTAGCTTTATAATATGTTCAAAAACTTTTTTTTCAGTTCCAAGTTATAAAATCAAAGCCTATTTTTTCTATTAGTTTCTAGTTTTTCGGGTTGTGTTGTAGCTTTAACGTGAGTAAATTGTTTGCGGGTGCGTGGGCATGTTGTTGGTAGTTTATTGGGTATCAACTATTAACTTACATGCCTATATTTTCATATACATATATCTATCATATTTAAGTACATATATTCCGTGAAGAAATTTTATATAATTTTATTTTTTATGTAATACATTCAATTAGGCGTTTTTTAATGGCCGCTTTTTATTTACTAAACAATTGGATGTGGCAAGGTCACCATCGTCAAGCTGATTTTGACAGTTCAAATTGAATGCTTTTATTTACATTCGTATCGAATGCAAAAATAAATCACAATCAAGTGATAGCACTACATAAAAATCAACAGGAAAGCAGAAGCATGAGTATTAAATCCACATAGAAGGCAAAGTGTTGGCATACGTGGCCTAAATTTAATTTCATCAGTACAAGGACAAAGTCGACATCCATATATCACTAAGGCCCTCATTGACTATACACAAGTTTCCATGGCAGTGTAACCATAACAGTGTAGCAGCATTGCTGAATTTTTAATACAAAACAAAAAACGAGAATTTTTCACAAGTACATACACGACGCCCACGCAGGTGTGACTTAGAACTTAGAATATGTTTCTTTTCGACTGGCTGCTGCAACGGATATTGCCAGTGATATTTTTCCATCTGCGGCCGTTTATCAAATGGTTTTTACACACATTCACACGCCTCTCCGAACTTCAACGCATTGTGTATGGCGCACAGGCGGGTGCCAGGCGCACACGACAGGTGGAACGTTCACTAATGCTATCGCAAAATATCGAAATACAGCAACTACTGAGGGAATTGGACAGTGCTGTAGAGAGCTGTAGCGAAGAGGAACTACGCCATTTGCCAGCGCGTGCGGTTAGCGTAGTACAACACGCGAAACACATAAAAGCGAAAATACATCCAGACTTTGCGCCACTCTTTGGTAGTTGCGTGTTGCAAATTTGGAGTTATCGCCATCTGCTGCATCAGGTGGAGCGCTTACGTGCAGAACCATATGATGCGGATAATTTGGATCACGAACAGAAGTTGCTAGAGCTGTGGAATAGATTAATGCCAGAAGAGCCGCTTGAAGGACGCATCACCAAACAATGGCAAGATATAGGCTTTCAGGTGTGTAAGATTCAAATATGAATTATTCAGACATAATTTTATGGGTAATATAAATAAGTATGCGTATGCGATTCTAGGGTGACGATCCCAAAACCGATTTCCGCGGCATGGGCGTACTTGGCTTGGAGAATCTCTTATACTTTTCGCGCGAATATCGTGACGCTGCCCACCACGTGCTATTGCACTCAAAACATCCCGTATATGGTTACACCTTTGCCATAGTAGGTATAAATCTCACCGCAATGGCCTATCGATTACTTAAGTCTGGCGATGCAAAGGTGCATTTCTATAATGCAGCGCAAGCTCTTAATCAGGCTTGTTCGCTGGCGCATTTCCATAAATTCTATTGTTACTTGCTTTTCGAATTCGATCGTTTCTGGATGGAATCGGAACCTACGAATATAATGGATTTTCGTGATATTTACCAACGATTTGAAATTTTAATAATGGAAGCTTTACACAATGACAAAACACTATTCAAAACGAATCTCGTTGTAGAGGAAGTTTAAATGCACAAAAATGGATTTTACTTAAGTACTTAGGCTCTTCAATGTAAATTTATGTGTAACTTTAAAAAATTTGCTACACTTTTAAAATGTTGTAATAACTAAACCTGCTAGCATTAATTGATAATTGAATTATATAAATACTAATAAATATGTTTCGCACTGGGACATGATTGCTCACTGGAATTATTTTATTGATTTTAAAGAACCCTTAGACTGCGTAACTTTCGCCTAGAATGCAAGTTTTTATTGCAATTCGAATTTTTAGAGAGCTTTACACTCCCCACACATGTTCCCCGACTGTCAGTTCATGGCTACCGGCACTATACGCCCAAAAATAACCTCTAGCTGTATTCCCCAAAAGTATATAGGAATGTTTTATGCTGTTCCGACAACAACTTCCTTCATATATGCAGAAATGCTGCTGGAGGTAGAACTCTTGGCCGAATGTAAGTCCCTTTTGCGATATGTTTTTATATTGCATCTAATTTGAGTTTTTACTCAACTCAAAACTAGTTTAGGCAAAAATGACTAAGATTTTCTTTTGTATTGGAAAGGCAAGGTTTGCAAGTATAAATGACAATTGTTACCGGACAGATTTCTCCCGATGGCCTTGACCACAGTCTCAGATTTCAGTTAATTTCAAATTTTCAATCACTTTTTGAGAAAATGTCGGGTCTATTTGGTTTATCATACCACGGATTTTGGATGCACATAGACACTATCTTAAACATAGCTCCACATAAATAAATTCATTCGGATACAGGGATTTTCATTGTATTAAAAACATAAATTTTCATCCTAATAAATAAATAAATATATATTTATAAATACCTAGCATCTGAAAGAAATCTCTCTTTCGAAATACCATTATTTATTTTTATCTATTAACAAAGTGGCAAAGCTGACAGAAAAATAAACAAATTTAAAAAAAAAAAATTTCCTCAAGAAGCGTGGGAAATTAAAAAAAAATTTATACCGTTTTTCTTGCTCTGGTGTCTCTTTTTTTCCAGCTTGCAAATGTAAAACACATTTTTTTTTATTTGATTATTTTATAAAAATAAAAGAAATGTAAATAATTTTCAATCTGGGTGCCAGATTTTGATGAAAATATCATAGTGCCAGCGTAATACCTCTAAAAGTATTTGTATGTTGTTTTGTAGCAGCAAAAACATTCCCCATACATGGACCAGGAATGCTGCTGGAGTGAGTCTTTGGCCAGATTTATAGTAAATCCGGGTCGTTCCGGTAACGTAGAACCGACTGTCGGGGGAATGGGTATCTTGACTTCTGCTGTGTATTAGTCAAAAAAATCAATTGTCCAACCTGCCAAGATATAAGACCATTGGAAAACAAAGTTTTTGTAAGTGAGTAAAAATGAAGCATAAATGTAGTACATAATAAATTATTTTATTCTTTTCACACTGGTACTAAAAGCTAATTACGTCCAATTTTCGTGTCTTTGTTTTTTGCTTGTAGATGCATTCGTTTCCGCACTAACACACTGCGTTGCCAACTAAGTAAAAAAGCCTTGATTTTTCATAACTTAATTCTTCCTTTTATCAATAAATATGTAAACACCCGTCCGAACTTTTAATTCCTAAAGCAAAAATCTGCCCAACTCTAAAAAAGTTACAAACACTGGAAATATTTGCTTTCAGCTTTATCGTAATTGCAATCGTTTTATTCATCATTTTGGTGCACGCGCAGTTTTGAATGAATTGTATAAGAGTACATATTTTTCATAATCTCAATTGTATCACTGATTTATGTATGTCATCATGTATTCGTAATCATAATTATGCAAGTATGTATGTGTATGCATATAAATATATGTAAATGCGTATGAAATTTATATAATCGCGGTTCTATTCGTAGTACATTGAGATTTTTTTTCGCTCTATTTGTTTCAACGAGATTAAGTGAATGAACTTAATTTCTAGAATACATAGCGTTAATTTCCTTTTGCATTTTTAATTCACTTTCAATACGTATTGTTTTATAAATTTAATTTCGCAAGAATTACTTTAAGGTTGCAAGCTTATCGTATTTAATGATATTTGTTATGTGCATTGGTATCGATCTTAAATATATTATATATATTGATAAGTTTGTAAATAATATTCATTGAATGAATGCATGCAAGCGCTGGAATACTTTAAAATGGCTTTAAAAAATCACACAAATCAAGGAAAAATTACACCAAAATAAGCATAACTGAAGCAGTTAAATAGCACGTGCTGTATATGTAAATTAAATTAATTTACGCACTAAAATTAAATTATTAACATAAGAAATCGCGGCTCAAGTGTTAACAAAGCATTGAGGAATGCCTCATACATTTAATTATTTTAATACATGGCTTGCATTATCCTTGTATTTGCACTTACGTACAGAAGTCCATATATAAATATTTCAATTGAAAATCAGACCCTTTTGACTTAAAATTAGCTATGACAATTATTTGAAAATCGCTTAAATGCGCAAATAACCGAAATCACACATAAAAAAATAAATAAATATCACCAGAAAAAATATATACTAAAAATTCGGTCGCTTTTAAATTAGAACACCCGGTATTTTTCAAAAGTCCGTTAAAAAAAATGTGGTACTAAAAGCTTTTTAATACTTATGCGTACGTTTTTCTCTCACTTGCTTTTCTTTTTTAATAGTGCCCTAAATACTATCGTTGCTTTTCCCTTAACTCTTTCCTCATATTCTCCTCTTTAGCGATAGAATTTCACTTCCGCTTCCACACAGTCCTTCATCAATTCATCCAATTCTTCATCAGCTGTTGGATGTTCGGCCAAGTAGCTGTTTAGCTCTTCGACACAAGCAGTCTCTAGGGCTTTCAAATCTTCTACAGCAGCTGGTTTACGTTGTGCATGTAATTTGTGCAAAAGGGTGAGAGTGTTATCTAGTGGCACTTTGGTGAGTGGTGAAATTTTCGGGTTGGGCGCAAAGACGAATGGTTTAAAGACTGATTCACTAGCATTGGGTGTTGCCGTGAACCAATGGCATGAAATGCCAGTTGTTAGCACAGAAACAGTAGCCGACCGAGCCGTTGCGCCATCGGCTGCTGAGCGCAGTGTATCAAACATGCTAGTCAAAGTGTAGCTACCATCACCGTTGGGCGTGTCACCACTCCATTCCGCAACTGTTGCATCGCTCGCATCGAAACATTTGGCGAAATTTACATCGCCCTGTTAAATTTTTGATGAAAAATTAGAAACAGTCGGCTTGTTACATATACATTTTACCTCGCCATCCCAGAATCCCTGCGCCTTGAGCTTTTCTCCTAACGCGTCACTTGATTTATCGATTGTAGTATTTACTCCGAGTCCATTACTAGTTATGCGCAGCAGTCCATCGGTTACATGTTGCGCAGCCCACAACTTACCGCCGCTGCTAACCAGCCATACCTCGCGGGGATCACAGACAATAAAACTAAATTTTGCATCGTCTACGCCATGGTTAGATACCAAAATGCCAATGCGTTCCACGGCGTCAACAGCACTGTTGGCGATAGCCAAAGTTAAACTGCATAGCATTAAAGAGAAACAATAGTACATATGTACACTAGGTATCTCAGGAATTTCATTTTACAAACTAATGAAAGCTAATTGCAACAAAACTCACCGCACTATATCAGTCGAACTAAGCGAATCGCTATCACTAGCTGGCTCCTGCGCAGCCCAAGACACGGCCACACATACGTTATGGTCGTTGGCACCCACGTCACCGCCCCAAGCACCAGCACGACTTTTTTGCAATATCACACGCAAAATTTCTCCATTTGCTTTAACCACATCTGCGCCACCATCGGGCTAAGTAAATTCAAGGATGTGAAGAAAAAATGAAAATGCCACGTCATAAGCCAGTGATCAAATTTACCATAGATTACTCATCTTCTCTATCTTCAGACAATCAAATTTCAAGTACAATGTCTACTTACCTTCCCCTCCAGCGCAGTGCTGGCATCGAAATAATGAACCTCTTGTGCTTCCGTTACAGCATCCGCGTCTATCGAGTTGCGTCCGAAGATGATTGTATTTTCGCCAGTATTTGGGGCTTGCACCACAAAACAATCACCAGTTGATGACATCTCGAAAAATTCACCGAACTCCAATAGGAATGAGCAAATAGATTTTCACTTTCAATTGATTTTTCGCAACCCTGCTGACGGGGCTATTACTGTTGTTGGCGAAGATGTAAAGCTCTGAAACGGAGTCAATTCCCACCTATTAAATAGCCTTTCAAGGGAGAAAATCTATTCCAACTAGAAAGTGCCGTATTCAAGATTTAGAATCCGTTTGTATTTTATGATCTTTTATCGCAAAATTCAATTTTCACAAATTATTAGTCAATGAAAATTTATTCAATGATGAGCAAACACCGGCCACGGATGGAATGTGAAAACGAAAAATCATCGCGTTGCCATCAACCTGAAAAGAAGGCGTAAGAAAAAGACCCGAAAGCCTACTGTTCTCTCAAATGGCGATAAAAAGCGTGGCAGCACCTTAACAGTTTTCTTGTTCTCTTTGATGTTAGTGGGTGCTATGATGTAGCGACTGCGGAAAAACAATAAGTTTGGCACAAAAACTGCTTTTAAAGTGTATGAAAAACATTTCCGCGCATAATTTTAGTACTGTGCTGCGAAATGTATATGAAATTCGTGGAAAGTTTAGCATTTCTAATACCTTAAATACGTTTTCAATATTTTACATATCCGACATATCTGCTCATGAGGTGTGTTCAGTGTTGAAGCGTGTAAAATTTTTGGTGGGAAAGGCCGTGTGGCTAATCGAACATTTTTGCCATCCCGCTTGCTCTGTTAGAGTAATCGGAATTTGTATGGGTGGAAGAATATACAAGGTGGATTTCATGCAGTGGGAAAAGCCAAAAGACGAAAGCATAAATGCAGAGAAGGAAACAAAGTGAGTGCTGAGTGCGAGTAAATACAGTGTTGCTAATGTAGTTTTTGTTTTTGTGAGCACTTTTAGTTGCTATTGCTTTTTGCATTCGTTTTGTGGTACTCGTTCGTAATGCAATTAAATTAGTTTCTTTCTGATGGATATTTATTCAATGAAAAATTTGCTGCAAAGGCAAAAGTTAAAATATTTGTTTAATTTTGACTCTAAATAAATATGTTGTCATATTAACAATAGTTGATGTGATTATGACACACAAAATTGATATAATTTTTCAATGTATACGCTGAGTAAATTACAACAGAAACTTAACCAAGTGCAGTGAGCAGAAGAAAATCAATAATACCCGTCAGATGGAATAGAAAATTTTGCTGCGGATTCTCGTTAGTTAAAGGGCGCAGCTTTGTAAAAGATAATATAAATATACTTTGAGTTGTGATGAAAAAAAGAAATAATGTGAATTTAGTAAAAAATTTGTCAAATATTTCGCGAATTCTTTGTGACCGCCCAGCACAATCAGTAAGTAGCGGTGAAAAAGAGGGCGCGAGTGCAAACGAGTTTACATATTGGTGCTCCGCTGGACACAGGTCGCTCGCTAGTCACGTTAACCATTTGCTGTGGCCGGTACATAGCTTGGCTGGCCTAAATAGAAACGTGTTCGCTTGCTATCAGAGAATTTAAACTACTGAATACAGGTGTAAATCGCGCAAAAACCTACGGTGTTGAAAAATTATAAAGTAATTTTATATTTTTTTCTGTCTTTACATTAAGAAAAATCGATAACTAAAAAAATTTCCAAAAGGAAGCGTTTCCAGTCAAATATGTACATACTTCTGATTTTGTATACCCAGTCAGGCACGTTAAGGATATGCATACATACATATGCATGTATATTACATTTCGGCTGACTGGCGGAAAGCCTATCCATGCGTACAGCAATGCGACGTCGCCATCCCCGACGCGGCATTAAATTTTTTGTGTTTACGTCCTCTTTAAGTTGGAGCACAGCAGCCGAAGCGTGTCACCCTCAAGCCTCAACACCTAAATCCACCCCCATCAGTCGGTTTAAACATAGCCAATATTACACAAACGCTTTGTGCATATCAAATTGTGATTATTTACATATATTGCATGTAGTGTTGTGTGATATGCCTCAAAACAAGCTCCAAGTAGTCAATAAGGTGGAAGGAACCTGCTATTTGCTTTCAAGTCCAAGGGGTGTTTTAAACCAAACTGAATTGACTTTCTTAAAACGAAACTCTGTTTTCTCACAACCGCATTTTATATTACATACCCGAAATCACCGTAAATTCATGCATATAATTTTTTTTAACTTTAGTTAGTTCTTTTTTTTCTAACTAGTTCACGATTTTTTCTGTCTGATTTGAAATGAGGGCATTTGAATGGTACAGCAACATCAAAATGTGTCCAATTCGTTGTTGCGTTGCCCCATTTCCCTGTGATATAAGCTAGTTTTAACTAGGTTTATCATTTGCTATGTATATTGGGTTGAAATGTCTGCATGCACACCTACAGATACTTTCGCACATACATATCCTTACGCATGCATGCTCGTACACCCTGTCAGATTCCACGAGCAGCCCAGATTTATGACCTAAATTCCTCAATTTCTGCGCCCACATTCCATTCACCACCCACAAATTTGTGTGTACATGAATTTGTGTTTTGGTGTTACTATTGCAACATGATACCCGTTGTTGTCGCCTCCTCATCCCTTGCTAAAAACAGTGATGCTGCTGAATTTGTTTCCATTGCTGCAATCCTGGTATTTCGACTGATATGAAACACACTATACAGGTTTTCAATATATATCCAAAAAAAAAAAAGATTGATAACTCGACCTTTGCGAACTTTTTGAACTTCCATGACAGGGGAAAAAAGTATATCGCCGTATAAAAATTCTTTATATTTTGTTTTATTCATCTTTATTATTACATTAAATTATTACAATTTACAATACGATGCGCCAATATTTAGAGGTTTTATATGAAGGCATTTTATTTCCCCATAAATGTTTGAGGAAATACTTGTATTTATTTTCTCGATTATGTTGCGAAGATTAGTTTAGTTTAGATGGTTGCTCAGATATGAGGTATCACTTGTTTAAGAATTATAAATTCCTACATTTTGGTAGCATTGAAGGAGGAAAGAAAGACAAGAAGGAGAGGATAGGTACTCGTAAGGAGCGCATAGCTTATTGATGACTATTTACAGTTGCAGTTTTTGGTGTTATTATTCTTGTTTTAAAATTGTAAATACTCTCTATAAATGTCCTGTGAATGCTGCTGAAGGGACAGTCATAAAGGGTCTTCCAGTAACGTACAACCGAAAATTGTGATAATGACAGGTTGTCTAACCGTTCCGTGCTGCTGATGAAATTCAGCAGGCGGGTTATATCGCAATTCCCCGTTTCCGCGACAGTGAGAGATAAGGTGCCTAAATCTTACTTTCGCGAAAGCAGGTCAGCTGAGAAGAAGGTGTTGAAATGATTATACCTCATCTTTCAGACAGGTGGCGCAAAAGCATTCGAAGTAATGACAAGTCCCAATGAATGCCGAAAGAACAAGGTTTGTTGGTTTTGTTAGTTGAGACTTTGTTAGCCTTAGGAAGTCCCTCGAGCGTCTCCGATCCCCTCGGGTCAAGAAGAATTTGTCGACATTCCAAGTTTGTGTAATTGTCCAGCCCTCTTCGAATCGGTAGGGTCGCCATCTATCTAACTATAAGCCCAGCAATATCCTGTAATATCCCTGTGATCAGATACCTGCATGCAGGGCCGTAGAGAGCATATCCGGGCCCCGGGGGAAAATTGCAAATGCGGACCCTTTCAAATGATGTCTAATTCATATAAATACGTATAATCTCGAGTCCGGGCCCCTCTGAAAACTCCGGGCCCGGGGGAAAAAGTACCCGATCCCCCCCTCTCGACGGGCCTGCCTGCATGAACTTGACATCAAGATGGCCGAATGCGGTCGAAAAGGAAGTCAAACATTCGAGCGTAGCATCGCCGAGGCGCTTGACTGTAGGAACAAATGTTTAATTTCTTCATCGCTGTTACACGAGTGAAGGGATAATCAACTACTTCTTTGATAGCATATACCTCTGCTACGTGCACTCTACAGTGTTGAGTTGGATGGGAAGCATTTCTCCAAATACAATTTCCCGCTCATTCCTCTTTTGAGAGAGAGTGGACCCAGCATAGCTGCGCATTCAATAATCATGGTAATGAATTCAAAAGTTCTAACAATCCTGGAATGTCTGTAGCTTAAGTTAAGTTTATAGCCGGTGATTTCCAGTCTGACACGCGCGCATTAACAATTTTGCCTGCGATATCTATGAGAATCCCATTTAGCATTGCCATCAGATTCGAATGAGGACTCTCACCAGGAGCTTAACTAGCCGCGTATTCTATAAGACGAGACGTATAACAAAGTTACTCTTATAATAGTATTATATTGTCAACAGATTATCCTAAACGGCAGATTTTATTTTTCCAATCGTTGAAAATATTAATCTTCTCCTCCTCGCCCACGTTTATCCTGTAGCGAAGATTAGACCCAGTTACTTTACGCTGTCAGAAAGCACCATCGAGGCACTGTCTTGACGGGTGTTAAACCCTTGGTACATTGTAACTGAGTCTGCTCTGTCTATAGAGGGTTCAAAGACATGATTCAGAAAGTGGAGCCATAAGGCCGTTAACCGGCTCAGCGAATTTGAAAGAATCGGCTGATTGGCTGAGGAAACCGAGCTCATGACAGCGGTTTGAAATTGTATTGGTTATGTAAGAAAAAAAATTAACATACTATTCGTTTATTTTTACTTCGTCGTCGTATGAACAACGACTGGTTATACGAATGTGTGAATATCTACATGTGAAATGATCGTACAGAATTCGGCTGCCGAATACCCCGTGACGTGGCAGCCGAAGTTACCATCATAATTTTCTTTTTCACCATAGCTTAATAGTAAACCTGGTAAACTATTATTCTTGTTGCACAGATAGGCCGCCATCTGTGGCCAACTTGTCAACCATGTTTAGTTATTCATCAATTCGTACAGAGCACCTGGAAATTTTTCCCGCGAAAGTAATCACTTGACTTCCTCTTCTCCGCAGTTTGGTCTCATTACCTTTCTTAGTGCCATTACTCACCTGCCGTTGGAGAAGCGCCGCTCTATTCTGCTACGAATAAACATTTGATAGTTAAACCTGATATGGCTTATGCAGGAATTTAATGCTTGCACCCTCTATGTCATGGAAGGTTCCTACTGAACACTTTTTCTGCGATAGAGACTAATATACATACATATTAAGTAAAAGCAAGTAAATTTTACTGATCCGCCTTTATGATAAGCGTTTTTAGGCAACCCTCACAGCTCTCCCTGCCTGGAAGCTAGGTATACTTCAGCTCTCATAAATTGGGACCACTCAGCGATAATTCAGCAGATTTCAGTAGTTGCCAGGTAGATATGATATTTTGAAAGAAGTGAACGTCCAGCCGGCGTTCTAGTAAACAGTTAGGGATGTGAGATAGAATTGTCGTACTCACCCAGTTGATATAACGGGTCTGGTTACATCGGGAAATAGGCATCAAGAAATAGCTTGAGCAAGCCCATAATAATCATAATTTCCATTAGTCCGGCATCGTATCGTATTTCATAATAACAGGGGTTTATTTACTGATATTGGACGCCCCCCAACAATGAATTGGAGAGGACTGTATAGTGTCCTTGTCAATTATTCACCACAATCGCGATTTACCTGTATGTTTAGGCGTGAATCCACTGCTTAGATCAGTGAAAGTAGCGGTCGTCATCATCGCTAATGCGGTCTATTCTCAGAAAAGAGGTTGTCGACGAGGTGAGACCAATGGGGAACGGGTAATAAAGAGTACGTTTAATTCGGCATCTGAAGAAGTAATTAATGTCATGCGAGGTGCCTTCAAATGTTGGGGTCGATTGTGAATAAGTAGGAATTGGCCATAAGACTGAAGCCTTATAGATGGGGTGAAAAAAAAGAGAAAATGAAGAGGAACTTGAGGCCTTGAGATTTAAGGAAAAATAGTGTGTGATATGACTGTTGCTGCTGTTGTAATAGAATTAAGCATTATGACGATTGTTGGCTGGGTGTAAACCGCTCCGTTTCGGATCCCTTGAATGCCATCCTCAATGAGACGACATCTTGCGTTATGGTGTGTTTAAAACTTAAGATGAAGCTGAGTTGGCCAGAGTGTATCCGCCTTTTTTCTGGCCGTGCCATGGCTAGGTGTCTATTCTCTCTTTTCGCTATTGCATCAGATTCGAGAACGTGTCGTGGAGGTTTTAGGGATTCTTCTCAAAAATGGCATTAGTCCGTCTCGGCCCTAGGCAGATGGCTGTGTAATCTGCAGTTGCTTGTGAGAATGGCAGTGAGCACTCTCAGTTTTTCCTTAGGGACGTTCATGAGATGAATTAATCACTTCTAATTGTATCCTCCCAATAAGGACTTGGTCTGGCGTAGCTCCACTGTTTGTTGCCATCTTATATCTCTTAAACTTAGCTCTTCGCTCTTTCTTGATGGTAGTTGTGCTAAGGGAATAAATGGATCTAGACCTACTAATAGCGAGGTCGACATTGACTGACAGACTTTGAGATCACTTTACCTTTTCCTAAACCTTCCCTGGTCACATTAAATTGGAAACGTTTGGATGTCTGCTGAAAAACTATATGAAGCGTAGCTCGAGTATCATCTCCCATGAAGCTGTTGGACAGGTGCACATCGCCCCTGTGCCATGCGCTGAAGTTTGGTTAGATCTGCCCGTACTGTCGATCCAAACAATACACTTTTCGTTGTTTTGGCACTCGTTATCCAGATGTTCTCACAAACACACAAATATTTATAGCTACAGCACGTGGGCGTATTAAATATCTTCGATCAACAATTCACTTTTACTATCATACATTGTCTAGTTTTTCATGTCACGCTACTTATCTGATACATATTTCTGCATTTGTGCCTTAAATAAATCTCATGAAATTTATTCATTCGAGTACTTGTTTGTATGTGCATAGTTAGTCAACAATTCCTGATTCTATTGTTGTTGTTTTATATTTTCGACTTCCAAAAAATTCTCGTGTATGATTTTAGGACAAGTTCATTCGCCTTTCCTTCTACACTTACATTCTTTCACTACTTCACACGTCCGATGTTGTTGGTATTGTTCGGAGTATGTGATGCTTTTGTTGTTACTCGCTGGTTTTTCACACGCTGGTTAAAGCAATCGCAACATCATGTACATAGTAGTATTTACATATATATTGCTGTAGCCGATCTCTACAAAAGCCTAAAGGTCAGTTAGACAGTTTTACTAACTAAACTCTTTTATATACGAAAGTAATAAATTTGTTATGGTTTTGCTATTTCCTCTTATGCGGAAGTAGTTAGTATAGATTAGACAACACTTGACTGTGCTTGTGCGTGACATAAGGGCTGCTAATCCAAAGTTTATAGACTTAAATTCGTATTGAGTTGAAGAAAACGATGCGTCTGTGCGCCAACCCTGTATAGCCTAATTACTGTTTATTTTTACTTGATTTGACTGCAACTGAACTCGTTACTTTGACAGATTGTGTTTTTCTATTTTCATAAAATGTTTAACAACCATGAAAATAGAAGTGTATATAAAAAATTGATGAAATTGTGCGATAATGTTTGTTATTATAAATAACTTTTCTATCTACTGAATAACTGTATAACTGGTAGTAAAGCACAACCTCGTTCGGCTACGGTAGCCACCGTATTAAATCTATCATTTTGAGTTCCATTTCGGGGATACTCACAACCATCTCGGCTGTATTACTGAAGTGCGGTAATCTATGGCAGTAATGTGGACCTAATCCCAGGTTTAATTGTGCCACAATTTGTAAAAAAAAGAAATTGGCGCATACACTTCTGTTAGGTGTTTGGCCGAGCTCCTTCTTCTCTTTGTGGAATGGGTCTTGATGTTGTTCCTCCATATTGGAGGGGCCTACAATTTCAAGCTGATCCCGAACGGAAAATATTTTTTTGTGAGAAGCTTTTTTAAATACACTCGGAAATTTCGCTATTGCCTGCCGAGGGGCGACCGCTATTAGAAAAAACTTGTTCTTCATTTTCGTGTTTAATGCACGGAGATTTAAGATTTTTTGGTAGTTCTGCACCAAGCAATTCATCTACGACGGTTGCCGAACCATGATTCTTACTACCCTATAAAAGATGTTCACCGATAATGGTTGAATTGTGGAAAGTATTTTAATTGCAATTTCTCTACTCGAGTTCTCCTGCTCACAACTAACTCTTTCACATCGGGTTATGCATAATAACTGGCTTTCAATAGAGGCTATTTAATCCAGCAGTGTATATTGTGTTTTTAGGGAAGTGAGATTAATGATATTGTGTCAATAGGAGGCTACACAAATTGCTGGCCCCCATTGGCGCTGAGGTTGACTACCCAAATAATTCCACAAAAATTAACTACCTCTTTACATGCTCCCTCGCGTCTACCAAGCAGAAGTCTTGCCCATAAAAGAGGTAACTGTATACCTTAATACATACACCATAACAAAAACTACGATAAATAACTGCTCGGATAGCCAGGCGGCCATAAAATCAATGCCAGCTGTTATACTAAGATCTCAAAGGTTTGTCAGGAATACCTGGCAGCTCTAAATGATATTAGCACCATCCTCAAGGTCAGTCTTATATAGATTCCGAGGCATAGAAATATTGAAGGAAACTGCCAGGCCAATGAGCTTGCCAGAAAGGGTACTAATCTTCTACTGCTTGAAAACAGATGCAATATTGGAACCCCCATGTCAACTTACAAATTAAGGATAAAAGATAATACTCTCCCGGAGGCCAATAGATCATGAAGAAAAGGAAATACTTGTGTTACAACGAGGCTAATTTAGCCGCAAATAGTTAAAGTAGATCAGGGGAATCGCTCAATATCTCAACAGAGGACATATCGAATGTCGTGGCTTGTGTTACCGGTCATTGGCTGTTAGGTAGGCACTCTTCTGGGCTAAGAGTGTTTTCTCATGAACACTGCAGAAGTTGTAGACCCGAAGGAGAGGAGGAGAAACAGTAGAACACTTCCTCTGTAATTATTCAGCCACTGCCGACTGCGTAGTCATTTGCACATGATCGTGAATTGGTCTACTGACTCTTGTCGTTTCTGCGACTACTCCCACGAGACTCCAATGCACTTTCTCCTGGAATGCAGCGCTATAGCGCGGAGAAGGTTGAGACATCTTGACCAACTACAGCCAGAAGAAAGGCACCTACGCTTAGTACAACCCTGCTGTATCCTGCGTTTAATAAGGGAACTGTGTCTGGATGAGATACTGTGATGAGTAGAAGTCACAAAGACCATGAGGTTGAAGTGCAAACCTTATAAAAAACCTATCTATCTATAATAGTTGTCCGGCCTTAGCTAGGAGTAGAGCAAGGTTGTTGGGAAAACACTCTTTTTAACTACTACTCTTACGGAACTATCCGGTGTTGGGATAAAACCTATGCTACGCTTCATAAGAGCGTCTAAATGGTGCCATGATGAATAAACACTGAGATTCGAGTGTTACACAGTGGTACCTCAACTGACCTACATGGTCTAAGTGAGTTGGATATTCTAAACCGTCTGTCACAAAAACCTAACCTAACCTGCATCTCCTTCGAACAAACTCATGTAACAGCCGTTCACTTTTGGCTCGTCCCTGTTGAAAAGCCATGTTTCTTAGGGCTTCCGGTAAATTTTTAACGTTAACTTGAACATGATTACTGCTACCTTAACAACCTTTCTTCGTCTGTTTAAATTGAAAACACCTGCACAATTAAACTAAACCTGATTATAAAAAGTTTATTAGAAAAATGAAATATTCTCCCCTCGTTTATTTTGCAACCTCTTTTCAACTGTATCCATCACTTATAGAAATTGTGTTTTGCGCTGCTCCGGCTGTTGTCGGCCCAATTCACCTTGACATTGATATTGCGAACCCACCCGCTTCGTCTCTTTCCTGTTACCCTCGCCTGCTGCCTCTGCCGCCAATTTGCTGTTACTTTACTCACACAATTGTCATTTATTTGTTTGCTTTTGTTATTCTTTTCAGTTGAGTGAATGAAAATACACAAATAAATAAATAAATATACCGAAACGAGTCGTACACGCATTTTGCAACAACACGCGAATTTTCTCATATTTTGAGTATTAGTTCAATTATTTTTTCGTTATTTTTTGTTTTTTTGTTAAATCAGTGCGAATTGAAATTTGAAATTCATTTGAATAAAAATTATAAGAAGTGTAAATATTTTATGTGCATTTTTCACTCACTTTGAGTTCATCTAAAAAAATCAATTAAATTCAAATTTAATTTAAAAAGAAGAAAGCTTTCATTAAAAACTTTTGGAAGAAATACAACAAGAAGTTATTTTTTGTCTTATTGTAAACCATAAATAAATAAAGAAATCTTTAGAGGAGCTGCTGAGGTTGCAATTTAGGAATATACCTGCCACTAATATTTTTTGTTAACGCAACTGAAAACTGCTTAATTTTGTTTATTTTTTTTTCATTTTTAAGTAAATTAAAAATCGGAAGACTTCATCGTAGTATAATCAATGAAGACTCAATGTCGATATTGAGAATAATTATTACTTCAAAAATAAATTCCAGCACGACCCTTGTATGCTGCTCATATAAGTTTGACTGCGTTTCTCTTGAAAAGGCAACTACTCTGAATATAGAAACAGAAATATTCTCGGCCAAACTTGAATAAAGCCATTATGTTCCCGGAGAATATGAACCAAAAGATCTTGCCAGCCCATCGAAATATTTATATGTATTTTGGTTCATAGATTCTAAATAGTTTTATTTTGAATTGTGGCGAGGCGATGGGCTTTTTTCTCAAACTACATTTTTCCGCGCTCGTCTCAACTCGTAACTCGAGTAAATCTGAACCGATTGGCTTGAAATTGAAACTGTACTTGAAAAAAATTTAAAATAATTACCGTCAAGATTTTGAACTTTTTAATCAGAAAACTTTAATTAGAAAACCCCATTTGATTTTAGAAAACTTTAACTCACATTTCGATGATTGTGAGGTAGTACAGTCCATACTTAGTGTCAAGTCGAATGCGGCCGGTCTGGATGGAATTCATCCAAAATTTATAAAGTGTCTGTTACCAAAGATCTTAAAATATCTTACCTATGCTCTGAACACCATCTTAACCACGTCAATCCTTCCCAACTCTTGGAAGAGAGCCAAAATCATACCAATTAAGAAAGCGAATGGAAACTACCGCCCGATTGCAATATTGCCGTTCTTATCTAAAGTTCTTAAGCGTATTATGCACCGCCAAATAAACACGTTTCTGAATAACAACGCCTTGGTGAACACATTGCTGTCGGGGTTTAGATGTAGTAGGAGCTGCATCACAGCACTCCTAAAAGTGTCTGATGACATAAGGCTCAACATTGACAAAAAGCATGTGACTTCTAACTCTACTTGACCATTCCAAGGCATTTGACTCCGTAGACCATAAACTCTTAATCTTGAAGCTTAAAAACTTATTTAGCTTTTCAACGTCGGCTTTGACTCTTATAGAAACGTATCTTAGTGGCCGATTACAAGAAGTATATGGTTATAATACCATATCAAACTTTCTACCCTACCTGTAACCAGAGGTGTACCTCAAGGCTCTATCCTTGGCCATCTTTTATTTGTAGTGTACATTAACGATTTGTTCAGTGTGATAAAATATAGTGATGTCCATGTATATGCTGATGACGTTCAATTATATGTTAGTTGTCCCATTAGCGGTATTGATATTTGCATAAGTAATATGAATTCTGACTTGAGCCTCACAAGCAAGGGGGCTTCTGACAACGGATTATTTCTTAATCCTGATAAGTATGTATCGTTATATACAAAAGATATATCAAGCTCGATGGCTATACAGAAGTCAAACTAAATGACGCTGTGATTAAATATGTGGACATTGTTAAACATTTAGGGGTTACATTTAATAGAACTTTGACATGGAACAACCACATCTTTACTGCCGTAGGCAAAGTTTATGGTATTCTCCGAAATTTATGGACAACTCAACATTTTACACCAGTAAACATTCGACTGCTACTAGCTAAAACGTATTTGTTACCAACGTTACTGTATGGTTGTGAGTTATATACTCCTTGAGATAGTGTGTGTCCGTAGTAGGCTAAATGTTTTGTATAACAACATTGCAAGATACGTTTACTGTAAAAAACGTTATGACCATATTTCTGTATTATATTTCTGTGCGAACAAAATTGCTTCCGTATCCTTTTACGACTTGCTTAGGTTTAAATGTTTAGTTTTACTCCAGAAGATCATAAACACTCGGGAACCCAGATACTTCAAAAATCGACTTATGTTTTTAAAGTCCTACCGTTCGTTAAACTTGGTCCCGATGAAATACAGTTGTTTGGTGACTGAACGTCAATACTTTGTGTTCTCTGTACGTCTTTGGAATACCTTACCTTATAAAATTAAACGTATAAAAGCAAGCTCGTGTTTCAAAAATAAATTGCTTCGCTACCTTGCCGAAAATTGCTGAATGTACTCAAATGGTTCTAATTATTTAAATCTCTTCCACCTAATCCCTACTCCTACTACTACTATTTTTTACCTTACTTTCCTTTTTTAATACTTTCTCCAACTTATTCTTCTTTACCACTAGCTGTAATTTTAATTTTAATTTTGATTTTACTGTTAATCCTTTTATGTAAACAATTCTTAAGGTCAATCATTGTAAAAATAACCTATGGTTGTATGTTTGCCTTTAGTAATAATCAATAATAATAATAACATGTTCGGAAGCCTTTTTTTTATATGGAAACAAATTCTCAACATCGAATGGAAGAAATGGTAAAAATTAATGCAATTTTTGAGCGTTTTCAAATATATTTTACAGTTTATTTATACATAAATTGGGCCGATTCTTTATAAATCTTTTTAAATTTGGTTTTTATAATTTTATTACAAATTTATTTATTATTTATTTTATTCGAGTTTTTATTTTATTATTTTTTTTAATTGTTTTTTTATTTTTTAAACGCTTAAATAGCTATAAAATTGTTAAACAAACAGGAAGAAACGCAGAGCTAGCAACGGAGGCTTTCATCTATATTCAAGTTTTTATTTATTTTATTTTTCTTTATTTATTTTTTTCATTAATTGATTTTTTTCTTTGAATAGTTTAAGCCTGCCTATTTTGCAAAAATCTTTACATCAAAGAAAAATTCGTACGTAGCTGTATAACTTTTTTTCTACTTTCCCGCTTTAAAAAAATTACGCCAAGATTTTCCACTTTTTATTCAGAATCTTTAAAAAAACTCCTGAGTATGCAGTTTTATAGCCCATTCGATTTTGGTAAACTGTAAAGTTCGGAAGCCTTTTGTATGGAAGAAATATTTCAACATCGAATGCAAAAAAAAAAAAAAATTGGCAAAAATCAACACATCTTTGAGCGCCTTCAAATGTAGAATTTATTATTTTCAATCAAAGTTTGATTATGCGTACTCATAGGTAGGTATAGTGATTGCCAATTGACACTCCTAGGCCCGTTGTGATACCACAAGGGCTGTCCCATCTCCTCACTCCACATCGTCCTCATTAAATCAACCTGTGGCTAACAAGTACTATTATTTTTAAATTGGCTACTTCTGCCAAGTTATTCAAGGAACTTTTTCCTAAAATATTCCACCTAGAACCATACACAAGAGACATGAACCATAGAAAGTGTTCTATAGTATCTTCTTCTTCAATATCATTACAGCTTCTGCAATAGTCGTTATAGGGGGTCCCCAGTCTACTGGCATGCCTGCCTATTAGACGGAACCCTGTTAGAACCCCAATACGATTTCTCATTTCCTTCCTGTTCAGTTTCAGCAGTCGGTTTGTGCGACCCATGGTCCATTCTGACCACGTCATCCTACTTGTTGCACAGGTCAGGGACTGAGTCCATAGCCCGTTGGCAGCTTTGATGGTGTATTTGTCTATTAGCATCTTACAAGTTGCTAAAGGTATTGGTATGTTCGCTATGTCTGGTTGGATCGGTAATGTTGTACCCAATCTCGCTAGTTCATCTGCTTTGCAGTTGCCTGCTATGTCGCTGTGACCCAGCACCCGGAGCAGGTTTATTGTAAAACACTTCGATAGTTCTGTCGAGACGTCGATACATTATTATACTGTCTTAGAGTTATTATTAGGTGATTGTAATGCTTTCAGGACCGATTGGCTATCTCTTGTGGTGAGAACATGATTTATGCATAATTTGGGGCGATTTTAATTTATTTATTCAATTTATTATTTATTTTTTTATATTTTATTCTTTTTTTTATATATTTTACTCCTTTTTATTTATTTATTTATATATTTTTTTCATATAATATTATTTATTGTTTAAGTAATTTATTTATTATAATTTTTTATTAATTAATTATGTTTTGTTTATTAATGAGTTATGTTTTTGTTTTACTAATTCTTTTTTTATTAATTAAATATGTTTTTTACTCATTATGTGTTATTTATGTATTCATTTTTATTTTTCTTTATATTTTAGCATATTTTTTAATTTTTTTTATTAATTAATCATAATTTTTTTAATTAATTATTATTTAATTAATTATTATTTTTTTATTAATTAATTATAATTTTCTTATTAATTAATTTTTATTTATTTTTTTTTTTTTATTAGTTATTTTTATTTTCTTTAAAATTTTTAAGCAATTATCGAATAGTCCGAATCGAATCGTAGTTTTATAGCTTTTCACCAGGGTTGGGCACCATCTCTAATTTTTTAGTGTTGGTTAAAATAGGGGTTGCATTATCTCTTAATCTTCTAATCACTAAATCCGCTTATTTCACTAATTATTTAGTGCACTATGTTCAACCCTGCTTTCCACTTGAATAATCGAAACAATTTTTTACAATTTGCCTTATATTGAAAGGTGCGTGCAGGAGCATTTTCGAAGATCGAATTTAATTCATTTACTATTCATTTATAAAAAGTTCCTTAAAATTGCTTATTTTTTTTGCCGCGACAGTAGATAAACTTCTAAAAGTTATCTTTTTTACTGGCTCCCTTTTTGATAAGCAAAAAAAAGTTTACCCAGTACCTTTGGTTCCAATTTCTTCAAAAATGTATATCCACGTACATACAAGCTCCTATGGTACTTCAAGGTGACGCAAAATTAATCACCCTATCGGAAGATTTATACTTTTTGCAAGTCGTACGTCAATCATTTTTGATACTTGTGAGCTAAACAGCTCAACTGGAGTAACCTGCGAAACCCTTTTTCACTTTGTGCGAGAACGCGCCCAGGAACTCGTTTCAACACTTGGCGGCATTGCCAAATTTCTGGACTGATCAATAGCTGATAGTCGAAATGGCGGGCTGCCAGAAGTAAGGCATCAAAAATAACTGACGAAAACAGTTCGTTTTTGCGTTAATGGAAAAATGTCGCAATTCAAATATGTATAACTATTGGTTTTAAAATAAATTCAATTGAAACGTAGTAATTTAAATTAAAGTGTTTTATTAGAATTTTCCAAAGCCTCTTATATCTTTTTCGGGTTCTACATTAATTCGGGTTAATTCGTATTGTGTGCATATATGAATATATTTTACATGCATGCAATTTTATTGAAAACTGGCTGTTGGTGATGTATATACATTTTGTAAATTTATGTATGTAAATATAACTTATTTTATGCGATGTTTCACTTTTCTTTTTTGTTTGTTATGTATTTATGAATGTTTTTCACGTATGTTTTTCATGTTCATTGTTGCAAATCCATTTCATTTAATCCCTACTCTTACTACTACTATTTTTATCTTACCTTCCTTTTTAATACCTTCTCCAACTTCAACTTCCACTTTACCACTAGCTATAATTTTCATTTTGATTTGTTTGTTAATCCTTTCATCTGCGATTTAATTATGTAAACTATTCTTAAAGGCGGCCGTCGTAGCTGAATGGGTTGGTGCGTGACTACCATTCGGTATTATATATATATTATATATATTCTTAAAGTCAGTCATTGTAAAAATAACCCATGATTGCATGTTTGACTTTAATAATAAATATTGGGTATGGGAATAAATTTCCGCCCTCGTAAAAAAGGTGGCGCTGCTGATACTATTTTTGTTTTCGCTCTAGTAATATACTGGTAATTTGAAGGTGTATATGCGAGGTCTCGATCGCAGTAGTTGTAAATATCCTTTTCATCTGACGTCAGAAATGTCTACATTCGTCCCGAAAAACAGCATTTGCGGGAAGCCATGCTTAATTATTACCTTTTAAAGAAAAGTGCAGCTAAAACGTGCCGTATATTGATCAATATTTACAGTAATCACGCTCCATCAAATACAACCTGTAAATAGTGGTTTCGACGCTGCCAAAGTGGCGATTTCGACGTGAGTGATAAAGATCGTGAAGGGGCACCGAAAAAGTTCGAAGGTACTCAACTACAGGGTGGGCCATGTAAAATTTGCTTTTTGAATCGGCTATAAAAAAAACGAATCAATATTTTTTCAAACTTTTTTTTTTATTTTGAAGATTGAACATTGTCATTTATGAATGAAAAATAATATCGTTCAAATGACTGCCACGACTAGCTTTACATCAGGCCATTCGATCAACCCAATTTTTAAGCACATTTTCGATTGTTTGGGCTCCAATTTGATGAATGGCAACTTCGATTTCGTGTTTTAAAGCATCAATCGTCTCTGTAGGGTTCGCATAGCATTTGTCCTTAACGGCTCCCCACAAAAAATAGTCCAACGGGCTTAAATCACAGCTCCGAGGCGGCCAATTGATATCGGAATTTCGGATGATTATTCGGTTTTCAAAAACGGTAGCCAAAAGTTCGAGTGTAACTTTGGCAGTGTGACAAATTGCACCGTCCTTTTGAAACCAAATGTCGTCCATGTCATCCTCTTCAATTTTTGGAAGCAACTCGTTGAGCATGTCTCGGTAACGCTCGCCATTTACTGTAACCGCGGCTCCTCACTTATTTTCGCACCAAACATTGACTCGTTGTGGATGCATTTGCTTCTCTACAGTAACGTGTGGATTTTCTCAGCCCCAAATCCGACAATTTTGTTTATTGACGTAGCCACCGATGTGAAAATGAGCTTCATTAGAAAAGAAGAAGAAGACTCACCACTTTGGAAATAGGTTTTCAATATTTCCCAATATTGTTCAAGCGTATAGCGTCCCATTTCGTAAATGTCATTTGTGTTACCATTCTCAAAAAAAACAAAAAAGGTGGTTCAAAAAGAAAACGCTATATGGCCCACCCTGTACAACAATTATTGAATGAAGACGCATATCGAACCCTTCATGATATGTCTAAAGAGTTGAATGTTGACAGATCAACCGTTGGCAAACATTTGCACGCGATGGGAATGATCCAGAAAGCAGGTAACTGGGTGACACATCAATTGAAGGAGAGGAATATCGAGAGACGCTTGGTGACGTGTGAGATGCTTCTTGAACGGCAGAAAAGAAAAGGTTCTCTGCATCGCATCGTTACTGCCGATGTAAAATTGATCTATTATGATACCCCAAACCGTCAAAAAAGTTAGAGTCTGTCAGATGAACCAGGTCCATCGACAGCGAAAAAAAGTATTCATGCTTCAAATGTTATGTTGTGCATATGGTGGGATCAGAAGGGTGTCATCTATTATGAACTCCTTAAACCACCATAAACCATCACTGACGATCGTTACCGACTACAGCTAATGCATTTGAATTGAGCTCTCAAAGAAAAGCGGCCGGAATGGGACGGTAGACATGACAAACTGATTTTGCTGCACGATGATAAATCGGTCCAAAAATATATAGAGGACTGAATTGGGCAACCCTGCCCTGCTCGTCGTATTCCCCAAACATTGTACCTTCGGACTACCATCTGTTCCGATCAATGCAGTCAGCACTTATTGGATAGCGCATCGCAAACTAGCTCAATTAATGGGTCAAGTCAAAAGAACCCGAATTTTTCGTTAGAGGAATCAGTATGCTGCCTGAAAGATGAAGTGAAGTTGTAGCTTCCAATGGCACATACTTCACATAATTTGTTTTCCTTGTTCACTTCTCTCGGAAGCATAGGGCCTCGACAATACTCAGTCTTGCGTTGGTTTCGTTAATTTATTTTGATTTCTGATAGGACAGGTGATTAGCCTGCCGCTACCAGTCCTAAGTGGTGGGAATGCCCACCTATCGTTGCTTAGGAACAATGCCTTCTTACTGCCTGGAGCGCCATCTGTGTTTAACATTTTTCTGGCAGAAGGATCGCACAGATGGTTGAGGACTTCGCTAAATTTCGTGTGTCTGCGCTATTACCGCGGCTGCCCGCTTCCTCTTGCTGGCGCCACTGATGTAATGTGTAACTGTGTGTTTTTTTCCTTGTTTTTTGCTTGTTTTAGCAGCCACAATGCAAATAATGCGCTGAATATTGTGCGGGAGTAAGGATGGAAAGGATAAGTTTTTGGGGTCGAGGAATGTATTAATGTTTTTTTACATAATATCAAGTATTATTTAATTGTTTAAATAATTCGTAACTTTGGCAAGGAAGGGACGGAAACTTATTTCCATACCCAATAAAATAAAATAAATAAATAATTAATTTTTACTTTTGTATTTCATTTTCTAATAATTTCATTAAAATATTCGTTTTTGTTGTATGTAGGTGTATAAGGGTGATATAAGCCTACTGGGCAACCGTGCACAAAATACTAACCTCAATGCTGGTGTAGAAACTGAAAATTCCCAATATTTGTTAAAAAAATACCCATTCAATGTTTCTTCCGGTGTGGCACTACTGGCGAATGTTATAAAAAATACACATTTTGACAGCGCTCTCATGCGAGAAGGAGTTTCGCATCTAGTCATCTATGAGAGAAACAAGGGAAAGCGAAAAGGTCAAAACAAAGATTTGCATCACACAAAATACATTTTTTTTATTTAGTAAAAAGTGATTCAAAAACTAAGTTAGATGTTTGATATTAACCTTAATTGCAAATTTATACGAAATTAACACTTTTAAATACTGCCCGAGTGTCATTTTTAAAATCGTTTTTTTTATTTTTGTTTTTTTAGACGCGTAGAAATTTTGATCGAACGTCTGTCAAACCAGCTATTCAATTAAACTTATGCTTTTTGCTATTTCTGTTCAGCAGACACTGGCAAATTACCATGTAAAGACTTCTTCCTCGTGCAGCAACTCTGCGCAACCTGCTAGGTAGGCATCCACATGTTCAAATTTATCCGGCTCCTCAGCTAGCAAATATCAAGGCGAATTCATTAAAGGTGGTAGCACTAGAGAAACAACAATGTATTGTACGTTTGATTGTCAAAGAAAAGTATTGGCAAAGTAGAAAACAAAAACTAAATCCGCCTTAATTTCATTCTGGGCTGACAGCCACATGGACACAGCGAAAGAAAAAAAAGCAAGTCAGCTGATTTACCAACACCACTTTTAAGGGGGGAGCCTGGTTTATAAGATCAAAAAAATCAATTTTTTTTTTCGTTTTAAGCGATTCCTAATATATTTCAGAATATTCACACAAAGTTACAGAGCTTAATTCTCAATATTTCCGTAGATACAAAGCCAAAGGTAGGCGAGCGTGAGGTAGTTACGCTGTGACCGGACAACTATAGTACAAACTTTATCTTCTTTTCTCGACTTTTCATTTTTATGATTTCTTTGAACTGGCGTACATGAATGAAAAAAACTAATGAACCTTTTGATGTGAATCATAGCTTGTTCCCTTCAGTATTAAATTCTCTTCTATTTGAACTAACAAAATAGATAAAAAAAAAATTTCAAGATTTTTACACCAAGTTGAAGTGAATTTTTTTTTTATAGAAAGGCAGTTTTTCTTTAAAACCTCCAAAAAGTTGAAAATTTGGAATTTCTCTCAGTTTTCTTAGTTCATCTAGAATAAAAAATCATGATAATTAGAAATCCATTTGAATTTGTTGCTTTAGATAATAATTACGAGCTGTATCTTGTACGCCAGTTGGAAACTCCAGCGTTGCAGCGCTCTACTAATTTCTATGTTAAACATTTTTTTCAACTTATTTTAACCAGTACAAACATTTTTTATACTTTTTAAATGTTCATTAAAAGATAGAAAAAACTTTGCAGTGCTACATTAATTTTTTCCCTTAAAAAAAAAAATCGCAAAGAGATGCAATTTTTAGACCTCATAAACCAGGCTCCCCCCTTAATAGATTCGCCTTGGTAAATATCTTAGAACCTATTTAGAAGTAATTCCTGGAGCTTTCTTTGGTATTAGATTAAAAAAAAAATTGTTTAATAAAATCAATTGTCTGCTTGTTTATTTTTGCTTTGCATTTTCGAAAACTTAATAACAAATTTCTTCTTCTCTTTCAGTGTAAATGAAATGCATCGACGCTGAATGCGGCGCTGTTAAAACCGTAAGGAGATTTGGTTCATAGGAGCAGTGTGCGTTTGTATCACTATTCAACATCTCCAACTCCATATTTATTTTTCAAAAAATATCTACAAAATTCGCTGTTATGACGTACGCGTTAACCTTCAATCATTGATTATTTGATCATTGTTGGTTGCGGTGTAGTACGGGTGAGCGCTTACAAATATCGTAACCAACCAGTATGAAGGAGATGGTCGGCGGATGTTGTGTTTGTTCGGATGAGCGTGGATGGCCCGAAAATCCGCTCGTCTATTGTGATGGTCAGAATTGTACTGTGGCCGTGCATCAAGCTTGTTATGGAATTGTAACTGTCCCGACTGGACCGTGGTATTGTCGTAAATGTGAAAGTCAGGAGCGTTCGGCGCGTGTACGCTGTGAATTATGTCCATCGCGTGATGGTGCACTTAAGAAGACCGATAATCAGGGATGGGCGCACGTGGTGTGTGCACTCTATATACCGGAAGTGCGTTTCGGCAATGTTACCACAATGGAGCCGATTATTTTGCAATTGATACCGCAGGAGCGTTACGCAAAAAGTCAGTTTGTCTATTTACAAGCAAAAGATGTTAAATTGTTAATGCATGCACTTTTTTTGTTTTTCGTAATCTTCCCTTTAGCTTGTTATATCTGCCAAGAGGCGGGAAAACCCAATCGTGCCACTGTTGGCGCTTGCATGCAGTGCAATAAATCTAATTGCAAACAGCAATTTCATGTGACGTGTGCACAGAGCTTAGGACTGTTGTGCGAGGAGGCTGGCAACTACTTGGACAATGTCAAATATTGTGGCTACTGCCAACACCACTATGGAAAATTGGTAAACTTGTGGCAGAATGTAATTTTTCTTTTATTAAATATTGGCTTTTCTCTCTCGTTTTATAGAAAAAAGGTGGCAATGTGAAAACCATACCCCCTTACAAACCCATTACACACGACACTTCATCCGATTCGAGTTTGTCACCGGAGAAGGAGCTAGACGCTGCGATGAATGCGACCGCTTCGTCTACTTCGGCTACTAGCATAAAAATCACCACCAACATGAATGCTGCTCCTACAACCAAGCAGCGCAAATCTTCCACAGCCTCAAAGCAATCGAACTCATCATCATCGTCGTCAAATGCGGCTGTGGCAGCCGCTTCGTCGAGCGGTTTCTCCAGCAGCTTGCACGGCAGCAATCTATCAAACTCCAGCACTGTGTCTGCTAATATGGGTTTAAGTGGTGGTGGAGGTGGTGGTGTTGGTTCTATTAGCGGCAATAGCAGCGGCAATTTAACTACTAGCAACTCTACGCTACTTGGTGGCAATTCAATGAGTGGCAGTGCGGGCACCAGTTCCACATCGAATCTGAAGAATTCCTCAAATAGTTCGAGTAGCTATAAGGAAAAGGATAAGCACAGCAAAAATTTAAATAAGATATCAAGTTCAAGTAAAGACAAGGAAAAAGATGGTTCATCGTCATCGTCATCATCACGTGATTCGCGTGACAAGTCATCGAAATCCTCCAAGAATAAAGATTTTTCCAATAACAGCAGCAATAATGCAATGAGTGGTGCGTCTGCTACCAGTTCGAGCGCCACATTATCAACCACTTCGCTTAATATGACCAGTTCAATGCATGATAACCACAGCCATAGTAGCAACATGCCAACTCAAAATTCTGCACAAAATCTATCAACTTCATCCGCAGGCTTGAGCATGGGCGGTGGTGGCAATTCAAATAGCAGCAGCAGCGGCGGCAAAGAGGGCTCTAAGATGGGCAGTGCTGCGGGCACGGTAAGCAGCAGTGGATTTGGTGGCAGTGCTAGCAATGCAGACTCCCATGCTAGCGTCATGGATAGCAGCAGTTTTGGTGGTTCTCACATGGATACTTCCACTAACTTAACTGGTGGTTTGGGCTCAAACTCTGCGAACGTCGTTGGTGGCGGCATATCAGGTGTGGGTGGTGGCAAAAGCTCAGGCGGCTCAGTAGCTAAGAAGCGTAAAGCTGATTCCAAATCAAATACCAGCATTGCAGATGATATAAATAAGTATGTGGCGGAGTCTTAATTGAAGCGAAATTCTGTAATTAAAATAAAATTACTTTTTCAGCCCATTTAGAGATATGATTAAAGACGTCAGTGTCACGCTAACGCCATTAACGGATTTCGAGAAGGAAATCGAAAAGAGTGCGAAAAAAGTGAGTTTGCTAAATTTTAAATGCATTGCAAAAAAACAAAAAATCAATTAAAATTGAGTAATTCCATAATAGTAATTGCGATAGTGAAAAACTAATTATAATAAAGGAAAAAGGGGATTTGTGAAATTTGCTGCTTTTGGAGCCTAAGTAGGTGTACCTAACCCAGAAGATGTATTTAAAAATAATAAACGTTGTTAGTGAAAATGTTTTAAATGTTAAAACAAAATATTCGAAAAAATACAATCCGAATTTCGAAAAAGCGCAAAGAAAAACGGAAGTTGTAGTCCAGTGTTTCCGTATCCACGACAATTGGATGTGCACTACAGAAGTCAAATAATTCCACTACGAAAGTATTTCGTATGAATCTCGAAACGTGTTTGCCCCGGCACTATTCTGAATGAGACTGAGCAATGTTAGATGTGCGTGTTTAAGTATGGATGTGAAGAGATCTCGCATCTCGCAGCATTCCTTCACATGCAGGAGATATGTTTAATATGATGGGGTCAATTTTGCATAATTTGGAGTGTACTCCGTAATATTCGGATCGTATTTAGGCCAGAGTAGCGCGGGTGGTGCTGCAATTCATTTGATGTTGTTTTTGCACTAACATCACTCATAAAGCATAGTACTAATAGGACTATGAATAAGTTCGTTACGGTTTTACAACAGATGGCGTAACTTGATTATTATTCCATCGATCCACATTTCCAAACATTCATTGGAGAGCTACTGTCGTAAGGCACACACGTCAGTATAAGTTTTTTATTTGAAGCGTAAACAACAATATTTTTACCACACTTGAAAATGTCGAATTTCGTGCCAAATAATGTGTTTTTGCGGGGAATTCTTCTTCATTATTTTAATATGAAGAAAAAAGCAGCCGAAAGTCATCGTATCTTGGTGGAAGTTTATGGTGAGCATGCTCTATCTGAGCGAACGTGCCAGAAGTGGTTTGCACGCTTTAAAAGTGGTGATTTTGGCTTGGAAGACGAAGAACGCGAGGGTGCGCCGCCAAAGTTCATGGATAACGAATTGGAGGAATTGCTCGATCAAGATCCGGCTCAAACGCAAGAAGAGGTTGCAAAAACTTTGGGAGTTGATCAATCAACCATTTCCAAACGTTTAAAAGCCATGGGAATGATCCGAAAGGTAGGCCATTGGGTGCCGTATGAATTGAAGCCAAGAGACGTTGAACGCCGTTTTATGGCATGCGAACAACTGCTTCAACGGCACAAAAGAAAGGGTTTTTTGCATCGAATTGTGACTGGCGATGAAAAGTGGGTCCATTACGACAATCCAAAACGTCGGGCAACGTATGGATACCCTGGCCATGCTTCAACATCGACGTCGGCGCAGAATATTCATGGCCTGAAGGTTATGCTGTGTATCTGGTGGGACCAGCTGGGTGTTGTGTATTATGAGCTACTGAAACCGAATGAAACGATTACGGGGGATGTCTACCGACGACAATTGATGCGTTTGAGCCGAGCACTGCGAGAAAAACGGCCGCGATACGCCGATAGACACGACAAAGTTATTTTGCAACATGACAATGCTCGGCCACATGTTGCACAAGTGGTCAAAACATACTTAGAAACGCTCAAATGGGATGTCCTACCCCACCCGCCGTATAGTCCAGACCTTGCGCCATCCGATTACTATCTCTTCCGATCGATGCAACATGGCCTGGCTGACCAGCACTTCCGTAATTACGATGAAGTCAAAAAATGGATCGATTCGTGGATTGCGGCAAAACCGACCGAATTTTTCACAAAGGGAATCCGTGAATTGCCAGAAAGATGGGGAAAAGTAGTAGTAAGCGATGGACAATAGTTTGAATATTAAATTTGTAACCATTTTACGTCAATAAAGTTTCAAATTTCGAAAAAAAACCGCACGAACTTATTCATAGTCCTATTAAGTTAGCGCTTCATGTGAAATGGCTGTCAAAATCCATACAAATTGCATTGCCGTGAAATATGCATGAAATTTCTTATGTATCTCACGGCAAAGTAGTACTCAGTTCCTGTAAATCCAGGTTGAACTATGTCGGTAGATATAATAGCCTGATACTAGCATGGGTCCCGAGACACGTGGGTAACGAGACCTCTGACTCCTTAACTAGGATAGGCTCTGAAGCCAACTTCTTTGGCCCGCAGACCGTTCTGCCACTCCCTTCTGCAGACATCAAAGCCACGGTAGGCTGAGAGAGGCTGCAGATGGACTAAACTGAAGTGACCTGTCACGTCCGACCGACTGTTGCAAATCCTCCTATCATTAAGCAGAAGGGAGTGCAGACAGCTGGTTGAACTGATGACAGGCCACTTTCTGTGGGCGAAGCACATGGAAAAGGGAGGCGAACTACACTCTGCCCAGCATGTGAAGAGGACGATGAGATGGCGGACCACTTCCCGCCCTCGCTCGAAGGTTTGAGGTCTTTGACACTGATGTGTTAAGAAGCGACCACCTTGGCTCCTTGGCACCACAAGATCCACTCAGATTTCTTCGGAGGTCGGGTAGATTTAAAAGATTAAAAGAGAATACGAGTGCAGTACAATGGTCTTAATAGTGTCTGAGTGCTCAGAAAATACTCAGTTCACGCCGTGAACCGTAACATGCCAGCAAAATTTTTTCATACCTATTTAAAATGTCATTTAAAATTGAGCGAAAACTGACAGTTAATTTGCGAGTGAAGTGCGTGAGTTGAAATACTCCGCAGATATGTCATTTTTAAGCGAAACTTTTTTGCAAAGAGTGTAAATAAATTGTCTTTATATTTTTTGTGTTAAATTGTCTAAAAACACTTTCCTTACCAAAATTTGCCAATTGCTTCTGTAGCGACGCTCATAAATTTTAAATTTCTTCTCATTTGACAATCCACATTTCACGGTAAGCCTAATTTAAAGTTGCTGAGGAAATTTCACGGCTGTGCACTTAGTAACGATTCTTAGTCGTCAGCGAATCACTCCGCTAGCGTGGAACCGGCTGTAATGATTACAGTGGTTATCTGATGTAGGTTGGTAGGCTGAGAGGAAGACTTCCTAATTAAAGGAGTCGGTTTACCTGCCAAAAGATACGGTAACATACCAGTCGAAACTGTTTGTTGATCATGGTGTGACCTACCATATCGCACCCTAAATACAAAAGGGTCACAACTCAAAATGTACCTTGTGCTCAAATATGAGCGAGACGTTATCAATAAAACGGTCCGCGGATGACATATGGCAAAAATATTTTTTTTGTTTTTTGGTAGGACTGTTATAAGCTTACATGGCAAATTTCAGCGTGATATGTCACATAGTTTGCTTTCTGTGCTACTGTAAACAAGTCAAGCTCGAGTGTGGAAAATTTTGAGTTGTGCCCCTTTTGTATTTAGGGTGCGATATGTATGTATAGCCGTTGAAAAATACTTAAGAACGATACCCAGACTTTGAGACTTTTTTCAATAAAATCACTTAAATGTTTTGCATATTAGGTCTTATGTTATAAATTTAAAATATTTTCAATCTATATCAGTCTTTTTATCTAAGAAAAACGTAATTATTTTACTTCATATACCAAAGTGAATACCATTCGAAAATCCTTCGTAAAAAATACTTAAGAACCAAGCAAAAAATAGTCAAATCATAATTAAATATAAACGAAAGGAAAAAGTCTAAATTAGTAAATATTTTGGTGGAAATCATTTTTGCTTTATTACTGCTACACAGTGCCTTTGCATTGACATTATTAAACCTCTCCAACGTTTAACAGGAATGAATTCCCATGCTGTCTTGACCTTTTCAAATAACTGATCCAAATTTGTGATATTCTAAGTCCTGAGTGTTGCCCTCCCAGCCCATCCTTGCTAAAAAGTCAGAGGTCTCGTTACCCGCGATATCCACGTGTCCAGGGAACCATGTTAGCATCAGGATATTATGTCTACCGACATAGTTCAGTCTGCATTTTCAGGACTCAACTACCCCTGATGTGGTTGGGGGGCTGTCTAAGGCCATGAGCGCAGCTTGCCTATCGCTGCAGACAGATACAGATCTGCCTTTCCATCTGTTTTCCACAACAGCATACACCTCCGCTTGAAACACAGATGCATGCATTCCAAGAGCAAAGTGCAGTTCTGCCCCGCTGGATCCCATGTAGACTCCAGAGCCGGAACGGTGCTCGGTTCTGGAACCATCCGTGAAAATGCGAAAATAGTGTTTGCTGAGCTCATTTTCAGAGTTTGACCACAACTGAGCCTCTGGCAGCACCACACTGTATCTCTTTTCAAGTACCACTCTTGATGCCGGACAGGGGCCGTACCAGTTCCCATTGTGTTTCAGCCTGCAGATGGCCTTCAAGGCCTCTCCTTGGGGGAAAGCATCAAGTGGTGGTAGACCAATCAGAGCATCTAATGCCGGGCCTGAAGTAGTCGGAAAAGCTCCGGTGCAACAGATGGCCACAGAGCATTCCCGTATACTTTTCTCCTAAATTTTGTTTTCTTTAACGATATGAAGTGGGGACCACTGAAAATCGTACAGCAATTTTTTACAATTAACTTATTTTTTAGGTATTGGACCAAAAAAAAATTTTTTTATGACATTTAGTCATAAGTAAAAATGTAATTTTCGCGTTTTTCGAAGTTGGCTTGCGAAATGGAGATAAAGGCCTTCGAAGTTCGAAAAAATAATTTTAATTATTTTACGTAAATAATTAAAAAGTAATATGGGCGTGGTCCGCATGTTTCTCTTATTGAAAGGGAATATAACTTATGTATTTTACTGATTCTATAAGACCTTTTACAGATTCGAAAATAAAATGCCTTATATCTCAAAAAATGTTGTGCTGATTTGTTTCCAGGTATTTTATTACTCTTTTACATTGCTGTTCTTACCATTTTTCGCTCTAAAAATGGTAACTTGCCTTTTTTATCAGGTTCTTAAATAATATGTAAACTTGTATATACCTATATGCCCACAGCAGTTGTTGTTGTAACGGCCTAATCATTTCTCTTACATGTACAGGGAATGCTACTGGAGTAACAGCCCTTGGCCGGATATAAATCGGTATTCTGGTAACTTAGAACCGACTGTCATGGGAACGTCACAGAAGCAGTCATTTGGCCTCGTTGTTTCGTAAGATAAGGCGTCTTGGGAGATTCCTTTGTTAAAGCGCCATTCTTTCAAGCGCTGTGTGGCAAGTGGCACCGTCCTGTTGAAACCACATATTGTACATGTCCATGTACAACCTAATTCCGGCCATAAAAAGGTTGTTATTTGCCAGCATCAATTTCGAACAAGTAAAGTCCGATAACACCGCCAGACCAAAAAACCACCCAAACAGTGTCTCGTTGTCGGTGAATAGTTTTTCCATAACGGCATGAGGACTTTAAGTACCGCAAATGCGGCAGTTTTGCTTATTAACATATCCGTTTAGGGGAAAATATGCCTCATCGTTCAATGCGCAATGCTCCAAATTCTCTTCTTGCAGAACGCCCATTTTTCTAAAACGTTTGGATCATTTGTACGCGTGATTGAATTGAGTATCGCTCCATGACTAGGTTTACCAAAGCCTGTAGTGCTAATTGTCTGAAAATATTATAATATGAAAAAATATATCGCTCATTTGCTGCTAAAAAGTTTTTTGGTAAATATGCAGAATTACCAAAAAATCTTTTACAGTCCGGTTCACTTGATTAAATTCAGTTTGGCGATTTGAAAACTTCTTGACCGAAGTCAAGATTTGATTTGTCCTTTTTCGCGATTTGTTACAGCTTTTTGCTTTCCCATTTTATTAGAATTAAGAAATTTTCGACCAAACACAGTGAATGCTTAAAAAAACGATCCCTTTTCACAGTTTTAACGCGCAAATAATGAAGGCAAACTGAGTGCGTCTAATAAAGACTGCTGGGAAATACAGTTAAATAGAATAATAACTTTACTCGAAAATAAACTTGAGTATTTTCGAGTAAAGTCCAGTCTTCACTTGAATTATCAGAAAACCTTGGGTTACTAGATCAAATACGGTTACTTTAATAACTATTTTCTTTCATAAAAATTATTACCTCTAATGCATAGCGATATGTGTTGATAGTATATCAGTGGGAGCCGCTTTTCTCAACAGTTTTATTTTTTTTTTTAATATGTCATTTACAGCAAATCCATCCTTGTGTCTATATGAAATACATTTGTCCGGACAGTAAGTCGCAAATTCTTTTTTCGTTCCGTTACAAAAGAGTTATTTTTTTTTTTTGTATTTTCCATCAGTTGTGTAATATTTGGCCAAATTAAGTACTCAAATTTTTTCTTCCAAATGCACTCAAACCTTTACAAGGCAATATGTTATGTATTTCCTAATAGATCTCAAATGAGTCAGCTCTGTTTTGCTAAATTGCTCACATTAGGCACGCTTAAGGCATTCCCCCACTCTCACCTTGCATGATTTATGAATTATTATCTTAAAACTACAAATTACTGTAATCAATATTTTATGTTATCATTAATGTATGTACCTATGTATGTGTGCCAAATGCCGAAGGGGTTGTGAACACTACGCAACAATGTTGTTTCTACAAAACCACAGGCGTGTGATTAAATGAATAGCACTATGAGCTCCTGTGTATCCTTTATTTACTTCTTACATCCCGTGATCTTTTATTTTAAAGGAACAGTTGCCTTTAATGTAAAAACCAGAAACTGAATTGCTATAATAAAATAAATGAGGCATAACTGTCAGAAACACACCAATTGTAAAATTGTTCCCCTTTTCATTAACAGTTGAACTTTTACTCTCCGTGCATGTTTTATGAATGTAATGATAGTGGTTCTAGTGGTGGTGGTGGTGGTGGTGGTGGTGGTGATTCTGGCTGTGTAATAAATTGCCACCTATCGATTTTCCATTACGATGTGCAATAATTTCTTTTTTGCAATAACAGACTTCCGGGTTGATATTAACGAAAATGAGCATTAGGGGAACTTCGGGTATGAATTACAACGTACATAAGCCACATGCATGCACATATACATACAAATGCATACTCATTGTTTTTCGGCTCAACAATAGCAGCATGCAGGTTGCTTCAACTCCCACCGCCTTTGTGCACTCGAGCGTATTGGTTTACTTTCACATCGACATGTGTACTGTACATATGCCATTTTTCGTCTTCTTCTTTTTCAAGTAGCTGACTTAATATGTGAGCAGTAGAATATTTTTTATATTTACAACCCCAGTTTATATTTACAACAAAATATATGTAGAATTGTGAAAAATGAAATCATTAAAGTTATTAAATAGATTTGGCCCTTGTACACTTTCAGCAGGGAACATTTTCCTTTTGATTTAATTTTTGTTCTTTAATTTACTTTTCTTTTCGAACAGGCGTGGTGCTGTGCCACTCAAGTGTATTACTTTTATGAGTTTTTGTTTTTGGGTGAGGGTGTCGAAAGTGTAACGCTCTATTCAAATCAAGAATAATAAAATATCGCAGTGTATCGAATTTGCTTTACCTTAAAGGGTGCAAAATATGCATACATTGAGCCTATAATCATTTAAAAAATAATAAAAATATTAGCGACTTAGTGTAAAATATGCGTAATGGCATTTCCGGGAAAAAAGTTTACTAAGAGGGGAAACATAAATTGTTGATGCAGTCCAAATTGTTGGATGAAAATCGGTAGCTACATGTTTTGTATGCCAAAATGTTGGATTTATTGGTGCGTTGCTATTTAGTATATTTAGTACTGGGTTGCCCGTATTGGACGGACCCGACGGATTTCGATGACTCTTTGGGCTCATTCCAATCGACGAGGCTTGTCCGCAGGCAACAATCTTTGCGTCAATTGAATCTTATACGGGAATAAATGCAAATCAATGCGGATAATTCGTTGTAAAGTGGTCCGAGCAATGCCCAACTGCTGAGAACGGCGATTTGGGATGTCCTTGGCGACATCTCAACACTGGCCCGTACAAGAGCAATATTCTCATCCGATCGCCTTGGTAGGTTTTGATTTGGCCTCTTTGGACTAGAACGGGCATCACCAGTCGAAAACCTTTCGTGCAAACGTTTAATGGAGTTCTTAGAAGGCGCACTTTTCACATTATTTAATTTTTTATACGCACGTTGAGTTTTCACAATTGGCTTCTTTTGTTGAATGTAAATTTCAACAATTTGAGAGCGCTCGCGTGGAGTGTGCTGTTCAATGGTAAAAATCTGTTTGGACTGACGCTTCCAACGCGGTATGTCATTAAGCGATCTGACGTCTCTGTCAAAAGATACGGGGTTGCCAGATGGGTCCGTCGAATATGGGCAAGGTCTCTTCGTCTCGCCAAGCGTTAGCAAGAGGCGAATAGATGAAGCAACTGCTACAAAAACTGCTGGAAAAGAGCTGCCAAAAATTACATTTATTATTATTTTTCTATTTATTATTAGTATTAACAATACTTTAATTTATTTCTGAAAATAGTGAGTTATAACGGTTTTATGAGGTATAACCGTACTCGTTAGCTGCGAATCTTGCTCGATACCTTTTTCATTTCATACATTTCGATACCTTTCACATTCAAATTGTTCGTGAAGTGAGCAGAGCCCAGAGATTGCAAGTGGAGAAGTGGCGAATCGAAGGCGCCTATATATTCAAAATATGAACTAAACTACATTCCAAATAAAGGGTATTTCAAAAGACGCACCTCTGTGTGTGTGTGTGTTTTTTTTTTTTTTAACAAAATTTATATTATTCGAGGTTTCACTATTTGTATTCAAAATACGGCTCTTAACAATTTGTATGAAAAATTACATAATTGAAATGTCCACCATGAGCAAGTCTACAGGTAAAATTCGCCAAGCAGTCGATTCATGTATGCCTAATTGCGGAGAGCGTCGAGATATCGATGTTGAAGCTTGTTCCGTAACACTTGGCGCAACAACAGCAATATTCTTAACAGAACGTCTAGTTTTTCGTCTGCCAGTCCTCTACTATTCTCGACAGTACCCGTTTCTTGAAATTTGTTCACCAGTTTTTGAATTGTCGACTCATTCGGACGATTATTTCCACCAAAAATCACGAATTTTGCGATATGTTGGGCTTAAAGACCTACCATTTTCGTATTAAGTTTCAATAATTTTAACGCGTTGTTCTATCATATAAAATTGTACATCTGTCTACTTGAGAAATGTCAAAGATTACAAAAAAATGTGCCATCAAGGAATTATTCACTACTGACATCTAGGCGTCACTTTTGAAAGACTCTTTATCTTAACACCGGCACCAGCAGTGAGTTTATTGTTGGCAAAACACACAAAAAAACCACATTTTTTTAAATATTAAAAAAAAAAAAAATTTTTTAAAATAAAATAGAATAAAAAATTTTAAAAATCTAGAAAATAAATAAATAAAATTTAATAAAATAAGATAAAATAAAAAAAAAAATTTTAAATAAATAAATAAAATAAAAAAAAATTTAAAAAATAAATAAATAAAATAAAAAAAAATTAAAAATAAATAAATAAAATTAAAAAAAATATAAAAAATTTATAAATAATATGAATGAATAAAATAATTATCAATTTTTTTAACGGTCAAGCAACGTCATGGCGAAAAATCGTATGATCTCTGTTTTCCCATTCTTTTTAATTCTCAGTTCATGCGCATCAATTTCTTTCGCTACTGCATACCAGGAGGTATAGCTTTTTAAGGCACTACAAGTTGTAAAATTAAACAAAGTAGTAAAGTATGTATATGGAGAAATGCGCAACGTTAGGGGAAAATATTAATGAGAATTTTGAGCTACTTCAAACTTACACTTTGGACTACTTGCGCCCTTTTTTGTTTTTTTTTTTTCATTGAAATTTTGGTAAAAATCAGTCCAATTTTTATAAATCTCGTACAAAGTTTTAAACTTTGCCTTAGACGATATTCCTTGTAAAGTGAACTATATTTAACAAACAAAACACCAAGCTTATGAAAAAAAAGCAGTCAAACCTGGTCAAAATGTAGATTATTCATTAAGATTTTTAGTATTGCGTTAAACGCATTTTTTTTTATATATATTTTGGCCCTTCCCAAAAACATTCAGTTCACAACATATTTCTCAACAAATTTTTCACAAACTCAGTTACTTTTCTGTGCTAATTATTTCAAGTTTTTGCACCATCCAATTGAGGGGACCGAATTCAATTTCGCATTGTATGAAATATTAAGACAAAGTGAATCTGTCACATGTCCACACTGCCGATAACCATTAATCGTATTGACGAATCGAGCCGTAATTTGTTCAGAAAACGCCCAGAATGTTACGAATGTTGATTTTTCACTTGATAAAAACTCACCACCGACCACTGAATAAAGCGAGCCAAAGAAGTGGCAGGAGACATTTTGCTCAGAAGTACGGTTTCATGCTTGCATTCAAATCGTAATTTGTTTATTTGAAAGTTCGAATAGTTTTTGTGGTGGTGAGGCTTTCACAAGCTATCTAAGCGATGGAGATTTATAACACATACATATGCATACACACCTATACGAGTATTATATACATACCTACACCCACATATGTGCGATATATTGCAATAATATGTAATAGTTATTATAGAACGCGTGTGAGCCCTTTGTCATGTCATCTCAGAAGAAAGCTCATTCGTTTGCTATAACATTGCATGGCCTATCAATAAATAAATGTCGACACTCTATAGCGGTAGAACTAGCGGAGGTTCATTCTACACAAGCAATGGAGGTACTAGAAATACTGAGAGAGACTTTGACTCTCTATGTTAAAGATAGCGGCAAGGTTGTCACATACATACATACATCCATATTTCATTGAAGAAGTTACCTCTGCAGAATTTTTCCGAAAAATATTTTTCTATAAGATTTTTAAAACTAACACTGTTTAACACACTCACGCGGGTAAGAAATATTGGTTTGAAATGTTTCACAAAAATGTGCGCGATTTTATCATAGACTCTTAAAGGCTATATTAGTGGTAAACGTAGTTTTTATATATAATAATATAATAGTTTCTTTTTCAAATTATTTAGATCAACTTTGGAATTTGGAAAATTTCAATAAACTGTACAAGAAAAGTGACGCTTGAATGCAATATTGGAATTCTGCACCTCTTTCTCGCACATAATTGTCTCTTTTTTTGCTACTATTTTATTGCGCAGTGTAATTAAAAGGCCAGCTAAATGCTTCAGCTGCCGGTTTTATGTTTCCGATAAATTCGAATCAGAAGTTAACTGACAAATATTCGCCAACCAGATATTGAGAAATAATTTTTTTACACCTCAGTCTTTTATTTTCGTAGATGTTAGTAATCAGGCCTTGAGAAATCCCTTAGCAGATTTCCCATAAAATAAAATAGCAGATTTTCATAAAATAAAATTTAAAAATGCACACATCTCCATCAAGCTGTGAATTTAATGTGATTCTATTTATTTTCGTGCTTGAATTTTCATCCCCTTTTTTAGATGCCAATATTCATAGAAAATTTTTTGTTATCACTATGCCTATGTGCATAACTATTTCGTACTTCTAAAAATAATGCTAACTTTTACTTATTTTGTACCTCCATCTCTGCTTATTTACTTATACGAGGGCTGTTATTAATATTTGTGACCTAACAATGAATAGAAAAAATGAGAGAGATTTTTTTTCTAATTGCTGTCGCTCCTCGACAGGCAATGGCAAACCTCCGAGTGCATTTCTGTCACAAAAAGGCTCCTCATAAAAAACCATTTGCCGTTCGGAGTCGGCTTAAAACAGTAGGCCCCACCGTTTGTGGAACAACATCAAGACGCACACCACAAATAGGAGGAAGAGCTCGACCAAACACCTAACAGAAGTGTACGACTACGCGCCAATTATTTATTTATTTTAGCAATGGAAAAATTAACATTGGTGCTTAATTTTTTTATTTTAATTTTATTCAGGATTACTAAACTACTTTTGCATTGGTTTGAACCATTTTTCGAAGCATTTTATCCAGTTGCGTTTCCAGAGCGTTTTTCCAATTGTGTGTGACCCAAAAAATCTTATTGAGCCTCGTCATCCTAATGCCCAAGGATGCCTCAATCTCACCTTATGTGAAGTGACGATTTTGTTCAATCCGTTCGCGCACACCATCGATATCTTCTGGCACAACAACTGGTTTTGAAAGACTTTTCCGGGATTCTTTACCTTTGCATTCTTGTTTTGTTAATCCACATCGAAAATTGTGAAAAATAGTCACATGAAAATGTTCACGATTTCATTCCATTTTTTGCCGAGACCATTTTTTAAAACCACTATAAACCGCGGCCGCCGTAGCCGAATGGGTTGGTGCGTGATTACCATTCGGAATTCACAGAGAGGTCGTTGGTTCGAATCTCGGTGAAAGCAAAATTAATAAAAACATTTTTCTAATAGCGGTCGCCCCTCGGCAGGCAATGGCAAACCTCCGAGTGTATTTCTGCCATGAAAAAGCTCCTCATAAAAATATCTGCCGTTCGGAGCCGGCTTGAAACTGTAGGTCCCTCCATTTGTGGAACAACATCAAGACGCACACCACAAATAGGAGGAGGAGCTCGGCCAAACACCAAACAGAAGTGTATGCGCCAATTATTATTTTTTTTTTTTTTTATAAACCGCACTACTATGACTCTCATTTCAAAACGTTCTGACTGCGTTTATGATAAAATATAGTACGTCAAATTTGAGGGCTTCCAAAGTGCTCTGGGAAAAATTTAATCTTAAAAGGACAAAATGTTTGCTTGGATTCAACAGATCAACTGCCAGCTCAACTCACAGGTGTTATGGCGGGTCACTGCACTATTGGCACCCTAGCTAGTAGAATGGGTGTACATCACAGTGAGAGTAAGAAGATGAAGAGAGTTGTGAAGATGAAGAAGAAATTGAGCCGGTACAACACCTCCTCTTTGAATGTCCTGCACTTCAAAGAAGCCGTGACAAATATCTTGGCGATTTCTTTGAAGAGCTGGGAGATTTGGAAAATGTCCCACTGGAGCGACTAGTTACCTTCTTAAAACAATCGAAATGGTTTAAGCAACTTAGTTAGGGCATGGAAATTAAATGCGAGTGTTACAATGTGCTTTAGGGCCACCGAGTGTCTTGTCTTAGATAAGCAACCTGGCTAACGTATCCTATGTTAATTTTTTCACTGTAAAAGCCAGATGGCTCTCGACAACGCTAGAAGTATTCAAGGCCAGAAATATAAATAGCAACCCTCGTAAGCTATTTGGTCCTTGATGTGAATGCTGTTGAAGGCATAGTAGAATATTAGTACATACCAAGTAATTGGATTTTATGTTTGGTGCCGCTTCTGTCTACCGGCATTTTGCTACGCTCATAGGTGTCTTAATTTTCGCTGAAGGTCACTGTGAATCGGTTCGCTACTTTGCCCCACGTGTTAATTGCTTTTCCTTGAATGAGCTGCACAAAAATAGAAATTTTCCAAGTGGCTGCTGGCAGAATGTTACGCTAGAAAACTTGCGTTTGTTTTGTTGTCACTTTTGTTAGGGTGACTAAGTGGATGTGTCTGGTAACCGATATAGCTGGCAGTCAGAAGTTAACCGACCGTCTAAGACGTTCAAATACATACATAAATACAGTTCATATGGCGATAGGCTAAGGAGTCGAAAAATTTTGTTGACAGCACCCGCTGACTACTCGGAATTTGCTATTATTTTGCTACCAAAAATTTTGTTGTACTCCTTTGTTGCAGTTGCTTGTTTATAGCACTTCTTGGCATGCATTCGCTTTCAACTGCTGCTACATGCATACACACACTCCACACATACATGCATAGGCATATTGCCTTGGTTGTTGTCACGTGTTCTTCCAAATAGCATCTTTCTTCCCAACTCCTATTTGTGCCACTTCTCGCATGCCTAATGCGTATTTTATTGCCTTGGTAGTCTTTGGTTAAATTTTTACGGATTTCTACAATGGCATGGACGCTCACGACGACGTTGCGCATTAGCTGTTGCCGTGGAGTGACGACCACCAAACATACGTCGTGTCGTTTTGGCACTTTGCTCGTAACGAATCGCCAATTTAGCATAGCCGTTAGAAACAGAGCTAATTAAAATGTATCAATCCGCTTCCAAAATGTTTCTAAGTGACTCAGCTAAATATGCAGCTATCTGTGAAAGAAGCGGCGAGGGCATTCGAATATTGGCTTTTTGATTTTTGAGTGTTAGAAGTCAAGGGAATGACGCATGAAAATAACTATTTAAGAAAAGGTTCTCGTTTCCAAATCAACTATACTAAATTTGTGTGTTCAACCGAGCCTTATGAAGGCGTAATTAACTTTAGTAAATTAAGATACAGCCGTTGTGATGGCTTAGTTTGTATCAAATCAACGTAATCTGCTCGGTGGTAACATAAAAGAAGAGGGCTGATTGGTTTGCTTGGCAAAATATGTGGGGAAAGGCACACCAACACTTAGCTGTCCTCTTGCATCGAAATCTGACTGAGATAGGATATTTGACCTGTCTGCTTGAAGTCATTATTTATACCTGATTTTACTAGTGTTTTCCAGGCAGAAGTCTGCTCGTTGTACCTCCCCCGAAGGCGTAGTTGCGCACTTAATGGTCAGCTCATCGTTATTTCTTCAGATAATCGGGTCACTAATCTGGCATTAGCGTGTTTTACTACTGCGACTGTTTAGACAATGGAGGGCTCTAGTGAATAGCATTCGTAATCGGCTACAGTCGGAGTTAATTCGAGTCATAGAAATACACCAAGTAAAGGAATTGAGCAGAATTTCTTAAGCCTATCATTTAAAAACAAATTAATTTAATGATTTTTATTTAATAAATCTTTTATTCAATAGTTTTTTTATTTTTTATTTAGTAATTTTTTTATTAATAATGTTTTTAATTTTTATTTAATAATTTTTTTAATTTTAATTTTGTTTTAATTATACTTTTTTATCTTTATGTAATTTTTTTTAATTATAATTATTAATTTTTTTATTTTTATATTATATGCGTACAATTTTCTTATTTTATTTATTGTAAATTTTTATTTTTATTTTATTTAATAATTTTTGCTATATTTATTTAATAATTTTTTTTAGTAAAATTTTTTTTTTTTACATATACAATAATTATTCTTTTTTTTTATTTTTATATACAAACTTTTTTTTTATTTATATTCATTTAATACATTTTTTATATTATTTAAATTGTTATCCTTATTTTATTTAATAATTTGTGTATATTTATGTACATTTTTTTTATTTTATTTATATTTTTATCCGTATTTTATTTAAATTTTTAGTTTATTTAATATTTTTTTACATACAATTTTTGTTTTTTTAATTTTTTCTTATTTCATTTAAAATTTTTTTATTTTTACATACAATTCCTTTTTTTTTAATTTTTTTTTTTATATACATTTTTATTTTATTTAATAACTAGCTGTACCCGGCGGGCGTTGCTACGCCAACAACTAAAATAAATTTAAGAAAAATAACTTTAAAGAAAAATCAGTACACAAATATTCAATTCATTCTAAACCTATTTATTGATTTTGTTTATTTCGAAAAAATTGTGACATAACAAAGTTTAATTTCAATTCGATGTTTATTGAAGTGCTGTGGGATACACAATATTTCTTGTTTTCCATCTGGTGCGTAGACGAATAAATCAGAAGGTTTTCCGACACGTGAGCAAGCATATGGCATATCTGTCGAATCCATTAGGATACGTGGCAACAGTACGTCTTTAACTTTGAATTTTCCAGTCAAAGTTATTGCCTCGATAACATTGTTCATCATTTTCTTACCTGAGAGTCTGGTTCCGTTGCAAAGTCGTGGTGGATTTATGTTTCGAAGAAGAATGATCGGTCGCCAATTTTCAATGTAAGAATGTGCGGCGGCATGTCTGGCAAATCAAGCGTATTCAAGAATTCAGTTGGATATTTGATAACCTCGTCTTGATTCTCCACAGTATCGGTGGACTTATATGTTGTCGTTTCACTGGGTATTCCATGCGGAATGGTGAAGTTGATGGTATTGGCTGCTAATAAAGCACGCGTACTGAGCCACTGATGGTTTTTGTAGTTTCATGCAATGTTTGGGAAAACTTGCACCAATTCGTCGATGCTTTCTGTGATCTTACAGAAGTTTGCGGCAGGGCATTGTGTAGATTCATCAATTTCCATTCGCCCATTTCCAATATGCAATGATTATTTTGCAAAACTTCCAGCCGATTTCTGTAAATGACGCCATAGAACTAATGATTTAAGACATGCATTAAGCGGGTGTTGAACGTGGTATAATGGGCAGTGTTTGTCGAAAATTACCAGACAATAAAATGAGTGCGCCATTGAAGATCCGTCTGTTTCCTCTCAAATCTCGCAGTGTACGATCAAGCGCTTCCAACGTCCCATATGATAATTTGACACGTTTGGAGTACTTTTCCCATTCCAGAGTTTTTGCTGATGTTGCATGATGGTGCCTCAGTGTTTTGCAAATTCAACGACAGTTTCAATGCTATATGCGCTGTTCGGCCACCATCCATATGAGTTGGCGCAATTCCAGATGATGCAATAGCCAGTGCAATATTATTTTGTGATCGTATGGTTGCCAAAATTAGCGAAAAAAGAAAAGTCTTGCCTGTACCACCGGGCGCATCTATGAAAAACAGTCCACCGCTTTGTTCTATGATTGCACGCATAATTCTGTCAAATGCAATGCGTTGTTCTGGTGAACATTTCATATTCGTTTCCTGTAAAAATACATGGTCATACTAATTTTTATGACAATCGGTTGAACGGGGCAGAAGTTGCTACTCTGCAGCGCCACCAGGTGGCGAGTGGCATCAATAAGCATATTGTACAAACCTTCACCGTGGCAAAATACATATATATACCAATTTTTATAATAATCGGTCCTGTAGTTTTTTAATTCATCGATGACATTCAGACAAACATTCATTTTTATATATAAGATTTTTGGTTTTGGTTTAAGAATTTTTTTATTTTTATTTAATAATTTTTTTATTTTTATTTAATAATTTTTTTTGTTTTTTGTTTAGTAATTTTTTAATTTTTTATTTTATAATAAGTACAACGTGTTTCTTCGAGGTGTAGACAAGGTCAGACCGTTAACCAGTTCTCCAGCGATTTGACGCAATCTGCTGATTAGCTGACGTAACTGAGTTTGTGTTAGTAATATACAAAAAAGCCAAACACAGTTTCCTTTCATATAACTTCGTTGCCATCTGAACAGCGGCTGATTGGACGCGCGTGTGAATACGTGAGAAATGAGCGGGCAAAATTCTGTTCGAGGACGCGGCTCCCGAAATTACTCTCACAATTTTGCTTTGGCTGCCGAAATTCGATAAGTTATCATCCTTGGAGACTCAGCATTTTCTTGCATATCTCTCAAAAATGTAAAAGTCATTTTTACGATGTTTAGACACGCAGTCAGTCGCAACCAACTATTTTCTATGTCATTTGGATATCTACGGAGTGTAGCATCTCAACATTTTGACCAGTTTTGACAATTTTTTCTGTTTTTTTTTTTGTTTTTTTTTTTTTTGCGAATGTTAATTATTTTTTTATGTATGTAATCTATCTTACAAAAACGATATAAATTTCAAACTTTATACAAAATTTAGAAAAAACCAACAAACGATTTTTTATTAGAACTTTTAGACAAAATTTGTGTATGCAGTTTTATGACTTATAAGATTTTAGTACAATAAAGTTCAAGTTTGAAGTTGCTAAAATATGTCCAATAAATAATTTATAATTTTTATCTTGACGGTGTTCCACATTTTTTTCCATTAACAATAGAAGATTGCAGAAGTATTACCTAGATATATTTTTATATATAAAAATTTGGTAAGAACTTGTCAAAACATTAGGTTGAGAAAAAAGAAATCCGTTATTTTCTCGGCTGTAACGATCGATATCTCGTAAAGTATCGATAAAACAATTTAAAACTTTATGCTCGTTGTCGAGGTGACATTTCACATTACAAAAATTATTTTGCTATTTTTTGTTTGTGCCATTCAGTTGTGAGTTACAGTTACAATGAAAGTCAACAAAGAGAAAATTCGTTATACATACATATTTAACAGTTTTTCTTTGATAAAGGCGAAAATGCAAGCCGATCCCGTTCAGGCATTTTTGATGTTAAAGAAAATGTCAATAATGTCGATAAAATTACAGAAATATAGAAAGTTGCCCAGGATGTTAGTAGTCATAACATCAGCTAGTCGTAGTCCAGGAGCTAAAGATCGACCATAAAACAGTTTAAGGCAATTTGGGCAAAATTTTACGCAAAAATAATGAATTTCTTTTTTCCAAAACTAATATTAAGGTGCAATAGTTTCTTTACGTGCTGTACTCTCGTTTCCTAATTTACTTTTCTAAATTTTCACAACTTCTACTTCTTGCATTGCTGCCAAATTATTCTAATACTCGGCGGTAAAAATTGCGCATTTGTTTACCTAATTTGACTTTATTTTACTATTTACTTTTGCATTTCATTGTTTTGTTTAACTGATTTTTGCCTTATTTACATATTTTCATACTCAAATGCCTTCTCCACTCTATGCCTACCTTTGCAACAGTATTTGACTACCCCTTCCAGAGAAGGCAGGCAGCGCAGCACAGTTTGCTTACAAATGTTCTGTGGGTCAATATCCATCGCCGTGCTCCGTGCACCGTGCAGTTGTGTGTTTGCCTCAAGTTTCTTATTGTTTATTTATATGCATATTCTCTTCCTTATTTAATTTTCTTTTTCATTAGTATTTCTTGGTTTATTCCCCTTTGTTTACTTTAGTGTGCAACACGCCGTTCTATACATTTATTTTAGCTAGCAACGGTACTCGCGGCAATCACGTAGTCAAACTCAAATATTCAGACAATAATAATCGTTAGCTTGGCATATGTGTTTGTAAATATGGGCATACGTACCATATATTTTCGTGTGTATAATCATTTGAGAAGGCATGCACATTTATGTGTGTATGATACCATCGTTTATTGTAAGTTGTTCATCATCAGCGCCGAGCGCGTCTCATCAACGTCATTGTTGGTATAGCAATTTGAGGCGATTACACGTGAAACGCCTACTATTATTAAGTACGAGTGCGTATGCACATACACACATGCGTATGTTGTATGCGTGCAAGCGCTTGAATGCTCACCTGTCTGTACCTTAAATATTCGAAGAACAAAAATTGTATCAATAATCTTACTCGTACAAACATATAAAACAAGCAGATGCCATAAAATTATCAGAAGTGGATTGAGCGCTCTCGACGGCAGGATCTCATAATCTTATCTTTTATGCTCAATATTACTCGTATTCGCTAATAGCGCTCGCCAATGACATTGATGAGTTCTGTTCGAAAGTTAACGAGTGTCTCTCTCAACTTTACCACTTCTCCGCAGGTATGCCTCTCACGCACCCTCCTACGAAATCATTAGCCAAACTATTCACAATATGAACGAACAAGGACAAGCTGTCGCTAGGCATACATGTTGAGAACGCACCAATACCGACTAAAATTTCCTGAACAGCGCACATACAAATGCAATCGCAAGCACAAGCGTCAACGTCGAAGACTTCGAATCGCTAGCCGATAACATTTGAGAGCCGTTTCACAGAGCTAACTTCAACTATGTATGTAGCTCGAATTCGATCGCCGGATATTCGTAGGAGCCAGTGGGCGAAATTGCAGACCTGATCCAATGCTGTTGTTGTTGTTGAAGTGGTTGAGTATATCTGTTCAAATACTTCTAATTAGCGACTAATGTCGTTTTACTACCACTGTTCTCGTGTGATCTCTTTGTTTTTTTTTTTTTGTTTTAATTTTTTTTATCAGATCCATTTCCTGAGATTCAAGTATAGCAGCAAACTTTTTATCTCTATATCTGAGATTTCATTAACTTGCTGTTGTAAGAAAGGCTTACCGAAAGAGCGACGTCTTGCTCTAGCTAGACCTGGACAATCGCATAAGTAATATTGTAGAACAGACTTTCTTTCACCCCTGCAGCTTCTGCAGATGAGATTGAAAGGAACATTAAGTCTGTTAGTTAAAATATTTTTGCCAAAAGCGTTCACTCTCTTGAAAATCTCTGAGTTTAATTTTTCCATGAAAAAGTTTCCCATAAATAAACATCTGCCCTTCGGAGGTGATATAAAACTGACGTAGACATCTCATTTTGTTGATCAACATCAGATCGCCCACCACAAATTCGAGAACGAGCGCGGATAAACACGCCTCGAAACAGCACACTTCCCGATGATCCCGATAATGACACTTTGTAAGCTGCTCAAATAACTATAAGAGAAAATCCTATTACCAAACCAATTTCGGCGGTCTGGTTTATGGATGGAAAAACTAGAACTGGTGGTGCCTTCAGTCAAACTCCTTTTCGTAATTTAAGGCATCACTTAAATCCTTAAAGTCTGGAATATTTGCTGGGATGGGTACGATATTACAAGACAAAGGTGTCAGCAAAATTTAACGTTTTATCGCTGTGGAACCTTTTTGTAGGGATTCCAGCGTGAGCACAACGCCCTTCAGTAGGAATGCCACGCACTTCTGCAATCAGCTAAACCTAGGTCATGTCGATCCGGCGCTTGATAAAATTCAGAAACCTTCTGCCTCTGAAATATTATTTATTTATTTATTTTGCGGATGGAGCCGTTTCGGTATAGTTCTTCAGCCAGTTCATTAGTTGGGCTAGTTCCTCAGCCTCATTGTTCTGAGAAGCAGCTTCTTTTACTAAACACATCTATCGGTTGCAAGTGGCTGATCACGTTGAAAACCTCCCTTACACGTAATCCGTTCGCAGAACGACCGAGATCGAGCTCATCACTGTATCGATATACCTGGTTTGTCTTAATAGTTTGCCCTCAAAACAACGAAGTGTAAGAAATACTAAAACAAGCTCCACTTTTTTCCAAGAATTTTCTTACAAAACCCAGGGTTTAAAACCATTTGTAAAGATAATCCCTTTCAAATGTTTGCCGCAACTGCGCCGTAAACACCAATTTTGAATGGAGGACTTCGGTCGGGATGTCATGAATATCTTTAGTAATGTTGGCTTCCAATCCTGCAACCGAAGCTAGCATTTCCACAAAGCATTTAGTCTTTGCATACCCACAAATAAAACCCCAAAGGTGTGACATCACACAATCTTGGAGGCCAATCCACTGATCCGAGACAAGAGCTAAATTGTTCATCGAAACGACGGCCCAGTAACCAATGTTGTGGAGTTCACGGGCTTCAATTTCCGGCAACCGGCATCAAAAAGTAATTTTTCATGCCGCGATAGCGTTCGCCATTCACTGTTATATTGGCGCCAGCCTCGTCTTTGAAGTTATGGGCCGATGATTTTTCCAGCCCATAGGCCGCACCCGCCGGTTATTTTCAATGGATACAATGACTGTTCTTGAATGGCTTCGGGTTGCGCTCCAGCCCAAATACGGCAATTTTGCTTATTGACGTAGCCATAAGCCAAAAATGGGCCTCATTACTGTAACCATAAGTTCGCCTGAGCGCGTGATGAGCTCTTTTCACAGAGCGTCGATTTTCGTAATACGATCGTACAATTTGTAAGCATCGTTGAAAAGTAAGGCTTTCCATGATGAAATGTCAATGAATACTACAAAACCCAAACCCTATTGGAAAACGTACCTCCAATTTGATCACCCTTTATTTTTGCGCAGTATCCCGGATTTTCCATTTTCTTAATAAGCTCAGTAATCGTTTAAATATGACGAAATTAAACAAAGCGCGCTAATTAGACTGAGTGCACTTTTTGCACTGGAGTAGAAACGACACAAATATTATGGGGATCGGATAAAGCCATGCCCACTTTTTTATATATTAGCACTGAGTTTCTGTCCGCCCATCCCAAATAAAATTTTCGCGGATATATATGTAGATAAAGTGCGAATTTTGCACTTCCATACTTGTTTTTTTTTTTTAATATGCAAACGTCCTTCCCTACCCACAAAGGTGTGTTTCCCATTATTTTGCATACAAAACACGTCGAAAAATATGAATAATAAGAATGTATTCAAATAAAGTGAAATTCTTTGCCAGTAGTCAGAGGCCCTTTCCACGGTCGAAGGTTAAATAATGAATTTTCCTATTGCCTGATCTCAATAAGAGGAAACTCCATTTGCCATTGTTAACTGAACTCAAATTACTCAAACAAATCACAAATAATATTTTTCTCAATTATTACCACCGCCCGTTTTCCTCTTGTATTTTCCCGTGTGATTTCTGATGATTTACGCAAATTGCACTGCTTTCTTTTTGACATTGCAATAGAAAGAATTTATTGTCTCTTTGATGGCCCATAAGATTCGTCACAACTCTACGCATTCTCAAAACCACATGTTTACATATGCATGTCCACTACCAGTCTTTGCATTGCGTTTGGCGTGTAAAAACATTTGCGCAACAGTTCCACAAATAAAACACGTAATCCAGTTTCCTTCCGGAGCACCAACAACAAAACCATGACAATCACCTAATCAAATTGCTTTGAAATATAATACAGACGAGAGGAGTGTATTTACAAATATTTGCGACCCCCTTTCACGTGCACGCAAATGCCCAATCTGCGGTCGAAGGTTACGCTGTCAACTCACAACCAAGACCAAACCAAACCAATTGCCGCCAGCCGATCCAATCAATGGGAAATCTAGTGTCAAGCTGATTTACATTTCGGGTTTACGAATCCCACAGAGCCAATTTTACATACTACTGCGGGCTGGCAGGCCGGCCTATCTTTGCCCTGCAGCCCTTTTTCTCAGCTCTTAAGCAGGCAAATTTGTTCACAGCAAGCCTTAGTGAGCCATGGTGAGTGAATGAGTCCTTGGTGGGTCCTTATTGCTGTCTGATTTTATTTCACCACCACAACATTTCGCATACAATTCAATTTGTGTGGCTGCCGCCTGGTGTGCGCTAGACAGGAGAGTCCCTTGTGCGGATTTCAGTTGCTCGTCGTGCACTCACTTGCTTATTGTTTTCCTTATACTCTCTCGACGTTACGCCATTTGAATCTGTTTCCTGTGTTCTGTTTCCTTACCTACTTCTCTACGCTCTTGCTGCTGCTGCTACTCGCATCTTACGGCTGTAGTTTTCGTCATATATCCGGTATATATTCATGGCTTCGTTCGCCCACAGCCCTCTTTTACTCGCCCCGATTTGTTTAGCGCCCTTTGCCCTTAGATATGTTTGAGAAACTTTCATTCATCCCTTACTGCATGGAGCACGCACGTGTGTATATGTGTGTGTGTAGTAAAAGCTGTTAGATACTCGAAATGCAAATGTCATTCTCTGTTGAATTGGTTTGAGGTTGGTTTGATTGTTGCCAACTGTTGGCTGCTGTTCCCTGATTTGACACAGGGATGGCTGTGCTGGCTGGCCGTGTGTCTACGTGATTGTCCTAACGCGCTCAGTAGCCCACTATGCAGTTCCCAGTTAAGTCATTGACGTCTGCGAAACAACCCCCTTTCTACTTGGCAATTGCATACCTACACAAATACACACATAATTGTGTTGTAAAAGATTTTCGATCGTTCAATTTTCATTTCTGTTTTCCCAACTTTTTTTGTCGTTTTCATCTAGTATTTTTATGTTCTCACATGCATTACAGCGAACTCAAGGTTATCCATCATTTGTTCCATTTCGTCTAATGCACTCTGTAATTGGGTTGGGGTGTGAATAATTTGGACAGCAGGCGAAAAGCTTCCGACTGAAGTTGCTTGCCGGTAAATGAGTTTTGTTGCAATTTATTTCGAGCATTAAAAATCTAATTGTTATACATGAACGTTTTTTGTGGCTCGTCTCCTTTGGTAACCCATTCATGTGGTAGCGAAGACTTAAAGGCTATGCCATCCCCTTCATAATAAAAATAGTAAAATAAGAAATGTAATTTTCCCATCCTTGTTGTTTGGTTGGTTGGGTGTGGTGCTTTCTCGGGTTACTAAATATTTTTTAATTTTTCAGGCACTGACAAACCGGCTTGAGGGTTTTTGGCTTCGGAAAAACTTGCTAGTTGAGTAAGTGGCGTTTAGAGCTATTGCCTGGAAACGGTAATTACCCTAAATGCGCAGGCTATATATTTTACTTTATTAGAGTTACAATTTTATTAGCGGAATGTAAGGAAAAATATTCCGAGTTAGAGTTTGTCGGCCGCGTGGTTTGGTTTCTGCGTGGCTTTTTTTGTATTTTGCTTTTTTCGGGACAAACTAGCAAGTAAAGCACTCAGACACCATTAAGTTCATTGCACTACACTCGGGTTCCCTTTGTAACTTTTTTTTTTTAATTTACTCGACCTTCGAAGAAATCTGAATAGATTTTGTGGTGCCAAGAAGCAAAGGTGGTCGCTTTTTAACACATCAGTTCAAAAGACCTCAAACCTGATTCGTCTCATCCTCCTCTCCAAGTGCTAGGCAGAGTGTACTGTCTGAGATATCTACCTTTTCCATGTGCTTCGCCTATAGAAAGTGGCCCGTCATCAATCCAACCAGCTGCCTACAGTCCCTTCTGCTTAATGACAGGAGGATCTGCGACAGTCGGTCGGATATGACAGGTAACATCAGTTTTATCCACCTGTAGCCTCTCTTAGCCTGCCAAACTCGCTTGTGAAGTAACCCGTTTGCTGTGTTGAAGTAACCCGTTTGCTAACCGTGGCTTTGATGACTGCAGAAGGAAGTATCAGAACGGAAAATTATTACTTAAAAACTTATCGAAATTAAGGTTGTTAAAAAAAATCATCTTCTCGGACGTGGCCCATTTTGTGCTTAGCGACTAAGTCGACAATTAAAGTTTTCTTAATTCGAGCGAACACATTCCACAAGATTTCGACAAAGCATTAATGCATCCACAAAGACTGACTGTTTGTTTGATGCGGTTTAAGGTAGGACATGGCGGCATCATTGGACCTTGTTTGTCTGAAATCAGGAAGGATATATCATTACCGTCAATCATCATCATCATCATGGCATCGCAGTTCGGGGTGAACCATTGCCCCGCAGCCCCAAAGTCGCCTTCAATGTAATCTCTCCATCGTTTTCGCGGCCGGTCTCTTCTTCTGTCGCCTTGTGGATTTTTTTTTCGAAGAACAGTTTTATAGCTCTACCGTTGCTCATTCGTAGAATGTGACCGTGCCTTCGAATACTTTGCGTGATTACCGCCAATAGTATTATTATTATTATTTAGTGACAGGTATGAATACCAGTACTAAAATTATGTTTGAGCATTGGCTGCAGAGGCCATCAGCTCTACCGCCAATAGTAAATAGCGATTTTAACCGACTTTCTGTGGTCAGATCTCGACAAAATCGTTAGGTTTAAGCTGTGGTTCCAACAAAACTGCATGCCATAAGTGGCATAAAAGTCGCTTCAAAATAAAGCCACTTAATTTAATATCTCATTTCGTTGTTAATTTATTTACATTTATTGTCTTGCCCTCCAGTTGAGCAAGAGGTGATATTTCAGAGCCCTGTTCTTCCTTACTAAATTGTAATTAGTTTTAAATTTTTTTTTAATTTTTTTTTTTTTTAATTTTTTTTTTTTTTTTAATTTTTTAATTATTTTGTTTTTTAATTAGTATTATTATTTTTTTAATATTTTTTTTTTGTTTTTTGTTTTAATTTTTTTTAAGCCTTTTTTTAATTTTTCTTTTTTTTAATATTTTTTGCACGTGATTGTGCATAGACCCTACCATTTTACTTCTATCTTTGAATCCAAAATCATCAGCCTAAAACTAATACAAATCACTTTAATCAGCTTCTCAGTACAGTTCATGTGCCGGCAAAATATATTAAATGAGCGAGTAATCGCTGTATCAGTTTCACTGTTAGCAAATTCTATTTGTTGGAATGCCATAGACTTTGTTCACCGATAGCCTATCTCGTGTGTGTATGTGTAACACGACTCGAAGAATACATCTGTCATTGTCACCACTGTTAAGCGAAGAAAGCGAGAGCTCAATACCAGCTGTAAAAACTGAGCATTATACCACTTGCGATCAAAAGTGAAAACGGCAAATAGAACGGAAGTCGTCAGGTCGTTAAATATTCTATTCACAAGCACTTGTTGCATGGCATATTTTCTGATTAGTCCGTAATATTACATTTAACTCTCAACATTTAGGATCTCAGTATTCAGGCGAGATTGATTAAATACGAAATTAAGAGATTAAAGTGGTATTTTGAGAGGGATTTTGCGGGGGCCTCATTTCATAAGGAGGAGAAGTGGTAAAAAAGGTGGATTTTGTAAATGTTATTTTATAAAGTTTAGGCTAATGTGTACAGTGAGAGAATGGAAGGAAAATAGTTGTTTGTGATCAGAATTATTTAAACAAACCAAAGTTGTCAGCTCAGCAACTGACTCTGCCAAAGTTTCGTCGGAGAACCAAGTGGCGATACCGCGCCATAGTGAAAAGATTTTCAGATGTGTGGCCAAGGTCAGACCGTTAATCGGCTCTCAGTGATTTTGAAGGGATTCGCTGATTGGTTGACGAATCTGGGGTCATGATAGCGGTTTGTTTATGAAAAACTGAGAATGTGTTGGTGATATACGAAATAAATCAGCACAGTCTCCGGACCCGCTGCTTTGTAATCGTCTGAACAACGCATGAGTGGACGAGTGTGTGAATACGTGTGAAATGAGCGGACAGAATTCTACTGTCGGGTCTGTCATTATTGTGAGCGTAAGTGTACATAAATATGTATATTTGGAATTTTTGGCCTTTTCCCGAGCTTCAGTTAACCTACGGCGCTTTAAATAGTGTCTACACTGCTTGTACATATTTGCTGCAGCTAATATAAATAGAAATGTGTAGTCTTGCGGCTGTCCATGCATGTCAATCTTCTCACACTGCTGCCACTTTCTGCAACCAAATCATTTTCACTTTAGATTGATTCCATTTTTCTCCTATAAATTTAATGCTTTTTTTAAATTTTTTCTTTGTTTTTTTTTTTCTTTTTTACCTTTTCTATTTGTTCTACTTGTACATCGCCCTTTTCCAGTGTTTGAAACTTCTTCAATCGTCGCCACATACCATCCCATCGCCGTGTCTCCATGCATTTATGCATCCGCATCCAGTCATTACCACAGTCAGTCATAGTCACAGTCACAGTTTTTGATCTCTGATCTATTTTGAGGCCCGTTAGTGGCTGCAGCGTCTGCTCTGCGTTGCTTTTCTTGTGGTGCCTTTGCTGATATTTGTACGCAGCCGGCAGTGAATTTTGTGTCATCTTCATAGTCTATTGTATTTGATTCTCTTCTTGTTTTTCATTTCATTTATTTATTTATTTATTTACTTTTTATTCTCGCTATCTCATATTTGATTTTCCTAGTTAAATTGTTTCTAAAAGGCATTTTCGCTTCCAAACGTCATTATCGCTTTGGTATCAGTTGCCGTTGCTGATTTTGTTACTACTTGTTTGTATGTGTGCATGTATCTACGTATGTATGTATATGTACCTGTAGTGTGCTTGTTATCGTCATTGGAAACAGCACCACTCACACCGCCACCATCTTCGTAATTACCAACACATTCATGTGTCGCGTCGTCATTATCATTTCACTCGCCATGCTTACCGTCATCGTCGTGATCGGCATCGCTGCCGCCTTCAACAGCAGCTTACGCTAACGCTGCTTCTGTAGGTTTTGGGGTGATGATGGCAAACAAAAGGCCGCTGACACTGCTACGCTTCTTCCTGGTATTATTATGTCAACAAACATATAAACATACTAAAATGTGCGTTGCAGCAAAGTCTGCTGCACTCGTTGTTATTTCTATTGTTGTTGTTGTTGGTGTTGAATTATTACACCATCGTTTCGTGCATCGCTACCAAAGTGGAAAGCCTCTGATGTACCAACAAACAATTCCACTGCAATTCTCAATTTCATTCGTTTTTTTTTATTGGCTTTATTTTTATATTTCTAATTCACAATATTTGTCATTGCATTTTACTCGATTCGGCTGGTACTCTCTTTTATGCGCTCTTTTCTCTCTTAAATTTGTACTCTTCTCATTTTACTGCCATTCCACCGCAACTGTACTCAATCTCTTTCATCTATTGTGTATATGTCGTTGTTGTTCTTTTTGTGGTCTGTTGTTTTGGTTTATTGGTTATTTTCTTTTCACCGGTCTAACGACCTTCCTGTGTCTGGTAAGAGCGGGCGGACGAATGGGCATTCGGGCGAATCGTAATAAACAACTGACAACGAGCCAGCCGGTCGTCTACTAGTTGTATCTCGATAATCGCTGTGAGACAACAGCCAGTAAGCCATAGGTAGTCAACATGTTGATTTTTGCTTATTCACTTATTTGTGATTAACAGCGCTGTAACAGTTAATGTAATAGTGAAATTGAAAAAAGGGTTTTCACTAAATCGGCGAAGTAAAGCAGCTCAAGTTATGGTGTTCAACTATGAGGCCCATTTTTGGTTGATGGCTACGTCAATAAACAAAATTGCCGTATTTGGGGTGAAGAGCAACCCGCAGCCATCCAAGAACAGTCATTATATCCATTGGAAACAACCGTTTGATGCGGCCTATGGGCTAGAATATTCATCAGTCAAATATTTAGATTACAAAAAGTTCGCCGATTTTTTTTTTAATGATGTCGACCCACATTCAACGGCGTGTGCCCCACTCCTCTCTTTAACATTGTTTTCTCGGGGTTGTCGATTCGTGCTGCCTTGCAATATACTTTTGCAGAGATGCTATTTTTAGGCATTTTTTTTTTTACTCGAATCTCTTTTTAATTTTTTGAAATAAATAGTAATCTAAAGCTTCTAAATCTGGTCTATAAGCAGAGTTCTTAAGTGTTTCGAAGCCACGTTAACATTTGCTTTGGCGTACAAAATTTCATTTCCATCTTACTTTTCGCCTAATAGCATCTCTTAGTTGTAGTATTTTTCCGTATATTAATACTATTTTCTTTATACATAATCCACCAATAAGAGTACTTCTGAATGTCCAAAATATAACTCTAGCCGATTGGGATGCCTGCGCAGTTCAACTGCATCGACTTCTGATTGAACTCGGACTCATAATAATGAACCCAAGTTGCATCTCCAACAAAAATCCTGTTCATAAATGCATCTTTGTCCCCGATAAATACACATATTCGAAAGCTCAACGCCGCTATGTTGCTTCTGAAGAGAATTGCTCTTTCTAGTTGCCGATCTTGCGCTACCGTTAGTAACACAAATATGAATGTAACCACGGATGATACCAAAAAAGGTTGTGGATGGTCATTCAGCCACTTCTGTCATTTGCTTTTTCCCTCAGTGTATTTCTCAGAACAAGCTTCTGACCTTTTCAACAGTGCATGCAGACGTTGCCTCAGTCAGTCGCCGCGTTCAATTGATCTACTGAGCCAAAAGAAACTTAGTCACTTATAAATTATTCGTTTTTACTCTAAATGGGGATACTGCCAGTATGATTTGTGATGCTTTCCCTGACTTAGGAGAGGTTAGGTATGCCTGGCTGATCTGAATAGATCTCACATAGACCACAAGGGTCCGTAGTGTTACCAGTGTTTTTGGATTCGTGTTAAACATAGTTCGTGATACATGTCTCGGCGAGTTTTAATAGGCAATTTAAACTTTTGTCACAATATCCTTCAGAGATTCTCACAAAAGTACTGCTTAGACCAGAAAGGAGTTCTGCTTAGACCGGAACAGTGGCCAAGGATATGTTCTAACGTGCCCCTTCTTCATAAGTACCCCTTCGCACGTGTCGTTCTGGACCAGTCCCATTTTAGCTGTGTGATATGGAGTGAGAGAATGTCCCGTCAGTACTCCAACCAATATTTTACATTCCTTTCTTGGGAGCGGTAAAATAATGTTGGTTGTTTTCGTCTTTCAAGTTCGTAGCATTATTTTTGCAATCCCTCACTTAATGAGGAACTCAATCCCGGCACAAAACTCTATTTTCTAGTTTAATTCTTTCTGATTGGCTTTTTTATCTCGCGATAACTAAAAAGTTAATAAACCGATTTTGCTGAAACTTAATATTTATGATTGTATCCAATCGATGGGTGGTGTCATGTAGAAGCACCCAGCCTCGCCTTTCTAGCCCGCCCTTCCATTCCGAGAACATTTTCACCACCCCTCGTACAATATTGCACTTAAAAAGCGTTATACTATATAAACCCGTCGAAAAAAACTAGTGCCCCCCTTGTAGTTAAACATTTTGAAAATAAATGTCTTAATATCATTTTTCAGTTTCAATAAAAATACAGTTCATTCTTTAACAAAAGACATATGAATCAAAGTTCCGACTGGTCCATAATTGATTGTGATAAATCAGGCTAATTACATGCCACCCTAAAAATCTCAATGTTTCCAAGTCCTCAAACTCTACTGTATTTGCATGAATTATTGCATGATAACTGGTAAGCGGGTAAACACATCTCACCACAACATACCGCGTCTAAGTAAGCAGAAATAACCTCACCAAGAAGTCACTTACTAATACTAACTCTGTATCATCTACCTTTACTGGTATGACTTAACACAGTAAATAACAGGCAAGTATTGAGCGACGTCCATTCTCTTCCTACCTACCACTATCTAGGACTCTCTTCCCCACACGGGCGCGCCAACGTCGCCGCCGTCACCAAACGTCAAGCGATTATGCATACATATGTACATACGCGTAGAATGTCCGTATGTGCATCTAACAAATTTTATGAAATACATTTTTTTTCTGCTTTTTAAAATATATATGCAGATATTAAAGCAGCTGAGTGGCACACTAGTAAAAACAACAAAGTATGAAGTAAACAATGCGGAGAGTAAGAAATTAAAAGAGTCAACCACACAACAAAACCAAAACTCACATACTCCTATAAAATTTACCATGCGAGTGCGAATGAACTTGTACACGTACAGCGGATGGTGTTTGACGGTAGAATGGTAAAATTAAAATGAGGAGTGTGGCAGGCAGTAGTAGCTGCCACCTTTGCCATATCACGGCCGACCGACATCAAACACCACGAACAACAAACGACATCAGGCTAGGCTCGCTCGCTCGCTCATTGGATGGCTTTCTGGCTGGCGGGCTGGATGACTGGTCGTCCATCAGCCGATAATCGGTAACTCAACATAACCGGTGTATGTTTTTGCTGCTGAGTGTGTGTGTGTTTGTGTTGGGCAAAGAGCGAAAAAAGAGCAAAGCCAGCAGTAGCAGAGAATTTGAAAGAACACAGAAAGAAGGGCGGCTGGTTGGTTGCTTGCTTGCTGGTTTGGTTGTTTTCTGAGTGGAGTTGCATAGTGTAGTAGCTGAGCGCAAAGGTACAATGGATGGCTTGGTTGATAGGCAGTTCAATGCAGTCAAGTCAAATATAGTAGTATATGGTATGGTTGGTGTACGGACGCGCGCGTCATACAATAGACCGACCGACAGACCTTCTGAGTAAATCCCACCGCTAGCGTGTAGTCAGTACAAACTGTGCGGTCTTAGCGTTCGCGCCACTCGTTTCCATGCACGCTTACTAAATATATTTAAATGTTATTGGTGTCGCCAATACTGCCGCTGCTGCTGCTGCTACTGCCTGTGTTTTCACTGTTGCCTCAACACTAACAACAACTAAGCCAAAAAACAAAGCCATCGCAATCGCATTTGCTGTGTAGCACATTGTGTGCACTATAGTTTCTAGTGGATTTTCGGAGTTGTGTGCATTTCGATTTCGCGTGCAGCAGGCAAACAACCAAATGCGAGGCAGCGAGCGAGTAGCAGTCAGTAAGGCAATCAGTCGTCAGCCGGTTTGTTGGTTAGTCAGCTATTAAAGTCAAAGTGTCAGCCGGTCGTTGGGTCGGTGCATTCATACGTTCATACGTTCGATCGTTACAAAGTGTTTTTGTGTTTCATAGCTTTGGATTTTTGAATCGTTTTTTTGTTTTTTGTGCTTCTTTTTTGTTGGCTACGTCGACCGGGTTTTCGTCGTTTCGCTTTTGTTTGGCCTTTCGTCGGCGCGCTGGGCTGCCTATGGATTCTGGTAACAGCGCGTGCATCCGTCCACCCGTGCATTTGCCGCAAATAGTCGCGGCGCGACGTTCACTTTGGTAGACAGGCAACCAACCAAAATAGGCAGCAAATCAAGACAACCAACGCCGCCGCGTACGAGCCGTGGCCTGCATTGCAGTGATTATATAGATGTTTTTTGTTTTTTTTTTTTTACATAATTCGCGTTTCGAAGCGTTTTTGGTATTTAATTTGTGGATATCTGCGTGATTTTCGTGCTGCAACAAAAAATTATATACTATGTACACACATACATACAACTGTCTAGCTGTCAAGCAGCTGCACTAATAAGAAGAACAATTATAGTGTGTGGCCAACAAAAACAACAACACGAATAAGCACAAAATTGCTTTGACCACAATGGAACAATTACTTGTGATTTTTTTCGATTTCCATTTTGTTTTTTCTTTAGCATTTTTGTTTTGTTGGCTGCGAGAATGGACGGGCATATCCCGAGGCTGCTAAATGGCCAGGAAAAAATGCGCAAGAATCTGTGGTTTTGCGCGTTGCAGGACATGGCAACAAGTTAACGCGTCTTAAATGTTTCCTACTATTTTTTATTCATTTTTTAGCTGTGCGCTTGGTTACTAGGGTAGCTATTGCGCTGTCGGCTTTATGTTGACGAAAAAATCTTTGACTAAGAAAAGCGAAACAAAACGTGGACGTTAGAGCACATAGTTGTTGTAATTGTCAAATATAGTTTTTACTTTTTTTTAAATTACTTGACTATTTGTTTTTATTGTTGTGCTGCGCTGACGTTATTTGGCAATACCGGAAATATGACGCAAGTGTCATAGGCGTCAAGTGTCGGAACTTCCCAAAAAGTATGCGCGCACATTTGACGACAAGCAGTAACAATAAAAAATGGTATAGCAATAACAACAACTAAAATTATATTTATTACACATGTATCAATACAGAAGTTAACAACAACAACAACAATAGAAAGCCAGTAGCAGCAACATAAATAACTGAGCACGCACAAACAAATTGGAAGCCGCAAGAAGCGGTTCGGAAATGTTTTCAAGAACTAATTGGTCTTTTTTGTGGGAACATGTTTTCTGAATAAGTACACAAAAATACCCATAACAGAGCAGCAAAAATGCTTGGCAAAAAGGCACTACTACGTCAAGACGGGCCAAAAGTGTAAAAATATAAGTGAAAGACGGCAACGGTCTGGTCTTTTGTGCAAACCGAATAAAACAACGAAAGCAACAAGTGTACAAACGTTTAACTAATACAACAGTAAGCGTAAAACCAGAAAACGTAATAAAAAATAAATAAAAAAAGTTCAAAGAAGCTTCAGCTAAGTTGAAGCAGCAAAAAAGTTATGAAAGCGATGAGATGAGCAAGCCCAGTAATAAAAGAATTTCGCATTCTCTGAAGTAAAATCCAAAAGCTACAGGTGAAGTGTGTTAGTGTTAGTTATTGTAGTTGTGTGAGACAAAAGTGAAGTTGCCAAAGTGTAGCTTACATAGTGGACTAGCCGCAAGCGTGGCTCGAAACAGTGAAGAATGAAGAAAAGTTGGAAAGGTTCAAGAAGCGCGTCAAGAAGGTAACGACCACACAAAGCAGTAGCAGTCAAAGTAAAGAGTTAACAAAAAAGAGAAAAAAAAAACTCACGTGAACACAATAATAAAATGTATAAATAACAAAATAAATAAATAAAATAACAACTACAACTATAACAGCAGTAAAAGGTTATGTATCCAAAGAAAAATTGATTGTAAAACGATACACGGAGTGAAGACTGCACAAAAAAGGGGAAAAACGGGGCAACAAGGTTGTGAATATCTAGCAAAGCCACAGCAAAGAGCAGCAAACAAAAAAGAAACAACGGAGTTAAAGTGGACTCGAAGCACCAACACAAACACTCGCACACACGCACACTGGGATATACAAATTTACGTATGAATGCACATGAACACCTTAAAACTACATATTTACTGCTGTGATTCAAAAAGCCAAAAGCGCTCCAAGAGTGTGCACTACTAATACAACAAAACAGAATATAGCTCAGCGTACGCGCTCTCTCTCTCTCTGCCTCGCTGATCGAACGCACAAAGCTAAGGCCGAAAAATTCTAAATCCCCCGAATATTTCTTGTTTTTGCTTTTGTTTTTTGTTTATGCTAGAAATTCTTTGAATTCGAAGTAAACGAAATTAACATCTCATCAAAATGATGATGATGGACACAACTAGCGGCGAACAAGCTGGTCCCCTCGATAGTCCACGCGCAGGTGATGTGCCAGCGATCGCTGCCTCGTTTACAGTTGTGAAAATAGATGAAGCGCACACCGAGGCCATGGATGCAGCCGAAGAGGAGGAGAGCAACAACAATCACATTGAAGTGCACGAGTATAAGGAACATCGTAAAAGTAAGAAGAAGAAGCGCGATAAGCGTGATAAAGAGCGACGTAGCGAGAAACATCATCGACGTGAACGCGATGGCAGTGAACGGCATCATCATCGACGTCATCGTGAACGTGATGCAGCAGAACGTGATAATTACAATCGTGAAAGCAATCATCATCATCCACATCATCATCATCACCATCAAACGCATTTAAATCATCACTCCACCTCAGCATCCTCGTCACCCTCCTCATCGGCATCATCATTTTTATCAGCTACAATATCGAATGAATACATCGCCGTATCGCCAGCCTCCTCATCGCCGTGCTGCAGTGTTGTATCGGCGGTGAACAGTAGCGCCAATGTGGTGACGGCAACAACGGCAACGGCGACGTCATATCCGCACAATTTGAAAATACGTTTCCTGCTTTCCGGGGTAATAATAATAAATATAGTACATACAAATATGCATATGTGTGAATTTATCCTTAGCTGTACGTATGCACATACATATGCTAGTATGTATGTGGCAGAACCAAAAGTCATTTTCAAGTATTTATTTATATTGTTGAATTAGCAGCAAACGTTTGGCGACGGGCGCCTACAGTGCTAAATATCCATGCGTACATAGGCACAACAAACATAGTGCACACACACTATGTGCATGTCTTCCGCTAGATAGTCATATTTGCTGTGCGCCTGTCAACAAATACAACGCCGCATATAAATTTGTACAACTCGTTTTGTCTCTCTGTTGGTTGGTTGGTTGGCTTGTTTGTTTGTGCCGCTTTGTCGGCGGCGTCGTGTAGGCTTATTGCCGGTCAACGGCACCGCAATTGCCTGTCTGCCTGTATGCCTGCTTGCATACCGCATGCACCCACCACCATCGCCATCACCACGAACGCCGCCGTCGTAGTTATCTTTGCCTCTATTGGCAACGTCAGCGTTAGCGTCCCTCGTCATCGTCAACACCAACAACGCGCGATTAGTTGGTTTCGTCATCAACGCCAGCGTTATCGGCAGCACTATTCGCTGGCAATGTCATAGTTCCTTCTATTTTTTCTTTTTTATTTCCTTTCTTATTTCAATTCCTCTTTTTTTTTTCAATTACACATTTTACATTTGCATTCGTTTCCCACGTGTTTCAAAAATTCTAAACTATATAGTTTGTATGTATTTGTTGTTGAGATTTTTGTCAGCAATCAGAAAAAGCATAAAAAACTATTTAAATTGGAATATGAATTATTTTGTGAAAGGGGTTGTTGTTGCCTACTGCCGGCTGTTGACTGCCAGCCGCCGGCAGCTGCTCCATCCTGTCGCTTTTGCGCGCTTTCGAACACACACACTGGCTCACGAAAAATATCCTCTCGTGCATTCTTTTTTGGGAGTAGTCCGTAAGAGATTTCATGGTAGCGTAAGCGACTGCGAGACAGGATGTCCTGTTTGTTCCTTGCACTCGAGTTTGTTTTCCTTTGCTTAAGAGCTTAACGTATTTTGTTTGATTATCTGTTGACATGAAAATCAAATTTTTCGCGGGATATGCAAATATTTTTAAAATGCCATATGCAAGTGAGCTGAAGTTAAATTTCCTTCGCGTTTAGTTGTTTGTAGAAGCTTCCCGTTTATAGCTGCCTTTTCCCTTTTAATGAAATTAAATCGTAACCTTGCCTTAAAATATGCACTCCCTTCTTTGGGTTTGTAATTTGATGCCTGAGGTATTTTGCATAAGTGTGTAGGTTTGTATGCTGCTTAAGGATGCTCGAAATATTCCCACGTCTATTATTTTCGCTTTATTGTGAGAAGCCGTTTTAAAGAATTTATGATTGCTACCTCTGGGATACCTGATACTGCATAGTAGATTGAAATCAGTTTTTTTTCTTGGCTTATAAATGTATGGAAATCTATTAATTCAGTAACGTTAAAAATAGATTGTTTTTATTTTTAATAGAATTCGAAGGAAATAGTTTATTGGCCAGGCAATGCGTAAAAGGTTTTGACACAAATCATTCCAATAACAGATCTCAAATCATTTTTAATATTGAGGTAGTTAGTGGAAATCAGTGGAGTGAAGTTATGCATGGTGAAAAGAATTTAGAGAGTGTGGCTAACATCAGACCGTTAGCCGGCTCTCAGCGATTTCGAAGAAATCAGCTGATTGGTTGGCTTAATAGGAGTCATGACAAAACTGAGTTTCCGCTGGTAATTTAAGAAAAAATCAAGACAGTCTCCTCTCTGTCTCGCACAGTCTCCACTCTCAGGTTGAACGAGTGTGTGAATACGTGTGATATGAGGAGCGGACAGAATTCTGCTGTCAAGTCCCCAGTGTGGTGGTAGCGAAAGCTACTCTCACACTTTTAGCACCAAGGATGATAGATTTGCGACGTTTGACCAATAACTATGGTAAAAAATAAAATTGCGAGGGGAACTTCGACTGCTGTATCCCCAGTTGAATTCTGCGCGATCATTTTACACATATTCTCCCGCCCAATCAGTCGTTGTTCAGATGGCAATGAAGAGACATTAAATTTTTTAGTAAACCAGCCGCTTCGTGACCACAGTTAAGTCAGCCTGATTCGGTCAAATTCGCTGAAAGCCGGATAACGGTCTGTTATTGGTCACACCTTCTCAATACTTTTCTCTATGGATTAGCGCCCTGCTCTCATGAAGAAAAAATATACAAGTATAACTAACGATGGACATTTGTGGAACAACATGAAGACGCACACCACAAATAGGAGGAGGAGCTCGGCCAAACACCTAACAGAAGTGTACGCGCCAATTATTATTATTTTTTTTTTTATAACTAACGAAGAATTGACTTACCTGATTTATAGGCCATCATCACTGTAATTTAGTCTTTAATAGTTTAAAATTGTTTCCTTGAAAAAGACGTATCTGCAAAAAGTGTCTTAAATACTGAGATTTGCTCCTTAAGCTTAAATGGTTCCTATGATTCCGCGAAGGCACAAAGGGCCACAAAAAGCTTCCTCCATTTGCTTCTGTCGAACGCCAGCCTCTTTAATTCGTTCCAACTTTTGTTTGTCCTTGCTATTTCGGTTTCTAATATTCTTCTCCAGGTTAGTGATGATGGTCGGCTACCTTGCGGGTTCCAATCAATCGCATTACGGGTGATGTCGTACGGATCTCTACTTAAGCCTCCCCCACTTTCTTTTGAGTATTTCTATTCGCATTGTAGTTTGGTTCGGCATAGTCCATAAGTTTAGGTTGGATATGTTGTTGGGTCAGAAGATGCGAAGTACTGTACGAAGGCAACGGTTCACAAATACTTGACACATTCATCCTGTGTTAGATGTTTGGCCGTGCTTTTCCATCTATTAGTGAAATGTTTTTTTGATTTTGTTCCCCTACAGCTTTATGCCACCTCCCAATGACAGTGGGTTTTTGTTTTTTAATATCTTTTTCGTGGCAGAAATACATCCGTAGGCTTGCCATTGCCCGCCATAGGGCAGCCGCTATTAGAAAAAAAGCTTTTCTATAATTTAGTGTTTTATGCCCAAAGTGGGACATACCCGAATCCGGACACTAGCGAGTCCTAGTCACGCGCAACCCATATGGCACCCACTAGTCATTTACAAAGTTTTTACTTTTTAAATCATTTTATAATTTTAAATAGATTTTATTGCATGGTAGGTTGTATTCTTCCAAAAAATAGCCTCCTGCGTATCCGAACTGTGCATATTTCTCTCTTCCATTTAACGAAGCACTGCTGAAAGACGCGTGTCACTTTCTCTGTCAAAGCTTCAATAGACTCATATCCTTTTTTCTTTTAATGGATATTTCACCTTAGGAAACAAATGAAAATCACTCTTTGCAAGATCCGACGAAAGTCATATGATTCCAGCACTGGCATATTGTGCTTAGCTTGAAACCTCTTGGCAGACAATGAGCTGCCGTATTGATTTGGTGGAGAACCCACGACATATGCTTCCAAAACTCAGGTCCCTTTTTTTGAGTGGCTTCAATGAGTTCTTAACAAAAAAAAATTGATTGTTTCTCAAAGTTGTGTAAACTATTTTTTTTTAAATGGAATAAGTGTTTTTGTTGTTGTTAGACGAAGTGGAAAATTACGCAAATACAAATAGAAACTCAAAATTTTCGTTTGACGCGCCAATGGTATTTCGATTTCCTGTAGATGGAATTTTTCATTTAATTAAAATTACATAACGCAGAAGTTGTGATATATTTACTTAAGTTGTAGAAGACTTCATTTAACACTAAACAGCATTTAGATTAATCAACATTAGCGTGGAATAACAAACAGTTTATTGCTTGATACAAATCTTGACTAATTATCAATATTTTGTTATTTTGTCAAATGCACGCATGGCGGTGTTAATTTGTCAAGACCATTCGGCAATTTGACAACTAAGTAAGAAAAGAGATTTTTATGTTTGGTAAAGAATAGCAAAATTGTGGTAAATGAGCCAATCGCGGTGTAATTGATAATAATTGAAAATATTTGTGTTGTTTTGTTGTTTTTTTGTTTAATTTGCTTAGTTTTTATTTAGTACACTTTCAAGCTCTCAAAACCTTTATGTTTTATATGATTGTACTTCATTCATTATATTAAATTTATCGCCATCGAATGTGGACGTAGATATGAGTAGGCCGATAGCGCTTGTCGCTAGTGCCTTTCTATTGTAATGTTACTATTTATAGTCTATACTATGTTATCGATGGAATTGTTTTACGAACTATGTTCTGCGGCATAGCTGTGCACCCTTTACTAATACCTTAGAGCAGAGCGATTCCACGTCAAGCGATTCAAGTATTTTGGACATTGACGTCATTTCTTATAAACATTGGTTTATTTGTAGGCTTGAGTATAATAAGAAGTAAACTGAAAAAATTAAAAATTAATTAAAATATTTTACAATATTGGATTTCCCAATACAAGTTTTTTTTACAGATTTACAGGTATTCACCTTCTTATTGCCTATAAAAGAAATGAGAAATAATACATACCAGATCTTTAATCTTTGGTAGAAAAAATAAGGGTAAATATTTGGTAAAAATTGTTTTCTTTGCAAGCTTGAGTATAACAAGAAGTAAACTGAAAAAATTAAAAAAAGATTTAATTGTGACATATATTCACTGTTGAAAATTTTGACATAGAGTTTTTTTAAGTGAAATATTTTCGGTTCTCTTTAACATATGCACAATTTTTTTTTTTTTTTTTTTTTAAATTGGAAAAGTAATGAATTACAATCACAATGAATTAAAAAGCATTAGCGACTAGTCCATCAGCTTTAAATATGCACATTTTTTTTCAATTATTTTATGAAAAACTATACTTAAAAAAATATATATTTTTTTTCATATTTAAAAAAAATTTAATTTTTTCATATTTAAAAAAATTAAAAAAAAAAGTATACTTTTTATATTTAAAAAAAGGTATATTTTTTACATTTAAAAATGTATTTTGTATATTTAAAACAAAGTATATTTTTTATTGTATATATAAAACGGTGTTTTTTTTTTATATATTGAAAAAAGTATATTTTTTATATCAAAAAATTAAAAAATAAATCAGGGTAACCTATTTATGTTTTTTTAATTTTTGGAAAAACTTTGTGTCATTTTTGTAAAACACTCTTCTCAGATTTCTATATATTTTTTTTTCTTTTATTAGTAGCTTAAACCATGCTCGCTACTTCTTCAAAGTTGCATAATGGATTTCCATAAGTTGTGAGGTTATATTCAAATACGTACCGCAGATCAGTGGTCTCCTTAAGACTAACAATTTTGGTAATTGCAAAAAATCAAACGAAGAAAAAAAGTCAATATGTATTTGAAAACAATCGGGCATTTTTATTATAATAAGGTGTTTAGACTCAGGGCGGCATGAAAAAGCCAATATTTTTTTTTTTTTTTTTTTTTTTTTTTGAGTAATAAAAAATTATTAAAAATCACTATTAAGTCTTTTTAAATATTTTATTCTGAGTAAATGCTCAGAAATAAAAAAGTAGTATATTTCAGCCCTGCAAAAGTCCCTCCATATCAAGTGATCCAAGTAATTTTGGCAATGTCGGCAATTCGTCTAAAAATTAGTTTATTTGTAGGCTTGAGTATAAACATAATTCAACCGATTTTTTCCCTTGTTTAAGAAAATGTTGTATTTTGAAATACCAGTTTTTTTATATCTTTATTAACCTCCCTATTTTGCTTTAATTGAAAAATTTGTTTGTTGTTTTTATTTTTGATTGATCATGAAAAAATCAGATGTTAACTTCAATATTTGACGAAAGAAATAGAAATCAAGTTTTAAGTATTATTAAAAAAAAAAAAAAGCGGATTTAAACTTTTATTTTTGACTGAAAAATAAAAATCAAAGTTTAACTTTTATTTTAATTCTGATCAAAAATTAGAAGTCAGTTGTTAACTTTTTTATTTGACGGAAGAAATAGAAGTCAAGTTTTAACTTTCATTTTTGACAAATAAAACTGACATTTTAACTTTTATTTCTTATCGAAAAATTGAAAGTCAAATTTCAACTTCAATATTTGACAGAATAAATAAAAATCAAGTTTTATTTAAAAAGAAAAAAAATAGTAAAAGCGGATTTTAACTTTTATTTTTGACTGAAAAATAAAAATCAAAGTTTAACTTTTATTTTATTTCTGATCAAAAATTAGAAGTCAGTTGTTAACTTTTTTATTTGACGAAAGAAATAGAAGTCAAATTTTAACTTTTATTTTTGACTGAAAAAATAAAAATCAAAGTTTAACTTAAATTTTTGATCGAAAAAGTAAAAGTCAAATTTCAACTTCAATATTTGACGCAAGAAATAAAAGTCCAGTTTTAATTTTCATTTTTGACTGAAAAAAAAAATAAAATTTTAACTTTCATTTTTGATCGAAAAAAATAAAATAAAATTTTAACTTTAATTTTTGATCGTAAAAATAAAAGTCAGATTTTAACTTTTATTGTTTATCTAACTTTACTTTGTTCAGTCAAAAATAAAAATTTAATTTAAATTTTAACTTTTATTATTGAACGAAACAAATTTTAATTTTAACTTTTATTATTGGCTGAAAAAAGTTCTAATTTTAACTCCTATTTTTGACTAAAAACATCTCGGTAAAAAAAAAATTATTTATTGACTCTTTTGAAGAAGAAAAGCATAACAGTAACGTTCCCTGATGAAATCCCCTTGTCTCAGTTTATTTCTATGTAAATTTGCTTAAGCCCACTTCTGGCTTTTACTTTGTATTTTCACTGATTTCTTAACGAAACTCATATAATTACTGGCATCAGAAGAGTTAATGAAGTTTATAAGTAATTGCTTATGACTAATTGGCTAACAATACCAACTATAAACGTGAATTTTCCGAATGGAATACTCGTAAGCCAACCAAACAGCTACACACATACACACATAGGTGCATGCATGCATACTGTCCGCATAGAAAACTGGCCGATCGACCAGCTGTGTGCAGCGTAAACTATTTAAGACTGCTTGAATTATGGTGCCAAGCGAGCCCAGCTGGCTGGATGCCTTCGAATTATTTTCTTTATTATTTCTTACGCCTGCAGACATTTGCAGAGGCACTGTTGCACTGAATTTGTGAATTATAGCGCAGCTACCGCTGGGAATTACAAAATAAAGCCAACAACTTATTGTCTTATTGTATACACATACACACACATACATATATGCATAAACTACATACCAGCAAACATTCCAAAGAGCAGGGAAAGGGTCAATAATCGACCTGACATTTGTTAGCTCTAGCCTTGTGAGTAGTACGAGATGGTCCCTTAGCCAGTACTACACTGGTAGTGATCACTTTGCAATACTTTGCGTTATAGGCAAACATGATAGGCCGAAGTCATGTAACTCGCACGAGGTCAGATACCGGGTTGGAACACTGGACCCGGAAGTGTTCGAAATAATGATGGCAAATTTTACACCTACTGGAAATGCGGCTGAAAAAGCTAACCAAGTCATGAGGCAACTCACTAAAGCATGTGATGCAGCTATGAGTAAAACAAGGCCTAATAAAAACCACAGAGAGCCCGTTTACTGGTGGACGGAAGAAATCTCTGCAGCACGCGAAGAATGCAATAGAGCAAGAAGAGCATATCAGCGGTCGAGAGGTACGACCAGCTTTGAAAGGAACAGACTCCTATTTAAACAAAGAAGGAAAACGCTAAAAAATGCAATTAAGAGCAGCAAACACCAATGCTTCCAAAAACTATGCGAGGATGCTGACAGCAATCCATGGGGATTTGCATACCAGCTGGTGATGAAAAAAACAAAAGCCTTCAAAGCGCTTCCCACGACGTGCCCGGTTATTCTGCGCAACGTGGTCAAAACATTATTCCCCCAACAGCAAGGCATCGCAGCCAACGCTGCCAGCTGTATGGAGGACGATGGAAATCGATGCCTGGCCAACGCTGACGAAATTTTGCACATTTGCAAACAGATCAAAGGCAATAAGGCACCCGGGCCCGATGCGATCCCGAATGAAGCTCTTAAGTTGGCAATCCAAAAGCACTCAGAAATCTTTGTGAATGTTTACAACTCCTGCTTAGAAGAATGCACATTCCCGAAAGAGTGGAAACTGCAAAAGCTAGTGCTAATACCAAAAGGGTCTAAGCCGGCGGAAGATCCCTCAGGATACCGCCCACTATGCTTACTGGACACGGCAGGGAAAATACTAGAGAGGCTAATCGTAAATCGCCTGGAATCTTCCATCGATAGTGCCGGAGGGTTATCGCCGCACCAATATGGCTTCCGTAAAACACGCTCTACCACAGATGCTGTTATAGCGGTTAAGCGCATTGCTCGCAAAGCGATTGAAGGTTCTCGCTGGCTCTACGGAGATAAAGAGTATTGCCTAGTCACAACGTTAGATGTTAAAAATGCATTTAATACAGCGAACTGGGGCAAAATCCTAAATGCACTGGAGAATTTCCGAGTCCCAGCCTACATTCGGAAAATTGTTGCAAGCTACTTCACTAACAGAGTGCTGCAATACAAAACCGACGAAGGAATGAAAAGGTACAGAGTAACCGGAGGAGTACCACAGGGGTCAGTGTTGGGCCCACTCCTCTGGAATATAATGTACGATGGAGTTTTGCGTCTCCAACTACCTCCAGGATCCCAAATCATAGGGTTTGCTGATGACATTGCAATCGTAGTCGTTGCTAAATTCCTAAACCAGGCCGAATCGATTTGCAACCAAGCGGTCGAAATTACCAAAGATTGGCTGCGCATTAGTGGTTTAAGCCTTGCAAACCATAAAACAGAGGCAGTCCTCATCAGTAGCAGGAAAATAGTTGAAACAGCAAATCTCAGAGTAGGTGACCACGCACTAGAATCTAAGCTGTACATAAAATATCTCGGGGTAATGATTGACCACAGGTTAAGCTTTAAACAGCATCTAACATACGCCAGCGATAAAGCAGCGAAGGCTGTAACTGCATTGACACGTATTATGATGAATACGAGAGGACCTAAGCAGGCTTCTAGGAAGTTGCTTAGCAGTGTGGTATCGTCTATCCTGCTATATGCGGTACCAGCCTGGGTCGAAGCAACTAACTGCAGCACATACATGAAAGGCATTAAATCGGTATACCGGTTATGTGCCCTCAGGGTGTGCTGTGCATTCCGCACAGTATCGGAAGATGCTGTATTAGTCCTCGCGGGTATGCTACCAGTTAAGCTGACTGCACTAGAATTCGCCGAAATAAAAAAGCATCGAGCGGATCCGGCACAGCTGACTAACCGAAGGACTGAACGGGAGCGAAGCATCCGTACTTGGCAGGAGGAATGGAAGAACTCCATGAACGGACGATGGACATATCGATTGATCCCGAATATCACAAGATGGATAAATCGAAAGCATGGCCAGATAGATTTCTACCTGACCCAAGTACTTAGTGGGCATGGATGCTTTAAGGCTTATCTGCATAGATTTAAGCACGAAGATGACCCGTACTGCACCTTTTGCAACAGTCTAGTTGAAGATGCAGAACATGTTTTCTTTGTCTGCCCTCGTTTCGAGCTGGAAAGAGTAGAATTGAGTGATAGGGTGGGGAAGCCAATAATGGTTAGCAACCTAGTAGATATTATGCTTGACTCAGAAGAACATTGGTCCGCTGTCAGTAACATGGCAAGGATAGTAATTACCAAGCTGCGTCACAATGAACAACAGCGCAGATTCTTACGTAGAGGCAATAGGCCACACCCCCTCCCGTGAAGTAGTACTTAATAATATTTAACGGTATTAGGAATCACCAACTGCGTCACGCTGAACAGCAGCGCAGATTTTCAAGTAGAGGCAATAGGCCGCTCCCCTCCCAGAACTAATACTTAACGATAAGTAAATACCAAACTGCGATGTGCTGAACATCAGCGCAGATTTTCAAGAAGAGGCAATAGGCCGCTCCCCCTCCCGTGAAGTATTACCTAACGGTCGTCCCGCGGGGGGGAAACGGAGCAGGGGTGGGGTTTTTAGTGGGTGAGTCGAAAGACAAGTCTCACACTTTTCGGCTTTCAATGCTTTTTGCCACCTCCAAAAAAAAAAAAAAAAAAAAAAAAAAAAAAAAAAAAAAAAAAAAACTACATACGTGTGGAACTGGTATGAGTAGCCCAGCTGATTCGCTTCCGCTTGAATGCTTAATTCCTATGAGCGACCGTTTACTTTTTTGTTACATTTCTTTTGATAAACGTTTTTTAAACGTGAGTGCAATTTTCATTTTTTTTTATTATTTAATTTCCTGCTTTTTTGCAGTATTACAAGTAAACTAGGACATTAGTATTTATTACATTCTTCTCGCCACATATTATCCTAGAAACAGCGCCGCAACACCTGCTACACAACGCGCCGCCACATGTCTTTGAGATTCCCCTGTTCGTCGACAGTTGCATTGCACTCGGCGACCACCGTATATGCAATTGTTGCCACATGTAATTTTTTTGTATTGTTTTTTTTTCTTTTGGTGAGGGGTGCACAGGTTTCCCTCCATCAATTACCGCCAATTTCTTGAGCATAATCTTTAAGCGAATTGCTTATATGGGCTTAAGCGCACGCACAAAATTCCCGCCTAGGGGTTGCTTGGTGTGCTCCGTTCGAGGTTCGATGTGGTTTGGCCTGACCTGGTCTGCAAGCACCAGCTGCTTGCATTCACGCTGTCTTTAGCCCATCGATCGATGCTCGCAGGACAAAATACGCGCACAGGACAGCTGTTCGGCGAAGGATATTTACCTTCCGATTCATTTTTTATTTCTTGCTCCCTTTCACTGGTTCGCTTACTTCTTTGGCTGTTGCATTGCATTGAATGATGTGTGGCTCCTAGTTTGGCGTGTTTCGCTTTGCTTACGTGGTTTTTTAGCGTTCATATTGTTCTTGTTGTAATCTTTTGTTTGCTGCGCCCTTCGCTCGATCGGGGTTTTTTCTTTCTTTTTATTTGAGTTTATTTTTGCTTTACGTCTCAGATTATTTGGTTTTTCTTTTGCACTTCTTTACGTTACTACCTTTTCTATACCCCATTTCTGCTTTTTTTATTACTGCTACATTTCTCTTTTGTTTTCCGACAGCTGCTTGCGCTATGTTTCAGCTGCTTCCTTCTTGCAGGCTCGATCTCATACTTTGCCATCGGGATTAACCTTCGTCAAGCGCTCAAATACTTTCGTGAAAATCTTTCCCCACTTATGTGTGTATGTATGCCATGGTGTGTCCTGTCGATCAATTTTCATGCTACTCTCAACTTGTTTTGGCATTTTTTTACATTTTTTCAAAGGTACTTCAGTCCTTTTTTGGATCTGTAAAACATTTTAATTATGCTACGGAAGCAGGTAGGCACGCGTGTATGCCGTCAGATAAGCCAACATTTCGAGTGTTTAGCAAATCAAATATTATATAAAATGTGGAAAAATTACTGCATATCTACGTATCACAATCTTTTATAGACTCCGTGCATGTGCATGGCTGCTTATATTGCGCAGTTAAATTTTATTCTTTTTTTCATTTTCATTTTCATTCATTGTCACCCTTCCTTATCCTTTCAGCATATCTTAGCTGCATACTCGCGGAAATCCGATATGAAATTTATTGTTTTGCTTGCAAATACCCACTCACACTCGCATGGCATCAGCAGCTTTTTTGTGCTCACCGCTTTCGATTTTACGTACACTCGTGGCCACGCAAATCTTACCTTATCGCACTCTTTCCTCAATTGCTGCAGTTTAATTTACCAAATTTTTTTTTGTCTCCAAAATTAAGACCATCCACAAATTAGAAAATATTGCCTCTTAAACGAAAATTTTTTGAGCAAAAAATTATCAATTTTTTTAACAAAAAATTATCAATTTTTTTAACAAAAAATTATCAATTTTTTTAACAAAAAATTATCAATTTTTTTAACAAAAAATTATCAATATTTAGAGCAAAAAATTATTGATTTTTAACTATGATGACAATTTTTCTGTCAAACGCACGCATGCGAATTTTTGCTATGCTTCAAATTTTTTCAGCGCCCGAGTAACTTTTGCGTTTATTTTCGATACAAAAAATTGATAAATATTTTAGTAAATGCTCTAATATGCCGTTGAACCGCCCTTGGCGGGAATGAATCAACGAGATTTTCGAGAAATTCGTTTGAAATTTTCTGTTGCCATACTTTTTTTCTGCGCCTGTAAGCAACAAATGGACACAACAGATGCCACTTTTTTTAACCGTAAACATGGGAATATATCGTTGATTAAATATCGTATAAAAACTTACCGATTTAGCCTCACGATGACATGGTGGGGAGTCATCCCGAAAAATTACCTCAGAAGTATGCCCGACAGGAACGATACAATTGGATACAGGTTAGGTTAAGTTATGACCATACAGGTCCTTTGTGATACCATTGCGCTGCACGGGAACCTCATTTACTTTCCTGGAACCATTTATGGCTCTTATGAAGGGCAGGATTGGTCCCATCCCCACGCCAGACAGCTCTGTAAGAGAATTGGAAAAATTATTTACCTAGACAACCAGCTCTGATTTCAGTTAGGGCTGGACAATTGCAAAGGAAGTGCTCAACTGTTTCTTATTCTTCCTCATCTCTACATCTTCTGCAATATTCATGAGAGAAAACTCCTAGTCTCAAGGTATGCCTGTCAAATAGCCATTGACCGGTTATACAAGCCACGAGATATTGTGTCTTCAGCGGCTAAGCAATTCCTTTGTCTTTGGACGCAACTTCGCCATACTTTTAAGCGTTTATCATTCCATCAACAAAGCCTAAAGGGGCCCCGTATATAGAAAGAAAAGTATGCGCAGTCCATTTGGCTTTCAGGCTGATTAACCGTTCTCGTCATACCCTTATCTTTAAAGCGTTCCCTTGGAAATCGGCGGAACGCGGTAAATGGTCCTTGCAGTGCAAATTGCACTCTGCTTTCATCCGACCATAGTATCGTTCTCCATTGCTTCAACAAACAAGTCTAATTTGTTTTTAGATAGAAGTGGTTTTGCGCGGGCTTCCTTGTATTTAAGCCGGGACTCCTGCGGCCAGGTCTTGAATTAAGGCTACTTTATGTTGTTCCTCCAGATGCTTACTAATTTGTATGGAGTTTTTAAAGCGTCGATCCTTTAAACACATCCTACGATTAACCTCATTTGTGCGGGAAGACGTCCTTTTCCTAGTTCCAATTCTAATCTGACGCTTCAAACGGCCATCCGGTTTTTTTTTTTTTCATTTATTACAGATGGCTACCTCCAACTTGTCTCGCTATCGCGCGAATAGGCATTCCTTCTTTTTTCTAAAGTAAAAGCAATCAAGTTTTGATTGCTTCTATTTAGCGCACATTTTTTTTTAGTTCTTATGTTTAATGCACGATTCTCCTAAAATATATTTGTCAATATTTTCAATGCACTTCAATTTCAAATAAAAACTCTGGCGCCGCTCAAAATAAAAATTTAAGTCATTTCGACTAGCAATAACGGCAGTTGAAATGCATTATTTACATGAAAACATTTACTGGTACGGTTTGGGTGGCCACGCGTGTATGTTTGTATGTTGTACCCCTTTACATGGTGATTATTCACCCCTTACGTGAAAGCATATTTTTTTGCTGTTTGTCGATTTTTGCTTAATGCGACTGTCACTTATTTATTACGTGTTCCAGACATTTATCTGTCGATAAACGCTAGTGTGGCATAGTCCATTTGTATGTATTTTTATTCATAGTGCATTAAATTATTAAATTTCATATCCTTCGGCGCAAACTACCCCGTTTTTGCATTCACTACAACCCCCACTTATGTACGAGTACACTAGCAATTTATCACACTATTTATAATTGAATATACTTCAAGCTTTAATTTTATGTAACCGCCCCAAACGACATCAGCTGCTGTCAATTCATTCCCCGTTGCTTTCCGTTGTACTTGACTGCAAACCAAATTTTCAATTGTTATTCTGTTAGCAGCGCTTTTTTCCAACGATTGCTGGCTCTATTTTTTTTCTTATACGAGTATTATATTTATACTTTTTTGCAAGAGAATTTTGTTAACAGCTGGTTTAGGTCTCCTGCATTATTGGCACACTTTGTAGTTGAAGCCATGAAAAATTACCGACAATATTTTTTTTTTTGCATTTTGTGCTCAACGCTGGTGTTATCTGCTTTGGAGATCTATCACTGATACCGTTTTAATGGCGTTTTATTGAAAATTTATAGCACGTGCCATTAAAGGTGCACCTTATGGTGATATCGGCATTACAAATTTTTGTATTCGATTCGAAGCGACGCCTGCATTACAGCAGTCACTGAAAGCATAAGGTATACTTTTAGGATTATTGTATCAGAACCTTATCGGTTGTGCCAATCGGTGTTGCCTTGGCAACAGAGCGTTTTTCGTTACTGAAATTGAATTGAATGGTTCGAAAGGCTTACAATAATCCCCAGAATAGGGGTTTCTTTTTAAAATTAAAAAAAAAATTTTAATTATTTTGTGCAGCATATTATTGGTTTATTCGAGAGAGCAAATATTCCGCCCTAGTCCTAGAATAGCTTGGTGCGTGAGTACAATTCGGAAATGCGTAGGTTCGAATCTCCGGGGGTATGGAACAGTAAAAGGATAGTAATTTGTTTCTACTAGCAGTAATCCTTCGGCAGGTAATGGCAAACCTCCGAGTGTATTTATGCCATGAAAAAACTCGAACGACTTCGTTCATGTGGTTACTTCGGCTGGCATCGCAGTAGTGCATCCTGTCTTCCAAGACCTTGGTGACGGTTTCTGCCTACATCTTCCAAATGGACTGCTCGATAATCGGCTTAAGCCCCTAAATCGTTAATGACTACTGCGATAAATGCTTACGCGATTTTGACCAAGTTTAACAAAGCGCGCCAGTCGTTTCTTTCTCGTGCTAACCGGCGGCACCAGTTGGACACACCAAGTGAACCCAAGTCCTTCTCCACCCGATCTTCCAAACGCAGAGGAGGCCTTTCTCTTCCTCTACTACCACCAGCTGGTATCGCATCGAATACTTTCAAAGCCCGAGCGTTTGTATCCACTCGCACGACATGATCCAGCCAACGAAGCCGCTGAATCTTTGCTCGCTGCGCCATGTCTATGTCGTCGAAAAGCTCATACAGCTCTTTGTTCCATCGTCTGCGATATTCGCCGTTGCCAACGTGCAAAGGTCCAAAAATCTTACGCAGAGTCTTTCTCTCAAACACTCCAAGTGACGCTTCATCTGATTTTGTCTTCATTCAAACTTCAGCGCCATACGTTTGGACGGGCATGATGAGAGCCTTCTAGAGTGTTAGTTGTGTTCGTCGAGACAGGAATTTACTACACAATTGCCTACTTAGTCCAAAGTAGAATTTGTGAGATTCTCCGTTGTTAATGGATTATTCGCATAAATTCAGTCCCTAATGGCACTCTGCAAAAAAAGTCGAACGGCATCAAATCGCAGCTCCGAGAGACGGCTTATAATACAATTACCGAACTTGGCGCGCCATCCTTCTGACACCAAATATCGGCCAATCCATGTATTCTGTTTCTGGAAAAAAAATCGTGTATCATGCCTCTATAGTGCTCACCATTGACGGAAATGACGGCGTTTGCAGATCCCCAGATACTTCAGTTTTGCTTGTTAACATAGTCGCCGAGGTGAGAATAAGTTTGAACATAAAATATGATTTTTAGTGGAAAATCGTTACCCATTTTGAGCTACTCTAAGGCCCAACTCTTCCTAACTTTGGTCAAGCGTAAAGCAATGGTTCTTGATAACCTCTTCGTGAAAGAAAACCCCAAGAGTGTAGTCTGCACTAGACCTCCCCATCCTTTGAGGTCAAGTTCTCAATACATTTAATGTCTCTCTTGAGTGCATATAAACATTAAATGTGTTAGGCGCGCGCATTGGCTGTGGCATCGAACGCCGAACTTGGTTCCATGACCTGGAATGACCCCATCAAGAAAGAGCTGAGAAGCGAGGAGCTATGGTTACGTGGCGTAAGCTGGCGCCAAACTGTGAGGCTACGCCAGACTAAGTCCTTACTAGAAGGGTATAATTAAAAAGGGTCATAATGCTCCCTCCATCATTTACTGGCATTCCCACTGATCACTGCAGATCGCACAGCCATCTGCACAGGTTCGAGATAACCTAACGACTCATGTCGTTTCTATATCCCATCTTCACTTCCTTCTCGCATGCGATGGAGAAGTAAACTTCTCGGCCTGGTATTGAAATATATAAGAAAGCCACATACCCCAACCCAACTCCATCCTAGATTTTTTGAACGAACTGGACGCAAACGAACTTAAGGACGAAGTACAAACCTTAATTTTTTTCTATGAGTTTGAATTAGTAAGTAATAGTAGTAAGTAATTAATAGTTCGGCGGCCGCCGTAGCCGAATGGGTTGGTGCGTGATTACCATTCGGAATTCACAGAGAGGTCGTTGGTTCGAATCTCGGTGAAAGCAAAATTAATAAAAACATTTTTCTAATAGCGGTCGCCCCTCGGCAGGCAATGGCAAACCTCCGAGTGTATTTCTGCCATGAAAAAGCTCCTCATAAAAATATCTGCCGTTCGGAGTCGGCTTGAAACTGTAGGTCCCTCCATTTGTGGAACATCATCAAGACGCACACCACAAATAGGAGGAGGAGCTCGGCCAAACACCTAACAGAAGTGTACGCGCCAATTATTTATTTATTTTATTTTTTCACGCCTTCTAATCAACGTTTCTTCTCATTTCTTTCACTAAAGGCGCAGCAAAATACGAGTTATCGCTGTATTCTATAAATAATGGGTGATTCAAAATGCCACGAGGAATGGACGTTTAGAAAACCAACTTAAAATATCAGCTTAAATTGACCTTCAGTAGTTGAAGTGGATAAGCTTTGTAATCTATTTACGTCATATACAGTCGTGGTCACATTAATGGCCCCGCAGTTTTAACTATTTTTTATTACTTTTACGAGGATACCAAATTCAGACATCGCGGCATATAGGCAACTCCTTTTCGTGCTGTCAAATGCAGCTTTAAAATTGAAACACGGTGATTTCTGTCTATTCTCCTTTCATGGATCTTTTCCAATGCTTGGCGCATTGTGAATATCTGGTCGATTGTGGATTTTCCAAGTCTAAAGTCACATCCATAAGGTCCAAACTGGCGGCACACTTAATATTATTACACTATAAGTTATCCCACAACAAAAACAAACAAAAGTGAGAAACTTTCACTATGTAAAAGATTTAAAAAAATCGAAAAATGTACAACAAAATTTTAAGTCAGAAATATTAGCAAAATACTGGGTATGCAGTTGTATAGCTCATTAAATTTTGGCTCAAAATTCGCATTTATTTTTCACAATTTTTCTGGTTGACGGCTTCTATACTCGAAATATAAAAAAAAACAATTAGTGCAATTTTTTAGTGATTTCTAACTTGCATTCTATTTTACGCAGTATTAAACTGCATACTCGGAATTTTTCTGAAAATTTTCTTTAAAAAGTTTGAAATTTTAATTAATATCACAGGCCGACAAAATTTAACCAACATTCAGACCCAGAAACCAGACTATATATTTCCGAAGGTTTATGATGCGCTGAATCCAAATCTGGCCTCAGAATTGCTCTATTAGTTTGAGTTTTCGAGATATCCTAACCTAAAAGTGCAAAAAACCCCATTTTTGCCCATATTTGAAGTTATGTAGCCTTGCAGATGTTTTCTTTCACCAAAATTAAAGGATGGCATCTTTAAATACAATCCTTCTTTTTTCAAATGGCGTTTTGTTTGCTCAAATATCATTTTTTTTTCGCAGAGATATCACATTTTGAAATTTTCATGTTTCGAAATTTTCCTACACCTGAAAATCGATTAAGATAACATAGACATGATATAGTCGCTTACTAATTTTCTTGGGTTTGAGGGCCTGAAATATATGGATTAATAGTATGTAAATTTGGAGTTTGTGGGAAAGCCTGCTTGCGGTTATGTGGGTTAGCCTGCTCGCGGTATGATAGGGGTGGTTTCTAGGGGTTAGGGCTGTGTGTGACTCGGTACCCAAAGGTTAGATAGTGTAGGGATGTGGTGAGTCAGCACACTTATGGTGTGAGACAAAATTTTAAGAAAAATAAGACTCAATTCAAGAAAATTAGTAATCGAATATATCATGTCTATGTTATCTTAATCGATTTTCAGGTGTAGGAAAATTTCGAAACATGAAAATTTCAAAATGTGATATCTCTGCGAAAAAAAAATGATATTTGAGCAAACAAAACGCCATTTGAAAAAAGAAGGATTGTATTTAAAGATGCCATCCTTTAATTTTGGTGAAAAAAAACATCTGCAAGGCTACATAACCTCAAATATGGGCAAAAATGGGGTTTTTTGCACTTTTAGGTTAGGATATCTCGAAAACTCAAACTAATAAATTAATTTTAGTTATCAATCCGAATTTTGCATGGACAGAGAAGCAGATATTAGTTTAAATTATTTCGGATACTTTTCCTTGTAGACTAGTGTATTTTGTGAATTTCTTAAAATTTTGTACGACGTTACACACGAGTTACATAGTTTTAGTTGCAGTGAAACTTATATTTTATATATAAATTAAAATAAAGAAAATAAACTTGACACAATGTGGCCGTGCTATTATTGTGGTCGAGGTTGTATGTAATTGGGAGTAAATAAAGTACATACGTAAGCACTTATAATTTTCTAAGTTCACTTAAAATTTTCTATGCTCACATGCACGCATATCAATACAAAATGGTATACATACATATGTATATTCGTCACCATTTATGTTGTTGGTAATTTTTAAATACTTCAGCTTAGGATAAACTATTTCACTCACTAATCTCTCGTAGTTTTCAAAGAGAATCCATTCGAAATGAAGAAGATAAGAGAGTTGGTGTTTGAAGCGCACACTTTTGTGTATGTGTGTGTATATGTAACTTATATGTTATCGACATTTCGGCACGTGTATCTGCTATTCGTTAATTCATTTAGCTGATTTATGGTGTTTATTAATTTTGGTAATAGGCAAATTTTACAGGCGGTACTCCGATCTGCAACACGTTTTCAGGAATGATGCTAATGTATTTAAATAAAAATTAAAAAATTCATATTAGAGCGACTCCATGTTAAGTATTTTGGACATTATTGTTGCTTTTTCTGTAGGCTTGAGTATATAAAGGGTGATTTTTTAAGAGCTATAGTTAAGTTTTTCAAACAAATACAAGTAAAATTCAAAAAAATTCATGAAATTTTTATTTAAATCGATAGTACAGTTCATATAATTTAATGTTTGAAAATTATTTCAAGCAAATGTTGACCGCGACTGCGTTTCAAATGGTCCATCCGCTTAGTCCAATTTTGGCATACTCTTTCCAATGTTTCGGCCGGTATCTCACATATAAATGCTTTAATGTTGTCTTCCAATGCGTTAATTGAAGCAGGCTTGTCTGAATAGACATGAGCTATAACATAGCCCCACAAAAAATAATCTAAAGGCGTTATATCGCACTATCTGGGTGGCCAATTGACAGGACGTGAAATAAAATGTTCACCGAACTCGCCTCTCAACAAGTCCATTGTTACGCGTGCTATGTGGCATGTGGCACCGTCTTGCTGAAACCACATGTCATGCAAGTCAAGCTCTTGCATTTTGGGCAAAAAAAAAGTTGGATATCATTTCACGGTAGCGCTCACCATTCACAGTTACGTTACGATTCGCAGCATCTTTGAAGAAGTACGGTCCAATGATACCTCCAGCCCATAAACCGCACCAAACTGTGACCTTTTCTGCTTTTATGGATACATTGGTAGCTCTTGCAATTCTTCTGGCTCATCTTCACTCCAAAATCGACAATTCTGCTTATTTACGTACCCATTGATCCAAAAATGAGCTTCGTCGCTGAACACAATTTTTCGACTTTAAACTTTCTTAACAGAACACGCATTTTTATAATAAAATTCAATGATTTGCAAGCGTTGTTCGTTTATAAGACGATTCATGGTTAAATTATAGACCAAACTGAAGATGTTTGACAGTGAAACAAAGCAGGAAACGTGCGTCAGCTGTTTGAACCAACTGTTTATAAAGATAATAGCTAAAAAATCACCCTTTATAATAGGCTAAACCGGAAAATTCAAAAATTTTTGTTTTATAATTTTGAGAACTATACAAAATTGGAAATTTTGATATACAGTTTTTTAAAGTGATCTATCTTCTTTTAACATTTTTATAATTTTATTTTTTTTTTGTTTAATTTTTTTATTATATTATTTATTTATTTTTTTTTTTTTGTTACTTTTAATATTTTAATTTTTTTCATTTTTTTATTTCTTAGGATATAAAATTCTTTTTTATGTTCAAAATTTTCATTACCTTACATTTTTGTTCCTTATCATGTATTCCGGTAGTTCTATTTAAAAAACAGTGGGGAAAATTTTGCAAAACATTTTAGCCTCTAACTTCTCAACAGGTGGGGAAGTTCTCTTTTGCGAGAAAGAGCCAAAAATATCCATAACAGAGTGATATGTTATAACGAATTAAAATGTCCCACAAAAATATTTGTCATGAAACTCTTCTGTGAGTATCTTAATACAACAAAACTCAAAATTCAACTTGAATGCCAGCAAAACGCAAAATTTGCGCCACCTAGTATTTTTTTTGACTCATCAATTAAAGGCAAACGACTATTTGCTTCGTTTGAGCCTCACACCCACATACGCGAACAGAATGTCGCCTAATCATAAAAGTTATTCAAAACCACAACTGGCAGTGAAATAAATAAACTTCAAGTAGACTTTTCTAATTAATCAAATATCCAAATTCAATGAAATATCGCGCTTTCTTCTTCAGCTAAGCGGCTATTTATTACTCTCTCAGTGTAACTGTGAATTGCTCGAGAATTGACAAAAGAACGCTTTTCTGCTATTTCGAGCACCCGCAAGCGACTAAAGAATCCCCACTTTTGTGAAATTGTTGAGTAATCGTTGCTACTTTCTTACGGTAAATCAACTTTTTGCACTAACTGACCGCTCAAGATGGCTATTTACGCCCACATTGTTGGTGTTATGACGAAATTCCCCTCTTGCTGCGAATTATAGTATTCGGCTGGCAACGCCATTGCCAGCCAGCAAACATGGCGAATGTATGGCACGATCACTCTTGCCTTCTTGTTGCTGTTTTGTATATTCAATGATTAAAAATGTTTTCCTATTTAAACATGAAACAGTTCACACAAAATTGCTCTCATATCAGCAATAAACAAATACACACTTCCATACATATATACTCATATTGAGATGATTGTTGGTATGTAATTTTCAGACCGCAAGGTTTTAAGTGCGCGCGAAACTCATGCCTATGAATGCACATATGTATGTATGTATGAAAAATTTTATATGGATTTGTTTGATAACTGATAACAAATCGGCATATGAATTTTTCCCACATTCTGGGTTTGTTCGTTCTATTTTCTGGTGAATTCCCAAACCTCGCGTTGCTATTTGCCTTTTATTACGATTTATTTTGCATTTTAATGGCACACCTAAGTATTTCCCTGTAAATGTTTTAGTCGATTTAATTAAATCGTTCGTAGTAAATTGCCTCGTGTAAGTTTATTTAATGCAGTGGTTAAATCAGAGTTTTTTCCAAGATATATTTGTTTTAGATAACTTAATTGGAAATTCAAAGTGATGAGTACTAAATAGTACAAATATTATGAGTTTTATGCGGAAAATCTAATTTAATTTAAAATTAGTAATCAGGTTTGCCCCACCCTCTACAGCAAAGATAACTTTAGTCTATTCAGTGAATATAAAGCTTGCTTTGTAGTCGAATTCCTTGTACTTGAAGTATCTACTAAGAAGTTTTTAAATTAAAATCTGATGTAAACCCAATATTTATGTAAAATATGTACAGGTTTTTCAGACCATTTTGATTCTAATTTTGTCTAATTCGCTGATAGCCGGAAAGTCTTATTGGACTCACCTTCTCAATTATTTTCACCATGTCCGTTTATTGCATCACAGCCGCTATGTTAATGCATTCTCAGAGTGTCACAGTTTAGTGAGCAATTTAGAGCAGTGACCCCATTGGTACGTTTTTCTTTGAAAATGCTGCTGAAAAAGTCATTTCGGTCAGCGGTGAATCTTACAGAGGTATGACAGACGTTTTTTTTTTGTGGACGGAAATTGAGTACGTGGACTTGAACGAGCTTTGGTTTCAGCAGAATTGCGTGCCGTGTAACACGGCCCATGCCACAATCGATATTTTGGCGCAAAGTCTGTAATGATGTTAACAGCCGTCTCGGTGAAGTTAATTGGCCACCTCTGAGTTGCGATTTGAGGCCATTCGACTTTTTTGTGGGCAGCCGTGACGTACCGATGTTATGCGAACAATCAATTAACGATTTAGGCGCTGAAGGGATCCCGGTGGTTTAGAGCTTGAAAATTTTGGGAATTTTCAGGAAAGCTTTTTTACAATAAAAAAAGAAAAACGATATTTAAGTTTTTTAAGCTTTTTATTTAAGGGACGGCCATATTTTCCCTGATTTGCGTTAAAATGATTTAAAATGAAGAAGTCAATATATTTTTTTCAAAATTCACATACAGTTTATTTATCATTAAAATAATATAATTTTTTTTATTTTAATCATTTAAAATGGGGGGATGCACACTCAATTCATCCAGGAAGGTCGCAGCGGGGCTTCTCAATCGGCGAGCATTGTAAAATCGGCGTCAGTGACCTGAATACAAAAAACAAAACATTTTTTTTGTTTATTAATGTCATAATTTCTATATGAATTAAAAGCAAATAAAAAAAGAATTCGCGGAATAAAATGCTTCAAAAAAAATGAAGTTTAGGGCGAATTTTCCTGCTATTTTTGCTTCAGACAAATTATTTTTTCGAAAAATTGAAACACATAGAAAGTAATTTCATAAAAAAGATGTGTGCAAAATTTCAGTGAGATCGGCCAATAACTTTTCGAGTTATCGTGTACGCCAATTCGAAAAATATGGTTTTGAGAAAAATGCGTCTAAAGTTTGAATACAACGTAACTACACCTCTCCCAGCGCTCGAACGCAAAGAATAGAATCGTCACGGTTGACGATCTATAATATAAGAAATACTTAAATTTACGTTCTAAAATTTTTTTGACATATTCTTAAAGGATTATATTAACATTTTATGAAAAGAAATTTTTTTTTTTCGAAATCTTACAGGTATCTGTCCCCTTAGCTTCCTTTCCATACAAAAATTAAAAAAAAAAAATAATTTTAAAGTTTTAAACAATGGCGCTGAAGTTGATCCTCCCGAAAAATTGGACCTCGACGGAGTTGTCCATTTTGGTTCTTTTATTTATCTGAAACACAGAAACCAAAACAAATTATTAATATGTATGACTGTAGCTATGTCCCGCACTAGAATAAAAAATTTGACAAAATGGCGCGGTTTTGACACTCTAAAAATCGGTTTTTTGACTTTACCTGCTAAAACGGCTTTATAATCGAACTCAATTATCGGAAATGTTTTTTTTTTCTTATGAGGAGCCTTTTTATGTCAGAAATACACTCGAAGGTTTGCCTTTGCCTGCCGAGGTGCGACCGCTATTAGAAAAACCTGTTTCTATTATTTGATGTTCATGCACGGAAAATCGAACCTATGTACTCCCGGATGGTAGTCACGAACCAACCCATTCGGCTACGTCGGCCGCTGTAGCCATCCAACCCTATTTAAATTGGCGAAATCTGCCACAGAATGCAGTCTTCTTCTTTCATCGCATTTTTCGCACCGCTAATTCCAAAGGATTTCAAAATATAATATAAGCTTCATCAAATTTCCCACCACTTATTGCCAAACACAGTTGCCATAATTAAATTTCCTTGCATGTTTCCTTTTCATTGCGTGCGATTAGATTGATAGAAAAAATTAAATTCAGGAAGTTGTTAACATGGCTGTTTAAAAAAATTAATTATACTTAAAGGCTTATGACCCTTCGATTTGTAAAGGAAATTCGAGCAAAATTAAGCTTTTAAATGTCTACCAACTACTTGACGACAACAAACATTTAAGCTGGTTATTATACCAAATGTGATAACAAGTCTATACTTGTAGGTGTGTATGTAGACTGCTGGGGTAAGTAGGTTTTGAAAAAGGGTGGCTCGTGTCCAGCACTAGTTCGCTCGCACCACGTTGCACTTCATCCGCTAAGCGAAATGTGCAAATGTGCAAATGTTTGAAGTTTCCTTTATTTTTTTGTTTGTCTGTTGCTTTTTCCTGCACTTCTATTAGTGACGTGCTTTGCCTTGTCGCACGCCGCATGCCGTGCGCTCCTCCTTTTCACGGATAGAGATACTTGTATGGCCAACCATTGACCAACTCAAGCGCTAGCCATTGTCCATTGTCCATTGCATTGTTGTCATTGCCTGGCGGCAGGCGGCTGGTGGTTGGCATATGGCTTGTATGCGGGCAGTAACAATAATAACTAAGTTGTTTGGGTATATATTGTTTGTGTGTGTGTGTGTGTGCGGCACTTTGAGCGCCACTGCGGCAAAATTTGCGAATATGCATATGCGGCACATTATTCGCCACCAGGCATTTGTGAATTTCGAAAGGGGTTGCTGCTGGTTGATGGCTTTCGCTCGCCTTTGGCTCTGAGTTATTATCCTTTAATGTACACCGACGGATGGCAAAGAAGCACCAAAAAAAAAAGACGAAAAGTAGAAAAGAATGCCTGTCGCTTCCTGCTGTTGCTAAACCTTTTGCTGCTTCTTAAATTCACTTATGCACTTATTTGACTATTCTTTTGTTCGTTCGTTCTTTTTTTAATTTTCTTCAACTGCAACATTCTTGAAAAGCCACAAAGTCGCATATGGACGCAAATGGCTAAATTTTTTTGCTACTCTTTGCAAATGTGTTTTCTTTGATGGTTTCATCTAATTTTAAACAATTATGGTCTTTGGCATGTCGGGTATGTCGATTGTGGCTGTTGCACATGCTTGGCGCTCTTGCGTTGGTGCCTGTTGCTAACTCCTCTTTTATTGCTGGCAGCGTTGCTTGCATTGTTACTTTAATCGTTGCTGGCTCCCTACTCGCCAGGTTATGCTTAGTTGTTTAGCTATAAAAATAAAGGGTGGCCCAAGTACAAAGGTGGCGGTGGTACGGACGCAAAAATAGTCATACTGTCTAAGGATTTATAATTTTTGCAAGTGGCGTCGCACGTCAATCATATCGGACACTTGTGAACTAGGAAGTGTCAGCATACATAGAGACAAGCAATGGAACATGTAAAGGTCAAATTAAAGATTTCCATCACTCAAAGTAATTTTTTTATATTTAGTAAAAAAGTGATTTAAAAAATAACAATGGATGATTAATTTTGTGCCACCTTATAGAAGCTTATTTTGAAATAAAATGAAGTTCAATAGGTATATTTTAGAGGGGGCAAACATTTTAATTTGACATGACATGGCATGGCTAACCGTGAAATCTGTTTTGATTGAAAAAATGCAAGAACCGATTTCGCGAGATATCAGTATGATAAAAACTGTTAAATGTATCAAGTGACTACAAAATACCCTTGATTTTTGACAATTCTTTTTCGCCTAGTGTCACGCCTCCTCTTCCATACAAAGCAAATGCTCGAATTTTTCTTATGGAGAAAAGCTAACACCGTCAAAAAAAGAAGAAAAAAAAGCCGAAAATCAGCAAAATTTTGTAGTCACTTGAAGCTTTCATTTTGTTATACTAAAATTCAATGGGGTTTAAAATTTCTTACCCAGAAAGATTTTCAGAATTCTAGTTAAAAAGTTTACAGTTTTGAGGAAATTTTTAAAATTTTTGTTCAAAGTTTGGAACTTGGCGTTATATGGTTATAGCTGTAGTATAAACTATATTTAAAACAAATAGTGGTGTGTTTATAATTTTGCAACGAGGTTATTTTTGAGAGAAAATCTAAGGGTACGAATTAATAATGGTTAGGCAAGTAGTAGAAGTCAGGATTTATATAATATAATTTTCAAGGGAGCTGGTTCCGTGTGTAAAATTCCACGCAAGTGAGGAAAGTCCCTGATTACCATTCACTTGGGAGTGGCCGGGACAATTTTTCTGCATTCGGTCCAAACAGCTCACAACCGGGCTTCGCTCAAGTATCCTCTGGATGGCTCCCGAGTGAGAGCTTATGTGAGAAGGCTGGCTGTCTGGTTGTGCGCTGGGTTTGGGACCCGCCACGTAAAAATCCCCTCCTATGAAAAACAACAGAAAGGTTTTTGGAAATTAAAAAAGGAGTATCCCGCGAGAAAAAAGAATAGAGGACATAATTAGGTAAGGCTATTAAGTAATGAAACGGATGCAGTTAAAATTGTATTATGATTTCTTGCACCTTTACTTATGATTACCTGCAATATGCACCACTTCGTTATGGGCATTGCGTTCCTTGCGATTATTGAAAAGGGTTTTCCAATAAGAGGTGTTATTTTGATATTCAAAGAATTATGATATTTTTTAAAATAAATGATCCGATGTTTATTTCATTATGAAAAGGAAGGTTCGCCGTTAATAGTGGAAAATAATATGAGGCTAATTACCACCACGTCCACGATTACAGGACAATATCCTGTGCCCTCGATAGCCTCACGAATTCGATCTTTGAGGTCTTAAATCGACCCTGGTCTGTTGGCGTAGACCTTCTTTTTCATGTAGCTCCAAAGAAAAAAGTCGCAAGGTGTTAAATCACAAGATCTCGGTGGCCAATTGTGATCAACCTCTTCAAGAGATAACACGGACCGGAAACTTTTCCCGTAAAAGATCAATGGTTTCGTTGCTTGTGTGGCACGTAGCGCCGTCTTGTTGAAAATAAACGTTGTTCAGATCAATACCATCCAATTCCGGCCATAAAAAATCGTTAATCATCTCTCGATAGCGATAGATAACTCCTGTTATTGGAAAACCCTTTATTATTCAAAACAGTACAGCAGCACTTTTTTGTCAACTTCTACATGCATACCGTTTTCGCTTCCACAGCTTCAATGAGCTGAAATCTTGTTTCTTTTAGAACAGATATATAGTAAGTCGTGCGGCATATGACCCATCGAATGAGATGGATGGTCAAAAACCGGGATGCTAAACTTAGTTAGAACCTTTTTGGTAGACCATGCAAAATGAGCTGGTACATGGCTTATGAGTGTCCTTCCACATTTTATTTTTTTTTTGTTTTTTCCTTTTTTCACGGAGTTCAGCAAGAAGAGACTGAGCTATCGCAAGAATACATCCTGCCCCATTTTTCCCGTAAATTTTCCCGCCTTAGTAGGCAAAAATTGAAAAAAGGTACTTTTTCAACTGAAATTAATTAAACCGAAATTTTCCTATGAATCAGATTACCAGCTTTAATTACCCAAGGGCAACCCGAGTGTGAATCATTTTCAATGCGGTTTCGTTTATCGAAAACGCTTACACCAATCAAAACACTCATTACTTTGTCTTTTGATTATTATTATAATTTTTTTTTTATATTAAATTGTTTTTTATTATTTTTTTTTTTTTGTTTTTATATACGTTTTTTTTTTATTTAAATGTTTTTCTTTATTTAAAATGTTTTTTATTTTAGTTTAAAAAAATAATACGAGAAAAAAAACAAATTCCATGAAAATTTAAAAATTAAAAAAAAAATTGTAATTTTAATTAAAAAAATTATTTCATTAAATTTTTTTTTTTTTTTTTTCAAATTAAAAATTTTCACGGAATTTTTTTTTTCATTATTGAAAATACTTCCTTTAGATTTTTACATTTTTTTTTTTTTCGTGGCTGAGACTATACTCAGTAATCCCTGAAAATTTGTTAATGGAATTCCCATAACTTTTCGCGTTATATTCAAATACGTTCAGCGAGGCAGAAACTGATCCCCAGAAGGCAATTTTATTTGTTAATATAGCTGCCGAGATGAAAATCCGCACCGTCAGTAAATAGTCGGCATTCTGTTGGCGTAGGTCTGAGACTCGAACTGAGGAGAGTTAACGTCACAAATAGTCGTTTGTCTTTAATTGCTGAGTCAATAGAATCTTGTAGGTGCCGTAAAATTTATCATCGATTTTTTTTTAAATATTTTTTTTATGATTCTTTTTGTGTATGTATCATTCAATTTTGTTTTTAAATAATTTTGACTAAATAAAAAAATGATTTTTAGTGGTGGAAATCTTGATTTTGACCTTTACGCGCTTCATTGCTTGTACGTTTGTATGCTGCAGCTAGACTAGTTCACAAGTTCCCGATATGATTGACGTACGACGCCATTTGCAAAACTAATAAATCTTTCGATAAAGTGATTAATTTTGTGCCACTTTTAAATATAATATTATTTATATAGCCGCTCGAAGTGAAGCGCAAAATGTTCCTAAAGTGAAGTGTATTCTACAACAACATTGCGCTAGGTTCGCAATGACGCTATGACGACGGAGTCCATCAGTATTGGGCGCAAAAGAGAACTGTCATTGTCGTTTTAAATATTAACTTCTTATTGAACCACCCTGTAGAAATTTCACTTGTCGGATACTAAAATTTAGTCTGCCTTTAAGCAAATGTCGAGTTTCTGTATTTTCGCTGCACTTGCATACATACATACGTTCATCACTATTTTATGCCCTGCGCCTCTTTCTCACTTCTTCCTCAATATCATGCAACATTAACAACATTTGTTGCTCATTTACCTTTGGGAACAAAATACATACTTACATACATATTTGTACGAGTGCGCACCATTTATATCGCCTGTGTTTGGTTAAACGTAAATATTAAATTGGGCGTAATTTTTTACAATTTTAAAATATTCCCTCTTACTCTGAAATCGAGCTTATACTCATAACCCTTGGGTATTGTAAAAAGACTATCATTCATGCGCTTAAAAGAAGATATTCTCGTATATATGTATGTGTGTATGTATGTTTACAAGAACAAAAGTCGTAGCGAAAGTCAAGTGTTGACAGTGGATCGTAAATATTTGCACAACACCCTGAGTGCTGTCTGTGCGATGGTTAACCGCAGATACATAAAAAAGAACAGTTGGTTTTTTGTGTGTAGTGGTCGCTCCACGGTAGGCTGTGACAAACCTCCGAGCTATTTCTGCCGCAGTAAAATTTCTCATAAACTGTTTGAAGGCGGCGTAAAACGGTACATTCCTCTATTTGTAGAAAAATGGCAAGATGCGCACCACAAATTGCAGAAGAAGCACGGCTAAGCACCTGTCACGGATGTGTTTATTGAACAAGTAAATGTGCTGTTCATTTTTCGCTTTTTTCGACAATGAAATTTGCATAGTAGGAATTATCCGATTTACATATTATCCAATTTCATTATACCGGAATTGGCAAAGTTTTCGGCGCTATTGGGAGGAAAGTGAACCAGCTCTCCTGTGGCTAGAACCAAAATTAGGTTAGGTTCAAATGTTTGAATTGCAGTCTGGTATAGACGAAAGTGGACCAGCTCGTTTTCACAAGACTCCTGAAGCTAGATCCAAGATTAGGTTATGTTGAACTGGTTGACTTGCAGTTACACACAGTTTGGTGTTTTGAAGTAGTCCACCCGCATGGTGCCTGTTTCTGCTGCGAATTTAAGCATACATTTCCAATTTACTGCTGAGATGTCTTCGAATCCATCAAACTGGGATGCCCCCAGATATTTTAAGCGTATTTTGAATAACGCAGAATATCCGCAAAGAAGATGCTCTACAGCTATCCTTGAGCCCTGCTCTTTACATATCCTGCATTCCTCGCTGTCCGAGATTCCTCTACTATAAGCATACGCCCCTACTGGGCTTTGTCCCGTCAGCATGCATATCATAGTTCTACAATCTCATCGGCGCTATTAGCGCAATTCCAGCCGCGGCAATTGAAAAACTTCTCGACTGGCATCCAATCAAATTAGTAGTGAGAAATTCGGACAAAAGATCTGCTCTAAGACTGAGAATGGTCACAAACGGTTATCTATTTAATATTTCATTCCCAAGGAATGGATGAATGGTGCTGGCATGTGGGACCGCCTTCACGATTCCATTGATTGGCCTTCTGATTGTACGAGTAAACGAATTTTTACATACTCCACCAAAAGAGCTTCTTCTGGGATGTAGTGTCGGCGACGTAGCCGAATGTGATTGGTGCGTGACTACCACTCTTTAGGGTCCGATTTTGAAACCTAGTTTGGGCATGAAATATCAGCTGATAGAAAAGGTTTTTTCTCTAAAAGCGGTAGATCATTGGCAAGTTATGACAAACCTTCGAACTCTGTTATGCATTTTCTTCCATGATGCTGGAGTGTTTTGTTTTTTTTTTAATTGAGAAAATGCACACGACCACCAGCAAAAAATAAAAATAAAAAATCAACGCGAACATCGAGCCGTTTTAAAGTTTTTCCCAGTGAAAAAAGAAATAATTATATTGTAATAATAGGACCCGAAAGCTGAGAGCAAGAATGACAGATGTAAGAAACATTCTCAAAATTCACACCAGTGTTGCCAGTTTTTTTTTTTACAAAAACCAAATATCCGAAAATACATAAACTATATTTTCGACCAATAAACTGTAACCTCCAAAGCAATGAGATGTTTTAGAAAATGAAGTAGTTTTTAGTGTTTTGAAACAAAAAACAATCAATTTAAAATAAAATAATATAAACAGTTTTAATTATACTTAACTAAATATGATAGAAATTATCTCTATAAACTGGAATATTTATCAAATATTAAATTATATTTTGTTTTCATAAAATTCAGTTGCACTTTTGTTTTGTAAATTGCTTCGTTAATGTTTATATACTCTATTCAATCCGATACCGCAAGTTTAAATCAAAGAAATATTTTGTTTTTAAAATACCAGAGAATACGGAATTTCTAAGTTATTAATTTTATATTTATTGATTCGGGACTTTTTATCGTAATTCAACATTTTTTTAAAATTACGATATTTCAATTTATTCATTAAAATCTTAAACTTCAGAAAAACTGTAATTTATATTCAAATCAACTGTGTCAGCTTGTCTAAACAAACTGAAGTTTACAGTTAAAACTGTAAAACTGGCAACATTGGACCACACTCTTGTCTGACTTTGCTTTGTGCTGCTAGGAAAATATTTTTTTATTTATTAATATTATATATTTTTCTACAATATTATAATTTTTTTTTAATTATTTTTCTATTAATATTATTTTTTAATTATTTTTCTATTATTATTATTTTTTAAATTATTTTTTTATTATTTTTAGTTTATTATTATTATTTTTGTTAACTATTTTTTTATCATTATATTTTTAAAATTTTTTTTTTTTATTATTATTTTTTAATTATTTTTCTATTATTATTTTTTTTTTTATTACTATTTTTTTTTATTGGTTGGTTTAAGGGTGACCCCGCATCGGAGTGCCACATAGACCGCAAGTTGGGTCCGTTGTGTTGCCCTAGAGCTCATTATATTATATGATTTCCCCACCTAACCGAGATTTTTATTATAGATTTTGGTCCAAGATATTAATTCGTTTCGAGAATTTAATGAGAGATTCGATTTTCAGGTCCGAGAGTACTGAAAGATTGTCAATTGTTGGAGAGCCTAGAAGAGCGAGTCGACTTCTGGCTAGGCCGGGACAACTGCACAGCAAATGCCTGCTCGATACTTCGTCGTCGCAGTATCTGCACAGGTCGTTTTGAGGAACCCCGAGCCGACGTGCGTGAGTGTCCAAAAGGCAGTGGCCGGTGATAAGAGATATTATATGCCTTAGTTCGTGTTTCGAAAGAGTTATAAGGGTTTTTGTCTGTTTCAGATTGTAGGATGGCCAGATTTGTCTGGTCGTAACGCAAGTAGTTTCCATTCACCACCTCCGATCAGCAATGCTATGAAATTCTCGATCAATGATCTTTTTTTTATTACTATTCTTTTTTTCTATCATCGCACGTCATAAGGGTATAATTTACTATTTCTTTCGTGTGCATTGTTTTTTCCCTAAAATTCTCAACTGTACTATGAAAATGTTCTCGCATGTTGCGCTCCACGATCTACGCCATCCGGCTCATCTTCGAAGCTTAGCATCATTCACATGCTGCTTTACAGAATTCTGCTAGATAGAGATTTGATCAAAGATACCAGAACTTGTAAAAACAATTCTGATACCACCTACAGTTTTACAACGCCTGAGATTTTCCTGTTACACTGAATTTAATTGCTTGTCAAGCACGAAACCGCTTCATAATTGAACTTTCTCATACCATAAAATGCTTTTTGTCTAACCACATTTAGAGCCGCAATACGATTAATGTTTGTTTGTTTGCCTTCACACGTCTTCTTTCGTTTTCACTGCATGTGTGCTTTATCGCCCGTAAATTGTCTGAGTTGCATTTGGCTCGCAAATGGTCTATGTAAACTTCCTGTTTGTGTGCAATTGTTGTGATTTTCTTTTTTTTTTTATTGTTTTCTTATTCTTCAATGTTTTCCTCTTTTTAGTTAAATAAATTCTTTTCTTTCATCATACATTTGTAGTTCTGCTAAGTAGAGTGATTGATGGAAAGCAAATGATCGCTAGTTATGGATATGGCTAAGACTTGATGGCTTGCAGTCAGTTTGGGTAATTCTTTTTGTCAGCCATTCATTCATATAAACCACATGCAACACTGCTACCTATGCAATGCCATATATTTGTATGGATTACACGCTGGTTCATCAGTCAGCCTGTCAGTGCGTCAGTCAAGTGGTCTACAGGCTTTTATACGTTTTGTCGCCTTCAGTCCATGCCGCATTCAAATGTGCATGGAAACAAGTACAAAAACTGAAAAACAAAAAACACAACATACAACAGAATGGCAGAAAGTGAGCATGCAAGAAAAGAAATTGACGAAAATTATACCAAATTAATTGTGCAAGTCGAAGACGAAGAGCTGGCATCAGGCAGCAACATCCAATACAGCAAAGAGTAAAGGAAATCTCACGCCTGCAGATGTTGGTTGAAGTGTCGCTCAGCATCTCTCTTGCCAGCATAAAATTTAGTAGCATACGAGACACATTTTCTTCACCTTTATTTCTTGAAAGAGTGTACCCATGCACATTAGGGCTGCCCTATGTTGTCAATGCTTGCCGTTATGTCGTGTTTTGCTATATTAGTTAGAAAGCGAATTCTGTTAAAATGTATTCGTATTACACTTTACTCGTATATTCGTTTATGAGATTGAAATAGTTTTTACGATAGTCGCTCTATCGTTAGCTTTTCTGGTGGTCAAAAATGAACAGCAGATTTTACATAGGAATCTTTGAAGCTCATCTGTTTTCTTTTTAAATTTCCTAAACCCATAGAAAATGTATGGGACATTATTTACGAGTATGTCAAATACAAGAATTACAAAACCGAAGAACAGCTAAAGTTCCAAATAATTTAACTAGCAAGGGATCTTTGAACAAAAAATTAAATGTTTTATAAAACGTCTACAAAATCGAACTTACAAAATTTGGAGTAAGTTTTTTATATTTTTTATTTCTATGTATTATTATTATTTTATTTTTTACTATTAGGCTGCTTTTTCAAAAAAACAAAAATATTGTAAAACAGAGCAACAGCTGCACTGAAAGCCCTTGCCAACCCACGCTACTCTTCGAAGTTAGTCGGTGAATGTAAGACAAAACTGAACAGTGTTGCAAAACACAACAAAGTTAGTCTTATTTGGGTGCCTGGACATTGTGGTATTACAGGGAACGAGTTAGCTGATAAATTGGCAAATGAAGGCTCTGCAAGTATGCCACTAGGCCCTGAACCCTTTCTAGGTGTCAATTCCGCATCGATTCAACTATGGATTGACGACTTTATGAGGTCTACCTACAGAGGTCGTTGGTCTGAGTTGAACTCGTGCAGAGTAGCCAAGTGCTTTGTGAAAATACCAAACAGGAAAACAGCGATCAGCAGAAAGGACTTGGGAGTACTGGTGGGTGTAATCACGGAGCACAACGTCTGTGGTCAGCATATGGCTGCCATGGGGGTCGTAGACAGCCCGATATGCCTATCCTGTCTTGAGAATGACGACAATGCAGAGCATTTTCTCTGTAGCTGTCCTGCATTTTCCAGAATCAGACTTAAGATATTCCGGATTTCTTATAGTTCATCAATGAATCCAAGAGATTTGTGGAAGAGTGGCCTCAAACTAATTTGTCCGTTTTACCATCCACTTTTTACCTTTCCTATCTCTATTCTTTCTACTGATATCTATCCGGGCGTAGTACAATGGTCTACTGACTGAATGCTTGGACTTGTCCAATCCCCCACAAATCTTATCTAATCTAAAACAGAGCAAAAACCTAAGTTCATAAAACATTGTAAATAAATAAATTCGATATGACAGGACATTATTATTATATTACTTACTATAAATGTGGATGAACTGCGTGTTCACCATATGTAAATTTCGTTCAAAATGTACCCAAACCAGCGAAAACGTAAAAATTTAAAAGAAAACTAAAAAAATGTTTTTTTTTTTGTTTTTAATTATAAAAATCAAAACAACCCTAATTGCAAGCATACATTATTATTAGGCCACTGCGACCAAAAATATGTGAATGCATGGCAATACCACTGGGGCGGTGTAGCGTTTTGTTATAGACTTTTTCAAAAACAACCCTAATATGAAAGCATACGTAATACGGTGTCAAGCCAATACAGAGAAAAGGAAACTCATAAAAAAATTGTACAATATTTAAAAAATCAGAACAACACTAATATGCAAGCACAAATAATACGGTGACATACCCAACAAACTTTTCTTTTTTTTTTTATTTAAAAATCAGAACGACCCTAATATGCAAGCGTACATAAACGGTGTCATCTTTACGCTTCTTCTTTATTATATGTAGCTATCTTCTCGATACTACTTACATACAAGCGTCAATTTATCGTGTGAATGTGTATTACATTACATTACCACTCCTCAGTTGGTTTCTTTACAATTCTTGAGAATACCTCTTAACATTACTCCGCATGTCGCATTTGCGGTCTACTCATTTCCTATTTTTATAACACATTAACTTTTTATGCTCTTCCTTATTTGTTCATCTGAATTTTGTTGCATTTACTGTCATTTCCAAGCACTTTCAGACACATTCGCATATTTATGCGTCTGCTTACTGTAAATGCGGTGAAGAGAGTGCATGCATTGAATGGGGTATATGAGAGCGGTGGTGTAGAGTAAGAGGTGAGTTTTAGGAACATATGTTTGCATTGTATACAGCGAGAATACATCTACGACAACAAATAAACGCTTAATGATATGTGTTGCTCTTACAACGTTTGGCTTGCTGCACTGCGCTGCACTGTGTTGTGTTGCTGTCGACTACAAATGCAGCGGAAATGGAAAATAGCAGGCTGCACCAACAACAAAGCAGGCAACTTAGCCACTAACAGCGGCAGCAGCAGCTATAATTTTTATGATTTTATTTTATGGTATTAGCTGCCACATATGTATTTGTACGTATATATTGCTTTATATATAGTACATATACATGTGTAACATAAGTATGTGTGTGTGTATCGAAGTGAGCAACCAGGCTTTCAGCAAGCAGTTCGTGTAACTATAGGCAGCAGTAATAGGAGGTAATTGTTGTGTGTGCGGCCAGCAACATTGTTTGTTTATGACACATGATTGTAGCAACAAAATATTGATAAACATCATGAAAAGTACATACATATGTATGTCCATATAATTTTTCTCAAAATTGTCTTTAAATTTATTTAATAAGCGCATTGTCTATAAGTTATGAAACGGCTAAAATTATTCCTTTCATTTGTGAGTTGTAATTGTAGAAAGGAATGATGGCTATAATAGCAGATTTTGGTCATAGTTCATATATACATATGTATGCATATGTAAGTGGAAGAATTTGAGCCAAGTTAATGTGACTAATCAGAAATTCAGAGAAGTAGATGTATTAAAGCTGTTTTTGGCCGTTCTAACATGGTTTAGTTATTTTCGAAATTAGCTCATTTTGGTCTGTTAACATGCTGTAGAGAGAATAGTGAACTTATTGATTGCTCTCTTTCTCTGTATCGTGCCAAATGAGTTGATTTAATTGCTTCAGAGCAAACAAAACCCAACAAATACATACAGTGGCGGTCAAACTAATAACAGCGCGACATATTGCCAAGTTTTGAGTATTGTTTTTTTTTTTTTTGTGTTTCGTAAAAATATGGTCCATACCAGAGTGTATTAATAAATTGGGCCAGACACATTCATGTACCCTTAAGTAACCTTATTTTAACACAGAAAAATACAAATTTGCTTTCAGAAAGTTTATTTGCGTTTCTCTTCCAAATTAACCCAATCATTTTTTTATTCAAACATCATTTCGTTTTATTGAAAAAGGTGGATATTTCCTTCTTGTAATTGCTTTGGTGTTTACTTTACAGGAATTGTGTTTTTGAAATTTTTAAGTGGGCTAGTTTTCAAAGAGCGTTAACAAACAAATTTTTAATTTGTTGACAACGAAATTAAATTTTTTCTTTTTTGCTGAAGAAGGTATAGTCTTGCGCGAGTCTGGCACACATTTAATAAAATCCTTCAACGAAAAATTCCACTTATCAGATTTATCTATATATATAATTGGCGTGTACACCCTTTTTGGGTGTTTGGCCGAGCTCCTCCTCCTATTTGTGGTGTGCGTCTTGATGTTGTTCCACAAATAGAGGGACCTACAGTTTCAAGCTGTCTCCGAACGGCAGATATTTTTATGAGGAGCTTTTCCATGGCAGAAATACACTCGGAGGTTTGCCATTGCCTGCCGAGGGGCGACCGCTATTAAAAAAATGGTTTTTCTTAATTTTGGTGTTTTCACCGAGATTCGAACCGACGTTCTCTCTGTGAACTCCGAATGGTAGTCACGCACCAACCCATTCGGCTACGGCGGCCGCCAATCAGATTTATCTACGAAACTAAAAAATCGAAAAAAAAAATTAACAAAAAACTAAAAAAAAAATTCAAAAGTTTTCAAGTATCTTAATTTAAAAGCATATTTTTAAAAAGTATAAAAATATAATTCAAAAAACCTTTAAGGGATATCAAAATTTATTGATTTTTTTTGAATTTATGAATTTTTTTGAGTAAATTTTACCTAAAAAAGTAAAATGAAACTGAAACACTCTGTATTAAAACTGTCAGCGTTAAAAAAATATCGAAATTTTCAAAAAATTTTCAGTGTACTTCTTGTTAAACTCTAGCCTCAAGAATTGATGAAAACGTCCAAAACACTTGGATCACTTTTCATGGAATCGCTTAGAAGTTAGCGGGTAATCTAAGAGTTCACAGCGGAAGTCCTGCAGATGGGCAGATTTTTCTTCTTGATTAGCGCTATAACCGCTTACGCGATTTTGGCCGAGTTCCACAAAGCGTGTCAGTCGTTTCTTTTTTTTTTCCTCTGCTACCACCACCTGTTACCGCATCGAATCCTCTAATAGGGTCGAAGCGTTTGTATCCATTCGAACGACAAAACCGCTGGATCTTTACTCGCTGCTGTATGTCTATGTCATCGTAAAGCTCATTGTTCCATTACCTGCTATATTCGCCGTTGCCAACGTGCAAAGATCCAAAAATCTTCCGGAGAATCTTTCTCTCAAACACTCCAAGTGACGTCTCATCGGATACTGAGCTATACGTTAGGACGGGCATGTTGCGAGCCTTGAAGAGTGTTAGTTTTCTTTGTCTATGCAATTGCCCATTTGGGAGTCCCAAACCCAGCGCACAACCAGATTTTCTGGGTTGATTCACCTTCTCACATTAGCTCGCTACCCAGAAGGCACTTAGACGAAGCCCGGAAATTGTGAGCTGTTAGAACCATTTGCAGAATAATCTTCCTGGCCACTACCAAGTGAATGGCGATCAAGGACTTCCCCCACTTGAGTGGACTTCTACATATGGAACCATCCTCCAAGACCTAGACTAGCACACCCGTTAATGCAGAAGACTAGCTACACTACAAGAAACGTCCCCAAATGAAAGTGGAAAACAAAAGTCGAGCTAACCAATACCTTATAGGGAATCACTGGTTTAACGACAACATGCAACATTTTCTATAATATTTAGCTAAAGAAATTCAGAATTCCATTTTTAAATAAGACCACTTTCCACTTACTCCTCACAAATTTCGAAACAAGCTAACCAAATTTCATTTTCATTTCGTTCATTTGCAGCAAAAAACTGAGCTGAGTCCACCCGCACATCAAACACACAACGACACAAATAGCGCGCAAAGTGGCGGCAATGGCGGTGGCGGCGCTAGCAACAACTGTTTCAACTCCACCTCATCAGGTGCAGCATCCGCTTCAATATCCGCCTCAATCGCCACATCATCGACAGCAGCAACACTCTCCTCCACCGCCTCGCACAAATACACACTATCGTCGGATGCCAAAAATGGTGGCGCAACAAATTTAAGCAACAGCAATGCCATCTCGTCCGCGCCGAATGCGCACAAATCGGCCGCCGGCAGTGGGAATGCCAACAACAACAACAGCAACAACGGTGGCAATACAGCCAACCAAATAGGTGGCGGCAACAGCTACTCCAGCGCTAAGGAGCAGCAGCATCATCGCGATGACCGTTATGCGTCACAAGCGCAAGCAAGTACCGCCGCCGTCAATACAGGTAATGCGGCAGCCAATGCGCCTAGCCTTTACGTCTCTGTGCCACTCTCCACCGCCAATGTACCTGGAATTAATTTACCAACAAGTAGCGCGGCGGGTGGTGCGACAGGTGAGTTGGCGTGCCAAGCTGTATTGAATTACTCCGCATATTGCGAAAAATGTATAGATTTTTAATGCATTCTTGTATGTCTTTTTAATTTTAGATCATCATGCGCCACCCTCACAATCGACGCGTGCCGCAGCCGCAGCTATAAGCCAACAGCAGCAGCAGCAACAGCAACAAGGTGGTGGTGCCACATCGATTGGCATGGGCAGCGGTGGCGGCACATCAGGTGCGCATGCGACTGCCTCGTCAACACCACTGGGTGCTGGTAGCAACGGCGGCGGCGGAGGCGGTTGTGGTAGCAGTGGGCTGCTAGAACGGCAATCACCGCGCATACACCATCAACCGCCAGCGCTTTCCGAACATCATAGCAACAGTAACAGTAGTTATTTTGCCAATGCAGCCGCTGGCATGTCGGCAGCTGCGCACAGCAGCGTCATACATCAGAGCGGTAAATCGCCATCGGGCAGCATGATGCTGAGTGCGAGCAGCAATCCGAATCTGATGGCCACCACAACGGAGACCGGCAACCTGAAAATCAGTTATGAGAAGCAAACAACGCGTGTCAGTCAACTGCAGGAGCAGGAAACAGCACCGGTGCGAAGGAGCAGGTGAGTGTGTGGTCGTCGAAAATAGAGACGAAACAAATATCGTGTTTTCTGTTTTGTTTTGTTGCTGTGCTTCCGTTTCGATACAAACGCTTTTTTGTCGCATTGAAAACACACACCAAACGCTCATAAACAAAAGCACTCTACTACCCAAACGCCGGTGTTGCATGTTTGCCTACATATAAACCGAAAAAAACAATAACAAAAACTAAGAACCCCGAAACACTCTACTCACCACATAACGCTGCATGCAGCTAAGCAAAATACCTTTTAATTAACTTCTTAACTTTATTTCATTTAATTTACTAATTTTCTATTAAATATTTAATTGAAAAGCTTGTTAATAATTTTATTATAGTATTTTTTAACCATTAGTTCCCTTTTTAAACAAACACCTAAGTTCTTTTGCTTTTGCTGCTGTTGTTGTTCAAGCCCATCATCGAATCCGGAAACGTTTTTCTTTTTTTTTTCAATAATTTCATACTCAAATGTTACTAAAAATCGCTGTGAACACAAAATGTCGAAAGCTCTGATTTGTCATGGCTTTTACAAGGCTCATCCCAAACTACAAATATGGAACTAAAAAATATATCACGCCGAAGAAATTTAACAACACGTGCCCACGGCCGTGCAGTCCACATTAATACACGAGGAAATAAGCTGAAATTCGTTCGTGCCACTCTACAAGCATTCTACAAAAACTTTTGGAGAGTTTCTTATGCTGTTCCTAACCGTTCGATGCATGGATTACTTAACAAACATTATTTTTATTAAACTTCAATCAAGCAAATCTAAGCCAATGGACCTTGTAATAAAACAAGAAAAAGGAGTTGCTAAAGGATGAACACATCCAGTTAAGCTATTGAAATGCCTCTGACTAAATTTTGAGCTATATTCAGAATGAGGTTGAAGCTGGAACCGAAGTAAACTGGAAAGAATCTAATGTGCGAATTCGTATCATAGGATGGCTGCTAGCAGAATTATATGTAAAAAAAGTGTGAACTGAACTAGAGGAGCTCGCAATTTCATGTACACGAAATCTGAAATGTATGCACGAAAAATGTGTATATATTAAATGTATATGGAAATGATATAAAAACTCATGCCCTACGAGTATGTGAATCTGAAACCGTACTTGATAATATATAAGAGGACTACAGTTAAAGCAAAATGTTCACCTCCAGGTTGCAAAGATTGCCAAAATCTGCGCGTAGAATTTAATGACCATAAGAGTGTTTGAAAGTAAACATAATTTAACAGACTTTAAAACACCTGATTGCTGAGACTGAGGCTGTTTTCAAAAACTGTGAACTACACGACCAACTACTAAGATATTCCCATGGCAGGCGGTTCTACGTTACCTGAATGACTCGGGGCTTTTCTCGACCAAGGGCTGCCGCCCCAGCAAACTAGCCCTGTCTAGTTTACCGCACCTCACCAGCTACTAAGATTTTTGTTGCGTCTCAGAAATAGTTTATTTAAAGGCTTGTCATAAAAATGACTACAAAGCTATATAAAGGCATGAATAACTTAAAAACTATAGCAGTTCCTAATTCTACAGCAAAAACCCCCAACTTATACGTGCTGAACCATTGCTCTTGTAAAATATTGTAAAATAATTTCATACACCTTTTAAATTTGTTTATTTTCGAAACTGAGTTAAATTTCGTTTTCCCCCAATACTTACCACACACAAACACATATACTTGAAAGAAGAAATGTATAGTAAACAAATGTCAAAAAAAAAAAATACACATGGCCTAAAAGTCCCGGGCCTAACAAAGAAAACAGTTTTTTGTCTTTCTTTTTTTTTCAGAATTAGCTTTATTTCCATCAAGCGCAACGCAATCATTCCAGTACCGTTCTAACATTTGAATACCACTATTGCAGAACGATTTATCTTTTGCCTTAAAATAGGTCTCAGCTTCAGCGATGACTTCTTCAGCGAAATTTCTTACCGGCGATAATTTTTTTTAGGTCCACGAACAGCCAGTAGTCGCTGGGAGCCAAATCTGGCAAATACGTTGGATATGAGAGCAATTCGAAGTTCAATTCATATAGTTTTGTCACGGTTTTGATTGACTTGTGACACGGTGCGTTGTCTTGATGAACCAAAACAGTGAGCAAACGCGACACCCACTTTGAACAGAGCTTTCTCATAGTCAAATGCTCATGCAAGATAGAGCCAACACCTTCCTTTGATATCTTTACGATGTCAGCTAACTCTCGCAACTTTACTTTTCGATCATTCAAAACGATTTTGTCGATTTTTTTGATATTTTCTGGTGTTACCGTCTCATTTAGACGTCCACTGCGTTGCGCATCATCGGTGTCTACGACCACGTTTCAAGTCATCAAACCAACATTTTATTGTTGTTTCTGGCACTTTTCAAGCCATTGCTTCGCTTGAACGGTATTTTTCCCCATCAAGAAGCAGCGCGAAATTAAATAACGAAATTCTTTGTGATCCATTGTTTTGAAAATAACAAAAGTAGCGTCACAATAACTCACGAATTCATGAATATCATGAAATTTGAACAGCCGTCTTTTTAAGGTTAGTACTAACTGAAAAAAAGGTTAATGCAATAAAAATAGTGCCATCTATGTGTTAGGACCGGAACTTTCCAGCCCATGTGTTATTGAAAAAGCTCTAAAAAGCATATCAATGTCAAAAATGTATGCTTTGGAACCGCTTTAACTGTTGATTAAAACTGCAACATTATGTCTTTTTAAAGCACAGTTGACTAGCTTTTGGCAGAAATTCACCACACGCGCAATAACATACCACTGCTAAAAACTGAGCGCTGAAAACCAGTTTTGCAGCAAAAGTTCGACTTTGGCCAATTTTTAAACTTTTCTAACACTGCAAGATTGGATGTTGAAACTTGGTTTCGCTTGCAAGTAGGGCTGAACGAAAATCACTTAAGAAATGTATACATAAATCCACCACATTCCTTGAGTTAAATCGAAGCCAGTCAAAAAAATGCTCGGTTAAGAAAATGTATTTGTGTCAGAAATGCAATAAAACTCACCTCAGTATTAATACGAGTTTGTACATACATACATACAAATACTCAACATAACATACCACAGATTTATGTGCGACAGTACAACAAAAAATATATACACATACATATACAATATAACTTCATTGCAATCCATGAGTCAAAAAATAAAAATTAATTATGATTACTTTTGTCGCAAATATGACACAATTCACCGCCGCTTTAATATGAATTTGTATATACTTACACACATATATAGAAGTACTCAATTCACACTTACATGCATACAAACACAAATGTACATGTATATATGCATAAGTATAAACCTATTGATGCCTAACTCCAAAAATAATCCAAATCAAATAGTAAACTTTTAATTTATTAAAACAAAACTCACCACACGCACCCACACGCACATAACTACACCAAAGTCAAAATGTAATTAAGCAAATTTGAAAGTGAAAACTGATGAAGTATGTCAATATTTTTTCTTTGCTTTCTCTACTTTTTCTCTTCACAAAAAAAAACCAATGCGCTCACGCGTCCTGAGAAAATTAAATTGAATTTCTTATTAAATAATTCTGTGAAAATTCACCACGCACGCATTGTCATGGCTGTACTCTCTGACTCACCTTCCACAACCAACCAATATAATGAAAATTCACCATACACAAAACAAAACCAATAAACTTTTCCTCCACCTACCACCGCCTGCGTGCGCGTGCAACAGATCACGTTCTGGCGAGAGTGGCATGCAAGCATTGCAAGCTCAACATCTACAACAGCACCATCAGCAGCAGCAGCAACAACAACAAAGCGCACAATCGCAGCAGCAGCAACAACAACAACAGGGGCTGCCAGCACAAAAATCTAATTCGCGTTCAGGCAAGAAACGTGCAGCGGCCGCTGCAGCTGCGGCTGCGGCTGCTGCTGCTTTAGTGGGGGGCAAGAATCGCGATTCACCCGTGGAAAAATTGTCCAAATCATCGGCGTCGCCCATACAGCAGAATTTTCGTACCGACCTAACAACACCGACACCACCACCTACCGCACCCTCACCACTCTCGCTGCCACCGCCCAGCACTCCTACGCTTACACCAACACCCACACCTACCCATACGCCCTCACCATCGCCGGTTGTGATGTTGCATGGCAGCAGCAGTAGTAATGCATCCAACACAACGTCTCCGACAAGGCAAAAGGGTGGGGGGTCCAACACCAAAAGTGGCACCAATGGTAATGGTGGTAATGAAAACAACGGTGCGGGCAGCACAAATACTACCGGCGGAAATAATGGTAGTGGTGGTGGTGGTGCCACCAGTGGCACTACCAATATGACAGCAAAAAATCTAACACTGCCTAGTGCAGGAACTAACTTAATGTCAGCGTCTGCGTCTCCCTCGTCCGCCGGCCACGATGGTGTCGCTGCCGATGCCACAGCCAAATCTAGTAGCAATAACGGTGAAGTGGTTAATCTTAGTGCCAATCAAAGCGGTACAAGTAGCGGGAGACGTGGCGGCGGTAATGTTGCATCAGGCTCTTCAACCGTTATGACGGAGGGCACCAATATGGGCAGCGCTGCTGGTGCGACCAGTAAAAACCCTAGCGATGCGCCAGCGCCCATGGTCGCCTCAAATTTGAGTGGTAAACCATTGAATAAGAAATTGTTGCGCGCCCAGCAAACGCTCTATCAGCAACAGTTGGCCGCACAGCAACAACAACAACAGCAGCAACAGCAAAAACGTTCGCCTGACCCGAAAAATGGAGGCGGTAGAAATACTAACTCAGCCACTGTCACCACTTCCACTTCCTCTGCCAATCCATCCGCCTCCACCTCCTCTTCCTCTAACATGACCAGAGCTTCGCCTGCTAAAGCTTTATCGAACCTAACAAATTCTAACCTCCTAAACTCCAATCCCTCCACTGCTTCCCCCTCAAGAATCACCGCTCCATCTGCCGCTTTTACTAACACAATCACCAGCAACAGTAATAATAATAACAGTAGCAATAATAACGGTAATAATAATAGCAATAGCAATAGCGCCACTAACACAAGCCAACTGCAAACGCAACAGCACCAGCAACAGCAACAACAACAATCACAACAACAGCTTCAGTCGCAGCAGCAACAGCAGCCCAGTGTTGCTGCTGTTGGCGGCAGCAATAATGATATCATTGAAATTGTGCAATTAACCCCATCCAACTCTTCTACTTCTACGCTAACTCATCATCACCAACATCACGCACTTCATCATCCATCTCAACCGAAAACATTGCAATCCCCTGCAAATGCTACAACGACATCAACAACCACTTCTACTGGTATTCACCACAGAACGCCGGACAGCGGCATATACTCCTCCTCATCATTTGTTGCGAACAGCAGCGCCATCTCCAATGCTTCCTCCAGCAGCAGCAGTAGCAGCGGCGGCGGAGGCCTCAAATTTAGCTATGAACCTCAATCCAGCAGCATTGGCACGCCACCCATCATCGATTCGACAGCAGCGCATCTGCTCACCGCTGTCACCACCGCGACAGCATCGCTAAGCGCAGTGACAGGCAACATTACCACAACAACCTCAACCACGGCCATCAAAGATTCGCCACCCAGTTCACCTGGCTCTGAAATGGGTGCTGTAGCCACGGGGCCACGTAAGCGTGGGCGCAAAGCGAAGGATTCACACACCAATGAGGCGAAGGTTGATGTGAAAGTGTTCCAGAATGGGGGACATGTGATTGGTGCCACGGTTACAACCGCTGCCATTACGACCGCAGCCAGTAGTTCGCCGTCCAGTGTGACCAGTAGTGGTGCCGCCATTCATACTGCCGCCCATATGCTGGGCAATCAACTGAATCCGAACAGCAATGTGGCGCAGAAGCTCTCCGATCAGCTACACATGGAGATACAGGATCACAGCATCTATACTGCGGATGCAGTAACACCCCAGTTTGTGGGTGTGCCTTTTCCCGGAAAGTCAACGGTGGTAAGTACTTTGATTTCACATTTATCGAGTTAAATTTATATCCAAAAACTTATTTACAGCGACATTCTACTTCGGCGCCGAATGTAACTAATAACAATACGGCAGTCACTGTAACGCCCGCAACTGAAATGGCCGGTGGTACTTCACTAGCTTCGATGTTTGGCAGTGGCGTTAATGGAAATATGGCCATACCTCAAAGTTTGGAGCAGCTGCTCGAACGCCAATGGGAGCAGGGCTCGCAGTTTCTCATGGAGCAGGCCCAGCACTTTGACAGTAAGTATTGTAGATGGGGGCATAGAATAATTCACAAAATTGTCCACTTATTTTGGTTGTTAATTCAAGTGAAATAATTCTAAATTCGTTTAAAATTATTTGTGCTTTGAACTGAATTCATTTATCTAATTCGGTTTTATTTCTTAATATATACATTTTTTTTTATCGATTGCGATTAGTTTAATAAGATTTTTTGCTGTTATTAATTCCACCATTTTTGCAATTTTATCAATTTCTTTTAAAATTGTATGTGGCCATATTGCTGTATCTAAGAGGATCATCCGGTCAATCTACCATTTGTGCCACTTTCCCCATCATAACCACCCATATCTCGCTAATTAGTACAAAATACAGACCGATTCTTTGAGATAATAGGCCACTAAAAGCTCATCCCAATAAAGTGATGAACTCAGACCGGGTGTATTTCTGTATTTCAGTTTCTCATAAGAGACCATCTGCCGTTTGGAGGCGGCAGAAAGCTGTTGGTCTCTCCATTTATAGAATAACATCAAAAACTGCATAAGCTCGGAGAAGCTCGGTCAAACACCCAACAAAGAATATGCGTGTATATATGTGCTATATGCCATCTTGATGAAAAAGTTCTCGGACTATATTCAGACCATTCAAAATACAAGTTTATTCAAAGTACTAACCATCAACTGCAAATCAAACTCTCGAAACATTTCTGGAACTCGTAAAGCCGTCAGAGCCGTCTTCGTGTTTCCATAAATTCCTTTCGGCTGCGCAAACGCGTTCCCCGTAGTGTTTTTGACTCGATCAAACAGGAAAAATCGCTGAGAGCCATATCATATCTGGTGAATTTGTTGGCTTCGTGGTGAAAAGTTCACGATTGACACTCTGCGGCAGTGCGTTATCGTGCGAAATCCACGATTTGTTTCCCCACAAATGGTTTCTTTTTTTGTAGAATTCCTCAACGTAAACGTCTCATAATGCCCAAATAATAGTCCTTATTAACTTTCGGAACTTCTGGCAAAAATTTCAGGTGTACATTTCTGTTGTACTATAATCCATAAAAACCTTGAGCATCGCTGTCTTTTTTGACTGAAAACGGCGTGTTTTCTTTGAGCTTGGGTCGAAGTCTTCACTCACTAGTCTGATGTCTGGATTGCATGTGGTACTCATAAAAACACGCCTTGCCCCCAGTAATGATGCGTCTCATGAATGTTGGATTGGTTTCAGCCATGGAAATCACATCTTTGATGATATCAATGCGGCCCCGTTTTCGCATGAAATTTAGGTTCTTTGAGATCAATGACAAACTTTGTAGCAACACGCGCAAACTCAAATCATTAGCTATATTAGACTGTACGGATCCATAAGCAATGTTCAGGTCCTCTGATGGTTAATTTGCGGTTATTGAATAACTTTTCTTTCACTTTCTTGATCATTTTCATCAGTTTTCGATGTCGACGGCCTGCCACTACATTTGTTAGCCTCTATGGACTCTCTTCTGAAATGTTCGTGCCACTCGTAAAGGGCTGTTTTCTTTAGAATATCATTACCGAAACAGTTTATCAAGATTTTCGCACTATTGAATCCATTTTAACGCAAAATCAAAAACACGTGCAGAGGTAGATTTACTCAAGACGGCGTATCTTTTACAAATGTGTCGCAATGGCTATAAAATTTTGTAGGAATGTTAATCACAGCTGTGGTAACCTACCAAAACAAAAACAGAACTCAAATCAGTTGACATAGAGCGTCACCTGGCGGTTGTTCCGAGTACTTTTTGATTAAGGTGGTATATGTATATATGGAGACTTATTGGCAAATTAAAAAAAAAAGTCAACAAATTGGTATTAAAATCCTAGACTTCATAATCAAAATTTTTGAAAGAATTTCTTGTATGCCAGTTGAATTTTGGTATATGACTATGACATATAACTATGATAAAGTACAAAGTTATAGTGGCTCAAAAATTAAGTTTTTTGTTTTGCCATTTTTTTTTTTGCTGACGTTTGGTGTTTTCTTCCATATACAAAAACAATGTCGAGTTTTCATTATGTGGAGAAAGTCCACAAAACCCTCCGCAAAAAACAAAAGGATTGTCAATAATTTAATTTATATGGCTGGTGTAGTAGAATGAACTATTATTTCATAAAAAATTATTAAAATTAAATAAGAAACAAATAAATCGTGAAAACTTGTCAGTAAGTCAGTCCCTCCTATAGTTATGAAACGCGTAGTATACATAGTTCCGTAAAATGGTATCTACTTCAAATTCTTGAAAATTGAAATTCTATTTTAATTTAAATTAACAGCTAGCGAGTAGAGGCAGCAAATATTCAACTTAAAATAAAATAAAATTTTTTAAAAACTACTAATATATATCTTTTCCTACTCTACACAGTCGCTTCACTACTCTCCTGCCTACATCAGCTGCAGCGTGAAAATGTCCGCCTGGAGGAGCATGTAACCAGCCTAATAGCGCGACGAGATCATTTGCTGGCTGTTAATGCACGGCTCGCAGTGCCACTAAAAACGAATACAACGCAGAGCCAAGGTAAGTGAAAGAGCGCAGTGCGAAAAAAGAAAGAAACAAAACAAAAGCTTGTACGCGAGAGAGTGAAGAGTGAGAGAAAGGAAGGGAGAGAAAGAATATGCGAGTATGCATGGATGGATGCGCGAAGGATTAGAAAGTTAGGAAGCACAAGGATTCTCTCACAGGCATTACTACTGGTGGTATGCAGGCTATACCCACATACATACCTACTTATGTATGTGTAAATTGTGCGCGGCTGCCTTTTCACTTACGGCTCTAAATCTCAATTTAAACTAAATTCATGGAAGAGCGCACGAAATACAAAAATTTGGTGCGAACCACAATTAATTATATGTAAATGCAAAAACTTTGTTTAAAAACCAATTTCGGGTCACGTTGTTTTTTTTTCGTTTTTGGGTGTTAAGCTTACAATTAATTGTACTTTTTTTTATATTTTGCTAGCTTTGCTATGTTACTATTTTTTCTATTAATTTTTTAATTTAATTTTGGGGCCCAGTATTTATTTATATTTATATATAAATATACCTACATATATAATTTTTATTTTCTCTTAATGGTAACTCTTCTTTTCTAGTTGATTAAGTGTGACGTGAATCGGCCTTTTTATTTTGGATAAATCAAATTTATATTTATAATATACTACAACAAAAACACAAATGATGCATATTTGGAAATTCAAAATTTTTTTCATGCTGATAAATTAATTATTTCTTGTTCATACATAAATAAAATGGCATTAGATCGGAGCAAAAAACAAAATTGAATCCATTGTAAATATATTTTATTAAAATTCTAAGATTTGTTTTAGTGTATGTTTTCCTTATATATTACAACATATTTATGAATGTATGAACTTTACAACTGTACATTAACTGCTAGTATGTGTGTACGAACGCATAAACGGTTGGACAAAAAAATATACAATATTTGTATGTATTTGTATTTAAATATTATATTTAATTTGCACACGTTTTACATACTTGAAAGAAACCGAAAAACAACAACACATAAAATAACAGTTTGCCAAAGCGGTAACCACTTAAGTACAAATCGAAAATGTAACAACCAAAATCAGGCAAAATTAGCAAATGCACCAATACGCACACAAATGCATACATAATTTGTAACTAAAAAAAACATATTTCCTTTCTATTCACATCTTTTGGTTTGTGTAAAAAAAAAACAAAAACATATTAAATCCTTTTTCTTACATTGGCTGGAAATGAAGTAACATTTGAATAATCCAATTAATACAAAACTAAACATGTACATATGTGTGGGTGTGTATGTATGAGAGTGATGAGAAAGTGGTGATGACGAATAAAAATTTTTTTTTTTAAATTTGTGCGAAAATTAGCAACGCTAAAAGAAGGGAAAGTTTACTTATATATTTTGACTAGTTTATTTTTATGAAATATGAAAAATAAAAATTCAAGCTTTTTTCGTGTTAAGAAGGAATGCAATAATTATATGTTAAAAATATATGCATCCTTGTGGTGAATTTTGTGTGAACATTTCATGCCAGGCGAATCTATTAAAGGTGGTATCGGTCAATCAGCTGATTTACTTTTTTTCTTTCGCTGTGTCCGTGTGGCTGTCAGCCCAGAGTGAAACAAGGCGAATTCATTCTGTGTTTTCTACTTTACCAATACTTTTCTTTGCCAATCAAACGTAGTACAAAATATTGTTGGTGGTCTAGTGCCACCACCTTTAAGAATGGGTTAGGGCTAGTCAGAGGCCCGAAAAATGATGGCTTTCAATAATTTTGTTTTGCTAGTCAATTGCTTTAAAAATCAGAACATAGCTATAGTACATCATGTTTCGACTAGACTTTGGCAAAATTAGAAAAAAAAAATTAATAATTGTAAAAGTTCTCGCTGTTTGTGTGGAGCCCATTTCTCCAGAAGTCCCTTGCGGTGATCATCACAAGTCCTTGGAGATTCATCTAAAATCAATCGGGCAAGAGAAATTAGTTTTAATAATAGATAATCTTGTGCCTGATCGACACTTTTTCAAAATTAACAATATGGCGGCCGCAGGAAATATTTTTCAGATTTTCGTGAAGAAAAAACCGACAATTAATTGTTTAAAAAAATCGAAATTAAAAAAAAAAATCCTTCGATCAGGCTCGAGTTTTTTATGTTTTTCAAAAGCAGTATACATTTTATTGAAATCTGCCAAGCGGTCTTAAGTTACAGTGATCGCCAGTTCAAAAAACATAGTTTTGAGAAAAACGTATTTAAAGTTTTGCGAACGCTCCGGAGCGGCCGAGCGCCCTTTGTTAATTGTTGAATAAGTCGAAAAGTATTTGTCGGATTCACACAATATTTCTAAGATATTATACTTTAAGAAAATGCAAAAAAAATTAATTTTTTCCCCAAATTCTGACTACTCCTAACCCCTTAATGAATGCGCCTTGTATCATGCCTAATATTTATAAAACAAAACAAAGTTTTTTTTCCCAATTCAATTCCGTATGAACTTTTGTTTGTTTGTTTTTTTTCGTTTTGTTAATTTATGACAAGTATTTGTGCTTATGAAATCTACAATTAGGCTGTTTGTGCACAAAAATTGCATCTATACTTTTATTTACTCAAAATCAGTAATTATTTAATTTTTTTTTTTTCGTCCACGAATAAATATTATCGGGAATTATTTTTTTTTTTCTTTGTGTAACCACCTTGTCGTGGTGCGGAGGCTTAGTCGAATCATTAATCAGACCTTATTAGTATTATTTTTTAGTTTTTCGTATAAAACATAATAATAAAAAAATTATATTATTTATACAATTTTGCTCTGAAAAATTAATTTATTTAAAATTTGTACAAGTTTGCTCAATGGCAATTATTTTTATTTTATATTATATTTAGCCTTCTTTTACACAAAAATTGTGCTAATTTGGCGTATATTACTTTTTTCCTCTAATTTTCTAATACGAAACTGAAAACGTAATATAATTAATTGACCGACCAATAGACTTAGAAAATATCATTACATTTGCGCAAATGAAAAAATAAAAAGGTAAGCATCAGCTTGAATAAATGAGCAGATAAATTAAAGAATCCACAATTTATTACTATGTTTGAGTAAACAAACCCAAAAAAAAAAAAAAATGCACAAAAACTGCTTCTTGAACTTAATAAGCTTAATCAGAAATTAATCAAAATCTTGAAAACAAATTAAATCGTAAATAATATACAGTGGTGGCCATATCATATGCAACAAACACAGTATTTACGAAAAAATTAAACTTTACAGAATGTTGATTGAAAGTTAATTTATTTTAGTTTGGTATGTACACTTTTAATTTATATTTTTAAATTAAACAAAATTAATTCAGATATAAAAAAAATGTTACCTTTATAACACAACTTAAAAAGTACGTGGACAAAACAAATGCAACTTTTTGAAAGCTATCGTGAAAAATAGTGAAACTAGTATTTTGTTGCAAACCCATTGCATTTTATGACTTCGGCGCATCGTTTCGGCATTGACGCAATTAAATTATCAATGGTTTTCATCGGGATCGATTTCCAGGCTTCTTGGAGTTTATTAAAAAGTTCATCGCCATTTCTAATGCTAGTCCTGTCTATCCGCCTGTTAACCAGTTCCCACAAGTTCTCAATGGGGTTGAGATCCGGGGACTGTAGTGGCCATTCCATAACATCAACTTTTTTTTCGGTAAACCAAGACTTTACATATTTTGCCGTGTGTTTCGGATCATTATCCTGTTGGAAGACCCAACGCACCGGCATTTCCCACTCAGCATATGGCAGCATTACGTCTTCCAAAATGTTTTTGTAGCCATAGCGGTCCATAATTCCATTAATTTTATGTAATGGTCCAACTCCATTTGCAGAAAAGCAGCCCCACACCATTATATTGCCTCCACCATGCTTAACCGTTTTCTTGCAATAACGAGGATCATACCGTTTATTCACTGGTCTTCTCACATAAGACATTCCATCACTACCTATCAAGTTAAATTTTGACTCATCGCTGAAAAGGACTGTTTTCCATTTGCTGATCGGCCAATTTAGATGCTCCTTGGCAAATTTCAAACGCTTTGCCTTGTTCTTCATTGAAATCATAGGTTTGTGTGCAGGACGGCAACCTCGCAGTGAAGCTTTCAAAAGGCGTCTACGCCCACTTCTCGTGGATATTTGCAAATTTAAGTCTTTTATTATTTGTCTTGGAACAATTTCAGGATTCTTTTTTGCCAGTTGTACTATCAGGTTGTCTGTCCTTTGGCTGGTTTTACGTGTGCGCCCTCCTCGGTGAATAACAGCAACCTCTTTTCTTGTAACAAACCTTTTAATTATTCGCGAAATCGTACTTTTGTGTATGCTGTATTTTGCAGATATGCCTTTCTGTGTCATTCCTGTCTGAAAATCTGCAATAGTTCTCTTCCGAAGCTCAATTTCAAATTTGTCTCTTGCCATTATCAAAACCGCGAAACTTTATTTAAATAAACACACTAATTTATTTGCAGGAACGGTTGATATTATATTATATGCAGTATACAAGCTATTTTGAGTGACAGATAAACCAAAGACAACGAATAAAGTACCGTTACAATAGTGTTACTTAAACTATTTTGAAGAGTTGCATTTGTTTTGTCCATGCTCTTTTAGGATTGATGTAAAAATGGGAGTCTATCTTCTTTAAGGGAACAAATACTTTTCGTTTGAAAACGTAAAATAAAAATATACATTCGAAACTAATATAATTTCCCATTAAATCAACATTCTGTAAATTTTAATGATAAAATATGTACACATTTTTGCAAATAGGATGTTAGTTGCATATGATATGGCCACCACTGTACATATACATATATGTACATATACAGGGTGCGAACGGTATTTGAAGGCAATTTGAGAGTAAAACTAATTAAGGTCTGCGGAGTTAGGCCTCCGTGAGTTCGATGTTAAGTGGTCAAGAAAGTTTTCAGCCATCCAATCTTGTGTCGCATCATTCCTTTACACAAGGAGCAGAGTCCTGCTGACAGATGTATGAACTGTCTACGCGTATACCATAAATCTAGGGTTTCACTACTGTCTCTGTCGCTGTCAATATATGTAGCGGAGTTCACTCGAAATGCTTGAATAAAGAAGTGTGGTGGCATGCATGTCCTTTGTTGCTCACAACACCTACGACCATAACAGTGGCTTGAAACTTCGTGGGGACACCACAACAGGAACCGCTAAGGCGGTAGGATTGAATCTGCCTGAATCTGTCATTTCTGCGGTTAATTTTTTGGTCTTCGACAAAAATGTTTCGTCAGAAAAAAACCATAACATCTCAGGTGCTTCAGGGTATTTAATTTTGCTTAGAAGGCGGATTTTGTTTGACCGGATAATTCGCTGTTCTCGTGTTTGCTTTGGCATAAACTGTCTTCTGCGCATAGCGTAGGATTTATACCGGCGATCTTTATGGACAACTGGACGGATGAAACTCTAAGAAGCAGAAAGCTGCCTCGACAGAACCCTCACTGATTTTTAAGTGTCCTCGTCAATGATCGCTTGCACTTGTTGATTAAATTCTGCAGACCGGACAGTGTCAGAACGTCCTTTGCGTTTTACAAAAGATTCTGCATTGCCGCCTGATGGTTCCAGTTCACGACGAGCCTTATGACCGCATGAACGGACGCACTTAAGACAATTCGAGATTTCTAAATCGGTGTGATTTGCACATATAGCAACGATAATTGCTTGTCTCCTCATTTCTTGAGTTAAGTTGTAGTTCTTTATGCCTAGAGCAAAATAAAAGTAATGGTTTCGGGAAGTTTATAGCCACATACATATATGCATGTCCTCAAATACCGTGTGCACCCTGTATAAATATAATTGGCGCTTACATTTTGTTTATTTTTTTTAGTGTGTAGCCGAGCAGACGGTTTCTTATGAGGAAATAAATAATTATAAATAAATAAAATAAATAATTGCACTGTGCAATTTCAAAAATTGTTAAAGAGTTTTGATGGGTAATTTTACTTAATGGATTCCTTCTAAATTTATTGCGTTTTCCACATTGCCTCCAGTTTTCGAGATAACGGTTGTTGAAAATTCCGTTTGAGGCCGCTGAGAACTCATTTAGAAACAACTTTACATCAAATTTTGAAATCGAAAACCATTCAAATCTTAAAATATATACGCACACCGCAAATTGGAGAAGATGATCGGCCAAACACACAATAAAGGCTGTAAGTGTGAATATATATGTATATACATAATATATATAAAAAAAAAATGTACATAGTATATATGTATATATATATATAATGTATATAAAAAAATATTTGTAATGCATTCATGTTTTTTATTTTGTTAATTTTTTTTTATCAAAATTCTTAAATTGCCACTTTTTTGTAGATAAGTTCCTTAGTTTTAAAGCTATTCTGTAAAAATTTCGCACAGTAAATTTTTTTTAATATAAACTCAATTTTTTCTGAAAAGAATCAACATCGGATCACCTTAAAATATGATGTAAAGTTGTTTCTAAATGAGCTTTCAAATGTCCAAGGTCCATTTTCAAATACCGTTGTCTTGCAAACTGGAGATAAACTCTCAAAATAGAGGACGGCATTTAGTAGACCCCATTTTAGCAAGGTCAAATATTAAGAGATTTAGCCAAAAAAAAAAAAAAGAAATTGAAAATTCCAGCTCAATTTACGATTATTCTTGAGAAACATAGAAAACCCCGCATTTAATTTAATTTATTTATTTTCACCATATTTTTTTTGTTTTTATTATTTTGTTTATATTTTACTTTTTTAATTTTTTTTTTTATATTTTCATTTTACTTTTGTATTTAATTTTTTCTTTTATACTTTGTTTTTTTAATTTTTATTTATTAAATTTTTAAATAATTAATTTTTATTTAAATTTTTTTAGTTTTTATTAGTTTTTTTTTAATTTTTTATATATATTTTTTATTTTTTTATTTTAATTTTTTTTTTATATTTTCATTTTACTTTTTTATTTCTATTTTTTTAATATTTTTTTTTTTTAATTTTTATTTATTAAATTTTTAAATAATTAATTTTTATTTCAATTTTTTTAGTTTTTATTAGTTTTTTTTTAATTTTTTTTATATTTTTTTTTTTATATTTTTATATAATTTTTTTATTTTAAATTTTGTTTTATATTTTCATTGTACATTTTTATTTTATTTTTTTTTTATATATACATTTTTTTTATATTTTTATTTTACGTTTTTTTTTTTAATTTTTCGATATTTTCATTTACTTTTTTTTTTGTTTTTTTTTTTACTTTTTTTTTTTTTGAAAACGCTCATGAATAAAAATCATTACAATTTACTACAAAATTTATATTCAAAAGTATTTTGTGGCACTTAGAGCATTTACTATTTTTGTTTTCTTATTGGCTTATTCAAAAAAATATTAAATCCCGTCTATGATTTTGAGTATATAAGTAGTGTCGCACGAACGATGAAAGATGACGCTGTTTTTTGTGTACATTCATTAAAAAATATATTAACAAAAGTAAAAAAAAAAAACAAAAAAAAAATATTTACCAAAGCCGTTGAGTAATATTTATCAAATTAAATTCCGAATCATCACCATTTGCTGCGTTATTGGCTCATCTCGTTATCAGAGCACACCTACCCACATACATATTTGCATGTTTCTCACCACTTACCGCACCCACTCATGTAAACGTATGTATGACGACCACCCGCTCATGCGCACATCCAGACACATTTAACATCCATCACTCAACCATCCGCATTTACGGTTTGCTTCTGTGTAAAATGCTAGGCTATAGAGTATATAACAGTTACTTTAATATATACCACCTACTATAATATTATATACATACATATATATATATTTACTTTACTTTAAACTTTAAACATTTAATTACAATTTAAATATGTTTAAAAAACAAATAAAATATTTATTTACCGCAAAACTCTGTCGTCTACTCACCTATCAACCAATCCACCAATCAACCATTCACGTACATTTACATAGATTAATATTAATTAAATTAGTAATTAAAATTTTTGAAATTTGCTGAATATAAAATGAAAATCTTTTAAAAAATTTAAAATTTAAAAAATGGTGTTTGTGTTTATTTTCTTTGCATTATTTTTTCCATTGAGAAATAAAACAATCAAAAACATTGCAAGTTCATAGGTGTATTTTGCTGCCCCTGTCCCCATCCAAAATAATATATAAAAATTGTGGTTTGAGCTTCCTCATACAAATGTATTTTTAAATATTAAATTGCAAATGCTTTTTTCTGCCGATATTTTCATTTTCCTTCTAGTCTCTCTATTGTTTCAAACCAAATATTCTACTTAAAACCCTATTCTGTTTCTCAGCATTTCCTCGGTATTTATATATTCAATTCATATTTATTTTATTTGGTGTTTTTCTACTACTTTTATATACATAAATAAGCTCTTGGCAACGGTTGGCCTTTCATATTCACTTCTTTACCTTTTTCCATACACTTCAGCTTCAGCTAAATTTTTGGATGATAAGAATTCGAAAGGATGTACATTACGAGTCTAAGTATCATAGAAGGCGTACTATTACTGTTGAGTTGGCAACAAGTATTTTCAGTTGAAAAAAAAATTGTTTTTTAAACAAAAAATAAGTTTTGATTTAAAAAATATATTGGGTTGGGGAATGAGTTCGTAGCTTTTTACCGAAGACTTTTATAAAAAAAAAACTATAATTATATCAATAAGTTAATCAATTATATATTCGCCGTTGCTGTTCACTACCTCTTCCCACTTCTCGACCAATTTGTTGATGCCCCTCCGTCAAAAATTGCCTGGTCTGGTGTCAAAGAACTTGTTGAGCCAGTTTTTAAGGACCTCTTTGTCATCGAAGGTAAGGCCCTTCATATGGTTTCACAGGGAGCGGAAAAGATTTTAATAGGTCGGTGCAAGGTCCGGAGAATACGGCGGATGCTGAAGGACTTGATGATGTTGAAGGCCTTGACGACTTGTGCAACATGGAGCCTGGCCTTATCGTGAAGGAGTATGGTTTGACCATGTCAATCAGGTCTTTTCAGTCGAATAACCCCATTCACGCGGTGTAGCTGGGCAATGTAGACCGTGGCATTCTTTTCCAACATTTCCCAGCGCACCATGCCCTCCCAGTCCCACCAAACACATATTATGAACTTCTTTGGGTGAAGATCCAAAGACTCGGCTTCGGCGTATTTTCTGGAGTCACCCACTCTTTTCTTTGCTTCATATGGATACATAGGCACCATTTCTCATCTCGCGTGACGTTACTGTACAAAAGGCGCTGTTTATGACGGCGCGTAGCTCGATGGCGGGCGAGATGCTGAGAGGCAGCCAGGGTCCTAATTTTTCGGTAAATCCCATTGAATTAAGGTGAATAGTTTAATGATCGCAGCTAATTTTTTCCGCCAATTCTCGAGTGGTTTGGCGACCGTTCTTCAAAAGTGATTTGAGACGTTCTTCATCGAATTCAGAAGGCAGCCCTTCCGTTGCGGGAGGAGTCACCGACGTTAAAGACGCCATTTTTGAACTTTGCAAACCATTTCCGTGCTCACCTATGATATCTTCTCCATACACCTCGCCAATATTTCGGGCTGCTTCGGCAGCTTTTTGTCCTCTATGAAAAGCAAAGAAGAACAGGTGCCGAAAATGTTGATTTTTACCTCCTGGATATTCCATTTCTAAGCCTGAAAACTAATAAAAAGTTAAATAACTCAAAAATACAATTAACATAGTTTTGTAGAGCAGAAATAGTTCTATCAAATGAATGCTTACCCTTTGCCAAACAGCAACGAATCGTTGTAAAATAAAAGAAAATATAAAAACGCTATAAACTTGTTCCCCAACCCAATACTTAGGTGGTACACAAAGTGTTCTATTGTCTTAGGTGTAGTACTAACTTCACAGCCGCAAAATATGCATTTGGCTTGCCGTGAAATGTTGCTGGCAACATTGATTGTCAAAAAAGAAGAAACGTCAAATTTATGAGCGATGCCGCTGAAGCAATTGGCAAATTTTAGTAAAAAAAAAGTGTTTTAAAAAGACAATAGTAATTAAGCTGACTCTGGACGGCAAATGGTTTTTCATGAGGAACTTTTTCATGGCAGAAATACGCTCGGAAGTTTGCCATTGGTTGCCGAGAAGCGACGGCTATTATAAAACACTGTTTCTACCATTTTGCTGTTTCACGCACCAACCCATTCGGCTACGGCGGCGGTCATTTATATTGACACATAAAAATATAAGGGCCATTTAGTTAGACTCTTTTCAAAGACGTTGCACTTAAAAATGACACACCTTATGAGTATTCGAACTCAGGCACTTCACTCGCATACGAACTGTCAATTTTCGCCCAATTTTAAATTACTTGTGCATTTTAACTAGGCGTGAGAAAATGTTGCTGGCATGTTGCGCGGTGTTTTTACGGCGTGAACTGAGTACTACTTCGCCGTGAGATACATACGAAATTTCGCGCACACTTCACGGCAATGCAATTTATATGGATTTTAACAGCAATTTTACGTTAGACGCGAACTTATTACTATGCTTTATGTCTTAAAGTTTTTAACGGTTAAATAAATATTTAGGGGACTTGAAACCGAAACTTGCGAACTACCTAAATATATTTTTTAAACGTTTAAAGTTTACGTTATAAGACAATACGACACTTAAGGCACCTTTGTGAATACCTCAAACATTTTCCAGTTTGAATGATACTCATCCAAGCTCGAATAGATTTTCAGGAGTTACCAAAGAAGTATGAGTCCTTGTGTAATTATTACCTTGGCGGAGTACTAAGCCATTTCTGACAGCTTTCTTCGTTTGCTTCTTCCATAGATATTTTGATGCTACGTTAACAGTTCAAAGCAACTTTGTAGGTAATGCCGTTTCAATGGTAGGGAGGTTTGTTTTACCGAAACGCTTTGGTTGCTTTTTGGTGAGGTAATTAATGTCGATGGAAATAGGGCAGTATTTTGCTTATTAAGAAAAGTTATTGTACTAGAACAGATATTAGTCTCAGTAGTGAATACCCCCATCAAACGAATCCTTTGCTAAATTTTTAATGAACACTAAGATTTGAAATAAATTTTCCCGATTGCCGACAATGTCATAGTGTCAGTCTGCAGAAGAAAGGTAGATTTGTGGAGGTGGAAATTATTTTCTTACCAACTTGATATTTTGTCATGAGCATCATGAATCACTTAAAACCCAGTCTGGTTTTCTATATATTCACACAGGATGTCGCATTAAGACCATTAAAAAAAGTAACAGTGTAGCGTTTTTTGTGATACAATTTTTTTAACTTTAAACTAAATTTTTTATTTTTATTTATTTTTTTTAATAAAGAGGGTAGAAATGTAGAGAATATGCATAAAAAATAATAAATCGATAAATTATCGACTCAAATCTTTGCCCTTTTGGTTTTCTGATAACATTTGGGCATAGATGGTTAATGGTTGTAAAGGGTTAAGGTATGGCCCTTTAGCACTGCGACCATATTGATCTATTGTGCACGCTATGCTGTCTATTGACTGTTAAGTATGCTTATGAATTGTGCCAGCTCCTTCTGAGGGAGTGATTGAAGGTCTTCATCTGTAAGCATGAACTTGTTTAAAAACCTTTTCCTTTTATGCGTCAACCCCGGACATTCGATAATGAGATGTTCCATAGACTCCTCATCTTCGCAGCAGAATCTGCAGGTGCTGGTGTTAGTTATGCCTAATTTATGTAAGTGTTTGTTGCAGGTGAAGTGACCCGTGAGGGCGCCTGTGAGAGTGCGAATGCTCTTTTTGTTTAACGTGAGGGCCATGTTAGCTCTTTTAGCGTCGAAACTTAGGAACTTTTTGGAGTGTCTAAGACCCGCTACGTTGTTCCAATGCTGATTTAATAGAGTTTTGGCCCAGTATTTTACTTTTTGTTTCAGGTTGTTTTTGTTGAATCCGAACATAGGACTAGGTCCGATGAAGTTTACATCTGCCCCTTTTTTGGCTTGAAAGTCTGCCTTTTCGTTGCCGTCATATTCCTCATGTCCCGGTACCCAAATTAATGAAACATTGTTTTTGGATGCCAGGTTATTGAGTGCCTTGTGGCATTCTAAGAGGGTTTTTGAGTTGTAGGTATAGCTATCTAAAGCTTTTAGAACTGATTGGCTGTCCGAGAGTATTTTGATCTTTACTCTCTTGTGGTTTCTACGTTGCATGATGTTTGCTGCTTCCATTATTGCGTATAGTTCCGCTTGGAAGATAGTGGTGTCCCTGGTGAGAGTGCATGATTTGTGGATTCTGGGCCCCACTACTCCTGCTCCTATACCATAAGGTGTTTTTGATCCACCAGTGTACCATTTTTGTGAATCATCATTCATCCATTTCGGGTTTGTTTTCCACTCGATCCTCTCAGGAAAGCTAACTGTGTATCCTTTTGTGAAACAGAGGGTTGGGTCAATGTGGTCTGAAACTTGAGCCATGCTTATGGTGTTTTTGATTTTATTTAGGATATTTAGGTGACCGATGAGGTTGCCCAATTTGAAATTTTCTTTCATGTGTAGCATGAGCGCTTGCGTAGCTGCTTCCTCTTGGATTGCTATATGAAGTGGTGGGAGATTAAGGAGTGCTTCCATGACAGCTGTTGGGGTAGTTCTCATAGCCCCTGTGATGCATAGGCTAGCAAGCCTTTGTACTTTTCTCAGTTTGGTTATCGCTGTTTGTTGGATAGATTTGCTCCACCATACTAGTTCCCCATACAGTATGATTGGTCTAACCATTTGGGTGTATATCCAGAGGGCCATACTAGGGCTAGGGCCCCAGGATCTCCCTAGTAGTTGTTTGGTTGTCCACAAGGATTTCGTGACTTTTTTTGTTATATTATTTATATGTGATTCCCAAGTGAGTTTTTTATCTAAGGTTAAACATAGATATTTGACCTCTTCCTTTAGTTCTATCACTGTTTCATTTATTTTCAATGCAGGATAGTACAGGACCAATTTCGTGAATGACACATCGAATTTCGACTTTCAGTGTAAGAATTGCACTTAGATGATTAGCAAATTCCCCTTAGTTAAAAAAAGCACTTACAAAAAAATTCCACGGCGCCTAATTGAATCATCTTACTAGCTAATTCGCACCACTGTTGCCCCAAATCAAATTTTTCGCACCGTTTCCGGAATTTTCACAAGCCTCAATATTCACACCTGACATCTGTCAAACGAGAGTAAGAAAAAGACGCGGTCTTAATGGCACACCCATTATAAAATGACTAAGCTAGTAGATGGCCCGCTTCGACTTGCATACCAAGGCAATGAAACCTCATAAGAACAACGTGCTTTGTTGGGTTGTGAGTTTTGTTTTCAACTGATAAAAAATATTATTCTTCAAGCGTAAAACCAGTTATTCTTTCACTCTTGCGACTGATTTTTTACATAAAAAAAACCCTAGTTTGTTTTGAAAGTTTGTCCCCCAAATCCATCCATCTTTTCAATTCACTGAGGGCGCAGAAGATTCTTTCTCGCTTCATATAAAAAATCTATAGCTTTTCCTTAAAAAAAAAATACAAAAAAGTTTGAACTGCACCTAACGATGTTACAGCCACGGCCGTATCATCGACAGCGGTATTCACCAGTGTTGCTACCCTTTCGACAACCACAACAACGACGGCTGCAGGCTCAGCCACTACGAACTCTGCAATAGCAGCTGCTTGCGCAGCAGCAGCGATAGCAACAACTACTGCGGCGGTGAATGCGCTTGGTGGGAACAATCAGGGTGCTGGCGGCGGTGGTGCCGCTGGTGTCGGTGGCACAGGTAATGCCGGCGCTGCGCTAACAACTGTGGTAACTGCCGCTGCAGCTTCGCTCGCCACCGCAGTGACCACATCGCTCTCAGCGCTGACAGTAAATGCGCGTTTGCCCAATACAACTACAACGGCAGCAACGGGCTGTGGCGGCGGTACAACGAACACGAGGCTAAATACTAGTGGTAGTGCTGGTGTTCAGCAACAACAACAACAACCACTTGCTTTGGAGAATGGCATCGATTTTCGGCAGGCAAGCGCTGGTGCGGCGTCAACAGGGTCGCTCATTGGCGCAGGCGGCGTCAGCGGCAGTGGCGTTGGGCCATCTATTGGCTTGAGGTAAGTTGTGTCTAGTTAAGAGTAAACATTTTAACAGCTGCTGGCAGCTAGATTTTGATGTTTTCTTATGCTCCACAAATGTTCACAACATTTTTTTGTTAATTTTTAATTTATTGTTTTTTCATTACCGCTCGTCACTTGCTCCGTCACCCGTTCGTTGCTCACCTCACATCATATCGCTCGCCTACTGTGTTTGTGCCGTTGCACCTTTTCCGTGTGCTTTATTTTGTGTATGCGTGCATATGCACTTCATTTGTTGGTTGCGCTAGCAGGCATTCCACGACCAGTTACGTAAATTCCTCAGCCATGCCTTCGATTGCAACCAGCATGGCCGGCAACTTACCAGCAACATCGTTAGCAACAATGCATCCGAATAGTCTCGATGGACTCAGCAACATGCATACGACGGCGCAAACGACCGGCGCCTCAGCCGCAGCTGCTGTTGGTATGTCCACAATGACTGCCAATCGGCTCGCACAACAACAACAACAGCAACAACAGCAGCAGCAGCATCAGCAGCACATGCAATCGTTGCATCAGCAACAGCAACAACAACAGCACCAACATCACCAGATGTCACTCGCCGTTGCGCAACAACAACAACATCAACATATCGTACAAAGTGCGGCTGCTGCAGCGGCCATGCATCATCATCAGCAGCAACAGCAACAGCAACAACAACAACAACAGCCCGCTCATACACACTTGCACGCCGCTCATCCGCTGCATCTGGCACACACGCATACACACCCGCACGTGCACACGCACGCTACTCATCCTCATCACGCACACCAAACGCATCCCTCTGTTGCGGTTAACGTTAGCGCCGGCATCGGTGTTGAACCGCATCCACTTTCGGCAGTACGTATAGGCGGGGGTGTCGGCGTCGGTGTCGGTGTCGGTGGCAATGGCGGCATTGGCATGGTTGGCGCTCATGCCAGCAACAACAACAATTCGAATAACAGCAGCAACGCCGCCGCTTCACGAGGTGGGTCAACAACTACAACAACAACAATCCATGCCATCGGTATTGGTAGTGGTGGTGGTGGTGGTGATGGTGGTGGTGGTGGTGGTGGTAATACCACATTACTCACATCGGATAGCAGCCACCCCACGTCCTCCTCCGCGTATACTCCTCACTCGCTCTATACTCATCATCAGGTAGTAGTGGTGTGGCGTGATGGCTTATTAAATAAATGTTAAATGTTCTAAAAACGTTCAAAAACTAATTAATACTATTCGATTATTCAGCATTCAAATATTAATTGTTTTTAAACAGACGAAACAACTCATTAACTTTAGCATTAACATTTAAGTGTTTGTTGTTATTTTTTGTATTGAAATTTTTAATTATTGAATCAGTGTAGACGGCGAAATCGGGAAAGATTATTTGAGCCAAAAAAGTATAATTTATAGGCTTTAATTACCACAGTATTGATATAATTTATTATTATTATTAATATATTTATAGGAGATATATACAATATAACCCTAACTTAATTCGGACACTGGCTACTAGGGCCTTCGGTGCTATTGTGTGATGCTTGAATATTTTAATGTCCTATATTCTTATCGAAGAGTCAAATTTTCGTTCAGAATTTGACATTTTATTTAGATTCGCATAAAAAGGGTCTTTCAAAGGACGTGCCTAGATGTTGTTTTAAAGTAAAACATATAAAAATTTTGATTCTTTCAGGTCTGGCTATTTCTATTCAAAATTTGGCTCTTCGCATTTATGTGTGAAAAATTACACCATTTAAATGTGCTCCATGGGCACGCTTATAAGCATTCATATGAGAATTTAAATTTTCTACTGTACTCTAATTGATGTCGAAAAGTCTTTATACACTTTCAACATTCCTGCATAAATTTCCTTTGCTTTTAAAGCTTCCAAAAATAGAAATTCCATCAATGCACGATACTTTATTTTTTCCATTGTAGAAAATACTGTGACACATCGATGCTAAATGATTTGTAAACAAAGAATGAATTGACAGATTGAAACGAAGCTTCACACAAAAACGCTACGAAGAGAGTACCAACTTAAAACTTGGCTCACAGCATCGCCCTCTCTTATCAAACCACAAAACTTATTGAACAACCTAGTATGGATTATTGGCTGGAGCAAAATTCAAAATTGAACGCATTCTCCAGGGGTCCATATTTCACCCACAAAATTACTTTTTAACAGTTCCTTTCAAACTTTTTGTCTTGAAAAGTTTTTATCTTTATTTCTTTCTTTTCAAAGTTTTAATGTTCGTACGATCCAAAAAATTTGGTTCTGCACAAGGCGAATATATTAAAGGTGGTGTTGGTAAATCAGCTGAATTGTTTTTTTTTTTCTTTCGCCGTGTTCGTGTGGAGGTCAGCTCAGAATAAAATAAGGCGAATTCAGTATTTATTTTCTAGTTTCTCAATACTTTGCTTTACAATCAAACGTACAGAACAGTATTGTTGTCGTCTAGTGTCACGACCTTTAAAGAATGCACCTTGATTCTGCACCTATCCATTTCAGCCGTTAAATTTCGTTTCAGATTCAAAAAAATTGTCCTTCACTTCGTTTTTTCGTATTTGCAATGTTCCCAATACATACGATCCAACTGACAGTACACAAATGTTGCCACAGTGTAAAGTTAAAATGGCCTATTGGGTCTATGCAGTCTAACAATTCAAGTGAACAATTCATAAAAATGAAGTTTCATTAAAAAGTAACCATTTTAGAAATGCAAGGTGACGCAAAATTAATCATCCAATTTTATTTTTGCATAACTTTTTTGCTAAATAAAAAAATGATTTTGAGTGATGATTTTGATATCTTTATTTTGAACTTTATCTGTGTGTATACTGCAACTGTCTAGTTCGCAAGTGTCAAATGTGATTGCTATTTGCAAAAATTATAAAACTTCGGATGATGGGTAATTAATTTTGATAACCAAATTATTAGTTTGGAGAAAAAGAAATCCATTGCTTTTCGGTAGATGGCTATAGACATCGATATCTCGTGAAGTATCGGTCATACAATTTAATGCTTATGCTCGTTGTCAATGTGACATTTCACATTAAAAAATTATTTTGCTGTTTTTTGTTTGTTCCATTCAGTTGTGAACACCCTGTAAACAATGAAAGAAGCTGAAAAACTACAAGTCTGGTGGTGAAGACCATATAATTGCAGAGCTCATAAAATATGGCGGAGAGGAGTTGATAAGACAGATACATGAAATAATACTTATAATTTGGAGAACAGAAAACATACCTGAAGAATGGTCTACAAGCCTAATAGACCCAATTTATAAAAAAGGGGACACATTAAATTGTGTAAATTTTAGAACGAAAGCTCTTCTCAAAGTGAGCTGCAAAATTCTATCAAACATACTGTATGAGAAACTAAATGTGTATGCAGAAGAGATGGTGGGAGGTTGTCAATGTGGATTTAGAATCGGACGCTCGCCAACAGATCAATGCTTTATCATGTCGCAGATATTCGAAAAATGTTATGAGATCAGCATTAATTTGCACTCGCTCTTTATAGACAGTCAACAGAAAATATGTCGACCATCACCTAAAAGTTCTGATCAATATGACTCTTATACACTCGAAAGCTAAAGTAATAATGAATGGCGAAATATCTGACGAGAAAGGAAATCCGCCGTGAGGCTAGGTGAATCACTAAATATTAACGCTTTTATTTAATTTAACACTGCATTCAGCAATAAACGAAATAGCTCAAGGTGGCACAATATTTTATAAATCGACACAAATATGCGTATACACTGACCACATTGTGATTCCTGCGAGAAATAGGGAGGCTCTTCAGAACGTTTTCATGCATTTAGTGCAAGCTACAAGACCAGCGGCAGCCGGTTCTACGTACCGGAATGACTCGGGTTTTTCCCGACCAAGGGCTGCGCGCCCCAGTATACTAGCCCGTCTAAAACACAAAAAAAAAAAAAAAAACCAGCGGGCCTCAATATAAATGAAGAAAAGTGGAAGTACATGACACGATCCTTTCTTGATAGTCACATCAGAATCGGAAGTTACGCTTTTGAGTTTATGCAAGAGTTCATATACTTAGGCGTAGTACTCAGCATAAATAAGGATATGTCCTTATCTATACAAGACCGTATTCAGGCAGCTAAGAGAGCGTATTTTGGCCATATCAAACTTATGAAGTCTTCATTGATATCAAAGGAACAAAAGCTACAGATGTACAAAACTATAATAAGACCGGTTCTCACCTACGGCTGTGAAACATGGGTCCATAAAGTTAATGATGTGAATTAAGTGATGCGATTTGAAAGAAAAATGCTTAGAAGAATATTCGGCACTGTACGATTAGAAGACGGTACATTCTGTATACGGTATAACCACGAGCTCAGTGTTTTAATCGCTGGAGGAAATGTAACGCGGTTTATAAAGTCCCAAATATTACGGTGGTATGGGCACGTGTGCAGCAATGAGCAGCGAAAGATAGACCAAAAAAGTATTTGAAGCAAACTCTGAAGGAGCAAGAAGGAGAGACCGGCCAAGGAGACGATGGTTGCAAGACGTAGAAGACGATATACGAAAGATGAGAATCTCACAACAAGAAGAATGTAGGCGTATTGTAGAGGAAGCAAGGGTGCACCCTGGACTGTAACGCCAAGATGATGATGAACAGTGGAAGTCTACAAAGAGAAAACTCGGTATATTTTACAGTGTTTCTTTGAAAATGCAATCTAGGCCGCTGAAACTGTTAATGGTGTTTATGGTGCCGATGCCATAACAGTTAATTACGTGCAATTTATGTTTCGTCGATTCCGTTTAGGCATTTTTAATATTGAAAAAAAATGTCAAGAATATCGGAAACTTCGATAAAATCACAGAAATAATCGCAGTTGGCCGGCATGCTAGTAGTCGTGGCATCAGCTCGTCGTAGCCCAGTGGCTAAAGATCGACCATAAAACAGTTTTGAGCCATTTGCCCAAAAATTTTACACAAAAATAATGGATTTCTTTTTCCTCAAACTATAGTTGTGATATGTGAAAAAAAATTAATAAGCAAAACGGCAACACTGGTTACAATTTACCACATCTTGTAGGATTTTTTCTGTTATTGTCTGTTATTTTGATAGTGACAGCTTTTCCCCGCTGGAAGTTTTGACAGGAAGTCTGTCAATTGTCAATTATTTTATGCGTTGGAATGTTGAAAATTTTTCCTTTTACTTGCAGTGATATTAGTTTTGATGATTCATCAAGAATTTCTGTTTCCTTGAAAAATATATTTCGGTTGGAGAAAAATTTATTTAAGCTATGTTTCGCTTTTTAATATAGAATGAGTGAAATACCCAAATATTATAAGATAAGCTCAGACAGAAAAATATCTTTCCTGAATGTCTACATCTAGCATAAAAATTTTTATGGAATTAAGCGCCCGGTTTTAGTGCGTGATTAACTGTCGTGAATTTAAAACTATTTTAAAACTGCGAAAGTGGACATTTGAACTTAATTTAATTGATAAGCAGAGCTAAATTCAAAGCTCACTAAAAAATTTGTTCTTTATTTTTTTTTCTAACTTGTTTACAAAGTATAATAGTAAAACTATTTTTTTAAACAATAACAACAAACACATTGCAGTCACGATCATCATCATAATCATCTAAAAAAAAAAACAAATTGGAATTTAAAGTTAAACTGAATGTACTAATTTGACCCCCCATAAATATATATGTACCTCTATTCACTCCCTATTTCGAACAAATTTGCAGAAAAGTATTTTTAGAAGTAATCAAAATTGTTGTTAAGATATTTGTGTATGTGCAGAGCAAAAAATTGAAATAATTATTGATTGCTTGTAAAAATTTTGAAAATTCTCATCAGGCCACATCATTCACCAATCACCAAAATCAATAAAAACACATCATTGTTCAATGTTGGCTTATGTTTCAAATCAAATGTTCGTTGCATAATTTTTTAACACTTTATTTACTTTTCGTCCCACTTCCGAATCGTCACATCGACCGTCAATTTGCGAACGACAGTCGCAGCTAAGACGCGACGATAACCTAGTAAAGCCCAGCTGAAAATCGACAGCAGCTTTATTGGCATTTCGCCCTAGCCGCCAGCCACAACCACAGCAGGAACAACCCGTGGGCCAGCAACAACAACCAGAAAAACGACCGTTAAAAAAAGTAAAACAGTCGCAAAAAGCAAAAGTGCGAAAAGCGCCTGAAACGGCAACAATGCATACAGCAGCTCATACAACGCAAAAACAACAACACCAAGAACCAAAACTGCAGCACAAAACACAAATGCAGCGACCGCAGCAACTGCAGCAGAAACAAAATGACACACGCAAAACAACGCAAAAGCAACAACATCAAAAACTTGAATCCGACAAAGAGACGATTCAACTGTCCTCCGATGGTGAACAAACTACAGTTGCAGCTGCTGCACCTGCAACACCAGCAACAGCTGCAACCAGCAGTGCATCTAGCAACATTTACGCGCTCAACAGCGGCAGTAACGCGGTGTACGAGCAGAGGAATCGCAGTTGCGCTCGCAGTCGCAGTCGCAGCCACAGTGGTAGCAGCAGCAGTCTGTCGTCGACACTTTCTTCATCTTATCGTTCGTTAGATTATGAGGCGGAAGCAGACGAGGAGGATGCCAATGAGTGTGAGGGTGTGGAGTTGCAACGCAAACTGGCTGGCGGCAATGATAATTTGATGCATGTACAGAATTTTCTCAATTGTTTCGATACACAAGAGCGGCGCAGACAAAAGTCGTCAGCAATATGTTGCGCCACACAACCACAACAACAAGAAATGTTGCGACAATTAGATGAAAAAGTACAGCGCATGGGGAAGCATCTGCCGGTAGGTGAAACAAATCTAAGTCGTATCTCAAGTTGTGTTGAGAATGAATTTGCGACACGTGATCAGGTTGCAGTAACTATCTTTCCAACCACAACAGCAGTAGCACCTGTAGCAATCGCCACTGCTGCAACAATGTCAACAACAACAGTAACAACAAATGCAATCGCTGCAAAGTCTCCAAGCAAACCGGGTAAATTTACGATTTCAACAAAATTTTTACGCAAGCCGCGTCACAAGCTGAAATCAGTCAATTTAGCACCGACTATGGGCATGAGTAAGACATTGGCGGCAACAACAATAGATAGTGAGGAAATGGTAGCATTACATGAACGACAAAAAGTGCTACAGCAACGAGGAAATGAGCATGTTTCACAACAGCAACAACATCATCGTCAACCAATACCAGTCGATGAACCGAATGTTAATGTGAATGTGAAATTCAATTCGAATTTCTCCATCAACTCACTCTTAAATAAAAGATAAGCACGAAACGAAATTAATTAACGAAGTATTTTCCTAAATACCCCATGTATGTATGTATTGGTGTTTGGCCATAAAAATTTGTACATATACTATGCTAATAATGATAGAAACTGCACTTTGCTTTCGGTGAGGACCATATTTCATGCATATTTTATTTCATACACGAAAAATGTGATTTTGTATTTTACATATAAAAATAAATTGTCTACTGACTTTATTGGCCCTAACCACTATTGTCAATTCAAAAATTTATGTATCTATATAGTTAATGCTACAACAAAATAATGCAAAGTTTCAAATTTTTTTTTAATTTCCTCAAGACTATCAACTTTCTAACCAGAATTTTTAGAATTTTTCTGCGTATGCAGTTGTACAGTCCATTGCATTTTAATGCAGTAAATGCGAGCCTGTACTCTGTATGGGAGAAAAAGCGTGTCATCTCAGTGAATAATTTTAATAATTAACGGTATTTTGTAGTCACTTGAAACTAACATTTTTTATACTAAAATTGAATGGGTTACAAAAATGCTTGCCCATGCATCCGCCTGTCGATGGATCAGTGTACACCCTCGCTTAGTCCAGGCGGAACATTCTCCACTCACATTCCATCAAGGGAGGAGTGGACGGGGGTCTACACTTGGAGACAGCGTCTAGTGAACCAGTTCACAGATGGATCGAAGTTGGAAGAAAAAGTTGGCGAAGGAGTATTCTGCGAGAAGCTCCCCATCAGACTCAAATTCAGTTTACCGAACCACTGCAGTGTGTTCCAAGCAGAGGTAGCCGCAATTAAAGAAGCAGCTGACTGGCTACTTTCTTGCGTAATAACTGCTAAGAAGGTAAATATTTACTCCGATAGCCAAGCGGCAATTAGGACTCTAGGCTCTATTATGGTGCATTCGAAACTGGCCAGGGAATGCATGGCTTCACTTTCGATTGCATCCGAATTCTTTGACATAAGGCTCAGCTGGGTTCCTGGTCACAGCGACCATTGCAGGAAACTGTGAGACGGATGAGCTGGTCAGACAAGCGGTGTGTGGGTGATTTTCCCGCGAAGGGAGCGGATTGGGATACCCTTGTATACCTGTGGACTGCTTCTAGAAAGATGAGCTTCGTGCCAACTCAGCGAGTGCTGGGCGACTTATAAAGTCGTGAAATTCTTCTGACCACGGATGGATCGTAGGCGCTCGAGCGAACTTCAGTTCTCAAATTTTGTGGGTGTCCTCACAGCACACTTTCCGCGAGGTATGCATGCTATGAGACTTGGAACTACTTCGCGTCCTTTCTGCGTCAGCTATATGAAATATGAGGTGGAATCATCTCAGCAACTTCTTCTTAGATGCCCCACTCTTGCGGGACTAAGATTAAAGCATCTTGGCTCTCACATCTTTGCTACGCCTGCTGATATAGCAGGCCTTGATATGAAAAATCTGAAGAACTTCATCAGCAGCATAAAGCGGTTAACGCAATCGCGTTACTAAACACATCCTCCTAACCCTCAAATAAATAAAAACAAATGAAAAATGCTACCTTTGATCAAACCAAATTGTATACCAGCAAATGGCACAAGCTTTAGCCAAACGCGGCTTTCTTCTTTCCCCGCAAAAACCTAGAAAACGCTACTTACGGATATTTATTTGCATGCATTCGAGGATAAAAATTATATAGATAACAAATTTGAAGTAATGCAGCCATTCGACTATACAAATTGTGACACAGTAAACATTTTGTGGGGTTCTCACACTATATATATATAGAAAGTGCTCCAAAATAAATAAAATTTTTTTTTAAGTCTAAACTCACAAATTTCTTTTAAAAATTAATAGCAAATGTATTTCTGAGTAGATGATTGATGATGAAGACTATTTAGTCAAAACGCCGAGTCAGAGGCATGTATGATAAAGTAATATAAAAGTGGATATTAATTTTTTTTGTTTTTGTTTTTGTTTTTGTTTTATAATGAATTATGCATTCAAGTATTATAAATGATGTGAAAACCCACCAAGTTCACCGATTGCAAACAATAAATATCCAATTGGCTTAAAATACCTGTTAACGCCTTCAAATTTATAGTTAAAAACCGGAAATAAAAGTTTTCGAAATGCGTTCCACAGTTGCCAATTGTCAAAAAACAAAATTTTGTATGCAACTATGAAATCTAATTAATAAAAATAAGACATCAAGTGAGCTTTGCTAACCAGGATTTTAGTAAAAGAACTTTTTTATCAAAAAAGCAGATCAGTCAACAAGAAATATCTATGTAACTTAAATTTTTAGCAAGCCAACAAAATTGTTTATTATAGTGTATCATATAATCAACGAAGAATATCGCTAACAGTGCTAAGTTAGTATTTCACCTCAACGATTATGCAAAAGGAAAATACAATTTTTTTGCATAGTTTATTATTTTTTATACATTTAGTTTACTTAAAAGATCAACGACAACATCGTACTTTAAGAAATTGAATTACTTAGTGCTGTATACCTAGAAGTACTCATTAGTAATAAAACATATACATATATATATATACATATGCATACATACATACATACATACATACATATACCCCAATAAGGCACAATCTTGTGTACATAAATATGTGCATTGTACGCATAAACCCTTATCATAGGGATTTACATAAATAGACCCATTGTAAATATAGTTTATAGCATAACAAGTAATAAATATAGAAATTACAAGAAGAAATATAATAAAATTACGAAAAATGAATTGTGCTAAAAAAACGAAAAATTAATAAACAAACAACTGCTAAACACTTCAAATTGAGTTTTTGTGATTTATTTCGCGGAGTTTGGAAAATCGCATTTTAAAACATCAGAAGAAACTCCTCCCAACATACTTACTCCTCTTTCGTTTCACTTCACATCAAAATAACTAAATATTGATTAGTCAAGGTTTTGAACAAAAAGCTCTTCGCAAATATTGTGACAAATCTGCCAGCTTTAGTGCGTAGCTATGGGAAGAATGACAACTGTTTTCCGAACGTAAATTTTTGCCATTCTGAAAGTGGCTGAATGGATAATTGAGAGGAGATGGAGCGGAAACAGATTGGAGTCTTTAGTGACAGTCAGGCTACACCAAAGGCTCTGGAAAACGCAAACAGCCCTATCACGCAATTCATCGTGGACTGTTTTTCGTAGAAACTAAGACATTGTAATCATACAATTCGAATAGCTCCGAGCGTACATTCCAAATTCATAGAGTAGCATTCACCGAATACACTCGTAACGCCAAATCTTAGAGTTTCGTACAATTTTTCTACGATGACGTTAGACTAACGGACAAAAATTAGAACGAGTAATATCAGGTCAGTCCATAAGTTCGTGCGTATTTTACCCATAATTTCACTTTTGTACGATTTTTGCATACAAAAATTATTCGCGGAATATAACGGAACTATTTATATTTTCTTTGATATATTGTGCATTCAACAAGTGCTTTTAATCGTGGATAGAAGCACGTGTTGTTAAAATATAAAATGGAATCTTCGAACACGTTTTAATAAAAGTGGTAAAAATGCAACAACTGCTGCTGCAGAAATAAACACTGTTCACGAAGAGGATACCGTGGGTGTAAGGGCTGCGCAAAAGTGGTTTTCAAAATTCCGAAGTGGTAAGTGCGACGTGAAGTCTTTAGCTCCGACGCCTTGCTCGAACTCGTGGAAGCTGAGCCAAATTTGACAGTCGATATGATAGCTCAGAGGTTAAATGCATCGCATGGAGCAGTTCACAGGCACCTGGTTGAGTTGAGAAAGGTTTCAAAGTTGGGAAAATGGGTTCTGCCGTCGCCAACCTTCAGCAGAGAGTGAATGAGTGGAAATTAAAGTTTTTTGAGTATCGTTACTGTTGATGAAAAATTGGTCCTTTACAATAATCCTGTTCGCAAACGCCAATGGTTAGATTAGGTTAGGTAGTGATGGTTGCCCAGAGAGTGGGCCCACTTGGACGAAAGAAGTTTGGTTCATCCTTTGTGATACCATTGCAAGACGGGAAAAAGAGATGAAGGAAAAAAGGACGAAAAGGGAAAGGGATGAGGAAGGTTGAGTGTTTGTGGACTACGAACGGTGACTAGTCTGTGGTTGTGTTAACCTCTTTATGCTGCTGATGAAGTGTATCAGATTTTTGTTTTCAATACCTGCTATATCAGCAAGCGCAGAAAGGAAATGAGAACCAAGATGCTTTAATCTTAGTCCCGCGAGAGCTGGGCAGCTAAGGAGCAGGTGCTGAGATGATTCCACCTCATCTCCCATACAGCTGACGCAAAACGGACTCCAAGTAATTCCGAGTCTCACGGCACGTGTACCCCGCGGGCAGTGCCCCGTAAGGATGCCCACGAAATTTGAGAGATGAGATTTTGTCATCCTCAGAATACCCCTCGAACGACCAGTTTCGAATGCACCATAATAGAACCCAGGGGCCTAATTGCCGCTTGGCTATCGGAATAAATATTTACCTTCTTAACAGTTATTACGCAAGAAAGTAGCCAGTCAGCTGCTTCTTTAATTGCGGCCACCTCTGCTTGGAACACACTGCGGTGGTTCGGTAAGCTGAATTTGAGTTTGATGGGGAACTCTTTGGAGAATACTCCTCCTCCAACCCTAGCGTTCAACTTCGAGCCATCCGTGAACAGGTTAACCAGGCCCTGTTCCCAAGTGTTGCCCCCGGTCCACTCCTCCCTTGATGGAATTTGGGTGGAGAGAGTTCCGCTTGGATTAAGCACGAAGGCACGCACTGATCCGTCGACGAGAGGATGAACTCAAAGCTTCTGAGGATGCTTGAGTGCTAGAGTAGGAGTAGTTCGAAGCGCCCCATTGATTCCAATGAGTGCAGACTTTTGAGTTCTCTCTCGCCAATGGTTAAATAAAGATGAAACACCAAAACCGACCCCTAGAGATGGCCTTCACCCCAAGAAGATTCTCCTGTCTATTTGGTGGGATATGGCCGGTATTGCTTATTATGAACTTCTGGAACCAAACCAGACGATAACTGCTGATTATTATTCCCATCAGCTATCAAACCTGAATGAGGTACTTAAAAAAATCGACCGTCTTTAGTGTATAGACGCAAAGTTTTGTTTCACCACGACAACGCAAGACCTCTTACCGCAAGGCAAGCATTAAACAAGCTGAACGAGCTCGGATGGGAGCTAATGCCGCATCCACCATACTCTCCGGATATTGAACCTTGTGATTATCATCTTTTCCGTGGACTTGAATCCCATATGAGTAACAAGAACTACTCCTCAAAAAAACCTCCAAGGCTCCAAGGACAAACATTTTTTTGCGCAGAGAATTAAAAATTTGCCTAAACGTTGGGAAGACATTGTAAATAATGAAGGAAGATATATTATTGATTAATAAATACTTTAAACATCTTTTTTATTAATTTTAAAACCACCTTTAAAAAACGCACGAACTTATGGAATGACCTGATAAAAAGAGGATTTGAAAGGAAGCAAATACAAAATCTGTAAAATGTAAGTCCTATATGCACTAAACTATAAGTAGAAATAATTTTTTTAAGTATATGTACTTGTATATGACTTTCACAGGTGGAAAGTTGTAACAACACGGCAGCAGTATGCCACCTTTTTGGAGCTAATAAAGTAAAAATCAATCATAGCATTGATACTGTAGTAGCCCATCTGGTTATAGTAGAGGAATTTTTCTTTAGTAGGGGAAATAATTTTTATGTGCGTCCCATCCACTCACAAAATGATTGATGCTAGGAAATCTATATTTTTGATAGAATTCTATTTTGCTTTGCCGTTTTTCATTGGCACTCATGTCGAGATTTACCCACTGAGGACACAATCGTGTTTGTAGTGACGCCAATACGACTTTTAGCACATAGCTAAATGTCGACTGCCCCGAAATCTTTGCCAACTCCGTGCTGATAACCTGCCTTCGCAAGAAATCGTAAAATAGAGGATAGTCGGAGACCTGGAGTTATGGACGACGACCTAGCTGAGCTTGCGCTGACTTCAATAAAACTCTAAACGTATGTAAATTCAGCTTTATTTAACCGGTAATTTTTGATAAACCTGTTTTAAACCGTATTTAAATAAACTTTTTCTTTAACAAAAAGGCAAGCACTTACATTGGTTCGTCCATATCGAGAGGGCTGCTTGTATTTTTCAATATTTTTCGCTCAATTTTGAGACTCCGTTTGCTTCTCTCACTTTTCATCTCTACAACACAACCACACATGTCAACGAATACATTTTAATTTGAAAATTCAGCTAACTTGACAAAAAATTTAAAGATTAGATTTAAAGAGCTGTTGTCGAAATATCAAAATTTGACATTTGAGTTTGGCAGGACTTTTTTCGTGTTCACATGGAACCCACGATCACAATTTTTTCGTATTCTTAGTAGACATTCGTATTCGAAGGTTTTCTACGACGGATTCTATGATTGGGCTGAAAGCAAACCTCATTGTTCCAGATTGTTCAAGAATGTAAGAAGAATCTTTATTCTGTTGCAAGACAGAATAGGCTTGTGCTTATATGGGTTCCAGTACCCTGCGATGTTCAAGGGAATGAAATTGCCGACGAATTGGCCAATTGTGGATCAGCGGTTACCCCACAGGGACCAGAGCCAATAATCGGAATCAGTTCTCCTAGACGCATGAAGTGGATTAGCGATTAAGTACACATTTTACATAAAGAGCGAGGAGCCGGTGTAGAAAGCTGCAGAACTGCAAAGTGTTTAGGGACAAGCCCGAACAGAAAACTATCAAATTTTTTTCTAAAACTTGGAAGATAAAACGTTTCGTTGATGGTCGGTATTATTACAGGACACAATACATGGGGCCAACATATGACCACCAATGGAATCATTGAGGACGCGATTTATCTGTCTTGCTTAGAGGAGGCGGATAGTACTAAGCATTTTCTCTGTGAGTGTCCTGCACTTGCTAGAGCAATGCTGCGAGTTTTGGGTTCCGATGTCATGAGAACGCGTATAATTCGTTCTCTCAAACTGGAGTAGGTCTAGCTGCCTCTATTTCTCTATTCTATTCTATCTTTTTCCTTTTGTTATTTCTCTCATTTCCTCCTTGACTATCTACCCTTTCACTTTCCAGAGCTTTAAATATAATGGTTTTTTTAGTTAGCCTTTTTTGTGTTTTAGGAGTTACCAAATCTCTCGGTGCTTCTTGGATCGACTTTTCAAATTTCAATTTCAGTGCATAGCGCTTTTCTCCACACTATGTAAAGCTCTTGTTGGTCATAGACAACAAATCTTCCAACGTCGACATTAATGCCGTAGAATCCTTTATTCAATAATCGAAGTTGGAGCAATATAGCTATGGCTCCTATTCTGCTTTCGACCCCAGATCACTGAACTTAAATCAGTGTTACTCTGTCACTAATCATTCGTCTCACAGACCACAAATTAAAAACAAGTATATTTTTATATTTCATTTTTTTATTTCAAACAAATGGGTGTAGATGGAGAGAAGTATTATATTATTTCTATTTAAATATTTATGAAAGTTCTGTTAGTGAGGTGGTGTGACGGGAATATGTTGAATTCGCAAAACTGCAGGCGTGTTAATGCTAGAAAATTATGGACAATTTTAGAAAATTTTCTTTATCATTCAAACTGGGAAATTTTTTTTTATCAAAAGTCCGGAAACTTATGGACAATTTTATAAAATTTGATTCCTCATACAAACTGGGAATTTTTTTTCTTTTTACTAAACCCCGGAAACTTATGAACAATTTTAGAAAATGTTCCTCCTGATTCAAACTGGGAATTTTATTTCTTTACTAAAACCCGGAAACTTATAGGCAATTTTAGAACATTTTCCTCCTCATTCAAACTGGGAATTTTTTTCTTTACCAAAGCCCAGAAACTTATGGAGAATTTTAGAAAATTTTCTTGCTCATTCGAACCAGGAAATCTTTTTTCTTTACCCAGGCCCGGAAATTTATGAAATAAGATGACGGGCGCATGGACAAGTTGGAGCTGTTTCCTGCACATTTTTAGTTGGAACTGTGCTCTAAGAAGTTTTGCGTTGCCAGAACCTTGTTTTTTTTCTTCATTCACAAAACGCCTGAGTATACCACATTGAGTCTTATAAAATACCTACTTCCGGTATGAAAACACTAAAAGTGCCCTGGTGTGTCAAAGCTGTAAGAATGATGTTATTTAAATAGAAAAGTTGGCAATACTGAGAAATAAAATAAAAGACTTAATTATTTTTAAATATAGAAACAAGCTCAGTATATGAATCAAAAAAGTTGTAACTTACTCTGATGTGATCAAAAATAGGGCATTTAAAGATTCTGTGAACGTAGGAGTTAATTTCAGCGCACATACAAAGACAAATTGTAGTTGTTGCCTACACATTTTCACTAGGAGCTGTGCTCTACGAAGATTAGCGCTTCCAGCACTTTTATAAATAACAAGATTAATAAATTATAATAATAATAATAATAATAATAATAATAATAATAATAATTAAAGACAATGAATTGGTCATCATGCGTCAACGACGCCACAAAATTTCACGAATACTTCTGAAGTAACGCATGCGATATCTGTTTACATGAAATTCTGTTTCGTCAAACTATGACAATATAAGCAAAATACCTTCTTACATTTACATAAAATAGTTGTTTTCTCCACTCCCTAAAACCCTTACATGTCGAGCCACCCTAGCGGCTGATGCGAACATTTTGCTAAACAACCGTTTCTGGCCGTTGCAACGTTAAAGCCGCTGCAACCACTTCTTTGTACTCTGTACTCAAACAGATTTTTATTTATCAAAAGCATTTGGTACCTTGAAAAAGAAGATTTTTATTTATGACTCATATGTTCTCACGAACACATTGCCAAAAACATTAAAAGAGATACAGGAAATTGATTTCATTGGCATCTATGCAGCTAACATCGCATTGTCTTCGGGGAGGTTATCAAGAAAAAAGATCACCTCGCAGCCAAAACCAACAAACAAGTCGTCATTCTCTCGGACAGCTTGAGTGGGTGAAATCACTAATGATAGAAACAGTGAAGCGCACCGATATGCAATAGGAAACATTAATAGGCAGAACGAAATTAAATTAGTATGGATACCTGGACATAAAGGAATAGCAGACAAAAAACTAACTGACAATGCAACTTAACAAGCTTTTAGCATGCCACTTGTAGCAGGGACTCCTTGCTTAACCACTGCCATGACGAATTTCCATAGCTCGTATCTCAGAACATTAAAAGATAGTTTGTGGGAATGGTAGTTTTGTGGACCTGTTTTTAAGAACCCACAACTTCAAATGCGATCGATCAAACTACCACAAGGATCTCTCATGCGAAAAATTTATACAATAAGTTTATAAAGTTTACATCTGAGCACTACTACAGACACGTAAAGCCACGAAAATGCAGGCATGAAACATCAAAAAGAGAAAAAAAATTCTACTAGCGGTCGCCTCTCGGTAGGCAATGGCAAACCTATGAGTGTTTTTCTCCCTTGAAAAAGCTTCTTATAAAAAAAAGAAACTATCAGGCATTTGACGTTAGGTTAAGGGGTTATATATGTACAGTTAGGATTTTCAAAAAAATGGATTAATTTACATATATTTAAGAATACACGCAGAAAATTTAATATCGTTTTTCTCAAAACGGGGTTTTCAAAGTCGGTTACCAAAATTACTCGAAAACGGCTAAGCCGATTAGTCTCAAAATTAACCCGGGCTTCTTAAATATATTTGTTAGTAATTTATCGAAGATTTTTTCTACCCGATAAATATTTTTTTTATAACAATTTAAGGCCGAAATTTTGGTCAAAAAACTATTTTTTTTTTTGAGAAACCGCCATTTTGTCAAAAAAATTTATTTTGCTTACTCTTTCGATTAATTACTAGATTTAACATTACTTTAACGAAATCTGTTTTTTTTTTTTTAAATTCAAAGGTTCCAGTTCAGAGATATAGTGGTCACCGCAAAACGTCTTTTTTGAGAGGAGCTCCCGTAGATCAGCTGTAGCTCCTTTCCAAATAAATATTTTACTAATACTAAGTTTTAAAATACAGTTAAAAGATAACATAATACATATGTGTACAAATTTTCAGATGAATAAATTTAAAAGTTTTCTCAGAAACATTCGCTTTTTTCGGCCTTCTAACTGCGTATAACCCCTTAAGAGTATAGGTCCTTTCCATTTCCGCACACCACAAATAGGAGTAGGAGCTCAGCCAAAGTTGGGTGTAAGCGCCAATTATATATTTTCTAATTTTGCATTATTTTTCTTCATTTCAAATTCTTCCAATTATATTTTTATTATATTTATTATACTATTAAATTTTATTAATATTTTACTTATAGTGTTTATTTTATGATAAACCCATGTAAAACAAGGGGCGGGTTACTAGTACATTTTTAGACGTTAATCTGATAGTTACCAATCAGCTGTGAGTGATGGAGGCCGACCTACTTATGTACTCATACACATAAAACTCAAAGTGTCACTTATGTACAGGTACTATGCATACTCGTTCAGATTATATATGGTATACCGTAGACGTGCCTTGAACCTTTCATTACATACATACATGTTTTCTTAAAGTATTCATAAACATGCATACATTTTTCATTATAATTAGAAAATGTTAATACGAGTAAGCATTCAAATTTCAATTCATGCGAAAAACTCATTTTTGATCAACATTTTTGGGCACTACATAGGGGAGGTGTATATTTTGCTGAGATAAATAATGACTGTAAAGCGTATTGAAACATCAATATGTATATAGGTACACCTGGGTGTTAAACAGAAGGCAGTAGCGCATATGCGTAGATGACGGTGCCGCGGTATCAGCTCCCCTCCACGCGTCCACGAAAATACTATACAAACTTTTGCCAATTTTTTTCTCAGAATCTACTTTTGAAGTGAATTATTAAAGAAAAATAATATTGTATAATTTGAAACAGAATAAAATTAAAGACAGAAAATTCAGAAAACCATTAATTTTAATATTTTAATCATTTTTATATTTTTTCCAACAATAGGTACACAACACATTACCTATACTCAATCGCTGGGCTGCCAGTTTCGGCCTCAAAGTCAACGCTGATAAAGCGGAGCTCTGATGTTATTTGCCAGAAACCTCCACACTTTAGACTTCCTTAAAACTGCGAAATACTGCTAATGTTTTTCAGGCAGAAGCCTTTGTGATCCTGCACTCATAAAGAATGCTTAGAGAATGCGGGAACGAGGGAGATACTACATAACTTTTTTCCGATAGCAAAGCTGCGATCAAAGATCTGATGATGACATGATGCAGATCCAAATTAGTCAACTCCTGTGAGCAGGAAATCAAAACTCTTGAGTGTGGAGCTAACATTTTTTTTGATCTGGGCTCCAGGACATAGGAACATAAAGGGAAATGAAATTGCTGATGAGGTTGCCAGGAAGGGAAAGACTAAATTGGTCTCAGAGCTCTCCAACCCAGACATCGGTATTCCCCTGACTGTTGTTAAAGGGAAATCGCACAACTTTCTTCTTTCTCAGTAAAGCGCAGATCAGTTGGAGCTCCAATTCTTTGTGTGCGATTTCGAAAACCCACGCAAATGCTGCTGGGGTCTCCACGCCATTCAATTTTATTGGACGTCCAGCATCCACGCAGAAAAACTACGTTTACCATTTAACCCCCATTGCAGAACCTGTGGGGACCTTTCAGAGAAGGAGACTGTTGAGGTTTTTACCGGGTGCTTCTTTCTTCGACAGCCTGGGGCAGTATATTTTATCCTTTTATTCCTATATGGAACATAGAGCCTCAATTTGTTAAGGTTGCAGTATTGTTGAGTTTAAAGTGGGCAGGTTATTGGCCTACCGCAGCCGCGCCCTCAGACAGGCCTGAAGCAGTGCTCCAATCTAAATCCCATCAACCTTCTCCTTTACCTTACCTAATACACAATGGATGCACTTTGAAGTGAATTATCAATATATGCTGCCAAAATCAATAAAAGGAAAGGGCTGAGAGCACTTGAAATTTGGATGTACGTAGCTTATACGAGTAATAACAAAAAATCCTGGATAACAAAAGAAATGTAATTTTTTCGCACGGTTTTATGGGTCTGCCCTTTCACGCTCATACTGTTATTTGTTTTGGTCTTTGTAAAATTTTCGTAATGGAATACAGCTGAAATCAATAGAGAAATCCAAAATGCGGCTGTACCAGCTTTTAGCTCAGAAAACTTAAACACTCTACGCTGAAATAATGGATCTACACAACGAATGGGGAAAAGATTAGCGATCGAAATGAAGCCAAAGAAAGAAAATAGGCAACAATTTAGGTGCGTGTTTTTAATTGATTTAGGGAAGGTTTGGAAGATCTCATCTTTACGAAGTTTAATTAGTAAAGAGTTACATTTTTTTTCGATAAGAAAAAAGATTTTATATTTATTTAAAGTTAATGCAAGAAATTCAAAATTATTAAAGTTGAAAAGTTTCAGAAAATTTATTTAAACTTACTTAAGAAATAATTGTCTTTACAAAGAAACATAGGCTCCCTATAGTCTTCCCTCTAATTTTTTAAGGACGTGGAGATTCCTTGGAAAGAGAATGTCAAGTACTTAGGACTCATATTAGACAGGAAGCTCACGTGGAAACCAAATATTGAGGAAAGAATAAAGAAGGCCGACGTTGCATTATATACCTGCAAAAAAGCGGTCGGTATTAAATGGGGACTAACACCTCGTGTTACACATTGCCTCTTTACTTCTGTAGTTAGGCCAATCTTAATATATGAAATACTTGTATGGCGGACATCTGCTCAAAAGGCGAGTTACGCTAAAATCATGAATAAGGTCCAAAGAACACCTTTTTTACGCATCTCTGGCGCTTTAAGGACTACCCCAAACAAAGCGCTGGAAGTGCTAATCAATTTACCTGCACTAAATTTGGTAGGGAAACAAGTGGCCGCCGCATCGGCGCTCAGACTCAAAAGTATGGCGCTATGGAAAGACCGGTGGCTTGGCCACGCGTCAATTTTGCACTCACTGAATAGTCACAAACAAGAAATTGGCTACTCTACTCCTAGACTCACCGTCGACAGGCTCTTCAAGAAGAGTATACCGTCAAGAAGGGAGTGGCAGATACCAAGGCCATGGAAAAGTGGGGAATTAAATTTTTACACAGATGGTTCCAAGCTAGACGATAACGTTGGCTATGGAGTATTTTCGAGGGAATTAGGACTAGAACTATCCGTTCGACTACCAGACTACTGCAGCGTCTATGAGGCAGAGTTTGTAGCCATAAAAGATGTGACTACATATCTAAACACGCATGCCGTAACAAAAACGACTATAAATATATTCTCGAATAGCCAGACGGCCATTAAATCAATGAATGCAGCTATACTAAGATCGAAGATTGCAGAGGAATGCCGGGTGATAAAAGTACCATTGGAATACCTTTGGCCACGAGTAAACTAATAATCAAAAACAACATTATCCAAGGGCCAATAGGTCATGGAGAGATGAAGATACATGTGTAACAGCTAGGCTACTATTGCCCAAATAAACTAGAAAAGGACAAAGGAATTGCTAACCTCTCAAGAGATGATATCTCGAAGGTCGTGGTTTGTATAACCGGTCGTTGGCTATTTGGCAGGCATTCCTCGAGACTAGAAATTTTCTCCCATGAATATTGCACAAGTTGTAGGGATGAAGAAGAGGAAGAAACAGTTGAACACTTCTTTGCGATTGTCCAGCCCTAGTCAAAATCGGACCTGGTTGTCTAGGTAAATACTTTTTCAATTCTCTTACAGAGCTGTCTGGCGTACGGATTGGATCAGTTCTACGCTTCAAAAGAGCCGCAAAATGGTTCCACCAAGGAAAGTAAATGGGGTTCCCTTGCAGCACACCCGTAAGGTCTAAGTGAGTTGGTTGTACAGACCGACTGCCACCATAACCTCACTGAACCTACTTAATAAATTGTTATTTTATAAGACAAGAGAGCAGGGTTGGCAGCCTACAGTTGATTATTACAAAGAGTGCATCAATGAATTATGTCACCATGAGGTAAATAGCTATAAATTCTCCTTAATACTTTTTACTTTTAAAAGTGAATTGCTTTTGAATAAATTATGGCCGCTAAAAATTATGCATGAAACTAAATGGCACTAAAGAGACGTCCCCCTCATCGCAAAAAGCTGTCTACGCACCTGACAGATGATATCTTCAGTATATATTTCAACACTCTTATTAGGACCAACTGATATAGAAAACATATTTGCTGACTTTTAGCAGAAGAACCTATTACGACTTTGCAGTATGCCATTCTTATGCATTCATAAATTACCGAAGCCTAAAGAAATATTAAAATTTGTATCATTCGAAACTAAAGTTGAAAAATCCAACTCACTAACTAAATAAACGAGTACTGCATTTTTAGTAAATGTCATTTCAGTGGGGTCGTAAAGTGAAAAGTTGTTCAAAAGAGTTAAGTTATTTTTGAAGAAAATTCACAGTTATTTGTGTGTGTGTGTGTAATATCTGCACGTATCCGATATCATAACGAGCCTATAAAAGCAACTCCACTTGTGTTGGCGGGACGAGTTGTTATTTAAAATACGGAAACGAGGTATTTTGTGAAAAATCTTACGAACAGAATTGGAGTCACGATTGCGAATTTGACGAAGGCTTCTGCCTACAAAAGAAAAGCTTGGAAGTGTCGAAAAGTGAAGTGATGGTGGATGTGTTTGCTCAAACAACAAAATAAGGAAAATTTATTTATTTCAAAAATAAAATAATATAAAAAAAATTTTTTAATGAAGCTGCCGTTAACGATTTGTTGGACGCTGTTCGCATTCGGTGCATTATGTGAAGGTACTTCAAGGTACTTCCTACCCTACAAGGATACACTTACATGCAAACTCCTAATTTTGTTATGAAATATGGAAAAAATTTAATGCAAATTTGTGCGATAAATCGATGCAATGTATTTGATATTAAAAAAAAAAAAAAAAATATTATTTACTTAGGTAGACTTTTTTTAATTTTTCGACTGATCACAGCGCGTGCTAAGAAATAAGAAGTGATTAAAATGTTCGAATTTCCAAAAAAAAAAAGTATTAACTAAATAAACCACGAAAAAAAAATTGTTTAAATTACATATTTTATTTTTTTCAATAAATTAATTAAATTGAAACAAAACTAATTTTATTAATTAAATAAACCATGAAAAATAACAAAAAATTAATCCGATTCTTAACTGTTTTTCATTTAATTAAATTAAACTGAAATAAATTTATAAGTTAAAAAAACAACAAAAAATAAAAATAAAATAAATTTTTTGTAACAAATTAAATCATAAATCAATAAAAAAATTAGTTAATTAAATAAGAGAAACAAAAATAAATTTATTAATTAAATAAACCACGAAAAATAAGGAAAAGTTAATCCAATTTTGAACTTTTTTTTTCATTTAATTAAATAAATAATTCATTTAATTAAATAAATGTATAAGTTAAAAAAACCACGAAAAAAATTAAATTCAATTTTTTCATTAATTTAATTAATTCAATTTTTTTATCAAATTAAATAATAAATTAATAAAAAGATTAGTTAATTAATTCATTAAAAAAAAAATTAATTTATTAACTAAATAAACCACAAAACGTGATGAAAATTAATTAATTTCTCAAATTTTTTTCTATTAATTATTGGGTTGGCAACTAAGTATGTATGTATGTATGTGTTCGAGAGAAAGATTCTGCGTAAGATTTTTGGACCTTTGCACGTTGGCAACGGCGAATATCGCAGACGATGGAACGATGAGCTGTATGAGCTTTACGACGACATAGACATAGCGCAGCGAATAAAGATCCAGCGGCTACGTTGGCTGGGTCATTTCGTCCGAATGGATACAAACGCTCCGGCTTTGAAAGTATTCGATGCGGTACCAGCTGGTGGTAGCAGAGGAAGAGGGCGGCCTCCTCTGCGTTGGAAAGATCAGGTGGAGAAGGACTTGGCTTCACTTGGTGTGTCCGATTGGCGCCGGTGAGCACGAGAAAGAAATCGCGTAAGCGGTTATAGCGCCAATTAAGAAGAAGAAGAACTAAGTATGTAATTGCGGATTTCACTCATAGATGGCTTCAGTTGAATTTTTAGGCTTGCAGACGTAGTGCAAATGTAAAACACATTTTGTTATTTGATAGTTGGCAATTCAGCTGTCAATCAGTAAAAAAGGTTTTTTGTTCGGTTGCCTAGTTTTCGTTTGGCGTTCATTGAAAAATGGAAAATCAAAAGGAACATTTTCGTCTTATTTTCCTTTTTTATTTCCGCAAAGGGAAAACCGCATCGCAAGCTCATAAAAAGTTATGTGCTGTTTATGGTGGCGCAGCATTAAAAGAACGGCAGTGTCAAAATTGGTTTGGCAAATTTCGTTCTGGTGATTTTTCACTCAAAGATGAAAAACGCTCTGGGCGTCCAATTGAAGTTGACGACACCCTAATCAAAACAATAATCGATTCAGATCATCACAGTGCAACACGTGAGATTGCAGAGAAGCTTCATGTATCACATACATGCATTGAAAATCACTTAAAACAACTTGGCTACGTTCAAAAACTCGATTCATGGGTTCCTCACGAGACGCATTTAACACAACGCATTAACAGCCGCGATTTGCTAAAGAAACGTAATGAAAATGATTCATTTTTAAAGCGACTGATAACTGGCGATGAAAAATGGGTTGTTTACAACAATATCAAGCGGAAAAGATCGTTGAGCAGGACAGGTGAACCAACTCAAACTACATCAAAAGTTGATATTCATCAAAAGAAGGTTTTGTTATCAGTTTGGTGGGACTATAAAGGAATTGTCTACTTTAAACTTTTACCACCCAACCGAACGATCAATTCTGATGTCTTTATTTAACAATTAACGAAATTAAACAATGCAGCTGAAGAAAATCATGACAATGCAAGGCCACACACATCTTTGGCCACTCGGCAAAATCTATTAGAGCTTGGTTGAGATGTTTTGCACCATCTGATTATTTTTCTGTTTCGATCTTTACAAAACTCCCTGAATGGTAAAAATTTCAATAATGATGATGATGTCGAATCATACCTGATTCAGTTTTTCGCTAATATCAAAAACCAAAAGTTTTATGAAAGTGGGATTATGAAGCTGCCTGCCATTACAGAATATAGTTATTTAGTTCCATGAAAAAATTGTCTTTGATTTTCTGGAAAAAATCCGCAATTACTTAGTTGCCAACCCAATAAATTACATTTACAAAATAAATTCAAACCAAAACAAACTAAACAATTTACGAAAAATGGGAAAGAGTTAACTAAAATACCAAATTATTTATATTTCAATAAATTAAATTAAAAATAACTTTTAAACATAAATTTAAAAAAAATGTACGTGCGATGAAGTTCGAGTTCGTGTTTTCGTGTTTCCCCGTATAACGAATTTTTCAATAGCGCCGTTCAATTTGTCCGTGAGCTGTTGAGTTTCAGATTTTGTTGGTAGTTAGCACTTTTGTTTTATTTAGACTGTATTTGCAGTGTGCCGAAGAGTTTGGCGAAATTTCAATTTTCATGCATGTTATTGATGTTATTGCTGATCAAACTTTTGAGTCATATTTTTTTCAAGAATTTTTATCTCGAAATCTATTGATACTAGAAAAAAAAGTGTGTGTGTCAGCTCCGACACGCGACTTCAGTTTACTCCTTAAGAACGATTACCGTGATATTTAAAAATATATTTAATATGCAAAAGGAGTAAATGAAGACCTTTTCTATATTACTGGAAAAATATTATATAAATTTACTTAATCTATTCGCTATAGTAAGCCACCTGGAATGAACAATTTTTTCTTTTTTAAGCTGTCGTTGCAATGTCCACTTATAATAGCACTACAAATATCAAATCGGTATTTTTGATCCGTACTTAAATCTTTTTCACTGGATATATCTGGTAGTGTGAATATAATTGGTTTATAATTGACGAAAGAAAGCTTCTCACAATCCTTCAATTTTTTCTCTATTTCACCATTAAAGCTTTCAGACGTAGAGCCATCAATGTATTCAAACAAATGTCTAAGCGGTAGTTCATTGGCGTGTAATTGGCAGATGAACCATTGTAAGGGTTTTTGAATACAATCTCCTCCAAAGGTTCAGACGATATCACTGGTATATGTAGGTTCTCAACGAACGCACAAGCACTAGATAGAAAACGGAAATAAGCACCAAAATGTGGGCAGTGTTATTTCTGACTAGAAATTAGCAACCACAAGGAAATATATATTTCCTACAAGTTTGCACCAACAACCAAGCGCCACAAGATATGCAGTGCCTTTTCTCACTAGAAATTAGCAACCACAAGGAAATATATATTTCCTACAAGTTTGCACCAACAAAGTAGCGCCACAAGGTAGGCAGTGATTTTTCTCACTAGAATATAGAAAAAGGGCAAAGCGTCACTTCCGTCAGCGTACACTTCCGATGATTCACACGATTTTACTACCCATATTTTTCATACCATGGGCCTTATATATCGTTTCTTAAGGAGTAAACTCCAAAAACATTTGTTAATAAGAATTGTAGGGAATGAGCTATGTTTTAGCAACATCTTTTTTAAAAATGACTAAACTTAATTTTTAAATAATTTTTTCAAATAATATTTTGTTGTTGCTGTTTTTACCCCAAGGGAATTATCAAAAGTTACAAAAACATACTTTTATTAAAGCTGAAAAAGTCCTTAAGAAATGCTAAAAGTATATAAAATGTGTTTTTTGATTTTCACTAGAAATTAAATTTTTAATTTTTGGATATATGGTTCAGTAAACAAGGCCTTGCGTGGTAGTGCCAGCAGGCTATGAAAACTTTTTTACAAAACAATATTAGCATACAAACAACTGATTCTCAGACGATATTTTGCTTTTTAATGTTTAATTTAAATTCAAATTCAAATGGCAAATTAAAACTTTTGCAATGCATTTTATTAGGGATGACATAAAAGATTTGTTCTCGGGCGTATAAATCACTTACTTTGATATAACAGTTTTTGAAATTCGTTACCACTCAGAGAGCACGTCCATTCTTTCCTGTGATTTGTGTTTTTCTTGCTTTTCGTGGTAGGCACTCGTTTTCAGTCACGCCTCTTGTAAAAAGACGCTTCGAACTCAGAGCGCATACAACAAAGCGTTTATTTTCTAGCTCTGCATAGGTTGATTAGTGAATTTTGATGTAGGTCACACAAACGAGGAGTAAAAAAGTTACTTAGAATTTTAGTCCAAGTGTAAGAACACATCTGAAGTGTTTGCCACCAGTGCATCACTTAGATATTCTGCATTTTTTTTATGTCAAAATGCCTCTTCGCTCATTGATTTCATTTACGTAAACTTCCTTGGAATTCTTATTATTCTGAAGGCAAAGCTGGTAATCTGCCATAGAAGACAGTCTTAGCCCATGAACGAAAAAATGCAATCGATTGTGACCGATTAGATAACCAGAGCGAGCAATCTTATATTAGCCCCATCGAACGGCTTTGTTACCTTAATCCCAAACTGCTAAGCAAATAGCTTTATCTACCTGAGACCCTCTCCTGTTCTCCAGACCTAAGCTGAGCTAAGATCTACTTAGTAAAGTGGGGCACAAGTAGGGAGTTCTTACACCTCAGACGACATAACAGTGGATCACTCGCCCGTAGGGATGGAAAGTTTCATACCGGGTCCATATTTACCTACACTCTTTCCTTCAGCCATTTTTTAACCGCCTGTGTGCCAATGTGTATATCTGGAAACAGGATCTGGGAATCTGTTTTGTCGTCAATTGAAATTCTCGACATTAAATGTCGTAATGCCCAGGTACTGAGCCTTGTCAGAGTATTGAATTACTATCCCTCCACAGTAACCGAATCATGGTTTGGCTTATTTCTTTTGCTGGACGGTATAAAAACATTCGAAAAAACGGCGGCTGAAGCGCATTGAGAGCTACAAAAAGTTTATGGAGATGCTGCTTTAAGTGAAACAGCGTGCCGAGATTGGTTCCGTCGCTTCAAAGACGGTGATTTAAATGTTGACGACCGTCCACGTGAAGGAAGCCCAAAAACCTTCGAAGACGCTGAATTGGAGGCATTGCTCAATGAGGATTTCAGAATGAAGTTGTATTTTCACCAAAAAACAGCGAGAACTTAGTTGCGCACATAATAGAAAATGCGAATCGGAGGAAAGTGTGCTTTGGAGGAAAGTGTGCATCGAAGTGGATCGAAGAAATGAAAATGGTGTAAAGCTATAATTTTCGTTTTAAACACTTTATAAGAGCCATGCGGTCAATGAGTGAATTTCCGCTCTCCACTTGGTGTCCATTCCCTTTGCGATGCTATACAATCAGCATTTCACTTCACGCCTTCTTCTTTTTTCCAGCTTATATCAGCAAATATGAGCAAATGCTGCAGCTCTTCCCAAAGCCCGCGTACACAGAATCGAGAACTTGGCGAAGCAATAGTAATAAAAATTTAGCTGACCACCCCTGCAGGCGCACATGTCGCACAGATCAGCCCATGACATGCTACTATTACTTCGTTGTGCACTACGATGAGACCTTCAATCCGAGTTGTGAGCGCTATCTCGATTCACGCTTTCGCTTCAAGGTTGCTGGACGCGAATATATCGATCCCTTTACAGTGCACAACTATGAAGGATTCGACGATTGCAAATACGCAGATGGCGTGAAGACGGACGTGATGGTGGTTAACGGGCAATTGCCTGGACAAACGATAGAGGTGTGTCAAGGTGACACGATTGTGGCAGACGTTATCAACAGCATGCACGACATCACAACCATCCACTGGCATGGTTTGCATCAGCGACAAACGCCACACATGGATGGTGTGCCATATATTACGCAGTATCCAATTGTGCCGGGTCAAGCGTTTCGCTACCGCTTCGAGGTGGATCATGTCGGCACACATTGGTGGCATAGCCATGTGGGGCATCAACGTGGGTTCGGTATAGCCGGCGCGCTGGTGGTGCGGCAACCAAAAGCGGACGATATGCACTCTGCTTTATATGATTTTGACCTTTCAGAACACACAATCATGTTGCAGGATTGGATGTACGACCCAGAAGGTTCAACACCTCAAAGCATATTGATTGATGGTGTTGGACGAAAAGTACCACCAGCAAACGGTGCCAAGTTGCAACACAGTGCACCCACGCTGTATTCAACCTATTCGGTTGTGCGTGGCGGCAGGTATCGTTTTCGTGTGATCTTTAACGGTAAGTTGTAAATTCAGGGTAAAATCCCACTATTTCCATTACAATTTGCCTTTCCCTCGCACACCCCATCCTATTTCCTTTGCAGGTATAGCCAACTGTCCGATTAGCTTGAGCATTGATAATCACGAACTTGTTGTCATCGCCAGCGATGGCAATGACATTGAGCCTGTAAAAGTGCGCAAGATCACTCTGCATGGCGGTGAACGTTTCGACTTTGTCTTGCACGCCAACCAAGCCGTCGACAACTATTGGATCCGCATAAAGGGGCACAACTTCTGCAAGCTGAATAAATTGCACCAGGAAGCAATATTGCACTATCAGGGTGCTGGTCGCCGTGCACTACCCACAGCACAAGTGTTCTATGAGTATGAGCCTAATGGCAAGGAACTAAACACTGTCGATAAACCGCCAACCAGTGACAACAATTTAATTACAATTGCCGACTTGAAAGCTTTGGAAAAACGCACTGCTTCAGCAGCCATTCCTCACCGCACCTACTACACCAGCATGACTGTGCGCGTACAAAATGAGCTCCTATTCCAAATGGACGATATTACTTTCGCAATACCTTCACGTGTTTCGCTATTGCAGACTCGCAATCTGGGTATTGGCCAATTTCTTTGCAACAAGACGCAGCAAGCAACGATGGGCTTGAACTGTCGCAGTCGTCAGTGTAAATGTGCCAATGTGATCGAGGTGCCAGCATTCAAGGACGTAGAGTTCGTGATCTCAAGCACCTCCGAGTCAGCGCATCCTATACATTTACATGGCTACACTTTTCGTGTAGTGGGCATTGGGGTACTGGGACCAGAACGCATCAGAAATGTAAGTCAAGTAGCAACCAACTAAAAAAGCGTGCCGATATTAACAGCACAAATTTGTTTCCATTACAGATCGAGGAAATTGATCGTCGAACGCCGCTGCCACGTCGAGAACGTGGTGCTCCGCTTAAGGACACCGTGCAAGTGCCTGCCTTCGGTTATACCATTCTACGTTTCTACACCGACAGTCCGGGCTATTGGATTCTACATTGTCACATATCGACGCACTCAGAGATTGGCATGGCGGCAGTGCTGCGCGTAGGTGCTCACAAGGAAATGAAGACTTGTCCCGTGAGCAACTGTGGCCTCTGCAACTCAGTGCTTTGAGCTGTACAATGACTTTATATGCATCTATATGTATACTCGTATTTATATATCAGCATGCCTATGTCACGAGTATAATTTGTTCATAATTTAATAAAAAACTATACTAGTAAAACTCTAACCAAGTGGATATGTTTTGCTAAGGCATTTTGGAACTTGAAAAACTGGTACGTCACTACTAACTAAGCATCCCTAACTCGATGCAGTTAGCATACCTACAGCCGTGCGGCGGAGATGACAACTGTTGAAAAAAGAACAATTTTTTTCGCGCAAATTTTTATCGATGGCATTTTTTTTTTACATCCAGGTAGGTAGGTGAAATGGTTGAAGTGCCGGTCTGCCACTCCTCAAGCATTGAAGCGCCGTTTTAATACCATTATGAGACCTCGAACAGACAGATATCTACAGCCAGCCAGAGCTGTTGATATAATGGAGAAGATTGATGACATTTAGGTTGGCGCACTGCCCCAGGCTGTCGAAGAAAGGAGCACCCAGTGATCTTAATCGTCTAGCTGCAAAACCTGGACATTTACAGAGAAAGTTTCCTCTTCTGAAAGGTCCCCACAGCTTCTGCAAGGGGGATTAAATGGTAACCCTAGCTTTTCCGCGGGTGTGCCGATCGTCCGGTGACCGGTAAACACAACTAAGAGTTGGAAAATTGAATGGTGAGGAGTTCAAAGGACTTTCTGAGTCCTCCGTACATTGTACTGGGGTCAAAGGGTTTTCTAAATAGCACATGAAGAAATGGAGCTCCATCTTTTCTGCGCTTTACTGAGAAATAATTTGTGCAGAGTCTCTTTAACAACTGACAGAGGGATGCCGATGCCTGGGTAGAAGTTCTCTAAGGCCAATTCAGTCGGCCTCTTCCTGGCAACCTCATCAGCGAATTCATTTCCCTCTATACTCCTATGTCCTGGAATCCAGATTAGAGAAATGTTACCTGCACACCGAAGAGATTTGATTTCCTATTTACAGGAGTTTACTAATTTCGTTCTGCACCATGGCGTCGTCAGAGCCTTGATCGCGGCTTGACTATCGGAGAAAATGTTAATATCTCCCTCGCTCCCGCGTTTCCTAAGCATTTTGCATGCCTGAAGGATCGCAAAGACTTCTGCTTGAGAAACACTAGCAGTATTCGGCAGTTTAAAGGAGATAAATAAATTGGCTGATTTAGAGAAAACCCCTGTTCCGACTCCAGATTTCATCTTGGAACCATCAATGAAAACAGAGGTGCAATCTTCGGTGCAGATTTTCCCCTCGATCCAATCCTGCCTATTTGGAAAGTTTGCTCTGGCACGACCCTCAAACTCTAGTTTGCGGATAGAGAGATCTGTTCGAAGAAAAACAGTGTTAACCGCCCGAAAATTCTACCATGTCCCTTGAGAGATTGCCTTCAGAGGCTAACCTGATTGCACTTTGAACTGCGATGGAAATAACGTAAAAGTCGATGGGAAGTAAGTGCAAAACGACATTCTGGGTAGCACTGGGGCAAATTTTACATGATCCGGTTTAGTGATATTATAGCCCTTCCGAATAGCTTCCCACCAAACCAGGCATCCATACGTTAAAATTGGCAAAACCACTGCGTTGTACATCCACAGCATGACCTGTGGCTTGAGTCCCCATTTTTTACCGAACAAAGATTTGCAGGAGTAGAAGGCTATACTGGCCTTCTTTATCCGAGTTTCAATGTGTAGTTTCCAATAAAGTTTGGAGTCAAGTATCACTCCAACATACCTAACATCAAATTAAATGCAGAAAATAAATGGAAACTCCTACAACTAAACTGAAACGGACTTACGAGTAAGATTGACGAGGTAGTCGACTTTATGAGCCGATATGGTATCAAGATAGCTTCAGTCCAAGAGACAAAACTGCACGCTAGCTCCCCCTTGATCACCAGGGGCGGCTACAATGTGCATAGAAAGGATCGCGAGCGAGACCACGGTGGAAGCTTAGCGTTCATAGTCCACCATACAGTGCAATACGTCTTATCGATGAAGGCATCGACCGCAGGGACACCACCTTAGAATGTCAAGGGATAGCTGTCCGGTCAGGCTATGCCGAGCTCGAAATATATAATATTTACATACTCCCTGTCACCTGCGGCCCGGCAGGATATCACCCTGATATTGGTGCGCTCATCAGGGGTGAAAATCGATTAGTAGTAGGTGACTTTAATGCACACAACGATCTTTGGCATTCAAATGATCGTAGGGGACAGCTATTGGCAGAGCAGATAGAGGACTCGCCATGCAGCACTGTAAACGACGACGCCCCCACGAGGGTAGAGGGCAATTGCAGCAGCTCACCTGATATCACAATTGCTAGAGCAGGTCTGATCAATAGCTTAACCTGGCGACCTGTGCTATCACTTGCATCAGACCACTTGCCCATTATCATCTCGATCGAGAAACATGCCGACTTTGTTTCCGCGGATCACAAGTCATACATCAACTTCAACAGATTGGACCAGATTCGCGGAATTTACTGAAGACTTCTTCGCCGCTCTCCCATTCCCACCGATGTGCGCGCAGGCGAACGCGCGTTCCGCAAGGCAATCACGCTGCTACCCGCTGGAAGGATCCGGGACATACGTCCCGATTTCCCAGCTGAAGCAGCTGTTCTGGCGAACGAGCGAGATCGCCTACACCAGGCCGATCCAGGGGATCCTCGGATAAAGGATCTCAATTCCAAGCGGAGCAAAGGGGAAGAGCATTTCAAGTTCTGCAACTTCACCTCTAGTGTGAGCAAGCTCTGGTCCACCGTAAGGTCCCTGTCGAACCCGATGAAGCACAATGACAAGGTGGGTATCACCCTCAACGGTCTTACTTAGTCGGACCCGAAGAGATGCGCGTGCTATTTTAGCCGGCAATTTATTCTGCATCCTCCGGCCGACAGATCCAAACGTAGTGCCACCAGACGGCTGCACAAACTGACATACAACAGTGCGCCACTTGCTTTCTCCAGCGATGAGGTTCAAACACATGAAACCATCCAAAGCCATTGATCCTGACGGACTAAACATGTTGATGTTGAAAAAGCTGCGTCCATTGGGAGTAGAATATCTCACCAAGGTCTTCAACTTGTCTATGGCCACTTCCTGATAAGTGGAAATTAGGGAGAGTGGTCCCACTACCTAAGCCTGAGAAACCCGCTAGCCAAGGGGGTCTTATCGCCCGATAACTCTCCTTTCCACAGTAGTGAAGACTCTTGAGACCCTTTTACTCCCACTCTTTACGAAACACCTGACCCCAGCCTCGCACCAGCATGGTTTCCGAAGAGTGCACAGCACCACCACGGCACTCACCGTCATTAACACCCAGGTAAACCGCGGCCTCAACCAAAACCGCCCCTGCGAGAGGACTGTCTTAGTAGCGTTGGATCTAAAAAAGGCTTTCGATACAGTCAGCCACGCCTCGCTACTAGATGACATTTTACCGACATTTAAACAGAGGAAAATAAAGCAAGGTGTACCGCAGGGTGGTGTCCTTTCACCCTTGCTTTTCAACTTCTATATCTCGAAACTCCCCCAGCCATCAGAGGGAGTCTCCAGGTCTCATACGCCGACGACTGCACGATAATGGCGTCGGGCAATGACATTGATGGCCTATGCTCCAAGGTGAACGACTACCTCGCCAGCCTTTCTCGCTTCTTCACTGCGAGGAATTTACAACTCTCCCCCACTAAATCCACGGCGACCCTTTTCACCACCTGGACAAAGGAGGTCAAGCTACAACTCAAGGGGAAAGTCGATGATACTCAAATTCCGACGGTAAACAACCCCAAAATATTTGGAGTAACCTTTGACAGCTTGCTCTCCTTCTCAGCGCATACAACCGCTATTGCAACTAAAGTACAGAATCGCAACAAGGTTCTCAAGTCGCTCGCCGGCAGCACTTGGGGCAAAGACAAGGAAATGTTGCTGTCGACTTTTAAAGCAATAGGCCGACCGATTCTAAACTATGCTCCGCCTGTCTGGTCGCCTGGAACCAGTGATTCGCAGTGAACAAAGCTCCAGACCTGCCAAAACACTGCATTAAGGACCGTGACAGGATGTCTTCTGATGTCACCTATACAACATCTACATGATGAGGGCCAAATCCTGCCTGTTAAGGAGCATAACAAATTGCTCAGTAAGCAGTTTCTGCTAGGGTGTTACCGCCTCACCCATGCACACACCTGCTCGATCCTGAGCAGACATCACATCAGGAGGCATTTCCTCAACTACGGGAGTGCTGCTGAAGTGACATTACTTGGCCTTATAAATAAATCTTTATATCCGGCCAAGGACTGTCACTTCAGCAGCATTCCCCATATACATATGTATGGAATGTTTATGCTGCTACAACAACAACGGATCTAACCCGCCGTAACTGTTTATTTTCTGGTTGTGTCCGATTAGCAGCATTTAGGCCCAAGGACTACCGAAAAAAATTAACTGCAATTTCTTGGGTTGCCTGGCATATATTGTATATTTTCGTCATTCATCCATATTTTGCATGTATATAGTATAAGAATACCTGCGTGACTTTTACGCCTCTTCACATGTCCCGTCAAACTAACGCACTTAACCTCACTTCCGCTGTTGGTCCGTGCACATTGAAAGAGAAGCTTCGTGTCTCAAAGATCTAGGACAGATTAAGTAAAACTGATACAATGACAATAACCGAAAGATAACTCGTATATAAACATAGGTTTAGGTATGTAGCTCTCTTATCCGTCGGCGAAACAGTCTAGCAACGTTCGGCCCGCACTCCAAACCTGAGTCCAGCCTATCCTTAAGCAAAATGATTCACTGAGGACAATTCTCAATCAGAAAGATTTTATGTTGAATATTTACTATACTAACAATTCAACTACATACATATGTATGTATTTGTCACTGCGCGGTACTCAGCAGAATGACACTATTGCAATTCACTTGCCAAGTCATCCCAAATGGAAGTTAGGTCACTAAAAATTTGCAGGGTAAGAGACATGACGCAACTGCATGAGTATAACGGAAAGCCATATCAGCCTTACCCTAACTAATTACAAGGGAGCTATGGGCAAATGGACAAAAAGGTCAGTGCCATTAATATGTCCTATGATCAGAAAGTACCGGGAATGTTTAAATAAAACAAAACAGAGTTAAACTTTTATTGTATCTCCTTCAAAATATGACCCGTATGAAGTAACACACATGTGCCAACGTTTAACCCAGTCCCCCATGCACCCCTGGTAAGCCGACGAAGGGATGGCCTTCAGATCCTTCGTCGCATTCTCTTTAATCTTCTCTATCGACTGAAATCTCCTTCCATGAAGTGGTCACTTCAACTTGGGAAACAAAAAGCAGTCGCACGGGGCCACATCAGGTGAATACGGCGCTTACTTGGTGTTTGGTCAAATAATCCAGCACAATTTGGGCTCGGTGCGATGGCGCGTTATCATGACGCAAAATCCAAGAACTGTTGCCCACTTTTCCGGCCATTTGCGACGTACAGCATCTCTCAAACGCTTCAAAACGGATAAATAATATTCTTTATTGACTGTCTGGCCCGATGGAAGGTGCTCATGCTGCACTACGCCTTGGCAATCGAAGAAAACAGTCTACATCACCTTCCCGGTACTTTTTGATCATAGGGTGTGCATGTAACTCTGTAACTCTTTTTTCGTTGTCCATAAACACCCAACATCAATGGATTCAATACTGTTCTGGATACTGTAGCAGGTTAAACTCCTACTTATCCAGAATTGACCCCGACATACTAAACATATGCCCAGCATGTGAAGGCACCCCACACAACACTAACCACATTTTAACATGTCCCATCAAACCCACTCATCTAACACCCCTCTCCCTCTGGACCTGTCGAAACAGCAAGTTTCCTGGGTCTACCGTTAGAGAAGCTAGACGAAGACGACCGGGATCTGCACTACACTGACAGGGTTAAGTATACTGCTACAACAAAATAACCCAACAACACTCAATGACCGACTACTTCAAATACCTGTAATCAACTTCAACCTCTTTCATTTCACTCTTCTTCTAAAATCCTTTAAATTAAATATTTCCACTGATATACCTACTAATTTTCTTTGTACTTGTATACCTCTTTCGAGTCGAATTTAGGCAAAAGTTTAAGTCGGGTTTTCGGCATTTGAATATATATAAATTCCTTTATTGAAAAATTTAAATAAAACTAAAAATTAGATGCACACAAAATCAGAATTGCGAAAAATTTCAATTGTTAAATAATAAAATATGTATAGATCTATCAGTATTTTCAGCATCTGTATGCAAGTACATTTATATTTACATTAGAAAAAGTAAGTGTTCACACACTTAAGCTTACGGCTAATATGCCAGCCCCACCAATGTTTTCGATTTACAAATCGATACCCTCCTGGGCAGCTAAAATAGCCTTGATCTTCATGAGTAGCTCCTTTTTCACAGCGTCAGGAACAATGGCACGCGCGCGGGGCGTCACATCTGCAATCAATTGCTCCACCTTAATGTTGTTGCCTTTCTCTTTAATTATATTGCGACACATAAGACGCACCTCATCGCGCCAGCCACACTCAGCCAACCGATTGCAGAGTAAATCTTTTAACCTAATATAAATAAAATTTATTTTTAGTTGGTTTAATTTACATTGAATTGCCGGTGCAAGACTATGTTTGCAAAATCGAAGTACTCACTTGGAACGATCACCGCTAAGGATGGTTGCCTGATCCACAGTCTTTGTTAAAGTCATTTTATAAGGTAAAATTCTATAGTGATTTGAGACTACTTTCGATAATACAAAAGTTCAGCAGTTTATTTGTTTTAATTTTGCGAATATTTGTCTACCCTTCTCTATTCTATTAATGTTCCCACTCCGATTTTGTTTACGTCTCTGATTTACCAGACAACGAAAATGCGACAAAAGCAATATCCCGAAAATTGTAATGGTGAGATAATTAAGAATTTTAGTGGATTTCTGACAGGTAATGAAAAAATTTAATTTTTATTCAAAAGTTGAAGTTAAATGCATTGAAGAATTTCATTTCAATAAAACGTTGACAAAGATATGTATTTTGTCAAGAAAATAAAGAAAATTCTGAAAAAATAGAATTTCTCCAATATTTATTGGCAACTTTTGTAGATAATGCAGTTTTACACGGTTGCAAATATTCATTCAGAGAAAACTCCGCTGATTTATATTTTAACTCTACACACAACACATAAAAAAAAAATAATCAAAAAATGAAACAGCAAATTTATTAATTTTGGTAGAATAGTGGGTACGTTCAAGATAAAATTGCTATTATTCCATGAGTGTGAAATATTCGTGTTGAAAAATTGCACATCTGACATTTGGCAGCCCAAAGAAGGGGAGAACAACGCAGTCAATTTTTCTTTGAGAAATAATGAAGAGCTCCTGCATTTGTATATTTCCGTTCAAAACCTGGACTGCCTTGCGCTCCTTCCTCAAGCATCTTCTTTTTCTTAAGCAATTCTTAAGCTCTTTTATGGGAGATTTGCAGTTTCTTGAGATCTGCGTACCTGCCTTTAACTCCATATCTACACCTTTTACTGAGTGTGTCTTAATATCTGTCAAATTTCTATTTTGAATTTGACCCGTTTTTTCATGTGGGCACCTTGCTGTCTTTACATTCTATTTTCAAAATAATTTCTCAGAATCAGTTTCTTCACTTATTTCAAGTAATTTCATGTCATAGATACCTAATGTGAAGATCCCGACCCTGCCAAAATGAAAATATCAATAACGCCGCTGAAGAACAACAAAGCCGCGCTAGTCAACGGACTGCCGCCTGAGCTACACAAACATGGCGGCGAGGAGCTGGTAAGGTGCATGCATCAGCTTCTATGCAAAATATGGAAATTTAAGTGTGCTCTTCACACTCCATAAGAAGGCTGATCCTGCAATCTGTGCCACTTATCGCGGGATTAGTCTTCTAAATATCGCCTATAAATTTCTAGCGTATTGTGTGAAAGGCTGAAGCCCACCATCAACCAACTAATGGGACCTGATCAGTGGGGCCTTAGATATGGAAAATCCACAATCGACGAGATATTTACAATAAGCCATGTCAAGACCCATGAAAGGAGAATCGACACACATCATATTTTCGTCGACTTTAAAGCTGCATTCGACAGTATGAAAAGGAGTTTCCTGTATGCCGCGATGTCTGAATTTGGTACCCCCTAATACGGCTTGGTAAAAGGACGCTGATCAATACCAGCAGCGCCATCAGAATTGGGAAAGACCTCTCCGAGCCGATTGTTACCAAACCAGGTTTTACACAGGGTAACTCGCTGTGGAGTCTTTAACCTGATGCTGGAAAAGATCGTATGAGCCGCAGAACTTAATCGCTCGGGCACAATTTTTTATAAGACGTATAATTGTTGGCATATGCCGATGACATTGACATCATCGGCGAATGGGTCTAGTGGTGAACGAGAACAAGACGAAGTACCTCCTGTCGTCAAACAAACAATCGGCACACTCGTGTATCGACAGTAACGGTACTGTTGACAGTTATGATTTCGCGGTTGTAAGACACTTCGTTTATTTACGAAACAACATTAACACCGATAACAATGTCAACCTGGAATCCAACGTAGAGTATCTCTTGCCAACTTTGGACTATGTAAGCAAATGAGTAGTAAAGGCCTCTCTCGACGAACAAAACTAACACTCTACAAGGCTCTCATCATGCCCGTCCCATCATATGGCGCATAAGCTTGGACGATGACAACGTCCGATGAGGCGTCATTTGAAGTGTTCGACCATTTGTCCCTTTGCACGTTGGTGACGGAGCATATCGCAGGTGATGGAACAATTAGCTTTACGACGACATAGACATAGGGCAGCGAATACAGATCCAGGGGCTCCGTTGGCTGTGTCATATCGTCCGAATGAATACAAACTCTCCGACTCTATTAGAGTATTCGATGCGGTACCAGCGGGTGGAGGCAGAGGAAGAGGAAGGCCTCCTCTGCGTTGGAGAAGTCAGGTGGAGAAGGTCTTGGTGTGTCTAGCTGGCGCCGGTTAGCATGAGAAAGAAACGACTGGCGCGCTTTGTTAAACTCAGCCAATATCGCTCAAGCAGTTATCACGCCCATCAAGAAAAATAATTATTGAAGCAACATGTTAATACAGGAACCAGAAAATCTGCTCCCACTTTTCAATAACGACTAGTCGAAGTGAAATATAATACAAGAAGTATTTAAGGTAATAAGAAAATGCTTTTATTTAATCGAAAGTCCTATATATGCCATTGTGTATGACATAAGACATGTTCAAATGTCCGCGCAGCTTTCCCGGCCGAATTCGGGAAATATAATTTTCAATGACGCTGCTGCAGAGATCCGGTCCAATTTAAGGGCATCGCACGATTGAGGCTTATTGCCATAGAATTGCAAGTTTAGAAATCGCCACAAGGAAAAGTATGGAGAGCTGGGTCTAATCGCCCAATAATTCAATACATAAGTTTTATCGGTTGCTCAATCCTGTAACTTGCTAAGGTGACTTGGCATCAATGGCTGAATTCCAAATTGATTTGCCAGATGCCGTCACAAAAATACGTCCGCCTCTGCCTGTCAACATCAATACGTCCCTATTAGAAAATCCTTTATTTTACATTAAGTTCAATCAAAACTTTAATTTTGACGCTAAATCTTTTTCTGACCAAATTCATATGTTTGAATCAGCAATTCGTTCCCCCGACAGTCAGTTCTAGGCAACCGGCACGACCTGGATTTATATCCGGCCAAGGACTCTCACTTCAGCAGCATTCCTCTTATATGTTGCTACAACAACAACAACAACAACCAATCAGCAATTGCCCACTATCATCTCTGTAGTAGGGGCAAATTTTCAGTCGTCTAATTTCAAGATACTCCAATCAATGTTGGAAGGATTTTCTTTGGTATTGAAAAACCCATGGCGTCTGTCAAAAAGTTGTACCCAGATTTTAAAATTTTATACCCCGATTTTTGCCGTTAGAAAAACCAGATTTAATTTCTTAAAAACTGACGTCAGAAAAATTTTTTAATTTTCTTAGTTCAAATATTTAGTAATGATCTCATAGTTGCTAAGCCTACAGAGGTGAAAACAATTGCCCAGACTATGGCTTAGACTATGCCGCCCACCATTTGATCGAGATAGTAGGTGCTTACGAAAAAGTCATGTTTATTATACATATCTATGTATGCATCAAACTATGGAAGAATCTCGCAGCTGTTTTGTTTTTCTTCCTAAAAGCAGTTATTATGACGAACTGTCTGTGCACAAACACAAACAATTAACTTCCCTCAACTATGTAGACTCTCCAGTAGTCGAATTCCTAAGTTGTAGGTGTATGCAGAAGGTATGAACATATACATACATACATATATGGCTGTTAATTTGCTCGCAGTACTCACATTCCTATATACATACATAGATGGTTAGCGAGCATAACGTCATCCATCCATGAAACAACATTACTTATACGTAAGTGCAATACATCCATACATCCATACTCGCATACCCACTGATTTAAGGTGAACCCACACTTGATCAATCAACAACGTTTTTGACTAATAAGAGACAAAAACATTTTTTGTACCAACCCAAACCAAGCGAACAAAGTAGCGACGTGGCAAGATCTTTACATTTTATTTATCTCAATAAAGTGTTATAATGAATTTCTATTGGAACTAAAGGCAGTACAAAAGCTAAAATTAAATTAAGTGCAAGGTTTTATGTTTTTCAAAAATAACGGGCATGCAATAGGCAACGACATGCATATGTACATATATTTTTCTGTCTTGTTGTTGTAGCAGCTTACTAAGCCCTGCCAGTGCAATGTAGATGCCGGTCGTCTTTGTCTAGCTTATCTAACGGTAGGCCCAGGAAGCTTGCTATTTCGGCAGATTGGGTCCAGAGGGAAAGGGGTGTTAGATGAGTGGGTTTGATGGGGCATGTGAAAAGGAGGTTGGTGTCGTACGGAGTGCCTTCACTCTAGACATATGTTTAGTATGTCGCAGTCAATAGGTAGGAGTTTAGCCTGCTACAATCCAGAATGTAATTGTGCCACGGGTCTCTTGGGGTATCTGGAGCTCTTTATCCGCTGTGGGGGGTGGTTGAACTCCGATTACGGCATTCAGGGCTCGGAAGTTTAAGAAGGTGGTGTCTCAAGATGAATGTCGTTGTATGTCTACGCACTGTCCGGTCCAGTAGTTGTCGGTTAGTTTTGTCCTGGAGTAATCGAAGAGGCATGCCTGGGAGGCGGCTCTGGTTCAAACAGGTGTCTACATGGGTGAAACCTACGGTAGTGCTCAAGTAGAAACTGATTGCTGAGCAGTTTTTGTTTTCGTGGAAAGCATCTGTGGCTCATTATGTAGGGGGGAGGCATTCCGTGGCTATCCTAATAGCAGTGTTTTGTTATGTCCGCTGCTAGTCAATAGTTCCATGCGACCAGATAGGTGCAGCGTAATTTAGAATCGGCCACCCACTGGCTTTAAATGTCGCCAATATTTCTATGTCTTCGCCCCAAGTACTGCCGGCTGGCGATTTAACTACCTTTGTCGCGGTTTTAGACTTAAGTAGCAATTGCAGTTGTGTGAGTGGAGAAGGAGACCAAGCTATCGAAGGGAGCTCCCAAAATTGTGGGGTTATTTACTATCGGCATTGGTGTGTCATCGACTTTTACCTTGAGTTGCAGTTTGACCTACATTTTCCAGGTAATAAAGAGGGTCGCCGTGGACTTTGTGGGGGAAGGTTGTAGATTCCTCGCAGTGAAAAAACGTTGTCCACGACCAAATCTGTTTGAAGTAATTTATTTAAGCAACTTTTTGAATTTTCCTATTCCATTTTTTAAACTTTGCACCACCCAGCACAAAAAGTATAAAATACTGACGCATAAATATAGAGAGTGTAGGATTTATAGAAGATATAGGAGAAGAAGAAGAAGAAGAAGGATATATTACATATACATATATATCGAGTGGAGCGTGATCCATCAATATCGACTTGTTTTCATCAATCTAAATGCCGCGATATTTAACGTGTACCGTTCGCTTAAGAGGGCCAATGTGGGTTGAAAAAAATATACATGTACGTATGTATGTAGATGTATCGGCTCACACAGTATGCTTTAGAACTGGCAGCGTCATAGCCATACATGGAAACCTTTTTCGGAAACTGGTTTCCAATCCAGCGGCTTAAGCTAACTATAGTCATGAAAAATATGTATATGCATGTATGTACCTACATTTATTCCTACATATTTATCATTATTTTTACGTGTCTGTATATGCCCACATACAAAGTATATGCATATGTATGTATGTGTGTATATGCATAGTTATGGTAGTGTGGCTTTGACTCTAGATAGCAGCGGCATTTTCTGGCACTCATAGCTAGTTTACTTTTGCGGTTGTTTTGCTTCTTTGCCTCATTCGCCTGATATTGTTTGTGTTTTTTTTATAAACTTCATTTTTTACTTTTTAACCGTACCCCAGTCTATACATGCATAAGTACATTCAGCGTCAACACACAATCACGCATACACATACATCCGTATGCATGTTGATCTATTTTCGCTGAAGTCGCCATTTTCATAAATCTATTTTCAAAGATGGAAATCTTATTGCTGTGTTCTAGACTCTGCCATGACGGGAGTGCTGCAAGCATTCGCTTCGAAGTCAACCAACCACAAACATACACACACACACATATATATATTTACATGCACATAAGCCCACATATTTGTGGAGCACTCGCTGTAGTAGAAATTAACCAAAAAATTAGGAGTTAATGAACGGAAATGGCAGATGTTCGCTTGTGAGGAAATTTCCACCTTAATATGAAACTTTTCTCTCAAAAATTTCTAGAAAAGCGAATAGAGCGGTTAAAAGCTTTAAAACAAGCCGGCTTTTTAAGATATCAGGAAGATGAAAGGCTATATAGCCATTTTTTAATTTCCCTATATGTGCGAATGTATGTACATATGTATATGCGTGTACATATGAGCATTTGTATATATGTTATAGAGCATAAGTCCACAAAGTAGCACACGAAAATAGATATCGCCACTTTATTTAAACTGTTTTTTTACTTAAATTGTATGGATGTGTGTGGTGAAAGCAGCAACATCAATGTAAAAAGTTATAATAGAGCGCAAATTACATGCATTAGTTTATTTTCAGTGAAATTGGAAAAATTATTAAATTTTGTTAAAATAATTTGTCAAATATATTTTTGTTTTCTTTCATTTTATAATTAATTATTTATTTTGTGTTGCAATATTTAATTTTAATATGGATTAATAATTTTCATTTATATTTCCATCATATTTTCAATGCCGATTATGTTTTGATTATTTCAAATGTTAGTCGATTGCCTAATTTATAGAAAAAATAACCAATCATTAATATCCAGTACAATACCTATCGGATATACATACGTATTTCTACAAAGCTCCATATTTGAAGCCTGACTTTTCATTTCAATGAATGCGGCAAAACTATCGATTTTCATGCCCCTATTACTGGCAGCCTGTCGGTTAGTGCGTGGAGGAAAAGGACAATGCGGCAAAAAATCATATGACTCATGCCGGCTGCCTAGCGACAGCAGTGCAGGATATACATACATACACACATACATATGTGCATGTATCCTTGTGAGTTTCAAGGGTGTGCGAGGTAAATAAGGGCGTATATACCTCATAGATACATATGTACATATGTATGTGCATATACATATACTTGCATAAAAACCGTTACCTATTTCGGTAACCTCGCCCAGTGCCATAACATAACAATAAATAAACATATACATAAGTATGCACATACAAATGAATCAGGCAACCAGGCCCTAGGCCAGACAAAAAATATCAAATATTATACATATATACGTACATATATATATATGTATGTAAAATACTAACTTTTGCTGCATTGGAAGCTAAACGATTTTTATCGATTTAAAGCACTATACAGTTGTACATATTCGTTTAAACGCATTGCATTTTTTTCGTTTACTTTAGAACTGTTTTAAGATTACAACAATAACAACAACAAATATTCTTCCAAACTATTCGTTAAGGTAACAGTAAACCATCGTTGCATTTGTTTCTTATCTATTGCTTTTTGTTGTAAAATAACGGGTCTCTATTTAAAATTGTGCTTAAAAATGCTACATATTCGTATAAACGCATTTTATTATTTGAATTTTTTTCTAATTCTTACATAAATTAATTATTAATATTTTATTATTATAATTATTATTAATATTTAGTTGTGCCGCCTTTCGCTGCTACGACATCAAATAATCGATTTGGCATTGATTGCACCAAACTTTGCAGAAGGGATCTGTCCACATCCTCCCATGCTTCTTTTATTGCTAATTTCAGCTCCAAAACTGTTTTGTAAGTTTTTCCTTGGGCTTTTTGACCGTAAATTTTCCTCGACATCCATCCCCAGAGATTTTCGATTGGGTTCAAATCGGGACCCAAGCGGGCCACCCCAATAGTTCAATTTTATGCTCCTTAAGCCAATTTCGAGACTCCCTTGACACATGGATGGAAGCATTGTCTTGCTGAAAAATGCTGTCTTCGTCCATTTTTTCATCTAAAAATGTGATGAGAGCATCTTCTAACATATCGGTGTACGTTTTTGAGTTCATTTTTGACGGCACAAAGCACAGTTGAGCCTTGCCAGCTGACGAAAATGCTGCCCACACCATAACACTGCCACCACCAAAGTTACGCTTTGACATGCGTACATTATTTTTTTGTAGATCATGCCAATAACATGAGTATGAGTCAGGGCCATCTAAATTGAACTTCTTCTCGTCCGAAAACACAACTTTCCTCCATTCCGTAGTCCAATGAATGTGTTTACGGGCAAATTCCAAACGAGCTTTTTTATGATGTTCCTTTAACATTGGCTTAGACTTTGGTTTTTTCCATTTTATATTTTCATCACTTCGTAAAATGTGCGAAATGTGTTTTGCCGTTACAGGAAGACCCAATTTATTTTTTATTTGTGTGCAATTCAAAAATTTTTTCGTAGCCTCATACTTTATTTTGTTTTTGTCACGCTATGACAATTTTGTGTTGCCTTTTGTTGCTTTCTTTAGTCCATAATTGTCTGCTTTCTTTAAGAAAGCACGCACAACTCCTTCCGATCTTTCAATTTTTCGTCCAATTTCACGATTGGAATAGCCCTCCCCATGGTAAACACTGACCAATACCCATTCCTCATCATTTAAGTATTTTGCCTCAGGCATTTTAGAAAATCTGAAGAAATTAGGTTAAAAAATTTAATTTAACTAAGAAATTTGAATGAATGTGTAAAAAAATTGTGAGAATTTACCAAAATATTCAGTTACAAACAATATTCACAAGTTAATCACTTTTAACTTCACTACTGCACTCTTTAACAAACTGTGCGTTTATATGAATATGTAGCATTTTTAAGCACAATTTTAAATAGAGACCCGTTATTTTACAACAAAAAGCAATAGATAAGAAACAAATGCAACGATGGTTTACGGTTACCTTAACGAATAGTTTGGAAGAATATTTGTTGTTGTTATTGTTGTAATCTTAAAACAGTTCTAAAGTAAACGAAAAAAATGCAATGCGTTTAAACGAATATGTACAACTGTAGCAATAGATATAATAAAATATGAAAAAAACATAAGCCCATTTCTTAACGCAACGTCTACTTCGATGATGTCATAAGCGCACAAATAGCGTTGGCGTCTTTAACTTTGCCGGTGTCAACGTCGGCTGCGCTGTTGACGTTACCTCTTATTTAACGAAAAATGGAAAATAACAAATACATATGTATGTATACATATGTATGTATACATATGTATGCATGAGTAATGAAGGCTCCGAAGTGTGTTATGCACACCCAACAACTAGGCTTATGCGATGATTCATTAGAAATAACACAATGCATACCAAAAATGATTTCATAAAAACATTTGAGAAATGCACTATAGTCGTAGTTCAGTGCCCTACGCACGGATGCCTGAAAAGCACTCCAGAAATATGGGTGCATAATACCCATATGTATGTAGGTGCATCTGTATTTGTGTCCAAATCTATTTAAAAAAACTTAATGAGACCAACGGCGACACCGCACGGCCTAATGCACTAAAGCATGAAAGAAGCTACAAACATCTCTACTCTAATTTCGAATGGCTCAATAGAAAGCTGATTATTATTGCTCTGCCTAGCCGATTAGAAAGCGTAAAATGCATCGCGCCCCATGTGGACTGCGCTATAATTAGCAACAATTATACTACTGGGAGCAATGAACTTCTGTCCCATATATTACTAAAGCGGCAGTAAAATCTTAAACATTTGAGATAATGCAACCAATTCTCACCCTTTTCGATTTTTTTATATTCCCTTCTCCCCGCCACACCATATAAATACAAATGGAAAAACATATTTTTGAACTTTCAAATCAATTTTCATTTAATTATTTAACTCTTGTTTTTAGTATTCTGGTGCATTCCTTTCTTTTCAATGTTCAATTTTTTTTTTCATCTTATAATCTTCAAAACATTCATTCGTTTGTTCCTTGATTCGTACATCAGTTTTGTTCAACTTAAACAAAAAATTTTTCAGCAGCGATGATGCTTCTTCAATACGCTCTTCATTTCGTTTAATATTCTTCGGCACCTTCGCCTTCACCGTCGCCAGAGTCCATGCCGACTTCCTCGTAATCCTTCTCGAGGGCAGCCAAATCCTCACGGGCCTCGGAGAACTCACCTTCTTCCATACCCTCACCGACATACCAGTGCACGAAAGCACGCTTGGCGTACATCAAATCGAATTTATGATCCAAACGAGCCCAGGCCTCGGCAATGGCTGTGGTGTTGGACAACATGCAGACAGCGCGCTGCACCTTAGCCAAATCGCCACCAGGCACCACAGTAGGTGGCTGGTAGTTAATACCGACCTTGAAACCAGTGGGACACCAATCCACAAACTGAATGGTGCGCTTGGTCTTGATGGTAGCAATGGCGGCATTGACATCCTTGGGCACAACATCACCACGGTACAACATACAGCAGGCCATGTACTTGCCGTGACGTGGGTCACATTTTACCATCTGGTTGGCTGGTTCGAAGCAAGCGTTTGTAATTTCGGCAACCGACAATTGTTCATGGTAGGCCTTCTCTGCAGAGATAACGGGGGCGTAGGTAACCAGTGGGAAGTGAATACGTGGGTAGGGCACCAAGTTAGTTTGGAATTCAGTCAAATCCACATTGAGGGCACCATCAAAACGAAGCGAGGCAGTAATTGATGAGACAATTTGACCAATCAGACGATTCAAGTTAGTGTAGGTTGGGCGTTCAATGTCCAAGTTGCGACGGCAGATATCGTAGATAGCCTCATTATCAACCATGAATGCGCAGTCCGAATGCTCCAGTGTTGTGTGGGTGGTCAAAATCGAGTTGTATGGTTCGACAACAGCGGTAGATACTTGAGGAGCTGGGTAGATAGCGAATTCCAATTTCGATTTCTTGCCATAATCGACGGAAAGACGTTCCATCAAAAGGGAAGTGAAACCGGAACCGGTGCCACCACCAAAGGAATGGAAGATAAGGAAACCTTGCAGGCCAGTACACTGATCGGCCAATTTACGGATGCGATCCAAAACCAAATCGACGATTTCCTTACCAATAGTGTAGTGGCCACGGGCGTAGTTGTTGGCAGCATCTTCCTTACCGGTAATCAACTGTTCAGGGTGGAACAGTTGGCGGTAGGTGCCAGTACGGACTTCATCAACGACAGTGGGTTCCAAATCGACGAAAACGGCACGAGGAACATGTTTGCCAGCACCAGTTTCGCTGAAGAAAGTGTTGAATGAATCATCACCACCGCCGACAGTCTTATCAGAAGGCATCTGGCCATCAGGCTGGATACCGTGTTCCAAGCAGTACAATTCCCAGCAGGCGTTACCAATCTGGACGCCAGCTTGACCGACATGGATGGAAATACATTCACGCTGTGGAAAGAAAGAAAAAAAAAAAAAAGAAATAGTTGGATTAGACAATAATAATAGACAAATGTACAGAAATATTTTAGTGAATTTAAGGCGAACCACGAATATTTCTCTTTTGATTTGTTAAACTAATTTCAACCGATATCTAAGACCCTTCCCATTATAATCAAGGAATACTTTTTCTTTTGATCTACTCTACCCTTTCTCATATTAATCAAAAATATGACAAACTTTTTACCCATCTACAAATACCTATTCAAAATTTCAAGAAATATCGCTTCCGGACAAACAAGTTTCCTAGACTTTTTTCTGAACATGGTGACACAGAGCATAATCGTTAACGTCAACGCCGACGCTGACAGCGACTGCAATTGGGTGCGGTCACCGGTAAGCGGCGTCAGACAGACATGTACAGAAAATTTTCAGCTTTCGCTAAAAGAAAACTTGCTTTTAATTAATCTTTCTTGCTCACTTCTTGGAAAATCTTTCTACATTTAATTTTCTTCACATAGTTTATATATTCCAAAATCGTATTGCCCACGTCATCAAATCACGTTTTTTATAACCGCAATCAATACTTTCACACTATCACTCCAATTTTTACTAAGTCGCTATAAGAATCCTTTCGTTGCCAAACTTTTTTTTAAACAACATTTCGAATTTTGCACTAATTTGTTTATAACTTATTTCACTTACCATTTTGAGTTTTTAGTTTTAATATACACAAAATCACAAAGAGATTGGACAATTTGTTTAATCGACGTTCGGTGTTGCCGGTTATGAAGCTTACCAAACTGATATCGAATGAGTGAAAATTTTCGTTTCAACTTCTATTTATACGCTTAGAAAAACGAAGACGAAAACGACGCCTACTGCGCGTCGGTTTCATTGGCAGACATTTTCGTTAAGTAAGGTATGTATTTCGATAGGTTTATTTTCATAGGTTGGTACTGCAGCTGTGTTTATCGTGTATTTTGGATGTGTTTAGTACATTTATTGATTTTACACAAAATAATGTATTTTATATATCCATTTTATTGAATAAATATATTAAGGCATACCAAAGGAAATAGCCAGGAAATCGTTTAGAGTTTTTGTTTGGTGTATATAACATAACGTTTCCAGTGATTTACAGTAAGCTTGTGCACTGGTATCTGAGTGATGGGTGAGGGCGAAATGTGGTATATAAAAATAACACAAACATTTGAAACCTTTAAAGAAGAATGATTATCCTTTTTCATGTGAGATATAGAGATTATAGGTATAAAAGCACGTAAAAAGGCAAGATTCTGTTGTCAAATATTAGGTTAAAAATACACGTATCATAAAATGTGTTATAAGATGTACCGTATGTACACCCCTTTATGCAAATATCTATCTGTCAGTAACACCCATCCAATAATCCCATATTTGGCGATCAATTCACTCACCATATGCATCTGTACAATGACCATATGTTAACAAACACAATTACAAATCGAGATATCATCACTATATAATATCAAATAATGTTTTCAATCAGGCAGACTGCAATAAAATAATATTTTCTTAAGGACAATTAAAACATTTTTATTTAAATAAAGTCATATATAGCGGTACATAATTGAGGAGGGCTTCTCAAAGCCAGAGCAGAACTCTATAGATTGTTATATCGACCAACCGATTGTTGAACTAATAGAAGTTGGTTGTAAATAAGCCGTTTGTGGACCAGTTGACTAACCGGTTTCTCTGTCTGTAGCGAATTTTGTAAGTTGGTAAACTATAGTAGTGGCCGCCGTAGCCGAATGGGTTGGTGAGTGACTACCATTCGGAATTCACAGAGAGAATGTAGGTTTGAATCTCGGTGAAACACCAAAATTAAGAAAAACATTTTTCTAATAGCGGTCGGCCCTCGGCAGGCAATGGCACCCCTCCGAGTGTATTTTTGCCATTAAAAAGCTCCTCATAAAAATATCTGCCGTTCGGAGTCGGTTTAAACTGTAGGTCGCTCCATTTGTGGAACAACATCAAGACGCACACCGCAAATAAAAGGAGGAGCTCGGCCAAACACCCAAAAAGGGTGTACGCGCCGATTCTATATATATGTATATATAAAATATAGTAGTTGAACCAGAGTAGAACAAAAAAAAAACATAGCAAAATATTTTGTTTTTGCTTTTTGGTCCTTAAAATGTCAAAATCTTCAAATATTTATAGTTTGTAGCCTAGACAGACGGCAGCGTTAATCAGGATTACCGGCGCAGTTAATTCTGATTAAAACTGCAATGTGACAGACGGTTCTTACGCGGATTAGTAAACAGCTGATTTGCTTATTGGATGGTTTTGACAGTAAAATGATCCAGCTTTTAGTTGCCCTGATACTAAGGAATAATTATTTATTAAAAAAATATTACATTGCAATTTCTCAAGCTGCTCCGAAATATCAAAACAATTTATATAATTTCGAACGTGTTAGTGCAAATTAGCACTGCATTCAGTCTTTTTTGTTCGTCTCTTTAAATGTTTCATCATTTATCATTGTCATCAAAAATTCTCCTAATCCCTATAAGTTATGAGAATTAAGTCTAGTCTGTGGATTGACAAACATTAGTTGCACTTAATTCCTGAGATAATTTCAAATTAAGTCGTTATTAATCCCGATTAAGTCCGCCGTCTGTCTAGGCTATAATCAGTTTCTCTGTCTGTAACGAGTTTCCTAAATTGGTAAACTAGTTGAACAAAAGTAGAAAAAAAACAACTATAGCAAATTGTTTTACAGCTTTTGCTCCCTGGAATATCAAAATATACAAAGATTGATAGTTTTGAGTAATTGAAACCAAATTTTATAATTTAGAGACCAAAAGAATAGGAGAATATCAAAATTTTAGCCTTGCTGCTATAACCTGTTTATTGTTCGGTGTACAAAATAAGGAAGGTGACGCCTTCTGAAACCCATTACTTTATTTTTCGTGATTTGACAACCGCATGACGGCATGACTAATCAATATTTTTTCAAACTTTTTTTTTTATTTTGAAGACTGAACATTATCATTTATGAATGAAAAATAGTATCGTTCAAATGACTGCCACGACTGGCTTTACAGTAGGCCATTCGATCAACCCAATTTTTAAGCACATTTTCGATTGTTTGGGCTCCAATTTCATGAATGGCAACTTCGATTTCGTCTTTTAAAGCATCAATCGTATCTGGATGGTTCGCATAGCATTTGTCCTTAAAGCTAAATACACACCAGGCAACCGTTGAAGCAACGGTTGCAGCAACGTGTTGCCTTTGTTTAAGAAACACGTTGCGACCGTTGCTTCAATCTCAGTATTGTGTATAACTGTGGTGCAGGAAAGGTACAAGCGGAAGATACGTAAAATTACATTTTTTAAATGATCGACGAAATACGAAAATTACTTCTCTTATTATAATTGACGATCTTTTGTACGAAAATGAGAAAGAAGAGATGCAACAAAAGAAGAGAAAGAAAATTTGGTCCAAAAATTGGCTTTTAAAAAAAATCGAATTTTCGAACGAGAGGCTGCTGAAAGAATTGAAGGAAAATGAGCCAGCGGACTATAAAAATTACATGAGGATGGACGAAGCCCTGTTTAGAAAATTGTTGGACTTCGTAAAGGCCAAAATAACGAAACAAGATACCATAATGAGAGAGGCAATATCAGCAGAAATTAGACTGGCAATAACTTTGCGGTATCTTGCAACAGGAAACTCTTTTGCGGGCTTGAAATTTTTATCAATTTTATTGTATTAATGTTTTAAATGTTCGTATGCTTTTTTTCTAAAATTTTTATTTTTATATTTTTCACTACTTATATCCTACAGCTCTCTCAAATTTTTATATTCGTTAATAAAATTAACATAATTTTCATTATTTTCAATTGCCATTTTTTCCTTTTTCACTTTATTTTACTCCGCACGAACCTTCTTCTTCGCTTGTTTTCAACGAACTGAACGAGTAAAAGCAGTAAACAATGATACACACGAAGCAACGGTTGCAGCAACCTATCCCAAAAATCAAATTTATTTGATATTTCAGGCAACGGTTGCAGCAACACGAAAATCAATTGGCAACACAGCTACACACGAGGCAACGGTTGCTTCAACATGGCCGTGTTGCTGCAACGGTTGCCTGGTGTGTAATTAGCTTAACGGCTTCCCATAAAAAATAGTCCAACGGGCTTAAATCACAGCTCCGAGGCGGCCAATTGATATCGGAATTTCGGCTGATTATTCGGTTTTCAAAAACGGTAGCCAAAAGTTCGACAAGTTGCACCGTCCTGTTGAAACCAAATGTCGTCCATGTCATCCCCTTCAATTTTTGGAAACAACTCGTTGAGCATGTCACGGTAACGTAACCGCGGCTCTTCGCTCATTTAAAAAAAAAAAAAATGGCCCGATGATGCCGCCAGCCCAAAAACCGCACCAAACAGTGAAAGCACGAATTATAACAAAATCTCCAAATGCAGTTTTTTGGTTTTTAACGCCGTGGGAAGAAAGGGTGTGGGTGTGTGTATGTTGTTGTTGTCGCAGTTCACCAAATGCGATGTAGTCACCGATCGTCATTGTCTAACTCATCTTATGGTGGGGCCAGGAAACATGCTGTTTTGACGGGTTGGGTTCAGAGGGGTGTTAGGGATGATTCCCGACTCTTTCGGGAGGTGGCTCAGCCTCTAATAAATGCCTGCAGATGTGATTCCAACGGTAACAATTCAGCAGAAATTGATTGCTGAGCATTTTACTGTGCCCCTTGACCGGGAGCATGGAAGACTCCTTGTAGTGGTGTTGTAGAGGAGTCATCAGGAGACATCCCATAGTTGTACCAGGTGTGAAGAATTCTAACAGGTGTGAAGTTTTGCCCACAATGCCAGGTGACTAGACAGGCGCAGCGTAATTTAGAACCGACCGGCCAATTGCTTTAAATGTCGCCAGCATAATTTCTTTGTCTTTGCTCCGAGTCCTACCGACTAGCGATTTGAGGAACTTGTTACGGTTTTGAATCGACTGTTGGATATCATCTAGTGGCGTGGGATGGCTGATCGTGTCGAAGGCCAGCGCCAACGTTACTAGAACAGTCCTCTTATAGGGGCGATTTTGATTAATCTGTGTGTTTATGGCGGTGAGTGCTGTGGTGGTACTGCGCACTCTACGGAAACCATGTGATGCGTAGCTCGAGCCAGGTGTTTCGTAAAGAGTGAGAATAAGATGATCTCAAGTGTGCTTACTATTGGGGAAAGGAGAGTTATCGGGCGCTAAGACTCCCCTTGGTTTGCAGGTTTCCCAGGTTTCAATAGTGGGATAACTCACCCTGCTTTCCACTTGTGGAAAGTTATGAGAGTGCCCAAGAACAGATTGAGGACCTTTGTGAGATATCCTACTCCCAATGGGCCCAAGTTTTTCAGTATTAACATGTTAAATCTTTTCGGGGTCAATGATTTTGGAAGATTTTGCTTTGCTGATGACCTGCACTTCATCGCTGGAAAAACAAGTGGCGCACACTACGCTTAAACCTATCGATCGGAGAATGCGAAATAAATTGTTGGCTAAAAAAACCTTGCACTTTATTACGGGATCTCCGAGATCGACCTGGCGTAAGTAGTCACGCTCATTTGCTCGAACAGCTGTTTCAGTTGGAAATTGGACGTATGTTCCGGATCCTTACAACTGGGATGAAGCGAGCTCTACTGAATATTCGTAATTCACTTTGGATACTCTTTCTCTTGTTCTTATTATTTGCTTAATAAGAAAAATTGCCAGCAAATGGCGGCAGGCCGACCAAAAGGCCTTAATAAATTAGCTGCGTGGTTGCCGGAAAAACAGCCACATACTATTGTTACATTTTCCTCCAATAAAATTCCCCTCTATAATTCCTATTAGTCCGATTATTGGATTGCTAAAGAAAAGTCACGAATGAATGGCAACACAACGTAATTAGTTCATTTAATTTCAATGCTTAATAATCTGCTGGTAAGAGATTTCGTCTACCACACCAGTAAGTGACTAATCACGCTAGTGGGGTGGTAAATTAATTGTAAGAAGACTTCTTACTAGGAAGAACACATTAATAAGTCAGGCACTTACACCTTTATGTTGTTCCACGAATGGGCGGAGCTTTTACATTGCAGAAATGCATTTAGAGGTTTGGCATTGCTTGCCGAGGGGCGACCGCTATTAAAGAAAACTTTTTCTATCATTTTGCTGTTTCACGCACGCAGATTCGAACCTACGCATTTCCGAATAGCTACGGCGGCCGTCTACATATTATTATTCTTTAGTGTAAAAATAATTGTATTGTCTTATAAATAAATAAATTAATTAAAAAATGATCTTAATGAAACCTTCCGTTTTTCCTTTTTATATTAAGCATTTTCTGTGTTTCAGTTTGTTTTCTTAAGGACGGCGTCTTGAAAATAATTGACTAGCATGTTGCGTTCAGGCTGCGTCAATGAGCTGTCTATTCAAGTAAGCTGTGTGATCCATTCGAAAGCAAAATCTTGAACGTGTAACTTGTATTGTATTATTCACAATGCATCTCTGTGTTTAAAACCTATCGATAACTTATTTTGCAGTTCAAATAATGGTATAGCAGTTCAATGTGACTGCCATGGTGCTGGTAAGGCCGTGCCTCCTTCTTTCTGTTTGACCACGTTCTGTGCGAGACGTATATGATACAAAATGAGCCTTAATATCTCAAAAAAACGAAAGGTAACCAATTCCAGATGTGTTTATAAATATAGTAACATTAATATTAAACCTGTGATATTGAGTGAAAGTGAAAAAGAGTAAAAAATAATTCCTACCGCCGGATTGGAAGACAAATGTTGTAGCTAACCTCAAAATGCAAACGTCAATTGGTTGTCTTGGAGCTGAGCAATTGAATGAAGAAAAATGAGCACCCCACAGAAAACTATACTTATTTGCTTAATATGCATACATTTTTCTGCTGCATTTTTTTTAATATTCAATCGTTTTGTTTGTATTTTCTTCTAGTTCGTTGCCGACGGCATCTTCAAGGCTGAATTGAATGAGTTCCTGACTCGTGAGCTCGCCGAGGATGGTTACTCTGGTGTAGAGGTTCGCGTTACCCCTGCCCGCACTGAAATCATCATCATGGCCACCAAAACACAACAAGTGTTGGGTGAGAAGGGTCGTCGTATTCGTGAACTGACCGCTATGGTGCAGAAGCGTTTCAATTTCGAGCCTGGTCGCATCGAATTGTACGCCGAAAAAGTGGCTACCCGTGGTTTGTGTGCTATAGCGCAAGCTGAATCTTTGCGTTATAAGTTGACTGGAGGATTGGCAGTGCGTCGTGCTTGCTATGGTGTATTGCGTTTCATTATGGAATCGGGCGCCAAGGGCTGTGAAGTTGTTGTGTCCGGCAAATTGCGTGGTCAACGTGCAAAGTCGATGAAATTCGTCGATGGTCTGATGATTCACTCTGGTGATCCATGCAACGATTACGTTGAAACCGCTACCCGTCACGTCTTGCTGCGTCAAGGTGTTTTGGGTATTAAGGTGAAAATCATGTTGCCTTACGATCCCAAGAACAAGATCGGCCCCAAGAAGCCATTGCCCGATAATGTGTCGGTTGTGGAGCCCAAGGAGGAGAAAATCTATGAGACCCCAGAGACAGAATACAAAATTCCACCACCCAAACCACTGGATGAATTGGCGGAGGTTCCAAAAGTTTTGTAAATTTTTAATTTAAAAAATGCTTTTATGAAAAAGTGAAGGTAGAAAATCAATAAAAAATTAAATATGACGTCTTCAAGGAACAACAAAAATTCCTATGGAGAATTTTTGTACAAAATAAGTAAAAATGCATTTTGGTATGTGGTATTTTAGAGGACGATGAAGGTAAAGTTAGATCTAATATATATTAAATTTATACCTAACTTAAAATTAATTTTCGTAGTCAGGGATACTTCATCTGTATTCTTAAAGCAAAAAAGCGATAGTTTTGGAGTTGATTACGAATTCATCAATTTAGTTTGCCAAATATGAGGCACAATCACATATATCACCTTAGAAAATTCAACGGCTATAAGAAACAGTTTCAAGGTGCGAAATATAACTACATAATAACATCTTTGTCAGAACAACAAATTCACCCAACCAGCACTTCATAAAGAATTTTATGAGTTGAATGTATTTTGTCCTGATAACGTGTCTACTAGTTTTTGTTTTAGAAATTTTGATTTTAATATAATGAACTTAGCAGTTGATTCCTTATTTACTGGGTTTGAAGTTGCCTATTGTTACGACATTTTTAAGCTTAAGATAAATTATATCTGTAAAAATAATATACCTGTGTTAAGAAAAAATTAGTTATAGAGTACCGTGGCATACTTAAACTTAAAATACTGAGAAATAAATATTTCAAAAAGTTTTAAGTTTTCACACTTCCACTCATAAAGATAAATATTTACATTTTTCTAGAGAACTCACATCTTTGGATAGGAATTCAAAGCGACATTATATTGTCACGTTCGAATCGGACTTAAAATTAAATCCTAGTTCCTTCTGGCGGTTTGTTAAATGCGGGAAATCAGGCTCAAGTATTCCTTCTGTTGTCTACTATAATTAAACTCAAGCATATTTTTCCATAGATGCAGCTAATGGTTTTGCAGATTTCCTCCGTTCAAATTTTCAAGCAGACTCGTATTTGATTTCTGCGTTTCACTTGAGTATGAGTTCCTCAGTCAATGCTTACTGATGTTGTAGATGGAATTCGCCAACTTAAGACACCACCAAAATCTGATGTGGAGGCTCTATCGTCGTATCTTTTTAAGAACTGCACTGCAATCGCCTATCCAAATTCCTTGATTGGGAAGGGTACGATAACAACCATTAATCCATCCAGTATTCAAAAGTGGTAATAAGAATAATATTGCCAATTATAGACCAATCGTCAAATTATCCACGTTTTCATAATTATTTGAACTTATAGTGAAAGATAAAATTTGGTTTGCATTTAATCATTTTGTCTCTGTAGACCAACATGTTTTCATGAAAGGTATATTAGATCCACTGTTTCAAATCTTGCAGTGTTTTCTGATGTAATCATATTTTATTGAATATTTTACATCATCTTTAAAAAAAAAGTTCAAGTTGACATGTGTATACAGACTTTTTAAAAGCATTTGATAAGGTTAATCACAGGGGTTTAATTCCGAATTGAGAGCTATAGGATTTCGTTCCAATCTTTTAAAATGGATTAAATCCTATTTCTCCTCTCGGAAATATAATATATAGTTAATGTTGTTGGTGTGCCATCTATTTCTTTTATTGCGTCCTTTGGTGCACCCCAGGCAAGTATACTGGGTCCACTACTTTTTATAATATTTGTTAATGACATTTCTAGTTGTTTTAATAACGCAAATTTTATTTTCTATGTTGATGATTTAAAAATATACTTGGTGATTGCACGTACAGCGGACTATATAAATCTTTAATCAGATTTATTGTAGAAAACGTCGTTGCTTGGTATAAAAGAAAGAAGTTCGATTTAAATACAAATAAGTGTTTTTATGTTTCTTACATTAAATCTTCCTATCTTATACTCTATACTCACTGCTATATACTGCTATACTCACTGGTGGTTCTAGTTAATCCAATCTAATTATTGATCTTGGTGTGGTATTCGACACAAAATTCTCCTCTCATAGGCATTTAAATTACAGAATTGAAGAGCATTGAAAGTATTTACTTGGAGACCATATTATGCTTATCATATTAGTAAGCTTAAACGTATCCAGAAAGCTTTTGTGCATTCTTTGGATTTCACTGATCCAAGTCCATTCTATAAAAGTCGGTGCTACCTTATTAATCTAAAAAGATTAGACATTAGAAGGACTATTCTCTTCCTCACTTTCGTTTTCGAGTTGATAAGTTAGGCGATTGACTTTCCATTGCTACTCGAGAAAATTAATTTCAATATTTCTCACCGAAGCTTACGAATTCGTGATATTTTCTTGTTTGGGATGGTCCGAACTAATTATGCTTCCAATGCTCCGATTTCTAGAACTGTGAGAGAATTTAATTCGCTTTCAAATCATATTGGCCTAGATTTTCTTCAACAAAGAACCACTTCAAATTAGATCTGTTCATGCAAAAATTATGCAGTAACTGGCCAGTAACTTCATTTCCGAGAATTCGCTCGCAAAGAGAAAAATATTAAAAAAAGTAAACCTGTAAAAATTTGCAAGTTTTACGAACAGCTGAATAAATTTTTGGTGGGAAAAATCACAAAACTTATTGTATAATTTTTTCAGTTGAGCTACCTCGTATTAAATTAAAAAAAGTAAATAATTTTGCCCACAGTAATTTGTTCCATTTCATCATCACTGCCCAATGAAGAATATAATGAAGCACATTTCATTAGAAATTGCATTGTTGTGGCAATCCCAGCTTTCTTCACTTGAATGTAAACTTTGTTACAACAAAATAGTGAGAATCCAAGCTTTAAGTGAGGAAAGGAAGTCTCAGGTTGATAATATATTACTAATTTAGTGAAATGTTCGCGGTGCACAGTCTAATGGGCTAATGAGCGATTTGTGGAGACAAAATTCTACCAGAATAAATTAAAAAAATGGAAGAAAATACCTCACTAGTATACGGGAAGACAGAAAAGTTATACGCGAGACTCTCAAGGATCGAAAAAATCTTCATTTGTCCTTGCAGCTGCCCTGTCGAAAGAAAATCCGATGTCCTTGCTTCCGTCTATGCATGTATTTATATGTATGTATATGCAAGGTGTAGTCCACAATAAGCAAGACTGAGCTAAAATACGATAGAAACGATAGGAGCTTCGTTCTCATAACTTCGAGTTTATTTATTCAAAAAAGTTCCCTCTGGCCTCGATACACTGTTTTGCGCGATTTAAAAGCTTTTCGAAAGAGTGTTTCAGGCCATAGACCGGAATTTCCTTCAGGATGTCGGTACAAGCTTTTTGGATGGCCTCTACGGATGCAAAATGTTTTCCTTTCATGGCCAAATGCAATTTTACGAATAGGTCGATGTTACAGGGAGATATATCAGGCAAAATACGGTGAGTCATTGATGGTTAAAATGCGATTTCTATTCAAAAAATCATATGAGTGGATATCGATCCAGATGGTGCATTATCACGCAATGAGCGCCAACTTCCTCCTTCGCAGTACTTAGGGCGAATTCGACGAATGCGATACAACAAACGCTTCAAAACGCCAAGTTAGAAAATTGCATTGACGGGTTGGCTCATTGGCACGACTTCCTTGTGGACAATTCTCTTGGAATCGTAAAAACAAATGAGCATCGACTTGATTTTTGATTTCTCCAAACGCGATTTTTTGGGTGGTGGCTCGTCTTGGGCCTTCCATTCGGCACTTTAACGCTTAGTTTCAGGTTCATGTCGGAAACACCACGTTTCGTCACCAGTTGCAATGTTGTTAAGGAAGTTCTCGTCTTTTATCGCCCTTTAATGAGGTCTTTCGAATGTTGAATTCTGAGCAATTTTTGGTCCTCAGTTAACCGAATGATCAGTTAAAATGCGATAAATCGCTTCAATGCTTTTGACTTATATTTCGGAGACTGCAGAAATGGTGTCTGGAGGCTGTGGTTCAGAAGTGCATACCTCTATATCATTGGCTGAAACCTGCTGGATGAGTTCAAATAAACTTTATAAATTTTATTAACAATATATTTACTGATCGATTCCTGTTTAATGACTTCAAATAAACTTTATACATTTTTTCTAAAATATATTTATAAATATTCGTAATTTTAATCAAAATTTTTTTTTTTTTAATTTAGAATTTTGACTCAATTCGCAAATTTTAATTAAGTATTTTAATTTGCAATCAGCTGATTTTCTCACTTGCAAATGCTTACAAGTAAAATTTTGTCCAGTAGAAACTCACTTGCAACATCCCCTCAAAATGAAATGCCTTTTTGCTCTCTCATTTTTCCCTACTTTGCAAGTTTTTTGGGTACATGAACATCAAAACTTGATAGTCTGTAACAATTGTTACATATTAGGTCTGTTCATGCAAAAATTATCCAGTAACTTGTCTCTCTCATAGAGACAAATGTTAAAAAAGTAAATTAATGCAAAACCAGTAACAATTTGCAAGTTTTATGAACAGCTGAAAATATGACAAATATTAAAAATTGTTTCACTTGAGTAACCTCTTAAAAAAAAAGTAAAATGCTAAATAACGGGCCTCGGAATCACATTATTCCATTTTGTCCTCAATAATTTGTTCCATTTCATCATCGCCGTCAGATGCACAACATTCCATTAGCAGCTGCAATTCGCAAATTTTAATTCGTGCTTATTTTAATTTGCTATCGGCTGTTTTTCCACTTGCAAATGCTTGCAAATAAAAATTTATCTAGTAGAAACCCACTTGCAACTACCCCTACGTTTCCACGACAGTCGGTTCTACGTTACCGAAACGACCCGGATTTATATCCGGCCAAGGACTCTCACTCCAGCAGCATTCCCCGTATGTAGGTTGGGGGTATGTTTATGCTGCTACAAAAACCCCTCAAAATGAAATGCCTTTTTGCTCTTTCACTTTCCCTACATTGCAAGTTTTTTGGGTACTTGAGCACCAAAACGTGATAATTTGTAAAAATTGTTAGCAATTATTTGCTTCATGAACCGACCTATTGTTCCTAAATGAATTGTTGCACCAAATTCCCAGATTCCCTAACATGCTTTCTATGTAAATCTAAGAAATGTTACCTTTTCTTTCATTTATTGCAATGAAACAAGGAAATTATAAGTTTAATTTATTTGTGATGGAATTATTAAGCATTAATCTGTTTTTCATACTCTGTAAGAATTACTGCATTTTCAGACTATTAATTAAATGAATGAAGAAATAAATCAAGCGAGAAGTAAATCCACTACACGCTTTTTATATTTGTTTGCTCATTTCTCTTTATTAAATCGGGTTGCTGGAACTTGTTTAAACACGCAGAACACTTCAAATAGTTGTTTATTAAACTATGTTTTAATAATGTATAATACTTTGTAATATTGATATATCGTTTAATATTTATTGCAAATATTACGAATATGCATTTGTTGTATTTTATGCAATATATTTATATATGTATGTATATGTATATGTAGTTGTGTAAGTACATTGTATAAAACTGTATTGCAGCTGAGGAAGTAATGGGCTCAGTTTGGTGTTGTGACATTTCCATGTATTAGTAGGCAATAGTGTTGATAAATATTATATTATTAGGTTGGAATTTATTTATGTATGCATGTTTGCGTATGGGTATGTGGATGCTAAACGAATTTTGAAGCTACATTTGTATTCTGTATTTGCGGCTATTGCTTCCTTATTTTGTTCTATGTTTTATGCTTGTATGACAGTTTTGACGATGAATATATATGTATGTATATATGTATGTGTATAAGTAAACCCGTAGGAAGCTAAATACATAAATATGTATCATTAAATGCATATTAGTTCATTTCCACTGCATGTTTTAAGTCTTTAATTAGCAATTCTTAACTGTTTTTTCTCATTATTAACTTATTTATGTATTTGAAGTCTTGTAACTGGGGGTTTATGTTTAACTTTGTAATATATCAATTAGATTGTATAAATTTATGAATTGTAAATGTTATAGAATTTAGAGGTACCACAATGAATGCCACTCATCAGCGAAACAAGCCGAACTAATCACATCTAAAGCTTAATTATAACAGCATAAATAAGTTTTTTTTTTTTTACACAACAATGAAAAGATTTTGTTCCCATACAAATCGCATAATTGGCTTTAACACATTTATGTACATGTACGTTCATCTATTATATGCATATGTATATGTATATGTTTGCTAACATTTTTCTTAGATTTTTTAACATCAACAATTTAATAACAATTTCGAATGAATTTTTGTAGCTTACAACTAAATTTTTATAATTCTATCAAAAGGTAATGCAGAGATTTAATTTGATTTGAATTTATGTTAATTTTATTATTTTTGTTTTTGTTTTGCAACAGTGGAGTTGGATATCCCAAAACACTGTTATTTCACATTCGAAATAATGCAGATGCTTGTTTTTTATGCATTTTTTTATAGTTTTTGTTTCGGTATTAGTCCGTTAAACGTTGCTTAGAAGTATTAGCAGAAAACGTTGTTTTAGAGAGAAGGTTCAGGGACGAATGAGAAGGTTAAATGTTAAGATTTTATTCTGTCCACATAAATATGGTAGATGCTGTATGTATTCAACACTTCGTAGTACATGAATATACATAATCATTTGAATAGTACAATATATTGTTGAATAGTAACTCTTGATGTAAATGAATGGTTTACAAGGTAAATTAAGTTAAATTTTTATTTGGCTATTTTGAAATAATTTTGATAATACACTTAATGTCAATACAATCTAGTTAATTAGATACTTAAAATTTCACATTCATATATGAAAACTTATATATTTAGAAATAATGTATTCATCCCACAAGAAACAATTCATTTTTGCGTGCAAACTGCCGACTGCAAATAAGCATGAGAGTAAATGTACAAGTTCTGTTGTTGTTTTATTTTGCAATGCAAACGCTATATTCAATTCTATTGATTGCGCTCCCCTCTGTTAACTCTCGTATGTTAACTTTTTCCCAGTCGTGTGGCATTAAAGAGAGCAAAATGTACAAGTTCTGTTGTTGTTTTATTTTGCCTAACACCAAATCATGGCATTTTACATTTCAATGCAAACTCTATATTAAATTCTGTTGACTACGCTCAGCTGTATTAACTCTCTTATGCCAACTTTTCCCAGTAGTGCTAGAATAATAAAAATTTCTTAACCGCGTTTTGTTAGCATTTGAGATTTAAACTTCTCATTTGTTCCTGAGCCTTCTCTATACATCAATGTCTCTGAATTATTGTAAAATTGCTAGCTTTAAGATACGCATGATTTTCGTTTGCTTGTTGCATTTGCACTCATTTAGATTAGTAAAGAATGTAAGTAAAGCTTTTGAATTTTCAAACTAAAATGTTATACATAATAATAATTTTGTATCTGTAGAAAAATGCTCACATGTAATTTTTCTCGGCAAGCCTTTTGTGTATTTAACTGTTTGTGCAACTACATCAGATGGTGTGCGCTTTTTAACATTATTACTTTTTATAATTTAATTATTTTAGTTTCATGTGTGTTGGGCATCTCGGTATTGCGCCCGTTGCTGCGGTAATCTCTCTCACAGTGTTAATAGCGAAGCTTCAGCTCTCACCGATCGGAATGAGTGGAAAGACTGGTTGACGCACCTCACGCAGCAGTCAACTACTCTGTGCAGAGCATCATAACTCCTTTGTATAACGCAAAACCCTAAACAAATTGTTCGTTAGTTTAACTAGTTACTAACTAGTTACAATGAAAGTGTAAAGTGTGTTGGGCATGATTTAATTAGCGGTAGAAGAAAAAAGGGTATTGTAGAACTATTTTTGGTAAAAAATATATTTTTATCACACATTTGCAACTCTCAAGCCTCCTAAGAGATACAGGTGAGGAAATATGCACACACATACATCCTTGGCCAAAAGTACTACGCAACTCACTAAAATACAAGTAATTTCAAATGTGGCTACCAAAGGGATCTCTGCTTTTTGTGGTTAACTTTTGATTACAACAATAAATTGACACACTTGGTGCGTAGAATTTAAAGAGTTGCATTTTTAAAGGTATACTTAAAATGTTTTGGCCTTTTAAATTTGGTAGTCAATGTGTGAATAATCTTTAGTGCAAAATTATCAAGCGGATATAAATAATTTCTTTTCATTAAAAAAGTTGCCTAAAAAAGTGAAGCAGTGGGAATCCAAGCTTTAATTGAGGAAGGGAAGTCTTGCGGAGACAAAATCCCATCATAATAAGCTAAACAAAAAGAAAAAAACGCGGTAAAACCGAAAACATATACGCCAGTCTCTCAAGCATCGTAAAAAGTCCTCTTCTTGAAGCTGTTCTGTCAAAAGAATTTGGAAAATCCGTTACAGCTCACACAGTTAAAAGAAAGTTTCTGAAAGCAGATTTGAAAGGATACGAACCCCGAAAGAAGCCGGAAAAAGTATTTGGAATGGTAAATCGAACTTCGAGGGAGGCTTAGTTTACATTGTTTTAAAATATCAACAGCCATAGCATCTTACCCAAGTCCACTTTCGAGGAAATAGCACAAATATTAAGAAATAATAATAATAAAAAAATAATAATAATAAAATATAAAAATAAATAATTAGATAATAATTGGGGTGAGTCCCAACAAAACAGAACTAATTATGTTCACCAGAAAACACAGGATACCTGTTCTAAGCCGCCTTGAGGGAGTCACACTGTCAATTGGGGAAGAGGCGAGCTACCTAGGACTAGTATTAGATAGGAAGCTCTCGTGGAATCAAACGATTAATGATAGAGTAAAAAAGCAGTCACAGCACTCTATACTACAAAAGAATTGTGGGGGCAAAATAGGGCCTAACCACAAAAGTAGTACACTGGCTATATACAGCAGTGGTACGGCCTATCATGGCATACGGTCCCTTAGTCTGGTGGCCAACACTTGAGAAAAGAACAACAGTAAAAGCCTAGAAAGTATTCAAAGGGGTGCTAGTCTCTGTATAAGCGGTGCACTAAAGACTACGCCCACGGCAGCGATGAATGTCTTGCTGCACTTATTACCAATTGAGGCCTACAGCAAACAGCTGGCGGCGAAATCGGCACTTAGGTTAAGATAATCTTCTAACTTAACCACTAACAGAAGGGGTCACCCAAGAATACTAGACGAATACCCCTTCCTACATCAAACGACAGACTTTTGTAACTCAGTAGAGTTGCATTTAAACACATCCTTTACCACAACTTTCCCAACGAAAGAAGATTGGGGCAATGGGGTAATGGACAATAGAAGCGGAATCAGCATATATACTGATGGTTCCAAGCCAAATTATCAAGTAGGAGGAGGCCTTCATTCTGAAGGAATGAATGCCAACATCTCATTCCGGTTACCGGATCACTGCAGTGTATTTCAAGCTGAAATTTTGGCTATCAGGGAAGGTCTGCTAGCCCTAAGTAAAAGTTTCTCACCACAAGAGATATAAACATATATTCAAATAGCCAATCGGCCTTCAAAGCTTTAAAATCGCCTAATATTAACTCGAAGTCAGTAAAAGAATGTATCGACGTTTTGACAGAACTATTACAGTGCTTTGTAATAAACCTGCTCTGGGTGCCGGGACATAGAAGGCAACTGCAAAGCAGATGAACTAGCGAGATTGGGTACCACATTCCCGATCAAACCAGACAAAGCGAACATACCAATACCTTTAGCAACTTGTAAGATGCTTATAGACAAATACACGATCAAAGCTGCCAACGGGCTATGGACTCAGTCCCTGACCTGTGCAACAAGTAGGATGACGTGGTCAGAATGGAACATGGGCCGCACAAACCGACTGTTGAAACTGAACAGGAAGGAAATGAGAAATCTTATTGGGGTTCTAACAGGGCTCCGTCTAATAGGCAGGCATGCCAGTAGACTGGGGACACCCTATAACGACTATTGCAGAAGCTGTAACGACATTGAAGAAGAAGAGACTATAGAACATTTCTATGCGAGTGCATGGCTCTGGATAGAAGGAGGATAAATATTTTAGGAAAAAGTTCCCTGAATAACTTGGCAGAAGTAGCCAATACAAAAATAACAAGCCTTGTTAGATATATTAAAGCTACAGGTTGGTCCAATGAGGACAATGTAGAGTGAGGAGAGGGGACAGCCCTGGTGGTATCACAATGGGCCTACAGCAGGCCTAGGTGTGTCAATCGCCAACCACTACCTAGATAATAAATAGATAATATTAGATAATTAAATAACAAACTTAAAAAAATTATAATAAAAAAAGTAAAAATAAAGTATTTAGAGCAGACATGTTTCATGCCGATATTAAAATAACATGTAATAATAAAAATATATTAATAAATACGAAAAATGTATTATATTAAACAAATAATAATATTAACAATAGAAAGAACAAATAATAAATTTTTCCGTGCAGAAATCTCTCTTGCGTATAAAATACAATACATAACATATAAATAATTCCATATGAACCTATCTCCCTAGAAAATAAGAATCACTCGATTTTTAAAAGGAAATGAACCCAACCTACATGTCTGTTTATTTACTTTAATTTATGTGCCTCTTTTGCTTTTGAACTAAAAAATGTCGACACTGTTTTCATAAATTTCGAATCGTAAACATTTTGCAGATTTTAAATTTACTTTGTTCTCTCGTACACATCCGACGAGTGTTGGTTCGCCATTACTATTATCGACTAACAAATGACTGCTGAATATACTTTTTTATATTTTTTCAAAGCCTTTTTTCTTTGAATTGTGAGTTAAACCTGATCTAATGGCTAATGACTGCTAAAAATTAAAATAGAAAATTTCGTATTGAAATCAAATAAATGTTTTCCAAAAGATTTTGCCTGTACTTTCCGATAAAAATGTAAAAAAATTAAAACTTTTTTTGGTGATTGTGTTTGTACTTTTTGTAATTTTAGCTTGTTTTTAAATCGTGTTCAATGAGCTTGGAGTTTTTCCCTTAAAATAACGCCAAAATTTGTTTGCGGAGGCTACATTTCGAGCTTGAATTTTGATCTTGAACGGACTTTCGTTTTTACTTTGACGAAATAAAATTGTTTAAAAAGTAAAAATAAATAAATTGGGGCTTACACGCTTTTTGGTTGTCTGGCTGAGCTCTTCCTTCTAAAATTGTTTACCGTTTTTAATTATTAAAAGCACAGCAACGAGCTATTTTTACCCAATAGTGATAAATTTGTTCTATTCGAGTTAGCTTTCCAACGCGACTTCAATTGTGGGGAATTTTTAAAATATCAGAGGCAGAGAAACTCACAATTTGGAATGCTTGAAATTAGTTTCGTTGGAAAGCTGGGCTAAATTTTCTTATTTTGTGCATTTTTAATTCTCTTGCATTTGTTTTTTTTTTTTTTAATCAAGTCATTATACAATAGTTATTATTTTTTACATATTTCATTTTGGTTTTTACTTTTCATTTATTGTAAGCAAATTGCTTGTCTTTGGAGTATATCGCTTAAATCGCTTAAACACATACATGCATAAATATTCTCAGACTTAATATTTTGGCTTCTGTGGGTTTCTGAAGTAAATTCTTTAACCGCAAAATATGTTTCATAATTTTTTTTAATGTAATGGTTTTGGTTACTTAAGATTTCTATGTAAATAGAAGTGAGAAAATTTTGATTGCCAACAGTGAAAAATAATTGGGGTGAGCAATTGAAGCAGAAGCGTGGGAAATTTTTTTACCGCGCGTGGACTGTCTAGTCGCAATATCTCATTCTATTGAGAACTTGAACTGAGCTGATGCAAAAAAAAAAAAATTAAAGAAGTATATGCAGCAACATGATTGAGAGGGAGGCTACTTTAGAATCGCTAAGACTTAACAATATTTCTGACCAACTGATCGGAAATTTCATCAGATATATGGAAATCGCATCGAAATTCATAAATATTCAGGTAGTGAAATTCCTGATGCAATGATCCCTGTGCTAAAGATTTCTAGAAATTTTGAGATATCTATTTTAGATATGGGTGACCAGTAATCCACCTGGCCGGGAAATCTATTATGCATATTGGCCTAAGCTTGAAAACGGTAGGTCAAGTGCGGACGTCTTTGGCCCGAACTTTAAAATATTGATACCAATGAGCGATTATCCCAAGGTCTTTCAAGCGAAAAACTATGGCATAGAAATTTGCAGCAGAGAGCTACGCTACTTCGCTAGGTAGCCCTATATTAGGTAGCCTGCAGTGGCTCACACAATAACATCATTGAGAAATCCTTTACTATCCTCAATACCCTGGGAGCAAGGAACAAGTTCTTGCTGGGCTGGGTACCAGGACATAAAGATTAGATACGTCCGGGGACATCTCTTGAACTACACTGACGATATCCAGGACAAAAAACAATTACAGCTAATGGATCGGACAGTATGCAGACAAACACTAAACGACATTCATGAGGAAACCCTTACCATCTTCCTAAACTCTCGACCCCTGAATGCCGTTATTGGAGCCCAACAACCACCTGTTGCAGACGGAGACCTTCAGATGCCTCGCGAGATCCGCGTAACTTTGGCCTAATTGCGTTCTGGGTGCTGTAGCAGGTTAAACTCCTACTTCTCCAGAGTGCACCCCGACATACCCAACATATGTCTAGCAAATAAAAGCACAACGCACGACACTAACCATCTATTCACATGCCCCATCAAGCCTACTCATCTAACACCCCTCCCTCTCCCTCTAGACCTAACCTGTCGAAACAGCAAGTTTCCTGGGCCTATCGTTAGATGAGTTAGACGAAGATGACCGATGACTGCACCGCACTGACAGGGTTTAGTAAGCTGCTACCACAACAACAACAACATTAAGACGGCAACGAATAGGTGAACTACCCAGCGAAATTTGGCGCTACATAAAACTTCCATGGATCAAAATTCTGTTGTGCGCTTACTAAAGCCACATAAAGGATGTTATCAAGGACTGGGAGGACACTATGACACCGGATGGTGAGTGAAGCATAAATACAGCCTAAACAGCTTAAACTTCCTCCCAGAAGAGCATTAAGTAAGCTCTTAAACATGGAAAGAAAGAACTTACGAACTCTCATTGAAGACTACAAAATCCAAAATCCATTAAATACCAATTCTAAGTCCACACAAGTAAATTTAAATATTCCATCTATTTGACTTCTTGTTTCGGGTAACGACATATGTTTTTGCGTACCCTTGTTTTTAGGTAGTTTTATAGCTTTTCGATTCTGTACTTATTCTCATTGATCCAAAATGTTCGCTGTAATAAAAGATGCAGACCTATTGGGACGTAAGATGTAAAGGTTTTGAGCAGTTACAGTTTAAATTTGAAGAGAAATCACAAAATCAAGCCATTCTGACAGATGCCGATTCGTATAAACACTTTGAAATAAATTCTTAAAGAAAGAGAGAGAGCTTTTTTCATCTTTCTTCTCGTAGTTTTCCAGTGAAAAGAAAGTAAAGGGTTGTCTCTAAATTATTGTTAAGCTGAGAGGGGTAAGAGAGAGAAAATCTACTCACATCGATAATACCGTTACGGATTGATGTGGACAAAAAAGATATTTTCCAAAATTTTGTAAGGACCTAGAGTACTCAAGACCATATAGTACCGTTATTTGGGCATGTATTGGTATTTTTAAGCCCAGTGATGTTCTTCTAATTAAGGCCAATTAGCATTAGATCCAGAAAAGATGCTGCTTCGACTGTGCCAGACTAAGGAGAAATGAGCTGATTTAGCTTAAGAATACATACATTTCACAAGGCTCCCTTCAGATATACGTTCCCTTCTGCTTGTCTGCAATTATTGTTAATTCGTTGCTAATAATGGCTGAGAGTGTTCGTAGAGCGCATAATGGTGCAAATATCTGCATCGCCTAGACTTGGCGTAGTCCTTATTGCCCAGAATGCTTGGAGGAAGAGAAAGCTGCCGAGCGTGTGGAATTTTATTGCAGAAGGTTCGCTAAGGAACGCAACGATCTAGCAAACACAACTGACGTGTTACTAACGCCCAATAATCTAGTCCCACTCAAGCATTTGAGTCAGATTAAAAGTGGAGGGCGGCGCAAGCTTTTGAAACACGAATTGTCATGGAACTGGGCAACATTGATTGGGGGCGAAGTATTCTGGAACGTACGAGCTGTGTTCAAAAAGTATCTGGAATTTTGAATTTTCGCAGGTTACGTATATTTTCGAGTTCGGCCTTTTTGAATGTTCAATTAATTGTTCACAGCTGCTTTGCTTGCACATGTTTCGGCTCGTGTTTTGCTCGATTTTTACCTATTCAAAAAGATGGATCAAAGAACCTGTATAAAATTTTGTGTGAAAAACGAAATTAAGTGCACGGATGCATTCCGAATGTTGACTGTGTCATACGGAGAAGCTACTTTGGACCAAAGCAACGTTTATCGGTGGTACAAAATGTTCTCAGAAGGCCGAGAAGATGTGAACGACGAAAAGCGTGCCGGACGCCCAAGCACTTCAACAACAGACGAAAAAATTGATGAAAATGGTATTGATCAATCGTCGAATCCCCACTAGAGAAGATGCTGAGGACCTAGATATATCGAATGGCTCGTGCCATTCGATTTTTTCAGTGATTTGGGTATGAGACGGGTCGCCGCAAACTGCTCAATTTCGACCAAAAGCAGCATCGCATGAACATTGCTAATGAGATGTTGGACTCTGTCCGCGACGACCCAAATATGCTCCATATTTGGACATAACTGGTGACGAATCGTGGGTTTATGGTTATGACGTGGAAACCAAAGCTCAATCATCTCAATGGAAGCTGCCGCACGAGCCAAGACCGAAAAAAGCGCGCCAAGTTCGGTTGAATGTAAAAGTTTTATTTACCGTTTTCTTCGATTCCAGGGGCGTTGTGCATCGCGAGTTCTTGCCACAGGGTAAAACGGTCAATAAGGAATATTACCAATCCGTCAGAAACGCCCGGATTTGTGGAAGAACAAAAATTGGCTCTTGCATCACGATAACGCCCCTGCTCAAACATCGTGTCTTGTGCGCGACAAAATAGATATTAATAAATAAATAAATAATTAAAAAAAGAAACACAAAATTTGCGATACTTTTTGAGCACACCTCGTATGCTAGACGAACAAAGCAGTAAGAACAACTGCCGCGTTGATAAAATGTAGCAAGACGAACAGCAGACGTACATATGTAACTGACGATTGAGTTTACTGCTCACAACGGTCTCCAGACGTAATTACCAAAACGGTATCCCTATCTCGAGGATATCAACTATGCCATTGCCATTGAGATTAAAGAAACTCACTTCAATGCTTCTATGTATTGGAATCCCTAGTACTGGAATTACTAGCCTTTGAGAGGAAAAAGTTGTGGGCATTAAAGAACGAGAGGATCGAAGAAGGAGTTAGCAAACCTGCAGCGCACGAAATAAAGTACGACACGATAAAGCTACAGCAACCCCGCTGAGGAAACGAAACACGTGGCAGATGGGTGGCTAGGCTAAAAAAAGACATCGCTACATGGTACAGCAGGAACTTCAGTTAAGTATATGTGTATATATATGTGGGGCACAGATATTTCCAGAAACACCTTTTTAAAATAGGGAATGCGTATACGGTGATGCTGTCAAATATGGCGCTGAGCACATCTTTTTCCAATGCACGCGTTGGGGAAAATGAACCACGGAAAATGTAATCGACAAGCTGTTAAGCAGCGAGGAGACGTGGGAAATCATCAGTCGTTTCGCGGAAAAAATTCTCCAAATGAAGACGCAAGACCTGGAAGCAGGCACACAAGCACAGGCCTTGTAATGAGGAAAATGGAACGCCCCTCTTAAGTAATGCGAAAACGGTTCCAGGGTGGGCGACGGTTCCAAACAAGGCGGAGTTCTTCAGTCCCCGGACATACCATCGCAGCGACGGCAGCTTTGATGATGCGTTAGGCATTTTCAGCCTCCCCATCAGCAAAACATAAAGAATACAAAAATTTATTGGAGTGCCTTTGATTGGCAAGCCTCTTTAGATTGGCGAGCACTGGTTCGCGGAGTCAATAGCGGATCTTAGTCTATTGATGTCTAGTCTATTTTTGATGGTTTATGATAACTTTTTTCGAATTATAAGATTGGCTCGCTTTTTTAAATATAACTACATAAATTCTATTAATAAAGTTCTACTGTCAAGTTATCAAGCCTCGATTGTACTGAGATATAAACAGAGTAGATCATGAGTAGGCACCCTATTTGAAGATGGGCGCCCTAATTTTTAAGAATGACGCCATCTGTCATCTCGTCTTCGACACTATCCGTTTTTGGCCGCTCTTATTTTCTCTAATTTAAAATGAAATTTGAAATGATTTTAGGAGTCAAAAAAACAAAAAAAAAAAAAACAAAATACAACTTATTATTATACTTCTGCGCCACCTTGTATGTATGTTCGAATATAATATTTATGGGAAAGCATTAATGACTGTCTTTATATGGATACTCTTATAAACTGTCAGTCTTGCAAAAGTGTTCGAGGTTTAATTTAGTTTATTTTAAGATAATTTGATTATAACTTTTTGATGAGAGTTCAATAAAGGAAGCAACTTGAATGCAATAACTTGATTGTTTGATTATTAAATGTAAAAATTACTAGAAATTGGTTACAAATTTAATAAATATGTAGGTACATACACTATTACTCATATAACATTATTTTACATTTTTTTTTTACATTGTATACAAATTTAGCAATTTCATAAAAAAGGGATAACCAGCATAAATTCTCTTGGTGTTGGAACGGAAATGTTTTTTCTGCTAAAATCGTGAATAAACAATTAAAATCCTATTTAAAATGTAAATTCTAGGCATTAAAAATAATGCAAAATTCGCTAAAATCTTTAATAAATACAAATAAAAATGTATTAAAATGCGTTTCTTTTCTTTAAAACATTACAACGTGAATTAAGAATGCTTTGAATGCTTCTACCTAAACCAACTTAGTACGTATGGTATTTTTTGTTTTTGGTATTCAAGCACAACAATTATGCACTTTTCTTATTACAACTATATTTTTTTTCATTTAATTTTACCTTGCAGATTTTGGCTAAATAATTTACTTTTTCGTTTTGTTTTTTCTTTTTCTTTCATTTCAATTCATTTTTACACAACTTTAATTTGAGCTAAATAATTTAACAATTTGTCTTTTTCTGTCTTCTCTTCTTTGTGTGTGTTTGTTTTTTATTCAGCTGTCACTGCGTCACCGGTGCTGATGCCACTTAGCAGTAAGTTGCCACTGAACGCTGCCGCCGAAGTTTGTGTTATGCCATCACGCAAAGCCAGCTGGTAGGCCACCTCAAAGGCTTGACCTAGCGTTAATATGATATCGGTGGCCAGGTCCTATGGAAAATTAAGAATATAGTTTGAGAGTTTAGAAAGTGAAGAAAAAAGCTGAGGAGTTTATAAATTAGTATTTTGAAATATCATTAACGGCGACAACTTTTTGAGATGAAGTTATTAAAAAATCTACAGTTTTCCGAACACGCAAACGACGTTATGATTGAAAATGATTTTGCATGCTATTAGTAAATAAAATAAAAAAGACAAAAAATGTAATTTGTTTTATATTTATTTTATTTTTATTTTTAAACTAGTTGACCCGAAAACTTTATTCCGCCCTAGAGGCAATAAAAAAGCAGATTTTTGATTTTATTAAGTTAAGTTTTTTATTAATCATGTATTTTAATGAAGATTTAATAGATTGCACTCTTCAGTGAAGCACCTTGTGACACACGACATTTTTTGTTTTATTATCAGGTGCAAGAACAAACAACGCAGATGGTTTTCCGACCAGTGAACATCCCACATATAATTGACCAGGTGAGAAACATTGATTTTCTAGATTCAGGATTGGCCTTGTGATTTGTTCATGTTCATGGCGAATGCAGGACGGATCGGAAATTGAAGTCTTTTAAACTCAAACGGAAGATCGGTTGGGATCATCGGGATCCTCGGAATGAGAACTTCTTCACCTTCGAATTCTCCTTTGAGTATCGTCGCGTAAATCACATTGTTCATCAATTTATTTACCACCAAACGCGTACCGTTGCAAAGTTTTGGTGGGCTTATGTTTCGAAGCATGATTACTACGGAGCCAACTTTTAGGCGTACATTGTGCGGTGGTAAGCCAGGCACATCCAAGGAGTTTAAAAATTCAATTGGATAGTTGGTGGCTTCATCTTCATTTGTTACACAGTCAATGGATTTGAATGAATGCATTGTTCCAATGATATCATTTTGAATTATGTAGTTGAGGTCATCTACATCTTTATTCTTAGCCGCTAAAATTGCTCGCTCACTCAAGCATTCATTATTTTTGTAGTTATTAATGATGTTTGGGATTACTTTATTGATAACTTCGTCTCTCGATGAGACGAAGTTACAGAAATTCTGAGGAAATGAAATCAATCCGCTCGATTCGTCGACAGGTACTCGACCATTACCGATAGTCAGTAATTGCTCAGAGAAATCTTCAGTAGATGTATCATTAAGTAATGCAACTCTCATGTTTGTTGTCAGCTGAAGTTTCTTCACATAGCGCCATAGATTCGATGATTTGAAGCAAGCGTTTATTTCGTCAGCAGCCGTTGATCTTGGAATTACTGACAGTGTTATTATTATCATCAAATTACTATTATTATTATCAAATTCTCTACTTACCCATAGACAAAATTACGTTTAGCTGTCATTTGCGTTTTGTTATTCCATATCAGATGCGTTTTTGTTATATCACATTTTATAGTGACTTCTCGGAAACGCGTTCGAATGGGATAAAAGGTATTCTATGTCCGTCTCCTGGTTCTAAGCTACCTCTGCACCAGTTTTCAGCCAAATCGGTTCAGCCGTTCTCGAATTATAAAACATGACTTTCTTTTATATATATAGATTTGAAAGGCGTTATAACATTTTTGAATGTTTTTAAATTGATATTCGGTATTTTCGTTACTGCTTTCATCGACATTTTTAATTTAAATTTTTCGGATGGTTGTACATACTCAGATGTCAGATATATAATAGGTCTATTTATAAGTTCGTGCGGCTTTACAACAGATGGCGTAACTTGATTATTATTCCATCGATCCACATTTCCAAACATTCATTGGAGAGCTACTGTCGTAAGGCACAAACGTCAGTATAAGTTTTTTATTTGAAGCGTAAACAACAATATTTTTACCACACTTGAAAATGTCGAATTTCGTGCCAAATAATGTGTTTTTGCGGGGAATTCTTCTTCATTATTTTAATATGAAGAAAAAAGCAGCCGAAAGTCATCGTATCTTGGTGGAAGTTTATGGTGAGCATGCTCTATCTGAGCGAACGTGCCAGAAGTGGTTTGCACGCTTTAAAAGTGGTGATTTTGGCTTGGAAGACGAAGAACGCGAGGGTGCGCCGCCAAAGTTCATGGATACCGAATTGGAGGAATTGCTCGATCAAGATCCGGCTCAAACGCAAGAAGAGGTTGCAAAAACTTTGGGAGTTGATCAATCAACCATTTCCAAACGTTTAAAAGCCATGGGAATGATCCGAAAGGTAGGCCATTGGGTGCCGTATGAATTGAAGCCAAGAGACGTTGAACGCCGTTTTATGGCATGCGAACAACTGCTTCAACGGCACAAAAGAAAGGGTTTTTTGCATCGAATTGTGACTGGCGATGAAAAGTGGGTCCATTACGACAATCCAAAACGTCGGGCAACGTATGGATACCCTGGCCATGCTTCAACATCGACGTCGGCGCAGAATATTCATGGCCTGAAGGTTATGCTGTGTATCTGGTGGGACCAGCTGGGTGTTGTGTATTATGAGCTACTGAAACCGAATGAAACGATTACGGGGGATGTCTACCGACGACAATTGATGCGTTTGAGCCGAGCACTGCGAGAAAAACGGCCGCAATACGCCGATAGACACGACAAAGTTATTTTGCAACATGACAATGCTCGGCCACATGTTGCACAAGTGGTCAAAACATACTTAGAAACGCTCAAATGGGATGTCCTACCCCACCCGCCGTATAGTCCAGACCTTGCGCCATCCGATTACTATCTCTTCCGATCGATGCAACATGGCCTGGCTGACCAGCACTTCCGTAATTACGATGAAGTCAAAAAATGGATCGATTCGTGGATTGCGGCAAAACCGACCGAATTTTTCACAAAGGGAATCCGTGAATTGCCAGAAAGATGGGAAAAAGTAGTAGTAAGCGATGGACAATATTTTGAATATTAAATTTGTAACCATTTTACGTCAATAAAGTTTCAAATTTCGAAAAAAAACCGCACGAACTTATTCATAGTCCTATTAGATTTAGGTTTTTCAATATCAATATCTCTCAGCCGATCGTACCCGCAGATATCAAGAGATAAATCCAAAGTACTATAAGCAACGCTCAACGCGTGAACGTAAGAGTTTTTTTTTCTTTCAACCAAGTTTTTTCATTTTCTTTCAACCATTTTTTCTTTTGAGCTGAACAGCTGATGTAATTTTGGCCGACGTGACTTGTGTCGTGAAAAGTTCGATACCGAATACATTTGGTTTGGTATTGCTCATATAAACACTCGAGCCTATGATATGCTTAGTGCGCAGTTTTTCCTAAAATACCTTTATCTTTATTCCTTTATATTTTGCGATGTCATGTTAAACTTGAATTCATTGGATTTTGTAGGTATAAAACCTTCGAATAATGCCTTAGCAATTCGGCACTTTCCGCGTGCCAGTTATATTAAACAGTTGGCAATAAACTGGCGACCCGTTGTTTGCCTTCTAAGGCTTTGATATTATGCATAATTGTTTTTGTGGCAAAGTCTCCCGAATTACTCATACAAATACGGAAGATGTTTGGAGTGTATGCAAATTTAATTTTTTTTATAATTATTGAATGCAATTGAATCTCTTGATTACTTTCTTATTACATTTTCTGCTTTTATTGCCGCGCACAAAATCCGCTGCCACATCTGCGAAAACCATTTCCAATAACAAAATGAAAATCTTCACTGGCTTTATTACGTATTTGTTATTGTTATTAACTTCACTGGGCTCTCCATTTTCACTTTCTGGTTCTCTTATCTACTCTCAAGGAGCATGTTCTTATTACATAGGCCCCTATTATGAGTTACATTCGATCTTCGATATTCGCTGGTTGTCGAAGATCGAAAATCGAATGTCAATTTGGTATTATGAGCGGTGCAACCCTATCGAAATTTTCGTTGTTTACCGAATTTAGAGTCGAATGCAATTTTGCTTTCGATCGTGTAGCGTATTGTGGAAAAACTTGTTAAAGTGTAAGTTGCTTGCGACTATTTATGGTTTTATAGTAACCAAATAATAAATATATACTAATTTTGTCAATTTTATGCAGGTCGAAAGTCGTGAGTACCAAACAACAATTAGAAAGGCGAATCCACAATTCGCAAAAGAGATTTGCACCAAAGTTCAAGCAGCAAAAAAATGGGAGGAATTTACAACGGAGCTGAATTGCTTGGGATTACCAGTGAGAACGGCAGCAAAATGGATTAAGCTTAATAATGGTTTTTTTTGTGGTGTTTATAGAAATACAATACATTTTTATTTTCCCTTGGTAGGTATGGGCTGAAATACGAAGAGGAACTGAAATACATATTTTTTTCGAATGACGAATAATTGAATAAAGAAAATTTATAACAAAAATAAAACAGAAACTGTGGCGTAAAGGTTTCTATTTAATACTTTTTAGATTTTTCTATAATATTCTAAAAATATGTTTTCTACTTCTCCGTTATTTGAGTCCACTTCAATATCTTCAGCTTCATCGTACACAGTGGGTTGAGCAAGTCCTAGCATACCTTCATTACCAATACTCAATTGGTACGATCCCTGAGCACAAAATCGCAGAACTGTGACTAGCTTTAACATGTTTGGAATGGATTTGGCTCGGGCGCTGCTGCAACTGGTTTTCTGTACTGGACAGTAGGTTCATAAACGCCTCTTTAGATAATCTAAAGTTCTATAAAAATCTGTAAGGAAATTTCTGTAATATTAAGAACGTCAACACATTTTGAAAATTCTAAACTTACTCAGTGGAAGCCATTTCTAGGGAGTTGGATGCGCCCCTCAGTTGTTTTCTACTTCTAGCTAGTTTACTTATCTTTCATCGTCCGATGAATCGTCGAACCACAACTCCGTTGTACTCATTTTCACAAAATATACTTTTTTTAACTTTTAAAAATGTTGTTAGCAAAGAATTTCAACACAATCGGTTTTTCTTTTATTTTAATTTGCTGTATCAGCTGAGAAAAATTATCTATTGTAAATGCGTCGAGCGATCGAAATTCACAATAGTCCTATTCTTCAACGAATGAGCACCATAATACCAAATGAAAATTCGTTTGATCAGCACTTTCGACTACAGTCGAAGATCGAATGTTGCTCATAATAAGGGTCATAATTTAAAAAGTTTCAGCAATTTATCTCAAGAAATGAACTGAGTATGACTGAGAGTGAATCATAAGGAGAGCATAAGAAAGTGGTTGCATATTTCAAGGGGCCATATTTGTTTATTTTCTGTGTACTTTGACGTTCCTTGCATAAAGAGCTTATCTGAGTGAAGCCTATGTGAATCCTTAGAGCGAGTAATTTACTGGAATATTTTATCCCTCTAGCGATCTTTTAAATGCCAGTTTATTTTAGACTTTCAAGAAAAATAGGTATAAATGACCCTTTGGTGAGTGAGCTAATTTCTTAAAATGTTCTACAAAATTATTCCCCGCGAAATTTTACTTTATGCACCCAAAGTAAATATTTCGCTCCAATATGAATTCTAATCCTGTTTTTCCGACTTATTCTAAAAAGACTCAGACAAAAAATTGCATACTTAATATGATAATCAAAAAAAAAACTTTACCTGAGAATGCAAAAAGATTTGGAGGTGGACTCTGAAATTCTAATAAAAGTTTCATCTTTTTGGTATGCACAGATTCGAACATTTTATCGGGCTTAGAATTCTCATTTCCTAATAATAGTTTAAAAAAATTAACTAAATTTGGTTGCAAGTGAATTAAAGTTATTTACGATACATATGTCGATGAGTCATGATTTACTTTCACACTATATACTTATATATAATTGACGCTTAAACCCTATTTGGGTAATTGGTCGAGCTTCTTCTCCTATTTGATGCTATTTCACAAATGGAGAAACTCTGGCTCCGAACGGCAGATATTTTTTATGATATTTTTTTATTTTTTCAAGGTAGAAATACACTCGGTGTCTGCTATTAGAAAAAACGTTTTCTATCATTTGGTGTTTCAAGCAAAGATTTTCGCATCTGCGCTTTTCGTCAGTAGTAGCACACTAACCCATTCGGCTACAACGACCACCATATTGCACAAAAATTTAACGCAAAAATAATGGATTTCTTTTTCCCCATGCAGAATTTTCAAAAATGGTTTGCGCACTTTTACTCAGCTATTATGTGCTTACTTTCGGCCAATATCGTAAAATTATACCCTTTGAAAAATGTATCTTGAAACATTCTTGAAATTTTCAAGTGAATTATTTTGAAAAAAAAAAAAAATGCTAAAGGTAAATATGTAGTAATACTTATGTACCTCAACTTCGCTCTACTTCCTACTTTATAAAAATTTGAAAAAAGAGATAGAGAGAAAAATGTTACACCCACCGTACTCTCGACATAGAAGACATGGCAGTAGTGGATATCCAGCTCCTTGGTGATGTAAGCAAAATGCCGTAAATCATCCGAATCCTGGCAGGCGCAGTTGATATTTTGTATTTCATGTTCACAAATTGTGTGCTGAAAGAATCGAAAGTAGAAAAAAATTGTAAACTAGTGGCTCAGTTTGGGCGACACCGAATTTTATATATGTAAATATTGAATCAAAATATGCATGAAATGGATATACCTGTGCCCTTTTAGAAAGATTTTTTCTACATGGAAGGGCTGTCTAATTTTACGAATTTCTTAACTGTACTTAGATAAGAGACAAATGTATGCCTATATGGGAGTAAGTAAATGTGACAGAAATTTAAAAAATGAACACTCTATTCGGAAGAAAAACGCTTCATTTCTTAAACACAGCGTCCTTTTACCATGGTGAAAGGTTATTTTAAGGTGTACTACATACCAGACCGTTATTCGGCTCTGAGCGATTTGACAGATGTGCTGATGTGAGTTGGGATGTGTTTCACAAAATTTAGTTTGTGGTAGTGATAAAAGACATCACAGCCAATGCTCATACTATTGATTTGTTTACGAATGCGGTGAATACAAATGTGCAAAGCAGCAAATTGTATTTTTTAAATTAATATTGATATTTCAATTGATATTCAAATATAGCTAAATTTAATTTAAAACACACAACTTTTCACAGTTGGCTAATCACGCTGCAGCATTCGCGCACCATTTCGCAGATTCGTAAACAAACCAAAGGTATTAGTATATGAAAGATATCCCAAATGACGTGGAATCCAAAGTTTTCCTCAAAAATTTATTTTGCACCATACCTAACGAGCAAACCTTGTAATCTTTCACCTTTTACCTCGTTGCTTATCACACATTTCGCAAATATTGGTATGCCCACCAAAAAATACGATCTCTCGCTGCTCTCAAAATATTATAGTATAAGCAAGAATGATATAAACAAGATTGCGCCCATCAGAGCGTACGTGACGTCACGTTTGCTGAGTTGTGCAGTATTGCCAACCATTTGCTCTTCGCAATAAATTTAGTGCTTTTTTATACCGAAAATGCGACAATTTTTAAGTTTGGTGTTTGTTTCTTTTTGTTTTTAATTTAAGGCTACCGAGACTTTAGGTTAAAAAAAAACTGTATTATTATACAGAAGAAGTTTAAAAAAGGCCACTCTGAGAAAGTTAAATAAAACTAAGTGAATTATTGAACTAATTTTTAAAAAATGTATATTTTACAAAATTATAAACATTACATTCAGTGCTGTCAACCATTTGCTCTTCACAATTTTTTTACTCTTAAAAAATTTGATAATTTGAAAGTGAAAATTTTATTTTTGGCTCCATTTAAGGCTATGCAAAAATATTAAATGCCCCTCTCTCAACTCTTCTTAAGATTGAAAACCTTTTTACACATTTTAAAAAGCCTTTGAATTTACTGAATGCGAATTGAAACCATAGAGGTGTAATCGTTCCTCCCGGCCATCAATCCTTAGTGGGACATAGGGCATCAATAGATGTATTCATTGTAAAAATAAGCCACAAAATACCAGAAAATACTAAAGAAACTATACTGACTTTTTTACGAAAAGAGTACCTTATCTAGTTACAGAACTTCAAATATAGCAAAAAAGTCGTTCCCTTAACAAAAGAGTTTCGCTTAACAAAAAAACTCATAAATTAAATTGTACATAAGCATAACACATTTATTTAAAAAAAAACGCACATTCTACAGACAATTTGTCACGCATACAAAGTTCTTTAAGTAACACAATAAAAATTTCGTGTTTTATTTTCTTTAAATGGGCATTTAGTGCATTTTTATATCCAAAGCTAGGCAACTCTGCAGTAGCGAGAGAGAGATTTGACTGCCGAAAGCAGAAGAACACCAACAACACCGGCAATCGCGGGCAATGCCACCAGATGTTAAAAAAAAGTAAAGCTAAATAAAACTGAGTGAATTATTTAAATAATTATTAAAAAATGTATATTTTACAAAATTATAAACATGACATTTTAATTAGAACAACTAGAAAAATGTCATGAAGAAAGAACTAAAACTCCGAGACACAAAATAATAAAAATAACAAAAAAAAAATGATAAATCAAGTTACGAAAATGGTAATCTGGCCATACTGGAGCTAAAATCACGTAACTAGTTGTCAAATTCGCTGAGCGCAAAGTAACGGGACCACGATGGGCGCCATCTCATTATTCTTTGCATCATGTAGTATAAGTACTCGTATGTTTGTTCCTCTTCACTTCATTTCACCCAAATCTTGTACCACCGAGCACAACAATTCACTTTGAACCGGGAAATAATCGCAGGAGGAGAAAACTGGAGAATATGCTGGATGAGGAAATAATTCGTAACTACTAGTGCAATTTCGCCATTGTAACAGTGAACTTATGCTCCAGTGTCTTCTGTTGACGGGAGATAATTTTTCTCCAGGCTAAACGCGATTGGCTAATCGCTAAATGCAAAAGCGATTACAAAATGCGGTTTTTAATTCGAATCAGCGTCGAATTGATCAAACAGCTACGCATAAAAAAAAACCAATGATCGTTTTTCTCTTTTCTAATCGATGCAAATAAGAGCGGCCGAATTCAATAAAACTGACGTCATGACTATGCCCGCAAACCCTGATTAGTCTTCTTTGTCTTCGGTTTGTCATAAAAAGATTAATATTCCTCTTGCTCTGTTGCGTTGTGCTGACTCCTTGCTTCGTCCAAAATTCGTTCGTTCGTTGAACACTTTTCTGAAGTTGTGAAACCATTGTGGTTGTTTTCAATTGTGAAAAAACGTGCCATTCATTTTTGGTATAGCTTTTTTACATCCCAATAAGTATGAAAACTGAAATTATGTGATGAGCCTGTATCGTCTTCAAGCCTTCGTACTTTTACTTCTCGATAGTCCAACTTCATACTGATTTTATTAGCCGTTTCCGGTGCAGCCCGAAATTGAGTAAACCACTGAAGTATGATTAAAATCGATGGCGAAGAGTCTTCATATTACTTATTAAGTGTTGGTTTGGTTTGCCCATAATGAGAACACGATGACTCGATTGCGTTTAGTTATTAAGAAATTTACGTAACAGATGTATTTGGTTTTTTATGCAAAGCTTTTTCATGTCAGAAGTGCATTCGGGAGTTTGACATTGCCTGCCGAGGGCGACCGCTATTAAAAAAAAACTTTTTCTACCATTCATGCCGACCTCGGACCATAGCAAATGATAGTTACACAAAACCCATGCGGATACGGCAGATTATAATACCCTAATAATTAACCCCAATAACTAATCAAAAATAGAAGAAATTTTGATTTTAAACTAAATTCCCTTTAATTTTTTTTTTAACAATTATTGCATAATTTTCTAAGAAAATGTGGAATATTTGAGGCTCGGAAACTCGTCTTTCCAATAATTTTTAAAATGAAATTCTCATACATAAAGGACGGCCATTTCACGGATACAAATTTCTAGTCCTTAAAAAATAAAATAAAAAAGTCAAACAAAGAAAGAAAAATTTTCACAAAGAAAACCATAATTCACCAAACCCACTAGTAGTTCATAAATGATCTCTACAAGTTTCTCACATTGCTTTTCAAAACTTATTTGGGTTCTATATAAAAAGTATATATTTAGTACATACAATTTGTATCTCACCTTACTATTCACATCAATGAATTCTACGCCCAAATGCGATATGGCCAAGCAAACTAGCGCTGGTTTTTTCTGCTGCAACTTCGCTGAACGATTTACTTTTTGTTGTTGTTTATCAATATCATTGCGTTTGAGTTTTTGTATTGATTTACGTGTCGACTCGGTGCCACGTAACTCCTTCACAACCGTCGAGCCCAGGTACTGCAGGAGATTAAGAATATTTTAGTAAAATTTTAGCTAAGAATCGCAAGGTGTAGATTTATAAAAGGTTTCAAGGAACTAAATCTGAAAAAGGCTTATGAAATTCATAAACCACATTACGAACAGCTAACTTCACTTATACTTAATATGTTTCATGTTTTTCCACAAATGGATGGACCTACAGTTTTACACCACCTCCGAATGGCAGATGGGTTTTGATGAGGAGGGTTTTTGTGGCAGAAATACATTCAGGTGTTTGCCATTGTATACTGAGGACCGACCGCTATTAGAAAAAATATTTGCTATAATTTTGTTATTTCGCGCCCACCGCGGAGATCGAACCCAAGTACTACCGAATGGTACCATTTTATATAATACAAAAATACGTTTAGCAATCAAATCTTATAAATACTCACATAAACTTCATATTTGATTTGTTCGTTGAGCAAAACATTCGCCGAATGTCGCCATTTTGTGCGTAAATTTACTGGTAAACCGAGCAGCAGTTCAGAAGGTGCACGTATTTGTAATTGTGGCTTCTCAGTTGGTGGTTGAGGTGCGGGTCTGAAAAGAAAGTGAGAGAGGCAGAGAGCGATTTTACGAGGATCTCCAGAGAATCTCAAGGAAATGGCTTACCTATTTTTTCTATAACCCGTAACTGAAGTTCTTTGCTGAGGCTGTGCCTGTTGTTGTTTTCTCGGTTGCGGTTCTTTGTTGCCACATTCTCCATTCGCAGATGGTTCTATTTTCGTAACTTCGTGGTTTTCGGCTTCTCCACTTTTGTCTGTTTTATTTGGCTCTCGTATTTGTCTTATGTAGGCTACCGATTGGAGTATGCGTCGTCGATGGCCGAGCTTGTTGATCTCCAAAACTGTTTGCAGCTCGACATCCCATACTCCACAAACACTATCGATAGTGTTGTACAAATGCTTGCTGGGGGTGGGGAAAGTGGACGTATTTTTTAATACATATTAAATATAATATAGCAATTTCTGAGAAATAATTCATAAAGAATCGTGCGAGAGGTTTATTTGAAATACTAAGATATTTTTATGATTTCGTCTGTGTGATGTCTGCTTGACTGTTGTCAAATTAGGTTTGGTTAGGTAAGATGGTTGGCCATACGAGGGCCCATTTTGATGCCCCTGTGAGAGTCAAAGGGAGAAAGAGAGGAAAGAAAGTGTGCTAAAGTTGAATTGCTAGGATGGCTCTCGATCCTCAAATTGTTCCCCTATGGTTCAAGACAAGTGTAGCGCCTTCCAGGTGAGATCTACGATATATAAAGCAGCAAAAAAGATAAGACTAATGGACTTACCTCCAGAAAACCTTACCATTTTTGTTGAGAGTTAAGCAGCGATCAAGGTATGGGCCCCCACGCTCATTAATTCAAGAATTTGTAAAATAATACAGAAGGTCGCTCTCGCTTATCTAACAACACAACACCACACTTTGTTGGGTTCCCGGCCACTCTGGAGGGAAATGAAAGAGCGGATTGGAGTGAAAGGAAAGGCTCTGAGCTTGACCTTCAGCGAGTGGTAAAGGACATAAGCATTCCTTTAAACGAACTGCGATTGAATTGAACGTAATCGCGGAAACCAATAGAAGATGGTCTCTGTTTACTAACTGCATGATCTTCGAAGCGCTTTGGCCAAAACTAAATCTCAAAAGTACAAAATGTTTGCTTGGATTCAACAGAAGAACTACCAGCGTCCTCACAGTTGTTATAATGCGTAACTGCACTATTGGCATCCTAGCCAGTAGAATGGGTGTACCTCACAATACCTTCTGCAAAACTGTGGAGATGAAGAAGAAATTGAGTCCTTACTATACCTCATCTATGAATGCCCTGTACTTCAAAGAAGCCGTGCCAAATATCTTAGGGACTATTTCTCCGATGACCTGGGAAAATTGTAAAATGCCTCACTGGAGGGACTAGTTACCTTCTTACCTTAATTATATAAGTGGTTTAAGGAACTTAGTTAGGGGATGGAAATAATATGCAGGTACCAAAATGGGCCTTAGGGCCACCGAGTGTCTTGTCTTAGACAAGCAACCTGGCTAACTTAACTAATAAGTGTTTAATGCATAAAATCTCTACTCAAACTCAGTATACGAGTACGGATGGCTGTTTTTACTACTTACAAATTATTTGGTTCCTTACATGCAACCAGATTAAGGATTCTTTGAAACGATTGCGCTCGGAATTGTTGGTGAAAGAGCAGATCGTTGAGCAACCGTTTGGCAACTGTTAAGCACTGGTTAGACAGAGGGTTAAAGTGCTCGATATATATTTCTTTGAGAAGTCATATAATCTTAATTTCAATTGGTGATATCATTTGAGGTATTCCGAGGAGTATAGGAGGCTTGAGCTTAAGTGCTTCGCATTATGAACGATTACCTAGCTTAACTTAACCAAAACTAAGGTACCATAAAGTCGAGACTACCTGAACGATTCGATGTATTCCGGCAGGCTAATACTTTGCAGCCATTCACTTAGCGTCGTCACGCCCCTCTTCTCTGCCGCTGTATCGCTATCCTTAGCTGTTTTACTTTCTTTTTCTTTATTTGCGGCAACAATTTGCGGCTGAAACTCTGCCTTCGGTAGTGTTCGCACAAATGAGATTAATTTACTTGCATCTGGCGTCTGTATATCCATCAGTTGAGTGTCACTCGGCTCAAAGACGCCATTCTGGAAGAGAAGTAAAATAAGATAATAAAATACCAAAGCTATGGACTTCGCTTCCTAATAAAAATCTCGAAAATGGCAAGCGCAAACCAAGTTAGCGGCATAAACAATAAATTTTTCACTCACAATGAGTCTCAAACTTAACACATTCAAAGACTCCAATAGCTGTGGCTATCACATTTTTCAAGAGTTTCCCTTTGTGACTGCCATTTTTTGGTCACTAAATAGATCTAGCCACTCACCACAAATCTGAAGTTGTCGTAACCATTTTCGAAGAGCATGCGCTCCAAATGCAGCAATCCCACATTCCTTAGTCGCACTGCTAACTCGCGCCGTTCGGCCGGTTCAATAGCTTCATCGAACTCTAGTTCAATATCGTTTGTCGGTGTTAAAGTCGAATTCAAGATGCCGCTGCCGAAGGACTCGATAATCTCCGATATCTTCTTGCGCGCCTCTTCCGCATTGAAAGGACTAAGTATGCCACTGCTTTGGGTGGTGGCTGCTGTAATCGAAGATAGTGCCGCGTCGATATCCTCATTTCCATTACTATTGCCGTTACTGGTACCATTACCATTACCATTATTCTCATCATTTTCGTTTTCATTTTCATTGCCATTTCCATTCTCACCCTCCAAGCAGATGCTCACATTTTGACTTACGTGACTAGTATTATCACCCCGTATTTCTCCCTCTTCACAACCTTCTTGAGTGGTGGATGCTTTGGAATCCTTAGTAGGGACTGTCAAAGATTTCAGCACTTTATTACATTCAGGTAAAACGGGTTTGGTCGGTATAGGTGGTCGCATTCGTTGTTGCTTTTGCTGTTGTTGACCCTCCGCTGCCGAGGCGGATGCGCTACGTGCTGCCAATGGGATCCCGAGCTTGCGATTGCCCATCGTACGTTTTTCATGGCGTAAATTAACACTCGATCCCTTGAAAAGACCCGCAAAGGGTGCATCGCCGACAAATTCCTCAACACAATCGGTGGAGATGCTGTGATCTGAAAGTGAAACGCTAGAACTTAGCGAACCTGAGGAACCTTGTATGCCAGTGCCGCTGCGCCGGGCATGCGACGTTGTCGTTGTGGGTGAGGCATTGGTGCTTTGCTTTGGCGATAAACTGCCAACGGGGTAATCGAATGTAGGCGTCGGTATTAATGCAGTCTGCCAATGCTTGGCAGGTGATGTGCTCGAATCGATCATGCTTTTACTGTGTTTCTGCTGCTGTTGTTGTAACTGTATGAGCGCCGATCGTCGCTTGTACTCCATGCTGAGCGGACGTATGCGCTCGTGTATAGTGCGTTCGGCATGACTGGAAGAGGGTGGTGGATGATCAGGTGTTGGTGGTTGTTGATAATTTGTAGGGCTGAGCGGTATTTTCGGTTTGGCATCGTTCTCCTTGGTGTCGCTGATGCTGAGCGAACTGAAAGAGGGAGAGTAATGGAATAGTAAGAGTTCTACGAAAACGAGTTTGATCAGCCCATTGCTGTTACTTACTAACTGTTGCGATTCCTTTTAAGCTTCCTATTTGGATTGTACGACTTCAATGTGGGATTTTCGCAATTTATAATATCAGTGCTCACATCACGCGATTTGTTCAATGGGCGTTTCATAGAATTGGATGTAGCAACACCATCCGCGGAATCGGCGCGCTCTTCGCTGCTATAGTTCATGCGCTCCAACATGTCATCTAAAATAAATGAAAAGAGAATAACGTTAAATTAATGTCATCACTAAACTAAGAACATTAAAAGCTTTGCATTACTTGAACTCGATGTCAAGAGTGTACCCGTCGTCGAACTTGCACTCTCTCTAGTACTCGCATATAGACGATCACTTCGCCGACGCTCGCGCAACTGGGTTGTCTCATCAAAACTCATACCACCCACGCTGCCATGACTCTGATGTCCACCGCTATAAGGACTATCCGTTGATGGGCTATGATGTTGCTGTCGCGTGCGCGCTTGTGGTTGGTGTTGATGATGGTTTGGTGAGGTGTAAGTGAATTGCTGCCCTGAGTGGGTGGGCGAAACGGACAAGTTGCGGCGCGGTGGTTTTTTGGGTGGCGCACCTGGTGCAAAAGTGCTCATATGCATCGGATTGTTGGCTGCCATAGCAATTATGCCGCCTATTGTGTAAGTGGTGGGTGTAGGGACAAGAGACAAGAGACAAGAGTTGCAAAGTGTAGTCAGTTTAAACTTGAGTATGTGTTTGTTTGGATTTATTTATTCTACAATTACCCGTTGAAGAACGTGAACGTGGTGACACCGAAACTGGCTCAAAACTACTCATCGACGATGACGGACTCACACCCATTTCACTACACACAAACGTCAAGTGTACGAAGTGATGTGAAGTAAAGCAGTGAGGGGAAGTAAAAGAAAATTTGTGAAAGATATGCCAAAAGGAAAATTGAGATACAAATTTACTACAATAATATATTTATTATAAATTAAAAAAAGTATTCGTAATGCATTTATCGATTTAAAAATAATTGAACTAAGAAAATATTAATATTGAGGCATGCATGGAATTGCTGTGTGCTGTGCTTAAAAATTTAAAATTAAAACTATTAATCTTTTAAATACTAGTATTAGTTTTAGAAGGTCCGTTAGGAGATTTCGGGTCTTGAGTTTTCGGGGGGAAATAGCGTGCGTCTTGATGTCGTTCCACAAATGGAGGGATCTACAGTTTCAAGCCGACTCTGAACCGCAAATTTTTTTTATTTTCATGAGGAGCTTTTTCACTATAGAAATACCCTCGGAGGTTTGCCATTGCCTGCCAATCTACGTTCTCTCTGAACTCCAAATGTTAGTCACGCATCTACTCATTCGGCTACGGCGGCCGCTGCTGGTGTTTAGCTCGTGTTAATCCCGGGATCCCAACAAATTTTAAATATCGAATTGAAAGAAGTAAAAATTGCTTATTACAACAATAATATTATAATTATTTTTTTATATAACTTCCAATTGTTCAAAATAATAGCAGTGATCTCAACATAAAACAAAAAGTTCGATTTATTAAAAAAAAAATGTTTTTCGGTAATTTTTTAGCACAAATTGTTCATTTCATACAGTCTCTCCATGTATTTAAACTTCATTTTTTATTAATATTAAGAAAAACCAATATTTGAAAACAAAAACTCAATAATTCACTGTTCAAAATAATAGGACTCAGCCTCGGAGAATCACTCTTGCCAACAAATGCTGCTGTGAACTAAGTAGGCAAATGAGTTGTAAAGGTATCTCTCAACGAACAAAACCAACACTCTACAAGGCTCACATCTGGCCTATCCTAAAATATAGCGCAGAAACTTGAACGATGACAATATCCGAGGAGGCGTCCCTTGGGGTGTTTGAGAGAAAGATTCTGCGGAAGATTCTTGGACCTTTGCACGTTAGAGACGGTGAGTATCGCGGGTGATGGAACAAAGAGCTATATGAGCTTTACGAAGACATAGACAGAGTGCAGATCCAGCGGCTACGTAAGCTGGGTCATGTCGTTATGTTGAAAATATTCGATGCGGTAAAAGTTGGTGATAGCAGAGGAAGAGTAAGGCCTCCATTGCGTTGGAAAGAAGATCACTTGGTGGGTCCAACTCGGTGTACCGGTTAGCACTAGAAAGAAATAACTAGCGCGCTTTGTTAAACTCAGCAATAGTCTCGTAAGCGGTTTTGCGCCAAGTTAAACAACAGAGAGCATTTAGTGAAGCGAATATATTGTGAATGTCCGCCGTGCTCACATTCGCTGTGAATTCGAAATTAAGTGACCGAATTAGATTAGACTTGTTTTTTTTTTTTGCATGGGCTTTTGATCAGATTTTTTGGCTACTGTACAGATGGGCTCTGTGATCAATCTCTCAGTCGTCCTCCCAATGAAATTTCCTCTCAATCCCTCGTTTCCTTGCTTTTATTGCTTTCAGTGCAGCCGGACTGTGAATGAAGATACTGACGTTTTTCCTTCGAGTTGTGCCTTCAAGCAGTGTATTGGAAGTGTTTGAGCTTCAATAATTGCGGCGGTGTTAATCTTTTTCTTATATAATATAATATCTTGCTCTTGTTCGAACTCCGGCAACACTGGCAACATCATGCGTTCGGTTAATAAAATGTGGAGAATACGTTCTTCATCACTAGCAAAATTAATGCAATACATACACTTTCCCCACTCTCATTCCATTTAAGGAAGAATGGAATCTCTCTAAATAACTTCGACACTACAGTCTATACAGATGGTTCAAAAATGGGTTGTGGTGTTGGAGCTGGTATATATTCTCGTAGACTTAAAATTGAAAAATCTGTGCGTCGCCCCAATGCCTGCTGTGTCTTCCAGTCGGAAGTACTGGCAATTGGGGAAGCTTGTAGGCTACTAATCGCAGATTTTCTTTTAAGGGCAAAATCTCTATTATTTCGGATAACCAAGCTACAATCCAAGCACTGGGTTCGGCTACAACAACCTCTAAAGTGGTGGAACAAAGTAGGAATAGCCTTACGACCTTTAGTGAAAACCATGAAAACCATTCGAAAAAGCAGATGAACTGGCAAGAGGAGGATCTGTCATGAATAACGCTCTTGCAGTACCGGTATTCACACCATTAGGTGCGGTCAAGAATGCAATTTTTATTTCGTTTATTCAGTCTACAAATAATTCTTACAGATTATTATTATTAGATAATTTTTAATTATTAGTTAAAGATTATAAACAATTGATGCCTAAAATTATATAAACTTAGTCTAAAGTCGAGGCTAGGATAATTGTTACAGAATCGAATGCATCTCACCATTGGTTCATTGAGGGCATAGTACCGTTAATCTACAAATAAACGAACCTGCCTTAAATCATGGTGCTTTGTTTGATATGTAATTAAACTCTGTAACTCACAACAATTTATATTGAAATTTAAAAGATTATACACGAAGAGAATCGAAAAGTAGATTCGTCTGTCCTCAAGGCTTTGCAGTCCAATCAGTTTGCGTCTGCCTATATAACTAGGGAGCCCTTTAGGCCAGCGCAGCTTACACAACGCATATTTGGTAAAGACTTTTTGGACTCTTTCAATCTTATTTATATGACATTGGTAGAATGGGTTCCATATTAGAGAACAATAATCTAGTCGGCTTCGAATTAAAGAGACGTAGAGTGCTTTCAAAGTCAAGGGATCTGAAAAGTCTTCCGTATTACGACGTAAAAATCCAATCATAGAAAAAGCTTTAGAGATAATAAAGGGTGTTTTTTTTAGAGGTTAGGTTTTCAAGTTGGCACTACTTTTTTCGTAGATGGTCTTTTTGACAGCTGTCACTTGATTTATGCTCAGTTTGGTTTGCCATTTTATAATGAATAGACTTACACCTGATCAAGCGCGTCGCACGTTCGGTGAATGGGCCCAAAACGAGATGGCCACCGATTCCGATTTTCACAAGAAAATTTTGTTCAGCGATGAAGCTCACTTTTGGTTTAATGGGTATGTCAATAAGCAAAATTGTCGCATTTGAAGTGAACATAATCCACAAGCCATTGCTGAGACGCCGTTACATCCTCAAAAAGTCACTGTTTGGTGTGCTCTATGGAAAGGGGGAATCATTGGTCCATATTTCTTTAAAAATGAGCCGGCCATAATGTTACAGTCAATGGAGAGCGCTATAGAGCCATGATTAATGACTTTTTCGTGCCTGAATTGGACGATGTTGATGTGGACGACCTTTGGTTCCAACAAGACGGCGCTACATGCCATACAGCCAACGCAACAATCGATTTATTGAAGGAAACTTTTGGTGAGCGCATTATCTCGCGCCGTGGACCTGTGGCGTGGCCTCCAAGATCGTGCGATATAACACCGCTGGACTATTTCTTGTGGGGCTATGTGAAGTCGCTTGTCTACTCAGATAAGCCCGAGACGATTGACGTCTTGGAAGAGAATATTCGGCGCGTTATTGCTGACATACGGCCCCAATTGCTGCAAAAAGTGGTCGAAAATTGGGCCTCTCGGCTGGAATTTATTCGAGCCAGCCGCGGCGGCCACTTGCCCGAAATCATTTTTAAAACATAATGGCAAACCCTTATCTTTATAATAAAGCTAAATTCTTGGCCATAACATTAAATTATATACGTTTTATTTCATCTTGAAAACCTAATCTCTAAAAAAAACACCCAATATGTTTCGAGAACGTAAGTCCTGAATCGAAGATTATGCCCAAGTCTTTGATTTCCTCTTTCCTACTAAGTATAATATTGTTCAAAAAGTAATTATAGATGAATGGATTAGGTTTCTTCCTGTATGAAACCACGCAGCATTTGTCGGTTTTCAAGTGTAGGTGGTTCATGGTTCACCAATCTTGAAGATGTTTGAGATCCTTTCGAAGATTGGAACAATCTTCAATACCGCTGATTTGTAAAAATAACTTAACATCATCTGCAAACATTAAGCATTTTACATATTGAAATATTTTAGGTAAGTCGTTTATGAATATTATGAAAAGAATTGGCCCACAGTGAGTCCCTTTGGGTATTCCCAAGCACCAAGCATTAATTAATAATGTAGATTTAGACGATGCTATTTTAACGAATAATTTCCTTCCCGTAAGGTAGCTTAAAAAGAATTTTAAAAGTGTTCTCTTAATACCGCATGCACTCAGCTTCTTAATGAGGATAGAATGGTCGACTTTATCGAATGCCTTTGAGAAATCCGTGTAAACTACATCTAGTTGTGCGCGATTTACAAAAGCGTAAATAATATTGTTTGTGACTAGTGCCAAATTAGTACAAGTGGATTTTAAGGGGATAAAGCCTTGCTGGTACTTGCAGATAAGATCACTAATACGACTTAACATTTTAACTTTGAGAATAGAATCAAATAATTTCGAAATGGTGCTTTGTTTAACTATTGGGCGATAGTGGCATACGTTATTTCGGCTTCCTGACTTATAAATTGGCGTGATTGAGCATATTTTCCAAGCATCTAAGAAAATCGATTTGTTAATACATTTATTGAAGAGAATTGAGATCGGTTTCGCTATTGAGGTGGAGACGAGTTTAAAAAATACGGGGCAGAAGCCTTCATGATCGATAGATGAGCTATTATTCAGTTTTGAAGCTGCTTGTATAACATCATTGGTTGAAACAGTAAAGTAATCAAAAGATTCAGAAGAGGATACATTAAAATTAAAAGTGTCTAATTTGTCAAATTTTTCATCAACTTTTTGGAAAAATTTTGCAAAGAGGTCGCACGAGTCTTGTTCATTATCTGAAACAATGCCATCATAATTTAAACAAGTGGGGAAGCCGTTGGTCTTCCGTTTATTGTTGATATAACGCCAAAAGCTAGAGGGATTTGATTTTAAATTTGATTTAATTTTAAAAATATATTGTTTAAACAAGTAGCTATGAAGACAATTGAATTCCCTTTTCAATCGGAGTAAGTTGTCTCGATCGATTATGCTATTGGTTCTTTTTAATTTCTTGTATGCTTTATTTTTTAAATTTTTCAGATGACAAAGCCTCGAGTTAAACCAGGTGGGTTTATTATGAGATTTCCAGGGGGGTTTATTATTTCCAGATTTCCTTAAAGTACCTTCGAATTCGATGGAGAAACCAGACGAAATGCAAAATCAGCAGGACGTTATGGCCCACCTACAACCTCAAGCAATGGTCGACATTGATAAACATGAAACGACGGGACGCCTGTAGACTAACGGCAGTCATAACTGTCACAGTTGTAAATAACCGGAGAAAAAGGAAACAATCTTCCATTTCCTCTGTGAATGCCCTGCCCTATGGAAGGACAGAATGTTAACCCTGGGCAAACCGCTGTTCGAGGGCCTCGAACAACTGTCTGGCTTAGACGTCAACAGCCTAATAAGGTTTCTAAACCACACAGACTGGATATAGTCATGCTACGAGGAGGTGGCAACAAAATGGTGCGGAAGCTCTAGTTGGATTCTGGAAGAATCACCAGTTTAACCAGCCAGCCAACCAAAACTTTCCCACCGCAATTGAAATAGAGAACGAAGAGTGAAAGTTTGTTTTACCTAAGATCAATTTTAATATTTAAAAATAAATGAATGATTGTTTTTGCGCAAAAATTAAACTCGATTGGAACCAAGATATTGGTTAGGTGTTGACTGGACTTAAAATAAGATTATGATTTGACGAAGAAATCGGTTGTTTGAGACAAAGTATTGGACAACATGATATTCGCGCTTCAAAGAACCAACTCCAAAAGAAATTTAAAAACATTGCCCCAACCTATAGCATTATTCATGGCTGATGCAAATCTTATATGGCAGTAATCTTTTGTGATATGCTAATTTTTACTTTTTCCAGAAAATTTGTACTAAACTTAGTCACGTAGCGATACTCAGTTGAATAAGAACAAAAGTGATTCAAACGATTATGCAAGAAGTTCATTCCGCATATTGCGTGATTGCGTGATGAGGCACATTTTCACCTGAATAAGTAAAACTGACGCATTTAGAGTTCTGAACTCATTCACGTTAAGAAAAAAACTATGCGCTCATTATTCATTGCTTGGTGGGGTTTTTGAACTGGCGGAGTCATTGGACAGTATTTCTTCGAAAATGATGTTGGTAAAGTTGTTACGGTGAGCATTATCGTGGCATAGAAACAAAATTGTTATGGTCCGAATTAGATGATATGGACTTGGGTAAAATGGTTTCAACAGGATGATGTCACTTGTCACAAAGCGTATGAAATAATGGGCCTATTGGGGGGAAAAATCGCTGGATGAATTATCTTACGAAGTAACGAGGCCAAATTGTCGCCGAGTTCTTGTGATTCGAAACCTTTATACTTCTTTTTCAGGTATTACGTGAAAAGTATGGCCCATGCCAATAAGCATGAAACGATTCCAGCGTTGAAGTGTGAAACCATACGCATTTTAAAATAGTGAACTAAGCCATGGAAAATCTTTATAAGCGTGTTCTGTGTTACCAGAGGAGTTATGGTGAGGATTTAACTGATGTTGAGAAAAAAAGAAACATTAATAATTTCGATAGATGGTGGCGTGTTTTTTTTATAAAAAGAAAACCCCTGTGCTATTGAATCACCCTGTATAAGAGCACTTTTTACAAACTTCTGGCTGCCTTTCTTCTTTATCTCATCAGTTATTAAATAGATTCAAACTTCCACACCTCTCAAAATTCTTTCAAATATTGCGTAGTGATAGGCGAATTCGAGAGATGTAAGTTATTGTCTTGATTGTTGCAGCATCTCTATTATATTTCGATTTAGATTTACACTTATTGGAGGTTTGCATTTCGCCCTCATGGTCTTTTATGTCCTCTACTCCTCACAGTACTTCATCCCTACACAGTTCCCTTACTAAGCTTAAGATAGGGGGAGGTTGGACTGAGCTAAAGTGTCTTTCTTCTGGCTGCAAATGATCGAGATGTCTCAATCTTCTCCATACCATAGCACTGCATTCAAGAAGAGGGTGCATTATAGTCCTCTGGGATTAGTCACAGAAACGACAAGAGGCAGTGGATCATATCACGATCATATGCAGATGACTATGCAGTCTGCAATGGCGAGGAGATTTAAAACCTCTCGGTTTTACCCTCCCAATAAGGGTTTCGCCTGGCCTAGCACAATAGTTTGGTGCCAACTAACCTCTTTTAGTTTTAACTCTTCCCTCCTAAGCTTTTCCTTGAGGGTGTGTTGTCTCACAGCAAAGAAGCGCGTGGTTCCTATTAATGACGAGGCCGCAACCTCTCTTGCCAATGTGTCTGCTACTTCGTTCTCAGTTATACCTCTGAGTCCTGGAACCCAAATTAACCGGATGCCATTGTGCATGCCTAAGAGATTCAGTTTCTCGATACACACAAGGGCCAATGAGGACGTAATCTCACTGGACGACAAAGCTTTGAATGCCGCAGCATCTTAATAATCTCAATATTTTCTTTGTTGGAAGAATTACCAGTCAAAAATAGTCCGTAGGCATAAAAATCGGCCAAAACCTCTCGGACTCCCTCCTGGCCAACGATTGTTAAGACATCTCCATGGTTCTCTCTCGCAGTCTCTGGAAACGTAATGCTAGTTGCGTTTAACTCTAGTTCCTCCTCCAATTAGTGGTGTATGTCCTTGATGTTTTCCCACAAATGCAGGGACTTACAGTTTTAAGCCATTTCCGCTAAGCAGATGGGGTTTTATGAGACCCTTTTTCAAGATAGAAATAAACTCCGAGGTTAGCCATTGTCTGCCGAGGGACAACCGCTATCATTTCGTATTTCATGCTCGGGAATTAGTAGTCCTTTCGGCTCCGGTGGTCGCCATTTAAAGAGAACATAAAACGACGAGCTTTAATGTTACGAATATTAATTTGAGAGAAAAGCGATATTTTCAGTAAATTTTCTTTATCCCGTATACTTAGTATACGAGTACACAATGTAAAATTTATGGAAGTCAGCTGACTCGAAATAATCGAAAAATATCTCGATGGTACTGTCGGCTCGCGAGTGGATTATTGACTCGATTGTAAAGGGTTTTCCAATAAAAGGTGTTATTTCCGTAAAATATCAATGGTTTCGTTGCTTGTGTGGCACGTAGCGCCGTCTTGTTGAAAATAAACGTTGTCCAGATCAATACCATCCAATTCCGGCCATAAAAAATTATTAATAATCTCTCGATATCCTAATACATTCACCGTGGCTGTTGCTCCAGTTTTATTTTCGAAAAAGTAAGGTCCAATGACTCCGCTGTACCATAAACCGCTCCAAACAGTCACACGTTGAGGGTAGAGAGGCTTTTCAACAATAACTCTTTGATTTTCTAAGCCCCAGATCAGACAATTTTGCTTGTTGACGAAGCCACCGAGGTGGAAATGGGCCTCATCACTCAAGATGATTTTTCGATGGAGTTCTGGATCTTTTTCATGCATTTCAATGACCCAATCAGCGAAGATACGACGTTGTTGACGATCGGCCGGCTTGAGTTTCTGTGTTAACTGGACTTTATAAGCCTTGAGACCCAAATCTTTATGCAAAATACGGTGTAATGACGTTTGTGGAATGCCTAAACCAAAGAACGACGAGGAATGGACAAACCTGGGCTTACTTCAACACTTTCGGCTACAACAGCAATATTTTCGGCTGTTCTTGAACGACGCGCACGGGTTTTATTCTTCACATCACTAACTTGTCCCAACAGCTCGATTTTTTCACCAATTTCTGTATTGCGGTCCGACAAGGTGCTTCACGATGACCAAAAAATGTTCGAGTTTTACGAACCATCTCTGCCAAATGTTCACCATTTTTATAGTGAATTTTAATAATTTCAATGCGTTGTTTAAGCGTGTATCGTTCCATTTTTATTAATGGCGTAGTTTCTATTTGCCAAATATCAAAAATGACAGTTTCAAAAGTGACATCTACCGAAATAGTGGGTTATTCAAACTAACACCCGTTATTGGGAAGCCCTTTACTTTTACATCGATCGCTAACGTTTAAACATTTGCTAAAACTTTTACTTCTCCAAAATGTATCCCAGCATTGCAAACTAATGTTCTGTATGTGAAGAAGTTACATTCGATTTTGACAGCCTCTAAACATGTCCACTTAAGCCAATTCACCTAACACCCCTTTACTCTTGAATCGAACTCGCCGAAACGGCACGTTTCATGGGCCTACGGTTAGATAACTTCAATGATACCAGTTAAGGCTCACCGAGTAGGCAGAGTTTCTTAATAAGGCTGGTACAACAAAAACCAAGACTAGTACAAAAAAGAAAAGCTTGAGGTAGTAAAATTATTCAGGCATTATTTATAAAATGGCACATAAATTTTAGTTAACGGTGAATAAATGGTGAGTAAACTTTTTGAGACATGCATATAAAATTAAATTAAAAAAACAAATATCCATAAAATATACAAAACATTTATTTTTGTTAAACACAAGTGTACATACAGTAAATAAATAATTAAATGTAAAAATCATAGAATTGTGAAACGAGTAAATCAAAGCGTGAATTATGGTTGCATAAAAAAATCAAATAGTGATGTGGTTATTGTGCCTGCAAAATGATGTTAAACTGTGCGAAACGTTCCATTCCATTATTCATGCACAAAAAATGTTTATTTATTAAATAACAAAAAAAAAAAAATCAAATAAAACTCTTTCATTTCATGGTTGACATACTTCTGCGAGTTGTTGGATGTGCTGTGCACAGGAGAATTCACTTCGTGATAGCCACCGCGTCCACCGATGCCATACTGGTCCGGCTGTAGGCCACTATCCAGTGATTTGCCACCATTGAGATTTGTGCCATAGCGTTGTTTACTGTTACTGTTATTGCCACCACCACCACCACCGCCGCTTCCGCTTCCACTATTGTTGGCGTACGGGGAAGACTGCTGCAGTGAGTGCGTGTGGTTAAGTAAATGATTATTTGAGTTAAAGTGGTAGTGATTATTGTGTTGCTGTTTCTGATAGTGACTGAGGCTGCTACTTTGTCGCTGGGGTGGCGGCGGCGGGTGCTGATGGCGAAATACCACCACATCGTCGTTATCATCTACGTCCATTTGATTGCGGAAATCTGCAAAGGATGCAAAAACAAAATAGTTAAAAATAAAATGCTTTACGCCAATTGGTTACTAGCTTTTATGACAATTCTCTTCAAAATATTCTTAATAAAACATTTTACATTGAATGACATTAAAAGTAAAGGATATTTTAAAAGAGGCCTCTAGATTTGTTTTAATATTTATAAAACATATAAAAATTACGCAATAGTGACGGTCACGGAAAGATCCCAACCGATATTTCGGAGCACCCAGGAATGGTGGAATATGCGCTCCGACATACCACTGTCATCATACGAGGGCGATTGCATAAGTATCCGTGTTAGAAATTAATTTTTTCAATTTCTTTTTTTAATTTTCAACATAGTCCGCTTTTAGGAAGATACACTTCTCCCAACGCTCCGGCCTCCAAAAAATAGGATTTGTCGAACTCTCCAAAATACGCCTCAGTCTCGGCGATGAGTTCCCCGTTTGAACTAAAGTTTTTCCCCACGAGTCATTTTTTCATATTAAGGAACAAGAAAAGGTCGCAGAGGCCCAGTTCGGGTGAATACGAGGGGTGCGTTGGCAACTCATAACGCAATCATGCAGTTTGGCGGCGACAACTTCGGATGAATGTGCTGGCAAATTTTTTCTTCCTTTGCGTTCCTTTTCCGTTCTTCATTTTTTTAAAAAGTCCATTGAGATGACGCCGTTCGCATCACAAAAAATCGTCGCCAAGAGCTTTTCGGCCGATGGGACTGTCTTCGAATTTTTTGGAGCAGATTCACCGGGAGAAATCCATTCAGATCCACCGGAAGATTGTTACTTAATTTTTGGTGTGTAATGATGAATCCCGGTTTCATTAACGGTGACAACTTGATGCAAAAATTCTTTCGAATCTCGCTTAAATTGCTCCAAACACTGTTTCGAGGTTAACAGCTGCATTCGCTTGTTGTTGCTTGTGAGCAATCGCGACACCCATCGGGCGACATTTTTTTCATCGTCAACTTATCATGTAAAATATTAATTGCCGTTCCGATCGGCATACATCGAAATTACTTCACGCACTTTCGTTCGTCGATCAGCGAGAACCATGTCGTGTACTTTTTGAATAATTTCCTTGGTAAGCACGTCTGAAGGGCGTCCTGGTCGGTCGTCATTAAAAATGGATGTTCGTCTACGTTTAAATTCGTTGAACCAATATCTAACTATGATCATAGACGGCGAAGCGTCCCCATAAACAGTTTCCAACTTTGCTTTTATCACCTCGCATTTTTTTCCATCCAAAAACAAAAAGCGGATTACCGAACGATACTACGTTTTTTTTTCATCTTAGCGAAAATCAGGAATCATGTTTTACTCGAATAGCTGCCAAATCTAAACTAACCAACAATCAGTCTTAAATTTGTTTTGCCGTCGTTTGATAGATGGCAGCACACGATGCTCTTTGTTATCAAACACGGGTAGTTATTGAACCGCCCTCGTATAGTATAATATCCTTTAAATCCGGGTGAAGTTTAAGGCCACACACTACCATAATGCTTACGATCCTCATATCCTCGAGCGAAGAGTAGAAGCAGGACGTTGTAAAGCAGTGCGAGTCCATTAGTGTGTGCACAGATAGCTCAAAGCTCGAGGGCAAGGTGGACATAGGCGTATACCGTATTTTGTTGAAGTGTTTGTAAAATTTTAAATACTTGAGTTCACCAATTCATTAAAGCTTAATTATAATAGGATCTAAGTTTTTTTTTAAGTTCCCAGGTATTGGCTGCCACAAAGAACACTGCGCAGGCGAGAAGACACCCGCGGATAACTTTTGTGGCTTCACTGCGTACAGTACGGCTACCTATGGAAGAAGGGATATCACGCTCATCTACTCAGCACAGTGTGGAGTTTTGTTTTATAATCGGATAAATGTTCATTAGATAGATCCATAGACAAGGGCTTGTCGAAGGCTCTTCTAATATCTGCGAAGGCACACAAAGCAATTCCGTTACATTTGGTTAAATCTGCTATCCAGTTGTAGACTTGAAGATATTTAATTATTGTTTTTAATTTTTAAGCTGAAGGAGATTCGATTTATCTTTAGTGGGAAAGTTCCTCTCCCCAGCCTCTTTTAAAGAACTCTACCACCTTTTCATAACTAATGTAAAGGGGGCCACCATAACCGTATGGGACGGTACGTAACTATCATTAGGTAGTGGACGGGTTCGAAATATGCTGTCATCTCTCGGCGGGCAGTAGTAAGTCTCCGAGTGCAAAAACTCCTGATATAAAAAACCGTCTGGAATTCGGCCAAATATTCAACAAATGACTTTTTCTATCGTGAAGACTTAGAATGCTTAGAAAGATTGGTTATGAAGCGTTAAAAAAGTGAGAGTGGTCAATATGTCGGGTTATTTTTAGGAAGGCGATCCTCCTCACTTGTTCTGATGCTACTAACTCCTAGGCGTGTACGGCCCATATCTTGCAGAAGTCTTCGGCAGAAGTTGGTGTCTCTCTCCAAAGGAGGTCTTATAGATACATATTTTAAGCACATCTTCAATAGAGTTGCGCATACGCTACGTGTTCAATCAAACATAAAGCGAGAAATCCGAACGGAAACACTGCGAGGGACAAGAGCTTCCGGTATAAAAACTAGAGCTGCTTGCGTCGGTTCGTTGTATTTAAATTTATAGTCAGTTTAGTTAGTTTCAAAAGAAACGGATATCGGCACCACCCAGAGTGAGTTGAGACCTTTTTTGCATACAGTGTCTACCAATTTCTCCAACGTCCAATGACAACTTCACTTACTATTGATAACAGCAATAATATGCTTGGTCACATGCGGTGGAAATTCCTTGAGTATATCCAATGCAGTGCGTCCCTCTGCATCGGTCGCATTCAAATCGATGCCAGCCCTAAGCAGTGTACGCACCACCGACTCTTTGCCGCAGAGTGCCGCCTCGTGCAGCGCCGTACCAGATGGTGTGAGCAGATTAACACTAACACCTGCAGCCAACAACACCTCAACCACGTTCTTATGTCCATTACGACTGGCCACATGGAGGCAGGTATGTGGAAAGATGTTCCGAGTTGGTGTCACAGGCGAAGAAGTTATCGATGGTGATGAAGGCGAAGGAGTCGAAACTGAACCGGAGTGTGGTAATGGTGAAGAATGACGCGATTTCTGACTCTGTTGTCCAACACCACCACCACTACTAGTAGACACCCCCTCAATTGCCGCCACACTGTAGTGCGCGATCAGCTCGGGATGTGCGCGTATCAGCATCTGTACCGCCTGCAAACGGCCATATTGTGCCGCCAAATCGAGTGGTGTTTCGCCACGTGAATTGCGCATATTCGGATCGGCATTGTGTGCCAACAGTACCGCCAATGCGCCTGTGTGGCCATGTTGTGCGGCACAGTGCAATGGCGTCTCGTTTTCGATGGTCTGCAAGTGAATAAAAAAAATAGTTTTATTAAAAAAAATGTTTGCTTAAAGCGTTTATTGTTTTTTACGCACCTGCAAATTTGGCTGTGCCGGCTTATACGGATGTGTAAGCAACATTTTCAAAATCTCTTGATGGCCCGCCCAAGCGGCTAAGTGCAGTGGCGAAGAGCCACGTGAGTCAGGCAGATTCGGCGAAGCTTCATTGTTTAGTAGTAGTCGCACTATGTCCCTGTGCCCATTAAGGCAGGCGTGATGTAGCGCTGAGTAGCCGCCGCTGTCCTGCACATTGACGCCGGGTCCACGTCGTAAGCTGGCTAGTGGGCCGGCTCGCTTGGCGCGCTGACTAAGCACCTTTTCGATATAGGTGATGTTGCCATTGCGTGCTGCGTCCAGAAATTCTTGATCCTTACCCATAATGACTAGAAGTTATGAAGGTTGTTGGGCGCTTGTGAAATTCTATTTGCTGTGGTGGAGAAGTTGATGAACGTCAAACCTGAAAGTTAGTAGAAAAAAGCGTGCATAAGTCCTTATTCGAATGTTTAAAATTGAGGAAAGAGTTAATGTAAAGAAATTACAGTATTTAGAATTCGAAGCGGTATGTGCGTAATCCCTTATATTGCTATGGTTACATTTCTTCTCGGTTCACACTACGTATTCAATCTGCTCTTTTGGTTCTTAAAACTTGGTGGCTTAAAACCATTGCTCACCTTTTAAAAACAGAGTAAGTCAGTTTTTTCGATTCTGCACCCGACAGTTGTTTTGTCACTACCATTCGTAAAGGTCCTTGCTTAAAACCCGCTGGATGCATGAAACACCGAACGATAGAAAAGGCTTTTCTAAAGTGGTCGCCCCACGGGTCTTCTTATAAAAATTATCTGCTATTCGTAAGCGGCGTAAAACTTTTCGGGTCTTCATTTGTATGGCGTAAACTATGTTCAGCAATTTTTTGAAGAATAGTGCAAGGATATTTTTTTTGCAACAAATTAATACAAAAATTAAAATGATATTGTAATAATATTACAATTTGAAGAAAATGTATGGAAAATTGTATCCAAAAAATAATATACAAATTTCATAAATTCCAATTCAAATTTCTAATATTAATTCTATCATAACGTAAAAACAAAATACATGTGGGTTTTTGTAAGTAAAGAGTGCGACGTAAAGAGTGCATCCTCCCGAAGCCCGATATTTTAATTTTGGAGAATTTTACAATTGAGCGACGTAAGTGCAGAAAATAAACCAACCTAAGTGGCAGGAGAACTTATTCTTTCCATTTTTTGTTTGTTTATTTGCTGTACTCACGCCATGCCACTTGGGTAGGCGTTATCTTGTATTCTATCATTCATTAAGTAAAGGGTGATCAACTCTTTGCAATAGAGTTTTTTTGGAAGATCACGCGGGTTTACTACCAAACTATCAAACACATAATTTTTCAGCTTTTTTGGGTCATTGGCCCAGCTCCTCCTCCTATTTGTGGCGTGCGTCTTGATGTTGTTCTACAAATGGAGGGACCTACAGTTTCAAGCCGACTCCGAACGGCAGATATTTTTATGAGGAGCTTTTTCATGGCAGAAATACACTTGGAGGTTTGTCATTGCCTGCCGAGGGGCTACCGCTATTAGAAAAAGACTTTTTCTTCTTTTTGGTCTTTCAGATTCGAAACTTCGTTCTCTCTGTGAATTCCGATTGGTAGGCACGCGTCAGCTCATTCGGCTACGACCTCCGTCAGTATATATTGACATTTTATTATGGTAAGACTTATTTTATTATTATTCGTATTATGAAAATCGACGCTCTTTTTAGTTTGATGGCTACGTCAATAAATAAAAAATTGATGTAATTGGGCTGAAGAGCAACCCAAAGCTATTACATCTATTGAAAACCACTGTTTGGTACGGCCTATGAGCTGGACTAATCATCGACCCATATTTCTTCAAAAACGAGGCTTGCGTCTATGTAACAGTGAATGGCGAACGCTATCGCGCCATGATAAACGAGCTTTTGATGCCAGATGCCGGAAATTAAAACCCGTGAGCTCCACAACATTTAGATCCAACAAGACGGTGCTATCTACTTGCCATACAGCCTGTGAAACAATGGATTTACTGCGTCGACGTTTCGATGAGTAATTTATCTCTCGTCTCGGCCCAGTAGATTAGCCACAAAAATTGTGTGATAGCCCACCTTTGGGGTTTCATTGGGGGGGTAAGTCTAAATGCTTTGTGGATAAATTAGCTTCGATTGAGGTATTGAAGCCAACATTACTAAAGTCATTCACGACATATCGACTGAAGTCCGCCAGTGAGTCAATCAAAATTTGAGTTTACGGATGGCCGAATTACGGCGCAGTTCCGGCCAACATTGGAAAGAAGTTATCTTTAAAAAATAAATGCCATGACTGGCTCTACACAAAAATAATATAAATTGCTTAATAAATTTGAATTTTCGTTGTTTTATTTCAACTTAAAATCCGATGCCTCTTAATTATCACCTTTATATAATACCACGTTGATATATTCGCCCTAAATCAAATTGATTACGATTTTCTGTCGGAACGACGATCTATTTTGAACTACTTTTGCATTGAAATATGAATTACAGATACTAGTGTAACTAGGAGAAAAAGATTAGGAAATGAGTTACCAACATTAGAGCAAGGAAAAAAGTACTCTGAAGGGAATTAACAATCCTTGTATCAACCCCATGCCGATGAGCTGAGTCACACCTACCATAACTACAGGGTCTCGAGGTGTAACCAATTTCAAACCCTCGCGCAGCTGATGCATGGGCATGCAGCTGAACTGAAAATATCTGTCCGTAGCATCTACTGCATACTGAAAAATGATCTCAAAGTCAAACCTTACAAGCAGCTACAAGTGAAACTTGAGAGACCGAAGCGGCCAATTTCCGAATATTGTAAATCGTAAACTCCAAAAACTATGGGGTTTATTTGACCGACCGTTCGTATGAGAATTTGAGTAATCGATTGGCCACCAGGAGGCAGCACCCGCCACAGGTAATGGTTTAGGCCGCTGTAACCGCAGATAGGCGCTCTCCAGTCATTATCCTCTAGCCTTGCGTCAAGGTAAGTGAGAAATATTATCGGGAAAGTATCCATGGACGTTTCAACAGGACTCGGCACCGTCTCACATAGCTCGAGTGAACCAAGAATGGCTAAAAAACAACTTTCCGAACTTCATAGCGTCCACACAATGGCGCTCAAATTCACCAGACGCCAATCCAATGGATTATTCACTTTGGGTCCTTTTGGAGAGCCAAGACCGAAATAAAAGATTTCCCTGCCTCGTGGCGCTGAAAAAAGACATTGTCCGCGAGTGGGTTAAAATACCTGCAAGTCACATTCGAGCAGCTTGCGATTCGTTTCTGGACCGTCTCAAGGTCATAGTGAAAGGTGGTCATATTGAGCAAAAGTAAATGTATTCTTAATTTTGTATTATTTTCACACATTTTCACTTTGAATTGCATAAAAGTAATTTTTCAAATTTTTAAAATCCAATGTGCCTTTTACATTGGTGCCTACTATACGTACATATGTCTCCCTATATGTAGGTGTATGCATAAGTAAATGGAAATTCCTCCTTTATGTTGATGATCTTCAAATTTACTCCACCATATCGAATGCTGAATATTCAGTTTTGTTGCAATCTGACATAGACAGAGTTTATTCTTGGTGTGAGAAAAATTTTTTGTATTTGAAAGCAGACAAATGCTTTCAAGTGGTTTTTTTTCAATAAAAGCAAATACCATATATTATATCTATCGTATTTTGGGTACTAAACTGAAAACTGTAGACCAAATTAGAGATCCAGGGGTATTTTTCGACTCTAAAATATCATTCATTAACTATTTAAATTCCTTAATTCCGAATGCCTAGCCTTCGTATGCTGTTATTGTACACTTTTCCCAGATCTTTATATTCTCAAAAAGTTGGATGTAGAATTTGTTAGGCCTAATTTAGAATATGCTGATTTTATCAGGCGGCTCTTCCAAACCACTCACATAAAAGTAATTGCACATATACAAAAAAATTTTATAAAATTTGCGTAACGGTCGCTAGTGCGCATACGGCACTGAAAAACTTAGTTTCATGTCATATACAAAGTCATAGATCCTACTTGAAAGTGCATAGCCGGAAGGAATATGATTGCATTCTTTAGTTAAATAAATATATAAATATTAACTTCGTGTAAAGGGGTTATATACCTTGTGTTGGACCTAAAAATCGAAAATTTTTGTATGGCGTATTCTAAAAGTACATAATCTTAAAAATATAAATTCAAAAAATCATAAAGATGGGAGCACTAGAACGAAAGTTACAGACCGTGGAAGCGCGCAAATTATCCATAAATGAAGTGAACGCAAAACTTTAAAAGCGATTATCTCGAAGTTGTGTTTTTTAAAAATTACCGTCGCGGTGATCAATATTTATCCACAACTATTTGACCAATTTTCATAAACTTTTTTTTTTAATTATTCGAAGTTACAACCTCGTGAGTCTGAACGATTCACTTTTTTTTAATATTTGCATAGTTTGCTGGAATTAATTATTTTTTTAATTTTTCAACCCCTCAAAAATGGGTTTTTTGTTGCAAAGCGGTTTTCATATCGAGAAATTTTTTTTTTGGGTAAATAAACCGTTCAGATTCACTAAAAAATATTGTTCTACAATAATCATTTAATTTTTTTGATTTCAGTTGAGCTGCTCATGCGCTACCGTGATCACCGCAAGCCTTTTCTAAAAAACGGCGTTTTGGGGGAGTGGCGATATCTACAATAAATAATTATGCCTCATTTGAATAACAGTTCTAAAATATATTTAAAAAAATTATGACAATCGTCCAAAACAATCGAATGCACAAAATCAAAGGAGCAGCTGCCAAAATGCTGCAACTGCACACCCTGCTAGCTACAGAGGCTGCATAGTAGCCAAAGAACTACAAAAAATTCGCGACAAAAAAATTGGACAGCGGAAAAATAACACTGAGGCTGAAAGCCAAACTAAAGGAAGAGAGAAAAATAAAGATGAAGCTAGTACGAATAAGAAAGATGAAGCTAGCAATAAAATAATATTTTCTTAAGGGCAATTAAAACATTTTTATTTAAATAAAGTCATATATAGCGGTACATAATTTAGGAGGGCTTCTCAAAGCCAGAGCAGAACTCTATAGATTGTTATATCGACCAACCGATTGTTGAACTAATAGAAGTTGGTTGTAAATAAGCCGTTTGTGGACCAGTTGACTAACCGGTTTCTCTGTCTGTAGCGAATTTTGTAAGTTGGTAAACTATAGTAGTGGCCGCCGTAGCCGAATGGGTTGGTGCGTGATTACCATTCGGAATTCACAGAGAGGTCGTTGGTTCGAATCTCAGTGAAAGCAAAATTAATAAAAATATTTTTCTAATAGCGGTCGCCCCTCGGCAGGCAATGGCAAACCTCCGAGTGTATTTCTGCCATGAAAAAGCTCCTCATAAAAATATCTGCCGTTCGGAATCGGCTTGAAACTGTAGGTCCCTTCATTTGTGGAACAACATCAAGACGCACACCACAAATAGGAGGAGGAGCTCGGCCAAACACCTAACAGAAGTGTACGCGCCAATTATTAATTAATTAAGTACGAAATCAATATCGCATAAACCAATACCAATTCCAGCCCCAAGCAATCTACCAACCTATTCACAAGTGGCAAAAACTAACGAAAATGTCACTACACATGAAGAAAATATACTTTCAAAAATATTGCAAAAACTAACAGAACAACAAGAATTTAACAAATCACTGGAGCAAAGGTTGCAAAATCTTGAATTTAAAATTTATCAATTACACATGCCTAATTTTTTAAAAATAATGTTTTGGACGCGAACGGTCTCCCAAAGCACCAGCAAGAATTGGAAATGATTCTCAATTCAGAAAAAATCGACATTTGTTTAATTGCTGAGACGCATTTCACTAATCAAACTTTTTTCAAGATCAAAAACTTTGAAACTTACCACACTATTCACCCAAGCAACAGTGCCCGAGGCGGAAGTGCCGTAATTATTAGAAGCAATATTAAACACTACGAACAAGAAAAAGTCAGCACCAATGAATTCCAAGCCACCACCATCACAATTAATGCTGGAGGTGATCTAGCATTGACAGCTGTTTATAGTCCTCCAAGGCACCAAATCAAATACGATCAATATGTCCATCTTATTGAGCGTCATAAAACAAAATTCATTATGGGCGGTGATTTTAATGCTAAACATATCCATTGGGGATCTAGGCTAACAACCACTAAAGGAAGGGAGCTCTTCAAAGCGCTTCAACAAACAAACTGTAACACTGCATCTTCATGGATGCCAACGTATTGGCCATCTGATCCACAAAAAAATCCGGACCTTATCGATTTCTTCATCACCAGAAAAGTCTCCAGTGCTTATCTTAATATTGAAAATGGGCTAGACATGAATTCAGATCACTCGCCAATCTATCAACTCTCAGCGAAACGGTAGTGTTACGTGATCCAGTTCTCAAATTAACTAGTCAATTTACCGACTGGGATTATTTCCGCAAAATGTTAGAAGAATCTGAAGACAATACGTTTCCAATGGAATCAACAACAAAGATAGATGACGAAGTTTTAAAACTGACGAGAGAAATACAACACTCTGCTTGGTCGAGCACACCTCCTTTAATGAAAATTTCCGCTGGCCACAAATACACAAAAGATATAAAAGAAATGGTGCTAAAGAAGCGAAAAATGCGGCGTAGGTGGCATCAAACAAGATCACCTGTTGATAAAGCAGCTTTGAACAAAGCAGCGAAAGATCTCAGCCATAAAATTAAAGAATACAAAAATCAATCATTTACAAACTACGCACAGCAATTAAATAATAAAAGAGACACAAACTACTCACTATGGAAATGCACCAAAAAGCTTAAACAGCCAGCTAACCATAATCCACCAATCAAAGTAGGCAATAATGGATGGGCGAAAACCAACATAGAAAAAGCAAACATATTTTCAGATTATCTAATATAGCAAAAATCTTTACACCCAATAGCGACACATCATCAATACTAAATAATGATAGCATAGCCAATGATAATTATGGCGATATAGTACCCATAACTGAAGATGAGATGTGCGCCGAGATAAAAAAGTTGAAGTCGAAGAAATCTCCAGGGTTTGATTTAATAACTGCCGAAGTCCTCAAACAAGTTCCACGAAACATCATTACTAAGCTAACAAACATAATGAATGCTTGCTTTAAGCTGCAATACTTTCCAATCTATTGGAAAATAGCTGATGTCATCATGATCCTAAAACCAGGAAAGCCTCCAAATGATGTAGCATGATATCGACCGATTTCACTGTTGCCCATCTTGTCAAAACTGTTGGAAAAATGTTTGATAAAGCGCCTGAACAATATCATAGAAAATAAACAAATAATACCAACACACCAATTTGGATTTCGCGCGCGCCACTCAACTATTGACTCAACTATTCACAGATTAACTCGTATCATCGAGAACACATTTGAAGAAAAAAATGTCTGTTCGGCTGTATTTCTCGATGTCTCTAAAGCTTTCGATAAAGTATGTCATGCTGGCCTGCTGTGGAAAATAAAGAATGTACTGCCAACAAAATGTTTTAATATCTTAAAAACCTACCTGTCTGAGCGCTATTTTCGCGTCAGGTACGAAGATGAGTTCTCTGAACTGAAAGAGATAAAAGCTGGTGTGCCGCAAGGAAGTGTGCTTGGACCTCTTCTCTATCTACTTTTCACTCACGACCTGCCAAACAGCAGAAATTGCTTTATAGCAACATTTGCTGATGATACTGCAATATTAACCGTCGGAAAGACAGAAATAGAGTCTACTGCACAACTGCAGCTTGCTATCAATAAAATATACAATTGGACAGATAAATGGCATATTAAACTGAACGAAACAAAGTCTGTACACATCAACTTTACAAACAAAAAGACCAACTACCTGCCAATATACATAAACAGCATTAAAGTACCATACTCTAATACAGCAAAGTATCTAGGTATGACGCTCGACACGAAACTTAGGTGGAGTGCGCACGTGAAAAAGAAAAGAGAAGAACTGGACCTAAAATTCCAAAATATGCATTGGCTAATGGGTAAGCAATCAGCATTATCCGCACCCAACAAGATACTGCTTTACAAACAAATTCTCAAACCTATCTGGACCTATGGGATTCAGCTATGGGGTTGCACCAGCTATAGTAACACAGCGCATATACAAAGATTTCAGACTAAGGCACTCAAGCATGCAGTTTGTGCTCCATGGTATATTAGGACGCAAGATCTAGAACGTGACCTCAATATTGATTCGGTTACGGCAACCATAAAGAAATTTGCAAGGTCGCACGCAGAGCGACTAAGCAAGCATGTGAACAATGAAGCCTCGATTCTTAACGATAATACAAAATGGAAACGAAGGCTCAAACGTAAAAAACCTCTAGATTTAAACTAATTAATAAATAAAAATCAGTTAAAAGTATGAATTGTATTTTGCTGAGGATTAACTCAAATTATTTGTTGTAACAAAACTCCACAAAAATTGCTCGTTAGTATATATATGTAATGTTATACTAGTTGCAATGAAAATACTAATAATAAAAAAAAAAATCGTCCATTTTTTCGGGCTCACAAGGTGTATAACCCCTTAAATAAATTGACTTTAGAGCTAGGCTTCAATGGACTTTTGTTTTTATAATTTTGTATACTAGAAGCCGAATCTGCTAGCAACAATGCTGCGAAAAATTGGCCCACCCTAATGTACATATATGCAAGCATGTATATTTTGATAATAAAGTAATTTATGTACCACGTAAAATTCCCATTTACAATCAATTAATTGCATGGAACTCCCAAAAAATTTCTTCATTATTTTTTCTTTGTGGGTGTGTATTTGGCCTTCCTTTGATATTAATACAAGCCGTCTGAAACGAAACAGCCGCCAAGAGAATTATCCTACAAGTATTAGGCGGGCAAAAATAAATTCATTGGAGAAGAATAAAATGTAAGCGCAACAAATTCCACACTTTTTGGTGGCACCTATGGAGTGTTCCATAAATGCGTGCATGCCACAAAGCAACTTAATATTCGACATAATTATCGCATTCCATGGCATTCTAAGAATAAACAAATTAGACGGTACAATAACAAAATAGCACGCGAGTTTTTGAAGACGATTTTAAGTATTAATACACACAACACTTGTCTATGGGAATGCTGTAGGTGTGGTTTATTTAGAGTAGGTGTAAATATGCCGGCATGCCATTGTAAACATATTTATTTAACACCTCAAAAATAAAATATTTACTTAAAAGAAATGAGGAGTAGAAAGATAGGCACATCTGAGTTGCCTTTGCCAGCAGCTATTTTACGGTTATGCTATGTCGCCATGGCAAGTATAGGGTGGGCCATGTAAAATTTGCTTTTTGAAGCGGCTATAAAAAAAAAAAAAACTAATCAATATTTTTTCAAACTTTTTTTATAAATAAAAAATTGTATCGTTCAAATGACTGCCACGACTGGCTTTACATTTGATCAACCCAATTTTTAAGCACATTTTCGATTGTTTGGGCTCCAATTGCAAGAATGGCCACTTCGATTTCGTGTTTTAAAGCATCAATCGTCTCTGGATGGTTCGCATAGCATTTGTCCTTAACGGCTCCCCACAAAAAATAGTCTAACGGGCTTAAATCACAGCTCCGAGGCGGCCAATTGAATTCGGTTTTCAAAAACGGTAGCCAAAAGTTCGAGTGTAACTTTGGCAGTGTGACAAGTTGCACCGTCCTGTTGAAACCAAATGTCCTCCATGCCATCCTCTTCAATTTTTGGAAACAACTCGTTGAGCATGTCACGGTAACGCTCGCCATTTATTGTAACCGCGGAAGAAGACTCACCACTTTGGAAATAGGTTTTCAATATTTCCCAATTTTATGAACACATTTAACATGTCATTTGTGTTACCATTCTCAAAAAGCAAACGCTATATGGCCCACCCTGTATTTCGCTCTCCCATTCGCAATTGCCTCTCTCGTTCACCTCGTTGCCTCCCATTACCTTTCGAATTACGTAATTCGAAATACAAGGTTCAGAGAGTGAAATACTTCATTTGAAGGTAATTTAGTGTCAATATCCTTGCAAATTAATAAGAAATGGTTGCCTTCGCTAATTTTGATTGGAAACTGATCAGAAACTTTATATGTGCCACTGTCCTCCTTCTCGTAGAAATGCAGACGAAACATGGCACTAGCAGCGCAGCATTAAGACTGAACACTTTAAAGAAATGAACAAATAAGAGTTACAGTCACGGAAATATCCTGATCGCTATTTTGGAACTCTCCGAGGTATTGGACTATACACTCCCATTTACTACTGCCACCACAACGTTCACGATTCTCCTACCCTTTGCTTTGGTTTTCGACTCCTTGACTATTGACGGATGGCAATAATTTAGGCCATGACATTGGTGCATTGTGAAGCGATACGGGGAAATGGTATCTACAGTCAGGCGGCGATAAAATCCCTCACAAGACAGTCGACACGCTCCAAGGTAGCCATGAAATACCGCACATCTCTTAATGAGATGCACGAGTCATCTCGCCCAAATGTAATTTGGGTTCCTGGCCATTGTGACATTGAGGAAAATTGTAGGGCCAATGAACTAGCGAGACTCGGCACCACGCTTCATAGTGAGAATATTGAAAATGATGTTGGCATACCCCTATAAACAAAGGAGATTGACCTCTAGAGGCAATCTCTCAAGGAACATGGTGGCATTTTCGGGCAGTTAACATTGTATATCTCCGAACTTCGAACAGATCTCTCTATTCGCAAACTAGAGTTTGAGGGTCGTGCTAGGGCAATCTTTCCAAATAGGCACGATAGGATCGAGGGGAAAATCTGCACCGAAGCTTGCACCTCTGTCTTCACTGACGGTTCCAAGATGGAATCGGGAGTCGGAGCAGGGGTTTTCTCTAAATCAGCCAATTTATCTATATTCTTTAAATTGCCGAATACTGCTAATGTGTTTCAAGCAGAAGTCTTTGCGATCCTTTAGGCATGCAAAATGATTACGGAACGCGAGAGCGAGGGCGATATTAACATTTTCTCCGGTAGTGAAGCTGGGATCAAGGCTCTGACGACGCCATGGTGCAGAATGAAACTAGTAAACTCCTGTAAAGAGGATATCAAATCTCTTGGGTGTTCAGGTAACAATTCTGGGTTCCAGGACACAAATGGACCTTTCAGAGATGGAGACTGTGGAGCACTTTCTCTGTAAATGTCCGGTCTTGGCAGCTAGACGATTAAGATCACTGGGTGCTCCTTTCTTCGACAGTCTGAGGCAGTGTACCAACCTAAATCACATCAATCTATCTGCCTATTAGAGGTCTCCTAATGGTACCAAAACGGCGCTTCAGGCTACTTGAGGAGTGCCAGACTGGCACTTCAACCATTTCACCTACCTACCCCTATAAACATGAAAGCTACTTATTTTCGGGAAATCTTTAAGAAAATATAATGAAAGGTGGCGTACAGAATGCGCGACAATTGCGGTAGACTCTTAATGTTAAACGCACTGCATATTTCTTAAACCAAAATAAACATGACCTTAGGGACTGATTTCTGTTATAATTGAGCACTGTTTTATAGGCAGACATACTAAGCATACAGACACGTGACTTCTGCAGAATCTATCGAAACGAAGAAGGGGAAGTGAAGATCTTGCAGCTTCTGTGCTACTACCCTCATCCTTCCAGTCGTAGATTTATCACTTCAGGTAGACAATTTTTAAATTAGTTGGGAGATCTCAGTAATGTGGGAGGGATTTTTTTTAAATTGTTGAAAAGTTCACATTGATTTTAGGCAGATCAGGACAAGTTACCTTAGCGGTATTACAATGGGCTTGAGTGTATCTTAACCTAACTTAACTTATCGATACTAGCTGCCAAATCAAAAAGGAAACGTTGAGAAACAACCAAAAAAATTAAATTTTTATAATTGAAGTAAAAAAAAGGTATTGTAAAAAAATGTGTCGAGGAGGTTGCTGAGCACTTCAAGAATTATGAAACAGCTCAAATCGCTGCTGATGAACTGTTCCTCCTCCGTCAGGAGGAGTTACAGCTATTGAAGCAACTGCATCTTCTAAGAACGGTGAAGTTTTCATTAACCTCTGAAAGCTTTTTCTGCACGAGAATAAGCCCTTTGAAAAGTTTTGATCAATTTGTGAATATTTTTATAAAATATTTTAGAATAATCTGGTACTATCTGGGAGACGGACGGATGAATTTTGTTGTAAAAAGCATAGAACGGGAATAAGAAGAAGAGCTACCAAAATGAATGGCGAGTGCCCGGCGGAAACAAGGACATTCGCAAAATTACTTAGAGAGCGAATCACGTAACGTGGGAACATACCGTTAGTTAAAATTGGATCTTTATAAATAATATCATAAATTTGCCTAATGATTTTTGATGTTGCCAGTTTTGGACGTCCAAATGTTTAAACACTGCTTATATATTGTAGATGCACAGTTGGAAATGAAGGAACGCTTCCCCTTTATCATTTAAACAATTTTTTTGATGAGTTTTTGCTAATGTCTGAGTGCTGCACTTGCTAGTTGCCGACAAAAAAAAAAGAGTGTTTGCTAGTAAACCTTCCAAAGCAAACAATTTTGTCACTGTACAATATTCGTTTCTTTCTTTTGTAAAAAATCAACGTTGCATCATCGTTGCATACAGCAAGGCGCTACAACGTATGCACAAAAGTCGTATATGCGTGTGCAGTGAAGTGTAGATGTATCTGTTGTGCGTAAAACCTGCGCACACATACTCAAATTCGGCAGAGGGTAGGTTAGGTGTGCTTTGATAAAAGGAAATTCCAAGTAAAATAACAACAATAACATCTAAAAGACAACAAAAGCACATGAGGCAGGCTAACAAATACGAGGCATCAATGGGACAACTCCCAAAAATGTGATACTACAACACACGACAGACAATGGGACACGAGGTAATATAAAAGTGACAACAAATTGCATGCAACACGATTTTCTACGCTACGCTAGAATGAAGTGGACATTTACACGAACAATTTTATGGCACTACGGTGGATAGGGGAGTAAACGAAATGTTGTTAAAAAGGATGCAATAGAGTGAGAGCGCGATTCAGAGAGAAAGAGAGTCAGAGAATTAGAGACGGAGGGAATGTGGAGTCTACGGCACTGAGCGTAGTAGTGCGAGTACGAAAATGGAAATTGATGTGTCTGTATGTATGTATAGATGGCGCTGTGCATGTTTTGATAAGAATAGTCATTCAGACAGCCAGCTGGGTAGGCAGAGCGGCAGACAGACAAACACTCGTATAGTCAGTTGGCATAATCGACGGACCATCCCATTGCCAGTTTGGTAAATAGTTGGCTGAATAAAAAATGAAGTAGGCAAATAACTGTAGCATACTTTGCAGCGTTGTTTGCTTTTGTCAGACGGGCAGGCAGCCAAATTGACTGGTCACCGAAATCATGGTGCAGTCAAGCAGCTGCTTGTTCAAATATACTCTCCGTATACGAGCCGTATCCGGTGACGAAGGCGGCAGGCAACGGTAATTTTGATTTATTGGACACGAACACTAATAGATATGTAATTTAAGCGCAAACGGTTTGCTGTCATAAAATTATTTGTGACACGAAATTATTCTGGAATGCCCAGTGAATAACCACCAACCAATTTGACATCGGTTATGGCAAATAGTAAGCAGGGGAAAGCGGGGAATATGAGTTAGGAACTCAGATGCGGAGAAGCATTGTTAGAACTGGGTCAAAGGATATTGACCTAGAGTAGGTACACAAACGCATTTGCACACACACAGGCATACATACCCACTCCCACTAACAAATGTTACGCTCTGTTTATCAAAGAAAGAAATGGCATCCATAAAATTTGATGATTCGATAGTAGAGTCGAGAAAAACAATTTTTCACGATTATTTTGACAGAAATAGTTTTTTTGTAAGGAAGTGATATTGTCTGTGGTATTTACATATATACGCACACTAATGCATCTACATATATATGTATAAAAGCGTCAAGGCATATACCGGATTTGAAATATTCTGAATGTAGTGAAATTGAAACGAAATGGACTGAAATGTAATCTAATACAGGGTGGCTGATGAAAGCCGCTACCAAAAAAAAATTGAATAACTTTTTTTCTTTTTAAGTTATCTGTTCCATTTTTGTTTTAATTTGCAGATTGATCTTTAAAATTTATTAAAATGGATAACTGGGACACGCAAACAAGAATTCGGATAGTCCGCCGCTATCACGCACTGGAGTCCGTAGTTTTGGTACAGAGAGAGTACAGGCGGATGTTTGGCGGCGATCCCCCGAGCAGATGGACCATAATGAGACTGGTGAATAATTTTGCTGAGCAAGGAACAGTCGCAAGAAGGCCTTATCATCGAAACCCACCAGTTCGGACGGAGGAAACGATCGCTGCTGTAGCTGCAGCTATACAAAGCAATCCAAGGGTTTCAACAAGAAGCTTATCTGCTCAACTTGGTGTCAGCCGACAGTCTTTGCAAACAATAATGCACAAAGATTTAGACTTATTTCCCTACAAAATTCAAATGGTTAACAAACTGAATGCAGCAGACTTGCCGATTCGCTTGGAATTTTGCCAGAAGATCCTGCAAATGGTGGAAGAAGACCAAAACATGTTAAACTGCCTTTTCATGCCTGATGAGGCCCATTTCGATTTAAACGGCAATGTGAACAAACAAAATTGTCGAATATGGAGTACTTCTAACCCACAGATACTCCACGAGACGGAATTGCATCCTCTTCGCGTGACAGTGTGGTGTGCGGTTTCTTCACGCTGTATTGTCGGGCCTTATTTTTTTGAAGAAAATGGTCACACCGATACGGTTACTGGAGACCGTTATTTGAAAATGCTGAAAGAATTTTTCTATCCAGAACTACGCCGAAAGAGAATTCCTTTCAACTCTGTGTGGTTTCAACAAGATGGGGCAACGTCTCACATAGCCCAGACTGTTATGACAGAGTTGCGATGAAAATTTCCCAATAAACTGATTTCAAGAAACTCCGAAATTCTTTGGCCCCCCAGGTCGCCTGACTTTACTGCACCTGACTTTTTCTTGTGGGGCTTATGTAAACAAGAAGTTTATAAAACAAAGCCAACAAATTTGGATGAACTAAAACAATCCATTCGGGCAACAATTGCGGCTATTCCTGTCGCAACTCTCAAAGCAGCAATGAACAACTTTTTACTAAGATGCCGCACTTGTGACAACGAGCATGGGGGGCATTTAAATTCAATTATTTTTAAAACTAGTTAAGCTACATTTAATAAAATTTAATGACCTTCAACTTGAAAAAAAATAAATGAATTCCATACACTAAAAAAAAAGTTATTTGAGTTTCTTAATGTAGCAAAATTCATCAGCCACCCTGTATGTAAATTGATAAATATTATAACAATTCAATAAAAAGATGTAATAAAAATAACTTGAATTGAAGTGCAGAAGAATGAAATGGATTGGAATAGAATGGGGTGGAATAAAGTAGAATGGGATAGAATGGCATGGAATGAAATAGAATGAAATCTAATGGAATGGAATGAAATAGAATGGAATTAAATGAAAGATAATGGAGTGGAATGATGTATAATGGAATAAAATGCTGTGGAATAGATTATAGTGACAAAATGGAACAGAACAAGATGCAATAAAGTCGAATATAACGAAATAGAATGAAAAATATTATAATCAAATTGAATAGAATAGGGTGGAATGAAGTGGAATATAATTATATTAATTTTTTATTTAATGAAACAAAACATACTCGTATAAGGCTTGGAGTGTAATGAAGATAAAGCGGACTGATTCTTATCTGATTGGAATAAACAGAAATTTAATGGATTAGAGATGAACGGAATGCTATGGAATGGAATGAGCATGGAAGTGAATGGAATAATTGCTTGGAATAGCATAAAATGGAATCGATTATGACGCAATGAAGTGGATGACAACATATTCACTTAAATTATAATGGAATATAGTATGATGATATGGAATAAAGTGGAATGGAATATAATTTTATTTCATAAAAGGAAGTACAATGACTTGGAATAGAATATGAAGAAAGAGTGTGGGAAGAATCGGACTAGAATAGATCTAAATAGTATGGAACAGTGTGGAACAGAATGCTTAGGAATGGTATAAGATATGGCAGATAGAGGGGTATGGAGTGGTTGAATTATGATACGAGGGTTGCCTTTTATATTTGGCGCTTTTGCAACCGTGCGTGTGATGAGCTGTAATTCAATATATGTAAAAGTTATTAAACATTTATTTTTTTTGTTTTTTGTTTTCACTTAAGAGCTTTATCTGTTCTTTTTTTAGTGAGTTGCGAAATTCATCTAGCTCAAAAGATTTATTGCGACTTCCTACGCAGATTATAAAGACAGGAGTGCATTGATCATCATCGTCAAACATAGCGCTACAGCTCGGTGTGAGCCTTAGCTTTCTCCACAATTTTGCTCCATGCATTTCGGTCCGTAGCTAGACTCCGATAGTTGGCCAGTCCTATGCTTCTTAAATGATCTTCGAAGTCGTCTAACCACCTTTTCCGGGGTCGCTCTCATTGCTTTCTTCCAATCATGGGAGCATCCAAAACTTTGCGAAGTATTCTCCCATCTGGCATTCTGAAAACTTGTCCTAGCCATTGGATGCGCTGCCATTTAACAAACCGCACGAAGTTTTCGCCTTGTAGGAATTCCTATAGCTCATTATTATATCTGATGCGATAGATACTATTTTCTTCCCGTACTGGATCCAGCATTTTTCTCAGTATTCTTCTTTCCAATATCTGTGAGTGTGTAATTTTTCAGTATCTTCGTTTCATATCCATATGTTTCCACTGGTCGATTCAGTGTTTTACAATATATATTTTGATTTTCGTTCTTCTACTCAAGAGCTTGCTTTTTAACATTTAAATCGAGTAGTTCGAGATATTTAATTTAATCCACGTATTCTAATTTATGTTTACCAGTTATAAAGTCTGGCGCTATTCTCAGGGTGTTAAGTCTTCTGAGACATTTCATTTTGCTTTCATTGGAGTGCTTAGAATATTTCTTAGAATACGTTCATGTTTCTCGCGAGGAAGACCGGGTCATCAGCGAAGCCACATATTTGGGAAGTTTTGGTGATTGTAGGTTTTTATGGATCAACTTCTTTAATTTCATGGTCTAGGATCAAAGTATACAACGTCTCCCCTTCTTTACTCCTGTTCCACACTTAGCCACTGGGAAACGCTGGAGCAACGAGTTCCAACGTGGCCGTTGATCCTTGCAGGATGAGTTTCGTGAAGGTCACACAAAAACTGTTGTTGTGCCAGAAAAAATTGATACTGTGCGTCAACTGATAAAGCAAGATCGTCATGTGACATATCGCGAGATAGAGGCATCCTTAGACCCTAAGGAACCAGAATACGCTCATTGTATGAACATTTGATCGTCAAGAAGACTTTTTCTCATTGTATACCGCACAATTCGACAATTGCCCAAGAAAAAGCACTCGTGTCGATTGGTGTAAAGAAATGTTATCTTAGATCGTAGAATATGTAAATGAGACCGAAACGAAACAGCAATCGAGAATACGGGGGCTCTAAGACGAGCTTATTCCAACAAAAGTGGTTCATGGACGAAACACCTCAACGCAAAGAGGTGGCCATTTCTACGCAAAGTCTAGTTATGTCGCAACTGTACCACTAGTATGGTATGAGAATTGTACATAACCATTTGTTTGCCAGAAGTTTTCGGAGAATTGAAGAGAAGCAAACGCTGAATACGAATCATCCTTCACCAAGACAATGCGAGCTCTCACGTATCGTCTCACACAAGAGAGTTTTTGAGCACTCAAAATATCGAATTAATGGGTCATCCGTTTTACAGCTCTAATTTCGCACCTAATGATTTCATTTTGTTCACGAACATCAAAAATAAAATGCAAGGTAAACGTTTTTCAACGCCTGAAGTAGCTGTTGAAGCCTTTAAAAAGGTTATTTTGTAGGTAATCTACTTCTGATTGGCAAAAGAGCTTTGAAAATTGATTCGAGCGAACGGAGAAATGCGTTGACTTCCAAGCAGAAAAATTTCAATATTTGAATATTTCGAAAAACAAGCCGTTTTCATGAATATTTTATTGTGTTATCATTATTGGGCGCAAAATATAAAAGGCAGCCCAAGTGGGATTCAAGTGGGATTACGCATATGCACCTCAACCTAACCTCAAAAAGTAAGAAAAATTGAGAAACTGGCGAAAAATTCTTCCTAAGCTCAAAATTTATTTCATTTAATTCGAAATGTCATTAATTTTCAGAAGTTTTCATTAAATTTCTAAATTATGAACTTTTACCTCAACCTAACTTCAAAAAGTAACAAAAAATTCGAAAAAGGCCAAAAATGTTTCCTTAACTCGAAATATATTACATTTCATTAAAAATTTCATTAATTTTCGGAAGTTTTTATTAAAATGCTAGTTTTATGAGACTGTAACTTAACCCTACCACATCATAAAATAGCAGAAATTACGAAAAAAGCAGGAATTTTTAATTAATTCATAAATGCTTAATGTCATTAAAAATTTCATCGATTTTCGGGAGTCTTCATTAAAATTACACTTTTCTGAAATTGGAAATTATGAAAAATGCGAACTGCCCGCCAATTTGAAAACTATAAATATATTACTTCTACGAGGGTTGTTTGAAAATAAACAAAACAATTAAAAACTAATTAATTGTTTGGAGTAAAAAAAAAATTGCGGGTTCACTTCTGTTAGGTGTTTGGCCGAGCTTCTCCTCCTATTTGTAAGCGTACGTCTTAGTGTTTTTCCACTCATTTAGGGACCTAAAGTTTTAATCCGGCTGCCTGCCGAGCGGCGATAGCCCATACTTTGGCAGTCCCCCATTGTTTAGGGTACACCTTTTTATTCATCGACACATTCTCCAACCCTGTTCAAGTTTGTTGAGGATTTGTCTAATTCTGAAAAATAGCCATTCGTTTCTGCAATCACCTCATCGTTTGAATAAAATCTTTTTCCCCGCCAGACGTTTCTTCAAATTGTGGAGTAAATAGTAGACCGAGGGATCCGAGGGAGGCAATTCAGGAGAAAAGGTGCCATGTGAAATGAGTTGGAACTCTATTTCCATTAATTTTGCAAACACAACTGCTGAGGCGGGAGCTGGTGCGTTGTTGCAATGGAAAAGGAAAATCACTCGCCTTCTTCGAATCAAACGAATGCTAAGCACAAGGAAATTTACCGATTCGACTGAAACTTTGTGCTCGTTCTTCCAAGAGATGCTACTAACTAAACATAACCTCGGTGCGCGCCAGTAGTGCCATCTCTCTGACTTTGCACGGACTTTTCAAACGAACCTCGTATAAATCTGCTCTATTTTCTTAAGACTAAAACGTGCAATGGGTATATGAAGTTTGGCTCCACTCGAATTTCGGTACGTTTGATGTTATAAAGTATTATAATATAGTAGTGCTATCAGCGCTTAACGTACTGCCTCAACACCTGCTGCAATACCTTCGCATTCATGCATTGGGTATAACGCAGGCTACTACTTACTATTTATTAATTCAATTATTCAAATTTCCGTAGATAGTTCGCAAATTGTTCGTTTTAGATTTTCTATTTTCAGTTTTTAGAAACCGCATATGCAAATAACTGTAAAACCCTCACTGACACTGACTCACTTGGGGGCGGACAACAATAACAAGAATGCTACTATTTACATATCTAAAATAATTAGTAATAGAAAAATGTACAAAAATGCACAAACCGACTTATACTTTCCTACATACACATATGTACATACACATATGTACATACACATATGTACATACATATATGTACATATACACACATACATCTACATACTTGCCTAACTAACTACAAATGTATTCTATTATTTATTCTGTTGGCGATTTGAATTTTGCAGTTACTGTTTCTAGGCTGTCCTACCATTTAAGGCTGCGCTTGAAATTCCTGCTCGTTTTTGTTGTCCGTATTGCGCTTGGCAGTTATCGGTTAGGCGCTGCTTAGCTGGCTTAGCTGGAGCTAGCAAGCTAGTAGCTGATGGCTGAAGGCTTTGCTGGCTTTAAAAGGCGTGTTCCCGTTTTCGTTTCACTTTCTGGTACATACACATTTTTTGCTTATACTACTCCACAACAACAACAGTAAGCACAATACGGTTCAAGCGCTTAAACTTCGTCGTTGTCGTCGTCGTCGGTGTCGTTGTCGCCGCCACCCAAAAGTGTATCCCAACAGCAGGCAGCTAGCAAAGATTTTCTTCAAGTACTTCAATTCTCAACGCGCACACACACACACACATACGTATATACACACTCACGGAAAACATGAATTTTTCACGCTTTTGTTTGCTCTATAAGGGATTTGTATTTAATTAATTCAATTGAAATCAATTATTTAATTCACGTCTTTCACATTTCATTCAATTATTGCATTTTTATTTCACATTTCACATTTTCATTGTCATTGCATTATTTCCCATTTATTTGAATGCTCGCCTGCACATTTTTCTCATTTCTTTCTTTCTGTTCTTCTAACGCGACGCTACGCTTCTTAAAACTGACTGAATCTTGATTGCTCCACTAAAGTGTCAGGCTGCCCCAGCTTGGCGTGTCAGTGAGTGAGTGAATGAGCGAGCAAATGAGTAAATATCTACGCACACATACATGCACACTTCAGTGATTGAGTATCTCTGCGCCATAGCGCCACAAATTTGTTGTGCGTTCTATTGGATGGAAATTATACATACACACGCGCATATGTACGTACTTGGAGTCGCTTGTACTCTTGTGCTGAGAGCAGTGGCTCGGTAGTGTTGACAGTAGTGATAGAGTCGGCGTTAGCGTAGAATTGTTCCGCTACTGGTGGCAAGTGCATTGGCGAGTTGGGGCGCACTCCAATCATTGTTGCTTTCCTATTTGTGTGTGCGTGTGTGTGCGGCAGAAACGCGTGTGGCGCTACTTTAACACCCACACATACTGCGAGAGCACGCGCCACGAATGGCTAGAATGACAAAATGTGGTAGAGAGCGAGAGTGTTTTGTTTACAAGTGTCTTCTTAGCTGGGGATTTACAAGTGAAAGATATTGGGGTTGCCAAGTGGTTGCTTTCAATGCTAGAAGTAAATATAAGGCTGAAGAAATATGTGCCAGGTAGATTTCAAGAGGGTAAGACTTCGTCACAAAGTAAGCAAAATGCCAGTAGTGTTTAGATATTTTTAGATTTTTGAAAACTAAAAGGACTTTGAAAATTACAATAAATTAATTAATTCGGCTAAACTTTCCATTAAAAAAAAAATAACAAATAATTGGCGCGTACACTTCTGTTAGGTGTTTGGCCGAGCTCCTCCTCTTATTTGTGGTGTGCGTCTTGATGTTGTTCCACAAATGGAGGGACCTACAGTTTCAAGCCGACTCCGAACGGCAGTTATTTTTGTGAGGAGCTTTTTCATGGCAGAAATACACTCGGAGGTTTGTCATTGCCTGCCGAGGGGCTACCGCTATTAGAAAAATGGTTTTCTTAATTTTGGTTTTACCGAGATTCGAACCAACGTTCTCTCTGCGAATTCCGAATGGTAATCACGCACCAACCCATTCGGCTACGGCGGCCGTCCATTACTACTACGATATATTTGAATGGGGTGCGGAGGGGGAGGGGGGCGTAGCACCACCGACCCCGCCTAATAGAAAGAACAAGGTCACACCATTAAAACGATGAAAGTCCCAACCTCCTAGAGTTCCTATAGAACTCCCAGGAAAAGTTTAAAAATTAGGGTTTTTACGACCGTATTTGCATCTTGTACTGAAATATCGTTGAAGAGAAATGTATAAAGCAATTGTTAACCCAGCAATTAATAATTTGCATTATCGTGAAATTTATACGTGACTCTGGCGAAAAATTTATTATTTTTATGAAAGTTTTATTTGATAACATTTTTTTTTTTGTTTTGTAGCATCGCGCGATTTGTATTCCAAATCTTCAGTATGTACATACATGTATTTAAAATTAAAGAGCGCTTTTTATATAAATTTATATATTTTTTTAACATGTATATATACATACATTTCCAAATAAGAAAGCGCGCGGCGAAAATTTGGCAATTGGAAATTAGCGCGATTTTTTATTCCAAATTTTCACTATTTTTGAAAATAATGATTTTATCGAAGGTCAAAGGTAAATTTAATACTTTTAAAAATTACAAAAGTTCTATCGAACCTCATTGTTGGCTGACTGAGTTGTTTCGGTTTCACTTTATTCTTATCACACTATCGATCCTTTGACAGTTCGTCTCGCCCATTTATTTTGCACGGAATTACAAACGTTTAGATGAACATTTGCAATTATAGAATTTTAATAAAATTCGTAGTATTATTGAGTAAAAATAGCTTTAAATCAAATTTTGAATTAAAAAAAGTATTTCTAAGGGAGTATTGTTACTTTCCTGTGCTTGTACAGGGTTTTGCAATAACAGTTGTTATTTTCAATAGCCCGCTATTTCGGTAGATGTCCCTTTTGAAGCTGTCAGTTTTTGATATTTGACAAGTGGAAACTACACCATTAATATAAATGGAACGATACACTCTTAAACAGCGCATTGAAATTATTAAAATTCACTATAAAAATGGTGAACATTTGGCAGAGACGGTTCGAATATTTTTGGGTCATCGTGAAGCACCTTGTCGGACCGCAATACAGAAATTGGTGAACAAATTTGAGCTGTAGGGACAAGTTAGTGATGTGAAGAATAAAAGCCGTGCACCTCGCTCAAGAACAGTCGAAAATATTGCTGTTGTAGCCGAAAGTGTTGAAGAAAACCCAGGTTTGTCCATACCTTGTCGTTTTTTGGAATTAGGAATTAGGCATTGCACAAACCTTGGGTGATGAGGCCCATTTCCACCTCGGTAGCTTCGTCAACAAAAAATCTCTCTATCCTCAACGTGTGATTGTTTGGTACGGTTTATGCTCCGGGCGGAGTCATTGGATCTTGCTTTTTCGAAAATGAAGCTGGAGCAACAGCTACGGTGAATGGATTGCACTATCGAGAGTTGATTAACAATTTTTTAAAGGCGGTATTGGATGGTATTGATCTGGACAACGTTTATTTTCAACAAGATGGCGCTACGTGCCACACAAGTAACGAAAGCATTGATCTTTTATCAAAAGAACACCTCTTATTGGAAAAAAAGTAAAATTAGCGTCTGTGATAGGGCCTTTTTTTAAGCTTGATTCTGAAGGGTAATATAAAAAAAGTACTATAAATCAAAATACTGATATAGTGATTACATTTGAGTGTTATAATTTGTAAATGCGATTCACGCACGCAGAGCAAAGCTGAGCCAGTTATAGCATTATTACTGTAAAATAATGTGTCAAAGTTTTAGGCCCATCAGAGCAAAATTGAGGAAGTTACAGCCCTTTTTCCGGGGAGATTTGACAGTTTTGTTGTTTGACAACCGATTTTCATGATTTTTACATATAATATTTGGAAAAGGTAAACTTCCTTTTTTTATATATATAATATTATATATATATAAAGTTTCTGCAGTTACGTGCCGAAATTTTAAGCCAATCAGTGCAAAGCCCAGTGCACTTTTTGAACTATTTCACGTGACGTTGCAGTCTTTTGATAACCACTTACATGACGTTTCGCGATGCTACCAATTTCATTGTGACGAGTAATGGTGCGATAAATAAAAACTATATTTACTTTAAAGTGCTCGAGGTGATTTTCCAGTCAAATAATTATAATGCAACCAAACGAACGGTTTCAATGTTTATATTAATGTTTAAAAAAAATATAAAAAATTGCCTCAAATATGTTTCATCAACAGTCAGAAGTCAGTTTCGTCAGTCACTAGCATGTTTTTTAATGCGTTATCCATTTGATGGACAGCGACTATGGGCGCTAGTTAAGGACGTAGTTTCGAGCAGATTTCAGTAAAACTCAGTAACTACATTATTTAATATAGAGTAATCTATGTACTAGTTTGGCACGAGACGGATTATCTGAGGCCTTTGCAATACAGACCAGAGTTAGAAAATATAACACTCTCTCTTCAACCATTTTTAATCTTCTACTGCCCTTCGCAATGGGCGAAGTGGCTGATGCAAAAAGAACTGGCATCTACTTAACATAACAACACAAATATACGCGTGCGCGTATGATATTGCGATAATCGGCAAGAACTTGAATGCATTATCAAATACTTTCTGTGATATAGAAAAAGCAACCGGTAAAACTCATTTCAGAATAAACGAGGGAAAGCAAAGTATATGCTGATCTCCATAAAAAATGATGCGGTACTTGGTACAATCAAGCTCGGGGCATATGAATTTGAAGCGGTGAAAACTTTCACGTATTTGGGGTTAATTTAGCCACAACAACGCAATGAGTATCACAATCCACGAAAAATACAAGCACCATATAGAGCATTCTACTCACTTATTAAACTTTTTAAATCAAACCTGTCGAACAGATCTTGCAAAATTTCGTTGTATAAATCTATAGCCCGACCAGAGTCGGAGTCTTGTACAAAAACAAAAGATGAAAACAAAATTCAAGTATTCGAGAGAAAAATTTTGAGGCTAATCTTCGGTACAGTGAAGATGGCACCATGAAATGAATTGGACCAACTTATTAAAAAGAAAAAAGTTGTGCGGTTCATCAAAGATGGCTAGACCATACAATGAAAATGGACCCCACTAGAGCTCAACGAAAAATAGTTGACTCTAAAGCACTTGCAACGAAAGCAAGAAGCAGGCCAAGATCAAGATGGATTGACGAACTAGAAGACGACATTCGGAAACTCAAGGCCAACAACTTGAAGAATTCTACCAAAGATCGGGGAGACATTTTGTGCAGCCGGCCAAAGTTCACACAGAGTTATAGAGCCCAATGATGATTTCGTGAATACAAGAGATTTTTGAGGGATTTTGGAGATATAAGCTTTGGCGTATTTGTTTGGTTGATTTTGTTAGATTCTTCATATTAATGCCTTTTCCTACCGCCTACCATTCGGAATTCATAGAGGGAACGTCGGTTCGAATCTCGGTGAAAACACCAAAATTAAGAAAAACATTTTTCTAATAGCGGTCGCCCCTCGGCAGGCAATGACAAACCTCCGAGTGTATTTCTGCCATGAAAAAGCTCCCCACAAAAATATCTGCGATTCGGAGTCGGCTTGAAGCTGTAGGTCCCTCCATTTGTGGAACAACATCAAGGCGCACACCACAAATAGGAGGAGGAGCTCGGCCAAATACCCAAAAAGGGTGTACGCGCCAATTATATATATATTAGGCCGGGTCGATTTGTGGGGAGGCAAAAAAATCACCCATTGCTCTGTGAAAATCATATTCTAGGGATCAAAATAAGAAACTTTGCCGAAGGAATCATACCTCTTAAACGAATTCTGATGTCCCCCAATTTGGGTCGAACTTTTTAGTTTCTTTTCTCATGTAAAGGCCAAAAATGGTGATATTTTGAAATGATTGTATGGGAAACCCCCCAGGGGAGTTCCAGAGGGTGTGCCACTGGCATGGGTGGATCGGCCGTCCAAAGTTAGTGGGGGTCGGTCATACATTTGGACTCTATTGGAGCACTCTAAATGGGTCAAAGTGGGATTTCTCGTTCGACCAAATTGGGGGACATTAGAATTCGTTTTAGAGATATGGTTCCTTCGGCAAAGTTTCTTATTTTGATCCCTAGAATACGATTTTCACAGAGCAATGAGCGATTTTAAATCGACCCGCCCTAATATATATATATAATTTTTGAATTATTGCTTTTATCTCTCTGGACCAATTTGGGTCACTAAAGTGAATTATTATCGCCTCCTTGACAATACTTATTTTGTTTAATTATTGTGTTTATCAATAGATTTTTCCAAACTTTGTCGTTCAGGTCAACTTTGCCGACCTCTGACTAAGAATTTCGTTAGCAATTTTTAGTAGTTTCCAAAAGTTTTTTTTCGTAAGCTTCAATAGGTATATTAAAAATATAATCCTTTAATGATACTTTCATTTGTTAAATGTTGAAAAATCTGTTAGGCAAATATTAATGTTTTTTGAGTTTAACAAAGTAATTCTTAATAAATTAAATTTGATTGAAAAAAAAATTGTTAAAAAATTCGTTAAATTTTTATTTTTTTAGAGCTGTTAGACAAACATTTTGTTTTCTGTGCTCAACAGTGTATAAAAAAATAAAAATAAAAATATCTCAATTCTCTTAATAAATATTTACTACTAAAAATTCCTATTACTATTAATATTTACGAAGCATCCCACATGCAATTGTAGTTGTAAACAAACGGAGAGTCAAATTGTGACATGCGCTTTTGCGCTTGCCTTACACCCTCAGATTATACACGTAAGTTAACGTGGGCTGGTGAATAGTAGTTGCCACATTTTCATTTCATTTGTTTACTCCTGGCGCGCCAGAAATAAATTTCACTTCTGGCAAAATGTGTTGCCGGAAACTCATACAGTGGAGGCTAAAATATTTCGAATCCTGCTCCTTTCATAAAATTATATAGTTACAAATAAGGGCTGTTGCAATATTTGGAACTTTTTCTACAGGTCAAATTACTAGGTTGTTCAATAAGTTTTGCGGTTCGATAAGATAATTTTTTGCTATGTTGTTTTGTCTCTTTACATGAACGTTTGTGAAGTTTCATTTCAATCTGTCAATTTATTCTTTGTTTAAACGCCATTAAGTACCGACGTGCCACAATATTTTCTACAATGGAAATCAAGTATCGTGCAGTGATTGAATTTTTATTTTTGGGCGGTTTAAAAGCAAAGCAAATTTATGACAGAGCATTGAAAGTGTATAAGGACTTTTCGCCATCACTGAGTACATTAGAAAGATGGGTTGCTGAATTTAAACGTGGTCGCACAATCCTTGAAGACGATCCAGCAACAAGACGAAAAATCGTAGAAAAAATACAGGATATCGTATTGGAGAATCGTCGAGTGACGGAAAGACCTTTAGTAGAAGCCCTAGGCATCTCATTGAGCAGTGTAAGTAATATTTATACTCAAGTATTGGGCTTCAGAATGGAACAGTGGATCAAAAATCATTCGAATGCGACTTTGGCAGCCACATTTAGAGTGCTTTCGAAAGGATAAAGTAGATTTTGTGCGTCGATTAATCACTATTGATGAGACTTGGTTCTATCACCGGGCTTCGAAACGAGTTCGTGTCCAGATATCGACCAAGAAGATGTTAGCATCAGTGTTTTGATATGCGAAAGAAATTTTATGTTTGGATTACTTGCAAACTGGTAAAACAATAAATTCGGAATATTTTTTCTTTTAGACCAGATGAGGGAAAAAATTCGTAAAAAAATCCAGTTTGCAAAAGAAAAAAACTTTTTCTCATCAGCATAATGCACCGAGTCACAAGAGCATTTTGACAATGGCTACAATCCATGAAATAAAGTGCGAATCGTTGGGGCATCCACCGCATTCATCACATTTACCTCCTAACGACTCCCATCTGCTTCCAAGCCTAAAAAAAATTCCTGCGTGGAAAGCGTTTTTCAACAAATGATGACGTCATAAAAGCTGTGGAAGCGTATTTAGCAGCCCTTCTAGATTATCATTTGAGGGATGGAGTTCATAAATTGGAATTTCGTTGGAACAAGAATATACTGAATAATAAAGTGTATTTCAAAACAATGCGACACCAGGCTTGTAACCGACCAGCTATCCGGTAAAATTCAAAGTTTTGTGAACAGATTTCTCAGGCCTATTCTCAAGGTGTGGTGTCCAAACGTCATCAACAATGATGAGTGCAATTTGCAGCCAATGGTCAACCATGTAATATTACGAAAGTGGATAGGCAATGGAAGTCGGTCTATAAGCTCTTGATTGGAGCCTGCAAGGAAGCCGCAAAAGGGGCTGACCTAAGACTACATTGGGAAAAGCGCTACAAAAAGAAGTCGCTGAATGCGAAAAACCGTGGAACGTACTAAAATTGCTATTCAAAAACAGAAGTAGGTGGAAATGTTTTATTGAGGCCCTATGCCGCAATGGGAGATGAAGGAAATGATGATTTCTTATCAAACGGCAAAATTTATTGAACAACCTAGCATAAGCGATATGAAAATTTTTTGAAAACACAGTGAATAATTTTGATATTCATTCTATGTTAGAAAGTTTAGCTGGTTTGATAAAGTGAAATATCTTCGGTTCTTTATAACATTTCAAAAATTCTCAATTATGCAACTATAATGCATTTCAAAAAAAAAGTTGGAAAAAAATTGAAAGAAAAAAATTTTTTCTCTAATTTATTTTTAAAATTATTATCAATTGTTTCTTACTCCTATTCAAACTCTCCGAAAAAAAAAATTTCAAAAATATTGGTATTTGTGTGTATGTTCGCTGTATGCTAACTCTTCAAAAATAACGAAAAACAACATATCCCAAAAGTCTTCAAAAAAAATTTTAAGAAAAAATTTTAAGGAAACTTTTTTTTTATTTAAAAGTTTGGAAGAAAAAAAATTTTTAATATAATATATATTTAAGATAATGTTTTTTTTTTAATTTTTAAATAAAACAAAATTTGAAAGAAAATTTTTTTTTCTAATTTATTTTTAAAATAATTTTTTCTTTCTAATTTTTAAGTAAAAAAAATTTTTTTTTCCTTTAAATTTTTTAAATAAAAAGTTTTTTCTTTCAATTTTTTAAATACAATTTTTTTTTATTTAAAATTTTTGGGACATGCTGTTTTTTTCTTATTTTTGAAGAGATAGCATACAGCCAGGGCCGTAGAGAGCATATCCGGGCCCCGGGGGAAAATTGCAAATGCGGGCCCTTTCCAATAATGTCTAACTCATATAATTCGAATTACCCTAGGGTAAAAAGTCCCGATCCCCCGCCTCTCGTCGGACCAGCATACAGGGTTTGATTGAAAAGTAATGAGCCTTATTGTTTTTTTTAAGCAGTTTTATTAAATTAGGCTTATACAACTAATATTCTTCAAAATAGGACCCTTGAGCGTCAATACACCGCTGGTAGCGGTCCTTCCACTGCAGGAAACATTTTTTAAACTCATCCGCCGGAATCGCGTTCAATTCGGCTGTCACAGTTTTTTGGATACCCTCGATGGAGTCGAAACGCTTCCCTTTCAGCTTTCTTTTCAGGCGCGGGAACAAGAAGAAGTCCGGAGGGGACAGGTCTGGGCTGTAGGGAGGGTGGGGAAGCACCGGAACCCGCATATTGGCCAATGCAGAGGTGCAGAGGAAGGCGGTGTGCGCCGGCGCATTGTCATGATGAAGGGTCCAATTGTGGACGAGGTCGGGCGACGCGGTTTTTCAGCCAAAGGAGCACTTCTTTGTAAAATGCCGCGATTACAGTGCTTCCTGGAGGTACGAACTGCTTAGCTTTACACAAAATTTGATCGAGTAACGTTGCTCCAACGATCGCTGCATTTTCGCCACTGCAAAGTCCTAACACTCTTTTAAAACAGCTTTCACGCGCGGAGCGATGTTGACGGCACAACTGTTGCCAGCGAACTGGGACCGGTTTCTAGTGGAAGGGAAGGTCTAACGATCATTTTCCCCCACCATCCGATTCGGTTGATCGCTTGGCACACGCTCCGCGTGGGAAGGCTCATTACTTTTCAATCAAACCCTGTACAGCAACCGTACACACAAATACCAATTTTTTTAAATTTTGTTTTGGAATATTTTAATAGTAATAAAAAACAATTGATAATTTTGATTATCGCAGAATGATAGTAAATATTTTAAAGTTATGGAGCAGGAAAACAGTTCCCCAATCGGTTGCGTAATTTGTGATGTAATGCAGTTAACTTTATGAGTTTTTAATGCATTTTGTCTCGTAGACTCGCCCCTTCTGTAAGTTTATGCAATTTAAGCCGAGAAAGCCAAAGCTTATCCGAATGAGATAAGCTTCGAAATACAAAAAATCCGGTGAGGGTCCAAGCATTCCGTGCAAAGTTATTAACATACTTAAATATTTTGAAAATTTATTGTATTATACAATATTATTATTAGATTTAGATATAATAAGACCACTTGCTGAAGCAGTTCAGATTGTTTTTCTCAACGGCCGTCTGTTTATATTTCTGCCTTCCTTTTGTCATACAAACAGCTAAAGGTGATTGTAGCTGTTGCCGCTGTACCGCTAATTAGATTTTAGGGTAATTATACAAATAAATAAACATTTTTAAATGCAGTAGATTGCAAGACCACTGTTCATTTGTATTACACAGAGTACAGGTTATTTCCTCTTGACAGCCATTCACACGCCTTACCAGCTCCACGTCGTCTTATTTGAATAACTTAACCAAAGGAGAAAAATAAAACCTCTCATTATCCGCTCAATTGAGCAAACATTTTCCTAAGGTTCTCAGGTAGGCGTCAATCGTTTGCTTATTACTTGTACCTAATACCAGAGTATTTAGAAGTGATTACCTTTATTTTTATACTTTTTAACTAACCACCGCAAATAATCAGGAAATCGCAACAAATATTTAATTTTCATTTCCTTATAATTCAAATATCTTCATCCATTTTGAATGCGCCTAATTATTTTCCTTAGCGGCGCCTGAATTTTTTAGAACATAACTGCCAAATTATTTCGACATAACACTAAAAATTAATTTTCTGTAACGGCAACTGTCAGTTTGTGGTGTCATAAAATGCAAAATGCGGCACCCCTTGATTTCATTGCCCAATTGGGGGCGTTAATTGCAGCGGTCAGCCAAAATCGCGAATGCATGGCAATGACGCCTTTGCCAGTTGCACAACAAATAGACAGTCGCAGAAATAAATTGTTTGTGTAAATAGAAAAATGGAAAAAATTGTGAACATTTAACGTTGAATAGAATGAATATGCAAATGCCAACGACATTCTTGCGGTCAAGTGAGCTAATGAGTCATACTCGCGCATGTGGTGGTACCCAAGCAGTAGCGTAGGTTGAAAATTGTTTAGGAAGCAGAGTAATGGGATTTTTTTAATTTCATCTATTACTTAGTGGATTGAGGAAATTATCTAATTAAAATTAAGCTAATTACTTTTATGAGCACACATGAATTTTTTCTGCAAATTAGTAAATAAGTAAAAAAATGTAAGTAATGGACTATGAATAAGTTCGTGCGGTTTTTTTTCGAAATTTGAAACTTTATTGACGTAAAATGGTTACAAATTTAATATTCAAAATATTGTCCATCGCTTACTACTACTTTTTCCCATCTTTCTGGCAATTCACGGATTCCCTTTGTGAAAAATTCGGTCGGTTTTGCCGCAATCCACGAATCGATCCATTTTTTGACTTCATCGTAATTACGGAAGTGCTGGTCAGCCAGGCCATGTTGCATCGATCGGAAGAGATAGTAATCGGATGGCGCAAGGTCTGGACTATACGGCGGGTGGGGTAGGACATCCCATTTGAGCGTTTCTAAGTATGTTTTGACCACTTGTGCAACATGTGGCCGAGCATTGTCATGTTGCAAAATAACTTTGTCGTGTCTATCGGCGTATTGCGGCCGTTTTTCTCGCAGTGCTCGGCTCAAACGCATCAATTGTCGTCGGTAGACATCCCCCGTAATCGTTTCATTCGGTTTCAGTAGCTCATAATACACAACACCCAGCTGGTCCCACCAGATACACAGCATAACCTTCAGGCCATGAATATTCTGCGCCGACGTCGATGTTGAAGCATGGCCAGGGTATCCATACGTTGCCCGACGTTTTGGATTGTCGTAATGGACCCACTTTTCATCGCCAGTCACAATTCGATGCAAAAAACCCTTTCTTTTGTGCCGTTGAAGCAGTTGTTCGCATGCCATAAAACGGCGTTCAACGTCTCTTGGCTTCAATTCATACGGCACCCAATGGCCTACCTTTCGGATCATTCCCATGGCCTTTAAACGTTTGGAGATCAACTCCCAAAGTTTTTGCAACCTCTTCTTGCGTTTGAGCCGGATCTTGATCGAGCAATTCCTCCAATTCGGTATCCATGAACTTTGGCGGCGCACCCTCGCGTTCTTCGTCTTCCAAGCCAAAATCACCACTTTTAAAGCGTGCAAACCACTTCTGGCACGTTCGCTCAGATAGAGCATGCTCACCATAAACTTCCACCAAGATACGATGACTTTCGGCTGCTTTTTTCTTCATATTAAAATAATGAAGAAGAATTCCCCGCAAAAACACATTATTTGGCACGAAATTCGACATTTTCAAGTGTGGTAAAAATATTGTTGTTTACGCTTCAAATAAAAAACTTATACTGACGTTTGTGCCTTACGACAGTAGCTCTCCAATGAATGTTTGGAAATGTGGATCGATGGAATAATAATCAAGTTACGCCATTTGTTGTAAAACCGCACGAACTTATTCATAGTCCTATTATATTTTGTAAGTATATTTTTTCAGCTCTCAACTTTAAATAGTTTTTAATAAAACACTGCGAAAGGGTATTTATTTTAAATATTTCTCTGTAGAGAATACCTTTTAATTATGGGTTAGATTTTTACTATTTAAAAATGAATTGGTTTTAAAGAACTATTTGCAAGAAAAATTTAAAAGGCTTCTGACATCCAATCCATGCTCAAGAATGGTTAGAAAAAAATTCCCAAAAATTTGGAAAAATAAAATAAAATATTACCCTAAAAAAATAAAAAATATAATTTTTTTTATCCAATGTCTAGACAAAGTTAAGTTTGGATTACCGCAGAAACAGGGAAGTACCCTTTCCTACTGTTCTAAAATTTGCAGCGCCCATCTTGATTGAGTCCGCATTCTTCTTAACGTATACGTTTTTTCTATGGTTGGAAACCTGGAAGGTGAGTTATCTATTCATTCGGGTGTCTATCTCAACTATTATGGAATTAGTAATTTCTGACGCTAACGACAAGATTGTTGCTTGACTTCCTTGAAAGATGGGTGCTTTTGTACAAGTTCGCAGTTGTTTCCCAACAGAGACGTAGGTATAAGTACATCTAGTACCTCGAAGAATACCTCTACGCCTTTGCCACTGTCCAATGTGGAACTATCGGTATAGTTTCACGAGAAGCCTCTTCATTTACTCTGGCTCTTCTCAGTCGCTACTAGTCGCTAATATAACGGATCCTCCCTCCTCTAAGTTTTTTTCTAATTTCAGAAATTGTCTTGGATCGTAGCAGCCATACTATTTCAGTCTTTCATATAGGCTACAGATACAAGAAGCAGGTGTAATGGTGTAGTTTTTGTTCCACGAGAGAGAGCTTTCCTGGCTCATCTAAAAAATGGTCTTAAGATGAGACTTTTTTACCGTTATTCGAGGCTATAATGCACATTAAAGTGCATCGCTCAGAATCATGATCCCGTGCAATAAAATGTCAGCAAATTAATCAAAGAATGTACCAAAGCTATACCTTTTCACTTTCTTTGGGATCTTTTGTTACATGTAGCAAGCAAGGAGTATTCGGACAACGTTTCAGTACTTACACATCCCTTTTACTAGGGATTAAATGCCTTCTTCAACTCTACCCAGATTTTTGATTAAGCTTCAAATTCGCAACTACGGGAATTTTCTGCAGGGCAATCGCAGAGCTCAATGAGTCAGTTATAGTTGCATATATGTATGTGAACTATTTTTGCAGAAATTCTGCGCAACCTAGTACATTCACATGCACATGACTGCCTGCTTTTTTAAATTTACTACACCCCCAAGATTTGTCCGTTAAGAGTACAACTGGTGTTTTGCGATTCGTTTTTTGTCAGTTTTATGACAGGTTTAGCGCATTTTTCACCCGCCATAAGCACCATTAAATGGTTCACCGCTGAATGAAGTGATTATTGCATATAATTTTTAAATGCAAAAAAGTGGTACAAAAAAGAGCACTTCGCAAAACTGTTCTACAAAATCGTGTTTTGCATATCAATGGCAGAGCTGCGCAGCGATCCATGTGGCATGCTGCAACAGTCCGGCAGTGAAAAGCCGAACTAGTCAGCAAACATTGTAGTTCATGCACTGGTATTTGAAGGAAGAATATATACTGGTCCAAAAGTAACTAGTTTTTCACTAGTTCTAAAATGATCCATGAATTGTATGTGAAAAAAGATTTTTGCTTTTGAATATTAATATTTTATTTTTTTAATATTGTTCAGAGTAAATAAACATTATGCGTAAATTAAAAAAAAATCTTTGAAGGTGAATAACAAATTCCAAGTTAAGAAACAAACCAATGCAACAACAGTGCTTTAGTGAAAAGCTAAACTAATCAGCAAACATTTTAGTTCATACATTGGTATTTGAAGGAAGAACTCATACAGGTCTGAAAGTAACTAGTTTTGCACTCGTTGCAAAATGATCAATTGGTTGGATGTGAAAAACATATTTTTACACTATGTTTTCAAGTAGCAAAATTTAACTTTTTTTTAATTTTTTTTAGAATCAATAAAATTTTTAAACATGTAAATTACCAAAAAGGTTATTGAATACGAATAACAAATTTAAAGATAAGAAACAAATACAGCAACAACTTTGTAGTAAAGAGACAAACTCATCCGCTAATAATCTAGTTCATGCACTGCTATTTCAAACAAGAACTCATACTGAACCGAAAGTAACTAGTGTTGAACTAGTTGCAAAATGATCAATGAGTTGAATGTGAAAATAAATTTTTATACCATATTTTTAGGAAGGAAAATTTAATGTTTTTAGTTTTTTTTTATTATTTTAATATTTTAATCAGCAAAATTTTGAAATATACAAATAAAAAATCGTTGAAAACGTACGCCAAGTTTAAACATAAGAAGCAATTTTGTATACAATTTTTATTCATTTATAAATTTTTATTCATTTACCAATTTTTATTTACTTTTACACCTGGTTCAAAACTGGTGATTTTCGCCACAAATTGGACTGGAATATTTTTTATCTCCTATAAACTACTTCATAAAATGTTGAAAATCATGCAGAGGCTGACTAGTTTATTAAATGGTATGTATAACGCTGTTGCATCTCAGTGGCAATTGACATTTCGTGTGATATCACCGTGTTAAAAATACCAGTCACTAGCATTGAAACAAGATGGAAGACGAACTAGTTGAGTTGCAGTAGTAGTGAGGTAGCAAAGTAGTTCAAAACTAGAAGCCAAGTTTGACTGCAGGGATTCAGCAACTCTACATTGACATATGTACATGCACAAAACTTACACTCGTTTACATACCAACAGCCAGTGACTTACCAAACGTGCTGCACAGGCATATTCTCCCCAGTCGCACATTACTACGAACATTTAATTGTGGGAATGCTTTTGTCCGTTCGGTTTTGAAATATTTAATTACAAATAGTCAACAGCTGGCTGCTGCAAAATTTTCTCTGCACTTTACGAGCGTATCCTAGATTTACAGCTCGCTGCATGAGTTTCTCTTTTGCCCACAGCAAGTTGCGTAAATTGTCATCAAACTGTTGGTGTTGTAAGCTGATAGTCGTGGGTAACGGATAACTTTTTTTTGTATTTCTTTAATTCTGATTTTCTTTTGCTACCGTTTCGATTTGTTGCCGATTGGTCGGGACACACCCGGGCTTAAATGATTAAAATCAACAATTTTGATTATTATTAATTACTCAAGTTCATAGCCAATTAAGATTTATTGCTATCGCAATGTGAGACAACATTATGTGGCAACTAATCAAGGTATTGATTCGTGGTCATTTATTAATCTTTTGTGAAATGCACACTGTAGTTGTTGTTGTTCTTGTTCTTACATGTGCGAATTGCGCTGGTTTGTCTTGGAAATTGAGTTAAAAATTAAAAAAAAAAAGACTAAAAGATAAAGAATTAGTAATTAAGATTATTTAAAACACGCACCCTTTTTCACGCTTTTGCTTTGGTGTACGATAAACCACGGCTGAGGGAATACAGAAGGTTGTGCCTTTCGCGATACCTTTACTATATTCCTAGTCGTTGAGCCAATGTAATTGTGGAGTTTTGTTAAACTTTTACAAACACATTTTTTCTATTCCCTTTCTGTAATTTTCGTTGTTTACATTAACGTAACCTAACTTTTCATTTTTTTCTCAACTTTTTAATGAAAGGTGACCATTTTGAGCCTCCCGTCTTAGTTCTCTCACACACGTCATTAATTTTTCCTTCCATCTGCTCATTTTGGTATTCTTCATTTCATTATTGAATTATCCTACCATTCAGGGACAAAAAGTTTTCCATTAACTTTTCATTGGCTTTTAAGCGACTTATCGATTATTTTTTTTGAAAAGAATTTTAGAATTATTATATTTTTTTTGAATTTAACACTAACGTAGAAGCCTGGAAATCAAAGGAATTACAATCAATTCAGTGAATTAATCCTCATTTCAGATTCCTCGCCCTTTGCGATCTATTTCTAGAAAATTTCGTAAACTCCAATAACAGGTGTTATTATATTTTGAATAGGATTGCGCTACCGAGAGTTGATTAACGATTTTTATGGCCGGACTTGGATGGTATTGATCTGGACAACGTTTCAACAAAACCATTCACAACAATCAACAAAACCATTGATTTTTTACGGGAAAAGTTTCCGGATCGTGTTATCTCTCGAAGAGGTCCTCACAATTGGCTACTGAGATCTTGTGATTTAACACCTTCTTTGGAGCTACGTAAAAGAGAAGGTCTACGCCAACAGACCAGGGTCGATTCAAGACCTCAATGATGGCATTCGTGAAGCCATCGAGGGCACAGGATATTGTCCTGTAAGCGTGGAGGTGGTGGTCATTTGCCTGATGTTATTTTCCACTATTAACGGCATATATATATATAATTGGGGCGTACACCCTTTTTGGGTGTTTGGCCGAGCTCCTCCTCCTATTTGTGGTGCGCGCCTTGATGTTGTTTCATGGAGGGACTTACAGTTTCAAGCCGACTCCGAACGGCAGATATTTTTGTGAGGAGCTTTTTCATGGCAGAAATAAACTCGGAGATTTGCCATTGCCTGCCGAGGGGCGACCGCTATTAGAAAAATGGTTTTCTTAATTTTGGTGTTTTCGCCGAGATTTGAGCCAACGTTCTCTCTGTGAATTCCGAATGGTAGTCGCGTACCAACCCATTCGGGTACGGCGGCCGCCTTCCTCTTTATAATGAAATAAACATCCGATCATTTATATTAAAAAATAGCATTTTTCTTTGAATATCAAAATAACACCTCTTATTGGAAAACCTTTTATTTAAATTTGTTTGTATTTTGTATTTCTTGTTTTCGAATTTCTACAACGCTTTGCATTGCCTGTGTTGGAAAATCATATTTTATTTTTTATTATTCAGTAACAATCACCAGCTGGCTAGACAAGAGACCACCTGCGCTCTACTTCTGTAACGATGGGCTTCTCATCAAATCACCGAGCGCTGGGCAAGTACACGAACTTGTAAGGTCACGAAATTCTTCTGACTACGCGAAAGCCTTCTGAGGATGGCAAAATCTCAGTTCTCACAGAACAATATCCGGGAGGTATGTAGGCTATGAGCCTTGCAATTACTTCGTGTACTTTCTGCGTGCACCTTCTCAGCACCTTCTCCTTAGCTGTCCTGCTATCGCGGGGCTAAGATTTCGGCATCTTGGTTCTCACTTCTTTCCTACGACTGCTGATATAGGTATATACCTATGAAATTAGACTTTTTTTCAATTTCAAACGTTTATTAACAAAAAATGGTTACAAATTTAATCTTCAAAATAATAGCCATCGCTAGCGACACATTTTTCCCAGCACTTAGGCAATTTGTGGGTGCCGCGCTAAAAAAATTGCCCGTCTTTTTGGGTCAATCCCAACTGCTCTGCCATCATTTCTTACGATTGACCATCATCTTCATCCAACAATGATTGAAATTCGGCGTCCTCAAACTTTTTCGGTGGCCGGCCACAGCTATGGACTAATAGCTGAACGTCTCATTTCATAGGTAAATGATGCTATGAACAAAGCTACTACGGTTAGACTTAATGTTTTGCGTAAAAGTCACACCTTTGCTTGGCATAAAATTCGACATGCCTAGAAACCCAAAAGAATGCTAAATTCCCTATCTCAACCTACACCGCAACTAGAAGCCAAAGCCATTTGAGGAGATTGGTTGATAGCCAAATAAAATATTCGTACCTTCACGTAACAAAGAGACTTGATGAATTCGGGAGAAAGCTCATTTTTCTAAGTACGTCAAAATAACTACTCATGTATGAATCTTTGTGTGTACGTATGTATGTAAGTTGATATTAATGCAAAAAGCCAGACAACTTATAAATCACAAGCAATGAATAGCAAAGGAACACGTGAATAATCAAGGTAAGCCCAAATTCAGCTGGCCTCAACATTTGGCCAATTTCATAAAAATTATGACTTTGTGTGCGCATTTACTTGCGACGAATTTGCATAGCAAAAAAGCCGAAAAACTACGATTTAAATAATAATAATAATACTTATAATATGGATGTGTACAGACACTACATTTGTACCTACAATTGTTTATGAATGCGTGTGTATGTGTTTGTGGAGTATCGAAGTCTTCCCTGTGCGAAAATCTACTAGTACCGAACTGGTGCGCGTTTTGTGATTTTAGAACCATATCTAATTGGCATTCCTTCAGCGTTCTATGCACTCATAAAGGGTCTTTCAAAAGTGACACCTAAATGTCGGTAGCGAATAATTCCTAGACAGTACCTTTTTTCTGTCTTCTTTGACATTTTTTACGCAGTTATGAAGCAAATAAAAGACGGGTTGTCAAGGATTTATCCTGAAGAAACTTCAGAATATTTTAATTTGAAAATTTTTGGCGGTTATAAAAGCATCCTTCAAGAACGTAACAAAATTTTTTATTTATGAAAATGTTGATTATAGAGCGCGCTGCTGGCGATTTCTGGAACCTCCTTTAAAAAAAGACGATTTACGGTGTACATCGTAACTCAGGATTGGATTATCTGAAATCAAAAAACCAAACAAATTTTGTTAATATATTAGATTATCTAGTAATTAATCGTTCGGTTAATCAAAATAGTGAATTTTCACAAAATGGCAGCTTTTAAAAGAAATGATTTCGATTTTTACGTTAAAATTTGGCCGTAAATTGATTATAAAATGGAAAATAAGTATCAGAATTACAAAAGGAACGATTAATTACTAGAAAATGTATCTTTAAAGATTGAGTTAAAACGGTTGACCGATCAAACAAGCCGTTTTCGAGATATCGTGTACACCGACTTGAAAAATGCCGTTTTGAAAAAAACACGTTTAAAGTTTCAATACCTACCTTAAAACGTGCCGAGGCATCTCGACATATTTAGGTATAACTCCGAAAGTATTGCTTAGATCTACTTCAAATTTCGTGTGTATACTTTTGAATATATGTACTTTACAAAAATGCAATAAAAAAAATCGATTTTTTTGAAAGTCATAACTGCGTATAACCCCTTAATTAGACAGATTTTCAATTCTACACCATAGAACAACGCGTTAAAATTATAGAAACTTATTATAAAAACATTAAGAAGAACATATCGAAAAATTCATGATTTTTTTGGTGGAAATAATCGCTTAAATGAGTCGACAATTCAAAGGTTGTTGAAAAATTTCAAGAAACTGGTTCTGTTGAGGATAGAAAAAGGGCTGGCAGACCTAAAACGAGGTGTTCTGTTTAGAATATTGCTGCTGTAGCGTAATTGCTAAACAACCTTCAATAACGATATCTCGACGTTCTCAGCAATTAGGCATTCATGAATCGACTGTTTGGCGGATTTTACCTGCAGACGTGCGTTGGTCATGGTGACATTTAAATTATGTCATTTTTCACATATAATAGTTAAGATATTTTGAATAAAAATAGTGAAACCTGAAAGTAAATGTTCACATGTTTTATTTTAAAACCGCATCTGGGTGCGTCATCTAAATGACCATTTATGAGCCATTGTTGGATTTTACATGGGAATATCCTATGAAGTGTAAATTGTGCCCTGTTGCATTTCTTTTTCGGTGGTTGGGTGATTTCATGTTAGGTGGTCCAAGTGTTTGAGATATCATCATCTGATTGCTAACTTAAAGAAAACTGCCTAGGCTTTTGCAATTTATGAGAACCGCTAGCGTTCGCTATTGCCTCCATATCTGTCAGAAAGTGAACTACCTTTTCTTCTTACCTCCGCTAGATTTAGTTGGTAAACAGAATGCAGGTAACCCTGCTGCTCGGCGTGCCGTAACTAATGGCGCGATAGGCGTTGAATACTTGGCCATAATACTCGGTGTGGGACCAGCAGCCCTGTTGACTTTTGTTTGAATGAACCATGCTTTAAAAGGTTATTTAGTACTAGAACTCCACCGAGACTTGAGTGGGTTCATAATATACCGAGTCGGAAGAATTGCTTACATTTTTTTATTGATGGCTCAAAGCTTGACGATAATGTTGGCTTTGGTGTTTACTCTAAGCAACCAAAAGTAAGCGTTTCGGCTCGTCTTCCTAATCTTCTTCTTTTTTTCGCATCACAGTCCTTGGAGAACCATTACTTCATTCACAACCTTGCGCCATCTGTCTTTATCTAAGGCTACCTCCTTCTAGCGCCGCACGTTTAGCTTTTCAAGGTCAACTTCCACGTGCCCGGACCATCTTATCTTCTTAGATTTTATAAATCTTATCACAGTTTCGTTGGTCATTCCTTATCCGAAGCTATGTTTCAGTCGTGATAGAACTTTTATACTGATATTAGGGTGTCATCCTAAATACCAGTGCCTTTTCAGGGGAGGGCTCACCTATGTATGTTCTTTTGTTCCTATTGCTTCCACCGAGGTTTACAACTTCAGAAAAAGCTGCCTACTCGGTCTCTTCCATGAGGAGAAGAAAGAGTCTGCCAGACATCTTCTCTGCTGCTGTCCCGCGTGGCATGTCACTAGATTTAGATACTTTGGCTCATCGTGCTTGAATGATACGGATGACGTTAGGAATATTAGTGTCAGCTAGATAAATGGGTTTGCACTTAAAACAAAATGATTTAACGAGGATCGCTAAGTCAGTGGTTTAGACATCGACTGCCACTTGTATCTACCTACCCAACTACCAGCTACCATTTATTACCAAAGCGATGACGTCTGCGAAGCCGACGGTATCGACTGAGTGCCGTCTTCAGTGTATTTTAAAACACGGTTATCCGTAGGTCTTCTTATTTATTATTCTACAGTTTTATGTTAGAGCAGCTAACTTTTTAGTGCTTGAAGAATTTGTTCCTAATCTGCAGGATTGTAGATGTTATAAACATTCCGAGTCACCATTGCATATATGTGTTTTCCTCGCCTATCCACAGCCTTCCTGCTCTCGCGTCTTTAGCGATCTGTACCAATCTCTGTGGTCCCGTTTTGTTCTTGGCTTCGTTTCTGTCTTTCCGCACATTTGGTATTACTCCCTGCTCGAGGGGAAAGAGAAGCCATCACTTTTGAGAAAAAATAGAGCTCCAATAATGGCGGTTTTCTGCTCCGTGTTTAGTGTGCCGTTTGGATCAGGAGCTTTACTGTTTCCAGCCATCTTTGCAGCTGCTATGACAGCTTTCGTTGTTGGCCGTTACTTGAAGTACTTTCCTAAAGCTAGAAAAGTTTGGTCATAAAAAATGAAAAAGACTTGCTGTTCCTCGCGTGAATATCGAAATTTGTTTCTCTTGCTTCGATTTTTCTTGCAGGGTGTTTATAAATGTATGCATGTATGTATGTGTGTGCATGTGGAATCGCAGCTTTGCGGCACAGATTCATGCTCCAAGAAATGTTCTAAAACAATAAAGGTTAACCGATCGACAACAACAATCACTAAGAAACTAAACTAAAGCAAATCTGTATAAGGCAAAAAAAAAAAAAAACAAGAAACAAAGAGAACACAAATCTACACCTGGGCTATTTTGGCAACAGGTGTGCAGCGGCCGATATGCTCGTATTATGAGCTTCAACCCCAACGAACCTTAGTTTAATATATATTTAAGTATGTACAATTGGCTATTTTTGCAATCTTCTCTCGACCGCCTATGGCAAACTTTGGTTGCAACCATTAACAATACACTGCCCTCTTTTACAGGGTGTGCCAAATAAATTTTCCTCTAAGACTCTGAGTGATTTTGGCAATGGCAGTTTTTTCTGCTCGAAGTCTTAACTGTCAGACTGTATCCGAATTATGAGAAAGTAACCATTCCGAATTCGGAAAAATTGTAAGTTTATTGTCTTTCACAATCTGCTCATGCAAACTAACTGATATTAAATCGCTATCGGGTAATAGCACCAAAATCGAAGGTAGCTATCGAATATGGGAAGCTTTTGAACGAAATAGCCGCGTAGTGCTACACTAATGTGCGTAAAATGGGTGCCCTTATATAGGGACACTTCTTGGAACTGTAATACTAATGAGCTGGCAATTAAGAGGACCAATTTACCGTTAAAAAAGATCTACCAAGAGCTCAAACGTTTTGCTTTCTTAATATAAAATCCACTCATATCGCCTTTCAATGAACTATAAATCCTTGTGTTACTTGACAAAATAAATCTGGTTGGGGTTCGATGGAAAGGTACCCAAATTGACTAACGACTATCAAAGACTTTTACCACCACTGCACGAATGAATAGTATACAGGGAGAACCAAGCGTAATCTCTGTCGACACTCTGGCAGAAATTAAACACGTTAACACCTAGTAGTCTTGGACTCAGTCAACAGCTGGAATGTTCAGGGGTTTCATCAAAAAAATGTAGAGATTCCGTCACATAACAAAATCAGGCGGAAGGATATGAGAGCTCACTTACTTAATATTAATATTCATTACATATCAATACAGCGGACAATGCTCTCATGGGTAACCATATAACCTATGCGAGCGTACTTCTCTGTATACCATAGGAAGTGGCTTCGGCTTCAACCTAATTCGAAACTGAGTGCTGTGCTGTCAACCAGAGGGCCAAGAGAAGTTTTAGCCCAAATGACGTATTCATTGGACCTGCTGTTTGAAAGTTTGTGAAAAAGTGTGGCAGACTGTTCTCAGAAAATGCTTCTTAAAGTTTGGTCAAAGGTTAAAGTCCAGACCTAAAATAGTGTGCCTGCAGTTTTTTCTTCTTAACTAGACCCACACTTTGATGTATATCGTGAAGAGAGTATATTTTCATTAAGGGGGTTGCTTATGAGGCTGTTAGAGCAGCACCTTTTTGGCACGTATGTAAGTACAAACTCATAGCTAGAATCTCTTTTGGAAGAAAGTATGTCGTTAGTTTTCCTACAAGCAATCAATGAAGAGAGGGATCCCAAACACTCCCTAGGAAAGCTCGTTAAGAACTTTCTACACTTAGGGCTCCTAGACTAAAATTGGTACTAGAGCAAGTTGGCATTTGGAAGGTAACTTAAGATGCTTTGCTGCTCTAGGTATGATGACAACGGTCTTTCGATCGGTCAAATGAAGAAGAAGAAGTAAATTGAGGGTAAACTCCGTTGAATGGTTGAAAAAGGTGCATGGTGCATGGTGTTTCAAGCAGCGAACTGGCTGATGAGTTGGCAAACTGCGTTTCCTTGGAGTGCCCAATTGGGTCGGATCCAATTTTGAGATCAAGTACAGCGGAAACATTCGGGTACATCATTCGAGTTTTCATAAGCTGAGTTCACAAGAACTAAGTGATTCTTGGAAGGCCTTATAAAGTGGTAGCGAAATTCTTTCTCAGACAAAGGAGCAGTGAGTTACGAGCACTAATAAGACTAATTATTATTCATATATGGAAATGGATTCATGAGCGGCCGCTGTAGCCGAATGAGTTGGTGCGTGACTACCATTGGGGAGTGCGTAGTTCGAATATCTATACATGAAATAGCAAAATTATAGAACAACTTTTTTTAATGGCAATGGTAAACCTCCGAGAGCATTTCTACCATAAAAAAGCTCTACATAAAAAACCATTTGCAGTTCGGAGTCGGCTTAAAACTGTCGGCGCCTTCATTTGTGGAGCAACATCAAGTCGAATGCCACAAGAGGAGCTCGGTAATTGTTTTTTTTTTTTTTTCAATGGCAACTATATAGAGTTCGTTTGAAGGATGAGGATACTACTGAATCTTTTTTCTGCCGCCGTCCGGCTTTCGCCAGACTTAGATGATACATTTTTGGGTCGGATGTATTGAGAATGAATAAGCTACATTCTTTTTCCTTCGACAAAAAGCGACGGATTTTAAACAAATCTGGGAAGTTTGCAGGGGAGGGATGGATTACGGATGGGTGACTCTGGAATATTGCGATTGCGATTTGCGTTATCGCCGGAAAACTCCCTATGGGTGTATATGCACGAGAAATGAGTCATCTATATGACAGGCAATGGAGCAAACCGATCGAAGGAGAAAAAAGCTAATGAACAGCTTCAATCCATAGAAGAATGGTAACATAGATGGGATATATTAGTCAACGGGCGTCAAACACTGCAAGTGCTACTTGGACATCCATTGCAGGTGAACAATCTGATACCAGCCATGTGTGCATCAATCAATAACTGGAATGGTATTAAGAGATATGCAGCGAAAATATTGCAGCACCTCCGATATGCGGAGTGGTTGGCTGAAGAGTTGTCAGTCTTGAGTAAGGCTACACTAATTGTTTGACTTGGTCGCAGGAACCAATTTTAGTCAATAGACATAAACGCGGCATAGATAGAGCCATAAGAAGGCGAGCCTATAGCAGGAAGCTGGCTACAAATGTATTCGAATCAGACGAGGGTGAATAGAACTGGTCCATTTCAATGGCACAGAACCCTCTCGAAGTAATGCAGAAAGTAGTTCCGGTAAGGGAGTCTCTCCAGTAAAGGAGGAGGGACGGTTTTAGTGGTCACACCACTTAGCCAGTCGACGACGGTCGCTGTAAGTGCGAAGGCGTTTTGAGTCCTACTTCATCCACAAAAAAAAAAAAAAAAAAAATGAAACCAAAAAAAAGGTAATTGCTCCCCTACGGATTGTTAATAACATCCAATCGCAATCGCTGCTATTCTGAAACCTTTAAGTTAACTGCCAAGCTAAGAGGTTAGGTCCTCAGCAGAGTCTAGAGTCAACCAAAATAGTTCTTAGAACTTCCCTGCCGCCAAATGGAAGCGATTCCCATATCTCGCAGCAAACGTTCATATTAAAGACTCACTCTTTCCTCTCCATGCGATAAATCATAAGCCAAATACCCGAAAGACACATTCCCACTTTTTTTAAACTTTTTTATAATGTAACTTCCCCTTTTTAAATTCTTTTAATTAAAACCACTAATACTTGTTTGAGTTAACTACACCAAAATTGTTGTCGCTTAGTTTGCGATAATCGATTTGTTAAGGAATAATCGACTTAAGGAAGTGCTCGAAAAAGCAAACATGGCGCCGCTAGATATTTTGATTAGTAGACAGAAATGGAAGTGGATTGGTCACACTTTACGCAAGGAAGACGGTAACATAGCGAAAAAGACAATGGAATGGAACCCATTCCCAGCGAGAGGATAGACGCCAGACCAAGGGAAGCTTGGAAAAGAACTGTCTATCGCGGGACGGCTCAACTCGGGTTAAGCGGAGAGCAGGTGAAGGCGTTATTCAGTATTCGGACGGGAAGGCCCGTATGTGTTGTTGGTGCTCTATGTCCCGCTAGGGATTCAAGGAAACAATGATTATGATGATGAGTGAATTCCACTACACGAGAAAACACCCATTTGAGCCACCCTTTATTCCATGTTTCCTATTTTTTCCATTGTGTCGATTTCATAGTTTTGTGTGATTTGCATTTACTTTAACGGTGCTTTATTGACATTTGTTATGATTAATGTGTTCGCATTGTCCACTGCTGCTTAAACACTAAATTAGAATAATCAATTTGCATTGAGTTGGCTCATACCTCGACTCCCATTTCGTGCGGCAACTACAGAAATGAAATGTTCAAAATTCGCATAAATAAAAAGGTACTTAACGTACTCGCATGTAAACCAGAGTGCTCAACTGTGAGTTAGTGCAGAAAATTTATGTAAAATATGCATTGTGCATTAATTTTGTGGTTATTTGACTTCCGTAAGGGTTTTGTTTGTGCCTCGTGGCGTGCAGTAGGAGCAGCCGCCGCTTACCCAGGCTGGCTATTATAAATGTCAACAGTTTGTGGCAACGTAAATCAAATTGCCTATAAACCGCGGGGCGCTTATACAAATCGTTTTGACTATAATCGAGTTAATAAATGCTTACTTAAATTTTGTATTTACTTTTTTATATATTTTAATATTTTTTTAAAGGTGATAAATCTTCTGCGTTTTATTAAAATTTGAATACAATTTAAAATGGTTAGAAGCTGAATTTTTGATTTACGAGGCTAACAACGAGTAAGCAATGTTTCTAGTTAAGCACACATACATATGTACATACAGTGTCAGGAAAATCAGAAGTGTACTCAACGAAAATATGCATCCTACAGAGCAGAGTGATACGAAAAATCCTTACAACTCTAAAGCGAAAGCAAAACATTGAGGCAACGCGACTTTATGCTTCTGTGAAAATATTTTAAATATATATTTTATATAAATTTATATAATATTTATACTGCGAAAGTAAATTTTAAATATTTAAGAGAAAATTTCCATCGAGTGTTTGTGGAAGCAGTTTAATCCAGAAATAACACAGAGGAACATTTCCCAGCAGCACAACCTAACTGGGATTTAGTTGAAGAATGGAGACAAATCATTCTAGTCGTGGGGGCAAATCATTCTAGTCCCCAGTCTTCAACTAAAGCCCAGTAGATTTGTCCATTAGATTTGCCCAGTAAATTTCTCCAAATCATTCTAGTCCCCATTCTTTAATTAATAATAAAAAATCTTATGGGATTAAAATGTACAACAAAGATTAAATAAGTTGGTAAGATACAATGGAAGATAAACGAAGTATAAAGAAGTAGGGAAGCGTTAAATTCGGTCTGGAACAAACTCTATATACTCGGGGACACTTTAGTAAAATTCAATTTAGGTAAGTTGTAAATTTTTGGAATTAAACATGACATTAAAGATCAATCCCCGCTGGGCCCGAGCGGTGCTTTTTCTATTCATAGGTATATCTGCCCCGCCAGCCAGGCGGAAATTAGGGCTTTGGGCTCGTCGTTTATGCGTCCGAAATTAGTCCAGGAATGCCTGACTTCTCTTTGGCAACGGCGAATATCGCAGGCGATGGAACGATGAGCTGTATGAGATTTACGACGACGTAGACATAGCGCAGCGAACAAAGATCCAGCCGTTTTGTTGGCTGGGTAATATCGTCCGAATGGATGCAAACGGTCTAGATCTGAAAGTATTTAATGTGGTACCAGCTGGTTGAGGCAGAGAAAGAGGAAGGCCTCTTCTGCGTTGGAAAGGTCAGGTGGAGAAGGACTTGGCTCCACTAATGCCGCGTCTAACTGGCGTCGGTTTGTTAAACTCGGCCGAAATCGCGTAAGCGGTTATCCCTCCAATCGAGAAGATGAAGAAAGCGCAAAGCAAACTTTATCTCCTCGGGGACATTTTAGTAAAATAAAAATAAATTAAGCAAATTGAGAGTTAGCAAAAAATGAGCGCTATAGCTTGAATTATGAAATTGGCAGTAGCACTACCAAGAGATTTGTCAACAGAGGTACATTACACGAAGGCGTTTTATGTTATTGTGCAGTGGATTGGTTTAAGAATTTTACTGCAAGCTGTGTTCTGAATGTAAATCCCAATAAAAGAGAACTTCTCTTTACTAGTAATAATAAGGTACAAAGCATCAATTTCTCCAAGCAGTATGGTGCCAGGCTGGCACTATTACCACAAGCAAAATATCTTGGCATAAGCAAGATCCTTCTGCAATTATCATCATTTGCTAACGTCATCACTTATCTTCATTAAAGATTTCTGTTTGGGATTTCCATCTGAAGCAGATTGGACAAGCAGGTAAATCTAGTATAATTGTTAGCAATCATCTCCGACCAAGATAGCTATATTTACGGATAGGCAAGGGCAGTAAACTCCAACTCGCTTAACCAATGGCTTGATATCACTGCAGAATGAGTTCTTGGCCACTGGAACATCGAAGGTAACGAGCAGGTGGATGAGCTTGCTTGGCTAGAAACTTCCTGAAGTTCGACGTAAGCTGAACCAGGAAGACATGGCCTGACTATAACATAGCAAAGACCGAACAACTGCTTGGATATGGCCGACCCAACACCTCAAGAGCAACCGCTATTCTCACAGGCTACTGGAATGTAGGTGAGGATGCGGCGAGGTTAAAAATTCATACAACAAAATGTGCCTCAGTTGTAGAGAAGTGGAGGAAAAGGAAACTCCTGTTCACTATCTTTGCAATTGCCCTGGTTTATTAAGAGCGAGATTACGAGTTTTCGGCAAACCATTTCTTAGCAACACTGAGGAAATTTCAGGCCTGGAATTTAGGTATATTTGTCCCTTTCTGGATACAACAAAGTGGTTATGGAAAATAGCAGTCCTGGCATCTTAACTACCAAAGCAACAGAACATTGTGGTAGTAAAACGGCGCTAGAATCTAATTAAGTGTCATCCAGTTCCGGAAAAAAGACTACAATATGGCTTGTATTATAAGATGGACGGAGGGCCGAAATTTAGTTTTAAAATATGCAAAAAAAAAAAAATGGACATGGTTTTTGTCCGATCGCAATAAAATTTAAATATTGGGCTAGCAAATCAGTTTGAGGTATTCGGGTCACAAATTAGACTTAAGCTCCGAGTACTCAAGTATTCATAGAAAGTCAGAGTTCCACCCTATGGTGCTTAATAAATGTACACCCTCACTGGCCCCAAGAAGTACTTATTCTATTCATATTCCCTCAAAGGAGTAGTGGGCGGTGTGCAACATTTGGAGACAGACCATAGCAAATATATGTTCACGGATGGATCGAAGTTGGACGGAATAGTTGATTAGGAAGTATTTGTGAGCAGCTCTCCATCAAACTCAAATTTAGTGGGTTGGTTGCACATCTCGGCAATTATTGTAAAATGGGTAAATATTTACTCTGACAACCAGGTGAAAATTACGTCTTTGGGCTCGTTATTTGTTCGTTCGAAATTATTCGGGGAATGCCTGACTTCCCTCTCGATTACATCCGAATAATAGACACATGTGTGATTCCGGTCACAGCGGCATAGCGGGGAAAAGCTGGGCATATGAGCTGCCCACCAGACAGGGGACTATATAGACGGTTTCATTGCAAAATAAGAATATTGGGATTCCCTTAAAAACCTGTGGCCTGCTCCTGAAAAGATGCGCCTTACGTCAACTCAGTGAGCTCTGGGTTAGTGCGCAGACGTGCAACGACGCGAGATCCGTCTATTCACGGGTAGCAATTCCCGCTGAGGGCAAATTTGATGAGTGCCCTCAGCGGGAATTGCTCGTTAGTAGACCATGCGGTGAGACTTGGGATTGCCTCAAGTCCTTTCTGCAAAAGCTGTTTGGCGGACGAGGTTGATTCACCTTCTTTTTTTCAGTTCCCCACGCAAAACCAATGGGATTTGAATTTAGTATTCAAAGAAAACACAGCAGAAATTTACACAAACGGATCCAAGATGGATCGCGACGACGGCGCCGGTGTATATTCGAAAAAACTCGAAACTTGCAAGTTCTTTCATCCGGGGAATTGGAATGGTATTTTTCAACCAGAAATTCTCGGTATAGGGTAAGCTTACAGGATAATTAAAAACTATCCACAACAACTATCGGAAGTATGTGTTTTTTTAGATAGTCAAGCAGCCAACTTAGCTTTAAAGTCACCTTCAACCAATTCAAAAATCGTCAGAGAATGCAAAGAAGAACTTAATGCTTTGGTGCGCACGACAGTCATCACTCTCACTCGACCCAGGTAAAATAGTCGAGAGCTTCGGCCATTGTACTTGCTGCTACTCCAGATTGTATGCTGGGCATTAGCATCGCAACATAGGATAATGCCCAGATTGCGCCGCTCACAGAACCTCACGAGACTAGTGGCCTTCCCATGTGGTGGCCCTTCCAGAGCGTCGTAAGGAAAATAAGCAGGTGCAATCACAAACTTCGACCATCCGCGTCTACCCCTACAACACACCTCAGCCGCTCCCAGGTCTTGGCAACAGAATTGCTCAAGACCCGTCACAATGAGATGGGATGATACTATAAGACCGGTCCTAGGTCTACTCGAACTCCTGTCATATAATAACGTGGCCCTTTTAACGCGCTTAAGCCACAGAGGCGGCCTCTAAAGACCCAGGGCTCTTGCACTGTTGTTAAGCGGGGTAATGTGTGCAGCTGGGCATGGAAACAAATAAGGAAATGAGAAATCTGATGAACTGGCAAGGCAAGACTTGAGAGAAATTACAGAAAGGAAATAGATGGCGTAGCCAGATTCATAGTCAAATCAAGATATAAAAGCAGTGACTCTATGGACATATTTTGTGTTAATTGGGTCTGGACTATACCACTCCGATAAGGCCTTCACCACCATGACTGACCAGCAGACGTGCTCATGGTGGACATTTAAATGATGCCATTTTTCACATACAAGGTGAAGCCCAAAATAAACCAAGACTGAGCTAAAATAGAAACGACAGGACCTTTGTTCTGATAACTTCGAGTTTATTTATTCAAAAAAGTTCCCTCTGACCTCGATACACTGCTTTGCGCGATCTAAAAGCTTTTTGAAAGAGTGTTTCAAAGAGTGTTTCAGGTCATTGGCCAGAATGTCCTTCAGGATGCCGGTACAATTCTTTCGTATGGCCTCTACGGACGCAAAATGTTTTCCTTTCATGGCCAAATGCAATTTTACGAATAGGACGATGTTACAGGGAGCCATATCAGGCGAATACTGTGACTGATTGATGGTTAAAATGCGATTTCTGGTCAAAAAATTAGTCAAAAGAGTGAATCGATGAGAAGGTGCATTTTCATGCAATAAGCGCCAGTTTCCTCTTTCGCGGTGTTCAGGGTGAATTCGACGAATGCGATACAAAAAACGCTTTAAGACGCCAAGATAGAAAATTGCGTTGTCGGGTTGGCCCATTGGCGCGAACTCCTTGTGGACAATTCCCTTGGAACAGTAAAAACAAATGAACATCGATATGATTTTTGATTTATCCAAACGCGATTTTTTGGGTGGTGCCTCGTCTGGGACCTTCCATTCGGCATTTTGACGTTTAGTTTCAGGTTCATGTTGGAAACACCACGTTTCATCACCAGTTGCAATGTTGTAAAGGAAGTTCTTGTCTTTTCTCGCCTGTTTAATGAGGTCCTTCGAATGTTGAATTCTAAGCAATTTTTGGTCCTCAGTTAACTTGTGCGGAATGAAACGTACACAGACCTTTCGTAAGCTTAAATGATCAGTTAAAATGCGATAAACCGATGTTTTGGAGATATTCAACTCCGATTCCATGAATTTCAGCAATGATTTCGGTTAATTTTTTATTAAATTTACGAACAATTTCAATCGAGTTTTCGGTGATTACTGATTTGGGAGGCCCGTATGTTCATTGTCATTTATCTCCTCACAACCATCTCTGAAACGTGTAAACCACTCATAAACTCTGGCACGAAGCAGACAATCATCACCATAAACTTTGTTCATCAATTCAAATGTTTTGGTAAAAGTTTTACCGATTTTAAAACAAAATCTGATATTAGCTCTTTGTTCAAAACTCATTTTTGTACCGGTGACTCAAACATACTGACAATTTAGACGCAATAACTTCGCTTCCACATAACCGAATGTCACCAAGCTTTCACTGGAAGTCAGCTAGGGATGTAACTCATTAAAAAGATGGCGCCATCAAAAACATTTTTATGACGCAAGTCTTGTTTATTTTGGAAATTTTTATAATACAAGTTTCATTTTAAAACAATACCTAGGCGCTGTTACCTACAACCATTAACAGCAAAATTGCGAGTGGGTACAATGAACACTCCTGCTGGGGGAACCTTTAAATGCTTTATGTACACAACTTAATATTCGGCATTCAGTCAGATGGAAAAAACTACGAAATGGGTTCAGAAGTGAATGTACCCAAATATTGCCTAAAAATTAGCAACAATATTTCGGCGTTTAAATCAATTTGTTACAGAATATTCCTCTGCAGCTTTTCATTATTCATGATGCAAGAATAGGACACAAAATTTATAGTATTGCGCTCATATGTATATAAATATTGTTTAGCCAAAAACTACATATTAAATGCCAGTCTCTATGGCCAACAAGTCAACGGGGTGAGAAAATCTCAGTTAACAGCCAACTGCTGCCTTTTGGTACATCGAATATGACTTTTAATATTTTTGCACTTTGCCTACTTTGATTAGCTCATTGCAAGTTTGTGGTAGCGTTAAAATATATTATTTATTTAGGTAATACTCGTATAGAAATATTACCAAATATTTGCAGGCAAAATATAGGTCACAAGGACATTAAATACGTTTGTGTGTATGTACCTACCCGTAGCAAAGCTTTTCAATGCATACAAAAATCTATGCCAACAGCAACAATACTGCCAAAAGTTTACATTGTAATTAAATATTAAATTAAAAATTTAAATTGCCAAAAATATAGTGTAGAGGGAAAATAAAGTGGGAAAACGGAGAGATAGGCAAGGCAAGCAAAAATATTATTTTGCACGGCTGAAACATAAATTAGCAAGTTAAATAATTTTATCCATGAAAAATTATATGCCAACACAAGCGCAAATCCACACCAAACACATACTTATGCACTTACATTTTTATGTATGCATGTATGTATGTATACATATGTATATTTGTACGTAAGTATGTGTGAATGCAGGTATTATTATTAGCTATTATTAATGCTTTAGCAAGTTTGTTGCTAGCGTCTTTCGTTGCGCCTTCACTGGGCTATGGCAATAGCGGAAAGGTGATCAGCGGCTGACCAGGACGGTTGGTTGGTCGGTTGTGCGGATTGTATTAAATAGTTAAGGTTACGAGGGCGCTTATTAGCGCTGGTGTAGCCACACTATGTAGTGAAAAAGTGTGCGGCGTAGCCGTTGTTGGAAATCGAACTTAAGTAGCCAGAACGAAATATTTTTTGCTTTGTTACGTTCGAGTATAATCCAGCGTAGCCGTGCGCAATTTCAACTAATCAATTGACGCAAATACACAACGTAAATTCACTCAAACGAAGGTGAACAGTTGAGGAAAGCAAATCAATAGCGATGTGTTTGGATAGTTAGTTAGTGTAAATTTTATGGCTGAGATTAAAGTAGCTGATCCCATAAGGGCACTAAAATAGTCGGCCAGGTAGATATAGATTACTACCTTGATCAAAAAGTTCTCTGAACAACTGCCTGGTGACGCTCTAAGTCAGACATCAGAGTGCTGCCAGAGGACTTGGACATTGCTTTTGGATCCATCGACGACATTGAAGTTAATGATTTGGATTTGTGCGTGTTGCTGCAAAATTGGTCTCAACCGACAAGAATTGCATGCAAAATTTAGAAAAAGGGATCGCGTTGATATCGCCAAAGACATGATTTCCAAAAAAAAAAACAGCGATGCTTACGGTTTTTATAGATTACAATGGAATTGTACACTACGAATTTCTCTCAGAAAGTTAGACAGTTAGGTTCGCTAAGGCTAGCCAGGTTGCTTGTCTAAAATAAATCACTCGGTGGCCTTAAAGCCTCTTGTGAAACTTGCATTGTATTTCTATCCCCTATTTAAGTTGCTTAACCCACTTAGATCCTTTTAGGTAGGTAATTAGTACCTAGTTCCTCCAGTGAGACATTTTGCAAATTTCCCAGGTCTTCAAAGAAATAAACCCTAAGATATTTGGCACGGCTTCTTTGAACCGCAGGACATTCACAGAGGTGGTGTTGTACCGACTCAATTTATTATTCATTTCCAGAACTCCTGCAAAAGTTATTGTGAGGGACGCCCATTCCACTGGCTCGGGTACCAATAGCACAGTGACCCGTTATAACACCAGTGAGGACGCTGGTAGCTGATCTGTTGAATCCAAGCAGACATTTTGTACTTTTAAGATTCAGTTTTGGCCAGAGCGCTTTGGAGATCTTGCTGTTAATAGTCAAAGACCACCTTCTATTGGTTACCGCGATTTCACTCAAGTCAATCGCAGTGTACAGTTCGTTTAAAGTAATGCTACTGTTCTCTACCACTCCCTGAAGATCCAGCTCAGAGCCTTTCCTTGCACACTCATCTGCTCTTTCATTTACCTCCACTCCAGAGTGGCCGGGGACCCAACAAAGTGTTGTTGGACAGTTGGACAAGCGAGGGCGACCTCCTCCATTCCTTAACATATATTGAATTGATGCGCGCTGAGGCCAGAGTTTTGATCGCTGCTTGACTATCAACAAAAAATGTAAGGTTTGCCGGAGGTAAGTCCATTAGTCCTATCGGGCTTCTTGGTTAAAATAATTGTTCCGCGTACACTCCCGATCTAGTGCCATCCATGTCCATCTTTGAGGCGGCAATATAAATATGGTGACCACTATCAACTGATTTGATTCTGGTCTGCCAGTCCTTTCTGTCGAGAGTTTGTATTTTGTAGTCTTTGTTCAGATCTATCTTGGGAAGCAGGTAGTGTGTTTCCGATGCTTCTTAGAAGTGCTCCACCGATCGTGTTTTCTTTTACTGCTTTAATACTGGAAGCAGATTGGTCCGCTATGCCTTTAACATAAAGGGTTTTCCAATAACGGGTGTTACGAATGAATGGATTGCGCAATCGAGAGATGATTAACGATTTTTTATGGCCGGAATTGGAAGGTATTGATCTGGATAACGTTTATTTTCAACAAGACGGCGCTACGTGCCACTCAAGCAACGAAACCATTGATCTTTTACGGGAAAAGTTTCCGGACCGGCCACCGAGATCTTGTGATTTAACACCTTGTGACTGTTTTCTTTGGCGCCACGTGAAAGAAAAGGTCTACGCCAACAGCCCAAGGTCGATTCAAGACCTCAAAGATGGGATTCGTGAGGCTATCGAGGATATAGGGCAGCTAATTTGCAATTCGGTTATGGAAAATTTAATGGAAAGGATATTGTCCTGTAAGCGTGGTCGTGGTGGTCATTTGCCTGATATTATTTCCCACTATTAACGGCATACCTTCCTCTTTATAATGCAATAAACATCCGATCATTTATATTAAAAATATCATTTTTCTTTGAATATCAAAATAACACCTCTTATTGGAAAACCCTTTATATATCAATGGATGGAACATGTAGGATCACTTCCAGCGCCACCTAAAGCGTTGATCAGAGCGCACCTTTTATACCTACATAAGCTAATCGTTGGACTATTATGATATTCTTTAGCTTCGTAAGTCAAAATGGGACTGATGATCGTATTGTACGCCTAGTGGTTTATATACGGTTTCAGACTTCATATTTTGCCAAATGTCCTCTTACAGATAAAGAGGGCAATACCAGCCATATTCATCCTTTCCTCGGTCTTTCTTTTCCAAGAAAGCTTTGAGTCCAGAATTATGCCAAAATCAATAGGGTTAGTGTTGCTCCATCTATGAACGATAACTGAAAACTCGGTAACTTATATCTTCTACTAAACAGAACTAATTCGGTATTGGCTGGGTTAACCATTTGACTGTTTGAGGTCGCTCACTTAGAGCGTTCCCTTAACGCTGATTGCATGAGCCCGCTGATAGTCGAGAGAAACTTCCTTGCCAAGAAATCAACTATTTTCCTTATATCTATGGTACTTTACGCATGTTATGCAGTTCCCTATTGTATGTAGAAGGACTTACCTTTTTGCTTGACAGAGTTCTTCTGACTTCCTAATGGGTAATTATGTAATTGAGTATTCTCCCAACTATTTACTCTTCATTTAGCCTCTACCCAGTTGATACCACAGTAAGTTGGTTAAGGTGGCTAATCATAAGAAATCAGATGCGAAAATATTAAAAACAAAAGTTTATTTTTAACAGCGGCAGGCAACGACAAACTCTCCAGTGTATTTCTATCTATAATCAAAAACAAAAAAACGCTCGCAGAGACACACACCAGCAGCTAATTGGCGGCGAAAAATCACAATGCACTCCCCAAATTAAGGTTGTATGCGACACATCGTAAAATAAAACCAAATGATAAATTACAATAAAATATTACAAAACAAAATATCGAAAATATTCTCCGCTTAGATTAATGGAACTGACAGCTGCTGTGTCTTGGCAGTTGACAAATCGCCCATTGATAATTGTGAATCGATTTTCTGCACTACTTGCGCGATTGTTTTTACACTTTTGCTATGTGCGAAAAAGTTTAAAGAAAAAACATAAATTAGTCAAAAATCTCATTGTTATTGAAAATATGTCAAAAGCACAAGCAAATAAAAAAAAAAAAGAAAAATAACCAATAGCAGCAACCAAAGCGCCAGCTTAGCTCATAACAATCGAAATGATTTAACGATTTTAAGCATTGTTTTTGTTATCGATACTATTATTGTTTTTACTTTGTTTTTGTTTTAATTCGCTATAACTGTGCAAAGAACACAACTGGCTGTTTGGCGACAAGAGCAGCGAAAAAAGTTGCAAGAATTTTAACTGTAAACATGATTCGGCAAAAATGCTGGAACATGGCAACATCCGCTGCCCCCCCGGATTGAGAACAAAGCAGGAGGTAATGCTTACAATCAATGAAAACAACTATGAAAACAACTACAACAACACGGATATTTGCCAGCAACAATCAATAATGGGTAAGCGTAACCCTGTAGGGAAGGAAGCCCACTGGTGCCGAATTTTGGTGCGTTTCTAGTGAAATCGGAAGTGCTCCTTCTCGTTTCCACATAAACAGCTGATTAATTTTACATGGTAACATTCTTGAAAGTGACAGCTTTTTTTCGCTGCATTAATTTTTTTACAGTTCGGGACCAGCGTTAAATTTTACTCACTCAATAGAAGATTGGGTGGATCACCAGCCTACCATATAAATAGAAGTTCGAACTTTTGGTACTTTTTTCAGTTAAAAAATTATTTTATTAAAATATCCAAGTGACATAATTACTTACAGTGTTTGCATTCGAAGAATTTTAAGGGGTTACATGGGGTTCGTCGGGTAAAAAAAGACCTATTTTCAATATGTTTTTTTTCTATGTAAAAAATTATTTATTTAATTCGAACCTTTTTCTGTCTTATAGATACATATTTAAAGAATAATTTTTAAAATTTTCAAAAAAAAAAAATTAAAACTCCTCCATTGTAACGTCATTTCCGATGACCGCTCGAAGAAAAGGTGCGTCCGCGTTGTCAGCATAACTCCTGACAGGCTCATCAAAAATGAAAAAACAAAAATAAGTGCTTTAGTTAAGACCATAAACTCGTGCTTGAACGAAGGAAAGAAAAAAAAGTGAAAATTGAAATTTTGGCAGACATTTTTGCAAAAAAATGAACATTTCGGTCAAATTTGCTGGACATTTTTTTTTTAAATAGTTGTAATTGAAAAAAAAAAAAACAAAATTCTTCGTTCAAGCACGAGGTAATTGTATTTCGAATACCTGTGTAAAATTTCATCAAGATCGGTTGAGTAGTTTTCGAGAACATTTCACAACCGACTTTGAAAACACAGTTCCGAGAAAAACGCGTTTAAAGTTTTGAATAACAACAAAAGTGGCTTGGAGCGCACACATTCCAAAGGCTGTATCTCCGAATTTATTATTCGGACCGAGTTGAAAATTTAGGATAATATTCCTGAGATGTTGTAGAAATTAATAAGCCAAAAAAAAAATAAATCGATTTTTTGAACCAACGAAACCCAATTTACCCCTTAATGCAGTAGAGTAAAAACAACAACTACTACTTGCATCTTCTTGTTACGTTTGCTTTTTGGAATATAAATTTCGGTCTTTGAGAAAAATTTACCCAAAATTTAAACATATTTGTTCACTATTAGACGTATTCATCACACATGCGTTCATACATATGTAGAACATATTTGTTGTGATCATCAGCAGATATAAAAAAATGACAATTTTGAAGCCAAAGAAATTGGAAAAAATAAAACCAGCTGTTCTGGCGTTAAATAATTATACTTTGAAGACCTATTGACAATTTTTGTAAATTTAATTGCATCTTATTTGATTTTAATAAATTTTGTATGAAAATATTTTTCATTCTTCTACAAAAACCACATAGATTCAAGTTTAAACTTTGTGCGGATTTAAAAAAAGTTCGAGTTTAACATTATTTGAAGTGGTTTACTTTGGACTAGTTCTGCACTAGACATATTGACACTAGTTCTGATATAGTCATTTTGTTACTAGTTTAGGTTTTCCACGCAGGGAATTATCAGAATAAGGGCAACTACTACAAAGTGAAACACCACACGACAATCAAAAGTCAGCAGCATGAAATTCACACAGATTCAAGTTTTAAACCCTGTGCGAGTTAAAAAAGTTCGGCTTTAACATTATGAAACTTTGTGCGAATTTAAAAGAAGTTCGAGCTTAACATTATGTGGAGTGGTTCACTTTGAACTGGTTCTGCACTAGTAATTTTGACACTAGTTGCCAACTTGTCATTTTGTCACTGCTTTAGGTTTTACTTGACAATCAAAAGTGAAGTGCTTCGTTTTACCCTGGTTCTGCACTAGTCACTTTGTTACTGGTTTAGGTTTTCTCCGCAGGGAATCATCAGAATAAGAGCAACAACTACAACGTGAAACATCACACGACAATCAAAAGTCAGCAACATGAAATTCACACAGCAAAGACAATATGTACATGCTATGACAAAAAGAACAACAGCAACAATCGAGTATTGCTTTGACCGCGAACGAGCAATACAGATCATAAAATTGTAACAGCGCTGGTGCGACCAGCCGCAAAAAGCGTTTAGCATGACGAAAAGTATGTAGCAGGAATGTAGGAATACATGCAAAGACAAGTACTATATATGTATGTATGCATGTGTGCATGTATGCAATACAATAGCCGCAACATAGTTGTCATGTGGGTGGGCAACAACAACTTCAAAGTAGAAACAAAACAAAAAAATGATTGAGCTCAGAAGAAATTGTGACCGAAATCTGAGATTAAAGAAAAAAAAATTAATAAAACAAAACTGACAAAGGAAAATATAATTTATCAAATAAGAAATTAAAATAAAAAAGTCGGGTTAAAAAAATTTTGATACAACCGCACTTTTACTCGTTGTACTCGTACATATTTACTGGTCATGAAATTTTGCCTGATGCAAATGAGGTCAGTTTGTAAGTGAGTGAGAAAAAACAATGGCCGTATTTCTCAGCGCTATTTTTGAGTGTTGCATTTTTTATAGAAGAGTTTGAAAAGCTGACCGAAAACTTGGCTGCTCATAGAGAGTCTCATTTGTAGGTACAAATTTCTGGAAAGGGCAAGTATGATGGCCGGGTTCACCTTCTGAAATGGTGACAGAAATTTCGAAAGTAGAAGCACCCAGTTGATGAAGATTAATATATAATTCTAATAATACAATCATGACAATGTGCGATTGAATTCTTATTCTTCTTCTTCTTAATTGGCGCAATAACCGCTTACGCGATTTTGTTCGAGTTTAACAAAGCTCGCCAGTCGTTTCTTTCTCGCATTAACCGGCGCCAGTTGGACACACCAAGTGAAGCCAAGTCCTTCTGCACCCGACCTGAACGCAGAGAAGGCCTTCCTCTTCATCTGCCTCCACCAGCTGGTACCGCATCGAATAATCTAATAGAGTCGGAGAGTTTGTATCCATTTGGACGATATGACCCAGCCAACGCAGCCGCTGGATCTTTATTCGCTGCGCTATGTCTATGTCGTCGTACAGCTCATATAGCTCATCGTTCCATCGCCTGCGATATTCGCCGTTGCCTACGTGCGCAGATCCAAAAATCTTGCGCAGAATCTTTCTCTCAAACACTCCAAGCGTCGCTTCATCGGATGTTGTCATCGTCCAAGCTTCTGCGCCATACGTTAGGACGGGCATGATGAGAGTCTTGTAGAGTGTTAGTTTTGTTCGTCGAGAGAGGACTTTACTGCTCAATTGCCTACTTAGTCCAAAGTAGCCCTTGTTGGCAGGAGAGATTCTACGTTGGATTTCAAGGCTGACATTGTTATCGGTGTTAATGCTGGCTCCTAAATAAACGAAGTCTCTTACAGTCTCGAAATCATAACAGTGACGTGGGTAGCCGATACGCGAGTGCGCCGACTGTTTGTTTGAAAACAGGAGGTACTTCGTTTTGTTCTCGTTCACCACCAGCCCCATTCGCTTTGCCTCTTTATCCAGTTTGGAGAAAGCAGAACTAATAGCTCGGTTGTTAACGCCGATAATGTCATCGTCGGCATACGCCATCAATTATACGCTCTTATAAATTATTAAATTGTGTCGGAGCGATTAAGTTTTGCGGCTCGTACGATCATCTCCAACATCAGGTTAGAGAAGTTACACGACAGTGAGTCACCCTGTCTGAAACCTCGTTTGCCATCAAATGGCTCGGAGTGGCCCTTCCCAATTCTGACGGCGCTGCTGGTGTTGAGCAACGCCATCTCTCAAAGCCGTATTAGTTTTGCTGGAATACCAAATTCAGACATCGCGGCATACAGGTAACTCCTTTTCATACTGTCGAATGCAACCTTGAAATCGACGGAAAGATGGTGTGTGTCGATTCTCCTTTCATGGGTATTTTCCAAGATTTAGCGTATTGTGATGCATTACCCATTGTTAAATGCAACAGGGCTACTGGCTAAGAAATCGAATTTGCATATTTCGAACTAATCGGATCTGAACCTATTTTTCCCTGGAAAAACTGGTATTTGCCGCAACGTGGAACCTGGTTTTAGGTCTACTGAGTAATAATTTGAAGGCGAGAAAGCAGATGTTGAAATTGTGTATTTAACCGTCCGTTTTGTGATGTGGCCTACGCAGGCCATTCCGAATTTTAGAGGGGTATATCTTTTTGTTTCGTTAAGTTTTCAAAAAACGGCGAAAATATACCATACAAGTCTGTTAGATGAATCTTCTGAAAATTTTATAACCATTTCCACGAAGTGATTATGAAAAAAAAATACATTTTACACAAAAACTTCATATGTTAGGGTAAATGGCCTGCACAGGCCACCACTGCAGTTCTAGTATAGTCATGCACCGTACTTGGTCTTTTGACTAATTAGAGTACAAGAAAGAGTGAATACGGTTCTCTCTCACTCAGAAGTTGAAACTTTAGTCGCTCTCTCGCTCTCACCGCATTTTCGACAGTTTTACTAGTTTTAGTAAAAAAAAAACACGAGAACAGGCGCCAGATATATGCCGTTAGAATTGAATTTGGTTCTATTTATTACAGGTGCACATTTTGATTGTGTATGATTGATTTTGCTTTTTGCAATCATTTTTGTTTGAGTGGAAAAAAGTAAGTATTTATTAACAATTGAAATGGTGATCTATATTATTCATAAAGTGCTTTGTGCCGGAACAGAAATGTCACTTTCAAACGAAGTAGATAGGGCTCTATTAGCTATCGGTAGAAGAAGGAATCGTCTATCAAGTGAGCAAATGCGCCATCACGAGAAAGTGTTGAGCAAATTTATTGCAGCGGAGGATGAGGAAGATGATCCGTTTGTCACCGACGACGATAATGATGAGGATTAAGTTCCTGTTGATGACGGAGAGGTGTCTGATATTGAGAATGAGCTTGAGGTTGAAGTAGAATTGCCTGAAAACGAAGAAATTTATGAAGTTGAATGGGATGAAGTAATCGAACCTGAGCCTAGCGTCTCAAATCTTGCCAGTGGAGTGAATCGATTACTAGGTGAAAAAAGCAATGTTACGAGTGCAAGATTGACAATATGTTTTGGAAAAAGGAACCGCCAGCACCTAGAGCACGCCATTGGAACCGATTTACCAGTACCAGCATCAGACCAGTGGGACCTGCTCATCGATTTCTGCCAAATCCAGTGTCTACTTTTCGTGACATAATGTCACCTGAAATAGTCGATATAATTGTTCGTCAGACGAATCGGAAAGCAGGAGATATGATCAAGGCCTGGAACGAGGCTAATCTAACATGTAGAAAAGAGTGGAACAGACGAAATGGAAATGTATGCTTGGTTTGGATTGCTATTATTTTCCGGTGTGTTCCATTGTAATAATATGCAAGCAAAGGATCTATGGCATTCTCGGCATTTTGATATTTATAATGCAACAATGTCTTTAGATCGATTCAAAATGTTGCTTCGGTTTGTTCGTTTTGATGGAGCTAATACTCGTTCTGAATGTATGCTGTTGAGTAAATCTGCACCAATCGACGACATTTGGACTATGATGAAATCACAATATGCAAGGAGCATATACTCCAAATGCAGCAATAACAGTAGATGAGCAACTATTTCCGTACCGTGGGAGAACTAAGTTTACGCAGTATATTCCGTCTATGCCGGCAAAGTACAGAATAAAAATTTGGTGGGTCTGCGATTCTTCAACAAACTACCCTCTCAAGGGACAGATTTACACAGGAAAACGACCAAATGAAGAACGAGAAATTAACCAAGGTGAGCGAGTGGTACTGGATTTGGTTGAGAGGTATCGTAATTCCGGCCGAACGGCGTATTGCGATAACTTTTTCACATCACTCGAATTGGCCAAGTCTCTTATGCAGTCGTAGGCACAGTGCGCCCGTATAAAAAGTTTCGACCTCTATATCAGACTTTGTTTGATTTCCTGGATGAAAATGTATCTATGTATGTTATCATATGGAAACACGCGCAGCAAATCCCAGGGTATATGGTAGACCAGGAATTAAAATAGCAATGCAAAAGTTCAATGTATTTTATGTAAGTATTTATATAAACATCCGAATTCGTACTGAAACATATAATTAATTTAAATAATGTATCACTCACAGGATCCACCATCAACTTCGACGGCCCCAGCACAAAAAACTGCATCAAAGCCCGTAAGCTCACAGCACCGGGCATTGTGCAAGCTATGTACCAAACTGGATAAGTTTAAAAGAAAAACCCGATTTACTTGCCACATTTGCAAAGATGCAATGTGCTTAACTCACGGTTTAAAAACCAAAACCTACACTTGCAGCATATGTCTAGCTGAAGTAACTACGTCAACTTCATATATATTTTATATTTATTTATAAATTGAATTTTTCAAATAATCTAAAAAAAACAGTAAGAAGGATGAACCTTGATAAATAAATTTCTTTTAACACTAATCAATCTGTTTTTTTATTATTCGGTTTTAAACTTAAATTGATTACAGACATAATTTTCGTACCAGCCTATAAATAAAGCACGTGTTCTCATAGGTGGCCTGGCCAGGCCATTTTAAACAACGAAAGAATATAAAACTTTCACACAACGGACGGTTAATTGGTACATACATTTGCCCGAAAGTTTGATTGAATGACAGCAGACATCTTTCTATCTCCAAAAAGAATGATCCCGTGAATTTTTCTTCTCGTCTTTTGTTTTGAATATAAGCTCAATTGGCAAAAAAAAAACGATTCTTTAAAAATAATTCGATGCCAGTTCTATTTGGCGATTCAAAAGCACTTTATGACCTATCCTAAATAAATTCATTTACATATCAGTGAAAGGTGCTTTAAATCCCGTCCACCCGTTCAAGAGATAATGGCATTTAAATAGACAAAAAAGCAAACAGGTAAAATTGTACTTTATTTTGTTGCATTCCCCTACCATTAATTATTTCCTTGATTACATTTTTCCCCCTTTATTTATTAAAATCTTTTAAATATTAACAATATGCAATCTTGGTAGAATTAGGATCTGACATATACGCCCTTTAGCCAATACAAGCAGAACATTTTTTTTTCATTCTACATTAACAGTGTAAATCTTTTTGTTAATTCAGTTAAGTAGTCCTTTTAATCATCCTCACTTGATATTTTCTGCCGATACTAATTTACGCACGACTGAGAGTCGCTGTACTTAACATTCTGTCAAAAAAATATCGGGAATTGTTCATTTAAAAAGGGCGCGTTACACATACATATGTCTAAATTTTTTTTTGCTGGAGTGTTGGTACAACTGTCCTCTATGGTGTGACAGAGTTTGAGCGTAATTTGTCAATTAGCTTGCTTTTTGCATTTAATTATATCAGTCCACCGCCGGTGTGCTCTGCTTTTGTCTTTTGAACGGGATTTCGTGTGAAAATGTTGCAGAAAGCCTATGGTGAGTGTGATTTATCAAAAACACTGGTCCACGAGTGGTATAAGTCTTTTACAGAGGGCCGAAAAGTGGTGGAAGATTTGTCCCGATCTGGTCGCCCATCAACGGCTTGAACAGATGACAACATCGACAAAGTCAGGGGAAAAACCATCATTAAAGTCAGGTTCTGGAAAACCCTCATTTAAGTTTGACAGAGGCAGCTCGTGACCTTAGCGCATCTCACGAATCAATTCGCAACATTTTACACCATCAATTGGGCATGAGACGTGTGGCTGCTCGACTTGTTCCAAGAGAGTTGAATTTCTTTCGAAAAATTCATCGGAAGAAGGTGGCTGCAGACAAGCTTGAGCAAGTGAATTCGAAGCCAACGTTTATCCAGCGCATCATAACAGGTGATGCGACTTGGCTATATGAGTTTGACATGCAAACCAGTCAACAGGCGGCTGAATGGCGCTATCCACATGAGCCGAAGCTCGTCAAAGTCGGTCAAAAGTGAAGGTCATGCTACTCGTCTACTTTGATTATCATGGTGTTGTGCACTCGGAATTCATTCCAAATGGTTGTACACTCATTAAAGAATATTAGTTGGAAGTTATGCGACGTTTGAGAGAGAATGTGCATAGAAAACGGCCTAATTTTTGGAAAGAAAACTCATGGATCTTGCACCATGATAACGCACCGTCCCACGAGACTCATATTCTGAACACTTTTTTGACCAAAAACTCGACAAATATTATCGAAAAACCACCGTATTCACCGGATTTAGCCCCCTGTGACGTTTTTCTTTTCCCAAAACTTAAATTACCACTTCGCGGACGCCGCTTCGAGTCGATAGAGGCCATTAAGGAGAATTCGCTGAAGTAGCGGAAGAAGATCTCTTCAAATGCGCTTAAAAGGGACTTTGATGACTGGACTAATCGTTGGAGTATATGTATTGCTTCGAATGGAGCCTATTTTGAAGGCGACCAAATAAATTTTGATGATGAAACAATTATTTTGCGTTTTATTGAATAATTCCCGCTACGTTTTTGACAGAATGTATATGCTTACTGCTACATTGTGTGATTGGTACTTGGATTGTGTCTGCATTTAAGTCACGATGGATGGCTTCATTGGACATAAGCCAACCCGCATTTGTTATATTTTTTTTATTAATATTTTGGATTGCGTTCTCTGTAAAAGTTGTTTTAGCTTGTTTATTTCGATTACTATTTCCAGGTAGGAGTAATAATTGTTTTGTATGTAAGCACCTTAATATAAAACGATAGTTTTGATGCTTGTTTGATTAGCCAATTTAATTTCCGGTACTTATACTTAATTTCATTTTTTTGTTAATGATATGCTGCTTCCATGCTAGTTTTTCGTAAATAGTTATTCCAAGATATTTTGCTGCTGGACGGATTTTAACTTTGTTGTTTTTTAGAGTAAGAATATATAGCCAAGTAATATTTGCTTTTTGAATCGGCTATAAAAAAAAAACCAATCAATATTTTTTCAAACTTTTTTTTTATTTTGAAGATTGAACATTGTCATTTATGAATGAAAAATAATATCGTTCAAATGACTGCCACGACTGGCTTCACAGTACGCCATTCGATCAACCCAATTTTTAAGCACTTTTTCGATTGTTTGGGCTCCAATTGCATAAATGGCAACTTCGATATCGTGTTTTAAAGCATTAATCGTCTCTGGATGGTTCGCATAGCATTTGTCCTTAACGGCTTCCCACAAAAAATAGTCCAACGGGCTTAAATCACAGCTCCGAGGCGGCCAATTGATATCGGAATTTCGGCTGATTATTCGGTTTTCAAAAACGGTAGCCAAAAGTTCGATGGAAACAACTCCTTGAGTATGTCACGGTAACACTCGCCATTTACTGTAACCGCGGCTCCTCGCTCATTTCCAAAAAAAAGGCCCGATGATGCAGACCAAAAACCGCACCAAACAGTGACTCGTTGTGGATGCATTTGCTTCTCTACAGTAACGTGTGGATTTTCTGAGCCCCAAATCCGACAATTTTGCTTATTGACGTAGCCACCGATGTGAAAATCAATATTTCCCAATTTTGTTCAAGCGTATAGCGTCCCATTTCGTAAATGACAATCCTTTAAGTAAATTATGAACACATTTGACATGTCATTTGTGTTACCATTCTCAAAAAAATAGGTGATTCAAAAAGCAAACGCTATATGGCCCACCCTATACTATGATGACTTTTTGTTTGTATATATAAGTATAACTTGTATAGTTTTGTCTTTATTATTGGGTATGGGAATAAGTTTCCGTCCTTTCTTATGATATTATGAGAGGCATGTGCCATTGGAAGCTACAATTTTACTCCATCTTTCAGGCAGCATACGGATTCCTCTGGCGAAAAATTCGTGTTCTTTTAACTTGCTCCATATATTGAGCCAGTTTGCGATACTCTCGTAAGATGTGAACCGCTCTCCAACAAGCGCTAATTTCATTGATCGGACCATCCGATGATAATCCGAAGGTGCAATGTCTGGGGAACACGGCGAGTGGGGCAAGATTTCCCGATTCAGAGCTTTTCTTTGAGAGCTCGATTCAAAGGCATTAGCTGCAGTCGGTAACGATCGCCAGTGATGATTTCAGATGGTTTAAGGAGTTCATAATAGATGACACCTTTCTGATCCCACCAGGTGCACAACATAACCTTTGCAGCATGATGCTTTTTTTTCGCTGTTAATGGACCTGGTTAATCTTTATCACACACGTCGAAATGACCACTTTGGAAGCGTCGAAATTACTCATTGTATCAAGTTCTATTTGATGGACCTTGATTACCGTCAATATTGATCAATATAGGTACGACAGGTTATAAAGGGGTTTCCAATAAGAGGTGTTATTTTGATATTAAAAGAAAAATGCTATTTTTTAATATAAATGATCGGATGTTTATTGCATTGTAAAGAGGAAGGTATGCCGTTAATAATGGAAAATAACGTCAGGGAAATGACCCCCACGACGACGCTTACAGGACAATATCCTTTTCATGGAATTTTCCATAACCGAATTGCAAAGTTTCTGCCCTATGTCCTCGATAGCCTCCCGAATTCCATCTTTGAGGTCTTGAATCGACCCTGGGCTGTTGACGTAGACCTTCTCTTTCACGTGCCCCAAAGAAAACAGTCACAAGGTGTTAAATCACAAAATCTTAGTAGACAATTGTGATCACCTCTTCGAGAGATAACACGGTCCAGAAACTTTTCCCGTAAAAGATCAATGGTTTCGTTGCTTGTGTGGCACGTAGCGCCGTCTTGTTGAAAATAAACGTTGTCCATATCAATACCATCCAATTCCGGCCATAAAAAATCGTTAATCATCTCTCGATAGCGGTAGGTAGCACCTGTTATTGGAAAACTCTTTAGCTGCACTTTTCTTTAAAAGGTAATAAGGAAGCATGAATTCCCGCAAATGCTGTTTTTTTGGGACGCATGTACATATTTTTGACGTCAGATAAAGAAGGATCTTTACGCTTCAAACGAATTTCAACTACTGCGATCGAGGCCTCACATAATATATACACCTTCAAATCAGCAGTATACGAGGGGTGCCTTTTATATTTCGGGATTTGACAAACCTTGGTGTTGCAATGTGGCAACTGACAGCTGTATCGCAAAGTTTGACATTTTTTGGCTTTTACGTACTCAGAACGTTTTGAAATACCAGCGCTATTTGTGTTGTTTACAGTAACTTAAAAGATTCATCTCGGTCCAAAAATGGAATTAAATCGTGAACATTTTCGTGCGATTATTTTTTACAACTTACTTAATTCAGCAACATTGCATGGATGAACTTAATTCATTTTTTGGGGTAAAGCTCCATCAAGGAGCCGTGTTTATCGATGGTATGGTGAATTCAATCGTGATCGTAGTTCATTCCAAGACGAATTTCGTGAAGGTCGTCCAAAATCAGTTGTTGTTCCGAAAACCATTGATGCTGTGCGCGAACTGACATTGCAAGATCGTCATGTGACCTATCGTGAAATTGAGACAATCTTAGGCATTAGTGGGACCAGCATACATTCAATATTGCATAAACATTTGACTGTCAAAAAAATTTGTTTGCGTTGGATCCCACACAATTTGTCAATCGCTCAAAAAATGGCTCGTGTCGATTGGTCGAAGGAAATGCTCAAAAAATACGATCGCGGGGCTTCGAAACACGTCTATGACATCGTGACAGGTAATGAATCATGGATTTACGCGTATGAGCCCGAAAGTAAACAGCAGTCGACTGTATGGGTGTTTCAAGATGAGCCAAATCCAACAAAAGTTGTTCGCGCACGAAGCTCTTCCAAGCAAATGGTCGCCTGTTTTTTTGGAAAAACTGGACATGTCGCAACCGTACCACTAGAACAATGCAGAACAGTAAATTCTGAGTGGTACACAACCATTTGTTTGCCAGTTGTCTTCCAAGAAATTAGGAAAACCAATCGCCAAAGACGGATCACTCTTCACCAGGACAATGCGAGCTCTCACACATCGGCTCAAACAACTGCATTTTTGAGCACCGAAAACATCGAATTAATGGGCCATCCGCCGTATAGTCCTGACTTGGCACCGAATGACTTCTTTTTATTCCCGTACGTAAAAAACAAACCGCGGTTGCGGCATTCAGAATGCATGTTTTGGAGGTACCTCATTCAGAGTGGCAAAAGTGCTTCGAAAATTGGTTCAAACGCATGCAAAAGTGTATAGATCTTCATGGAGAATATTTTGAAAAACAATAAAGTGATTTGCGATGATTAAATTTGTTTTTGTTCTCTAATCCCGACATATAAAAGGTACCCCTCGTATTATTAGAGCGAACACAAAAATAGTATTAGCAGCGACCCCTCGTTTACGAGGGCGGAAACTTATTGCCATAGTGAATAATTTTTATACCCCATTCGTCAAACCACTTTACTGTATTGTTTATTATTTTGTGAAGTGTGAAATTCGCCAGATTTTCGTCATTGTTTGATGCCATTAATACAGTATCAATACGCGAACGCTGCTATCATGGCATTATGTGTTGTCGGATTTGGCACATCTGCGGTGTATATAAGATATAAAAGAGGTGCTAGTACATTGCTTTGCGGTACTCCACCAATCATTGCTAAGATATCGGAATATTCGACTTGAAATTTTAATTACAATTTTAAACAGTTCGGTAGCTCTTCAAAATTTCATCATAGTTTTGTGGAAAGATTTGTTGGGGTTTATGCAAAAGTCCCTTCAGGTTCTATAGCGAAGAAGATGAAACCACCAAACTTGTGTTGGCATCGGGCCCAACATTGATACATAAGCGGCACAAACACCTGGGTAGGCATATTTCACCGGGGGAGGAAATAAAATTCAATAAAATTCAATAAAAAAGCACAAATACTAAAATTTATTGCAGAAGTTGGGCTCAATGAAATGCTCTAAATTCATGGAGAGAACTCAAAAGATCTTTCAAGTCGCACTGCTAAATCCAGTCATAATAATAATATTGGGGTATAAATATTTGAAAATGCAAAGAAAAGCTTAGAATTCTTCCTCCTGGCCAGCCTACACAGCGAAAATGTCTTCTGCGGTCAAAAAGATTATCGCATAAAAATATGCGCGCCGAAATTGAAGCCGCCCCCAAAATCAAGCGTAAAAAGCGAGAAATGCAGCAGCTGCATTACAAGGTTGCAAGACAGCAAGGCTGCCTTCCTTTGAAATCACGGCAATGGCATTATGACAACTGTTTTTATGCTGGTCTGTATGTATGAGCGAATGCTTTTGTACGAGCGCGCGTGTAGGTCTTGAATTTCTACTGCAGCAACAGTTATTTCTGTATTAAAGTATGAATTGATGTTTGCGCCGAGTGTTTGTGCGACCAGCCAGCTGAAGCTAATAATTAATATGCTCCGGCTTTTCGCTCTTGCCAATGACAAGGGCAGGGTTACGACCAACTGCAGTCAACTGTCAACCGCTACAAAATGTAAAATGTACAATTGCAATGGCAATAGCAAAAACATCAGCAGCAGCAGCAGCAGCAACAATTGCGACAAAAATTACAACAACAACAAAAGCATAGCATCGAAATAACAGTCAGCAGGCAGCAGCCAACCAGAATAGTCGTACATCAAAAACGGCCTATCAATTGTAACTGCAACTGTAACAGTAGCAAATGGTGCAAGATTAAGCCGCCAGCTGCTGTCGGTCCGTCTGTATGTCGCAGCTGCTTGAGGTGATAGCCATGCAACAGCAATGGCAGCGCATAATATCATTGACAGTAGTTTTTGTAGTAGCAGCAGCAATTCTGGCGGGCAATGATTGCCGCAAAGGCAACATTTTATGGCTACTGTGTGTGTCCAATGCTGGTGACAAAGGCTGGAAGGTGCTGTGCGGTGGCGATGTGCTGATGGCGAGCGGCACAGTGGTTCGAATTCGCTTAGATTTGTGGAAGGAATTTCATCTGTAATTCGATATAAGCTTATGGACTTGGAGCTATGGATGGCACTTCGAGGCACACAGAAAGTATTCCAACGTCTAAGCCTCCAGAAGGTAGGTTTGTAGCTCCATCTGAGTAGAAAGTACAGATACCTGGCTAGATCTACTGAACCTAGCCAGATAACCGAGCGCGCATGTTCGATAACAAAGTGACGCTGGGCATATAAATTGATTACCATGGGATTGATTAATTATGGGAAACAGATTTCTATCTAACGCAGATTCTTGGTGGACATGGTGGCTTTTTTGCGTACCTCCAGATACTCCGACCTGTCCAGAATGCCACAGAGAAGATAAGAGTTCAGACTTTTCACTTACGGCGCTCCGATCCTGCAAATGTCCGCGGCGTAACCAGGTAACGCAATGCAAAGAAAAATGGGTCGCAGTAAAAAGTTTGCAGCAAGGATTGTAATAAAACTCAGAAACATAAAATGGAAGTGCAAAGCGGAAGCAAGGCGAATACGACCGAACTAGAACATCTTACAGATGCGCCATGCAAAGAAGCCATATTGAACCAGATTTCCTGTGGAGTGACTGTATTTACGAACAGACGACAAACACGAACACCTGAGGTAAGCTTCAAGACGAACCCAAACAGACGACAAGCTCGAACGCCTCAAGACGAACCCAAACAAATGACAAACGCAAACGCTTAAGGTAAGCTTCAAGACGAACCAAAACAGACGACAAGTCGATATCGATCAAAGAAATTGCAACTTTCCGATGCCCCATTGGTACCAAAGTAGCCATAGAGGTTATTGGCAACTAGGAGGGGAACGCAATACGCAATACGCAACTAGGAGAGACACCTGAACGCAGATACCTGGTGTGTATAAAAAGCACAAACGGGGCTCCAGCATGATGAAATGCGTTTATCAGTCTCAGCGAACTGCCTGAGCCGAGAGCATGCACTCCCCGCATACCACTGGTGTGACGGCTACTTTGATGATGTTTCCGAAATTTTCGATTTTAGCCTCTTCTGAGAAACAAAAAAGAAAAAGATCTGCTAAACTTGCTTGAAGGCCACTCATTTTAGTGCTCTCAAAACTTGCACTCATCACTGAGATAAATATTAACACATTTTTTTACTCTTATCCTGGTCAGAGTCCAAATGACAAGATCACTCATTCCTGGTTAGTCCCGTGTGATCTAGAACATAGATAAAAACAAGTCGATTGTACTTACCAACAAGGTTGAATCCTGATGTGAATGGTCGTCTTAGTTTAGAAGTAGTTAGAGGGCTGACCAATGCCTCAAGCGCAGACTGACTGACACTATATTCACATGAGCGCTTAACTTTCCAAATATGTCGCACAACCCAAAATTATTAGGCTACTTTTAAAATTTTTTAGCATATTCTGGGGCTTAAGGCTCTACTGCACGGCTATCACCATGGTGGTATGCATAGTGCAGGACATTCACAAAGAATGTATTCTGAATTTTCAGTGCCCATTTCACGGAGTCGCCGGATGATGGTATCAGTGAAACCAATTTTATTTAAGTAATATTTCAGGCTATCATCATCATATAATCACAGCTCAGGGTGAACCATTGCTTCTGTTACAATTCGCCTCCACGTCACCCTATCATAAGCTTTTCGTTGAATATCAGATATTCCCATAGCTCCAAAGTTGCCTTCAATGCCATCTCTCTATCGTTTTGTCGGCTGGCCTCTTCTTCTGTCGCCGTGTGGATTCAGGCTACAGTGACCTGTAAAGTAACCAGTTCAAAGTCTTAAGTCTTCTCTTCTAAGCGAAAGTAGCTCCTCAGAAATTCCTTTGTACGGCTTTAGGAACTGTTTCGCTTATCGCTGACCGACAGAATTTCACCAGTGTTCAACAAATTTCTTCTTCTGAGAAATTCGTTAATGTGGCCTTTTGTTAGTCCACAGAAAGGCTCATGATGAGTTTACGACTTTTTTAGTTAGGTGATCAGCCATTTTATTTCCCTTTCTAATATAATAATACTGTGATAAGAAGGTTCAGACAGTTATTTATAATTTTGGTATTGATGTTACGCCAATCTCAAGACTCTGCTCGGCCGTATTTTTTCAGTAAACCGATCGCATCCGAATGGGCGGCTGAGCTAGCTGGACAAGTGGTTTTTCCGCTTCGTCTCAACTAAGTGAGTGCTTCGCAAGTACACAAACATCGCGACATCTTTCTGGTCACGGGTGAATCGGATGTGCTCGTGGGAACTTCTTAGACTAACAAAGCCACAACTCTCGAATTTTGTGGCGTTGCCTGTTAGGTATCCACGCGGGAGACTTGGTATTACTTCGAGTTCTTTCTACAAATGACACGATCCTTTCATGATAGTCACATCAGAATCGGAAGCTATATTTTTAAGCTCCTGCAAGAGTTTAAATACTTAGGCGTATTATTCAGCATAAATAAGGATCCATTCTTATCAATACAACATTTTATCAACACTTTGGCCATTCCAAGCATATGAAATCTTCATTGATATCAAAGGAACAACGATGGTTGCAAGATGTAGAAGACGGCATACGTAAGATGAGAATCTTACAACTTAGACCGAAAGCACAAGATCTATTGACAGGTCGGGGTAGATTTAAAGAAAATTAAAAGGAAATCCGAGTGTAGTACAATGGACCTAATGTTGTCTGAGTGCTGTACCTGCTAGTTATCCTGATAAAAAAAAGGTCAACCCCGGACTGTAGTGCCAATATGATGGTGATGACTTTCTGCAGCAGCTTTCTAGAGGATGAACTGGAACCATCTCAGTACCTTCACCTCAGCTATCCTTATCTCTGCGGGCTAAAAATTAGATATCTAGGCTTAGCCTAGGCAGGTTAAGATGCATTTTATTGATAGTTTGATGTAGTCTTCGTTTGGTCTTCGCTAAGCCCTCAAACATAACCATTATCTTCCGCTATTCTCTTTTTTCTGTATTTCTCCCTTTTAATCTTGCAATGGTATCTCTTGAGGCGAATTTCTCATCCAAGTGGGACCTCTCATGGGCAACCATACAACTCAACCACATTTGAATGCCGTTCTAAAATGGAAAGACATACATTTTTCATGAGAAAACTTCTCAAAGCAGAAAGACTTCCAGAGGTTTGTCATTGCTTGCCAAGGGGTGTCGCTTTTAGTAATTTGTTTTCAATATTTTGATGTTTCATGTCGATACTTAGCACCGAACGACTGCCAAATCCACTCATTTATGGCGGCATAATGAAGAAAAAATTACTGCTTTTCTAAGAAGTATTCACCGAGCTGGCGGCCGCTGTAGCCGAATGGGTTGGTGCGTGATTACCATTCGGAATTCACAGAGATATCGTTGGTTCCAATCTCGGTGAAAGCAAAATTAATAAAAACATTTTTCTAATAGCGGTCGCCCCTCGGCAGGCAATGGCAAACCTCCGAGTGTATTTCTGCCATGAAAAAGCTCCTCATAAAAATATCTGCGATTCGGAGTCGCCTTGAAACTGTAGGTCCCTCCATTTGTGGAACAACATCAACACGCACACCACAAATAGGAGGAGGAGCTCGGCCAAGCACCTAACAGAAGTGTACGCGCCAATTATTTATTTATTTATTTTTTTTATTGACCGAGCTATCGGCTTTTATTTCTCCAGTATTCCATAAACATGTTTTGTCTGATTTTTGCTTACTAAAACGCCTTTTATGCACACTGTAAGGCTTGTCGTGCAATGTATGTCGCCGACCTCATCATCATCATCAGCAGCAGCAGCAGTGACCGCATCGTCGTGCCATGCCAACAGCAGCAACTAACGGCTTCTGTGTAGCTGGTTGCGCCACTACTTCAGCGGTTCTAACTGGGCAACCAGTCAGCAATGTTTCCGCATCTCAAAGACTGCAATGCTTATCTATCCACACATATGTGTGTCCGTACGTATGTGGATCTGTTTGCAACATTGCTGTTACTGTTCCTTATTGTGGACATTTGGTGCACGATGCTGCGGCAACAATCGCAACCTAAACCACTGCAACAATTCAAGTGCAACAAACAAAAGCAAATGAAACAGCAACAGGCGCCGCCACCATTAAAAGTTGAAAGGTAGCCAGTGCAATGGCCCAGCGTACAGGTAGCCAGAATCCTTAGCTGTGAGGCACTTAGGCCAACTGCTGCTCCCTAAGCAAGCGTCTTGAGCGATCAGCAACACAAAGGCGGCCAAGCAACTGATCACCAATGTTGCATGGTGCCATTGTGGGCAAGTGTGTGGCGTGGCACAATCGTGCGCGTTTAGCTTTAAATGAAAGATGCTTATCTTAGGCAGCCGGCGAGCACACATCTCCCAGACCACAACTAGCCATTGATTTTTTACGCGAATGCTTATTCCTAATGGAATTGCGAACAACGTTTGGTGCCCTTAAAACTTCGTGATGCCGGAATTTCGAACTTTTGTTTCTTTTGCTTTTCGATTTTTTGTTTCGCTTGGGACGCGCTACTTGTTGCAGCCGTAGAACTCCACCTGCCGCCCAGTTGAAGCCTGGTAATGCAGGTATTTAATACTTGTAATTGTTTCAAATGTTCGTGCCCACCAACAGTTATTCGGTCATGGTTCTATTCGGCATGATTTTCTTTATTGTGATGTATTGTTGTTGTTGGTGTTGCTGCTGCCGTGGCCGTCATTTTCATTCATGCACTGATGATGACATTTTCCAAAGTGTCCGAATGCTGGACGTTGAAGTGGACATGCAGTAATTACTGTGCTGGCAGCAGGAAGACTTTATGACAAAAACAATAAAAACAACAAAAAACATAACAGCGAAAAGTGTACATTGCAGTCGAATCTGTACCGTTAGGGAAACAGTTATAGAGTTATTCTTCTGTTTAGCGCTAACTGTATTGTGACAAAGTATGAAATTGAGGTGGCCACCAATGCTTTGAGTAAATTTTGATGAAGTTACTATTAAAATGTCGTAAAAATTCAAATAAATGAAATATATACGCAAACTTGAACCCGTGTCAAAAGCGTTGCCTGATATATAAGGGGTGATCAATTTAGAGGTATCGGATTTTAAATTGAAATAAAACAAAGAAAATTCAAATTTATTCGGCAATCTTTATTATTTTTGTGTAGAACTATGCATGACATTTATTTTTTAAAGATACTTCCTTTGAAATGTTGGCCGCAACTTCGCCGTAATTCGTCCATTTGTAAACTTCAATTTTGAATGACTCGCTGGAGGACTTCGGTCGGTATGTCGTGAATAACTTCAGCAGTGTGGCCTACCAATGCCTCAATGAAAGCTTGTTTATCCACAAAGGTTTAAGTCTTTAGACATCCCCACAAATAAAAGTCCAAAGGTGACCAATCCAATGGTCTAAAACGAGAGATAAATTGCACACCGAGACGACGATGCAGTAAATCTATTATTCCATGGGTTGTCTGGCTGTATGGCAGTAGTGCCACCTTGTTGGATCCAAATGTTGTGAAGATCACGGGCTTAAATTTTCGGCACCAAAAAGTCGTTTATCATGGCGTGATAGCGTTCGCCATTCCCTGCTAACTTGGCGCCAGTCTCGTCTTTGAGGAAATATGGGCCGATGATTAATCCAGCCCACAGGCTGTACCAAACGGTGGTTTTCAATAGATGTAATGGCTTTGGGTTGCTCTTCAGCCCAACTATGTCAATTTTGCTTATTGATGTAGCCATAAAGTCAAAAATAGGCCACATCCCTGAATACCATAAGCTGGCCTGAGCGCACGATGAACACTTCTCACAGAGTGTCGATTTTCGTAATGAAATCGTACGATTTGTAAACTTTGTTGAGGCGTAAGTCCTGCTATGATGAAATGTCAATAAATATTGATCCTGTCAAAAAACCCTATTGGAAAAATTACCTCCAATCTGAGCACCCCTTAGCCTGCACGGCGCTAAATTTCTTAGTTTTCAAGGGCACCCAAGATACTAAAATTCTAGCCTTATATACAAAAAGACACTTAAATGTAGAAGGGGTTGTTTTTAAATCCCTCGTAGGTACCTACTAGTTATAATTAATTTAAACTGATGTTCTGGTTTGGAGCCCTTACAGGACACTGGCCGCGAGGTTTACATGCACATTTGGGTAAGATATATGTAAGTATCTTGACTCTCATCTCTATGCTAGCAGTCCTCTTGATTTAGAAGGCCTTGACATTGAAAACCCTGATGAGCTTCATCAGCAGCACGAAGTGGTTAATACCACCATAACTCAGTCATCGTTCATTTCCTCCTTCCTTTCTTCCTAGTATTTTTATATCCCTTACAATGGTATCTCAAAGAACGAATTTTGGATTTTCAACCTAACCGGTTCGAACCATGTGCATATACATAGAAAAACTAAAAAAAATATCTTCAAAATTCTGTAGCCCATTAAATTTTGGCATAATATTGTGTTTGTGTTTGAAGTGGCACCAAAATCGCGATGAGTTTTGATAATTTTTTTTTCTGGTGGTTTTGTTCATTTTCTCCATATAAAAACATTTCGAGCATTCGAGATTATAGAGATTATAGGTAATGTAGGCTATGAAATTGAATTACTTTTATATACTGCAGTTTTGAATTTTCTTTTTCCTTATGCACTCTTTTCGGTAGCATAGGGCCTCGTCAAGACTCAGTGGTTTTGTTAATACAATATATTTTGATTTCTGATAGGGCAGGTGATTAGCCCGCCGCTACCAGTCCTATGTAGTGAGAATATGCACCTGTCCTTGGCCAGGAATAGCGTCTTCTTTCTTCTTGGAGCGCCATCTCTGTTTCACATTTTTCTACCAGAAGGATCGCACAGATGGTTGAGGACTTCGCTAAATTTCGTGTGTCTGCGCTATTACCGCGGTCGCCCGCTTCCTCTTGCTGGCGCCACTAATGCAATGTGTAACTGTGTGTTTTCCTTTGTTTTTTGCTTGTTTGAGCAGACACAATGCAAATAATGCGCAGAGTAAGGATGGATAAGTTTTTGGGGTTGAGGGATGCATTTTTTTTTTAGGTAAATTTGGAAAAGTGTGAAGAGCGTGCACCAAAGTGGGCTGAGGTAATTTTTATTTTTTATCCTTGGCGGCCGCCGTAGCCGAATGGGTTGGTGCGTGACTACCATTCGGAATTCACAGAGAGAACGTAAGTTCGAATCTAGGTGAAACACCAAATTAAGAAAAACATTTTTCTAATAGCGGTCGCCCCTCGGCAGGCAATGGCAAACCTCCGAGTTTATTTCTGCCATGAAAAAGCTCCTCATAAAAATATCTGCCGTTCGGAGTCGGCTTGAAACTGTAGGTCCCTCCATTTGTGGAACAACATCAAGACGCACACCCCAAATAGGAGGAGGAGCTTGACCAAACACCCAAAAAGGGTGTACGCGCCAATTATATATATATATATATATCCTTGACCTTCTTCTTCAATCAAAGGAAGTTTAGGCAGCTCATAATCCTTCGTAAGTATAAACTGAAAATGCTCACGCGCATTCTTACAGCCCATTCACTTCAAGTGGTAAAGTCATCTGCACAGGGTTGGAATATGGTACACTGACTCTTGTCACTCTTGTCTTGACTCATGACCAAACCCCGGATACTCCAATACACCTTCTCCTTGCACGCGGCGCCATAGCGCGGAGGAGGTTCAGACATTTCGGCACTGTGTAACCAGAAGAAAGGCTTACCCGCTCAGCCCAACCTCTCCCTATCTTTAGCTAAATAAGAGAACTGGGCTTGGATGAAGTACTGTAGTGAATAGAGGACACAAAAGATCGCCAGCTCGAAGACCACTCGCAAATCTAACTAAAGTAAATTAGATACTTAATTATATGCGTGTAAACACTAAACTTAATGACGCAATTTAAAGCTTATTTGCTAACTTCAAAAAGTATAGTTTAATCAATTTCGACCGAGTTCAACTTAAATAAATAAATAATTGGCGCGTACACTTCTCTTAGGATTTTGACCGAGCTCGTTCTCCTATTTGTCTTGAGTGCGTTTAAATGCTGTCCCACAAATGAATGGGCCTATAGTTTTAAGCAGACTCGGAACGGAACTCATGGCAGAAATACACTCGGAGGTTTGCTATTGCCTGCAGAGGGGCGACCGCTATTAGAAAAAACGTTTTCTATAATTTTTCTGTTTTACGAGGGGTGTCTTTTATATGTCGGGATTAGAGAACAAAAACAAATTTTAATCATCGAAAATCACTTTATTGGTTTTCAAAATATTTTCCATGAAGATCTATACACTTTTGCATCACCTCGCCAGGTGCATGCTTGTGAAGGCAACGAAAAGAAAATTTGGCCTGTTGTAAAACACTTTGAAATTCGAAAGCCTTGGTCCATTGGCCTTCACCTGATTTAGCGTACAAAACTTTTCACCAGTCGCAACTAATAGCATAATTTTTCTCGAACAACTCCCCTTTCACCCAAAATGCAAATCATTGAATTAGAATGCATCCATCAACTGGTCATGCAATTGTCATGTTTCGCGGACGACAAAAATATGTAGTTCACACCGCAAGCCGAGTCGCCTGACAAGGTCATCAATATTGACAGCGACAAGTAGTAAACAACAATTGGTGCTGTTGTTGCTATTATTAATGGATCATGCGTTATTGTTGTAGCTATTGCTGCAACTGCCATTGCTGTCACTGTTGCTGCCATTGTTGTGATGAACGATATCGCTGCTTTGCATATTTAATTCATAAATCAAGGTGACAGCGATTTTTCTGCGCCACTGTCACACTTTCGCAGGAGGCCAATTGGCGATGCCCATACACAAACGCACACGCAGAGAGACACCAGCCTGGAAACATCTATGTATGTATGTGTGTTACAGTATAAATTATAATGCCATTGGTATGCTACTGTTGCCTTTTTACGCCACTTAATCTTGGTCTCAGACGGGGACTGGCACTGCGACTGAGAGTTGGTATGCAGCCATTTTGACCGAATTAATCAATCAATTATTGTTCAATGATAGCGTCACGAATGTCACCGTTTGAATAGTGCGACTGGACACTGCGGCTAAGCGCCGCAAAAGAAGTAAAATAAGTTGATGCGCAACGCGTTCCGTCGAAGAGAAAAAGAAAGCTGGTAATGTGGCAACGGCAATGGCAAAAATGTGGCGCATATTTGGTGGTCGCAAATGCCGCGGCGTTCAGATTTAATTACCAGCGACATGATGGCCGAGTAAACTGCTCAGTTACGACGTCAAAACGGAGAATTTATTATGCGGCATAGAAGTCAAAACGATCAAATAGTGCGGCATGAAAAGATTGTAGCACAAGCAGCGACTAAAGATGCGCTCGCAGCGCCAAGTGAACGCAAGAGTGAGGTGCATGCCACAAATACGTATGTGTGCCGCGAAATTATTCAATTTCAGCCGCTATGTCTTGTTGTCCAACTGCCTGTGCTTCTTTCTTTTGCCTATTTTGCCTACTTCGCCTATTTTGCTTGCTGTTGCACAAGCGCCAATGCTGTGCCTCACCACCGGCGCTGTCTTGTGCGTTCACTGTGCCAGCTGTCCAGTTGCCTAATGCGTATGCGTCTGCATCTACATGGGCGCCTTGGTGTAAACGAAACGTCATAGTTGTGTCATTTCATAACTCATCGAAATGTTTGCCTGGAAGTGCTTCGAGGCCATATTTTCTTGGCTTACGGCGCCTAAAAATCAATTTTCCAACACTGCCAACACTGAAGATGGCCTACGCATACATACGCGCACATAAATATGCATATTTATGCGTAGAATAACTGAATATCTGTACTCCGCGTCCAGCCGCGACTCCGCCTGTTCACGCAATGGCAGGAACATCTAACGCCATCAACGCCATTGCACGACGCGCATGCGCCAAACGCGCCTTTGTGTCTTGGCGACTGTGCGTAGTCTGTACTTTTTTTGCGGGGCTGCCTGTCGGTGGCACTTTGCATATATTTTTATGTGAGTACGTTTTTTGTGTTTCCGTGTACGAGTAGTAGTGCTGTGCGTGTGTGCGTGCGTTGCTTAGCGGTATGTTTGCACTGCTATTTACAGGCCGTGGTGTTAACTGTCAACACTTGTGCAAATGAAAATAAATTCCTCAAGTGGATGGTAATTTGGTCGTTGCTTTGATTTATGCCCCCATATAAATGATTATGCGTGTGCAGATAAATGCAATCAAATGCCTGAGGATGTATTTTCCTTGGAGGATGACAGCTGATGAGCAGCTGTGGGAATTAGCAAGTCATGTTATGCAAATACAATTAAAAAAATGCCTCGTTGTGTTTGATAGAAATAATGAAATGGCACCTTCGTTTTTATGCTTGGGTTGGGTGGTGTCCCGCTGATAAGCAGTCAAGTACTTTTCACCCAAGCGCATATCGCACAATGCTACAAGAGACCAAGGAGAATAGATTACCAGGTTTGCTATTTAGCTATGGTGAAAAGGAAAATCTTGAGGGGAACTTTGGTTGCCACGTCACTTGGGGATTCGGCAGCCGAATTCTGCACGATCATTTCACACTTATTCACATTCTCGTCCCATGGAGAAAAGGTTTAGTGGTGTGGCCAATATCAGACCGTTAGCAGGCTTTCAGCGATTTGGACAGAATCAGCTGATAGGCTGACGTAGCAGAAGTTACGAATTGGTTTGTTAACGAAAAAATCAACACAGTCCTCGCTTATGTTCCTTCGTTCCCAAGAATCATAGAAACGCCCATCAGAGAGTGCGTGACGTCACGTTTGCCGAGTTGTGCAGTGTTGCCAACCATTTGCTCTTCACAATAAATTTAGTGCCTTTCTATACCCAAAAGGCGAAAATATTTAAGTTTGGTGTTTGTTTCTTTTTGTTTTTAATGTAAAGCTACCGAAACTGTAAGTTAAAAAAAACTGTATTATTAAACAAAGGAAGGTTAAAAAAGGTCACTCTGAGAAGATTTTAGTTCTAGTGAAAATTGGTTGATTCTTATAAAGTTTGATATTTTGAAAGTGAAAATTTAATTTTTAAGTTAATGCAAGAATATTAAATCTTCTTCTCTCAACTCTTCTTAACATTGAAAACCTTTTTACACATTTTAAAACCATAGAGGTGTTATCGTTTCTTCCGGTCCTCAATCTTTAGTAGGACACAGGACATCAAGAGGCGTATTTACAGTAAAAATAAGCAACAAATTACCAGAAAATACTGAAGAAACCATAACGGCATTTTTACAAAAAGAGTACCTCATCTTGTTACATAACCTCAAATATAGCAAATAAGTCGTTTCCTTAACAAAAGAGTTTATTTTAACAAAAAAACTCGTAAATTAAACTAAACATATCCTTAACACATTTATTTAAACAAAAAAACACGCACCTTTCAAAGACAATTTGTCACGTGTACAAAGTTCTTTAATTAATTCAATAAAAAAATGGTGTTTATTTTCTTTAAATGGTTATTTTAGTGCGTGTTTATATCCAAAGCTAGGCAACACTGCAGTAATGAGAGAGCGATTTGACTGCTGAAAGCCGAAGAACACCAACAACAACTGCAATCGCGGCCAATGCGACCAGATGTTAAAAAAAGTAAAGCTAAATAAAACTGAGTGAATTATTGAACTAATTAAAAAACAGGAATATTTTGCAAAATATAAACGTTATATTTTAATTAGAATAGGCAAGAAAGATGTCACGAAGAAAGAACTACAACTCCGAGACTAACTAACAAAAAAAAAAAAAAAAATGGTGAATCAAGTTACGAAAATGGTAATCTGGCCATACTGGTGCTAAAACGACGTAACTCATTGTAAAATTCGCTGAGAGCAAAGTAACGGTACTATGATAAGCGTCATCTCATTATTCTTTCCATCATGCTTCGTTCCCATCTGAGCAACGACTAATTCGACGTGTGTGTCAATACATGTGAAATGATCGTGCAGAATTCGGCTGACGAATCACGCTCGTGTCGTGGCAGCCGATGTTCCCCTCACAATTTTTTACCATAGTTATTAGCAAAACCTACTAATCTACCTCCTTTTACTCGCCCAATCAGTCGTTGTGCAGGCGGCAACGAGGTGTCGTTGGTTGATTTTTTCACCAACACAATCTCAGTAATCGCGTAAACACGCCTCAAGTGACGTCAGAATATCAGCTGCTTCTGTCAAATTCGCTCAGAGCTGAATAACCGGCTGTGAAAGAGCTTACCTTTGAAATCTTTTCACCATGACTATATGCAGCATCCTGTATTTTCCTTAAAACATTCTCATAAATCTCCCATCCATATGAGCACTGCTACTTAAGTTTTTAGTTTGCACATATTTAGTTTAGGCAAATAAAAATCAATATGTACAAATATAATATAGGGTGTTTTGTTACCAACTAGAAAGAATTTAAGGTACCCTTGTGTGGTTAATTTTATGACGAAAGTTATCTAAAAGTTGGAGTACATCTTGTCCGCCCCACAGTGGTTTAGCTCTCCGAAAGCTAGATGAAGTAGACTTATTGCTTGAATTCGTATGTAACCCTTAAGAACATAAATCAAGAAAAAAACGAAAAACGGGTGCGATCGGCTTCTTTTCAAGCAACGCTGCCATACAAACATAACCTCAAAAACGCCTTATAATGCCATACAAAGTGCACCGATGTATGTATATATATATATATATATATATATAATTGGCGCGTACACCCTGTTTGGGTATTTGGCCGAGCTCCTCCTCCTATTTGTGGTGTGCGTCTTGATGTTGCTCCTCAAATGGAGGGACCTACAGTTTCAAGCCGACCCTGAACGGCAGATAATATATTTTTATGAGGAGCTTTTTCATGGCAGAAATAAACTCGGAGGTTTGCCATTGCCTGCCGACGGACTACCACTATTAGAAAACTGTTTTTCTTAATTTTGTGTGTTTCACCGAGATTCGAACCTACGTTCTCTCTGTGAATTCCGAATGTCACGCACTAACCCATTCGGCTAAGGCGGCCGCCTCCGAGGACTCCGAAATTTCGTACATATATTTCCAATCTATAAAAAAATAATAAAATGCGAAGTTGATTTACGTTAGCGCATATAGACCATTTATTGCATATTTTGAAAATGTTGCTGGAAACTCCATTTTAGTTCACGGTGAGCACTAGAGAGGCATGATAAACCAGTTTTTCTGGCGAGAAGACGCGGACGTGGACGATCTTTGGTTTTAGCAGAGTGCCGCGCCATGTCATACAGTCCATATCAGAAGTGAAATTCCAAAATCGTGTTATTAGCCATCTTTTCATGATGTCAATTAACCACTTCGAAGCTGCGATTTAGGTTGAGTTAGGTTAGGTAAGTTGAGTTTTGTTAATTTCGGGAACCCTATTGGAGAGACCTCTTCAATGCTGTCAAGAAAGGCGAATCCGAGCGTGGAAGGCTTTCTTCTGTATGAAATGAATGTACACAGAAATGGTATTGCAGAGGTATTGCACGGTTTCCTCTTCTTCGATATCTTGACAATTTCGACAAAAGTCAAAGTCAACCACTAAGCGAGGTTCCTAAAAATATACCTTTTTTCACTTTTACGCCTACGTGAAAAACCTGGCAAATCTGGCCTCACCATTACTGAAAGAACTGCGGTGAACAGGCCAAAGAACAACTATACCGGACCATTAGAAATCGGGGTCTGTTTTATATGTGGCTACAACCTCGCATGTCTAGATAGCAAAGATTTGATAGGGTGTCGCGAAAAGAAATGTTTGGTGCACAAAATGTGGCTTCATGTTGAACCCGCGGCTTACGATTCAAGACTGATCGACTGTTTTGTTACCCAAGCCTATGGATAGAGACAGATTTTAGCACACGAAAATCCATTGAGCTTTACGGCTATTGGAAAACTGGCAGCCAAATTGAACAGATGGGCATTAGGGTGAGGCTCGTTTTCAATATTTATTTATTTCTTTTTTAAGGAGCAGGAGTTCAAACTGACCACTAAAATTGAAGAGTAATGAAATGAAAGAGTACAATTAAATTAAAAGTTTACGCTTAACTAAGCTAAGGGTTGGAGTTAAATATTAAAGAAAATGTTCACTTTGAAACTGAGATTTCATTAAAACCACAAAATTCACGTCTGATAGGAGTATTTCAAGTAAAAATGTTGACAAGAATTGAATAAAATCAAGTAGGATTTTTGCTGAGATCCATTTCATACTGCTGAAAATTAATAAGTGCGCGCCACTAAGAATGCCATAGCATACGAGTGAGAGTCAAAGCTACCAAGATGATGAGAAGAAACGCAAATGTGGTATCTATAGGCGTCCTCGATTCTTCATGAGTTCTCGAGTTCAAATAAACATACGTTGGCAGCACTGAAAAATTACATTTATTTGGAAGCACATACAGGACCACTTTTTTTGCTTCAACTTTGCTTCCTCTTTGGAGTTGTCTGACAATTCCGTTGCTTACAATTGTTTTAGTTTTTAGTCTACGAGAAGAACTACAACAAAAAGCATGTCGGGGACGAGCAACTCCGTGCCCCACTTATTTTCTCGTCTCTCCCTATTCCACAAGTTACGAGTTAAAGCAACAAAAGTTGTCCCTTGTCTAATGAAATCTGCCTTAAATCAGAAAAACAAGAGTCGGTAGCGTTGAATTTAGTGAGTTACACCAGTTTTATGAGGTTTTGGGTGTTTTTTAGGAGCTTATGAAATTAAAATGATAATACAAAACAGAAATATTTTTGGAAGGCATTTTTTTTATCCGGTATTATCCGATAATTTCATGACATTTATTTTTTTCATATCGCTACGACTTACTATAAATGGTCCATTCGATCAGTCTAATTTTTTCCCATAAATCTGCCCGTATGGCAATAATGGGGGTTTGAAGATTGCAATACATCGATTGTTGAGCGCGCTGTATGGCAAGTTTGGTTCGAAACAAATGTCATCGATGTTTAGCTGATTAATTTTTGGAAACAAAAATTCAATCAGCATGGATTCGATAGCGCTTCCCGTTTACCGTAACGGCAGCTCCTTCCCCATTTCGAAAGAAATAAGGGCTGATGATGCCGCCAATCCTCTATGAACTTCACGAACAGATTTATTTCTTTCAAAATAAAATTCCACAATTTGTCGTTATTCTGGCCTTAAACGGTTCATGATGCCTTTGCCAAACCTTACTGAACAAAAATGTCAACACAGTTTGCCGTTCTCAGCTGTCAACCCATAGTTATCGATATCGATGTCATGCAGCTAGAAAAAATGATTGATGTAGCCATATCCACTACTTGCGAATTTTGCTCGATAACTTTGTTGTTGCATTCACATACAAATTGTTCGTCCAGCGAGCAAAGCCCTAAATTAGCGAGCCAAGAATCGGCGAATCGGAGACGCCTTATATACGAGTACACCTATATGGTATACCACTGCATTGGTGGAGAAATATTGAGAGTAATTGAGGGGAATTTCTTAAATTCCACTTATGTACTTATTTTTCTGGCGCGAAAAGCGGATTAAATAACAACATATAATAATAATCTGTTCTTTTTAAAGGTAGCTTTATTAATAATTTCCAAGGTTACATAATTCTTACAACTAAGTAGACAATTGTGAGCTTAAAAACTAATAGTGAGAGTCGAAATGTAAATTGTTGTTATTGTTATGTAACAAAGAGACAAAGATTGGTTTAGATAATGTCATTAAAGAAAAGATCACTTAGTAAGGGAGAAAATTAGGAAACATGAAGAGGAGAAGTGAGGATATACATACATAAGTGGGGGAGGTAAGGAGAGAATGAGTAAGGAAGTGCGTGTTGTTGGTAGTGGTAGAATGGGTATCTGACTATATGCATGGAAGCTGTTGAGCTAACAGCAGAGCTATTCAAATGCGACAGCTAGCAACAGTAATATTCCTATGACTAACCACATGTTTTACCACTACACACAAGTGTATATGTATATAATTGAAAATTAAATTTTAAATATATATGTGTGCAAATGTAAAGTAATTGATATGAGTATAAATAATTTATGATTACAAAAAAAACTTAATAGTTGCCACTAAATCGAAAATTACGAAGTAACATTGCAATTTAACTGCCGTCTATAACTCCGACGTATGTGTTGTTGTTAATGCGTTGAGTTTTTCACATTAACTAATGTGGGCTGAATTGATGCCCTGTAGCCACGAATGTTGCAGGCAAAACGGAGCGGAAGATATACATATAATTGTCTGGCGCTCATGGCGTGGCTGACACTGAAGGAAAATATGTGTAAACCTAATATGCAATACTACTATGCGATTGCAGCAACTTTGGGTGGCGCGCTGGATGGATGCTTGTGCAGCACGGTGAACGCATAGAAATTGAGATTAAATGGGCGGAAAATTATGGATGTAGATTAAATAAAATGCAAATAATGAACGGAGTATAAAAATGACATGATCGATAATGGGGGAAAACTGCATATTAATATGAAGAAAGTCTGAGTCGTAAAGCACCTATAAACATGCATATGCACGTACGTATGGATATGAAAAGGATTAAAATTTCAATATTTGTTACATATTAGGGGGATTCTCCATTGCTTGTATGATTGCATAATGGCATGAAATGCTAGAAATGCTTTACTAAATACAAGACTACGAGTATACCCATATTTCACGCCAGAGAGTTAGAACAAATTAATAAGATAATATAAAGTAAAAAAGTATAAATACAGTTTTTTATAATTAAGTTACTTTTACAGAGCTTCTGTATAGAATCATATAATTTTCCTTTCCACTTTTATCCTATTTTAATCATGCTACAATAATTAATTACAGATATTCTCTTCACGCTGTAAAGGTTACTTGACTCTTCGCGAAGTAAAAAAATAAGTTAGCACAAAATTCGATGTAGAGAAAATATATCTGGGAAATCTCCATCTTTTTTAAGATTACAGAGTTTTTGTGTGGCGGTTCGAGTAAATAAAAGTCACGAGTAATGTGGCTTTATACTAAACGTGTGAGATTAAATCAATTGAATAAGTCGCGCGTATCTCGATCGGAGTTCTAGAGCACATCGGACTTAATAAAGGCCATATGTATGGGCGATCGGCTTAAGCGATCCCGGTGGCTTAGAATTTTCAAAAAAGCGGGTTTTTTACTTGATATTTCGAAAGTATAGGTTTAAGTTAAAAATATACTGTCAAATTTTTGGAACGATTATTTCCAGTATTTTTGATTCTACAGCCGTTTTAGCAGATAGAGTCAGATTCGTCACGCGGCCACTCTCAAAACTTTAAACTCAATTATCTGAAAACTACTTTTTCGGCTTCTTGTTGTGAAAAAAAAACTATTCAACTGAATCGTCTGAAATTTTAATATGTTATTCACAACATCAATGGCTATTGCCCGTAATGGAATTATATTATTATTTCAATTATTTCGTATTTTTTGTTTAAAAACGCGCGATTTTTAGAGCGTCAAATTCAAAAACGTGCCATTTTGTCCAATTTTTTTTGTTTTTTTTTTTATTCTAGTGCGGCACATACATAGCTACAGTCATATTGATTGATAATTTTTTTGGTTTTTGTGTTTCAGATAAATAGAAGAGTCAAAAAAGACCACCCGTCCATTTCCAATTTTTCGAAGGGAGCAACTTCTGCGCCATTTTTTAAGTTACAATATTAAAATAAAAAAAAAATGTTTTCATTTTTATATTATATGTAAAAGAAGTTAAATAAAAAGCCTAAAAAATTTAAATATCGTTTTTCATTTGTTTATTGTAAAAAATATTCCTGAAAATATCCTAAATTTTCGAGCTCTAGACCAGCGGGACACCTTCAGGCTGCCTATCTCAGAAGCCAAGGAGGGAAGGAAGGAAGCATTGCAATGAAGAGCTACGCTTGTGATACCCCACACCTCATTGTTAAGGAGACAGATACCTGTAAACGGCCATATTTTCCCTGATTCTCGTTAAAATTTTTTAAAATAAAGAAGTCAATATATTTTTTTCAAAATTGGCATACAGTTTATTGTTTAAAATGAAGAAGTCAATATATTTTTTTCAAAATTGGCATACAGTGTATTTATACATTAACATAATACAAAATTTTTTTTTTATGTTAATCATTTAAAATGGCGGATGTACACTGAATTCTTCCAGGAAGGTCGACGTCAGTGACCTGAATACAAAAAACCAAAAATTTTTTTGTTTATTAATGTCATAATTTCTATACTTACGAATTAAACAAAAATGAAAAAAAATCGCAGAAAAAATGCTTAAAAAAATTAATTTTGGGCAAATTTTCCTACTATTTTGGCTTCGAAAAAATTATTTTTTCGAAAATTTTTCGAAAAATTTTAAGTTCACATATATATATATTTATATATATAATTGGCGCGTACACCCTTTTTGGGTGTTTGGCCGAGCTCCTCCTCCTATTTGTGGTGTGCGTCTTGAAGCTGTTCCACAAATGGAGGGAACTACAGTTTCAAGCCGACTCCGAACGGCAGATATTTTTATGAAGAGCTTTTTCATGGCGGAAATACACTCGGAGGTTTGTCATTGCCTGCCGAGGGGCGACCGCTATTAGGAAACTGTTTTTCTTAATTTTGGTGTTTCCTCGAGACTCGAACCAACGTTCTCTCTGTGAATTCCGAATGGTAATCACGCACCGCTACGGCGGCCGCCCATAGAAAGTAATAAAATAAAAATAAAAAAGATGTGTGCAAAATTTCAGTGAGATCGGTCATTAACTTTTCGAGTTATCGTGTACGCCAATTCGAAAAACATATTTTTGAGAAAAACGCGTCTGAAGTCGGCAACGTAACTATACTTCTTCCAGCGCTCGAACGCAAAGAATAGAGTCGTCACGGCTGAGGATCTATAATATAAGAAATGCTTAAATTTACGTTCTAAAAATTGTATGACTTATTCTTAAAAGATTATATTAACATTTACGAAAAAAACATTTTTTTCGAAATTTTACAGGTATCTTTCCCCTTAATAGTTAAAAATAAAATATTGTATTTCGGGATGATACATTTTTTGTATATAATTAAATTTATTTTTTATAGTCGTGCCAGATGATTTCAAAAAAGTTTAGTAATAAAAATACATTTACCAAATTTAGTTTTTATAATTTAAATTTTTTATAATTATATTTTAAATTAAAACATTAATTTCAAAAGCAGTAGAAAAGAAAAAAAGATCATTACAATCTTCAATCTGGTAGCTAAATTTCGATGAGGATGCCATAGTACCAGGCAAAGTCAAATGGCTGCTAATGTCATTAAGTGGAACGACCTTCCTTTTTGTATCATGGGAAATCATTGAAACATGTATTGCATGTTTTTGTTGTAAAGTATTAATTATGAAAATTTACATAAATTCTTTGTTCTATAAATTCTCCACACCCCACTTTTTTGCTTTTTCTTTTATTTTATTCACTTAAACAAAAATTAGTTTTCAATTTCAAAGCGCTTCTAATCGGAATTTTTCTCAAACAGTGGTGCACAAACATATATACACCCATACTTACACTTAGACACATTTATGTGTGTGTAAAAAATGCGGATGCCAAGCGGTTTGCCACGTAACGAACTGACAATTATTATTAGCGTTGAACTGGTTCATTTAAAATCATTTTCCCGACAACGCCACTTGACAATTTAGCGCAACTCAATTGCTATATTTAACTGCCATGTGGCCGCACCTACGCCCACTCCGGCCATGTCGATCACTGGAGCACAAATACAGTCACGTAACTGCGGGTATTAAAGTTTACTGTTGAGTCTGTGACGTTTTCTCGCGGCGTACAGACATACAGAAATCTGAATCGCAGATAGTTGAGTATAATTAAAAAGTTATCCTATTAAAAATTGTTTAAGAGAATTTACATTTCAGCAATAGTTTTTGCTTTATTGATGGTTGCTTCCGCTCAGTGTGCTTGGCTGCGTTCCTCTTTATTTTGGGGAAATTCTCAAGTGGTGGTCTGGTTGTTGTGAGATGACATTTTGTTTTAATATTTACAGTTCTTTTTTTGCTTTTAGTGCTTAAGCAAGTATCCCTTGCGGGGAAAACTCTTAGTGAACTTTTTTCTTCTTCTTAATTGGCGCGCCAGTCGTTTCTTTCTCTTGGACATACCATATAAAGCCAGGTCCTTCTTCACCTGATCGTTCCAATGCAGAGGAGGCCTTCCTCTTCTACCACCAGCTGGTCCCACATCAGAGTAATTGAGAGCGCTAAATATCTAGGCCTGGTGCTGGATAGGAAGCTCAGCTGGCGACTCGCAGTTGCAGATCGGGTACGCAAAGCAACTACAGCGATGTACTTCCGCAGCAGGTCAATTGGGGGAAAATAGGGAATATGATCCAGTATAATACGCAGGCTCTGTACTGCGGTAGTTAGGAAAATCTTCTACTCTGGCAGGGTAATCTAGTGGGACGCTCTTGAGAAGGATTAAGAGAGTAGACAAGGTGCAAATACTTGCATCTGTTTTTTTAAGCGGTGAGCTGACAACCACGCCAACGAAAGGGTTATAAGCGGCACTGTGCGTCCTTCCAATAGAACTGAAGGCAAAACATGCCGCTTGCCGAGCGGGAATGATACTGTTGTGGCCAACAAAAATTGTGACCGACTCTCAATGCTAAACGCACAGCATTTCTGCTAGGATGATAGATACCAGGTTTGCTCGTTAGGTATGGTGAGAAACAATTTTTTTTAGGGGAACTTTAGATTCTACGTCATTCGTTTTGTGTTTCACAAAATTTAGCATTAGCTGAGTGAAACACAAAACGAATGACGTCGGCATATCTGTCAAATTCGCTCAGAGCCGAATAATGGTCTGCTAGGTAGTACACCTCTAAAAATCTTCTCACCATGGCATTTCTGGGGAGCCAAAATGATCTTAACCTGAGCACGAAAATTTGTTATAATTGGGTACTGTTCTATAGGTAGACACGCTCGGAGGCTAGGAGTGCACTCACACGACCTCTGCGAAAGCTGGCTAAACGAAAAAGAGGAAGATACCCCATCGCACTTCTATGCCACTGCCCTGGTCTTTCCAGATGTAAATTCCCCAATTTAGATAGACAGTTTTTCAATGAACTGGAAGATCCCAGTGCAGTAGAAATCATGGAGCTTCTAAATGTTTTGAAAAGTTCACATTGGTTTTAAGGAGATCAGGACAAGTCCCCATGCAGTACCGCAATGGGCTATGAGCTTGAGTGTGTCTCGTGCTGGAGGTGTTGCCTGAGCGACACAGCCCAAACATAATCAGCACAAAAAATGCCACTTTGATATACCACTGCTTTTTATTTATCGAATCATCTTGATGTGACTATGAATCTGCATATGTCGTCGATTGTTTTCTCTGCAACTTCTTTTAAGTTAACCATCGAGAATCCCGAATGCCGCTGAATCTCAATTGGCTGCACTTTGTTCATGTCCCCTCGCCTTCAATAATTACCATCCATGTCAAAGGTCCATAAATTATTCGCAGAATCTTTCACTCGAACACACCAAGGGACGTGGCATCAGGTGTTGTGATCGTCCAAGCTTCGTCCAAGCTCCACGTAATAGGACGGGCAGTATTAGAAAATTACTAGTAAATAGGGAATTACTTAGTCCAAAGTAGCGGTTGTTGGCAAGATATATTCTGCGTTGGATTTCAAGGATGGCATTATTATTATTAAATTTATAACTGCCGACAGTGACGGGGTTGCTATGGCCGGCGGGAATGCCTCGCATCTTGAACTATAGCAAAGAAGCTCGCCTTCAGAAGATCCATATAGTTACAGCGCAGAAGCGCCAATGAGGTAAGCAGAAATTAGTTTTTGTTGATGAGGTCGAAATCAAAATGTCAGAAACATTCTCAGAGGTGCCTTGACTCTAATGGTATGTGGGGTATGTTCCCACTAGCACTATAACATTCTTTCTCCGCGTTAACATTTCTTCAAGGTGGAGCCACGATCATGGTCGAGCACATATCTCGGACAAATCGTGTGTGAGACGGCGATTGTTTGAATGCCTTCTCCAGCACTGCTCATTTTTCAGTGAAATGTTTGCACTGGAAGGCCACATGTTCTGCGCTCTCAATTGCATTCGAGGAACTGAGACAAAAAGGGCTGTCAGCCACCTGGTAGAAGTGAAAGTATTTCAACAAGCAGCCGTGTCCGGTGAGCATCTAAGGTTGTAGGTCCATCGGCTTTTGATTTACTCATCCCATCTTCTTTGCCATTGGGCCATTGATTGCATTCTTACTGCAGCTTTTTCGTTTGCGGCCGGTTTCACTCCTTTCATTCCATATAGGCGATACAGCTCGTCGTCTGATACCGTTCAATAAGCGCATGAAGTGCGTCTATGGGTACGGGCTACCATTCGCAAGTGGCTATGTTTGGCCTCAGTCCATATCGGCGCTACGTATAGCTCAATAGAGTCCGCCACAGTTGATATCAGTCGTCTCCTTTCTCCTTGCGGGCCTCTGTTATGTAGAATTCTTTCGAGTGCGCCATTGACAGACGCTGCTTTTCAATTAATTGCGGCCAGATGATGCTTGATGCTTAGCCTCGCAGAAGTCAGCTTTCAGTAATCATAAAATCAATGATGTCAGTATTTAAAAATGAATACTTTCCTAAGTTCGTATATTATTTTTCGCTTCATAGAGAAAGGCTTTGAAAAATTCCACAGATTTTGTAGACTGCTAACAAAATATTCGAACTGAAGTTAGCACCTCAACTAGGCTATGTGCGAGCGGACATTCTTGAAATATGTGGAAGTACATCTATGAATTTCCATTTGCAGTTAAAATTCAGTAAATGACTTTAAATACATCTGTTAATGCACACTACCAGCCAACTTACTGGCAATACGGGTGATGCCAGTGTAATTCCTTTTAGAAGTATATGGATGCCAATACTCGTGTGCTCGTACAGAGCTGGCGGGAAGAGTCCGGAAAGTTATTAGTGAATACTTGCGTATTTATTGACTATAATTATCTATGATTCAAACTGTTTTAATGCTCAAACGAATATTTAGTTTGTATGTTATCTATAAGAGGAAAAATGGAAACATTTAAATATCAGGGTATAGACCTTAGAAGCATAGCGGATCCCTTAATCTGCGTAAGCAATAGAATGCAAGCTGCCAGCAGCAGTTTCTTTTCTCAGGCTGCTCAAAAACCAGCTGCTGACGTGGTCATATAAGTTGCAAATCTATAAGACCCTAATAAGACCAATATCAACTTATGCCTGCGAGGCACCACCAACACTAAGAATCATTTCCTACGCCTTGAACGAAAGATACTGAGGATAATATTTAGTCCAGTAAAGGAAGCTGATGGAGCTTATAAAATTAGATATAACAACGAAATCGAGGTATCGGGACCGTTTCCCTCAGTCAATGCTAAGATTTTGGAAAGGTCACTGGCTGTACTCAGTCGCTGGGCTGCCACTTGCGGCCTCCGAGTCAACTCTGACAAAACGGAGCTGGTGCTATTTACCAGAAAATACAAACCTCCACCCTTTCGACTTCCCAAATTAAACAACCGAGGAAGCGTGCTCTCATCGGAAGTTAGGTATTTTGGAGTGATGCTTGACTCCAAGCTCCTTTGGAAGCTACACATTGAAAATCGGGTAAAGAAGGCCACTATAGCCTTCTACTTCTGCAAATCTATGTTCGGTAAAACATGGGGACTCAAGCTGTGGATGTACAACGCAGTGGCTTAGCCAATTTTAACGTATGGATGCTTGGTTTCATGGGAAGCTATTCGGAAGGGCTATAATATCACTAAACTGGGGAGGGTGCAAACGACTGCATGCATTGGTATCACCGGAGCACATAAAACTTGCCCCAGTGCTGCCCTGAATATCGTTTTGCACTTACTTCCCATTGACTTTTCCGTCATTTCCATCGCAGCTCAAAGTGCAGTCAGGTTAAAGGAGCTTGGCCTCTGGAGGCAATCTCTCAAGGGAAATGGTAGCATTTTCGGGCAGCCAACACTGTATTTCTCCGAACTTCGAACAGATATTTCTATCCGCAAACTAGAGTGTTAGGATCGTGCTAGGGCAATCTTTCCAAATAGGCAGGATTGGATCGAGGGGAAAATCTGCACTGAAGCTTGCACCTCTGTCTTCACTGACGGTTCCAAGACGGATTTGGGAGTCGGAGCAGGGGTTTTCTCTAAATCAGCCAATTTATCTATCTCCTCTAAACTGCCGAAAACTGCTAGTGTTTTTAAGGCAAAAGTCTTTGCGATCCTGCAGGCATGCAAAATGCTTAGAGAACGTGGGAGCGAGGGAGATATTAACATTTTCTCCGATAGGCGCTGACGACACCATGCTGCAAAACGAACTTTGACTCCAATACAATATACGGAAGATTCTGAAACTTCTTAGGACTCCTCGCCATTCAATTTCCAAACTCGTAGCTATGTTTACCTGCCACTGGACGAACACACGCAGAAAAGCTAGGGTTACCATTTAACCCCCATTGCATTAGCTGTGGGGACCTTTCAGAGAAGGAGACTGTTGAGCACTTTCTCTGTAAATGTCCGGGTTTGGTAGCCAGACGATTGAGATCACTGGGTGCTCCTTTCTTCGACAGCCTGGGGCAGTGTGCCAGTCTAAGTTTCCATCAACCTTCTCCATTATATCAACAGTTTTGGCTGGATCTAGATATCTGCCTGTTGGAGGTCTCATCAAAACGGCGCATTAGTGCTGCTTGAGGAGTGCCAGACCGGCACTTCAACCATTTCACCTACCAACGAAATCGAGCAACTGATAACGGGCCAATGAATTATGCGCTAAGGCACAGAGATTACAATGACTTCGGTATCTAATCAGAATGGTCGACAACAGGGTAACGAAAAAGGTCCTCAACTCTAACATGGACAATAGAAAACGCGGAAGACCCAAGAAGATGGTTGATGATATTCAAAAATAGCGATATTGCCCTTAACACAGAAGTCTGTTATTAGTAGCCTACAATCTTCTCCTCTGGCCAATACTTCCACCTGGAAGACGCTGCAAATATAATATTAAGATGACGCGCATACTTTTCCAACTCCACAATTCATTTTTGAACCATCTAACCAACTTCTATGGTTGAAAGTTTTTATCATAAAATGAAGTAATTCTTGAACACCACTCACCGAGGCTGGTGAAGTTCGGGTATCGGATGATTTGCTATAACTTGAAGACTGCCATGCAGAAACGCGGACGTGCGCTTTTTAAACCTTTATTGCCGTTATTATTTATGCATCTGATTGCAGGTTTTTTATTTTCAGATTTATCCAAGCACCTCTGTACATAATTTTATACTATAAATAAAGGAGCTACTTGAGCAAATTCAACAAAATTAATTACTTTGTTATGAGCATTAATAAATTGTGATTAGAAAACATCAGCACAAAGCGTAAGAAAATAACAGCAACAAACAACTACTTAAGATACATTTATTAATTATTACAAAAAAAACTAAAAAAAATATATAAACTACCCTGGCAATGTGCTGATCTCATTGATGTGCGGAAATTGTTAAAGCAGCCTACTGACTGCAGCACTGCCTACTGCTTATTCTGCACCAAGATAACCAACAATAATAATAAATATACCAGCAACAACGTCAGCAGCGAAATCAAGTAAATTCCACTAACAGACATTTTAAACGAGTAATCGATACTCGAAGCAGTGCTTGAGGCAGCAAAAAACAACACAAACTGCGTCGAACAAAATGAAAAGAGTAAAACTCATCAGATATTAGAAAATATAGCAGTGATCATAGAAGCCTCATTAACAGCGCCAGCAGCAGCAGCAGCAGCATAAACAATGAGAAAAAAAGTGGCAGCAATTAATTGTCGACTGTTATATTGTTGTGGACTTCGATAATGCAACTTTGTCTGACAGCGTTCTTCGCATAACAATTGTGATAATACATACATTGCATACTCGTATATACGTACATTAAGGTGATTCTATATTTCATGCATAAGTGAGTGTACTACCTATAAATGGCGGCGCAAAATTAATCAATCTATCGGAAGACTTATAATTTTTGCAATTCGTACGGCGTCGTACGTTAATCACATTTGACACTTGTGAACTAGACAGCTGTAGCATACAAAAAGAAAAGCAAGAGAGCGCGTACCATTTAACCCCCATTGCATAAGCCGTGGGAACCTTTTAGAGACTGCACCTTCTCTGTAAATCTCCGGGTTTAGCAGCAAGACGACTAAGGCCACTGGGCGCTCCTTCCTTCGACAGCCGGGGGCAGTGTGGCAACCTAAATCCAATCAAGCCCTCCATTATATCAACAGCTCTGACTGGCTGTAGATGTCTGCCTGTTGGAGCCAGTGCTACTTGAGGAGTGCTAGACTAGCACTTCAACCATTTCACCTACCTACCTACCTTTCATTCACAATAGACATTAACTGTCATTTTACGGCAATGTTGCCATTGAAAATTCCCCTAATCCGTTTAAATTATTAGAACTAAGTCTAGTTGTTCGCGGCCGCCGTAGCCGTATGGGTTGGTGCGTGACTAACATTCGGAATTCACAGAGAGAACGTAGGTTCGAATCTTGGTGAAACACTAAAATTAAGACAAACATTTTTCTAATAGCGGTCGCCCCTCGGCAGGCAATGGCAAACCTCCGAGTGTATTTCTGCCATGAAAAAGCTCCTCATAAAAATATCTGCCGTTCGGAGCCGGCCTAAAACTGTAGGTCCCTCCATTTGTGGAACAACATCAAGACGCACACCACAAATAGGAGGAAGAGCTCGGCCAAACACCCGAAAAGGGTGTACGCGCCAATTATGTAGGTGTGTATATAAGTGTAGTTGTCAATTCGTATAAGTTGCACTTAATTCCTGAGATTCTGAGTTTAGCCGTTATTCCCTATTAACGCTATTGTCTGTCTAGGCTATTACATAAAAACCCACCCCTTGTCTCTCTGGATGGCATCTGGGTTCCCGGTCCCAGCGGCATAGAGGTAAACTGCTGGGCTGATGTGCTGGAGACGATTTCATCGCAAAACAAGAGGATTGAGGTTCCCTTGAGAATCTGTGGTCTACTCTTGGAAAGTTGGGCCTACCATTAGTTCAGCGAGCGTTGGGCTAGTGTGCACGTTGCACGGCAAAGTCGCTAGATTCTTCTGGCCACAGGTAGATTGAGGGAGCTCGAGGGAACTTCTAAGGCTAACAAATCCGCAGCTTCCGAATTTGGTAGGTATCCTCACCGGACTTGTCCGTTAGGTGTACATGCAGTGAGACTTGGGATTGCTTCAAGTCCTTTCTCCAGAAGATGTCTGGAGGATGAGGTGAAACCATCTCAGCACCTTCTTCTCAGTTGCCACTGTTGGTGGTAATCCTCTAATCCAAAGCCACTTTTCCCTTTTTGGTTCTCTCCCTCCTTTTATATGTTAAGACTAAATTTAGGTCCATCTATCTGATGTTAGTTTCACTGTCTATTGTCTATTTTATTCCAGACATTAACAGCTGATCGAAATTCAATTTTACTAAATTGTTTTGGTCTGGACCAAATTATTATTAATTTTTTATTTTCCTACTTTTCTAGTCAAAGGTCTCAGCCCTTTGTCAAGTCATCAATGGTCTGCCTCTTCTTCATGCGCATTGCGGGTTCCAAGTCAAGTCAGTTGTTAGTTTTGATACACTTAGATTCCGGATCTTTAATATTAATTTTGAGACCTACTTTTGCGGACTTTTGCTGAAGCAAGTTTAATTTCATCTGCATATGTTCATTTGAGGAAGTTTAAGGGGGGCTCTTATCAGTCGACTTCAAAAAATCGATTTTTTTTTTACTGCAATCGATAGATATCTTATAGGAGAATATGCCATCAAAATTTTATAGCGAAATTCAAAGTGATTTCGGGGTGACAGGCCTGTGTACCGTCCCTCGTGTGAGTATACTGTCTACCTTCTGAAAACTTTGAAACACGTTTTCTTAAAAGCATGTTTTTGAAAATGGCGTGAAAGGTTTAAAAAAAAATGACGAAAGTTATCTTTTCAAACCGATATTCTATATAAAGATAATTAAAATGCGCAACTAATTAACTAACAAAATACAAAAAAAAAAAAATAATTGTTTAATGGTTTTTAACACCTTTTTTGAAAAAAGGCGAAAAAAGCACTTTTCAATAATTAATTGTGTGTTCATTTTTTCATATTTTTATACAAGAGTAGTTTATTATATGCGGGAAAGCCTTCTGAATATGACAATATTTTTCTTTTGTGTTTCAGGTGAGAACTACGACCGCAATCTCAAAAACCGTTTTACTAGCGCGCAACGAGAAGCTGTGCGAGATCCCTCATATATCCGCCATTTTGTTTTTTTATTTATGTTAAAAAATTGTTTATTACTCTTCAATCATGCCTTCAAATAAATGCAAAAGATTATTCCTGTCTGTCGCTTTTTTCGCCTCGAAAAAAAATTGAGAGGCCCCCCTTAATTTCATCTGCATATGTCATCTGTATACTCCAGATCTTCGAGGATCGTGTTTATTTTCCAGGTAATTCCACGATTTGCAGAGTTAAATACTTGAAAAATCCAGTTCACTATAACGATAAATACAGGTTCCGGCACATGAAGTGTAACCAATGAAAAAGCCCATAAATTTAGTTTGGACACACATTCGAATGCGACTTTTTCAGCAAAATTTAGAGAATTTGAGAACCATTGTGTCGACGTTATAAAGTTCTGAACGAGCTATGTGAGACGGTGCCGAGTCCTGTTGAAACGTCCATGGTCTGCTACCAAAATGTTTGTCTGCCCACGGCTTCGAAGCAACCTCCAGAATACTTCCTCGATAATATTTCGCATTTACCTTGACGCCAGGCTCGATAAAAATGAGTGAAAAGCGCCCATCTTCGGTTAAAGCGGCCCAAACGATTACCTGTGGCGGGTGCTGCCTCCTGGTGGATAATCGATGACTCTAATTCTCGTATAAACGGCCGGTCAAATGAACCCTATCGTTTTGCAAGTTTACGAATTGCTCTATTTGAAATTTTTTCTCGTCTGAAAGCACAGTGTTCGGAAATTGACCGCTTTCGGCCAAGCGAAGCAACTCTCTCAAGTCTGACTTGTTGCTGCTTTGGATTGCGCCTTTTGGATCTTGTAAGACTTGACTTTGAGATCATTTCTCAGTATGCGGCAGACATTTCGTCGGAGATTTCGCTCAAGTCGCTTCTTCACTTTTTGAACCATTTCACGTGACATTGCAGTCTTTTGATAACCACCTCCATGACGCTCCACGATGCTACCAGTATCGTTGTAACGAGTAATGGTGCGATAAACAAAAACGCGTTTACTCTCGGCAAAATGCTTCCGCGCGCTTGTGAACAATAGTCTGGACTGTCAAACAGCTGGTCTGAAGTTGGTTACACTTCGAATGCTGGACCCTGTAACCGAGGGGACAAGATACACCCTTGTCGGACAGAGTAGTCGAGACAAAAGCTTCAGTGAGTTTTCCATTGTGAATAATTCTACAATACGAAACATTGTAGCTATTTCTAATTAACGAATATGACCCTATGACCGGAATAAGCCTTCCTTTATTCATTTTTATTATGAAATACAACAACAAATTGTGCACACGTATTCCTGCAACAATGCTTCACAAGATTAGTAAGCGCCTTTTTCTGATTGCTGCCAATTCCTTATCACTGGCGATCAATTGTGCCATTATTATTCCATATTCCATACCATTCCATATTATTAATATTATTTAATTAACCAACAAGCAGCGCGAAAAAAAAATTACGCAAATTTGACAGCTAATTTAATTAATCTTAAGTCTTGCGTATAAACGGGTAGATTAATTGCCGCAATTTGATTTTAGCCTACTCGTACATATGTTTCGTTTCTGCTATTAATAGTTGTTGTTGTTTCTGTACACATTGTTTTCTTATGAGCTCGCAGGCAATAACAATCCAAAAACCTACTACATTTGTAAATACGACTTGTTCTTTTTGTAACAGCAAAAATATTCCCCACACATTTTTCGGTAATGCCGTGAGACCTTTACTTTGTCAAGATTTTTGTAAGTGGCTGAGTGCCGCACACTTTCGTCCGGAGTTGTAGTGAATGTTTAACAGCTGAGCTTTTTCCGCTCTTTGGCCCTTTGGTTCAGCATTACATCTTGTTTTAGAATATATGATAAGACGACGATGTGCTCGTTGAACGTAAATGGAATTAAGAACAGAAACCATTTGCGAAGAGGGTAATGTGCCTTGGTGTAAAGATTATTTCAAGTCATACAAAATATTTGCTTAAAAGCCTTATCTGTTTTTGTGGCTCCATACAAATATGCAGGGTTTTTAACAAGAAAAACGATAGATTAATCAACCTAATGCCATTCGATCTAGTATGTTTGTTTTTTCCTACTACGGGATTAAAAGCCATTCTTACCTCGGCATTTTCCTCTTTCACTCTTTATTGGTTGCTTGACGGATCCTTTCTTTCTATTTGTGTTGTGCGTCTTGATGTTGTTTCACAAATGGAAATATTGGGTTGGCAACTAAGGAATTGCGGATTTCACTCATAGATGGCTTCAGTGGAATTTTTAGGTTTGCAGACTTTGTTCAAATGTAAAACACATTTTTCGTACGGGTAATTTTCCACTTAAAGATGAAAAGCGCTCTGGTCGTCTAGTTGAAGTTGATGGCGCTCTAATCAAAGCAATAATCGATTCGGATCGTCACAGTACAACACATGAGATTGCGTAGAAGCTTCTCCCGAACTGAAAGAAACGCATTTAACCCAACGGATTAACAGCTGCGATTTGCTAAAGAAGCATAACGAAAATTATACATTTTTAAAACTAACTGGCGAGAACTGATAAAGCATAGGCTTAGCGAAGTCGTAGAGAACAGCGGCGGCTTCTCCGACAGGCAGCATGGTTTTAGAAGTGGCAGATCTATCTTAGGAGCCATCCAAAATGTAACCGCTAGCGTAGAATTGGCCCAGGCAGGTAATCAATACTCCAAACGCTTAGTATTACTAGCCACACTGGATATTAGAAATGCTTTCAACAGTTTAAGTTGGGACGACGTAATTGAAACCTTAAAGGTAAAATTCAAGACCCCGAGTAATCTATTGAAGATTATTCGCAGCTATCTAAGCAATCGCGTGCTCTTATACGAAACGCGAGAAGGGTGTAAGACCAAACAAATAACAGCAGGTGCGGCCCAAGGATCAATACTCGGACCTGAACTTTGGAATATAAGCTACGATGAAATCCTTCGAATAGAGATGCCCGAGGATGTGCATTTGGTGGGATACGCAGATGACATTGCGGCTGTAATAATCGCCCGGAACACTGACGAAGCCAAAAGAAAGTTAAATCAGGTGATGACCCGAGTTCAGACAAGGCTAGAAGACCATAGATTAAAGCTGGCCACAGAGAAACAGAGCTAATCATTCTAACGAACAGACGTATCCCATTAGAAGTAGACATACAAGTACTCGATGCCACTTTATCGACAAAAAGAGTGGTCAAGCACTTAGGAGTGCAATTAAACACAAGGCTAACCTACAGGGCGCATATAAACCATGCTGCCACAAGAGCTGCCAAGGTAAGCGGCATGTTAAGTAAGCTCATGACAAACCTTGGAGGTCCAACGCAGAACAAGCGCAAACTTTTAATGGACACGACGAACTCGATTCTCTTATACGGATGCAAAATATGGGCACATTCGCTAAGGGTGCAATGCCGGCGGAAAATTCTGCAATCTGCGCAACGCACCTGTGCTCTTAGAGTGGCTTCGTCATACGGAACAGTATCTGAAGCAGCGGTGTTAGTTATCAGCGGAACCATCCCTATAGATATTCTAGCACAAGAGCGCAAACGGAGATAGAAGGCAAAAAACACAGGAATCCCAGTACCACGCTTCCCCGATATTAGAGTTCAAACGCTCACACTTTGGCAGGCAAGATGGAACTCTGAACGGTATGGTAGATGGACAGCGAGACTAATACCCGACCTAAAAAAGTGGGTAGAAAGAAAGCACGGCGAGCTTAACTATTATCTCACACATTTTTTGTCCGGACATTGGTCCTTTCGCAAGTATTTGTGGCGAATGGGAAAAGTGAGCCAACCCAACTGCATATATTGAGATACTGAGTATGATGATGCGGAGCACACTTTCTTTAAATGCGAGAGGTGGAACGTAGAGAGAACAGGTCTGCAACAAGCTATTGGTGTATTTACACCTGAAGAAATTATTGAGAAAATGATGATAGACGAAGAAAAATGGAATGCCGTCAAAAATTTTGTGGAGGATATTATCCGCAAAAAGAAGCGCGAAATGGAAAGTTATGCTGAAGAGCATTGAGCATAGGTTTCTCAAAACAGGCGACCCTGGACGCAGGGTGAGTAAGTAAGTGTCCTTCTTAGGACGCCGTCTTGACCCTCTACCTCGAAGCAATGCGGAAGCAGTCCCGGGGTGGAGGGAAAACTCCAAGAGAAGAGGAGGGATATTTTTAGTGGAATCACCACACACGTAGTAGCGGCGGTTACTATATGGTGCGAAGGCATTTTTAACCCAACCTCACCGCCAAAAAAAAAAAAAACTAACAATAATATCAAGCGGAAAAGATCGTGGAGCAGGCCAGGTGAACCTACTCAAACAACATCAAAGGCTGATATTCATCAAAAGAAGGTTTTGTTATCAGTTTGGTGGGATTATAAAGGAATTGTCTACTTTGAACTCTTACCACCCAACCGAACGATCAGTTCTGATGTCTACATTGAACAACTAACGAAAGTAAACAATGCAGTTGAAGACAAGCGGCCTGAATTGAAAAATCAAAAAAGTATTGTATTCCACCATGACAATGCAAGGCCACACAGATCTTTGGCCACTCGGCAAAAATTATTAGAGCTTGGTTGGGATGTTTTGCCAAATCCACCATATAGTCCTCACCTTGCGCCATCTGACTACATTTTGTTTCGATCTTTACAAAACTCTTTGAGTGGTAAAAATTTCAATAATATGATGATGTCAAATCGTACCTGATTCGGTTTTTTGCTAATAAAAACCAAAAGTTTATGAACATGGGATTATGAAGCTGCCTGAAAGATGGCAAAAGGTCATTGATCAAAATGGACAATGCATTACAGAATAAAGTTATTTAGTTCCATGAAAAAATTGTCTTTGATTTTCTAAAAAAAATCCGCAATTACTTAGTTGAAAACCCAATATTTACAGTTTTAAACAGACTCCGAACGGCAAACATTTTTTATGAGGGGCTTTTTTATGGCAGAGGGACGACCATTAATAGAAAAACATTTTTTAAATTTAAATGAAATGAAATGAACAAAACACCCGGATTACCCTGATTGGAAATTTAGATGGCTAATCGCATTTTTTTATTAGGCTACTTAATCCCTTAAGTTTAAAAGTGAAGACAAAAACACATGTGAACAAAATATTAATTAATACGAGTACAGTTATGGTCATACATAATAAAAAAACTACAAATACTAAAAAGTGCAGAAAAAATTATTATTTAAGAAGCAAAAAAAAAAAATTATTTAGCGGAAAAGTAAGAACGCTTACAAAATTAAATGTGTGTATGTATGATATCATAAAAAAAAAAACAAAAATAGTAACAAATCACAAAAAATCTTCAACAATGGCAGCAACAGTAACACAAGTCATAAATATACAACAGCAACTCGCATCGTTAATAGGACAACAAACAAAATCAATAATATAAAAATGCGAGAAGAAACAAGTCTCATTGAAATTACAATGAATTAAATACAAAATACCGATGGCGGCAACCCAAATGTTTTGTTGATTGCCAACATTTAATTGTGTTCGACCGATTTTCAGCGGTGGCGGCGCCGGGCGCATCAGCTGCAGAGCAACGATCAACAATCAACGATCAGCGACAACGGCAAACCAGCCGCAACAACAGTAAAATCAGTTAATCGATGCACAACAATCAATCGTTTGCTTGTTTGCTGCGACGCTGTTGCTACCGAGTTGTAATGAGCGCTTTGTGCATGTTGTTGCTGTGCCTGCTGATGACAACAATTTTCGTTCGATCTTTAGTCAAGTGTTTGCGCAAACAACTATTTTTGCTAGACTTTACTGTTATTGTGTTAGTGTATTTGTGTTGGTTGCTAATACATAAGTATGTATATACGAGGGGTCGCTGATAAGGTCGCGATCTAAGCGTACTTAGCGACAACTCATCATCAACTCAAAAAAGTTGCTCAGCTATTTCAACAAGGAAGAAGTGACCGGGTCGCCTTGCAATTGCAGCGACCGTCGAAAATGTCCAAATAGTCAAAAAGTTAGTACTGTCCGATCGAAGAATCAATTTTTGACAAGTAGCAGAATAAGTTAATATTAGAACAAAAAAAAAAACAAATTGGATAGATTTTATCCGAAAAAAATTGGTGTGTGTTGGATCTTTTTTACGATTTTTTTCCTTCAACAGGTCTAAAAGATTAAGGGGTTAGGGGTAGTCAGAGGCCTGAAAAAATGATGATTTTCAAACATTTTTGTTTGCTAGTCAATTGCCTTATTTTACAAAAGTAAGAATATGGAATTAATATGTGTATGTTTCGATTTGACTTTAGCAAAATTTCCAAACAAATTAATATTTGTAAAAGTTATCGCTGTTTGTGTGCTGCCCGTTTCTCCGGAAGTCCCTTACGGTGATCATCACAAGTCCTTGGAAATTCATCTAAAATCAATCGGACAAGAGAAATTAGTTTTATTGAGAGATAATCTTGTGATTGATCCCAGTTTTTTTGTTTTTCAAAATTAACAATATGGCGGCCTCAGGAAATATTTTTCAGATTTTAGAGAAAAAACTGACAATTAATTGTTAAAAAAAAATCGAAATTTTTGAAAAAGTTTTTTATGTTTTTCAAAAGCAGTATATATTTTATTGAAATCTATCAAGCGGTTTTTAAGTTCCAGTGATCACCAGTTCAAAAAAATTGTTTTGAGGTAAACGCGTTTAAAGTTTTGCGAGCGCTTCGGAGCGCCCGAGCGGCCTTTGTTAATTGTTGATTAACTCGAAAAGTATTTGTCGGATTCACTTCAAATTTTCACACAATGTTTCTAAGATATTATACTTTAAGGAAATTTAACAAAAAAATCAAATTTTTTGAAAATTCTGACTACTCCTAACGCTTTAAAATATTATTAAAAATGTATGGCTTGACCAGTTTACAAGTAATCCACAAACATAATTCCTTAAGCATCCCAAAAAACCGATGCTAACACCGTCTTGGCCGATTTTTGAATACGAACTCGTTTCGGAGTCAAATAACCAGATTCACACCACTCTTCAGCCTCTTATTTTGATATGGGCTCATAGTGATAGGCCCAAGTTTCCTCGGTAGTGATGAATCGACGCACAGAATCCACTTTATCCTTCCAAAACCTCTTTAAATGTTGCTGAGAAAGTCACATTCGAATGTGTTTGGATAAATTTTACACAAATATTTGCACAAGAAAAAAATTCGCCTGTTAGGTATCGCAAATGCTCACACTGCTCGGCAAGCAGTGATGATTGGATTGGATTCTAAAGATTTATTCGAATTATGTTAGAGATACCTGTATTTGGCCGAAATTTTCACCGCGTTGATAAAACCAGAGTTCGTTAGTATGAATCCCTGGGGCGCCGGAGTGTTAAGGCAGTGGTTAAAAGTTGATTAAAGAGGATTACCAAATAAATTCAAAGCGGAAAAGTCGACATCGAAGATTGCGGATACCATTTTCTGGGACAGCGAGCGGATTTTATATCTCGGTTACTTACTTAAAGCAATTAGAATCAACGACGCAAATTTACTGGGCCAGCTACGTGAGAAAGCCGTAAGGACCTGTGCATATTCACATTAGGTTGTCCAGCTTGCTTTTCCAAGACAATACACTCGGTGGCCCTACAGCCCATTGTGATACTTGCATTTGATTTTCATTCCCTAACTAAGTCGGCCGCCGTAGCCGAATCGGTTGGTGCGTGACTACCATTCGGAATTCACAGAGAGAACGTCGGTTCGAATCTCGGTAAACACCAAAAATTAAGAAAAACATTTCTCTAAAAGCGGTCGCCCCTCGGCAGGCAATGGCAACCCTCCGAGTGTATTTCTGCCATGAAAAAGCCGATCGGAGTCGGCTTAAAACTTTAGGTCCCTCCATTTGTGGAACAACATCAAGACGCACACCACAAATAGGAGGAGGAGCTCGACCAAAAACCCAAAAAGGGTGTCCGCGCCAATTATATATACCTATACATATATAACTAAGTTGCTTAAACCACTGAGATCTTTTTAAGAAGGTAACTCCTCCCTCCATTTTTAACCCTAGATTTTGTTTTTTTCATTGAAGGGCATTTACAGAGGAGGTATTGTACCGAACCAATTTCTCCTTCATCTCTTGTAGAAGTCATTGTGAGGTACACGCATTCAACTGGCTAGGGTGCCAATGGTGCAGTGACCCGTTATAACACCTGTGAGGACGCTGGTGCTCGACCTGTCGAGTCGAAGCAAACATTTTGCACTTTTAAGATTCAGTTTTGGCTTGAGCGCTTCAGAGATCCTGCAGTTAGTAGCCAGAGACCACCTCCTATTGGTTTCCGCTATTACGCTCAAGTAAATCGCAGTGTACAGTTCGTTTAGAGGAATGCTACAGTCCCCTACCACTCGCGGAATGTCAAACTCGAAGTCTTTCCCTGCACACTTATCCGCTTCTTGATTTCATTCAACTCCATAGGGGCCAGGAACCCAATAAAGTATGGTGTTGTGCTGTTGGATAAGCGAGAGGGACCTGCTGCATTCCTTAACACATCTTGAGTTGATGCGCGCTGAGGCCAGTGCCTTGACCGCTTCTTGACTATTAAGAAAAATTGTAAGGTTTGCCGGAGGTAAGTCTATTAGTTTGCGTTTGGATTGCAAAGAATGCCTAAAAGGCTACGGGATTTAAGAAGTTGACCATTCACCCCACCTAAACTGAACTTGATTTTCTCAAATTTGAAAAATGGCAATTATGGCGACCGCAATTTTCCGACGACGGTGAGCGGAAGAAGATCGTACCATTTGAAGATAAATCTAAAGAATATTTTTTTCAGTGGCAATTATATTCACGATGTGAAAAGTGTATTTCCTTTGAAAGGAAAATATAAATCTCAGGCATTTGCACCATTAACGGCAGTCTTATCAGCCGCCTCTCGTATATAAGTGTTAGTATGAAGATAATTACTTTATAAAAGAAATATAGCTCAGCGAGTTCTCAAGCATAACAAAATAAAAAAAATTGTGTGTTAAAACTGCTGCAGGAGGTCAAAAAGTTCGCGTAATAAAAAGTGGAGATATTTTTAACTTGGTCTGACTCGACTATAAATACTAATTTTTAATGAAAGAGAATCAGTAATGAAAACTCTTGTAAAAATACAAAAAACTGCCCACTGACAAAGTTTAAAATGACAAAATAAACGATGTAGTAGGGTATCTGTCGCAGCAGATCTTAGCACACGAGTTAACGGAAACATCTTCTCTGGCGGTTTACGAGCTACCAGAGTTTGGTATCCCCACGAAACTCATACGTCAGGGCAGAATGCCTTTGAGTACGATGTTAAGCTTTGTTTAATTAGAGACGAGATATCGTTCGAGCTGTTTGAAGCCCGGCGATGTTTCAGACAGGATTACAGATGGAGGCAAAAGACGTTTTAAATTTTAAGAATAAATATAGATAATAAAAGCCTTGAGATCAAATGCAGAATAACTTCATCTGATATGTAATAGTTTGGGCTCGGTAGGCAATTTAAAATGCAGTACGCCAAAGCTGGGAAAATAATAGCCACCACCTCTTTGCCGCCTTCGAAAAAGCTGCTCATAAAAAATATCTTCCGTTCGGAGTCGGCTTAAAACTGTAGGTCCCTCCAACAATATCAAGACTCATGCCACAAATAGAAGGAGGAGCTCAGCCAAAACGAAACGAAGGCCAAACGAAGTATCTCCTGTGATTACATAAAAAGTCAGCACATTTGCGACATAGCCACCCCGTCACTGTTGGCAGCCATAAATTTTGAAAAGTAGGACTCCGTCTATTAGGGCACCAGCATTAAGAACGATTATAACGCCTGTCTTGAAGTTAAAGGAATAATTTCTTCTGCTGCTTTGGTCTGGTCGCCCTCGTAACAAAACTAAAACTCTACAAGGCTCACATCAATCCCATCCTATTGTATGGCGTAAAAGCCTTGACAACGACAACACCTGAGGCGACAGTCCTAGGTGTGTTCGAGAGAAAGACATTGCGAATGATTTATGGACCTTTGCGCGTTGGCGAGCTGTATGAGATGTACGCAAATATGGACATTGAGCAGCGAATTGAGATTTAGCGGTTTTGCTAGGTGGATCATAGGTATAGTTCGAATGGATACAAATGCCCCAGCTCTGAAGGTATTCGTGGCGGTACCTGTTGGTTGCGCCAAAGGAGGAGTAAGGCCTCTTTTGCGTTAGAAAGATCAGGCGGAGAAAGGTTTTTCTTCATTAGGTGTGACCAACTGGTGCTGGTAAGCACAAGAAAAAAACGTACTAGCAAGAAAAATGTATCGAAATCTTCAAAATCTCATCTAAGCTAATTATCATTAATTCTCAAATAAAAAAATAAAAATCACTTTGAATGGTCTATTTACCGGATTATTTCACTTTAGGCTGTTTCGCAGAAATGCTGCGAACTGAGGTTGAAGCCGTTGACTCACTTGCCACTAATAATTTCACCATCACCTCAGCAGCACTAAATGGAATCCTGAGTAGCTCCTCAGTTAGCTCTGCAGCTAAGCAAAAGTCCGGTGCCGGTGCAGTAAAAAACAATTTTTTAGTGAAATTACAACAACCTTGATGGACCACCGAAATTTGTGGCAGTATGGCAAAATAGTTAAGCGGAGAACTGCACTCGTGCAACTCAGAGCAAATAACAACGAAAATTACCGAAATATTTCAAGAATGCAAGAATGCAAGCATGCAACAACAGCGACATTGAGCGGCAGCGGGTAACAGCCAATGAAGCATAGCCGCAACAATTGCAATGCGATTTGGCAACATTGAAACATTTCACTTGTGCGCGCTTGTCGGCAATGTCAGCCAAATGAAGCAAAGAAACAACGGGCAGCTGGAGGATGCGCGCTGCCTTAGGACGTGCAAATATTTTCGACTTTTCACAAATTTCGTTGGCGCTGGTGTTTTAGTGACCATTTTCGGTTGGCTTTTCTAAGGCATTGCTGCCACCGCCTTTGAGATTACATATGTGGCATGACATGGACTGGTACACATAGCCAAACATATTTGCTTGAGTGCCTGTATGCACAAATATGTATGAATATTAGTTTGCACCGTTAGTGCAACGAATTGGAGATGCTGTTTTATTTTTTGTTTATTTTTTTTGCCAAATTACTGTTGCACATATTATTATGGATATTGAGAGAGTTTTTTTTTATATTTGGAAAACTTTTTACTACATATTTTACTATTAACATGTTTTTTGCTGTTTTTTTAGTTGACTTCCTCATCTGTTTAAGCTATTGGCACTTGCAACCAGCCGTCTGTCGTTTGCTGCCTGCGGCCTGGCACCTACTGCCCGGCTTGTACCCTGTTGTCTTTTGGCCGTTGCCGCTTCCTTGTCACTTTGATTTATGTACTTTGCCGACAGGCAGTCCACCAGCGTTTGATGGCTGAAAATTCTGGCCAACTACTTCCTCAGTGCCGACATTGCCTATTAATAATGCCGCCACTGCTGCTTGCTTACATCTGTTGTTCTTAGTCACCCCAGTCTTCTAACGCTGACCGGTTACGCTCTGGCGTCGTTCAACAGTGGGAGGGAAATGTGGCCATAAATAATTAGCAGAATAAAGTTAATGGAAAACTAGTATTTTGGTTGTCCTTGTTTGGTATACCAAATTTAGTCTTAAGAGCAGGTTTTTAATTTCAATACAGTAAACCGAGTAGCGTGACCGCCGTCCACTGTCGCTCAAAGTCGGCATAAAACTGTGGGCTCCTCCATTTGTAAGGGCAACAGTAAGACGAACACTACAAATTGGAGAGTGGCTCGGCCAAACAGCTAATAAAGGATATATGCATGTTTAAAAGCTGCCAAACCCATCAAAAGACTACAATGAATCTTCATCAAATTATTGCTTGCAATTGCCGAAAGGATATAGGCCTAGTAAAATTAATTTAAAATAAGGGCAATGGACCTCCCATGCAAATCAATATAAAATGTCATTGCCCTAATAACGTCAAAAAATATACTATATTAATAAACGGGGCGTGGTCCTTCTCATACATGCCAGTTATTGATATCACAAAGTTTACTGAAAGTACAGGGTGCGCCATCCTTTATATCGGTATGTAAACGCTGAATAGCTTTGTCATTTACCAACCGATCGACTTCAACATACATGATTTCGATACGTCAATTCTGTACAATTTCAACCATGGATCGCTTAACTTCGAAACAACGCGCTGAAATAGTGACGCTATACATCGAAAATAGCCGTTCTATTGTTCTAACGCGCAATATCGCAAAAAGTATCGTGGCAAACAGGCACCGTCTGACATAACTATTCGTCGTTTGGTGTCGAATTTTTTTGAGCACGGACCAAGACGTTCCAATGAACTTGTTGAAGCGGTGAGGGAGAGCGTTGCCCAGGAGCCGACAGTGTCGTATCGTCGTCGCGCTTAGCATTTTGTCGTCAGTGAAACCACAATGCGGCGCATTTTAAAGGATGAATATTGCCGACATACCATTCACGTCGCTTGGAATACATACAGTACAAACAGTCGCTCGAATTGTTGACACTGAACCCAATTTTTGGAAGCAAATTTTAATGACTGACGAGGCACATTTTAACCTCGCTGGCAACGTGAATAAACAAAATTCCCGCATTTGGGGAACTGAGAATCCACACGAGATCCACGAAACGCCATTACATGACCGGAAAGTAACTGTTTGGGCCGGCATTTGCGCCAAAACCATCATTTGGCCATATTTTTACCGAGAAAACGAAACGGTCGATGGAAACCGATATCGATGGATGTGGGCTCATTATGTCTGCCCGCAAATGCATGAGAAAGGTTTAGACGGTTACTGGTTTCAACAAGACGGTGCGCCATGCCACACTTCGAATGCAACAAATGAATTTCTGCAACGAAAATTCCCGGGAAGTCTAGTGTCAAGAAGAGGCGACATTGACTGACCCCCCAGATCACCTGACTTAACCCCCCCCGACTTATTTTTGTGGGGTTATCTGAAAAGGCGGCCGCCGTAGCCGAATGGGTTGGTGCGTGACTACCATTCGGAATTCACAGAGAGAACGTCGGTTCGAATCTCGGTGAAATACCAAAATTAAGAAAAATATTTTTCTAATAGCGGTCGCCCCTCAGCAGGCAATGGCAAACCTCCGAGTGTATTTCTGCCATGAAAAGGCTCCTCATAAAAATATCTGCCGTTCGGAGTCGCCTTGAAACTATAGGTCCTCCATTTGTGGAACAACATCAAGACGCACACCACAAATAGGAGGAGGAGGTCGGCCAAACACCCAAAAAGGATGTACGCGCCAATTATACAGGGTGAACGATAGTGTTACCTATTCAAAACACCATAACATTTTTATGTGAAATTAGTTTTTATTGATTTCAAAGACAAAATTGTTCAAAAATGATTCCAATTTTAACATATATTCACCTTAGCTCGATATGACTACTTTTTGCCTTGACTATAGCCTTCAAACGGTCAAAAAATGAGTTGCATGCTGCACGAATGTGATCTTGAGGTATTTAGGCCCATTCTCGTATAATCGCTTTTTTCAGCGCATCCATACTGCCATATTTTTTAGTCCTCACCTTGCTTTCCAAAATGGATCAGATGGAATAGTCCATCGGATTTGCGTCTGGCGAATTCGAAAGCCATTGTGTGGACGAAATGAAGTGTGGAACATGATTTTTTAACCATTCTTGGTTCACACGAGCTCTATGAGACGGTGCCGATTCCTGTTGGAACGTCCATTGTCTACGACAGAAATGTTTGCGTGTCCACCGCTCTAAATCAGCTTCTAAAATATTTTCCCGATAATAAGTCGCATTCACTTTGACACCATGCTCGATTAAAACGATTGGAGAGCATCCATCGGTGGTCACTGCGGCCCAAACCATTACTTGTGATTGGAAATTGTTTCGAGTGGCCATATGCAGGCTCAAATTCTCGTATGAGCGTTCGGTCAAGTAAACACGATCGTTTTGAGTGTTTATGAACTGCTCAATTGGAAAATTTTTTTCATCAGAGAACACAATGTTAGGAAATTCGCCACGTTCGTGCAAGCGCAACAACTCCTTTCCTTTTTCGCACCGAACTTTTTTTTGCTGGTGTGAAAGATCGAGTGCTTTTTGAAACTTGTATGCCTCGACCTCATTTTTCAATATGCGTCGAATGATGTCTTCCGATATTTTGAGTTCTTTGGCCATTTTTCTTCCACTTCGACGTGAACCATTTCTGGCGTTGTTGCGGTTGCTTTTGGTCCACCTCCATAGCGTTTTGCAATGCTACCAGTATCATTGTAATGTTTTATAGTGCGATACACAAAAATTTTATTCACTTTGAGGTGACTGAGCTCACCAACAACGGCTGGTTGTGATTTTCCAGCCAAATATAACGCAATCACACTATTACGTTTGAATTCCATCACAGAAAAACATTTTGAATGATTGTATGGGGAACCCCCCAGGGGAGTTCCAGGGGGTGTGCCACTGGCATGGGTGGATCGGCTGTCCAAAGTTAGTGGGGGTCGGTCATACATTTGGACTCGATTGGAGCACTTTAAATGAGTCAAAGTGGGATTTTTCGTTCGACCCAAATTGGGGGACATCAGAATTCGTTTTAGAGGTATGGTTCCTTCGGCAAAGTTTCTTATTTTGATCCCTAGAATACGATTTTCACAGAGCAATGAGCGATTTTTAAATCGACCCGCCCTACTGTATATGTAAATATATATATATCTGAAAAGTAAGGTTTACGCCAACAAGCCGCAGTCTATTGACCAGCTTAAGGCAAACATTCGTGCCGAAATCGACGCTATAAAACCCGAAATGTTTGACAAGGTAATGACAAACGAAGAAAAAAGGTCGCTGTTTGTGATTGCTAAGAAAGATTTCCACTTTATTGATATTGTATTGAAAAAATAGTTTTAATAAATGGTAAATAACCAAACCAAATTAAAATACCTCACTTATATAAATTAGTTGTTTTTTTTTCAAAGTTATTGAATGTTTTCATACCGACATAAAAGATGGCGTACACTGCATATAATTCAACAATATTTATTTTCGACCTGCACTCTAATATTTTGGGATTTTCCAAATTTCATGACAGGTGTAATAAGAGGAAAAGAGATACAGATATATCTATCGCCAAGTACTGGAGAAACATAGTCATTTTGATAATAAAACAAAAATATTATTTAATTAATGCATCACTGAATTTCAACAAGTGCACTCATAATATTTTATATTTAAACAAAGTAACTCTTTCAATAAAATTGGTTTTTCCGCGGCAGCGAACCACCGGGTAATATATACAATAGTATTTTCTTCTTCTTTAACCCAGCCTTATCCTATTTCGGTCACGCGGTCCTGAGTCGTCTCTTCGCTGACGTTTCCGCATCGCCTGTTGTTCTCAATGGTGTTTCTCCAGGTTTTTGTGGTCTGCCTGGTCCTCTTATCGCGCCATCTGCGCGATCCTTTGTCCTTCTCATTACATGGCCGTACGAGCGTACGAGGTTGTCCTGAAGCGTAGTGCTGATTAGAGCAACTTTATTCCTAACAATAATAAAGGTGTTTTAAATTTTTTTCCAACAGTATAACGCCGCTGATCCACCTCAGCATCCGCATCTCTGCTGCATGCAGTTTCAGTTCACTTGGTACAGCCCAGCACTCAAATGCATACGTCATTGCCGCCCTCATATTTTTTTATATTTTTCCTTTTAGTTTTTGTGTACACACAGGACATCAGAGGCTGCTCTCATTATTTACTCGCTGTGGCAAAATGAAACTCGATTACTTCGGTCTTTGCGCGGCTTACTCGTAGCCCATTCAGTTCAAGGACGGTAACCCACCGGCTCAGATTTTAATTTCAGAATTAATTTTAGTTTTATCTAAATCATAATATAAGTATAAGTTTAAAATGTAAAAATAAAATTAAAGTTTCAAGCTTTATAATCAGAAATTTAAGAAAAACTTTGAGAATACAGTTTAATATTCCATAAAATTCTAGTGCCAAGTGCAAGTTAAGGTAGCTTAAAAATCGCGTGGATTTTTGACAATTTTTCCCCCCCTTACTCGCGCAGAATAATTTTATATGGATACTCTTAGAATGTGCACGTTGCTATGTATTAATAAATATTGAATTCCGACACGGTGTTCCCGTTACACCGGTGTTATCATTACAGACATCTTTATTATGGTCGTATATAAAACCTGGTTAAATTTCAAGGGCCGATGTTGAAGGTGAACCGCACCTAAATGTCTACGACACCGTTGGACTTCTTTCTTTGGGGTTATTTGAAAGAAAAGATGTACGTCGATAAGTCAGCAACAATTCAAGAGATAAAGAATGAGATAATCTGGCACATTAACGGCATAGAACCTCAATTATGCCTCAGCGTCATCGAAAATTTGGACCATCGGATGGAGGTGTGCCGCCGAGGCCGCGGCGGCTATTTGGCCAATACTTTATTCCAAACATAATTAAGCTATACCAATATTATCATAATAAAGAGAAATGACAAACATTTCTTAAAAAACTTGTATTTTATTTCAAATCAACACCGGCTCTTGAAACTTAACCACCCTTTATATGTGGGCACGCTCCCACTAATACTATAACAATACTCCACGTCGGCTAATTCTACTCCGGGACCACAAAAGTAATATTCTGGGTAGAGCCGAAGACACAACACAAGTCCACGTTCCTCTCCTGCAGGCATATGCAGGCTATATACCGTCGATAGTCCCAATTACTCGCACTGTGTTTATAGATGGTTCCAAAGTAAAGGAGACATCGGAAAACTTGCAGTAGTGCTATCTTAACTCACTACCGTCTTGTCGTCTGTACGATACTGTATTCAGTGTTTCACTCAAACGTCTGTGCTTGTTGTCGGCTCGTCAGAAACTGTTCGCTGCGCTGTTGCTGCAGCTGTTGCTCAAACGCGTTGCTTTCCCAATCAATATGGTGAAGTCGCGTCATGATCTTACCTGCGAACGTTTGCGCTGCCTCCCACTTACCTCTGGTTGCGCACATATCTCGTATAAGGGTGCTGGGGGATGGTTGATGACCCAGGGATTGCTCCAGGATAGCTCGTTCCTCTCTGAAGCGGTCGCAATAAAACGTGACGTGTTCTGCGTTTTCGTCAGTATTCGGGCAGTTTGAACAGAAAGGGCTGTCTGCCAGCTTAAAACGGTGCAGGTATTCCTGAAACCAGCCATGTCCGCTGAGCAACTGCGAAAGGTGATAGTCGGTGTCTCCATGTTTTCTCATTAACCACTCATCAACAGGTGGTATGAGTTTGTAGGTCCAACGTCCGCTTTGTGTACATATATAGGTATATATAATTGGATCTTACATCCTTTTTGGGAGTTTGGCTGAGCTTCTGCTCCTATTTGTGTGCGATCCGTGCCATCTCCGAACGACAGATGGTTTTCTCTATGAAGAGTTTTTTCATAGCAGAAATACACTTGGAGGTTTGCCATCGTCTGCTGAGGGGCGAACGCCATTCGTTCTAAAAGGATGAACTCTTAATAGCTTAAAATCGAAAAGTTTTTACGTGTCTGGATTGTACCAAGAGTCAGATCTTAATACCATCTAATTTAACCAACCTCAATCAAGTAAAGCCTTGATCACCTTCATGCCCTCCTAAATCCACGAAAGTTCTCCACTATTATGAAACTGCATCGAAAAGATATCCAGCAATAGTCCTGTAGTTGTTCAGCAATGAGGTTTCTATGTAAACTTCACTTTAATAAGCCAAAATAAGTTGGGTAATGTCAGTCCATTGAATCTGCTAAGGTTCTTTAGCAATACGAGGTGGATTTAGCCAAGATCTATTTAACAAAATATCTGAATATTCTATTTAAAGAATATCATAAGGAGCCATCATGTTTGTAAGCTTCGGTGATGCTGAACATTAATCAGTTTGTAAGCAGGAGTTTTATGGAGAAGTTACAATTTTCTGTTACTTTACAGAAGAAAATAACAAAGTTTCTTTTCTTTTAAATCTCTTTTTCTGAGTTAAGTAAAGGTAAGTTCAGATTGGTCAAATGAAGCTAAGCTAAAAAAATTTAGATTAGTTGAGTTAAGTTACCGTAAGTTAGGTAAGTTTACGTTTATTTAAATTAAGCTAAACTAAGGCATGTTAAGGTAATCTGAGTTCGGTTAGTCAAAGTTTGATCAAACTTCAATCAAATTATGTTAAGTTAAATTAAAGTAAGTTAAGTTAAGTTATGTAAAGTTAATTCTAGACTAACTGGGCTTTATTTTCTTCCCCTTATTCTCATATTTGTCGCTGCCCCCAAAAATTACTAATTTCTGCTGATTGTTTTTTGCTGCGCGCTTTAAGAACATAAAAAATGTAAGAAAAGCTTAGAGGGGAAAATAAAAATCTCCCAGCGGCTGTATATGAAAACGCTTGCGGCAGTAATTTAAAATTTGACTTTGAGTTAATAACTGCATGCAAGTACATACAGCTGCGAGCACGAAAATAGTAGTACGAAAAAAATGCATGATTTCTTTTTTTGTAATCTGTGATGCGCTTAGAAAGTTTTTATTATTATTTTAAAATATTACTTTATTCTTTAACTGAACACAAAAAATATTAGAAAATAAATTCTATTGCGAAAAAGACTACTTCTTACAACGAAAAATAGGAATTCAGGGTTAACATTTAAATAGCTGTGGTCATATACCTTATGATCACAAAGTACCGGGAATGTTAAATTTAAACGAACCGCGCACGTGGCAACCATATTTTTTTCTTGTGTCTGTATGTCACACGCCTGTCACTACTATCCATTTTGACAAATCTTGGATTGTGCGTGATGATAACGCGCCCTCGCACCGAGCCCAAATTGTGATGAATTATTTGACCAAACATCACGCAAATGCCATCGTGCAAGCACCATATTCACCTGATATTGCCCCGTACAACTACTTTTTGTCTCCCAAGTTGAAGTTACCACTTCATGGAAGGATATTTCAGTCAATAGAGGAGATCAAAGAGAATGCGACGAAGGAGCTGAAGGCCATCCCTTCGTCGGCCTACCAGGGATGCATGGAGAACAGGGTTAAACATTGGCACATGTGTGAGTATATTTTGAAAGACATAAAATAAATGTGCCTGAAATTTTTTTCAACATTCCCGGTACTTTCTGATCATAGTGTAAGCAACTGATTCTGAGAAAGTTTGTAAAAAAAAAATCAGAAAAAACTGCATTGACACAGATTGCAGATACACAGTTGAAATTAATATTTAGTTGAATTTTCCCAATTATTTATTACAGCCGCACATCGGCGGAAATTGAGCCCTCAATTGCTCTCATCGCTGATGGAGAATCTTCAGCCCAGTATATTTAACAATTTTCCAAAGTTATTGATTGTTACTCGGTTTGGCATTGTATACACCTCTTTTTAAGTCGGCACTGTAAGCCGTACGCTATGGGCATCTCTTTAGACATAGAGGGCGCATTTGATAATGCCACTTTTGACAGTATGTAGGCAGGCATGGCGCAGACCAGGTGCTAGTGAATTGGATTCGTTCGATGCTTGCCAAAACAGTCGTCTCGGTGCGAGCAGAGGAAGATCTGCTGGTATCATCCGGGGTTAATAGAGGTTGCCCCCAAGGTGTGCTGTCTCCATTGCTCTGGGGCATGGTGATCGATCCCCTGCTCACCACCTTACACGACTCGGGAGTCTACGCACAAGCATATGCGAACGATGTTGCCTGTCTGGTAACAGGCCAGTCGCTTATGAACATCTGCAGGAAAGTGCAGGAAACTCTGAATATGATTGACACTTGGTGCCGTGCGAATGGGCTATCGGCAAGTCCCACCAAGGCTGGTATTGTCCTCTTCACCAGACGGAGGAAACTTGATGGACTCGTTCTGCCTCGATAGAAAGCTCCTCTAGAAATCACACGTTGAAACAAAGACATTCGAAGCACTGACAGCCTTCTGGCAGAGCAAGGGCGTTTTTGGAAAAACATACCCTTCTAGTAAGGTCCTATGGATCTACACGGCTATGATAAGACCTATTATCACCTTTGCATCAGTGGTCTGGATGAGTAGACTCCCTCACGTGGGAGTCAGGAGGACTTTATCGACACTACAACGCACTGTGACCATATGTTGCGTCGGAGCTTTTCCGACTACTTCAGGTCAGGCATTAGATGGTCTGCTTAGTCTACCACCAATTGCGCTAATGGCCTTAGACAGTTCCCCAACCACTTCAAGGGTAGTCGCGTCCTGTAAACCCAGGCTGAAATATGTCGGTAGACATAATAGACATAAAATCCGAGTGCAGTACAATGGATTTAATTGTGGCTCAGTGCTACACTTGCTAGTCTGTCTCGACAAAAACAAAAAAGTACGCCCACAAATTGTCTATGGGATTGAGCTCGGGGTATTGAGCAGGCCATTGAATAACCTCAATTTTGTTTGAGCGAAAACAATTCGTCGTCTTCCAACTCGTGTGTTTAGGATAATTATCCTGCTGGTAGACGCATTCTGTTGGCATTTCCTCCCCGCAAAATGGCGGTTTCCCAAAAAAAAAAAATTTATTTTTGACCAAAATTTCGGTCTTAAATTGTTCATGAAAAAAAATTTTATCGGTAAGAAAAAATCTTCGATTAGTTACTAAAAAATTGGGAGGTTGAATTAGTTTTAAAGGTGACACACAGATGGCGCTATTTATCACTTTATCGCGTTGGCAATACTGAATATATATTCATGACAAAGCCTCATCCCTAGGCTTTGTTTATCAGTATCTGTCATTTCGCTGAAGTATAAACAGCGCAGTGTTTTCATGCTCCGAGTATGTCAACTTTCGTGCCGTCGAAACGCAATTTGCGGGAAGCTTTGCTTTTCTGCTTCAATTTGAAAAAAAATACAGCCCAAGCCCGTGAATTGCTGCAGGAGGCCTACCCAGACCATACTCCGTCGATTTCAACATGTGAGTACTGGTTTCGACGATTCAAAAGTGGTGATTTTCACACCGAAGACAAGGAGCGTCTTGGCCAGCCCAAAAAGTTCGAGCACGCGGAATTGGGGGAATTGGTAAACGAGGACTCGTGCCAAACCCAAGAAGAGCTTGCTGAATCATTGGGCGTTGATAAATCAACCGTTTGCAAGCGTCTAAAAGCGATGGGAATGATCCAAAAGCAAGGACATTGGGTCCCGTACGAGTTGAAGCTGCGCGACGTCGAACGGCGACTTTTTACGTGCGAATTGCTGACCGAGCGACAAAATCGGAAGGGTTTTTTGCATCGGGTGGTGACTGGCGACGAAAAATGGATCCACTACGACAACCCAAAACGCAAAAAATTATGGGGTTTGCCCGGCCACGCATCAACGTCGACGGCCAAGCAGAATATTCACGGCAAGAAAATCATGCTCTGCATTTGGTGGGATCAGGTCGGCGTCGTATATTTTGAGCTGCTCCAACCGGGCGAAACAATCACGGGGGATCGTTACCGACTGCAATTGATGCGTTTAAGCCGGGCGTTGAAAGAAAAACGGCCGGAAACGGTAAAAAGGCACGACAAGGTTATTTTGCAACATGACAACGCGCGGCCGTATGTTGCTCAACCTGTCAAAAAATACCTTTTAACGCTTGGCTGGGAAGTGTTACCCCACCCGCCGTATAGTCCAGACATAACTCCCTCCGATTATCATTTGTTCCGGCATATGAGTCTCGATTTGGCGGACCAGCGGTTCTCCTCGTACGAGGCTACCAAAATATGGGTTGAGTCATGGATAGCCAAACAGCGGCCAGAATTTTGGAGAAACGGCATCCGGAAATTGCCCGAAAGATGGGCGAAAGTTGTAGCTAGCGATGGCCAATACTTCGAATAAAATATTTTGTACCGTTTTTTCACAATAAAGCCCCAAATCTTCGAAAAAAACCTTTAAAACTAATTCAACCTCCAATATATTTAAGAAACTTGTGTTAAAATTTGAGCCTAGAGTAATGTTGGTCACCATTTTGAGAAAAACGCGTTTAAAGTTTGGAAAGCCATTTCAAGTACTCTGAAACGCCTTTTAAAATTTGCGTGTAACTTCGAAAATATACACCGGAGCGATATTAAATATATGTATGTACATTAAGAAAAAGAGAAAAAATTGATTTTTTGAAAATGCGAAAAAATTGAAGGCACTGCTATTAATGTTGCACTTGAAAACATACAATAAAGAACTGTTATTTACGTAGTTGCCAGATTTATGCAGATAAACTCTACACATCTGAAGTCTCTTGATCCTTCGTGGATATTTGGTATGGACATTTTCATTTGTATGATTTATAAGGAAGAAATAAATGACTTCAAAGTAAAGTTTAAGGGTAGTGCTTTTTTCATGCTCGCAAGTGCATATGTACATACGAATGTGTGCTGAAATGCACCGTCCAACAATTACGATACAATGATATCCCAAACTGCTGCCATTGCAGAGTACAACCAGGCTGTTAACATTTTCCCAGCTTTCTCAGCGCTCACTGCTACATCTTGCAGTTGCTTAATGTTGCAGTCGTCGTCTATTGTTGTCGTCGACCAGCCGCAGCGTTGCATTCGCTGTGCATGATTTACCATCAAATGGTCCGCAGTCCGCGGTCCACGGCTGGCTCGCTGACCCACTACTTCCTCACTACTCACTAAGTGTTTTCGGCTGTTTTCTTCTTCTTCCTCCGTTTTTAATATTGTTTTTGGTTATCAATTTTAACTGCCTAACCGTTACAAGCAGTGCTCTTATGTTATTACTTTTTCCTACAGCCATTGTCGTTTTGCTTTTGGTACATAAGTATTTCGTGCTGCAAATTTAACGACATACTAACTCGTCAATTTACCAATTTGACTGTTTGGTCATTTAGCCATTTAGTCATTTGCCTAATCACTGTTTTGTCTACATTTGCTAACGATTTTTCTGCTTTTATTTGTTGGTTAATAAAAACAAGATATTAAATTTTTATTGACAACACTTAGAAGTAATGCAGTGCCCATAGATACGATGTGTCTGAAACACTTTTGAAAAACATAAATAAACAAGCCAACAAACATTCAGTTCGTTTCGACAGGCATTAGTTTTTAGCTTTCCGGAAATTATTTAACTATTAACCAATGTGTGTAAGTACATCTCTTAACTAATGTATATATGTATGTATTTTTCTATAGGAAACATATTAGAAAAGCTGACATACATACAATGAAGCTCGGACAAATGAGTGGCTAATACGGCAGCAAGTCCATGCAAATATACAATACAAACAAGACCTACTTTTGCGAAGTTTAACTTGTCTAATGGGGCAGCGATCTCATACAGATCAGCACTTGTTTCTTATGTTGCTAAAATATTTTACGAAGGATTAGGTTTTTGATGGTCTCAAAATGCACGGCTTCTCCAGATTTTTTGTGAGGAAAGCAGTGATGGGAAAGCAGTATAACTTGATTTCTGAGTAATCTCTGGACTGTTTTGTTGCTTATTTTGGATGAGTGCTGCTAAATGTCGTATGTTTTGGGTCGACATGGCCCTGAATGATAAGGTCTAGTGTGAAGCGATCCCTGTCTTACGCTTTAATGCGATGTGGCACTCGAAGAAGTACTGGGTGTCGTACATATCTGCTGCGTCAAAAGGTCGCCTGGAAGTTATGAAGAAGTATATTCCTTGCCATTATAAACTCTTAATCATTCTACAAATTACAGTTTTTGTGGGAAAAGCTTGACGAGCCCATTGTGTGGATTTTTTACATACTAATAATTTGCTGGATGTATGGGATTTAGCAATACATGGCAACGGCCTTGACTGGGTTTAACATGGCAAACTCCAGGGACCTATCCTTGTCACTTGCTTTATCCAAGTCAACACACATCCCCCTGGATTTGATCCTGTCTTTTCCTTGGCCATCCTGGATAGCTGCTGAGCACCCGCCGGGCAGTGAACGAATGTGTGAGACGAATGTCCCTCCAGGACATTAAATTTGGGTTGTGCGCTGGGTTTGGGACCCGCCACGAAAAACAAAAACAACCAGTGAAGACCGCAATAGCCTCGGACAATGAACCCCTCAACGTTGACGACCATCGCAAACGAAAACCGGACTACGATTTACCGATATGCACCTGGAATGTCTGAACTCTAAATAGGGAAGGTGCCTCTATCCAGTTGGCGGAAGCCCTCGAAAAAATTAAGGCTGATATCACCGCCATCCAGGAGATAAGATGGACAGGACAAGGCTGCTCTAAGCAAGCAGGCTGCGATATCTGCTACAGCTGCCATGCGGAGCGGCGCGAATTAGGATGCGGATTTGTTGTAAGCGGGAGGCTTCGGTCCCACGTCTCTAGGTTCACACCTGTGAGCGATAGGCTAGCCACAATCCGTATCAAGGCACGGTTCTTCAACATAAGCCTGATTTGCGCGCACGCCCCAACGGAGGAAAAGGACGATGCCATCAAAGACAATTTCTATGCTAGACTCGAGCAAGTATATGACCGCTGCCCAGCCCACGACGTGAAGATCGTACTCGGGGACTTCAACGCAAAGGTTGGGCGAGAATCTGTCTTCTATCCCACTGTCGGTCAGTTCAGCCTCCACGAGACCTCATCGAACAATGATCTAAGGCTGATCGACTTCGCTGCGGCGCGAAACATGGTAGTTAGTAGCACCAGATTTCAACACCTCAACATCCAAAAGGCCACCTGGCTGTCCCCTGATCAAAGAACGCGCAACCAAATTGATCATGTTGTGATCGACGGGAGGTGTGCTTCATGTGTGCAGGATGTGCGAACGTTCCGTGGAGTGAACATCGACTCTGACCACTATCTTGTCACAGCCAAGATACGCATGCGGATATGCAATGCGAAGAACGTGCGCCCCACTACGCAACGAAAGCTAAACATCGCTAAGCTGCTATCACAACGCACTGCCGAAACTTATTCCGCTCACCTCTCGGAGTTGCTCCTCCACGATTCTCTACCTGCAGACGCAGGCGGACTTTGGGCACATATATCCCGCTCTATGCGAGCTGCCGCTGAAAAAACCATTGGGTTCCAACGCCCACCTAAACGAAACCAATGGTACGACGAAGAGTGTCGCGAAGCTACTGCTGCGAAGAACGCAGCTTACAAAAGAACTCTGCAGTCAGCCGCAACGCGGGCCGTGCGAGATAACTACAGGGAAAAGAGATCGGAAGAGAGGCGCCTCTTCAGACGCAAGAAGCGAGAACAGGAGAAGTGTGAGCGTGAGCTGCTAGAGGAGTACAGGGGCAGGAATGATGCTCGAAAATTCTATCAACAAGTCAAGCGTCTGACACAAGGTTTCAAGACCGCAGCATCAGCCTGCAGAGATAAAAACGGAAATCTGGTTGTGCATACATAGTCCACACTGGGCATAAGAAGGGAACACTTCTGCAATTTACTTGCTGGCGATGACGCACACAATTCCGACCCAGTAGAAGATGACCCGATACCGCCAATCGACGATAATTTGGACGTTCCACCACCTAGTCATGCCGAAGTCAGAGTTGCCATTCAGCGGCTCAAGAATAACAAAGCGGCTGGCGCTGACGGCTTGCCCGCTGAATTGTTCAAGACTGGCGGCGATGTGCTGATAGGGAGCATGCATCAGCTCATCTGCAAAATATGGCTAGCAGAAAGCATGCCCTGAACAACAAAAAAACATGCCCTGTACTGAAGAAGGGTGACCCGACGATCTGTACCAACTACCGGGGCATCAGTCTTCTAACCATCGCCTACAAGGTCCTGTCTAGCGTCCTATGTGGAAGACTTAAGCCGTTTGCCAACACACTGATCGGGCCTTATCAGTGCGGCTTCAGAAGTGGTAAGTCCACCATCGACCAGATTTTCACATTACGCCAAATCCTGGAAAAGACCCATGAAAAGCAAGTCGACACCCATCATCTTTTTGTCGACTATAAAGCTGCGTTCGATAGCCCGATAAGGGATTGCCTGTACGCCACCATGTCTGAGTTCGGTATACCAGCGAAGCTCATACGGCTTTGCAGAATGCCGTTGAGCAACACAACCAGCTCCGTCAAGGTAGGAAATAACCTCTCCGAGCCATTCAGTACCGTTCGAGGTTTCAGACAAGGCGATCCACTGTCATGCAACCTCTTCAACTTCGTGATGGAAGGGGTGCTCCGAAAAGCAGGTGTGCATCGTAATGGCACTATTTTCTACAAATGTGTCCAGCTCCTTGCGTACGCCGATGGCATTGACATTATCGGCCGTTGTAAGCGAGATGTCACGGCTGCGTTTTCTGCAATAGAGAAGGAATTATCACGAGTGGGTCTGGCGGTGAACGAGGGTAAAACAAAGTACATATATGCTGTCTACAACGCGGAACACACGGCGTGTAGGAACGCACGTCATTGCGGACAACTATACGTTCGAAGTTGTGCCAGAATTTATTTATCTTGTCACCGCCGTTAACAGCAACAACGATATCAGCCTGGAGATCAAACGAAGAATCACTCTTGCTAATAGGTGGGCTAAGTAAGCAATTGAGTAGTCGAGACCTCTCTCGCATGTCCAAACGGACACTTTACAAGACGCTCATTATACCCGTGTTGCTTTATGGCGCAGAGGCATGGGTAGTGTCACAAAGCGATGCAGCCGCTCTTGGGGTGTTCGAGAGAAAAGTTCTTCGTAAGATCTTCGGTCCTGTGCGCGTTGGCGAAGACTACCGTTCAAGAATGAACCACGAGCTGTATGAGCTATACGCCGACATTGACGTAGTTCAACGCATCGCCATCCAACGCCTGCGTTGGCTAGGGCATGTCGTGCGTATGGATGAAGAAGCTCCAGTAAAGAAGGTGTTCGAGGGCGAAGTCCAAGGGAGCCGACGAAGAGGAAGACCATTGCTCCGGTGGAAAGACCAGGTGGAGGAAAGCCTATGCTCGCTTGGTATACAGAATTGGAGAAGGCGCGCGCGGAGCAGAGGCGCCTGGAGAGAGCTAGTGAGGTCGTCCGTAACTCTGTAACGGGTTATTATGGCCACCTAAGTAAGTAAGTAAGTAATAATTTGTTTCAACTGTATCTGAATACAGAATAGAGTAGAGACCTAAAGAGCTTCTTATCACAACAAGGGAAAGCTAGACTTACACAGACACACAGACTTCCGCTATCTTCTTCTGTTATTATTAAATCAGACAGCGGAAAGAAAGGTTTACATTTTCAGTGCGAAAGGAAATCCTTCTACACTTTGTGAGACTTACTCTGTTATGGTGGCTTACTTGACCAGAGTAACATAACTGTACGTGGAAGGGAGTCTCAGAAGTGATCTTCTCAAATTTACTTCTGTGTGTCGCAGTACCCTGTCTGCAACAAATCTGGTAGGTTTATCTCCTTAATGAAGGAACGTACAGTTTTACGTTACCTTCGAACAGCAGATGTGTTGTTTTTATGAGTTATTTTTATCGCCGAGGGGCGACCGCTATTAGAAAAAAATATTTTCCGTAATTTTTGACATTTCGTGACTACAGCGAGCTTTGTGCTAAGGCACTTCCGAATGGCAGTCACACAGAAAATTATTCGGCTACGGCGGGCGCTTTAAAATGTATAAAAGATTGATTTAAATTTTTTAGAGGTTTCCACTTCTAAGCTTTTTAAGGACTCTTTAAAGCCTGAAATAAACGTTATGTTCTACTCAATTTTTTAAATTTGATCTTCACTTGATTTTATTTTGATAATATCTCAATTCTCGCAATCCACTCACCCGCAATCGGTGCTAATAAGCGTTAAATCTCACACGCGCACATATGCCAGAGGCCAACGCCGGAATCGTCGAACTTAAAAACACCTCAGGTCACCAGCCGTGTATGCTATTTATGGTTGCTTGCATGCAATAACGGGATACAAAATTAGGGGGAAAATGCCGTAGTAGTAATAGCAGCAAAGCAAACAATTCCACGTAAATAAGTAATATAAAAATTTGCAAAAATTATGATACGTAGTAACAGTGAAGTCCATTTGACACGCTTCACACGCCAACCGCCAGCTGCCTGCCGCCAATAGCTAGTCGCAAATCACCAATCGTCCAGTGAAGCCAAGATGCGCGCGCACTGCACACCAAGTTCACGCTTGAGGCAAACGCTCATACTCACACACACATATGTACGTACGTATATGTGGCTAATTTTGTATGCTTGCTTGGTATGTGCATAGGTACACACACACATACATATGGTTGCTCATAATTCCAATATTTTACTAACTTAGGGTTATCTTCAAATTTTCGTACATTTAATCGCTTGTTTGTTTACTTCGGAAATTAGCCATGGTTTTGGGGATACGAGTATCATCGTTGGGTCAATTGCCTGCACCTTTGCATTGACTTTTGCTCAAACATCGAGTTCATTAGTGGCAAACGTGCAATAAAGCACCGGAGGGTATGCGCAATCTCGTCTCATACGACGGCGAATGATCGGTGACAAAGTTAACTGGTGGAAAATAAAACAGAAATTAGCAGTTCATCTACAAACATATGGAAATTGGTATTTAAATTTGATGGAGTACGTGAAAATGCAACGTGGTTGAAATAGTCAATTACTCGGTTTTATGGAAATAAATTCGGAGCTGGTGAGCTGTGATTTATTATATGCACAGATGTGCTTAATTGTGCCTGTAAGTAAATCTGAATGTATGACGTATTTTGGGCACTTTCCGCTGTTCGTTAGATGCTAATATTCAGGTTGGGTTTTTTATGTTTTCTTTCTAAAATGCTACAGCGTAATGAAATATGTGCTCCTAAAAACTTCTCCAGATATATCATTCTGGCCAATTGGGTTAGCTGCAGTGTTGCAGAATTTTTGTTTTGAAAAAACTAAATTTCCAAAAAACACACAAAGTTCCGGTGCCAATTGGGTTGGGTGCAGGGTTGCCAGTTTTTTTGGTTTTTGCAAAAACTCAAATTTTTTAGAAACAATTTTTTATTGCCAAATAAAAAACTAAATCTCCAAAAAGAAAAGTTTTTTAGAACATAATAAGGTTAGTGCAGTGTTGCCAGATTTTTATTTTGTTTTTGCCAAAAACTAAATTTCCAAAAAACAAATAAATTGCCGGCCCCTAATTTTTGGCTAGTTGGGTTAGGTGCAGTGTTGCCAGACTTTTTTGTTTTTGCAAAAACCCAAATTTTCGGAAAAAAAAATATTTTCCACCAAAACACCAGATCGAATGTTTTTTTAGAAAATGTATTGGGTTGGAAACAGTGTTGTCGGCCTTATTTTGCTTTTGCAAGAACCCGAGTTTTCGAAAAAAGTTTTTTATTGTCAACTAAAAAACTAGATCGCCAAAATGAAATTTATTTTTAGAAAATTAATAGGGTTGGGTGTAGTGTTGCCAGATTTCTTTTTTTTGCCCAAAATTAAATTTCCAAAAACGAACAAAGTGTCGGTATCTAATATTTGGCCAGTTGGGTTGGGTGCAGTGTTGCCAGATTTTGGTTTGTTTTTCCAAAAAACTAAATTTCCAAAAAACACAAGTTTCCGGTGTCTAATGCCAGACTTTTCTTTGTTTTTGCAAAATATTATATTTCCAGAAAAAAAAATTGTAATTTCGGCCAAAAAATGCAATCTCTAAAAACGAAACTTTTTTTAGAAAATTAGAGCCCAGTTTCAGCAATTAATTTTAAAATTAATCAGGCTGTTTAAACTTAAAGTTGTAAAAATGTAATACAAAATTTTGCTATTTTAAATTTTAAAAGCCTTATATAATTGTTGAAACCGGACGTGAAGCATTTGAGATTTGTTAAGTATAACTTTTTTTTTTGTTCACTTCGCTCGGGAGCATAGGGCCTCGACAAGACTCTTCCATCGTACCTGTTCTGGTCTGTTGTTTTTGCGCCGTCCCGAATGATGTCGGCATCTGCATTTGTTGACGAGAGTTTGTAGCCTCTGTGTGATGATGTTAGAGGCTTGCCATATTAGAGAGACAATACAGACTTCACAGTTCGCAGTTTATTGAGCCTGGAGATATGCGAACTCGCGCATACTGAACGCTACCTTTGCTTTGTTTAGCCTGCAGTTGATATCTTCATCTATTTACTTTGCCATCTGCCGTAATAGCACAGTCTGCCAAGGAACAGAAGCTTTCCACCAATTCCACCGGGCATCCGTTAACGATTATATTAATACTTAAAAGGGATTTAATTTCTCTTTAATCTCAGCACAAAGAAAAGAAAGAATTATTCCCATTTCTATAATTTTTTGATTCCTTCAAAATAACATAACATAACATAACGTAACATAACATAACATAACATAACATAACATAACATAACATAACATAACATAACATAACATAACATAACATAACATAACATAACATAACATAACATAACATAACATAACATAACATAACATAACATAACATAACATAACATAACATAACATAACATAACATAACATAACATAACATAACATAACATAACATAACATAACATAACATAACATAACATAACATAACATAACATAACATAACATAACATAACATAACATAACATAACATAACATAACATAACATAACATAACATAACATAACATAACATAACATAACATAACATAACATAACATAACATAACATAACATAACATAACATAACATAACATAACATAACATAACATAACATAACATAACATAACATAACATAACATAACATAACATAACATAACATAACATAACATAACATAACATAACATAACATAACATAACATAACATAACATAACATAACATAACATAACATAACATAACACAGCACAACATTTCACAAGCACCATCAAAAAGAGTTATATGAAAAATAAAAACAAACAAATATGATTAAAGAAAATAAACCTAAAAAGTCCGTGAAATTACAAAGCATTATCCTTTCATAAGCCACCAAACATATAAAAGTGTACGATTATTTGTGATTGCAATGACTGTTTTTTACATTTGTTTTCCCCTATTGCAGTTTAATGCTATTTTTGTATTTTATTTGGAAACAAAATAAGCACAGTTTTTTCCTTGCAAATTTTTCTGATTTCTTTTTCGTTTTTTCTTTGTTTTTGCTGTGGCACATGTGTGGTTCGTGCAGCACGCTGATTTGTATTATTGCGCATATTCAAATGCATAAATAGCACACACACATATGTACATACATTGAATATGGTAACGTGTGGCACGTAGACATGATATTGCAACGGCGCTTTGATTCGAATTTTCATATTATTCTTCTTCTTACCGATGGCCCAGCTGGATCACTAATGCATTCACAGTGGGAATCGCCAAAAACATATAAACATCAACGAACCTGTCATCAGAGTGGATGCAGCTAAAGTATAGGTGCAATATACATACATATGTGCATATTTAAGTATGTAAATATTTGTGTATGCAAATATGTGTGTATGTGTTTTGCTGGTGGATTTGTGCTTAAATATCTATGAATATTTCGTCTTTGCATGCATGCCGCGTATAGCCGCGCTGGTCGCGAAATACGAGTGGAATGGAATGGAAACAAAATGAAATGGAATGGAATGAAAGGTAATTGAATGCAATGAAATTTAATGAATATTTCATATTCAATGCATTTGATTTTAGTATAATAAAGTAAAAATTTGAATCGACTTAAAATTTTCGGTTTTTTTGATAAATTTTTTCCCTGATGGTGTTGCGTATTTTTTCCATGTAACAGATGTACAACATCTAGGAATAGAGTAATAAAAAAATTAATCAGACTTTTCAGCAAATTAAATTACGTGAAACCATTTAAATATAATATAAAACTTCAAATTATCTAAACCCTTTTGGTCCGGGGCGTATGAGTAATTTTTATTATCTTGGCTCTAAAATTTGCATTCTGCTCTATTTTGTGTTTGCATATCAATAAATTTATTTTATTTTTAATACGAATTCTATGAAAATATTAGATAAGATCGATAGAGAAAACCAAGTGTTTCTAGCTGATGAAATTATTTAGAAATTTTCAATATTTATTACTTGATAGCCGCGAAATAATAAAATTCATAAATCATTTTTGCATGGTTTGAATTTCTTAAGTTTCAGAGTCACATAGCAGGCTGAGCTATCTAACAGAAAGCAGAAAATTTATGAAAACGCTTTTTTGAAAAGGTTCCCTTTGTGCAACGAACATCTAAGCGAAGCGATACAATTCTAGCCTATCATCAGTCCTACTAAAATGCTTAGAGCTCCGGCAACCGCTCAACCTTGCATAGCAAAGGAAAGACTAGCAAGAAGCCTTCATCTACCTAACCTGTATACAGCGAAGGCAAATCTGTGGAGGTAGCGCTTCACTTGCCGTTGGACACAATTGCGAAATCACTTCTTCTTCTTGATTGACGCAATAACCGCCCATGCGATTTTGGCCGAGTTTCACCACGCGGTCCAGTCGTTTCTTTCTCGTGCTAACCGATACCAATTGGATTATCGATTAGACTAACGCAGAGGATATCGATTAGACTAAGAAAAAGCGTTAAAAACTTTCAAATACAATTTTGAAAACAAAAAAACTTAAATTAAGTACATTTTTTTTTAGGAAAGTTACTCTCGTTTTTGTAATAATTACTTTAAAAAAATCTCACCACTGAAGAATGAATACAGAACTCACAAATTAAAGAAAAATACGCTTGTTTGGACCACGGAATATACTCGAAAACCAATTTAGGACTTAAATGCGTGCAAATCGTGGATGCAATTCCTTTCGCGATAACATTTTTTAGCACATTTTGGGAAAGAAGTTTCTAACATAATTTAAATTTAAATTATTTCATATAAATAAAAAAAAAAATTAAAAATTTCTCAGTTTCTTTTCTAAAGGGTGGTTAAGTTTTAAGGGCCGGTGTTGATTTTGAATAAAATATAATTTTTTTTCAGAAATTATTATCATTTCTCTTCATTATGATAATATTAGTATGGCTCAGTTACGTGTGGAACAAAATATTGGCCAAATGGCCGCCACGGCCTCGGCGGCACACCTCCATCCGATGGTCCAAATTTTCGATGACGCTGAGGCATAATTGACGTTCTATGCCGTTAATGGGCCGAATTATCTCATCCTTTAGCTCATGAGTTATTGCTGGCTTATCGACGTACACCTTTTCTTTCAAATAACTCCGAACAAAGAAGTCCAACTGTCTCAAATCACATGATCTTGGCGGCCAATTGACATCGCCGCGACGTGAGATTATTCGGCCATCAAATTTTTCGCGCAGAAGAGCCATTGTTTCGTTAGCTGTGTGACAAGTGGCACCGTACTATTGAAACCAGATATCGTCCACATCCATATCTTGCAATTCAGGCCACAAAAAGTTCGTTATCATCTCACGATAGCGAACATTATTCACAGTAACTGCATGACCGGTCTCATTTTGGAAAAAATACGGTCCAATTATGTCGCCGGCCCATAAACCGCACCAAACGGTCACTCTTTGTGGGTGCATTGGTTTTTCAGCAATAACTCTTGGATTATCATTCACCCAAATGCGGCAATTCTGCTTATTGACGAATCCATTGAGGTGAAAATGTGCCTCATCACTGAAGGTGATTTTCTTCGAAAGTGCGCGATATGCATTTTGATTTCAACGCTCGTTTTCATAATAAGCCTGAATAACTTTAACGCGTTGCTCGATTGTGTATCTTTCCAAGGTTCGAATTGAGTTAGCTTGAAATTGAAAAATATCAAATGAAATGCAGAAAACACTTGACGTTTAGGTGTAGTTGCCATTCAACGTCGGTCCTTGAAATTGAACCGCCCTTTATATACCAGATGAAAATGTTACCGTCCCTCTTACCTTATTGTCTTATTGCTCCCTTGCTCTTGTTCTAAAATATTTCTATCCTTCTTTTGGAAATGTTATTGGAGTCCTATTAAAAAAAATTAGTTACTTATAATAAATTATTTTTATTGTTCTTATACATTTTTTGTTTTGGAAAAATTACTTGGCACTTCCGTGAGAAAACAGGGGAAATCAACTGCTGCCCAAAAATGGAGCATAAAATTAGGACTTTGATACAATTTTTTGAAAAAAGAAAACAAAAACCAAATTTTCCCAGTTTCTTTTCTATATTTCAGTTAAAAATATAATTACCCTGCTATTAAGAAAATGTTTTTATATTCATATTATAAATTATTATTTTGCTTTCAGTTATTATTTATTTTTTGGAAAAATTACTCGGCATTTCCTCGTAGAAAATAGGGAAAATTAATGCTGGCATAAAAATTGAGCATATAATTTGGGCTTTGATAAAAATTTTTGTAGTTTCCTATCTATATTAGAGTGGGAAATGTTACTGGCCTCTTTACTATCCTATTGAAAAAAAAAATGTTATCAATCATAATTAATTTTTCTCATTATTAATATTCTTATTATTATTTTAAATTTTTCTGAAATTTTTTCTTGGAAAAAAATACTTGGCACTTTTTTGCAGAAAATAGCCAAAACCAATTCCAGTGCAAAAAAGTAAAAATTTTTCAAAAAAAATAAAAAACAAATGTAAATATTTTCTCAGTTTCGTTTTTATATTTCAATTATAAAATATTAGTACCATCCTGATGTAATTAGTTATAATTCTTAAACCTTATTATAGATTCTTATTTTGTAATTATTATCTTTTTAATTTTTATTTAATTATTATCTCTTTAATTATTATCTTATTAATTATTTTTTTGGAAAAATTACGCAGCATTTCCTCGCAGAAAATAGCGAAAATCAATTCTCATATCTCTCCAGAATAAAATTTGGACCGATGCACATTTTCTAAATCATTAAAAAAAGAATTTAAATTTTTTCAGTTTCCCTTCTAGTTACATTCCATCCTAATTGAATTCATTATTCATTATACATTCTTCTTTTTTTTTATTATTTTTAGTTTAAATATTTTTTTTTCAGTTGTAAATTATTATTACCATCCTATTGTAATTAACTTTAATTAATTATCCTTATTATAAATTCTTATTTTTTAATTACTTTTATTTAAATTATTTTAGGAAAAATTACTCGGCACTTCCTTGTACAAAATAGGGAAAATCAATCCCCTAGGTATGCAACTAAGTTCTCGCTGTTTGTCAATAGATGCTACCAGCAGTGTGCGCTAGTCGATTCTAACATAACCTAAACATCATAAACCAAGCCTAGACATATAGAATGGTAAACAAACTGTTTCGACACATTCGTGATTTTGTTTTGGTATCTTATACCTTTGGTTTTGTCAAAATCTCTGATTTTGTGCTGAATACCCGTCGTTTGCGTGTTGATTTTCCTCTTTCAGGAAAAACGGCGGCTGAAGCGCATCGAGAGCTACAAAAAGTTTATGGAGATGCTGCTTTAAGTGAAACAACGTACCAAGATCGGTTCCATCGCTTCCAAGACCGTGATTTTAATGTTGACGACCGTCCGCGTGAAGGAAGGCCAAAAACCTTCGAAGACGCTGAATTGGAGGCATTGCTCAATGAGGATCCGTGTCAAACGCAAGAAGAGCTTACTTCAGTATTAGAAGTTACCCGCCAATCCATTTCCAAGCGATTGCATGCATTGGGAATGATTCAGGAACAGGGGTCTTGGGTTCCTTATGAGTTAAAACCAAGGGATGTTAAAGGTCGTGTTTTCGCCTGTGAACAATTGCTCCAGAGGCAAAAAAGGAATGGTTTTCTTCAACGCATCGTGATGGGTAATGAAAAACTGGATTCATTACAGCAATCCAAAAAAAATAAAGTCATGGGGACTGCCCGGTCATGCTTCTACGTCGTCATTTTGGCCGAATATTCACGCTGCGAAGGTCATGCTATGTATTTGGTGGGACCAAGTTGGTGTTATTTATTATGAACTGTTAAAACTAAGCGAAACCATCACTGGGGGTCGGTATCGACTTCAGTTGATGCGATTGAGCCGAGCATTGCGGGAGAAGCGGTCGCAATACGCGGAGAGGCACGAACTAGTGATTTTACAGCATGACAACGCTCGGTCTCACGTTGTAAAACCCGTTAAAACCTATATGAAAACACAGAAATGGGAAATCCTACCCCACCACCACCATATTCTCCGCGCTATACTGCGCCGTCTGATCATCACCTGCTCCGTTCGATGGCACATGGTCTAGCTGACCAGCAGTTCCTTTCATATGAAGACATCAAAAAATGGCTTGATCCGTGGATACCCTCAAAAGATGAAGTTTTACCGCGACGGTATACGAGACCTACCAGAAAGATGGGGAAAAGTAATAGCCAGCGATGGGCAATACTTTTAATGATTCACTTGTAACCAGTTTTTCAGAATAAAGTTGTCTACTGTGAACAAAAAGTAAGATGAATTTATTTGTCAAACTTCGCGGGATTATTTTTTTCATGAGTTGGCAGCACTGTTAATAACATCTGGGCCAACTTTCATGTGAATGTCATTATCAGTAATATATTTACGCTTGTGCTTACCAAACGTCCAAGAGTGCATTTTTCGATACAATGTCTGATTTGATTGAGCATAGAATTGCCATCAAATTTTGTTAGCGGAATGAAATTTCGGCTGCGGAAACGCTTAGCATGTTGCAGAAGGCATTTGGTGATTCGACCATTTCGCAGAAAAATGTTTATAAGTGGTACAAAAACTTCAAAGAGGGTCGAGAACGTGGTGATGACTTGGAGCGCTCCGGACGACCATCGACGTCAACAGATGACCAACACGTCAATAAAGTGAAGGAGTTAGTGCTCAAAAATCGTCGGTTGACTGTTAAATACCTTACTGATATGATCGGAATATCAGAAAGATCTGTGAAAACCTTTTTGAAAGACCATTTGGGCCTACGAAAAGTCAAATCTCGTTTGGTACCGAAAACTCTCAATTTCTTGGAAAAAAGTCGTCGCGTTGATGTGTGTGAAACAATGCTTTCAGACTATCAGGATAAGCTCAAATGCATCATTACGGGAGATGAGACTTGGATTTATGCTTACGACCCTGAAACAACCGACTAATCAAGCGAATATCGTGCTAAAGGCGAGGCCAGACCGAAAAGAGCACGTCAAAGTCGTTCAAAAATAAAGGTCATGATGACAGTTTTTTTCGATTTTCGTGGTGTGGTGCACTATGAATTCCCTCCACCTGGCCAAACTGTTAATAAGGAATATTATTTGAGCGTTATGCGTCGTTTACGTGCAGCAATTCGTCTAAAAAGACCAGAATTATGGGCCAACAACTCTGGGTTTTTGCATCACGATAATGCACCGTCTCACACTGCACTCGTTCTTCGTGACCATTTCGCCAAAAATTCCACGCTTATCGTGCCGCAACCACCGTATTCGCCTGATTTGGCTCCGTGTGACTTCTGGCTATCCCCAAAACTCAAGAGACCACTCCGGGGAACGCGTTTCGAGTCGATTGAGGAGATAAAAGCTGAATCGAAGAAGGTGCTGATGGCTATACCGGAAATGGACTATTTGGCATGTTTCGGGGATTGGAAAAATCGTTGGCATAAGTTATTATTTTGAAGGGGATGAAATTGATTTACAAGAATAAATAAAGATTTTTCATTTTACAACCAAATTCACCTTACTTTTTGCCCACAGTAAGTGGGCATAAAAGAAACAGCGAGAACTTAGTTGCGCGCCTAATATATTTCAGTTGCAAACATTATTGACCCCCTTACTTTACTGCTTTATTATCTCTTATTCATATTATAAGTTTTTCTTATTATTCTTATAAAGTATTTTTAAATTCTTTTCTTTGGAAAGTTTACACGTCACTTTCGCGCAGGAAATACCAAAAATTCATTCTTATAAATGCATGAAAATCAAGGAAAAAATTTGGCTTTTAGTAAAAATTTTCAAAAAAATGTTGGAAAAAAACACCAATAAACTTAAATTACTTTAAATTTTTGTATTCGTTTTAAAAAGTTGATGTATCTCCGAAGCCACTTTCTCGCAGAGGATTTTAAAGCAAATTTTATCAATAGATATTTAGCCCTTCGTTGACCACCTATTTTAAAAGCTTAGGTCGGGGTCGCTGATTACGAATCTGATCTTAAAATTTTGAAAATCCACCCCCTTCCACCCCTATTGGCCACCCCCTCACGTGAAATAGCGTATATTCTAGAACATAATCAAGATGCATGTAAATTTATATGTTTTCGGGGTCGCAAGGTAGCAAGTGGTAGCAGCTGAATCTTGTTTTATTCAGTAACCATTACTTTTTTGAGTAACCTTTAATAGGTTTCAAAGCAGCATATGACGGCGTTGTATTACTATACAGTTTGAAAACTCAAATTTTATAAAAAAAAATTGCAAAAAATGTATCTACGTATTGCTGCAGCTAAAAATTTTGTGTCGGGGTATTGATATGTACTAAAGATTTCTCGTACTTTACTAACCTTCCGAAGATGATTCCATTTGGGTTTGTTCAATTTACTCCATTACAAAATCTTTCAAATGTGTACAACTTTCACTATTCATCGACAGTAATACGATGCTCAAACGAAGGCCACGTTGCGACTGAAAATACAGAGGATACTTAGGGTACAGGACGTTGCTATGAACGGTTTTCACTACTCAAGGCATTACTGTAGCCAACCCAAAGACAAAAAAACTCTATCTAGAAACTTTTTTTTCGACTTTTGGCCAGCTTTTTGGGAATCGGCCGCACTGTGCGACCTGGGTGCCCAACGGTGGGTTAAATAAATTTTACAAATGCGTGATTTATTGCAATCGAATCGATAAGTGCTTACATATTTTGTGGTATTGAGAAAGTGTTTTCAACTTCTAAACTGGAGCAAATCGGTACCTTTTCTTTAATTAAAAGGGGCGAGCGGTCAAAAATATGTTCTGAAGAAAAAAAATTTTTTTTTTTAAATTTCGATATAAAGCTTTCACAAAAATGCGGTCATTCAAAAATTCCAACAAAATAGTCTTTGTTCTGCCCTAATTTTTTCCAACAGTGTATGTATTTACGTGTTTATGAATGTAGGGAAACAAGTGAATAGAAAACCAATAATACGCTAAAAGCTCACATTCAACCACTTTAGCCAGCATATTGCATGCCACATGCCGCATGTGGCATGAACGTGTGGCTTGCGTGAATAGCGTGCAGCGGCGACGACGCTGGCGTTGGTGGCATGGTGGCGTGGGGCGATCGCATGCGCGGCCATATATGCACATGTGGTTCTCAGGCAACAGCAACAGCAATAACATGAAAACATTAAAACCAAAAATCAAACAGTAAAAATGTATGTATGTATATAAGCACTAAAAATAACAACAACAATAATCAAAGTTCACTGAATAATATGAGTAAAACACTGTAATCACGTGTTGTTGCGCATTTATTTATGCTCACAACCGTACACCAACGGCACGGCACAACAGAAACAGTAAAAAAAAACGAGCGGTAAGCCAAATAAAATTTATTTCGATGTTCTTTCGAATTCATACTTACATACTCGTTTTTCATTTGTTTTTGTTTTTAGATGCATTTTCCACCAATTTCGGCTGTGTGATTCTGGCTCGTACACTTGCGCTGCTATCAGCGTGGCGGTCGCGCATGCGCCGCAATCTAAACGAAATCGCTAAAATGCTCGCCTTTTGCTTGCACACCGCGCTTAAATGACGCTGGTTTTTGGGCATTCGTTCATTGTGCTGCATTGCATCGCATTGCATTGCATTGCATTTCGTGCATTTCTACAATTTCATTTGATTTCTGCTGTTTTTCCTTTTGCTGTAAACTTTTTTTGTATTCACCTTCGGCGTGCGGGAGCGTGCGAATATTTGCTCAGGGCGCTCAAAAGTGCTCGCCAACTGTGGCTGCCTCAAATCTAAATGTACGACACGTTGGCCACAAGTGGCAGCGGCGAGCGGCTGTGCGGCGGGGCAGCATGTTCTCGTGTTCGCCTAGTCGCTTGGCTGTCTGGTGAAGTAATCTTAAATTGTTGCCCGATCGTGTTGTTGTGATTTGTGATTTTTTTCCTATTATTTTTGTTTTCTTTTTTCCTCCCAGATTTTTGTTGCTTTTGTTCTTATGGCACTTGTCTAGCGCTGCCTCATGCATATGCACCTGCGGCCGCCACTTTCACACCACAAATCCTCTATCTGCGACTTCTCGGCTACTTCTCACTTGTCTTGGTTTGCGTTATTGTTGCCTTAGGTCATATCGAAATGCAGTTAGTCAGGCAATCTGTCATTGGGACGACTGTTTTGGCGGCAAAATTATTGCTGTTGCACGTTGATTGTTGTTACAGCGCCTAGGGTGCTTAGACGTGTGTAAGACCTTTGTTCGGTGCAGCTGATTATCGGCGGATGATAATTGAGGGATTTCAATAAGCGCAGATGAATGTGCAGTTGATGGCGTTTTATGACATTTTAATTTACGGTTAAATATAAATTACCTTTAGCAGACAGCTTTGTGTAACAGTTAAATAATCTGGGTGCTGTTTCGAGGCATGTGAGTTTGAGGGTACCATCCACACAGCGCAGCGCGTAGTAAAGGGTCTCTCCAAAGTGATGCTTAGATGTGAGTAGTGCATAAATTCTAAACGGTACCCTGTTTTATGTCATCTTTGATATTTTTTAGGGAGGCGGACGTACAATTTTACACGTACACAATTTTATAAAAAAACATGCTAAAATTATTGAAACTTATTATGAAAAAGATCGATTTTGATTTATTTATTTATTCATTTAATAATCGGATCAACCTGGAGAGCAAAATTATAGAAAAAGGTTTTTCTAACAGCGGTCACTCTTCGGTGGGCAATGGCAAACCTCTGAGTGTATTTCTGCCATCAAAAAGCTGCTCATAAAAACCATTTCCCGTTCGGAGTCACTAAAAACTGTAGGTCCCTCAATTTGTGGAACAACATTCAGACGTACACCACGAATATGAGGAAAGGCTCGACCAAACACCTAACAGAAGTGTACGCGCAAATTGTTTACTTATTTTTTATTTTTATTTAATAATCTAAAAAGCGGTGGAAGAGAGGAAGAAAACCTAGTCCCAATACGCTTAATATATTTATTGACGATCCGATAATGTTAGACGGAGTAGGTGCAGGGATCTATTGCGCAGAGTTAGGCATCAGTCAGCCCTTCAAGCTGCCCGATCACTGCAGTGTCTTTCAAGCAGAAGTCTTTGCTGTGGGAAAGGCTGCAGAATTAGCAATAAACTCATATGAGATTGCATCTAAAAATATTCTTAAAAGCAGGGAAGCCATAGAGAGATTGGCCGCAGACAGACGGCTGAACATCTATTGGTTAGCCGGACACAAGATTATTGCAGAGAATAAAATTGTAGATAAGATTGCCAAGAGCGCGGTCTACATACCATTTGAAGAAGAAAACGATATATTAAAAGCCTTAAAGACGATCTACAATGATATCGTTGCGGACATGAAGGAACGGATAGATAGAAGGTGGAACAATCTAGCCTCTTGAAAAACTGCGAAAATCAGTGCACACAGAATGCAGATAAATACCAGATTCGTCTTTAGCCCTGTATAGAAAAAAAGTACAACGCTTGTGGGTATACTGACTAACTAATATAAAGGGTGGGCCATATAGCGTTTGCTTTTTGAACCACCTATTTTTTTGAGAATGGTAACACAAATGACATGTCAAATGTGTTCATAATTTACTTGAAGGTTTGACATTTACGTAATGGGACGCTATTGAACAAAATTGGGAAATATTTAAAACCTATTTCCAAAGTGGTGAGTGCTCTTCTTCTTCCGCGGTTACAGTAAATGGCGAGCATTACCGTGACATGCTCAACGAGTTTTTGTTTCCAAAAATTTAAGAGGATGACATGGACGACATTTGGTTTCAACAGGACGGTGCAACTTGTCATACTGCCAAAGTTACACTCTAACTTTTGACTACCGTTTTCAAAACCGAATAATTAGCCGAAATTCCGATATCAATTGGCCGCCTCGGAGCTGTGATTTAAGCCCGTTGGACTATTTTTTGTGGGGAACCGTTAAGGACAAATGCTATGCGAACCATCGAGAGACGATTGATGCTTTAAAACACGAAATCGAAGTTGCCATTCATGAAATTGGAGCCCAAACAATCGAAAATGTGCTTAAAAATTGGGATGATCGAATGGCCTACTGTAAAGCCAGTCGTAGCAATCATTTGAACGATACTATTTTTTATTCATAAATGACAATGTTCAATCTTCAAAATAAAAGAAAAATGTTTGAAAAAATATTGATTATTATTTTTTTTTATAGCCGATTCAAAAAGCAAATTTTACATGGCCCACCCTATACAATTTGTTATCCGCACACACATAGAAATTACAAACAATGATGACTGCAGATTTTGCAATGAACTGGAAGAGAGGGAAACGCTAGAACACCTTCTATGTTTCTGTCCTGCATTAGCTAAAACTCGAATAAAATGCTTAGGAGCACTACGATACGAGAAGTTGGAATATATCTCGGAGTTAGAGCATCAGAGTTTACTTAGATTCGCAAAAGACGCATACTTATTACAAGGTGTCTACTACGAAGAAACGTAAAGGTCAATCTCCATCTGGTACAACTGAGGACCAATACGCCCGTGTGATGGATTTCAACCAGCCAGGTCTACCTAACCTAACCTAATCTAAAAGTACATTATTTCTTACAGACTATGAAAAACAGATCAATGCTAAATAATTCAACCAAAAATAAAGTAAAGTGAAAGTAAATGCAACATTTCTTCTAATTAACAGGGGAAAATTATTACTGAATACTTGGAATTTCATTTAGTAACATTTTCAAGTGGTGCTTTGATGAAGAAAAATCTAAGCCAATACGATTTGAAAGCGAATTAAATTCTCTCAAGGTTCTAGAAATCGGAGCACTAGACGCATAATTAGTTCTGACCATCCCAAAGCAGAAAATATTATGATTTTGTAAGCTTCGCTAAGGAATATTTGAATTAATTTTCGTGAGTAGCGTTGGGTAGTCAACCGCTCCTTATCAAATCGGAAACGAAAGTGAGGAAGAGAAAAGTTCTTCTACTATCCAGTAAATTTTTAGATTTATGATGAAGCACCGCCTTTGTAGGATGGAATTGGATCAGTGGAATTCACAGAGCGTACAAAGTCTTCCTGAATACGTTCAAGTCTACTAAAATGACAAGAATAATATTGAAAATATTTCTTTATTAAGAATAATCCAAATAAAGCCGGCGTATTCTAGCTTCCAACGCACCAGAGAGGTATATAATAGCTTTTGAGTATATGGATCGAGGAAGTCTGATCTAAAACGTGGAATAAAAGCATGTGAATAACATATCGCGAAATTAGTGATATTTTTGGTGGAAATCATCGTCGGAATGATTCGACAATTCATAAGTTAGAGAACAAATTTCAAGAAACTGGTGCTGTCGTGGTTAGAAAAAGTTCTGGCAGACCAAAAACTGGGCATTCTGTTTAGATAATTGCCGCTGTAGCGCAAACAACCTCCAACATCACCATCTTAACGTTCTAAACAATTAGGCATTCATGAATTGACTATTTAGCGAACTTTACCTGTAGAGGTGGGGTGTTCATGGTGGACATTTAAATGATGTAATTTCTTATATATAATTTAAGAGACGTATTTCGAATCCAAATAAAGAAACTTGAAAGAATCTAAACTTTTACATGTTTAATTTTAAAATAACATCTTTGCCGGTCATTTGAAAGACCCTTTTAATGACAGCTGGAAAGAAGTCAATTAAACTATGTAAATCATAAATTTCGGACCAAATTACATTAGCAACACTGCATTAATTACACAGGCCGACAGCATCTCAGAGCCAGAAACCGGACTATATATTTCCGAAGGTTTATGATGCGCTGAATCCAAATCTGGCCTCAGAATTGCTCTATCAGCTCTGGTTTTCGAGATATTCTAACCTAAAAGTGCTAAAAACACCGTTTTTGGCCATATTTGAGGTTATATAGCCTTGCAGATGTTTTCTTTCACCAAAAAAATAGGCTGGAATATTTAAGTACAAGTCTTCTTCTTTCAAATGGCGTTTTGTTTGCTCAAATATAATTTTTTTCGCAGAGATATCGCATTTTGAAATTTTCATGTTTCTAAATTTTCCTACACCTGAAAATCGATTAAGATAACATAGACATGATATAGTCGATTACTTATTTTTCTTTTTTTCTTATTTTTCTTAAAATTTTGTCTCACACCATAAGTGTGCTAACTCACCAAACCCCTACACTATCTAACCCACGGGTACCGAGTCACACACAGCCCTAATCCCTAGAAACCACCCCTACCATACCGCAAGCAGGCTAACCCACTTAACCCTGGAGACAGTGAGCTTAGTCACATATCTTTCTTGAAAAAAAACGTATTTTTCTTGATGTCTCATAACACAGGTGTAGGAAAATTTAGAAACATGAAAATTTCAAAATGCGATATCTCAGCGAAAAAAAAAATGATATTTGAGCAAACTCAACGCCATTTGAAAAAAGAAGGCTTGTATTTAAAGATGCCATCCTTTAATTTTGGTGAAAGAAAACATCTGCAAGGCTACATAACCTCAAATATGGGCAAAAACGGTGCTTTTTGCACTTTTAGGTTAGGATATCTCGAAAACCAGAGCTGATAGGGCAATTCTGAGGCCAGATTTGGATTCAGCGCATCATAAACCTTCGGAAATATATAGTCTGGTTTCTGGGTCTGAATGTTGGTTAAATTTTGTCGGCCTGTGTTATGTTTCGAAATTGTTTGTGGCAAAGAATTCCAGAGTGATAAGTCGTAAGTAGTGAAAGTGAACAAATAATGTTTTGAATATGAATATGAAATAATGCTTTGAATATTTTCGAAGAAGTCTTTAAGTGAGCTGTTACTGTGGTATTTACTTCAGCGGGTAATTATTGTTTTAATGCATTAAAAATTTGGGTAATAAATGAGGGGTAAGATTTCAAAGTAGGGGTAGCAGAAAGGACTTGAGAGTACTGGTGGGTGTAATCACAGGACACAACGTCTGTGGTCAGCATATGGCTGTCATGGGGGTCGTAGACAGCCCGATATGCCTATCCTGTCTTGAGAATGACGACACTGCAGAGCATTTTCTCTGTAGCTGTCCTGCATTTGCCAGAATCAGATATTAGGATATTGGGTTGCGATACACTGAGTATGGATAAAGTTCATACTCTTCCTCTACCGGATCTCTTAAAATTCATCAATGAACCCAAGAGATTTGTGGAAGAGTGACCTCAAACTAATTTGTCCGTTTTACCATCCACTTCTTATCTTTCGTATCTCTATTCTTTCTACTGAAATCTATCCGGGTATAGTACAATGGTCTCCTGACTGAGTGCTTGAACTTGTCCAACCTCCCACAAATCTAATCTAATCTTATCTAAGGGGTAGTGTTTATTATAAAATATAGAGGTGGGAGGAATATAGGCTTATAAGTCTGAGGAATCACTCACTAAAAATATTTTTTAGTATTACACAAAGAAGAAGCCATTGGCCCCACGAAATTTAGTTTTAGAAATGATAAGGGAACTCGTGAAGTGCTGTTTATTTCTGTGTTTATTTTCTTGAGTTTGAAAATATATGATTATAATAAGTAGAACGGTAATTTAATTTATTTTTGGTAAAAATTCTAAGTAAAAGTAATTGAGCATTCCGTTTTTTTGAAAAAAAAAACATTTAATTTTTCTACGAAGTCCATTACCTTAAGGCATATTAAAATGTTAAATTTAGTGACCCTTTGGAACAACATCAAGACGCACGTCACAAATAGGAGGAGGAGCCTGATTATTTATCTTATTTGAACCCTTTGGCTACACACCAAAAACCTTAACTTTTGTCAATAGTTTGTTAAGAAAATATTTTGACATTCCAAAATATTCAAGTTACTTGCACTTTTTTAACTTAAACCATCGCTTCTTATTGAATTTGGAGAGCTTTTCAAAATTATGGTATTTCATTTGTTAAGGGGGGAAGCTGGTCTAGAATTTTGAAAAATCGAAAAATTTTTTTTTGTCTTAAAAGGTGCTTTAGGGTCTTAGAAATAATATACCAAATGAGGGATGCCAGCAAAAATGTCTAAATGCCCAAATTTTTCATTCGACGGCAGTGCCTCGCAGGTATGCCCCGAACGCTACTTACAACTTTAAACGCGTTTTTCTCGAAATCACTTTTTTTAAACTGGCCGAAGACATAACTCGAACAAATCTTTACCGATTCTTACGAAATTTTGACAATACATTCGAAATACCTTTCTCCGGAGACGTACGTACGATTTTTTATTTATATTACATAGTTTTTTTTAATCAACAATTTTATGTCGTTCTTTTTGTTCAAACGTGCACCATTTCGCGAAAAAACAAAATATCGAAAAAATCCTACGTACGTCTCTTTCTGTTGTTATATAGAAACTAAAAAAATTTTATTTTTTGATCCAGGACAAAAATTAAGGAGTTTACGTCTTCGGCAATGGACCCACTAGAAAAAAGGCGCCTTAGGAGAACTGCTGGACAGCGGCCATTTTGAAATTAATTCAGACGAAAAATTTTGTATTTGTACCATGAAAGCTATATTATTAAACCTATTTCACAGATTTTCGATTGATTCCTTTGTTGAGTCAAAATAAATTCATAAAATATGCCCATTTTTTGCGCTCTAGACCAGCTTCCCCCCTTAAGATGATTTCGTATACCGTCATGTCACTGAGTTGTTACACACGCCCTGGTCGTCAATCAGACATAAAATGATCGAAGGAGTGATTTGTTGATAAAAATATCAAATCGATTGTAAATTATAAAAACGCAAAAGTGTCCCGGACATCGTTTGACAAAATTCAGCTGGTCTTTATGTTTTATTTTACCCGGTTATAAAAAAATATAATAAATCGTTTCAAAACTAAAAATAGGCTGGAGCCAAAATCTGCAAGTCGAGTTTTTTTTCTCCTTGTTCACTCCTCTCGGGAGCATAGGGCCTCAACAAGACTATTCCATTGTACGGTGACGAAGAGAAGGGGCAACAGGGGACAACCTTGCCTTACGCCTGCTTTGGTAGTGAATGGGTCGCTGATATCACCTTTGTGAATCACTGCAAGTTCGGAGTTCTCGTAGAGGGCGTTGATGAGGCAGATTGTCCTGGCGGGAACTCCCTTTCTACTCAGTGCCAGCGATATTGCATCTCGTTTGATAATGTCGAACACCTTCTTAAAGTTTACTAACAGCATGTAAAGCGGGGAGCGCCACTCAACTGATTGTTCTACTATAATCCGAAGTGTGTTGGCTTGGTCAACACAGCGTCGGTGAAGGCGAAAACCAGCTTGGTCGTCTCTTAAGGAGAGTTCGATATCTTTGAGCCTGCTTTGTATGATTACGGCTACAATTTTGTAGATGGTGATAAGTAGGGTTATTCCTCGCCAGTTGCAGCAGTCACGCAGGTCGCCTTTCTTGGGCAGCTTCACTGTGATACCTTCTGCAAGTGGAGTGCCAAAGAAAATATCTGACCGTATTTTGTTGGGAAAAGTAGCCGCAAGCCCGCAGATTTCGACAATAAATCTTGCTAGTGAGCTTAGAAACGAGTGCGGGGTCAAGGTTCACCAAGTTTTGCAAAAGTAAAATCATACTTCACGAAAGAAGCCTTTGCTATCTGTAAAGTATATTGAAAAGTGGTTATCTTGCGCTAGAAGGTACCTGGTTGATATTCGGCATTGAGACAAAAATCATGTTGTACTAGGTTTCATTATTGACAACAAACCTCAGTTTTAATTCTACCAGGACACCGATGGATATATGTATATAATTGGCACGTACCCCCCTTTCTGGGTGTTTGGCCGATTTGTTCTACAAATGAAGAGACCTACAATTTCAAGCCGACTCCGCGCGGCAGATATTTTTTATTTATTTTTTTAATGACAGAAATACACTCGGAGGTTTGCCATTGTCTGATGAGGGACGACCGATGATGCTAGAAATTGAGAGAGCGGTTTGAAATATACGAGTCAGCCACCGTTAACCAGCTCTCAGCGAATTGGAAAGAATCAGCTGATTGGCTGACCTAACCGGGGTCATGACAGCATATGAGAAAAAAGAGATTTTGTTGGTGATATACGAAAATCAACACAGTTTTCGCTCATGTTGCTTCGTTGCTGCCTTTGGATTGGACGAGGGAGTGAACACGTGTGAAATTAGCTGTCAGAATTCAGCTTCCGAGTACCTGGTGATGTGGCCGCCGAAATTACTAGCTCAATTTCATAGCTGAAAACAAAATTTGGTCTTCTATCATCCTTACCGGCCAGTCACTTAACAATCATGTTACCGTACTTTTTACATTTAGATTTATTGGAGGTTCGCACTTCGCTCTATGGTCTTTTATGTCCTACCGTACTTTTAGTGCTTACTCAATTTCATTACCTTACAAAAAATATGTTTAAATAAAAATACAAAAATAAAAAAAAATATGTTATTAACCATTTTTTTTATAAACTTAATTGATATGGCTCGTTTGAAAATGCATTTTGAGTAAATGCGGAAATAAGCCAAACCACCAAAACGGAAAACACATGGCATATGACGTCTCACGTAAATGGGTTTTGCTTGGTGGGAAAGTCTGGAGTTTGCAGAATATTAAAAACAAAAAAAATAACTAAGCAAAACGGATAAAAAATCTTACCTTCACGCATTTGTTTTACCAATTTGTTGCAAATGTTCTTGCATGGTCGACCAAGGTTGGTTAAGCGTATTCGGCAGTTCCTCGATTATCTGACATGGATTTGCTTTGACTTCCGCCCTTAATACGTCATTGTATAAAGTTATTGGTTTTCCTGATTGATGTTAGTCGGAAGCATTGATTACCAGATCCGAACTAAAGCACTTGGGTAAACAATGCAAATGTTTTCTTGCTCTTCAACTGTTTTGCATTACTACCCTTGTGGAACTCCAAAAGCATAAAATGGCGGATATGAATCTCTTCTGGGACTATATTTTGTTAGCCATTGTCTTATGTGGCCATAGATGAGTTCTGGTAGGCTTGCTTGTGATGATCCTCCGCCACTGTGCCGTGTGCACTCACATGTGTCCCGGAGCTTCAGTACGTACCAAGCTACCATCATAACTATAGCCTCACAAGATAAACTAAATAAATTGCACACGGAGAAAATTAAAAACTGCCAATATGCATAACTTCCACCTATAGTGCTAAAAGGCCTAGGAATCCTTAAGCCTGGCAGCGCATGCGAATGTCGTGTGGCTGCTCTATAACCACCCTACTTTGGCTTTGTAGATGTAAATGAAGCCCCATTATATCATCTACACTTACCCCGAACTATCAGAGCATAACAATTCACGTATTCAAAACTAATATGTCAGTATATTTAAAACATTGGTGTACTAACATTATTTTGTGGGTGTACATTAACTAACTAAGACTGCCCTACCTCAACATTTTCTATAATATTTATATATGGTCATCAACCCGAAGAAAAAATATTAAATAATGTTCAATGTATGTAAACAATGAAACAAAAGGAATGAAATGGAATAACCGAAAAGATCAAAGCATACATACGTACATACGTATGGATGTACATTATTGTGCATAAATAGGTTCTATCAAACAAAAACTGTCATTGCTACATACTATACTTCCATACATACCTGTACATCTACATGAGTCTACATGAGAGGGAGAGTGTTTATTAACATATAAAAAAAAGAATTAGCAATTTCACGTATATATTTTTGGTCTCGATATGGCAGTCGAACGACGCCTCCTCGCTATGTAGTTGTTGCTAGATTTTTGTGCTTTAAATTACATTAGGTTATTGCTTTATTATGATAAATTATTTCTTATTATTTAAAACAATTTATTATAAAAAAATCTTTTTTTTTGCTTTTAAGGGAACAGATACCGGCCATATTTTCCCTGATTTTCAGTAAAATTATTTAAAATGAAGAAGTCAATATATTTTTTTCAAAATTGGCATACAGTTTATTAATACATTAAAATAATATAAAATTTTTGTTTTTTATTTTAATCATTTAAAATGGAGGATGTACAATCAATTTTTCCAGGAAGGTCGCAGCGGGGCTTCTCAATCGGTGGGCATTGTAGCATCGGCGTCAGTGACCTGAATACAAATAACCAAAAATTTGTTTGTTTACTAATGACATAATTTCTATATGAATTAAATAAAAATGGACAAATGAAAATGGAAAAATGAATTAACAAAAATGAATTAAACAAAAAACAAATCGCGGAATAAAATGCTCAAAAAAAAAATTAATTTTGGGGCGAATTTTCCTACTATTTTTGCTTCACAAAAATTATTTTTTCGAAAAATTGAAAATTCACATAAAAAGTAATATCATTGGAAAGATGTGTGCAAAATTTCAGGGAGATCGGTCAATAACTTTTCGAGTTATCGTGTACACTATTTCGAAAAATTTAGTTTAGAGAAAAACGCGTCTAAAGTTTGAATACAACGTAACTAAACCTCTCCCAGCACTCGAACGCAAAGAATAGAGTTGCCACGGTTAACGACCTATAATACAGTAGGTTCTGTTTTTATGCGGTAGATACGTTCCGCAAGAAACAGCATAAAAAAAAACAGTATAAGAAAGCTACTAGTTCTATAGTAAAACTATAGATACGTTTCAAATGTTAAAACCGCACAAATCTGAAATAATGTAATAAAATCGCATAAAAAAGGGCACTAGTCCCATATTATAACTATAGATACGTTCCATAGACCGCATGAAACTGAAATAATTAAATAAAATCGCATTAACAAAATATTGTATTTTTGAAAATTATATCTTTATTTAAGAAACGTCAGAATCGAAAAATAAATTTAAGTCAGAAATAGAATCAGACAATACCCACATGTTGCGCGTTCGTTTAGGATTTGGCGTAAAATCACTTTCGTCACTTTAGGAAATGTACACGTCTGATCTAGATAGTTATGCAGGCGGTTCCATACTTGTAGGGTTAGCATTTCTGATGTAATCTGTGATGAGTTTTTGCTTAGCTGGTTTAGAATCTTGTTTATATGTACAATTCCCGATAGGTCGACATGCATTTTGTAATTTAAAAAAAAAACCGCACTATTTCAAAACCGAATAAAAACAGAACCTACTGTATAAGAATTTACGTTCTAACATTTTTTTACATATTCTTATGGGATTGTATTAATATAACATTTTATGAAAAAAACTTTATTTTCGAAATTTAACTTAACTCCGGTTTCTTAAAAAGAAATTATAATTATAAAAGATTTATAACGATGTGAAGAAAATAAAAAAAAAAAAACAAAGAACTATGTTGAGGGAGGTTAATGTTAGCATATGTATGCAAAAAAAAAAAAATTGAGAAAAAAAAGTATGTAAGTTTTCACTACTAAACAAGCCCTTTTAACTTTGATATATCTCTGATAAGACTTTCAAATACGCAAGGAATTCATAAATGGTAAAGCAGCACTGACATGCACAGAAACGACCTTACTTTTCCGACTACCTAATATTATTATTTTTTTATTTTTTTCAATTTACTTCTTAGTCTACTTAAGTCTACAAATGAACCGATTTTCAGAAAAATTGATTAAAATATTTGAATCGCTGGGCACGGATTGCTATACTGCTTTTTTCTTGTAAAAAAATATTTGAAGCCCTGTTTTTTTATTAAATAAAATTAATGCTTTCACCAATATTGTTTTTTTTTTTAATTTTTTTTCTAATAGTTGTTATGTCTACGAAAATATTCTATCCCCTTTAAGGGGTTATACGCAGTTATGAAGCAAATAAAAGACGGGTTGTCAAGGATTTATCCTGAAGAAACTTCAGAATATTTTAATTTGAAAATTTTTGGCGGTTATAAAAGCATCCTTCAAGAACGTAACAAAATTTTTTATTTATGAAAATGTTTTGATTATAGAGCGCGCTGCAGGCGATTTCTGGAACCTCCTTTAAAAAAAGACGATTTACGGTGTACATCGTAACTCAGGATTGGATTATCTGAAATCAAAAAACCAAACAAATTTTGTTAATATATTAGATTATCTAGTAATTAATCGTTCGGCTAATCAAAATAGTGAATTTTCACAAAATGACAGCTTTTAAAAGAAATGATTTCGATTTTTACGTTAAAATTTGGCCGTAAATTGATTATAAAATGGAAAATAAGTATCAGATTTACAAAAGGAACGATTAATTACTAGAAAATGTATCTTTAAATATTGAGTTAAAACGGTTGACCGATCAAACAAGCCGTTTTCGAGATATCGTGTACACCGACTTGAAAAATGCCGTTTTGAAAAAAACACGTTTAAAGTTTCAATACCTACCTTAAAACGTGCCGAGGCATCTCTACATATTTAGGTATAACTCCGAAAGTATTACTTAGATCTACTTCAAATTTCGTGCGTATACTTTTGAATATATGTATGTACATTACAAAAATGCAATAAAAAAAAAATCGATTTTTTTGAAAGTCATAACTGCGTATAACCCCTTAAGAGCTCTAACAACTTTAGTTATTCGTTCGCGCCGATCCTTTCCTCCCACTGCATTCCGACTTTCTAACAATCCACGAAACTTAGATGTTTAACAGAAATTTTCCATTTTCTTAAACATTTAAGACTTTATTGTAAGCATTTGCTAACAGCAGCAACATTTCACAAAGCATTCGCATTCAATCAGTGGAATAAGAAAGGCATTCATTCGCTCACTTAAAATATTGCGGAAAAGTAGTGTTGGGAGAAAAGTTGTGCTGGGAGAAATGCCTGACGAAAAAATGCCACCGTTCGCTATTAGTAACTGATAAGAGGAGCATTCGAGCGTCAAAATAACAATAAAGGCCAAATCAACAACAAAAACAATAACAAGAGCACAAATACTCGTAGCAGCAGCGGGGCAAAAAGGGAAATAACAATTTATAAAATTTACTAAAAGCGTGTGTATACAGAATAACAGTAACAACTACAGCAACAATAACAACAGCATGTAATTCTAATGCTCTTTTTGCGTGTTGCCACTTTAAAGCCAATAATTCAGCTCTTTTGTACTTTTATCTAAATTGTTGTTGTAACTGTTGTGCATTTAGTTGATACTCTTGTTGTTGTCGTGGTTATGTTTATTGTTTTTATTGTCGGTAATTTACCGCAACACGTCTGTGGCGGAGCAGGAGCCGCAGCAGCCGCGGTGCAACACTTATAAGTAATGATTACCAGATGATTTAGCGATAAAATGGCAAAACCATTGACCTGACAGAGTTGAGTTGGTCGGTCTTTAGTAAACCACCGATGCCGCTGCCGCTGCCGCTGCTGCTGCTTCTGCTGTTGATGCCGATGCTTACGATATGTTGTTGCCATGCTTTGTTGCTGTTGATTGTGTGTGAAAAAAGTGCTGCTTATATTTTCGATTTGTATGTGCTAGTTTTTGTTATTGTTGTATTTAATGTTGCCGTTACGGTTCATTATGAACTGATGTTGCTATTGTTGTTGTTGCTGCAGCCATGGTTGCTTCGCCGTTTGCTTACATAAAACAATGCCGCCGCATTCGTGGCTCGATTAAATATCTGCTGAATGCATGTGAGTGTGTGTGTGTGTGACGTGTGTGTGCGTGCGCGCATGCGTAGTTTTAGTTAACGCAATGCTGGCATCATCTTCGCCGCTTTGGTGGCTGTCGTGGTTTCTTATGGCTGCTTTAACTAAGTGGTTCGACTTGGCTGTGTGTGGGAAAATTTGTTCGTTGCATAGAATATTTGGAAGCAATGAGAAAGAAAACAACAATAAATGCAAGAAGAAACTTTAAGTTGAACAGCTACAAAAAACAGAAAACTAACAAAAAAAAAAAAAACACGCTAAAAGAGCCATTTACAAAATAGCGCACATAGTTTTTAAAATGTTGGAGAGATAAAAGTGGAGTTCTTCTTTCAACAGATTTCCCACTTGAGCCCAAATGGACCCAGTGCTAGTTGATCGCACTTTAAGAAAAAATAAAGAAAGTGAGTACTGTAACTTACATATATATTTATATTGAAAACAAATTTTCCAATGCACACTAATGAAATGAATCCTTAGAAATTTTCCTTGGAATTTTTCCGCAGCTGATGCACGGGCATTAGCTACCTGTTAGTTGGCTAAATGACAAGCCAGAGCATTGTTTACAAGCGCGTGGAAGCATTTTGCCGAGAGTAAATGCGAAGGGGATCGCCTTAGCCGAATGGGTTGGTCCGTGATTACCATTCGGAATTCACAGAGAGAACGTTGGTTCGAATCTCGGTGAAAGCAAAATTAATAAAAACAAATAGCGGTCGCCCCTCGGCAGGTAATGGCAAACCTTCGAGTGTATTTCTGCCATGAAAAAGCTCCTCATAAAAATATCTGCCGTTCGGAGTCGGCTTGAAACTTTAGGTCCCTCCATTTGTGGAACAACATCAAGACGCACACCACAAATAGGAGGAGGAGCTCGGCCAAACACCCAAAAAGGGTGTACGCGCCAATTATATATATATATGTATATATATATATAAGTGCGAAAAAAGAAAATCAGTAATGGATTTCAAACGTAATAGTGTAATTGCATTATATTCAGCTGGAAAATCACAACCAGCGATTGTTCGTGAGCTCGAGCATCTTAAAGTGAATAAAGTTTTTGTTTATCGCGCCATTACTCGTTACGATACTGGCAGCATCGCGAAACGTCATGGAGGTGGTCATCGAAAGACTGCAACGTCACATGAAATGGTTCAAAAAATTAAGAAGCGACTTGAGCGAAGTCCCCAGTAAAGTGCCAATTAATTGGTGAAAGAACTGAAAATATTGGTCGTAGCATCCGGCGCATACTGAAAAATGATCTCAAAATCAAGCCTTACACAAACCAAAAGGCGCATGATTTTACACCAAGGGAGAAACAAGTCAGACTTCAGAGAGCGAAAGAGTTGCTTCATTTGGCCGAAAGCGGTCAATTCCCGAACATTGTTTTTTCTGACGAGAAAATTTTTCAAATTGAGCAATTCGTAAACTCCCAAAACGATACGATTTATTTGACCAACCGTACATACGAGAATTTGAATCATCGATTGGCCATCAGGAGGCGGCATCCAACACAAGTAATAGTTTGGGCCGCTGTAACCGCAGATGGGCGCTCTCCAAGCGTTTTCATCGATCTTGGCGTCAAGGTAAATTCTTTAAAGCCGTGGGCAGACACACATTTCAGTGGCAGACCATGGACGTTTCAACAGACTCGGCACCGCCTCACATAGCTCGAGAGAATCGAGAATGTCTAAAAAACAACGTTCCGAACTTTATAACGTCCACACAATGGCTTTCAAATTCACTAGAAGCGAATAGTGAGGAATCTATGCACATAATTTACTTTATTCTTTCGAAAACGCTCTAAATTTTGCTGAGAAAGTCGCATTTGAATGTTTTTTGATCCATTGCTCCATTCTGAAGCCCAATACTTGAGTCTAAATATTGCTTACACTTCCCAATGAGATACCAAGGGCTTCTACAAAATATCCTTCAGTCACTCAACGATCTCTCAATATGATATTTTGTATTTTTTCTAAAAGATTCACCAGTCGCGAGGCGCTGAAAAAAATCATTGTCCGCGAGTGGGTCAAAACACTTGCAAGTGATATTCGGGCAGCTTACGATTCGTTTGTCATCTCAAGGCCATAGTCACATCGAGTAAAAGTAAATGGATTCTTAATTTTGTATTATTTTCACACATTTTTTACTTTGAATTGAATAAAAGTAATTTTCCAAACTAAATTTATGATCTTTTTAATTGGTTACTCTTCGAGCGCCTGACCCTGTACATATATATTATTGGTAAGTTGTCTGCGTCCGGCACTTTGATTTAGACTTTACTGACCCATACACGCTAAAGGTACTATTCACCTCGCTTCCTATTGGCGCTTACACCCTTTTTCGCATGTTTGGCCGAGCTCTTCCTCTTATTTGTGGTGTGCGCCTTGATGTTGTTCCAAAAATGGAGAGATTTACAGGGGTTTGCCAGTGCCTGGCGAGGGATGACCGAAAAAACTTTTTATATCACTTGGTGCTTAGTGCACGGAGATTCGAACCTTTGCCTCTGCGAATGATAGTCACGCATCAACCAGGTGCACTTCAACCATTTCACCTACCTAAAGTTCGCTGGTTTTTGATTTCTCGTCCTCTAAAGAAATTTTTAAATTCTCACTGAATGAATTACTTTATATACATATGTAGATAAGTGCAAGATAGAAAAATAGATTGCGCCTTGCGAATTCGCTGTGTCCACGAATAAACAAACAAAACGTAGGAGAATTACTTGTTTGTGAAGAAGAAAAGTAGACGAGATAAAAATGCAAATAAACAGTATTTGGAGGCTTTATATGAATTTGTGCTTTCACAATTTAACACCGGCACTTCGTTCTCATTAATTTGTTTAGCCTAAATCTCACAAATCTCAATATTGCCCAGCCATTCACTGAATTTTCCTCCTCCTTTTGTTTGTTTTGAATCGAAAAGGGAGCTGAAGTCAGACTTGTCAAAATCGCGAAAAATAAAGTATTACTATTATCGTTAAGTAATTTTGTTGTAGTGAAACTCAATAAATAAAGAGAAAATAACAAAGCAAGGTTAGGAACAAAGAGTCATTGAGAAACAAAGAGTGAACTCAACATGAATTCTACCCATATTTTTAAAGACACATTTGACAGCTTTAAAAGTCTCTAGTAAGGATTTCCTTCTTTCCTTGCCTTCAGTAAGCATGCACCCTTATTGACATATCTTTACAATTATCTGCTGAAGATGTGAACATGCGAGTATACATGTTTTGCCATTCAATGTCCCCATACAGCTTTCAGCCTTTCTTATACACACCCCTTTTTATGCAAATTATTGTATTTTTGTGTACGTACCTATGCAAGCAGGTACAAATTTTGAGTTTGAAATGCAAATCAGTATCACAAATTGCTCCTGGCGCTGTTTGTCAATGCTCCGTTAGTGGCTCTTTAAAGCCGCCTAGCATATGAAGGTATTCGTAATCCTTACATTCTAAGGGGGTGTAGCTCAATTGGTAGAGCGCTCGCTTAGCATGCGAGAGGTACGAGGATCGATGCCTCGCACCTCCAAATTAAATTTTTCCTTCACAGAAAAAGTAAATTTTTATTTTAGTTTCCCTTTTTCTTGTTTTACTTTCGCAGTGCAATACAGTGAAATACATGAAAAAAATGCATGGCTTAGAAAAATAAAAATATATCTGATGAAGCTCAATATATCAGGAAAGCAGCAAAGTTTCTAATTACATACTTATATGAGGTTCGGGTTCACCTATCAAATTTTAATTTTTCAAGCTGTGCAAATTTAAAAGGGAAAGTTTTGCAATGAAATTTTTCAACTTGAAATTCTAACTGACTTATATATATGGGGGCCGCCGTAGTTGTTGTTGTTGTTAACAGCATAGGTAGCCCTGTCAGTGTAGGCATATCATCGTTCGTTTTCGTCTAGCTCATCTAAGGGTAGGCCCAGGAAACATGCTGTTTCGACAGGTTGGGTCCAAAGGGAGAGGGGGGTTAGATGAGTCGGTTTGAGGGGGCATGTGAAGAGGTGGTTAGTGTCGTGCGGGGTACCTTCACATGCCGGACATGTGTTTGGTATGTCGGGGTCGATTCTGGATATGTAGGAGTTTAACCTGCTACAGTATCCAGTACGTAGTTGTGCCAGTGTTACACGGGTCTCACGGGGAAGCTGGAGCTCTTCATCTGCGATAGGTGGTGGTTGGACTCCGATTACGGCATTCACAGGACGGGAGTTCAAGAAGGTGGTAACGGTCTCCCGGTGAATGTCGTTTATAGACTGTCTAAATACTGTCCGGTCCAGTAGGTTACGGTCAGTCTTGTCCTGGATATCGCCAGCGTAGTCAAAGAGGTGTCTCCTGACGTGCCTGGGAGGCGGCTCGGGCTCAAGCAGGTGTCTGCAGGGATGAGACCTACGGTAACATCCGAGCAGGAACTGCTTGCTGAGCAATTTGTTGTGCTCCGCAACTGGGAGCATTTGTGCCTCGTTGTGAAGGTGTTGGATAGGTGACATCAGGAGGCACCCGGTCGCTGTCCGAATGGCGGTATTTTGACAGGTCTGTAGCTTAGTCCACTGCGAATCACTAGTTCCAGGCGACCAGACAGGCGCAGCATAGTTTAGAACCGGCCGGCCAATTGCCTTAAATGTCGAAAGCAACAGTTCTTTGTCTTTGCCCCAAGTGCTGCCGGCCTGCGATTTGAGGACCTTGTTGCGATTTTGGACTTTAGTGGCAATTGCGGTTGTATGCGCAGAGAAGGAGAGCAAGCTGTCAAAGGTTACACCCAAAATTTTGGGGTTATTCACAGTCGGAATTGGTGTGTCGTCGACTTTTACCTTAAGGGACAGCTTGACCTCCTTTGTCCAGGTGGTGAAAAGGGTCGCCGTGGACTTGGTGGGGGAAAGTTGGAGATTCCTCGCAGTGAAAAAGCGAGAAAGGTCGGTGAGGCAGTTTTTCACTTTGGAACACAGGCCATCGATGTCATTGCCCGACGCCATTATCGTGCAATCGTCAGCGTATGAGATCAGGGAAACTCCCGCTGGTGGTTGGGGGAGCTTCGAGATGTAGAAGTTAAAAAGCAAGGGTGAAAGGACACCACCCTGCGGTACGCCTTGCTTAATCTTCCTCTGCTTTGACATTTGATCTCGAAAAATCACTGACGAGTGCCGACCGCTCAGGTAATTCGCGGACCACCTCTTCAGCCCTGGCAGGAGTGTCGACTGATAAATGTCATCTAGTAGCGTGGAATGGCTGACTGTATCGAAAGCCTTTTTCAAGTCCAACGCTACTAGGACAGTCCTCTCGCAGGGGCGGTTTTGGTTGAGCCCGCGATTTATCCGGGCGTTTATGGCGGTGAGTGCAGTGGTGGTGCTGTGCACTCGTCGGAAACCGTGCTGATGTGGGGCTGGGGCCAGGTGTTTCGTGTAGAGTGGGAGTAGGAGGGCTTCAAGTGTCTTCACTACTGGGGAAAGGAGAGTTATCGGCCGATAAGACCCCTTGGTTGGCGGGTTTCCCAGGTTTCAGTAGTGGGACCACTCTCCCTGCTTTCCACTTGTCAGGGATGATGAGAGTGGCCATGGACAGATTGAAAACCCTTGTGAGAAATCCTACTCCCAGGGGTCCCAGATGCTTCAGCATCAGCGCGTTTAAGCCGTCAGGGCCAATGGCTTTCGATGATTTCGAATTTTTGATGGCCCCCTGAACCTCATCACCGGAGAAAGTAAGTGGCGCACTGTTGTTCGTCAGTTTGTGCAGCCTTCTGGTAGCACGACGCTTGGTTCTGTCGCCCGGAGGATGCAATATAAAAAGCCGGCTAAAATAGCTCGCGCATCTCTTCGGGTCCGACGAAGTGCAACCGTTGAAGGTGATAGCCACCTTGTCGTTGTGCTTCGTCGGGTTTGACAGAGACCTAACGGTGGACCAGAGCTTACTCACCCCAGAGGTGAGGTTGCAGGTCTTCAGGTGCTCAACCCATTTAGTCCGCTTATGCTGGTTTACCAGTTGCCGGATCTCCAAATTGAGATCCCATGGCAGCCGGTTCTACGTACCGGAATGACTCGGGTTTTTCCCGACCAAGGGCTGCCGCCCCAGTATACTAGCCCTAGGGGCCGCCGTAGTCGAATGGGTTGGTGCGTGACTACCATTCGGAATTCACAGAGAGAACGTTGGTTCGAATATCGGTGAAACACCAAAATTAAGAAAACATTCAGCTTTTTTAAGCTGATTGCAATGGTGCATCAACCACTCCTGCACAAGATAAGACGAATATTTTGGGTCATTATCTTGTTGAAATTGCCAAGTTGTCCCCTTAAGGCTCAGTTTTTCAACACTTGGACTTAAATTTTCTTTAAGAATGTCGCGATACACAACATGCTTATCCATTGTCTCATCTATGAACACGAGACAGATGTCCGAGACCAGATGCCGCGAAACACCTCCAACCCATCACATTTCCTCCATTGTGTTTAACTGTTTTGAGCAGGTTGTTCTCTTGAAGCTCTTTATTTGGCTTTCGCCAAATCTTTTGTGCTCCATCTGACCCAAATAAATTGAATTTTGATTCATCACTAAATATGGCGGTGTTCCAAAAAGCGTCGGGCATATTTAAATGCTCTTTAGCAAATTCTAGCCTCTTTTTCTTATTTACCTTCGAAATGAAGGGTTTGCGTCGAGGAACCCGGCCATGATACCCAGCCTTATATAGTGTATTCCAAACAGTTTTGTAGGTTGAAATTGATTTCAAATGAGTTTTGCACATTGGGTCTCGCACAATTTTACAGCCGAAGTTTTTGGATTTTGTGCCATCGTGGATACCACAATTCGCTCCTGTTGTTCGGTTAATTTTTTTGGGCGGTCAGATCTGCTCTCCGGAGCTAGTTTGCCAGTATTGCAATAATGCATAACGATGTTTCGAACGCTGGACCATGATTTATGGACAAGTTTGCCAATTTCGCGATAGGATTTTTTTCTAAATACAGTTTTATCATTAATTGACGTAGTTCTATGGATATTTCAGGACCACGGCCCATTTTGGACTATGCCCGTTGAAACCGCGATCAAAAGTGATGGCGACAGTATGCAATTCCTAAAACGTACGAATAAGTAAAAAGCTTGACTTTATTGACTCATTGTATATTTTAGAAGAGAAACTGGTGACAGAAATTTCCAATTGAAAGGCAACGGCCGGGTAATTAGTCTGACATTTTCAATTGTTAGCCTATAGGGGATTTCCATTCAGATCATTGTGCGATGTGCTTTACATTTGCTGCTAATTTTGTGCCTATGGATGAATTATCAGTAGTTGGTTTATCCTTTCTAGAAGCACAACAACAATGAAAGCCCAGGCCTTTATCTCGCAGGCTCGCAGACTCCAGTAAATATATTGGCCTAAGACTTGCAAGTCAGCAGGTGGTCAGATTGGTTTTGCCAATAACTACAGTTTTTACTGTTCCCATATTACTCAAATAATACCCGCCGTAAAGGTTATACAACTGCATTTAAACTCGCTAAAAGTTTGATAGAATATGAGTGAATATTCCTGACTAATTTCTAAATGATTACCAGAACTAGAGCGCAGTTAAGCAAAGGAATATCTGAGCTACTATAGCTTCCAGTTCATGTTAATCAAACCGCATTCCCCGGTCACTAGCTTAGTTGAATGCTAGTCTTCATCTAACCAAGAAGTATTTATCTCGCTGCCAAGGCAGTTGAGAGCAGAGACAGAAAGCCCAAGGCGCCAATGCACATCTCGCCTTAACTGAGATCTAAGTGAATAAATGAGTGAGTAATATGAAAATTTATAACACTTGGATGCCCAAAGCAGTATGAACCGCGATTGAAGAAGAGAACGAAAAGATCACTGAAATTATCAAAAAAAAGAGGAAAGATTCTGGAGTCACAATTGCTAGCGCCGCAGGACGAACCAAAGGTGCAAGTCAAGCAGCAGCCGGGCAACTATCAAATGGTAGCAACAGTTGCTGCCGCCACTAAACGCGCAAATGGAAAACTCATTTAGCAGCAAAATAGTAGGAAAACAAGAAGCGCACAGCCAGCCACAGAGTTTCGCAAATGACACAAAATATGACGCGAACAAAAACTAAAAAAAGTAGTTTTGCACACAATTCGCTGCTGCATTCCTGTTGATGCCGGTGTTGCTTGCGGCAAGTGCACCAAATGAGCCTTAGAAACGGCCGCAAAATACATTTTGTCGTAATCAGCAGACCAGCTATGAAAACCTAAAATAAAAATCACCGCAATCGCTAAAAGACATCATCAGCGGAACGTCAATGGATGGTGATTTAGCTGGCACGAGTAGGAGGCCCAAGCGTTGAGCGACGAGTTGAAAGGGTTCGTAGTCGATTGGTGCAGTGGCAGCAACACAGACCAGAAGTAAACTTACACTTAACATGCATTTAGTTACTTAAACGACGTTGTTGTTATTTTTCACTATTTTTCTCCGTTTTCCTTCTTTTACTATTTTGCATTCCTTTATAGGCTGCTATATCGGCTTCCGGCTGCTTGGCAGCACTGCGCGCGCGCATTTCCACCATTTGATCACTCAAACAAATGTAACCCCTCGAGCGAGTGTATGGCACAACCAAATTGATTGCACTAATTTGCAGGTTTTAGTAAACGAAAAATAAATTGGCAGCTACAAATTTCCGGAGAAATGCAAAGCAAAAAGCAAAAAGCAAAAACCAGAAATGAAGGCTGACACGTTGATGACATCGGCGGTTAGTGTGATTAGATCATCGACGGTCCAATTATAAATTTGGAAATTTTCTTAATTTTCACACCCACATGGCAAAGTAAGACCTAAGAGTCATTCGATTATTGCTCTCTTTTGTAGTTTTGCTCACACCTCCAGAGCGCAACACGATTTACAGATTGCAGCTGACTTCAAGTCCGAAATAAGTTCTTTGATAGTTTTGTGTTTGATGAAGGCAGCAAGCGCCACCGCGTCCCAAAATGGAGGTTAAAAGACAGAAAATCCGACGCACTCTTCAGCTATGACCCATGTGAGAAACCAAAAAAAAGCATTAAGAAGCATCTGACGAAACGTAGCAAAGCTGATGAAGATTAACGCTTCCGTAATTTTGTGTAAACATTTCAAACAAATCAGAGGAAAATTGAGGGAGTTATAGAACTTTGACTGACAACATCATGGACAACATCGAGGCGTTGGGCTCATTTGACCTTTTTTGTTAAACTTAAATTTTTAACTTAAATTCGTCCTGTACCAGAAATTAGGGTAAGCTGGTGCAAACGAGCATCAAGTCTAGATTAACGGTCAAGAAGGCCTCGCTGTGTTTTTGATTTGATATAAACACAAGGGCTTTTTCAAATACTAAATTCTGATCGCTATCTTCAAAAACTGGCCCAATTAGAGCGATGGATAGATTAGATGGGGCGAATAAGAAGGCTACTGCATTCCATTAAAATAATGTCAGTCCAGACATGTTTAACGATGAGTCAGAAACCCCGAGAGTTTATATGGAAGGTTTTAGCGCATCTGTCGTATACTTCCTGTTTATAGGCGACTATCACCTTTTTAAGAACTTTGAAAATTTTCTTGATTGCACAAAACTGGTCTCAAAAAATGCTTATGAATATGAACTGGTCAAGTTCCTTACTAAATAGAGGCGAGGCTCTTCAAAAAACTTCCCAAATGGGGAACGACTATTGAAAAGAATTGTGCATTTTTGATATAAATCGGATAATAATCATTGAATGGAAGAGAAAAAAGTTTAAAGGCTTTTTGCTTGACCTAATCAATTTTCCACTAATTTCAATTTGTCTATTAGACCTTCTCCCCGTAGTTACCTGTGGAAAATCCGAATTAATTGAAACTCTTTTCTGTTGGACCTACACCCCGTAGTTATCCATGGAAAATCCGGGTCAATTGGAGCTCAGTTAGATTAAATGCATTCCTACCCCTGAATTATTTCGCACTTGGGTCTCAAAAATTCTTAGCACCAATTCCAATTCTTAGGAAGCTAGTGGAGTGTTACCCACAAATCCGCTTTGAAAATCAGTTTTCCACAAAAATCGCAGAAAGAATTAAGTGAAATAACATAAAGGGTCTTGACAGTGGATCACTGGCTATCTTCCCCCATGGCGCCAGGCTAAATAATAAGCTCGACTGTGGCATTTGCCCAGAAGTGTTGCAGATGAACTTAGGCCTGCCCACTGCAGTGACTTAAAAGCTAAACTGAAGTTATAAAATATATTAATCTGATGTGGGCTCAGGGACTCACTCGGAGTAGCACAACACATTACTGTCTTCTCTGATCTTTGTACTAAAGTAGGTTCCACATTAAGCCAGCTTTCGCCGCATAGGCCATTAATAGCTAGACCACAGGGCTCACTTGTAAGAAAACTTTCTCTTCTAGAAGGAATTAACATACAACTGGGTTCCTCGACCAACCTTTTATTAGTACAGCAAAGGGTGATTAAATTGGTGGTACTTTTTCCAATAGGGTGTTTTTGACAGATCACGCGTGACTCAAACTAAATTCCTGGAGATAATTTTTTTAGTATTCATTGATATTTCATCATGGAAAGACTTACATTTTTGGCTTAATAGCTACGGCAATAAGCAAAACTGCTATATTTGGGCTGAAGAGCAAACTGAACCTATTCAAGAACAGCTGTTACATCCATTGAAAGCAACCGTTTGGAATTATAGGCCTATATTTCTTCAAAGACGAGGCAGGCGCCAATGTAACGTCGTTTTGATGCCGGAAATTCAAGCCGGTGATCTCCATGCTTTGGTTCCAACAAAACGGCGATACAGCCCATGAAACAATGGATTTACTGCGCCGTCTTTTGGGTAAGCCATTCATCTCTCGTCTCGGGCCATATCACACCTTTGTCCTTTTATTTGTGGGGGTATGTAGAGTCTAAATACTTTGTGGATAAACTTGCTTCGATTGAGGTATTAGAAGGCAACAATTTCAATTTAAAATCAATTTAAAACACTTGGCGCAGAACCATTGATAGGGAACTCGCCGCCGCAATTTACAACTGGTATGACATTTGCCGTGCAGCGCCTAATAGAGTGCGATTTAGAGCTATTGTAAGTAGTATAGGTAAGGAGCTGCAGTAAGTAAGTAATTAGATGGATACTTTACGGGGTTTGCTCTTCGATCTGATGATTAAGTAATTAACTCACCCATGCCCATTTCTCCACGTCCCTTGACTCAATGCCATCAAGAGTCGTACTTGAAAAGAGATACAGTATGGTGCTGCCAGAGGCTCAATTGTGGTCAAACTCTGAAAATGAGCTAGGCATTTTGTGTTTTTTCGCATTTTCACAGATGGCTTCAGGACCGAGCACAGCACCGGCTTTGGAGTATACGTGGAATCCAGCGGGACAAAACTCCACTTTGCTCTTGGAGTGCATGCATCTGTGTTTCAAGCGGAGGTGCGTGCTGTTTAAGAAGCGATGAGCTTTGGATCTGTATGTCTATATGTGTCCGCAGTGACATCCAAGTTGCGCTCTTGGCCTTTGACGGCCCCCTCCAACCATATCAGGGGTAGACGAGTCCTGTAAATCCAGGCTGAATTATGTCGGTGGACATAATGGCCTGATGCTAACATGGGTCCTGTGGGTATCGTGGGTAACGAGACCTTTGACTCCTTAGCTAGGAAGGGCTCTGAGGTCAACTTCTTTGGCCCGGAGTCCATTCTGCTGCTCCTTTCTGCAGCCATCAAAGCCACGGTTAGCAGACGGGTTACTCTAACCCACAAGCGAGCTTGGCAGGCTGAAAGAGGCTGCAGACAGACTAAACTGATATTACCTGTCATGTCCGAGTGACTGTCGCAAATCCTCCTGTCATTAAGCAAAAGGAACTGTAGGCAGCTGGTTGGACCGATGACGGGCCATTTTCTGCAGGCGAAGCACATGGAAAAGGTAGACATATCAGACAGTGCACTCAGCCCAGAAAGTGAAGAGGAAGATGACACGGCGGACCACTTTCTGTGCGTCTGCCCGGCCTTCGCTCGAACCAGGCTTGATGTCTTTGGCACTGATGTGTTAAGAAGCGACCACCTTGGCTCCTTGGCACCACAAGATATACTCAGATTTCTTCGGAGGTCGGGTAGATTTAAAGAAAATTAAAAGGGAATCCGAGTGCAATACAATGGACTTAAAAAAAACTCCCACCCACTGTTTTGTGAGGAGCCCCACTTCTAGAGTGAGGAGTTGCACTTTGATTTCACAAATGTGGCACCTTTAAGTTCAAACCGCTGTGGGCATTAAAGTAAAGTACTTTTTTGGTGGTTTTTTTATTATTATTTTTATTTATTTATTATTTTATTTTAATTGGTTTCTAGCATTGCGTATGCGTACCAAAAATATGCACTTGGCTTCATTATTTAGCATTTGGCTGGCTGCAATATCAGCACTTTTGTGGTCAATGTTGTCATCTTTGTCATGCCCATCGTCATCAGCTTCATTAGCGTGATTTTCGAGTCCATCATCGGATGCTGTTGCGCTTGTTGGCTAATATGTCAAGCCTGCGCACCGCACAAATAGCTGAGCAATTTCAAGCTGCCATATTTGCGGGTGCTCGGGTGATATATTATCCAAGTCATTATAACGAGAAACGAATTTGGAACAAACAAGCAACCACAAAGCGGGGCATTTAGGTGCAATATATCAGAGAATTTTGAAAAAGTAGATGCGCTACATTGAAATATAAATAAATAATTGACACTTGCGACGTGTCGTGGCCGTGTTTGTGTCATAAGAATTTTAATTTGTTACACAGCCAATGCGATTTCAGCGAACTGCACCGCTGGAGCTCAACGTTAGTTTGGGAAGAGGTCAATGTGAGCGATTTTTTTATGGTTGGAGCATCTTTTTCTGTGGCATAGAAAACCGAAGAAAAAAAATGAAGTACGCGATTCAATTGCACAAATATTCCACAAACATTTGACATTTTTCTGTTTCTTTTGGGCAATTTCGTTTTGTGATTTTCAAACACATTTAATTGGCTACCAAGCGGCAAACACACGCACAAACACAGGGACATCAATGCGTTTTGCTATGCGCTGAAGACGCGATTTTGAAGAGTACTCGAACAGCAGCCGTTTGTTGTTTAACAAGCCGCCAAGCGATGTGATTTTATTCATTTTTGGGTTCAGACAACAATAAATGTGTTGCATTTGCTTGTTGCACGCATCTGTTGCAATGATGGCAGCTGTTTGTGGCAGCTGATGATGCCTTGCAAAATCAAAGTCGAGCAGCCAAAAATGCACGAAATACATTCAAGTACGTAATGCACAATGCAAACTGGCACATTTCGATTGCGGTTGAGTGTTGATTTGCTGCTGCTGATGTTGTTCTTGTTGGTTTTGTTGTTGCCATATTGTCTCCAGCGTGCGAGCGTGCTATTGGCAAGAAGATGTAACAACAAAATCGAATTCTTCAACGCCATTCGTAAAATAAACTGAAGCTAAATTCAAAACTAAAGGCAAAGAACAAAAAACAAAAACCAAAAAAAAAAAAACAAAAATAATAATCTGTTTAAAACAAAAGACTTAAGCAACGAATCTCGTTTACAATGCGATCGTCTGATCACCTGTCACAAGCGTGACGAGCGCGCTCAGGTATTTAACTTAAATGCACCTCTATTGCTTGTTAATGTTACTTTGTCGACTGTTATTGCTGCTGCTGCTGTTATTGCTGTTGTTGTTGTTGTTGTTTTCTTGTATGTGTGTAATATAGATTTGTTTTTCGTTTTCTGTTGTTGTTTTTGAGTTGCTGTTATTTTGCTATTATTGTCGCTTTTACTTACTTTTAGTCAGACATTTTATTGCCGCTTTAGTTAGTAAATACTTTGCTTGTTTTCTTCAAGTTTATGGCTCATTTTATTACTTTGAGTTGGTTGCTTCTTCGTTGATTTCCTCCTTTGCGTTCTCTGTTAATACGAAAGTAATGCTGACAAGCTACTAATTTGTGTTCCTCCTAGAAAAAAGAGAGTTCATTGCCTTGTTAGCAAAAGGGCTAATTTGCTTAATTTTCTGTTTGGTTTTGTCTTTCAGAGTCCTTAGCGCTTTAGTTTGCACAAAAACACAAAACTTAAAGAAAAAAAAAAAAAGAAATTTTACGTGTTTCTTTGTTGGAGAGTAATGAATTGGATTTTAAGTCAAACAGTAACAGAAACGGGCTTCAGAACTTAGCAAGACAGTAAAACTTCCCTGCAGATGCGACAAATCACGATGGACCAGCTTACTAACTGAAAAGTTTCATGTCATGCTGATTAAAACACCACGAACAAAGAATGAATATCCATGAGAATTGACTAGCCATCCGCCCGCGAAACCGACTGCGTGATCCCGTAACACCCTTCCAACGACGATACGCCTGTTATTCCTTACTCTGGTATCCCATCATGTTCCCCACTTGATGGTACGGAACTGATGCTATGGAACTGATGGTATTAATGAAAGCTGTGACACTGGTAAAGTGTGATGCGATACCTGGAGATCTTCTCTACATTTTCACTAATAGCTAGGCGACAATAAAATCCCTCACAAAGCAGTCAACAACCTCCGAGATATCCATGAAATGCCGCACATCTCTTAACCAGATGGCTGAGTGATTTCACTTAAAGCTAACATGAGCTCCTGACCATTGTGACATTGAGGGTAACTGCAGATCCGATGAACTAGACTAGAACTAAATTGACCGATGTGTACACATACAATGACATAGGCATACCCTTACAGACTTGTAAAGTACTTAACAGTCGTAAGAGCAGCGAATGAAAATGAATGAAAGATGGCTAAAACCACATACAGAATCGCCCGACAGCTGTGACCGACTCTCAATGCTAAACGCACAGAGTCTCTGCTAAGCCAAAGTCTTAGCGCACGGTTTTCGCTCATAACGGGGCACTGCCTAATAGGTAGGCACACCCAAAGGATGGGTGTGCAAACAAATGACTTCTGCAGAAGTTGTCTAGATGAGGTAGAGGGAAATTTGACCTCGCACCTTCTGTGACATTGTGCTGCGTAATCCAGACTTAAATTTACTATAGGCAGGTAGGTGAAATGGCTGAAGTGCCGATCTGGCACTCCTCAAGTAGCACTAAAGCACCGTTTACGAGCCGTTTTGATACCATTATGAGACCTCCAACAGGCAGATATCTACAGCCAATCAGATCTGTTGATGTAATGGAGGAGATTGATTGGATTTAGGTTGGCTTCAGGCTGTCGAAGAAAGGAGTGCCCTTAGCCGTCTAGTTGCCAAACCCGAACATTTACAGAGAAAGTGCTGAACAGTCTCTTTCTCTGAAAGGTTCCCACAGCTTCTGCAATGGGGGTTAAATGGTAGCCCTAGCTTTTCTGCGTGTCTGCCGATCGTCCAGTGACCGGTAAACATAGCTATGAGTTTGGAAATTGAATTGCGAGGAGTCCAAAGGACTTTCTGAGTCTTTCATATATCGTATTGGGGCCAAAGGGTTCTCGAAATAGCACATGCAGAAATGGAGTTCCATCTTTTCTGCGCTTTTCTGAGAAATAATTTGTGCAGCTCCTCTTTAACAACTGTCAGCTGGATGCCGATGGGCGAGTAGGAAGTCTCTGAGGCCAATTCAGTCCCCTTCCTGGCAAGCTCATCAGTAATTTCATTTCCCTCTATGTTCCTATGTCCTGGAACCCAGATCAGAGAAATGTTTCCTGCACACCCAAGAGATTTGATCGCCTCCTTTACTATTTACTATTCTAGGTAAACAATTTTTGAATGAATTGGAAGATCTCAGTTCTGCGGAAATCGGGACAAAACGCCAAGTTGCCTATGTGGCATCACAATGGCCTATGAGCCTGAGTGTTTCACAAAGAACAACCGCTTCAACCTAATTTAATCTAGATGTAAAGTTTTTACTCATGAACTTCATTTTTTATTTTTTTCCGGAGTTGAAAAAATCATCTCTCACAAAAGATGGAACTAACTCGTGAAACCTCTGGGGTGATAATTTATTACGATTTTTAACGTAGATTATCGAAACAGGAATGCGCTGATGAACTTACTTCGACTTATTGCACTTCGGTTGAAGCATCCCACATACCCACTGTGAAATGCTGATACAACGAGTTCTAACGTGGTTGTCGATCATTGCAGGATAAATTTTGTGAAGGCCAAGACTGGTTGTTGTGCAATAGATGCTGTGCGTCAATTGATAAAGTGCCTGAAACAAAACAGCAATCGATGTATGGGTGTTCCGAGACGAGCTTAATTCAACGAAAGTTGATTCGCGTAAGAAGCACCACAAAGCAAATGATCACCTGATTTTTGATGTATTTGAAGAGAAAATGCCTACAGTGCAACCGTTAAAGGCTCTAAAGCCACCTTTACACCAAGCTTGGTACGAGTTACTCGGAAATCAGTAAATCTTAACTAATTATTTTGTGCTTTCAAAACTATCTTATTGTAGGATTTTTTATTATTATTATTTCCTAGCGCCTCGGCTGAGGGCGCAAAGTGACGAAACCAATAAGTTCCATTATGATCGATTTCTGGCTTTCAGCTTTATTTGCGGCCATGTTCGCAAGTCGTCAGCTGTCGTGACTTCATCCTACATGCTTCGTCTCCAATGGTCTCTTTGGGTTGACTTTTACGGCGAGAGCCTTGCGGATTCCAGTCTAAGGACATTCTGCAGACCTGACCTACGCAGGTATGTAAATTTGTTGACTTCTTCAATGGGTAGGATTGTGGAGTAACAAATTGTCGCCAAGGCAGCGTACACAATTTCAATGGTTCAGATTAAAACCTAATCAGCTGTTGGATGGTCATTAAAATTAAAATTTGTTCACTGATAAAAAGCAAAGAAAGCTTTGGTCCATCATTTGGCAGACCGGCAAATATGAGTTAGAAGAACGCACACAGCGAAATAATTTACTTAGTGAGTGATGCTAAGTCGAGTGATCGAAAAATTTTGGACATAATAAGAAAAATTTTGAAAAAAATCAAAAATTTTCCGATTTATTCAATGTTGAAAACTTTGCCAAGTCAACTGAAAAATTTTGGAAATAAGAAGAAACAAAATTTAAAAAAAAACAGGTACATATTTTCAGGTTTATGTCATGTTCAACATTTTGATATTTGCATATTTTTAAAGTGACAAATCTTCGGTGTTTTTTTAATTATATTAAAAATTTTTCTTCTTCTCATTTTTTAGGTAACATTTTTTTTTTAATTTTTTTGGGAAAATTTTGTTTTGTAATTTTTGGAAAGCATCCGATTCTATGTAAAGTGATTGAAGTATTTGGCACATTGTCGTAAATTTGTCTGAGAATTCGTCTATTTGTGGGCTAAGAAGTAAACTGACAAATTAACATTTTTTGAAAAGTTTGTTTTTGTCGGAATTTGTTTTTTTTTGTCTTTTTTGGAAAAGTTATCGAAGTATTTTGGACATTATTCGTAAATTTTTCTGAAAATTCGTTTATATTTAGGCTAAGAAGTAAACTATATTAACATATTTTGGAAAAAATTACAATAATAAATTTAAAATTTATTCAATAACTAAAATTTTCGAGTAAAATTTTTTTAAATGAAATATTTTCGGTTCATTTTAACATTTTTATAAATTTTTTGTATATTTTTAGGATAAAATTTACTTTTTTTTTATAAAACGCAAACGAACTTAATACACCAGTATGTATGCTAGACCCTGGCCAAGCCAGCAGTTTGCTCTGGTTCTCTGTACCTATTTGAATATGACTTGAAAAGGAGTGAAATGGAGATAGGTTCAGTATTGCACAAATGAAATGAAAAAATATTGGAGGGGCGCGTTTCAAAAATTACAATAAAACAAATTTAACCAAAAATTTGCAATTAAAAACATTATCGGCCACCGTAGCCGAATAGTTGGTGCGTGACTACCAGTCGATATTGCACAGGTTCAAGCCGCCGTGTATGAACATCAAGTCTATTCTAAAATATTAAATTTTATTTGTAAAATTTATGAAATTAGTGAGAACTTTTACAAAGCTTTGGTTTTTAATGTCTTTTGTTATATCATGAACCATATTTTTATAAATAATTAACAAAAAAAAAATTGTGCATGAAAAATATTGGGAATATCGTATAAAATTAAAGTGACTTAATTATGTGAGCATAAGTGTGCTTACGATGCCATCACCCATGATGGAAAGAATAATGAGATGGCGCCTGTCGTGGTACCGTTACTTTGTGCTCAGCGAATTTTACAATAAGTTACGTCGTTTTAGCACCAGTATGGCCAGATTACCATTTTCGTAACTTGATTCATTGTTTTTTTTTTGTAACTTAGTCTCGGAGTCTTAGTGCTTTCTTTATGACATTTTTCTGTTCTAATTAAAAGTAATGTTTATAATTTTGTAAAGTATTCCTTTTTTTAATTAGTTCAATAATTCACTCAGTTTAATTAAGCTCTACTTTTTTTAACATCTGGTCGCATTGCCCGCGATTGCAGTTGTTGTTCGTGTTCTTCTGCTTTCAGCAGTCAAATCGCTCTCTCACTACTGCAGTGTTGCCTAGCTTTTGATATAAAAACGCACTAAAATGTCCATTTAAGGAAAATAAAATACCAAATTTTTATTGAATTACTTAAAGAACTTTGTATGCGTGACAAATTGTCTTTAAAATGTGCGTTTTTTCTAATAAATGTGTTATATTATGTAGAATTTAATGTTAAAATAAACTATTTTGTTAAGGGAACGACTTATTTGCTATATTTCAGGTAATGTAACAAGATGAGGTACTCTTTTTGTAAAAATTTCGTTATTTTAACTATGAATACACCTCTTGATGCCCTATGTCCCACTAATGATTGAGCACCGCTAGAAACGATGGCCTTAATTCGCATTCAGTAAACTCAAACGCCTTTTAAAATGTGTAAAAAGATGTTCAATGTTACTTACTTAAAAGTAGCAAAAAATTAAATTTGCACTTTCTAAATATCAAACTTTATAAGAATCAACAAATTTGCATTGGCAAAAAATCTTGCTGGAAATTTTTATAAATATGAGAGATTAGTATATATTTATTATTTAAATTAATTACAATTAAAATTATAATTAATTAAGCACTAGCTGTCAGCGCTATCGGCTTAGAATGTATGTAAATTACAGGACAGATTAAATTAACTTATGAATATGTATGTTTTTACAAAACTCAAATATTAATATAGTTTAATATTTTTTTCTTGTGGGTATGTTAATAGTTCAAAGGGGTTGAGATTGGAAAAGGAAATAGTTCTGGATTTTGCGGGGATGGGGCAATCTTTGAGAATATGGGGAATAGTTAAGTAAGCACAGAGGCAAAATTTACATGTTGGCTGAGATTCCTTATTTAACAAATGAGCGTGTGTTAGATTAGTGTGACCCAATCTAAGGCGAATAAAGCATTTGTTCATGGCAGTGGTTGTAGTGGTTGGGAGTCTGACTGCAGTTCTGTTAGGGTTGTATGACTTGTAAGGGTGAGAGTAATTTGCCCATTGTATAGCGCATCGTTGGTATACAAATTTAGAAATTATCTTTGTCACATCTTTCCTCGAAGAACTTATAAAAGTTACTAATGGGGCTTTTGAAGCTAATTTGGCTGCTTTATCTGCGTGCTCATTTCCTTTAATGCCAGCGTGTCCAGGAATCCACATCAATTTCACTCTTTTTCTAGTTGGATGATGAGCTCTTTTATGGTAGAAACTGGTTCAGATGAGTTGCTTGCTGATTTAGTGGCTTCAAATACTGAAAGACTGTCTGTGCATACAATGAATTTATCTTTTGATGATTTAACTAGAAGCAGAGCAGACAAAATGCCTTGCACTTCTGCGTCAAAAGCCGTTGCAACTGTGGGTAAGATGCCTTGCGCTAGTATTTTACCATTGACGTCAACAACTGCGAAATATGTACCATGAATAGATTTAGATCCATCAGTGAATAATATTTGCCAATCTTGCTGTAAAAATGGATCAGTAATTTGCCAGTATAATTGTCTATAGATTACTACGTTAGTGCTTTGTTTCGCATGAAGTGTGAGTTCGTTGAGGAAAGATTTGTCTTGCATTAACCACGGAGGGTGCTTCCAGATAGGAGAAGGTTAAGGTGTAATGTTTGATTTAGAAACCACATCAAGTATACAAGTCAGACCGGATGAGAGTTTCATGCTGCGTTTCCGTCGTCTTAATAAGGTTATCTCTTTGGATAAAATTGAGTTGCTTGTTGAATAGATAACTGGAATTTGATGGCATGTAATGTAATCAATCCGATCTTCAATAGTGAGAAAACCACTTTCCGCCAACAAATTCTCGATGGGTGTAGTCCTGAACGCTCTGAGACTTGATCTTATAGCTGCTTGATAAGGACCTTTGATGAGTGATAAATGTGATTTTGCGCAGTTCCCATAAATTGCGAGCCCACAGTCAATTTTTGAAATTAAGGTTAGTTGGGTTATATTGAGGAGGGTATTAGTATGTATCTGGCTTTTGTTAGAGGAAAGGTATTTTATGAGGTTTAGTCTGGCAGCTAGACTACTTCTTAAATAACTAAAATGTTCCTTAAAATTATGCTCAAATCAAAAATTAAACCTAGTATTTTAAGATGATTAATATTTTCTATTGAAAAGTTGTTCATGTTTATTGAGATGGGGTCACAAAAACGTTTCCGACACACGTGTAGATGCCTGCACTTTTCAAGTGAGAATTTCGCTCCAGAGTTATCCGACCAGTTGATTATCGATGATAAGGCTTCTGTAAAGTGCTTAAGTCTATCTTTCGCGTCCCTGCTGTTGCATGTGAGGTATAAATCGTCTGCACAGAAGCAATGGTTGATATCCTTTTGGGCGCGAAGTATTTTGCTGAGGTCGTCGAAAGCAATCAAGAATAATGTTGTTGAAAGGGGGAGCCCTGCGGTATATGAGAGATTAAAAGTCCTTTCATGCAATAATAAGAGCGAGACTTTCTCCTGAGAATGCTGTCAAATAATTTTCTCCACTGGCGCTCATACAAGCAATACTCCACAAACCGTTAGTTGCTTTGAAAAATTAGCATTTCTCAGCGGTCTAAAAAGCATTCTCTCTCTCTCGCATTCACCTGTATTGGAAGTGTTGGATTATTAAATTAAAATGTGCAAATAAATTAATATTTCATTTCTAACTCATTGCACATTTCATTTCTTTGCACATTTGCATGCTGGCAGCCCAGCGTGAGAGCATACAAGTCATTTTTTACAGCTAACGCAAGCAAATCGCGCAGTAAAGTCCTTCATCTGCAAACAGCCTGCAGGCTAGAAACAGAACGAAAAAAATAAAAATAACAAAAAATAATAATAAACAAAGTAACAACCGGCATTTAAGTTGTTCGATGAAAAATGAGCCAGGAAAATCGTAAAAATTATGATTATCATGGGGAAAAACTAACAAACGTTGGCACCATCAAATATCACTGAATGGCTATGAGTACTCTTTCCTACATACGCACATACATACCTGTGTGCGTACGCATGCCTTACAATGGAGCACCCCTCCACGGCAACAAGGTAAGTATTTAAGTGCAAAATGTAAATATACTTTAGTGGCACTTTCAAGAGGCGTTTACAAGCGAACTGTTCGTGCGCCGCTGCGACTGTTGAGTGAGTTGCAAAGTGGAAGATGCGTGGCAGCAACATTTCACGCATTTAACGATGAGTTGTTTATTAGTTGTACACGAATGGCAGTTAGCCAACAACAAAAACAAAGAACACAGAAACAAAAACAATTACAAGAAAATCAAAAGCAAAAACAAACACAAAAATAAGCAACATTAAACACAAAACTTAAAGGCCCAACATATGTTTGTATGTATGTATAATGTAAGATGTTGACAGGTGGTAATATTTCGCACGCATATTTGCCACAAGTGTTTATTATTGCCACACAGGCATTGCTAGGAGCATCCGTGTAGGAAACGGAAGCGATTAATGTAATAAATTTCATTAATACTCCACAACAGCAGCACAAATAGCATACATGATTTCTAAATTTCAATAATTTTTTTGCAAAGATGGCGCGTTCAAAAAACAAATTGAAAAAAAAAAAATAATAATAAAAAAATTGGTCCACATTTTTTTTAAAAAAGCACGTAATATGTATGTAATATATGTAAAAAGCTCAACCAAATGTAATTTTGAATTTATATAAAGATTTTTTTTATATATTGATTAAAAAGGAAAATTAATAAAAGAAAAATTAACAAATAAAAAAAAATATAAAAAAAATTTTCCAAAAACTGAAAAAAAACAAAACACACATAATATACACAGACCTCTTGTCAATAAAATACATTTAAAAAGGTCATCCGCCGCCGTAGTTGAATGGTTAGTGCGTGACTACCATTCGTTAATATCCGGCTTCGAAACCTACTTTGGACATGAAAAACCAAATGATAGAAAAAGTTGTTTCTAACCTCCGAATGTATTTCTGCCAAGCTCCTCATAAAACGATCATCTAATAGGACTATGAATAAGTTCGTGCGGTTTTTTTCGAAATTTGAAACTTTATTGACGTAAAATGGTTACAAATTTAATATTCAAAATATTGTCCATCGCTTACTACTACTTTTTCCCATCTTTCTGGCAATTCACGGATTCCCTTTGTGAAAAATTCGGTCGGTTTTGCCGCAATCCACGAATCGATCCATTTTTTGACTTCATCGTAATTACGGAAGTGCTGGTCAGCCAGGCCATGTTGCATCGATCGGAAGAGATAGTAATCGGATGGCGCAAGGTCTGGACTATACGGCGGGTGGGGTAGGACATCCCATTTGAGCGTTTCTAAGTATGTTTTGACCACTTGTGCAACATGTGGCCGAGCATTGTCATGTTGCAAAATAACTTTGTCGTGTCTATCGGCGTATTGCGGCCGTTTTTCTCGCAGTGCTCGGCTCAAACGCATCAATTGTCGTCGGTAGACATCCCCCGTAATCGTTTCATTCGGTTTCAGTAGCTCATAATACACAACACCCAGCTGGTCCCACCAGATACACAGCATAACCTTCAGGCCATGAATATTCTGCGCCGACGTCGATGTTGAAGCATGGCCAGGGTATCCATACGTTGCCCGACGTTTTGGATTGTCGTAATGGACCCACTTTTCATCGCCAGTCACAATTCGATGCAAAAAACCCTTTCTTTTGTGCCGTTGAAGCAGTTGTTCGCATGCCATAAAACGGCGTTCAACGTCTCTTGGCTTCAATTCATACGGCACCCAATGGCCTACCTTTCGGATCATTCCCATGGCTTTTAAACGTTTGGAAATGGTTGATTGATCAACTCCCAAAGTTTTTGCAACCTCTTCTTGCGTTTGAGCCGGATCTTGATCGAGCAAAAAAATGGATCATTAATTTTGCGCCACCTGGTATATATAAAATCCAGCCGTATTTTTATGCCGCTGGTAAATTTGAGTATATAGAGCGATTCTTTTCCAATTGATCCAAATATTTTGGGTACTGCCGCCAACTGTTTTATAAAATGTTCTTCCATTTCGTTAAAATTTTGCACATTAGCTAAATTTATACTCAAACTGACGGAAATGAACTTTGAATGGAGTACATTTCCCTGTAGTCCGGAGGATTAGTAAAAATCAGAGAAAGTTCCTAGGTTAGGTTAAGTTAGGTTGAGCGGCTATCATACCACACATTTAAGCCTGAATAGCCCCATTGTCCCTTAGCACCATAGTTTCATCCTTTACACTCCTGAGTCTTCTCTGAACCAACCTGTGGATTTAATGAGTTTTGTTAATTCCGGCGACCCTATTTGTGTCAATGCTGTGAAGAAAGGCGAATCCGAGCGTGGAAAGCCTTTTTAAGCATAGAGCAATGCATGCACACAGGAGATATTCCACGGTTGCCTCTTCTTCAATATCTTAACAGTTTCCGAAAGAGTCATTATGTGGTATCCCCAGTACATTTGCATGTCCTCCAATTATACAATGCCCCGTTAGTACCCCTATCATATTTCTGATTTCTGCTCAGTTTCAATAGCCAAACTTACCTACTTTTCTAGTTTCTAAAAGCAAAACAAAAATCATTCCTTAACCCCAAAAACTTGATCCTTACAATCCTTACTTCCGCACAAAAGTCAGCGCATTACTTACATTGTGGCTGCTAAAATAAGCAGAAAACAAAGAAAAGGAAAAGTTATACATTGCATCAGTGGCGCCAGCGGGCAATCGCGCAGACACACCAAAATTTAGCGAAGTCCTCAACCATCTGTGTGATCCTTTTGACAGAAAAATATGAAACACAGATAGCGCTCTAAACAGTTAGAAGGCGTTGCTCCTGGGCAACGACAGGTGGGAATTTCCACTATTTAGGACTGGTAGCGGTAGGCTAATTACCTACTCTGTCAGAAAGCAAAATAGATTAACGAAACGAACGCATGAGTCTTGTCAAGGTCCTATGCTTCCGAGTGGAGTAAATAAGGAAAAACAAGTTTCAAGAGCGTTTTTGTACGGCTATAAACCACAGCCTGGCCAAGTTTGCCTGTTTGGCAAAAAGGAGATTACGTTCAACAGGCATTAGCAGCCTTGATAGAGTGCCTATCTATTAATAATTTGTATGTAGCTAAGGGAAGCGGGACTATTCCCTGCAAGCTCAAATGCTTTGCAATTACCTTCTATACTTCTAAGCTTTGGCACTCAGATGGGGTTTATTTTAAAATATTTCGATACTTCGCATAATATTTTGTGGCATTCTACTTCCGTTTTTGACGCGTGTTTTACTGACTCTAACGATTTCAAAGCTGCCTGCCTATTCGAATAGTTATTTACTTTCCTCGTTGTTAGCTGTCTTTTCTTTAAAAGCAGGAGAGAAGGAAGAGGTACTAAAACCTTATATAGAAAAGTCAACATTTTCTTATCCGATTTGCATAAATGGAATATCGTTGGAAAGGTTATGAGACATACAGTATTTAAGTATCATTATTTGATAATATTTCTCATACTCAACTTTCAACATTTCGATCCATATTTCCAAAACTTTTGCGACTATATTATAAATATTAACTCACTTTCATCGGAAGTTAGGTATCTTGGAGTGCGACTTGACTCCAAACTCCATTGGAAGCTACACATTGAAAATCGGGTAAAGAAGGCCAGTATAGCTTTCTACTCCTGCAAATCCATGCTCGGCAAAGAATGAGGACTCAAAACACAGGTCGCTCTTTAGATGGGCAACGAAGTGTTCTGACAGTTTTAATGTACGGGAGCCTGATTTGGTGGGAAGCTCTTCGGAAAGGGGCTCACTAAACTGGCGATGGTGTAAAAGACTTCTTGTATTGGCATCACCGGAGCATGTAGAACTTGCCCCAGTGCTGCCTTGAATGTCGTTTTGTACTTGCTTCTCAAAGTGTAATCAAGTTAAAGGAGGTTTGCCTCTGGAGGCAATCTCTCAAGGGATATGGTACCATTTTCGGGCAATTAGTACCATATTTTCTCAACTTTGTACAGATCTTTCAATCCAAAAACTGGAGTTTGATGGTCGTGCCACGGCAATCTTTCCAAGTAAATCTGTACCGAGGCTGTTACCTTGGACCGTTCCAAGATGGAGTTGGGAGTCGGAGCGGAGGTTTTCTCTAAATCACCCAACTTATCTATTTCCTTTAAACTTCCGAATACTGCTAGAGTTTTTCAGACAGAAGTCTTCGCGATTCTGCAGACATGCGGAATGCTTGTGGAACGAATGAGCGAGAGAGATATGAACATTCTTTCCGTTAGTCAAGCCGCAATCAAGGCTCTGACGATGCCATGGTGCATATCCAAACTGGTCAATTCCTGTAAAGAGAAGATTTAAGCCCTTGGGTATGCAGGTAACATTTCTCTGATGTTTTGAACCCCCATAGGAACAGAGAGGGAAATGAAATTGCTGATGTGCTTGTTAGGAAAGGGACTGAAATGGTCCTAAAGATCTCCTCCTACCTACCATCGACATTCCGCTGACTGCCGTTAAAGGGGAATTGCACAACTTGTTTCTTAGGAAAGCGCAAGACAGATGGAGCTCTATTTCTTCGTATGCTTTTTCAAAAATCCTTTGGCTTCAGTAAAATGGACGTAGCACGCCAAAAGTTCTGGGGATTTCTCACCATTCAATTTCCAAACTCGAAGCTGTATTTACCGGTCATTGGACGATCGATACACTCTCAGAAAAGCTAGGTTTACAATTTAACCTCCATTGCAGAAGTTGGGGGGACTTTTCGGGGAAGGAGAGTGTTGAATACTTCATCTGTAAATGACCAGGGTTGGCTGTTGGACTACTAAGCTCACTGGGTGCTCCTTTCTTTGACAGTCTGGCGCAGTGATTTAACCTAAATTTCATCAACATTCTTCATTACATCAACATCACTGGTTGGCTGTAGATATCTTCCGTTGGAGGTCTCAAAATGATGTCAAAACGGTTCCGAAACGATGATTTAGTGCTACTTGCGGAGTGCGATTTCAACCATTTCACCTACCTATCCAGAGACACTAAAACCCTATATACATAATTACACATTTTTTGATCCGATTTCGTTGGAAAAGCTAGTCAGACAGTTTTTCAGTTCGATAATTTTGATCATTTTTCTAATAAAATATTTTTTTGAAGGGCTCCACATTATAATTTTTAAAAGTTCGATCCCAAAATGTTTTCAACTACACTGTAATCCTTACAAATATTGAGAATTTACCTTTTAAATAAGATATCTTTCGAAATGTAGTGTCTAGAAACTACGACTATTGAAATATATACGTCCACAAAAAAAAAACAAAAAAACACAAAGCAAAAAAATAAAAGCTATCGAACTTAAAGAAGATGTAAATGTCGATGAAAATTTAATTTTTTCTAAATTTCACATTAGTGGTTGGATGTTTCTATGTTTCAGTCTAAAGTTTAGCGAAATAGAAGACCATTCTGCTAAAGTTTGTTAAGTTTATTTGGATTGAGTATATGATAAGTTGCAAACCGAAGACGTTTTGAAAAAAATGTTATGGGCTTGAGATTTATTTATTTGAGATTTATTTCAAATTACCACTACAGTGATTTTTTTCTAAGATTGTTTTTTGCAAGAGTATATTTTATTCTAAAAAATTATAAATAATTTTACGAAAATTTCTAAAGATATTAAAAGGAACCGAAAATATTTCACTTCGAAAAACTATATCATAATTTTTAACAAGAATAAATCTCAAAATTATTGAATTGAAAACTTTCTCAAAATGCTATTCATAGGGAATGACGGAATACCCTATGATCAAAAATTACCGGAAATGTTTAATTTAAACGAACCGCGCACGTGGGAACCGGTTTTTTCCTTATGTTGGTAGGACTGTACGACACACATCTGTCACTATTTATAAGTTTAAAGCGTTTAAGAGATGCTGTATGTCGCAAACGGCCGGAAATGTGGCCACCCAATTCTTGGATTTTGCATGATGATAACGCGCCATCGCACCGAACCCAAATTGTGCTGGATTATTTGAACAAACACCAAGTAAATACCATCGTGCAAGCACCGTATTCACCTGATATGGCCCCGTGCGACTTCTTTTTGTTTCCCAAGTCGAAGTTACCACTTCGTGAAAGGAGCTGAAGGCCATCCCTTCGTCGGCCTACCAGGGGTGCATGGAGGACTGAGTTAAACGTTGGCACATGTGCTGCTTCAGACGGGCCATATTTTGAAGGATATAAATAAATATGCCTGAAATTTAACTTTGTTTTGTTTTATTTAAATATTCCCGGTACTTTCTGATCATAGGTATATTAAAAATCACGTTCTGAATGGAAGCGCGGGTGGATTTTTTTTCGAACGTATTATTTTATCATACATAATATTTATTACAATATATATATGCTTCTTTTTATAAACAATTTTTCGTTGATTTTACTTGAAATTTTGTACTTTTTTAACGCATCTTTCTTGCAAGAATCACACGCCCAATCGAAAAAAAGGTTTATTTACCGTAAATACCAAGTACAAATACCAAAACTATTGTATTAACAGGTGGTCCGGTCCGATAATTTCTGTAAAGGCATATTTTAAAATAAATTAACTAATAACATTTAAATAATTGAAAAATTAACTATTTTTTTATAAACTCAGAAAACTCACCAAACCTTAGTTATTACCCGCAATCGACGGATCATTCCAACTGGGCTATATTCGCACACGCCATTTGTTGCATAGACAAATGTTTACTATCAACTGAATAGCAATTCCAATTGGTGATAAATAATTATTTTCCGCATAAAATTCAAATGTTATGAGTTTGAGTGCAGCTGCTGAGAAATTATTACTGTCCGTGGGATAGATGAGTAATTGCCAATTAAAAAGAAAGGTGAATACTAAATTAAGAAAGAAATAAAGCATTCAATAAGGCAGTAAATTAAGTGAAATGAACTGATATCAAATTATCTTACTAATAAGATTCGAATATATGTATGTACGTATGTACAATGTGCATAATATATATATCTATGTTTTGAAAATTTTAAGAGCGTCAAATTGAGTTCTCGGTCATTAAAATCATCACTTTCGTGTCACCGACAATGAATCTGCAGCGAATAGTGCATTTGTGAAAAATTATCCAAAGCTTCAGATTTTCACGCCTCTCAAAGCAGGTTGTCGCAGATTTTGGGCAGAGGCTGAACTGCCCACTTTGGACTCTGTATAGTTAATTTCAACTCAAAGAGTTACTGTATACTTTATCTAGCAAAATTGGATTTTGTGCATGCTATTTGATGATATTCACCGACATCTAATTGGAAATAGTATCTACTACAGGGTGATACACTTACGAAGGTCATTTGAAAAGTCCGTGCAATAATAAAAACTACTTAATTGTATGGGGTAAACTTTTTTTTTTATTTTTATACTAGCAAACCCGGCCCGCTTCGCTGGGCACACTAAAATAGAATAGATATGGTTTAGAACAGAAAAGATATGGTTTTCATATTATTTATTTCTTTATTCTTTATTCAAGCGCTTTGGCATAAACAATATTTTTTGTTTTTCTATTTGCTTTTGAGTAAATATATAATGTTGTTGGCTTCCCAACACGTGAACAGCCAACGTATAGTTGACCATGAGTGAATACTGGTTCTTGTAAATTCATCCCGCATATTTCTAAAGTTCACCCTTGTGATTTATTGATAGTTATTGCAAATGCTAAACGAATGTGCAGTTGCAAACGCTTGAATTCAAATGGCAATTCAGGTGGAATCATAGGAATTCTGGGTATTAGAACGTCTTCATTCTTGAATTTGCCAATTAAAATAGTTGCTTGGATAGCATTATTCATCAATCGTTTGACTACTTCATTTTGTTCTTGACGTTCTTCTGATGTCGCGTTATTCCGGGCATTTCTCATGCGCCTATTATTATTTGTCGAACGACCAATATGATTACGTGATTGTCTTGGCATTTGTACTGTAATAAACATGATTGTAATTATGGTATTCTGAGATTTTAAAACATGTTTTTTTTCAATTTTGTGGATTATATTTTCGATGCATATGTGTTTAAAAGCCCAAGTCCACATGGTCAGGATTATTTTATTTTGTTGTGATTTTCTTAAATCATCTCTTTGCTTCTGAAAATTGGTGACAATTTGCATGATAAGACTATTGATTTTTTCATCAAAGTTACGCTTTTTTCGTGCTCTTCTCTTGCATCCTTTAACAATTTCTTTAGTTTTTTCATTTTTTTTACCTTTTTTTCACTCATGGTGTATCGTAGCTTATCGCAAATGAACCGAAAAAATAAATCCACAAAACATAATTTCATTTGAACATTCGGATTTCACATTAAACTCTCAAATTTCGTAAGAAATTACTCACTGTTCCAAAATCCACTCCAAAAAAATTCACAAAAAATGTTTACACTTTGCACTTACGTCTTCTCCTTATGGCGTCCAAATCTGAAAGAAATATTGACACATTGTAACTCACACTGTCAATTTGACAGTTCAGTTCCGCCCCAAGCGTTAAAAAAGTAAACGACATTATGGCTGGTTCAAAGAACGCTGTACGCGTTGCCGGTGTTCCGAATTACAACCAAACTTTACGAAACCCATCTTCAATACCTACTTAACAATGTGTGTAAGTTTGGTTTAATTCGGTGCAAAGACACGGCGGGTCCACGTTTTGGCATGTATTTCGAGACCTTAGTGATCAATAGGTATGAAAATGACCCCGTATTAAAGTACTTATCAACAGCTTTCATTTGATACCCATATTGTACATACACAACCAAAGGTTACCCGGGTCCACGTTTTGAGCTATATCTCGAGACCCCAGTCACGGAGCGACATGAAAAATACTCTGTACTAAAGCATTCACCAACAGCTTCCATTTGATATCCATATTGTACAAACATATCCTAGGGTTACCCGGGTCCACGTTTTGGCCTATATCCCGAGACCCTAGTCACGGAACGGTATTAAAAATACTCTATACTATAGAAATCATCAACAGCTTCCATTTGCTACCCATATTGTACATACACGTCCGAAGGTTACCCGGGTCCACGTTTTGACCTATATCTCGAGACCCTATCTACCAATAGGTATTCAAACTATACGGAAACCATCTTCAATACCTACTTAACAATGTGTGTAAGTTCGGTTTAATTCGGTTTAAAGACACGGCGGGTCCACGTTTTGGCATATATTTCGAGACCCTAGTCATCAATAGGTATGAAAATTAACCCGTATTAAAGCACTTAACCACAGCTTTCATTTGATATCCATATTGTACAAACATATTCTAGGGTCCACGTTTTGGTCTCTATCTCGAGACCCTAGTCACGGAGCGGATGGAAATACTCTGAACTAAAGCATTCACCAACAGCTTCCATTTGATACCCATATTGTACATACATATCCCCAGGTTACCCGGGTCCACGTTTTGACCTATATCTCGAGACCGTATCTACCAATAGGTATCCAAACTATACGGAAACCATCTTCAATACCTCCTTAACAATGTGTGTAAATTTGGTTTAATTCGGTGCAAAGACACGGCGGGTCCACGTTTTGGCATATATTTCGAGACCTTAGTGATCAATAGGTATGAAAATGACCCCGTATTAAAGTACTTATCAACAGCTTTCATTTGATACCCATATTGTACATACACAACCAAAGGTTACCCGGGTCCACGTTTTGACCATTTTCCCGGCAATTATTCGAATTTTTCTCACCTTTTAAACCTTCCCTAGACCTCCACGAATAATTCAAGACCAAGATAAGATAAATCCGTTCAGCCGTTCTCGAGTTTTAAGCGAATATAGGGACAGATTTTCACATTTATATATATAGATATTTATATAATTTTTATATTTTTTATCGACATAGTCTCCTTTTAGGCTTACACACTTCGCCCAGAGCTGTTCGAGTTTGTTGATCCCTTCCGAATAATAGTGTTTGTCCAAGTCTGAAAAATAGTTATTTGCGTCTGTAATCTCGTTTGAATAAAACCTTTTTCCCGCCAGCCATTTCTTCGAATTGTGGAGAAAATAGTAGTCCGACGAATACGAAGGAGAATGTGAAACGAGTTGGAGTCTTATATCCATTAATTTTGCGACCACAACTGCTGAGGCGTGAGTTGGTACGTTGTCGTAATGGAAAAGGAAAATCGCTCGACTTCCTGGATGCAAACGAATGCCAAACACATAGAAATATACCGATCTGGCTGAAATTTGATGTGCGTTCTTCCAAGAGATGCTACTTACATAGCATTTTCAAACGATCTTCGTACTACTAGTAATTTTTCGTTTTAGCAGGCCGGAGCTCTGTGCAGGTCGTAAGGCTTATGAGAAATTATATAATATTGAGGAGAAAGTACTTAACTTAATACATAGTTGAAATATTTGAATATGTCAAAGCTAAAGAAAAGCATTAGAGTAAGCCTGAGAATATCCAAAACAAAAAAAGATTTTCTACTGGCCTCCATGTACGATTTTTACATATTTTTCTACAAAGTATTTCAACTGAAAAGGAATAATAGAAATGATATATTTTCCAAAGAGCCTGAACATATTCTTAAGTATTGAATGTAAGCTCCTGTGCATTAATTAAAATCCTTGCGTCAGACAGCAATTGATTGAAAATGCTTTTTTAATGGCAGTCGCTCCTCGGCAGACAATAGCAAACCTTGGAGCGTATTTCTGCCATGAAAAACCTTTCCATAAAAAATCTTCTGCTTCTCGGAGGCGGCTTAAAACTTATACTTATACTTATACTTATACTTATACTTATACTTATACTTATACTTATACTTATACTTATACTTATACTTATACTTATACTTATACTTATACTTATACTTATACTTATACTTATACTTATACTTATACTTATACTTATACTTATACTTATACTTATACTTATACTTATACTTATACTTATACTTATACTTATACTTATACTTATACTTATACTTATACTTATACTTATACTTATACTTATACTTATACTTATACTTATACTTATACTTATACTTATACTTATACTTATACTTATACTTATACTTATACTTATACTTATACTTATACTTATACTTATACTTATACTTATACTTATACTTATAATAGTATAACTTGTATAATTAAAAAATGACTATTCTACCTGACACAAAAAGGATTTTTCGCTTTTTTCGCACTTTTTTTTGCCAATTACTGCCAAATGACCTAGAAAATAAATTTTTCCTACATAAATGGCGAAAACTAGCCCATAAATCCCCGCTCTATAGTTATTTGATGCAGTGTAAAATGATTTTCTATTTTTATGTGTACCCCAGCCACTATTTTTTCCACAAACAAACTTCATTTTAACTTTTATTTTGTGCCTCACCATTTTCATACCAATATCAGGAATTATTTACACTATTCACCCTCAACAAGGAAGTTAACTAAACACCACCTTCCCGTGACCTTCAACATGCCATTGTGTGCCCTTTTCGCTGTGCCGTTACAATGTTGTCAAAAGGAATTTTGCGAGGCGATAAAGATAAAAAAGTCATATTACATAAAGTAGGCAGAAAAATGTCGGTCTTGTTTGTAACGATTCTCTGCACATTAATACTTTTTCACGTTTCTTATTTGCTTCGAGAACTCGTCTTGTGGCGGCTCGTCGCCGCCAAAGTATTGTCTTTGTGCTTTTCTGAGCCATGCAAACCAATTCGTATTGGCCGCTAATGTTCGCCATAGCTAAAATGGTAAGCTCCGAAAAAAGATGTTGCAAATTTGCTAAAAATATTTCCAAAAATAGCGCTGATTTAGTGTAGCGAACAAAGAATTAAGTTTGGAAAAATTTCAAAAGCACGAAATTGCTGCATAAGCGTTAAGTTATTTTTGTTATTGATGCTTGTAGTTGGTGTGTACCTATAAATGTGTATAGCCGCTTATGGTAAATATGCGACTTCTTACTTCATAGTTATATATTTACATATACTTAGGAGCGGCTGCGTTATTGATGGGACAGCTGGATATTTACATATGTATAATAGTGGAAGAATTTAATGATTTTTTTAATCTGCAACCTCCGCTCATTCCTATTCAGCTTAGGATAAAAACCTCAGCTCATGAACTGTCAACGAACTCTAAACTAAGTTTCAGACTTGGTTACTCTTCATTGTGTGGATAGCCTAGTGCTGGGGTAGAGGTAGAGGCTCTTCAGTGGCATCTCCACAATACCATGGCTTGATCTACGTCTATCAACCGCTAATAATATTCAGCCAATAAGAGCTAATTCACTTACTGGGAATGCCTTTGGCGCAGCCTTTTTGGAGTTACGTGAAGTTATTGAAAAACCAGCCAGCACTAATGATTTGGAAGCCAATATTACAGTCGGTTATTTTAGAAAAATGTGGCACAAAAGTATATCAATTGGATAATAAACTGGCACGCGTTTAACAAGCCTTGCCTTTATGGCAAGAGTCCTCATAAAATCAGTGAAATTAATTACACTGAATGCCAAAAACTTCAAAAGATATTAAACTCAAGTAGGGGATACGATACTAGGTTTTCCATTTTATTTGAAAGAAAGTTTTATACACGTCTCTAAGGAACACCCGTTACCTACTTCAATTATTAAATTTTCTTTCATGTAAGCGACACTTCATTTAGGGCGAAAACATTTTTCATTTGGTTAATTAAACACACAGAACAGACTATTAAGAAATGCTAGAAATCCCCATTAGGGGATCAATTACCTGCCACGAGTAGATCTGTAGTGTTTGGGGTGAGGCTCACAGAAGTTACTCAAATTCAATAAAAGTGCGAAGTAAACTCAAATAGTCGACACTGTCATTGACCGAATGGAGCGCACTCAGCTTTTAGGCGGCATTCTCGCATTTCTTTTCATCCTACACGCAGCCAACTGCGGTAGCATTCAATTTAATTTGTCAGACTTTACCGTGGTGAACTTCCTCCAGGATGTGCAACGCTTACACAACTATGACCAGATGGTATTCGCACGTAATCGCAATATAACTGCAATCGCAGCATTCGGAACATCCACGAAGGGTGAGTTAGAAAGCAGGCGTAAAGGAAAGGAAATATCCAATGCTTTTGTACTGGACGTCGATTATGAGACGCAATTTGTGCAAAATTTAATGACACATCTGGTAGTCCCAGTTATTCTCCTCAACGAGTGCAGCGTCCTTCCGCTGAGGAAGCACTTCAGCGCCGCTCTGATGGTGGTGGTATACTTGGAGGAGACGCTCGCATCACAGACAGGATTGCTAAGAGAGCTGGTGGCAAGTTTGGAGCAACGACGACAATCGAAGATTTTATTTCTAATAAATAACAAAGACACAACGGCGACTTGTGATGACACTTTCCTACAGCAACTCTTTCAATTCTGTTGGCAGAGCAAAATGATAAATGTGGCAGCGCTATGTAGTGACTATAAGGTAGGCAAGTTCGTAGTCATATTCTCATCCCCACATATAAATCATTTATATCATTTCTTACAGCTCACAGCGCAATTCTACAGCTACACCCATTTTCCTATATTTGCGCTTGAGTACAAAACTTTAAACGCCGATCTGCTGCACCAGGGCCCCATCTACCCCTATCGCCTGGGTAACTTACAAGGCTACAAACTGCCTTATATAATAGGCGGCTCCGAGCCACGCATTATTGTATATAATTATAATGGTCGCAAAGTAGTGGGCGGCTTTGCGGGTAATTTTCTCGCGACCTTCGTACGCAAGCACAACTTTTCGCTCTACGAGCCGCTGCCTATCTCCTCATATACACAATTCGCTCCAGCACAGGATTTGATTGCCGCCGTACGTAACAATACTGTAGAGATATCAGCTGCGCCCACCTTTACGTTCTCACCTGCTCAATTGTCCACAGATGGTTTCACATATCCTTACGAGCTGACAAACTGGTGCGCTTGGACGCCGGTAGAGCCAGATATACCGAATTCTGAATTCTTTTGGATCGTCTTCGATGGACTCGTCTTCATACTGATGATGGTGACACTCGTCGTTATTTCCTCAGTGCTAAGTTGTGCACTCTGGCGGCATGGCAATAAACCGGATATTTTGCATTTCTTTCTACATGGCGCTTGCTTTCGCGGTGTACTTGGTCAGTCTGTTCGAGAGATATGTGGTGCACCCTTCGTTATACGATTCATTTATCTACAAATTTATATTTTCGGTATTCTGCTAACCACCTCGTATAATTCACATTTTGCCACTTATTGGACAAGAGCTCCGAAAGAGCAATCCCTAAACACATTCGACGACATTCTCCACTCAAACTGGAAAGTTTATATCCTTATGCAAGACTTTAATGAGATCATTTCTCAAGAAGAGTTCAGAAAATATATTCCCATGTTTCAGATAGAAACCGATTATCAAACATTCCTAAATACTCGTGATGCCTTCGACACGAAATATATTTACATGATACCTACCACTAAAGGGGGAATCTTCAAGGAACAACAGAAATTTTTCACCACTCCTCTTTTTCGTATGCGCGTCGATATGTGCTTATTCCGTAACATTCCGCTATGTTTTCCCATAAACAACAATTCGATATTTACAGAAATCACAAATGAAATGATTTTAGATGCCGCGCAATCGGGTCTAATGGAACATTGGAGTCGGTCAGCGTTTCTGGAATTGATCAATGCAGGACGTTTGAGTTTCATGGACTTAAGCCGAAAGAGTGAGTTCAGGGCAATGAAAGTAGAGGATCTGAAGTACGTTTGGCTGGGCTATGGCGTTATGTGCGTGGTAATGGTGTTGGTTTTTTGTGCAGAGCAGTGCTATTTCCGACGTAAGCGAATATATAAATTGTATCAAAGAAAAAAGTGGAACATAAAGATGCGTTTTTTAACTGGAAGCACTACAACGTCTGGAACAAATACTGGCGTTAAGTAGTATTGAAGTTCTTAGTAAATTATTATTGGCAAAAAGCCTATCAAATTGTTAGCTATTTAAAAATTGTCGATTTAATATTAAGACACAAGAATATGTTAACTAGAATGTATTGGGCATAATAAATATCTGTATGTATGTAACTGTGTACTTCACAATATATAGAACTTAGTAAAATATTTAAGTAACCTCAAATGTAGAAATAATAAAGAGTAATTCGATTACGGCGGTCGCCGTAGTCGAATGGTTGGTGCGTAACTACCACTCCGATCTCCGTGCATGGACCACCAGATGGTAGAAAAAGTAGTAAAAATAGCCGTCGCTCCTCCTCCTCACAAAAATCATCTGCCATTCGGAGTCTGCTTAACACTCTATGTGTGGAACGACATTACGACGCACACCAGAATAAGGAGGAGGAGCTCGTCGAAAAATCAAAAGAGCAAGAGCCAATTCACCTCTCTTGGGTGGACATGCACGGTCAGTCAACTTTTGTTAACTCAATGGGAGGGTATCTTACAATATTTTAAAATTTTTTGCTAGCGGCAAGTCATCTTCGGACTCGAATTTAGTTGACACCTTTATAACTAGTTTTGCCAAACCTTGCTTTTTAGAAACAGTTTTTTATGGTTTCCGTTTTAACGTTGCGGCTACGCCATTTATATAATTTTTTAGTCGGACCAGTTTCTAACAACAAAAATGATAAAATAACTGGTGGAGGACAAGTAGCCTGCGAGAAGTTGCGTTAAAGAAAAAGAAAGAGGTTTAAAAAAAAACGACGTAAAGAGGAGTCCAAAGAGCTTTACCACTCAGTTAAAAAGCGGGCAAAAGTTGAGGTAGCTAACGCCAGAGAAGAAGCATTCAAAGACGTATACGAAAAGCTGAGCAAATGCGGAGGTGAAAAAGTGATATACATATAAAAATTCTAAAAACAGACAAATGGCTGCTACCGAAATGAAAACTGCCAAATTCATCAAGGACGAAAATGGCGAAACTGTGACCACAGATGTAAGAATCAAAGCACGCTGAGCAGAATACTACAATAAACTGTTGACCGAGGAAAATGACCACATACCTAAAGTAATTAGGTAGCTCAGTCTTAGGGTGAATCGAGGAAATTGAAGAAGTGGAAATAACGCTCGCTATCAACAAAATGAGAAACAACACAAGCTGCGGACTCGTCCAGATACACAGAAAATACACAAAAAAGGGTATATTCCGATTGCATAGAGAAATAGCTACCTGGTAATAATATACAAAAACAAAGGCGATGTACAAAAATGTGAAAACTATCGAGGGGTCAAACTTACATCGTATACCCTTAAGAGAGGGTTGTGAAAGATCGCATTGAAAACATGGCAGAAGTAATACGAAACCAATGCGGATTCCCATAAACAGCAGAGGTGATAACAAACAGCCTTGACGCACTCCACTGTGAACCGGATGCTACATTCTGCTTCAGAAATACGATAAGCGTTTTCACCTAGTGATATGAAGGCTTGAATGCTGGTACAGTGGTAAAAAGCTGCATGTTCTTTTGGGTGACAGTGGTCGGCTGAACAAATGGATGAAAAGTAAAAAAACTATAACTTGTAAACTATCAAGCAATGAATAAAGGCCGGCCTCGTCCGGAACAATTTTTGTTGTTAACCACCGTAGTTTAACTTACATAAATAGTCTGTGCTGTCAACGAGAGGAAAAAATGCGCAGTGACTACTCTAGAAGTAAAAAAAAATACCAGTCTAACGGTTAGACGCGATAGAAGTGAAACCTTCCGTAAAACAAACTGAGAGAGAATGAGACGAAAGCAGCATTAGGAGCGGGATAATTATAGGTTCATTATAATATTGCTATAAAGTTCATATTTTATTTTCTTCATTTTATTATTATTCATCCTCAATGTTTTCAATTTCAACAAATGATACGCGTGGCTTATGATAGCTAAAATATGATACAAATGCTTTGGTTTCGATGTTGTCAACATATCTTTGAAATACCGCGTCAATTGTTGTTTTTGATCGTGTTGTCGATTCAGTGCGATTGTTACACATTTTTAAATAGAATGTTGTATTGAGAAAGTCAATTAAAGGAACCGCTGTGTCCAATGCAAAATTTACGTTAAAATCGCCACTTAAAATCATTGGAACTTTATCGTAATCTTTTCTAAGTATCCGCGATACTTCTGGTGTATACTTTATAAAATTTTCGTGAATGAATTCCGTGATGCTATTTATTGATTGATTCGGTGAAATATAAATTGCCACAATTAAAACTGTTTTTCCATTGCTCAATCTGGTTTCGCATGCACATATTTCGCCCACATTTTAGAGAGCTGAACAGACAGTGATTCTAGTTGCTGTGCATTCAGAACTATCTGTGGAGTTACAATACGAGCACCGTCATGTTGATTGTGGTATATTGCAACACCGCCTGCAATTGCGGTAAATATTTAAAAATGAAAATATTTACGAATATAAAAATACGGACGAAATACAGCACACGAGGTTGCTATTATGAGCGTCGTAACGCGTATATTACACAGACGTACTAACATACACACAAACATTCGTAGGACGCTTGGTCTAAGCAATTATTGTAGTGTAGTATAGGTATACATAATGCCTTCTCGCTCACCGTGGCTCCGTAATACGCAGGCGCGCACACATACGTACTAGCATACATACAAACATACATATGTATGACGCTTGAACTAAACACCAAAGCAAGTAATAGGCAGTGTAGTATACATACTACAATACCCACTATACTAGCGTGGCTCAGCACTACGCAGCCACACACATATACGTATATCAACATATAACGCTTCGTAGTGTCGCTTTTTCGTTTCATCGAGTCTCAAATCACTCCCAACGATTCTAAAGAAGTTTTCACTTCAAAAATGTGTTTAACTCTGCGAACTGGACGAACATCCTCTCGGCACTCAGAAGCTTCAGTCCCGCTTTATCTGATTCGTATCATTAGCAGCGAATCCTGGTACATTTGACGGTAGGTGTCCCACAAGGACACTGTCGAATGTAATGTACGACGGGCCTCTTAAGGTAGTGATGCCAGCAAATGTAACTGTGGTAGGTTACGTAGATGATATTGCTCTAGTGGTAACTGCTAAGCACGGCGACTGCCTGCAGTATATGTGCAATCATGACGTTGCGAGAGTTCAAAGGTGGGTGAAAGACACAACACGTTATACAAAAATAATAGACTTACTAAAACAAAAAAAAAAAACAACAAACTTTTATACATTTAGACCAAAAGAGCAACAAGGGTTTAGAGTATTTGTACGACAGATGCATCACTCGACTCCTATCGGATACATAAAAAATGAACTTTTTGAACTAGGTCATGAAACAACAAATCTTCACAACGTACTAATTAAAAACGCTTCAGGAATAAAACAACCTCTGCCATAATTTTTCATTACGAAACGAAAGGCCAATAAAGAGAAGGCAAACACACTAGCTGAACACCTTAAAATAATATTCTCAAACGAAAAAGACAATCAGCACATTGAACAAAATGTAAATACGAGTTCCCCAGAAAAGAGAATGAAAATTACAACCTCAGCAGAGATTAAATATCATTTGAAAAATCTGAACAGTAACAAAGCACCGGGCTGCGATCTAATAAATGGTAAAATACTAAAAGAACTACCTGATGTAGCAATTATCAGGTCAGTCCATAAGTTCGCACGTTTTTTAAAGGTGGTTTTAAAAGTAATAAAAAAAAAGAGGTTGTCTGTAAAGTCGGTTTACTGACGATAGTTTAACGTGACAACGTCATAAGAAAATATTGATGGAATGGTTGCAATTTTCAAAACAAAATTTTAATTTTATTTGCTTGATAGATATTTTGTATGAATATAGAGGAGGAGGTAAATGAAATTGTAATGGAATAGGTCAAGTTACATTTACACAAACGCGAAAAATGACGAAACATTTATCAAATTCATGAAAGATATGTTCAATTTCGATTGTGCATCAGACGTTAATAAGTCAACAACACTTAGAGGCATCATCATCGATTTGACTTTCTCAAGACACATTACACTTGAAACACTCCCTTTCATTTCCTATTTTTCCTATCATCGTTTATTCTCAACAGAGAAATGGTTCATTACCATGCACACAGGAAGAAGGCATATGCAAATACAAGTATGTGAATTTATATACAAATGCGCATATACATACATATATATGCTCACTCAAGTAGGACAGAGCCAGATGTCACACGTTGCCGAACGCGGGGACCGATTGTGCTCTTTGTCGTTCGTTCCGCGCTCTCGCTTGCAGTTCAAGCACATCAGCTTACATTTGCTTGCGTACGGAATAGATTCGTATATTTGATATGTCCATATGATTTGTATGCATCTTTACATATAGATTTATTCTTTTTGAAAATTGCGCGAAATTGTATATGTATATGCATGTTTATATACATATATTATTGTAGTATACAACATATCTTATAAGATATGTGGTAAATATTACCATACATTTTTTCCTTCATATATAATAAAAAAATTAATAATAATATCATTAAAACAACAGGTATTATTAAAAAACTTGGGTTTATTTTAAATTCTTCACGTAAATCAAATTAATAATAATCAATAAGAAGGCATATGCAAATACAAATAAGTGAATTCATATATATGTACATATGCGCATATACATACATATATACGTACATATGCGCATATACATACATTAAATAGGAGAGAGCAAGATGTCGAACATTGCCGTTCGTTTGCTTTGTTTGCTTTGTCGTTCGTTCCGCGCTTTCGCTTGCAGTTCATTCAAGGTAACGACAATGAGCAAGGTAACGACAAATGAGCAAGGTAACGACACATTTTTTCATGCGTGCAGCCGGCTAAATCGAATTATAAGACGTTATCACGTCAAAAGGTGTTTAAATGTCAATAATATATTTTCCTTCATTATTTACAATGTCTTCCCAACGTTTAGGCAAATTTTTAATTCCCTGCTAAAAAAATTGTTTGGATACGCTTCGATATCCCTTTTAAACGCTTCTTTTGAAGAGTAGTTCTTGTTACTCATATGGGATTGAAGTGCACGGAAAAGGTGATAATCACAAGGTGCAATATCCGGAGAGTGTGGTGGATGCGGCATTAGCTCCCTTCCGAGCTCGTTCAGCTTGCCTATTGTTTTTTTGTGAAACAAAACTTTGCGTCTATTCACTAAGGACGGTCGATTTTTGTTAAGTGTCTCATTCAGGTTTGATAGCTGATGGGAATAATAATCAGCAGTTATCGTCTGGTTTGGTTTCAGAAGTTCATAATAAACAATACCGGCCATATCCCACCAAATAGACAGGATAATCTTCTTGGGGTGAAGGCCATATTTAAGGGTGGGTTCTGGTGTTTCATCTTTATCTAACCATTGGCGTTTGCGAACAGGTTTATTGTAAAGGACCCATTTTTCGTCACCAGTAACGATACGGGTCAAAAACTTTCATTTTCAAGCCGTTGCAGCAGCTGAGAACACACCTTCACTCTCTGCTGAAGGTTAGCGACGGAAAGTCTTTGCGGAACCCATTTTCCCAGCTTTGAAACCTTTCCCAACTGAACCAGGTGCCTGTGAACTGTTCCATGCGATGAATTGAATCTCTGAGTTATCATATCGACTGTTAAATTTTCGCTCAGCTTCCACGAGTTCGAGCAAGGCCTCGGAGTTAAAGACTTCAGGACGACCAGCGCGTGGGGCATCCTCTACGTGGCAGTTACCACTTCGGAATTTTGAACAGTGTTTATTTCTGCAGCAGCAGTTGTTGCACTTTTACCACTTAAAAAAAAATACAAAATATGCCTCTTATACGCGTTCGAAGATTCCATTTTATTTTTTAACAGCACGTGCTTCTACCCGCGATTAAAATCACTTGTTGAATGCACAATATATCAAAGAAAATATGTATAAATAGTTCCGTTATATTCCGCGAATAATTTTTTGTATGCAAAAATCGTACAAAAGTGAAATTATGGGTAAAATACGTACGAACTTATGGACTGACCTGATACAAATATAATACAAACAGCATATTAAGGATACAACGCTGCTCACGCCTCTGGAAAGTTGCACACATAACGGCAGTCCCCAGGTACAAGTGCATCAGAAACGACATCAAATCGCCCCATCAGTCTCTTGCCCATTCTCTCAACAGTGTTTGAAAAAACATTCTTTGCCAGATTAGGAAAAATTCTGATAGAAAAAAATATAATACCAAGCTATCAATTTGGATTTAGACGACAGCATTCAACTGTGCAACAAGTCCACAGAGTTACAAACAAATTATAAAATGACATGGAAAGTAAAAGGTTCTGCATAGCTGTCTACCTGGATATTGCAAAGGCTTTTGACAGGGTGTGGCATAAAGGACTACTGTATAAGCTCAGCCAAATATTACCACGGAATCACTTCATCCGCAGGCAATGGCAAACCTCCGAGTGTATTCCTGCCATGAAAAAGCTCCTCATAAAAATATTTGCCGTTCGGAGTCGGCTTGAAACTGTAGGTCCCTCCATTTGTGGAACAACATCAAAACGCAAACCACAAATAGGAGGAGGAGCTCGGCCAAACACCTAACAGAAGTGTACGCGCCAATTATTTATTTATTTATTTTTTTTTTTTTAATCACTTCATCATTCTCAAAAGTTATCTGGTAAACCGATATTTTTTTATAAAATTCGAAGACGAACCCTCAAGCATGATGTAAATGACAGCAGATGTACCCCAAGGTAATGTCCTAGGGCCTCTATTGTACCTGATATTTACAGCAGATATACCGATCCCAACAACAAAAAAATGCATGATAGCCACATTCGTGGTTGACATAGGATAATATAGAAGGATAATGGTTCCATATGTAGAAGTCCACGCAAGTGGGGAAAGTTACTGATCGCCATTCACTTGGGAGTGGCCAGGACGATTCTTCTGCATATGGTTCAAGCAGCTCACAAACCCCGGGATTAGCCCAAGTATCCTCTAGGTAGCTTCCGAACAACCGTTCGGGAGTGAGCTAAAGTGAGAAGGCGAAACATTCCAGGATAGCTGGTTGTGCGCTGGGTTTGGGACCCGCCACTTAAACCCCCTCCCCCCAATGAAAACATACACAAAGCCTCGGATGAGAACGTCCAAGACTGATAACGACCCCTGCAAACGAACTAAGGACTATGATTTGAGGGGCAGCGTGGCTGTCTCCTGATCGGAAAACGCGAAACCAAATCGATCATGTTGTGATAGATGGTAGACACGCTTCTATTACGTACGATCCGAGGACCCAACATCGACTCGGATCATTACCTTGTTGCAGCCAAACTAGGCACACGCCTATGTGCAGCGAAAAGCGTACATCTAACTACACAAAGCATGTTCGACATCGAAAAGCTGCAATCACAACAGACAGCCAGAAGATTCACCACTCGACTCTCACTCCTGCTCTCAGAGAGTACTGCCCAAGAAACCGGCATGCACTAGCAATGGAGCATCATTTCTCATCCTCTACCTACCGCCGCCGAAGAAGAAATCGGATTCCGGCGAGCCCGAAAAAACAGTTGGTACACCGAGGAATGTAATGCTGCTGCCGAAAGAAAGAATGCTGTCTATAGAGCCATGCTGCGATTGGGCGCAACACGAGCCATCTGGGATCGCTACAGAGAGCTAAGCAAGGAAGAGAGACGTATTATTCGACAGAAGAAACGAGAGGCCGAAATACGTGAGTGCGAGGAGCTTGAGATGCTGGCCAATAGAAACAACGCCCGAAAATTCTACCAGAAATTTCGGCGGCTGACATCCAGAACATTCTTAAATTATGGAGGGAACACTTCTCGAACCTATTAAATAGTGACAGCTGCGCATGTCACAGAGAATGTGAAGATCCCGATGCTCCAATTGTTGATGACGGAATTGTCGTTCCGCTACCCGATCATAACGAGGCGAGAATAGCTATAACGCGTCTAAAGAACAACAAAGCCGCAGGCGCTGACGGACTGCCGACTGAGCTATACAAACATGGCGGTGAGGAGCTGGTAAGGTGCATGCATCAGTTTCTGTGCAAAATATGGTCGGATAAAAGCATGCCTGCCGATTAGAATTTGTCTGTTGTGTGCTCTGCCCAATCCATAAGAAGGGCGATCCTGCAATCTGTGGCAATTACCGCGGGCCTCTATTTAGTCTTCTAAATATCGCCTATAAGGTTCTAGCGAGCGTATTGTGTGAAAGGCTGAAGCCCACCATCAACCAACTGATTGAACTTAATCAGTGTGGCTTTAGACCTGGAAAGTCTACCATCGACCAAATATTCACAATACGCCAAATCTTGGAAAAGACCCATGAAAGGAGAATCGACACACACCATCTTTTCGTCGACTTGAAAGCTGCATTCGACAGTACGAAAACGCGTTTCCTGTATGCCGCGATGTCTGAATTTGGCATCTCCACAAAACTAATACGGCTCTGCAAGATGACGTTGCTCAACACCAGCAGCGCCGTCAGAATTGGGAAGGACCTCTCCGAGCCGTTTGATACCAAACGAGGTTTCATACGGGGTGACTCATTGTCGTGTGACTTCTTTAACCTGATGTTGGAGAGCAACGTAAGAGCCGCAGAACTTAATCGCTCAGGCACAACATTTTATAACAGCGTTCAATTGTTGGCGTATGCCGATGATATCGACATCATCGGATCAATGGATGTGGTGGTGAACGAGGACAAAACGAAGTACCTTCTATCATCAAACAAACAGTCGGCGCACTTGCGTATCGGCACCCACGTCACTGTTGACAGTTATAACTTTCAGGCTGTAAAGGACTTCGTATACTTAGGAACTAGCATTAACGCCGATAACAATGTCAGCCTTCAAATCCAACGTGGAATCTCTCTTGCCAACAAGTGCTAGTTTGGACTAAGTAGGCAATTGAGTAGTAACGCCCTCTCTCGACGAACAAAACTAACACTCTACAAGACTCTCATCATGCCCGCGCTAACGTATGGCACAGAAGCTTGGACAATGACAACATCCGATGAAGCGACGCTTGCAGTGTTTGAGAGAAAGATTCTGCGTAAGATTTTTGGACATTTGCACGTTGGCAATGGCGAATATCGCAGACGATGGAACGATGAGCGGTATGAGCTTTACGACGACATAGACATAGCGCATCGAATAAAGATCCAGCGGATACGTTGGCTGGGTCATGTCGTCCGAAAGGATACAAACGCTCCGGCTCTGAAAGTATTCGATGCGGTACCAGCTGGTGGTAGTAGAGGAAGAAGAATGCCTCCTCTGCGTTGGAAAGATAAGGGGGAGAAGGACTTGGCGTCACTTGGTGTGACTGACATTCTTCAACAAACAATAAATGGCACTGTATCATGGCACGATAATTGGGGAATAGAAGTCAGATAAAGATAAAACGGTACAAGTAATACATACAAACGACGTGATCCACAGCGACTTCAACATCGACACAATAGATGACACAATTAGAAAATACAGCATCAAGCATATACAACGACTAACAAATCATCAGGCGGATAGCACTGAGCACTTTCTCTGTGAGTGTCCTGCCTTTGCTAGAGCGCGACTACGAGTATTGCGTTCCGATGTCATGAGAATGAGTAATATTCGTTCTCTAAATACCAATACCAATAAATAAGACGCCGCAATGGATAGCACTTAGTAGTACGCATAAGCACTAGCCAGGAAACGGAAATAAGCGCCAAAAAGTAGGCACCAAAAAAAAAACAAGTCAAAAAAATTGGGACCAAAAAACGCTCTAAACAGTAGGCACCAAGGGAATATAAGGCCAAAAAGTGGGCACTAGAAATGCATTTTCTACAAGTTTGCACCAACAAATAAGCGCAAAAAAGTAGGCAGTGTTATTTCTCACTAGAAATTAGCAACCACAAGAAAAAACTCAGGAAAAATAGCCTAAAGTGTATCTAAGATATATACAGGGTGGCTGATGAATTTTGCTACATTAAGAAACTCAAATAACTTTTTTTTTAGTGTATGGAATTCATTTATTTTTTTTTCAAGTTGAAGGTCATTAAATTTTATTAAATGTAGCTTAACTAGTTTTAAAAATAATTGAATTTAAATGCCCCCATGCTCGTTGACACAAGTGCGGCATCTTAGTAAAAAGTTGTTCATTGCTGCTTTGAGAGTTGCGACAGGAATAGCCGCAATTGTTGCCCGAATGGATTGTTTTAGTTCATCCAAATTTGTTGGCTTTGTTTTATAAACTTCTTGTTTACATAAACCCCACAAGAAAAAGTCAGGTGCAGTAAGGTCAGGCGACCTGGGGGGGCAACGAAATTCGGAGTTTCTTGAAATCAGTTTATTGGGAAATTTTCGTCGCAACTCTGTCATAACAGTCTGGGCTATGTGAGACGTTGCCCCATCTTGTTGAAACCACACAGAGTTGAAAGGAATTCTCTTTCGGCGTAGTTCTGGATAGAAAAATTCTTTCAGCATTTTCAAATAACGGTCTCCAGTAACCGTAACGGTGTGACCATTTTCTTCAAAAAAATAAGGTCCGACAATACAGCGTGAAGAAACCGCACACCACACTGTCACGCGAAGAGGATGCAATTCCGTCTCGTGGAGTATCTGTGGGTTAGAAGTACTCCATATTCGACAATTTTGTTTGTTCACATTGCCGTTTAAATCGAAATGGGCCTCATCAGACATGAAAAGGCAGTTTAACATGTTTTGGTCTTCTTCCACCATTTGCAGGATCTTCTGGCAAAATTCCAAGCGAATCGGCAAGTCTGCTGCATTCAGTTTCTTAACCATTTGAATTTTGTAGGGAAATAAGTCTAAATCTTTGTGCATTATTGTTTGCAGAGACTGTCGGCTGACACCAAGTTGAGCAGATAAGCTTCTTGTTGAAACCCTTGGATTGCTTTGTATAGCTGCAGCTACAGCAGCGATCGTTTGCTCCATCCGAACTGGTGGGTTTCGATGATAAGGCCTTCTTGCGACTGTTCCTTGCTCAGCAAAATTATTCACCAGTCTCATTATGGTCCATCTGCTCGGGGGATCGCCGCCAAACATCTACCTGTACTCTCTCTGTACCAAAACTACGGACTCCAGTGCGTGATAGCGGCGGACTATCCAAATCCTTGTTTGCGTGTCCCAGTTATCCATTTTAATAAATTTTAAAGATCAATCTGCAAATTAAAACAAAAATGGAACAGATAACTTAAGAAGAAAAAAAGTTATTCAATTTTTTTTGGTAGCGGCTTTCATCAGCCACCCTGTATAAGGCACATCTCTCTCTCTCCTTTTCCTCTACGTTATATCTTTTCTCTCTCTCGCGGGACGAAAATGCCCGAAACGTTGCATGGCCTTGAAATTTTACTCTCCATTCTTGCTCGTCCATCGACGACTAAGAAGTTTCACTTCAAAACCTATTTGCACTCCACCAAATGCACCAGGCGAGAAGTGTATTGTAGTATTTTCTGCGTTTTAAGAAGCGTTTAATTTAGTTCCTCGCCTTTACATCAGGAAATTTCCAAGTGAACGTATGGATGCCACGGTGACGGAATGTTGAGTCGCCTATGAAAAAGTAATAATTCAAGGAAATTCTTTTTCAAAGCCGTAATTGTTCTTGCCTACTTTTGCATGGAAGTCACCAATAACTCCTCTTGGTACATCAGCAAGTGTAGCTTCTAAATCATCATAAAATGCGTCTTTTTTCATCATCATTTGTGTTTGTAGACGCATAGCACTGCACAATAGGGATTATGCGGAATTTAGAGTTGAATGTGGCTATTATGTTATCTTCAGGCACGCTGAGGCCTGTAGCGGAATTTAATCTCGTTTGTGTATTTTCGCTGTACAAAAAGCGATGTTCCATGTGGATGTGTTCCTTTGCGTGTCCAGTCGAGTTTGTAGCTGTCCATTTTTATACATGTTTGCTCCTGCTTGAAGCATTCTGAAATTGCACTTCCCTTTCATGTTCCTATTATTATACGTATGCGAAAAGCTAAAGTCGTCATCTTGTTGCCGATTTTATATCCGAGGCTATTTTCCGTTTCTTGAGTGAATTTGTTTTTCTTGCTATGGTACCAATTCCATGTACGTTAGTGGGATACGTGTTGGAAATTTTCAGAGCAGCTACCATTGACCAATTTTAAAACACATTTATAGAGCGAGTCCGTGACGTGTAGAGCGCGTCGGACGAGTAGCTCTAACCTGGTGAACAGACGCTGGAAGAGTTCTCCTCTCTCGTTTGTTTCCATCTCCATTTACGAGACCAAGGTTGGTTACTCAATCGTGCGAAGGAGTGCTCGAGATTAATAGGGCCTACCACTTGAAGGTGAGGGTAGGAAGTAGGCAGCAGCTTTGTATTAGGTATTACTATACTTTTAATGGACGACGTTCCGCTTTTGAGGGCGAAATTTATATAACCCATGGGCTTAAAAGTCTCGAGCCTAACACATAGATGGCACTATTACATTCACCTCTTTTTCAGTTAGTACTAACCTTAAAAAAAAGAAGAATTTCGTAAATAAAATAATAATAAAACAACAATAAAGCGATGATTTGCTGACTTCAAACGTGGTCGTAGATACACCGATGATGCACAACACAGTGGACGGTAACACCAGAAAACATCCGCAAAGTCCACAAAATCGTTCAGACTGATCGAAAACTGAAGTTGTGTGAGTTAGCTGTCATCGTAAAGATATCAAAAGAACGTCTTGGCTGTATATTGCATGAGGATTTGACTATAAGAATGCTCTATTCAAAGTGGGTGCCGCGTTTGCTCACTGTTTTGTTTCATCAAGACAACGCGCCGTGTCACAAGTCAATCAAAACAATGACAAAACTACATGAATTAAACTTCGAACTGTCGCACATTCACCGTAGTCGCCAGAGCTGGCTCCCAGCAACTTCTGGCTGATCGCAAACCTAAAAAGAAATGCTCGCCAGTAAGAGATTTTGCTCGAATGAAGAGGTTATCACTGAAATTGGCCTACTGTGAGGCGAAAGATAAATCGTTCTACGAAAGAGGTGCTGAAATGCTAGAGCGGCGCTAAAATTATTGCGTTGTTCTGGATGGAAATTACGTCGATGAATAAAACTAATGTTGAAAGAGAAATGTTTTCTTTGGTAGGCCGGGGACTTATCAGCCCATGTGTTAAAAGACATTTTTTTTACTAAAGCAAAGTATAAACAAACTTTTTCCGCGGATTTTATTATATATTTTATATTACACATTTTTTTTATTTATCATTACAATGATTCAAAACTTTACACACAATTAAACCTCAAGTATAACTATTTTTTACTTATCCGTAGAATTTTATCTTTGAAAAATATGTACATACGATTGCGCCAGAAGTAGCACTGCTCCACTAAAAAAATTGAAACCATAAACGCACACACAATGCCGTAGCCAAACCAAACGAGTTGCATGTCCTGCACTTTCATTGCCCTGAACTCATTCTTGCGGCTTAAGTCCACGAATTTTAAACGCCCTGCCCTGATTAACTCCAGAAACGCTGACTGAGTCCAATGTTCCGTTAGACCCGATTGAGCGGCATCTAAAATCATTTCATTTGTAATTTCTGTAAATATCGAATTGTTGTTTATGGGAAAACATAGCGGAATGTTACGGAATAAGCACAAATCGAGGCGCATACGAAAGAGAGGAGTAGTAAAAAATTTCTGTTGCTCTTTGAAAATTTTCCATTTAGTAGTTGGTATCATGTAATAATATTTCATGTCGAACGCATCTCGCGTCTTTAAGAAGGTTTGATAATTTGCTTCTACTTGAAACATGGGAGCATATTTGGCCAAATCTCTGCGACGAATGAGCTCAAAGTATTCTGGTGCAAAAACATAAACTTTCCAGTGTGAATGGAGAATATCGTCGAAGGTTTGCAGTGATTGCACTTTCGGTGCACTCGTCCAATATGTGGCGAAATGCGAATTGTATGAGGTGGTTAGTAGAATTCCAAGTACATACATTTGCAGATAAATGAATCGCACCACGTAGGGTGCACCACCTAATTCCCGAATGGATTGACCCAGTACACTGCGTAGACAAGCATCGTGCATGAAGAAATCTAAAATAGCTGGTCTGTTGCCATGCTGCCAGAGCGCAAAACTTAGCACTACGGAAATAACGACGAGTGTACCCATCACCAGTACGAAGGTGAGTCCCTCGAAAACAATCCAAAAGAATTCAGAATTCGGTATATCTGCCTCTATAGGTGCCCAAGCGCACCAATTCATCAGCTCGTACGGATAGGTGAAACCATTCAAGGGGATATTTGGATAGGTAAGTGCAACCGAAATCTCTACGGTGTTATTACGCACGGCGGCAATCAAGTCCTGTGATGGGGCAAATTGTGTATACGAGGAGATAGGCAGTGGCTGGTAGAGCGAAAAGTTGTGCTTGCGTGCGAAGTTCGCGAATAAATGACCCGCAAAGCCGCCCACTATTTTGCGACCATTATAATTATATACAATAACGCGTGGCTCTGAACCGCCTATTATATAGGGCAGTTTGAAGCCTTGTAAGTTACCCAGGCGATAGGGGTAGATGGGGCCCCAGTGCAGCAGATCGGCGTTTAAAGTTTTGTACTCAAGCGCAAATACAGGAAAATGAGTGTAGCTGTAGAATTGAGCTGTGAGCTGTAAAAATTTATAGAAATGATGTGTATAGGGATGAGAATATGACTATCGCCACGAACTTGCCTACCTTATAGTCACTACATAGCGCTGCCACATTTATCATTTTGCTCTGCCAACAAAATTGAAAGAGTTGCTGTAGGAAAGTGTCATCACAAGTCGCCGTTGTGTCGCTGTTATTTATTAGAAATAATATTTTCGATTGCCTGCGATACTCCAAGCTTACCAAGAGCGCTTTTACTAATCCAGTCTGTGATTCGAGCGACTCCTCCAAGTACACCACCACCATCAGGGCGGCGCTGAAGTGCTTCCTCAGCGGAAAAACGCTCAACTCGTTGAGAAGAATAACTGGCGCTACCAGATCTGTCATTAAATTTTGCACAAATTGCATCTCATAATCCACGTCCAATGATATTTCCTTTCCTTGACGCCTGCTTTCTAACTCTCCATTCGTGGGTGTTCTGAAGGCTGTGAAGGCAGTTATGTTTCGATTACGTGCAAATACCACCTGGTCATAGTTGTGTAAGCGTCGCACATCCTGTAGGAAGTTCACCACAGTGTAGTCTGACAAATTTAATTGAATTTTAGCACAATTGGCTGCGTGTATGATGAAAAGAAATGCAAGGATGGCGCGTAAAAGCTGAGTGCGCTCCATTCTGTCAATGAAAGTGGCGACACTTTGAGTTTGCTTCGCGTTTTTATTGAATTTGAATGGTTTCTGCGACGCTCTACCCCCAACACTACAGGTCTACTTGTGGCTGCAAATTAATCCCTAAGCGGCATATTATTTTTGCCTTTGTGGGGCCTTTAATTTGTGTACTTTATGGCGGATACGCTTATGAAAGCATTGCTATAATTTACATATAATATGATTACCATAAGTGAGCTAGTGAGTGACAAAATGTCGCCATATATGCGCGTGAATGTTAAGGATGAAGTTCATTTGCCTCCCTGTGTTGGTGCGTAGTGCAGCGTAATCTATGTAATTTTCCGAAGGGGAAATGCTTTTCGCTCAAAATTAGGTGCCGTGTACATATAAAATAATTGAGTAATTTAGTAATTGAGTAAGGATATGCTACTGGTCTACTTATAAGCGCCGCACAAACATACAAGCATTCGTACTTGTTTACCACATGAATATTCAATCGCCAATGGGGTTAACTATAAATATTTTGTGCCTCCATCCAACAACCGAAGTAAAGGTGCTGATGTAAGTGGAGATGACAAACATATTAGAAAGTTGAAAAATTACCGATTTTTATATGCAATATTTACATAAATCCGGCGGCCGCCGTAGCCGAATGGGTTGGTGCGTGATTACCATTCGGAATTCACAGAGAGGTCGTTGGTTCGAATCTCGGTAAACACCAAAATTAATAAAAACATTTTTCTAATAGCGGTCGCCCCTCGGCAGGCAATGGCAAACCTCCGAGTGTATTTCTGCCATGGAAAAGCTCCTCATAAAAAAAATATCTGCCGTTCGGAGTCGGCTTGAAACTGTAGGTCCCTCCATTTGTGGAACAACATCAAAACGCACACCACAAATAGGAGGAGGAGCTCGGCCAAACACCTAACAGAAGTGTACGCGCCAATTAATTATTTATTTTTTATTTACATAAGTCCGAAAAGCTCTTGTCATTAATTTAGTTATTGCTACGATTAGTTTTAATGCACAAGGGAGGTGCATATAATTATGACAATTTCAGTGCGTATAATTTCGAATTTTTCTATGTTAGGAAGTTAATACAAATTAAATTTTTATTTACATAAGTACATTTGATTAGACTTAGATTTTGTCCAGTTTGGGGGACGGACTTAATATTAATTTGTCTGTAAAAATGCATTAGAAAGGGTTACCAAGTCACCCATACAAGCTATCCGCGATTATTAAAACAACTTGTTCGGTTGGCAGTTCGGCTTAACTTGATCCAATTTTTATTCTCAAAAGTATTTTAAAGCAATTTTAAGCGCGACTTAAGTCTAAGAATAACAAATATAAAAGACAACCAGCTTAATTCGAGGAATGTTTGTCGCGCTGTCGCTAAATACAGTGAAATTAGAGTAACACCCTTTTGTGCTTGGCTTATGGAGTTGTGCGTTGTTGTTGCAATGCAACTGGCTCGCTTGGAGTTGTGTCGAAATGCGAACTGCTGTCGCAGCTTAATTGCAATACAGGGTAAGTTTATAAAAATGTGCTAGCTCGTTCTGGCTTGTGCTAACTTACATACAAGATGAAGTCCAAAATAAACAAGACTGGAGTCATAAAAATGTTTTTGATGGTGCCATCTTCTTAATGAGTCAGCGCCTTGGAAGTTACAACGCTAGCTGACTTCCAGTGAAAGCTTGATGACATTCGGTTCAGTGGAAGCGCAGTTATTGCGTCTAAAGTGTCAGTATATTTGAGTAATCGGTACAAAAATGAGTTTTGAACAAAGAGCTAATATCAGATTTTGTTTCAAAATCGGTAGAACGTTTACCGAAACATTTGAATTGATGAAAAAAAGTTTATGGCGATGATTGTCTATCTCGTGCCAAAGTTTATGAGTGGTTTACATGCTTCAGAGACAGTTGTGAGGCCTTAAATGACAATGAACATGCGGGCCGCCCAAAATTAGTAATCACCAAAGACTCCATCGAAATGGTTCGTAAATTTGTCAAAAATGAGCCGAAATTATCTTTGAAATTCATGGAATTGGAATCGAATATCTCCAAAGCATCGATTTATCGCATTTTAACTGATCATTTGGGCTTCTGAAAGATCTGTGCACGTTTCATTCCGCACAAGTTAACTGAGGACCAAAAATTACTCAGAACTTAACATTCGAAAGCCCTCATTAAGGAGGCTAGAAGAGACGAGAACTTCCTTTCAACATTGCAACTGGTGATAAAACGTGGTGTTTTCAACACGAACCTGAAAATAAGCGTCATTGTGCCGAATAGAAGGCCCCAGACGAACTACTACCCAAAAAATCGTGCTTTTTGGAGGAGTCAAAAATGAAGTTGATGTTCATTTGTTTTTACGATTTCAAGGGAATTGTCCACAAGGAGTTCGTACCAACGGGCCAAACCGTCAATGCAATTTTCTCCCTTGGCGTTTTGAAGCGTTTGTTGCATCGCATTCGTCGAATTCGCCCTGAATACCGCGAAGGAGGAAGCTGGCGCTTATTGTATGATAATGCACCATCTCATCGGTCCATTCTTGTGACTGATTTTATGACTAACAATCGCATTTTAACCATCAATCACTCACCGTATTCGCCTTATATGGCTCCCTGTGACTTCTAGCTAATCGAAAAATTGCATTTGGACATGAAAGGAAAACATTTTGCGTCAGTAGAGGCCATACAAAAGAATTGTACCGGCATCATGAAGGACATTCCGGTCAATGACCTGAAACACTCTTCCGAAAAGCTGTTAGATTACGCAAAACAGGGTATCGAGGTCAGAGGGAACTTTTTTGAATAAATAAACTCGAAGTTATCAGAACAACGCTCCTGTCGTTTCTATTTTAGCTCAGTTTTGTTTATTTTGGACTTCACCTTGTAAAAAAATGGGGTTTTCTGCGTTCGATAAGCTGTATCTCGAGGAAAAATAATTGTAATTCCAAAGGTTTTTCTAGGAAAAATATCAAGCCTTATACGATCTAAAAGGCGCATAATCTCACACCAAAGCAGCAACAAGTTAAACTTGAGAGAGCGAAGGAGTTGCTTAGCTTGGCCGAAACCGGTCAATTTCCAAACATTGCTTTTTCTGACGACACAAATTTTCAAATTAAGTATTAGTAGACTCCCAGAACGATAGGGTTTATTTGACCGACCGTAGAATTTAAGTCCTCGATTGGCCACCAAAAGGCAGCACCGGCCACAGGTAATGGTTTGGGACGCTGTAACCGCAGTAGGTAAATGCGAAATATTATCGGGAAAGTATTCTGCAGGTTGCTTTGAATCTGTGGACAGACAAACATTTCAGTTCCAGACCATAGACGTTTCAACAGGACTCGGCACCATCTCACGAAGCTCGAGTGAACCAAGAAAGGTTAAAAAAAACAACGTTCCGAGCTTCATAACGTCCACACAATGACTCTGAAATTCACCAGACGCGAATCCGATGGGTTATTCTCATTGAGCCATTTTGGAGAGCAAGGTTCGATCTAAAAGTTTCAACAGTCTCGAGGCGCTGAAAAAAGCCATTGTCCGCGAGTGGGCCATTCAGACAGCCTGCGATTCGTTTCTGGACCGTCGCAAGGCTATAGTCAAGGCAAAAGGTGGTCATATCGAGCAAAAGTAAATTGTTAATTTTGTATTAATATATTTTCACACATTTTTTCGTTTGAATTAAATAAAAGTAATTTTCCAAACTAAATTTATGGGCTTTTTAATTGGTTTCCGAATAACTTTTTTACTAAATAAAATAACCAAATAATTTTGAATGTTAAAAATATTTCTTTTGACCCTTACGCGCTCCACTGCTTGTCTGTGTGTATGCGGCCTTTGGAGTGATCAATTTTGCGCCACCTTGAATATTGGATATATTGATAATTTTTTTAGATTTGATAATGTCATAATGTTGGATGCAGAGGAGAAAAATTGAGAAGCGTACTCGTCCTAAAGGTATTACTTTTGGAGTAGAGCAAAGTGTTCGGTGGAATTCTTTTTCTTTTTTTAATTTTTTTCCAGGCTGATCGCATGAGATTTTATATTCTGTTCGCTGGGCGTACATTTTTTATAGATTTGAAAACATTATTTTCTCTTCTAAAAAGTGTGAGAATGTTTTCGTTAAATCGGTATTGCAAACTCATTCATTCTACTTAGTTTTGTAGGGTGGATCTTATGCTCATTAGGAACAGATGTTACATTTGAGATAATTTGAATATTGGACCCTACATCAAATTTCACTCAAGCTGATTAAGAAGCTCGACCGGATGACATGGACGTGAGAAGTTTGCAGTTTGACAAATTTTGAGTTTGTTAGTTATTTCTCATTTATTTCTACCACTTGTGATGTTGAGTCAGAATATGCTTTAAAAAAGGATATTGAAGGGCGTCGTTCGAGAACTATTTTGATTGGTGAACCCGAAACAGACAATGCAAAAATGCATACTTTCACTTTAGAAAGGTGTGGATACTCCCGCACAGCAAAAACAATGGTCAGTACGTCAAGGATCGCATCCCATATGACATTAGGTGTTTGCTAAATAATAATAACAACATTCATTACAAATCAAAGTTACAAGAAACAAAACTGGTGACTGAATAAATTAGTCAAGAGCGATAACATTTCTGAACAGCGAACAACGAAAGCACTCAACTTCACTCTAAGAGTTACTTGCACATCCCCATAGCGATCTAGAAACTAACACTAACTCAAAACCTCTAGTTAACTGACATTTCGCGTGGCCTTAACATACCCGCAAATTTTCTATATATACGAGTACGTTTACGTCGGAAGTAGCACTGCTCTGCAAAAAAAACCAACAACATTACCACGCACATAACGCCATAGCCCAGCCAAACGTACTTCAGATCCTCCACTTTCATTGCCCTGAACTCATTCTTTCGGCTTAAGTCCATGAAACTCAAACGTCCTGCATTGATCAATTCTAGAAACGCTGACCGAGTCCAATGTTCCGTTAGACCCGATTGCGCGGCATCTAAAATCATTTCATTTGTGATTTCTGTAAATATCGAATTGTTGTTTATGGGAAAACATAGCGGAATGTTACGGAATAAGCACATATCGACGCGCATACGAAAAAGAGGAGTAGTGAAAAATTTCTGTTGTTCCTTGAAGATTCCCCATTTAGTGGTAGGTATCATGTAAATATATTTCGTGTCGAAGGCATCACGAGTATTTAGGAATGTTTGATAATCGGTTTCTATCTGAAACATAGGAATATATTTTCTGAACTCTTCTTGAGAAATGATCTCCTTGAAGTCGTGCATAAGGATATAAACTTTCCAGTTTGAGTGGAGAATGTCGTCGAATGTGTTTAGGGATTGCTCTTTCGGAGCTCTTGTCCAATAAGTGGCAAAATGTGAATTATACGAGGTGGTTAGCAGAATACCGAAAATATAAATTTGTAGATAAATGAATCGTATAACGAAGGGCGCACCACATATCTCTCGAACAGACTGACCAAGTACACCGCGAAAGCAAGCGCCATGTAGAAAGAAATGCAAAATATCCGGTTTATTGCCATGCCGCCAGAGTGCACAACTTAGCACTGAGGAAATAACGACGAGTGTCACCATCATCAGTATGAAGACTAGTCCATTGAAGACGATCCAAAAGAATTCAGAATTCGGTATATCTGGCTCTACCGGCGCCCAAGCGCACCAATTCATCAGCTCGTAAGGATATGTGAATCCATCTGTGGACAATTGAGCAGGTGAGAACGTAAAGGTGGGCGCAGCTGATATCTCTACAGTATTGTTACGTACGGCGGCAATCAGATCTCGTGCCGATGCAAATTCGGTGTGCGAGGACGTAAGTTGTGGTTCGTAAAGCGAAAAGTTATGCTTACGCGCGAAATTCTTGAAGAAGTTACCAGCAGAACCGCCCACTATCCTCTGACCTTTATAATTATATACAATAATGCGTGGCTCCGAGCCCCCTATTATATAGGACAGTTTGTAGCCTTGTAAGTCATCCAGGCGATAGGGGTAGATGGGGCCATGGAGGAAGAGATCGGCGTTTAAATTTTTATACTCAAGCGCGAATACAGGAAAATGAGTGTAGCTGTAGAATTCAGCTGTGAGCTGTAAGAAATGAGATAAATGATTTATATATGGGGATGAGAATATGAATATCACGAACTTGCCTACCTTATAGTCACTACATAGCGCTGCCACATTTATCATTTTGCTCTGCCAACAGAATTGAAAGAGTTGCTGTAGGAAAGTGTCATCACAAGTCGCCGTTGTGTCGCTGTTATTTATTAGAAATAAAATCTTCGATTGTCGTCGTTGCTCCAAACTTGCCACCAGCTCTCTTAGCAATCCTGTCTGTGATGCGAGCGTCTCCTCCAAGTATACCACCACCATCAAGGCGTCGCTGAAGTGCTGCCTCAGGCCAAAAGTGCTCAATTCGTTGAAGAGAATAACTGGGACTACCAGATGTGTCATTAAGTTTTGCACAAATTGCGTCTCATAATCCACGTCCAGTCTGAAGTTGTTAGAAATTCTCTTTTCTTGATTCCTACTTCCTAAATCTCCTGTCGTGGATGTTCCGAAAGCTGCGAAGGCAGTTATATTGCGATTACGTGCGAATACCACCTGGTCATAGTTGTGGAAACGTCGCACATCCTGCAGGAAGTTCACCACAGTGTAGTCAGACAAATTTAATTGAATGCTAGCACAATTGACTTCGTGTGTAATTAAGAATAACACGAGGGTGCCGCCTAAAAGCTGAATGCGTTCCATTTTCTCCGCGTCGTAGGTTTGTGTCGACAATTTGAGTTTGGTTTGCTCTTTTATTGGCTTTGAGTAGTTGCAGCTGTGCTCTTCCTCAAGTATAAAAGGCCTGTTTATTTTTTCTAATTAGTCCCCATGCGGAATGTAGTTGCTGTACGAATGTTCTTGGAACACATTAGTGCTTTTAATTGTATACTCAATGGTGAATACGATTCTAAAATCATTGATATGCATTGCTTTAGAAAATGTTATGGCTGTTAGGGACCAGTGAGTGTGGATATGGACATGAATGTTTAGGGTAAAGTTCATGTGTTCTCTTATGTTGATGCGTGGGGTAATGGATTCTATGGATTTAATTAAGCAATTCAGGATTGTTTTTCACTCCAAATATCGTTTCTATTTGGGATAATTGAGTAGTTGTTGGTTGGTGTCGGGAGGCTTTTTTGTTTTATTTTCATTTTATGACATTGAGTGGATGCGGTTACCTAACTACTTTTGTTGAACACCATCTGGTAAGCTCAATTTTGTATCACTTCAGAGACACCAGCTCGAGTTTCCAATGCTCCTTGTAGTAATTATTAACAACACGAGTAAACGTACAAGCCATTTTCAGCTTCAGGGAAATTTAGGACTGATTTCGGAGGTAGTCTATAGGATCGAACAGTGGTCGGCAACGCGGTCTATACCACGGACGAAGAGGATATCTCTTGGGTATCCACAGTGCCTAAGTATCAGACTTCAAAACTTCATGCTGCTCCAAATACCAAATCGGATGATACTCCATCAAAGAGGCCTGCGTTGGACAAAACCCGGGGAAAGAAGGTAATCGGGCCCAGTCAAGTTTCTTGAGAAGTTGAGCAAACGTAACCTAAGTTCTTTTTCCACACGGGATAAGGCGCTGAAAAAGAAGCATGCATACAACGTCCGAAAATACGAGAAGCAGCAGGCTTTGAGTATGACGGTAGTTGAACGCGGGGTTTACAAACAAGAGCCAGTCCGAAAAAGATAAGTCAGACTGCACCTTCCCTGCTGAAATCGGAACAGCTCTTGAATTTCAATGTCTCAGCTCTAGCAAAGCCTTCGAAAACGGAGACTGCTCTCGATTTGAGGAATACGGCAGCCACGCCATCAAAAATACAGAGATCAAATGACACCCAGGCGTCTGAGAACAAGCGGCTGCAACCATCTTCAAGTTTAAACTCACCGTCAAAGCTAAAAGTAGCCATTGTCGACCGTGCTCAGGCGGAAGATAAAATCACAAACGAAGAGTGGCTACTGCTGGAAGAGGAATTAAGGAATAAAAATATAGTGATGTTAGATGGTGTCAAATGGCGCAAGGGCGTCAAGGTGGTGTGATGCAGCAACAAGGAGTCCTTGGAGATTGTTGCTGCTTGCATTCGCAGCCTTGGAGAACTATGGCCAGGAGGCAAATTAGATGTGGTACCATTAAAACATGTACCCTTACGAACGACCGTGAAGCTGTCGTTCCACTAATGGAGGACGAAACCACCCTCTCACTGAAAGAAACACAAGTGCAGCAATGAAACCACAATTTGCCCTGTAGAGTGGCAACGGATGACTTGCTGCTCTTTATGGAGGAGAAGCGAGTGTGGGGGTGGCCCTTATACAAGAACAATGGATCGTGCAGGGCAAAGTCGCTGGCCTTGACAAGTCACCCTACAGGTTCTACCTACTCAAGGTAATGTAAGAAGTTGCATCTTGGTTAGGATAAACTTACTAAACGAATAAACTAACTAAAGAAATTAATTAATATATTTCTCTTCTTGTTGGTGTTATAACGGGTCACTGCATTATTGGTACCTTAGCCAGTAGAATCCGTGAACCTCACAATGACTTCTGCAGGAGTTGTGGAGATGAAGAAGAAATTGAGTTTATGCTTAAGACTTAACATAACTAAACTTTAATCTTCTAAGCATTGCTATGTTGATTCACACACTCCTGCCACCATAACAAAGAACATAACTTTTATCCAAAATCAATTTTGGACTTCGTATTTACAGATATTGAGAAAAGGAAAATATTAAAATACTAAGCGCTCCTTACCATGGGGCCGTATGAGTATCCTCCTGTTGTCGATATCGCCAAAAAAACCTGTTCTTGCCGAAGCCGGATTACCGGATACATCCCACAGAATCAAGCACAACACAATAATGCTCCCACCCAAACTTCTTTACTACAGAAACAAAGTCTTACTTGTACTGGTAAACTCTGCGCCGCAACAACATAAAAATAGCCGCAACCCGTCCACCAACGACGAGCTGAACTAATTTACAAATTTAGTGCCACATCAGGCGTAATTTTGACACCAATTTCAGTTTTCCAGCCAGGCTTGAATCCAAAAGCTGTTTTTATTCCGGATTTGCTAAGATATTCCAAAGAGTTCACCTCCTCAACTGAGTTCGTCCAACATTTCCATGTAACCGTTTCTCCATTAAAAAAATTGAAAGGGAGTTCATTTATTCAGACGGATCTAAAACATACACCAGTACCTCTTTTGCAGTCACAAACCAACTTGGTGTTACCATCTCAGTCGGTGCTTTCCCATGCTACTGCTTGATATTTATGGCGGAGGCAGTTACATTGCTCCAAGTGGTACTTTATGCTTTCGACAAAGACGTCAAATTCATGTTGTTGTTGTTGTAGCAGTATAAACATTACCCGTGCATATACGGGGAATGTTGTTGAAGTGACAGTCCTTGGCCGGATATAAGTCCGGGTCGTTCCGGTTACGTAGAATCGACTGTGGTGGGAACGTGCAAATTCATCATTTGCAGGGATGATAAATCAGTAATCGATGCTAATATTTTGAGCCATTCTAACGAAACCTCATGAATCATCGAAATACGAAATCATATGTTATTAAATAAAAATGCCTTAAGAGGTATAGGGTCATGTCGGAATACAAGGCAACGTGTACACTGATTCCACTACAAAAAGCGCTGTACAAGGCGGTTTTACGACCAATTTTAACATACCGATCGGCAGTTTGGTTGAAAGCTCTTGGAGGAGAATACAATATCAAGCTATTTAGCAGAATACAAAGATCAGCCAATGCAATTACGGTCGGTGCATCTAAAGGGTGGTTAAGTTTCAAGGGCCGATGTTGATTTTGAATAAAATACAATTTTTTTTCAAAAATTATTGTCATTTTTCTTTATTATGATAATATTGGTATGGCTCAATTACGTATAGAACAAAATATTGGCCAAATGGCCGCCGCGGCCTCGGCGGCACACCTCCACCCGATGGTCAAAATTTTCGATGACGCTGAGGCATAATTGAGGTTCTATGCCATTAATGTGCCGAATCATCTCATCATTTAGCTCTTGAATTGTTGCTGGCTTATCGACGTACACTTTCCTTTTCAAATAACCCCAAAGAAAGAAGTCCAACGGTGTCAAATCACAAGATCTTGGCGGCCAATTGACATCGCCGCGACGTGAGATTATTCGGCCATCAAATTTTTCGCGCAGAAGAGCCATTGTTTCTTTAGCTGTGTGACAAGTGGCACCGTACTATTGAAACCCCATATCGTCCACATCCATATCTTCCAATTCGGGCCATAAAAAGTTCTTTATCATCTCACGATAGCGAACAATATTCACAGTAACTGCCTGACCGGCCTCATTTTGGAAAAAAATACGGCCCAATGATGCCGCCGGCCCATAAACTGCACAAAACAGTCACTCTTTGTGGGTGCATTGGTTTCTCAGCCATCACTCTTGGATTATCATTCACCCAAATTCGGCAATTCTGCTTATTGATGAATCCTCTGAAGTAAAAATGTGCCTCATCACTGAAGATGATTTTCTTCGAAAATTGGTCATTCACTGTTGCCATTTCCTGCCACCATTCTGCCCATTGACGACGAGTCAAGAGGCTTTAGTTCTTGAGTCAATTGCACCTTATAAGCGTGTAAATGCAAGTCTTTATGCATAAGGTTCATCAACGACGAGTGTGAGAGGTGCAATTGTTGGGCACGACGACGAGTTGAGGTGGACGGCTTTTCAACCACACTATCGCGAACAGCAGCAATATTTTTTGCAGTACGAGCTGTACGAGCATACACTGGTGTTTTCACATCTCCTACAGACCCGGTTTTGCACAATTTTTCCGATTGTACGCACATTTGGACGATTAAATTGACCGAAAAATCACGAAGTGCGCGATATGCATTTTGATTTGAACGCCCGTTTTCATAATAAGCCTTTAACGCGTTGCTCGAAAAATGTCAACTGAAATGCCGAAAAAACTTGACCTTTAGATGTGGTTCACATTCAACATCGGTCCTTGAAATTGAATCACCTTTTAGATCATGTCCTAGGGTGGCTCTCAATACACTTACAGATGTAATTCCGGTTGATCTCCATGCCAAAAAGATGGCTGCCACGAGTGCATTTTGGTTATATGAAGCGGGTCGCTGGAGGGATATAATTTATGGCCACGCCAGTCTCCTATTGCGACAAGCTCTGTACACCTCGAAGTAGACTGACTACATCGTCTCGACGGTAACATTCAAGAGGAATTTTGCCACTCTCTTTCCATCTCAGGAGAGACACTATAGATACTGTAGTTTATACAACTGGCTTTAAAATGGATTGTGGTGCTGGAGCAGGTATATATTCTCATAAACTTAGAACTGAAAAGGGCTTAAACTTAGAACTAGGCGGGCGTACTGGCATTTGGGGAAGATTGAAGGTTACTAATCGTAGATTTATCTTTTAAATGCAATATCGCTATTCGTTCGGATATCCAAGGTGGAATCCAGATACTGGATTTTGCTAAACAACCTTTAAACAGGTGGAACAGATTAGGAATAGCTTTAACACTTTGAGTGAAAACCATGACTTTTACTTAAGCTTGGTCCCAGGACATCGAAACATTAAGCTTAAAGGGGTAGGCTCAGGAAGATTTGATTGTTTCACCTTTACATCGTGAGCCGCTTGCTCCAAGGCTGAAATAAATAGGAAGTTGTGAGTTATGTGACAAGATCGTTGCTGGCGACTCCAGGGAAATGGATGTCAGAAACATTGATTATTTTACGCTTGTATCTCAGAATGTTTCTTCATTTAGTTAAGGCTATTAAAACCGACTATTTCGTGATTATAGAGTACTTTTATTAGTGTATTTATTATTTTCTTTACAACTATAACATGAACTGGAAATAAGAGTAGTAAATGTTGTCATTTGAAAGCTCAACTCCAAAGAATGGAGCTGGGGTGGTCGAATAGTAATATAATTTCGGTCAGTACCTCTAAGATCGCAGCCCATATTGGGTTAAGCTTTTAGTAAAGCCAACACTTTTTCCGATATGCGAGTATATTTGTTATATGACTTAAAATTAAAGATAGACAAAAATTGATGATTGAAAACCGCCGAACCGAACTAAACTGCTTGCCAATGATTTACTTACTGAGATTTATTGTATTTGGGATTATTTTATAAAACCTTTGTATCTGCCTGCGTCGGAAGTAGCACTGCTCGACCATGAAAACCAAAATTGCTACCACGCACATTATACCATATCCCAACCAAATGCATTTCAGGTCCTCCACTTTCATTGCCCTGAACTCATTCTTTCGGCTTAAGTCCATGAAACTCAAACGTCCTGCACTGATCAATTCCAGAAACGCTGACTGAGTCCAATACTCCGTTAGACCCGTTTGCGCAGTTTCTAAAATCATTTCATGTACAATTTCCGTAAATATCGAACTATTTTGTATTGGAAAACATAGCGGAATGTTACGGAATAAGCACAAATCGAGGCGCATACGAAAAAGAGGAGTGGTGAAAAATTTCTGTTGTTCCTTGAAGATTCCCCCTTTAGTGGTAGGTATCATGTAAATATATTTCGTGTCGAAGGCATCACGGGTATTTAGGAATGTTTGATAATCGGTTTCTATCTGAAACATGGGAATATATTTTCTGAACTCTTCTTGAGAAATGATCTCATTAAAGTCTTGCATAAGGATATAAACTTTCCAGTTTGAGTGGAGAATGTCGTCGAATGTGTTTAGGGATTGCTCTTTCGGAGCTCTTGTCCAATAAGTGGCAAAATGTGAATTATACGAGGTGGTTAGCAGAATACCGAAAATATAGATTTGTAGATAAATGAATCGTATAATGAAGGGCGCGCCACATATCTCCCGAACTGACTGACCCAGTATACTGCGTACGCAAGCGCCATGTAGAAAGAAATGCAAAATATCCGGTTTATTGCCATGCCGCCAGAGTGCACAACTTAGCACTGAGGAAATAACGACGAGTGTCACCATCATCAGTATGAAGACTAGTCTATTGAAGACGATCCAAAAGAATTCAGAATTCGGTATATCTGGCTCTACCGGCGCCCAAGCGCACCAGTTTGTCTGCTCGTAAGGATAAGTGAAACCATCGGAGGAAAAATGATCAGGTGAGAACGTATAGGTGGGCGCTGCCGAAATCTCCACAGTGTTGTTACGTACGGCGGCAATCAGATCTCGTGCCGATGTAAATTCGGTGTATGAGGAGGTAGCTAATGGTTCGTAGAGCGAAAAGTTGTGTTTACGCGCGAAATTCTTAAAGAAGTTACCAGCAGAACCGCCCACTATTCTCTGACCATTATAATTATATACAATAATGCGTGGCTCGGAGCCGCCTATTATATAGGACAGTTTGTAGCCTTGTAAGTCATCCAGGCGATAGGGGTAGATGGGGCCATGGAGGAAGAGATCGGCGTTTAAATTTTTATACTCAAGCGCGAATATAGGAAAATGAGTGTAGCTGTAGAATTGAGCTGTGAGCTGAAAAATTGTTGGAAATGATGTATAAATGAAGCTGAGAGTACGAAATCGAATCGCCACAAACTTCCTTACCTTATAATCGCTGCAGAGCGCTGCCACATTAATCATTTTGCTCTGCCAACAAAATTGAAAGATCTGCTGTAGAAATGCGTCATCACAAGTCGCCGTTGTGTCTTTGTTGTTTATTAGAAATAACACCTTCGATTGTCTTCGATGATCCAAACTGGCCACCAGCGCGTTGAGCAATCCAGTCTGTGATTCGAGCGTGTCCTCCAAGTATACCACCACCATCATGGCGTCGCTGAAGTGCTGCCTCAACCCATAAGTGCTCAATTCGTTGAAGAGAATAACTGGGACTACCAGATGTGTCATTAAGTTTTGCACAAATTGCGTCTCATAATCCACGTCCAGTCTGAAGTTGTTAGAAATTCTCTTTTCTTGATTCCTACTTCCTAAATCTCCTGTCGTGGATGTTCCGAAAGCTGCGAAGGCAGTTATATTGCGATTACGTGCGAATACCACCTGGTCATAGTTGTGGAAACGTCGCACATCCTGCAGGAAGTTCACCACAGTGTAGTCAGACAAATTTAATTGAATGCCAGCACAATTGACTTCGTGTGTAATTAAGAATAACACGAGGGTGCCGCCTAAAAGCTGAATGCGCTCCATTCTCTCCGCGTTGTAGGTTTGTGTTGCTAATTTGAGTTTGGTTTGCTCTTTTATTGACTTTGAGCAGCTGCAGCAGTGCTCTTCTTCAAGTATAACGGGTCTATTCGTTTCTGCTAATTAATTCCAGAGCGGAATGTAGTTGTTGTACAGATGTGTTGCAAGAAATGGTGCAGTTTAATCGTATAGTTTTTGCGGTGGATACGATTCTAAAATCATTGATATGTTTTGCTTTTGAAAATGTTATGGCTTTAAGGGACCAGTGAGTGTGAATATGCGCATGAATGTTCAGGTCAAAGTTTATGTGTTCTCCTATGTTGATGCGTGGCGTAATGGATTCTATGGGCTTAATTAAGCGAGTGGGGAATGTTTTTCCGTCATAGTATTTTTTATTTGAAATAATTGAGTAGTTGTTGCACCCGCAAGTAGCAGAAGGTTTGTTTTGTTTTCATTTCATGACATTAACTGTTTTTTATGAACACCATCCTGTACGCTCAATTTTGTATCACTTCAGAGACACCGGCTCGAGTTTCCAATGCTCCTTGTGGTAATTATTACCAACACGAGTCAAAGTACTCGAGGTATGAACGCGCGTGCTAGTGTCTGTTTCAGGTTAAACTGTTTTCTTTATTCATGCCATTTCTCACCTTTAGTTGCAAGTAGGGCTTTTAATTTTCATAACTGGATGCAATTTTTAATAGGATATTCAAATCGCGTTGAAGCTGTACTTTTGGAAAGCCGTTAATTACAAGCAATAATTTAGGTCATCGGGACCTTAGGGGATTTTAAGGACCTTAGCTTAAGTTTGTGATCCAATATAATAACAATCCATTCTTTTCGAAGGTAGCTTTATTAATGATTGCCAAGGTTACACAATTCTTACAACTAAGTTGACAAATGTGAGATTAAAATGTAATAGTTAGAGTCAAAACATAAATTGTTGCTTTTGTGATGTAACAGAGAGAAAGAGCTTGGATTAGATGAGGTCAGTAAAGAAAATTCCAGTTAGTACCTACAGAAGTAAACTAAGAAACGTGAAGAACAGATGTGAGAATATAAGTAGGAGAGTTAAGGAGAGTATGGGATTTAGCAATACAAGGCAACGGCCTTGACTGGGTTTAACATGGCAAACTCCAGGGACCTATCCTTGTCACTTGCTTTATCCAAGTCAACACACATCCCCCTGGATTTGATCCTGTCTTTTCCTTGGCCATCCTGGATAGCTGCTGAGCACCCGCCGGGCAGTGAACGAATGTGTGAGACGAATGTGGGTTTGGGACCCTCCACGGAAAACAAAACACAATCAGTGAAGACCGCAATAGCCTCGGACAATGAACCCCTCAACGTTGACGACCATCGCAAACGAAAACCGGACTACGATTTACGGATATGCACCTGGAATGTCTGAACTCTAAATAGGGAAGGTGCCTCTATCCAGTTGGCGGAAGCCCTCGAAAAAATTAAGGCTGATATCACCGCCATCCAGGAGATAAGATGGACAGGACAAGGCTGCTCTAAGCAAGCAGGCTGCGATATCTACTACAGCTGCCATGCGGAGCGGCGCGAATTAGGATGCGGATTTGTTGTAAGCGGGAGGCTTCGGTCCCACGTCTCTAGGTTCACACCTGTGAGCGATAGGCTAGCCACAATCCGTATCAAGGCACGGTTCTTCAACATAAGCCTGATTTGCGCGCACGCCCCAACGGAGGAAAAGGACGATGCCATCAAAGACAATTTCTATGCGAGACCCGAGCAAGTATATGACCGCTGCCCAGCCCACGACGTGAAGATCGTACTCGGGGACTTCAACGCAAAGGTTGGGCGAGAATCTGTCTTCTATCCCACTGTCGGTCAGTTCAGCCTCCACGAGACCTCATCGAACAATGATCTAAGGCTGATCGACTTCGCTGCGGCGCGAAACATGGTAGTTAGTAGCACCAGATTCCAACACCTCAACATCCAAAAGGCCACCTGGCTGTCCCCTGATCAAAGAACGCACACCCAAATTGATCATGTTGTGATCGACGGAAGGCGTGCTTCATGTGTGCAGGATGTGCGAACGTTCCGTGGAGTGAACATCGACTCTGACCACTATCTTGTCACAGCCAAGATACGCATGCGGATATGCAATGCGAAGAACGTGCGCCCCACTACGCAACGAAAGCTAGGCATCGCTAAGCTGCTATCACAACGCACTGCCGAAACTTATTCCGCTCACCTCTCGGAGTTGCTCCTCCACGATTCTCTACCTGCAGACGCAGGCGGACTTTGGGCACATATATCCCGCTCTATGCGAGCTGCCGCTGAAAAAACCATTGGGTTCCAACGCCCACCTAAACGAAACCAATGGTACGACGAAGAGTGTCGCGAAGCTACTGCTGCGAAGAACGCAGCTTACAAAAGAACTCTGCAGTCAGCCGCAACGCGGGCCGTGCGAGATAACTACAGGGAAAAGAGATCGGAAGAGAGGCGCCTCTTCAGACGCAAGAAGCGAGAACAGGAGAAGCGTGAGCGTGAGCTGCTAGAGGAGTACAGGGGCAGGAATGATGCTTGAAAATTCTATCAACAAGTCAAGCGTCTAACACAAGGTTTCAAGACCGGAGCATCAGCCTGCAGAGATAAAAACGGAAATCTGGTTGTGGATACACAGTCCACACTGGGCATATGGAGGGAACACTTCTGCAATTTACTTGCTGGCGATGACGCACACAATTCCGACCCAGTAGAAGATGACCCGATACCGCCAATCGACGATAATTTGGACGTTCCACCACCTAGTCTTGCCGAAGTCAGAGTTGCCATTCAGCGGCTCAAGAATAACAAAGCGGCTGGCGCTGACGGCTTGCCCGCTGAATTGTTCAAGACTGGCGGCGATGTGCTGATAGGGAGCATGCAACAGCTCATCTGCAAAATATGGCTAGCAGAGAGCATGCTCTGAACAACAAAAAAACATGCCCTGTACTGAAGAAGGGTGACCCGACGATCTGTACCAACTACCGGGGCATCAGTCTTCTAACCATCGCCTACAAGGTCCTGTCTAGCGTCCTATGTGGAAGACTTAAGCCGTTTGCCAACACACTGATCGGGCCTTATCAGTGCGGCTTCAGAAGTGGTAAGTCCACCATCGACCAGATTTTCACATTACGCCAAATCCTGGAAAAGACCCATGAAAAGCAAGTCGACACCCATCATCTTTTTGTCGACTATAAAGCTGCGTTCGATAGCCCGATAAGGGATTGCCTGTACGCCACCATGTCTGAGTTCGGTATACCAGCGAAGCTCATACGGCTTTGCAGAATGACGTTGAGCAACACAACCAGCTCCGTCAAGGTAGGAAATAACCTCTCCGAGCCATTCAGTACCGTTCGAGGTTTCAGACAAGGCGATCCACTGTCATGCAACCTCTTCAACTTCGTGATGGAAGGGGTGCTCCGAAAAGCAGGTGTGCATCGTAATGACACTATTTTCTACAAATGTGTCCAGCTCCTTGCGTACGCCGATGGCATTGACATTATCGGCCGTTGTAAGCGAGATGTCCCGGCTGCGTTTTCTGCAATAGAGAAGGAATTATCACGAGTGGGTCTGGCGGTGAACGAGGGTAAAACAAAGTACATATATGCTGTCTACAACGCGGAACACACGGCGTGTAGGAACGCACGTCATTGCGGACAACTATACTTTCGAAGTTGTGCCAGAATTTATTTATCTTGTCACCGCCGTTAACAGCAACAACGATATCAGCCTGGAGATCAAACGGAGAATCACTCTTGCTAATAGGTGTTACTATGGGCTAAGTAAGCAATTGAGTAGTCGAGCCCTCTCTCGCATGACCAAACTGACACTTTACAAGACGCTCATCATACCCGTGTTGCTTTATGGCGCAGAGGCATGGGTAGTGTCACAAAGCGATGCAGCCGCTCTTGGGGTGTTCGAGAGAAAAGTTCTTCGTAAGATCTTCGGTCCTGTGCGCGTTGGCGAAGACTACCGTTCAAGAATGAACCACGAGCTGTATGAGCTATACGCCGACATTGACGTAGTTCAACGCATCGTCATCCAACGCCTGCGTTGGCTAGGGCATGCCGTGCGTATGGATGAAGAAGCTCCAGCAAAGAAGGTGTTCGAGGGCGAAGTCCAAGGGAGCCGACGCAGAGGAAGACCATCCTCCGAAGGAAACCCTATGATCGCTTGGTGTACAGATTTAGAGAAGGCGCGCGCGGAGCAGAGGAGCCTGCAGAGAGCTAGTGAGGTCGTCCGTAACTCGGTAAGGGGTTGTTATGGCCACCTAAGGAAGTAAGTAAGGAGTTAAGGAGAAAATGTATAATATAAGGATGTGTGTGTTGTTGGTAGTAGTAGCTTGGGGTCTACTCATATAAGTGACTATATAAAAAAGAGCGAATTTTATAGACCTTTGTTCTAAACAGAGTAGGTCCCAGCTAGAAAATAATTATTCTCATATCGTAAAGCAATTCAATCAATATGCGCCGTCGGTTAGAATTCATATAACTTTAGCGTAATATCTGATCAATATCCCTTTAAAAATAAGAGAAATATAAGGAGTACAATAATTAACGCTCTAACCGGTGATGTCACTCGGGCATTCATCATTAAAATCTCATTTGCTCCACAGAGGCATATGTTTCCTGTTTAAAATAACAGCTATTAAACTCAAAAGAATTTTGACAATCTTTTCTTATAAATTTTGCAAGCACTTTTTGTTATTTGGTTACCTAATTTTTATCAAAAAATGAAACGAAAAACAAAAACAATGACAATGACTTTGGAAGAAACAAATCGTGCAGCTCTATTCGAAGTTATAAACACCAAAATTAACATATGTAGGGATGTGTGTACCATACTTGAATATATATAATTAATCGATTTTATGCATCAGGCATGAAACTTACTACTTACTTACTACGCTGCCCTTGTTAGTTTATTTATGTAAGTGCCGGTGGCATTTAATGCGAACAGAAACGCTCAAATCGGTTGTTATCATTCGGGCAACCACAAGTAGCGCCCTATTTTCCTTTTCTTTTTATCATCAGCGCACTCAGCATTGCTCTCAATTATGGTTGAAGGTAGAGTGTCAGCAGACACAGTAAAAGCATTAACATCAGAATTGAAAAACATTAACATCAGATTTAGCAGCAGCGGGAGAGTTAACAGCAGACGTAGTACAGACAACAGCAGAAATGTTACTGCAGGCAGATCAGTAGCACGAATAGAAGATTCGTCTTTGCATACTGCGCCCGAGCCCAACGAGCATATGCCAGTTGGTTGAGAACTAGAAACATCACCAGCATGAGCATCAATATGTAAATTAGCAACAACATTAGGCTAAAAATCAGATGAATTTACTTTAAAGCCAGGCATCTCCTGCTAATATTCTTAACTGCTGTTACTTGTGGGGCGCGTTGTCAAATTTTAATTTGTAAACTCAGTTAAGAATAACTCAAATATGTGCATTTACATTAGTTCTAAAGGACGAGCTAATTTGCATTGAGGTCAGTACCTCTAAGATCGTATCCCACATTGGATTAAGCTTTTAGTAAAGCCAACACTTTTTCCGATATGCGAGTATATTTGTTATATGATTTAAAATTAAAGATAGAAAAAAGTGATGATTGCTTGCCAGTGATTTACTTACAGAGATTTAATGCATTTGGTTATATTTTATTGTATAAAACCTTTGTATCTGCCTGCGTCGGAAGTAGCACTGCTCGACCATGAAAACCAAAATTGTTACCACGGCATTATACCATATCCTAACTAAATGCATTTCCGGTCTTCCACTTTCATTGCCCTGAACTCATTCTTTCGGCTTAAGTCCATGAAACTCAAACGTCCTGCACTGATCAATTCCAGAAACGCTGACTGAATCCAATACTACGTTAGACCCGTTTGCGCAGTTTCTAAAATCATTTCATGTACAATTTCCATAAATATCGAACTATTTTGTATTGGAAAACATAGCGGAATGTTACGGAATAAGCACAAATCGAGGCGTCTTCGAAAGAGAGGAGTAGTAAAAAATTTCTGTTGTTCCTTGAAGATTCCCCCTTTAGTGGTAGGTATCATGTAAATATATTTCGTGTCGAAGGCATCACGGGTATTTAGGAATGTTTGATAATCGGTTTCTATCTGAAACATGGGGATATATTTTCTGAACTCTTCTTGAGAAATGATCTCATTAAAGTCTTGCATAAGGATATAAACTTTCCAGTTTGAGTGGAGAATGTCGTCGAATGTGTTTAGGGATTGCTCTTTCGGAGCTCTTGTCCAATAAGTGGCAAAATGTGAATTATACGAGGTGGTTAGCAGAATACCGAAAATATAGATTTGTAGATAAATGAATCGTATAATGAAGGGCGCACCACATATCTCCCGAACTGACTGACCCAGTATACTGCGTACGCAAGCGCCATGTAGAAAGAAATGCAAAATATCCGGTTTATTGCCATGCCGCCAGAGTGCACAACTTAGCACTGAGGAAATAACGACGAGTGTCACCATCATCAGTATGAAGACTAGTCCATCGAAGACGATCCAAAAGAATTCAGAATTCGGTATATCTGGCTCTACCGGTGCCCAAGCGCGAATACAGGAAAATGTGTGTAGCTGTAGAATTGAGCTGTGAGCTGAAAAATTGTTCGAAACGATGTATAAATGAAGCTGAGAGTACGACATCGAATTGCCACAAACTTCCTTACCTTATAATCGCTGCAGAGCGCTGCCACATTAATCATTTTGCTCTGACAACAAAATTGAAAGATCTGCTGTAGAAATGCGTCGCCGTTGTGTCTTTGTTGTTTATTAGAAATAACACCTTCGATTGTCTTCGATGATCCAAACTGGCCACCAGCGCGTTGGGCAATCCGGTCTGTGATTCGAGCGTGTCCTCCAAGTATACCACCACCATCATGGCGTCGCTGAAGTGCTGCCTCAACCCAAAAGTGCTCAATTCGTTGAAGAGAGTAACTGGGATTACCAGATGTGTCATTAAGTTTTGCACAAATCGCGTCTCATAATCCACGTCCAGTCTGAAGCTGTTAGAAACTCTCTTTTCTGTATTCCTACTTCCTAAATCTCCTTTCGTGGATGTTCTGATTGCTGCGAAGGCAGTTATATTGCGATTACGTGCGAATACCACCTGGTCATAGTTGTGTAAACGGCGCACATCCTGCAGAAAGTTCACCGCTGTGTAGTTTGACAAAGCGAATTGAATGCGAGCGCAATTGCCTGTGCAAGCAGGCCGTGCAAAAGCTGAGAGTCTGTCGTTCTCTCCGAGCCGTCGGTTTGTGTTGACAATTCGAGTTGGCTGTACGCTTTTATTGACATTCCAGAGACATTACAGAGCCGCGCGCAGCTGGTAAGTGATCCCCAAGTGGGATGTTTTTACTGTACATTTGCATGCATGAAGTGGTGGCCTTTAATTTGAGTTACGTGGTTGGCAGCTTGTCCGCGTGTTTTTTCGTAGTGAAATTAGTTTTATGGAACTGTAAGTGAGAATATGTGACCGACGCTGCATATGTTTTGCTGTTCCCTCACACATGTTTTGACACTTTCCATTGTACAGAGTATTTTATATGGCCCCCATATGACGATAAGATCTGACATTATTAGGGGTTTCACCATTTTATTGTTTTCTGACAGAAAAACTGATTTTCGAAGAGCGGGTGTCGTGCAGCTGATGAACGTTTGAATAAGGAAGTTTAATGGTGGCATTTTTTGGCAATCGCTGTTAGTCCATCTAATTGACTCTCTAGCTCTTTCCTAGAAATCCATTCAGAAATTCGGCGGTTGCATAGTGTAACATGTCCATTTGAAAAATATCCAAATATTTTATTTTCAGAACATACCGATTTTGCTGAAATTTTTTTCTGCACTCTACTTTTAATATATTTGGGAAAGGAGAAAAGTGTAAAAGGGTAGGGGATTGCTTACTGCCACGCCTATCTCTCTCGTGAATGGAAATAATAACTCTCATCTTACAGTAAAAGCATAAAAAAGAATAAATAAAAAATAAGATCGTCAAATGATGCCGCCTGACCACCTGAATTCACACAAAACAGCCAGCCTTTTGCAATGCATTGGATACTCCTTGACGACGTATGGATTTTTCGAAGGTAAAGTTAAACAGTTCTTTTTATCAAGGAACTTCTTTTCCTTTACCTTGAAAATTCTGGGAAAAAATTACAAAAAAAAAAACAAAATCCTTCCTTTTTTGTTAAAAATTGATGAGAAAATTCTTTTGGAAGCACATTTTTAAGAAACACGCCAATTTTTTTTTTGGTTTTTTCATTTATAGCTGGTACTTTTCTCAGTAATCCCTGAAAGTTTTATAATAGGATTCCCATAACTTTTTGAGTAATATTCAAATACAGAAAATACAGTGAAAAATCTAAACAAAATTCTGCTCTGGCATACGCCTGTTTGCAAATCGATCGAAGCGTCGTCGTTCTATGAAAGGAGATAAGCGAAGAAGGCTTGGGATTTAGTGTGCTGAGGTAAGTTCCACGCCCCAATGATCGATCTTCAATGTCAAGACGTTGGTTGACAGAAGCCTCACTGTTGAGCAGCCTGTAAAAGATCTGAATGGTAACATTCGAATTACTGTCGAAGAACAACTTCTTCGGTGGAAGGAGCGTTTCTTGGCAGTACTCAACAACGCATTTTTCTGCGATAATATTGAAATATCATAAGTTCGAGAAGAAAAACGTCACCCCTAAATCTGGCTGAAATCTCTGCTACAATAAAGTAATTACTGAATGACATGGCTGCCGACATTTGTGGTATAGCTGCTGAGGTCTACAAAAATGACATCGCCCAATCCGCGGAAATCCTATCTCCCATTACAACAGCTCTCATCGAACAAGAATCTTTCCCGCGAGAATGGAAATAGGGAACAGTCCTTACAATCTGCAACAATTGGAAGGGCATTTGCGTGCTCCCCGCAGTATTTAAAATTATTGCGCGTATAATTCCCAATCAGCTGAAACACCTCCTGGAAGGAATTATCAGCTGCTACCAGGCCTATTTTCGCAGTGATTCTTCCTGTGCCGTGTGTAAACAGCCTCAGAATCATCATCGAGTCATGAGGTGAATTCAAATCTAACCTACATCTACTGATTGTCGACGTTGAAAAAGCCTTTGACAGTGTCAAGCGGGGGACCATCTGGGCTGCGCTGATGAGAAGAGGTATCCCCGAAAAACTTGTTGCACTTATGAGGGAAAGCTACAGTGACGCAAGTTGCTACGTCCTATTGGACCCCTTTTACGTGTTAAGTGGGGCACGACAAGGCTGCATCCTATCACCAAATCTCTTTCTTCTTGTCATCGAAGACGTCTTGAGCGCAGCCTTTAGTAACAAAAACCAGCAGAGGAGATCCAATGCCGTTGCATCTCAATGACACCATATCGGAACCACTGATAGTGGGTGTCCAACAATTCACAACCGTTGACAAATTCTCTTACCTTGGCTGCATAGTCACCGCGGATAGCGATTTTGAGGTGCATGCCGAATATAGAATTAACAAAGCTAAATAATGTTTCGGCATCCTCACTCCTTCCAAGCTGCGCCTCTTCCACTCGAACGTCAACTCTATTCTATTATATGGTCACCACCTGGAAAGTAACTGCGAAGCTCACGAAGCGCTTGCAAACTTTTATGTAACGTTGTCTTCGTCATATTTTGCGAATTTTCTGGCCCCGGATAATAACTAACGCAGTTGTTGGCGCAAGTTAACCAGATCGACGTTGCATCAGAAAACAAAAAGGAAATGGCAATGGATTGGTCACACGCTAAGAAAAAATAAAGACAATTTCGCCTAACAAGCGCTATACTGGAGTCCAGTTCAACAAACTGGTAGGGGAATTGGCAGACCACGTACCATCTGGCGCCGCTCAATGAAGTCTGAAGCGAAGCTGAAATAAAGTCTCTTGGATTAACGTCGAACGAACTAAGTTCCCTAGCATAAAACCGTGTCTATTGGCGTAAGGGACTGGTTGACGCCCTATGCTTCAAATAGGAGTTAAAGGATCACATATTTATATATTGCAATACCTGCCCTTATTGGAAACCTCTTTATTATTAAATCGACCAACTTAATTCTAAATACATTTGACCACACGTGCTGCATTGAGAGCCAACGCCTCTAAAACGTTGATTAATTATCGTATTTCCCGTACTAGTTAAAATATTTTTCATGTAGGAACTAGCAGGCTTACTACGCGACCCAGAATTGGCAAATCATTACTCAAGTCTGTTAAAGAATTCACCTCATTGGGGGAAATGGGGTGATTTACGGGTAAAAAAGCTTTGACGCATAAGTATGCACTGATGTGCTCAACGTTATTCTGCACTTACTTCCTGTAGACCTTCAGGTTAAATCCATTGCTGCTCAGAGCGCTATTAGGTTGAAGGCGATTGGCCTCTGGAGACAATTTCCTGTAGGACATACTAGCATTTTTAAGCAGATCTCCACTTCCTTCTCTGTTTTTCGCACTGATCTCTCCATCCGCAAACTGGGGTTTAAGGGTGGTGCTAGGGCTATCTCTGCGAGCAGGCACGACTGGAAAGAGGGGGGAGTTGGCACGGATATAGATACCTTTGTTTTCACTGACGGACCCAAGATGGAATCTGGAGTGGGAGCGGGGGTTTTCTCTAAATCAGCCAGCATTTCGGTCTCCTTTAAACTGCCGAAAACGAGCAGCGTTTTTCAAGCAGAGGTCTTCGCGATCCGGCAGGCATGCAAAATGCTTCAGGATCGCTATTGGGACGGAGAGATTAATATTTTTTCCGATAGCCAAGCTGCGATCAAGGCTCTATCGTCGCCGTATTGCAGCTCACTTCGGGTGAACTCCTGTAAGGAGGAACTCAAACATCTCGAACGAGCTGGAAACATTTCCCTTATCTGGGTTTCTGGGCGCAGGAATATATTGGGAAATAAAATTGCCGACGAGCTTGCCAGGAAGGGGTCGACAGAACCAGTTTCAGCTGTCCCCCTCTCAAACATCGGCGTCCCATTGTCCGTTGTTAAAGGAAAACTACACAATTAAAAAAAAAAACGCAGGACAGATGGAGATCTGTCTCATCTTGTGCTATTTCGAAAACACTATGGCCCCAATACGATAGAAACATAACGCTTAAGGTGATGGGAATCCCCCGCCATTCAATTTCCAAACTCATTGCGGTGTTCACTGGTCACTGGGTGATCCCGTACAACCCGTATTGCAGAAGCTGTGGGGATCCTGCAGAGAAAGAGACTTTTGAACACTTTCTCTGCAAATATCCGGCTCTGGCGGCTGGGTGCCTGAGATTCCTTAGCGTGCCCTTTGGGGATGACTTGAAAAAATTCTCCAGCCTAGATCCCTTTTCTCTGCTCCACTACATCAACAGCACTGGATGGCTGTAGAAGGTTTACTTTGCCAACATTTTTTTCTTTGCACAGGTGGTGGTCCACATTATGGTATTAAAACGGCGCGTAAGTGCTACTTGAAGTGTGCCTGTGGTACTCTTGCCTATTTACCTATCTACCTACCTACCTACGCACTGATGTCCATACTTAACTAATCTAGTTAAGTGCCTACTACATGAAGTTGTCAATACATACCTGCAAATATTTAACTACCCATACAGTGACATAAATTCCACGTGAATATCATTTTTAATAAAAATTTACCACTAACTACACTTAACGGCAATGAAAATCATACAAAAATCGTACAGTGTTAATTGCGGCCGATGTAATCACAGCTACAATAATGCAATAACATATACAACAACAAGAATAACAGCTGTAGATTTTTTGATGTTGTAAACAACTTTGGCTTTAGCTGCATTTTTTGCCTACAAAGCGTTTGCTGCAGTGGCGCTTATTAGTTTCATTGTTTTAGTAGCTTAGCCAAGGAATATTGAATTATAGTTTGGACACATGATAGGGTGGCCCAAATTTTTTTTCTTGTGTTGCTTGTCTGCCATCGAATGCGTCCCCAAGTGGCGGGTCGGCAAATGCCCTGTAGATATGCGGTGTAAGTGGCAAATGAAACACCACGACCCAAAAATACCACACGCCTGCTTGGAGGATGTCTATATCACCAAGTTAGGGCAAGTAACCTACCCATCTGAAATTGCTTTTGCTAACGAGTGGCCAAGTTTACTGACCTGGATAAAAAAAAAAAACAAAGCAATCGACGACGACCTTTGACTATCGTATTAGGGCTACGATCCGTTTGCACGTCGTATCCTCCAATAGGAGCTGAAGGAAAAAATAAAAAATAAATAAATTTTTTTTAAATTTGAAAATAAGAAATAAATTATTATTTAATTTTGAGACCATCAAATTTAAAACTGTTTATAACCGAGTTCTTCTTTTCTAGGTAGTTTTCTATAACTTTTAATTGTCAATCTCTATGATCATCCCCTGTAACACAAGGTGGGAGATTGCAGTTTTACACATATAAAATTGGAGGTATTTGTATGGACCATCCTAATATACATACACACACACATACTAATGTCCTTTCTTTGTACCTTAACTTTTTTGCAGAATTGAGCTTTCCATGTTATAGCTTTGCTGCTGCTGCTGTTGTTGTTGTGATGTTTTTTCTAGCCCCTATTCGCATGTGCTACACCATTTTTAGCCTTTAACCGCGCACACATCCACCAGAGAATGCCGCAGAGCGCCGTTGGAAATTGTATGAAGAAGAATTATAGGCAACAATAAAGTGACTATAGGCGCCATGAACCAGCGCAACAAACAGATATGCACGTAAACACACATACATATATTATGTAAGGGGTTACTTAAACATGTGCCGCGCATGCCGGTCGCGTTTGCGTTTGTGTTTGAGCTGCGCGTTGCCACATTTAACCTGAAAGTTCAAGCATTAAAGGCAATTAAGACGCGTGTGCCAAGCAAATGGCATGCAGCATGTGGCAAGTGGCACATTGTTGGCGGTGGACTTAAGCGTGTTGCAAAGCGGTGGGTCCAAGGTAACAAAAAAGGAGAAAGGAAGGAAAAACAAGACATATTAAATAAAAAATAGAAAAAAACAGTCTCAGCCAAGAGCAGAAAATATTGCAACTGGAAGAAAAGGCTATGAAAAAATGAATTGAGTATTGGAACGAAAGCTTTAATAACTGAATACATGTAGGGGGTTTCCGAAAGTTACAAACATACAAAAGTAATTTCTCCTAGCACTTCTTCTATGCTTTTAAAAAGCGTTACTCAAAACTATTTGCTACTTTAGATGGAGTGCCCTTTTGAGCAGAATTCTAACGTTGGTCAATTGACATTTAAAAGCGTTACTATTTAAGCGAGGCTGTTCTCGTTGTTATTGATTGTCGAAACCCAGCCTGCATTGGTTAGCTTGTCACTTGTCTCATCTAATAACAGGCGCAAGAAATAACTTGCTTCGATCGGATGGGGTAGCAGGAAAAAAGTTGTTAAATGCATTGGTTTAAGGAAATAAGTGACAAGAAAGAAAGTTATTGTCATCCGGCTTACCTTTATAGGGCGAGACATAAAATGAGTAGGACCGACACAAATTGATGCTCGTAAGCGTAGATGTTCGCAATATCCATGCCAAATTTGTAAACTAAGCTTTCCTACGCACTTATTTTAACCCGTACGAGTATTTGATCTTCGACGGTCCCCATAAAATTGTGTGCTAAATCTTTTCGTGGCACAATTTAACCCTCTAACTGCCATCTTTAACGAACTTTTATTGTAGTTGTTTTGAGAAAGGGTCAATAATGCCCATTTACTTAGCAGTTAGAGGGTTAAAATATACTACAGAAAAATTCCTTGTTAAATTTTACTCCAGAAATCTGAGCGCAAGAATTTTGTTAGAAGTCATTTTATACCTGATATTTTCGAAAATTAAATGCATTCTCAATTCAATGGTTAGAGCTATTGAGGAGTACCTGTATCAGGAAAAGCTTGCCGTGGGTATCTTCCTTGACATTGAGGGGGCTTTTAATAATGTCCTCTTACTCGGAGGCAATTACTAAATCTCTGGGTAAACTGGGGATCGGAGCTGACCCTATCAGAGTTATCTAAAGAATGCTTCGCGAGAGAATAGTCGTGGCAGAGGGGGGGCGGCGTCTCTCTTTGGCGGTAGGTGAGTAGGGGCACTCCGCTGGGCGTTATTCTCTCACCATTTCTTTGGGTTGCCGTTGTCAATGACTTGCTGGAGGAGTTGGTGATAAAAGGCTGCAGGGTGGTTGCCTACACGGGTGACGTGGCACTAATCTAATTGTTGATACCTTGCACGATTTGGTGCAGGGATATCTGAACGTAGTTGATAGATGGGCAATGAATTGCAGCCTATCGGTAAATCCTCTCAAGATGGAGCTCGTTCTATTCACGAGGGAATATTAAATATCTTGGCGCTTAACGTAATGTTAAATGTGGTACCTGTAGACATCGCAGGCGAAATTGCTGCTGCACGTATCGCAATCAGACTGAGAGGTTCGGTCTAAAGGCTCGACCTCACTAATGGTTACTCAAGTCTCCTCAGAAACTTAGGGACTCAAACTCATGCTACCGAACCACTGCAGTGTGTTCCAAGCAGAGGTAGCCGCAATCATAGAGCTGCTTCTTGGCTATTTACTTGCGTAATAACTGTAAAGAAAGTAAATATTTACTTCGATAGCCAAACGGCATTTAGGGTCCTAGGCTTAATGATGGTGCATGCGAAACTCGTCAGGGAATGCCTGGTTTTGCTTTCAATGACATCCAAATTCTTTGACATAAGATTAATTTCTGATCACAGCGACATTGCGAGATATTGTGAGGAGGATGAGCTGGCCAGACAAGAGACCTATAAGGTGATTTCCCGCAATGCCGCTGTAGCCAGGAGCCCCTTAACCACCTCGGGTCGGTTTCTGAAAAAATGGAGTTCGTATCAGCTCAGCGAATGTTGCGCAAGTACACAAACTTGTAAGGTTATGAAATCCTTCTGGCCACATGTGGATTGGAGGCGTTCGAGCGATATTCTGAGATTGACAAAATCTCAGCTTACGAGCTTCGTGGGTGCATCTTCCAAGACAGTATTCGCAAGGGATGCATGCTGTGAGACTTGGATTTACCTTGAGTCCATTTTCCGTCAGCTGTCTGGAGGGTGTGGTAGAATCATCTCAGCACCTTCTCCTTAGCTGCCCTCATTCTTTGCTACGCCGTGATATTTAACAGGCCTTGATATTAAAAATTTGATGAACTTCATCAGCAGCTGAAAAACCCATCCCCATTGTGCGCCGTTGGGAAAAATCCCGCACTTAGGACTTCTACTGTCCTCGGTAAAGCTGGTCTGGCAGATATTATGTTTCATAACTATTTACGTTTGTTCGTGCTGAGTAAAATTTTTCTAAATCTGTTGGACCGTGTTATTTATAATTACTTACTTACTTACTTACTGCTGTCCTGAGCTCTTCGTGGAGTATAGGGCCTGTATGAGTTTGGCACCTCCATATCCGTTAACTGATCACCACATGCAGACATATTTCCATTAGGATTTAGATCCATGTCTAAACATCAGTAAACAGTCAATGTTTGGCGAATTCAAGGACCGCTGATCACATTATGTCTGATTCAAGGTCGACAATAGTTTCAGCCGCACCTAACATTGCAAACAGATGCTGGGTTTTAAAATGTTTTTTAACGAATTGGCCCTTCTGCGGGTTTGTTTGGTTCACGGGTGGTACCATCCATATCTGGGAAGCATTCGTTATCCGCCAACTACGACGCGCCCTCTATGGGTTACAGCCATCCTCTGTATGATGTTAGATCTCCTTTATTTCATTCATCATCCGGCTGTTGTGCCACTTCAATAGGAAACACTTCTGGGAAGAAATCAACCAGTGTTGTGGTTTTTTTATAAACTGTTCGCGCCTTGATTCGTTGTCATTTTGACACTTTTTCTTCTTTAGGCAGCGCGTACTTCTCTCTGAAAAATGAACCTGCAAAAAAATTTCTCCAATATGCTGCATATTTCTGAACAACATTGCCACCGCCTCTACATTCATTAACGGGTTGGCTATCAAATAAAAGAATGGATTAGAAAAAAGTAATTACCGCGCCAATACATCAGTCAAACAGTCAGTCGCGCCATACTTCCGCTCGTAAGCTACAACCTCTCTACCGCCACTTGCCACACGTTACCCGCTTGCACTTGTTGGAAATTTACACCTCACCTCACAAACTGTGTTGACTTCTATAATTGAGTATTGGCCTGTTTTTTTGTTTTTTTCTGAATTTTTTGTTGCTGACACTTTACTTCATTGAAGTGGCGCTACTGACTACCACCTGACTAACTAATTCCCCTATCGATTATTGTTGCATTGGCATGTTGGCTATTGTTGTTGCATGTTTGGGTGCATGTTCGATGGGCACACACAAATGCCTTTAGTTTGTGGCATACTCGTACATAATACATTTGTGCCACTTGTCACTTTTGATCGCCGTACATCGATAAGTAAGCGAAAAGAAATTTCCCCAGTCAATGATGCCAAATAAAGGCAGAAAGGCAGGAAAGAAGGCTTTTCTTCCACTCAGTACTGCAACAACTGGCGGTCACTTGGGGACAGAGTGGCATGCCACGCTTTGCAGTGTGACACGGGGTGTAGCGGCGCATTGATGAACCCATGTACAGTGCATTAATTGTTGTAACTGTTGTTGTACAAGTATGCACGCAGCTGTTCTTCGGTTGTTCTTTTGTTTTAATTTTCTAGCGCCCGTTTTTGTCTTTCGGGAGAACTGTATACGGCAATTGACTGTTTCTGAGTATTTATTTATTGTTGTTGTTATATTAAGTAGCTGTTGTGTGGTCTTTTATTGTTGTTTTCCCATTATTTAATTGAAATTATTTGCGGGCCAAAGCATTTCAAAGATTCTACGAGTGCGAGTAGTCTCTATTAAATTCCTCTTAGGCCATCTATATTTTTTGCCTCACTGAAGCAACTTTCTTGTACAAGGCGGCGCAAAATGAAACATCCTATTGGAAGATTCACATTTTTTACAAGTGGCGTATGTTGTTAATCGTATTTGCAGTAAATAAACAGACAACATTTTTTTTTCTTTTTTTTATGGAGATGAGTTAGGGTTAAAATGTCTTCGCACCATTTAGTGGCCGTCGTCTCTACGTGAGTGGTGTGCCACCAAAACTATCCCTACTCTTCCTCTTCCCCAGCATCCTTCTATCGGCTCGTCGTTTAATCAGATAGGTGATAGATAGATTATATGTTGGTTAGATAAATAACATGTCGGTTAACACTAAATCTACCGGTACTTTATGTATTCCTTTTCCCACCAAAGTGGGTCAAATGACTCGTTATGATAGCTAGAGCAGATCACATATATTTCTCGGTAAAACAATTAGCAAGAGAGGAGTAAATCTTGAAAAATACATACGATGTATTTTTTAATAAGAGTCGTGAAGGCAAACGGCGATTTGATAATGTTATTTCTAAGAACTTCTGACAAAAAGTTTAACATAGGCCATTTGACCCATCATGGTAGGTTTAGAGTTAAGCACCTCTGCCCATGTCAAGTTTCTTGGCGCGCAGGACTCGCTTCATGTTCGTGCCACTAAGTTGCCAATTTTCTGCGTTCTCTACAATTTTTTGATGATGTTGTCTGGTCTTAGGGGACCCAGTCTGCCTTCGACAGCTTTGCGCTCTAATTTCCATCCCGCACATTTGAAATATGTAAAAGATCTGCATCGTCAATGGGTGCATCTTCGTAAATGCTTTCAGTGACTTCAGATTTCCCTATTTTGTTTAGATATTTCCGAAAATACCCGTACTCATATAGCAAACAGGCAATCAATGGATTGCGTGAAAGTCAAAATAAAGATTTCCATCACTCAAAATATTTTTTTATTTGGTAAAAAAGAAATTCAAAAACAAAACTTCAAGGCCCTGTGCTCCAAAAAAGTTCTGCGGAAGCTCTATGAAGCTCCTCATTCTAGTGGTGGTGAAAGTGTGGAAAATGAATGAAATTGATGAGCTGCAGTGCCTTAAATAATTAAAGCCCAGGGACTCTCAGTGATTTATCTTTAATAATTTTTTATAAAAGTAAGGTGCATTCTCCTACAAAACCCATACAAACTGAAGTTGGAAACTTTGTGCAAATGCAAACAAAACAACCATCAACATTTTTTTAAGTTTCGAACTTTTTGGTCAGAAAAATGTTAGAGAAATTTCTAGAAAAATTTCAGAGTCCCTTGAATTTTGCTATTGAAGTAGCTAAAAATTGATTTGGTTGATTTTTGAAAATGTTTTTGCTTACGGTGTTGGATACAAAAAATTCGAGCGTTCGTTATATGGAGAAAATACATAAGACTGCCAGAAAAAAAATTTTTAAATTAACGCGATTTTTGAGACACTTCAGAATTGCATTTTTTTATAACAAAATTATCAAGTTCTTTGTTGTTCCTATCTGTTTTAAATTTAAAAAATTAGAAACTTGTGTAAAATAGGGTAATGGGGCTGAGATTCCTCCCACGAGTCATTGTAGAGAAGTTAGTTTAAAACCGAGCTGTTTGCGTTTGGTCATTATGTGTTTTTGCCACGTTAGGGGTCCGTTCAGGTGCATGCCCAAATATTTCACGTTATCCGCTTGTGGAAGCTACTGATCGAATAAGATGGCGGCAGCAGATGTTGCTCGTTTCAGTGTGAAGGTGAATTGCGTGTTTTTTTGTAGAAAATTTGTCGTCACAATACTGTAGTGACTAGTAGACATAATAGCGGTACCGTCAGCATAAGTGCCAGTCTCAACGAGTGGCTGATTCCCAGTAAATATTGTGTATAATACGGGCCCAAAAACACGTATTTGTGGGATCCCTGCAGAGATCGGGGATATATCTGTGACATCGCCTTCCAGTTTGATTCTGAAGTCCCTGTCATTGAGAAGCGAGTGTAACATATCAAAGTAACTGTGTGGCATTTTTTCAATTTAAACAATAAACCGGAGTGCCAAACTGTGGAACTGTAAACTCGAAATCTTTTTCGAAACTTTGACTAATAAACGATGAAATTTTGATGGAGTTTGTTGAACTTAAAAAATTTTTGTTTCTAATTTGCAAAAAGTTTGAAGCATGGATTTATAGGGGCTTAGTAGAAAAATGTAGGATTTTCCAATAACAGGTGCTACTTATCGCTATCGAGAGATGATTAACGATTTTTTATGGCCGGAATTGGATGGTATTAATCTGGACAACGTTTGTTTTCAACAAGACGGCGCTACGTGCCATACCAGGAACGAAACCTTTGATCTTTTACGGGAAAAGTTTCCGGACCGCGCTATCTCTCGAAGAGATGATCTCAATTAGCCACCGAGATCTTGTGATTTAACACCTTGTGACTTCTTTCTTTGGGGCCACGTGAAAGATAAGGTTTACGTCAAAAGCCCAGGGTCGATTCAACACCTCAAAGATAGAATTCGTGAGGCTATCGAGGACATAGGGCAGCCACTTTGCAATTCGGTTATGGAAAATTTCATGAAAAGGATATTATGCTGTAATCGTGGACGTGGAGGTCATTTGCCTGATGTTATTTTCCACTATTAATGGCATACATTCCTCTTTATAATGAAATAAACATCCGATTATTTATATTAAAAAATTGAATATCAAAATAACACCTCTTATTGGAAAACTCTTTAAAAAATAAAATATAATAAACTGTAAACTCGAAATCTTTTTCGAAGCTTTCATTAAAATGAGGTGAAATTTTGATAGAATTTTATTGACGTTTTTTTAATTATTTTTTTTTAATTTGTTCAAAGTTTGTGACATGCTTTTATATGGGCCTTGTAAAAAAATGTAATATATTTATTAAATTGAAGTGAGAACTGTATATATTACCAATAATTGTCAATGAGTAACTGTGCTTTAATTTTTTAAGACACTGTAGATCAGGGACTCATTCTGAATTGAAGCTCCTAAGGCCGTGTTATTTTCGGTACTTCGTGCAACGTTTTCTCTCATCGACGCAGTAACATGACTGAATCAAAAACAAATGCACTTTAGAGTAGAGTATTTTGAAACTAACAGCTTTTTCCTGATCGAGATCGTGATCGCCAGTAATTATCTCTCTTATTTCCGCGGAACGAAATGAGTTGTATCACGCTTAGAAAGCGTTGGAAAATACTTGTAGGCCAAGCTTACTTTCAAAGTAAAAAGAAGTATTGGACTAATCAGATTTTCACCTCGGCGATTCATAATCAAAGTCACCATGCCTATCTATAGACGTTATTAGCCTGAAGCCAGAGAGAGAGGGAGATAGAGAGAGAAAGTGTGACACTCTGGTGTGAGTTTCGGGAGTCCTCATTTGTTTATTTGTGTTTTTTTGCAGGCACAAATTTGAGGCAACCAATCGATACAGCTGATCAAGCAAACCATATTTTGCACCCTAAGCTCATCAATTGAACGCCTCAGAGCTGCGATTTGACATCAATAGACTTTGTTGTTGTCAATAGCCTTTGACATGTGTCGTTAAAAACTGCTGAGCTGATCAGATGAACATTATCTGAATCTTTCGTATGATTTAGTCAAACTTCATCAACAGAGTCATTCGACGAATTGCTTGGACAAGCAGAACTACTGCCGAGCTAGCCGAGATAGTCTCATGATTAAACTGTACCCATAAATTACGGGAGTGCCTATTCCTATATGGAAGTTGTTCTGCACTTTTTTCTTTCCAATAAAACAAAAATGAAACATAGCACGAAAAAATGTTAGCAACTAAAAACCCAGTCCCGCACGTTTAAAGGAAAGCACAAAATTATATTTCTTCAAAAATGTTAAGGTATAGTTTTATTTAAAAAATACTATAATAACTAGTAATTCTTGGTGTAACTGCTATAATAAAAATTTCACAAAAAACGAGTTATTAACTTATGCGCTTAGGTGTATAAATATTTATGGTTTAATCAATTTCACACTTAACATAACTAAAACTATTTATGCCATTTTTTTCAATACTAAACTAAGTAAATGACGCATCGGCGCTGCTTGGCAACAGAACAACAAACGTTCTCTTAACTACTAATGTTATTGCTTAACTTTTTTACATTTACTGTAATAAAATAAATTTTACATATTTGCAATATTTTCTTTTTTTTCTTTTCGTTTTTGCTTTTTTGTTATCATTTTTCTTTTAAATGTTTTCTTTAAAAGTTTAGCAAGCGTGAATTATGTGGCAAACGAAAGGCACAAAATAATTACGCCAGCTTAATACTAAAGATTATAATAGGACTATGAATAAGTTCGTGCGGTTTTACAACAGATGGCGTAACTTGATTATTATTCCATCGATCCACATTTCCAAACATTCATTGGAGAGCTACTGTCGTAAGGCACAAACGTCAGTATAAGTTTTTTATTTGAAGCGTAAACAACAATATTTTTACCACACTTGAAAATGTCGAATTTCGTGCCAAATAATGTGTTTTTGCGGGGAATTCTTCTTCATTATTTTAATATGAAGAAAAAAGCAGCCGAAAGTCATCGTATCTTGGTGGAAGTTTATGGTGAGCATGCTCTATCTGAGCGAACGTGCCAGAAGTGGTTTGCACGCTTTAAAAGTGGTGATTTTGGCTTGGAAGACGAAGAACGCGAGGGTGCGCCGCCAAAGTTCATGGATACCGAATTGGAGGAATTGCTCGATCAAGATCCGGCTCAAACGCAAGAAGAGGTTGCAAAAACTTTGGGAGTTGATCAATCAACCATTTCCAAACGTTTAAAAGCCATGGGAATGATCCGAAAGGTAGGCCATTGGGTGCCGTATGAATGGCATGCGAACAACTGCTTCAACGGCACAAAAGAAAGGGTTTTTTGCATCGAATTGTGACTGGCGATGAAAAGTGGGTCCATTACGACAATCCAAAACGTCGGGCAACGTATGGATACCCTGGCCATGCTTCAACATCGACGTCGGCGCAGAATATTCATGGCCTGAAGGTTATGCTGTGTATCTGGTGGGACCAGCTGGGTGTTGTGTATTATGAGCTACTGAAACCGAATGAAACGATTACGGGGGATGTCTACCGACGACAATTGATGCGTTTGAGCCGAGCACTGCGAGAAAAACGGCCGCAATACGCCGATAGACACGACAAAGTTATTTTGCAACATGACAATGCTCGGCCACATGTTGCACAAGTGGTCAAAACATACTTAGAAACGCTCAAATGGGATGTCCTACCCCACCCGCCGTATAGTCCAGACCTTGCGCCATCCGATTACTATCTCTTCCGATCGATGCAACATGGCCTGGCTGACCAGCACTTCCGTAATTACGATGAAGTCAAAAAATGGATCGATTCGTGGATTGCGGCAAAACCGACCGAATTTTTCACAAAGGGAATCCGTGAATTGCCAGAAAGATGGGAAAAAGTAGTAGTAAGCGATGGACAATATTTTGAATATTAAATTTGTAACCATTTTACGTCAATAAAGTTTCAAATTTCGAAAAAAAACCGCACGAACTTATTCATAGTCCTATTAATTAAAAAAAAATACACCCATTTGAAATTGCAGCTACTAAGATCGAAACACAGCATGGAAAAAACTATAAAAATTTATTGTAAATTTAAAAAAGAAATAAAAATTGCGCAAAAAACTCGTTACAAGCTATGGAACCAGATAACAGCTCACACAATTATTTACGCAAAAACGATAATTTAAAAAAAAAATCATAACTTAAAATAGGCACACGTAAACAGTTAAAAATGATTAAAACTCAAAAAAGAATAGGCTTAATTTGAATAAATAAAATAGTAAAATTTAAAAAAAGCATTATTCAAATAAAAACAAATCAAATAAAAAAAAGTAGACGTAATCAAGCAAAATATATTATACAGTTATAAAAGTGTACGAAAAAATTATTTTTTTTAATTTTTATTATATTTAAAAATAATTGTAATTTTTTCTATAACATTAAAATATAAATTAAAAAAATTAAAAACTAGAAAGTAAGAAATAAAATTAAAAAATCAGTAAAATAAAAAATAGGCAAAAGAAATGAAAAGAACATAAATAAAATAATTAAAGTTAAAAAAAAGAAAAACTGATATTGGGAAATTAAATAAAATAATTTTAACATAAGTAAAAGAACATTTCAAAAAAATTAAGATGACAAAAAAAAACAATAAAACAATAAAATTAATCAAATAGAAAACATAAAATAAAAAGAAATAAGACATAATATTAAGAATATTATAATTGAAACAAAAAACAAGAAATATAAAGAAGACATTTTTTTAAGTGTGAATAAATGAACATTGCAGACCAAAGTAAGAGGATGAAAAAAAAAAAATTTAAATAAAGTAAAAACTGAAATTAAAAACAAATATTAAGAAATTAGTTTTAAAATTAGAAAAAATTTTGGTAAAGAAAGTTAAAAAAATAAATAATTTTAAGTAATACTAAAGGAACATTTCAAACAAAATTATGTGGGTAACAAAAAAAATAACAAAAACGGGGAGTAAAATAAAACAGAAAAAATGAGACTAATGTAAAAGTAAAATAAGACAAAACCTAAGGATATTAAAATTAAAAAAAAAAAAGAAAATTATTATATTACCTTTACTTGCAACATTGAAAAAAAATAAGAAGGAGAAAAAATTTCAAAATTTTGAAATATAATAAAACAGAGAAAAATTAAAAACAAATTAACACAAAATATTAAAAATATTAATTTTCAAACAAATCGAAAAAAGTTGAAGTAAAGAATATTTAAAAAATTAAGCAAAAATTAATTTTAAGTGAAAGTAAAGAAACCTTGGGAATGCGTTTAAAAGAGTAATAAAATTAGAAATAGGAAAATTAATTAAAACGGATTTTAAGTAAAAGTAACGGAACATTGGAAACAAAATTAATTGCTAAAAAAGAAGGAAGCCATTTTTTAAATACTGAAATGCAATAAAAAAGAAAACAAAATTAATTGAATAATAAAATAAAACGAAATATTTAGTATAATATATTAATTTTCAAAGAAATTGAAAAAAATTTAAGACAACTAAACTGAAATACTTATAAAAAATTATTTTGAGCAAAAGTAAGGAATGTTGGAAAAAATTAGGAACATTAAAATTCTAAAAAAAATAGAAATAGTGAAATTATATTAAAAAAAATTCGTAACACTAAACTAAAATAATAATAAAACATTATTTTGAGGAAAAATAAAGGAAAATTGGAAAAAAATTTAAAAAGTAAAAAAATATATTGTATATAAAAAAAAAAAATAAAATATGACAAAAATTAGGTATATTAAAAATTCTAACAAAAAAAGAAATAGTGAAATTAAAAAAAATTAAGAAAGTTTAACTAAAATAATTATAATTAATTATAAAAAATTATTTTAAGTAAAAATAAAGGAAAATTAGAAAAAATTTTAAAAGGTAAAAAATATATCAAAAAAAAAAAATAAAAATAGCATAAAACAAAAATTAGGAATATTAAAACTCAAAAAAAAAAAGAAATATTGAAATTAAAAAAAACTTTTATGAAAGACTATGAAAATAAATAAATAAAAAAAAAACATTTAATTAATTAAAATTCAAATAAATAGGACAAAAGATATAATATCTCAACAAATGAAAAGAGAACTAAATAAATAATGTGGGCAAAAAAAAATAAGTTATAAGTTATAAAATGAATTTAAAAGCATTAAGAATAAATTTAAAAATAATAAAGTAAATGAACCAAAAATAAATTAATTAGAATTCAAAAAGATATTTAAAAAAAGATACTCAAAAATCGACTAAATAATACGAAATAAAAAAAAATTAAAAAAAATAAGTGAAATATATTGAAAAAAAATAAAATATAAAAGATAAATAAAAAAAAATTAAATAAAACTCAAATAAATAAGGAAAGCTAAAATATTTTAACAAATAAAAAAAATAAGGTCAAAGGATGTAAAAAAAATTATAGTACAGTCGAGTCCCGATAATTCGAAATGGCAATGGGATCAGTTTTTTTTTTTCGATTTACACATAAATTCAAATTATCGCGATTTCCATTAAAGGAGGCTCAAAAAATAAAAATTCAAATAAACGAGGCTTTTATATTTCATCATGTATACTTAATAAATTTAATTTGAAAAAATATTTAAGTACATTCAATTGCACGTTTTGCATATTAAATCATAATTGAACAGTATTACATTAACATAATTACAAAATTCATAATTTTTTAATAACATAAAATTAGTTTTTAAAAAAGTCTGTTATTTTCGATTGTTTGACACTATTTTCTTTAAGTTTTTCTATTTCATTTTCCAAACTAATAAGGCTATCAAAGACACTGTATTGAATATCATTTGTTGAAAGCAAATATTTCAATCGATGAACTAACGCTATTGCTTGTGTGGTTGTTAAAGTTGCATCTCCTTCGGCCTCATCATCATCCTCGTCACTTGCATTACTGACATGCAAAACTTCTTCCAAAATGTCGTTATCTGTTACCATATCAGTTACAGCAATGTCATTGTCAACGTTAACATATTCCTCGAAAGATCCGGTATTTTCAGACTATTCAGATATAGCTTCCCACAGATCATCTATGTATAATTGACTATCTTCTAAATAAGCATCGTTTAATGTTTTATTGAAACCACAAGCACGGAAGCAGTTTTGAATGCACGAAATGCTTAAATTTTTCCAAGCTTTGTGGCTGTTAACATTGTGCAACTAAACTTTTTCTATTGATCAATGCTGTTAACTAGACTAATAACCATTTCCTTGTGGTATAAGGATTTAAAATTTTGTATAATGTCAATGTCAAGAGGCTGCAGCTTGGATGTGGTGTTAGGAGGCAAAAACTCAATCTTTACGTGGCTCAGATGAGAATTTACGCTATGCGCCGTACAGTTGTCTATAAATAACAAAATCATTCGATTCTTAGCTGCCATGGTGTCATTTAATATTTGAAGCCAATCGTTACAAATTATTGATGTCATCCAGGCCTTCTTGTTGTGCCGATAATGCACTGGAAAGTAAGAAATGTTTTCAAAGCACCTTGGTTTTGCTGACTTCCCAATAAGCAAGAGCTTAAGTTTTTCCGTGCCATCCATGTTTACGCAAAATAGCAAAGTCACTCTTTCCTCACGGTGCTTGCCCCCATGACATTTTTCATTTTTAAAGCAGTAGGTTCGATCTGGTAAACACTTATAAAACAACCCAGTTTCATCTGCATTAAATATATCTATAGCTTGGTAGTTTTTAATCAGGTCACTCAACTTTTTCTTCCAGTCAGAACAAACGCCATCATTCACAAACGCACTTTCGCCGCATATTTTTTTAAAGGAGATATTGTTTCGTTGTTTAAAACGATCTAGCCAACCACTGCTTGCGCTAAAATCTGTTATGTTCATAGCAGGCCCGACGAGAGGGGAGAGGGGGGGATCGGGTACTTTTTCCCCCGGGCCCGGAGTTTTCAGAGGGGCCCGGACTCGAGATTATACGTATTTATATGAATAAGACATCATTGGAAAGGGCCCGCATTTGCAATTTTCGCCCGGGGCCCGGATTTTCCCCCGGGCCCGGATATGCTCTCTACGGCTCTGGTTCATAGCTCTGGCAAAAAACAAAGCTTTTTCTTTTAATAGTTCTCCGCCACGGCATTTCGTAAACCACAAGAGTACAGATTTTTCATTTGGATGTTCAGCATGTTTCTTACCTTTCAGTTTACTATGGGATGATGTTTTCAGAATAAACTCTTTTTTATGTAAAATATACGCGATTGTTGATGGAGCGATATTAAATTGTTTTGCCACGTCAATTTTTTTTGTTCCATTATCAATGGCTGAAATAATGTCTTGCTTTTGCGCGATTGATAAGGTCTTATGCGTACGTCTATTTGCCATTTCTAAGAAATGATGTTGCGCTTAGAATAAAACTCGACAAACTAAACGAAAACAGTACGAGAAGCGCAAAATTCAACATGGACAGCGACATTAAGGCTTCATAGCTGTTTGCTAAATGCACCGGTAATTTAACGCCAAAAAGTTTCAAATTGCAATACGAATTATAAGAGGTTACGAAAACAAAATTTCAATTTATAAGAGGTTTAATATTCTATGAGTTGTGAAAAAGACTACGAATTAACGAGGGGACAAAAATGTATGGAATTTTTACAAATTAACGAATTTTTTTCAAGGGGATAGAATTTTTTCGACTTATGATTTTCGATTTAGCGGGTTACAAATTATCGAGACTCGACTGTAAGCACTAAAAAATTCATTTGAAACACATTAAAAATAAAAAGATATACAAGTACAAAGTAAATAAAAAAAATTATTAATTAAAATTCAAAGAAATAAAATAAAATATCTTAAACAAAAAAATTTAAATTATAAAATAATATATAGAAAAATAATATGTAAAAAAAAATATGGATTACAAAGCACAAAAAAATATATAAAAAAATTGAGGAAACTATAAAAAAGCAGCTTGAGTAAAATAAGTTCAAAAATATCTATGATATAATGATATAAAATATAGCTACACAAAATTAAGAAAAAAACAAAATCAAATAACATCAGAAAAAAAATAAAAAAAGAAAATGTGAAAAATCCAAAATCCATGCATTTTTTGAACTAAAGCTGACACGAAGCTGCATTAAAACCTTCGCTTTTACATTCGATACATACCGACACCGTTGAAATTAATAAAATCACATGCATTATTGGCAGTTAAGTACACTACGAGTATTAGCGTAATTAATCGAGTATTTATGATCGTATCCACATTTACTTCACTAATATTCGCTATAATATTTTTCTAAGATTTCGTTGCTCAGCTCAGTGGAGAAATAGAAAATACTTGGCAATTATTCAATTATACACAGTAATGGCAAGTATTCATTTAACAATTAACTATTTATGTAACGAAAAATATATGTATATAAAAATATGCTATGATTTAAGGCGTAAAAGCTCTGTGTAATTATCATACAAGAATACAACTTAAACTAATACATTTACAAGCATACAAATAAAGGCGCTTGGCGCGCATTTGGACAGTGAGAAGACGTGGACTTTATTTTTTATATTAAAGTGAAATACTTACGGAAGTACTTAAATACGACGTATGCATATGTTAGTGGAAACACCTAAAGCTAATAAACAAATAAAAAAACTGTACTAGAATTAATTTTTGGGCAAATGCCTTCTATGCTAAAATTATTGTAGAGAATTGTTTTTGATTTACTTTCAACAATAAATTATCGCAATGCGTTTAATACAAATATTTTTTTGTTCTTATGTATGTAGTATGTTGATTTTTTGCAATTTAAATAATAGAGGTATTCACAGTGCTGTTAGTTTAGCATTCAGTTTAAGGCATTTTGAGCAAATTAATAGGACTATGAATAAGTTCGTGCGGTTTTTTTCGAAATTTGAAACTTTATTGACGTAAAATGGTTACAAATTAAATATTCAAAATATTGTCCATCGCTTACTACTACTTTTTCCCATCTTTCTGGCAATTCACGGATTCCCTTTGTGAAAAATTCGGTCGGTTTTGCCGCAATCCACGAATCGATCCATTTTTTGACTTCATCGTAATTACGGAAGTGCTGGTCAGCCAGGCCATGTTGCATCGATCGGAAGAGATAGTAATCGGATGGCGCAAGGTCTGGACTATACGGCGGGTGGGGTAGGACATCCCATTTGAGCGTTTCTAAGTATGTTTTGACCACTTGTGCAACATGTGGCCGAGCATTGTCATGTTGCAAAATAACTTTGTCGTGTCTATCGGCGTATTGCGGCCGTTTTTCTCGCAGTGCTCGGCTCAAACGCATCAATTGTCGTCGGTAGACATCCCCCGTAATCGTTTCATTCGGTTTCAGTAGCTCATAATACACAACACCCAGCTGGTCCCACCAGATACACAGCATAACCTTCAGGCCATGAATATTCTGCGCCGACGTCGATGTTGAAGCATGGCCAGGGTATCCATACGTTGCCCGACGTTTTGGATTGTCGTAATGGACCCACTTTTCATCGCCAGTCACAATTCGATGCAAAAAACCCTTTCTTTTGTGCCGTTGAAGCAGTTGTTCGCATGCCATAAAACGGCGTTCAACGTCTCTTGGCTTCAATTCATACGGCACCCAATGGCCTACCTTTCGGATCATTCCCATGGCTTTTAAACGTTTGGAAATGGTTGATTGATCAACTCCCAAAGTTTTTGCAACCTCTTCTTGCGTTTGAGCCGGATCTTGATCGAGCAATTCCTCCAATTCGGTATCCATGAACTTTGGCGGCGCACCCTCGCGTTCTTCGTCTTCCAAGCCAAAATCACCACTTTTAAAGCGTGCAAACCACTTCTGGCACGTTCGCTCAGATAGAGCATGCTCACCATAAACTTCCACCAAGATACGATGACTTTCGGCTGCTTTTTTCTTCATATTAAAATAATGAAGAAGAATTCCCCGCAAAAACACATTATTTGGCACGAAATTCGACATTTTCAAGTGTGGTAAAAATATTGTTGTTTACGCTTCAAATAAAAAACTTATACTGACGTTTGTGCCTTACGACAGTAGCTCTCCAATGAATGTTTGGAAATGTGGATCGATGGAATAATAATCAAGTTACGCCATCTGTTGTAAAACCGCACGAACTTATTCATAGTCCTATTATTTACCCAATTTTTGGGTTTTTTTGTATATTTGTATATTTAACCAAAAATTTGTATTGTTTGTTAAAGCAGAAAACTTACTTAGTGACTACTTGAAACTTTTTCTACAAAACTTATACACTTTTGTTTAAGCATTTTGCTAAATTTTTCAGTGTTTTAAAAATTGTTCAGTGCTCACTTCAGAGTATTGCTGCAAATTTGATTTTTTTTCACCAATTTCATTTTTTATCACATATTAAATTTTGCTGCATGTGTACTTTGCAGCCAAATACGCTACGTGAATGCCCTTAATGAATTTTTTTTGCTCCACGTTGCGCGGAAAATCTGTTGCTGGCTGGCTTTCGACTCCATTCGCTTTTCATTTTTGAAACCATTTTAGTGAATACCCCATTTTAATTTTATTTTTAATTACAAACACAATTATTTTTGAAATACATTTTATCACATTAGTTTTGTGAATACCTCAATAGATAATTTCCTTTGCTTTGTTAATATTTCTTGCTTGTTGCTGTGGCAGTAATTGTTAGTAGATACTGGCTGCACTTTGTGCTTTAGTATCTTTTATTACATTCGTCACATTTTATTTTCATGAGCCTCCTTTGCCAATTTTTTGTTTTTTAGCTTCTAATTACTGCTGCGTGTAGCTGCCTCTCTAATTCACACATTTTTCTTTTATTACTTTTTACTTATTCCATGCATTTAGTAGCTCTGTTACTTTAATTTGGCACATTTGCTTATGATAAGTTAAACAAGAACTATTATAAATAAAATTATTTTTTTTTTTAATATTTTAATATATTTTTATTATAAGTTTTTTAAAGTTAATTAATTTTTGCTGATTAAAAGTAACCAAAAACAAATGTAAAATAAAAAGTTAAAAAAGTTAAAAAAACTAAAAAATAAAAAAATAGGTTCAAATAAAATAAAAAAGTAACAAAAAAATATATTAAAAAAAGTTATTAAGAGTAGTATCGATTCAAATTTGTAGCCTTTCTGCTTATAACAGCTTTATTTTATTTTAATATAAAATTTTTATGTTTTGCGTGTACTAAGCAGCCACTTTTTGGCTCTGACGAGCCAATTAGTTTTGTTGAATGAATTTAGCACATCGGAGCACAACTCAAAGCTTTCAAAATGATTCAAAGCTTTCGTTTTTCTTTCGAAGGAAAGCTTTCATTAATTGATGAAAGCTTTCATGAAGTGAAAGTATCCCAAAACGTTGACTAATTGAAATCTTACTATCAAAGTTCTTTGTTTACCACAGAAAAAATTTAGATAATTGTTTTCGATTTTTCGGGTAAATTACGAATCCGTAAGTAAAATTTATGCGAAATATTTAACTACTTTGGCCCTAAAGACTTCCATAAATCACGTTTTGGCACTTCTTAGATTATGCGAAAATAGGCAATATCAGAGAAAGACCGAAACTTATAGTCTAAATGAAAGCGTGAAACTGGAATTTCCTAGCTCTGCTGGGTGAAGAGACTTCAAAGATCTGGCCAAGATCAAATTGTAAACCGCTTTTCAGTGAATTTGAAAGTGTCAGTGATTGACTGACGTAACAGGGGTCATAACAGCGGTTTGTTTCCGCAAAAAACTGAGTTTATACGAAAAAAATTAACACACTCTACACTTATATTCCTTCGTTGCCGTCTGCACAACGATTGATTGGATAAGTGTGTGAATACGTGTGAAATGAACTGTCAGAATTCTGCTGCCTAGTGCTCGGTGCCATTGCACCTGAATTTACTCGCTCTATTTTGTTTTGCAGCATAGCTAATAACCAAACCAGTTCAAAGAATGATAGACACAAGATTGCGCCCATCAAAGAGTGCGTGATAGCACTGAGCATTTTCTCTGTGAGTGTCCTGCCTTTGCTAGAATAAGGCTACGAATTTTGGGTTCCGATGTCGTGAGAGTGAGTAAAATTCGTTCTCTTAAACTGGAGGATATTTTCAGAGTTTGCAGAATCTTGAAAATTCGTCTGCGTCTCTGTCTCTGTCTCTATTCTATCCTATCTCTTTCTCTCTGCCAATTCGCTCCTTATCTCCTTGACTATCAACCCTTTTACCTTCCAGAGCTTCGAATACAATGTTCGTTTTAGGGTGAGTGTTTTAGGAGTTATCATTCCCCGGGTGCTTCTTGGCTCGGCTTTTTTAAATTTCAATTCCACCTGGTTTCCTGCAAACTTTGCTAACAAATGTTAAGTATAGAAATTAATTTTCTTTCCATCCAATTTACTGTCGAAGCCTGATGTTGGCGAAAGCATAGAAAAATTTATTTTTACTGTCTTTTACCATAATTAATGCCATGGAACCGTTATAATATAGATATTTTGCTATTTCTTTAGCTTTCTGTGAATAGAGGCATTAATTTGATGAAAATTCCAACAAGTCATATACTCGTATTTATTAATATCTCCCCGCCCATATTTTAAATTGCTGATTAATTGCTGATCAATTGATTGCCCATTGAAGGAGTTGCCAAATGCATAGGTGTGTATGCATATGCAAATACACGTATGTATATATGTATGTATGTGTGGCTTTTATTTGTTTGTTGCTTATAACGATAGCTTTTCATTCGAAATGAGTTGTATGTAGGTTTGTATGCGCCTTGAATGATGAAATATTGATTGATGCATTGATTGTTTCATTTATTCATTATTGTCGGATTTGATTGCTCAATATTAATTTCACTGACTGATATTGTTTCGGTAAATCTAATTGAATAACAGCGAAGTGTTAATGAACAATCGTCATCTAATTGATTGATTAATTGACACACTTCGTGATTAATCGCTTTTTCAAAATGATTGATGTGAGGACAAACAATTTTTTCTTCGTAAGTTCGCATTGTCTTGTATAAATAATGCTTAAACTAATACCCCACTTTGAGTACTAATAACCTGATTATACCAATGGAAAATGATGAAATTTGAAGGGTCATGAATTAAAGGAATGCGGAAAATCAATACGAACTTAATTTAAAATTAACTTTTTTGGTTAAATTATCGAAAGGGGAGTGGAGAAAAGTTAACGCAATAAGGTTTAGAGTTCATCAAAGGGATGAATATTCCGGAAGTCGGTTGGAAGTTGATGAATTCTTTCTGCTTCATAGAAAAAATAAAAATAAAATAAAAATTTCAACTCGCTTTGATGAATTTTAGAGAGCATTGTCAAGATTTTCACTGAATGAAAGCTGCATTTTCCAGACTGTCAGAAATTTGAGGTCATGATTAGGGTGAAAAAATTATAATATTTAATAGGAAATTCATTTTAAAATATCTGATTTGCTTTAACCATCTGAAGTAGTGTGGAGAAGAGTTAAGTTTAAGGTGACAAGATTTAAAGTTGATCTAGGCGATGAAAATTAGGAAACTCAATCAAAAGTTGATTAATACCTGGAAGTCATAGGAAAATTTAACATAAAAAATTCTTTTTTTTTCGAAATGTCTAAAAATGCATATTTTCGATGAACTATAGAAAGCATTGATAGGATTTCCAGATCGTGAAATTGTGTTGTATTTTCCAAATTGACCAAAACTGAAAGTCGGAATTAAAAAAAAAAAAAAAAAAAACTTTCTAAAATTCAATAGAAATTTCAAAATGTCACATCACCTTCAGAGGAGTTGAGAAAAAATTTAATATTGGTGAAAAAACCAGCAAAGTTCTTCAAAGGGATGAATAATATGAAGAATAAGTAAGAAGTTGACTAATTCCACAGTCCAGAAATTTTACTTAATAAAAGCAAACCCAGTACCTACTAGTTCAGATGGACATAGTTTTTTTAAGATTTTGGCTGGAAGTGTAATTAATGAATTTTTCGGGCGCAATTGGCTTTGCCAAAAAGCTTACAAAATTTTCCATCTACAGAATGCCTGCGCCCGGGAGAGGAAAACCAACCAATCAAATTTGATATGACAATAGAAATCTAAGCTCGAGGCTGTAATTAACCAGCAAGAAGAAATGGAAGTTAGAGAAATATGCACGGATCTAAAAAAGTTAAATAGATTTCCTTAAAACAGAAAACCAGAGTTTAAAAGAAAGTAAATTCACATTCTTGAAAAACGGTAAAAATATTATTTATAAAGCTGATGAAGAAGAACTTGCACTTTAAACAAATGGGATTTTGAAAAAAGACCAGGTAAAAAACGAAAAGCTGAGCCATCATCTGAAGATTTGGAGCCCAATCCTGTAAAGCTCAGAACTAAAACATCGGGTGACCAACAAGACAAAAAAAACTGAAAATGATTCTCTATCAAGCTGCTAAATAACAGTATATATGAAATTAGTACGTCAGATTCTGATGATAACCGAAGTATAACTAAAACACTAACCAACATTAAACTTTCTTGGTATACATAAGAAAATCCACAATCTAGACTAATTAGAGTAATGGCAAAAACTTTGCATCATGCCAATGATCCGAAATCTATAATATGAGATCTGCAACAACAAGCCTTTAAAGCTACTAGAGATCCCCTTGGCAACCTGGAAAGATGGGCTTCGCGTCAACTCAGCGATTGATGGGCAAGTACACAAATTTGTAAGGTCGCGAAACCCTTCAGGCTACGTTTTAATCGGATGCGTTCGAGGGACGTTCTGACGATGACAAAATTTCAGCTCTCAAATTTCGTAGGCGTCATCACGGGGCACTATTCCCGAGGCATGTATGCGGTGAGACTTGGAATTACCTCGAGTCCTTTTTGCTTCATCACCTTCTCCTTAGCTACTCTGCTCTCTAAGATTTAGGCATCTTGGTTCTCACCAGTGATGGTAAATGTAGGGAAAATTTCCTACATGTAGGGATTTTTGTCGAAAAATGTGGGTGTAGGGAAAAGAAGGACAGATTTTTTTAAATTCTGTAAATGTAGGGAATTTTCAAGAAGGACAAACAAAATTTTAAAATAGCGGGGTAAAATTAGAAAAGTGCATTTAAAATAAAAATCTGCGGTAAGATTTCATGTCAGACTTCTTTTCCTTATGGCAGCATACTTTTAAAAGCGCTAATACAGCAACATTGCCTGTTTTTTTCTTCGTTAACGCTAGCACGATTTTTTCTTTGCGCGAAAATTGTTAGTTGTCCCACGTTTTCTGGTGCTTTTCACTTTTGAAGTAAGTTTGCAATTATTTTAGTTTTAGCTTTTTTTATATTTAAAATGCATTTATTTTACAGAAATGAGCTTCTCCTCTTCGACTGACTCTTCGGAGGAACACCTGGAAAAACAATACAAGTATCGGAAACAAAAGTTCAATAACAAGTGGCTTAACGACGAAATTTTAGTGGCTAGTTTGAAGCTGTGGCTAACGATCCATTCAAATGCAAATGCACTGCCGGCAACAAAGTTTTGAGCTGGGGCAAGTCTGATTTACCGAAGCACGCCGAAACAAAAATGCACCAAAAAATATGAAGGCAATTAAAAAGACATCTAAAATAAAGCGAGTAAACCAAATGGTTCCAGAAATTTCAAAATAAGACTTAGCATGTTCTTCGCTGAGCATAATGTTGCGCTGCAAGTGGTGGACCATTTAATCCCACTCTTAAAAGAAATCGTGCCCGATTCTGAAATAATAAAAAACTCTGAGCTCGGAAGTGAGAAGTGCACCAGCATAATAAAAAATTATTTGGCAAAAAAGGAAAAAGACAATTTAGTTAAAAAAATTAAAAGTAAACAAATTTTCCATAATGATTGATGAGAGACATCGGACTCAATAAGCATATGTGTCTCATGGTGAGATTTTTCGACGAGGAATGTGAGCGGCTTGTCGTTAAGCTGCTGCTTCTAATTCCAATAAGAACTGATTGCACTGCAGAAGCTCTGGACGGAATTTTTAAACAATTTTAAGCAAATAATTTTGACGTTGCAATTGCCTCATTATAGTGTAAACACATGAGAAAAAATGTAGGGAATTTCGTAGGGAAAATTTGTTGTAAGCGTAGGGAAAAGTAGGGAATTTTTTTGGGCTGTGTAGGGATTTTTCAAAAAACCATTTACCATCACTGGTTCTCACTTCTTTCCGACGCCTGTTGATACAGCAGGCCTCGATATAAAAAATCTGATGAGCTTCACCATCAGCATAAAGCGACTAACGCAACCGCAAATTAGTCACAGTTCGTAATCCACAACTACTCAATCCCCTTCTCCTTCTCTCCAACCCCCCTCCCTTCGTCCTATCGGTTTTCTTCACTAAGGATGAACTAGAATTCTTCGCCCAAGTGGGCGACTATTACAACCTACCAAGATATACAAAAAAATCCACCAAATAAAGGTAATACTGCACTCTTTGGCTACTATCCAAGGCGTGAAACTATCAAAGCTCATTCCGCTCAAAACACAAGACAATTGATTGCCAGAAGCGCACAGAAGAGCTGCAAAATGTTGTAATTGAGGCCAAGCTCACCCAGCAAGTTACAAAGGAATCACAAAGGAATTGTATAAAACACGCGATGAAAGAACCGGTCCAATTAATCCAATGCCTACTATAAAGTCTCAAAAATTAACTCGATACAAAGCATGTCAAGCAATGCTGCGCGCAAATCCACCAAAACACATCGACAGCCTTTAAAGTAACAAACTGCTCTCAAGTTTTGCAGAAAATGTTCACTCAGAGAAATTGACGTATAAATCTTAAAAAATACTGGTAGATTGTAGATATGTTGTAGATTTGTGGGGGTTTGGCAAGTCCAATCACTTAGTCAGGTAGACCAATCTACTACACCCGGATAGACTACAGTGGAAGGAATAGAGAGACAGGATAAATACAGTATGGGTTGTTAGAAAAAACAAGCAAAGCAAAACAAGCTTACAAAGGAGCTTGAAAATAAGCTGTTATAACTTGAAAAAACTATCATGCAAAACAAATAAGCATGGCTAAATTTTTAAAAATCATGCTATGGAATGCAGACGGCTTACTTAAACATGAGGGGGTATTGGAACATACGCTTCATGCTGAACAAATTGGCATTTGTTTAATATCTGGGACTTATTTTACCAAACAATCACAGATAAAGTTTACAAATTTTGAAGCATACCAGATAATTCATCCAAAAAACTGCGTATGAGGGGGTGCTCTCATAAAAAGGAGCAATATAAAACATCACAAAAAAAGAATTATTCAAAGTAAAAAATTAAAAAATAAGTAAATAAATTGTCAAAACTTGCGGTGGTTTTATAGTTTTACGTTGGATTATATTTTTACGAAATAGTTTGGCGGTAGTCATGAAATATAATATAATAAATTTTATACTTTCATATTCTGTAAGTTGAATTTAACAAAATTGTGAAGTGGCCGCTTTTCATACTTAATAAATAATAATAATAATGAAATCCTGATGGAAAAACAGTACCACTTTTAATTTTATGTGGAGTGCTTAGAGTCTGGTGCACCCTAATATACTTCTATTGTAAATTTCAATTTATACGAGTGGTTGAGTGTTGATTCGACACCGAAAGCTGATTTTAGTGAGTAAATTAATATTTTTGATCGATATACTTATACTGATTATACTTATACATATTTGCATGCAATTAGGGTTTCAATAACTTTATAGTTGCTTTCAATTCTTAAAACTTTTATTTTAAGATAAAAAATTCCAAAAGTAGCAGCTGCAAAGGGCTAAAAATCTTGAATCGATACTTTCACATTGTTGCGTTCATAGAAAGGTAGGTAGGTATTTAGGCAAGTATTCAAGTGTTAAAGTACTTAAGTGTTTAAGTACAATATTTAAAAAATTGAGAACTTAAGTATTTATGTGTGTAATTAATTAAGTATTTAAGTGTTTAAGTATGTACAATAGTATATAGGAATGCACAGATAAATTCGATGAGTTAGAAGTCATATAGTAAGACATGTACCAGCTTATAGGACGGTTTTAAAGTATTTAGGCACTTTGATGTGTATATAAAAATATTTTTATTTTTCCTTTAATTTCAGATAGACCCGTATGGATATATGTATATTTAGATATAAAGTACAATACAATTGTTCAAAGAAAGGGGAACTAGTAGCAGCAGTATGTGAGTGCGTACACACAAACACACACACACACACTTTTGTATGAGTATGTGTGCCAAAGTAGTTTTTGTGCATAGGAGTATTTGTTTTGAGCATTAGGAACAAGATATGATTAATTTATATAAAAAACTTAACCCAATTAAAAAATGTTATAATACAATACATAATTTGGTGAATCAGCTGCAGCATACGATGCGATGCTGCGTGAAAAACCACATCTGTCAGATTAAGTAATTTTACCTATTCGCCAGCAAACCATTCGCTGGCGGTAAGACATTGGCATTCACGGCGGCGAGCGACGGTCCACTTAGTGGCCCGCCCACAGCTACCGAAGACACCACACTGCCGGCTACGGCACGTGCGCCACCGCCAGCCAATCCCAGTGATGTGGCCACACTCAGCTGACGTTGATGCACAGTCGCTGCTACTACGCTGCCGGCGCAACTGTTGGACACAAGCGATAAGTTGTTGCCGCCAGCGCCACTATTCGCCGATTGAGCTGCAGCTGCTGCTGCTGCCGCCGCCGCCGCCGCTGCTGCTGCGGCTGCACGCTGATGCTTGCTAGAATTGCCACCGCCACCTCCACCACCGCTACCGGCACCACCTTTCACCAGCCCTCCGTTGTGCTTCTGCGCCATATGCGTTTGGTAGTGCTTGGCGAGATGTGCCTTTTGGCGGAAGCTTTTGCCGCAGAGTGAGCAGGTGAAGGGTTTCTCGCCGGTGTGCGTGCGTATGTGCACATTCACCGAGTATTTGTCCTTGAAACCCTTCGAGCAGATGGAACAGTAGTGTAGTGAGCGTTCTTTGCGTTGGCCATTACAGTGAGTGGGACTGTTGCTGCTGGTGCTGGAACTGCTGCCACCGCTCGCTGGACCATTTGTGCCATTGGCGGCGTTGGGGCCACTGCCAACGCCTGTGTTGTTATTACCTGTATTATTGTTGTTGCTGTTGTGATTGACAACATTTGGATTGTTGTTGTTGTGGTGTTGCGTACTCGACGTCGAGCGCTTGTACTTCTTTGTCACTTTGGTAGTGCTGCTGCTGGCGTTGCTGCTGCTGCCCGTGGCGGACGTTGACTTGCCTGAAGCGGTTTGCTGTTGTTGTTGTTGTGAATGAAGCGCACGTTGCTGCTGCTGCTGCTGTTGTTGTTGCTGCACGACAGACTGCTGGTTTTGCATGTGTAGCGCCGGTACAGCTGATGGTGGCAATGGTGATAGTTGTTGTTGCGGCATGCCCGTAGGCGTTGTCGCTGGCGAATGCAGTTGTTGTTGCTGCTGCAATTGCTGTAGGCTCGCACTTCCTGCACCCGTGCCAGCAGCTGGCGATATTTGCATCAGCACATCGTTGCCCCCGTAATCACCACTGGAAGTGGGTGAGCAGAATTGTTGCACTTCGTTGGCGATGCGTTTGATCTTCTCGAAGTCGTCGCTGAATGCACTTTCTAGCGATAGGAACATATCGTCGACCATGAGGCTGGTGTTGGCACCGGCTGGCATGCCTAGACTGCCGTTCGGATGCTGGCTGCCCACCAAATGCGAAGGATGGGTATCGTCAAACATTTGGGCTGCGCTGAGTGCGGCATCACCGAAAGAGAGAGATTCCTGTGGTAGAGCATGAGAGGGAGGGAAAGAAGGAACACAATTCAATTGCAGTCTAATAATAAATAAAATAATAAACTAGTAAAGCTATAATTTGCATTAAGTGGATTAGATGGTAATCAGGAAAAGTCAAGAGAATCTAACAGAGATTTCCTTCCTTAAATACACGGCTGAATATCACTTCATGTGAAAATAAGAAAATAAATGTGTTTACTATGAAAAAGATTCAAACAAACGAAGAGTAAATGGTTTAGGTGCCAAGGGATGTGCGCCCAGCTGAATTAGGTCATTGGAAATTTGGATAATAGGGAATTTTCGATTATCTGGGCTAAGAAAATGTAGGCTCAGAGGTCTTCTTCGTTCCATATCCTCCTGTCGTTTAACTCGCATGATATATGTATAACAATATTTCACTTTTTATTCTTTAATTCTAGAAAAAGGCTCCAAAATCAAAACACGGATTCAAAATAGTCCGCGTAAGTTTAAAAAAAATAATATATTTGGATTAAACTGGGTACTTAGTGTCTTAAAATAATGCACATGATGAATATAAAGTCACCTTTAAATAAAGCCACCTTTAAATAAATGTAATATTTATCAAACTGAGAAGATTAAGAAAAAAATTTAATAATAATGAGATTTATTAAAATTGAAAATTTTGGTATTTTGTTTTTTAAACGGAAATATATTCGGTTCCTTTAAGCGCTATTAGTATATTTTTTTTAATTTTTTCGAAAAAACTAAAGTTAAATTTTTTTTTTGAAAAAGTTTTTGTTTTTTTGTTCAAAAAACGGTTCTTCTATACTTAAAAAAAAATGTTTTTGTGAAAATTTTTTATATTTTTTGTTCGAAATTCGGTTCTTTTTAGTGTATTTATAATATTTTTTTAAATCTTTTATGAAAATCTAGACTTCGCATTCGCAAATCGGTTCTTTAGAAAAAACTATACTTATAAAAGGAAATTTTTTTGCAACACATTTATTTTCTTTGTTCGAAATTCGGTCTTTTTTGGCGTTTGTATTATTTTGTTTTTAATTTGTTAGGAAAAACTATACTTTTAAAAAAAGGTTTTTTGGAAAATGTATTTAATTTTTTGAACGAAATTCAGTTTTTTCAGCGTTTTTATAAGTTTTTGTTTTAATTTTTAGAGGGAAAACTATTTCACAAATATTTTTGTTTTGAAAACATTTTAATTTGTTTGTTAAGAATTTGGTCCTTGTAATGTTTTAAAAAATTTTTTAAATCTTTAGGAGAAACTATATTATAATATTTTTTAAATTTGCTTGTAAATTTTTTTCATTTTTTTTTGTTCGAAATTCGGTTCTTTTTAGTCTTCGTTTTAATTTTTTCTAAGAATTTGGGAAAAATTTTACGTTAAAAAAAAGTTTTTTTGGAAAATTTTTTAAACTGTTTTTGCTGAAAATTTTGGAAAACCATTTTTTTTTTAATTTTTTTAACAACTGAGGCTATGCCAAGAGCAATTACTGCTCTTACGAAACGCTTACAACAATTTTTGGATGTACAAATGGAGGGACGTACAGTTTTATGCCATCCCCGAACGGCAAATGGATTGTTAAAAGGTTAGAAGTAGTCAGAATTTTCTAAAAATTGTTTTTTTTGCATTTTCTTAAATTATAGTAACATTATTATTCATATAAAAAATATTGTGTGAAAATTTGAAGTGAATCCGACAAACACTTTTCGAGTTATTCAACAATTAACAAAGGACGCTCGGGCGCTCTGGTGCTCGATAGCAGAACTTTAAAAGCGTTTTTCTCAAAACTATGTTTTTTGAACTGGTGTTCACTGGAACTTAAGCGCTTAGTAGATTTCAATAAAATGTATACTGGTTTTGAAAAGCATAAAAAACTCGAGCCTGATCGAAGGATTTTTTTTATTTTGATTTGGCAATTAATTTTTTCGAGCCTCTGACTACCCCGAACCCCTTAAGAAGAGCTTTTTCATTGCAGAAATACAAAAAATACAAACTAAAAAAAAAACAATATTTTTCCATTTCAAAAATTGTTTTATAAGTACATTTTGACCTAAAAATTAAAAAAACAAAATATATAAAAATGGTAAAAGGAACCAAGGATATTTTTTTGTTTAAAGTACAGAATTAATTATTTATTTATTTATATAAATAGTACATAGTAAGACTAAGAAATTCTTTTAGCAAAATCTTCCACACTGAATAAATCTCAAAACTATTAAATTATTTTCAAAATTGTCTCAGTTTAATTTTTTATTATACTCAAACCTACAAATAAACCAATTTTTACAAGAATTGACCGCGATGCCCAAAATACTTGGATCGCTTGACATGGAATCGCTTATATGCGTCAAAACACCCATCAATTATTTCTTCTAGCGTCTAACAAATTTCACTAAAATCAGCAAAAAGTTATCAAAAATGCTCCCTGTTGTAAATCTTTTATTCTTCAGATTTTGAAATAATTTTACGTAATATAAAAGTAAACTTACATCTCACTACAGGATTTACTTACCGCATCTGGTGGAAAGAGCAGCCGCCTCATTTCTTCCTCCTTCACTGTGGGCGATGAGGGTAATAAGGAGATACCATTTTGCATGTGTAACCCTTTGGAGTAGCCTTTGCCTTGCAGGGCACTTCGCAACAATGACTCAGCAGAGTTCTATGTTTTGAGAATTAAAAAGTAGATAAATATGAATGAATATAGATTCAATCAAATGTGAGAAGAATCAAAATTCTATAGATTCAAATTAGTTTTCTATAATTATTATTTACTATTTTTTCCCTTTCCAAATATAAACGCAATGATTCACTTACCTGCTCTGCATTATGATCGGCCATATGCCAGTCATTGTTGTTATTCTGAAATTGCGCCAACTGTGAATGCGTCGGATTCGCCACACCTCCCACCCCACCAATGCCACTGGCTATCGATATCGCCGTCACCAGTGAAGGCAACCGCTGACTATTTACACCACTCCCACTGCCACCACCATGAAGACTCGCCGCACCAGCAGCTCCCATGCCCAAGCCATTCACCATATCACTGCTGCCGCTGCCATCCCTACCATTACCGTCCGCTGCACCATAACCACCTGCACTGTCATCATAAGGATACTCTGATTTTATATAACCCGGAAAGGTGCCTAGCAGGCTATCAAGATCCAGTGTACTGGACAACTGGCCAGCAGGATTTTCTGGCTCTCGCTTTAGCCATGGCTCACTGCCATTTAATACTGTGATTGTGTAAATCTGACCATCGGCGTTGTCCACTGTCATGCTGGTACTGCCATTGCTATTGCTATTGATGTTATTGTTATTGCTGTGGCTGTGGCTTAGAGCGCTATTGTTTGGCGCATTGCTGTTTGCTGGTTGATTGGCACTTTGTGCACAGGAACTGTTGTTGTTGTTGTTGAGCGACATCTGTCGTTGTTGGTGATGGGCGGCAGCTGACTGTTGTTGTTGTTGTTGTTGGGAGTGAAGATGTTGATGGTGTGGCTGGTGGTGTAAATGCTGCTGTGGCTGTTGCGTTTGATTTGGTGACGTTGGGCTGTGTAGGTGCGAGGGATGTGGCGTGCTGCTAGCGGGTGTTGTGCGATGCTGGTGCGTTGTGGCTGCTGTTGTGGCGACAGAGGAGGCGGCTGCGGCCGAAACGGCCTGCTGCTGCCAACAATAGCGATCGAGATCCTCGAAAATGGTGGCATCTAGGCGACTGTTCGGATCCTTGTCAGTGTGCCAGAACTAAAAGTAAGTATGAGAAGGTAGAGTTGCGGGGGGTAAGGTGAAATCTATATACTTATATATTTAGTGCATATGTATGTGTGGCTATGAAGCAGTATCAAAGCATATAAAGTAGTTGTGAATTTGCATGAGTAGGCGGAATATGTGGCCGATAATTTAATTGACCTAATAATATTAACCCATTACTGCATAAAGTTTGTCCTTATACTTATAATGAATTTCTGTAAAAATTTCGGGTTATGGAGATCACATAAATCGAGTGGTGAAAGAAAAGTTACACATTTGTCTGTAGTTTGTTGTAAGCAAGCCGTCCGATTTATCGAACGTTATGCATACCGGCACCTCAAGCTATCTCATGAGAAATAAAAAAAACCGAATGCTTCTAGCAAAATTTATTTAAAATATTACTGAAAATGAAGAAATACAAGTAAATTAATTATATATAAAATATATTTAGGTATTGGGCTCTACATGATACTCCATGAAACACTTAGGATGGAGGCCTACTTCACATTTTTTGGCATTTGTATTTTGATTTCCCACCACACTTATTTGCACAACGGCGTTCGGAATTTATTGGAACAATCCAATGGTTGAGGCAATCAAACCGTGTAGTGGACAATGGTGTAGCTGGTTTTCGGCCTTGATGGGGGGTGTTCCGTGTGTCACAAGCAGAGTTCGAGCCACATGCCTCCTAAATGCAAAGAAGGACTCAGTGTCCTTATTACAGCCAACTTTTTTCGCAAGTAACCATCCGTTTACAATTGAAACATCAACGAAATAGGCAAACATTGGCCACCACCATTTTCTTATCTGCATCCTTGTACGAAAGTTTTCAATCGCCTGATCGCATTTATCTACTCCACCTATATACTTATTATAGTTAAAAATTAAAGGCGGTTGGAGGAGTGCAATTTTTGCTTTATTCACGTGTGACCACCGTGTGGCAGTTTTCATTGTCTTGTTTTCGAATATGGTTGCGACCGTAACTACATTGTTATCCTTCCAGCGACAGGTTGATTCAAACCTGTTACACCTTATATTTTCGGAAAGAAGTGTTGGATCATCGTTGCCTCTGGAAAAATAAAGTCGTTTATTTGGTAACTTAGCGTATCCTCAAAGTATCATTCCTCCCAAAATGACATAAATTCCATCTTCAGTAACCATCAGCTCTTTATTCTTCTGCCCAGCGTAAATATTACTTTGGTCCACAATTTGTTTGATCAATTCCTGATTGAAAAACAATTTAAAAAAGTCTGTAGCAGTCTTACAGTTAAAAGCTTCTTCTGGTGGTATTCGTTGGCTGAATTCTGTGCAAGAAAAATTCGGAATTTTCATTGTTAATATTTCCATCATCGCTCTCCAAAAGGCTCAAAATTTCATCTACAGTCAATCTGGAAAACGCAAAAAACCAAACCACTTAGAGCCTGCTATGCATAAGGTTCGATATATCGGACGCCACAACTAAATACTACAGTAAATGTTTGATAATGAAGCAAACTTCAGATTTTTTTATGTTTTGCTTACTAACACACTTATGCACTAATAAACACTTGTCACTAAAATTGTTTGCTAAAAATATACCAAAAAAAATATAAAAAAAAATTTTACCCTTTACGCGAAAAAGTCTGCTTGCAATCCGCCATACTGAAAATTTTTAAATAACGGGAACTCTTTGCGATGGGTCGACAAATGAAGGGTTGCCATTGTTGAAGAAATAGTTTTCTTTCGATTACAACCTTTAAGCCACCTTCACATCACACTTGCTTGATACAAATTTAATTTAACTCATGCCCGATATATCGAACGTTATGCTGTAATGGGTTAAGTTGTTATAAAATCGGATTTGTTGCGTTTTAATTTTATTTATGCTATATTTTAGCTAAAGTTTAAGAGATGCCGGTTAATGTAATACACTTTTAATCATAAGAATATGTGTGGAACAAACATTAATGGAAAATTTGTTTCCCGTGATTTTGGGACATTTTTAAAGTAATCCCGAAATTCCGCGACTCGTCTCGAGATTCACCTTGGAACATAACTTATATGACATCCGCAAAAATTCAATAACTGAGAGCATTTACTCTTTCATATCATGAAAAACAACCATTTAGAATTTAAGGTAAGCCGAGGTTTTTTGAGGCGTTAACCCCGTTTCTTAAGTTGCCCCCGCTTAAATGCTGCAGGCTCATAATTTTTAGTAATTGTTAGCTATAGAACAATCAGACAAGTTTTCAATTTCATATTTCAAGTTTTTCGGGATCCCGGTATTAATAGAAGTTAGCACCGAAATTTCCGGAACATTTAAAACACCAGACTGCGGGATGAATGAAAAACATTAAGTTTTTGATCACACTGATCAATCAGCCAAGCTTTTCCGTTTATAATTACAATTGCACAATTTAATAATATATTGTAGAATAGCAATTATTTAGAGAAGTTCTTTGGAAAATTATGTGTTAAGGGGTCCAGTTAATAATTTGTTTGGTAAAATTGGGTTATTTGCGATCAAATAGCATCAGTACCAAATATGTGATAAAACTATATGAAAAGATCATGATATCATCATATGATCTGTCCATTTCAGCATATCATCGCAGCAATATGAAATCGATAAATACATATCAAACATATGATGGCATCATATGATACCATCATATAAAGACAACGTATAATATGTACTATATGATCAGATGATAAATCTTATGATGAGATCGTATGAGGAGATTTTTTGAGGTGTTTATGATAAGATCATATGATGGGATCATATGATGGGTTCATATGATGGGATCATATGATGGGATCATATGATGGGATCATATGATGGGATCATATGATGAGATCATATGATACGATCGTACTATGAGATCATGTGATAAGATCATGTGATGAGGTCATATGATGAGATTTCCAACTAAGGCTAAATTCCTAAAGCTTTGACAACGGAAATTTTAAGCATTTCACTGAGTAGACGTTTCTCATGGGAAAGGAAAAAACTGCTGAATTGTTCGGTTGACTTTTTAGTTGCAGATGTGGGATATTCACTTATCCAGACACTGGTCTGCTGTTTGATCATCTTTTAAGTTAGATTTTTATGCTATATTCGGTCATGCAAGCAACTGCATTGCCTTATAAAGGGGTTTTCAATAAGGGCGGGTAGATGTTGAAATGGAATAAAATGGCGTTTGCTGTGTGGCACGTAGCGCCGTCCTGCTGGAACCACATGTCGTCTAGGTCCATATGGTTCAATATGGGCCATAAGAAATTGGAAGGGCCTCCACGTCTACCGAAAAATGGGCGCAATGCGCGCAACGTTTGCGTTAATGAACACTCATTTTGATAATAAAGTTTTATCATTTGAACGTGCTGTTCAATCGTGTAACTTACCATGATGATTTGGCATAAACAACTGAATAATAAACAAAAGATTTGACTGAAAAATAAAATGGCTGCCACAGGGCGCCAAAATCGACCCGCGCTAATTGAAAAACCCTTTATCAGGGTGGACAAGCTCCTTGATAGTCCGAGCTATTTTTTTTTATTTGAAAACCCATTTATTTTACTTCTCTTGATACTTCTTTAAAATTTGGTGAATAATTGATGGCAGCACTTCTCATAAATTCTGAAAATCTTAAGGTGAATTTTAATGAAATGATTCACATACGAATATTGAAATAATTCGACAAGCAGCCTTCACACCAGAATACTTCGATTCTGCTACAAATTACCAAAATTCAGTAATCAACGGCGACTTATATTTTAATTGTATAGCTTGAACTTTGTATTCATTCTAATTCTCCAAATGCTTTGTTGGTCATAATTATATTGGAAATGGAAAGGCCACCATGAATTATGTTAGTTTCAAATGGGTGCAAAAAAAAAATCAATAGACGATTTTAAAGACTTCAAGTCTTGAAACTATTTTGTGATTCCGTCAAAATTCCTTATAGCTTTTTATATACTCGTTGAGGTTTCCTTGTTTAATACTGCAACCAAATTTTTTAGATTCGAAGAAAATTACAAAATATTGTATTTTTAATGTCCTTTTGAAAAAGTTGAGTTGCCATTAATTTGTGACTTTTATTTGTGGCCCTATGTTCTGCAGTTGAACTTTAGGAATTTAGGATGATTTAGCGATCCAGTAATTAAACTCAGAGGAATTGTTATGCGACATTTTATTTCGATAAAAACGTAACACTAATATTTCGTAATAATATTAAGCACCAAAAAGTAAAGATACCCGAGTACATATTATATATTGAATGCCAGAAACAGTCCTTTTAAGAGCCGCATGTGGCTTGCGAGTTGCAGTTTGAGCCCCCTGTTATACCTATGCATATGCTCGTGTTTCAACTTCAAAAACTCCATTATTTAACATGCGAATTGCTTTCTCATCCGCCATAAATGTATAGGATTTAGCACTCAAATATGAAAAAATGACATGGTGGAAAAAAATTGGCTCTAACAATCCGGTAATCGCTGAAAGTAATGCTAAAATACGCTACGGATTGCAGGAAGCTATTTTTTTAGAGCGAACAGAAGACAGAAAAATAAAATATAAAAATAAAATTTTTCTTTTTTGGCGCCAATTACTTCTCTTAGAGCCATCGTTTAGAGGGAACACGAAAGATAGAAAAATAAAACGCATTTTGCACAATTTTTTTGTTTTTCTTGTCAACGCCAGATACTTCTCCTAGAGCTGTCGTATCTAAAGCAGATGCGCCAGAGAAGCCATGCCTGCCATATCTTCTAGCTATTGCCTTGCATGCAAATTCCTAAAAATGCCCATATCTTATAATTATGCCTGCAATCTTTCCAAATTTTGGATTTGATGAAAACAAAATGATCAAAAATTTAATTGTTATACACTTTGTAAAAAAAACAAGAACTATTTCTAACTGCTATTTCTAACTTTGCCACTTTTATTTATTTATATTTATCAGGCTACCTTAGGCTGAGCTCATTTGTTATAAATTGTTGGTTATGTATAAAAAATAACTATAAAAAATATAATAACATTAATACATGAAATTATTTAATAAGGCCTCAGAGTAAAAAGGCTGTTTCTGCTCAAAACTATTTGCTTTTTATTAAAAACCAAACAAATTTATTGTTGTGCATAAAAAATTATTTGAATATTTTTTTATTGCATAAATTCAGTAGCTACAGCCTTATATGCCTTTCTTTGGTTTTGCTATTTTTCATTTAGAAATTATTCAGGAAAAGCTAAATTTAGAAAATTGCCTTTCTTGGCTATTCACGTCTAACCAAGCCGAATTCGAAGATTAATTTATGCAAACCAGTCGCAGAAGCAAACGAGCAGTCTTTCCACTAAAAGCAGTTACATTAGTGGTTTTAAAATATGCACATATGCATATATGCATTTACATAACTACGTGCAGTCATATACCATTGTACAACTCCTGCAACGAAGCACAAAAAAAAACCAAAAAAAAAAAAAAACAGAAAACAGACAAAACCAAAAATATATAAAATTAAAAAGGAAAAAGAGAGGAAAAAAAATTAAAAATTGAAAATTATTGAAAACAAACGGAGAAAATTTGAAAATAAATAAAAAGGCGGCAGCAAGTTTGTTGCTTAAGTCCTTTGTTTGACCAGTGCGCACAGCAAGAAATAAAAAATAGAAAATAATAAAAATAGAAAAAAATCATATAAATGAAAAGACTTTCAAACTCTTTCTTTGCCATAAGCAATTTGATATTTCAAACGCTTTTGATAGACTCACACACACACACGCATGCAAGCGCGCGCTCTCACTCCCAACTGCTGCTGCATATGTTTGCACTTTCTATAACCGAACGCGCATTCAAATGCCGTATTACAACAATGAAGCTGCTGGAGTTGCGGCAACTCCTGCCAAGCTAAGCTACTGGACTATCCGACTGGCTGTCTACCTACTTGGTTGGCCGGCTGGCTGGCTGGCTGGCTGGCTGACTGCCTGACTAGCTGTCCATGCGATTGCTCGTCCGCCTGTCTGTGCTCGCTGTGAAAGCAGCCACCATCAAATCGTGGTAAATGCAACACGCAGTAGCCAGCCAGCTGGCATATGGCTCGTGCCCCAACTTGCGGACTACGTATGAGACGATGGTGTTTGGTTGCAAGTTGGCTGTTGCATGCAGCACGTGCCATGTCAAATTTTGGCTATGCCCTGCAAGGCTATTCTTGCTGCTGCAGCTTGCCTCGTATGCACAGTTTGTCGAGTGCAATTGCTGTTGTTGTTGCTGTTGCATGCATTTATGGCACTTCACCTAATTCGCCTATTCGCTAACCTTTCAGGCACTTGCTCTAGTTAATTTTTTTTTTCGTTTTCTTTAACTTTATTTTTTTATTTATATTTTTTTTTTGTTTAAATTTTTGTTTTTCCTACACCCGCTCGCTGGCCCAGCAAAGAAGGCAACGAGCCAGGCAGCACAATTTTAAGTGTATTGATATGTTTGCAACAGGATGTTTGTAGGTGCAACATGGGTAACAACAACCGGTAGGCTGTGCAGCAAGCAACAACGGTAGCCGCATTTTGGTTGCTGCCAATACATTGATAGCCTTGTCTGCCATTCTTGGCGTTGAACTGCTCAAATCGAGTTGCGCTCAACTTCCATCGATTTTTGTTTTACTTCTCGGCCTTTCTTTTGTGATTTTTTTCTGTCGTTTTTTTTCGCTACTGTGTCAGCAGTGATATCTGGTTGCACTCACTGCTGTTGGCTTCGCAATGTTGGCCAGTGCTGCTATTTTATTTGTTGTTGTTAATGTTATACTTTGATTTTGTTACTTCAATTTACTCGCCTGTCGATTTACGCGTAACTGCTCGTTTTTTGTTGCTGCGTTGAATTTGTATTCCTTTGTATTTAAAGTCGACAACTGACATGACAGCGACATTGTTTTATTGTTGTTGTAATTACTTTGTTTTTGTTTTTATTGTTTATATTTTAAGTTAACTTTGGAGTTATTATAAAATAAATATATTTAAAAATTTGTTATTACCACTTAGAAAGGTCACAAGCAAAAGCACTTAACTTCCGATATTAGAAATTTTATTTAATGCTTCACTTAAAAAATGTTGTAATTTAAAAAACATACATTGGCGATCACGCATAACCTACTTGTACATGGAAGTGCATGCTTATTCGATTTGCTTTCATACAATTTTTAAAATAGAAAATATTCATTTATTAGTTAGCACTGACGCAAAAACTATCCTGACACTTTTTTTTTTCGAGTTGGAAACGTCTTTCCAAAAAGAACGGGAGATTCCAAGAGAAATCGTTTCTACTCATCCTAATAAATTTATTCAAAAAGAAGCACCAAAGAGATCCTTTAGGAATTCTCAGAAAATAGGTATTAAAGGAAACACGACTCCTCGGACTGACAGCATTATTCGCCTCGTGTGTTTCAAAAATTCAGTGGAAATTAGGCCTTGAGACCTTGGACAGCAGCGTGAAATTGAAGCAAATGCCGAAATGATTCATAGAAGACGGGGAAAGTAGGCTTTAAAGGTAGACGTTCGTTGAAAATGACATTTTTCGCACAATAAACGAGAGCCGAAGTTCTCGAGTGTTTTGTTTCACTGTCAAATATCTTCAGTTTGGTTTATAATTTAACCGTGAATCGTCTTACAAACGAACAACGCTTGCAAATCATTGAATTTTATTATAAAAATGCGGGTTCTGTTAAGAAAGTTTAAGATCCACTTTTTTATCGAAAAATTGTGTTCAGCGACGAAGCTCATTTTTGGATCAATGGGTACGTAAATAAGCAGAATTGTCGATTTTGGAGTGAAGATCAGCCAGAAGAATTGCAAGAGCTACCAATGTATCCAGAAAAGGTCACAGTTTGGTGCGGTTTATGGGCTGGAGGTATCATCGAACCGTACTTCTTGAAATATGCTGAGAATCGTAACGTAACTGTGAATGGTGAGCGCAACCGTGAAATGATATCCAAGTTTTTTTTGCCCAAAATGCAAGAGCTTGACTGGCATGACATGTAGTTTCAGCAAGACGGTGCCACATGCCACACAGCACACGTAACAATGGTGTTGAGAGGCGAGTTCGGTGAACATTTTATTTGACGTTCGGGACCTGTCAATTGGCCACCCAGATCGTGCGATATAACGCCTTTCGATTATTTTTTGTGGGGCTATGTTAAAGTTCATGTCTATTCAGACAAGCCCGCTTCAATTAACGCATTGGAAGACAACATTAAATCATTTACATGTGAGATACCGGCCGAAACATTGGAAAGAGTATGCCATATTGGACTAAGCAGTCGCGGTCAACATTTGCATGAAATAATCTTCAAACATTAAATTATATGGACTGTACTATCGATTTAAATAAAAATTTCATGCATTTTTCTGAATTTTACGTGTGTTTTTTTGAAAAACTTTGCTATAGCTTTTAAAAAAATAGCTATTAAAAAATAATTTATATCTATATATATGTATATATATTTATAATATATACAAGGTGAAGTCCAAAATAAACAAGACTGGCGTCATAAAAATGTTTTTGGTGGCGCCATCTTTTTAATGAGTCAGCGCGTTGGAAATTATAACGCTAGCTGACTTCCAGTTGTAGCTTGGTGACACTCGGTTCAGTGAAAGTGAAGTTATTTCGTCTAAAGTGTGAGTATGTTTGTGTCATCGGTAAAAAAATTAGCTTCAAACAAAGAACTAATATCAACTTTTGTTTTAAAATCGAAATGACGAAAAAAGTTTATGGCGCTGATTGTCTATCTTGTGCCAGAGTTCATGAGTGGTTTACTCGTTTCAGAGATAGTTGTGAGGACGTAAATGGCAATGAACATACGGGCCGCCCAAAATCAGTAATCACCGAAAACTCCATCGAAGTTTTTCGTAAATTTATAAAAAATTAACCGAAATCATCGATGAAATTCAGGAAGTTGAAGATGAATATCTCATCGATTTATCAAAAATCAAGTCGAAGCTCCTTTGTTTTCTTATTCCAAGGGAATTGTCCATAAGGAGTTCGCGCCAATGGGCCAAACCGTCAATGTGATTTTCTATCTTGGCATTTTGAAGCATTTGGTGCAACGTATTCGTCCAATTCGCCACTCGATCCGCTCTTGTGACTGACTTTTTGACTAGAAATTGTATTTTAACCATCAATCACGGTATTCACCTGATATGGCACCCTGTGACTTCTACCTATTCGAAAAATTGCATTTGGCCATGAAAGGAAACGTTTTGCGTCCGTAGAGACTATCCTGACGGACATTCCGGTCAACGACATGCAACACTTTTTCGAAAAGCTTTTAGATCGTGTAAAATAGTGTATCGAGGCCGGAGGGGAATATTTTGCTGAAATAAACTCGAAGTTATCAGAAAGAAGCTGTTGTTTCTATTTTAGCTCAGTCTTCTTTATTTTGGACTTCTCCTTGAATATATATAATTGGCGCTTACACCCGTTTTGAGTCCTCCTCCTATGTTTTTGCGTGTATTTTGATGTTGTTCCACAAACGGAACAGAAAATATTACCTATTGGTAAATCAATTGGCTTATATCTGACCACTCTACTTTCGGTTACCAAATTACTGAAATCCCGGGTTTTTATTTTTTTCCTTTTTAGCAACTTTTAGCAATGGAGAAAACTTGTTAATTAAATATTTATCCAGACGAGCAATCCTTTTTAAAATGCTAGTCAGAGTTACAAGTGATCTACGTGCTAAATTTCATGTACATCCGTCTAACCGTTACGGAGTGCAGTGTTAATTCAACATATCGTTTTTGAAACTCAAATGCAGGTCTCTGAACTCATGCACAAAAAATGCTTTCTCGTATTATATGTACATATAGATAAGGGGGCGTGCATAAATTACGTGAGGTGTTTTTTTCAATTTTCTGTACCTCCCTCCCCCCCTGATGAGATGTCGCGAGATTTTATTCAACCCCCATCCCCCAATCTCACATGAGATTTTTCAAAATGTGGGTTTCTTATGTAAACGCGTTGGATTGTTATTGTAAAAAGAGAAAAAATTGCTTTTATTTACGACTAGTTAGGACTAGTAATCAATATTGCTGAGAGTTATAAGTGTAATAAAAATTTAACAATAGAAGACTTAAATCGTAACTCCTGCGATTAAAAAAAGAATATCTACTCTAATTCAGTCCATGGAGAATCATGCGCGGTTTCAAGAGAGACTATTGGGACCAACATGTCCATATGATTTTCAGTAAAATCATCTGCTCCTTCAACTTCGTTCTAATCTAGCCACTCTAAGCCGTTGACGCTTGCGCACAGTAACTCATTAGCTCGTCTTGTGACAATCCGTGAGGGTCGCACTTTGCGGAACATACGCGCTTGCTTAGCTGGTGCAATGTGAGCTGCTCGCCTGTGCTCTGCAGCTCTTGTGATAGATGCGAAGTAAATACCGCATGTACTGCAGCATATTTTCTCTAAATCATCAAGTATACTTGGGCAATAGAGATCAATAGGCGTGCTGATGAAGGCATTCAGCGGTTGAATCGGTACGCGTATTAGAAGTGGAGCAAATGACTTTCCGTCATGTTCTTTAAAGCCCGGAATTATCAAACGTCAATCAACCTAAGTGATAGGGTATGGAGGTGGCAGAAAACGGTCGTGAAGAATCATACGCAGATCACTCCGGCGTGGGCTGCAGCATTTCTGATCATCGCATTTCACAACCTAAAAACAATTTCCCTTTGTAACTTTTAATAAAAATTTGTTGACATTCGCGCTCATTAAAAAACTAAAAAAAAAAAAAAAACTAGGCACGCATAAAAATTTAATATGAATCAACTGCAATGTACCTGGAGTAAATTTTTTGCTCTCTCTAAACAAAGGAGGTTGGAACCTGTCCGTGTGTCGCTGCCACTCAGCTTGAATGATCTTAATCATACTACGATTACGCTTAAGATTAAATCTTAAGCATGTACAATCTGGATAATAATAATCAGAAAAAAAATTGCGTGATATTTGCCGAGACCGCCCCCTCTCTCCAACGTAAGATTAGATGAGATTTGACTCGACCCCCTCCCCCCTTAAACATCTCACGTAATTTATGGACGCCCCCTAAGGTGGCCAAAAATGATGCCAAACAAGGAACTGCTTGAAAAAGCAAGCATGGAGTCGCTAGACATTTCCAATAGAACACAGAAATGGTAGTCGATTGATCACACTTTACGCGAGGAGGACGGCAACATAGCGAGGGAGGCAATGGCGAATTGTGAATATCACTCAAAGCGAGAGGAAGAGTGCCTAACAGGCCAAGGGAAACCTGGAAAAGATCTATGGATCTCGAGACACGAGTCGGGTTAAGTTGGAAGCAGGTGAAGGCGTTATTCAGTAATCGAGCGAGATGGCATGTTGGTGCCTTATGTCTCGTTAGGGATACAAGGAAACAATAATGATGATAGATAAGCTGAAACAAATATGAAAAAGGGGCTCGCAAGCACTTTTTCAACTGAAATATTTTTTCGAGGTGGAAAATGGCGGTCCTCTAATAGTAGAGAGTTCGAATTGCCATAAATTATATAAAAATGTTAGGAGAATTTAAGAGATTTCTATTGATCTTTAAATATTCCCAGTTTTGGGGCTTTCGGGACATCTTCAAACACGGTTTTTTTTTTAATAATACAAAAGTGTTGAATTCTAAATAAATAAAAAAAAAATAAATAAATAATTGGCGCGTACACTTCTGTTAGGTGTTTGGCCGAGCTCCTCCTCTTATTTGTGGTGTGCGTCTTGATGTTGTTCCACAAATGGAGGGACCTACAGTTTTAAGCCGACTCCGAACGGCAGATATTTTTATGAGGAGCTTTTTCATGGCAGAAATATACTCGGAGGTTTGCCATTGCCTGCCGAGGGGCAACCGCTATTAGAAAAATGGTTTTATTAATTTTGCTTTCACCGAGATTCGAACCAACGACCTCTCTGTGAATTCCGAAAGGTAATCACGCACCAACCCATTCGGCTACGGCGACCAACCCTGCTCTCTTATACGAACATTTGTACTTCATTTACATAGAACTTATGTGCTCTGTAAAACAGTTATACATTATATAGTATTTAAGAAGATGGCACGAATATAAAACGGCACTTATAATAAAAGCGTTAATTACATCGACACGATTTTTTTATTTCTCTGCGCGGAAAGACTGCTACAAAAAATATTTATTTTTAATTTTTTTCATGAGAAATATTCTTCGGTTTATCATAATTATCTTTATAAAAGTACAGCGGTACATATCGTTCAGGATACATTTTTTACCACAACTACTGTTGAAACACAGAAATTCTTACTGGGACAACGCAGTATATTAGCGGTGAAGTCACAGAACCATAGCAGTGCAATGAGTGCATTATACTTAGCGGTAGGTCAATTTCTTTGTTCGATTAGATGTCCTGCAGCATATATCACAGTTCACACCAACATATATAACAGTTTCGCTTTTCGTTTCCGTCACTCACCATTCTTCGTCGTCGCCTACCTACTGCTAATACTCAAATTATACCAGAAAGACACCAAAATTCCCAGTTCTAAGACTTTCGAATTTTGCTTTTTTGTCCCCAAAAGCATTTTTTATCTCTGACAAACATTTTTTATCTGGCCAAATGAGTAACAGTTAGCAATGCAGAAAAATTTGTAAAAGGATTAGAATTTATTTCTTTACAAAGCAAATTGAAATCAAAACAAATCAATTAGTGAAAGAGAACGAAATTGCTCACAATTTTTTCGTTGATCGAATGCGAACTCAGACAGATATAAACCTGAGATGCCCGCCGCTATCTTAATAGCTGACCTCTGCATTTCAAAGTACTTATTCCATACCCACTTTACTAAAAATTTTCTTATTTTACAACATATATTTCGCTTTTACAGTGTTACTGTCCCAATGAACTTCTAGAAGGATACGCTACTCACCTCATACCCCTGCAAAGTTGGATCACTGCTATTGCCATTACTGTTACCATCTGAGCCATCTATGCAACTGCCGGTGTTGCCAGGAGTGCTCACGCGCCCACTATTGCCACCACCACCACCATTACCGCCACCACCATCATGTGGCATATTTCCCGCTAAACTATTGCTTTGCTCATGACTGTGTTGTTGTTGCTGTTGCTGCGGATGATGCGCGTGTTGCTGCTGCTGATGGTGGTGACTATTGTGATGCTGGTGATGTGTGTGTTGTTGTTGCTGCTGCTGTTGATGATGTTGGTGATGCTGCTGGTGTGTGCCGCCACTTGCGCTCCCCGCATGCAGACTGCCCACACCCATTCCGATGTCGACCACATCTGCGCCGACACCGATGCCAATGCCCATGTCGGGCGCTGTGACGAAATCGAAAAAATCCGTTTTTGTAAGATCCTCCGCACGAAAGGATTCACTTATGTCCATACCAGTGGATGACATTTCATCCGTGCCAATCATTTATTGGCCTCAAAAGGCGCTGCGCAGCCGTCGGGCCGCAGCTGGGTGCGAGTTATGCAAGAAGAAGCTATTACCGTTTAATTTTGGTGGTTAATTTTGTTGTTGTTTTAATTTCTGTTGGATGTTGTTTAAGATGATGTTTGAGGGATTTCTGCAAGCAAAAGAAAGAGAGATTTTTCGGTTTTTTATTTAAATTTTTGGTTTCAGATTTTTATTTAAAAAATTACCATTTATTTGTAGGTAATTTTTTTAATATTTGTGTTATTGCACTTAGTTAGTCTGATATAAAAATCTAAATAAATAAATTTATAGAAAATTTCTATTCCACACTTTTTTATCAGTATATTTAAGTTTCGAGTATACAGGTGGCGCAAAATTAGTCATCAAATTTTTTTGCTTTAATCATTTTTCTATTAATTAGAAAAAGAGCTTGAGCTTTATTACAAAATTAATCATCAGATTTTTTTTTTTAATTTTTTTTAATAATTTTTTATTTTTAATAATTTTTTATTAAAAAAATATTTTGAGCAATGAAAAGCTCTATTTGTCCTCCCATTTCGTTTTTGAATAATTTTTTCACTAAATAAAAAAAATGATATTGAGCTTTGAAAATCTTTATTTTGACCTTTACGAGCTCACGTAGATAAGATTGTTTGTTAACTGTAGCTGTCTAGTTCACTATTGTCAAATATGATTGATGTAAGTAAAAGTGAAACAAAGAAGCTTGAACGGCATCAGAATTACCGAAGGAACCATACCTCTAAAACGAATTCTGATGCCCCCCAATTTGGGTCGAACTTTTTAGTTTCTTTTCTCATGTAAAGGCCAAAAATGGTGATATTTTGAAATGATTGTATGGGGAACCCCCCAGGGGAGTTCCAGGGGGTGTGCCACTGGCATGGGTGGATCGGCCGCCCAAAGTTAGTGGGGGTCGGTCATACATTTGGACTCGATTGGAGTACTCTAAATGGGTCAAAGTGGGATTTTTCGTTCGACCCAAATTGGGGGACATCAGAATTCGTTTTAGAGGTATGGTTCCTTCGGCAAAGCTTCTTATTTTGATCCCTAGAATACGATTTTCACAGAGCAATGAGCGATTTTTAAATCGACCCGCCCTAATATATATATATAATTGGCGCGTACACCCTTTTTGGGTTTTTGGCCGAGCTCCTCCTCCTATTTGTGGTGTGCGCCTTGATGTTGTTCCACAAATGGAGGGACCTACAGTTTGAAGCCGACTCCGAACGGCAGATATTCTTATGAGGAGCTTTTTCATGGCAGAAATACACTCGGAGGTTTGCCATTGCCTGCCAAGAGGCGATCGCTATTAGAAAAATGTTTTTCTTAATTTTGGTGTTTTCACCGATTGATTACTGTACTAAAATTTTAGATAGATCAAACTTTAGTATGAATTTGAGCAAAATAAAATTTATTAACGTTCAATTTTTTTGAACTTCAGCGGCCGCCATAGCCGAATAGCTTGGTGCGTGACTATCAAGCTCGGAAGTGTCCGGGCTCGATATAGAAAAAATGTTTTCTGAAAGTGGTCGCCCATCAACAGGCAATGGAAACCTTTGCGTGTATTTCTGCCATGAAAAAGTTCTTCATAAAAAACCATCTACCGTACGGAGATGGTGCAAAATAGTAGATGTCTTAATTTTTGGGGAAAAAACAAGACCGCACCACAAATAGAACGAAGAGGTCGGCCAAATACGCAATAGAGGGTGTAGATATGGTTATAGTCAGTGACATTCTCCCCAAAATACTAGTTCCAGGACTCAAAAGTAGCGTAAGCGATAGCTTAGCATTTCAAAACTATATTTTTAGGTGGATATTAAGTGGCCCCACCGCTGAAAAAGTTTCGACATTCTCGACTTAGGTAGTTGATGGTCCAGAAAATTTCCTTTCCTTTTCTACTCAAAAGATTTTAGAAGCAAGAGGAAGTGTTATCGACCCCATACCCACAGAACATTGATAAAATTTGTGAAAATACCACCTTCCGAAGAGCAGATGGTATCTATGTCGTCAAACTCCCACTTAAATCATCATTCCATAAGTCAATACCATTAGAACGCACCAGAACTGTAGCTCAGCAATAATACCTCAGCATCGAATGGAGCATCGAGAAGAAAGCGGAACTGAAAAATAAATTTTCAAAGGTCCTGGAATAATACGTAACTTCAGATCACATGAAGGCGACAAATTCTCAAGAAATTATACGAGATGCGAAGTATTTTTGATTCTACTTGCAACAGAACGCTTCGATAAAACCTGATAGCAAAACTCCCAAAGTCCGTGTAGTTTTCAATTCATGGACAATCACAGCTGCTGTCTCCACAAATAGCGTCTATATAAATAAGTGAAACCTACCTGGTAGCTTAGAGTATTTTGTTCTGGTGGTCTAGAAATATCAAAAAATCGTTTTTTTGTTTTTTCGACATTTCGAAAGTATTGTGTCTTAAGAATATACGGTGAAATTTTCATGCGGAAATTTCGAATATTATAGCTTCTACAGCCCAGTAACTAGGTAGAGAGCGGTCCGCGCGCTCCTGTACCTCAAACCTAAAACTCATTTATCTCTAAGCGACTTTTTTCGATCTGGAGTTGTCAAAAAAAAAACCTTCAGCGCCATTTTTTAAATTATTAAAATAAAAAGCAAAACTTGTTTCATTTTTGTATGTAAAAGAAGTTAAATAAAAAGCTTAAAAAATCAATCAATATTGTTTTTAATTTTTTTATTGTAAAAAAAATTCTTGAAAGTACCCTAAATTTTCGAGCTCTAGACCACCGGGACCCCTTAAATTCAACTGGGTCGAACAGGTTCATATTTTCAACAGGGTGTAAGAGCCAACTGCATATATAAAATCTTAATCCCCTCAAGATAATAAAAATAATATTTCACAAAAATATATAAAAAATTTTAAACTACTTATCGCTTGAAAGTTGGACTATAAATTTCCAAATATTTATATGGGATATATGCAAAGTAGTACATCAATAATTACTTTATGCTCGAAAAATTAAAGCCATACTTTACGTTTGAGTTACGTAAATTTTTTCTAATAAAATATTTTTTTACAAACATTTATAAAGACATAAAGTTTACAATTATATCAAATAAAAATTTTTTTCAAATTTATTATTTCAATTTTTAGAAATTCAATGTATAATTTATTGTACTGAAATAATACTATATTCAATCTCAAAACTTTAATATTGCATTGAAAAAATTTATATAACCATTTTTGTTAACTGAAATTTTTAATTTTGACTATAACTTCGATGCTGAGATTTTCTCAACGCCATATGATGCAAACACGACACAATCTTACAATCGGCGTGAATCTAATATAAACAAATACTTATTTATATACCTCAAAATAATTACACCAAATTTGGCAATCAAAGCAAAGTTTGATTTTAATTTTATTTTATTAAATTTTCAATTTTTTTTCTCACATTTTCCAGGTGACTTGCACGGCGCAACCAAAAGTAAACAGACATAAATAAATCAGGTACAATCAGTTGGGTGACAAAGTGTAAACACGATCGTCAACAGCAGCTGTAAATCTTATACAAATCACGAGCGTGAAAAATCACAAAATCCAAACAAAACTGACGAAATAGCACAACAGTGAACTGCAAAAGATCGAAACCACAAAAATATTTAATAATGAATGCAAAATTTGCATTAAATTCGTTAGTGAGGCTGTTGTGAGCGAGGACAAAAAAATGGGAGGCGAAGCCAAGGGGCGGCAGGCAACGAAATGACCGCAAACCGTGCCATAGAGAATCATTGGCTAGCTTAAAAACCACAAAAAAGACATAAATACATACACAAATAAATTTAAATAAAAAAAAAATTAATAAAAAAAAATAAAAAAAATTGGAAAATGAATAAACCGTAGCGTAATGTGAAAAATTGAAAATTCGCTGTGACACGAATTTTGCACGCTTCAGTTTGGCTACAATTCGGAGCAGGCCACACAATAATAGTAATAATAAAAAGTATAAGTAAAAAAAAAATATAAAACATGAGAAATATTGTTGAAGCAAAGACATATTTACATGATCAATGTGGGGGGGTGAACACATAATTTGAAAATAACCCGGACTTATAAGTGACGCCTATGATTGTATGGGTATTCCACAGAGCTAAAACCTTAACAAAATAGCGAGATATACATTTTTTGTAATAATTAATGCTGACTAACACTTAGTAACCCATCAAATATTAATTTAGCATACAGCAAAGATAACGAATAGAAATTAGTTAGTGCAATTAGTTAGAAATTCGTTAATCTGTAGGCATCTAAGTCCATGAGTATTTTTTCTGCAACATCATCATCATCTTTTGACACTAGAGGTCTTGTTGAGCTTTGGCCTACGGCACGCGGGACCTCCACACATCTCGATCGCTTACTACTTTTTCCAATTCTTTATCCCAAACTTATTGATGGCTGCTCTTCTGTAGCTCGTGAGCCCATCTTGTGCTCGGTCTTCCTTTTCGAACACTAGAGGTGTTGTATGCTCTGACTTGTACACTTTTCCTATGCGCCCTCGTACCGTCATTCTTGTTATATGACCCTACCATCTTAACCTGTGCACTTTGATTAAACGTATAACATTTTCGCCATTTATAAGCTGATCTAGCTCATCGTTCCATCTTATACGCCACTCGCCGCGATCCAAAAATCTTTCTTACTACTTTTCGTTTGGCGGTTTGCAGTTTTACCTTATCTGCTTCAACTGATTATGGTTTCGCCATTCACCACCAACGCAGACGTAAGGCAAGGTTGTCCCTGTCGCCCCTTCTCTTCGCCTTCTGACTCTGCACAAAAGAGGCCCCGACATGACATCTACCTCCTCTCTCATAAACTCACTGGTATGCAAGCGAAGACGGATAGACTGGTCACGCCGAATGAGGAACCCATCCTATGACAAATCAAATGCAAAAAGTTGCGATGGAAAAGTATCAGATAGCATCACGAGAAAGGCAAAGGGCTAGAACTTGCAAGGGTTGGCCAAAAATCACTTGAAGAAGGTCGATGTTGCGCGAGCCAACAGATGCCGATATCACATGGGACGGTGATGAAAGAGTTTTATCGGGGCCCTATGCTCCTGAGCGGAGTGAACAAGGAGGTAAAAAAAATCATCGTTTTGTATAAAATAAATTTGCATTATCTGTGAAGAGTTTCATTAGTGACGCGCATGATATGCTAACTGCTTGTGTCCTCTCATCGATAGTGAGGCTTGTTGAAAAGTCTCTTCTGAGTTTAAAGTTTGAGTGAGTAAAGGATTACACGATTTAAAAAAGAAAAATCGCCAATTGTCAGATTGTCAGATTGTGTAATTTTGGCTTATTTTGCCTGCACATCATCATATAGTTGGTCTTATCCTCGTTGATTTTAAAGCCAATTCTACCAACTGCAATTTCAATACCCGCAAAGGTTTTGGATAGGGCTTGGATGGTTTTGCTGACAATTTCTATGTCTTCCGCTTAAGCGAGTAATTGGGTAGTTCTGTTTAATGCAGGTACAGTCGTTTTCCCTGATATTAGCGTTAAGTTGTTGAAAAGTTCTTTAATACTTAATGCCGATCGTCTGTCGTGAACTGGTTTGAAATCACGTATCTTACGTCTTATATTTGCGTTAATCTATCCTGTGTCGTGTCCCCCCGTTTTGCTTTCTGTACCACTATAACACAAGACGCATTCTTTTTAACTGATTTTCTCAGAGTCCTTCCATCCGCTTTCCGATAGGGCCACGAGATCCATTTCACACTTAGCAACTTCTGCCGCAATTTCATTAATTTTGCCAACTGGAAGCATGGCCCTTACATTCCAACAGCCGAATTCCATTCTTTTTTCCTTTTTCGATTTATCTGGTCGTCTACTTTGTTTCGGGTTGTTATCCGAGGCTTTTGTGTAGCTTTTATGGATGTAGACTTCAGATTCCTGGTGAAAAATTCACACTACAAAACTCAATCTAGGATTTTCTATCGCTCATTCCTAATAGTTTAAACTGGAAAAGAGACATACAGGCGAGAGAAGCCCAGCAATGAACTAAAAGTAATTCTTGGATCAGTCAGTTAGCTACAAAAGTGGTCCACCCAACCCAACATCTGATACTCAGTGAGGCTATTATACAGTCTGCTAGATTGTCAGCTAATGCGAAGCAGCGCAGCTCAGTACAACTGAACTTATTTCGCTTGATTCGGTTAGAGTTAGTTACCGCAAAATTCACGATCGCACTTGTCACATTACTCAATCGCAAGTGCAGCAAATCAAGCATGAAAATGCTCGAATTTCAGATGAATGGAAACGTGGTTAGTCATGTTGTTGGCCAGTTTTGTGTAGTTGATGCTTGTTGTTGTGGTTGCTGTTGACGTTGAATGCTGCTGAATGTTGGTGGTTTCGGTGTTGACATGTGCCATGCGGTGTGCGCATGCGCGTCAAAATAAAACAAAAATATTCAATTCGACGGAAACGTGCAACGTGAAATTTTTCAAAGTTAAAAACGAAGGCAAAAAAACTATATTACATGATTATGTTTGCAAGGATTTTGCAAAATAAATTTTTGGAACTAAAAGCTGAGAGTTCAACTTTGTGTTTTGAGTCTAATAATAACTAATTTTTGTACACAAATATTTACGTATACACAAATATTTACTTAATATACTTGATGCATTTAACACTGAACAGCAGTAGATTTCTGAAAGAGAAACAATTTTTGTTTTTACTTAGCTGAAATAATTTTTAAATTTTTTCGGAATATTCCAGAATTCGACTAGAAAAAGTGGTGGTTTTTTTATCGAAATGTATGTCACTTCATCTCCATTTATTTTTCGCAGAATTATGTCTGCACTCACAGTTATGAGTTCGCCTTTTCAATAGTCGATTTTGTCTAATGAAATCTCAAAAAGGAAATGTACATCTTTTTTTTATGAGGCAAGTAAAATGCTTTTAAATTACAAAATGCTTTATAACTGAAATGTCCTCAAGCATAATATGCGAGATACCCACATCATTATACTTAATTTTTCTGTACACAGAAGCAGATTTTTTATGTGAATTATATTATTTAAAAATACAGACGTAGCTAAGGGTAACAAACAATTCTGCAAGATATGTTACCAACTTTTACTTAATTTCGCATTCTTATTAGATTAAATTCTCGTCATCCATGCACTTTGCCGTTTCGCGTTTTACCAAGAATACCTCTTTCTTCCTTTTTTTCATATTCAAATTGTATCGTTCCAATCGTTTTGATCATAAGCCAATATTTTTCGACTCATCTTTTTTCCTTTCATCTTTACTGATTAAATCGCCGCAAATTGATTAGTCTTCGCTAACCAATTACAATTTTTCACAAGTTATGTATTTTACTTCTTTTCATAAATATTTTGGCGGCTGTTAAGCACTCTCAATGAACTGACTTTACATTTGTACTCCAACTCAAGCCAAACGCGGATTTTTCAATTGATTTTTCAATAAGGAAGCAATCGCATGATTTATAGCAATCTTTTATTAAAAATATACTTATCAGTAGCAAACAATGAATGCATTTGCATAGTAAAGTACAGGTCTTGAGTTAGCTCATTTGTATGATGTTGCGATTTGCGCGTATTGGCGCTTTCGCTTTATTTGCACAAATGAGTTTCAAATTACGAAAATTTATCGCTATTTTCACGACAGACGTTTTCAATAAAACTTTGTAAATATATTGTACGTCTGCATTTTGTTTGTGCTCAATCAGTTTAATATATATTTCTACATTTACTTCTAGGTATTCCAGAAAAGAGGCAGCAAATTGCCCCGAAGGAGTAAAACGTAGTTGTGCTGGGCGAGTTCGTTGCTTAAGTCTTCTGAATGAATATTGGGCTGCGTAGAAGTGTTTGCAGAAAGTGCAGTTTAACGTATTTGTGTATGTGTAGTTATATATATCTGCTGCAAGGTAAGGCGGGTAAAGGATATACATTTTTGGATTAAAAGTAATATTTTTTCTATAAATGTCACTTAGCCTGGTACTGGCTGAACTTGCAACCTCTAGATCTTCAAATTCGAAAGGAATGAATGAAGGCGGCGTACAGGCTCAAGTTAAACGGAGTCTGGGGAAATGAAGTAAGCATTGGCCACTGTCAGATATACCACCAGCTGTCGGAGCGGTGCACACTGTTCTCGATGCCGGTGGACAGTTGGGTGCCTGTCGTTAGCTTCGGTAGGAAGTATAATGTTTTGATTCCAGGTAGAGATCAATGTTTAAGTCCAGAGAACCTATTAACGAGATACCAGCACACTTTTTACACCGACGGATCCACACCCAGCGATGGAAGCGGATCTGGATGGTACTTAGACGAAGACGCTAAGTACTCCTATGCCACAGGACAGATGGCCACGGTATTCCTTACGGAAGTCTATGCCATCTTGAATGTGACGAACTGGCTAATTGAGAAAAAGTGGCGGGGCAACAGTATTAGAATTTATAGTGACAGTCAAGCTGCACTGAAAGCCCTTGCTAACCCACACTGCTCTTCGAAGTAAGTCGGTGAATGTAAGACAAAACTGAACAGTGTTGCAAAACACTACAAAGTGAGTCTTATTTGGGAGCCTGGATATTGTGGTATTGCAGGGAACGAGTTAGCTGATAAATAGGCAAATGAAGGCTCTGCAAGTATGCCACTTGGCCCTGAACCCTTTCTAGGTGTCAATTCCGCATCGATTCAACTATGGATTGACGACTTCATGAGGTCTACTCACAGAGGTCGTTGGTCTGAGTTGAACTCGCGCAGAGTAGCCAAGTGCTTTGTGAAAGAACCAAACAGGAAAACAGCGACCTTCCTCCTAAAACTCAGCAGCAAGGTATAATCACAGGGCACAACACCCGTGGTCAGCATATGGCTACCATTGGGGTCGTAGACAGCCCGATATGCCTATCTTGTCTTGAGAATGGCGACACTGCAGGGAATTTTCTCTGTAGATGTCCTGCATTTGCCAGAATCAGGCTCAGGATATTGGGTTGCGATACACTGAGTATGGACAAAGTTCATACTCTTCCTCTTCCGTACCTCTTAAAATTTATCAATGAATCCAAGAGATTTGTGGAAGAGTGGGCTCAAACTAATCTATCCGTTTTTACCATCCACCTTCTATCTTTCCTATCTCTATTCTTTCTACTGATTTCTATCCGGGTGTAGTACAATGATCTACTGACTGAGTGCTTGGATTTGTCCAACCCCCTACAAATCTAATCTAATCTAATCTAGCCTGGTATTGAAAAATTTTGTATCGGGTAATATTTTTCATCATTTACGTGCTATATAAAATGAGGAACCGTAATGCTGTAACTACTGATAATTGAGACCATCGTTGGTTTTCTATAGACTATCGATTAACAAAGCAATTAGTAATTTTGACTTTACATGCATATAAACGAAAATTATGCATTATTTACGGTTCATTAAACCTCAATAAAATTTTAAAACAAAATTCAATTTCAGCAGATGTTTTGTTTTTGAAAGACTGATGAAGGATGTCAAATTCACTATAAGCGTACCAATTTGGAATCAGTAGCTTTTCTGAGCTATCTGCCGAAAGCTCTCTCAATCACTGTTAACGATTTTTATGCTTAATGATGCACACTGCTGGAGAATATAATAGAAACAGTGCATTTTAATTTTTCGAATCATTTGGTGCAAATTGTTTTTGTTAGATTGTTTGTAATATGTGATCAATCTTTAAGGCTTTTTTTAAGGGTCCTTTAAGGGGTTTTTTAATCTGTATTACATTTCATCGCTTATTCTACTAAAATGCCGCTAGGTACCTTCCGTACGACAAGTTTCTCTAAAAGATGTCAACTAAAAATGCCAAATAAAAGCAAATCACTTGTGCCAACCATCTAAAAGCAACTTTTGAGCGATTCAACCTTAGCCGGGACCATTTGAGTGTCGAATATCTTGGCTATCCTTGCCTTATAGACAAACCGTTGTCGTGGGTAAAATTAGCAGCGAAGCACACTGAAATTACATGAACACAAAGCTCAAAGCCTTTTGGTCACATCAATGTTGATGGCTGAACAATTAAAAAACTTCCCAAAAAAAGCTCGTCAATTTTAGTTCCGCTTTTAAAAAGCAGTTTTAAACTGAACCAATTTCCAACTCTATGGAAATGTGCTAAAATAATAAAGATACCCAAGCCAAACAAACCTGAAAATGTGTTATCTTCAAATGGCCGATAAGTCTCCTGACAATATTCTCGAAAATGTTCAGTGTACTCAAGCCAACGCTTTATACAATTTTCACTGTTGGCATCCCAATAAAAAATAAAATAAATAATAAATAAGTAATTGGCGCATACACTTTCGTTAGCTGTTTGACCGAGCTCCTTCTCCTATTTGTGCTGCGTGTCTTGATGTTGTTATACAAGTGGAGGGAACTGCAGTTTTAAGCCAACTCCGACTGGCAAATGGTTCTTATGAGGAGCCTTTTCGTGGAAGAAATACACTGATATGCCAATACTAGAGAATAATAGCTTAACAGTTGTCACCTATGCAAATAAAACTGCAATTCTTGCTTCTTCCCACTTGGCTAATGATCTTTTTGAAATTATTCAAACGTACTTAAGCGAATTAGGAATTTTGTTTTTTAAAATATAATATATTGGCAAATGCCTCAAAATCTGCTCATGCCATATGCACACTGAGATAAGAAGCCAATTAAAAAATCCAGGTTTATCGGACTACAACTAGATTGAAGACTAACACGACGACAACACATCACAGCTGGAAGAACTCAACTGAAAACAAAACTCGTAAAATGTATTGACAGCTTTGTCCGAAACCTCAACGAAGTCTTATGAAGAAAATTCAAGACTTTGTTAGAACTTGTTTGGTAATATGGTCGTATGGTATTCAAATCTGCGGTGTTGCAAGCAAATCGAACGTAGATGCTATCCAAAGATGCCAGTCAAAAACCCTCTGACTAATAGCGAATACTCCGGGGTATGTCAAAAAAAAAGCACATACATAAAAACTTAAATATAATACTGGCAAAGATGAAATAAAAAAATGCAGACACAAATACAAAATACATAAATAGATTACAGTGTCCTTTGAACGCCGTTTAGATCCTAAGTGTAATTTAATAATGTTAATACATATTTTCCGAAATTTTAAAAGGATAAAGGATAAATGACAGGTGATGCAAAAACGTTACGAATATCTATTATTACCATTTATACTTATTGTCTAACGACAGACTGGAAATAAAGTAAATGAGAAAAAAAATCCTCTATTTTGAGTAAACAAATAAGTTTTGTGCTCGGATAAAATAATGGAAATGGTAACTATTTGGCATCACCAAGTTTTCAACATTAAAAATTTCGTTCAGTCGCTGTTAAAGGTAAAATTAATTAATTAAATTTTAAGTATGTACAGGCTACTTGGTATTGAATAAAATACTTGGTTCCTCGGTTTTGAATAAACAAGATTGATGAAAAGTTTAAGAAAACAAGGAAGAACGGTGGAATAGCAGAGTTAACGAAATTTTTGGAAGAAAACAGTTTCTAATGCTACTCAAAACATACCGAAACTGAAATTCGAGGAGGAAAATGCACAATTCAGGGAAAAGAAAAAAAAAAACAAAAACCCTACCAAAATTAAGGGGACAGATACCTGTAAACGGCCATATTTTCCCCGATTTTCATTAAAATTATTTAAAACGAAGAGGTCAATACATTGTTTTTCAAAATTGGCATACAGTTTATCTATACATTAAAATAATATACAATTTTTGTTTTTTATTTTAATCATTTAAAATGGCGGATGTACACTCAATTCTTCAAGGAAGGTCGCAGCGGGGCTTTTCAATCGGCGGGCATTGTAGCATCGGCGTCAGTAACCTCAATACAAAACACCAACAATTTTTTTGTTTATTAATGTCATAATTTCTATATGAATTAAAAAAAATGGAAAAAAATTCGCGAAATAATATGCTTAAAAAAATAATTTTCGAGCTAATTTTCCTACTATGATATTTTGGCTTCGAAAAATTGTAAATTCACATAGGAAGTATGGTAATATCATAAAAAAGATGTGTACACAATTTCAGGGAGATCGGTCAATAACTTTTCGAGTTATCGTGTAGGACAATTCGAAAAATATAGTTTTGAGAAAAACGCGTCTAAAATCGGCCACGTAACTATACCTCTCCCAGCGCTCGAACACAAAGAATAGAGTCGTCACGGTTGACGATCTATAATATAGGGTTTTGCAGTAAGAGCGCTTCAACTTTTGAACTTTTTTGAATAAAACACAAACGGTTTGACTTTTTTAACTAATTTTTTTTTATTATCGAGTTTGAACATATACGTTTAAGTATGAAATTCGATTTCTTTTGCATGACCGTTGAACCCAATTTTCGACCACTCTTTTGCATAAATCGGCCGGAATTCCAGCAATTTCGCGTTCAATATTGGCTCTGAGCTCACAAATCGTCGCCGGCTTGTTACTGTAGACCAATGACTTCACATAACCGCAAAACGGGACGGCTTGTTAAATGGACCGTAAAATGGCCGTAATGCTCTTAAAGTAGCAGCAACAGAACGATTATTTTCATAAAAAATTTGCACGATTTGCAATCGTTGCTCAAGTGTGTAGCGTTCCATGATGAAATGTATACTAATGAAGTTTACAAATGACAAGCGAAAAATAAAAAATATTGCGTTGTTCGCCCTCCCTATCGGAAAAAAGTTGAAGCGCACCTATTGAACAACCCTATATAAGAAATATTTAAATTTACGTTCTAAAAATTGTTTGACATATTCTTAAAGGATTATATTAACATTTTATGAAAAAAAATGTTTTTTCGAAATTTTACAGCCCCTTAAGCATTTCTTCTCCTCGAGCAGCCTTGAAATTGAGCTGAATTTGTAAGTTACAAGTCAAACAGTTCGATACAGGTTGATATAAGCCGGATTATTCGCAGAAACAGCCAGCAGAGTATAGTTATTGAGATGATAGAGCAAAACCGAAAGGCTTTGTTTCAATTTACAAGAAACTACCTCTTCCGTCGAAACTGGAAAAATGTGCTATTGATGGATTAAAAAAAAAAATGTTTGTATCTCAGGGAAAAAATGTGTACGACGACTCACAGCACAGCATTTGATCGCAGTTATATATAAAAGAAACTGTAAAGTTCGGTGAAAAATCAATAGTGGTGTGGGGATGCTCTTCGAAGAAATAAGTAGCTTCAATACTTTCGATAAAATATCAAATATATGCGGGGACTAAATTAATTCTTCATGTGTAAGCATTTCATAAAACACTAATTTTTATTCTATTAATTGACATTAACTGCTTGAACTAGTAAGGCACCAAGAGTTTTCAAGAATGAAACAAAAACGTTTTTGGTAAAACTATATGAAAATATTTATTTCTATTACATTTCCCAACAGTGTACAGCTGCATATACTTATATGGACGCCTATTACTATTAGCACACATAAATTACGTTTTATTTTTTTTTTACTTTAATAGTAGTGTAATAAAAATTTATTTTTAAGTGTTGCAAAATTTGCCTGCAACTACTTTTATTGTCTTACAAGTTACTGCAAAAATTATAAAATTTGCGATATATATAGGCAGGTAGGTGGAAATGCTGTAGTTGCACAGTTGAAGTTGAATTAAAATTTATTATGTGTAATAAATTTGTATTTTTGATTATTTTTATATCGGCTGTGCTTCGCGTTTTAACTACTCCTTGGATCACTTACAATTTTGATATTATTTTCTGCATTCATCTGAGTTCAGCACAAGTAAAGCATTTGCAAATAATTGCCGTACAAATCTCCAAAAGACTTGGGTAACCAAAAAATGAAAAAAAAAAAACATTTTGAAATGAAAATCGTTCGTATTGCTATTTGGAAACTGAAGCTTTTTCGCTGCATAAATTCAGTTATAAATTATTCCATTTCTCAATGCTTATTCTCAGCATTTTTTCATCTTTTGAAAGCAATTAGTCGGCAACACTCTAAGGGTCGCCTCATCGGGTGTTGTTATCGTCCATCGAGGCTTACTAAAAACGCCTAGTCGCCAAACCCAGCAATTTCATTTCCCTCTATATTCTATGCCCTGGATCCAGATAAGAGAAGTGTTTCCTGCATATTAAAGAAGTTTGATTTCCTTCTTACAGAAGTTGACCGGAAGAGAGCTGCAACATGGCAACGACAGGGCGTTGATCCCAACTTTACTATCGGAAAAGATATACAAGTTTCTCACCTAACAGCGATGACTAAGAATTTTGTATGCCTGCCGAAACATGAAGACCTCTGCTTGAAAAATCCTACTAGTTTTCGGCCGTTTAAAGGAAGCTATTAGCTGATTAAGAGAAAACCCCCGCTCGAACTCCAGATTACAGAGGTACCTATGTCTTTGTCCAATAGAGAGACTCTCTTCTCCTTCCAATTCAGCCAGCTTGGAAAGATAGCCCTAAAACTACCTTAAAAACCCAGTTTGCGGATGGAGAGATCTGTACGAAGTACAGAAAAGGAATGAAGGAGAAATCTGCCTCAAAATGCCACCATGTCCTACAGGAGATTGCCTTCAGAGACCAACCTCCTTCAATCTAATAGCGGCAATTGATTGAACTTGAAGATCAACGGGAAGTAAATGGGGAATGACTTTAAGGGCGGCAGTGGGGCATATTCTACATGCCTCAGTGTTGCCAATAAACGCAGACCTCTGCCCTCTGTCTCTAATTTAGTGGTGTTATAGCCCTCTCGAAGAGCTACTCGTCAACTAAGCAGCCGTATGTAAATATTGGCAAAACCACTTATTTGTACTTCCAGAGTATGACACGTGGCTTGAGACCTCCCATTTTTCGGACATAGATTTATAGGAGTAGGAAGCTACAAGCACTCAGACAACATTAAGTCCATTGTACTGCACCTCCGAAGAAATCTAAGTATATCTTGTGGTGTTAAGAAGCGACCACCTTGGACCACCTCCGAAGAAATCTAAGTATATCTTGTGGTGCCAAGAAGCCAAGGTGGTCGCTTCTTAACACATCAGTGCCAAAGACCTCAAGCCTGATTCAAACGAAGGCCAAGATTTACAGGACTCAACTACTTTTGAAGTGATTGGAGGGCTGTTTAAGGCCATAAGCGCAGCTTTGCTGTCGCTGCAGACACATACAGATCTGGCTCTCCGTCTGTTCCACAACAAAGTCCATCGCTTCTTGAAAAACATACACCTCCGCTTGAAACACAGGTGCATGCATTCCAAGAGCAAAGTATAGTTTTGTCCTCCAGGGTTGGAACCGCGCTCTGTCCCGGAGCCATCCGCGAAAATGCGAAAACAGTGCTTACCGGGCTCATTTTCATCTCTTTTCAAGTACGACTCCTGATGGTATGGAGTCAAAGGGCATGGAGATTAACATTGGATCGAAGCCTATGCCTTCTCTGTTGTCCAATGCTGGATAGGAACCGTACCAATTCCCATAGTGTTTCAGTCTGAAGAGTGCCTATAAGGCCACTCCTTTGATGAAAACGTCATTTGATAGTAGCTTAGTAGTAGACTAATGCCAGGCCTGAAATAGTCAGAAAAGCTCCGGTGCAACAGATGACCACAGTGCGCCGTAGTCTCGATAAGGTCCTCCTGACTCCCAAGAGAGAGTGTCTACTCATCCAGACCACTGATGCAAGGTGATAATAGGACTTATTATAGCCACGTAGATCCATAAGATCTTGCTAGGAGAAAGACCTCACGTTTTCCCAAAGACACCTTTGCACTACTAGAAGCTGTCAGTGCTTTGGATGCCTTTGCTCCAACGTGTGACCTCCAAAGGAGTTTACTATCGAGGATTACTCCAAGACATTTGATTCTTTGGATAGCTGGATTGTGACTCCTTTTAGCTTAGGTAGAACGAGTCCATCAAGTTTCCTCCTTCTGGTAAAGAGGACATTACCAGTTTTGGTATGGTTTGCTGTTAGCCCATTCGCACAACACCAAGTGTCACCGAGTGAGAGAGCAGAAAGGTATATTGGCCTTCTTAACTAAATTTCAGATCTGCAGCTCCATTGGAAGCTTGGGGACAAGTGATACCCCAAGGTACTTTACTTTCAACTTTCCCGATAGATAACATTTTTATAAATATTTTATAATAATAATCAGGTATGTAAGCACAAGTGTGCATCTTTCAACCGAGCATAAATAGTTGCGTATGGGGAGTCGGATGCTCTAGCGCTTGTTGGTAAGCACTTGAACACATTCGCAATTTAGTCGCTGTGTTTAATCACATTTTTATGCAACACTCGAATCTTGTGTGCACGATTAACAGTATATTTATATGTACAATACATGAGGAAACGTACATAAGCACAAGAGCGAATTGAAAGCCAGATGAAATGCTCCAAAAATAACAGCGATCATAATAAATAATTCTCGTGTGTGTGTGTATAAAAGTCATACTTGCACATAGAAATGTAATCATAAGTTATATGACAGAATCGTGCCTGCTGACGAGCAGCAGTTGTGGATTGTTACACGAAATAGATATGATAAAAAAATCATGTTTGGTAAATTAAAGATGCATTTGCGTCTCGTATTTGATGTGTTTTAAATAGAAAAAAAATAAAATAAAAAATAATTATAAATGAAATATTAATAAATAACGAGATGAGCGTTTGAATTGCATCTGGAGTTGGAACACGTGAGCGAAGACTATTTGCTATTGCAGTCAAACGGCAATTACATTTTTCTTCTTCTTCGTCTTTCGTTTCTATAATGGCAAAAGACGTTGGTTTGTTATTCCTTTTTTTATTGTTGTAACAACATACGACTCTTTCCAATTGATTGTTATTAAAAATGTGGAATATTGATTTCAAATAGCCCGACTTAAGTAAGTGCAGAGCCATAAAATCAGATGTTCATGGCGGCTAATGTACAGATGCATTACTTGGATTTTCTTATCAACGAAAACTGAATAATACAAATAAATTGAAGACTTCGCACGCAAAGTGTATAGTCGGAATTTATCAATAAAGCGAGAACGCGGTATTATTATTCATTGATATTTCTTTCATTCTCTTTAAAGTAATCTCCTTGGATACTCATACGCATAATTTAACATTTAGTGCAGTTTTCTAAGTAATTCCTATGAATTGATTTCAAAATCGTCTTGAAGTTCTTCTTCAAATTCTTATTTAATAGATGAAGCCACTCAAAACGCTTCCCACTAAGTGATAATTCGAGTTTTAAGAGCAAAAAAACGTCACACGAAGGCATTGCAGTTGTAAATGGAACTCGTGGAATGCAGTTGTTCTTTGGCAACTTAGCTGCTCGCAAGAATTCAAGCGTTAGGAGAAGAAATCACGATTCCGGCCATTAGAAAAAAATTCCTCTTCAAGTGCTTCAGAAAGTTTGCAAATGTTTTCCACAGTATGCTCAGGCCTGCTTTAAACTTTGTGCCCCGTTCGTATGCCTCTGTTTTCACAAAGCTTCTATGACGGACTTTTATGACTTCTTTAAGCTCGTATTGATTGGTCTTGCACCCGATGCACGGTGGCTTATAAATTCCCAATAAGAGAAATGCTGTAGAAAAGATTTTGGAATGATTCACATCATTTGTCTCGCATTTGTATTTGCTTGCCTCTGCACTTAGCTGTAGTGCTCTCCATCCCCACCTCCCGAAAGTTGAATAGGTGGGATATAGTTTCAGGAGTCAGAGCCTAGTTAACACGTCGAGGGATCACTCTTAGGGGATAATAAAGTTGTTAGAGGTTATTCTGGGAGGCACTCCTCATTAAGGTTGAATTTATGATACCCATCCATTGTATTTCGTCCCAAGTGTTTTCAAGGAAACAGTTGTTAGAAAACAAACATCTATTCCGACAGCTTAGCGGCGACTAGGACCTGGCGCCTGCTGATGGTGCACTCGTAACTAGCAACGTAGTGCCATACATCTCTTCACTAATTTTAATAAACACAAAATTTAATAAAAAATATATTTAAAATTTCATTTCCAAAAATTTGAATAAAAAAATATTAATAAAAAAATGAAAAAAATGTATTTAAAAACTCTTTTTTTATAAAATTGAATTATTTTTGTTCAAATATTTGCGAATCAGATCTCAAATACATTTTTTAAAGTTTTTTTTTATACATTTTTTTATTACGATTTTTTTGTTAAATTGTTTTTAATTTATATTTTTGGAAATCATTTTTTTTGTCATTTTGTAAATATCAGAGGTGTTTTTTAAAAATAATAAACGAAATTTTTTCGTAATAATTTTGAACAAAAAAATTAATTTTTTTTCTAAAAAAATTTTTTTTCGAAAACTATATTTCATCCTACAAAATTTACTTAAAATTTCATTTCCAAATATTTTAATATAAAAATAAAAAAAAAAAATTTATATTGTAAAAAAAAGTTAAATTGTAAATTAATTTCTTTATTTTTAAAAATTTGAATTTAAGGAATTTATTTCAAATTCATTTCCAAATAACAAAAAAATTAAAAAAAAATATTAATAAAAGTAAATTTATAATAAAAAATTTAATATTAAAAAATATAAATAAAAAATTCTTTAAAACAATTTATTTAAGAATTTAATATTTTATAGTATTTATTTTGTTTTTATTCAAATGTTTGGAAATCTTAATTAAATAAATTAAAAAATTATAATTACAATCAAATTTTGTTTTTTGTTATATTCCTTTTAATTAAATTTTTTCTCGTCAATTTTTATATTCGAAATGTGTTTTACAAAAATGACGAGCAAAGCTTTAACCCAGAAATTTTGAACAAAAAAATTAAGTTTGTTTCCAATTCAATTTTTTTTTGAAAAATATATTTCATCTTACAAAATTTAATTAAAATTTCATTTCCAAATATATTAATACAAAAAGTAACAAAAAATGTTATATTGTAAAAATGTTAAAAAAAATTAATATGTAAAAAAATAAATTTCTTTATTTCTAAAAATATGAACGAAAAAAAATTGGAAAAAAATATTTGAATTTAAAAAACTAATTTTCAAATAAGAAAAAAAAAATTGAAAACTATATTTGATCCTGCAAAATTTATTTTAAATTTTATTTCAAAAATTTTAATTATATTGTAAAAAAATAAAAAAAATTAATATGTAAAAAATTAAATTTTGTTTTTATAAAAATTAAAAAAAGAATTATATAAAAAATTCATTTACAAATAACAAAAATATTTAATAAAAGAAAATTTTAATAAAAAAAATTTAATAAAAAATTTAATAAATAATAATTAATAATAAAAAAAGGTCTTTGAAAAAATTTATTTAAAAGTGTAATATTTTATTTAACCTATTCTTTCATTCAAATATTTGGAAATGAAACCTTAAACAAATTAAAAAATTAAAATTCGAATCAACATTTTTTTATTATATTATAATATATTGTATATTATAATTAAAATTTTTTTAACTAAATATAATCTAAGAAATAAAAAAATATTCAGAAAAATTGACGAAAATTTCTTAAATACTTGGACCAGTTGACCTAGATTTGCTCAAAAGCCCGTATTTGGAATTACGCTTTCTATCCAGCCCTTCAGAGAAAACACTGGCTGGACCCCCTCAATTTCATCTGGGACAGTAAATATTTTCACTGTAGTAAAATAAAAAACACGTGCCTAAGCGAATGTGATACTTTCTGTTGCCATGGAAGCCATTCCAAATGAGTAGTTAAGCCGCTAATTAAGGGTAAGGGATTTCCTCATACATCTGAGTACATCCTTCTAATCCAATCAAACATTGCTATTAAATATTGTTTAAATATTAAAATAATTTAAAGCTATTGTACCTGTGTTGAGTATTTTAATTAAATTTTTATAGCACATGTACTCACAATTACTTTATCTTCTCTCTTATTTTCTAGTATTATTTTTCCAAAATCACAGATGCTTTTTTATTTTTTTTGTTTGTTTTTTGTTTTTTAATGCAGCGTCTCAAATTACTTTATTGATGATATTGCTGCATAGCACAAGCTCAAACACAGTTATGTACGTATGTATGTATGTACACACACACTCACACATATGCCTGGCTGTACGTGCACTCGTTTATTGCTGCTATCGTTGATTTCGCATTAATATCTTGATGTAGCTATGCAATTGCAACATTGTTGCCTATAATTTTCCCAGCAACATTGTTGTATGCAAAATCGTATATATGGCAGTGTGGCTTGTGTGGGAAGTGTGTTTGTAACACAAAATAATAAAAGAAAATAAATGCAAACAACTATTTGAATATTAGTGTACGTCTGAAAATACAATTAAGTGGCCGGCGGGTGAATTGTAAATAAAACAAGAAAAAAAAAAAACTTGTTGATGAGATGTGCAGTAATTGAGGAAAATATATTAAAGTTGTAGTAGGTTTATGCAAACAAAAATTGCCGCAGGTTAAACAAAAATGTGTTAATTTTCAGCAAATTGAGTTCAAATTGAAAAACGATCGAAAATGAAGGCGTCGTAGTTGATTTATCTAGCCAAAATTTTTATCTCAGGCATGAAAAACTATTCCAGTTCTTTTTTTAATCATATAAAGCTATTTTTACTGAGAAGAAAAGTGAACACAAAACAAAATGTTACTTAGTTCCTTTGACTTAAATCGCTATTAAATCTCTATTCGGCTACTTTCAGAATGGCAAAAATGTCCGTTTGGAAAACAGTTGGCATTCCTCCTAGAGCATAACAAAACTTACTATTATCGTTTAAGTTTCATACATATCATCCGGCTGCAGACCTTATTCCATTCTTTGACCCATCGATAAAGAAATTATTCGTAAAATTTCTTTGAATGCACTCCGGATTACTCAATACTTCGATATCAAATTTCCTTCCAAATAAAACTGTGGGCAAAAGATGGATGCTGCTCAGATAGCTTCTTAAAGATTTCTCTGTGTCCCGAAGTTCAATTCTCGTGCCAGAAACCATATTTATGAAGTATAATTTTATTGCTTCCTCTTATATCTTCAGATCCAAAAGGGCAATTCAAGATTAGCATTAAGGGCATCGCAAGAGGTTATACCCAAGGCAACCGAAATGAATAGTGAACTTTGCGGTTTGTTTAGTTCCTAACGTGTGGATTTAACCATTGTCCGTCGCCACCAAGCTAGTGATGATTGGGCTGATAAGTGCTGTGTATATCTGCAGGACCACAGCAGGTTTCAGACCTCAGGTTTTACCAAAGTCTCTACGGCATTGTTGAGAAATCTTTAATGCGCGTTCTACCTTCAGCGAAACATGTGGCTTCTTAGTCAGTTTCTTTACTAAAATTACTGCTGAATATTCGACTTCGTCGGCAACACTGAGTGTCACACCTTTCAGTGCTGGAAGACTAAGTCCATCCAATTTCCATTTTCTCATGAACAATACAAAGATAGTTTTGTTCGGATTAACGGAAAGACTTTGTGTGGTGCACCAGTCGTTGATTTTATCCAGAATTCTCTGGTTTTCACACAAAGACTTCTTAGGGATTTATCCGCTGATAGCGCACAGACATCGTCCGCATATGTTTGGACATGAAACTAAAGCTTATTACTTTCCGGTTATTCTGTTTAAATGATACGAAATTAAAAAAAAAACAAGAACTTTTTTCAACTACAAAATAGATTTGTTTCCTTTTTATTTTTTAAATGTGTTTAATTTTTTTTTTTTTAATTTTTATATTTTCTTTTAAATTTTGTTTTCTTATTTTTTTGTGTTGCTTTTACAATGAGCTTTTTGGACATATCTCAGTTTCTTTATCAGACATGTACACGCTAAAACTTTACTAAAGACGTCTAAAATTCAACCATTGACTTTTGTTTGGATACTAATATAAAAAATTTTACTTTAAATAAAAAATTTATTTATGCAACCCAGTTCTTTATTATCCTTGATATAGTAGGATGCTTCTAAAAAAACAATTGACGCAATTTTTTCAAGTTCAGTTGTTGCAAAATCGTGAATATATAAATCCCGAGATTAGATTCGAAAGTCTCGGGAAAACCCGGAAGCGCAATAATTTAAAAAGCTTGAAATGCGGCTCGTCATCTTCGAATACTCGTTTACATACACAAGCTCTTATCTTTGTTTTTATATTTGACAAATTCCTAAGTACCTTTCAATGAATTTCTTGCATTCATTACTTAATCTTTGCCATCTCCAACAATTCGATACGTTTGTCGCCTAAGTCCTATTCAAATGCTTAACCGATATATTCATAAGCGCATCAATCCAAGTATTTAATTTTCCCCAAACTAACAGGTTCGTCGCTTAAGTCTTTCATTCATTCATTCGCTCATCTCTGCGCATTCGATTTGCATAATTTTTGTGCACCGCTTTAAGTTTTCCAGTTGTTTGTTGTCGCGCTATTTATGTGCATAGGCAATTTTAGTAGAATGCAAAAAATCAACTTTTATTAAAATAAGCATAAAACGCGAAATTATGCTAAGCCACAATAACAAAGAAAATGCGCGCTGATAAACATCTCGAGCTCAATTTGTGGCATTCGACATTTCACTGCAGCAAGTGCGCCGATGGCTGTCTCACAGGAGTTAGCGATGTAATATTTTCTTAATTTTTTTATTCTTTTTCTATTTTAACAAATATGTGTGTAGTAAGTATTGTAATCAAGTCTGGCCTGCACATTCAAAATATTTTGCAAGGAAGCAAAACTCGCATTTGCTATTCTTCGGGGTATTGAGTGCCGTTAATCTCTCTATTTGCACTGTATTAACAAATTAAATGGAGTTGCGATGGTAACGGCACTTCTATATATATTTTCTGATTGCATTTGGTTGTTGTTTATTTTAACATTTTCATGCCAATACGAGTATATGGACTTTTTCTGCTTTGGATGCTATTATTTGCTCTCTAGGCGCTTCACTTCATAGCAGATGCAGATAAGTTAATCAAGTGCGTTGTATTGATTTTGTCATGCATTTGGCGCATATATGGATAGATGTACCTGGCGCAATCTTTCGCTACCTTACGCAGGAGAAAAAAAAATTTACATAATAAAAATCAAATTTAAGGCTCGCCTCAGGAAATTTTAAAAATTCATGGAACCCAGTTGATAGAAATTGTTACACTGCTTGAAAAGCAGTTGAGCACTATGGATGTTGTTTATGAAAAAAGGACTAGCTTACATTTGTATGAGGGCCTTGAAATGATTAGCCTAAGGAGTATAGGGCAAACGAAAATAGCGACAATGTCACCTGAATTTGCGGTGAACTCATTTTTGGCCTTAGTTATTTCAGCTCATTAGCTCGTGAAGCCTAATTTGGTGCGACTAGCTGCCGCAAAATTAATAAATTTATTGAGCAATTTCGTTTGAAGAGCCTTGTGCTCAGCCTTATCCTCAGAGCTAGGTGGTCCAAATAGTGGTTTGATTTTTAAAAATCAAAAATTAAAAAAAGAAAATCATAATAATAAAAATCCAAAATTTTTAATGTATTATTGATTGAGAGATAGCATTCACATTATCTATGGCATACGATTCCATTAATGTGGCCACCTACTCTGGCTCGCTGTAGTGCATCCAATTAACCCAGTCTTACACCCAACAAAGTCTAGCGGCATTAAATCACATCTTCCAGGTGACCGAACTTGGCGAGCAAAATATTGTAATAATAGTTGCACCCCAAAAATAGAGAAAGAAGCATAAACAATGTTTTGAGAGAAACAAAAAACATATATTTTAAAATTTATTTATTTATGCCGAGGTGTAATAATATACAATATTTGAAAATATCAACTGAAACTAATTTCTATAATGCCGCTTAGTGTAATCAGTTTTGCCAACGGAAAGTAATTACGATATTGAATGCTTTTCTATATTGAAAATTACACTCAGAATTCAAAGATAGATTACAAAATTCAGCAGATAGCCCATCTCTCAAAACCGTATAAAAGCCTATGCGAGAGACTCGCGAGCTGACATTTTCTATAAGTGACACATTTTTTTTATGAAGGAATAATAAAAAATATGCAAACTGCATAGAAATTATTTATGTTGATGGCGATCAGAAAGCGAATTGGCACGAGGCGGCAAATAAAAAAAATTACTTATTTATTTTCTCTTTTACGAGTATTTCCAGTAGTTTTTTGCCTCTATTTATTCGTAACTGTTGATGCGCACGGGGTAGCGCACAAGTAGCTTTTGGCGGCTGTCACATAGCCGCAAGATAATCACATTTGCAGTATTTTATAAATTGCATTCTGCATCAACAATAATGCAACAACGGCGCAAACACAATTTTCAATAGGCTGCTTTTTTTCTTCTTCTTTGCCTTTTTTGAAAATCACTAAATGAAAATTTCAATTGCATTTCACTGCTGTACTCTTCAATCGCCAGTCAAACATTTGCTGATCGCAAATTTGCTGTTGCTTTTGTTTTTTCGGTCATTTAGTTGGTCAGAGAGCTGGCGAGCGTCAGCGGTAGTGGCAGCTGTTGCGTATAAATAACTTTATTATGATGATTAAGAGTGTTGCAGCAATGGCAGCGATGGCAGTGGCAGTTGGCGCGTGAAAACACAAAATATGCTGCCACATTGGCAATAGGCAAGCAAGCAGGCAACAGTTTAATAGTCGATTGACTTGAATGATAGTCCAGCTGCCGTCGCACGGCGCTGCCGCTGATACGTACAGATAGATAGGTGGGCCACTTGGTGCCGCCGGCATGGCATTTGGCATGCCACTGTACGCATCCCAGTCGCCGTCGCCATTGATGCCATCGCACACTTGCCCAGGATCAGCATCTTATTTCATATCTCGGTGGCATGAATGCGTGCTTTGATTTGCATTTGCATTTTTTGTGGCGCTTTAATATCGCTCCGTGAAATTGTTGCACGCAGGAAACGCTCGCTGTTGAGATGTGTGTTGCAGCAGCGCAGCAAACTTAAAAGGCCACAACAGGCTGCTGCCTGTCTGTTATTGCAATTGCAATGTTTTATTGTGGCAATTGTTATGCAGTTATGTGGTAAGCGGAATTTATACGTTTTCATAATAAACATAAAGTGCCGTCTGCTAATTTAATTGATGGGTCGATTCCACTTTTTGTTTTTGGTTTTGGTCTCTTCAACATTTCGTGTGCTGATTGTGTGCTTGCTTTGTGAGCGGCAACATTTGATTGCGATCTCGTTATTGGAAAGGCAAGTGCAGTAGCGTTTTTGAGTTGGTTGATCACTTTTGCGTAACATCCAATTGCCAGATAAGTTTCGAAAATCGAATTTGATTAATCGGAATTAATGGATTACGTAGATTTGTATGTTTACTATTCCCTTTGAGGCCATGCCACCAGACATTTTCGTATACATTATTTTCATCTTGGCCCGTACGTGTAACAAAAATTGTTATGAAATGGATTTGACAGTTGAGTTGAGAGTACCAAAGTCTGTATAAAAAATTATCGCTGAAATATTTTTTTCAGAACCACAAGATCCCAAAAAAGAAAGGAAAAGAGAAGTCCAACACAGGCGAAAAATATTAGTTTGGGAAAAAGAAATCCATTACTTTTTCGCTAGATGGCTGTAGTGATCGATATCTCGTAAATTATCTACGAAACAATTAAAAGTTTATGCGCTTTGTAAAGTAAAATTTCACAACAAAATAATTATTATTATTTTTTATATATTCCAGTCAGTTGTGAGTTACAGGGTGTTAACAGTGGAAGTCAACAAAGCGAAAATTCGGTCATTTTACAGTTTTTCTTTGGGTAAAGGCAAAAAAGCAAACCAAGCCACTGAAATTGTGATTGCTTACTGTGAGCGATACTGTAACAGCTAATTACGTGCAATTTTGGTTTCGTCCATTCCGTTCGGGAATTTCGATGTTAACGAAAATGTTGACAATGTCGATAAAATCACAGATATAATCGAAGCTGACCGGCATGTTTGTAGTCATAGCATAGTGCAGGAGCTATAGATCGACCATAAAATAGTTTTAAACCATTTGCGCAAAAATTTTAAATAAAAAATATTGTTTTTAATCAAACTTATTGAAAGATGTGCTAGATCCTATAACACTTGAAGATCCCGATTAAATTTAAATAGCAGCCCTCGTGATTTTTAATTGCAACCTTTAATTAACTAAAACCAACATGGTTTTGTAACAGGCCGCTGCTTGTCGCCGTTTTCCAAAAGACTCCAAGTTGACTGCACTTACATTGACTTTCCAAAGCCATTTGATAAGGTGTCGCATAAGATTCTAGTAAGGAAGTTAGCTTGCTTGGGTTTTCACTTTCTGCAATTGCTTAAGTGATTTTTGACGGACAGACCTACCACTTCAGGTGTCTCTCAATAGATCCTCTTAGGGCTACTTATTTTCTCATTTTTATTCATGACACAAGCAAAAGTGTTACTCTTTCTACTTTTTCTTTTCTGCTTTCCCGCTCTTCGTGGATGATTTAAAACTTTCTCATCTGCCAAAGATTCAGTGGTTGCTCAGAAATTTCAACTCGACTTGAATAATTTTCATCCATGGTGCACGAAGTCGCGTCTGTCTCCGAATAATAAAAAAACATCTTTTAACACATCTTTCAAACCTTGTAACAAATTTCAGGACAGCCATTTAAGAAATTAATTCATAACTAAAATACAAATTTTTTAATTATTTAATATTTAAAAGCGTAGTACAATTAGATTATCAATTAAATTTAAAGAAATTAATAATTATGAAACTAAAATAACTAATAGTTACGAAATATATCTCTGATTTGTTACAAACTAATTGTACAAAAAATGTACAAACTAATTTTTTACTTGCACTTGAAATACCTGTTTGGCTCCAGAAAGCTCCAAATCCAAAGAGTAACTAAGTTTTCGGATCTTGCAGTTTTATTCGATAAGAAATTTTCCTTCACTGGTCACATTAATTTTATTCTTTCAAAATCGTACTCGGTTATAGGCGTAATGCGTCGCAATGCATCTGAATTTTCTGATCCATACACCTTGAAACTGCTGTTTACGGCTCTTGTCCATTCTTACTTAGCGCACGCTGTTATCATTTGGAGATCTTACGACCAACTCGATAAATATAATTCAGCTCGTTCAGAAAATATCTTTTTAGCAAGAATTATGCTCCTACGAATTGAGGCTCTTGTTTCATCCTATAATTCTCGACTAAAGCTAATTTATTTCGAATCTCTAGAAAAGAGAAAAAACAGTCTTTCCATTTACGTTTATTTCCAATGCTTTTAATGTTGTCAACGACTCTCCAGTTCTCTTTACTGTTCCCCAAAGAAATCTTCGTAATTTTTACCCTTTCTATGGGCAAAACTTTAAGACCAAATTTGCGCGTAATGCACCTATTGCTCACGCAGCTTGAGACTATAATTTATTATCCTTTTCCAGACTGCCAAATCTCACTTTATCTTTTAAATTTAGTTACTTAATATTGTTGAGCACTTCCTTTGCAATTGTCCAGTCTTAGCTAAAATCAGAGGAGGTTTTCTTGGAAAATATTTTTTCAATTCCCTTAAAGAACAGTCTGTAGGGATGTACAAAATGGTTCCACGAAGGAAAATAAATACGGTTCCCGTATCGCTCAGTTGTATCACAATAGACCTGTGAGGTCCAAGTGAGTTGGCCGTACAGGCCAACTACCGCCATAACTTAACCTAACCTACTTAATATTGTATTTATATTGATTGCCAATATTTTAGTTGTCATATCTGACTTGATTTTCTTTACATTTTTGTCTAGCCAATAAGCTAGTTTTACTCCTACACAAATAAATAAATGGTATATTAATTCCCTTCCAAAAAAGCTTGATTGGAATCCGTTGTAGATTTTAGTCAAATCCATTTCGTACTCAATGTGTTAAAGGAAGTACTATTTCCTATTTCCTATTTATTAATATATTTATTTGGAGAATTGAAATTTTAAAAAGCCGAGCCAAGAAGCACCGCGAAAATGGTAACTCCTATTGCGTCACCTCCATTGTATTCGAAGTTCTAGAAAGTAAAAGGGTTGATAGGCTAGGAGGAAAGAAGAGAAGTGACAGAGATAGCTAGCCATTTGAGAATTATCAAGATTCTTTCGCGAATCTAAAAATATCCTCCAGTTAAATAGAACGAATTTTACTCATTCGCATGACATCGGAACCCAAAATTCGTAACCTTGCTCTAGCAAAGTAGGACACTCAGAGATAAAATGCTCAGTGCCACCTGCCTGCTCTAAGCAAGACAGGCAAGCCGGGCTCTCAATGAACATTTTTTTACCAAGTTTTATTATATAGCAATAGATGATTTCTTACAGATTTCTTACTTATAACAAAACAAAGAAAAAAAAAAAAAAAAAAAAAAGTAAAAATAAAGACATCAGAATTCGTTTTTGAGGTATGGTTCCTTCCGCAAAGTTTCTTATTTTGATCCCTAGAATACGATTTTCACAGAGCAATGAGCGATTTTTAAATCGACCCGCCCTAATATATATATATATATGTAATAGTTCATACTTATCTATGTATGATTCAGCGACTATTTTAAAGTTTGCAGGGAGAAAGAAAAATCAAAAGCCCAAGAATTTGAAATGTTATCAAATTATGCCTAAGAGGCATAAACTGTTCTAACTCGCTACAGAAAGAATAAATCATTACTCCGTAGTTTTTTTGTGGAATGAACAAATAAATGCGCCTTAAAAGAAGAGGACATTTAATTACACCACTGATGATATCAAAGGTAAAGCAGAGTGAAGGAATATTCTTCTAGTTTCCAACTATTGAACATTTATTAGGGTACATCTTAAAACATACAAAGAAAACATATCAACAAGTTTAAACGATCTGAGAGTGAAATAAATAAACTCCTTTTGAATTCGTTCAAGGCTATTAATATCGTAAAGGCAATGCGGGTCTTCGCATATAAACACAGCAAATGGTATTCACACTTGGTTCGTAAAAGTTACAACTTCTACTAAAGTCAAATGCTGAACATTTTTTAAATTTTTTGCATTCAATTTGAAAATAAAAGAGCTCCAAAGCTCTAAAAAAACGCTTTACTGATTATACACAACATTTGAACATGAACAATCCTACTGGCCGCCTCGATGCTGATAAATTTCTACACATGTTTTTCTAAATATAATTTACGAATGAGAATGCAAAAACACGGTTGTTCCAAATTAATGAAATATGAAAGCAATTTCGCAAAGTGCAATACATTTATGTTCTTTAATTAAAAATATTCTCATACAATTCTGCGCTTAATGCAGCCTTATGTGGGCGTTTCAGAGATTTTCAAATAAATGAAGTTAGTGTAAATGCGCTGATACATAACTACATGTCATAAATCATACCGAAGTGAGTAATTATCAAATTAAAAATTTAATCAAAACTATTAAAAATTTAAATTTGCGATACATTAAAGTCATAAAATGGCCAAATTATTTGATTAGAGCACAGCGAACAGCCCACAAATCGGATTTCGCGGAAACATTGTAACCATTTATCATGCGTACGTATGTGTGTGTATGTGTATATATATCACAGATATAATATTTAATATATGTGCATATACTTATACACACACACACATACAGCCATATTTTTAAGTGTGCGCTGAGGTTAAGCGAAAAAAATGTTCAAGCGAATTTTTTCTATCAAGCACGAATTTAGTTGGCAATTCTAAGCACTTTTAAATGACCTGCAAGCGCTTAAGAATCACTGAGTTGAGTCATGCGTGTCGGAATGCGGAGCAATTATTTAATGTTGCTAAAACAAGCAAAAACAACAAGCGCAACTACTAGTATTAGTAGCACTAATACCACAATGACTACTGCATACCATTAAATATTCCGCGCTCAAGCGCACTTAGCGAACTAGAAGCAAAAACAAGTAACAGAACAACAAAACAACCTCAAACATTTATTCTAAGCAACCATTTACGGCAGTCACCGAACACACCGCAGCCACCCAGCGTTGGCAGGCGAAATACTTCAGACACAAACTCGAGTAGTTGTTGAGTGGAACTATTTGTGCGAAGCAGCGCAAATGGCCGGCAAATTACGACGCCAAATCACCGACAATTATTGCAAGCAAGCAAAGACAAAACGAAAAGGCAAAAAAATAAAAACAAAAAACTAGCAAATGCATGGAAACATGCACCTGTACAACTACAACAGCAAAAGCAAACTGCCACGGAAAACTGCGGTGAGCACCCGCGCTTCGAATGCGGCAGACAGGCGAAGGAGAGCAGAGTGCTTGCAATATGCCGCTAAATTGACAACAAAGTTGTGCGAAATAACATTAACAACGACAACAGTAATGCATTGCAATAACAACAAGTGTAACAAGCTCCACGGCAACAATAACAACACAAAGCCATCAAAGTCACTTGCAAAATCAAACGAATCGCCAACGACTTTGCCACTGCTAACGATGCCAAATAACATTTATAGTGTGGAGTGTGCAGTGTGCAGTCTGCAACAACAACACAAACAACAACAACGAAACACCTGTTTTACACATCATTGATAATAACAACAAATCGTTATTACGCATTCTGGTGCACTTAACCTGGAAAAAATGAGTTTAGCAGTGGCGTCGGCATCGGCGGTAGTTGCAGTGGCGGCGACGCCACCTTCAAGCCCACATTCACGTTCTCGCACTTTTATAAGTAGATGCACAGTTACCCCGCAGGAGTCATGCGTTATTACCACATGCTGTCAAGTGCTTTCGTGTAGTGTTGCATTGCGCTAGCACTCAGCTAAATATATGCAACATATGCCACATGCCACATGTACTCGTACGTGTACATTTAGCCGACAGCAGCACGTACGCATCGCTAATGCCCTCTTGACTGACTACGTGTGCCGCGATAGCTGCAGCTGCAACACCAATGGCAGCCCCACTTGGCCAACGATCGATGCTTGCTGATCGACGGCAAATCGAGTTGTGATCTTAAGCGATCTGTGTAGCTATGCAAACGAGCGACAGCAATAGCAAAAACAATGGGAGTCGTTACAACTAACTGTAGTGTTGGCTGGTTGGTTGGCGAATTTCGCCTACTCCGCGCACCATCAACATCAGCATCACCACCATCAACGGGAGTCGCCTACTGCGCGCACAACACTTGTACAACAACTTTAGTTGTGACGCTCAGATATTTGCCAAAACTTATTGATGCTGTCGCTGAGATCATCGCAACAACGCAAACAAGCTAAGAACAACAAATAACAGCAACACCGCCGCTGTGAAGTCGTTGTGTATTGCGCTTGAATGCAAACAGCTTTGCCGGCTGCCACTGTCAGTGCTGATGGTTGGTTGTAGTTGACGCTGCTGCTTTTGTTGTTGATGTTGTTAGCACGACGCTTTGCACTTGCCGAAGTTGTCTAAATGGTATGCAAACGCAATGGCAAAAAGTAAAACACAAATGAGATTTGGGTGAGCAAATGCCTCTGCATCGAAACGAACAAGTCTATCTAAGCATTGCGGCTATTAAGTTGGATAATTTTTGAATACACAGCGAACAAAAAATGTTAATAGTTTATTCTCAATTCATCAGAAGTATCAAAGTCGTTATAAAAGTAGTTATTCAACAGAAGTTTTAGCTACAATTTTTCGGAGTTTTTTGTCAGAATAAATTTACTGTAACTTACTGCAAATTTACTATAACCCCAAGAGTGTCTCAAGCCACTCATTTACTTTTTATCACATAGAAAGTAAACGATTATTTGTACGGAACTGAAAACCATTTTTTGAAATCTGAATTGAAAATGAACAAAAACAAAAAATTAAAAAAAATATATAGACAAAATAAAAATGATTGCCATAATTTATTAATTAATAAAAATGCATTTATATAATTTTTGCTTATTAGTTTAGAAACGAGCTTTAGAGGGATAAAATTTGGAAATTTTAAGCCAAACAAATTTTAGTACAAAGTTTAGTACACATTTTAGTAAGAGGCTTTAGTGATCTGTGCCTTTTAGTTCACAGTTTAGTACAAATATTTGTTTTAATTACACAATTGTAGCACAAATTTTAGTACAAAGTTCCGTGCAAAGTTTAGTACAAAGTGTGGGGCACATTTTAGTAAGACGATTCAGTGATTTTATTATATGCTTTGATTATAGTTTTAATACAAATTTTAGTACAAAGTTTAGTGCACATTTTAGTACGAAGTTCTAATATGTACTTCAATTAGCATATATTTGTGTTGAATTAAAAATGAACAAAAACAAAAATTAAAAAAAAAATTATTCCCATAATTTATGAATTAATAAAAATGTATTTGTACGAGTACGATTTTTGCTTATTATTTAAAAAAACAGATTTGGAGGGTTGCAAAATTTTAGTCAAACAAATTTTAGTACAAAGTTTAGTACATTTTTGAGCACAAGGCTTTAGTGATCTGTGACTTTTAGTTCACAGTTTAGTACAAATATGTGATTTAATTACACGCGTTTAGTACACATTTTAGGACAGAGTTCATTACAAAGTTTAGTGCAAAGTGAGGGGCACATTTTAGTACGAAGTTCTTATATATGTGCTTTAATTACAGTTTTAAGCACATTTTAGTGCAAAATTTGGTAGAAATTTTAGTACGTGGTTTTGATGAGTTTAATATTTGCTTCATTTAAATAGTTGTAGAACAATTTTTAGTACACCTTTTAGTACAAATTTTTAGTGGTTGAAATATGTGTTCTAAAAACACAATTTTAGTTTTTATGCCTTTAAAATATTTTAATTATTTTTTGTTTCTGAATTAACCAAACCTAAACCTAATTAATTAAATCTAAAATTAAAATAATGATAACATCTTTAGTACAACTTTAGTACGCAATTTTTAGTGATTAAACATTATGCCAATACGAAAAGTGACCAACGAAGTAGGTTTGGAAGAAAATATAAACATTATTGATGGTTTTATTGCGTTTAATATTTGGGAATGAAAAAAATAAAAACATATGCTCTTGCAAATTGTGAAAAAAAAATCTCAGACCGATCTCTCAGCGCGAAACTGAGAAAAATATTTTTGAGTGCAAAATAGGAGAAATAATTTTTTTCAAAAAAAACGAAATCTATATTTCTAGTTTATATTTTTTGGTCTTTAAGTCTATAAGCCAAATATTTTTCGAATATCTGAACAATATTTTACGGTGTACAGCAACTACAACGTCGGCTGCCTGCTCACTTGCCAGCTTACTCTAATGCGCTCCACGCTTTTGCATGAAATATTTAATGCGCGCCGTCTATCAGGTGTGGATGTTAGTTCATATGACATACCAATCTCAAACTTAGTAGATCTGCGTATGATGCGGACCTACCCTCTCGCATATACCATGTACAGGTATACTCTGCTCTTTTTTGTTCAGCCAGCGATACACCTGTTAAAAGAGAGAAATGTGAATTCCACTGCAGTCTCGTTTTTGATTGTTGTCTTCCTGCTTACTGAATGCAACATTTGCTGTTGCGTCGGGTGTCAACAGCTGCTGTAGTAAAAGAAACAAAAATGTGGGCGCACATTAGCAAGCAGTTATGTATGTTATTGCCACTTCGTTGCAACCCACTTGTTGTCAAACAGAAGGAAATGAACACTGAAGATACTTAAGACAGTCGACTCATTCTTTTTCCGTGTACCATTGATGTCGTTTTCGTTTCACATTGCAAATGTTTTTCAAATTGCATTTACATATTTAATCTAACAGCTTTGCTTACTCAACTCTTTTTCGCTGCAACGCCGTCACACTGTGGCATGTGTCATAAAAACTGTGCCCGCCGCTTGTGAGTTTACCGAAAACGCTGCAGCCATCAGTGCAGCTGCTGTTTGTGTTCTTTAAATTTTAGTAAATGTATTTGTTTTTGAATTTTGGTCACTATTTTCTATTAATTCCACCTGCTGTCGTTGCTCTAGATGCCAGCGGTAGGCCATGTGCGCCACCGCCATCCCACTACTGCATGTCTGGCTTACTTTGATGCGCCCGATTTTGTCTAGCAAGTTTGGCGCTTAAGTCTTTCGTAGGTGATAGCAAATGTAAAAATGTATGTGCATTAAGGTGTCTCTTCTGCCATCAAAAAAAAAAAAATAAATAAAAAAGTAAACAACTAGAAACAAAGTCACACTCTGCTTACAAGGGAAACGAGAAATATTGTAAATTTTTTGGTTCAACTCAGGCAGGCTTGCGAACTGGATCGTATTGAAAACAACAATCAATTGCAAATTTTTTCATTCTAAATGATTTTAAATAATAGAAGATGCAAAGATTTTGGTTCGAAATTAAAAAAAAAAATGACTTATTGTATATGCATTACGAAAAACGCTGTATTGAGCTGAAATAAGTTGGCGAAAGTCATAAAACTGTACACAATTTTATGACTCCGTTTATGTTGGGTCACCCTACTGTGCATGGCTTGTGCATCTTTAATATACAAATGCATATTCTCACGATTTGTCAGTTAATTTGTTCAGCCGTGTTTCGCTTTTCTTGTTTCTTACCACGCAGATGTACTTGATTACCGAGTTTTTCGATTGATTTTGGCGATACGTTTTTTTGCTTTGCATCGATTGGGTGATTTCCTTGGCCTCATGGCGCCATGAAGCATTTAAAATATTTTTATTTTCTCTCTACTTGGTTTTTGCATAAATTTCGATGTCGCAAGTGCGCATGCGTGCTACTATGTGGTCGTGGCAAGTGTGTGGCAACTGCATTAGATATTAAGATCATAAATATTTTCAAAAACTTTAATTACTTTTGATGAGTTCTTAGCGTTTCAGCAATTGCAAAAAAACTAAAAAGAAATATTATAACTTGGCATGCCGTATCGCATAAATTAGTATGAATTTCGATATTATAAGAGTGAAAAAAAATGTAGCGTTTACTTTAATTGGCTTTGATTTTTGCGCTCTTAAATTGGCATATTAAGCCGATCATTTGGAATGATATTTTATCTTTTCTGAGAACTTTAATTGATAGAATTAGCGTATTTTAGAGTAAATAACGAAAATTAATACAAACTTGTGGGGTAAAGCAGAGCTGTACCGAGTGCTGTGATGAAAAGGAGGTTTGTAGGTACTACTTTTTGGGAAAACGTAAACTTTTGTGCGAATATTTGCAAGAATATTTGCGTGCTATGTGCCCCGTAAGTAATCAAATATAAGCAGATTTTGATCCACTAGAAAAATTAGGCTTTTTTGCGTATTGCACTAAAACTAAAAGTGAGACTGTGGACCATTCTTGCTTATGAGTTTCTGAAAATAAATCAACTATCTGTAAAATAGTTAGAGAAATGCTGTTATTTGTTGCAATAAATTTAAAAATATGATACTTGTATGTCAGGCTAAGTGATAAACGCAAATGCAATGCTAACAAGAAAAGTAATGGTAATCGATCAGATATTGACAATACTCAAATCCTTGGAAAACACCCATGAAAGGAAAGTCGACACACACACTATCTTTTCGTCGACTTCAAAGCTGCCATAGACAGTACGGAAAGGAGTTACTTGTATGCCGCGATGTCTGAATTTGGTATCCCCAAAAAACTAATGCGGCAATGCAAGATGACGTTGCTCAATACCCGCAGCGCCGTCAGAATTGGAAAGGACCTCTCCAAGTCGTTTGATACCAAACGAGGTTTCACACATGGAGATTCGCTGTCGTGTGACTTCTTAAACCTGTTGCTGGAAAAGATCGCGTGAGTTGGTAAAGGCAAATATCGCAGGCGATGGAACGATGAGCTGTATGAGCTTTACGACGACATAGACACAGAGTAGCGAATAAAGATCCAGGGGCTACGCTGGTTGAGTTATGGCACCCGAATGGATACAAACACTCTGACTCTGGGAGTATTCGATGCGGCACCAGTTAGTGGTAGCAGAGGAGGAGGATTTGACTTCACTTGGTGTTTCCAACTGGTGCCGGTTAGCACGAGAAAGAAACGACTGGCGCGCTTTGTTAAAACCGTCTAAAATCGCGTAAGCGGTTATTGCGCCAAATAAGAAGAAGAAGATATGAATATCAGATTGCTGTTGTATGCAGATTAAGTTGACGCGTTACAATTATCGTAAAAAAGTTTGGGACTTACTGCAACAATTGGAAAATGAGGGAAATTTGGAGATATCAGCAATAATGGTGCTTACACAGGGCGGAAGATAGTTACGTCTGGGAGTAGTGCTAAAATGAGCTTTCAAAAACACGTAAAATACTTCAGTATAAATTTGTATAAATTCAGCTTACACAAGCTTCTTTCCTAAAAAAGATATAAATCTCAGCAGGCAAGCTCCAACTTTATTTTGTTAAAAAAAGAGGTTGTATGTAAAGTCGGTTTACTGACGATAGTTTAACGTGACAACGTCATAAGAAAATATTGATGGAATGGTTGCAATTTTCAAAACAAAATTTTAATTTTATTTGGAGGAGGTAAATGGAATTGCAATGGAATAGGTCAAGTTACATTTACACAAACGTGAAAAATGACGAAACATTTATCAAATTCATGAAAGATATGTTCAATTTCGATTGTGGATCAGACGTTAATAAGTCAACAACACTAAGAGGCACCATCGATTTGCCTTTTTCAAGACACTTTACACTCGAAACACTCCCTTTCATTTCCTACTTTTTCTATCATCGTCCTATTCTCAACAGAGAATTGGTTCATTACCATGCACACAGGAAGAAGGCATATGCAAATACAAGTATGTGAATTTATATACAAATGCGCATATACATACATATATATGCTCACTCAAGTAGGACAGAGCCAGATGTCGAACTTTGCCGAACGCGGGGACCGATTGTGCTCTTTGTCGTTCGTTACGCGCTCTCGCTTGCAGTTCAAGCACATTAGCTTACATTTGCTTGCGTACGGAATAGATTCGTATATTTGATATGTCCATATGATTTGTATGCATCTTTACATATAGATTTATTCTTTTTGAAAATCGCGCGAAATTGTATATGTATATGCATGTTTATATACATATATTATTGTAGTATACAACATATCTTATAAGATATGTGGTAAATATTACCATACATTTTTTCCTTCATATACAGGGTGGCTGATGAAAGCCGCTACCAAAAAAAAATTGAATAACTTTTTTTCTTTTTAAGTTATCTGTTCCATTTTTGTTTTAATTTGCAGATTGATCTTTAAAATTTATTAAAATGGATAACTGGGACACGCAAACAAGAATTTGGATAGTCCGCCGCTATCACGCACTGGAGTCCGTAGTTTTGGTACAGAGAGAGTACAGGCGGATGTTTGGCGGCGATCCCCCGAGCAGATGGACCATAATGAGACTGGTTAATAATTTTGCTGAGCAAGGAACAGTCGCAAGAAGGCCTTATCATCGAAACCCACCAGTTCGGACGGAGGAAACGATCGCTGCTGTAGCTGCAGCTATACAAAGCAATCCAAGGGTTTCAACAAGAAGCTTATCTGCTCAACTTGGTGTCAGCCGACAGTCTGTGCAAACAATAATGCACAATGATTTAGACTTATTTCCCTACAAAATTCAAATGGTTAACAAACTGAATGCAGCAGACTTGCCGATTCGCTTGGAATTTTGCCAGAAGATCCTGCAAATGGCGGAAGAAGACCAAAACATGTTAAACTGCCTTTTCATGTCTGATGAGGCCCATTTCGATTTAAACGGCAATGTGAACAAACAAAATTGTCGAATATGGAGTACTTCTAACCCACAGATACTCCACGAGACGGAATTGCATCCTCTTCGCATGACAGTGTGGTGTGCGGTTTCTTCACGCTGTATTGTCGGGCCTTATTTTTTTGAAGAAAATGGTCACACCGTTACGGTTACTGGAGACCGTTATTTGAAAATGCTGAAAGAATTTTTCTATCCAGAACTACGCCGAAAGAGAATTCCTTTCAACTCTGTGTGGTTTCAACAAGATGGGGCAACGTCTCACATAGCCCAGACTGTTATGACAGAGTTGCGACGAAAATTTCAAGAAACTCCGAATTTCGTTGGCCCCCCAGGTCGCCTGACCTTACTGCACCTGACTTTTTCTTGTGGGGTTTATGTAAACAAGAAGTTTATAAAACAAAGCCAACAAATTTGGATGAACTAAAACAATCCATTCGGGCAACAATTGCGGCTATTCCTGTCGCAACTCTCAAAGCAGCAATGAACAACTTTTTACTAAGATGCCGCACTTGTGTCAACGAGCATGGGGGCATTTAAATTCAATTATTTTTAAAACTAGTTAAGCTACATTTAATAAAATTTAATGACCTTCAACTTGAAACAAAAATAAATGAATTCCATACACTAAAAAAAAAGTTATTTGAGTTTCTTAATGTAGCAAAATTCATCAGCCACCCTGTAAATAAAAAAATTAATAATAATAACATTAAAACAACAGGTATTATTAAAAAACTTGGGTTTATTTTAAATCTTCAAGTAAATCAAATTAATAGTAATCAATAAGAAGGCATATGCAAATACAAATACGTGAATTTATATATGTACGTATGCGCATATACATACATATATAGGCTCACTTAAATAGGAGAGAGCAAGATGTCGAACGTTGCCTTTCGTTTGCTTTGTTTGCTTTGTCGTTCGTTCCGCGCTTTCGCCTGCAGTTCATTCAAAGTAACTACAATAAGAAAGGTAACGACAAATGAGCAAGGTAACGGCAATGAGCAAGGTAACACAAATGAGCAAGGTAACGACACATTTTTTCGTGCGTGCAGCCTGTTAAATCGAATTATAAGACGTTATCACGTCAAAAATTGTAAGACTTCCGGAAAGCGAATGCGGAAATCTGCATTTAAATATATACAAAAAATAATTTTCGAATACAGCAGTCTTTTGTTGCATACTTTGACATAATCTGACACTGAAAGTGTTGCAAAAAAACATATTCTGGACGGAATCATTTAATAAAATAGGAATGGAAGTCAATGTAAGTAAGGCTGATGGAGATCAAAACCCAAATGCGTGGAAAGGAAAAAACTCGAATCTCCATTCGATCTCATGGAGTGCGGCTCGGACGACTTGTGCAACTTGGAGCATGGCGTGGTCGTGAAGGTTGTCTTGACCATGTCGATCAGGTATTTTCAGTCGAATAGCCTCATTCGCGCGATGTAGCTGGGCAATGTACAGCTGCTTGTTGACCGTGGCATACTTTTCGAGCATTTTCCAGTGCAGCATGCCCTCCCAGACCCACCAAGCACATATAATGATTTTATTTGGATGAAGACGGATCGACTCTTAGCTTTGGCGTATCTCCTGGAGCCACCCACTCCTTTCTTTGCTTCATATACAATACATAGATGCATAGGCAGCATTTCTCATCTCCCGTGACGATTCGGCACAAAAAAGCGTTGTTTATTAAGGGGTCACACCACTGTAGAAATTTCAAAAAATTGATTGTTTTTTATAAGCTTAAAAAATTCTTTGAACCTTTTGAAATACAGAACAAAAAGTTTTATACGTTACCGAAGTTTATTTCATAAATATTTTAAGCTTTTAACCAAGCGTTAGTGACTGCTACCTAACGACTTCTGCAAATTTAAACGCGTTTTTCTCAAAACACGTTTTCTGGAATTGGCACGCAGCTAAACTCAAACAATTTTTAATATTTTTAATCGGGTTTTTCACTACGTCTGTATAATAACCTTCTTAAGAGAAGAGCGTAGGGGTTTTTCGATAGATTAATTTAAACTATTGTTATAATTATATTTAATGCCGTTTTTTTAGTCCAAAATAGAGTTTTTTCCTTTAAATGCTTGCTAATTCCACAAAAATAAATATTTTTTAAATCCCCTACGTGTTTCTCTAGCTATTCTTATCTAGATTAAGAAAAAAATGTTTCTTTGTTCCAGATTAAAAGTTACACCCTCTGTGCTGCGTGCCGCGGAGCTCCTTCAAGAGAAACCACATTACAAAAAAGTCTCCAATGCCGCCATTTTGTAAAATTTTTCGATCAAACTTTCTAGTTTTGTATTTTAGTATATAAGCAATAACTTCCCAAATCAGAGTGATTGCTTTCCCTTTCCTTCTATACAAAAAAATTCTTTAAAAATCGTGTTTATTTTACGCGTGTACAGTGGTGTTACCCCTTAAGGCGTGTTGCTCGATGGCAAGCGATACGCTGAGCAGCAATTTAAAGGCGACTTTCTTAATTTTTTTTTTTCCTTGAGCTCGTGAGGAACCTAGGCTCCCAATTTTTCGGTATTGAATGAAGGTGGTTGAGAATCGTTTTATGATCGCAGCTCATTTTTTCCGCCAATTCACGCCTGGTTCGGCGACAGTTCTTTTTCAAAAGTGAATTGAGTTCGCATCAGAAGGCCTGCAGCTGCTTGACGTGTCATCGACGTTTAACGTCGGCATTTTTAAACTTTGCAAACTATTTCCATGCTGTAGATTCACCTGTGATTCCTTCTCCATACACATCGCAAATGTTCTGGGATGCTTCGACAGCTTTTTGAGCTCGATGCTAAGCAAAGAAGACCAGGTTTAAAAAATGTTGAATTTTGCCTCCTTTCTCAGCCCCAAATCTAACAAAGTTTTGTAGAGCAGAAAGAGTTCTATCGAATGACTACTTACCCTTTGCCAAACAGCAAACATCGTTGTCATATAAAATAAAATATAAAAACTTAATATATTCCTCAACTCAATACATTTTTCATGTTAGCTCTAAAGATATTGTGGAGAATTTTTTTTTTTTAAACATGAGCTCATGTTGGTAACTTCAACTGTATTACTGCATAGCTTTTACTACTATTCTCTGCAGTTCAACTCTTTTGGACTCTTCTTTCATCTTGTTGTAGCCTTCGGACTCTTCTTTCATGTAGTTGTAGCCATTGTTGTAGTCTACCGACTCTTATTTTATGTTGTTGTCGTCATTGTTGTAGTCTACCGACTCTTATTTCATGTTATTGTCGTCACTGTAGCTGACGACGCCTGTCCGCGCATGCAACATTAACTGCCAACTAAATAAGTACGTTTAACTAACTTGTACACGCAAATCGTCGGTAATTGTGTGGACCATTGTAGTCGTTTTTTGTTGTTATTTACTATTGTTGTTATAACACTTGCTCACTGTTATTGTTGCTAATCATAGAAATGAGTAAGCATATGAATAAAATGTGCACATAGCTAAGTAAACATTCAGGATGAGGATGCGCTGAGTTTTTCTACCCATACCCACACAAACGCACACAAAGGCACACTAGCAGCTGAAGACAGTTGCTTGGGGAAATTATGAGGGAGAAGTTGATGATGTACCTGCAGCAATAGTGACAATAAAATGCTTGCGAAGGAGTAGAGGGAGTAAAAAAGCAATTGAATGTGCCGCATATAGGCGGCTAAATAGACATTAGAGTGAATGAATGGACAGACAGCCATACAGACAGATCAACAGACAGATGGACAGCCAGCTGGTGAAGGCTAATTTATGTGTAAATGGTGGTTAATTTAAGCACGAAATTCTAATAATTGGGAGGCGCAGACGTCCACACGAAGGCGAATCAATGAAATAAAAGTAAAAAAATGCAATAAAAGAAAACTTAATAAAACGTGGACACATGAGTTGGCTCTTACCGCTTTGAGTTGTTGGTGGTAATGTGACGGCATAATCACACGTTATGGCGATTTGGTGGAAAAAAGTTATAGCCGAAAATTCAAGGAAAAATGAAGAAACGAAAAAAATATTCGGGAAAAAACCGTTTGCTGTGCGATGCAATTGTGGATGAGTGGAGGCGACAGCAGTTGAAAGTCAGGAAGTCAAGGCAGGGCGGGCGCGTATTGTGCGACTGTAAGTGGTATGTGATTGCTGCACGTAGTCATGTGCCTTTGAATTTTTCTACAGCGAACAAAGTATGCGATGATTGCTGATGTTGGTGTGTGGCTAGTGGCGGAGAGTGGCAAGCTGTAGAATAAATACATACATGAAAATGCTATATAATGCGATTAACGGTAGTAAGGGAATATGCAAAGCGACGGCACACTTCTTTACCTTCTCGCATATGGTACAGAGTACACATACAAATAGAACATAGCCAAAAAGGTTAATGACAATTAAAATGCCACGAGGCTGATGACTGACCTAGAAGCTGTACTTCGATGGTCAAATAAAATATTTTGCAATATGATATGCCACTTATGAGTCAAACTCGGGGACGCTAAACGTATTAGGAAGCCAGGTGACAGTTTTCGATGGAATAGTTCGTGGATTAGACGTTTGCCCAAGGCGGGCGTACTAAGATGACCACAAAGCACAGATGATAGATCAAACGCAAATGCTTGGGCGTGGAATATCCATATAATTATTTTTTCAGGCCAGCTGAAATCCGGTTTCTTTTTCGGCGGCGGTACGTAAAGAACGAGAAATGTTGCTCGTGCTTGTCGGTTTGTTGAGCAGTGCTCTCTGAGAGCAGGAGTAAGAGTCGAGTGGCGAATCTTCTGGCAGTCTGTTGTGACTGCAGCTTTCCGATGTCGAACACTCCTTATGTAGTTAGATGCCCTTTTTTTGCTGCATGGAGGCGTGTATTTTGCCTGCAAGAAGGAAATTATCCGAGTCGATGTTGGGTCCTCGAATCGTACGTTCATCTAATACACTAGAAGCGTGTCTTCCACTTATCACAACATGATTGATCTGGTTTCACGTTGTGCGATCAGGAGACAGCCACATAGCTTGGTGTATTTTTTTATACTGGAATCTGGTGCTGCATATTACCATGTTTCGAGCCCCGGCGAAGTCGATCAGTCTCTGTCCGTTACCGGATGTTTCGCTGTGCAGGTTGAATTTTCCGATAGTGGGACAAAAAATTCCCTCCCTGCCCATGCTGACATTGCTGACGATCCATCCAAGCACGATTTTTAGGTCGTGGCAGTTGCAGCACTCAAAGAAACGTTCCAGGCGCTCATAGAAAGGAATCTCGTCTTAAAGCGGATTACTGCCATCGGAGTGAACGACCGTACTTGACGACGAAGTCTCTCTCCCACTATAAATTCAATACCGAATTTGCGCTGCTTTACATGGCAGCTGCAGTAGATGTTGCAAGCTCCGAAGTTTTTCTCGCTATGCTCCGCCTATCGCATCTCTTGAATGGCAGTGATGACAGTCTTTACTCTCACGAGGACAACAACCAGCCGGGCAGAGGCCTCTCCTCCATGAAGGGACCAGACATTCCAGGTGCATACCCTCAAATCATAGTCCTTAATTCGTTTGCAGGGGTCGTCCTCAGAATAAGCAGCTCTCATCCAAGGTTTTGTTGTGTTTTTCACTGGGACAGATTTTGACGTTGACGATGGAGAAACGGGCTTCACACAAACAGCGATAACTTTTGCAATTATTAATTTTTTTTTTTGAAATTTTGGTGAAGTCAAGTCAAAACATGATGTTTTTATGATATGTTTTTATTTTTGTTAAATAAATTAATTAAGTAGCAAAAAAAAATTAGTGAAAATCATCATTTTTTCGGGCCTCTGACTACCCCTAACCCCTTAAAGCATTCATTTTCTCTTAAATACATCCGGGTCTTTGTATAAAATCTAACACATAATCAAACTCGAAATAATTTTTTTAACTTTTTTGTTGCAGATATATTAAAGCAATTCGCTTTATTTACGTATACAACAATTTGAATCATAACAATTTTTGCCATAAATTTAAACAGCTTATTATTAAAATGTCTTTATTGAAATAACTTAATTAAAAAATAACGAGAAATATCTTTCATAAGACTTCATTTAATAAACAAAATTCTGTTTTTAAATATTGGACATTCCAGAATCGCTTAGTTTAATACACATACACTTGCAGAAAATAAATGAAACTGCAAACTTTATGTCAATAAATTAAACCAGCTTATTGTCATGAAAACGAATTATGCTTCAAACTCGTCCCCCATTTGTTTTGGACTAGTTCGCAAGCTTACTAACTGTTTATATCAAAAAGTTGCCGGAAACAGAAACAACCTGATTAATAACTGAAATAAATCATTTATTTATTTGTCCTACCGCAAAAAATACCTCCCATTAAATTTCGCCGCATAAGTAAAAACCTACAAATTAATTATATTTCACTGCGATATACATAGTTTTGTATCTATGTATGTATGCGTGTGCACCATAAATCTAATTTTAGAAATTATAGCCATTAAAACTATCAGCATAAATCACTTTTTTAATAACTGAAATAAATCAAATGCTTAACTGGCCTATCTTAAAAAAAGGTACCTCCACTGCAATTTCACTAAATAAATAAGAATCTGCAATTAATTTCCTTTGAATATCATTTAAACTCATCTTGAAATAATTAAATTTCTTAACCTGCCGCCACCTCAAGTTGATCGGCATTAAGTGTTGCCTCCTTGTCTGACTGCATTCGATTGCAATTGCATTAAAATGTTCGCGCAATTTTTGTTTGTTTTTGGCTGCTTGATTTTACCACCTCCCGCTCCTCTAAGCAAACATTGAAGTAAATTCACAACAATACATCAAATTAAAATTCCAACACGGAAGCTTCAAGCCGCCGCTACTACTGTCATAACTGTTGATGTTGTTGTAGTTGTTTTTGTTGTTTTTTTTGTTGGTAGCAGGTACTGCCACAATGTGCAATACAAATTTTTCGACACGTTCTCAGTGGGTATCAAATAACAAAAAAAAGTCAGAAAAAGACCAAAAAGGCTACCACAGCGCACCTGCTCAAGTTTCACGAGCAACTATCTCAGGGTGAAGTGTCCACGGGAGTGACGGCAGCGTAAGGAGGTTTAAAAAATTCATGAAAATAAATTTCAATCAAAAGTCAAAAATGAAGGAAACGAATAAGGCCACAAGCAACAATAGCAACAAATTACTGTAAAGACAATAGCAAATATGGAAGTTAATCCCGCAAAAGCAAACCATAAACCAACTTCACAATAGGTGGAGTGTCTCAGTTGCCAACCAAGCCAGATAAGTAAGTAGGCAACCTATCAGCTTTGGAGATGTAAAGATGATTTGGATGGGCCAGAAGAAAATGTAGTGGATGAGGATCTTTCGTTATTGGGTATATTGTGTTTTATAAATGTTATTGTTAGTGTAATTGTATTTATTATTGTGAATGTAATTCTATTTAGTTGCAGCTGTGAATATAATTTCTAATGGAAGTGTAATCATTATTGTAAAAGCAATAGAAATTGTTAGCAAGATTGTAATTGAAATTGCAAATGTAGCTATGGATGAAATTCTTAAAATGATTGTAATTGGTATTACAATTATAATTATCAGAAATGGTTATTGTAATTGTAACTGTAGTTCTAATTGTAACTGTAGTTATAATTGTAATCACAGTTGTATTTGATTTTGTAATTGTAATTGCAATTGTAGCTATGAACTAAATTTTTAAAATAATTGTAATCGTTATTTTTAATTAATTTTTTAATTTAATTTGATTACAATTGTAATTTTAATTTAATTACAATTGTAACTGTAGGAGTAACACATTACTTGCAATAGTAATTATAAGTGAATTTGTATCTGTTATTGTAGTTGTAATTGCAATTGTGTCAGTGATTTTAATTTATATTGTTAGTGTAATCATTATGTAATTGTAATTGGAATTCCAATTTTTAATTGGTAATGTAAATGCAATTTATAAATAGTATTGCAAATGTAATTTAAATATGATCGTAATCGTTGTTGTCATTGTAATATATTGTAATAGTAACCGTAGTTGTAACTATTATTGTAATTTAAAATGTAATTGTAATCATAACTGTAATTTTAGTAATTGTAACTGCAATGTAATTGCCATTGTAATGTCGTGCCATTGTAATTGCAACTGAAATTGGGACTGTAATTGCAATTGATATTTTAATTGTAGCTGTAGTTGTAATGGTAATTTGCAACTATTGTAATTATATAATATTGTATTGTAGTTAGAACTTAATTAATTGCAATTGTACTATATATGTAATTGTAAGAATAATCTTAACTACTGTTGTAAAAAAATTGTACAATAATTGCAATTATTTGTAATTATAATTGTAATTGTAATTTTAACTCTAATTATTATTATGATTGAGATTTTAACTATAACTGTTGTTGTTAACTGTAATTATAGTACTAATTTTGTAATTGATTTCGGCGTAGCAATGGTAATTTAATTGTAACTATTCTTGTAATTGTAATTGCATTGGTAATCGAAACAATAATTGTAGTCCTTATTGTAATTTAAATTTTATTTGCAATTTTAGCTGCTATTCAAATTAAAGCTGTAACTTTGATCGTGACTCTAATTTTTATAATTATAATTGCATGTAATTGAATGTAATTATGATGGTAATTGGGAATCTTGTGGTACTTATGATTACAATTATAACTACAATATTATTTTACTGGCAATTGGAATGATAAATGCAGTTGTAATTATAACTGTAATTGTAATCTTACATGTAACAGTAGTTACTACTGCAATTATAATAATTGTAATTTTAATTAATTTTTCTATTAAAATAATTACATTAATTTAACTGAGACCGTAATTGTAATTGCAATCGTATTTTTGATTGTAATTATAATTGAAAATTTAAGTTTAGTAATTGTAAATGTAATTGTAACTGTAGTTAGAATTAAAATTTTAGCTATAGTTGTAATTACAATTACATTTTTAAATCTTAGTGCCGCCTGATGGTAATTGTTTTTGTTGTTAAAATAGTATTTCCTACTTAATTGTTGTCATAATTGTAGTTGTAATTGCATTCGTATTTGAAATAGTTATTACAATAGTAATCTCCTTGTAAGTGGTACCGTTATTGTAATCTCAAATGTCATTGTAATTCTAATTTTTATTGTAATTGTAATCATAATTGTAGTGGTAATTGCAATTCTAATTGCTTAGTTGATGAATGTATATTTATATAATGATTAGTCGGCAACCCTACAAATTTTCATAATGCAAGCAAAGAAACAAAACAGATCCTCACCGCTTCCCTCTTGCATATTTACTCCTGTTTTGTTCCGGAAACATTTTGTATGAGCTTTTCATCTGTAGCCTCTTCCTACACTTTTTTGTTGCTCCATTTTTCTTTATTGTTACTTTTGTATTTGTTGTTGGCTTTGCATAAATTTTGCTTGCATAAAGCTGCTGACTGCTCCTGCTCGTCGTCAATCGCTGTCTTTGCTTGCTGCCGTTACTGTTGATTCAGTGCACCTTTTCGTTTTTGCTCGTTGCATATTTTTTGTTTTGTTTCACCTGCTGGCTGCGACTGATCCACTGATCCAAACGCTGCCATGGGTGCATCTTGTCGATTTTTCACTCAGCGCTTGGCATTGATTGAAGTTGGAAATTTGGATGTTGCATGATGCGGCTGTTGATGTGGGAGGCATGCTGACTGCTGACTGCCAACCTGGCAGCTCGATTGCTCAAGCAGTCAAGCAAAGTCAGGAATGTTGGCATTAGGCAGTTTTTTGCGCAGCAAAGAGGAGAAGATCGAGTTGCCGCTCCACTGCACCCATACTCGTAGCCGTTTTGCTGAATTTATGAAGATGCCAGCAACAATACAACATTTGGCGTTTGGTTTGCTCAGTTGCGTCAATCGCTTTGTATGGCTCTATGTCTGTCCGTTTGTATATTTGCTTGACTTTTGCTTCACTTGACTTGTGTCTGCGCTTGTGCTCGCGCACAGCTTGATGGATGACAGCGTTGTCAGGCGTACACGGTATTTTTGGTGCTTTTATCTGCCGTTTGAATGCCTTTTTACGGATATGTTTTTCTGCTGGGTCTGGTGGATCTGGTGGGTCTGGTAGGTCTACTTGGCTATTTGGTTGTTAGTGTGTATGTAGCTTTCGGTTTGGTTGTTTATGCGACTATTTGACTGACTGTCGACTACAGACAAAATGTTTATGGCGCTTTAAAGTGACAACAACAACAAATTGTTGGCATGTTTATGCAAAACACGAGCATTACAGCGCAGTTAGGCGGGCACGAGAGCATCGTAGGACTATTGAATTTGGTGAGACTCACATACTTGTGTGTGTGCCTGTACATGTATTTTCCTTCCCTAGTGCCTGTACATACATAAATACATATATACTTATATCTATTTGTAGTTGGCGTAACGTTTGAATTTTTTTCCCCGCGTATTGTATGGCATGCGGCAGGAATTTGCAAATGATGCAGTCAAATGGCTTATTGTGGCGCAGATAAGCCCGAAGATTTATTGGAGAAAATCCTAAAAGGTATTTCTTGGAGTTGATAAAAGTAATGGCCCACCAAATTTTAGTGGGTATGTGAAAACAAACTTGAAGTATTTCCAAACTAATTTTCTAGTTGTTTGAGTGTCTATTTACGTAATTGTATTTCACAGTTATAAAATAAATTTTCTACATTTTTTACTTTTTGAAACCATTTGGACATTTTATAGTTGAACAAAATCACCTCTAGCACCTCTTTGTGAATCGGAGATTCGATTTCTTAATTTGCATTAGGGCGACTTTGGTGTATTACTCGTAAAGTGGCCCAAATATTTGTGTTTTTGCCATCAATTCTTCTATTTGTGTGCTTGGGTATAATATTTTGCAAACTGAAAGAACTTGGATATAAAATTTGATAATTTTGAGAGCTGTTCAATGTCAAAAATTGTTGTATAAAGATAAAGTTTTTTAAAGTTAAATAAACTCGGTTCTTTTTAACATTTTTATAATTTTTTTGTTTAATTTTTTTTAAGGTAATTATATAATTATTGTAAAAAAAATTGTTTGGGAAATTTTGGAAGAAGAATTTTTTGGAAAAAAGAGTATTTATATGTTTGTTGAGAAAAAAAAATTTTTTTTGTTTAAAATTAAAAAGAAAGAAATAGTTTTTTATTCAAAACATTAAAACCTGTTTTTACGAACACAAATGATAATAATTTTTTGATAAAAAAAAGAAAGAAATAGTTTTTTTATTCAAAACATTAAAACCTGTTTTCACGGACACAAATGATAAATATTTTTTGATAAAAAAAATAAAAAATAAGTTTTTTTTGGAAAGGTGATACAAACATTTTGGTTAACTAAATTTTTTGGTCAAAACAAGAAAAAGAAAAATAATGAATAAAAAGTTGTTTTTTGGAAAAAAGATTTCATATGTTTTGTTTAAAATGAAGAACTAAATTTTTTTGGGAAAAAAAGTTTTTGGAAAAAAAAATTGTTTTTTGGGGGAAAAATTATGTTTTTTTGTTCAAAACATTTAAAAAAGTGTTTTGGGAAAGATTATATATTGTGTTCAAAAAAAAAAAAAAAAGTAATATAGTTAGGTGGAAAATTTTATATTTTCTGTTCAAATTAAAAAAAAAGCTTTCATAATGATATCCTCATAACCCAACGAGCTATAGTCAAATACGTATAGCAAATCAATGCAAAATACTGCTATACTAAAAAATTATCAACATCGGATAAATTTCAAATAATAATTTTTTTTAATTCGGCGCACTTACTTTACTTTCCAATAACCTAAGCCTACAAATATATACATTTTTAGAAGAATTTACAACAGTGTATTCAGATCATTTGACATGGAATCGCTTACTTTGTATCTACGGTGTACTCTTTTAAGTGCTCCCATAAGCGTTGTACGCTCAAGAGAAAAAAAAATTACCTCAAAAAGGGGCAGGTAATGAGGAAGAGCAATGGAAAAAGGATATATGGGATATATATAGAAAGGATATATATACGAATTACAGACAACTGATGTCGATGCTTCTTGGCCTTTCAGGAACTTTTAAAAAGCGAGTGCCAAAATAGCTGAATCTTAACTACAAGGAAGTTAAGGACAGCTGAGGAGTAGAGATGATGATATGATTCTATCTTACTACTGTTCAGACAGCTACCTCAAAAAGGGCTCTTGGTAATATTGCGTCTCACCACGTAAATAGTTTCCCATAAAATAGCGAGCGGTTAAGGTCCCGAGTAATTTCCGGCACATTGTCTGTCAGCCAGAATATCAGAATCTTTCTTTCGATGCTCCTATGGGAGATAAAGGAATTGATGATGATGATGCTTTATAGAACTGGTTCTTGTTCTCCAGCTAGTGAGGACGATTTTTTTGCTTAATATGTAATTAATGTTGAAGGTAAAGATGAGCATTTCGCTTCGAAAAATTCAAACCAAACATGAGAAAAATTAATATTAAAAATAAAAAATAATCGTCTGATTATTATAATTTAAATTTTTGCTTGGTACTGGAATAAATGCCATACTTTTTACTGATATTATTGAGTAGTCGATACTTTGTCTCGATATCACAAATCAGAAACTATCGATACCACTGAGCAGAACATTATGCAACCATGCCGCACAGGAGAATAGGTCTTGTGACTGTTCAGTAGAGAAAATACCAGATTTAAGAATTTGTGTATAATGATTTGCTTAAGACATTTATGAAAGTCGAATGAGAGATAATATCGTAATGCTGAGCCTTAGTTTCCTTGCAGTGTAGCCTTGTATATGAAACTATAGTAGCCGCCATCGAAATGGAATGGAATGTTGAAGGGCTGTAAATTCTTATTTTTCCAAGCACTGAGGCAATACTGACAAATTGACGTCAAGGGAAAGGGAAAAGGATCAACGAATAGGGAGGAACTGGCGCGGTAAGGGTGTCCATTAGTCCTCAGCAAACTTCCTGTATTTTTTTATTAATCTTCGCAGTTTGTCGAGTGAACAGTCACCAATTAGTTGTTGATATTTTAAATCTCCTCATAAGGAAGTCAAGTTGCACTTTACTCGATTTGCTGCTTAAGTCATAAAGAGTGAACCAATTCGAGACATATCTGGAAATCTGGGAGCGCTCTTGGCAAAAAATCGCAGAATGTCTTGCGGAAATTACCCAGCATACGAGAACTTGACATCATCGGCAGTGGTAACAAATTTGACCGATCACCATTTCGTTTCTCACCGGCGTGAGTTAACGTTTGCATTCGATTTAGAAATAAGTCCCTTTTAGGGCGTAGAAATAGAAGTATTTAAGGAAAATTTCCAGCTGGGTGTTTTTGTAGCTGCACTCCAATGCGATCAGCTTTGTTACAATTTAAGCTGCAAAAACTGCCTGCGGCCAAATATTACCACATGTGCCAATTATTATTACATGCATGTGGCATGCCATAAAAGTACAAAAAATAAAATAAAAAACGAAATCAAATATACATATGTTTGTGTAAACGCAGAATAGACATATCGACAGCAGTTCGATGAAATAAATGCAAATTTCAATTTTTAACAAGTTAATTTCGGCGGAGCCCGAGGCGATGATGAGGAAAATCGGGGCAGCAAATTGGCGAGTCGCATTTTAACATGAAATAAAGGTAAAAAAGAGAAAAAGGAATTTCATGTGCAACAACTCAAAGAAAAAAATCTTGCAACAACAATAGCAATGTATAGAATGCGAACTGTGTGGCAAGACAGTAGCCACAAAATAATTTCTGTGCTGAGTTGTTACAATTTTTGTTTTATTTATTTCCGCTATAGGCAAGATTTTGCTGCCATTGTTGACAATATGAAATATCAATAACAAAACGCAAAAAAAACCCCAAAAAAAAACAATAACACGAAATAATAGTAATCGCTCAATAACTGCAGTAATAATGACATTTTTCGCTATTGCAAGAAGCAAAACAAAAAAAAAAACGCAAAAAATTATGTAGAAGAAAAACGAAAATCGAGCCGCAATATAAAATTTGCATTCATTACACTTTACAATAGTTGTTGTAATCTTGCTGTTATTGCTGTTCCGTTCCTCCACCACAATTATACGCTTTAAAGGCTTTATTTGATTTTCGCCTGCGACTATGCGACATTGCAACATAGCAGGCGGCATGCAACATGCAGCAGGCGACAGCGAGTAAAAAAAAAAGATTTATAAAAAGAAAAACTAAATTACAATTGACAACTATTTGGCATTTTTGGTGCAACTAGCTAATTTTGTAACTGTGGTTGTTGTTGTTGTTGCAGTTCGCGTTGTTGCAGTTGTTAGGGGCGTCTGTTTGTGGCATTTTTCGGGCGACTGGTGTTACGCGCGTGCGCCGCCGACCTATTTTTGCCGCCGCCTCTGCTGCTGCCGCCGTCGTAAACTATGTTGCACGAAGCAGCCACTCGCAATTTGGGTGGCCAGCAAAAGGCAACAAAAACAACAGCAGCAACTAGTAACGCTTACAACAGTTTTGTTTACTTACTGCATTATTTTTCGTTAAATATTATTGGGGTTTTTGTTATAAGTTGATGTTGTTGCTGTTGTTTTTGCATTGCCAACAAAACACTGCATGCATTACAACGCAGCGGCCTTTAGAGTCAACAGCCACCAGCCAACAGCACCAGCCGCATATGACAGCTAGAAAATTGTTGTTGTTGTTGTTTCTATTTAATGCCTAGCTTGTTGTTGTCGCTGTTCGCCGTTTGTTTTGTGAAATTGAAAATCGTGATTTTCAACTTGCGCTAACAATGAAAATTATTGTTGTTAGATAGCCAAAGCCAAGCCAAAACAGAAAAAGACAAGAACAAAATCAAAAATCTTGTGGACCTAAAAATCGATAAATAAACTTTTCTATTTGCAATGCCAGAACGGCACTGCAAAGTAAGCAATTTTTTTGTAGTTCGAAGTTTGAGAAAAAAATGCGAAAAAAGGCTGTAGCATAGAAATGTTGAATAGGCAGAAACTAACCGCTATTAGCATACATGTACATATAAAGATCTACACACACATACACACACAAGCAAACAGATGTTCGTACATATGCCAGTGTGTATGTGGTTGTCGATCGATTATGTTGCTAAAAGTGACTTTTTTCGACATAACTGTCCATGACGTGATTGCTGCAGGCATAACGGCGCAACTACAACAACCATAATAATAAAAAGCTGCCAAAACATATCATATAACTATAATTTTTAAGCAAATACAATGTCATGTACACATGCACTAAATTTATGTACATTCAATCACTACAACAACGTTTAGCAGGAAGTTTTACTGCAACCTTCATTCATTTCAGTTTACTAATTTAAGTTGAATGCTATTTATGTGTATGTCTGTGTGTAGAAATAGCTTGAATTAGTTGCTTTTCTGAAACCTTGCGCTTTGTATGGAGGAAAAGGCGTGGCACTTCAGAGCAAAAACATTGTGAAAAATCGGTATTTAATATATTTATATATATATATATATATATATATAATTGACGCATACACTCTTTTTGGGTGTTTGGCCGAGCTCCTCCGCCTATTTGTGGTGCACGTCTTGATGTTGTTCCACAAATGGAGGGACCTACAGCTTCAAACCGACTCCGAATCGCAGATATTTTTATAAAGAGCTTTTTCAGAGCAGAAATAGACTCGAAAGATTGCCATTGCCCGCCAAGGGGCTGGTTAGTAGGTTGGTTACAGTGGTGATTCATCCAGAATCCAACTAGCGCTTCCCCACCATTTTGTTGCCACATCGTCGTTACCAAGTTACCAGTTATTTACGGCATGACTATATCCAGTCTGTGCGGCTTAAGAACCTCGCTAGGTTGTTGACATCTATGCCAGACAGTTGTTTGAGACTCTCGAACAGCGATTGGTTTAGGGTTAACATTTTGCCCTTCTATAGGGCAGGGCATTCACAGAGAAAATGGAAGATTGTTTCCTTTTTCTCCGGTTGTTAACAACTGTGACAGTATGTGTTGTGAGGGATGCCCATTTTGGCAGCTTGTTCTCCGATAAACCAGAAGCCAGATATGACTGCCGTTAGTTTACAGGCGTCCCGTTGTTTCGTATTTATCAATGTCGACGATTGCTTGATGTTGTAGGTGGGTCATAACGCCCTGCTGAGTATGCATTTCGTCTGGTTTCTCCATCTACATTCTGCGATTCGAAGGTATTTTAGGGAAATTGCATTCCTGGCTGCACCTAATGGCGTGAATACCGGTACTGCAAGAACGTTATTCATGGCAGATCTCCCTCTTGCCAGTTCATCGGCTTCCTCGTGACTTTCTATGTTCCGGTGGCCTGGGACCCAAATTAAGGTTACTTTATGGTTTTCACTCAAGGTGGTGAGGCTATTCCTACTTTGATCCACCACTTTAGAGGTTGTTGTAGCCGATTCCAGTGCCTGGATTGCAGCTTGGCTATCCGAAAGAATAGCGATTAGTAGCCTACAAGCTTCCCCAATTGCCAGTACTTCCGCCTGGAAGACACTGCTGGTATTAGGGAGATGCACAGATTCTTCAATTCCAAGTCTATGAATATATTTACCTGCTCCACCATCACAATCCATTTTACTGCCATCTGTACAGACTGTGGTATCGAAGTTGTTAAGAGAGAATCCCTTATTCCATTCTTCCTTAGATGGAAAGAGAGTGGAAAAATTCCTTTTGAAAGTTACCATCGGGACGATGTAGTCAGTCCTCACCGAGATTAACTGAGTTTGTCGCAATAGTAGACTGGCATGGCCCTTATTTTTTTCCTTCCAGCAACCCGCTTCGTTTAATCTAAATGCACTCATGATTGCAGTCTTCTTAATGTGTAGGTCTATTGGAATAACGTGCGTCAGTGCGTTCAGAGCCTCCCTAGGTCATGATCTGATTACACCGACCGTTATTGCGCAAGCTGATCTTTGTATTCAGCCGAGTAATTTAGAATTGTACTCTCTCCCTAGAGCTTTCTACCAAACTACCGAACTATACGATAAAATAGGTCGTATAACCGCCTTATAAAGCCATAATGTATGTTTAGGTTCAAGACCCCATCTTTTTCCAAGCATTTATTTGCAGGCATATAAAGCAATTTCTGCTTTCCTTACCCGTTCTTCGACGTTTAACTTCCAGCTAAGTTTGGTGTCCAGAATTACCCCTAAGTACTTTGCACTGGGTGAGAGTGAAAGAGTTTGTCCGTTGCCGAGGGGCGACCGCTATTAGAAAAAACTGTTTCTTAATTTTGGTGTTTCACCGAGATTCGAATCTACGTTCTCTGTGAATTCCAAATGGTAGTCACGCACCTACCCATTCGGCTACCACGGCCATATAGTCGCAATTTCGCGGTATTTAATAGTCACTTCAAATTCGTGTTTCTTCATACTAAAATTCGATGGGCTATAAACTGCATACCCATGAAAACTCTAAAAATCTGGTTAAAGAAATGCAAAGCTTTCATAGTTACAACCCATCAACTTTTATTAAAAGTAATGAATATTCAAAAATCAAAAACAAAAAGAAAACAAATAAAAAGAAATAGTTAGTATTGGTCCAAAGAATCGTGTAATATGGGCTTGAAGTGTATGCCCACATATTTTGCTAAAGTAGCATAAATAAATATTAAAAAAAAAAAAAAAAAAATATTTCCAAATTTTTTTATAATTTTTAGTTTTACCATTAAACTATTTATCTTGCAAAAGCTATTAGTTTTTTAAATTTCCTCAAGTTTTATATTTTTTATTTTGTATTTTTCATTGTGTATTTTTTATTTCGTGTTCAAAACCTCGGCCTTTCTTAAGCTTCTGTTACTTCGGTTTTCATTTATAAAAACATGCACATGTGCAACCGCCTGTTTCTTCGTTTCGGTTACACCCATATAATACACAGATAAAACCCTTGTATTAAAAATTATCAAGTAATCTATGTATATATGTAGGTGCTGACAAAGCATTTTATGTGCAAGACGAAAATCTAACGTGCCCACTAATTCGATGAAGAAATGTTAATAGATATCGAAAAAATACTATTTTTGTTTGCCGCACTCGGCGGGTGGTCATTTAATTTATAGATAATCTTGATTATTTTGCTAAGTGAGTATCGGTAGTGGTTGACTATACGTTTTTACAATAACATTTTTCAGGTGCTTATTGATTTTTTTATTTTGTTATATAGCAAATTATCGCATACTTTGATAGGTGTATGTAATAATTTTTGTTATATCCCACTAATTTTTGCTTAACCCTTGGATATGCAAATGAGGAAAGGGGCTGTATGATGGTGGGAAAGTGGAGTAAGATTCAGGATATTAGGTATTTTAGAAGCTTATACTTGTAAGGGCAGCTTTGATTTTTGGGTTTGACCCATATATTTTGTAAAAGGTCATTAACCCTAAAGCTGGAATACTGCAGTAGATATTCTAGTAGTAGTTACTGGATTGTATTTGTTTATACCTTCAGACACAAATATTTGCTTTCTATCAGATACCAGGAGAACGTCCAGTCAAATAAGTTTGAAACTCTGGTCATGAAACACCATATAATAGAACATTTTTTTCAAAAAGCGGTTGCCTCTTGGTAGGCAGTAAGAAGCCTCCAAGTGTATTTTTGTCAGGAAAAATGCTCTCGTATAAAAACCTACTGCCGTTCGGAGGCGGCGTAAAACTGATGGTCCCATTTGTAAAAAAAAAAATCAAGACGCCCACCACGAATAGGAGAAAGAGTTCGACAAATACACAATAAAGGATATACAAAAATAAGCGCCAATATATACTTCTATTGTAAATCAAGACTGCCAATATTTTTGTCAACATTTTGTGCATAGTTGGTAATTTTCACTTTTATTATTTTTATGATTATTAGGCTATAATGTACTGCGATCTCTGATGTGGTATATTGTGCTTGATCGCAAGTCTAGAAAATAGTCGCTGAAAAAAGTAAACGAGGCGCAATAGTTTACCACTATTTTTAATTCACACAAGGGTTAATTTCTCAACAACAGGCCAATCTCGCCCACCGCATACGCAAATTGGCCACCCATCAAACTCGCTGCAATTCAAAGCACATGTGAATGTACATATATTTGTCTACCAAAACCAAAAAGGCGTAGCTGATATGCCGCCAGCTATCATAAAATACCGAAAAATTATAAAAATAAATAAAACTATGCTATTGTACGTACAATTGCAAGAACTCCCCCGCTTAGGGCAACAGAAAAACGCATACACACATACACACACTCATACGTGAAGCACATCAACACAAAATTCGAACGCACAATCAACACCGAATCGATCGCGACCATCAGTCAAAGGCCAACTTCAACGCCCGCCTCAACACGAGCCAACAAAAGACTTAAGCAACGAACCCGAGAGTGAGAGTGGATGAGAATACTACCATAAATCGCCTACTTGCAGCAATGCATGAATGAGTAAAATGTAAGCTATTATTGCCAATGTTATTGTTTAATGCTATTGTTGAATTGTTTTTTTTTTTCGTTTTTTCGTTTTAAATTTTCAACTTAAAATTTATAATAATGCAATTTACATTGGCTAAGTTTGATTTTTTTCTTTTTTTTCTTTCTGCTTTGCAGCAAAGTTGTAGGTCGTTGCTTGTTATTCAACTCGACGCGCAACTGTTCATTCTAATTGCCGCCCATTGTTTAGCATGAGCGTGCATGCGGGCATACATGTGTGTGTGTGTGTGTGTGTGGTTGTGGGTGTGTGCCTTAATTGTTGGTTCTCAGCGCATTGTAATGCTGATTTGTGCATTTATATCCGCTATAAAGCGCGAAAAAAACAACAACAAACAAGTGTCGAGCAACATTGTATGAGCTGGGTGTATACGTAGTATTTTTTTTTGTGCACTGCTGAAAACATCCTTGTTGAAAGCTGATATCGATACTGGCGTAGTGGGCTGTTGGTTTTGTAATAATTTTTGAAATTTTATTTAAATATCTTTAGTTGCAAAATTTGCATATCTACATATTTATCTAGAGCACTTTTCGTTGCAGCTGCAGCCCACCAACGCCACCAACAACGCCAAGCGACAACTAGTTCCGCTAAGGCGCAGTACAAAATTACTATTCTCATAAGTATGCGCATATGTACGTATGTAATGTAGGTTGTTGTTGCATTACAACCGCATATAATTGATTAAACGCCTTGCGGCATAAATGACAAGTGTAACGATACGTAATTTGTTATGATAATTAATAAATTAAATTAAATAATGCTGACTGTGCACTGTAGACATTATGTGGCTAAAGTGGTGAGCAAAATAGTTGTGACATGTGGAACATTTATATGCTTAGTATAAAGCGGAAATGGTTATCCGATAGAGGGTGCAAATATATTCGAAATGAAGGCGAGGAGCTGGAGTTACTAAACTACAAATTTGATTAAAACTTAAGGCGTGAAGCAAAGAGTTTCGATGTAGGTACTACATCCCCGTGCTTTTCGAAAGTGCTGAAGCCTCGATGGCGCTTGAAGGCAGTAAAAAACTAAGAGTTTTGGGTTTGGATTGGACTAAAGAGGAAAGTACTTCGCAAGATTTTTCGTCCTGTTCTGGTAGATGATGGTTACTGCATTCGAATGAACCACGAGCTGTATGAGCTTTACAAAAATATTGACATAGTCAAACGAGCCACCCTGCAGCGATTAAGGTGGCTGGGTCATGTCGTTCATATGGAAGGAAATGTCCCGTTGAAGAAGGTATTTTAGACGATGATGGGCGGTCGACGGCAAACAGAAACATCATTACGTCCGGCGGAAGAACTGAATTGAAGATGAACCTGCTTCTCTTGGCTTAAGGAACTGGAAAAGGTGTGCGGAAAACAGAGACAGCTGGTGAGACTTTATTCGGCAGAATTTGCAGAAATCCCTTAGAAAGCAGAAAACCAAGTCTAGTCTAAGACATGAGAGCCTTCCGTTGCTGAACTGGTCATCTTTTGGCAATGCGCTTGAAGAAAATTAGGCTCGAGAGGTGCAATCAGCTTCTTCGGTGGCACGCGGTCAACAATAATCTTTTTTAACAAATGAGAAAATGTTCACTGGTGAAAAAGTTTTTATTAAGCAAAAGAACAAAATCTATGCTAAAGCTTCTAAAGACGCAAAAAATATTGTTCCAAGGACTAAGCGTGGCCACTATCCATTCCCCGTAATGGTTTGTTGGGAAGTGTATTTTAAAGGTGTTACATCTCTTCATTTCGGTGAAAAAGGGGTTAAGGCCGTGACAAAAGTGTACCCGGAGGATGTCTTAGTTGGCGCGGTGAAGCAGTTGAGCAGTACTCTCTTCCATGGAGAGGGTTGGATCTTTCAGCAAAATGCCGCTCCAGCCCATAAGGCAAAAACCACTCAGCAGTAACTAAAAAAAAAATATCTTGGGTTCCTAGACGCAGAATATTGGCAGTCTAGAAGTGTAGATCTGAATGCATTGGACTACAGTTTAAGGTCAGATGAAAGAAAAAGATGGCCTCTCAAAGACCTCACTGCAATTTGGAGAGCCTCAAACAATCTTTGGTTCGTGGTTCTTTTTTTCCCCAAAATGAATTTTTAAAGCCGCTGTGTAATGCTCACATATCAAAACGTTCGAGTGCGTTTACGATAAAATATGTCAAACTTTCCAGTGGAAGTGCCAGTTAGCGCCTAATAACACTAGAAGTGCCCAAGGGCAGAAGCAGTAAATGTCGAAAGACTATCATACAAATTTCATGATATTTGTTTTATTTTCTATTATTGGTGCGTACACCCTTTTTGGGGGCTTGGCCCAGCTTCTCCTTCTATTTTTGGCGTGCGTCTTGATGTTGTTCCACAAATGGAGGACCTTACAATTTTAAGCCGACTCCGAACGGAACTGTTTTTTGGGAGAAACTTTTTGATGCCAGAAATATACTCGAAGGTTTGCCATTGACTGCCGAGGAAGAAAAAACGTATTCCATAATTTTGGTGTTTCATGCACGAAGAATTGATAACCACAAATATGGATTAAAACATATACTTTTCATTTTCAGTCGGAATATCCCGAAAATCTGTAGTCGTAGCGCTATTTTCAGTTTTGATCCAGATTTAGTAACTCAAAAGCTTTAGAAAAAGTTATTCAGCCTTTTGCTTCAGAATTTGTGCCGAACTGCGTAATCTTCAGTACGAAATTAAACCACAGAAAAGTGACTGAATCCAAACAGTTTTGCTCGCTTCTGTATATTTAAGTTTATCTCGAATCATTTATGCGAGTGCAACGTGATTGAGCTCCGCTGTGTCTTTTGTTTTTTTTTTTGCCTTAAAAATGGGTGTGTTTTGCGGTTATTGCCATTTTTATTGTTGCTTTTGTAACTATTTTTATATTTAATCTATTTACATATGTGAATTAAAAATATAAGCTATAAAGTCTATTGCTTTTTTTAAGTGTAGTACAGAGAAAAATTGTAGCTAGCCTGGGTGGACTGCCGCAACAAAAGCTAAGCAAACTATCTTGCGTATGGATTTTTTTTTTTTTTGTGGTCACATGCAAAAAGCGCCTAAATTGAAAATCATACTTTCCGGGAAGCGCATTTCTTATGGGCTCTGTGGACTGTACGGTTAGTCATTGTATTTTTAATGATATCTTAAAGAAAAAAATTGTTCTGTAGTTAAGGATTCACGTAAATGTCATAAGGAGTTTTGTTGTTAGTGGTTGTGCAGCATACAACTCAATTGTTTCTTAAGCCGACTTAGGTGGTTATTTCTTGTGTCCATAAAATTTTATTCTATTTAATAACTTTGTGAATAAAAAAAACGCAATATATGGAACATAGTTCTACCGTTGCTCTTGTTGTGTATTGGTGGTGTTAATTAACTTATTCAAATACAAATTAACAATTACTCACATCTGACATGCCAAATCACTCTTTCAATGCAAGACTATTGAATGTTAATATACATAGGTTTATATTTGTATATGTATGAGTATATGTTTGATATGTCTATACACCTGCCTTAAATAGGATTTGGTTTCATTGCCTTAGTGTCCGTTGCGATAAAAATAGAAGCCATTTGTTACACAAACCACTGTCATTTTGAAGTGTTGATGTGGATTCGCTGCTGACAGTTAGGCATTTGTGCTCAGATATGCACACATACACACATACGGATCACTAACATTTATAATTTTTAATCGGTTTTCACGCGGATGTCACGTTATGACAATTTATGAAAATTATTTAGTGCAGGAAATAGCGGCGAATGCGGTTGCAGCTGTTGGTAGCGCTTACGCGGATATGAGAGCGGAATTCTTGGGGAATAACAGTAGCGATGAAAAACCGTGTATGGAAATGAAAACTATAGAAGAAAGGTTGTAAAGAAATGTGATGTAAATTTATGGGAAATCCCAATTATTCAGAACTAATTGTTCTCGCATGTTAAGCCAATGAATGTTTAAGGGGAAAAGATTTATGATCTTAATATATGAAGGGCTTTTTATGTGGAAGTTAGTTCTTTTGAGTTGCATGAAAAAAGATTCAACAAAGTTTCAGTATTTTTAGAAATCTCAGTAATAAGGGGATATATTAAAAAGCCAGCGGTTTTGAAGCAAATTTTAATAAAGCGCGCTATAAGTTAATGGACCCATAGTTAAGTTTTTGGCTGATTTAAATAAAGTCAACTTAGAAAAAACTGGTGGCTAAATGTATTTGCTATAGCTGAAGGGGCTGGTGTATGGCTATTATTTGGTAGTGCCGGGGCTCGAAATATAGGGCATGAAGCACGAAAGTGACTTCGGAAGGCAATAGTAAACTTTCAAGTGTATTTCTGCCATGAAAAGCTCTTCATATAAACTATCGCCGTTTGCAGGAGGCATAAAATCTTAGATTCCTCCATTTGTGGAAAAACACCAGAACGCATACAACAACTAGGAGAAGAAGATTGGCCAATTACCATGCATGTATGTAGATAGATGGAATGCAATTACTTTACATTTAAGGCCGGCGGGAAAATTAAAAGGTCAAAAAAATCGATTTTTTTTCCTGAAATCAATAGCTTAGATATTCAAGAACATGAGACACATATTTTCAGAGTTAAATTCCAAGTATTTGCAGAACTACAGAGCCGAGCGTAGTGCGGCGTCGAGCAACCGTGCGCTTATTGTTGTAGTTTGAAGCGCGTTTTCTCGGCTTTTCATTTTCACGATTTTACCTAATTTATGTACACGATTGCAAAAAAACTAAACGAGCTATCCATTTCATTCAAAATGCGTTATCTTCAGTATTGTTTTCTCTTCTATGTGAACTAAAAAAAACATCCAAAAACTTTTTTTAAGCGACTTTTTTACCCAGTTGAAGAGTTTTTTTTTCCTTGAAAAACCACTTTTTTTTCTACCTTCCCCAAAAATTCGAATTTTACATGTTTCTCCCAATTTTCTTAGTTCACATCGAAGATAATTAATATACATCAAAATTAATAATCTTTTTTTTTTTTTTGTTTTCAGATGAAAATTGCAAGTTGTATCTTGTACAGAAGTTGGATACTTCAGTGGCAAGGCGCTCTGGGAATCTATTGATAACTCGGCTTACAATATATTGTTGGAGATTGTACAAATTTTTTTTTTTAGTTCAAATATATATTAAACTATCCCCAAAACTTCATTTGGCTAATTGTTTTTTTTCTCATCCTACAACGCTTCGCGAAAACTACTGAATTTAGGACATCTAATTGGCCCGCCGGCCTTAATAAAGGGTAATCAATTCCGAGGTATCAGATATTAGATTGAAATAAATCCAAGAAAGTTCAAATTGATTGGGCATTCTTTACTATTTTTGAAATCATTCATAACACTTATTTTTTAAAGATAATCTTTTTCAAATGTTGGCCGCATCTGCGCCCTAGTTCGGATGACTCGGTCGGTATCTCGTGAAAAACTTTAGTTATGTTGACTTCCAATACTCCAATAGAAGCTGATTTAACCACAAAGCATTTAGACTTTACATACCCCCACAAATAAAAGTTCAAAGGTGACATCATATGGTCTCGGTGGCCAATCCACTGGTTCGAGACGAAGGATATGTTAAATTGCTCCCCGAGCAACGACACATTGTTTTACGCCGTCTTTTATGAACCAAAGGGTGTGCAGATCACGGGTATGAATTTCGGGCACCTAAAAGTCGTTTATCATGGCACGATAGCGTTCGCCATTCACTGTTACATTGACGCCAGCCTCGTCTTTGAGGAAATATGGGGGGATGATTCCTGCAGCCCATAGGCGGCATCACACGGGTATTTTCAATGAATGTAGTGGCTGTTCTTGTATCGCTTCGGGTTGTTTTCAGCTCAAATGAGCCAATTTCACTTATTGCCGTAGCCATTATGTGAAAACTGGGCCTCATCGGTGTACACCATAAGTTGGCCTGAGCGCGCGGGGCAAAATTTTTGACAGAGCGTCGATTTTCGTAATTAAATTATACGATATGTAAACCTTGATGAGGCGTAAATCTTTCCATGATGAAATACCAATGAATACTGAAAACAATTATGTATTTAGTTTGATTGTAGTCACGCGTGATCTGTCAAAAAACCCCTATTGAGGAAATTACCTCCGATCTGATCATTGTTTATAAATTAGATAACTTTTAGTTAACTTCCGAGCAATTAATTTTAAGTCAGTTGTTAAGCCATGCAGAGTCGGACAATTATTTACTGATTCTTCTGCTTCTTGATTGGCGCGGTAAGCGCTAAAACCGCAATTTTCGCCGGGCTTCATAAAGTGCGCCAGTCGTTTCTTTCTTGTGCTAGCCGGAGCCCTGAGGAAAGCTAAGCCCTTCTCCACCTGATCTCTCCAACAAAAATATGGTTTTCCTCTTCCTCTGTGAAAGGATTCTGCAGAAGATTTTTGGACCTCTGTATGGGACGGTGAATATCGCAGACGATGGAACAATAAGTTGTATGAGTTTTCTGATGACATAGACATAGCGCAGCAAATAAAGACCCAGCCCCTCCACTACCTAGGTCAAGTTGTCCGAATGGATACAAACGCTCCGGCTCTGAAAGTATTCGATGTGTTACGAGCTGGTGGTAGCAGAAAAAGGGGAAGGCTTCTATTGCGTTAGAGAAGGGTATGGTGGAGCAGGTTCAGATGGTGTGACCAACTGACGCCGGTTGGTATAAGAAAGAAATGACTGGTGCGCTTTGTTGAGCTCGGCAAAAACCGCTGAAGGGGTTATCGCCAGTGATGGTAAATGATTTTTTGAAAAATCCCTACACAACCCAAAAAAATTCCCTACTTTTCCCTACGCTTACAACAAATTTTCCCTACGAAATTCCCTAAATTTTTTTCTCCTGTGTTTACACTATAATGAGGCAATTGCAAAGTCTAAATTGGATCGTTTGCTTAAGATTTTTTAAAAATTCCGTACAAAGCTTCAGCAGTGCATTCAGTTCTTATTGGAATAAGATCCAGCAGCTTAACCACAAGCCGCTCGCTTTCCTCGCCGAAAAATCTCACCATGAGACACATAGGCTTATTGAGTCCGATGTCTGTGCTCTCATCGATCATTATGGAAAATTTGTTTACTTTTAATTTTTTAACTAAATTGTCTTTTTCTTCTTTTGCCAATTCATTTTGTATTATGTTGGTGCACTTCTTTCTTCCGAGCTCAGAGTTTTTTATTATTTCAGAGTCAGGCACGATTTCTTTTAAGAGTGGGATTAAATGGTCCACCACTTGCAGCGCAACATTATGCTCAGCGAAGAACATGCTAAGTCTTATTTCGAAATTTCTGGAACCATTTGGTTTACTCGCCTTTTCTAAAAAAAGCTGTTTATATTAGATGTCTTTTTAATTGCCTTCATATTTTTTGGTGCATTTTTGTTTCGGCGTGCTTCTGTTAATCAGACTTGCTCGTTAGCCACAGCTTCAAACTAGCCACTAAAATTTCGTCGTCAAGCCACTGTTATTGAACTTTTGTTTCCGATACTTGCATTGCTTTTCCTGGTGTTCCTCCGGAGAGTCAGTCGAAGAGGAGGAGCTCATTTCTGTAAAGTATATGCATTTTAAATATAAAAAAAGCCAAAACTAAAATAATTGTAAACTTACTTCAAAAGTGAAAAGCACCAGAAAACGTAGGACAACTAACAATTTCCGCGCAAAGAAAAAATCGTGCAAAAATCGTGCTAGCGTTAATGAAGAAAAACACTCAATGTTGCCATATTAACGCTTTTTAAAGTATGCTGCCATAAGTATAAGTATAAATCTTACTGCAGATTTTTATTTTAAATGAACTTTTTTAATTTTACCCCGTTATTTAAAAATTGTTTCTGTCCTTCTTGAAAATTCCCTACATTTACAGAATTTAAAAAAATCTGTCCTTCTTTTCCCTACACCCACATTTTTCGACAAAAATCCCTACATGTAGGGAATTTTCCCTACATTTACCATCACTGGTTATCGCACCAAGTAAGAAGAAGAAGAAAAAGAAGAAGAGTCTACAACAAAATTCAATTGTGCTTATTTTTTGTACTCGATACTGCTTACCTCTGTATGGCGCATATTGACTTTTATTATGAAAAATCTGAAAATTATTAAAATCGTAGAATTGATGGAGAGTTAAGATGCTCCACAAAAAAAATCGCAGAAAAAATTTATGTATGGGTCTTCTTAGACGAAAACAGGGTGCGGTAAGTAACAAAAATCCACCATTAATTTGTTTCAAATACTATTTAACCCTCTATCTTCCCTAAAAATTTTATATTTTTTGATTAAAAAAAAAATTAGCAATCGATTTCTAAAAATCGGGCTTAATTTATGGGACTGATCTGATCGAATGGACCATGTAACTCATAACCGCGATAGACATATGCCTGACATCATAATCAAAAAATAAATGCTTTTAAGCTAACTATCAGATAACAGTAAACAAATCATTCCAATAATATTTCAATTTTGTATTATCATTTAAGTTCTCAAGCTTGTAAAAGACAGCCAATATGTATTTCTTGATGGTGTTAAGATAATCAAACGAGTATTTAAATTATAAATTTTGAACGTTAATTTAACGTTTTGTAATATGATTTTAAATTTTCCTATTCTAACTAATAAATTTTACTTAAATATTTAAAATAAAAAATAATTGAAAAAACATTATTATTTTCTATTATTATTTTTCTATGAGTTTCTATTTATGTGAATAAGCAGTTACATCTGAATTTTCTTACAAATATCAATTTACAAAACACCGGTTTCTTGTTTTTATTTGTAGTATTTTCTGCTTTTATTTGTATTATTTTCCGCTTTTATTTTTACTATTTTTGTTCATTCACGTGCATTTACTCTACCCATTACTATGACCCACTCAGCCAACCAGAAAAATGTAAGTAAAAAGAAGAAGCCCAGCCCATCGCCAGTCCGATACTAATTCCAGTGCCAGTTACTTTTGTGTGTTTGTGCAGTCAGCGCAGCCATTCGGTCAATGACAGAGATAGCTGAACACGTACGAACGGCAGCAGTTGCTATTGCTGTTGCTGGCTAGCCAATAGACTTCAGGTCTTGCTAATTAACATAAAAAATATTTAGCTGTATTTTTTAAGTTTTTTAATTTCGATTCGTGTTAGATTTTTTGCTACTGAAATACTCATTTTCGTTTGTCATTATGTTTTTTTCGTTGGCTCGGGTGTGATATGCTTAGACACGCCCATTATGATAATGATTACAGTCGTTTGTGATGACCAGTTGGCGATAAAATGCAGCCTTAGAAAAATATGAACAGAAAAAAAATGTAAATTGGTAGGGGTCAATAAACAAAAAAAAAAAAAAACAACAACAGTAATTCGGTGTCTCATGGTGTTTATTTACCATCAACTTTTTTAATCATATGAATAAGTTGGTGAAATTAGCTACATTATAATCTAAGTATCTGTGACCACGGTACCCGCAGGGCTTTGGTGGTGAGTGACTACCAATCGGAAGTACGCAACTCCGCCATCAATTTCACACCTGCCCTTCATTATATTAAAATTTAATAACCTACACAATTGCATACCAAACGTCTTTCCAGAGGTTCTAATTCAAAATCGTGGAATAGGTATGAAAAGTCTGTGGAATTTTTCAAATTTTTGTATAAAAATTAGAAAAACATTTTGTATTAAATTATTTTTACATGGTTTGTGTTAGATAATGAGGTACACTTTTACAAAAAAATAATGAGTATTATGTTGGGTTAACACAGCTGGTATTAAGAGGGAGAGAGAGAAAGACTGACCTCTATTAAGATTTAAAGTAGACATCAGGTAGGATGTCAACGGTTTTTGCAAATCGAAGCAGCGCTGGAAGATCAATTTTTGAGATATTCTCCAGACTCTCAAACTGTGGAGCTCCAGGCATTTCGAGCGCGAGATACAGAAGGTGCTCTAAAGTTTCCTCTATAACCTCTTGCACTTCCTACATCTGTCGTTGCTAGCAGTGCCCATTTCGCAGTGCAGCCTATAGATCAGGGCATGCCAGTATACCCATACTATTTAGTTCCGCAGTCTCTTTATGAGAGCGTGAGCTCAAATTGAGTCAGTTCCTTATCATTAGTTCTACACATGACCTTTGCAGTTTTTCGTGTGGTCAGATTAGCCCTTTTAGTTTTCACTTTCCTTTTCATGGAGTACTCTATTTCATTGTATATTAAATTTAACGATTTTTGAATACCATTCGCTTGGTGAAATGTAGCTGTCTCATCTACTATTTGGTTTCCTTTAATGCCTTTGTGACGCGGTACCCAATAGATGTGCAGCTTTCTGTTTGCAGCTGGCCTCTCTATGGCGTCCCAGCGCCCGTTGAACATTTTTGCACTTAATACAATTTGAGCTTATTGCTTTTATTGCTTTTTGACGTCTAAGTCAATATTAATTATTGAGCTATTTCCAGTTTTTGTGTAGGCAAGCTTCGCGGCTTTCCCAACGTTAATAACTTCCGCTTGAGTAATACTGCTCTGTTATAGCAGCTTGATTGGCTGTCTAGTCCCTAGTTTTGAGCAGTAAATACCCGCTATCACTCCGTTCAAAGTCTTGGAGCCATCTGCGTAAATATGAAGAGACCTACGACCAGATTTCATGATTTTGCGTCATCCATCCTCTTCAATTGTAGTATGAAACCGTCTTTCCCAATTAAGGCGCAGGGTTATGAAGTCTGTGCAACCGGTACTCCTCCTTCCTATTGAGCTATGTCGGAGGGTTCTGTAAGTAAATACTCCGGTAGGTTCGTAGATTTCTGTGCACGATTTTTCGCCATAAGGTCAATAGGTGGGGTGCTAAGTATCATTGCTAGTACCGCCGTAGAAGTGGCTTTCTTTGCTCCTGTTATGTACAGAGCGGAGAGTTCCTGAATCCTTTCTAATGACAGTAAATATGTAAACTTTCTTGTCGCAGTCCACCATACTAAGGCCTCATACAGCAATATCGATCTAACTACTGCCGTGTAGTACCAATGCATCAGTGAGGGCGATATACCCTAAGTAGCATCCAGCTTTCTTTTATATGCGTACAGCGCATTACTAGCCGTTTTCACCGTATCCTCAGCATTGCGTTTCCACAGAAATTTACTGTCCAGTATTAGTCCAAGGTACTTCGCATAACTTTTGAGATGTATTGTAGTTCGTTGTTGCTTTGCTTCGGAATGCTCCACGCAGGGACCTTGAACTTCTTAGTGAAAGTATCATGTCCATTTTTTTCGTGTTTATCCCTAAACCTGTGCCAAGAGTGTTATTCTTAACGTTATTGATGGTGTCCAGGTACTTTTCCGTAACTGCTGTAGCTATGTCATCTGCATATGCCATACGTTTTAGTGTCCCTCCATCAAATTTTTTCAGCAGTTCATTTACTACATAATAGCGGCGAGTACCTCTGCGTGCTTGTTTGAAATCGCTTACATCGTTTCTTCCTATCCTTTCTTTATCTTCCTGCAGGCTAGTAGCTATCATACGTTATTCATACCGCGGATTGAACATTAAGTGACTATAGTCTGTGTGTAAACGCTTGTGTGACCCTATTATGAGTATTAAAACAAAAAACAAAAAATACTCAAAACTGGTCAAAATGTGTGAACACTCTTATCGTCAAAAATAATGCTCAAATCAAGAAGTCGTATTTATTCCATTGTTCAAAAGAAAAGAGGAACCATTCAGAACTATTTGCATAATCTCAAGAAGATGCTTGATAAATTGGTTACACAGGAATTAACCCAGAAGAGCTTTCGAGATTAATGAATGTGTATTTATCCAGACAAAGTATGACCGCACACAACTTCTATTGCATCCGCCGTCTCTTTAAGTATTTGTACAAATTTCTTAATCGTAAAACTTGACCTCAACAGAGGCTTGATGCAGTGTCGTGTTTTACTAATGAAGATACATATTCTTCCAATCGCGGATTTAAAAAATTAAAAAATGTACAATGTAAAAAAGCTATATAATGAATTGGAAAATTTCCTCGCCTAAATAATAGGCAAAAGAGTTTACAATTTTCTCCTTCGCTCAACATTAAGAATATAAATGTAAATGAAAAGTAATGTTCAAAAATCGTATAAGGTTCGCTGACGATATCGCAGTAGTCATTACTGCTAGGAAGCTAAAAGACATCTGCGAAAAAGCTAATCGTACCATAGCGACCTTCAACTCATGGCTGTTGCAAAACGGCCTTTAACTCGCGAAAAAAGGAGTCCGTTCTTATATCTAGCCTCATATCACTGGCACGTAAAATACCTGGGAATAATGATAGACAGGAGGCTATTGTTTAAGATACACCTGGGGTATGCGAGTGAAAAAAAGTAAGTTACTTTAGCAACATTAGCGCGGATAATGCTAAACGCGCGCGGGCCTAAGCAACTGCGACGCCAATTTCTAGCGGGCATGGTGAAGAACCAAATGCTACACGGTGCTTTTGTCTGGCATCTCGCTCAGCCTTCAAAACTGTGTCGAAAGAAGCCGCGCTAGTTATCGCTTTAATGCATCCAGCGGGTGCACTGACAAACGAAGCAGAAATGTTAGCTGAAAGTGAAACAACGCTTCGTAGCAGGGAAAATACGATAGAAGATGTCCACCACGTAATCTTCGATTGTAAGCGATTAAATGACTCTAGACTGAAGCTTCGCAGCATATTTGGCGAAAATTACGACCCTGAGTCATTGGTGTATTCTATGCAGCAAAGCAGGAAAAAATGGACGGCAGCATGCGACGCCATTAAGGTTGTTCGAAAGACTACTGCTTAGGAGCGGCGACTAATTCGCCCTTCCCTCCCACGATGTAATGTTTGGTGGCAGTCCCGCGGGGTGAGGAATTCGATGAAATAACTGGTATGTGTTGGTTTCGAAGGGGTACTTGCGTGTAGCGCAGTTTTAAGCCGACTTCGAACGGCAAATGGTTTTTTATGCGAAGCTTTTTCGTAGCAGAGAAGGTTTGCCATTGCCCGCCGAGGGGCGACCGCGCTATTAGATACAACTTTTTCTTCCAGCAACCCATTCGACTAAGATGACCTCTGAGAGAAGGAATTCCTTCTCATAAAAAATATTTAACATTTAGCAAAAGGAAGCACTCACAGACTGCCATGGCAGAGGCGGCTTTTCCCTTCGTTATAAATACCAACTAACATATACTCCTGTATGTGGCTCTCTTGATTCCGTTAAGCTGTTATAGAGGCAGTACACTAACAAGCAGTGGCTTTTGATAAATAAACATTGAAATTGAGCAACAAAAAAAGAACTGCTGCAACTCTCGGTTTGTAAAAAAGTATCACTTTGCATAACAATACAAAATCGCATAGATAATAAAATGTGTTATAAACAAAATAGTAGCCATAACAACAACAGTAACAACAACAATGCTTACTATAACTTTTGGCGTACGTGCGTTGTCATAAATCTGTCACTTGTCTGGCTGTAGATGAAAATTTGGTTGATGTGGTTGTGTTGGTGGCAACCAAATATAAAACATTTATAACAGTTTAGTGTGGCTTTATGTATGCATTACATACTTACGCACATACATAAAAAACACCCATAAACATATGTTTCTGCTTGACTAATCATTTTCGAAGCGCTGATTTTCTTCGCTAGTCTAATTGAGTTGTTTTCAAAGTGAATTGTCTGAGTTTCTACTATAAAGTTTTTCAAAATTATATGCTGCTGCTTTGGTTGTGTATGTGTTTCAATTCTTCGCCTTTAATTGTATGTTTTGTGTCTTCTACATGCACATATATAAACCCCCTAGACATTGATATGTTCACCGTGGCGCTGTGATATATGGGCCAGGTGATGGGTATGGACGTTGAAGTGGAATATTTTAGCTACATTATCTGTTTTTTTATTGTTTTTGTTTGCTTTTGGGGAGTTGCGTTCTCTGCACATTTAAATTTATGCTAATGTGTGGATGCTATTTTTTTATTTTCACTCAAATAAATTTAATATGCTAATTTATATAATTTTTTAATTTGAAAATTATTAGTTGCCTGAATTTGAAATGCTTTTTTTCCCGTATAACTGATGATTTCACTGGTGTTTATTGAAAAAAAAAAAACAATGCTTGCTGTTTGCATAGCTGGTTACAAACTGAGAGGAGGGGAGAAGGCTGACTACTAATTAATTCCCCATTCGATTGCAACTGAAATGCAAACCGATGATTTTTTAACACCTTTTCCATGTTAAATGAACAGGCAGCTACGTGAGTATTGAATATTTCAAAAATTAAATACAGTGATCAAGCGGGAGTTGTAAAGTACGCCGCACTTATAAATACCTGAGTATATACGGTGTATACCTATGAAATGATAGTTTTTTTTTCAATTTCAAATGTGTATTAACAAAAAATGGATACAAATTTAATCTTCAAAATAATAGCCATCGCTAGCGACACATTTTGCCCATCTCTCACGCAATTTGTGGATGCCGCGCCAAAAAAATTGTTCGTCTTTGGCGCAAACCAATCATCGAGCCATTTTTTGGCTTCTTCGTGAGAATTGAAGCGCTGTTCAGAAAGTGCGTGGCCCATCGATGCAAACAAATGATAATCGGAAGGCGCCAAGACTGGTAAGTAAGCCGCATGCACCAGCGGTTCCCAATCGAACGTTTCCATCAATTCCCGGGTCGCTCTATTCTGGGCGTTTTCGGTGTATAGCGCTGTTCAAATCGGCCAATTGTCGTTGGTAGAGTGCACCGTGAAACACCTGGTTTTAATAGCTCGTACCAAATCATACCACGCTGATCCCAGAAAACACACAGCATTGCCTTGCGGCCGAAGCGATTTGGCTTGGCCGTTGCTTTTGGCTTCTGGCCGGGCGACAATACGATCGTTTACGCTTGGGATTGAAGAAATACACCGATTTTTCATCACCCGAAACGATTTGATGCAAAAAAGACTTCCTTTTGAACCGAGAGAGCAGCAAGTGGTTTCACGATGTCGGCAAATCGTAGTTTGAAGGCACGAAATTCGACATTTTTAAGGCCGACAAAAATGCATTGTTGTATGAAACGTAACAAACAATGAATTGAATATTGTTGGCAGATGACAGACGAAAAAACAAGACTTTTGGGAAGGTTTAAAAATACTTCTAGCGATATCTATGGACTAATAGCTGAAAGTCTCACTTCATAGGTATATACCTGGTATTAGGGTGTATCACTTGGAAAAACAAAAAAAAAATTCAACTCCATTGCCATTGGAATTATAAAATTTTAAAATATTAGTTTGTGGAAAAGAATCCATTATTTGCTCGGTAGATGACTGTAGTGAATGATATCTCGTAAAGTATCGATCAAATATTTAAAAGTTTATGCTCGTTGTCAAGGTGATATTTTACATTAAAAAAATTCTTTTGCTGTTTATTTGATTTAATAGTTGTAAGCTAAAGGTTGAGTTACAGCTCCACTGTTAACGGAAGTCAAATCAAGAGAAAATTCGGTATATTAGACAATTTTTCTTTGATAAAGCCAGGCCGCTAAAATTGTGAATGGTGTTTATGCTGCCGATACTGTAACAGTTAATTACGTGGAATTTTTGTTTCGCCGATTCCATTCAGGCATTTTTGGTGTTAATCCCAGAAATAATCGCAATTGAAAAAAAAAATTTCGCACAGAAATTAAGATTCATGTGAGCTGTAGGAATTTTATAGGACGTCCAAAAATCTCATTCATGATGATTTGAGACTTTTAATGAAATAAAAAAAAAAAAATTATGCAGACCTCTTTAAGCAGAAACTCTTTTGTCATCGGAGGTGAGTTTGGGAAAGCAATTTTTTATATCATATTTTATTTACAAAAAACTCTATGTCTGGTGGTGTTTTTAACTCAAGTGAAGTGCAATCGTTTTTCGAAATATTTTAGCTGGTCTTACCATTTAAATATAATTATATTACGAATGGATAAATCGCAATTGTTTTGAGTGAGGCACCCTAATGCACATAGAGGATAACCTGTGGCAGAATTAGGAATTAAAGGCTAAATCGAAATAGAAAATTGCCTCTAAATGTCGATCAGTATGTCGTGTATACTCCTGCAATTTGGCGTTCGTACTTCGTAGCACTCTCTGGAGAAGTGATGTCAGGCTGTCATCAACCTCACGAAAGATATTTTCTTTTAGTGCTTAGATTTCCTCACTGGATTTGTTTTAATTTTTGAGGTAAATAATAAATAGGAGTAAGATCGGGCGACAGGATGGCCAGGATATGCAACCAAAACGGCTTATCAGTTTGTTGAGGAAGAAATCGCGCAGTATGCGTCGTGGTCTATTAGGTCGTGTGTGGCGAGGTCAATATTTCCATTTCTCCTCGATGTCCGGCTAGGCCTTGCCGAGGACTATTTGCTACCGAACTTATTGCCTGGAAGCTTCGGACTTACGAAAGAGTTAAATATTCACTTGGACCATCACGTAAACGTCGAATATAGTAACGTGAACAAAATCTACGTCGAACAGTTGCACACGAAAGATTACAATAATATAGTAATAATATGTAATATTATTTTGTTATTTATAAATAAAAATCTGTTTAATCTGTTTAGGCTAATGTTAAAATAAATTTAAGTTTTTTCTATTTTAGATAATCGCTTTTGTTGCAAAATTAATAGTCACTAAATAAACAAAAGTTATAGTTATAGAGCCATTATAAATTATATGACTTCGAAATGCAACATGGTGAAGAGATTCCGGACAAAAATAGAGAAAGAGAGGTGGAAAAGAGGCATGAAATCTAACCCCAATACATTTCATATTTTACTGTCGGCTCGAAAATGTTTAACGAAGTAGCTGCTGGGATTTATTGTAGAGAGCTAGACATCAGGCGGTCGTTTAAGCTCCCTGACTAATGCAATATCTTTCAAGCAGAGGTCTTTGCTGTCAGAAAGGCTGCAGAAATAGCATTGGGAAAGACGTCGAGTAAATAAATACTTATAATTGGGTTGGTCATATTAAACTGACCCATTGAGTAACCCTATAACTTTTTACTGTAATTTCAGATCAGCTAATGACATACCGCGTTGGAAGCGTCAGTCGAAGGAGATTTATACCATGAAACAGTACACCCCAATAGAACGCGCTGAAATTGTTCAGCTGTACATTCAAAATTCCTTCTCGATTGTAAAAACGCAACGTGCGTGGAGAAAAAAAAATAAAGTGAAAAGTGCGCCGTCAAAGAACGCAATCAAGCAAATGCACAAAAGATTTTTGTCTTCCGGCACTGTGGCTAATACCCGACGTCCAAATAAAAAGCGGCCAAGACGATCTAACGAAAATATCGCGGCCGTACGAGCCAGTATCGAGTCATCGCCGCGAACGTCAGGTAATCGTCGTTCTGCTCAGTTGGACATCCCTCGGACCACTCTACGACGTATCATTCGTTTGGATTTGGGGATATTCCCGTACAAAATACAACTAAATCAACAACTGTTGCCGGCCGATAAGCCTCGTCGCTTGGAATATGCCAATTTTGTCGTCCGAATGGCCCAAACTGATGAGGATTTTTGGCATCAAATCATTATGAGTGATGAGGCCCATTTCTCCTTGAACGGAACCGTAAATAAGCAAAATTGCCGTTTCTACGCCACTGAAAACCCTCAAATTATTGAAGAGGTACCTCTCCACGACCAAAAAGTTACAGTCTGGTGTGGCATTTGCGCTGATATGGTCATTGGGCCGTTCTTCTTTGAAAATGGTCAACACCAACCATTGACCGTCAATCAAGAGCGTTATCGGGCCATGATAACCGATTTTGTGATGCCGATTGTTCGTGAAAATGGTATGGAGCACTTCTGGTTTCAACAAGATGGCGCACCACCACACACAGCACGAGCCACCGTCAACTTATTGAAGACTTTGTTCCCTGGCCGTTTGATATCAAAAAGCGGCGATTTTGACTGGCCGCCACGATCACCGGATTTGACGCCACCGGACTTTTTTCTTTGGGGCTATTTGAAATCTAAGGTTTACGTCAACAAGCCAAAGACACTAGGCGCACTTAAGGCCAATATCCGACGGGAAATAGCCGCCATATCGGCCGAGACGCTGGCCAAAACTATGGAAAACGCCGAAAAACGGGCACATTACGCTATACGAGCTAAGGGCGACCACTTGCGCGATATCATATTCAAAAAGTGATGTAAACGAATCTCCTTGAACTAAATTAAATGTTTTTCACAATGAAACACAAAAAAATGTTTCTTTTTCCATATTTTTTTAATAATCACATGGGTCAGTTTAATATGGCCAACCCTGTATATACGCTGATAGTCAAGCGGCGGTAAAGGCAATAAACTCATATGAGATCTCATCTCAAAATGTTCTTAAGAGAGAATGCATAGATAGACTGCCCACAGACAGACGGTTGCACATCTATTGGGTACCCGGACAAAAGGGCATTGCAGGAAATGAAAGTGTAGATAAGATTGCCACGGGCGCCGTTTATATGTCACTTGATCAAGAAAATGACATATTGAAGCATTTTAATACGATATACCTACAATAACATCGCTGCAGACGTGAAAATATGGATAGATAGGAGATGGAACAAAACCAGCGAAAATCATGTGTAAACAGAATGCAGATAAATACGCCAGATTCGTCTCTAGCCCTGTATAGAAAAGAAAGCGCAACTCTCGTACGTATACTCACAGGCCACAATCTGCTAGTGGCACACACATACCAGAAGGGAATCAGAAACAATCATAGCTGCAGATTTAGCAATGAACTATAAGGGTGGGAGACTCTAGAACACCTTCTATCTTCTTACCCTACATTAACTAAAACCCGAATGCAATGCTTAGGAGCTCTACAATATGTAAAGTTAGAATGTCTCTCGAGGCTTAAGCTTTAGAGTTTAGATTCGTAAAGGACGCAGAGTTATTAGGTTGCAAACACAGTGCACGCTGAGACGAAGACGAAGATGAAGACGAAGCTGAAGAGAAATTGCTTGCGTTGCGAGTAAGCGAATAGGTTGCACAGTGCAAGACGAATTGGTTGCGCTTTTGTTATGTTAATCGCAATGGATTCCTCATCAGATGATGACCTGCTGATTGAGCAAAGCTTATATTTTAAATTAAAACGTATACAAGTAAATAACAAAGTACACCCTATAAATTTGGGAAGAGAAGCATTTGGTGAATTTCATCATTTGTATGATGAGCTGCGCCACGATGAAAAGAAATTTGTGGAATATACCAGAATGACAATTAGCACATTTGATTATATTCTAAATAAAATTGAGCCACTTATTATTAAAAATTGGACTAAGTTTAATAAAACGCCAATTATATGTGCTGAAAGGCAAATTGTGACGTTAAGGTAAAAAATAATTTAAAATATATTTAGTTTTATGCCTTTTATTGATTATTACTTCTCATTTAATTACTTGTTTATCGACTGTCTTAACTTAATTAACGTGCCAAAGCATAGACAGAACAAACAAACAAAAACCACGGTAACTAGCAAGCGATTCGTCTTCAAATTCAGTACAGCAGCGTTTGAAGCTGATTGCTTGCGTTTCGTCTTCATCTTCGTCTTCGTCACAGAGCGCACTATGCGTATGAGCGAGCGAATTCATACGATTTGTTCTGCACAGTTTTTCGTCTTCAGCTTCGTCTTCATCTTCGTCTTCGTCACAGAGCGCACTGTGTTTGCAACCTTAGAAGATGTCAGCTATAGAGAAACGTGTGATCGCTTTAAGCCAGCCAAGTCAACCCAACCTAATCTAACCTAATAAACAAAAGCAAAATTTTCAGAAGTAGTCAAATTGTGTGTTCATGAGCGTACATATATTGATGTCCATGCGCTGAGAAGTATAAAAATAAATACTGATTATAAGATCCTTTGCAAAAGCAATACTCTTTAGCTTTCTTTAGAAACACTTCGGTTGTAGCTCAGTTACTCCCATGTAAGTGGCTTGCGTTCCTTTTGTGATAAGAAAACTATTCTAAACTGGGTCTAATATCTTTTCACTCATATTGCAAAGCTGAGTTTCGCAGCCTTTTCAGGTGCGGCTTACAATTATACAGATCTCCTTGTTTACCCAAAATTTAACTAAATTTTTTGTATGCCGGCTATTTCATTAGTCGACAAATTTTCCGGCGATTATAATACTATAAGTACTGCGGTAAAACACAAACTGCCCAGATCATGTTTCAAAATAATAATAGGACTGAGCAAACAATTTTTTAAGCCAGATGCAATTTATATAATTTTTATATGAAAAATGGTGACTTTAAACCCAACTTAAATGGTAAAAAATCCTTTAATACATAACAGAATTGCTAAATTTATGCAACCACTGGCCGCGCATTGCTGCTCGCCACTTTTTGTGTGCAGCAACTTACACTATTATTACAGTTTTTCCAACACAAATGACTTGCGACATTTATCACAAAATTTTAATCAGCATTTTTTAAAAAGACAAAGACTAAGTGACACAAAAAGCACAAAAAGAGAGGTGAAGTAGAGCTGTGACAAATGTCAACAGTGGTGTATGTATGTATGTGTGCAACAGTAATATATGCGCACAAAAAACGAATAAAAACTGAAATAAAGTCGAACAAATATAAAAACAGTTATAGTAAAATAAAAAGCTGTGGAAATAAAAAAATATAATAAAATAGAAAAAAAAAGAACAATGTTGGCCAGCAAAGCAAACCAAGCCAAAAACTCGCGAACAAACCAACTACGAGTACATCAACCGCAGCGAATCGCCGCAAACTGCAAGCAAAGTTAAACTAAGGCAATTCAAATGCAGCCACCTTCAACACACCAACTACCAACAAATCGACCAGTGGTTTGAGCCAAATCAAGCCGCCTAACGAAGTCACACGGCGGCGCAAGTATCTGTGTCTGTCCGCCTGCCAAGTTAAGTCATTGAAGGTGTGCTTGATGACGGAGCCTTGCATGTAAATGCGCCAGCCAGCAAACAACGGCCAACATGGCAGCGTTGACAGTGCCGCAGTGAGTTGTTTGAGGGCGTTTGCTTGCGCGCAAACAAATGTGCGCTTATTGATCAAGATTTAAGTCAGGTTAAACAGGCAAACAATGAATTCCTTCAAAGGCCGTTCATGCGAAGCGTGCAAATACAAACAGACTAGCCAACAAGCGCACGCACACACACTCAAAAATATGCATACCGTTTACTAATGTCTTATACAAACATGAAAGTGTTTGGGTGTGTGCGTGTGTTGGTGCGTTAGAGTGCATTTATGAATTACTTGTACGTATGTATGTGTGTACTTATACTTTATTGCATTTGAAGGCAGTGAGTGCGTCGCCTGCATGGCTGGGAATAGTAGAAAAACATTAAGAGCTAAACATATGTAGGTATTTATGTATATATGTGGTTATGTGCATATATGTGTGCGTATGTATATTTGTGTAAAATCGTAAAACTTTTTAGTGCATAGCACCTTTCGCATACAAATATTGTAGTGTAAAGGAAAAACAATACAAGCTCCGTCGTGAGCATGAACTTTATCAGTAGTGAATTTTCTGTAGGCTGCGCATGCGCAACGGCAATTATGATTTATGACATGTACTGAGAGCATTTAAGCCCGTGTGGCACATGGCATACGTACGGAGGGCGAATAAAGTGATGTAACCAGTCACATGCTTAAACGTGAATATGGACATACATACATACATACATACACACATACATATAGGTATGTAAGTACAAAACAAAAACTTCGAAGCTATAAAAAGGGTGGTGGGCTGTGTGTAATTAAGTTTAGAAATGGCACTTTGAATGTTTTGCTGCCAATGCACATAAATGCTTACAGTTGCATACACTAACGTGCAAAATGTATGCAGCTTTTCCATAACCCTTTACTTCGTGAATTTATAATGTGTTTAAAAAAAAAAATCTGAGAATATCCTCTAGTTTGAGAGAACGAATATGATTCATTCTCACGCCATCGGAACCAAAAATTCGTAACCTTGCTCTGGCAAATGGGGGATACTCACAGAGAAAATGCTCAGTGCCATCCGCCTGCTCAAAGCAAGACAAGCAAATCGGGTTATCAATGATTTCAATGGTGTTCATATGTTAACCGAGTAGATTGTGTCCTGTAATAATGCCGACCATCAATCGAACGTCTTTTCTTCCAAGTTTTAGAAGAAAGTCCGACTGTTTTCTGCTCGGGCTTGTCACAATACATTTTGCAGTTCTGTAGCGTTCAAGATCGGACCATCGCTCTTCATGTAAATTGCATACATAATCGCTGATCAACTTCTTGATTCCTGCAGAACTGATTTCGATTATTGGCTCTGGTTGGCCAATTCCGCGGCAATTTCATTTCCTTGAAGGCCGCAGTGTTCTGGAACACATATAAGTACAAGCTTATTCCGTCTTGCAACCGAATTAAACTTCTTCTTACATTCTTGGCCATTCTTTGAGGCTTTCTTTGCGTTCTCCAGGGCCTTTAGCGCAGCCTGACTGTCACTAGAGACTTCAATCTGTTTCCCTCTCCATCTCCTCTCCAATTATCCGTTCTGTTAATTTCAGAATTTCCGTTTGGAAAACAGTTGCCATTCGCCCCATAGTGTAATGGCACCTAATACTCTCGGTTAAGGGGGGAGCCTGGTTTATGAGGTCTAAAAATTCCATTTTTTGCGATTTTTTTTTTAAGGAAAAAATTAATTTAGCACTGCAAAGTTTTTTCTATCTTTTAATGAACATTTAAAAAGTATAAACAATTTTTGTACTGGTTAAAATAAGTTGAAAAAAATGTTTAACATAGAAATTAGTCGAGCGCTGCAACGCTGGAGTTTCCAACTGGCGTACAAGATACAGCTCGTAATTATTATCTAAAGCAAAAAATTCAAATGGATTTCTAATTATCATGATTTTTTATTCTATATGAACTAAGAAAACTGAGAGAAATTCCAAATTTCAACTTTTTGGAGGTTTTAGAGAAAAAAATGCCTTTCTATAAAAAAAAAAAAAATCACTTCAACTTGGTATAAAAATCTTGAAACATTTTTTTAATCTATTTTGTTAGTTCGAATAGAAGAGAATTTAATACTGAAGGGAACAAGCTGTGATTCATTTCAAAAGGTTCATTAGTATATCCATAGGATCACAGCAGGTTTCGGACCCCAGGTTTTACCAAAGGCTCTGCGGCATATTTTCCAGCTAGTACTAATCTTAAAAATACAGCTGTTAAGGGGACAGATACCTGCAGATGGCCATATTTTCCCTGATTTTCATTAAAATTATTTAAAATGTAGAAGTTAATATATTTTTTTTCAAATTGGCATACAGTTTATTTATACATTAAAATAATATTATAATAATAATTAATTTTACACTATTTTGTGATGGGGAAAAATATCGTTCAAGCGAAGCAGTGTCTTGAAAAGTGTCAGAAACAACAATAAAACGAAGGTTTCCTGACTTCAAACGTTCAGTGGACGTCTAAATGAGGTGATAACACCAGAAAACATCAAAAAATCTATAAAATCGTTTTGAATGAGGCGAAAAGTGAAGTTGCGTGATTTAGCTGACATCGCAAAGACCTCAAAAGAACGTCTTGGTTTTATATTGCATGAGTATTTAAATATGAAAAAACTCTGTTCAAAGTGGGTGCCGTGTTTGCTCACTGTTGACCAAAAACAAGACCGTGTTGATGATGGCGAAACACTGACAAAACTACATGGAATGAATTTCAAATTGCTGGCTATTCACAGACCTAAAAAAGGCGGTAAGAAATTTCGCCAGAATGAAGAGGTTATCGCTGAAACTGAGGCCTATTTTGAGGCAAAAGATAAATCGTTCTACGAAAGTGGCATTGAAATGTTAGAGCTGGAAGTTACGCTGATGAATAAAACTAATGTTGAATAAGGAAAAAAACATGTGTTTTTTGTTAGGCCGGGGTAAAAATCGATTTTCGAGTTCGTTGATTTTGTTGCGTTTGCACGCATATCCTGAAAATTTGTTTCGGTCTTCAACTATGTGGAATTTTTAGCTGGCTTTTGACGGATACAAAGCTTGGACACCTTTGGTAGTGCTTGACGATTTTTTGTTATAAAAAAATATTAAAAAAAAAGGAACCTGAATCTTTTGGCCAGAAATAGCACCACAATTTTGCCTCAGTCACCGTACTCACCAAACTTAGCTCCTTACGATATTTTCTTGTTCCGAAACATAAAATTCTTATGAAGAGGTGGAAATTTGCCATTATTGAGGATATACAGTTCACATCGTTGGAAGGGTTCAGGTCATACCAAAGCGTCCTTTAGTTAGAAGCGGTTCGAGACATGGAAAAGTTGGCACATGTTTACTGTACAATAATTGAGGAAGATATCCGAGCGGACCAAATATATATTGATGAATAAATAAAATTTTTTCGAGAACAATTAGAATTTAGCGACAGGACAGAGGCGGATGCGATCAAGAAGCAGAAATGATTAGAAAAAGAGCTGGAATGATCGGAAACGAGAAGACTCGAACCGGTAGTGACCAGAGGAAGCAGAGATTGATTAGAAACGAAATTTGAAATTACGCGGAAGTGAGCAGAGGCTAAGCTGATTATAGACGGATATTCGCAGAAGGTGGAAACCAACGGAACATAAATGGAAATGATGCTAAAGTAAGCAGATTAAAAGTGGATATGGCGGCCGCAGTAGCCGAATGGGTTGGTGCGTGATTACCATTCGGAATTCACAGAGAGAACGTTGGTTCGAAACTCGGTGAAATACCAAAATTAAGAAATATATTTTTCTAATAGCGGTCGCCCCTCGGCAGGCAATGGCATGAAAAAGCTCCTCATAAAAATATCTGCCGTTCGGAGTCGGCTTGAAAGGAGGAGGAGCTCGGCCAAAAACCCAAAATGGGTGTACGCGCCAATTATATATATAGTATATATATATCGTCAAGAAGTGGATATGAGTAGAAATGGAAATTCAGATCAAGCAGGAATGACCGGAAACGGGATGACATCAACTGGAAATTATCAGAGCTAGCAGATATTGACCAGGAACAAGAATAGCTTAAGTAAGCCTATGTAGATTGAGCTGATTAGAAACGCATATCTATAGAAAGTGGAAACTATCGGAAACGAAATGGGAATGCAGCTGAAGTGAGCAGAGATAGGACTTACTAGAGGCGGATATGGTCAAGAGGCGAGCAGGCCCACAAGACTAGGACTAGGAGAGCAGTGTTTGATCTGATTCGAGACAGATATGGATAGAAGCCTAACAGAAATAAGACTGATTAGAAGCGGAAAGGACTAAAAAATGGGATTACAAGAACCAGATGTAATCAGATATGGAGCAGAATAAGGGCGGAAATGAACTAGAAATTGAAATTAACGGTAACTGGAGTGGAAATGAGGTGAAAGTGAGCAGAATACTCGCAACAAAGGGCGATTTAAGGCGGATGTGGAGGTGAATGCGGACTAGAACACACCTTGTAGACTTATTTTAATGCCAATAAAAATGTGCTTTCTAGAAAAAGCGCTTCATTGGTTTCTTTTACGTTTAGCTGGGTTCTGCTAACAATGAATTTTTAATTAGCAAATTTTAGCATGCAATTGTAATATTTTTTCTTTTTTTATGCTCGTTTTTAAAAGAATTCTAAATTTTCGGTTGAGGTGTTGCCAATATTATTTAATGAATGCTATTGTGCTCTCAACTGAGTTGACTAATGCAAAAAGCGCATGTAAAATTGCTGCTGGAATATTTCTGTCAAATGTGCTAATGCAGTGGCCATAGAATTTACAACGTCTTTGTGCTAAAAACTGCATAGCAGCTAAAAAAGTTTCTTAGCAAAATATGATTCATTAAAAATTACGTTTAAAATTTGACATTTTTGAAATAAAAACAGAATTTAATTTAAATGAGTTTTGTGCCATATTTTGCGCCACTCAAGCAATCATGGCGTCCATAATACAATCAGCATAAAATTCTATGCATTGAATTGTTATCTCTGTGATTATTTTTTCATTTGTTATTTTCATCTCGGTTTGAATTTGAATGTTGCTTAAATCTGTTTTACGATGCATAGGATGTGGCTGCTATCCATCTTAATACGAGTCTGCACTTAAAAGTCATTTAATTGCGGGCGCTAACAAAGTAACACGCACACACACACATATATGAATATATGTATATAGAGTGTGCTATACTCACACACACACTAACACACACGCCTGCATGAATTGTTGTAATTCGCTTAGTCGGCCACTGTGCGCGATTTAGTGCTCAAATTGTCGACTTAAATTGCACCAAAGTGCCAATAATAAAAGCAATCTTTGGACGTGTTTCTATGCTATTTGTGTGTGTGTGCGGTTATTGCCGAAATCTACTGCGAAATGCAAAATTGTGTCATAAATAAAATTGTAGCGCTAATAAAATTTTAAAAACGACTAAAGTCAAGCAAAAATAACAAAGTTGCGACGCCACTGAAAAAAAAAAATTAAATACAAAAAAAATTTTAGAGGAAAGGCTAACCAAACAAAAAATAGCAGAGAAAATTCAGGAGAATTGTGGAAATTAGTGAATGCTGATGTGACTATTTGATTGATTGAGATGCTGCTGCTGTTGCTACTGCTGCTTCCACTTAGCATTCCTCTGCGGTTGTCGCTACTGGCGTTTGTTGCAATTGCTTTGATGGAAACTACCATTTCCGCTGACACCTAAAATTAAGCGCTTTTATGGTGAGCGTTAACCGTAATAACAAAACTAAAAACAAGAACAACGGTAATAATGTCATGCAACAAAAAGTAGTAATCTGAAATGAGCAAATTCGCTAGGATTGAACGACATTCCGAAATTCCAACTGCCGCTTCTCCTCTCGCGCTAATGTGAACTCAAACATATGCACATTTTTTTATATCTGTCTACATGCGCGAACTCTTGCAACAGACAACCTTGTAACTTAGTGTTGCCCATTAAGTTATAAATTCCTTTATTTCTAATGTCAACTAGCCAATTGACCTTCTACAAGTAGTGTTGTGTTAGTGTTGCAGTATTAATGTGTTCGATATATTTTTTTATCGCTTCGTAATGCCTTTGAAAGTGAATGCCAAGGTATATGCATTTTTGAACTTTCTGTCATACAGTGGTAGGAAAAATTCAGTTCAAGAAATTTTGGGAATAATTACATAAAAGTTTTGATGACTTTTCATCCATAAAAAACTGACAATTTTTTTAATTTATCACCAATAGACAGGATTGGATTATTGAAGCCACTTTCATCGATTTTATTTGAAAAATTCATAGTACCATTGGAATGTTCATTGACTCACTATCGCTACAGCTGTATCGTGGCAGCGAATATTTGCGCATATACAGAAGTGTCATAGTTCGACAACACGCTTGAGTTGAATAAATCAGGGTAAAGCTCTCACTTCTTAGCTTTATTAATTTTGAACAATTAATAAATTAAATAAATTAAAATATAATATATTAAAAACAAATTAAATAAATTAAAACATAATAAAATTAATAAAATGAAATAAACAAAATGAGATAAATAAAATTAAATAAATAAAGTTTTCCAGTGTGTCTTAAAATAATCAAATTCAGAAATTTTGACGAAGAAGAAAGAATTATAAAACCGAAAAATATTTGTATAAGTCAATATCCCAATAGTCCAGTCATTTGGTAAAAAAAAGGGAGTTACTTGGAAAGTTTTCCGGGGGTTTTCAAACTAGGGAATTTTCATAGATTTTGGCATGCTCTTTTCGAATTTCAACTTTGCCACCTCGTACCTGCGACGCTAGCGCCACCATATTGAAAAAATGGCGCCTAAAAACAGTTTTTTTACAATATCTCCCTTCCGACGCATTTTATGAGAAAAACATTTGTATACAAAATTCAACTAGAGATAATTTCCCACATTTTATATTATAACGATTTTTTTTTATAAAATCGATAGTTTTTGGCGTACGAGCGCCACTTTCTGCATTTGATTGGCTTAAGGATGGGTTCTTCGTTCGTTCATCTCCACAGTGCGTCGTTACTGATGGTGTTTGGCCGGAATATTCTGCAGATGATGCTGAAGCACTGCCTTTGTGAAGCACTGCCAGCTCGGAGTTCTCGTAGAGGGAATTCCATTTCTGCTCAGTTCTGGCCTCGGTAGTCTAGCGTAAAAGTACTAGCCTGCCATCCCAGAGGTTGTGGGTTCGAATCCCAAGTCAAGCACGGTCCTCGCACTTTTCCAAATTTACCTACTTTCCCTGTTTCTTAAAAAAAAAAAAATATTATTCCTCATCCCCAAACACCCTTATCCTTTCCATCCTTACGCCCGCATAATAGTCGGCGCATTATTTGCATTGTGGCTGCTAAAACAAAACAAACAACACAGTTACACATTGCATCAGTGGCGCCAGCAAGAGGAAGCGGGCAGTCGCGGTAATAGCGCAGACACACCAAATTTAGCGAAGTCCTCAACTATCTGTGCGATCCTTCTTGCACAAAAATTTGAAACACAGATGGCGCTCCTAGCAGTAAGAAGGCGTTGCTCCTAAGTAACGACAGGTGAGCATTCCCACTATTTAGGACTGGTAGCGACAGACTAATCACCTACCCTAAACCAACGAGCTTTTATTTCTGTCCGTGTACTTTCCTCTCTGCCTTACCATATTGCGTGCACTCGTAGTACCAGCAGCTTCAATAGTGTTTGTTGGATTGTTTCATGGCATTTAGCACGAACAGGATAATCACAGCCAAAAAGGACTCATACGAGAAGAGTAAATATTTGCACATTTAGAAAAAAGAAAAACAGCAAAAAATATGCCTAACGAATCGGCACTACACTTCAACATTCTAATAATTTTGAAGTAGCTCTGGAGGTGGTAATGCTTAGCAGCTTTTATGATATGATTTAAACAGCTATTGACTCACCCATTCTTAGCTTCGTAAACACTAGAGAAGCCACGTTCGCCGGCCAACAAGCCGCAGCTTTCAGACCAAAATTTCTCAATAATTTACAGTATGTTGCAGAGCTATTTACTTGATTTAATGTATATATTAAATATAATCATTGGTTAAATGGTAATATAGAGTTGATCCAATTTTGTTTAAACAGAAAATCATTATAAAACGTGGCGTAAAATTATGAACCATATCAAGAGGCATAGAATATTTGTAAATGATGTCGTACGTCAATCATATTTGACACTTGTGAGCTAAAGAAATTTTTACTTTGAGATAAATCCGTGAAAAGAGAAAACAACGTAACCACATTTCATTTGCTTATTGACTTCAAGGCTTCAAGTATTACACGAACCCTGCTATGGACGAACTTGGCATCACACTCAAACTTATTAGACTAACAAAACTAACACTAGCAAATGGTAGAAAATTGGAAATCCGCTGTCATCGGAATTCATATTGTATCAAGAAATGGTCTCAGACAAGGTGTCTTTCATGCCTGCTGTTTAATCTCGTCATTGAATATGTTTTAAGGAGACTGGCATAATCACATACTATATTCTTCAAATCAGTAGAAGTGTGCTGGTATATGTCGAAATCCCTATGTATGGCATCCCTTGATGACCTTAAAAAGGCCTTTATAAAAGTTGGTAGAGCGGCAAGAATAATGGCTTTATCGTTTAATCCAGATAAGACGAAGGCAATGCTGTCATAACCACAAGTACAAGCAGAGAGGACATCAATCACAAACTTAAAATAGGTCCCTTCATTTTCGACATTTTGCAGGAATTTAAATATCTCGATGTCCAAATCGACAATAAAAACAACATAACGCATAAATTGATCAATAAACACTACCGGTGCTATTTTGCGTTACAAGGACCCCTAAAACGTCACATTCATGGAAGGCCATCAAAAATAACAATTTATCGTAGTCTCATCGTACCAATATTTATATACAACACTAAACAAGGCGAATGAGCAAAAACTCAACAATTTTGAGCGCATTTGAGGAATATGATTTAATCAAGAGCTTCAAGGACTTAATAAGCCCCCGAATACTGCTAGTTCAATAAAGCTTAACCGCTTACAATAGGCTTGTCACATTTTGAGGGCAGACGAAGCACACCCACCGAATAAAATTCTACTGGAAATATGCAGAAGAAATAAGTAAATAAATAAGTAAGAAATAGAGGCAAAGAAAGAACAAAACTCCAATGGTTGGATGACGTACACCGCGCCGCTGAACTTTTTGGTATACGTTGTGGTAGAACTCAAGCGAGGGATAAATAGAACTGGAGACAAATTTTACAGCAAGCCAAGCCCCAGACCTTCTTGTTGAGCTTACAATGCTGATGATGAACTGAACAGCTGCAGCATACAAACAGACAAGCTATGCAGCGCGTAAAAGTGAAAATAAGGTCAGAAAGCAGTCTTTTGAAACACTCTTTACTTAGTTGCGATGCTATTAACTGAAGTACGGACTTAACGTGGCCTGCATGGAATCCAAAAGAGTTCGAACATGAACCGCAGTGATGGTCTTTCAAATATCTTTCCACTTGCTCGATGCCCTTTTTATCAACAGTGAAAGTGACAATAGAAGTGGAAGCCATTGCCAATTTAGCACCTGCTCTACAGAAGGAATTTATTTTCATTTGAGGACATTGGTAAATTAGGAAAATCAAAAAAAAAAAAAAAACAGATGATATATTTTCTTTGCTGCTGATCAAATATTTAAGATCAAACAACTTTTAAATATTTAATATTTCAGTAATTAAATATAAACTTATAAGCAAATATTCCACTGAAATTTCTTTTGGAGTGGAGTTCTCCACACAAATGAAACAAAGTAGTTCATGTTGAGCTGAGCAAAGATGGAGTGGATACCTACTCAGGTTGAGGGTTTGAGAGACGAACATATCAAATGTTTTCATGTACTTCAGTAAGGCATAAAATTTCATATTTTCCAACTTTTTTATTTTTTTTATATCAAAAATAAAACTTATAGCAAATATATGGCGAAGGCCAGTTACGCGCAAATTCATTGGGCTGCAGCGGCATATTTTATAACAGTTTTATAACAACTGAACTCAACAATTTCCCTTGCTCAACTCTGTGATCTAAGTAATGCTGCGCTGCGCTAAGCTGGACCTTCATTGCTGCATTTTTGTTTTTTTTTTTTGCTTGTTAAACATTTGCCGCTGCCATTGGCAATGGAAAATAAACGAAGCAGTTCATGGAGTATTTAGATAGACAACCTTGGCAGGAAGTGCTTGCAGAATTGGAAGTGCCGAGCGCTATATAATAATTTTATGGCAGTCCAGAGCACAGCTGCAGTAATGGCGATCACTTTGGTTAGCTGCTGTCATCGACAAATTTTTATGGCTGTTATTTGTGCCGCACTAATTGCCTAGAATGCCATGCCATTGTCAAGAATATTGCACCATTTTCATTAGAGTTGATAAAAATTGTTTGACCGCAATTTTTTTGTTTTACTTTATGCAATGTTCTGTTGTACTTTTAACGTAGCTTGGGATTTACGCAGTAACTGTAACAAATATACAAAAGACTGCATTCAAGAACTATAGCCCATCGACTTATTAGCAAGTTTTAGTAATTTATTTCTCTCTTATTTAATTTTAATAATTTTCTAATGACAATAAAGTTCACTTCTCTACAAACACTACATAAATTCATTATTAACAAAAAACGCGAAAAAACAAATTTAAAATAAAGAATAAAAGAAAAAAAAGAAAATTATAAAAATAAATTAAATAAACAAATCTTCATAAAAAATTCAAATTTTTTGAATATAATTTATGGGAAAAACTCGAGTGTACAGAGTTATAGTTTATTAAATTTTTGTGCATTGAAGTTGAAGTTTGAATTGCCTCAAAAATCGCATTGATTTTTGAGATTTTTTTAGCTGGCGGTCGTGCGCATTTCCTCCACATTAGTGATTCCATGTCAAGAGGTCCAAGTATTTTTGTAAATTGTATCTAATTGTCGTAAATTTTTGCTTTAAAAACTGCTTTACTTGTAAACATAAGTATAATAAGAAGTAAACTGAACAAATAGACAACAGATTAGTAATTCCAGGTTAATTCAATGTTGAAAATTTTGGTATAAAGTTTTCAAATTAATATTTAAATTTTTTCCTTTTGTAACACCTCACCCCCTCACCTCCTTCATAATGGTATCACAAAGGACGAATCCGTTTATCTTAGCCCAAGTGTTCTTATTCCTTGGGCAGCCATTCCAACCTAACCTAACATTTAAAAAAATGTTTTTTTAATTTTTTAGGATACATTTTTTTAATTTTTTAAGGTATAATTTTTTAATTGTTTAGGATACATTTTTGTTATTTTTTAGGAAACAATTTTTTTTTTTAATCTTTTAAGAAATTTTTTTTTTATTGTAATTTCTTAGGATACAATTTCTTTTTAATTTGATAGGATACTATTTTTTTTAAGCTTTTAGGATACAATTTTTTTTTAATTTTTTTAGAATACATATTTTTAGGATACAAATTTTTTAATATAATATAGTTTTATAGGATAAATTTTTTTTTTTAATTTTTTGGAGAATTTTGTTTTTAATTTTTTAGGGTATTATTGTTTTTATTTTTATTTTTTAGGATAACATTTTTTTTCAGAAGTAGTGTTGTATCTTTGTTCAACATTTAAACTTTAGTTTTTTAATTTTAAGGTCTTTGTGGTAAAATCAAGTATATTTTCATTGCAAAAAATTATTTCAACTTAATCAAAAAAAAATTTATTTATTCTATATTTTATAAATTCTTGCGCTGTAGTTATGAAATGCGCTGTAAATTCGATTATTTTAATTATTATAAGTATCTAGCCCAATATTGATCGTAATATTCATAATTGTAGCTATTGCAAATTTTTACAAACCAGACAGCTGCAGTTACAAACAATTAAGTAAAGGAGCGCTTGACAGGCTTTCCATAGCGACGGACTCTGTAATACCTCCCGAATCTGGGCTGGATCAAAAAGGTGTCACTTTAAAAAAGTACTGCAGGTCAGTAAAACACGCGCGTTGAGGACCACATGTACCTATAGGACAGCGTCGCAGCCTTAGCATCAGCCTATAAACATCCGGGCAAATGCACAGAAGAGGTTGTATGCTCGCAAGAGCTTAAGCCGACAGAGGCACTCAAACAAGCCGAAAATTCTACCGCAATAGCTGAATGGTAATCAAAATAGACCAGTCATCAAAAGGCCGGTGGAGGCATAGGTTGATTTCACGTATTATCGAGTGGATCTGTCGAAAACAGGGAGACGCTGATTTTTTACTAATGCAGCTTTTAAGTGGACACGGATGATTACGAGGCTGCCTAGAAGAAGCTGGTAGTCCATATTGTTCAGAATACTTAGACGAAGATGAGACCGCCTAAGACGTGGCCTTTTATTGCAGCAGTTTCGCTAAGAAACGCGACGATCTAGCAAACAAAACTGGTGTATTTCTAACACCTAAGCCGCACAAATGATTGAATCTGATGAAAAGTGGTCGACGGTGCAAGTTTTTGCAACACGAATTATCGTGGAACTGCGCAACATAGATTGGACCCGAAGGAGTGATGCTAGGCGAACCCAGCTGCAATAAAAACTGCCGTATTGATAAAATGCTGCGAGACGAACAGCAGAAGAGTGTAACTGACGATTGAGCTTATAGCTCACGACGGCGTTTAGACGTAATTGGCGAAACAGTATCCCTGTAAGATGAACCGTCGGACTTGACTCGGTGTTTTTAGTGGCGTTTTAATCCCACACTGACTAAGGTTTCCATTGCTTTTATACCTCGTAAAAAAAGAGGAAAAGCATAGAAGCGCGTAAAGGTCAAAATAAAGATTTCCATTATTCAAAATCATTGTTTTCTATTTAGTAAAACAGGTATTTGAAAACAAAATAGGATGATTAATTTTGCGCCATCTTGCATATGAATACCAACTACATATCTTCATTTGTGTGCGAGTGTATACATTTTTGCCTTTTCCCACATTTCCCAACTTTTCTATGTAACTTTTGTAAGTATGCATGTGTGTAGGTATGCATGTAGTCATGCATGTATGTATGTGTGTATGTGTGTATGTATGTACTTATGTATTTACAGTAATTGCCTCGTATTTGCTACTTCGCTAGGAGCTACACTTCATCTTTGTTATTTTTACGATTTGTGGTCTATTTGATTAAAAACTGCAATTGCAAAAGTGAAGCGCTAAACAGAAAACAATAAAAATGCACTAAAACTAAATAAACAATAGCAACTAACTGCATCGAATGAACAGCAAAAACAACAACCATAGCGGCAATTTAAATTGGTCAACAGGATTTGTCATAAAAGATCAAAGACAATTAAGGAACGCAAAAATGTTGCCGCTATTACCAGCACTGACGATGTACGAATGCATGTGTGTGTGTGTGTGTGCATGTTTATTCGCTTCAATTGTTCATTTCGCCGTATTGCAGTCAATGTCTGTTGCGCGCATGTATTGCTGCATTTTTGTCGAGGTCAATTGCCGGCAGGAAGTCAAGCCATTTGGTACGAAATTAAACTCTCCTTGCAACAATTTCATAGTATGAAGTCGCCCCATTAAATGTTGTTGTTATCGTTTGCTTAATTTTACATTTTCTGTTTGCTGAAAATAAGCGGTTGTAGTTTTCTTGTAGTTGTTTTTTGTGTTTTTGCTTTTTGAGTTTTAAGTAGTGTTTGCCCGGTGATGTATCTTTTACACCTCTGCTTTTAGAGAATCGTATTTCCAAATCTTTCACATTTCACTATCAAATACCTTGTAAATTGCTTTGATGTGGTATTTTTTATTGTTGCTACACACGGGTATATTTATTAAGTTTATTTTATTGATTTAGTGGACAATTTCGCGCTTGTGTGGAATGGTCGGAAACGTGATAAAATGATCTACTTACTTTCGAAAGTAAAGTGCTTTGAATGTTTCGCAGCGACACCATTTTTTGTTTTTTTTTTTGTGGAGTAAGATAAGTGGGCTGGTTGCACCAAAAACGTTTGATATTTGGGCTTCCTACGTTCACATTTTTCACCTTTCTCTCCTACAAGCGAAGTCTTGTGATAATATATTAGTTGCGTTCCTTGGCTACAAGGAAGACTCAGAAGTGGTTAGAAGTACTCAAACTTAGCCCTTAAAGTTGTGTGCCACGCAGACCACAAACGGTCTATCAGTATTTTATTGTGAGAAAAATAGAATGTTTCAACGGCATTCAAAACAAGCAGTTGCTGTGGCCGATTTCCTTTAGAAAAAATATATAATACGATCATCATCCATAACCCCATGTATGGGCAAAAATCTCATCTTAGATACATTAGGTTGAAATATCTCACAAATCTGAGACACCAGAGCAAATATGATGCCCAATTTCAAATATGAAGCCAATACAGTATGTCGAAAACCGTTGGAAAAGATATTGGTTTTCTTGCAAAGTTTGTTTCATCTTCTTTTTCTTCTACATTTACTGTTTCTACTCTTCGATGTTAGCAATCAAATTGTTTGAAATAAATAAATTTAAATCCTTTTCTTGGATACTTAAATATCTGAAAACTTCAGCATGTTACAGCACACATTTTTTGCCTCTTGATCAAATAAAAATAAAAAAAAAGTTAGCCAAAAACCATTGACTTTTCCAAAGAAATCAAACTGCTTTGCGACTGTTCAGAATTCAGCAATAAATGTTCCAAAGTTCCTTTGGAATTTATAATGAGTAATTCGTGGATTTTTGGGCGGCCGCCGTAGCCGAATGCGTTGGTGCGTGATTACCATTCGGAATTCACAGAGAGGTCGTTGGTTCGAATCTCGGTGAAAGCAAAATTAATAAAAACATTTTTCTAATAGCGGTCGCCCCTCGGCAGGCAATGGCAAACCTCCGAGTGTATTTCTGCCATGAAAAAGCTCCTTATAAAAATATCTGCCGTTCGGTGTTGGCTTAAAACTGTAGGTCCCTCCATTTGTGGAACAACATCAAGACGAACACCACAAATAGTAGGAGGAGCTCGGCCAAACACCTAACAGAAGTGTACGCGCCAATTATTTATTTTTTATTTTTAATTCATGGATTTTTACACTTAAAATTTTTCGTAATACCTGGACAACAATAGAACGTAAAAGTCACACTTTTTGTTAAGAAAATTGCTCCTGAGCTTAAGTTTACTTATTTGAAATCAGGCTCATTTTTATATTCTAATACTTTAAAATTATTGCTGGTCTTTTTATAAGGGTTAAATTTTATTTTACGTTCATATTTTAATGGTTATTACCATTAGCAGTGGATTTAGCACTGGGATCTGAAGTATTTATAGTGCCTTCCACATGGATTCAGAGAGCATTGAGCGCAACCTCCTCAATAAATTTTAGTATTGGTACTGGTAAAATATCTTCGACCAGGTATTTGTCCAGCAAATGTATCAATGTTGGCTACGATACCGGCACAATTTTGATGGTTTCATTTTTTTCCAATAGAATCCGATAGTTAATATGGATTATACTCCCAGGTTAGTAAGATGATAATTCAATCTAAAATGCCGTGTTGGATCCGGCATTGATTCTAAAATTATTCTTATTCTAATTCCATACAATCTTTAAGTCTGTTTAGGTTTAAGTAACCTATATTGACTTAATAGATAAACCTCACAGATTGTGTCAGTATGATCTTCTTTGTATTTCCTCTACTTTCTGATCAAGAGACGAAAAGTCACCCTTTCCAGGGTCAAACAATGGAGCTGGGTTAAAAAATGGCTTGGCTAATTTATCTGCCATTTCATTCCCAGCAAATCCTATGTGCCCTGGAATCCATAGGCTATGTATCTGATTGTTCTGGCCTGAGATATTCAACTTATTAAGACATTTTAGAATGAAATCTGATGTAACCAGGAAAGACTTGAGAGTCTTGACTGGTACTTGAGTGTCAGTAAAGATAGTAATGCTTGTGTTGTTGTAGTTTCGCTCAAGGTAAAAGTGAGCACATCATTTAAGGATACTGGCTACCGATTTCACTTCTTTACCCTCTATAATACATTTTTCGCTGCGCTAGAAATTATTTAAAAATGCACGCTTCAGTCACATTTCATCATTAAGCGCTGAAACTGGTATTTTTTTGTTGTAAATGTCGTAAACGTCCTACGCAGCATCTTTTCCAGAAACAAAGTTCCTCACTTTCATGGTAGGAAAGTGTATTTACTCTTCTAAAGAGTTAGTGGCAGTCCATTGTTGGAGCTTCACGCTGAAATCGGCTATAGAGCTATAGTATCTATATTTGCTTGGAAACACCGAGATTATTTATTCAAATCCCTAATATATTGGTTGACTGATCACAACTGAGAACAAGTACGAAATTATTCTCAAAACTTGTGGAGTCGTAAAAATTATTTTATCACTTAATTATTTGCACTTTGCTTATTGATTCTTCAGAACGGTTGTTTTTTTGTTTGTTTTGTAGTTCTAGTTTGTATTCATGCAACTTGTTTAGCAGATGTTTAGCAACGGGTGTTTTTATGCATTTATAGAACTTCTTATAGGAAATTAGCTGTACGAGTAATTACATATTTTGTATATAAACATGTAGAATACCGCATAAGCATACCAATCGTGAACTTTTATTTGCAAAATCAAGGGAGACGTACGTGAAAGCTATAGAGCATTTTTCTTAAATTACGGTGCATGTAATCGTCTATTCGAGCAGGCTATATCTAATAAAATAGTATAAATGGACTAGGGAAGTCGAATTTTTCTGATTTTACGCTTACGAAATTTGTGGGATCCCGAGATCTCGGGGTTAGTCCCGAGATTTAGATAATCCGGAGAGACGATTTTTTCGATTTTACGAGCTCGAAATTTTCGGGATCTTGTTATTGCCATCCCGAATTGTCCCAGGACTTTGATAATCTTTATTTTGAAACCACTTCATTTCAAAAATGACGTCAATATTTTTTGAGAAGTCTCCTACCTTAATAATAAATACGATACACTAAACTAAAAATATTGCTTGGGGAATAAGTTCATACCATTTTTATATTTTCTTTTATTTTACAACCATTTCTTTGCTGTTAGGCACAGGGTAAGTACTCATTCGGTAGACCTCTTTCTGCTCTACAAAACTATGTTGATCGAATTTTCGAGTTGTTTAATTTTTTATTATTGTAGTTTTGAGTTTTAGAAACGGAATAACCAGGAGGCAACATTTTTGACACCTGGTCTTCTTTGCTTTTCATCGAGGTCAAAAAGCTGCCAAAACAGCTCCGTAAATACATTTGCGAAGTGTATGGAGAAGGTGTCATAGGCGAGTTTACAGAACGGAAATGGTTGCGAATTTTAGAGTCCAGGGTGTCCGGTGACAGATTTAATAATTAAATGCTAAATTAAAAAAAAAATTACTTATGCTAAAAGTTTATTTCAGTAACAAATAATTACAAGGAAGACAAGTGCGGATCTTATTTTTTTACTATTTCCAATAAATGTTGACCGTTACGTCGGACACACTCTTCCAAACTGACCTCCGTACTTTGTGCAACTCGCTGAAGAAGTGATATCGGAATGCCGCTAACCTCATGGACGATGTTGTCTTCTAGTGCTGATATTTTGTCACTGGATTTATTTCATAGACTTTATTTTTGAGGTACTTCTACAAAACAAATCTATATGGGTAAGATCGAACAACCTCGATGACTAAGATAAGTCACCGAAGCGGCATATTTTAGAGCTACCCTTATAGAAAGAATTCCTTAGAGGTGAGATCGATCAACCTGGTTGGCCAGGATACGTCACCGTGGCGCTACCTCGCTTGAGCTATGTGTGTGAATGGAAGGAAAGATGTTCATATTATCATTGACAGAAAATAATGGTTCAGCACGCGCCAATAAAAGAAAGAAAGATATTGCTCTTCCTCGACAATTTTGAAATAGTCATATTATTCCACCGCTTGAGGCTTTAAAGTGGCTGTTGATGCTTCAATAGTGGGTTGTAACTTTTAGGTGACCAATAAGGGAAATTTTGCTATTTCACGTTTCCATTTAAATGACAATGGGCTTTATCCAAAACTAAGCATTTATCGTACGAAATAGCTCTATGCTAATTTGAACCGTTTCGCTTAAGCGCTTGCACGATATATATTTTGAAGGGATGAAGTATAAGATGTATGTATGTATATATTTGTAACTGGGGCTTCCATCCTTTGTTGGGTATTTGACCGAGCCTCTCCTCTTGTTAATGGTGCCCGTCTTGATGATTTTCACAAAATGGAGGGACCTACAATTTTGTGCTGTCTCCAAATGGTATAGCTTTTATAAAGAGATCTAAGAGATCTTTCATGACAGAAATACTCGGAAGATTTTCGCAAGGCAGGCCTCTTGGCCACCCTTGCATGCGGATTGATGCGGTTTATCGTGCAAACCTGTAGCAGCAAGTTCAGTATTTCCACTTGTTCTCAATGTTCGGTTGAGCCCCCAATGTTGGCGGTTTACCACCGAACTTGTTTCCCGGAACCTTCGCATCCCTGGAAGAATCAAATCTTCACTTGAGTCATCACGTAAGCGTCGAGTATTGCAAAGTGAACAAAATCTAATACGAGCAGTTGCCCACGAATTATTGGTCTTGAAATATGTTTCGATTGCGAATGCGTATTGTTCACCTGCCCATTGCGGCGCCTTGACTAAATAACTCGCACGAATAATAATGCTAAAGCAGTCCCCTCCTCGCTCTTATGCTGAGCGGTTAGGGAGAAAATTTAAGTTTAGAACCTAATTTTGCCACCGGACACCCTGTATATATACATACATACCCATAACTGGCACTTACATCTCTTTGCGATGATTTTCGACAAATGAAGAGACCTACAGTTTTATGACGAACTTTTACTTTTGCGTGCTTCATTTAAAATGAAAACTATGATAAAAAGACACCCGCTATATATAGTTTCCATCTGCTTATATGACTTCTAATTTTTTAAATATGGTACCTACTTTTACCAATACGAACACACACACATACACACTTGTTATACATTAATTAGCATCCGTAGAGAATAAAAGCGTTCGTGTGGCGACTTCCTACCGGTCGCTATTGTCTCTGTGTGAAATTAATGAATGATTTCGCTATTGCATAAATAATCAAATGACAAATCTTTCATAATTAATCAGCGCTATCAGTATAACATATTAGATGTGTATATGCCAGTTTACGTGGATGTGTTGTTCTACTGGCAAAACTTATGCAGATACTCGTATCTGCTATAAAACCACAGCCAGCGAAGAAACAAGTCATGCCGGCAGAGAATTGAGATGGTTTAAAATCATTTAAATTCGATTTTATATTAATTAGTTGGCTTGAATGTTTATTTTTTTTCTTTGTATATTTCTATGGTGGCGGCTAATTTTGCTTGCGAAGTCTGGTTTGCGAACGTCCAACGCAAATTAGTTGAGTGGATGGGCCATTAAGTTGCTCGTTTGCTTTTTTGCTCGATTAAAACTTTTCACCTGCACCAATGCTTTTTTGGTCATTAGTTTAAGTATTCTACTCTGTGCTAGACGCACTGACTAGGCGGAAGGTATTTTTTATTTTTTAATTTTTTTTGTTGAGTTTTTCTATGAGTTTTTATTTTATCAATAACTCATAAAATATGTATTAAAGATCGTCACACCACCAATTTTGGGCTGCAAATTTATGTAAGCCAATATTTGCTCCACTTACGAGTTATTAAATGCGAGCATCAGTAAAAGTACAAACTTTGTATCTCCAATGCGGCAAACTGTGAAGAAAAGCTTGTTTTTATTATCAAAAGAAAGGTTGGGGTCAGATGCGCTCATATTGTATTTCCTTTCGCAGGTACATTTTTTATGTCGCCAATTGAAAGTAAATTTTTATGTGCCAATGAAGTGATGTACAACATAATTTTCGCCATTAAAAACATTTTTGCATTTTTTAATTAACGAATGTTCGCCTTAAATTTGAGGTGACTTTTTTGCATACAAATTCACCTCACAAAACTTATTTTAATGACTTCATGCTCCAATCAAAGTCAATCTTCAAAAATAATGACCAATAAATGTCACCTCGTGCGCTATTCCTCTAATCAGTTCAGCCGTTAATTTATGATATACAATTTCGCATTCGATATTTCGGTATTTTGTATATAAGCACACACAAGCATTTACATACATGAAACAAAGGAAAAAACCTACAACAACAACATATAAACAGGTACCTGATTACTATGCAAACGACATCTAGGGGATAATAATAAATCTGATAAATTTATGTATATACAGATATTTTAGTGAATATTTCTTTATAAAAATTATTTATGTAAAGATGTGTGTGCATACCTACTTGCATATGTATAAATAGATTTTCATATTCGAAGCATTGATGCTTAATGCAATGCCGAAACATTTAAATTACGCTCTATCAGAATCAGTTGAAAACTTCTCTAAATATATAAAGTAGAGAATAACAGAGGTGAACTTTGCGCGAATAGAAGTTTTTTAAGGCGTTGGAGGTACTCGACTGTGTGAGCAAAACTCTACATAGGTGTATATTTGTATTTGTTTTCCATAGCAAAATATTTACTGCTGGATGCCATGACAATTTCTCAGGTAATGGAAGCTTATAGGACTCCTTAGGTAACTCAGAACTAGTACTACAGGCCAGACCTGGCATATTTATAATCCTATTTTGTTGGTTCCGAAGAAGTAGTCGTAGTAGTATTTTATTTATTTTATAATGTTTGTAATACAGTGAATATGATATAATATTTCAGAATAGGTAGAAGAAACGTAAAAATAAAAATATCACAATATTTTAAAACATTGTGTGCCATACAACTAATAAAAATGTGGTAGCCGATTTAAGCAAATTCATTTACAATAAAATTCCTGTGTTTAACACTAGCAGATACATATTTGATCAGCGCTTAATAGTTGCATCACGTTATCACTTTCGCTAAATCCAAAACTTTTTCATGTTTTTGTAAATTAGGCAAGCGCCAATAAAGTGATATCGGCTTTCGGCCTCGCGAAGGTTGCAAACTGGGCAGTCACGGAAGAAGTATTTTTAAAAGGTCTTGCGTTAAGGTTGGGGAGGCCTCCTCGTGCTCTTAAAGTTAGACCTATGGCATAAGCAGAAGAAGTACGCGGAATTCAGAAAAGAGGGGGGAAAAACAGCGCGCCCCAATTGATGCTGTTTTAGCAATAATCGCTCAGATGGACCATCAGTGTGATGTATAGGAGTTTATAGGTATGATTCTTTAGGGAGGAAAATAAGTTGTATTTTATATTTCTGTATCTGTATATCATCAGCTGTATCTGTTACCGTACCTTTTCTATACCTTAATCTGTATCTGTATCTGTAACTGAATCTGTATCATTATCAGCATATGTATCTTGATCTATATTAGTTTCTGTATACTGCTGTCTGTAAAATGAACCCAGCGAACAGTGTTCTCGCATTTTCACTGATGGTTCACGGACCGAGCATGGTTCCGGCTCTGGTGTCTACGTGGAATCCAATGGGGTAAAACTGAACTTTGCTCTTGGAAGCAATTAACTTAGTTATGGAAAACGGATGAAAAGGCAGATCTGCATGTGTTTGCAGTGACAGCAAAGCTACGTGCATAGCCTTAGATAACCCTTCAACCACTTCAAGAGAAGATGAGTTCTGTAAATCCAGGCTGCACTACGTCGGAAGACATAATATCCTGATGCGATGATGGGTTCCAGGACACGTGGGTATCGTGGGTAACGAGACCTCTGACTCTTTAAGTAGGAAGAGCTCTGACGTCAATGTCTTTGGTCCGGAGCCCGTTCTACTACTCGCTTCTGTAGCCATCAAAGCCACGGTTAGCAAACGGGTTACTTCAACCTACAAGCAAGCTGGGCAAGTTGAGAGCGGTTGCAGATTGACCCAACCGATGTTACCTGACATGCTCGACCGACTGTGACATACTATAACAGCTGGTTGTACTGATGACAGGCCACTTTCTATGGGCGAGTCACACGGTAAAGGTAGGCTTTTCAGACTGTGCACTCTGTCCCGTATGGGGAGGGAAGGATGAGATGGCGGACCACTTTCGGTGCGCCTGCCCGGCCTTCAAATTAGGCTTGAAGGCTTTGGTGCTGATGTGTTAAGAAACGACCACCTTGGCTCCTTGGCATTACAACATTTACTCCAATTTCTTCGGAGGTCGGATCGACTTAAAGAAAATTAAAAAGAGAACCCGAGTGAAGTACAATGGCCTTAATTATGTCTGAGTGATGTACTTGCTAGTTGCTCCTATAACTATATCAGTGTATGTATCTCTACACGTATCTGTACATACATCTAGTTGAAGTTTTTATAATCGCGCTACCATCAAGTGATCTATGGAAGAAGAACAAATCCATTCTCGGCTCTCCTCAACGTGTTCTAATGTCCCAGCACCTATCCTCACGGACGACTAAGCCACGAAATAAGAGCATAATTTTTTTTTGCATATTACAAACTTTGATTTTTATAGTCACTTCCTTAAGTGAACTGCCATCGTGCAAGATCATGTGGTTCAGTTCAATGGAGGCGTCGGATTAGGCCTGAAGTGTTGAGGAGTTTGTTAGCTTCTTCATTCACGTGCCTGTGAAGCCTGAGGTAGTGGCCTTCTTGGGGCTTGCTTTGTTTTAGTAATAGCATGACTTGAATATTTCGATACATCTTTTAAAAAATAGGCAAATTATTTTAAAGAATTTATGACTAACTTATAAATACTTTCCTTAAGTAAAAAAAAAAAATTATTTTGATTTCTTATTTAATTTATTTCTGGCGTAAAAACTGGAATTTTGAGCTTCGGTGAACACATCTATTTTTTTGACTTAAACGACATCCTGGGGTAAATTTCATAAATTTTTCCTATACATAAAGTTTTTCCTACAGAAAGAGCAAAAATTATTATTAAAACCTTTTTTTTGGGTTTTTTTAGATAGACTATAAATAAAATGAGACAATTCATTACAATTTACGTTACAATTTAATGTATTCAAGGTATCAGATAATATAATACTGCTGGGATTTTTTTTTTGGATTTTAATTTAATTAAATTTTTTTTCTTTTTTTACAATAATAAAGAACATTTTTATCAGAAATATGCTTTGCGTTCAAGAGAAAAAACTGATATATAAGCTATTGTAAAATCAATAAAAAAATATTGTGACTTTAACACTACCACACGCCTTTGGCCTTCTATTTTGGTGGCCACAAAAAAGAGAAATTATCGCCATGAAGTGTTTTTTTTTCAAAATTACATATGTAAATACCTACATTCCAGTTGGGCTTTATTTAATGTTATTTACAAAACAAAAACCAAAAAACAAAAATATATGCCACTGTTTTGGTGGAAAATTATATATTAGTTCACAAAAAAATTTAATTGCTTCTATGTTACTTATATTGCAGGCAATAAAAACTAGCAGGAAAGCTAGAAAAAACACCAACTAAATTTTCAAGCTGCAATTTGTCAGCGTGTGGCCATACTTACCGAATTCTTGTCTGCTAGCTTCTAACCGTTTTGCGCCTCAAATCAATCGCTTGCATCGACATGCATCAGGTTTCCCGCATAGTTGCTCTACTTTTTATTACTGCATTGTGGTTGCTGCCTGATGCACCGCTGGGCATATTGTACTTTAGCATCAAATAAAAAGTTTTTAAAGGTGTTGTTTATTGATGTTATTTCGCGCTTGTGTTTTTGTTGTTTGAGCGTAGTTTTAATAGTCATTTAAGTGCTGCGATGGCATCACTAAATTTCGCTGTTTTACTCCACTTTATTCTTGGCTTTGTCGGCCGTCAAAGCTGCATGCTCGAATAAATTCGACTGAAGATATAGTCAAACTTGAAATTGTGTTATTTCCACATGGCTAAAATGAGAAAAAAGAGATGTTAAGAAATGACTTTAGTTGAAGATGAAATGAATTTTGTTGATAAATACATTTTTTTTCTGGTTTTTTTAAGTAAAGTTATGGTCAAACTCGATTAGCCGGCGTAATTAACATTATTTATTTATCGCTTGCCTTTACTTAAATATATTTTTACGATTTATGCCATTATATAATCAACATTTCTACGCGTTATTGTGTTACTTCTCGCAATATTCTGTTCAATTTTGTTTTATCAAATCTTAGTGGGTACCATGTATTACTGGTATAGGTTCAGTGCCTACTAATAACAGCAAACATCAAAAAATGTAAAATAAAAAAAAAACAGTCGACTCTTACCAGGAATTGGTAAGCTTTTGAGTGCATTCTTGCCGCGAAAAAACTTTTTATAACCATCTGCCGTTCGGCAACATATTAGAGGAGAGGCTAGACTATACCATTAACAAGAAGGATATACTAATAAATACTAGTTTGTTTAATAAGTTTCCTGGTTCGTTAAGAAAAACACAATTTTAAGGTTTGAAATGCACTTTACAATTTAGTATAGTCCCCTGAACATCAATGCACTTGTTCCAACGATATTCAAATTTGTGAATTCCATCCCTGAAGTGAGAATCTGGAAGGGCTGCAAAATACTATCGCTTCCACAACTGTTATGACTTCATCATTTGATTAAATACACTTTACAACAACAAAGGGAAGTCACTAGTGGTCAAGCCTAGTAGATATGATGGATGCTCTAACAATTCGAACTTTAATTCATGAGCTTTAGCCATTGACTTGTGACGATCTTGTCCTGAAGAAAAGGATTTTGTTCTTTTGCAAACTGGGTCTTTTTTCGCAAATTTTTCCTTTCAGCTTATCTAAAAGGTTAACTCAGAATTTATTGTTTTACCAGTTTGCAAGTAATCCACAAACAAACTTCTTGTAGAATTTCACAAAACTGATGCTCACACTTTCTTCGCCGATATCTGGACACAAAAACCAGGTTCACACCACTCTTTAATCTCTTGCTTTGATTTAGGATCATGGTGATAGATCAAGGTCTCATCCATAGTGATGAATCGACATACAAAATCCACTTTATCCTTTCGAAAGCACTCTAAATGTGACTGTGAAAGTCGCATTTGAATGTGTTTTTGTTTTATTGTTAGCGAATGCGGCATCCACTGTGCACACAGCTTTCTGAAACCAAACACTTCAGTCAAAATATTGCTAACCGTGCCCAATGAGATGCTTCTGGGGCTTCTACTACTAAATCTATTTCAGTGATTCTGCGGTTTTTTAAGCGGTTGTTTGTCTACGATTTCTGGTGTTGTTGCGGTTGCTGTTTTTGGACGTCCTTTACATGAATCGTCTTCAAGACTTGTACGGCCACGTTTAAATTCAGCAACCCATCTTTCTAATGTAGTAATTGACAGCGGAAAGTTCTTGTATGCTTTCAACATTTGTTCATAAATTTCCTCTGCTTTTAAACTTTCCGAATGTGGACAACAGGAACGGGTGCTTGCAACTTCTAAACACTATTTCAAAGGTTTTGCATTGTTGAACAGGATAATTATAGAAAACGTCGTAAAAATCAAACTTTGTACAAACATGGAAAATTTAAAAGATTTTAAAAAGGTGTGTCTCAAAAATAAGATGAATTTTCAAATTTCACGGGCTGCGTTAGCTATGTTGGTACACGCCTCCCGAAGATATTTTCACGGTTTTAACAATATATATAATATATATATAATATATATACGAGTCTAATTGGCGCGTACACCTTTTCGGGTGCTTGGCCGAGCTCCTCCTCCTATTTGTGGTGTGCGTCTTGATGTTGTTCCACAAATGGAGGGACCTACAGTTTCAAGCCGAATCCGAACGGCCGCTATTTTCATGAGGAGCTTTTTTATGGCCGTTATTAGAAAAAATGTTTTCTTAGTTTTGATGTTTCACCGAGATTCGAACCGACGTTTTCTGTGAATTGCGAATGGTGGTCACGCACCCAACCCATTCGGCTACGGCGGTTTTAACTATTGAATTTGCTTGTGAGAGGCGTAAATAAGGCAAGTGTTCTCAACTGCACCGTCATGTACGAGCGCTGCAGAGCCACTGTAAGTTTTTTGTGAACATTCTGCTCACTAAATCACCAAATTATGTTAAAGTGTTGTTACGCGAGTATATATATGTATTATAGTTGAGTGTTTATGTGTGTTGACCTAAAAATTGTTTTAATTTAATATTATGCAATTCTTGCGGCTTTAAGTGTTTTGCGCGCTCGCTCCGCGATTTTCTGATTTCGAAAAAAATGAATCAAATTAGGTGAGAAAAAATGGAATTATGTGCTCAAAAATTCTTGAAATGTTGATAGTGGCATACGGTGAGGGTACTCTAAGTCCAAAAAATGTCTACAAGTAGTACAAGCTTTTTTCAAAAGGTCGGGAAGATGTGAATGACGACGCTCGCTCTGGACGCCCCAGCACATCAACAACCGATGAAAATGTTGAGAAAGTGAATAAAACTGTTATGGAGAATTGCCGAATCACAATTAGAGAAGTGCCTGTGGATGTCGACATAGGTAGGTAGGTAGGTAGGTAGGGTGGTTGTCGTAAGACACACTTAGACCTTCGGCAGGTCCATTGTGATACCACTGGAGCTTATCCTTACTCTACGTGTTCCCTTTCAAACCATCCGGTTGCTTTAATAAACGAGCAGAGCTTCGTTAGTTTTAGATGGGCTATATCCGCTACATCGGTCAGAAATGCTGTATCGAGGGTGCGCAGCCTTCTCCTAGCTAGGCTTTCACACTCACATAAAAGGTGTCTGACTGTTTCCTCTTCTTCTGCATTTAGACAGCTTCTACAGAAATCGAAGTAAGGTAGTCCTAACCTTCTAGCGTGGCTGCCTATTAAACAATGACCTATTAATACACCTATCATTTTTCTTATAGATTCCCTGTTGAATCTTAGCAAGATCTTCGATCGACCGCTGTTCCAGTTCGGCCATGTCTGTCTGCTTAGTTCGCATGTTGTGAGGTTTTGCCAGATGGTATTTACCTTTTTGATGGTTTCCCTGTCTATAAGTAATTTACAAGTGGCTATAGGCATGGGTATCAGCGTCTTATCCGGTTCGAGATCGAGCGTTGTACCGGCTCTTGCAAGTTCATCCGCCTTACAATTTCCTGGAATGTCCCTGTGGCCTGGTACCCAGATAAGGTGCACCTTGTAGCACTTAGATACGTCATCTAGTAGTTTAAAACATTCTAGAACTGTTTTTGACAAGTGCGTTTTTGATTCCAGCGCTTTTATTGCTGCTTGACTGTCCGAGTAAATGAAGACTTCATTTGTGGATAATACTCTCGTTTTTATTTCTTTAAGCCCCTCTTTTATGGCAGTGACTTCCGCCTGAAATACACTGCAATGATCAGGTAAGCGAAATGATTGGCATACTCCAAGTTCGTCGGAGTAGACCCCTCCACCTACTTTGTTATCCAGTTTTGAGCCATCTGTGTAGATGTTTAAGTCATTTATCTTAACAATGAGCCCGTTATCCCATTCCTCTTTGGAAGGAAATACTGTGACGAAGGATTTATTAAAATTGATGTCCTTGGTCCTACAGAAATCCGTTGTGTTGGGAATGCAGGGGAATTGTTCTAAAATTGAGGAGTACCCTCTTTGGTTCGTTCTGAGTAGGCCGATTTCTTTTAGTCTGAGAGTTGCTTTGGCAGCTGTTTGCTTACCGTACTGCTCTATTGGTAAAATGTTAAGCATGATATTTAGTGCATCTGTGGGTGTGGTTCTGAGGGCCCCGCAGATGCAAAGACTGGCCATGGATGTCGACATATCGGTTGGCTCATGCCATGCAATCTTTTCGAAAATTTCGGGCATGAAGCATGTGGCGAAGTTCCAAAAAATGCATTGCTTCATGATAATGCACCTGCTCACTCATCTTTGCTTCTGCGCGACTTTTTGGCCAAAAGCAACACCTTTATCATGCCTCAGTCGCCCAATTCACCAGATTTAGCCCACTGCGACTTTTTCCTTTTCACAAGATTGGAGAGGCCTATGAAAGGAAGGCGTTTTGCGGCGATAAGAGATAAATCTAAATCGCTGAGTACAAAAAGTGCATACCAGAACTGCTTTGAGGATTAAAAAAAACGCTGCCACAAGTATAGTATTCAAAAAAGTACCGGAAATTGTTCAATAAAACGCAAACTAATTTTTTAATCATGCAAATTTATTTTGTAGCCTTCAAAATAGGCTCCATTCGAAGCAATACTCATATGCCAAAAGTAGCTCCTTCAGCGAATTCTCCTTAATGGCCTTTATCGTTTCATAGCGGCGTCCGCGGAGTGGCAATTTAAGTTTTGGGAAAAGGAAAAAGTTACAGGGGGCTAAATCCGGTGAATGCGGTGGTTGTACGATGATATTTGTTGAGGTTTTTGTCTAAAAAGTGTTCACAATATGAGCCTTGTGAGACGTTGCGTTATCATGGTGCAATACCCATGACTCCTCATAAAGTGTAAAACGTGGCAGTAGATTTTTAATTGTATTTATTTTATTATGTGAACTACGATAAGCAAGGGAATGGTTCTCAAAAATGGAAAATTCATTTAACTTAAAGAGTTTTTAAAAATTATTTACTATATTTTTTCCTCAGTGCTTGTATACATCTGGATTATACATTTTATACACTCGCATAGTAAATTTTATAGCTTACCAAATTAAAAAAACCAATTAAATTAGTAAACAAATTAAAATTTGTACTCATTAAGAAGCAGGCGATATTTTAGTAGAAATATGGTCCAAGCTGTGTGTTAATCTCCAAAATGGAAACTTTATGCAGCAAAAATGGTGGTAAATAAATAATATTCATAAAATTTGCATACGAGCAACAGATGCATACTTTTGCTTTTGGAGCTTATTAATTTTAAGCTGTATTAATTTTTTAATTTGCATGCTGCCGGCTTCGCTTTGAGTTCAATAGAGAGAATATTCTTTTTCGTTTATATTATTGCATCTAAAACTACTTAGTTTTTTGTTTTTGTAGAAGCAGTTTCATATATTTTGATTTTGATTGCCTGAATTGCTACTGATATGCTGATATGCTAATTAACTTAGTCCTACTTTTTGACAGCTTAAAACGAATTAAAAAAAAAAAAATGTATAAAACATTAAATGATAGTGTAATAAACATAGTGTTTGAAGTAACGCAAAATTCTTGTTAATTTGTGAGCATTTTTCCTCCGCGGTTTCAAATTCGTTATAAGCAATACTGGCCACTGTGACATTCGGCTGTCTAATATAATGAGTAGGGGTAATGCAGAGCTTTACATGACAAAAAATTCTATGCAATGGGACGTCTGGTTTTTAACATAAATATATGTCCTCTGGGCAGCTCTTCTTATCGATGTTCGAGTTCGATATTCCTCACAATGTAAGGAACGTCGTAAGACCAACTGTCGCGATAGTTAGCCACCCTGAACGAACTCCGGCAAGGTGATGCTCTCTCATGGGTTTAATATTGCCCTTAAAAACGTTATCAGGGCTGCAGGCGTATGTAAATCGGTTCAGTTGGTGGCTTCCGCGGACGACATAGACATTATCGCCTAATTTGAGAGAAGCCTTTGAAAGTTTAGAAAGAGCAGCAAAAAATGTGAGCCTAGAAATAAACTATACCAAAACGAAAGCGATTTATTCAACTCTTTCGGACTATGCCAAACACAATGTGGGTCAAACACTCGAATCGGTGGCTATAGTTTTGAAGTGGTAAGAGAATTTAAGTACCTAGGGGCATCCTTTGAACATGTCAACAAAATTTCTGCAGAGATTGCTCACTCAAACCTTATGGCGACCCGCGAAGATTTCTCAGTACCGCTCCATTAATATTCCAATTTTGCTATACGGCAGTGAAATCTTGTCACTCGAAGATGTGAATTAACGGATGCTCCTAATCATTGGCGTGATATGTAATAAAGGCGAATGGCGAAAACGCTACAATCATGAACTCAAAAAACTGTTCTTGTACCTGTCTGTAATAATCACAATAATGATGAACAGACTGAGATGAGCAAGTCATTTATTACGGGCTAATGCCGATTACCCGGTCTAACAAATACTCTTTGCGATGCCACAAACATATAATACAAAAAAGGGTCGTCCACCGCTCAGAGGGATTGTCGGTGAAGATGAAGAAGCAGTTTTTTTGGGATTTCGAGCTTGAAGGACGCAGGTACGAAACCGATACCATTGCAGGCATATGGTGCAGCAGGTGAAGACCCGACTAGGGTGGACCAGCCAAGAAAGAATCATTGCAGTTATAGTCTAAGTGTTTCCGTTGAATAGAAGTGTTACACGTCAACGTTTAACGCTGGAATGACTGAAAAATTAACATACCCTAAGCGATGGACAACACATTTGTTTAAATTTTCAAGCAATAAAAAATGTATAAATTGATCATAAAATAGTTTTTTTTGTTTATTTTAAGTTAATATGAAACATTATTACTGAATTACAAATCTGTATTCTATATTCTAAATCCATAGTTTCCGGGGATTAGACGTAGATGCCACAGGAACCGCTGACTGCTTAGTCTCAAATGATCAGTGATGAAGCCAGTAAGCATATTTAGCGTGTCCTTAGGGAGGATTATGAAATGTTTAAACTTAGGCTGGTGTAGCTCCCCAGTTTGGTGGCAGCCTACGTCACGCAAACTTAGCCTTTCGCTTCTAAGCTCTTTCTAGATGATATGTTATTCTATGGTTAGGAAGGGCGCTGCTCCCATTGGTTTCAAGATCGCATTCTCCCTTGCCACCAACTATCTCGTTCTTATTTATACCTTTTGTTCTGAGACCCATGTGATGAATGCGATTCCGCGTTCCTAATAAATTTAATCTCTCTATGCACTAAAAAAGTCAGAGAATACTACTGTGGGCAAACTTCGCGGGATTAAAATTTCGCTCTATTAATTTTTTTCATGAGTTGGCAGCACTGTTAATAACATCTGGGTCAACTTTCATGTGAATGTCATTATCAGTAATATATTTACGCTTTTGTTTACCAAACGACCAAGAGTGCATTTTTCGATTTTTACAATGTCTGATTTGATTGAGCAGAGAAGTGCCATCAAATTTTGTTTGCAGAATGAAATTTTGGCTGCGGAAGCGTTTAGCATGTTGCAGAAAGCATTTGGTGGTTCGACTATGTCGCAGAAAAATGTTTATAAGAGGTACAAAGACTTCAAAGAGGGTCGAGAACGTGTTGATGACTTGGAGCGCTCCGGACGACCATCGACGTCAACAGATGACCAACACGTCAATAGAGTGAAGGAGTTAGTGCTCAAAAATCGTCAGTTGACTGTTAAAGACCTTACTGATATGATCGAAATATCAGAAGGATCTGTGAAAACCATTTTGAAAGACCATTGGGGCCTAGGAAAAGTCAAATCTCGTTTGGTACCGAAAACTCTCAATTTCTTGGAAAAAAGTCGTCGCGTTGATGTGTGTGAAACAATGCTTTCAAACTATCAGGACAAGCTCAAATGCATCATTACGGGAGATGAGACTTAGATTTATGCTTACCGACCAACCAAGCGAATATCGTGCTAAAGGCGAGGCTAGACCGAAAATAGCACGTCAAAGTCGTTCAAAAATAAAGGTGATGATGATTTTCGATTTTCGTGGTGTGATGCACTATGAATTCCTTCTACCTGGCCAAACTGTTAATAAGGAATATTATTTGAGCGTTATGCGTCGTTTACGTGAAGCAATTCGTCTAAAAAGACCAGAAGTATGGGCCAACAACTCTTGGTTTTTCTATCACGATAATGCACCGTCTCACACTGCACTCGTTCTTCGTGACCATTTCACCAAAAATTTCACGCTTATCGTGCCACAACCACCGTATTCGCCTGATTTGGCTCCGTGTGACTTCTGGCTATGCCCAAAACTCAAGAGACCACTCCGGGGAACGCGTTTCGAGTCGATTGAGGAGATAAAAGCTGAATCGAAGAAGGTGCTGATGGCTATATGGAAATGGACTATTTGGCATGTTTCGGGGATTGGAATAATCGTTGGCATCGAGAGGGGATTATTTTGAAGGGGATGAAATTGATTTACAAGAATAAATAACCAAATTCACCTTACTTTTTGCCCACAATAGTAAAACGGCCTTAAGTGCAGCCTGACTGTCACACAGAATGGCTATACGATTAATGCCGAGTTTTCTAGATAAATCTTTGCACTTAAACTGGTGGCTTGCATTTCCGCTTGGAAGATAGGATGAAATTTCCATGTAAGCACTGCCAACTTTGGTTTTTGTTTCGGTGGAATATCCCAACGCTCATGTGTTTAGGAGTTTTCGAGCGCTCTTTTTTGCATTTTTGCCATTCGTCTTCTACTTCTTCTTTTCATTTGAATTTTTCCAGTTATTTGCAAATGACCTCCATTCGTTTTTGTTGGTAGTTGTACCATATAATTCAGTTGGAAATATTTTAATACAATAGCAATGCTTTTAAATTTGATTTGATACATTTTTATTAAAAGTCACAAAATACCAATTTTAATAAAAAAATAATAATAAAAAATTACTTCAAAAGCACATACGGTGTAAGAGCTATATGACAGTTAGATGTGGAAATAGCCAAATGATGGTTCCCTGAGTTCTTGTGGTAAGGCTAGTAATAATTTTGACTAATTTCGCTTACTTTTTCCCATAAATTAAACATATAAACTAAAACTTTTATATATTTGTATCACAAATTTTATAATACTTTGTATCGCAATATAAAAACTTTCTGGCTTACTGCAACAAACTAAATTCTTATATTTTTATGTAATTTCAGGTTATTTTTGCTGACACGAATTGAAAATTTACAATGCGCTTCACAAAAATGCACGTCAGCAGAAAAAATCGTAATCCTGTCAAGGTAAAAGAAAAGGAAAAAGTGACACCCCTTGATACAATCGTAACCTTCAGGCAACGCCCCACATACCAAGAGTGACACATACATAAATGTAACTATACAGATCTACACATATGTGTGTGTATATGTATAAGCAGCATCGACTGACCGGCATCTGACTATTGGCCTGCTTGGTCGCTTGCCTTTGTATGTCTCTCGGCATGACGGCGGTACTGCATGGTCAGTTATTTTCCGTATGCTCACCCATTTTTGGAGCTAATTAACTTGATTTTCGGTTGAACATATTTTGACCGCAAGTGTCATTGCCAAATTTTTGTAGAAGAATGAAGGTATATGTACTCGAAAAAAGTATGGGAAGAAAAATGAGAAAAAACAAAAAGCGATGGAAGAAATATAAGAAATGCAGAGTTAAGATAAAATACGCCAAGCAACAGCCGCAAGATCTGTAAAGCAAGGCACAATCGGATGCTTGTATGTATGTGTGTGCACAAAAAATGCCAATTAAGACTGAATATAAGTGCGAGATAATTTTTGGCATTGTAATGTAATGTAAGCCAATGGGCGGCAAAAAAAATTGTATATAGCAGAAATACAATAAAAAATAAATACGAAAAAAAAAATATATATATATAAAAGCTCCGCTAAAAAAGGAGTTTTTGTTGCCATAAACCAACAGCAAAGTGCTAAAAACTACTTATACGAGTAATACCTTAATAAAGGGTTTGCTTGGGCGCACGAAGACTTAAGCAACGAACCTGACTTGGCTGCCTGCTCTGCGTATGCGCTATACAGTGTCAACTATGACTGCTTGCGTGTGTTGGTGCATTTCGCAACATAATTGATACGCTTTTATTGATCGTGCAACACATACGAACATATTTATATGCATATAATTACGTGTATATATGCAGTTCCTATAAAAATATTCTGCAGATGCCTTAAGCTATACAATTTCGCCTATGCGGTGAAACCCAAAATCAATGAAAATACGGTTTGCTTTATTTTGGCCGAAATGCAAAATAGCAAACTCCGCTACTGAAATTTTAGACGTGTTTTGTGGTTATGAAAAGTGCGAACTGACGAGAAGCAAACAGGGGAAAGAAAGGAAAGAGTGGGAAAGCATGAACTCGAAATTGACGAGTATTGCCAAATTAAGAATCTCGAAATTAGTTTAAATGTTTGATTTTATTAAATTAGTTTTCTGCTTTTGTATAAAAACTCATAATTATTGTTATTTTATAAGGGTTGAGGTGCGCGGTTTGTGGCCAATTTTATTGTATCCGTTTTGGATTAATGGGTATAAAAATCCAAACTTGAATTTAAATAGGTGAAAACAAAACGCGATATAAGAAAAGAAATTAGGAGCAAATTGATAAAGAGAACAAAAAAAACAAATAAATAAGAAAACTAAAAGCAATGAGAATATAAAAGGTCATTAACTGAGAGCAAAAATTTCTTTTCGCAAAATGATATTCAATGAAGTCACAACAACCATCTGCTACGACATTCTACAATACAAAATAAGTTAAGCCGCGTCGAATCCCAGTTTTTGGGGGGGCCAACTCATATCGTCTAAACTGCTGAGTCTTCAGTAATTGGTGAAATTGAGGCTCACGAGAGTTATGAAAAATTTTCGTATTTTGTATTTGGTTTCCATTGCGTTATAAATACCTTTGTAAGTTGTTGTTGTGTATTCTCTTACTGAGGTACATTAACTGGTTGGTTTAACGTATTTGAATATTACTCGAAAAGTTATGGGGATTCCATTAGGAACTATCAGGGATTACTGAGCATAGTTTCAGCTATTAATGAAAAAATAAAAAACAAGGGTAGGGTTTTTCAAAAATGGCAACAACTTTTTTTTTCAAAAATTTTTAATGAAAAAATTGAAATTTTTATCAATTTTTTTTTGTTTTAAATATATTACAAAATTCAAAAAACCTATGAAGTTATATTACATTTTTTTTAATTTACTTGTTATATTAAAAAACGTTTAAAAAACATGAACTTTTCTTCTAAAAAATCTTTTCCGGAAAAAATTTCACAAAGCTTTTCCCGAAAAATTTCAAAAGAAAAAATAAATAACATGTTTTCAAAACAAAAAGTCTGGCTTCAAAATATATGTTTTATACTAAAAACTTTGCAAAAACACGATGAAATTTTCTTCGAAGAAATCTGTTCCAAAAGAAAAAACCAAAAAAATTCAGCAAAATTCATATTTCAAATAAAACAAACAAATTTTCCCATAAAACAAAAGTTTAAAACGTTTTTTTTTTCAAAAAAAATGCATGCAAATTTCCTCCAAAAAATCTTTTCCAAAAAGAAAATCCCACAAATATTTACTGGAAAAATTTTCAAACAAAAAAAATTGACTTTTATTTTCCAAAAAAGTCTGACTTGAAAAGTACGATTTATTCTAAAAAAATTTCATAATGGCATCGAATTTTTTTCCGAAAATCATAAAAAAAAAGTTTTGAGAAATCTTTTTTTTATGTTTTTTCAAAACAAAAAACATGAAAGGTGTTTCCAAAAAATCTAACTTCGAAAGTATTGAACATACAATTCTTTCCTTTTTTTGAAATTTTTTTCCAACAGAGTTTGTTTTAAGAGGTATATTTTATTCTAAAAGAATAAAGAAAAACCTTAATTTTTTTTCCAAAAAAACGTCTGACTTCACTAGATTAAAACATACACCATTTTATTGAAGTATATTTTATCATAAAAAATTTTGAAAAAAAAACTTCAAATCTTTTCCTGAAAAGTTTTCAAAAACGAGAATTTGTTTTTTCCATAAATGTCTGATTTGAAGAGTATAATACATTCAAAATTTGTTTAAGTCTGTTGCATCATACAGAATTTTCAGAAAAGCACTGGAATTTTTTTCCAAAACACCATTTCTAAAAACCATGTTTTATAGTACAAAATTTGAGATTTTTTTCAAAATAAGTCGGCTTTATTATAAAAAATTAAAAAAAACAAAAGAAAACATGAAATGTTTTCCAACAAAATATTTTTCTGAAAAAAAGACTAAAAACACCAAAAAATAAATAAATTTTTTCCAAAAAAATCTGTTTGAAGAGCATATTTTAGACATAAAAATTTTCCAAAACAAAAAAAATTGTTCTTCTTTCTTCCAAAAAGCTTTTCCCAAAAAAAAAAATTCCAAAAACCTTTTATTAAAACATTTCACATAAGAAAGTTTAAAAAATTCATTATCCAAGTAAATCAATTTTGAAAAAGTTGTAGAACAATTTCCAAAAAACGTGGATCTTTGATGAGGAGTCGCTCATTTTTCAGAAGTCGCTCTAAGAACTTGGTTGTTTCTAGTGATTGTGGTTATATTCATATTTGAAGCGTTAGTCTTCTGCAAATCTATTTTTAATTTTTAAATTTTATTGCATTTAAGTAATCAATATATAAATTAATTAAATGAATATTATGCGCCAGCAAACCCGAGGACACAATATTCTAATAGGCCTCTTTTACGATTTTGAAGGATTACGCTGCGCAGCAACAAGTATTCTTTAATCAAAGGAGTATCTACCCAAAATTAGGTACATGAATACCCAGGAGTTCGAAAAATACTCAGATATAGACTCATTTCAATGACAGAGCCGACTGCCTTGGTAACGTTTACTTTTGCCTGAAAAAATTCGAGTGCTGTTAGAAGTGTAAATGTTGAATATTTGAATGTTAGTTTTTCTTCGTTATATGTAGTTGAAGTCGCATTTTCAAAGCATTCGAGATCAAATCTGGGTCTGTTTGAATACTGAAAAGTCAAAACAACTTTTACTTGCCACATTTTGAGTTGAATGATTTTTTATGAGTAGTATTGTACATTAAATTTATGTAATTCGAAAAAATATTTTACTTAAAAAGTGTGTTTTTTAAGAGCTTCAGAACTTAAAATGACAATGAAGAACAAAAATATTCTTGGTATTAATTTTTTGAATATGATAGCCGCCATATGGTCCATGAGTTATATGGTCCATTCGATTAGTCTAATTTCTGACTACTTTTTCCAATAAATCTGAACAATAAATCTAAATGAGCCCAATTAACAAAAATGCGACGCAAACGATGGTCATTTAGCTTCAATTCTTGCACGAGCTGTATTTTATAAGCACGTAAACTAACATCCTTTCGTAAAATGTTCCACGTAGTCGAAGGACAAAGGCCGACAAGTTGGGAACGATGACGAATCGACATGTCGTTTTATGAATTTCGCAAACAGCTTTCTTCAACTTTTGTAAAGACAACCACATAATGACTATTTTATAATGAAAAGTTTTGACTATTTTTTACTTATTTTTTAATTTCAATTACTTTTTTGTAAAAATATAGTTCATTCTATAGCAAAAACCATAGTAATCCATGCTTCAAGCTTTGATGAAAGGTATACAAATTTGAAAAAATTTCGTTAAAAATTTAAAATTTTTAATGAAAAATTGTTTTCTTTGAATTTAAGTACGCAGTTTTATAGCTCATTAAATTCTAGTGTAAAAAAATAAAGTCTGAGGTCGCTCAAAATTCTCGTTGGTTTTTAATAATTTTTTCCCTTGAAGGTATTGCGCCTTTTCTCCATATAATGAACACTACGACATTTTTTCCCCCTATTGCAGTCATCAATACACAAATAAATAGTCTGCCTTATTATAGTATGTGCTAGTAAATTTGTATGTTTCTATTAATTATGTATGACAAACTGAATGAATTTGATTAATGTTTAATTAATTTTCTAAATTTTATGCACACAAGTTTTAATGAGCTGCTAAATGAAGGCGCACACAACTTTGCAGACACACAAATACAATCTTGGCTTAGCCGCCGCTAAGTGAGCATTAATGAACTATAATTTATAGAAATTCTGTTGGCTTAATATTTATTATTTATAAAATATCTGCCTCATACTTCTTCGCTTTAATCGCACCTGCGCAGAGCTCATTGTGTAGTGATGAAGAAAGATGAGTTGTGCTGCTGTGTGCCGGCGAATTTAATAGGAAAATTTCTTTTCATGCTTCATTTATGTCTGTGTTCGACTTTCTTCCGTTAATTGCTATCTTCTTCCCTTTTTAGGTAATATCAGCACCTTTGTGCAGCTAAATTACAATTTGTTTGTATTAATAAATTCTTGTCTGCTTATCTCCTAGTGTGTGTACGCGTGTGTGTGCGTGGAAGATGCGCGCTGTAGACGTATGAGTGAGGCTTGTGGAGTTGGAGTACTGCAGCAGTGCGCAGTGTCCGAAGAAGATTTATTATGCGAGTAATTAGTTGTTCATTCAAGTTAAATTAAAAAACTGATTTGTGGTAATAGTTAAGAGTGAATACTTGTGAGTTATGGAGCAAACAATTTTTATAGAAAATGTTGCCATGATTTTCCAAAAATATGATAAAGGAAACTGTAAACTTTTGATAGAGTAATTAAATAAATCTAAAGATTTGTGGTATGAAGAAGGTAAAGGAGTGATGATTATTTAAGCTTGACAAGATTTGTCATTATTTATCTGCCATTGGGAAATTGTACAATGATAAAGGGATCTATGTACAGTCGATGCAGTAGTGCAGATTTGTGCGTGATTACATTTCGATTGACTGTGATTTCGATGGTCTTATTTTTCTGATCTACAAGCTTCAAATAATAGAGAGGACGCTTCACGAAAGTGGTTGCTCTCGCCAGGGAAGAAAAAAACTGATGAGCTAATTTTTGAATTAACAATTTTTTAATCGAAAAATTGTCAGCCATTTGCAGGCGGCATAAAATCAAATCATTGACTTAAACATTCATTATTACGATGAGCACTGAGATCTGAGAAATCTATTGTTTACCCTTCATGAATTCAGAATATTTCTCTAGGCCCAACTTCCTGAATAAATTTTAGTATTTTTCCTATTTTATTGAATTTTTGTTTCTCTCCAGAGCCTGTAAGCTCCATTGGAGTAAATTTCCAGGTAAGTAAAATGATGAAATTTACAGTGCCCTGTTAGCATTAGTGTGATGATCCTAAAATTAGTTTTATTTAATTCCATAAAAAAATAAATAAATAATTGGCGCTTACACCCTTTTTGGGTGCTTAGCCGAGCTCCCCCTTTTATTTATGGCATAGGTACGTCTTGGTGTTGTTCTTCAAACAAATACGCTAATTCACACCACTACGCTGCGGACAAAGTTAGTGAAAGAACGAGAAAAGGTATGCGTACAAAAAGAAACCCTATCATATCAACATATCAGCGATTATAGATAGAGAGAAAGGTATAGCCTTACTAAAATATCAGAAGCGTTAGGAAGTCGCTAATTCTTATCATAAAAAAAAAGGTTAAATCGAAGCTATGGTGAGCTTAACTTCCAGCTAATGCAATTCCTGAGAAGTCTTGGTTGCTACCAGGAGTACCTACAGCACTAGGTTACGTGATTACTCTTTTGTGTCCAGTATACTATGAAGAAGAAGATGCAAGGCATCTGTTTTTGTATGCTCACGATTTGCGACTAGCAGAGGTGATTCAGCTATACTATAAGAAAACCCGATAGTGCCAGAAAACATAGTCGACATCATGATGACTCCAAAGTATCTGCAATGTGTAATATATATTAAGGCATACATACGTGTAGGAGGGCAGCGGCAGCCAAACAGACGATACAGAAATGGATTCTTAAGTCGACGTGAGACTACTATGGTGCAAGAGGAGAACAGGCCCGAAAACCATGGATGGATTAAAGGACATGCAAGTTTTGACGGACTGCATATGCAGAGTAACTGACGTATAGCCTAGTGCTCAATCGCCTCCCGACGATTTACTTAACGATAGTTTAGGGAGAGAATCGGTACATTGACTGTAGAAGGTTTAGTTTGGGTTGAAGTCCAATACTAACGGTGTAGAGGATTTCGATGCTTCCCCCTCGTAAAAAAAGGTTTGGTGTGTAACTACTATTCGACAGGGCACAGGGTCAAAACCCTGGGCACGAAACACCAATCGATATAGGACGTTTTTTCTAACAACGGTCGCTCCTCGACAGACAATGGCAAACCTCTGAGTGTATTTCTACCATGAAAAATCTCCTCATAAAAACCATTTGTCGTGCAGAGGCCGCATAAAATTGTAGGCCATTCCATTTGTGGAAAATATCAGGACACATATAACAAAAAGGAGGAGGAACTCTGCTAAGTATCCCAAAAGAGTCTTGCACCCTTTACGCCAAATCTTAATATATAAAAATGAATGTCTGTCCGTATGTCCTCGATGAACTCAAAAACTACTGAACCGATTATTATAACAATTGGTATGTATATGTATTTTTCCATGGAGAAGGTTTGTAGAATATGCTCTTTGCTGCCATTTGCCACCAGGTGGCGCTGCAGAGTAGCAACTTCTGCCCCGTTCAACCGATTTTTTCGAAATAAACAAAATCAATAAAATGGCTTAGAATGAATTGAATATTTGTGTACTGATTTTTCTTTAAAGTTATTTTTCTTAAATTTATTTTAGTTGCTGGCGTACCAACGTGCGCCGGGTACAGCTAGTTATATATAAATATATATAAATATGCAAAGCAAAGCCACCATATTTTCCCGTGTTTCCTTGATGGAATATAAGGCCTCATCAAACAGATTTTAATAGGATTCATTCGAAGCTAGAAATTTTATTTGTCTCCATTGACAGCCTGCTTTCTGCAAACCTGCATCCACCTTTGGCCTCTAGCCCGCGTCTGCGACTCCTTTGGGTATTCCAATCCATTGCAGCTCTTGTGTTGCCATCCAGGGGCTTGCGCAGTGTATGGCCGATTCACTTCCATTTGCGAGGTCGTACTTCGAGAAGAATAGGCATTTGCTGAGTAATAGCCTGGTTGGACATACTGCATTAAATAATTAATGCAATAAGCTATAGCAATAGCTAAAACACTAATAAACTAAAGTTTTAGCGATAAGTAAATCCTTATTTTAGGTATCACTAAAAAAATAGTGGTAGAGAAATTTAGTAGTAGTGCAAAATGCCCAACCTTGGTAGTAGCCCATAGGCCAGTGTTACATAAAATACTAAAAGGTGGTATGTGTTTGCTCTTACCACTACTAATTCGCTCCTCTCCGATTTCTCTCTTATGCACCCCATTACAGAAATATAAATGCATTAACTGTTTTTGTAACAAAAATATTGTTCATGCTACAGCTATAGTTAATAAAAACTTTCAACTTTTTAATCAGTTTTTCTGGGTATGCATTTTTCTAGCCTATTTAACTTTATATTAGCAAGCTATGAATTGAAGGTGATGAAATGTGTCATTTCGTTCCCAATTTAACTAAATAAGACTGCATAGAATACTCGTTTCGAAGTTTTTTTTGGTATATTTTTTGTCTAATGAGACAGGTATACATATCAGAGAGTGCTTGGAAGCGTACCATATTATGAAAGAGTATACAACTTAAAACTTCTTCTGATTAAGTTGCCATAAATATATATTAATAGATGCTTCACTAAAATATAAATATTCTATCGCCTTTATATTTACAAAAATATTGCATACACAGCTGCTCTTAGTATGAAATATAGTTTGATCTGTTGTGAAGCACTGGAGATACTTCCGTATCGTTAAGAGGTAATGCCTTCATCATAGTGCCATTTCTTTATTCCTAGGGGTAAATTGTTTGGGAAGTACACGGTATTTCATATTTGCTTTCCCCTTCTTGGTGAAATTCTCTTCCCAGCCACTGTTAATGCCTCTGCGCTGACTCATTTAACTTAAGTCATCTGGTCAAGCTAATTAAGCTGGAACGCCCAAGGACTTGAACTTTGATAAACCTCAACTCAGTAAACTTTGCTTTTAGCTTTTGCTTGCAGTCACATGTTAACTTAATTTCATTTCTTTCGATGATTACCATTTTCCCTCCACTTTTATTTACAAAGAATTGAACATCTCCAATGCACTTAATAACAGTCAATCCATTTTGTCGGCACCTGAATTGGTTTGAGCGCGCGCGACAGAATGAGGTCAAAATCTGTATGTGTGAGTACTTGAATATCACAAATATCACATACACATAAATAAGCGCATATTATGCGAGTACATCCACAGCTATTTGAATGAGACAGCGAAATGTCTTATTGATCATCAGTCCAAGAGCAGAAGGCAAAAAATTAAATGAATTTAAAACAGCGGGAAAGCTTGAACATCAAGCGTTTAAAGCAAAGCGAAGCATATGGAAATATTTTTTGGAGGCTTGTATGAGATGCTAATGCATCGACCAGCAGTAGCAGCAGGTAGTCTACAACAACAATTACTTAAACCAGTAACAACAACAATTTGACATTAAGTGCGTTACTGAACATCGAGAATTCAGCGCTGAGCTACTCTCAAGCTTTGGCATATCCAGTCAGCTGATAAGCTAATGTAGCGGTTTAACTTTTAATGGTCAAAAAATTTGAAGTAAGTTGAAGAGAAGTTTCATTTGCCTACAACGGCATTAACGGCGAGTGAACTCATCTGATGGATGACAAAGTTTGAAGGCAGCAGCCTTTGCTGCAGCCAGCATAAGTGGATCAGAAGTTGTATATACATACGAGTATATATATGTGTGTGTATGTAGACATTTGTTGGGTTTGGTCGGTTTCTTTTCACTTACCGTTTGCTTCAATAGCTGCTAGCCCGTGTTATGTAGGCAGTCAGTTTTTTAGGTTTTTAACTGTAACATTTTTATAAATCCATGCGTATGTATTTGTAAATGTTTTAGTTATAATTGTTTGTTATTTTTTACTGTTCATCTTTTTATTTATTTTCAATTTTGTGGTTTCTTGCCTGTCATCTTCAGCATTCCCATCATCCAGTTTTAGTGTATTTATGATTGTGTGAATTTGAATAAAATACATTAACATAGTTATAAGTGTGGGATTTTCTGCTTTGTTGAACTGGCAGTGACGTTGATTGGTACAAATGTAAGCAAGCACGTACACCTGTGTGCAAAATAATAGCGATGGGACGTATAAAGCGATGCGACATGTAATGTTTTGGCTATTTATTTTTGTTGGAGTAATTTTATTAAAAAAAAAGAGGTTGTCTGTAAAGTCGGTTTACTGATGATAGTTTAACGTGACAACGTCATAAGAAAATACTGATGGAATGGTTGCATTTTTCAAAAGAAAATTTTAATTTCATCCTTTTTATAGATATTTTGTATGAATATAGAGAAGGAGGCAAATGGAATCGCAATGGAATTGATCAAGTTACATTTACACAAACGTGAAAAATTACGAAACATTTATCAAATTCATGAAAGAAATCTTCAATTTCGATTGTGCATCAGACGTTAATAAGTCAACAACACTAAGAGGCACCATCATCAATTTGACTTTTTCAAGACACATTACACTCGTTCCTTTCATTTCCTACTTTTCCTATCATCGTCCTATTCTCAACAGAGAAATGGTTCATTACCATGCACACAGGAAGAAGGCATATGCAAATAGAAATATGCGAATTTATATACATAAGAGCATATACATACATATACATATATGCTCACTCAAGTAGGAGAGACCCAGATGTCGAACGTTGCCGAACGCGGGGGCAGATTGTGCCTCTTTGTCGTTCGTTCCGCGCTCTCGCTTGCAGTTCAAGCAAGGTAACGACGCATGAGCAAGATAACGACGCATTTTTTGGTGCGTGCAGCCGGCTACATCGAATTATAAGACGTTATCACGTAAAAAAAAAATCAAAAATATGGATTGTGCTACAACAAGAACCATACAACTCCCAATTTCTAACTTTGCAAAAAATAAAAAAAATTTAATAAATTAAAAAAAAAAATTTATTTGGAATTTTTACAAATTTTACTTTATATAAAATTAAGAAAATTCAATAAATTTAAAAAGTTAAAGCAAACAAATGAATTTTTAGTTAGAATTTTTACAGGCTTTACTTTGTACAAAACTAAGAAAATTCAATATAGTAAAAAAATTATTGTTTTAGTTAGAATGTTTGCAGATTTTACTTTGTATTAAATTAAGAAAATTTAATAAATTAAAAAAATTAAAAAAAAATGTATTTATTTAGTCAGAATTTTTATAAGTTTTACTTTGTATAAACTGAAGAAAATTCAATAAATTTAAAAGTTAAACAAACAAATTATTTTCTTAGTTTGAATTTTTGCAATTTTTACATTGTATAAAATTAAGAAAATTCTATTAACTAAAAAAATGCTTTTAGTTAGAATTTTTACAAATTTTACTTTGTATAAAATGAAGGAAATTCTATAAATTAAAAAAAAAAGTATTTTTTTAGTTGGAATTTTTAAAAGTTTTACTTTATATAAAGTTAAGATAATTCAACAAATTAAGAAAAACAAATTTTTAGTCGGAATTTTTACAAATTGTACTTTGCATAAAACTAAAATATTCAAAAAATTCAGTAAATTGAAACAAATATTATAATTGTTTAGTTCTAAGGCTTACAAATTTTACTTTGTATAAAATTAAAAAAACTTCCAATAAATTATAAAAAAATATTCAAAGCTTTTTAGTTATATTACAATTTTGGGTATGCAGCTTAATAGCCCATTACATTTTTTTGTATCAAAAATATAACTTTGAAGTGGCTCAAGAATCGTGTGATGTTTGACAATTTCTTTAGTATGCGGTCTTGTGCATATTCTGCATATAAAAAAATTTCATAAGGACTGATTTATATGGAAGAAAGTGCATAACAGCGTCAACAAGAAAAATTGTCAAAAATTCAACGAAAACTACGTGCCACGTCCAACTGCCACGACTTTGAATGGGCTACAAAACTGCATAGCCAGAATTTTTATGCAAATTCCTATTAAAAATTTGTTGAATTTTCCAAAGTTTTGTACTACAGCCTATATGGGTTTTATTGTAATTGTATAAACGATGACTTTTTTAAATAAAACAAATAAAAATAAATAAATAGCTAGCCAAACCTTTGCCATATGTCGCGCTGCAATTATTCTGAACACAGGTGTACATACGTATGCCCAACTACCGGTTGTTTATCAGCTGAAAAACCTAAAAACTATAACCCAGCATGTAAATGTCTTCTCGTTGATTTGGTAAGCCATATTCGGTCATAAATGAAGCGTGAAATACACTTTGCTTTGTGTTTTAACGGTTTTGCAGTCAATAGCTGTGACGTTAGATATGTTCAAAAGTGATCAACTCAACTAACTATAACTGTTATTGTATTGTATTCGTTATTGCCTTTATTGCTGTCATAATTGAATCGGAAATATATAACAGTCACTGATTTATATGAATATAATTTTTTTTCATATGGATCTTTTCTCATATCATCTGTAACTGCATCAGTGCAGTCTCTTTTGATCACTTGATTAGGTGGGTGCTCGTATCGGCAACCGTCTAATGCAATGTTGTGAATCTTATTGTTTTTTAATAACATATTTTTTCTAGAAACTTTTTTGTTTCGGTTGCACTTTTTACCTTTCTTGCATTCTTTATAGGTAATGGAACTCAGCAGGACAGTGTTGCGAGTGCTGTCCAAATATGTAGGAAAAAGCTGATGCTTGAATTTAAAAGAAAAAATAGTTGGAGAAAATAAGTAAAAATGCTTTTTTGAAAAATTTGGTAGGGAACTCCATATTCTGATAGCAATAGAAAAAATATTCTGGAATCTATTAATGTTTGATTAATTTACGGTAAAGATAATATAATTTATGGTTTCTGATTAAATTAAATGAAATTAAAATGTTACTATAATTCAGAAAATTCTGGAGCTTAATTCGTGAATATTTTTATCCAAAATATATAAATTTAGCAGCACTATTTAAAGCCGCTTTACATTTGCTCTTCGATTCTTAACCAGGATTCCCATGTACTATGCCAAAATACGATGTATGAGCGATGACAAGTCACATGATCCAAGTATTTGAAAGGTTTGGATCAATAAGAAGTAGACTGAACAATTTTTGAAGTAATATAATATTTGTTAGATTTATTCAATGCTGAAAATTTGGGTACAGAATTTTCAAGCGAAATATCTTTAATTATTTTTTTTAAGTTTTGAAATTTTTTATAGTTTCCGGATAAAATATACCTTACAAAAAATTTTCGAAAAATTATTTTTACCCTTTTCTTAAAATGTTACTTTTTGGGATAAATATACTACAAAAAAAAAAATTTTTTTTTCGAAAAAAATGTTTACTTTTTTCTGAAAACTGGTTTATCAGAAGGGTTGGGGTCAATAAGAAGAAAACTGAAACATTTTTGAAAAAACTTTATTTTTGTGCGATTTATTCAATGTTGAAAATTTGGTATAGAATTTTTAAAGTGAAATATATTTAATTCTTTTGTAATATTTTTGTACATTTTTTTTAATTTTTTAGGAAAAAATATTTTGAAAAAGAGTCTGCTTTCTTGTTAAAAATAACTTTTCGGAATAAAATATTAAACAAAAAAAATCTTCTTAAAATGTTGAAAGTTTTCATGGAATGTTGAATTTTTTTCAAAAATTCAATTTGATTCTTCTTCTTCTTAATTGGCGCGATAACCGCTTACGCGATTTTGGCCGAGATTAACAAAGCGCGCCAGTCGTTTCTTTCTCGTGCTAACCGGCGCCAATTGGACACACCAAGTGAAGCCAAGTCCTTCTCCACCTGATCTTTCCAACGCAGAGGAGGCCTTCCTCTTCCTCTGCTACCACCAGCTGGTACCGCATCGAATACTTTCAAAGCCGGAGCGTTTGTATCCATTCGGACGACATGACCCAGCCAACGAAGCCGCTGGATCTTTATTCGCTGCGCTATGTCTATGTCGTCGTAAAGCTCATACAGCTCATCGTTCCATCGTCTGCGATATTCGCCGTTGCCAACGTGCAAAGGTCCAAAAATATTACGCAGAAGCTTTCTCTCAAACACTCCAAGCATCGCTCATGGGATGTTGTCATCGTCCAAGCTTCTGCGCCATACGTTAGGACGGGCATGATGAGAGTCTTGTAGAATGTTACTTTTATTCGTCGAGAGAGGACTTTACTGCTCAATTGCTTACTTAGTCCAAAGTAGCACTTGTTGGCAAGAGAGATTCTACGTTGGATTTCAAGGCTGACATTGTTATCGGTGTTAATGCTGGTTCCTAAATACACGAAGTCTTTTACAACCTCAAAATTATAACTGTCAACAGTGACGTGGGTGCCGATACGCGAGTGCGCCGACTGTTTGTTTGAAGACAGGAGGTACTTCGTTTTGTCCTCGTTCACCACCAAACCCATTCGCTTTGCCTCTTTATCCAGTTTGGAGAAGGCAGAACTAACAGCGCGGTTGTTAAGGCCGAAGATGTCAATATCATCGGCATACGCCAGCAATTGTACGCTCTTATAAAAAATTGTGCCTGAGCGATTAAGTTCTGCGGTTCGTACGATGCTCTCCAACAATTCAATTTGATATTGAGCAATATTTTTATTAAAAAATTGTAGTGGTCTTAAAATTTTGCACAAGAATATTTATGAGAAGAAATCGTAGAAGTTTGAATTAGTAGTGGTCATATTCATAATGGATGGCTATATCCGTTGGTTTTAGGTTTGTCCGTTTTAAATGCGTTGTGCGAATTGATGTTTTTGCCTTCGAACGGTAAATGTCCTTCTATAAGAAGCTTTTTCATGACAGAAATATACTCAGAGGCTTACCATCACTTGTCCAGGGGTTAAAGCAAGTGCATTGTCATAACTTACTAATAATTTATCGTGTCGGGGGCCATATTGTCCTACGACAGTTGGAAAAATGGAACCTTAGCGGTATACAGGCCTCTTTCACTAATTTGTGTCAAAAGTAAAAAATACCTTTTCAGACTTTTTTGTTCTGTCCAACGGCATCCCCCAGGGCTCTCCACTCTCCATTGTTTTATTTATAACTGCTTTCAATGAAATTAGCCAAATTATCAATAAATATAAAAATGTTTCTTACATATGCTATGCTGATGATTTACTCTTGTGTTCTCAAAATAATGACCTAAACATCGTCAAACAAGATTTCATTAATATACTATCTGACTTAAACACTTGGTCCGAATCATCAAAAACTTCCATATTTGTCGGAAGCATAAATGTAATTACTTTGGTTGGTTGGTTTAAGGGTGACCCCGCATCGGAGTGCCACATAGACCGCAAGTTGGGTCCGTTGTGTTGCCTTAGAGCTCATTATATGATCTCCCCACCTAACCGAGATTTTTACTATAGATTTTGGTTCAAGATATTAATTCGTTTCGAAAATTTAATGAGAGATTCGATTTTCAGGTCCGAGAGTACTGAAAGATTGTCAATTGTTGGAGAGCCTAGAAGAGCGAGTCGACTTCTGGCTAGGCCGGGACAACTGCACAGCAAATGCCTGCTGGATACTTCCTCATCTTCGTCCTCGCAGTATCTGCACAGGTCGTTTTGAGGAACCCCGAGCCGACGTGCGTGAGTGTCCAAAAGGCAGTGGCCGGTGATAAGAGATATTATATGCCTTAGTTCGTGTTTCAAAAGACTTATACGGGGTTTTGTCTGTTTCAGATTGTAGGATGACCAGATTTGTCTGGTCGTAACGCAAGTTGTTTCCACTCGCCACCTCCGATCAGCAAATGTAATTACTCTAGTTTAAGTTATAATAACATGCAAATTGTAAATAATGTGCACTTAAAGTTTTTGGGTATAATTTAAGGAAACAACTGGCTGCTGGACTTAATACTATCAAATATTTGTCGTCTAAGTACTGTTTAATTAACTCTTCAAAGCTAATAAATGTAACCCGGGCACTCATATTATCGAAGATAGACTAGGGCCATCCCATTTATGGTAACTGTGCGAAAAGCAATATAAAACTTATTTACTCAGCTTACCACACGGCTGTAAGCAGAAGCATCCGTGCTATTCCTAAATCCCCAACAAAATTTATACTGACGGAAGCCGGCCTACCCACAACTGAAGATGGATTCACGACGAATACGAAGAAACGTATACCTAAGCCATTTCTTTGCTACAACAGCGGTTTATATTTTTTTTTTTTTTTTTTTTTTTTTTATTAACGCATCTTAAAGTATAGGCAGAATAACGTTTAGAAATTACAACTAGTACAACGGAATAAAGATACTAACGAGCAATTTTTATTGAACATATATATTAAAAAAGGAAAAAACTAAGATGCCTCAATATTCATAAATTCATTATGAATGTATAAATATATAAGGTACAGCTGCTACTGGGTGCCCATCTGGTCTAAAACTGTTTTACGCTTGAGCCGCCGACGATGAGTATTTGGCTGAAGCAAAGCCAATGCTTCAGCGTTGACATGTGTACTTAAACGTTGTCTGTGAGCCATGGCGTACTTTTTCGCCACGTCAGTGATGGGTAAGATACCAAGATCACGATGGAGGTCGAGATTTCTCACATAGTATGGAGCATTGACGATGTTGCGCAACACTTTATTTTGGAATCGTTGGATAACAGTCATGCAAGATTCGCTTGAGCATCCCCATAGCTGAATGCCATACGTCCAGACCGGTTTGAGTATTTGATTATATAGCAGTAGTTTGTTGTTCGTTGACAGAATAGAGTGTCTGCCAATAAGATAAAGAAGGTTTTTTGTTTTTAATTCCAGCTCTTTACGCTTTTTCTTGACATGCGCCCTCCAACGCAGTTTAGCATCAAGGGTTATACCAAGATATTTTGCCTCGTTGACGTACGGTATATTTACGCTGTTTATGTAGACTGGCTTGTAAATTGTTTTTTTCAGGCCGAATACAATGTGAACTGATTTGGAGTTATTTAATTTGATACGCCATTTTTTCGCCCATGTTGCAATAGAACTCACCGCTGATTGCAATTTCGTCGTTGTAGTCTCTATCACTTCTCCAACTGCTAGGATAGCCGTGTCATCTGCAAAGGTTGCGGTAACGTGTTGCTCGTGAACCGGTAAGTCATACGTATACAAGAGGTACAAGAGAGGGCCTAGGATGCTTCCTTGAGGTACCCCCGCGCGTGCTTTTTGCAATGAGGAATAGGCGTTGTCAAGTCTGACACGAAAGTATCTGCCATCAAGGTAGGAAGAAAGGATTTCGCAATAATTCCTGGGCAAAATCAATTTTAGTTTGTGGAGTAAGCCCGTATGCCAAACTTTGTCAAACGCCTGCGAGACGTCAAGGAACACCGCTGCGCAAACTTTGTTTTCCTCTATCGCGCACTCTATGGTTCTAACAACTCTGTGAACTTGGTCGATAGTGGAGTGATTTTTTCGAAAGCCAAATTGGTGCGTTGGAATAACTCTCTTGTTTTCTATAATCGGCAACATTCGAGTCAGTAGCAGTCGTTCAAAAAGTTTGGACAGCATTGGTAGCAGAGAAATAGGTCGGTATGAAGACACATCATTTGGCGATTTTCCGGCTTTCAGAATCATAATTATATTACTTCTGCTGTCTTCCAGTACATAGGAACATATTTTAACAAAAAACACAAATTAATCAATTGAGACAGACAAGTAACACAATTAATGGGCAATCTCTGAAGAATTTCTGCAGTTATGAGGTCGAAACCAGGCGTTTTTTTCGCTTTCATTTTGAAAATTTCGCTCATTACTTCTTCGTTACTAACTGGCTCAATGCTGACATCGCTTTCAATCCAATTTGACGAGATGTCAATATCTTCAGATCCATCATTGGCACAGAAGGTTTTACAAAGATTCTCTGCAAATAAATTTGCTTTTTGCTCATTGGATTTTGCCCATTGAGTGTCGTTTATTTTGATGGGTGCTATGTGTTTTATCGGTCGGTTAAATGACTTTGCTGCCTTCCATAAAGAGTAGTCTGTGGATTTATCAGATGTGAGGCTCTTAAGAAATCGATTGAAATTATCATTTTTAAATGTCTGAATTTGAATGTGTAGTTGTTTTGTTGTTTGGTTGAGTTTCAATTTGTCCTCAGGATATCTGGTTTGCTGCCAACGACGTCTAAGTTTTCGTTTTTTATTTATCAGCAACTTGATATATGATGGGTATTTTTTCTTGTTTGATGTGACTTCTTGCTGGGGCGTACTGTTCCAAGCTGCGTTTTGAATTATTTGCGTGAACTGAAGCACGGCATCATCAAGATCATCAACAGTCACGATACGGCCGGTGTCTACCACTACAGCTTGTAATTGCAGTTGGAAGTACTGCCAGTCGGTGAAGTTATTAAATAGACGAGGAGACGTTTTATTTAGTACCGCATTCCCTGATATTTCTAAAAGGATCGGTGAGTGGTCAGAGTTCAGATCGAAGCCTTCGGAAATAGAAAGATGGTTTGCGGGAATATTTTTTAAGACAAAAAAGTCAATCAAATCAGGTACTTTGTTGGTGTCTGTAGGCCAATATGTTGGCTTGCCAGTTGAAATTATTTCGCAACCTCTTTGTCTTATGGCTTTAAACATTTCGCGTCCTTTCGTTGTTGTAAGCCTAGACCCCCAATGTACGTGCTTAGCGTTGAAATCGCCTCCTATAATAAAACGTCCTTTGAATCTTTCGATGAGAGATATGTAATCTTCAGATTTTAGTTGATGTCTGGGTGGGCTGTATAAAGCTGTTAGTAATATTTGTTGCTCGAAGGCCTCGACAGAAACGGAAGTTGTTTGAAATTCCTCGGCGCTGAGTTGGTCTTCCAAGTGGTGGGTTAAGTTATTTTTTATGAGAACGGCGCTGCCACCTCTTGCACAATTGTCGGGGTGAATAGTATGGTATAGGGAATAATGTTTAAAATTCAAATATGAATGCCTTGTGAAGTGTGTTTCAGCTATTAGGCATACATCAATTTCGTCGTTGTTTAGCAGAACTTCTAGCTCTGTTTGGTGTTTAGCTAGACCGTTGGCATTCCATAATATTATTTTTAGTGTTTTATTCATAGTCAAAAAATTGCATGTTTTGTTCAAGGGCACACAAGCGTTTTTCAATTGATTTGAAGATTTGGCTTTGTTCATTTAATTTGCTTAATATAGCTGAAAGGGGATTTTGCACAATAGGTTCGTTCGGTAATAAATTTTTGGTAATTTGTGCGTATGTAGCCGGTTTATTTATTATAGGGATTTTTGTCGGATTATTTGTAAGACTTGTAGTAGTTGTAGCACGTTTTGGGATTGTTTGTTGTTTGTTTGTACTATTTACTGGTTTTGAATTTTGGGATCGCTTTTTCGTTCTAATCTTTTGGAGTTCTTTCGCCACTATACAGCCTCTGTAATTTGCAGGGTGGGACTCTCCGCAGTTACAACACTTTGGGCTTTCTAGCTCAGTTTTTTTGCAATCAATGGTGGCATGCTTACCTGCACATTTGACGCATCGTGAGGGTTTCCCGCAAAAGTTTTTAGTATGGCCAAAAGATTGGCATTTTTTACACTGCGGTATCAGATTTGTAGATTTGACTGGTTCAACTTTTACTATGGTGTTCAATATATTTTGAATTCCGTAAATTTTTTTCACATCTTCAGACGGATCGAAGGTGATGAGAAACATTTCGAGTGGTTCCTTTGTTTTCCACTTGAGTTTGTTTATGGCGCTTAAAGCATTTAGCCCTTGTGATTTTAAGTCATTCACTATTAAATCGCTGTCGCAGGAATGGTGAAGATTTTTAATTATTACCTTGATAGGTCTATTTTGCTTATTCTCATAGCTGTGCCAAGGAATATTTTCATTTGACAACAATTTTGTTACAGACCGATAGTCATACGAATCGAACGTTATTACTTTGCATGCATCGTTGTTTAAAAGTTTAATGAAAAATTTATTTTTTATTGTGGCAATAAGTTGACTATGAAGTTTTTTAAAATCATTATTACCATTGATAATTATTGGAGGAGGACGAGGTATTTTATTAACTTGTTCCGTTTTTGTTGGTTTTGTTGAATCATTAGCACTACTTGTAGATTTTGATGGTGTTACAGCTTCAGGAGAAGATTCAGCTTTACGTTTTTTGGATGGCCTTTTTTTCTTTAGGATCCAGTCGGTTTCTCTAGCAAGTTCTTCTTCATCAGTTTCATAAACTTCAACACATGTTTTTTTTGTGATGTTTAAATCAGTTTTATTATCATCAGCGCATTTAGAAGATTTAAGTTTGCCGTTTTCTATTTTGAGATGGGATATCTCATTTTGTAGAGCAGAGCATAATTTTTCTAAGTCAACAATTTTTTGCATTAGATCTTTATTACGCACTTCACTGTTTGTGTTGGAATGATTGGGCCCACCACCCTGTGGTGGAGAACCCATTTCACCTCGGTATAGGCCGTATGGTAACACTCTTTTCGTAGGGTCGATAATGCAGTCAACGGTGACAGCTGGTTGTCAGCCACACGAGATTTGTTTACTTACACTCGCGATAGCGGAGTTTTGTTTATTGTAAATTTTTTCTTTACAGTTTGCTTTTGTTTGCTTTATTAACGTTGATTTTCCACTAAAAATAAATGTCGTGATTTTAAATGCTTGTTATGTACTGGTATTCGTTTGCAGTTTCACACTCCTACAAATGCAGTCCTTGCTATTGTAGTTTTTATTATTCTTTTAAGGGATTTCGATCCTTTTTCTTAACCCTTTTTTCAATTCTCTTTAACACAAATTGTATTTGTAACACTTTCACCCCATTGTATGGCAATTGCCATAATTTATGGGTTTATCAAGTATCTTATTGAGGGGTTTTAAGGTATCTTAGAATTTTTTACACTATTTCGCACCCGTCTGTTATTTTAACGATTTGTTTATATTATTGCGATATTTTTTCACCTATTACTTCATTAATTTTGCAAAATTCACGCAGTCGAAAACACAACGACTACTTCGCACCGAAGTGACTTCTTTTGAAGCGGTTTATATGAAGCAGTGGTAGGCGACCTTCAAAGAAGTAAGGCCCCACGTCGCAAATTGACAATTGCACTATGCATCGATTACGCCAGAGAGATTGGCATAACTTCCGCTCCCCTTCGCCAAAATGTACTGTTTCCCCCATGGTTGATGAAAGAGCCTAATTTTATATTAAACCTAGCGAAATATGGTAAAAATCGCACCAATGCTACTGTTTACCAACGTCTTTTTACAGAAGTCACAGCTCCTTTACTTCCCGAATGGAGCTTAGTTTTCACTGATGGGTCAAAAACTGATACTAATACCTCGTTTTCAGTTGTCAACTCGAAAGGAGAAACAATCACGGCCGGCATCCTCCCTAGCTATGCCTCCGTTTATACAGCCGAAGCTGCAGCGATCGTTCATGGTATTACCTTCGCTGAAAACTCTTTATCGAAAGCAGTAATTTGCGCGGATAGCAAATCAGTCATTTACTCGATAATGAACGGAATGAACAAGACGCATATCATCTCCTGTATCCGGAGCAAATTATTAAAAAATAGTGACTGCATAAAACTTATATGGGTTCCAGGCCATGCAGGCATAAGAGGTACCAATCTAGTGGACGAATTAGCTAAACTCGCTGGAAAAGAACCACTAATAACTTTCGACTATATTTCGAAAAAAGAAGTAAACAAATTTATACATCAGAGGCACTATAATACACAAATGGTCAATTGGGGATCCTCTTCGCATCATTATATCGTAAATAATCCAAACAGGATAAAACCAAACTACCCACTAAATTGCCGTTGCAAATCATTTGTCCGCCTTCGTCTAGGGCACACAATCGCCACACATTCATACGTTTTCAATGGTTCCAGCCCTCCATGCTGCCAACATTGTCACTCACCATCTTTAACCGTCTGCCACCTACTCGACGACTGCCCATATTTTGAACAAATCAGGAAAAGTATCCTCCGAAATCAAAGACCTTCTACACTGTTAAGAACTACTCTCTCAGAAAATATATCAAAAATGTCAGAACTTCTGATTAAATCAGAATTGAAAAAATTGATTTGATGTTTGCTCCTCTAACATAGTTAATATATTTTTACCATAGTCTTAATTAATTAAGTTTTCTAGTCTCCTTTTACATGTAAGACCTTTAAGCAAACTTTCTGTTACTTCCACATCAGCGAGCCGAAGGTCTTGGCAGCCGGTGCTCCTTTTTTACGTGTAAGAATAATTGTATTACTATTCCACGTCTATAAATAAGTAAATAAAATTTACTAAGAATAGCGTAAGAAAAGTTGTCGTGTAAAAAAGCATGCAAAGTTCATACAAGAACCACACTCTTCTTTAAATAAGTGGTTGGTTCTTGGTGGTACCACCAGCTGTTTAAGGGTTAAATATTCAATCTCTATAAAAGTGAATGCAGCGAAAATTCCATTTTTTTCGCTTACGCATGCCACATTCCTTCCCTCAGCTACAGTTCATTGAAGTACTCAACGCCATACTTAGCACATTTCCGGATTTCAGTAGAGATATTTCTAGCACAAGTAGCTCTACAGCCACTTTTGATTTCCTTCGTCACTTCGCTGCTACTGATAAACTTTTTGAGTGTCCATACCTACATACTCACTCACTCATGCACGCACGCACCTGCTGACGCGGCATTAACAGTACTTGAATAATTTTCACTATGCCAACGAAAGACTTAAGAAACAAACTTGTAAATAATTAATTGTACTTGAATGAGCTGTTGAAAGTTGAATAAAAATACGAAATTAAATGAAAATAACTGAAAGAAAGTGTACAATAATTTTTTTCCTGAAAGCAATAACCCAAAAGTGTATTAACAACAACAACTAGGTCATTAACAGGAAATTGTAAAGGCTGAAAAATTCGCAGCAAAGTTCGTATGTAGATAAGCAAAAAGGTTTTTAGGCTAGGTGTGCACGTGTAAGATAGCGTGAGTTGGTCGGTAATCAGTGGCTTCCTCAAAGCTAACCGTTAACGCCCAACCTGCAAAGCGGTGTCAAATTTATGACATTTTCATTAGGTGGGCCACTTAACAGAAAAACAAAAACTAACAATTGTCGGGAGATCATTAGCGAGCTAGCTTTGTGACAGAGTGAAAATTAATAACATTGAAGTGGTTGACGAAAAACAGAATTAAATATGAAAAGTTGTAGCGTACAAAAACACATAAGTCATGCAAAAACAAGCATGCCAGTAGCAAGAACAGCAGGAGAGAAAAGCAAATTAAAAATAATAAAATAAAGAGAATAATTACAAACCTCAAAATAAAAAATGCGAAAAGATACCGGAAAGTTCGTTATTGTCGCCGCGCTACACTCGAAATAAAAATTCTCAGCCGTAAACAACAATTTACGACACATAAAATTAAAGTGGAGAGAAGCCACCAACTGACCCAATTTACAGTCACTTAAGCAAAGTGCCAGCAACGTCACAACAAACGAACCGCACATCCTAGGCAACGAAATTGTAACAGCAACAGCAGCAGCAACAATAGAAAAATGCAAAACGCTAACAAGCCAACAACAAACAACTAACAGCCACCAACTTAAAAGTACGTAATGAGAAATGAGTAACAAGAAAATAATCATTTCGAGAAAAAAAAATTTAATTGGAAGAAATGAAGTGTACTGCATATCAAAATAAATTGTTGAGAGGGTGTAGCCTTTGCAGCAGCACTTACCAACCAGTTTGCGGGGACAATTGTGGCAAGTTGTGTTGGGTTCATCATTACCAAATATTGCTATGCTACCAAGAAAAATGATTCATAAAAACTCAAACGAGTTCAGGAGTATGTGTATGCATATTCATGTTTGTGTGTGTGTATGTATGGTAGCATGGAAAAAGTGGCGTAGTGAAAAATATTATTTAAAGCATAAACACCCACACACTCATATTTGTATGCGTGCTAGAAAATAGAAAAAATGGGGTAATGAAATATTTTAAGTGTCATGTGAGGCACAGTGGTGAAGTGATGTAGGCCAAGCAGTGTGCATATTTTTGTGTAGAGGTATTTTTTTCACATATTTCTTTGAAAATTGTATGCCCTTACATTTTTGGAAAATACGTGCAAAAGTTTCAAGCCACCCCTAAATTTAGTTAGCAGCAACCTCGGCAGTATTTAAAATGATGCTGGCCAGGTGCTGCTGGCAGTAAAAGCAGTGCCGTGCATCACGTGCGTTTATTCATATGTATTATTTGTCAATATATTTAAGTATACCGTTTTAAGAATTTAAATGAATTCTTTAGATTTTTGAAAACTTAGATTTCTGAGTACTTATTGTAGAACCTGAAGCAAATCCATGAAAGCTTTGTGGTTCCTCATAGAAATTAGAGTTGCAACTATGTGATTAACTAATTTGTTATTACTTTCTAAACTGTGTACCTGTACGCTGAATAATCCCACAAGTCATAAATCCCATCAGTATTTTAAGCCTTAATCCAAGTATACTTGTATTTGTAAAGGAATTTTCATAAGCTGGTGAATAATTGCTACAATTTCAAGCAGTAGGGTGCTGGTGTAAGCCTGTGATGCGCTTGATGTGGATACCAAGTCAAGTCCCTACAAATGCATGCCCTTCAACTTATGCTTATCAAATGAAGAAGAGAAAGTCTGTTTTGATTTACATTTGAATTCAAATATTTATACTAGCAAGTGTAGTGACGTAGTGGAAAAAAATGTAGTTCTCAAATGTAAAGTATGTACAATTAAACCTAAAATTTGAGCATTAAATTCGCAGTATAATGCCGTGGAAAAACTTTTAGAACTGAGTGTGTTAGGACTAATTTTTGTAATATATTTTAGTACAAACTTTTTTATTTTAATAAAAAAAATTTGCCGTCGAAAAACTTTTCGAACTGAATGTGTTAGGACTAATTTTTTTATTTTAATATAGTACAACATTTTTTTATTTTAGTACCAACATTTTTATTTTAATACAAAAATTTTACATCGAAATACTTTTAGAACTGAATGTGCTAGGACTAATTTTTTTATTTTAGTACAAAATTTTTTATTTTAGTACCAACATTTTTATTTTAATACAAAAATTTGCCATCGAAAAACTTTTAGAACTTTATGTTTTAGTACAAAACTTTTTATTTTAGTACAAACATTTCTATATAATAATAGTACACACATTTATAGTTTAGTTCAAACATTTGCCGTCGAAAACTTTTAGTTCAAAAATTTGCCGTCGAAAACTTTTAGAACTCTATGTTTTAGTACAAAACTTTTTATTCTAGTACCAACATTTTTATTTTAATACAAAAATTTGCCATCGAAAAACTTTTAGAACTTAATGTTTTGCTATATTACAAAACTTTTTATTTTAGTACAAACATTTCTATATAATAATAGTACACACATTTATATTTTAATACAAAAATTTGTCGTCGAAAACTTTTAGAACTCTATGTTTTAGCACACATGTTTTTATTTTAGTATAAACATTTTAATTTGGTGCAAGAACTTTTATTTTAGTACACTTACTTACAAATATATTTTGGAACAAAGTTTTGTAGTCGAAAAATTTTTGAACAAATGTTTTAAGATTTAAATCAAAATAAGTTTTAGTACATTCGTTTTTAGTTTTAGTACTTCTTGCGAATTTTTTTGGAATAAAAAAATATGTTAAGTATTAATGTATATTAATTCTAACTTTTGTTAACATATAAAAATTAAGGATCTTCTATTCAAATGTGAAGCGTGAAAAGTTCTTAAAAAAATGTTTAGAACAAAAAAATTTGAGGACGCATGTTTAAGGTAAACGGCGGTTTTTTGGAACAAAATATGTGTTAGTACTTATTTTTGAAGCCATAATTTGTTTTAGTACAAAACTTTTTTAATTCTCAATTTAGTACTCATAATGAAACATCTGAGGCATACAAAATTAAGTTTGAAACATTATTTTAATAAAATTTTTAAAACAAATCTTGTTCATTTAATTTACGGCATGAAGACGGATTCCAAATGCTTTAATATTAAATGGGCAGCAAACAAACTTTAACGCGAAAACGGCATATAAGTTTTAAAACTGCAGCTTCGACTAAGTTAGATATGGCAAACGCTATTTTTGTTTCATTTTGACTTTAGATGTTTCCAATGAAAAATTCTATATTTCCTAATGGAACGTAAAGTACAAAAATGTGGTATTAAATTGTTGAGTAGTAGAGTTCCCAGTAGAATATAATTTGGAATATTAGAATAATAAAATTATATTAGTAGAATATAATTTATTGTATGTTCTACTAAAAACCTGGCCTGGTCTGCTGCACCGTTGAAGTATTTCGTATTTCTATTGTAAAATGAACTGATTTTAAGACCTTTCACCACAAGAAAAGCTACGGTAGCTTTGGTCACCAAAAATATTGTATAGTGTGTCTGTCAAAAAATGCCAATTTACTTGGCTCAATGGAAAATTTTTTATGTTATCTTTTATATTTTCGTAAAATTCAACTTCATACGTTAATTCTAGCACCATCTAACGAGTCTAACTCCCATATTCCTTCTAATGTACCCAATAAATATTTTGAATACCCTAAACTATAAAAAGACCAGAACCAGATCAACAGATTTCTTTGTAAAATAGATCTGATGTCCTTTAGGATTGAATCTCTGCCAAGGCAAAATGAACATAGGCTTAGTCAACTGATTTCAGTTATAAGAGGGCCTGCAATCACATTTCTGCAGAAGCTGTCTAGATATGGAAGAGGCATAGACGATCTTGCACTTCCTGTGCCATTGTCGTGCTCTATCCAGACGTAGATTTACCATTTTAGGTAGGCAATAATTTACTGCATTGAAATACTTTAGTACCGTAAAATTCAGGGAAGAGGTACGGACAGGTGCCCCATGCGGTGACACAATGAGCCTGAGTGTGTCCCACAGTGGACAACCGCTTCAACCTAACCCAACCTCACCTATTAATATGGAGTTCTATAATTGAAAATTTATTGCTAGGGAAACCTACTAATGGCATTCAACAAATTGATTCTCTAATGGTCACTTCTTAAACTTTACTTTAGTAGGGCCAATGTACAAATATATAGCCTTATTCTCATGAGAATAAGTTTTATATCAATTGGAGAACTTTTTTCATTTATGTTTTGAGTATTTTTTTAAATATTTTAGGGTTAAACATTTTTCTTTGAAAATCATTTTCTAGAATATTTCTTACAATATAAATGGGCATTTTTATTATTCTTGCAAAAACTTAATTTTCGAACGAATCAATTAGTATGCAGTGGAAAAATCTTAATAACTCGGGAAGGATTCACCAAAACCGGTTTGGCAATTTCCATGACCATGGGACACAGCCAGTCACACATAATTACAAATGCGTCCAATTTTATTCGTGTGCACATATAAAAAAATATATTTTTTTAACCAACTTTTACCAAATCTTTTATCTTATGATTTTTACTAAGAATAATTACTCCGTGCATATTAGCTGTAAATCTTTAAGGAGTAATGTATTTTCACGAATACTTCGGCACAAGTATTGAATGCATAGTGAGTGGAGTAGCTCCTTGAAAAGCCATTTGGGCATTAAGCATTTAAAAAATTATGGCAATTACAAATTTGCAACAAATTGGCAAAAAGAAAGCAAAATACCGCTGCACAGTTTATGCCATTAAAGCGTTTCGAAGCGAATAGAGGTGATTGAATTTCACCACACATACAAAAATATACATACATACATACATACATACATATACATAGATAATTAAACAATTTCGTGTACTCGTGGAGATTTTTACTGATGATGAGAATTTATGACTTCCGATGGGAATGTGCGAGTGAAATTGTGCCAAACACCAATCGGAGAATGGAAGGAAAGTGTGGCACCACAATGTAGTGCAAGTCAAGGAGTGCGAGGAAATCAATAAAATTAGCAAAAATAAGCGAAATAAATAAAGGAATAACGTTTATTAAAAGTGCTTCAAAGGGGTAAAAGAACTCTAAAGGCAAAAATTGCTTAAGTTTATAATTATGTGAAACGGTCTTAGCTAAATATTTTTTAAATAGTTTTCTAGAATTTATCAACGGTGGGCCGCACTTACTAATAAAAGTTATTGCTAATATTTGCGTATATAACAATTTTATTGAATTATTAGGTGTTACCGTGCTTCCGCCTGTAAAGTATTTTTCAACCAGAACTAATCATCTTTTTTACAACCATTTTCATTACATCTTCAAGTGATTTGAGGCCAATACAGTAGACTGGGAATAAAGCGAACTCCGGATTGAGAGAACTACTCGATCGAGGAGGCCACAAAAATTCTTTTATTGAGTACTCAGTAGGAGGAAACTTCAATCGGATAAGCACTGAGTAGAGGAAGCTTCGCAATTCTTGTGCAAATTCAGATATAACACAGTTATTTCAGAATGGATGTATGCTTACCATATATGTACATACATCCATTGTATACATTGTCCAGTGTAAAAAGATTCAGTACTGTCCATTGCGTTGAAGCGGTTGTGCGAAGTTACTGATAACAAGGTACAAATTATTTCGTTAGTTGACTAGGACAGTTAAAAAGTTTTTACCACTTAAATCAAAAAGCGAAGTTAAGGAAAAGCTCGACATTAAAAGCAATGGCGGATCAAAATGGTATGACCAAATTACGCATTAAAAATGGTAAAATAAAGCTTCTAAAAGCATCGTCAACGTACACTTGAAAAACGAAAATCTCTGAAACTGAGCTATGTAAATGATTCACTACACAAAGAGACCTGAACATTCCTATATCTGGTAATTTAATAAAAGAAAAAGCTAAGCAACTGCATGAAAAAATGTGTGGAGGTGGAAGTGGCTTTGATGCAAATTCTAGTTGGCTAGATTGGGAATTAGGCTGTTGAAAATTTGCGGTGAAAAACTGTCTGCTGATCAGGAAGCAGTGCCAGTACTTAACGCAAAGTTTTGATTACTAAAAAATAATTTACAAATGAATGAAAATCATATTTGTAACGCCAACGAAACTGGCTAATTTTGGAAATTACTGCCGTACGTGAGTTCAAATGAAAAAAATGCTTGCGGAAGTTGTCCTAATGCAACTGACAAATACAAATCGAAGCCATTAGTAATAGGCTAAGCCAAAACCAACGATAATGCAGAGATTTTCAGTTTCACTTGAGCTACAGAAGCTGAAAAAGCGCGTTAACTGGCAATATTTTTACCACAAATCATTAGCACGAGAGTTAAATCGAATTTAGTAAACTTTAACATAAGAATCTAACAAAATTCAACAAAATGTAAATACAATTCTACAACAGCTAGCAGTGGATCGCCTTCAAAGCTGTTCTGATCTTAGACAATGCGAACCAACGTTAAACAAAAATGTTGGTATCCTTTACTATACTTAACTTTATTATGAACAGCTTGAAGAGACTGATAAGAATTTCGATTATGATATTCTTATGGTTTTTTGAGACACCAAATCGTTTCCGAATTTGAGGAATTGTAAAATTTTACTGAAATTGCATTTCCACTAGTAAATAAGCACCCACACATATAGTCACTTTAATTGCACATCATAACTTTTCTTTAAGGCAAACCTTAGTGTCGATGAACTAAAAATATGACAATTGTGCTATCACATTGGCGTCAGCGACTGGACCAATTTTCTCGAAAAACATTTCGTGTTGGTTAGAGATTTTATGTTCCAAAAACAATTTTTTCCATACGTTTCGACTCACTATAGTTAACACTAAGGAGATAACGCCATGAGAGGAAAAATAAAATCATCAAAATCGACCCAGCCATTTATGCGAAGAAGAAGAATCACGAACCCGCGCATACTGGAATTTTATGTTATTTAATGATTTAGCTTGTTTTTTCTCTTAGTAAGCCTGTGTATTTATGTATGTTTGTGTGCCAAAATAATTTGTGTACTGCAGGGCAAAAATAGCTTTATTTCAAATACTGCATATCTACATATAAATCCGTATATAGCAGCATCAGTAGTAATTGTCATCACCATCAGCATAGATGCCATTAGCTACTGTGGCTTTTAACAGCAATTTTAACAGCTGCTGTGTTTTAGCTGCCAATCACTGATTGCTCTGCACGCGCACGCTTTAATTAAATTTTGTCGACTGTCTTTTTTGAGTTATTGTCTTTTTCCATTAATTACTCGGTTTTAAGTGCAAAGATGCCTTAACCTGGTAGGCGTTAAAGGCTTTGATTATTTGCTTTTGGCGAGTAAGAAACTTTTTGATGAGCCTCAAAAGGTGAAGAAATAATTTATTTTTGAATATATATTTAATATTCTTTTTATACATTTCACCGAAAATGTCGGTTCAATAAAGCACGCTTCAATGGTTAAATGCAGATCCTGCAGTAAAATTCTAAAAAAATACTTTCTCTCTTCTAAACGAAGATAATTAAGGTTAGGGGATGAAAGGTGTATATTAGGCAGAAATTGCTGAAGAGTTTGCCATTTCATGCCAATAGGTACACGTTTTAAGGAACAAAGTTTTCTATTACTTAAGGCCTTGAAATATTGGAAACGAGCTTTATATGTGTGTGGGTTTTTCGTACCGAAGGCATTCCTGTGGAACTGTCTTGCGAATGATCGGGCAAAAAACAAAAAACACAAAAATAAAAAAATACCTAAACGACAGTATTTTGCGGTCGCCGTAGTCGAAGGCGATGGTAACTCAGGCCTATTCAGACGTGCAGAGGTTAGAGTCTATGGGCATGAAATACTAAAATGAATGAACGTTTTTCCTAAAAGCGATCGACCTTCAGTAAGAAATGCCAAACATGCGAGTGCATTTCTGCTCTGCGGAAGCTTCTTATAAACAAACATAAAAACATTTGTCGTTCGGCGGCGGCATACAACTCTAGGTCCCTCTATTTGTGGAAGAACATCAAGACGAAACCCACAAATTGGGGAGAAGCTCGGCCAAATACTAAATAAAGGGTGCAAGCGCCAAATATTCGTTTGGAGAAAAGAAACAATTTTTGGGTAAAACTCAAAACTTTATTTAAGATATTTCAGATTGTCCGATTAGGGTCAAATATGTACCGTTTTGCTGCATAATTTGTTGCCATTTCAAAGGTAGCTTTATAATGCTTATCTCATAGCAGTTTTTGCCCTTATTGACGAAAAACTCTTGTAATAGATTTTCATAATCTTCTCTTTATACAGTTTTATATAGTTTTTTATCACTCAGGAAGTTTTGCAATACGTGAAAAAGGTGGTAATCGCTTGGTGCCAAGTCCGCTTGGTGTCCACATTAAAACTTTCCAACCAAGCTTTCGGAGTTTTTGGCGAGTTACTACAGACGCGTGCGGCCTTGCATTGTCCTGATAGAACGCAACACTTTTCCTATTGGCCAATTCTGCCCTTTCTGGTCAATCGCTAGCTGCAAACGATCCAGTTGTTGACAGCAGAGTTCTGAGCTTAGTGCTTGGCCATAGGAATGCAACGCATATTAAATGATGCCATTCAAGTTCCACCAAATAGAGGCTAGACCCTTCCTGGCCATTAGTCCTGGTTTGGCTACCTTTTGAGCTTCATCACACTTTGACCTCGATCGTTTTCGCACAATATTGTTGTATGTGATCCAGTTATCACCCCATTCACCATCCGTTTATGAAATGGGGCAATTACATTTCGTTTGGCCAAGGCTTCGCAGATGAAAAATTTTGTGTTTTGGTGATAATATGTAAGTGTGTCACCAAAACATCGAGCTTCTTTTTTAATCCAGCTTTGCGTAAATGATTTAGAACTGTCGATCTTTACCATCTGGGTGATCCTCCGATGGTCAATTGCGATTATTCCTGTGATTTTATTACCATTTCCTTTAACATAAAAAACCCCTAAGAGGAATCGACAAATCCAAAATTGCTCGTAATTACCTGTTGCAGTATCGACACCGTAAACACCATTCACACTTTCAGCGGCCTGGCTTGATTTTTGCATTTATCAAATAAAAACTGTTAGATTTACCGAATTTTCTCTTTGTTGACTGCCACTTTTAACACCCTGTAACTCATTACTTATTTCTAATAGCGGTCGTCCCTCGGCAGGCAATAGCAAACCTCCGAGAGTATTTCTGCCTCGAAAAAGCTCTTCATAAAAAATATCTGCCATTCGGAGTCGACTTGAAACTGTAGGTCCCTCCATTTGTGGAACAACATTCAGATGCACGCCTAAAATAGGAGGAGGGGCTTGGCCAAGCATCCAAAAAAGGCTGTAAAAGGCTGTTGTATATATATAACTCATAACTGAATGGAAAAAACAAAAAACAGCAAAACAAATTTAATCGATACTTTACGATATATCGATCTCTATAGCCATCTACCGAGAAAATAAAGGATTTATTTTTGCCGAAACTAATATTATTATTTATTTACCGCCTGATCTTCTGACAAGCATTTCAAGTGCACAATATCAAAAATGGTTGATTTCCGATGGTATTTGGACAACAACTGATGACACTAATTTCACACTTCTAGTAAACTTTTTATGAAAATAGTGCTGAATTTTCTCATTTCAAAGAAATGCCAGCCAACTTCCACTACGAAATTACTTCCGCCCCCAGTCACATAACTTAGACACCTCCTTCATTTTTACGTTGTTAAAATAACGATATGCATATCTGCATTGGGTATAAAAAGTGACGCAAAGGCTTTTCTAAATCTTCAAAGAATAAACACTGCATGCCTGCATTGCTTTGTTTTTGTTTTTGTTTTTTGTTCGCTAATTATTTATTTGTCATTGGTGTGGAATTCGGTGATTAGCAAACTGAAGCAAAAGAAAAAAAAAATCAAAAAAAATTATCTACGGAACATTCGGTTGCAAAATTGTTCGAAATACACAAAAATGAACTGTTCCAATGGCGCATTTATAATAATTACAAGTTAATTTAGCATGTAATTAACTAATTAGGCAGGCGATTACTAAATCGAGTATTTTGTGTTTTTCTTTCTTCTTTTGGCCAAGCGGCGCGTGCACATAGGAAGAGAGGCATGCAAGTGCCAATGGTTGAGGCGCCGCATCAGATCGGGTTGGGTCGTGCCGTAGTGGCTTTTTGGCTTTGCGGTATTTGTGGCATTATGGCATTATGGCGGCATGGCAAAGGTGAATTTTAGTCGATTTCATGAGAGGCGGTTGACTTGAGAAAAAATCTTCCGGCAACACCTACTTTAAGTAATTTTGAGTGGAGGCAGTAAAAAGGGGCCAAAAAGGAGACCGAAATGAAAAAGAACACAAATGCAAATCAAATAACGCCGAGCCAAAAGAATGCCATTCTGGTTAACAAAGCGCGAGCAGTGCAATTTTTTCGCTTTGCGCAAACGTTTTTTTTTTTTAACTGTTGCGGTCACTTTTGTGCGATTTTTTTGCGAATTCTTTTTGCAAATTTTTTTCGGGCTATTCTTGTGTGTTAATTATTTAATTTTATTTGCCTTACGCTTAGTTGGTGTGTATGATGGCGGCTAGCTTTTTATTTTATTTTATTTTCTTGCTGTTACTGATTGCAAATTGTTTTCGCTCACCGATTTTCCTAAGCTGTGCACTGGGCGCTGTTTATTTTGGGCTTTACCGCGCATTCGAAGCGATTAATCATTTTTGCTTCCAACTAATTTGTAATAACAACATTTTATTTCTGCTAATTTTTTGCAAATTTTTTGCAACGTTTGTGTTTTGCTTCACTATTAATAACCCTGCTAGTCGTACGGGTCAGTCACTGCTTGGGCACTACTCTGGTTGTCTTGTTAAGGAGGGACGTTGCGAGCAAGGTGCTTATTTGCCCATTGAATTTCTCCATTTTTAATTATTTGTTGTTGTCTTGTATTTTAAGGAGTTCGCTTAAAGAGGTAAATGAAGTATTCTACATAGAAGTGGTGTGAGAAAATATTTGTTGGTAGTTGTAGAACACGTTTTTTTGTGTTTTTATATAGTTATGGAAATTTTGGGCTAGTTTGAAACTAGCTATTAGTGACTAAACATATGCTAGGTTGCTTCAAAATAAATATAGCACTAGTTTTCTGGAGACTTAACCCCAGACCACAGCCCCAGCTTTGCGCTAAGTTTCATTAAATTGTAAACTTCACTATTGAATACCTAATAATTTAATGAGTGCAGCGTATAAAACCTTCATGAATGTGCTGCCCCAAAAGGTGGAATGAGTACACCGAACAAATATTAGGCGAGTACCAATGTGGTTTTAGGACTAGAAGGTCGACGACTGAGCAAAGCTTTGTAGTTTGCCAAGTATTTGAAAAGTTTCATGAGTATAAAATCAACCTGCATACCCTTTTTATAGGTTTTCTGAAAGCGTTCGATAGTATTGAAAGAGGAAAAATTGAATATGAGTTACGCATACAAAGAATACCGAAAAAATGGCTTTGCTAGTAAGTAGTAACCATCGCTGAAACCTATTCCAAGGTGCTTTTACAAGGCAAAACATCTGACTTATTCAGAGTTGAAAAAGGATTGCAGCAGGGAGATGCGTTGTCTGTGCTTGTTTTCAATCCGATCCGATAATTAAAGATGTTGATCCATCAGAGACAGAGACTATATTCAGCAAAGCTTCACAACTATGTGGCTTTGCTGATGATCTGATCATCTCCACGAGAAATATAAATGTTCTTAGAGAAGTATTCCAAGCACTCCGATTAAAAGCAAAATTCTTCGGATTAAAGATCAGCGAAAAGAAAACGAAGTATCTCGGAAGACTTAACACGTTGTGAAAAGCGCCAGATCTTAGTATTGGCGATCATGAGTTTGAAAGTGTGGATAAAATTAAATACCTCGGACTGCTTCTCAGTAGGACAGATGATACAATGATTGCTATACAAGACCGTGTACAGGTTGCAAACGGAACATATTTTGGCCACAGCGAACTGTTAAAAATTAAGCTTCTGAGCTGGAGAACCAGAACAAAATATATAAAACAGTAATTCGATCAGTGGCAACGTATGGATGCGAAACGTGGACATTGCAAGCGGATACAATTAAGCATATTCGAAAGAAGAATACTAAGGAAAATACTAGGCCCAATGCGCAAAAAGCATGGACTGTATCGCACAAGAGCGAGCTAGTGGAATACAAGGGGAAAACATTATGCGGTTTACCAAAACGCAGCGCATTGGATGGCTAGGACAAGTTTGTAAAATGCTGAATGAAAGAATACCTCGCAAAGTTTTAGATGCGCGCATGCTGGATGATTAGACGACGTTAAGAACGACCTAAGAAGCATAGTAGTGACCAACTATCGTAATCTGGCTATGGACCGCAATGCATGGAGAATAATTGTGGAGGAAAGCTAAGCATGGTCTAGTTTACCAGAAGTTCTATTCATATGCAGACATCAAAAAATGGCTTGATCCGTGGATAGCTCAAAAGATGAACAGTTGTACCGCGACGGTTTACGAGATCTATCAGAAAGATGGGGAAAAGTAATAGCCAGCGATGGGCAATACTTTCATTGATTCACTTGTAACCATGTTTTCAGAATAAAGTTGTATTTTCATCAAAAAAAACAGCGAGAACTTAGTTGGGCAACTAATATTGTGTTTCGTAAAAAAGTAAAAAAAAACAAAGGATGATTAATTTTGCGCCACCGTGTAGTAGTAATAAAACAAGAAACATTTTCAGGCCCAACTTTCTGCCAATTTGTGGTATGCATTTTAGTGCTCTTCCACAATTCGATTTGGTAAATAATTAAAATCGCCTGTTATTCTATGAAACATTTGCTTTTGTACATAATAAATGCAATCAAAGTTTTGCTACTTTTGCATGAGTAGCAGCACATAGAAAAAAAAATTTCAAGCCAAAGTGGTCCCTTTTTACATACTCATAATATATTTATACACATTTAGAAGTGGACGCCAAAACTAGTTGAGTTGAAGAATTTGAACAGCAAACATCACGCCAAGTTTCCTGTGACGTCAGCTGCGTTCGAAATCGTTAACTGAGATATAATCAGAATCAAGGGAAATCAAGAATACAAAATTCGAATTAATATTCTGGAGATGTGTGTAAATTATATCACGCACTAAAGGCAAAACACAAAGCAGGGGAAAAAGCAACAAAAAATAGCAATAAAAGAAAAACATTATTTACCGAGCTACAAAAGGTGGTGAACGCACGAATATAAAAATGACGGATTCATAACAAATATTTAACAAAATAAACACATAAATCAAAAAATTAAAAATAAAAAAATAAAAAGATTTGATGTGAATTTCTGTAGAAGAAAGAAGAAAATGCTACATCACAAACACGCCGTTGGCAAGAAATCACAGCAGTGAGCAGGAAACATAAATACATTAACATTTGATAAACTAAAAATAAATGAAATTTAATAAGCAAAGCTCCGTGATGCTAAATTGGTAGTAAATTATAATTATAACGAACAAATTTTTATCCCAAGTCTCTTGATGCTTCGAAATTTTGTGTGAAAAGAAGCAAAAAACAAAAGAATTTAAAAAAGTCAGCTTAATATTTTAATCAGCGCAAATTCGAATTGGCCATTCGCAGTATTTAAATTTCATTATTATGAGCACGCAAAAGGTTTTGTATTTTCCAGATATATATTTCGTTATTTATTTCTATAAGCCGTTTTGAATTCGAATTTAAAATTTTGCTCAACTTGGCGAATAAAATAGCGAACGGACTTATTTGTTTTCAATTTTCTTATCTGGCTTCGATTCTGAGTGGCATCTAAATTTTGCTAATTCGAACTTGAAATGTGAGCATTCGCAATAATTTATGCAGTTTATATATTTTTTCTAAATAAAAACTCGTATCGTAAAGTATAAAAGTGTGCTGAAACACTAATGGGTTAATTTACTAAAATAAGCCGCTAATACCGGTTCCGGTATTGATATCTAGCCTGGAGTGGATGAAGAGACGATTGATAATACGAGGTTATAATGTGTGTTTGGCAGCACAAATTATTATAATTTTCTGTAGTCAACCCTTTACACCTTAGGGGTTATTGAAAAATTTGGAAAATTTATTTAATTTTTTTACGGAAATATAGATTTTTAATAGGACTATGAATAAGTTCGTGCGGTTTTACAACAGATGGCGTAACTTGATTATTATTCCATCGATCCACATTTCCAAACATTCATTGGAGAGCTACTGTCGTAAGGCACAAACGTCAGTATAAGTTTTTTATTTGAAGCGTAAACAACAATATTTTTACCACACTTGAAAATGTCGAATTTCGTGCCAAATAATGTGTTTTTGCGGGGAATTCTTCTTCATTATTTTAATATGAAGAAAAAAGCAGCCGAAAGTCATCGTATCTTGGTGGAAGTTTATGGTGAGCATGCTCTATCTGAGCGAACGTGCCAGAAGTGGTTTGCACGCTTTAAAAGTGGTGATTTTGGCTTGGAAGACGAAGAACGCGAGGGTGCGCCGCCAAAGTTCATGGATACCGAATTGGAGGAATTGCTCGATCAAGATCCGGCTCAAACGCAAGAAGAGGTTGCAAAAACTTTGGGAGTTGATCAATCAACCATTTCCAAACGTTTAAAAGCCATGGGAATGATCCGAAAGGTAGGCCATTGGGTGCCGTATGAATTGAAGCCAAGAGACGTTGAACGCCGTTTTATGGCATGCGAACAACTGCTTCAACGGCACAAAAGAAAGGGTTTTTTGCATCGAATTGTGACTGGCGATGAAAAGTGGGTCCATTACGACAATCCAAAACGTCGGGCAACGTATGGATACCCTGGCCATGCTTCAACATCGACGTCGGCGCAGAATATTCATGGCCTGAAGGTTATGCTGTGTATCTGGTGGGACCAGCTGGGTGTTGTGTATTATGAGCTACTGAAACCGAATGAAACGATTACGGGGGATGTCTACCGACGACAATTGATGCGTTTGAGCCGAGCACTGCGAGAAAAACGGCCGCAATACGCCGATAGACACGACAAAGTTATTTTGCAACATGACAATGCTCGGCCACATGTTGCACAAGTGGTCAAAACATACTTAGAAACGCTCAAATGGGATGTCCTACCCCACCCGCCGTATAGTCCAGACCTTGCGCCATCCGATTACTATCTCTTCCGATCGATGCAACATGGCCTGGCTGACCAGCACTTCCGTAATTACGATGAAGTCAAAAAATGGATCGATTCGTGGATTGCGGCAAAACCGACCGAATTTTTCACAAAGGGAATCCGTGAATTGCCAGAAAGATGGGAAAAAGTAGTAGTAAGCGATGGACAATATTTTGAATATTAAATTTGTAACCATTTTACGTCAATAAAGTTTCAAATTTCGAAAAAAAACCGCACGAACTTATTCATAGTCCTATAATATAATATATTTTTAAATATATGTAGATATATATAAATCCATGTTTCAAACATAAGGCTGAAGTCATCCCGATGACACGAGTTTACATGCCACTCGAGGTCAGCATGCAGTTAAATGACACGGCGCTAGTGACTTAAAAAACGATGAAATACCTGCAGGCTTACGTTCTGGACCTAAATACGGCATGCAGCTATTAAAGCAGCGAAGATCACGGGACTAATGGCGAACAACGGTGAACTAGCACAGAGTAAAAGGGGGCTCATCATGATGACCATAAATGCAATACTACTTTACGGCAGCGAAATATAGGGAGATGCGCTAAGCTGCAAGGTTCAGCACAAAGCACTGGATGCTGTACAACGAAGTGTTGCGGTACAGCAGCATTCAGAGTTGCTTCAGCCTACTCTCTCAAAAGTAGCAGTTTTTGTGATCAACGGGGAGATACCTTTCAACCCCATGGCCTTGGAACGAATTGATACGTGGGATTCCAGGAAAACAAACGCCACCATTAGAGCCGCGGAACGGAGATGTCAAACCATGCAGCGGAGGGAAAGCCGAGGGGACACTGAATCGAGTGGCAGATGGAGTGGAAGTTGATCCCTACAATAGGCAAATGAGCTTAAAGGGACTTCGGGGAAGTGAGCTATTTCATGACTCAGTTCTTCTCGGGCCACCTACACTTCCGAAAATACATATACCGCATGGATAAGACAAGCGACCCCAAGGAGCATATACTGCGAGGTAACTAATAATGACGCCGAATACGCGTTCTTTAGCTGCGGCAGATGGCTCGGGCAAAGAGATGCCCTAGGGAACAGATTGGCAAGGTCGCGCCGCTCAATGTGATCGGCAAGATGCTTGAACGCGAGGATAACTGGAATGCGGTTTAAAGATATGTTGAAGGCGTATTACGGAGAAAAAAGATAGGCCTTGACACAGTACAACAAAGTGAAGTCTCACAGACAGAGACATAAGAAGACGAGCCTATAGCTCGAAGTTGGCTACAAGCATGATGGACCCAGACGTGGGCGAATGAAATGAAATGGAGTATTCTGGGCTCTTTCGGAGTAATGTAGAAAATAGTCCCGGAAAAGGAGACTCCCCAAAAGAGGAGGAGCCATTGGTTTAGTGACGACGGTCGCTGTAAGTATGAAGGCATTTTGAATTCTAGCTCATCCACCAAAAAAAAAAAAAACCAAAACAGCCGCATATAGGCAATTTTTAACCGACTTTTTATAGACTACGAATTGCTTAAGCTCCAAAAATTATACAAAATATGACAGTTAGTGAGTGTCTGAATAAGAAAGCCTTATCAGTTAGCCAGTTAAAAACTATTACTTACGCACTTAGTGTTCTAGCCTTCTAGCCATAATAGCTTCATTTGGGAAATCCAATTCAAGCAATACGAGTGCAGGGTATCAGTTTTTTATTTACAGCTGCATTTATAGATATATAATTTTTTTATTTTTTGACATGCTTTCTTTTAATAAATTTTCACACGCAATTTTCCACTGAATTTCGTTGCTCCTCCAAGCTCTTTATTTGACAGTTAAGCACCATTGAAAATATTCATTTCATTTTATTATATTTAAATTCACACATTTTGGACACTATTTTTTATCTCTTCATTCTTCACTTCTGTTTGTTGGTTTTTGGCACTATAATTTAGTAGTGGATTCTACTTATTAGCTTTTTGTTGTATTTGTTTTCGTTTTCCTGTTTGCTAATGAGAATTCATATAATTTTAAAGTCTATTTGACTTCTGGTTAATTATATTTATTTTCCTTCTTTGGTTTCACACTGTAAAGCAAGAAAAAACAAAAAAAAGTGTAGTCAACTATTTATGATGTGCCGCGAGAGCTACAGCAATTCATTAAAATTTTTAGATTTTCAGACACGCTGCTGTTTCCTCTTCCACTTCCGCACCTCAGCACGTGCAAAATGGAGTTAGATATTTTCACAAAGTAAGCAAAACAGATGCATACTCAGAGGTAAATTTATTTTTACCCAAGGGGAGGTGTATGTAGTAGTAAACATACACACAAATAAATATGTTTGAAATTGAAAATTCGCAAAAAAAGCGCAGTAAGTAAAAAAGAAAGAAAATTAAAAAATATTATAAAACATGAAAAAAAATATTAAAAAATAAATTTAAAAGAAAATAAATAAAAAATTAAAAACAAAAAAAAAATTAAAAGAATAATTATAAATAATATTAAAAAAAATTTAAAAATACAAAAACAAAAAAAATGAATGCTTATTTCACGTGATATAGTGATCAATTCATCAAAGTAGTTTGTATAATAAATAGATGCGCGAGTCTTTTCCGACTTTTCTGGAAAATAAGCAGCTTCCGTTTGCCATATTCTAGTTAAACAGCGCTGAGATTATTGCTAGATAGTTCGAAATCGCGTTATGCGATATTTTAACATTTTGAGAAATAATTAGCAAAGATTCGCATTTTTGAAATAGTCGTGAAATTGAATGAAATCACACGAGAACAAATCATATCGCTTATTTACTTCAATAGTGACATAACTCAAAACACCAAAATGCTTAGAAAATATCTCAAATTGCCAAACGGTTGCAAAGTTTGCAATTTACAATGTCTCACTACAATATTTACTGTACTTATTTTCAACTAGTGAAACAGTACCTCAATAAATATCGGCATGAATTTTTACGCAGCATCCAACAAGTGCTTAGGGCCATTTCTACATACTTATCTCATATTTTTTTTTTTGGATTATGTCTTCATTGAAGTAAGTGAACGATATGACCCCATGATCTGAACATATGACTGATACACGTATATATGTATCTCATATAAAACATATTTATTCTCTTGTAACCATTACATGCAATAGAAGCTATGTTTATCCCACGTATGATGAGATCACGTGACTAGATCATCTGACAACATCCATGATCATTAAAGACAATTTCAAAGGCGAACATCGGTTCTAATTTGATCCAATCTTGAACAACTAATATCATCGTCGTCCTATTCATAGGGCTACCAGGGAAGTCGTCCTACATAGGTACTTAACGACGTTATTACCTAGACCATTTCTGATTAATTTGGTTGTATGACATATTAAACAAAACCTAGCCGTTTTCGAGATACACGATTTTAAATTTTATTTAAGAAAAAAGATTTTAAAAGGATCAAAGTAATTTTTTAAAAGATAAGGGTAGTTTTTTTAATATCCATTTTTTCAAGTAAAGAGTATATAATTAATAAAAGTAATCAATAAAATTTGAATCACGACCTGGCAGCTAAAAATAGCTGCTTGACAAAGTATTGAATTTCGGATTTTCTAGTTGGTGTTTCCTATTTCACATTTTTTGTTATCTGCATTTATTAAATACTATCTAACACGAGGGTTATGTTGGCTTTGAGGGCATCGGTTGATTACGTCTTATTGACATAAATCGCGACTTCAGAACAAAGTCAAATCGTTCAGTTTTCGTAAACAATTCACGTCACTTTCGCGAGAGATGAACTTTCAATCAAATTCTTTACAATGAAGTTATATTAAGTGCATTAAATCGTGTTTGCTACTCAATAGTATCAATAGTGCCTTGGTGATTTGGAAAACATTGCAAAACTAATGCACAATATTTTAGGTATATATCAAAATATATAGAAAACTCAAGGGAACAATATGGAGCCATTAACGTGATATTACTCGAGGAACAGCGAAAGTTTATTAAATTTTTTATTTTTAATTCCTTTTAAATTAAACATAACTTTTATGCGCTCAAAAAAAAAAAAAAACAAAACTGAAAATTGCGCGTGTAAGTGAATGCAAAGAAAAGCGCCGTAAGCCAAAAACATGGACTATCCATGAATAGATTTCAGATTAGCAGGGTGGTCAGATTTGAAGTTATAAGCTTGATTTTTAGAGTTGATTTTCTTACACTTTTGATTAGATGTGGAAGAGTGCAACAGAAACTGCATTGAAGCCACTTCCGACCTCTTAAAGTGAAAAAAATCGCCTATGAAAATATGAAATATTTTAAAAATACAAATTGGAGTAAATCTTGTTTAAATTTCATTAATTAATTTTAATTATTTTATTAAATTTTGTCAAAAAATTTATATTGCCCGCGTAATTTTTGAATTTGGTGTTTTCAGTTATCATTATGAATTTCAAATAAAATGACTGATTTTTGAATTAATTTAAATTCTAAAATAAATTTAATTTTATTTCGGAAATTTGTGAGATTTCAATTGATTTGTTTGTAATATTTTAGCCTTTTCAACTTTTTCAATGTTGAGATATTGCAATAAAATGTTTCCTGTAATTGCTAATGCAAATCTTATTTTAGTTCGGAAATTTTTTATTTGCGTTTTCTTTCTTATAAAGTTTCCAATAACAGGTGTTAGGTGTTAAACAGAAGAGATGATTAACGATTTTTATGGCCGGAATTGGATGGTATTGATCTAAAAAACGTTTATTTTCAACGGCGCTACGTGCCACAAAAGCAACGAAACCATTGAACCTTTACGGGAAAAGTTTCCGGACCGTGTTATCGCTCGAAGAGGTGATCACAATTGGCCACCGAGATCTTGTGACTTTTTTCTTTGGGGCCACGTGAAAGAAAAGGTCTACGCCAACAGCCCAGTGTCGATTCAAGACCTCAAAGAGGGAAATCCTGAGCCTATCGAGGACATAGGGCCGCCACTTTTCAATTCAGTTATGGACAATTTCATGAATAGGATATTGTCCTGTACACGGGGACATGGTGGTCATTTGCCTGATGTTATTTTCCACTATTAACGGCATACCTTCCTCTTTATAGTGCAATAGACATCCGATCATTTATAATATATAATATTTAAAAATAGCATTTTCCTTTGAATATCAAAATAACACCTCTTATTTGATAACCCTTTATATCTTATATTTGAAATTAAACATACAATTTTTAATTTCATTTACATATTTGTTTCATTAAAATTTTTTACAGAGAAAACGAGTTAGGTGGGCAGTAATTCTGACACTTCCGTGGCAATAAATGACCGAGGAGTCGTGGAAAATAAAGCATTTTTTGCACACATAAAATTGTTCAATTTGTGATTGCTATCAAAAGCTTAAAGCATGGCAACGTATAAAACATTTCCACGACCCATACTAAATACAGCAGCGAGGTATGGGTACTTAAAGGTACAACAGACATCGACCATATACTGAGGTGTGAAAGAAAGATACTGGGAATAATATAATTTTTGGCCCCTGCAGGCGAGATAACGGAACATATCGGATAAGATACAAACACGAACTCGGCGCATTGATACATAAGGGAAATACAATACGCTCTATAAAACGTTAATGATGAAGATGGCTGGGGAAGATGTACAGAGTGACCCAAAGGGTGGCTGCCTGTGTAGCGTTCCATGGGCAAGCGGTTGGACGGAGAGGTAGAGGAAAATCAAATAAACGCTAGATTGATGAGGTCATAGTCGACTTGCGGAAAATAGGGATCGCAAACTGGAAAGGCGTAGCAGAGGATCAATCGGAGTGGAGAACCGTAGTTGTGGAAGCAATGGTCTGCACAAGACTGTAGCGCCATTGCGACGATGAACTGGTTTCTAAAGTTAAAATTCTTAATGTTTTATCTTTTTATTACAAACATAAAATGTTTGATTTGTAAGTTGATTCTATTATTAGTAAAATTAAGAGTATAGTTTTGAAATTATTTTTCTTTGTTATTACTGTTTTTATTTTTGATATCGTGTTTTCTTTTAACTTTGAAGTGAAACGTTGCTTTTTTAAATATACTTTGATTTGAATACAAATTTATTTAGTTTGCATTTTTTTATTTGCTCTAAGTTTTTATTTTATTTTATTTTTCGTTTTTTTTTTTAATTATATATTTCTTACCTTATTTTTTTTTAATTTTAGTTCCGAAATTTTTAATTTGCTTTTAATTCTTTGTTTTGTTTTGTTTTTAATTTTTTATTTTTTATTTATTATTGGTTTTAGTTTCTTACAATATTTAGTTTGGTTTTGGTTTTCATTCATGTCATTTGTAGTAGCATTAATTCATATTTTAGTAAAATATCTAATCTTTGATGGCCACCGTAGCCGAATGGGTTGGTGCGCGACTACCATTCGAAATTCACAGAGAGAACGTCGGTTCGAATCTCGGTGAAAACACCAAATTAAGAAAAACATTTTTCTAATAGCGGTCGCCCCTCGGCAGGCAATGGCAAACCTTCGAGTCTATTTCTGCCATGAAAAAGCTCTTCATAAAAATATCTGCCGTTTGGAGTCGACTTGAAACTGTAGGTCCCTCCATTTGTGGAACAACATCAAGACGCACACGACAAACAGGAGGAGGAGCTCGGTCAAACACCCAAAAAGGGTGTACGCGCCAAGTATATATATGTATATATAATCTTTGCAATAATTTTAATTTCAATTTTAATTTAATTAATTTTTCTTAGCTCAACACTTCATATATTATTTTCTGTTTATTAACTTTCACTAATTACTGATGTACCTTTTTATAAAAAATCTTTAAAATAATATGTTTGAAAATAAAAATTGTATTTAAGTTTTAAAAGCTTTTATTTGCTTTTGTAAATGTTTGCGTTTTTTTTAACTGTTCTTTTTTAAAGGCATTATTTATGTAGCAACTTTGAAATAAAAAGTATAATTTTTAGTTTCATTTTAATTAATTTTTTTCAAGTTAAGACTCTTATGTTTTATTTATTATTAATATATTTTTATTATTATTATTATATAAATGTTATTTATTGTATTATTATTATAAAAATGTTTCCCTTTGTTGCTAGTTTTACTTCTAAAACAAATTTTATTTTGGTTTGAAATATTTTGTGTTTTTTGTTTTTTAGTTTTTTTTCTAATTTTTAATACTATTATTTTATAAATTGTCATATTTTAATATTTAAAAAATGTTTGACTAAAAGTTTAATTCATTTAAATTTTGTTTTAAATTTGAATTTTTTAATGTACACTTTTATAGTTTTTGTTTCATGTTATGTAGTCTACGCATTTTTAATATCATTTTATTTGAATGAATATTTTTAATTAAAATGTTTGATTTTTAAATTAATTTTAATAAAAAATTGAAATTGTTTTAGTTTTGGAATTTAACTTTAATTTTTTTTTTGTTTTGACTCTTTAAGATGGTTGAAGTTTTTGAAAACTTTGAAACACAATTTTACTTTTTAAATAATTTTATATTTTACCACGAATTTCGAAAGTTAAACGTATTCTTTGTTTTGTTTTTCGTGTTTTTTTTTTGTTTTGTATATTGCGGTTGTTCATTTACAATAATTTGTTGAAGTAGTTTTTCGTAAGTTTTATAACATTCTCCTTAGTTTTTCTTTGTCTTACAGACGCACTGTTTTGCAGTTATGCTTATTCCACTACTTAGTTTGGTGATTATTATGTTTTGGTTTGATGTTTCTCCTTAACATCGCATGATGTATAATTTTAAATTTAATGAAATCTTCTTATTTCAGTTCTTCATTAAGCCCTTCATTGAACAGAAAATTTGTCTGAGGTTGCATTCCTTTTTTTTTGTTATTTTTATTATAACACTTTTTTATTATTATTGTTTATTTTTTTTTACATTTTGAATACCATTTTATTTGGAATACTCATTTTCAGAAATTCAAACTTAAATCCCTTGCTTAAGTTGTCACTAAGGCGTTTATCATGACTTCGAGTGCTGCTTCCAGCTTCGCTCATTATTTTCTTAAATATAATAATAATTACTTCCAATTTTCTATTTTTTAAATTGTTTTGATTTTTATTATATGTTTTTTCATTTTTGCATAATCATAAAAGCCATCATTTTTAATAGTTGAACACAATCGAATACCACTGCTAATAATTTGATGCTAGCACATCAACTTTTTGCTTACTTTATTTGTTAAAATTTTTCGCCACCTAAATTTTTTTTTAATTTGTTTTTCACTTTCAGCGCCAGCAAACAATTTTTCGCACCTATCAAGTTTTCAACGGAAATTCACAAATTCCAAAAATTGTGCATTTTTTATTCGACCGGTTCTGCCTTTTCAACTGTCACTAAAACGGAAATCACAACTTCGCCGACGGAAAACAAAAAGGCGCGACCGGCGTTGTTCCGAAACAGCGTTAACGCAAAAGTTCACAAAGCTAGAAATCCAATAAAGCGAAGAAACGAACAAAAAAAAGCGGATTTCGACCGACAAAAAATGTAGCGGTTGGCGTGCACGAAACGCGCCACACTTGAAACTGAACTAAATCACAAATCATGTCCAAGAAGTTGCTGGCCAACAGCAATAGCGGCAGCAGGCCAAAAACCGACAACGGCGACGGCGGCGGCCGCAGAATGCCAAATAAAGTGCCGCAGCGGCGAGGCGGTCAACAATAGTTCAAATGGCGAAGCTATTAGAGTAGCGCATACTCATAGGAGCTTGAGTTCCAGCTCAATAGGCGCAGCTCAGCAACTCAGGCCAGCGTGCGCCAGCAGAGAGTTGAGCAGCAAATACATACGCTGCGCTTACTGGTCAATTTATCGACTCTTGGGAACCGAAAATGAATCTACTAAGCGTTTCTCGCCTTTTTGTTTCATTATCGCTAAGCAAATCTAAGCACAGCTTGTAGCGGTCCGTTTTATGCACAGACGAGCGGTAAATAATCATAAAAAGCTAAAAAGCAGCTTCTAAACAAAGCAACCTGTGCTGGGTGCTGGCACTGCTGCTGGTGCTGGTGCCTGTGCTGAGAAAAGGCATAAATTCAAAAGCAAAACGTATAGAAAAGTCAGCAAAACAAAAGTCATGAGAAAAAAGAGATTAGTAAAATATTTCTTGTGCTTGAAGAGCTTTGGCTAGAAAAATGTGCTGGCTAGCTGACTGACTGAATAGTCGAAAAGTAGCCGCGACGCAGCTAACAGCATTCGACAATCAATAACTTGCCGGCCGCTTGAATACGCTCACGCTTGCGCTCTTAGCAGCCGCAAAAGCTATCGCTCTTCAACTTATCGCTCAATCTTTTGTGTTCTTTTCAAATGCTCTTAAATATTATAGTTTTCATTGTTTATTCTATAATTTTTTTTTTGTATGGAAATAAAATTTTCTTTTACTCACTTTTATTTACTGAGATAAGTGAACTCAAATTTGGCTTAAGCTTATCGTTATTTTGCTAACTTGACTTAACAGCTCATAAGACGTGCGAATCTCATTCCAGCTGGTCATGTGTGGGAAAATCTCGGCTCAGTTTTCTACACCTCATTTGAGCAAAATAGTTTTTGACGTTCTAAGGCGGAAGTGATAGCCGCATAATAAAATTGAAATTGCGAACAGATAATTTTTTAATTATTATTATAAGAATTTCATTTGTTTTCTTTTGAAAACCCTGATCTGAAAATTCAAAATTTTGAAACTATTAATATATTTAATCGTGAATAATTCGTTTTAGATTAGTGGTTGTGGGTGTTAGCTGCTTTAAATTTTTAATTTTAATTCGCCGTTAGAATTAAATTACAAATTTCAGAATAAGTAGTTTAATTTTTCATCTGAAAATAATCACATCAGCTCGATTCTGAATAGAAACTCCCCGGGAGGTTTTTCTATATTCCCTTTCCTCTTATCACAAGCGAACTTCGAAGAAAGAAAATTGAGTGTTGGAGGAAAAAGTAGTCATCTTCAAAGTAAAGATGGCATTTTAAAAATGATTTTTCTACAGCAAAGTATGAGGCAAAAGTACACTAAAATATAAGAAATTAAACTTTACAATAGAAAATAATGCTAATAATTTATTTCTACGTCACAAACTATCAACAAGAGCCAACTGGAGTTACCTGTAAACTTGATGCAAGGAAATATGGGAATTTCTAGTGTATTTTATGGATAGAGGGAGGATAAAAGGAGATTAGGAGTGGACTAAATACCCAAAAATGTGCCTTTGACTATAAGTATTAGTCATATGAACATGAATGGTTTAGAAATAATATTAATTTTTTTTGGGAAATAGTTTTTATTTCTATTCTCAAGTATTAAAATCCGTACAATAATAAAAAGTAACAATTTTGGTGGTATAAATTCTTGAAAATTTATTTTTAAATAATTTAAAGTTCTAGGTAAAAGACTGCCACTTTCCAGCATATTTGATAAAGTGGTTCCTATGCCGTAACTAATTCTTTAAGTCACTTCAAGTATTGGGATGATACCAAAAAGTTAATTTTGCGCTATCACATTTCTTCTACTTCTTATGCATTTATTTATTTCGGACATGAAAACGTTTATAAAAGTTCAACCACCTAATCTAAGACTTTTCTGAGTGTCGTGCGGGCTAAAGATACGTTCGAATCCTTTCCCATCTTTGTTTGATACCCATCTGCGGCAAATAAGCGCCAAGTCGTATACATTTTTTGAATAGTCCAAATCCCAAATCGCAACTCTAACAAATACCGAAAAGCGGCTTTATTAAGTCTGCAGTGCTTCAAAAACCTGTGGGATGGAAAATTGAGGGAGACTTTAATAAAATACATTTTGAGTATCAAAGGACTGGGTTTATTTTATTGGTTTTATTTCGTATATCATCTGGATCAAGAAGTTTCCGGAATAAATTCAGACGCTTCAAAATACAAGTTTATCATCAAAAGTGATATTATCGCCTTTAAAGTGCGCCCCATCAACTGCAACGCACTTATTCCAGCGTTTGATCTTGCTCTCGAAACTTTTTTCGGTACTTTATTTTCGTTAGTCATCAGATTCGCATTTGATATTTCCATTTCCTCCTTTCGGCTGTTCAAACGCGTTTCCTGTAGTGGCTTTTAGACTCGATCATACAAAAAAATTCACCAATAATGATGGTACTACGAGTATGCGGCGGTGAGTTATCATGATGCAAAATCCTCGGGTGGTTTTCCCACAAATCCTTTCTTTTTTGGCGAATTGTTTCACGTAGCTTGAAATAATTCATATAATAGTCTTTGTTTCTTACTCTGTCCTTCAGAAAAAAAAATGTTGTTGTAGGTATAATACTGTTGTAATCCCAAAAAACAGTGAGCATCACTGCCTTTTTTTTGTCTGAAAACGACGTTGTTTTTCGATATTAGTTTATTCGGGGTTATCGGCTCACTTTGCTTATGTCTGGATTACGTGTCGTATTTCTAAACCTATGTCTCGCTTCCGGCAATGATGAATGTTGGGTCGGGCCTAGCCATGGAAGACTTGTATTTGGTGATATCAACGCGGTTTCTTTTTTGCATACAATTCAGGTCCTTGGGAACCCACCTTGGAGCAAGACGGCGTAAACTCATATCATTAACTAGATTGTCCTGAATGAATCCATAAGCATGGTTCAAGTCGTCTTTGGTCAAGTTTTCAATTATATACTTTATTAATATTTTCTTCCCTTTATGAGTGTGTGTGGTGAGAAGCTCTTGGGAAAAGGAGATTGCAAAGGACTGCTTAATATTGGCGTCAGCGGAGTATGAGGAACTTGTCCCAGTGCTGTTCTTAATGTAGTTTTGCACTTACTTCCCAATGACTTTTATGTTACTTCCATCGCTGTTACATTGAAGGAGGTTAGCCTCTGGTAGCATTTTTAGGCAGTTAACACCGTACTTCTTTGAACTTCGTACAAATCTTTCTATCTGGAAACTGGAGTTTGAGGGTCATGCAGGGCAATTTTTCCAAGTGGGCAGGATCAGAACTAGGGGAAAATCTGTACCGAGGCTAGTACCTCTATTTTCATTGACGGTTCCACGATGGAATCGATAGTCGGAGCAGGGGTTTTCTCTAAATGGGGGTTTGCTCTATCTATTTCCTTAAAATTGCCGAATACTTCTAGCGGTTTTCAGGCAGAAGGCTTTGTGATCCTGCAGGCTTGCATAATGCTTAGGGAGCGGGGGAGGGAGGGAGCGAGGGAGATACAATATTAACACTTTTTCACATAGTCAAGCTGCGAGCCAGGCGCTGACGATGCCATGGGGCAGATCCAAACTGTTTAACTTCTGTAAGGAGCAGATCAAATATCTGGGGTGTACTGGTAACATTTCTCTGACCTGGGTTCTAGGACATAGGAACATAGAAATAAAATTGATGATGATTTTGATAGGTAGGCGTCGATTAAATTAGTCTCAGACATCTTCTACTCAGCCATCGACATCGCTTTGACTGTTGTTAAAGGGGAGTTACACAACGTATTTTTCGCAAAAGCGCGAGACAGATGGAGCTCCATTTCTTCATGTGCTATTTCGAAGACCCTTTGGCCCCAGTGCAATAGACATAGGACTCAGAAAGTCTTGGGGCATCCATGCCATTCAATTTCCAAACTCGGAACAGTGTTTACCGGTAATTAGATGCTGATAATTAGATTGTGATTGGATGATAATATACGTAGAAAAGCTATGTTTACCATTTAATCGCCACTGTAGAAGCTGTAAGCACCTTTCAAAGAAAGATACTGTTGAGCTCTTTTTCTGCAAATATCCGGGTCTGGCAGCTAGTCGATTGAGGTCATTGGGTGTTCCTTTCTTCAACAGCTTGGGGCAATGCGCCAATCTAAATCCCATCAAGCTTCTCTGTTACAGCAACATCTCCGATTGACTGTAGATATCTGCCTGTTGGTGTCGAAGCGGTGCTTCAGAGTAGTACTTCTACCATTTCACCCACCCACCAAACTTCGTAGTTTGCCATTGCCTGTCGAGTGACGATCGCTTTTAAAAAACACCTTTTACATCAATTGGTGTTTTATGCCCGTGGTTTCGAATGGTAATACACTTCCTAATGGCAGTGACGCACCAACGCATTCGGCGACCATTAAAGTTCAATAGTATAGAAGTTTTTGTCTGTAAAACCGCGAAATCTAACATTATGGAACACGAGATACATACAGAGATACAGGTATGCAAACGAGAGAACAAGTAGCGATCTTCTACTTTCTAAAGGCTTCAAGTTGAGAAATGATATGATGGGAGATACACGAGATGTGTAAGATGGGATAGAATCAGAAAAGTTTAATGAAACAAATACAAAATACAAATTAAGAGGCAACTGTGATACACGTTTAATCCCGTCAATTAGAAATTTGTGGTATGGTTTTGAATTTTAGCGATTTAATTTCTTTTTATCTATAACAAGTTTTTTCGTGTTTTTGCGCTTCTTTTTTGCAGCATTGAATGAAGTGAGCTGACTTGAAAGGAAAATTTGTTGAAAATTAAAAAGTTTTTTGTCGAAGTTAGCAATATAATTCTAAAAAAAGACGGATATTAGTAGCAGCAAAACATGGAAAGATTACAATAGATCAATTATGATCCAGATTTGCATAAATCAGGGTGTGCGTGGATCGTTTGTGAATGAATTTTGGCAGCTTTTCTGTGTTACAAATTGCCTATTACCATTCAAAGCTGTCAGCAACTTCCGCTTTCAACTATTATTAGAGCAAAGATTAGCTACAAATTTAAATACTAAAATAATACAATTCTTATAAATCCGCATACGATTGCCCATAAGCCTTCATGAACAGAAAATGTTGGTCTATTAAGAAATATTTATGTCCACTTGTTTACACTGTATTACAAAGCCTATTTTGACCGAGCAATTCTTAAAATCTATACAACATTTTGCCACGACGACCACTAATGCTTTTGTTGTTGTTCATCAATGGCATCTCACTTTAAGCCGACTTAAACTATTTGTGCCAGCATACGAGCAAATAGAGAATTGGGCTGCTTCTCGAGTTATTGCTAAAGAAAATTACACACATACATAGCCACACACATACATGAACACACACATACACTCATTTGGTATCTTATATTTCTTTAAGATTTGTATTGTCTTTATTTTATCACCAAATGCCGTTCAGAATTCCATGTCAAAAGCGAACATTTAACGCTACTTTGTATTGCTGCCATTGTTGTGTTGTGTTGGCATTCAAATGCGGTTGGTGAAAAGCAGATAATATTTTATATTTACTACTCGTACGTGTGGCAGTGTGTGAGTGTATGTGAGCCATTCGTATGCTGTTGGCAACAAACTTTCTTCCGGTTTGCTGTTTTGTTCATTTACATTGTATTCCTTTAGTAATAGTTTGTATTACTGTTGCACCAACATAATTTGAGACTTGGAATAATTATTGGAAAAGATCAAAAAAGTTATGAAAATAACATAAAAGTTTCCTGCAACAACGACGACTAATGGATTTGGTGCTAGAGTAGAAGAATACTTTGCAACGAAACTAAATTTCTATAGCAAAGCATTGCCAAAAACAAATATAAAGTGCATTTATGGCCATCATCCAGTTTTGATTAGCTTCGCCATTTACGGGCGCTCAACAAATTTCTAAAGCACTGGAAATAACGTCTGCGCATATTGTAAATATTCTTTTAGTTCACTGTAAATATTTTATTGCCAAATTGCAAATGAAGATCTTAATTTCATTACTTTTTAGTATGGCAAATTCTTCCAGCATTTTTACAATGCCCACATAAATGTGATCGTTCAAAACGAAAATGCTGCTCTACATATCACAAAGAGTTCAAATGGAATCCATTCATACAGACAGGAAGAGGTAAATGATTCATGAAAAGAGCACAAAATGTAAAAAATAGTTGCTATATTAATGTGCATACAAGCACAAGGTCTTTTAAAATGCACTCGTGAAGGTTTATCTCTCCATGAAAAGTAAGGTAACATTTTAAAGGAAAAATTTCAAGCTATCATTTTTATCATAATGAGAAAATATCAGTTATGTTGAATTTGGAAAAAATAAATACTTTTTAAAAAACAAAAATTTGCCGAAAAAAAGTCGAATTGAAAAACGGTTACTAAAAAATTTATGAAAAAAGAGTTTACTGAAAAAATTTACTAAAAAAATTTACCAAAAATTGAAAATGAATTGAAACTAAAAAATGCAATAAACAAATTCTTCAAATTTAAAAAAAATGTATTAAAAAGTTGTTTACTAACAAACTTTGTAAAAAATAACATAACTAAGACAATTTCATTAAAAAAATGTAAAATAAAAAGCTTGTTTTAAAATATACTTTTATTTATTATTTAATAACTAAAAAAAATTAAATAAAATAGCTTTATTCAAAATTTTGTAAAAACTTTTTAAATAAATAAATTGAATAAAAAAAGTTTACTAAAAAAATGTATATAAAAAAATATAGAAAATTTGTTTACCAAAAAAAAAAAAAAATAAAAAATAGGTTACTGAATAGCTTGAGAAATTAATTTAAAAACAAATTATTACTAAATTTAATTTGATAAAATAGTTTTATTCAAAATTTTGTAAAAATTGATAAATAAAAAAATTGAATAAAAAAGGCTTCACGCGGACGGTCGTCAACATTAAAATCACCGTCAATCGTCTTTGAAGCGACGGAACCAATCTCGGCACATTGATTCACTTAAAGTACAATAACATCTCCATAAACTTTTTTTAGCTCTCGATGCGCTTCAGCCGCCATTTTTTTCGAATGAAAGAGGAAAATTAACACTTCCCGCAAATGACGGGTATTCGGACATCTTCACAAGCCCAAAAGTATATGACACTAAAACAAAATCACTAAGTGTCGAATCAGTTTGTTTATGTCTAAGCTCGGTTTATGACGTTTAGGTTATGTTAGAATCGACTAGCACACAGTGCTGGCGACATCTATTGACAAACAGCGAGAACTTAGTTGCGCACCTGAGAGAAATTAATTTAAAAAAAATTTTTTGCTAAGATAATTCGCTAAGAAAATACAAAATTTTTTGAGAAAAAAAATGTCAGAAAATGTTTACAAGAAAAAATTTTAATTAATGTTAAAAAAATTATTTTTACCAAATCAAGTTTTCTACTATAATTTCAAGAAAAGTTTGAACTAAAACAAAAAAATAAAGAAAGAAATTTATTAAAATTTAAAAAAAATGTTAACTAAGAAATTTTTTACAAAAAAAATGTACCAAAAAAATTTGTTAAGCAAAGTTTTCTAAAAAGTTTAATAAACAAATTCGAAGTTAAAGAACTTAATAAAACAATGTTAACTAATAAAATTTAATAAAAAAATTTGTATTTAAAAATTTTGTGAAAACATGTTAACTAAAAAAATTTAGTAAAAAAATGTTTGTTAAGAAAGTTTAACTCTCCGTTCGGCGACTGACCAGACTGGCTTGTTCGACTTTGGACATGAATTTCATATTTTTATATTATAACTAGCGACTTGAGCTTCCAGGTAGCTTCTTAAAACTTAATTTTCCACCGATTTATGTATATAACCTTTTAAAGGGGGAACAGGGCGAAAGAAGGCCAAACCCCGGTGCCTCTTGGAAGATTTCAAAAAAGGTGTCCAACGAAGGGTAAAAAAAATGTATACTAAAAAATTTATTAAACAAATGTTAAGTAAGGAAATTTCAAAAATAAAGTAAATAACTTAGGAAAAAATGTTTACTCAAAATTACCAAAAAAGCTTTTATTAAAAAATTTAATTAATAAAATAAAAAAATGTGTTTACCAAACAAAAATTAAAAAATTTGCTTACCACAAAAATTAAGAAATTAATTTAAAAACAGAGTTTTTACGAAAATAATCTACCAAAAATACATACACAATTTTTGCAGAAAAACATTAATAAAACATGTTCACTCAAAATTTTATAAAAAAAAATGTTACTAAAAAATTTAAGAAAGAGAGAGAAAATGGGTTTACCAAAAAAATTAAGAAATGCATTTTAGAAAAACTGAAACAGAAATAATTTACTAAAAATGTACAAAAAATTGTTTACCAAAAAAAAAAAAGCAAAAAAATTTTTGCTAAAATATTTCAAAATTAATTTGGAAACGTTCTTTTTACCAAACAAGTTTTCTAAGAAATTTTGTATGCGTGTTTGTTTGTTTTTGTTTAAATACTGTTTTTTTTTTTAATCTTCAGCGAACATTTATTTTGTTTCATTTGCGCCAAGAATTATTTAATTTACAATTCAAAGAATAAAGTCGTACGAAAACTGTCAAAATTGTGATTCCCAATATCCGGCAACCACTCAATATTTTCCACCACGCTTTTGGACAATTTATGAAACTACATATATAGCACAATATCTTTATCAAATGTCAACAAAGTCGAAGCGCTGAAGGTATTTAGTGTCGCTGATTACAAACCTGTAGTCAGATTCCCAAATTCAAAATGGCGAACGAAAATTTATTTATGTATTTTATCAGGTGTGCGGTCGTGTGTCAGACGATGTATTAGATTTGAAAATTTGAATTTGATTTTTTTTATTTCTTTTTAAATGGAATGTTTGACTTCAGATTTTGTAATCAGCGACACTAAATACCTTAGGAACACTGCACTTTTCATTATATCTTATCTTGGGTGTAGATAAGTTCCTATGTTCATTTTTTGCCCTTCCCCCGTAGACATAAGTACACCCCCTACTCTAAGGGTGCATGCGAACAATTTGGGTTGGGGCTTATTTCAAAGAGCAAAGTTCAACCTTCAATTAGTGACAATAACGAAGATCGTAGCACGTCAGGGTTCTGCTCCACAATTTTTGAAAAATGGCCAAATACGCTATTTTTAGGGGTTTCAACCCCCTTTTTTTTGAAAACCTGACGTGATGGAAAATTTTTGAACTCGGATTCGTGCTTAGCGCCAAAATTCCCTTCGGGATCACTAGGTCCCATCTTATTCGCAAAACCGATGCAGGGCAGTGTTATGGGTTCAGTAAATCCGGGTTCTTTAAAAGAGCTCGTCTATTTTTTTTCCTGAAAATTCCATGGCGATATTAGCAAGCAGAGAGGAGAATATTTCTCCTCAATATTAAGCAGTGTCCTCATGGACCTGTGGTGAGAAAGGAGTGACGGACTGTTTACTGTGATTAAGATTTTCAACGTATAGCATTTCTTACGTCACGAGGTCACTGCAGACATTTTTTTTCTGCCTTGCCCTCGTTTAATCCAAGATTAGCGATTTATTGCCTATGAACGGTGCTCTACAATTCTAACTGACGACTTTAATATGACAAACCGCATTGAAATAAAAAAAACAAAGAAGATATTTTTACCACTTTTTTGTCAGTTGCAACAACCGTTAGGTGAATTTTTGTTGTACATTTTGTTAAAAAATGACACAACTAAAAATGTTCAAGATCGAGTTTTTGCACATTTAATATTCACATAGATACTCGCTACTAGTCAGTGGAAGAGTAACTCGATTCATATATCCTCTTTTGCTATCTTACAAGACACTATGCTTCTGCTTCACCGTTTTCTAGCACAGAAATAATTTTGAGTTGTGTCTCTTTTGGGGAGTGCGGGTATATACCACCTATTATTGTCCACTGCCCGAGTTTGAAAAGAATTAAACATTAAAAATTATCTGAAGATTACAAGCGTTTTTGTTTCAAGAAGTACGCATACACGCACACGCAAACATGTATGAGCACACATGTCTTCACTCAGCCTTTCACTCCGAATAATGCCACTCTTGACTCGAAGCGAACCAGCTGAAACGGTTTGTGGCTTAAGTCTTTTGTTTCGCTCGCTATAGTTATGCTTAGTAGCTTTGTTTATTTCATTTGCTAGTCCACTGAACCGCTTTCAATAGCTAGCTTTTCGGTTTAAGTGGTTGTCAAATAAAAATTCAAAAATATTTGAAATCTTTTACTTAACACCTTTTCGCAATTTGCCATTTGGCTACCATACGTGATAATTTATTTGTTGTATTTTTGCAAAATTGAACACATAAATAAACTGCGATAAGTTATTGATAGGCATTTATGGTGTTACCTGAATATTTCGTGACATTGTGGCAAAATTGAGTTAATGGTGGTTTCAGTAGTTTAGGCATAAAACGCGTGTCGGATGCAAGAAAAAATCAAAAGCTTCAAAGGCAAGAAAATACGGTTGACATCTTGACTACTGAAGCAATCAAATACATAAAATATGCGAATTATATAGTTGAGTGTATTTGTGCGTGGAATAGGTTTTGTAGGTTTTTGAGTTCGAAACCCGCTGCTCATATTTGATTTGAAAAGATCTTCGGAAAGCACTATCATGTAGGCGAGTACACTGAAATTATACTTAGTTAATAAACCCGTTTTCTTATGTTTCGTCAACCTCACAAAATCAATTAACTGGGTGCGATTTAATGAATAGAACTTAAAACAATATCTTGCCCGCAATATCCGAATTGAACAGCAACAATAAAGCAGCGATTAAAGTTAAAGGGAAGCTAATAGAGTTGATTCCGGTAACAGAAGGAATTCGAAAAGGGGATAGCTGACGCCCAGCACTGTTCAATCTTGTTATGGATGAAATCAGAGAATTAGCCGCATCCAGTTTCTGCGCAAGAACTGGTGAATTTAAAATTAAATGATTCGCAAATGAAGCTGTGTTGATAACAGAAAACGAAAACGACCTACAGAGATTTCTGTTGAGAGTCTGGCTTCATGCTTAAAAATTCAGATATCGGTGAAAAAGACAATGGTAATATCCACACAGGCAAAATGCGCAAGCTGATGGTTAACAATAAGCCAATAGAACAGGTCATGGAGTTCACATACTTGGGTTCTCAAATTACCAGCAGTAAGGATCTGCCATAGTCGAACGGGTTGGTGCGCGACTACCATTCGGAATTCATAGAGAGAACGTAGGTTCGAATCTCGGTGAAACACCAAAGTTAAGAAAAACATTTTTCTAATAGCGGCCACCCCTCGGCAGGCAATGGCAAACCTCCGAGTGTATTTCTGCTATGAAAAAGCTCCTCATAAGAATATCTGCCGTTCGGAGTCGTCTTGAAACTGTAGGCCCCTCCATTTGTGGAACAACATCAAGATGCACACCACAAATAGGAGGAGAAGCTCGGCCAAACACTCAAAAAGGGTGTACACGCCAATTATATATTTACATATATATAAGGATCTAAGGAAAGAAATGCAGACGACAAACAAAGCAGAAACTCTATCAGACTGCCTAACATGGGCGATATGGAAGAAAAAATACATGAATATTGAAAGTAAGATAAGAATTTATAAGACTTGCATTCAACCAGTTCTAACACATGCGGTATTGTAACACAGAGCAGAAACTTTCACGACCCAGCAGTATATTAGCACAGTCGAAGTGAGAACACAACGAAAAATAACAGGACTAACATTGCCAGAAGACGAAAAGTCGAAATTAGGGAGATGTGCGATGTCGGCCACCAAAGAAATGGCACGAATGCTGGACATCCGCATCCAACTCCTTGAAAAGTTATCCAAAAATGTTGTTGTAAGCAGGAATTTTCCTAAATAAACGAAGAAGGAGAAGAGTATACTCAAAAAACTACCTGCTGAGGGCAGATACAGGGTGGCTGATGAAAGCCGCTACCAAAAAAAAATTGAATAACTTTTTTTCTTTTTAAGTTATCTGTTCCATTTTTGTTTTAATTTGCAGATTGATCTTTAAAATTTATTAAAATGGATAACTGGGACACGCAAACAAGAATTTGGATAGTCCGCCGCTATCACGCACTGGAGTCCGTAGTTTTGGTACAAAGAGAATACAGGTAGATGTTTGGCGGCGATCCCCCGAGCAGATGGACCATAATGAGACTGGTGAATAATTTTGCTGAGCAAGGAACAGTCGCAAGAAGGCCTTATCATCGAAACCCACCAGTTCGGACGGAGGAAACGATCGCTGCTGTAGCTGCAGCTATACAAAGCATTCCAAGGGTTTCAACAAGAAGCTTATCTGCTCAACTTGGTGTCAGCCGACAGTCTTTGCAAACAATAATGCACAAAGATTTAGACTTATTTCCCTACAAAATTCAAATGGTTAACAAACTGAATGCAGCAGACTTGCCGATTCGCTTGGAATTTTGCCAGAAGATCCTGCAAATGGTGGAAGAAGACCAAAACATGTTAAACTGCCTTTTCATGTCTGATGAGGCCCATTTCGATTTAAACGGCAATGTGAACAAACAAAATTGTCGAATATGGAGTACTTCTAACCCACAGATACTCCACGAGACGGAATTGCATCCTCTTCGCGTGACAGTGTGGTGTGCGGTTTCTTCACGCTGTATTGTCGGGCCTTAACTTTTTGAAGAAAATGGTCACACCGTTACGGTTACTGGAGACCGTTATTTGAAAATGCTGAAAGAATTTTTCTATCCAGAACTACGCCGAAAGAGAATTCCTTTCAACTCTGTGTGGTTTCAACAAGATGGGGCAACGTCTCACATAGCCCAGACTGTTATGACAGAGTTGCGACGAAAATTTCCCAATAAACTGATTTCATGAAACTCCGAATTTCGTTGGCCCCCCAGGTCGCCTGACCTTACTGCACCTGACTTTTTCTTGTGGGGTTTATGTAAACAAGAAGTTTATAAAACAAAGCCAACAAATTTGGATGAACTAAAACAATCCATTCGGGCAACAATTGCGGCTATTCCTATCGCAACTCTCAAAGCAGCAATGAACAACTTTTTACTAAGATGCCGCACTTGTGTCAACGAGCATGGGGGGCATTTAAATTCAATTATTTTTAAAACTAGTTAAGCTACATTTAATAAAATTTAATGACCTTCAACTTGAAAAAAAAAAAAATGAATTCCATCCACTAAAAAAAAAGTTATTTGAGTTTCTTAATGTAGCAAAATTCATCAGCCACCCTGTATTTAATTCTGATGAGCAAGTGGTCACTGCCTGTGTACAAAAAGCCACAATGGCTAACATGTGGCTAAGAAATATATACCTGTGTGCACTATCATAGCCGCGTGAAATATTGCAAAGTTTTGACAATCCATTTACCTATTATTTAATTTTCTTTCATGCATTTCGTTCATTCTCCAACAATGACCATATAATTTAAAGTTTCAGACTATGCAAAAAAATTAAAAAGAAAATTGAATACATTTTCATCAAACACCTTCATCAGTTTTTCATCTGAATTTTCAGAAAAATTGTTGGTATGCAGTTTTATACTTCATTGCATTCTTTAATCAGGGGCACCATGATGAGTCTATAACCTTAATAAACATAGAGATCTGCAAATACCTGCGGCCAAAGCTGAAGTGGAGAGCAGCAGAGAAAAATATTGTAAGTAACAAAATTGCGAAATCATATAATGGCTTCTTTTTTACACAGGGCCATGCACCCTTCTATATCCTGACAGCTTCTGCAATAGTCAGTGGATGGTACCCCAAACCTACTGGCATGTCTTAATATATAGGGTAGGCCATGTAAAATTTGCTTTTTGAATCGGCTATAAAAACAAAACTAATCAATATATTTTCAAACTTTTTTTATTTTGAAGATTGAACATTGTCATTTATGAATGAAGAATAATATCGTTCAAATGACTGCCACGACTGGCTTTACAGTAGGCCATTCGATCAACCCAATTTTTAAGCACATTTTCGATTGTTTGGGCTCCAATTTCATGAATGCCAACTTCGATTTCGTGTTTTAAAGCATCAATCGTCTCTGGATGGTTTCCATAGCATTTGTCCTTAACGGCTCTCCACAAAAAATAGTCCAACGGGCTTAAATCACAGCTCCGAGGCGGCCAATTGATATCGGAATTTCGGATGATTATTCGGTTTTCAAAAACGGTAGCCAAAAGTTTGAGTGTAACTTCGGCAGTGTGACAAGTTGCACCGTCCTGTTGAAACCAAATGTCGTCCATGTCATCCTCTTCAATTTTTGGAAACAAAAGTTCGTTGAGCATGTGACGGTAACGCTCGCCATTTACTGTAACCGCGGCTCCTCGCTCATTTTCGAAAAAAAAAATGGTCCGATGATACCGCCAGACCAAAAACCGCACCAAACAGTGACTCGTTGTGGATGCATTTGCTTCTCTACAGTACCGTGTGGATTTTCTGAGCCCCAAATCCGACAATTTTGCTTGTTGACGTAGCCACCGATGTGAAAATCAGAAAAGAACAAGAAGACTCACTTTGGAAATAGGTTTTCAATATTTCCCAATTTTGTTCAAGCGTATAGCGGCCCATTTCGTAAATGTCAAACCTTTAAGTAAATTATGAAGACATTTGACATGTCATTTGTGTTACCATTCTCAAAAAAATAATTGGTTCAAAAAGCAAACGCTATATGGCCCACCCTGTAGGACACCTATTACGGTTCTCAAGTATTTCCTACTTAAATTAAGTGGACTCTTAGTGAGACCCATGTTCAATCCGGGCCACGTTTATCTACTGATGGCGCAGGTCTTTAACTGTTTCCAGTTGGAATTTGCAACAGTAAGGGCGTGTCTGTCTATTAAAAGTTTAAATGCTGCCAAGGGCATGGGTATGTCAGCCCAATCTCGCTAACTCATCTGCCTTACAGTTATCTGCAATTATGTCCTGGCACTCAGAGTAGATTAAAAGAAAAATACCGTGCAAGTATTTTTTATAATTTATAAAACTCTTTTACTGTCTTAAACGAGTATTTACGGGACAGGAGCGATTTCAGAGCTGCCTGACTATCGAAGTAAATGAAGATTTCTCTAACTGTGACTACGTTTTTATTGAGCGCTAAAAGGCTTTCTGCACTTGCCAAGATTTTGGCTTGGAATAAACTGCAATGATCAAATGAACGAAAGGTTATATTAGTGGCTATAGTCTCGGAATATACGTCAGCTCCCACTAGAGCATTGAGTTTTGAGCCATCAGTATATATACAGGTACTGACCCTGTTTTCATTATTTATTACACCATTATCACAGTCCTTTCTGGATGGAAAATGGAAAGGCCTAAAGGTTTGTATTCACCGAGTCACAGAAGTATGTGGATTAGGAATACCAGGGAACATTCCAAATATGCTTGCGTGCCCTTGCTTGGTTTGCCTTGAGCATCGTTGATTCCCTCCATCTTAGCGCCGCTTTGGCAATGAGTAGTCTACAGTATAGGTCAATTGGCAATAAATGCAGCAAAACCTTAGAGCCAAGGTTGGCTTTGTTTTAAGCGCCCCAGTAATACTGAGGCTTCTCGCTCTTTAAATACTATCTAACCTCGTGATTGAGGTTTTCTTAACAAGGGCTGGCGACCAGACCAGAACTCCGTAAGTCATGATTGGTCTGAGAGTAGCTGTATATAGCCAGTTGGGGTTAAGTTCCACTTTAAGCCTACAGTTTTTGTACTCGAGTAGGCACTCTACGTAGCAAACTTTTATGCTCTGTCCTGAACATTTAGTTTCCCTAAAAAGTTTCCAATCAAAGGTTAAACCTAGGTAGCTTGTCTTGTCACCGACCGGCAGAATAGTTTCGTTGAGTGTCGAAAGCAGAGGGTCGGGAATTTTCTATTTCCTTGTAAACAACACTAATTCAGTCTTGGCTGCATTGAGGCTTTAACTACACGTTTTGACACAGGTATCTATGCCTTATAAGGTTCTTTGCATTAAACTACAGAGAGTAACTGTAAACTTCCCGCTTAGTAGTAAATCAACATCGTCCGTGTAAGCCACAACCTGAATTATCCTCTCTTCTAGGTCTAACACCAACTTGTTCATCACTAAATTCCATAGAAGAAGAAAAAGACAGATTTGCGCATCGCCGAGGTTCCGTATACGTGTAAGTCTGATAGCGTAGTGTTGCAAAGGTGCAAGATATAAAAGGCAGCACTCGTATCAAGTCGTAATTTTTTCCTGAAAAAGCGCGTTTTTTACATCTCCAAAAAGTTGAGATTTTTTCATTCCATACTTCCATTTTTTTAATTCATTTGGAAGTAAACAAGAAATGTCTCTTTTTCAATTTTTTTTATTTATACAAAAATTGCAATCTGTATCTCTCATGCTATTTGTAAGCTCGAAATGGAGAAAATGCACAAAGCGCACTTTTTTTCATTTTAATGTTTCCTGCACAGAGATACACACGGAATCATGCACCAAACCATTTGGCTACGGCGGGCGAATTGGTAAGCTCAAAATGCAGAAAATACACAAAACTCCCGCAAAAAAAATTTTCACAATAAACAGGATTTTTCAGTCTTTTAAGACTTGCACCTTACAATATTCTTGCATATTAAAAACTTTTCTAAAAATTTGGAATAATAATGGTAAATTTCGATTAAAAATTTGTAAAATTTTTTTGTTAATTTGCATGAAGTTATATTTTCATTAAAAAAAAATAATTTAAATAAGAAGAAAATAATTTTTTAGAACTTATAAGTTCTAGCGCTGCAGTTATTTAAAGCTGCGCATATTCCATTTTGCACAGAATTGCGTATTTTTATTTGAAAAATTTTCTTGCATTTTTATTTGCTAATTTTCGAATTCTTTTCAATTTTAGCGTTTACATAACTTATCGCATACATAGCATGAAAAAGTAGTATGTATTACACTTTTGTACTTTGCCACGAATGGAAGAAAAATTACATCTTCCGCCCCTGAGGTCAGTCAGGCCTGATATGATGTGTGTTGTGTGTGTATGTGTGATTGCTGTAGGTTTACTGCCAGCTGGCACCACCCACATGCCATATTGTCTGCCACCTCATAAAAATAGTTTACGAATGCCTTTTTTTCCGCTGAAAAAGCAAAGGCAGCTGCCGGGTGGCTGAGGCCAAATGCATTCAAAAGCAATAAATTCATTAAATTTAAGCAATATTTCTAGCTTGCCGCGCGAACATAGGACGGGCACTATGCTTATGATGCTAACTTTGTTTTCGCCAAAACTATAAGAGGCAACAACAGAGTGAAGTGTGTTGTGAGGAAGAAAACAAAAAAAAACAAAACACGCCGACATAAGCAACTCACCAACCGTCCAGCAATCCAGCCAATTCAACGCAGCTCCACATATGGGTGCCTGTGTGTTTGTGTGTTTGCGTGCAGGCTATCGCAATGTAATGCGGCAGTGTAACCATACAAGATTTACTCATTTTTCACTCGTATTCATTTATTGAAATGTTCATTAATTTTTGAAAAAATTCAGAAGAAAAAATAGAAATCAAAAATCATTTAACTGTTCAATATACCTGTATGCACGTGTGTATGTATGAAATGAAAATATTTGGCTGAAACTGTGCCACAGTCTGCCACTTTTCACCAGCCCCTGCATTTGACCCACAATCGAAAGCTATTTGTAAGTAATCAAAGCGTGAGTAAGCGCACACGTACAGACATACATAGGAATGCATATGGAAAACTAATGTGTGTGTGTGTGTGTGTGTACATATATTTAGTAGGTATTTTATTCATGTAAAATGTGATGTTGTTGTTCTTTTTTAGGTTTGGAAAAAAATTCGCTCTATTAATATTATAATTTTGTGGTATTTTAGGCCACTTTAGCAATCAATCAATGCGGCAAGCATTGGTAAGGCACGGCTGTGCAGTGTAAACGTATAGAAAATCTGTGATAGTGTGCATGGCATACATGTATGGGTAAGAGGAAGTAGACAAAGCGTTATGAGTTGTTGTTATACAAGAAGTAAAAAAAAAAAACGAGTTGCAACGAAATACGAAATAGTATTAGAAGTGAGTTATCTGCGAAAATAATTATTCACATTTGAAGCTTTTCTGCCATATGACCCTGTGAGAAATGTATGGCGTGCAATATGTTCGCTTTCAAGGTGCTCTGCTAACATACCAATAAATTTGTTCTCCTTTACTTCTAGTATACGAGGGGTGCCTTTTATATTTCGGGATTGGAGAACAGAACAAATTTTAATCATCGAAAATCACTTTATTGTTTTTCAAAATATTCTCCACGAAGATCTATACACTTTTGCATGCGTTTGAACCAATTGTCGAAGCACTTTTGCCACTCTGAATGAGGTACCTCCAAAACAAGCATTCTGAATTCTGTCGAAAAACGTTGACCTCTCAGTTTGTTTTTTACGTACGGGAATAAAAAGAAGTCATTCGGTGCCAAGTCAGGACTATACGGCGGATGACCCATTAATTCGATGTTTTGGGTGCTCAAAAATGCAGTTGTTTGAGCCGATGTGTGAGAGCTCGCATTGTCCTGGTGAAGAGTGATCCGTCTTTGGCGATTGGTTTTCCTAATTTCTTTGAAGACAACTGGCAAACAAATGGTTGTGTCCAGGTTTTCTGAAAAAAAAAACAGGCTTGGAAGTGCTTCGTGCGCGAACAACTTTTGTTGGATTTGGCTCATCTTGAAACACCCATACAGTCGACTGCTGTTTATTTCGGGCTCATACGCATAAATCCATGATTCATCACCTGTCACGATGCCATAGACGTGTTGCGAAGCCCCGCTATCGTATTTTTTGAGCATTTCCTTCGACCAATCGACGCGAGCCTTTTTTTGAGCGATTGACAAATTGTGTGGAATCCAACGCGAACAAATTTTTTTGACAGTCAAATGTTTATTCAATATTGAATGTATGCTGGTCCCACTAATGCCTAAGATTGTCTCAATCTCACGATAGGTCACATGACGATCTTGCAATATCAGTTCGCGCACAGCATCAATGGTTTTCGGAACAACAAATGATTTTGGACGACCTTCACGAAATTCGTCTTGGAGTGAACTACGACCACGATTGAATTCACCATACCATAAACACTGGTCGTTGATGGAGCTTCATCGCCAAAAAATGAATTAAGTTTATCCATGCAATGTTACTAAGTTAATCGACGTCGAAAGTTGTAAAAAATAATCGCACGCAAATGTTCACGATTTAATTCCATTTTTGGACCGAGATGAATCTTTTAAGTTACTATAAACAACACAAATAGCGCTGGTATTTCAAAACGTTCTGAGTACGTAAAAGTCAAAAAATGTCAAACTTTGCGATACAGCTGTCAGTTGCCAGATTTCAATACCAGGGTTGCCAAATCCCGTCATATAAAAGGCACCCCTCGTACATCAACAAAAAAAAAAAACAGAACCCAGGCATAACTGGCAATTATTCATTTTCTTATGTAATTTATTTAATTGCATTCTAAATAATTCTCAATAAAAAAGCAATTCATTCTATGCTTTCTATTTATGTACCTATTTATTATTCAACAAACAGGATGCTTATAGACCATACGCCATATAGAAACAAACAAAAACCTTACGACAAGAGTCTTACAAGTAACTTCTTAAAAGTAGACTTAGAATAAGAAAAATCTAAAAAAAAGTGTAAAGCAGAAGAAGAAGCATTAAACTGAGCTAGCGTCAGAGTATTCATTCCATAAACGGTTTTAGCAATACCCACAAAACACTATTCATTAAAACGGAAAATGCGTGAGTGAACATTAAAATGAGTTTTATTGAGCAGTTATGGACAATCTACAAGAGACAAAACACATCGACAACAGAACACATCTAAATTCTAAAGACATAAGATTTGCAACGAAAGCGATAGGACAGAATAAGATCAACGAATATCAAAGTAAAGCGCACGAAATCTCCATTATAAAAATCTAATGATAGTACATGATATGGTCTCCAAACGAACTCCGCCTATTCTAACCCGGGCCAAACTAAGAACGAGTACAATTTTCATAAAATTTACCAACTTTTTAATTAACATTTTTAGAAAAGCTTTTGTTTTTGAATAACTGTTTTACTAACTACAAAAGGAAAATATTTTAAGCATTGGAAATTTTTATTTTGACCTAAACGCGCTCGATCGTTTTCTAACTTTGGAAATTTTTATTTTGACCTAAACGCGCTCGATCGTTTTCTAACTTTGGAAATTTTTATTTTGACCTAAACGCGCTCGCTCGTTTGTCTCACAGGTGCCAAATACGATTGACGTACGACGCCATTTGCGAAAATTATAAATACTCCAACTATTATTAGTTCCGACGGCGCGATATCGTCTTCGGGCGCATAGTGCTAAAGCAAATGCTTTCCAATGTTGTCGAACTACTCCTCGCTTTCGCCTTAATTTGGGTTCATGAGAGATTCGGTAATTTCTAATAATTCTTCATTAAGGCTACGTCGCTAAGATCCTTGTGGTCAACGGTTGATTGTGGTGCAATCCTGGTGGGTATTAGCCCAGTCCCATTCTACTTATGTCGGTCTCTCGCTTATGCAGCGTATGACCAATTCAATTGTATTTGCGCTCTCGTATTTCAATGTCGCTTAGTTTTTGTCTGCTTCGATTGAGGTGTTGTTCGTTTGAAATCTATTTGTTGGGCCACAAGATACGGAGAATTGTTCTTAGACATCAGGGTGATTTGCCTTTCTATATATGGTAGGTGAAGCTGTAAACATTATCCTCCAATAGGGGGATTCATTTTACGATACCTTGTATCCGGTCTTTCCAAAGTGACGCCAAGATATCAGTAGTGAATAATTCCTAGACAGTACCTTGTTTTTATACATTCTCTGACCTCTCCAATACCACTCTAGTGTGGTGGAACGTGACTAGAAAATCTGTATTTATCACCTCTATGACAAAGATTCAGCGATCAGCTGCATTATACATTACGAAAGCACTACGAATGACTCTAACTGTGGCCTTCGAACACATATTTGCCCTACCACCGATAGAGCATTTAGCAGAAAACGTTGCACCGAAATCTGCAGGAAGACTATCAGTCCTAAAGGAACTCTCAAACTGGACCTATGGACATAGGTAGCTCAATAAACCGGAACAATATAGTCAATATGGGCTATATGGCTCCAGTTTTTAAAGGGGACAAAAGGATCAATATTACTATTGAAGAAGAAGGATGGCGTAATGCATACATTTAACTTTTATACGGTCGATTCTAAAATGACTAGTGGAGTAGGCGCTGAGACATACTGTCCAGAGTTAGACCTAAATAAGTCGTGATTTCGCAGTTGGAAAGGCAGCAGACCTAGCTTGTGGTACTACTGGTACTCCAACTCGAAGGATAACTGTCACATAGATAGTCAGGCAGCCACTAAAGCAATTACATTGTTTAGTATAACGTCCAAGATCATTCTTCTTTATTTCCAGGCCACAAGGACATTTAACGGAACGAGATAGTAGACGATTAAGTGAAAAACGGGGTCTCTCTACCCTCGAATTTGGTTAATGAAAATCCAAAGTCAATATGAATATTATAGAAGGGACAAGAGAAAAAATGATCAGAAAATTCAGGACAAGATGGGAGAGCTTGTCCACTTGCAGGAAGATTAAGTGTAAAAAGGACGATCGCAGTCGTACTCGATTTATACTATCAGTAACGCGAAGAGATTGTAGAACTATGATAGGCATGCTGACAGGATATATCCCTGTAGCAGCATGTGCTTATAAGATAGGAATCTCCGACAGCGAGGCATGCACGAGATGTAGGAAGCAGGGATAAAAGGAAACTAACTTATTCAAAAGATGCTTATATTAACTGGGAGTACCACAGTTTGATAGATTGCAAGATATATCGGTAGTTGGATGGAAATACCTCCTTAAATTCGCATGCGCCTGTGCCGGTGGACTATTTCTAAAGGCAACGAACTACGTCTGATACGCCTGTGGACCAAACTGGTCTACTCTTGATTGCAAGGCAACCTATTTAACCTAACCTAACTTATTTTAAACCACATATAGGCGTGTCTCTCGTTATGCTCTTACGTTTTTCTGGTTCCCTGAGTTCTCCATTATTTGACTGACTGTGGAGATTTTTTCAAATATATTTTTGCTTTATATAATGGCTTATGCCTTAAGCTTTTTCTTTTTCTCCTACTTACTTCGAATCTGTTCCATTTTATTCCCTATTTCTGCTTCTAATTTATGCCACATATTTCGTAAAGGGCAGTTTTTTAGGCATTTTTAATTTTTCAATCTGGATTAGATGCACTTTTCACTGCTGAATGCACATACGAATAAATCGATTTTTCTTTAGCTTCTATTGTTAATTTCAATGTAAAACTGTTTCGAAAAATGTTGAGTCATACTTGGTTTTTTATAACTTCTATAGAGCCTACAAAATAGAAAAAATATTCAAACGATGATAAACGAAATTATTTCCTTAGCTTTGGTTTGGTGGGTTAGCTGATGTGGAAAATTAATAAAAAATGAGCATATCTATTTAATTAGGTCAATTGAAAAGCAAAAGTGTTAATCGATAAGGCAACAAAGAGTTAATTTTTACCAAAACTAAAACAGTTTCATTCATCTGCTTTGTTCATTCGTATATGCATTTTGGATATATTAAATTGTTTGGCTGCATGGAAAATTTAATAACCTATAGACTGTGGGTACTACTATGAATAAGAAAAAGGGCAAGTAGTTTCATATTATAATAACAGCACAAAAATTGTATTGCACCCAAATAATTATATCAATAAAAATCTGAATGAACTAATTTATTTAGATCTTTTTTTGAATAATAATTACTTGTAATTGCCTGGTAATTAAAGTTTGGTATTGGCAGCAGTTAGCATAAATATTATAATTCTCAGCATAAGAGCATTTCCGTCGTTTCGAAAGCATATTTTTCAAGGCAGTAATTCCTCAACTGATTTCTGAAAAAGCCAACTCTTTTCCTTAACTTCACTGCTATTAGGAATGAACACATTTTTGATAGGCTGAGTTTCCGTGAATGAAGGTCATAACGGCAATTAAAAGGAGGGCTGCATAGCGAAATTAGGTGCTACATAAAAATTCCATGGACCAGGTTCTGCAGGTTTACGACAGCCAACATGAAACAGACTATCAACCTCTGGCAGAATACGGAATTCATACGAATCTTTATGGAAAGTCCACAGCGGAGGCATGCAGGCAATTTATCCTTCCTTCTAGAGGAGCCTCAAGTAAACGCGTCAATCTGTATAGAGAAATCCAATGAACTCTAGCCGGATACTATACAGGACATTTTAGTCTTTGGTACCATTTCAGGTAACTTGGATTAGTAGAATGAAACATCTGTTATAGTTGCGAGCTGGGTGATGAAACACCAGAGCATATCCTCAGCAAATCTACCGCTCTCGCAAGCAAAAAGCTTGAAAAAGTGCTCAAGTTCATTAAAAGCCTCCAATAAAGACTCTTGATCAAGCACAATAGGCCGCATTAGGGGTCGCAGGACTCTATGACTTAATAAAACTGAGCTAAGTCCCATTGTGATACTAGCATTTGATTTTCATCCCATAACTAAGTTGCCAAAACCACTGAGATCATTCTAGGAAGGCATCTAGTCCCTCCAGTGAGACATTTTCGGTCTTCAAGGAAATAAAAGCCAATATATTTGACACGTCTTCTTTGAAGTGCCGGAAATTTGCAGAGCAGGAGTTGCAACGACCTAAGTTCTTCTTCAACCACAACTCCTGCAGAAGTAATTGTGAGGTACAGCCATTTTACTGGCTAGAGTGCCAATAGCGCAGGACGTCGGAGGATGCTGGAAGTAGACCTCTTAAATCCAAGCACACCTTTGGATCTCCGAAGATTAAGTTTTGGCTTGAGCGCTTTGGATAGCCTACTGTTAGTAATCAGAGACCGCCTTCTGTTAGTTTACGCGATTACGCTCAAGTCAATCGCAGTCTACAGTTCGTTTAGAGTTACGCTTATATCCTCTACCACTCGCTGAAGCTCAAGCTCAGAGCTCTTTCATTTCTCTCTCCTCCAAGGTGGCCGGGGATCCGACAAAGTGTGGTGTTGTGTTGTGTTATTGGATAACCGACCGCGACCTCTTGCATTCTTAAACACATCTGGAATTGATGTGCGCTGAGATCAGAGCCTCGATTGCTGGTTACCATCAACTAAAATTAGTAAGGTTTGCCACGTTTAAGACTACAACAGAGTTGGCTGAACACCTTGCAACATTACATTGTCTGATATTCAGTGTATTTTTCCTGTGGTCCATTAAATCCAGAGTAGGCTTTTGATAGTCAAAGACATCGCCACACACCTGGTGGTCAAAGAAACCGCTCTTTGGGCCTTCCCTGTGGCTACTTCAATGGGCATACAATTATTTTGAGTATCATTCTTTTTAGTTACTCCAATAGGCTTTATAATAAAGCAAAGAGGTGCTGAGATAAGTTCGAAGTTTGATTCCTGCAGTTATTTTTAACTCGCGGTCAATTAACCTTAATTACCGCTAAACCATCAGAATGACCATCAGAATGAAAGTTAACGCCTTTAAGGCCGGCGGGCCAATTAGATGTCCTAAATTCAGTAGTTTTCGCGAAGCGTTGTAGGATGAGAAAAAAAAAACAATTAGCCAAATGAAGTTTTGGGGATAGTTTAATATATATTTGAACTAAAAAAAAAAAATTTGTACAATCTCCAACAATATATTGTAAGCCGAGTTATCAATAGATTCCCAGAGCGCCTGTATCCAACTTCTGTACAAGATACAACTTGCAATTTTCATCTGAAAACAAAAAAAAAAAGATTATTAATTTTGATGTAATTATCTTCGATGTGAACTAAGAAATCTTAAACCAAATTTCAAATATTTTTTTTAGTTTTTGTTTTATTAGTTAAAGTTCAATGTAATTTGCTACTGGAAAAACTGTGGTAAACGCCAATCTATTAAAAATAAAGGTCGAGGATTTGAAAATTGTAGTATATCTAATTTTGAATGGTCGCAAACACACACAAAGTTTACGTATGTAATTTTACATATGTGTGAGTATAGCTGTATAATATTTTTCCCAATAACTACAACTAATTAATGTGGTGTTCAAATTTAAATGTGCGAGAAAATTGGTATTTTTTGTGAAATATTACATTTCCACTCAGCACTTAGCTTCAATCACGCTGGCAAATCGCCGCTATACTTCACATAATTAGTCAATATTGCTTCGATAATTTCGTTGCGGTTTCCTCATGGAATTACCAAGCCCAATTTTAGGTAGTACAAACTCATATACACACATACACATATACACATGAGTTGTCTGGCAACCACTAAAAATTTTTATTTTTCCGCCATAATGACGAAATACATTGTTGCCCATTCGGACCACTGCTACCTACTGCGTAACTAAATCGGGGAAATAAATACTAAAAAACCAAAAAAAAAACGTATACATACATATATACACAGTTATGCATATAGAAAGCTAGACTCAATCAACAAATAGGAAAAAAAGAAATAAACCAAAAAATCATTACAGCCAAAATGTATGAAGACCTACGGCTGCTACCTCCGTGCCGATTTAGCACAAATTTGTTTGATTTATTACAAGATTTCGCGTTGTTGGTATGTACGTGAAGTGCTTTCTGTTCATTTTCTTATTTATTTTTTTCTTCTCCTTTTTTTGTTTTTTTTTTTATTGCTACTTGGTTTACAAAAATCTAAAATTTTTTTTTTTATTTTGTTTATCCATCTTGCGCCTCGTCTGCTGCTATCAGCGTTGCCGCCATGAAGTAAAAGAGGGATTTCACGTAGGGTACAGGCGGCGCCCAACGCACGAAATCCGAATATAATTGAGGTCGTCAATATCATTTGCAATTTACATGCTCGTAGTCAAATACGAAGGTGTGAGTGAGTAAATGTATACGAATGTGTTTGTGTGACTTTCTTAGGAATGTAGGAATATCGGAATAATAATTTCAATAGACTGACACATACGAGTATATCCTTCAAGTGTTTGAAAAAGATTCTACTCCAATTTGTCGTGTGCGCTTTAATGGTGCCCATATTAAGGGGCTTGGAAGCTTCTTATATAGCAGGAATCTGTGAAAGGATAAGAGAAAGTTTGGCTGTAAGGTGAATACCACTGAATCAGAATTTGTGCAAAAGAAGCTTTTTAAGGAAGGGTTATAAGAAGTTACATACTTTTAATTAGGGCTTAGACAATAGCTAAGCTATAAAAATTTCGATTTATTTTTTTTTCTACCTCATAGGTAGCCTAATAACTTAAAAATTACATTCTCTAGGATTGAAAGTGGGAAAATTATCTAAGTACTTAACTTCATTGAATTTTATAATATAATGGGTATAATACCGGACGCTTTTTGAATGGATTGTATTTAGGAAAAATAGAACTCAGTGACTGCAGTGTCTGCGATAATTCAACTAATTAGATAAGCTACAATCAGATGACAACTTCGGTAGTAAATAAAATCTTTCAAAATGACACCTAGATGTCAGTAATGAATAATTCCTGGGTGACACCTTTCCATTTCATCTTTGACATTTGTCAAGTAGACAGATGCACAATTTTACACAATAGAACAACGCGCTAAAACTATTGAAAATTATTATGAAAATGGTTCATATTTAAGAAGAACATATCCATTAAAATGGAGCTGTTTGGTGTGGTTTTTGCGCTAGTGGAATGAATGGACCGATACTCTACGAAGATGAAAATGAAAGCGCTGTTTCTGTCAATGCGCGTCGCTATAGGCATACAAGGTGTGTTCAAAAAGTATCGCGAATTTTGTGTTTTTTCTAAGGTTATCTATTTATTCATTCATTTCTATTTTGTCCCCTTCAAAGCAATCCCCATGAGATATTATGCATTTGTGCCAACGTTTTTTCCAATCTTCGAAGCCCTTCACTGTGGCATCATTAGTGTGTTGTTGTTGGCCAAAAAGTCGCGCACAAGCAACGATGTGTGAGCAGGGGCGTTATCATGATGCAAGAGCCAATTTTTGTTCTCCCACAAATCCGGGCGTTTCTGGCAGATTGCTTCACGCAAACGACGCATAACTTCAAGGTAATATTCCTTATTGACCGTTTTACCCTGTGACCAGAACTCATGATGCACAGCGCCCCTGCAATCGAAAAAAACGTTAAGCAAAACTTTTACATTCGACCGAACTTGGCACGCTTTTTTCGGTCTTGGTTCGTGCGGCCGCTTCCATTGAGATGATTGAGCTTTGGTTTCCACGTCATAACCATAAACCCACGATTCGTCACCAGTTATTTGCTCCAGAAGAAATTTGGGCGGACAGAGTCCAACATCTCATTAGCAATGTTTATGCGATGCTGCTTTTGGTCGAAATTGAGCAGCTTGCGGCGACCCGTCTCATACCCAAATCACTGAAAAAACCGAATGGCACGAGCGAATCGATTAGTATAGGTCCTCAGCAACTTCTCTAACGGTGATTCGACAATTGGCCAATACCATTTTCTTCACTTCTTCAATTTTTTCGTCTGTTGTTGAAGTACTCGGGCGTCCGGCACGCTTTTAATCGTTCAAATCTTCTCAGCCTTCTGAGCACATTTTTTACCACCGATAAGCATTGCTTTGTCCAAAGTAGCTTCTCTATATAACATAGTCAACATTCGGAATGCATCCGCGCACTTAATTTCGTTTTTCACACAAAATTTGATACAGGTTCTTTGATCCATCTTTTTAAGTAGGTAAAAATCGAAGACGAGCCTTATTGCGATCTTAGATTCCTGGTCGGTTAATTTCACGTAATGGTGACATAAACTAGCCACCTATCATGCGATATAACTCCTTTTGTGTGGTTTTTTTCAAAAGTCTGCGCTGTTGTTTTGTAAGAAAGATTCTTAGAAAAATATATGGGCCTGTACGACTTGAGGACGGTACTTACCGTATTCGTTACAAGGAAAAGTTAGACACAGGTATCGGGGATGCAAACGTAATCAAGTACATAAATGGGGAAAGGATTCGATGGTACAGTCACATTCTACGAATGAGCAACGATAGAGCTATACAAAAACGATCCAGAGATGACATTGAAGGCGACTTGGAGCTATACGCATATTTGATACCAAACGAAATGCTGTTGACCGAGTGACGTGGAGTTCACCTCGAAATATGATGCTATAATGATGGTGATGAAAGTCTATGGGAATGAGCCAACAACGTATCCAGATCTTTTAGATTCGGGTATTTATAACAACATCTAGGAGCGTTTTCTGATAAACCCTTTATTAACAAAGCGTGGCTTGGCTCACATTAACTTAAGCTATCTGGATAGAAGGCATAATCATTTCTCACTTTCGTCCGATGATCGATATAGAATGGCTTTTAGATTTAGTGAACCTCTGATTACCACAAAACCAACAATCAAATATTTACGCATCATTATTTTTAGAGAATAATATCTATAGGGTACATCTGCAATATGCGTAAAATAAGGTATCATCGACTTTTGCTTTTCTTTAAACGCAAAAACCAAATAATTGCAGTGCTCCTATGATGATAAGTAGATCATGAATATTTACAGATCGGACAAGGAAGGGGTAACTTTTGGAATGTTTCCTACTGGTATTATACAATGGAAGTGGCCGAATTGAGATCGAACAATATTGCTAACTGAAATGGAAACGAATTGGCGATGAGTTTATACTTATGGTATCAAACACTCCTCTAGCTAATCTTCAAATCCTGGGCAATACAACAAGTGTTCACATTTCATAGCTTTAATAATTTGGTCATAACATTTTGTGACATAATAATTTTTATTGTGCTTCCTTTGAGTTGCAGTATAGTGAGAAAAGACTCACGAAAACAATCTGAATTTTTTCTTATTAGTCACCTCTTTTACATTTTACTCGTATGTAAGTTGATATTATGTTTCTTGGGGTATGCATGTGCCTCCTAGGGGTAAGATACATTATTGAGTGCTTATAGGTCTATGCAAATCATGATTTTATCTACTCAGAGGTTCACAAATATTTTGCACAGTAACAGGACCGAATTTTGGTTGAAAACACTTTCAATTGTAGATATCATGAAATATAAATTCAATAGTTTTACCCTAACACTACAAAAATAAAAAATTTAGGTTGAAATTGATGACATAATGTACATATGTTTATATCTACTTATATATACCAGTATAATTGGCGCTTATACTCGACCACTACTAGAAAAAACTTGTTCTTTATTCTGGTGTTTCACAGAAATTTGAACCTACGTATTCCGAATGGTAGTCACGCACCAACACATTCGGCTACAGCGGTCACAATAGTGGGTTAAAAATACCAAATTATTTTATGAATTTTACAAGCTGGTACAAAGCTAGTTATAGACTAGTTCTAAACTTGTCACCTTGTTGTGAACTAATTATGAACTAGTTGGGAACTAGTTATGACCTAGCTATGAACTAGTTGTGAACTAGTTCTGGACTAGTTATAAACTAGTTCAGGACTAGTAATAAACTAGTTTTGAACTAGTTATAAACTGGTTTTGAACTAGTTTTGCACTAGTTAAAAACGGATTATGAACTAGTTATGAACAAGTTGTAAACTAGTTATAAACTGAACTAGTTATGAACTAGTCGTGAACTAGAAATTGAGGGGATATCTATAAATTTGGCTGCGTATGCGCATACATATTTTAAAACGCTGTTTCATAGAAAACTTGCCACCACTGTTATGCTATTTCTACAGTGGGTGCCTATTTTTGTAATCACTGTATATGACATTCTGTTTGATTAAGCTTTGTAATGACGTAGTGGTAGCCTTTTTTTACTCATTTACGGACATATGTTTGTATGCAGTACGTGTATATATGAGTACATATGTCATCATGTTTGCTGGCACGCTTAACCCGTTATCTGTCATGCTTTGTTTGGCCTGTCCATTTGACAAGTGTTTGCCTCTATTCGCTTGCTTGTTACTATGAGTGTGCCGTCGTACATTTCTCATTTATTTTGTGCTTCAAGAAACAAACTGTTGTTGCTGCTGCTGCTGCTTTTCACCGGTGGCAAGTATTGTTATTGTTTGTAGCAGAATAGATGACTACTGTAGCATTGCAACAACACTCATAAACGTACGTACTTATATCATTATTGTTTCGCTTTTCTTTTGTATATCACCTTTGTTGTTGTTGTTATTGTGCGTATGCAATTGTGTTGCATTTTTCACAGACCACAGCAATGATAATAAAACGGACGGCCAGGCTACTGCGCAGAGCACAAACAAAGCAAAAGCAAAAACAAAAGCTAGAAAAAAATAAGGAAAAACAATAAGACTAACGCAGCACAACAACTGGCTGTTGTGCCATTACAATGCTGCGCTACTGAACTTGCCCCAGCTGGAGCAGCCATGCAGTCGGCCGATAGCCGACAGTCGGCAGCCGCTACTTGCCTGCAGTAAGTCAACCCTCTCACCCACCAATCGCCAGCGTCTTGTTGAGTGCGACAAGCGCTCAGCTGCAACAAGTATAACTGCCATGTGGCATGGCGTGCGTCCGTCCTTCTGCTGTGGCGGTCTAACGTATTGCAACTCACTTCAAGGTGCATTGTTACAAATGTGTGTTTTGTTGTTTTTGCCATTGCATTGCACAGCATAGCACAGCGCACACGTAAACTTGACATTTGTTAGCGGTTTAATTAAAATAAAAAAAGGAAATAGCTGCAACTTCGAGGCTGAGGTTGAGGTTTGCTCTACATGCAAGCATTTTTTATTTATTATTGTTATTTTTTTTTTTTTTTTAATTTTGTTACTTATTGTTTTATATACATATTTTCGCTATGCGACACTACACTGCAGGCGGTATGTAGAGCAAAATTTCATTTATTTTTGCGGATTTTGAATTTAATTAAAGCGTTAAAAAGAAGTCATGTGCCGCGGAGACATAGGTATGCACATACATGCATACATATACGTAGATATATGGATTTTTTCAATTTTTTGTGATATGACGAAAGAGGACGCAAAACAAAGTGAACAGAAAAAATCATGTGATGAGTTACTCATACGACACGTTGACATTTTAAACAAACACACATACAAAGGTTGTATGCCTTCATTAGTGTTGTTATCGGAGTTTCTGTTGTTTTTGGTATCAATTCAAAAAATAGTACATTTTTATTTGATTTTCGAGGCGCTTACATCCTTTTTGGGTATTTGACCCAACTCCGGCTCCTATTTGTGGTGCGCGTCTTGATGCTTTGCACAAATGAACGGACCTACAGTTTCAAGCCGACTCCGAATGGCAGATATTTTTTATGAGTAGCTTTTTCATGGCAGAAATACACTTGGAGGCTTGCCATTGCCTGCCGAGGAGCGACCGCTAATGGAAAAAACTTTTTCTACCAATTGGAGTTTCATACCCGGTGATTTGAAGCTTTGCACTTACAAATTGCAGTCACGCATCAGACCATCCGACTGCGACGGTATACCTTACTAAATATTGAAGCTTTAATGGAGCAATTGCGTGTGAAGTGATCCAAGTAGTTTGGACATTGTTGTCACTTTTTCCAAAAATTCGTGTATTTAAAGGCTGGAGTATAGAAGAAAATAAATTGAAAAATTTTAATTAACTTAGAGATTTATTAAATGTTGGAAGGAGCCTGGGATTACTCAGCAATTGGACCACAGTCTGCGGCTTAAACGTAATGTCCGCGTAAAACTGAACTTATACTATTCACCAAGAAAACCAAGATCCTCCAATAGGGACTCTTATAAAATAATTTAGACTTCACAATTCCCGACCTTAACTTCAAGAAAATTTTCGGTACGTTTCCACCGAGAGCCGAATGGAGTAAAGGGAAGGTATTAGGTAGATTCGACATTGAAATCTTCTAAGATTAACTTTGGTCTGGGAGCTGGTCTCTATTCGGAGTCGCTCATATTATTCAAATCAATTCGACTTCCCTAATATGCTAGCGTGCTCCAGGCAGAACTACTAGCAATCAGAAAAGAATGTAAATCACTAAAACATGACAGAGAAATTGGTATAAGAGTAGCTATAAATGGTCTGGATAAGTAGACTCTCTCTCGTGGGAGTCAGGAGGACCTTAACGAGACTACAACACACTGTGGCTATCTGTTGCACCAGAGATTTTTCGACTCTTCAGGCCCAGCATTAGATACTCTGGTCAGTCTACCACCACTAGATGTTTTCATCCAAGGAGAGGCCTTGAAGGCCATCTGCAGGCTGAACCACAATGGGAATTGGTACGGCCCCTGACCGGCATTGGACAACAGAGTAGTCATGGACTTCGATCCAACGATCCTTACCCTGCCCCTTGACTTGATACAGTGTTGTGCTGCCGGAGGCTCAATTGTAATCAAACTCTGAAAATGAGTCCTGCAAACACTGTTTTTGCATTTTCACGAATGGCTCCAGGGTCAAGCACTGTTCCAACCCTGGTGTCTACGTGGAATCCAGCAGGACAAAACTACCCTTTGCTCTTGGAATGTACGCTTCTGTGTTTTAAGCGGAGGTGAATACTAAGTAGAAGCAATGAACTTTGTTGTAGAAAATAGGTTGAGATGCAGATTTTTGTGTGTCTGTAGTGACAGCAAAGCTGCGGTTATGGACTTAGATAGCCTCCCAGCTACCTCAAGAGTAATCGAGCCCTTTAAATCCATACTGTGCTATGTCGGAGACATAATATCCTGATGCCATTCTGTCTCGGGAGACGTGGATATCGCGGGTAACAAGACCTCTGACTCTTTAGTTGGAATGGACTCTGAGGCCAAATTCCTTGCCCCGTAGCCCGTTCTGCCACTCCCTTCTGCAGCCATTAGAGCCACGGTTAGCAAACGGTTTGCTTCAACCCACAAGCGAGCTTTGCGACTGGTAACGAGCCACTTTCTTCGGGCGAATCATATGGTAAAGGTAAAAATCTAGGACATTGCACTCTGCCTAGCATTTGAAGAAGAGGATAAAAGGGCGGAAAACAGGCATGTGTGTTCGGTCTTAGCCTTCCTTTCAGTTCCATCTACCGAAGCTGTCAAGCGAAGGGGGCGAAAGAAAGTGTTTTCCATTATTTATGCGTATGTCCAGGCCTGGCTAGTAAGCCTTTCCTACAGAAAATTAATGGAATCAGAGACATAGGATAAAAAGTTTGCTGTTATACTTGGGTCTCGCAAAATGGATTTGAGTAAAAATACTAAAAAAAACACACACACAGACATCAAATTGGGATTATTTCAGTACAAATACTCAACCACTTCCACAACAACAACACCGATTTTAGAAAAAAAATTGTTAAGAAAAGAGGAAAAACTGCAGCAGTCATTTCGGGACAGCAATGCGTTTATGAGCACAAAAATATGGAAGACTTTTTATTAAAAATATTATATATGTATATTGTTTTTTGCAGAAAATTTAAATCTTTTGTAAAAGTGAATTACGCTGAGCTTATTTAAAAATAATATCATAGCCTAATGCGTAACTACTTTCCGCTAGCGCCCGGGTTCGCTGCGGATACGAAACACCAAAATAGTCAAAATGTTTTCTCTAACAGCCGTGACCCTCGATAAGCATTGACAAGTGTTCGAGTGTACTTCTGCCTTAAGAAAGTAATATGGGAAAATTCTTATAAAAAAATAAAACAAATTTTTATAAAATTCAAATCTCTTTCAAAGAGTAATTTAATAAAAAGTGTTATTACTTGCATGAAAAATATGAAATTTTTCAAAAATGCGAAAAGTTATTATTAAAATTTAATGCAAGCCCATTTGCACTCTTTTGTTTAGTAAACTAATTTAAATCGAGTCAACACCAGACTATTTCCCATTTGGCTGTGAACTAAAAACTAGTTCAGTTTCTCCCTGCAGGGCGCCTGCCAACGACATCAGTTCCATTAAACTATCTTTGTTCATGCATGTGCATGTGTGTGAGTGCACATTTATGTACCTGTCTATGTGTGAGTGCAATACTAATGCGCTGAATTGTATAATCTCTACATTGAATCGATCGATTGAACGAATTATCTGAAATTTTGATCATTTCATTTTGCAGCTGCCTACTTGAAAACGCTAACTACTCAATCAAATTTTCAGTTTGGTTTCGAATTCAATGAAAATACTTCAGCGTTACCGAACAACTTACAAAAGAGATATACACACAAGTATCGGTTTATTAAGCTATTTGAGAAATGTAGCTGATGTAACTGAGCATTTAACGGTGAAACCGTAACACAGTAGAGTTTGCTGCTGTTGCCTATTTTTTTTATTTTATTTTTTCTATTTTTATTTATCTCTGTTTTTTGCTTTTTTATTCTGCTACCAATAGATCGGTGACGCGGATAAGACAACATTAGGAGGCGTTAAAAATTTGTTGCTCGACACCCGTCGCATATCGTAATGCGTTGTCGGTGCGTCTGGTTTCATGTGAATTGTGTGCACTTTTTTCAGAGTTTAAGTCACATTTTTTGTAGTGATTTTTTTTTTTCAAAAATTGCTAAAAAATTGTATTTAACATTTTGATTTGTAGTTATTTTTCATCGCTATTGGTGTCATTATTTTTCACTTTGACATTTTAACAAAGCTGTTGTCAGCTCCATATCGAACTGTGCTGCCACCAATAGAGTTACACGCCCGTAACTGTGTAATTAATTCATTATTTTTATTTTTTATTTTTAATTTTACATATAACAGGTGGCGCTAAAGTAATCCACCTATCAGAAAATGCTATAAATTTTGCGATTGGCCCCTAATGTCAGTTCTGTTTTGACATTTATGTAGTAAACACATGCGAAATACACGTTAATAAACAATGTTACGCTACACTGCTCCAGAACGCGGAATATTTCTGACTATTTATTTGATCAAAAATCGGTCGGTGACTTTGGCACAACGTGAATTTCGTCGCTGATTTCCTCGCCGTCCAACGCCTACTGGTGAAACACTGCGACGTTTAGCCGCTCGCCTCGAAGAGACTGGCACAACACGAGATGCTGCCAGGCGTGGCAGACCCCGGAGTAGCCGTTCTGCAGAAAATATTGCTGCTGTAGCCGAGGATGTCATGGAAGCGCCGTCGACATCGACCAGACGACGTGCCACGCAAATGGGTATCAGTCGACGGTCTTTACAGCGAATTTTGGTACAAAATTTGAAGATGTTTTCATACAAGGTCCAGACGGTGCATCAGCTGTTAGCTGCTGACCGCCAATCGCGTCTAACATCCGCTCAAGCCATCCCTTATCACCACCAAGAGGAAGATGAGCTTTCATCAAAAATAATCATGAGTGATGAGGCCCATTTCCATAGCGTGTTCCGTAGCGGGTACGTAAATAAGCAAAATTTACGCTTCTGGGGCACTGAAAATCCGCGTGTAACCCACGAAGAGCCATTACACCTGCTCAAAGTCACTGTATGATGTGCTGTTTTCGCTGGAGAAGTCATCGGCCCTTTTTTCTTCGAAGACGTGGCGGGCCAAACGGTTACTGTGAATGGTGAGCGCTACAGAGCAATGATCAACGAGTTCTTTTTGCCGCAACTTGATGAATTGGGATTGGAAAACATGTGGTTCCAAAAGGACGGTGCAACGGCACACACTGCACGTGCCACAACCGATATGCTGAAGGATGCATTTCCCGGGCGCCTAATCTCCCGTTTTGGCGATTTGCACTGGCCAACAAGATCGCCTGATTTGACCGCTCCAGACTTATTTTTGTGGGGCTTTTTGAAGTCGCGGGTTTATGTCAACAAGCTTCAGACTCTTGCAGCCCTTAAAGACAATATCCGTCAAGAATGTGAGGACCTATCGCCGGAAGTTTTGGTCAAAGTGATGGAAAATGCCATAAAAAGGGCTCAAATGGCAATCAACTGTGGCGGCGGCCATTTACATGACATCATATTCTCGACTTGATGTAAAAAAATTAAAAGACCAAATAAAAATAATCCACAAGAAGAATCAAAGTTTTTCATTTTTTTTTTAAATTACAGCCAAAAAACATCGCAAGGTTACTTTTGCGCCACCTTGTAAAAGTGTACGAGTATCTTTTTTCCAAGTTTAAAATGTAACCTGCTCCTTTTGTTACTATGACTACATTCATATAGCTTATAAAGTAGGCGCGCTTTGACTAATGTGATGGTTGACGGCGTTGAATAATAATAGCACGGGAAGTAACGAAAAGTTTTATCAATATTTATATATCACTTTTAAGTTCAATAATTTTTGTATAAAAATACAGTTCATTCAAACAAAAAAGATGATTGGAGTTAAGTTTGTGAAAATTAAAAAAAAAAAAAAAATCAATAAATCTTTACGAAAATTTCACATTTTTTATATATCACGTTTAAGTTTAATAATTTTTGTATAAAAATACAGTTCAAAAAGATGATTGGAGCTAAGTTTGTGAAAATTAAAAAAAAAAAAAAATTAAATAAATCTTTACGATTTCACATTTTTTAACTTAATTTAAATTTAATTTAAATTAAAACAAAAATTTTGAGTATGACGTTTGATGAACCAAGATGATGCAAGATTTACGTGGGTTAAAAATCTTGTTGACTTTTGACAATTTTTTTGCTAATGCTATTGCGTAATTTCTTTCAAATAAAACTATTCCGGGCATTCATTACATGAAAAACATTTAAATATTCTAAGCATGTGGTTTCACCTGCAATAATCCTTTTAATCAAGTACGCATGCAAAGTAAGTGATTTTAAAATTTATATAAATGCGCCTTTTCTTGCTTCGTACAAAAAATTAATTTATAAACACAAGTTTTGGTGGAGTTTATGAAATTTAATAGGGGCATCACTAGTAGAGTCCTATCGTTATCACTGTTGAAATGTAGCATACTGGATATCCCATGATATGAAAATTTTTCGACATTTTGAGTACTCTATAAGCAATGTAACTACTGGGTAACAAACAACTAAATAACATATACGAATCATTTTTCAGTTTCAGCTATATTAGTGAGCTTCATTTTATCTTTTTTAAATTCGGTATTAATATACACAAGTATTGTAATTAATGACCCAACGTTTGGTCTCATTACACCCAACCGTCCGTGAAGCGCAGCCCTTATGCCGTACGGATAGTTTATGGTTTGCGGCTGGGCTAAGAAAGGCAAGAGTTTGTTAAACGTCGAGCGTCCAAAATTTTGTAGCTACAGATAAAATTCACCAACAATAAACTTAGTCAAACATCAAATACTTATAAAAAGGATTGCAACGTTTTTTAATGGTGAAAAGTCGTAATTTCTTTTACTCGGCTTTAAGAAAAGAGGCCTAAGGTGTATTAAAACTCGTGAGGAAATATTAAAGTTAACTACGGCCGAAAAAGATAGGCAAAAAATTGCCCATATTAGCAGTTTATTTATAAATATTACTCCTAGCAGCTTTCTAGGACTAGCAATGGTGGAAAATTTGATGAACCTTAGACTACCATCGGATGAGGGCAGAACATACAGCGAGTCGGAATGAAAATCTCTGAAGACGAAAACTAGAAACCTTTTATTGAATTGATTCTAGCTTATCCATTTAAATGGAGAAATGCGGGTTCAAAACTGGTAAACCTTGACAGAGGATCCGTCTTATTAAAGTGGTAAAAAGGTCGTTATCAATGAATTCTTTTAGTATAATATTTCCATTCTGTTAGATTCTACATTCTGACAAATATGATGAATTACTTGTCGCCATTCTTCCGCTAGATTTGTTTCCACTTTACCTATGTTTTGCTGGATTATAAATTGTTTTTGCTGCTTACTCTATATTGATGTGATTGCTTTGTACTAACAACATTGGTTACTTGATTGCTAAACACTCCTCTTATAGAAAGAGTCTAATTTTGAACAGTCCTCAAAGTATAACTAACACTAACACACACTTCTTTAGCCAAAACATTGCCACAGTGCGTGTCAAGACCAGTAAAATATTTGAAAAAGAAATAATTAAAAGAAAAAACTTGACTCAAGTTGGTGCGTGACTCCCATTCTGGAGTGCATAACTTCGAATCTCCGTGCATGAAACAGAAAAAATATAAAAAAAGACATTTCTACTAGCGGTCGCCTCTCGGCAGGAAATGGCAAATGGTATTTCTGGCATGAAAAAGCTTTTCATAAAAAATCATTTGCCGTTTGAAGGCGGCTTAAAACTGTAAATCCCTTCATTTATACAGCAATCTGAACACGCACGCCACAAATAGGCGGGGCCTCGTAAAACACCTAACGCGCCAATAATTTATTTATTTTTATTTTTATGCCCTTCACGGAAGTAATATCTATTCTGACTTTTCAGGGAGCTTTATGATTTTGCTTGTAAGATTCTTCTTTATAAATTAGGCAATGAATTATATAATTAAATATATTTGTAAAATTGTAATAAAATCGACCATATACACGATTTTTCAAAATACATCACTCCTATCGAGAAGTATTTCTGAAAAAATATTTGCTTTCGCCCATAGAGCGGATAATTTTCAATCTGATTCACGACAAATAAATTTTTCTCATCAGCCAAGCAGGATTTGTTTTCGGGATTTCTGTTTTAAATTAGGTCCCACCGTCAAAGGTAGTTTAGCAGCCTTGCAACATACTTAACCCCTGAGTAATATCTTTATTTTTGGCTACTGAGCTAATTCCCCGTGGTGAAAAACTACACACGGTTTTTGATATGAAAAAGGATACCTACGGATAATTTTAAATCAAAATAATAAAAATTTTAAATTTTTCTTTTAAGAAATATAAAATAAAATAGCGATAGCACATCTTTTCTACGACGAATCCTCTTTTAAAGGACATAGGGCCGGATAACTGAGATTTTTTTTATTTATGTTAAACGAAATAAAATTTGTTTACGAACATTTCTATATTTTTTTTAAATGAAAAGAAAAACTCAGAGAAATTTTTGAATAAAAAAGGTCAACAAAACCAATTTGTTTATGAAGATTTCTAAATTTAAAAAAAAAGGTTAATTTTTTATAAAAAAAATAGGTGTATGTAATATATTGGCGGACGCCGTAGCCGAATGTGTTGGTGCGTGCATGAAACATAAAACGATGGAAAAACGTTTTTTGTAATAGTGGTCGCCCCTTGGCAGAGATAGAAATAAATGAAAAGTCCGTTTTTAAAAAAATCGTTTCCCGCTCGGAGGCGGCATACATATTTTAGGTCCTTCTACAATATATTTGAAAAAGACATCAAGTCGAACACCACAAATCGGAAGAGCAGCGCAGACAGGCCACTAAGAGATGAAAGAAGTGTGTGTGCCATTTATACAATATAATATGATAAGGTATATCGAAAAACTCCATCCGTGCTTCTATTCCAAATATAAATGTGAAACATTTTGAATAAAATCAATTAGATTAGTCAAGATTATAGTTCGCGTCGTAACTTATATGCGTTCGGTCGGCTTGCAAAATGTTTGCCTTTAAAATTTTTGATACGACATCGGACTGAAAGAAGCTGATTTCTTTCTAAACTTAAACAATGAAAATAAATGCGTCTGCAGTGGGCAAAATAGAAACTCTGCGGTAACTTTGGTGCAAGCGCAGCAGAGGACGATGGAAGAACACTTGAATAGCATGAATAGTAGAAGATGACTCAATTGAACTGATAATTAGTCAGTGGAGTTCCGTGTGTAGATGTTTGGAATAATGGGCAAACCAAATATAATATTATAGCTGAACTTTTAGTTTTGACATGACCTTTCAAAAATTATTTTCATTAGTTACGAAAATATCAAAACTTCAAGTTTTTGAAAGTTACAGTTATACCCGGGAGCAATTTTTCGATTTTGGCTACCAGTTGTACTAAGTTCCATTAAGACATTAATAAATTTTGCTTCAGCTCGAAACCAAAGGAATAACCAGGCATGACTAAGCAGACTTCTGCCATCATTTTGATATCGACATATCGACTCCCTTAGATTACTACAAATAACATTACATCGACAGAGCACCAGCGTGCATGGACATAAAAAGCCCCAAAATAAGCAAAGAAAACCGCAAGCAAGAAAAAAAATAAAAAATTTATCAGAAATCCCATTAAAGTCTACAAGAAAAAAATTCAAAATTTTAACTCGTACACGCATTATGTCAACAAATCGTATTCAAGAAAAATAAACACGGCGTCTTAGTTTTGAGCGCTACATAGAAGAGATATTTACTTAACAAACAAGCCAGCTTCCCGCCACCGTTTGCATTCTGCAGCGAATGATGTAAAAAGTGTTGTAAAAAACAAAATAAATAAATAAATGAACAAAAGTGAGTTAAATGGTTTGAAATAGAACAGAAAAATCAACAGCAACAATTCGGCTACTACTTACACTTACAAAATATGTGAGAGCCTACATATGGAAAAGGTGTACGAGTATTTTGGTTTTTTTTCGCTTCGTTAGACACAGTGGCAAGCCATTAAAAATGCGGTCAACAATTTGAACACCCACGCGCAGCTTGACCAACAAGCACACACATGTACATACATATGTAGACATTTGGCTACGCATGCTTGACGTGAGCTGCAGGCATACGCTCGCTTATACCCAGCAGGGAAATGTGGTTGTACCAAACCGTCTGGGTTAAAACTGGAGCAATAATATTTTCTTCACACATCACTCTATACATGCAAATAATTGTGGGAGTGAAATGGGGCTTGACTCCGAAAATAGTACACTGGCTATAAACAGCAGTGGTAAGTTCAATATGTCTTATATGCTGTCTGGGTTTGGTGGTCGGCACTTGAGAAAAGAACTAAGATAAAACGTTTGGAAAGTATTCAAAGGGGTGCTAGTATCTGTCTCAGCAAGGCACTACAGACTACGCCCACGGCAGCGATGCATGTCACGCTGCATCTATTACCGATTGAGGCCTACTGCAAGCAGCTAGCGGTAAAATCGCCACTCAGGTTAAAATAATCTTCCCGCTTAGCCTCTAGCACAATGGGATACGCAGAAATACTGAGCGAATTCCTCTTCATACCGTAAATAACAGACTTTTGTAACTCAACAGAACTACACTTTAATACATCCTTTACCACAACATTAAAAACGAGAGAAGATTGGGTTCTTAGGATTATGAGTAATAGAAATGAAGTCAGTGCCTTCACTGATGGTTCTAAGCTCAATGAACACGTAGGCGCAGGCTTTTATTCTGAACTGATGAGTACCAGTATTTTCTTTCGGCTGCCAGATTATTGTATCGTATTTCAAGCTGAAATTCTGACTATCAAACAAAATTTGTTGGTCTTAAAGAAAAGTGTCTTCACCACAAGAAAATAAATATATACTCAGGTAGCCAGTCGGCGCTGGAACTACTATAATCATCTAATATAACCTCGAATACAGTAAAAGAAAGTATCGACGTTTTGACAGAACTAACTAACAATACCTTACAATAAATCTGCTCTAGGTACCGAGTCACAGATCCATAGAAGATAACTGCAAAGTAGATGAACTAGCGCAATTGGGTACTGCATTACTGACCCAACCAGGTAAAGCGAACATACCTATACCTCGAGCAACTTCCAAGTTACTAATTGATAAATACACCTTTAAATCTGCTAACTCAGTCCCTGACCTGTGCTACAAGTAGGATGACGTGGCCAGAGTGGAATATGGGTCGCGCAAACTTGCTGTTAAAACTTAAGGACTTAACGAAGGACATGGGAAATCTTTATGGCGTTCAAACAGGGCATTGTCTTATAGGCAGGCATGCTAGCAGATTACGACCCCGACATGCCATCCCCATAACGACTACTGCAGAAGCTGTAAGAAGAAGAGACCGTAGAACACTTTCTATGCGGGTGCATGGCTCTGGGTAGAAGAAGGTGCAATATTCTAGGAAAAACTTGTTTGAATAATTTAGTAGAAGTAGCTAATTTAGAGAAGTAGCTATTAAGATTGTTAGATACATTTAGATAGATTGGATACATGAGGAGGGGGACAGCCCTGGTGGTATAACAATGGTCCTATAGCCGACCTACACACCTACTTCTTTAATAAGTGGTCCGAAGTTACATGCCTAGCTGAACAAAGAGCTAATATCAAATTTTGTTTTAAAATCGGTAAAAGGTTTACCGAAACATTTGAATTGATGCAAAAATTTTATAGCGATGATTGTCTATCTTGCGCCAGAGTTTTTGAGTGGTTTACACGTTTCAGAGATGGTTGTGAGGACATAAATGACAATGAACATACGGGCCACCCAAAGTCAGTAATCACCGAAACTCCATAGGAATAGTTCGAAAATTTATCAAAAATGAACCGAAATCCTCCTTGAAATTCATAGAATCGGAGTTGAGTATATCAAAAACATCGATTTATCGCATTTTAACAGATCATTTGGGCTTACGCATGTTTCATTCCGCACGAGTTAACCGAGGACCAAAATGCTCAGAATTCAACATTCGAAAGACCTCATTAAGGAGGCTAGAAACGACGAGAACTTCCTTTACAACATTGCAACTGGTGATAAAACGTGGCGCTTCCAACATGAAACTGAATTCGTCAAAGTGCCGAATGGAAGACCTCAGACGAGCCACCAACCAAAAAATCGCATTTGGAAAAGTCAAAAATCAAGTCGATGCAAATTTATTTTTACGATATCAAGGGAATTGTCGACTAGGAGTTCATGCAAATAGGCCAAACCGTCATTGCAATTTTCTATCTTGACGTTTAAAGCGTTTGTTGCATCGCATTCGTCGAATTCGCTCTGAATACCGCGAAGGAGGAAGCTGGCGCTTATTGCATGAAAATACACCATCTCATTGATCTACTCTTGTGACTGATTTTTAGAAATCGCATTTTAACCATCAATCGCTCACCGTGTTCGCCTGTTATGGCTCTCTGTGACTTTTACATATTCGGAAAATTGAATTTGGCCATGAAAGGAAGATGTTTTGCGTTCTGCATTCCGGTCAATGTCTTGAAACACTCTTTCGAAAAGCTTTTAGGTCACGCAATACTGTGTATCGAAGCCAGAGGGGACTATTTGGAAGAAATAAACTCGAAGTTATCACAACAAAGCTCCTGTCGTTTCTATTTTAGCTCAGTCTCGTTTATTTTGGACCTCCCCTTGTATATCTGCTGATTTGTTTTGACCCATTCACCATTACAGCGATCTGATGCCGAAGAAATTCAAAAATGCCCTGTTTATTAATTTGGTAATATTTTGTGATTCCATGCATTAAATATGAACTTATTTTGAGACATTTTCATTTGAGACATTTTTATGACCTTGCTTTTCTTCTCCTATCAATTTCCCTGGAAATTACTATCAATGTTTACCCGCAGGTTGAGGAGTCCCTAAGAACCCATGTTCAGGCTAGAGGTATGAAAAAAAAAACAAAAAAATGCAAGAACAGCGCATTCCGCATATTTGCTGGTCTTCCTTTATTATTGCTAAATCAAGCTCATAGAACGCTCTCAGCAGAGAAAGAAAGGAGCTTCAAATCAATTTATCTGCGACATGAAATTTCGAGCAAAATGTGGAAAAAGGCTGGTTGCTTGATTCTTTTTTCATAGAATAGCCACGCTCTGAAGGCTATTCACTCATGAAGGCTACAGTCATTACCGAAGTGGTTCGCAATTGCCTAACTCGTACTAATTCTGTGCCATAAATCTGGCATACTGGTTCATGTTTCCCCTGCAGGGTGTACGTACTTATGTATGTATGTATGTGTATGTACGCATAGTATTTCCATGAATATTCAGATTTACTAGGATGTGTGTGTGTGTGCATAAATCTGTGGCTGCTGCGTGAACTGTGAGACTTACGCACCTCCTTCAATGTCGCCAGTAGTAGCCTGGTTACTTAATTTTCGCAAGTTTTTCATATGAATTTATGCACGATTTGGCAATGCGTGAAATGCATACTTTGTTGTAACACATTTTGTTGCTTATGAAGAAAACAAAAAAAAAAAACAAGAATTGTCTACTGTTTTTGCGACAGGGAGGCAAACATTTGTGTATTTATGAGACGACAAAGACTTAAGTGCAAAACTAGTCTTTGAAATAAATCACCGCAGTAGGCTGACGCAGTATTTTAGTACAACATTTACGCAGTTATTTGCCTGTAATAATGTGCGTACACGCATTTTGTTACATACAATTTTGAAATTTTTTTCGTGGTTGTATTTTTTATTTCTGACAGACTTCAGATCTGATTTGTTTTATTTTTGAAATGTTATGTATTCTTATTTTTCTCTTGAGTGGCGCACTACTTTTTTCACGGACTGCTTAATAAATCCGCATTCACACAAACAAAAAACGCACTTTAAACGCATGATTGTCCTTTTGTGCGACCCAGAAGTACGAACCACGAGAAAATCAAAAGAGCGGGACTGCTCTTTGATCTTTGGCAGTTTATAAGTTTTACAGCAACATACTTGCAGATATAAGGCATCGCATATGAATCCACCGGCACAGAAGGTTTCAATGTGATGCCCAATTAGTGTCAGGGAGAAGCCAATGTTTCCACTATAAGTGCTTGTTTGGTGCAGATTTCATTTCCACAAATTGAAGACGATGACCTAGACGAGATTTGCTTTCAATAGAATACCGTACAGCCTACCTGAAATTCGATTGTATCATTTATGTATTTGGTGCAAGACTCGCATATGACTTTCATATATTTTTAAATCTTAAGCAAAATATTGCAGTAGTATATGCATGCACAGGTACACAAATATATATGTATTTCTGCAAAAAATAGTAAATCATTTAAAACTCACACTTCCTATATCCTCTTCATCATTCACAGCACATTCGGCTATTTTTTTCTTCTATCTGTACATAAATAGCATTAGGTCACTGTGTAAAAAATGAAGCGGAAGAAGAAGAGCAAAGGAAAAAACCGAACGCCGCTTAATTGATTACTTAAATTGGGCTATAAAATATCAATGCGCTTAAAATAGCTAATCGCATCAGAAGCGATTAATATCAAGCAAACAAAAGAAACCACACGGATGATAACAATACAACAATGAAGAAATAAAAAATATAAACAAAAAAAAAATAAATCGGAAAAAATATGAAAAAAAATGAAAATAAAATATTTGGGATATTGAACAAAAAATTGTTTTGAAAGAATTCGAGAAAAAAATGCAAAAGTCGTTCAAATATTTACAGGATCTTGCAAGTTCGAGTTTATTCTTAACAGTGTTCTAGTGTTTTATTTATATGCATATTTTATCTATGGAACAATAATTTCTTATAGACTAACTAACAATTATAATTAAATTAGGGCATTGTATTCAGAACATCAGTAAACATTGTTCGATAGATGTCGATCCCGTAGATGCATTACGGGCATAATTCGTTCTAGTTTTGTCTGCATAGAAAGGAAATGAAGTACGAAGATACCTCCGCGGAACATTGAAATTTATTCTTTCTAAAAGTGGCTGACAGTCATAGACTCCTGGTATAATGCAAAAATATTAAAGATAAAAAGTTAAAGATAATATTAACCTTCTTTTGCCGAGTGATTTCAAATTCAGCAGCGCTCAACGTGCAATATGCAAAGGCATAGGATCCGAAAAACCCAATGAACGTCAGACAAATTTTAGAAACACATTCTGCATGCGCTCTATCCCATCAATGTGGAACTGATGGAAAGGACGCCAGATTATTGCAGCATACTCCAGAGGCGCGCTAACAAAAGAGATATAAAGCATTTTTATGGTGAACTGATCGGTAAGTTCATTGCTATTACGCCGCACAGAACCAAGCATAGCAAAGGACTTTGAAAAGATCAAATTAATATGACTGATGAATGAAAATTTAATATCAAAGATAACGCCAAGATTCTTAAATTCTTGAAGGGATTGCAAGATTCCCCCAGAGGTTTTTAATAAATTGCGTGATTTTGAAAAGAAACATGCAGGCATTTTTTAATATTTAAAGAAAGATGTGATCTCTAGCACCAAGAATATAATTTATCTAGTTCGGATTGGAGTTGCAACATATCTACAATATTCTTAACTACTGAATAAATCTTCAGATCGGCGGCGTATAATAGAAAGTTGGCGAATGAAAAGCAAGAACCAACGTCATTTATAAACAGAATAAAGAATAATGGACCCAGAATACTACTTTGTGGTATGCCAGAAATGGCGAAAAAAGGTTCAGATTAAACTTCATCGAGTGTGACCACACATCGCTTTCGACTTAAATTGTATTTAAGCCATTGCAGAAACCCAAGCAAGCGAGCTTGTCGATCAGCACCATTTGTGAAACTTTATCGAAGGCTTAGGAAAATTCGGGGTAAATGCAATCATCTTGACACCCAGAAGAGAATTCTGAGATACAATGCTCACTAAAGAGAGCCAGATTTGTAAGTGTAGAACGACCCATGTCGATTAAATTAAACCCTCAACTGGGAAATATATTTTATCTTTGATAATGCATTTAAAAAGCTTTAAAAATTCGATGGTGCGTCTATTGAGAGATGTTAATTAGTTAATCTATTCTTTACTTATATAAGTTGGAATTCCTTCGAGAAATGAAAATAGAAAATGAAATCCACCACAAAATTATGGATCAGTGAAAATTACATTACGAAAAATTTTGAAGATTTTAAGTCGTCATTCAGTGCTGTTCTTGAATAAAAAAGTCAATTAAGCAATGTAATTTTTTTGTTTTAGCATCATTAAGCATATCTCATATAATTTTTAGCAATGGTAATGAATAAATTTGTATCGAACGGCTAGGCACAAGGCAAAGAAAATATCAGTGATTGGTCCTACCGACCGTTCAGTTGAAAATATAGCTGCTATTTTAGAAGGAGATCAAAATTTGCCAACAGCACATCGAGGTACGTGAGGAACAGCTCTCGAAAACATAATTATTAGAATATGTACTGGGTTTTCTTTATTAAACTCCTTAATTTTAATTTTTTTTATTAATTTCTTATAAGAAATTGGTTCATTCTACTACAAAAAACATATAAATAAGCTTCAAACTTGGCACAAGATTTATAAAAATCGTAAAATGTTCATCAAAATTTCAGAATTTTTAATAGGAATTTCCAACAAAAACAAAAAAAAAAATAATAATAAAATAAAAATAAAAAAGAAAATTGGTACGCAGTTTCACAATCCATTAAATTTTAAAAGATTTTGAGCAGTTTTCTGTTTTTCTAATTACTATTTCTTTTTTTTTTTTTGTTATTAATTTGTTATAAAAACTTAGTACAGTCTACTATAAAAATTATAGGTATAAACAGAAGCTTAAAATTTCGCAGAAGAGGTATAAAAATTCCTCAAATTTTTATAAGTTTAATCAGAATTTCCAAAAAAAAATTGGACACGCAGTTATATAGCTTATTAAATTTTATTGTAATAAAGTGCAAGTTTGAAATGGCTCAAAATTCTCCTTGATTTTTTTTAATTTTTTCCCAAAATAAGTTGCATTTTCTCCTTTCTATCGAATGCACGAGGTATTTTCGGTTGATATGGTTATTGATGATATTTAGTTTCAAAAAAACGGCAAGAAATGCCACACAGTTAACGAAAAAATCAATTTATTCCAAACAAAATCCCTGGAAATAATAATTTAACGATATTCTGGAGCTATTTGACCGCCAAGATCGCCAAATTTCTTATCTTTGAACTATTTTATGTAGAATGAACCCAAAAATAGATTGTATGGGAAAACCAGAAGCACTCCAAGATAATATTCGGAGTTGATTTTCAAGAAGTTGGAGTTCCATCTGCCTGCATTTGGCCCAAAACAAAAAATGATCAGAACAACCGACATTTGTAAGCGTGCACGCGGGAAAAATTAAAAAAAAAATCTTTACCATTCAGAAATTTCACACCATCTACTAATAATATTCAGAAACAAATAATAAATTCCCTCTTCCCCTTATATGTGTTTAATCCAAATTTAACAGAGATGCTATTATTTGATGGCCCCTGTATTTCATGGATTAAGCCAGCTCGACCGCTTGTGTGCGTGGGCTACGTAAGAAAAAAAAATTAAATGAGAATAATGAATTAGGCATGATAAGTATGTGTAAGTATAGAAATATCATATTTATCAAATGTCAATGAATAATAAAAGTAGTACCGCTGCGCTGAACAAAGAGCCAGCGTCGCCGCGTGTGAGTATCGTAGCGTATTGTGTGCTGCTCTGCGCAGGGCAGCACGCGTACATGAAATTCAGAAAAAAACAAAAACTGTATAACGATTGTAGCTGTGTGCGTGTGTATGTGAGCGTTATCTGATACTTGACTAATAGCTTTTAAGATAACCAAACATTCTAGTTATTTATTTATAAGTGTGTGTATGTATGTATAAATGTGTGTGTGTATGTAGGTATGGATAAGTGTATGTAGAATGTATGGATATACCTTAAATTAAATGAAACTAGCTGAATATTAGCTTGGAACTAGCAGATAGAACAACGCTGATTCTTGATTTATCCCCATGAAATGGCTTTTGGTATTCTACTTTACACTGCGATGCCCTACGAAGTGGTCATTGTACCCCTCTGCGGCACTGTGGAAGGCGTTCATAACTGTTTTGAACAGTTGATGGCAATGAATTTGTTAGGGGAAATACCCGAAAAAAATACTGTTTGGTACACGCAAGTGAATCGGTCTCAATAAGCGGTACTATAGAATATTGGCGTGACACTCAGAGGAGCCAAGGCTCGATTCTATCAGTTTTAACATTTAAAAATTTTGTCTTTTAGACACCAGTGCGAATAATAATAAGCTGAGTATCAACTACCCCTCTTTGTACTAGTTCGGCGATAGTCAAGAAATTCATTCATTTATTTGTTTATTTCAAGATGTCAAGAAAACATGATTTCTAAGCACACATACAACTTAAAATCAGTTTGTGAGGATTCAATTTCAATTTTTTCCTGAATCACATTTAACACACCGACTGAAAAGCACAGGCCTGACGCTTAGATGGCACCAGTTTGATTGCATTAACCTCGTTTTCAGTTAGCCTTAACCTTAAAAAGGCAGCTGTTCAAATTTCCTGATATTCCATTTATTATTTCGTGAGTTATTGTGCTAAGAGTGGCGCTACTTATGTTATTTTCAAAACAATGGATCATAAGGAATTTTGTATTTTAATTTTACACTGCTTCTTGATGTGGAAAAATACCGATCAAGCAAAGCAATGGCTTGGAGAGAGTTATGGGGACTCCGCTCCATCAGAAACAATAATAAAACGATGGCTAGTTGACTTCAAACGATGATGCACTTCGCAGTGGACATCAAATTGAGACGCTAACACCAGAAAACATCAAAAAATCCACAAATCGATTTGAATGATCGAAAAGGGAAGTTGCGTGAGTTAGCTGACATCGTAAAGATATCAAAGGAAGGTGTTGGCCTTATATTGCATGAGCATGAGAATGACTATGAGAAAGCTCTGTTCAAAGTGGGTGCCACGTTTGCTCACTGTTAAACAAAAACAAGAAGTCGCAAGTCAATCAAAACAATGGCAAAACTATATGAATTGAACTTCGATTTACTCCCACATCCACCGTAATTGCCAGATTCACTTCCAGCGAGTCCCAACTGTTCGCAGACTTAAAACAAATGCTCGCCGGTAAGAAGTTTTGCTCGAAGGAAGTGGTTATCGCTGAAAAGTCTCCATCTGGCAAAGACAAAACCTCCATTTGGTGGTTTTAAGGCAAAAGATAAATTGTCTACAAACGTGGTATTGAAATGTTAAAGCGGCGCTGGAATGATTTCGTTTGAAGTCACGTTTGCAATAATAGCTGGAAGGCTCAAAACTTACACTTTGTACCCAAAACTGCGTTAAGGAAATTGACACAAATGACGCACAAGTCTATGGCGAGATTCTGATAAGACAACATTTTATAAGTTAAGATTTCCAACCAAAGTTTCAAGACGATAGGATCTTGGAATATATGAAAATCGATAGCTTTGGTAATGTTAAAACGTTCAATAGCCCCAGTGATATCGAGCTGTTGGACGATTGGACCCAGATTTGAAGTAAAAATCAACACATTTAGCATTTAGCAAAAAGGAAGATTGTTCTCACTTTGCGTTAGCGTAAATACAGGGTGGCTGATGAAAGCCGCTACCAAAAAAAAATTTAATAACTTTTTTTCTTTTTAAGTTATCTGTTCCATTTTTATTTTAATTTGCAGATTGATCTTTAAAATTTATTAAAATGGATAACTGGGACACGCAAACAAGAATTTGGATAGTCCGCCGCTATCACGCACTGGAGTCCGTAGTTTTGGTACAAAGAGAGTACAGGCGGATGTTTGGCGGCGATCCCCCGAGCAGATGGACCATAATGAGACTGGTGAATAATTTTGCTGAGCAAGGAACAGTCGCAAGAAGGCCTTATCATCGAAACCCACCAGTTCGGTCGGAGGAAACGATCGCTGCTGTAGCTGCAGCTATACAAAGCAATCCAAGGGTTTCAACAAGAAGCTTATCTGCTCAACTTGGTGTCAGCCGACAGTCTTTGCAAACAATAATGCACAAAGATTTAGACTTATTTCCCTACAAAATTCAAATGGTTAACAAACTGAATGCAGCAGACTTGCCGATTCGCTTGGAATTTTGCCAGAAGATCCTGCAAATGGTGGAAGAAGACCAAAACATGTTAAACTGCCTTTTCATGTCTGATGAGGCCCATTTCGATTTAAACGGCAATGTGAACAAACAAAATTGTCGAATATGGAGTACTTCTAACCCACAGATACTCCACGAGACGGAATTGCATCCTCTTCGCGTGACAGTGTGGTGTGCGGTTTCTTCGCGCTGTATTGTCGGGCCTTATTTTTTTGAAGAAAATGGTCACACCGTTACGGTTATTGGAGACCGTTATTTGAAAATGCTGAAAGAATTTTTCTATCCAGAACTACGCCGAAAGAGAATTCCTTTCAACTCTGTGTGGTTTCAACAAGATGGGGCAACATCTCACATAGCCCAGACTGTTATGACAGAGTTGCGACGAAAATTTCCCAATAAACTGATTTCAAGAAACTCCGAATTTCGTTGGCCCCCCAGGTCGCCTGATCTTACTGCACCTGACTTTTTCTTGTGGGGTTTATGTAAACAAGAAGTTTACAAAACAAAGAAAACAAATTTGGATGAACTAAAACAATCCATTCGGGCAACAATTGCGGCTATTCCTGGCGCAACTCTCAAAGCAGCAATGAACAACTTTTTACTAAGATGCCGCACTTGTGTCAACGAGCATGGGGGGCATTTAAATTCAATTATTTTTAAAACTAGTTAAGCTACATTTAATAAAATTTAATGAGCTTCAACTTGAAAAAAAAAAAAATAAATGAATTCCATACACTAAAAAAAAAGTTATTTGAGTTTCTTAATGTAGCAAAATTCATCAGCCACCCTGTAGTAGTTTGCAATTACGATCGCGAAATTGCATGAGTTGGATTACGAACATACTCGTATTTTCCAGATTCAACACCCTGTTAAATATCGAGAAATGGTTCGTCAATAAGAGAAAATAAGTCCAGTTGAGGGTCTCGAGAAACTTTATTAATATATGATATTACTTATATATATAGTTTTTTTTATACAATATTTTTTCACTATATATTTGTATACCTTATATTAAATAACTAAGAACTTTCTATTACTCCTAATTTTTAGTTGTAGTGGAATACAACACTTCATAAATATTTAAAAATGACTAGCAAGCAACTTAAATATGACAAAATTATCAAATTTTAACCCTACTATACATAACATAAAGCATTTTTAGGGAAGTATGAGATCGCTAGGTTTAATGCGTCTAAGCCTTAATATTAATCTGTCGGTTTCAATTAAATTATGTGATTCTTCATTGACGCGGTTTATTAGCATTTCTTAATGGGCCATCGCAATGTTTGCGATTTCAGTGTTTGACGGAGTTTATTTGAAGGTCGCGCTCAATGCGGGAACTTTTTTTTGGAACTGTTCGATTTAGTTTTTCGTAGTTTGACTGGCGTACCGCCATAGCTGCGCATCATAACTTCATACAGGTTAGTGCCATTTTTATGAGAGGAAGACAGCGCATTTGTGGCCTTTTTAAGTATTTATTGCATTTCCATAAGGTGTAATCCGCACGACGATTGTTGGTCAATGAATGCAAGCGACGAGGGTACCTATAATCTTTAAATTTCTTTATTTTCCGACTAAGAGCTTTGGACATTTTATTCAGCCTAGTTTTATCTATAGGTGCTCGAGTTTGGCGCCACTTACTGCGAAATTTTCTTCTTAGTGGAATAAGATTTCTGATTTCCTTTAGGTATTGTGTAATGACTGCGGTTATTTTAATAACTGGAGTACTTTTCCATGCGGCAAGCTGCACGTTCGACGTAAAGTGTTAACCTAAATTATCTAATTGCTCCTCATTAATTATTTGTGCTTCATTTGTTTTGCAATTTTTTAGAATTTTCTTGAAGTGATCCCAATCTGTGCATCGGTTGCGCAGATTATTCATAGGTTCTTTAAAAATGATGTGCTCGCTGAGAGACAAAAATATTGGCGAGGGATGCGAGTTTAGATAATCACTGTCTTCAATTTCTAGAAAGTTTCGAGATATTTTGTTGACTGTGAAGAAGTAAATAATAAAAGATCTCATAAAACGGTGAAGAAGCGTTGGATGCAGTATATACAGCAAAAAAAAAGACCAGGTTGAGAGATTAAATTTTGTTTGCAAAATATATGGAGTTCTAGACTTCGATTTGCAGGCATTTACTGACCCACTCTAGTACTACATACCTATGAAATATTAACTACGACAGTATTTACGCTTCTCCATATTTTTCTTGTTTATTTTTTTCACTTCTTGTTGCCACTTGAATACTTGTTTGTCGCGCGTATCTTTTTATGCAGTTAGTCGCATCACAGAGCTGCTGTTAATTTGTAGACAATTTGATTTATAAAGTAATTATGCATATTAAATTGATTAACGTTATTAATTTACTCACTGACAGCAACAAAACCGATGCAATAATGGCAAAAAAAAGCCAAAAAAAAAACGCTATAGCCCAAAGAAAACCAGTAAATAGTCACTTCCCACTGTCCATTTTTTATGCTGCGAACTGGTACTCCACTGAGTTTTGGTCATTTTATTTAATAGCTGTTAAAATTGTTGGTCACCAACATCAACATCATTTACATATAACTTTAAAGCAAACAATAGTCAGCTTTCATTGCGTCTTTGTTGCGGCCACCTACGGTGCGTTGAATTTCAATTAGGCAGCCATGACAATAACTAAATGCAACAGTTGTGCCACTGGACGTCCATTCATTAAAGGAATTTCATATAAATCTACATGGATATATATTAAACCTTGCTCGTAGGTCCATATGTATGTATGTGGCAGCAGTAGTTTTGTGTGGGCAGCCTGGCTGATTTTAGAAGGAACGAAGCTGTTAAGATAAATGTTCTTGCTGAGCGCTTGGAAATGCTCGTTTTCAGTGATTTATGAATTTTCGCTGTTTAAGCCATAGAGCGACCTCTTCTTTTTTTGAATTTTATTGCGCTTTTCATAATCACATATTTACATATTTTTTCTTCTAAAGTGTTAAAACATTATTATGAAATCACTCTTCGCCTTTCGCTTTTTAAACTGAAAATTTTCGAAGTTAAATTGGCAGTTAAATTGGTGTCTGGCGTCTGCGTTGAAAAACTACGGTACTAGGACTTATTGACAAGTTTTTACTAATTATGTGTTTCTCATTTAATTCTAAATACACTGTTTAATAAAACATAGTTCATTCTTATAGAAATCTTGTCAATCCAAGCTTAAAACTTTGTGCAAACTAAAAAAAAAAAAATGCAAAGAAATTCTTAAAAATTTTATATTTTTTAATCAATTTTTTTTATAAAAATTTCAAGTACGTTCTATTATACCTCATAAAATTTGGTATAATAGAATGTCAGCTTTAAGTGGTTAAAAAAGCGCGCTCAATTTTGACAATTTATTTTTCTGGTGTTCTTGCGCATTTTTGCCATATAACAAATGCTCAAAATATTATATTATGGAAGAGGACACCCAAATCCTCTTACCTTGGGATACGTAGACAGGTAGGTAGGTGAGATGGTTGAAATACCCCTCTGATACTCCCCAAGTAGCACTGAAGCGCCGTTCTGATACCATTCGGGGCCTCCAATAAGCAGATGTCTACAGTCAACCATAGCTGTTGTTGTTACAAACAAGTTTGATGGGATTTAGGTTGGCGCACTGCCTCAGGTTGTCGAAGAAAGGAGCACTTAGTGACCTTAATCGCTTAGCTGCCAAACCCCGACATTTATAGAGAAAGAGCTCAATAATGGTTCCAACAGCTTCTGAAATGGTAAACCTAGCTTTTCCGCAAATGAGCCGATCGTTCAATAGCTGGTAAACACACCTATGAGTTTGGAAATTGAATGGCGTTGAATTCCCAGAACTTTCTGCATCCTACGTCTATTGTACTGATTTAGAAAAAGCCTCTTTTCCTACTTCCGATTCCATCTTGGAACCGTCAGTGAAGACAGAGGTACCAGCTTCAGTGCAGATTTCCCCTTCATTCCAATCCTGCCTACATGGAAGGATTATCCTGGCGTGACCCTCAAATTCCAGTTGGCGGATAGAGAGTTGCGGTAGAATACAATCAAATTACGAATACTTACTTTGTATTGGTCACAACTTCGTTGTTCACTTTACCGACAGAAGAAGTAAGATGCCTGGCATCGTCTTTAATATTCTAATATTTTTAACCTTATTTCTCTCAAAAAAGCACTAAAGGGGCTAAACAAAGTGCACAGTTTGAATATAGATTCGAGCCAGGATCCTTTTCACGACTTCATTTTTTCCTTACGACTTTTTATGTATTCAATTATTTTCTTAAGAATCTGCCATCGTTCTAAGTGGAGAGAGATTCCAAGTTTTACGAATGATTTCAGAATAGGCCTAAGAGCAGGCCTTGACATTATGGAAAATTTCAATCGAAAGAAGCTTACAGAATACTGCGTTTCTCAGATTGATATCTATATATATAACTTTCATGACAGCAAAATTGGTCAGCATGACCAACCTCGCTCCACGGAAACTCGCATTCAAGCTGCTTTTAAACTGGTTTAAGCTGCTTTAGGTCAGCGGCAATTAACGCGATGTGCACTCACTTATGTCGAATACTATTGCATTCTCTTCGACTTGACGTCACGAATCTATACTGGGCTCCGAAACGCAGTGGCAATCCGTCAACTAATAACGCGATGGAAAAGTCTGAAACAAGTCTTGGTGAAGTATGTAAGTAAGTAAGCACAGATACCGCGATTTTCCATGCGGAGCTGTTCGCCATAATGGAAACAGTGGAAATCACATCCAAAGGAGGGTTCGAGAGAGTGAAAATTAAAATACTTTCGGACAGCCAATCGGTTCTCAAAGCCTTGAATAGCATCACATTCAAGTCAACAGTTCTAATAGAGTGTAACAATGCGCTCAACAAACTGGCCACAGGACATGAGGAACACGAAGGAAACGAGAAGGCAGACTTTTATGGCAAAAAAGAGGCAGAAGGGCTATTTATTTGGCCAACCTCATTTTTCGGCTTTAACAAAATTAATATAAAGCAGGAAACCAAAAAAATGGATCCAAACTAAAATCAGGGAACACTGGAACGGCACAAGCGGTCTTAATCACTCCAAAAAGTTCCTGAACTTCAATGCCAACTGATCTGCAAAATCTGCTCTAACCCTGACTAAAAAGGGCCTCAGATTGCTCTGTAGAGCACTTACAGGTCACTTTGCCACAATAGGGTTATCTCTGTAGTTCAAGACCATGCAGGTTCTGCTGTGATGAAGAGGAGTCTATGGAACACTTAATCTCCAACTGTGAGGCGTTAGGCCATAGGAGACACAGAATTCTGGGCTCGTACCCACTAGATGAGGAAGACCTACAATTGTTCCCTCTTAAGGAGCTGGGTCGATTCCTCGGTATACTAAACAATTATAATTAAGTAATTAGTGGGCCCCTATAGATGAATCTGGTCGCAGTGCATAAAGGCCTTAGCCTAACCCGTATAACCATTACAATTACCAAGTCTTAGTGAACCGAGTCCCAGCATATATGTACATAAGTCCCTTTTGAATTCATGCACTCACAACTTGAGGAAAAGGGTAAATCAACCGCTAACAATAAGTGAACTATTCTGGACTTGTGCCGAGTATTGCGTTCACAACAAAGAATACTGAGCTTGCTGAGGCGGTATAACTTAACCTCTATTGATGCTGTTGACGAAACTTTTGAAAAGGTTAACAATAATTTGCTGCGAAATCTATTACATAAATTCCACTAAGGACAAAAAGTCCCAACATTTTTTCTAAATTTGGTAAACTAAAATCATTGAGGTCTTTATCAAAGCCAGAACAAAATATATTTGTATTTGGTGCATTTGTATCATCATGAATGCGTCTTATATTATGAGCGACTGAAACCAAGGTAAAATATAACTGTTAATAAGCACCGACTGCAACTCATGAGCACTTAAGGGGGGAGCCTGGTTTATAAGGGCAAAAAAAAAAAACTTTTTTTTTTTCGTTTTAAGCGATTCCTAATATATTTCAGAATATTCACACAAAGTTACAGAGCCTAATTCTCAATATTTCCGTAAATACAAAGCCACACGTAGGCGAGCGTTAGGTAGTTACGCTGTGACCGGACAGCTATAGTACAAACTTTATCTTCTTTTCTCGACTTTTAATTTTTATGATTTCTTTGAATTGGCGTACATGAATGTAAAAAAAACTAATGAACCTTTTGAAATGAATCATAGCTTGTTCCCTTCAGTATTAAATTCTCTTCTATTTGAACTAAAAAATAGATCAAAATTTTTCAAGATTTTTATACCAAGTTGAAGTGAATTTTTTTTTTATAGAAAGGCATTTTTTTCTTTGAAACCTCCAAAAAGTTGAAATTTTCGAATTTCTCTCAGTTTTCTTAGTTCATCTAGAATAAAAAATCATGATAATTAGAAATCCATTTGAATTTTTTGCTTTAGATAATAACTACGAGCTGTATCTTGTACGCCAATTGGAAACTCCAGCGTTGCAGCGCTCTACTAATTTCTATGTTAAAAATTTTTTTCAACTTATTTTAAGCAGTACCAAAACTTTTTATACTTTTTAAATGTTCATTAAAAGATAATTTTTAATTAAAAAAAAAAAAAAAATCGCAAAGAGATGCAATTTTTAGACCTCATAAACCAGGCTCCCCCCCTTAAGGCAAGTAGCCCGAGATAAGAGACGTCCGAGTGATATTTTCGTAGAAGTACGAATCTTTCGTAGCGAAATCAAATAACTCACCAAAATTTTACCTTACACTATTAATCACCACATAGAATAACTTCTTTTTCATGTCTAATTTCATTTGCAGTTTTTTCTTTTAATACTTCGAATATTTTCTGCATTTCACTGTTTAGAATGCAACTTCATTCGTTTTTAAAAATAGTGACTTTGATAATCTGGTATTTATTTATGACTTGTTTCTTATGGAAACAAAATACACTGTGATTAGACCTGATGTAGTTAAGTGTTAAGTAGCAACAACAAAAACTTGATTAGCGCAAGTGAAAGTGAAAAATTACTTTTGGCCTCAGAAAAGGATCAAATTACCCAACATACGAAGTAGGAATAGTCACATGAGCATATTCATGTATACATAGCATACTTATACTCACACACGTATGATACATACATACTTATATACATGAATGCACTTGATAGCAAATGTTAAGTTTGTGATGAAATTGAGGGCCAGTTTGAAACATGTTCGTAGACTAGTCTATATGACTTGATACACAGTCAGGCTAGTTCAGTTCTTGAGTTAATTTGAAAGGGAGGGGTGGTATATGGGTGTGAAGCGTGGCCGCGCAACATTTAAAATATTTAAGTTTGTACGATATTTTGAAAATTTCAAAAAAACCAGAATTTTTATAACTTTTTCTCTGAATTTTAGTATAACAATAGGGTGGGCCATGTAAAATTTGCTTTTTGAATCGGGTATACGAAAAAAAACTAATGAAAATTTTTTCAAACTTTTTTTATTTTGAAGATTGAACATTGCCATTTATGAATAAAAAATAATATCGTTCAAATGACTGCCACGACTGGCTTTACAGTAGGCCATTCGATCAACCCAATTTTTAAGCACATTTTCGATTGTTATCGCTTGTTGTCGCTCGCCATTTACTGTAACCGCGGAAGAAGTCTCACCACTTTGGAAATAGGTTTTCAATATTTCCCAATTTTGTTCAAGAGTATAGCGTCCCATTTCGTAAATGTCAAACCTTGAAGTAAATTATGAACACATTTGACATGTCATTTGTGGTACCATTCTCAAAAAAATAGGTGGTTCAAAAAGCAAACGCTATAAGGCCCACCCGTAAAAAAAATCGAACATTTACTTTCTTTCGATCAGAAAATGATTGCTTTAAAATTCTTTCTTGCGTAATCTTTAACAGAAAGTATTTTGAATGCTTACTGGACACTATGAATCTTTTTGTAGACGCCTTAAATCCAAATTACTCGTTGATAAGGGCTTAGTACTTGTATGTGAGTAAGTATGTAGTAGTACATATTCTCTTTGTTGATATCCCACATAGGTACATTTGTGTTTCCTCCATTCTGTGTCCTCACCTCCATATTAGAAATTTGTATGAAATATAATACAATATGTAGATCGACTCTCTGGATTTTTATGCATTTCGTCGTGCCCTGTGCTGTTGAAGTAAATATTCAAACTCTCACTTTTTGGAGGGGTTTCATTGATCACTGGAAAGTTGCGTTGATTAAGTAAATTTTTGGATCAGGTAACAAAAGCGAGATTACGAGCTGTAGGCCTACCTTAAAATTTTCTAATTGCTCAATATATCCGTAAAAATTCTCAAAGGAAACATAATTTTTACTATTAACCCTTTATCTTATGAATCGAGCGACGATTGTGTGTGCCATTTTCGATTAAAGGTTATCTCGTGTGTAAAAACAATCTCGTATTTGATACGAGGTTCTCCATTTTGGTTAGAAAAAGTCGCCATGTGTCTGGTACGAGGTTTTCATTTTAGGCACGGAAGTGGGATCACGTCACCCACTCGCTGTTTTAAGGTAAAATGAAAGTAATAGACCCACACCAGCATGATTTTGTATGCGGTCGTTCAATCGTTACAAATCCTGCTTCTTTTTCTTAATTTCTTTTTATCATTGAAGAGTAGATGCCAAGTTGATGTAATCTACACTGATTTCTCGCAGCTCTTTTATGCTGTAACGCACAGTATATGCATAAGGTGGCGCAAAATTAACCACTCTGTCGGATAATTTATAATTCTTGCTAATGGCGCTGTGCATCAATCATATTTGACACTACTAGACACATGCAGAATGGCACTACAAATGAGCAAGCAATGAAGAGTGTGAAAGTCAAAATCAACAAAATCAATATATATTTATATATACATACATATATATGTATTTCATCTTTTTACTCTTGAATGGACTATAGGGCATCATATAGACTTCCATCAGCCATAATCTTTTGTTTTATTTAGTAAAAAAGTTATTTAAAAACAAAATTGGAAGATTAATTTTGCGCCACCTTATATTATTGCATACGCTGGAGCGGCAAGGGTTCCACTCAGTATTCTTATGCTGGGTTAGTTTGTATCTTTTATATAGAAATTGTCATGCTGAAACTGGAAATGCTAAGTCATACGGCCACCTCTTGTAGTATTCGATCAATTATTTTTCTATTTTTCATTAAGAACATTGAAACTTGTTTGAAGTAATCAAAATATTTGTTCTATGCGGACAACCTAAAAATATTTAGAAGCATTACTTGTATGTCAAATGTGCTGCCGTTGCAAGATGATCTTAATATAGGGGCTAATTGAAGAAAACTCAATAAATCACATCTTAATATCAAGAAATGATTCCACATGACTATATCTAAGAATTTAAACCTCAGGAATTGGCAACCTCAATTATGTTTGATTCCAGTGGATGCCATAGAATCGACTTATGTGGGTTATTCTCAAATTTAGACTCAAACGCAACGGTGTATTCCATTTTACTACACATTATCCTCTTCATCATTGTCAGTTCAATAACAGTACGATTTTTCACCCGCTTGAGTTCTCCAGCAACGTATACCCAAAAGCTCAGCGTCCCGATCAACGCCATCCAAACATAGAAGTTTTGGTCTTTCTTTGCCGCTAGTTTTTCTGCACGTAGCCAGTAGGATTTTTTTCGGTGGGATAATACCTCAGAAAATACCTCGTAGAGTTGCTTGACATTCGTAAAATGAATACGCAGATTTGTGAGGCCTAGGGAGCGATAATCTTCAGGATATCCAAAACCAATTAGTAGAATATCGATCGTCGAAGAAAATCCAAATTGCAAACCAACAAATCAATTTTTGTCTTCTGACTATTATTGCCGGCCATGCATTTATCAACTAATTTATTAATACATCTGCGCAGGCCATCAATCATGCACGCGCACTTTTTCACATACAAATTTGCGAATGTACTTTTTTTTGTTCTTTATATGACCATTGTTGCTTTTTCTTGCTTTTTGCATTTCCAACAAATTGCCAAGTTTGAAGCAGCGCATGCGCAGCTACTCGTATGTCACTGGCCGCGTAAATCATTGGCAATAATAATGATGCCGGCCACGATGTTGACTGTGCGACACCGTTAATATCGATGATGCATGCCACAAATGATGCTGAGTGCTACATACACATATGTGTGTGTATGCACGTATGTATGTGATAATATTTTAATATGCATGTTTGTGTGTATGACCATTTAATGCTTGCATACTTTTGTACAATTGGCTGCCTTCGCAATTGGCAACAGAGTAACGATGTAAGCAATTTTTTATATGGCATATATGTGTGTATACACACGTGTGTACGTGTGTGTGTACTTGTTGTACTCATATTAGCAACGCCATTAGCGCGAGCAAGATCAATGCGAGCCACATAACGAACGAGGCAATGGCGACGTGCAACAATGCAATGATACAAAGCGGAAAGGTCACATGTAAGCACGAGCAACACTTTTGCATGCCAGTTTATTGTTATTGTTATTTTTATTTGTCTACTTTTTTGTCTACGTTTTTTGTGTTCTTCGGTTTTTTGCCCCAACAACTGACACATGCCACATGTGGCGAAACGGCGTGCACTTGCAGCTAATTTACACGTTCACACAATGGCTGATGGGAGTGTGAATAAAAAATGGAAGCGGGGGAAAATAGTTAAAGGTGGGGGGAAGTGTAAGCATACATATGATGTGAGAAGGTGAGATTGTTGGAGGAAAACGACTCGGTCGGCAATGATTTGGCAAGTTCAGGTGTATGTGGCCGAGAAACCGGTGCACCAGTCATAAGCTGAGCGAATAGGCGGGCAAAGGCAGCGCAGGGCAGCGGCACTCAAAGTCAAGGTTTGGTGCGAAAAACACGAATTTTTTGAACTAAGGAAACGAAAACTAAAAAAAAAGTTATAATTTAAAAAAGTTTTTCGACTTGAATTTGCTTTATGTATGCCACTGCAGTAAAAAGAAGTATTGCGAATGCTGCGCTGCTATGGCTGAGGGGATTTGTGCGTGACTACCGTTTGTTGGGTAAAGGGTTCGAAGTCCAATGGGAAAATTAAAAAATAATTTTTTGTTTTGAAGCTCAGCGTGAAGACCTAAAACCCTGCTCTAAAAAGCAGCTCTGCGCCAAAAAAGTTTCTCACAGAAACTAACTGCCGTTTGGAAGACGCAGACAACTGCTGGAACTTTTTTGTCGCTTACTTTGTTAAACCAATGCAACTTGAAACCATATCTCTATGTTACAAACAACATTTCTAAGTACTGAAGATGTATTTCCAAAGTGAGTGCTGCTTTGCTCAAACAAGGTTATTAAATTGGTTGGTGAAAAAAAAAAATCATAAATTTCTCGGTAGATGGCTGTAGCGGTCGATGTCTCGTAAAGTGTCGATCGAACAATTTGAAGTTTACTAAAGCGTTTTTCAGTAAGAGCGCTTCAACTTTTGAACTTTTTTGAATAAAACACAAACGGTTTGATTTTTTTAACTAATTTTTTTTTTGATTATCGAGTTTGAACATATACATTTAAGTATGAAATTCGATTTCTTTTGCATGACCACCGCGTGCACGTTTTTCGAAGTCCAATCGTTGAACCCAATTTTCGACCACTCTTTTGCATAAATCGGCCGAAATTCCAACAATTTCGCGTTCAATATTGGCTCTGAGCTCACAAATCGTCGCCGGCTTGTTACTGTAGACCAATGACTTCACATAACCCCAAAGAAAATAGTCTAGAGGCGTCAAATCACACGAGCGCGGCGGCCATTCGACCGGCCCATTTCTGGAAATAATGCGCTCATCGAACTTACTCTTCAACAAATCAATTGTAGAGTGTGCCGTGTGGCTTGTGGCCCCGTCCTGTTGAAACCACATGTCGTCTAAGTCCATACCATTCAATTGCGGCCAAAAATAATCGTTTATCATGTCGCGGTATCGATTTCCATTCACAGTAACGTGGCGTTCGTTCTCGTCAACGAAAAAATATGGGCCAATTACGCCGCCGGCATGTAAACCGCACCAAACATTGATTTTTTCGGGATGCAACGGTGCGTCATGAATCACGTGTGGATTGCTTTCTGTCCAGTAACGCATATTTTGCTTGTTGACATAGCCATTGAGCCAAAAGTGAGCTTCATCACTGAAGATGATTTTTTGGAAAATTTATAAATTTTCATAAAAAATTTGCACGATTTGCAATCGTTGCTCAAGTGTGTAGCGTTCCATAATGAAATGAATACTAATGAAGTTTACAAATGACAAGCGAAAAATAAAAAAATATTGCGTCGTTCGCCCTCCCTATCGGAAACAAGTTGAAGCGCACCTATTGAAAAACGCCTTATATGCTCGTTGCAAGGTAACATTTCACACTAAAAAAATTCTTTTGCTTTTTTTTTGTTTGTTCCATTCAGTTGTGAGTTACCGGGTGTTAACATCGTCAAAAACAGAAAATTTGGTAAATTAAAGATTTTTTTTTAATTCGAAAAAGCAAACCAGAATGCTGAAATTGTGAATGGTGTTTATGGTACCGATACATGTACAAAAAATGGCCAGTCTTTGCATCTGCGGGGCCCTGAGGACCACACCCACAGAGACACTAAATATTATGCTTAGCCAATAGAGCAATTCAGCAAGCAGATAAAGAGAAATCGGTCTATTCAGAACAAACCAGAGAGGGCACTCTTCAATTTTAGAAACACTCCCCTGCGTTCCTGTTACAACGGATTTCTGTAAGACAAAGGATATCAACTTAGATAAACTCTTCATCACAGTATTTCCTTCCAAAGAGGAATGGGATAACGTGCTTTAGGGAAAATGATATAAACACCTTTACAGATGGCTCAAAACTAGACAACAGAGTAGGTGGAGCGGTTTACACCGATAAGCTCGGAGTTAGCCAATCATTTCGTCCACCTGATCATTGCAGTGTATTTCAGGCGGAAGTCACTGCCATAAAAGAGGGACTTACGAGAGTATTATCCACAAATGAAGTCTTCATATACTCGGACAGTCAAGCAGCAATAAAAGCGCTAGAAATTAAAACGCACGCGTCAGAAACAGTCATAGAAGTAAATGAAGTATCAAAATGCTACAAAGTGCACCTTATTTGGGTGCCAGGTCACAGGAATATAGCAGGGAACTGCAAGGCAGTACGACTCGAACCGGTACAACGCTTGACCACCAAGTGGATAAGACGCTGATATCTATGCCTATAGCCACTTGTAAATTATTTATAGATAGAGAAACCATAAACTACTTGGCTATAAGAACTACTGTTAGGCTATAAGAAAAATGATAGGGGTATTAACTGGTCATTATCTATTAGGCAGCCACACTAGAAGGTTAGGATTTCCGTACTTCGATTTCTCTAGTAGCTGTTGTAATACAGAATAAGAGAAAACAGTCAGACACCTTTTATGTGACTGTGAAAGCTTAGCTACAAGGAGGCTCCGCATTCTCGATATGCGATGATGTAGCGGACATAGCGCATCTAAAACTAACTAAAAACTCGTTTATTTAAGCTACCGGAAGGTTTGAAAAGGAACCCATAGGGTAAGGATAAGTTCCAGTGGTATCACAATGGAGCTATGAAAGGTCTAAGTGTGCCATTGCGACATCTACCCCACCTTCCTCTGTACCTACCTATGGTTCCGATACTGCAACCGATAATTACGTGCAATTTTGGTTCCGTTGATTATTTACAGGCAAGTACGCAGGTTCGAAACCTGGGCCATGAAACATCAAATAACAGACAAAGTTGTTTCTATTAGCAGTCGCCTCTCGGCAGCCAATGTTAATCCTTCAAGTTCAATTCAGACCCACAAAAAAAGTTTCTCACAAAAATCTTCTGCCGTGCGGAGGCGGCTTAAAAATGTCGGCCCTTCCATTTGTGGAAAAAAATCAAAACGCATATCTGAAATAGGAGTAGGAGAATCTAAAGGAATCGAAAATCCCAATTGCATTTTTTCCAACTGCAAACCTATAATTATTTATAAATATTTTATTTATTTATAAATTTATATAAAAACAGTTGTTATTTAAAATGCCAGTGTTTGCTTTTGAAGTCAAATTGAATTAAAAAAAAGGAATTTTTGGGTAAATGAAATCAACTATTTTTGCCTAATTCGGATACCCTCTGTTTGTTTATACTAAAGTTTAAGCGTAGGTACGGTATTTAAGTAGGACGGAAGCGCTGAGAACGCAGAGATTTCGAGTGAAGAATATCGTTTCATACTACCTATGTCGTCTCAATTTCTTATACTTCGCAAGAAATTAATTACAAATCCCGATAATCCCGGGGTTTTTGGGACTCAGATTTCTTTCGGTTGTTTTATTTGGTATCCCGGGATTTCGGAATTTTTAACTCTTCCGAAGCACATAAAAACTAGTCAGGAGAGCCCCTTTTTATAGCAAAAAAGCTACTTTCACTTTACTTTTCTCCAAATAGGGATATTTTTATATTTAAAGGATATTGTTTCTATAAACAACGAACCAGTAATGGGTCTTACTTCAATTGCTACTAGTTAGTGGATTTTCTTCAATATACAAAACACTCCTCAGTAAGATTTTAGTTAAAACTACTGGATTGGCACTCTTGATGCGACCGCCTACTACGTCAATTTACTTCTCTGAACTCTATCCAATCAACGATAATAGTTTGAGGTTCGAGAAGAGAAAAAAGCCACATGCGGCAAATAACCGGTGCATATGGGGACGATCGATAAATAGTACAGAGAGTTTGTCAAAAAGGATTAGGTAGGTAGGCAAAAGTGGCAGTCGGTCTCTTAACCAACTCACTCAGGCCCACTAACTTACACCGAAGCCAACTTTGAGCCATCAGTAAAGAACCAGCACTAAATAACCTATAAAAAAATGGTTCACTCAACAGGATTAGTTGTACGTAGGCCGAGCGTGCAACACCTAAATCTTACCATCGATTAGTTGCGGCAAGGCGAGCAGCAGGTTTACTTGTCTTCTGTTTACCAACTAAATCTATAAAAAAGGCTAACATTTTATGAATTATTCCCCTTTGAAATTGGCCACTTTCGCAGAATATTTTCAGTCAACCAATACAATCTTGCTAATCCATTCCTGATTTCTCTGTATTTCAACTCTAGTATATATCAGGGTACAGTTCGAATACCTTTTTTGAAAAAAAATAGAGGTTGTCTGTAAAAACGGTTTACTGACGTCATAAGAAAATACTGATGGAATGGTTGCATTTTTCAAAAGAAAATTTTAATTTTATTTGTTTGATAGATATTTTTTATGGATATAGAGAAGGAGGTAAAAGGAATCGTAATGGAATTGATCAAGTTACATTTACACAAACGTGTAAAATTACGAAACATTTATCAAATTCATGAAAGATGTGTTCAATTTCGATTGAGCATCAGTCGTTAATAAGTCAACAATACTAAGAGGCAGCATCATCGATTTGCCTTTTTCAAGACACATTACACTCAAAACACTTCCTTTCATTCCTACTTTTCCTCTCATCGTCCTATTCTCAGCAGAGAAATTGTTCATTACCATGCACACAGTAAGAAGGCATATGCGAATACAAATATGCGAATTTATATACATATGAGCATATATATGTATACATATACATATATGCTCACTCAAGTTGGAGAGAGCCAGGAGCCAGATGTCGAACATTGCCGAACGCGGGGGTCGATTGTGCTTCTTTGTCGTTCGTTCCGCGCTCCCGCTTGCAGTTCAAGCAAGGTAACGACGCATGAGCAAGATAAACGACGCATGAGCAAGATAACGCGCATTTCGCATCGAATTATAAGACATTATCACGTCAAAAAATATAAATAAAAATATATAAGTATATATATATTATATGTCTTTTAAAACCTCAAAATCGTAACTGTCAACAGGACGTGGGTGGGGATACGCGAGTGCGCCGACTGTTTGTTTGATGACAGGAGGTACTTTGTTATGTCTTCGATTACCATCAGACCCATTCGCTTTGCTTCGTTATCCAGTTTGGAAAAGGCAGAACTAACAGCGCGGTTGTTAAGGTGGATCATGCCAATATCATCGGCGTACGCCAGCATTGCTAGCGTTTTAAAGAATGCTTAAACATGGACACTTTCGCAAAATTTTACAATATGACATTTAAGAACCGATAAATATATGCATTGGGCACGAAAAGTTCAATTCCACTTGAACCTTGACTTATTTACTCGTTAGGACATATCTGCATACATACATACATGCACCTTTATATGTACATCCCTACAACTGCCGATATATAAAATATGCACCTTCACCTACAAAAACAAAACTCACACAAATCTCATTGTTCATGCCGATGCGCTACTTTGTTTGCCACCTTGTTCATCCAACTATCTGTCTGTCTTTCTGTCTGTCCATCTATCTATCCGTTAGCGCGACGCATAAACAATACTAATGATGCAAAATGACTTTAACGGTGCAATACTCACGGCCAAATTTACTAAAATGCATATAAGCCTTTCTTAGTCTACACTTGAAAGCACAAACGTTTGTGTGTGTGCGCGCATCCATACATCACCCGGGTTTCTTCTTTTTGCCTTGGTGTGCCACTTGCATCTGCCACATACTACAAAGTGGTCCAACTCCGGTCGCAGTGCTAATGCTGCAGTTATCGTGCTGTGGCTGCCACATCTTTTTCCAAAGTTGCTCTCTTTTTTTATCGGCACTCATACAAAGCCATATGTATTTATGCACATGTGTGGATGTATATACATATATTTGTTTTTGTATTCCGGTATGCCTGTGCGCGGCACGACAAATGTCTGCTCTGTCGGTTGTCCACTGCCAACTGCCGCGATTAACCGAACTTGGCTGAAATAAAGGTCATTTGAACGCGTTTAGTTGGCCTCAAAATGGATTGTGCTGGCCATCAGTCGATTAGGTACACAGCGGGACATTTTCAAAACCGAAGCCATCGACAACTTTCTACATTATTTTGTGAAAACAAGCCCACATCTGAGGTCTGAGTATTTTCCTCGAAATATTATCCACAGACTGGAGGCAATACTTGTTCTGAACAGAGCGAGATCGCTCAATGGTAATGATAATGATTGTATGGGTTAGACTAAGACCTTTACGAACTGCGACTAGGTTGATCTATTGTGCGCCCTTAAGTGCTTAATTTGAATTATTGGGTATTGCGAGGAATCGAGCCAGCTCCTTAGGAGGGAGCCTTTTTAAGTCTTCATCCTCGAGTGGGTACGTGCCAGGATTCTATGTCACCTGTGACCTAATCCTTTCCAATTGTTAATTAAGTGTTCTATGAACTCCTCTTCATCACAGAAGAACCTGCATAAGCTAGTGCTACATTCTTATATTTTTTTGAATGTGTATTGCAGTCAAAGTGGCCTGTAAGTGCTCGACAGTATAATCCGGGACCCTCTTTGTCTATGCAGATTTTGCTCTGTTCTCATCCGAGGCTTTGTATATATTTTCACTGCGGGGGATTTTTAAGGGTCCCAAACCCAGCGTACAATCAGCTATCCTGGAAGGCTTCGCCTTCTTACGTTAGCTCACTCCTGAACGGGAGTTGGGAAGCTACCCAGAGGATATGTGGGATACGTTATCTATATGCCGCGATGCCTGAATTTGGTATCCCCACAAAACTAATACGGCTTTGCAAGATGACGTTGCTCAACACCAGCAGCGCCGTCAGAATTGGGAAGGACCTCTCTGAGCTGTTTGATGCCAACAAGGTTTCAGACAGGGTGACTCGTTGTCGTGTGACTTCCTTAACTTGATGTGTGAGAGCATCGTAAGAGCCGCAGAACTTAATCGCTAAGGCACAATATTTTATAAGAGCGTACAATTGTTGGTGTATGCCGATGATATTGACATTTTCGGCCTTAACGACCGCGCTGTTAGTTCTGCCTTTTCCAAACTGGATAAAGAGGCAAAGCGAATGGGTTTGGTGGTGAACGAGGACGAAATGAAGTACCTCCTCTCTTTCCAACAAGTGCTACTTTGGACTAAGTAGTTAACTGAGCAGTAAAGTCCTCTCTCGACGAACAAAAGTAACACTCTACAAGACTCTCATCATGCCCGTCCTAAGGCATGGCGCAGAAGCTTGGACGATGACAACATCCGATAAAGCGATGCTTGGAGTGTTTGAGAGAAAGATTCTGCGTAAGATTTTTGGACCTTTGCACGCTGCAACGGTGAAGGATGAGCTGTATGAGCTCACCATGGATCGATGAGCTATATGACGTTTACGATGACATAGACATAGCGCAGCGAATAAAGATACAGCGGCTACGTTGGCTGGGTCATGTCGTCCGAATGGATACAAACGCTCCGGCTCTGAAAATATTCGATGCAATACCAGCTGGTGGTAGCAGATGAAGAGGAAGGCCTCCTTTGCTTTGGAAAGAGTGGAGAGGGACTTGACTTCACTTGGTGTGTCCAACTGGCGCCGATCACCAACCCTTAATTGAAGGCTTTCAACTTTTCGTCAAGAGCTTATGAAACAAAGTTTGATTTATTGGTCTGCAAGACATAGCCCGGATGATATTAGCCGTTGCTTACTTTTACTGCGACGACAAGAGTGTAGATTAAGAATTGAATGTAATTGTGAATGGCAGAAAATAATTTCTCCTAGCCATTAAGCAGTATTGCCAATTGCTCTTAAGACTAAGATATAGAATTTAAAGAATAGGGGGTACAGGCAGGGCGGGTATTCATTACTCGTCTGCACACTTCCTAGATATTTTGTGAATCTTAGTCGTGTGCCGAGGGAGATAGAATGTGGCTCGTCCATGTCCAGGCCCATGCATGCCCATATGGCATGGCTTCGTATATTTTGTGTCAATGTTGAGCTTTTTCTGTAGGAACTGATGTAGGGACCATTATAACAACTATGGCAGAACCTAGGAACATAAAGGTACCACAAGACAAGGGTCGGATGTTTTGTTAATAAATACTAAAGTTACTTGTGGTAATTCCCTTCCTTCATAAAAGGTTCCCGGGGACACAAAGCAAACAAAGTGATGCTTTTTGGGATGATAAGAGCTCATTGAAGGCTCATAGTACCATCAACGAAGTTTCGAACTAACTAAAGAAAATATATTTTAGCAAATATTTAAAGCTTAGAATATACCTTGGCTAATTCTGGTGAAGACAAATCTAGTTTTTAATGCTAACTTCGGAAAGTGTACTTTTCGAGTTGGTAAAAATTTATATATTTCATCATAACGAACACAGAAAAATGTAGGCTCCTTAGTCCTGTGTGCTCCTATTTTTGGGTTGCTTGTTTTAAAATTTATGGATTCGACATAAGCTTCTCAAATATGGAATAATAAAAATGATACATCCTTCAAATGCCGACTGAATTTGCGCAGAAAAAAGCGAACTCCGGCAGCGATAAGCCAAGGACGGATGTTCGCTTCGAGTAGTTGATAATTGCAATTTTTCTCCAAGTGTATGGAGTTGTAAAGACATGTGTAGTCTGTGACTACATGCGCTACATGTTACGCCGTAAGGAGAACAAGACACATGCCGACATACATAAAATATATAATATATACATAGGATGCACAAATACAAATAATCACGTAGTATTTGGCCACTTGGCGTGCGGGAAATTAAGAAAAGATCACATTCAAGTGAAAAATCGAAAGAAAAAGCGAAACTCACAGCTGGGATACTCAAAAAAGAAAATAGAAAATAGCAAAATGTTAGACGATTTATTAGTTTATTTCGCTCTATTGACATTTGCCATTGCACAAGGCCTGCCTAACTGAACGCCAGGTGTAAGATAGATAATATAAAGTGTATGGAGAAAATGTAAGAGTTTGTCAATGTGATAAGCTTTGGTAGTACAACTGAGTCTAAAACTACAAAAACAGAAAAAAATTCAGCAATACATATACATACTTACATATATGTCTACAAAAAAATGGTGGGCTTGCTTGATCATTTAATTTATTTCTCAGTACTTTCTAAATCAGTGAATGATTAGATCAGTTATTGGTTATCTAAAGCAAGTAGTTCTGCTGGAACTCAAGCTAAGGCTAACGTATTTTGTATATTTTGTAGTATGGGAAGCCCCAACGCAAGCAGGTATTGCGAGGGCTTGGAACTGAAGTTTGGGAAAGGCGAGGGGAACCCCTACAACACTCAGGCTACAAAGCCTCTTATGTTCAAAAATCTGGAAAGTAAAATGGTATATACTCAAGGAGGAAGGGGGAGAAGTGACACAGAGAAAGAGATAAGAAAAAATATAGACAAAGAAAGAGATAGCTTAGAGAATTTTCCAGATTCTTTGGCAAATTTCAAAATATCCCCTAGTTTTAAAGTACGAATGTTACTCATTCTCATGACATCGGAGCTCAAAATTCGTAGCCTTGTTTTAGCAAAAGCAGAACACTCTCAGAGAAAGTACTCAGTGCTATCCGCTTCCTCCAAGCACGATAGGCACATTGGGTTCTCAATGATTTCAATGTTGGTCATATGTTGATCCCGTGGATTGGATCCTGTAATAATATCGACTATCAACCGAACGTCTTTTCTTCCAAGTTTTAGAGAAAGCTTGACAGTTTTCTGTTCGGGCTTGTCACAAAATCCTTTTCAGTTCGCTAGCGTTCCAGACCATCCAGGACCATCGCTCTTTATGTAAATTGCATACATAATCGCTGTTCCAATTCGTAGTTCTTGTAGAAATGATTTCGGTTATTGGCTCTGGTCACTGCGGGCTAACCGCTGAACCGTAGTTGGTCAATTGTAAGAGCTTAGTTGCATCGCTAATCAGACCTTATGAGCGGATGGTGGTGTAACTGTGTGAGTACTAGTGGGAGACAAATTACAGCCTATTTTCTTGATTCAAGCTGCTTCTGGAATTATGACAAAACTTGTTCGTTTGGAGCGTCCCGAATGACACCCAGTGTGTCTGAGCAAGTTGAGCGATGAAACAAAGAATACTCGCTGAGACCCGCATTGGTATTCTGGATACACCTAGCTTTAGTCAAGTCAATCGTCATCTATTCTGCTATGGGATGGGGTGCAGAACCAGCTTCTATGTTAAACAAACAACAAAGGATTGTATCTAAAAGCATTACGGTCGCTAAGAGAATAAAAGAGCAGGATCAGCTATTAATACTTTGTTCAATTTGATACCCCTATACCAGGGAAACCAAGCAAAAGCACGTGTCGAGTGCATTGTATTGCAGTTTTTAGAGAGTTTCGAAGTGAACAGAGAATTGTTCAAAAGGTTATTCGAGCAGAAACCTCTATTTGTGGTATCTCTTGACAAATTTATAACTGGAACGTCCCTACAAAGGAGTAATAGAGGGTCCAGACACTCTCTTGGGGTCGGTAAAAACTTTCTGCATCAACGGCTACAAGACTGACACTGGTACTGAAACTAATTGGCGAAAGTTTATCCGGACAGAAGGTGATAGCCAAGCTACTCTGAAGATCTTAGAAACTGCTTGTACCTCTTAAGTAATAGTCCTTAAATGTAAGGTGAAGCTGATCTAATTAACATGGTGGAATGAGCTCGTTCTTATGTAGATTTTGGGACACTTCAAGGCAACGACCTGGCTGATGAATTATTAACTGAGGTTCCGTGAAGCGTCCAATTTGACCGACACCAATTTGGAGCTAAGCGGGAACAGTGATTCTTGGAAAGGATTGATACGCTTGTAGCAAAAGGGCTCCTCAGACAGAGAAAGAGTGAGCTATGAGCCCTTATAGAGCTAATCACAGAGCACAATGCATGGGGATGACATATATCTATAAAAAACATTATCGGTAATTCGCTGGGTATATCTCGTTTGACTGATATATGACATTTTCCTTGCCGCTGTTCGTCTGTCGCTAGACTTATTTGGTACATTTTTAGATCAGATGTACTGAAAGTGAACGCTCCATTATCTTTTCCTTGAAAAGCTGCTTAGATTAATAAAATAGTTTAAGGAGTTTACAGATTCTCTCCCCAGCTACCTTTCTCTAGCTTTTAAGTAATCTTTCTAGGCTTAAAGTGTAATGGAAGGTACTGCTTGAGTGTTTGGGAAACTACGTCGATCTACAATTACATTCCATTTACATTCCAAATATAGAAAAGTTGGATACACATTAAATGTATGAGAGCTGCAATCATGACAAGTCAGACTTGAGAGAGCGAAGGAGTTGCTTCGCTTGGCCAAAAGAGCAATTGTTAAACTCCCTAAATGATAGGGTTTATTTGACCGACCGTTCATACGAGAATTTGAGTCGTCGATTGGCCACCAGGAGGCCGTACGCGCCACAGGCAATGGTTTGTAACCGCAGACGGGCCCTCTCCAATCGCTTTCATTGAGCCTGGCGTTAATGTAAATGCGAAATATTATCGGGGGAGGATGGTTCCATGTGTAGAAGTCCACGCAAGTGGGGAAAGTTACTGATCGCCATTCACTTGGGAATGGCCAAGACGATTCTTCTGCATATGGTTCAAGCAGCTCACAACGGCCGGGATTAGCCCACGTATCCTCTGGGTAGCTTCCGAACATCCGTTCGGGAGTGAGCTAACGTGAGAAGGCGAAACATTCCAGGACAGCTGGTTGTGCGTTGGGTTTGAAATGAAAAGTTTAAAAAAAACTTATTCTAGATGTTGCTTTGAAGCCGTGGACAGACAAACGTTTCGTCTCACAAGACTCGAGTAAACCAAGAATGGCTAAAACGCAACGTTCCGAACTTCATAACGTTCACACATTGGCTCTCCAATTCATTCTCTCTGGACCATTTTGGAGAGCAAAGTCCGTAAGTTAGTCTTGAGGCATTGAAAAAAGCCATTGCCCGCGAGTGGGCCAAAATACCTGCAAGCCAAGGCCATAGTTAAGGCAAAAGGTGGTAATATCGAATAAAAGTAAACTGATTCTTATTTTTGTATTATTTTCACATATTTTTAACTTTGATTTGAATAAAAGTAGTTCTCCAAACTAAATGTATGGCCTTTTTAATTGGTTAAACTCCGAGCGGCGGATCCTGTATATACGAGAAGAAGAAAAAATTCATTGGCTGGAAGTAAGTTTTTGCTTTTAAACCGAATTTTTACATTATTGCTCCACTATGCATGTTTTCATTTATCATATTTCAGAATGTGGATCCATCATTCCACTGCAAAAATATTATGATTTGGTACATTTTGCATGCAACATATAACGGTGTTTGGTGTTTCCTTCCATATAAAATAGAAGTTCATCATCTGGTGTATGGAGAAAATGCAAAAGGCCACCAGAAAAAAAATTTTTTGGATCAAAGCAATTTTTGAGCTATTTACTTTTTGCTAGCACTTTATTATACCAAAATTTAATGAGCTAAATATAACACGTACTTTACATTTTCCTGTAGTAGGAAATTTGTTGAAATTGAAAGTTTGCAACTTAGATTTGTATGGTTTCTGAGTGAACCACATTTTCGTAAAAAAAAGTTTAATATTTAATTTTGGTAAAAAAGAAATTAATTAGCAAAGCTTGTAAGTAAGTCATAGTTCTATGGTTATTTAACGCGGTATGAATGACTTAAAGTTATATATCAAATAAAGTTAATTTCGGGGGGGGGTTAGGCGTAGTCGGAGTTTTCAAAAAATTGTTTTTTTTTTCATTTTCATAAAGTATAATATCTTAAGAATATTGTGTAAAAATTTGAAGTGAATCCGACAAATACTTTTTGAGTTATTCAACAATTAACAAAGGTCGCTCGGGCGCTCGGGCGCTCCGGAGTAGCTAGCAGCAGCTGCACGTATGAAAGCGGCAGAAAAGTGCGCTAATGTTAACACTCGAGAAGGTGAAATGGCACGTAAGCAACAGCAAATCGATATTTTAGAAGCTGCTATGACGGCTGAATAACTATTATATGGCCCACTGTAACTTAAAAACCGCTTGGTAGATTTCAATAAAATGTATACTGCTTTTGAAAAATATAAAAAAACTCGTGACTGATCGAAGGATTTTTTTTTTTAACAATTAGTTGTCGGTTTTTTTCTCGGAAGTCTGAAAACTCTTTCCTAAGGCCGCCGTATTGTTAATTTTGAAAAAAAACTTCGATCAGGCACAAGTTATCTGTTAATAAAACCAATTTTTATTGTCCGATTGATTTTAGATGAATCTCCAAGGACTTGTGATGATCACCGCAAGGGACTTCTGGCGAAACGGGCTCCACTCAAACAGCGATAACTTTTACAATTATTAATTTTATTTTTGAAATTTTGTTAAAGTCAAGTTGAAATAAAATGTGTTAATGCTATGTTTTTATTTTTGTAAAATAAATCATAATTTTTTCTGGTCTCTCTACCCCTAACCCCTTAAAAACATTTCTGCGCTTGATTTTCATTAGATGCTTTCCATTTCAATTCAACCGGGCTATTCAGGCCTATTCAGTTGCTCTCTAGTCATAATAATGAGACAAGTATTTTTTTGTTCGCCCGAAAAAATTTTTTTTCAAGAGTTATCGGCAATTTTGTAAGTAATGGCGATCATTTTGAACCCAGAATCATTAAAATCGGTTCATTTTTGACTAAGTTATGAGCATTAAAAAAAAAAATTCTTATATAATGAAAAAAATCGATTTTGAGCCGAAGAACAAAATTTCCGATAAATCTGGAAAAAAAAATTTTTCGGGCGAACAAAAAAATACTTGTCTCATTATTTTGACTAGAGAGCTACATCTTTGAATTACATCGAAATCGAAGAACATGACCTGAATAGCCCGATTGAATTGAAATGGAAAGCATCATTAATGATCATAACGACTACTCTGCCTCAAAAAAAAAGAAACACTTTACATTCACAACTAACTCCTGCATCGCCGCTATTTTCGGCAATAAGTTGATGCCGGTTTTTAAGAACTTATTATTATTCTAACACTTTTTATAATGATTTTGTTTTTATAAGCTGAAATAATTTTATTTCGTTCTTTAATTAATAAGATTAATAGCTTATTTTGCATTGATTTGTATTGAAACCCTGAAGCAGAAAAAGTAAAAATATTCTACCACTCACTGAAACTACACCGTTTCGAGACAATACCAGTCCACTTTTAATAACTAAGAAATACTTTAAACTGTTTCTTTTTAAATGGTGGACTATAGCAATTGATTTTCTCCATGCATTTTGCGCTAATATTCAGTTATTTTTTGATAGGCATTCATGGACATGAATTGAATTTAATTTCAAATTCTATCAGAATTACATTAGCACGCATGAGTTTTTGATGGTGGAGACAGCCTAAATATTTAACAGGCGCAAAGACAATTTTTTAAAGCCAATAATTCTCTGATCAATGAAATTTGTGCTTGACTACCATTTAGTTACTTCCGGGCTCAATGGACACTAAGAGCACGAAAAGTGAATGATAGACATTATTTTTATTTTGCAGACCACTATGTAGTCGTAAAGGAGATAAAAAAATTAGAACTAGTCATTTTAAGTTTTCTCCATATAAGTGTAACACACACACATGCATACAATTTTTTTAATTCTTCTTTTTTAATTTTAAAACTACCGCATCTAGAATTTATTTTTATAGCAGCTAGGAAAAAAAATTCACAGCAACAGCTAGATTTGGCACAAAATTAAATAAATAGCAAAAAATAAATAGAAAATATTTAAAAAATAAAATAAATCGCAAAAACTTGTCAAACCATTAAATAATTTGTTGGCTAAGCAACGTTATATAAATTTTAATATTCGATTTGCGTTTTGTCACTTATTTATAGCTGGTAACACACATTAATCTAGTTTATGTAATTTATTTATATTATGCAAATAAATTTATAAATTTCTTATTCGTATTTTATTTTTGCTTTCAGCTGTTCATAAAACTATTTTATGGCGAGCAATTAAAAAATTGGGAAAATTAATCAAAAGGCAAAAAAAAAAAAGAAAAGGAACAAAAAGAAAAAAAAATAATAATCTGCGAAAGCGGGGGCTTAGTATATGAGAATTTTTGTGGGAGGATATGAGCTGAGTTAAAAGAAATTGAGATAGAACCATTTTGAGTAACACAAAAAAAAAAACTAGTAGTAATGTGTGAGTAAATTACTATTGAATTCAGTTACTTTTTAAAGGACTTGCATTCAACTATGTTTGCACCTTGTTTCACTGGAAGGTTTCAGTGGTAAGCGCTTGTCGAAATACGTAAATCTCAAATAATTTAGGGTAACTTACTCAACCTTTGTGGAGCAACATCAAAACGCACACCACAAATAGGAGGAGGAGGAGCTCGGTGAAACACCCAAAAAGGGTGTACGCGCCAATTATATATATATAGGTATAATTTCGCCCCCACTAGACTGATTTTACTTAAATTTCTATAATTTCCATAAATTTTCTTTATATATCTAAAATTAAAAAAAATATTAATATTATAATTAAAATGAACTTACGTAAAGCATCAACTCTGCCAATTAAATTCAATAAATTATAAATTTCAATCAATGAAAAAAATTCCTAATAGCAACTTGCAGAAGTGTGGAATAAAAATGTGTTAGTTCATTTTCCACTTTGTTACTAAATAAATCAGTTAAATAACACTTCCTTACCGGATGGCGTGATTGGGGAAATAAATAAATTAAAAAATCACCAAGTGCGATGAAAAAAATGCGCACAAAAAATGTGAAAAAAATTGAGTAACTCCCAAATGGGGTTGCACATTAATGCCAGTGTTGCGATGTGTTTTTGCTTATTACTTTTTAGTTGCTATTTGTTGTTGTTATAGTTGCTGCGCTTGGTTGCACAATCACTGCATAGCGTGTCAGCAATACCCGAGGCGAACCCCTGCCAGAATGCTCAACACACCTCCCCGCCTGCCATGTTGGCCTCTCTGGATGATTGGCCACAGCGACGCAGCAGCGCAGCGAAAATGTGCGAAATGTATAAAATATTTTAAAAGTTTTAACAATTTAATTAAGCATTGTTACCATTTACATTTGGCAGTCACAATAACAACTGCCAATATTGCTAACTGCGTCTCTGGTGTTGTTGTTTTTATAAGTATATTTATTGTGTTTGATGACGGTACGGTGGTCAACGTCAATTGCGGCCAACACTGCGGCAAAGCTATTGGCAATAACGCAAAATATAGGCAAACTGTAGCAACATCAATGATATGGGCAACAACAACAAATACAACAACAATCATACGCTTATTGCATTCGCCTCGAATTAAGGTATTGCAATGCGCGTTCGCGTTCGCGTTCACGCTCGCCACGCCACGCCATGCCTGCCGTGCCGCGCGGATTTGGCAAAACATTGCGCTACGCTTTTATTAATGAAGCAACAAAAGCGATAACAATAACAAGCGCAATGTACTTATACATATATGTGTATAAAGGTGTGTGCATGTTTGTGTGCATATTTACGGCAGCACGCAATTGCAACCGCATGCAATAAACGGTAACAGCAACTTGCCACAAGCGCGTAACGACAACGCAATGTGTTGACGCGCAGCAAACGGTAGTAAAAACAATAACAAATCAAGAAATCAAACAAGCGCAACAACACCAGAATTGAAACCACAAAAATACCAATAACAAACGTCATCAATTTCAATATCTATGACACACTGCAAAGTGCATGCCACTACTGGCATACCAACGGAGTCGTCGTTATGGGCTGGATGCAGTGTAAGACACTAATTGAGGAAAGCAACAAAAGAAAACAGAAGCAGTACTGGCAGATAATATCAGAATAAATAACACATGAATGCATACATATCGAGTAAGCAAGCAGAAATTTTCGGATAACTTAAAAAATCTCATTTCCCTCTTTGTTCCTATGCCCTCGAGCCCAGATAAGAGAAATGTTTCCTGCAGGTTCGAGACGTTTCATCTCCTCCTTACAGGAGCTGGGCAGAATAGAGCTGCAACATAGCGATGACACGGCCTTGATCGCAGCTTGACTATGGGAAAGATTTCTTTGCCTGGAGAATCGCGAAGGCCTCTGCTTAAAAAACACTACTAGTCTTCGCCACTTTAAAGGATACTGAAATATTGGCAGGTCTAGAGAAAACCTTTGCTGGAATTCCGGATTCCATCTTAGATCCGTTGGGAAAAACAGAGGCACTTATGGCCGTGATGACTCTCTCCTCCTTCCAATCCAGCTGCTTGGAATGATAGCCCTAGCACAATCCTCAAAACTCCGTTTGCGGATGGAGAGATCTGTATGAAGTACAGAGAAAGAAGAAGAACCTCTTGGATGGAACCTGCTAAGGGACATGGTAGCATTTTGAGGCAGTACGAAGGTTCTTCTTCGATCTCTGTACTTCGTGTTCATGTTCCTTGACAGATTGCGTCCAAGGGATTATCTTTCCTTCTTTGTACTTCGTACATATCTCTCCATCTCAAAGGACATGGCAGCCTTTTGAGGCAGTACGTAGTACAAAGAGAGAAGGAGATCTTTGTACTGCCCCTAACTGCTACCATGGCCTTTGACAGAGTGCATCCAGAGGCCACCCTTCTCCCACTTAATAGTGCTTTGAGCGGCAATTGATTGAATTTTAAGATCAATGGTAAGTAAGTGCAGAATGACGTTAAGGGCGGCAGTGGGTCATCTTCTACACACCCCAGTGATGCCAATACATACAGATCTCTCCACTCTCTCTAATTCAGTGGTGTTATGGCTCTTTCGAAGGGCTACCCACCAAACTAGGCAGCCATATGTCAAAATTGGCAGATCCGTTAAGTTGTAGATCCAGAGTACGACATGCAGCTTGATACTCCATTTTGTGTCGAACATAGATTTATAGGTGTAGAAAGCTCTACTGGTCTTCTTAACCCTTCTACTATGTTTGGGTCAATTTGACCCAATTTTCAGTAAAACTCATCGAAATTCGCTTGTTAGTCTAGTCGTATTGTATTGATTCTTCTTCTATTTGTTAACTGCAGTAAGAGGAATAGATAAATATGAAAATTAATATAACATCTGTTTTTTATGTTGCTGAAGGATGCCAAATGTAATTTCATTACACTTATTACGTTGTTGGGTCAATTTGACCCACCTAGTATTTTGAAACATTTTGCCGTTTATTATTACATCACTCGATCAAAAACGCAGACAAAGAAAGCTAGTTATCGGAGATCGAGTGTATTTTGCACAGCTCTATGTTTATATGTATATTCTCGATAAATTTATAGCCTTTTCGAAAAAGGGGAACTCCCGTTTTATGCACCTGTGCAAAGAGTAAGTGTCGATTGTTTGCTTAGTTAGTAATTTATTATCGCGCAGTAAGGAGCTTATCAAAGTTTTTATAAAGAAAGTGATTGCTAAATATATATTTCTACAATGTCCCAAAGGAAGAGAGTAAGTCAAGTTATTTAATGTACTATGTTTATGTTGCTGTTACACATTTGTATAATTTTATTTTTGAAAAGAAACTAAGTATTGAAGAAATACACCAAATTATTAATTCTGATGCTGAGGATATTTTCGACGAAAGTGATAGCGATGACGACTTTGTACCTATCGCAGAAAATGAAACGGACGATTCAAATACTTCATCCAGTGAAAGTGAAGTAGATGTCGTTTTTGAAGGTAGCAATGCGACAGAACAAGTCAATTTGCCAAATCTTTTATCGAAAGATAATAGCATAATATGGCATGATCAGCGACTTCCAATTTCATGAGGCAAAATTTCTCGAAGTAAAATTTTATGTCAAAGTCCTGGCCCATCAAAGCGTGCTATTTCTATGGTCACAGATATAAAATCCTCTTTTGATATTTTCATGCACTCAAGTATAAAAAACATAGTGGTAGAAATGAGCAACATCAAAGGATTGCAGTTTTTTGGAGACAATTGGAAAATTATAGACCTTATAGAATTGGAAGCATACATAGGATTGCAAATCTTAGCAGGAGTATACAAATCGCACAATGAAAGTCTAATTCATTTGTGGTATGAAAATAATGGCAGACCAATTTTTCGGGCCACAATGAGCTTGGAAAAATTTATAAACATGACAGACAGGGATGAGAGAAGACAGCGTGATAAATTAGCACCAATAAGAAACATTTGGGATCAATGGAATCGGCAGCTCAGGACATATTATCACTTACATGAAAATGTAACAATAGATGAGCAGTTAGTACCTTTTCGTGGTCGTTGCATCATCAGGCAATACATTCCATCGAAGCCCGCAAAATACGGCTTAGAAATATGGGCTCTATGTAATGCAAAAAGCATGCATGCCTGGAACATGGAAGTTTATTTAGGACGGGCAAGAAATATGCAACCGAAAAGGAACCAAGGTAATGCATTTATAAATTGGCTTTTTGTATGTCTTAAACCTATGTACAGTATAAATAAACCGTCTCTATACAAATATTTTTAGGTTAACGTGTTGTTCTATCCCTATCAGAACCCCTTCCCAGAGGTCACACTATTACTTGCGATAACTTTTTTACGACGTACAATCTCGCCGTGCAGCTACTTCGCAGGAACATTACTTTAGTCGGCACAGTGAGGAAAAATAAGCTTTTTTTGCCACGAGAAATTGTCGACATGAAGAAAAAGAACGTTTTAGAAAGCCAATTTTTATTAACGGATAATGTAACTATTGTATCGTACGTCCCAAAAAAATATAAATTTGTTGTAGCATTGAGCTCCCTTCTCCATTCTCCACCTGTTGATGAGGGTGACAGAAAAAAACCTGAAATAATACTTCACTATAATGAAACAAAAGCTGGTGTGGATGCGCTTGATCAGCTGGTTGCTAACTATACATGTAAACGTCAGACCAAACGTTGGCCACTTGCCATCTTTTCGAATATGTAAGATATTTCGGCATACCTATAACGCATACGTAATAGGGACAGAGATAAACCCTCATGGAACTCCAACAAGCTTTATAAGCGAATACTTTTTCTTGAAGAGCTGGGAAAGCAAATGATCGACCCAAATATTGTCCGCAGAGAGAGACTGCCGCGAGGAACCGCTGCTAAAAATATAGTAAAAAATATTCAAGAAAACTCCAAATCTGCAAAGGAAGCGTCTACTTCTAATATTTCTGCCAGAAATGAATCTACCAAAAACCGACAGCGATGTTTCTTCATCATACAAAAAATTCGAACAAATATTCAGCTGTTTGCAGTACGTGCCAAAAATTTGTTTGCAAGGAACATAGCAGCTTAGTTTGTGAAAATTGCCGTTAAAACATACATATCTCAACTATTTTCTACAATTAACATACACTTAACTTGATTCAAATAAAAAATATTTTAAAAATTCTTTCAATAAAATAGTGTTATTAGTGGAGTTTTTATAAGTGGATCAAATTGACCCAAAACACTATATGTGTAATTTTTTCCTAACATAGCAGAAGGGTTAAATCGATTTTCGATGTGCAGATTCCAATAGAGCTCGGGGTCAAGTATTGCACCAAGACACTTAACTTTCAATGAGGTCGTAAGAAACTGGTTACCTAATCTGGTTTCCTGGTGAATAACATCAACACCGTTTTGTCAGAGTTGACTCTAGGACCGCACCTGGCAGCCCATCAACTGAGAACAGCCAATGCTTCTTCCAAAATTTCAGCCTAGACTGAGGGGGAGAGCCCTGAAACCAGTAGGAAGGATGACGAGGTGGAACATAGAGCCTAAGTAAACAAATTTTAATTTGATTTATTTATAGCTAGGAATTTAATTTTACTCCATGAATGGCCTGTTTTTTCGCTTCAGCTTCAACTTGTCGCTTCCACGTGTTGGCCGGTCTTCCGCATCTGCAACTCCCTTGATCTATGTCATTTTAGAGTTTACGCAACGTATGCCTGATCCATTTCTATTCGCGACGCCGGATTTCTATGTGGACTTGTATTTTCTTGGTTACATCTCAATCAGTATCAGTAATACATTCTGTCAAAAAAATACCGGAAATTGTGCAATAAAACGCAAAATAATTATTTAGTCAAGACATATATGCCAACTATTAGTCCAGTCATTGAAACACCTTTTAAAAACGTTTGAATAGATCTTCTTCCGCTCCTTTAGCGAATTCTCCTTAGTGGCCTCTATCGACTCAAAGCGGACGCCGCAAAGTGGCAATTTAAGTTTTGGGAAAAGTCACAGGCTGGCTAAATCCGGTGAATACAGTGGTTGTTCAATGATATTTGTCGAGCTTTTGGTCAAGAAAGTGTTCAGAATATGAGTCTTGCGAGACGGCGAGTTATCGTGGGGCAAGCTTCATGAGTTTTCTTTCCACAAATTGGACCGTTTCCTACGAACATTCCCTCCATTCCCTCTCAAATGTCGCATAACTTCCACCTCATACTCTTTATTTACCGTACAACCATCTGGAATGAATTCCGAGTGCACAACTCCATGATAATCGAAGAAAACGAGTAGCATGACTTTTAGTTTTGACCGACTTTGACGTGGTTTTTTGGGATTTCGGCTCATGTGGATAGCGCCATTCAGCCGCTTGTTGACTGGTTTGCATGTCAAACTCATATACCCACGTCTCATCACCTATTGTGGTGCGCTAGATAAACGTTGTGTCCGAATTAACTTGCTCAAGCATGTCTTCAGGCACCTTCTTCCGATGAGTGTTTTGAAAGAAATTCAACTCTCTGGTAACGAGTCGAGCAGCCACGCGTCTTGGCGTCTTATGCTCAATTGATGGTGTAAAATGTTGGGAATTGATTCGTGAGACATGCCGAGCTGCCTTCATCAAACTTAAATGATGGTTTTCCAGCACCATTTCCTTGACTTTGTCGACGTTTTCATCCGTTGAAGACGTTGATGGGCGACCAGATCGGGGCAAACCTTGCACGACTTCTCGGTCCTCTCTGCAAAAGCCTTATAGCACTCGTAGTCCCGTGTTTTTGATAAAGCACACTCACCATATACTTTCTGCAACATTTTCAAAATTCATCCACGTCTTTCAATGGTGTGCAATACTCATAGTCGACATTTAAATGGCGGCCGCCGTCGCCGAATGGGTTGGTGCGTGATTACCATTCGGAATTCACAGAGAGAACGTCGGTTCGAAACTCGGTGAAACACCAAAATTAAGAAAAACATTTTTCTAATAGCGGTCGCCCCTCGGCAGGCAATGGCAAACCTCCGAGTGTATTTTCTGCCATGAAAAAGCTCCTTATAAAAATATCTGCCGTTCGGAGTCGGGGTGACTCTGTAGGTCCCTCCATTTGTGGAACAACATCAAGACGCACACCACAAATAGGAGAAGGAGCTCGCCTAAACACCCAAAAAGGGTGTACGCGCCAATTATATATATATTAGGCCGGGTCGATTTGTGGGGAGGTAAAAAAATCGCCCATTGCTCTGTGAAAATCATATTCTAGGGATCAAAATAAGAAACTTTGCCGAAGGAACCATACCTCTAAAACGAATTATTATGTCCCCCAATTTGGGCCGATCTTTTTAGTTTCTTTTCTATAACTCACATTCATTCATTTACATATGTTCTGACTAAATAAATTTCTTAAGAGAAAAAATAGTTATTATTATAAATAAATTAAAATAAAGAAAAAACATAGCCATTTAGCTGATTTTTTCACGTAAAGGCCAAAACTGGTGATATTTTTAAATTGGGGGACATCAGAATTTGACTCAGAGGTATGGTTCCTTCGGCAAAGTTCCTTATTTTGATCCCTAGAATACGATTTTCATAGAGCAATGAGCGATTTTTAAATCGACCCGCCCTAATGTATATATAATTTTTCACATATAATTGTTAAGAGCCGAATTTTGAATGAAGTAGTAAAACCGGAAAGTTGCTAAATTTTTACTTGTTTTATTTTAAAACAAAATCTAGGTGAGTCTTTTGAAAGACTCCTTACAATGGGGCCGTTGGGGCCGAGTTAATGCAAAGGCTACTTAATTCTTTGAATGCTGTCTAGCTGCTTGATCCAAGTTTTTTTCTTAAGAGTTGACCACCAGACCAGAAATGCGTACGTCCCGATTGGACTAACAATAACTGTATAAAGCCAGTCAACGAGCTTAGGGTATAGACCCCAATTTAGGTCTACTGTTCTTTTGCAGGAGTAAAGCACTGTAGTAGCTTTCTTTACTCTATCCTGAACGCTCAGCTTGCAAGGAACCGCAACAACAGTTTAAGTAATTTTTTTCTCTTGGTGATTTGGAAAATTGAGGAGATTTCCGTCACTGAGCTAAAAGTGAATTATTTTCAAAATTATACAGCCACCCAACGAAGAGACGCATAATTTTCTAAATTATTGTAACATTTTTCCATGCATTATCTCTTTCGCGCATTTTTTCGCGCAAATTAAATAATGCACACCGCGTGTCTGCGCTTAAGCACTAATCGGTTATTGGCCTCTGGCTACCATTGACAACCAGGCGTTGCTGCCGTGCGTGTTTGAGCTATCAAAGACGTCATTGAGTGACGACTAGCAGCCAGCAGCTAGCAGAGTACCCAGTGCTCTACATTCAATGTTGCAACAAGACACCGGTGCACACACACAAACACGCACGAACAACTGCTGGCCGGCACTTTGATAAATGCATAAAAAATGCGAGCGAAAAAAATAATTAAGGCAACAATTTTTTGATCGAAACCAATTATTTCGCATATATGAAAACGATATAGCAATTTTCATTACAAAACTATTGTACGACGCAGCACCAAAACCAAGCGCAGACGCAGGCGCAAACGCAGCCACAGCATTTGCCATTGCACGCATCGCGTCGCAGCAGCAGCAGCGGCAGCGGCAGCGAAGGCAGTTGGCAGTAGTTTGAGTGGCAGCAATTACAGAAACGCGTGTAATGCCAAAAGGCAAACAATTAAATGTGCAATAAATACTACGTGCAACGCGCAGTGGCCTGCCGTGCCCCTGCCGCCTCCACTCTGCGCTCAGCCACGCCAGCAAAGCCAAGTGCGGCAGGAAAAATAGAATACGACTGGTAGCGGAAACTGCGCAATAACCAACAGCAATTGCTACTAATAGGGAAATTCCTTCTTCTCGCAATACTTTCTGCTTTTCTTCTTCGCTTCTCTTGCTATCTGCAACATTGTTGTCTTCTATGGTGGTGGCAACTGAAAAACACAACAAAATAGCGGCGCGCAATTATTCGAAATATTTTGAAATGCCCATTCTGAGCATTTTAATCACTTCATTTTAAACGATTTGTTCTCCATATTTTCTACGTCTGCGCTGCCGCCCCCATGTGGCAGACCGATACTTTGCCCACCGGCTGGCTTGCAACGGATTGCGGTTTTTGCCGTTTTTTGCGGCTTAGTTGCCGTTTGTGGTGTTTGCACTGATTAGCTGCTGATTTGTTGCTGATTTGGCTTTTTTTGAATATATTTTGTTTTTATTCGCCACTGATTAGTTGCGTTGAGTTTGCCGTTATGGTTGGTGATGATATTTTTGTGTTTTTTTTTCGAGTATGGCTTGATGGCTGTTTTTGCTGTTGTTCATGCTGCCGCATGTGGTGACGATTGCGTTGACGCGATTAACGACGCGCTTGCTACTAAACAACAACTAAATTGGCAGCAATGTCGCTTTACTGGTTGGATTTACTACTCGGCTACTGTGGCTTAGCGCGAATTTGGCGTATCCATAAGTGTTGCCGAAGCAATCTGGTTGGTTTTGCTTATTGGGCTTGCGTGAACTACTGAGATGATAGTCTGTATTTTCTTTTCTTATTGGCGATATTTTATTTCTGGAGTTGAGTTATGAAAGTCATCACTTCAGAAAATGCAAGTAATTATTTTATCTGGTTATATTTAATGAGTTGGGCTCAGCCACCTTTTCGATTAGCAGTGAGTGTGAGAAAATATATTTTTTTTTGCTTACGGTTAGGTTAGGTTGTAGCTGCTGTCCGTTATACGATATACTCAGGTTCATAATCCATTGTGATACCGAATGCGAGACATGCCCTGATATCCCTAAAAGTAATATGAACTTTTAAAAAGTTTTTAGAAGATCACTGATTTCCACAGTATCGAGGATTTCCAACTCATTTAAAAAATGTCTACCTAAAGTAGGTCAGAACAGTGACAGAGAAGGTGCGATATCGTTTCTTCCACTTCTCCGTTCATGCGGCTTCTGCAGAAGTCGTGCGTCTGAAAACCTACCTTCTAGGCGTTTCTGCTTATGAGAGAGTGTCCCGTTATAACAGAAATCAGTTATTTTGGCTTAGCAGGGATGCTATACTTTTAGTATTGAGAGTCGGCAACAATTGTCAGGCGATTTAGCTTGTGGGTTTATTAGGCTTTCCTTAACTTTTCTTAAAAATGTCTCAAAAAAAAAAAAAACTTTTGTAGATACGCTGTACGATTTGAAGCAGGTATATCTGAACGTAGCTGTTAGGTGGGCAGCGGATTGCGTCCTATCGGTAAAACCTCTCAGGACGGAGCTCACAAGGAAATACAAAATACCCTGAACTCCACTCAATAGGGGGTGCTCTGCTGGTGCTTTCTGACATGTTGAGGTACCTAGGTCTTATCTTTGACAGTAGCTTATCATAAAGAAGAGGAAAAGGAAGGCAACAATAGCCTTGTATGAATGCCAAAGCGCTCTATAACACCATTCTGTTGTATGGAGGCGTTGTCTGGTAGAACTCATTGGAAAAAAACCATCGGTGAAGAAGCTGAGGAGAATCCAAAAGTTTGCCCTCATTGGAATCAGTGGGGCGCTTCGAACCACTCCTACTCTAGTGCTTCATGCAATGCTAAATGTGGTACCTCTAGATATTGCAGGCAAAGCTACTAGCTTTAGCTCAATTACAAACATTCAAGTATCCTTAGACACTTTGAGTTCATCCCATTGGTGACTTATCAATGCGCACAAGTAGTTAGGGCAAGCGGAATATTCTTCACTTACATTCCTTTAAGGGTAGAATGGGCAGGGTGCAGTATTGGAGGCAAGGCGAGGTGAATCTGTTCGCGGATGGCTAAAAATTAGATGGAAGGATGGCGGGGAAGTTTTTTGCAAGGAGCTTCCAATCAGACTCCAGTTCAGGTTGCCGGACCACCGCAGTGTATTCCAAGCAGAGGTAGCGGGATTTAAAGAAGCAGCTGATTGGCTGCCCACTTGTGTAATAACTGTCACTACACTCCGACAGCTAGGAGGCAATTAGAGCCCTGGGCGCGATGGTGGTGCACTCAAAACTGGTTGGGGAGTGCCTGAGTTCACTTTTGATTGCATGCGATTTCTTCAATATAAAGCTTATCTATGTACCTGGACATAGTGACATCGCAGGAAACTGTGAGGCAGATGAGTTGCCTAGACAAGGGACCTACGAGTGACCAAAGGACCTACGAAATACGCGAGGATTGGTATCGGTTGACTACCTGCGGTCTGCTCCTGCAGAGTCAGGCTTCGCGTCAACTCAGCGAGAGCTGGACAAGTACACAAACTTGTAAGGTCGTGAAATCTTTCAGGCCACGAGTGGATGGCGCTTGAGGGTTCTCCTGCAGTTAACAAAATCCCAGCACTAGAATTTCGTGGGTGCTCTTACAGGGCATTGGACAAAGAGGCTAACACCACCGTAAATAAGTCATCGTTCGCTTGTCTTTAACTTATACCTTTCTTCCCAGCCTTCTTATCTCTTTTTCAGTGGTAATACAAAGCTAAAATTTTTGATTTTCGTTTAAGTGTGCCCGCTCTATGGGCAACTATTTCAGACAAACTTGGGACTTTTCTGTTGTTTCTTTTAATTTCAATAGTTTTTTCTATAAAAAATATAGTTTATTTAATTTCAATTGTTGGGCAGTAATAATAAGGAGGTGTTATCAGCTGTAACTACTATTCGTAAGTGCGTAGGTTCAAATCTCCGTGCATGAAACACCAAAATGTTAGAAAAAGGGTTTTTAATAGCGGCCGTCCCTCCGCAGGCTTTATGCCCTTTATTTAAGGAAAAATAGGAGCAAGAGCAATGCCAAATACTCAAAAAAAGTTTAAGCGCCTATTCTATACATACATATATATAATGTCGTACAATTTTCCAAATAATATATTCAAATTGTATTCGAATTTAATATAACTAAAAAATTTTGAAATTTTGATGAACATTTTTCCAATTTTTCTAAGTTTTGTATAAAGTTTGAAATCTGGATTTATATGGTTTTTGTAGGCAATGTAGACAAAAATGAAGATTTATAAAAACATAAATATAGTTGTACCAATAATTTTGGGAAGGAAGAAAGTAACTGTTTCAACGGCACTACACTCGCATTACCATTTTTTTTTGGTAGGAGGGGGATACTTTTTTGATTGAAATCGTAAGCTGAAAAATAATTGAAACAAATTTAAGTTCACAAACATTCACCAAAGTTTTAAAACAAAAAAGAGCTATGTCGCTATTTACTATTGTAAAATTTTATGAGAGCTGACGATGTCGAAGCGCCCTAATAATGCTTCTGTTCCGTTGCAATTTTTTCGACAAAAGGGGTTTTCTTTCAAATAGTTGTAGAACCTTAAACAGCTTTGTTCCAAATTACGTTTAGTGAGCAAGACAGACTTCAGCATTTTGACTTTTAAATGGTTTTCTCGGTCGTCTAGATATTTTTTTATTACCAAAAAGACATATTCGACTGCGGCGGATATCTCTGGTAAAGCCAAAGCATATTCAATGAGAGCCTCGAATTCTGTGAATCATAAGCAATTTTTCGGAAGATATTTGATATGCTGAATCAAGCTATCGTCAGATAGGTTGCTTTATCTGGGGTAACCCAAAATTCTTTCCTCTTCCAAAAGGTCCAAAGGGAGTAAAGGATGTTAGGATTTGCTCAATAAGGGAGATTTCCTGTTCTTGCTATGCTGCAGACAGGAGAGCTACCAAAAGTTGACGCCTTCGTGATGGAATGTCTTGTGAGCTGAACGAATTTTTTGCTTATCCAAATAGCGGCAATGCAATTCTGTAAAAAGCAAATTTTTTCTTGGCTTTACCCATTCCAGTCCTTGCAGTAGCTACTGCCTCTAGTCTCGAAGTTGTATGCAAATATCCATCAAAAACTAGATTTTAAGGTCACAATGGCCAACATAAAAGTGACAAAGTTCAATATGTAAAGTACGAGTATGAAAGCTAAAACTGTTACTGCTACCGCAGGGAAGGCGATAAAAGCCGATAGCCTAAGTGGCAAGGTGTCTGACACTGCAACTGCAACGGGAGGCAGGCATAATTTACCAAATGTGGCAGATATGCACAAAAACGGAATGTGTGTCCCTTATACCGTAAAACAGTGGCACACAAAATATGTAGTTGACTATATAAAATATACACTCATACATAGGTGTGTAGTATGAGGCTGCACGTAAGAGAACCAGAGCCCTGCTGTGGCATTCGAAGTGCACAAAAAACAATGGAAGAGGCTTTGATTTTTATTTTGCCTTGTTGGTGAGATGATTTTTGGCAAGAAGTGCCAAACTTGGTAATAAACAAATTTGTTTTAACCAACCAACTAACTCGCATAATCGTGTCACGAAGCAGCAGTGGCAAGCAAGCAACTATTTAAGCTGCCAAACAGTAGCTGAAATAATAGCAACGTGCAACACAGTGGGATCACCAAAGAGTATTAAGAAAAAAAAAAACAGAAAAAAAATATTTGCATAATTTGCACTTTTTAGCCAGACAGCGCATTAGAATTTTATTCCATCGCCAGAATATGCTAAAAAATGCCGCTACGTGTGCACAACTACATTCACATTCTTCTCTACTTGCATTCACTTGCTTGCCACACACTGCTCGTACTGAGTGTGCTGCGCGCTTCATTACTGGCGTCTGCCGTTTGTGGCATGCATTTCCCTAATATGGAAAGTGAAAATCATGATTTGGAAAAAAGAGTGACAACAGCAACAGCAACAACCACAACAACAAGCACAGTTGGCATTGCTGTACAAATTGGAAACTGCCACCCAATCATGCATTGACAAAGCGGCGGGGCAAGTGTGGCATCAACACTAAATGCTGCCTAATTGAATTTCAATTTCGATGGCTGCGAATGCTGCAAAATGAAAAGCAAATGCGCTGAATGCTGACAGTCAAGCAGGCAGACAGACAGGCAGGCGAACAGGTGGACAAGCAGTAGTCTGCCATTTGGCTTGTGAATCGCTTCTGCCTCAGGTTAGTTGCCCCTGCTTGAGTACGTGTGTGTCTGTGTGTGTATTAGTTTCGAAATTTCTGCGCATGTGCATGTGTCGATCATTTATCCAAACACATAATTTTTCAGCATTTATTTAATTTGAGACATCGACCAGCAGCTGCATCTCAGATTCACTTGAATAGACCAAAATTCGCGGTACAGTGGTGTATTTTGAGAAATGATTCGACTATACGAAATATTAAATTGCCTACCTTTCCTGCAATGGAATTGTCTATGTAGATACCAAAAAAGCTGACAACATAAGGAATAAATGAACTAAGCACGAGGCTAACTTGGTACAGATGGAAAAATAAATTGAGTGATAAAATTATTTATTTTGAAAAAAAATATTTTGAGTGATAAAAATCTTTACTACGACTAAATCCGAATCGATTTTCCGAAAGGTCTCCCTCTGATCTGACCTCCGCTTCAGACCTTCTGTCTGAAAAAGAAAACCGAAGCGTTACCTTCGAAGTGCATTGGCATTTGCATAGGAAGTAATGAATGGATTCTGCCATCAATACATCCCAATTAAATATAGCAAAAAATCGTATCCTCCTTGGTGGAGTAATGCGCTCTCAAAATTAAGGGAAGAAGCCAGATCAAATTTCAATCTCAGCTACTCAACAGGTAATTGGCAGTTGTATAAAGAAAGTCGGAGACAATACAAGAAAGCAATCAGGGCCGCCAAGAAAGAGAGCTAGAGAAATTTCTGTTCTTCTATCGATTCTACCAGAGATTCTGCGACACTTAGCCGTATTTTGTGGAAAGATCATTCAATGGCTTTTTGGGTCAAGAGGGCAGATCGAACTTGGACTTCTACAGCAGTAGACTCTACCTAGCACTTCTTTTAAATACTCATTTCCCATGACAGTGATATTGGGAGAATCCGGCGGAGCCGATATGACCCACAGCATCTTGTCGATGTAATAGTTACGAATGAGAAGGTTGCATGGGCAATCAAATCATTCTCACCTTTCAAATCTCCAGGCCCCGATGGGATTTTTCCTAAGATGTTACAGGAAACTCTTGATAGTATTCTACTATGGCTAATGGAAATTTTCAAATTGTGTCTAAATTTAGTTTATATTCCAAACAGCTGGAAACTTTTAGAGTCCTGTTCATACCAAAGGCAGGTAGAAGAGGCCATGAATCAGCGAAGGACTTTAGGCCAATCAATCTGTCGTCCTTTCTTGTAAAAACTTTGGAACGGCTTTTAGATATGCACATTAGAAGTAAGCTGGAGGGTTCTAGTATTTCAACTTAGGGGTGGAAAATTGTATCAGCAATTGGATCATCTCTATGCTAGAAACCAGGATCGTCAAAGCTAACATGGGTAATATCAACATAACTAAGAGAGTCCATAGGGGTACTCCACAGGGGGGAGTATTATCTCCACTTCTTTGGTTATGTGTGATTAGCAAAATCTTAATAAAACTTAATAGAGGTGGGGTAAAAGCGGTAACGTACACTGATGATGTGGTGCTAATGGCGTCAGGACTGTGTCTTAATACGATCAGTGGGATCATTCAAAGGGCATTAGGCGAGCTTAATTCTTGGGCAACAGGCTGTGGCCTTAGTTTAAACCCGCGTAAAACAAAACCCATGCTCTTTATCACCAGATATAAGGTACGAATCTTTACCCTACCAAATATTAACGGACAAACCCTCTCACTTTCACCCAGTACAAAGTACTTACTAAAATTGCTGTATATGCCTGTATGTATGCTTGGAAGAAGATGGGGTATTCAACCTAAGCATACGTTATGGTTGTATAAGGCGGTTATACGACCTATTTTATCGTATGGTTCGGTAGTTTGGTGGAAAGCTCTAGGAAGAGAGAGTACAATTACAAATTACTCGGCAGAATACAAAGATCAGCCTGTGCAATAACGCTCGGTGCAATCAGATCATGCCCTAGGGAGGCTCTCAACGCACTGACACACGTTGTTCCAATATACCTACACATTAAGAAGACGGCAACCATGAGTGCATTTAGGTTAAACGAAGGGGGTTGCTGGAAAGAAAAAACTTATGGTCATGCCAGTCTATTATTGCGACAAACTCAGTTAACCTCGGTGAGAACTGACTACATCGTCCCGATGGGAACTTTCAATAGGAATTTTTCCACTTTCTTTCCACCTTAAGAGGAATGGAATAAGGGATTCTCACTAAATAACATCGACACTACAGTCTATACAGATGGCAGTAAAATGAATTGTGGTGTTGGAGCTGGTATATACTCTCTTAGACTGAAAATTGAAAAATCTGTGCGTCTCCCGAATACCAGCAGTGTCTTCCTGGCGGAAGTACTGGCAATTGGGCAGGCTTGTAGGCTACTAATCGCAGATTTCTCTTTTAAGGGCAATATCGCTATTCTTTCGGATAGCCAAGCTGCAATCCACTCACTGGATTCAGCTCCTACAAACTCTATGGTGGTGGAACAAAGTAAAAAAAGCCTCACCACCTTAAGTGTAAATCATAAAGTTACCTTAATCTGGGTGCCGGGACATCGGAATATTAAAGGTAACGAAAAAGCGGATGAACTGGCAAGAATAACGCTCTTGCAGATTCGGTATTCACACCATTAGGTGCAGTCAAGAGAATTTCTCTAAAATACCTTCGAATCGCGGATTGTAGATGGAGAGACCAGACGAAATGCAAAACCAGCAGAACGTTATGGGCCACCTACAACCTCAAACAATCGTCAATATTGTTAAACATGAAACGACGGGATGCCTGGAGACTAACGGCAGTCATAACTGGCTTTTGGTCTGTCCCAGCCAAAATGGGCTGTCGCAGTTGTAAACAACCGGAGAAAAAGGAAACAATTTTCCATTTCCTCTGTGAATGCCCTGCCCTATGGAAGGACAGAATGTTAACCCTGGGCAGGCCGCTGTTCGGGAGTCTCAAACAACTGTCTGGCTTAGACGTTAACAACCTAATGAGGTTCTTAAACCGCACAGACTGGATATAATCATGCCGTAAATAACTGGTAAATAAGTTGGTAACGGGTATGTGGCAACAAAATGGCGCGGAAGCGCTAGTTGGATTCTGGATGAATCAGCACTCAAACCAACCAACCAACCAAGATCTCGACAGCTCATCGATAGTCTGGCTCACAAACTGAGTGTTTTATTGCTCATTTACTTCAATAAAGACAATTTTTTTAGGTCAGCATGCAGAAATATTTCACTAACTCTTTTTTATGACGTGTAAACAATTTATGGCGATATCCGTAAAGAGAATCTCATTAGATGCTCAACTCACACATTTGACCTAAATGGCGATCATTAAACCAGTAATCCTCTACAGTTCACTAGTTTGGTGAACGGAGTGTAATAAAGTGACTTACGTAAAAAGATTGGAAAGCGAACAAAAGGCTTGCAGGAATATGTGTAATCGGCATTATGAGTACAACTCCAACAGCGACAATAGAAAGAATTCTCAACTGGCAACCAATCAAACTAGCAGTGAGAAACTCAGCCAAAAAAACTCCGCTCTAAGACTGAAAATGTTAGGACAATTCTCACCGAGGCTTTTTGGTCACAGCAAATTTTTGGATTCTCACGTAATCCCGCAAGTTAAATTTGGAAAAAACCCTAGCGTCTATGCAGTGCAAAATGGATGGCAGAGAGTTCTAGAATCTATCTACATGCCATTCATACAATTTCTTTACGGCTATTCAAGCAGTTATGGCTCGTTGGACTAACTTGGAATGTGTTCAACAATGCAGACCCAAAATGAATGAACTCCGGGGCGATTACTATTTACTGGATACTAAGACCCGAAGGAACCATTACACAAGCTTTCCGATATTCCATTGGTCACAAAGCACTGGAGGCTATCGATAGCGTATAATCGCAATACGGAATTAGGAGAAGTACCTGTACGCAGGTACCTGTTGAGTTTAAAAGGCATAAATACGGCTCCACCTTGATGAAATGCTTTTGTCAGTCCCAGTGTGGAATCAACCGAGACAGAGGACTTTTATAGCGTTAGTGGGAGCATGTCCCACATACCACTGGTGTGACGGCACCTTTTATGATGTTTCTAACATTTTCGATTTTAACATCCTCTGATAAAAACAAGTACACAAAGGAATATAAGGGAATGAGAGAAAGCAAGTATTCGCTTGGCGAAATTGAGTATGGAAGAAATATACCCATCACTCTCCATTCTGAAAAGTCAACTAAATGGAGGATAGTTTTTAAAAAAGGCTGAACGGCTTGTTAAAACTCGCGAAGACGTGCATTAGGAATTATATAAAATAATAATTAGCCTCGAAATACATAACACTTGGAACACAATGGACCTTTGAGGTCTAAGCGAGATCTTTTTACTGATCAGCCATCACTACCCCACCTGCTTTATTTTTACTTAGCGAGGAAACTTGGAAACTTTCAAACAGTTTTTCTCGACATTTTGGCTTTATTGAAGTAAATGACCGATATGTGTAAATCTTTAGTGTTCCGTTAGGTTAGGCTAGGGTATAATGGTTGTCTAGTGAGTGGGCAAACTTGGACGAAGAAGTGAAATTCAGCCTTAGTGATACCATTGCTCACCTTATTTGCCGATAACTTGAAAGGAGAGAGAGGAGAGGGTGTGGGGAAGGACAGGGATTGAATTTTTGTAAATTATGAACAATGGCTGTCTTAATCGCTTTATGCTGCTGGTGAAGTTTATCAGATCTTTAGTATTAAGGCTCGCTATATCAGCAGGAGCCGCCGTAGCCGAATGGATTGGTGCGTGATTACGTGTACTTCTGCCATGAAAAAGCTCCTTATAAAAATATCTGTCGGCTTGAAGCTGTAGGCCCCTCCGTTTGTGGAACAACATCAAGACGCACTCCACAAATAGGAGGAGGAGCTCGGCCATACACCCGAAAAGGGTGTACGCGCCAATTATATATATATATATATATATATATATATATATCAGCAGGCGTAGGCAGGAAGGGACAAGCAAGATGCCTCAATCTTAGCACGTGAGAGCAGAACAACTAACGAGAGGAGCTGTCCCGTTAGAATTCTAATTCCATTAAATTTTGACTACCTCAGTAAGTTTTATGTTCTTCAGTTAGTAGCTGCTTTGAATTTCTGCGCAGATGACCAATGCAAATTACCAGGAACTACAACAAATTAATGTACAACATTTAAAAGTCAGCTGATTTGGCTGCCAATAATTAATTCACCTGTTGGCTATGGCAACTAAGTATCTACAAGCGCTGAGAAGCTACAGCTACAGTTAACTGAGAACAATTTGAATACATTGAATAAAATGAGCGGCGCCGTGTGTGGCCAATATGCCAACTTTTGCTGAGTAAATATTGCTGTTGTTGCTTAGACAGTGTGGAGCCAAGTGAATTGAGGTGGCAGCTTAACTGCGTTACTGCACCACGCTTGGCTTGTTGCTGCTGACCAGTCAACTAACAAATTTGGCTTTCAATCGGCCATCGTCTGACGCCACAAAGTCTTGTAAAGACTTCACAATTCATGTTGCTACTTGTGTTTATTGTTGTTGTGCACATTTTTGCTTACACTCTAGAATAAGTACCCACAGAGATGGCTAAGCCTACATATCCACATATACATTTTATATTTCTCTGCTCGTTTGTTTAACTATTGAGTGTGCGCGAAATTTGCCACAATATTTACCGTTTGCATCAACATCACTTCGCTAATTTGTTTAGAATGTTAAATACTTTTGCTACTACTCTCGTTATTCGCCACTTGTGGCTGTTACTGCTGCCAGTTGTTGCTGCTTGCTACTGTTTAATTTGCTGTGCTTTGTTGTTGCAGCTGTTTACCTTTCACTGCAGTAGTCGTTTGTTCTGCATACAATGTTGTACGCGTGCCGCTATTTATAACACCAACAAAGAAAACGCCAACAGTGCTGCGATTACCCACAACGTCAGATGTACGGCAACAGCTGTCAGTAACAAAGCTCATTTAGTGTGGCTTCAAGAGCCAATTGCCAATTGAATGAGTGAACACTGGCCGAAAGCAGTGGCAGCAGCAGCAGTGATCGCTTGAATGCGTCAGAATCAAAAGGGAAAAAGTCTAAACAAAAAAAAAGTGTAGGTAATAACAACAATGCAAATGTGCGAGAAAACAACAATAATCAGCTAGCCGAGTCAGTGGCTACAAATCACCAACAATGCACGACGACATTTGTACTTATTCACTTGAAAATTTACGTGTGCATATATAAATACACTTGGGCGCGCATAATTAAGTCATTTTAACTTTTTAAAATATTCGAAATAATTTCCTGCTACACTTTTTCGTACAATTTTTGCATAAAAATATAGTTTATTCTTTAACAAAAAGAGCACATTTTACAAATTTGAAAATATTTCCTTTTGTATTTTCAATTTTAAAACAGAATTTTGAGAAACCTCCTGCGTATGCAATTTTGTAGTTCATTTCGTTCTAGTATAATAAAGTGCAAGTTTCACGACACTCAATTTTTCTGCTCACGATGTTGTACATTTTCTCCCATAAAAAACAAAAAAAATACTTCTAATTTATATGGAAGAAAATACTCGACGTCAAAAGCCAAAACAAATTTCAAGAATTAATGCAACTCTTCTGTAACTTAAAGCTTTCACATTATTGCACTAAATTCAATGCATGCTAAAACTGCGTACCATAAAAGTTTCTGAAAATTTTTATTCAAAAGTTGAAAATTTTTATGATAATTTTTTAATTTTTTTAACAACTTTGATAAAAGTTTGAGACTTCGATTTCGCAGATTTTTGTTATGCAATGAACTATATTTTTGTAAAAACCCATTGATATGAAGGGTGGTTAAATTTCAAGGGCCGATGTTGGATGTGAACCACACCTAAACGTCAACGAGCCCGTCGGACTTCTTTCTTTGGGGTTATTTGAAAGAAAAGGTGTACGCCGATAAGCCAGAAACAATTCAAGAACTAAAGGATGAGATAATTCGCACATTAACGGCATAGAATTATGCCTCAGCGTCATCGAAAATTTGAGCCATCGGATGGAGGTGTGGCGCCAAGGCCGCGGAGGCTATTTGACCAATATTTTGTTCCATATTTAATTGAGCCATACCAATATTATCATAATAAAGAGAAGTAACAATACCTTTTTAAAAAAAAATTTATTTTATTCAAAATCAACACCGGCCCTTGAAACTTAACCACCCTTCATTTTGTTGTTTTTTAAGCACTTTGAATCAAAATATCAGAAACATCTCAAGGTGCCGTCACACCAATGGTGTGTGAGGTACACACCCACTAATATTACTTACAAAATAGCTAAATTATACCATGGAATCACAAAAGTATATAACGTAGGGCAGTGTTCATATGTGAAGATGCAGCAGGTACCTGCATCCAGCTTCCTTTCTTGCAGGCTTGTGAAAGCTGTACGCCATCGATAGTCCCAACTACTCCGACTCGCTTCATAGGTGGTTCTAAAGTAAAAGAGACAACGTAAAAGTTGGAAAAGCTTAAAATTAACCCACTATCATCTTGTCTTCTGTGCGATGCAGTGAGTGTCTCACTTAAAATTCTGTATTTGTCGTCGGCTCGTCATAAACCGCCTGCCTTCATTGCTGCTGCTGGTGTAACTGTTGCTGCATCGCCTTGTGTTCACAATCAATATGACGTCATGAGCTTAGCTGCTTCCTACTTACTGCTGGTAGTGCACATATCTTGTATGAGGTTGCTGAGGGATGGTTGTTGCCGCAGGGTTTCTTCGCTCTTTCCTCTCTGAAGCGGTCGCAATAAAAAATCTCGTGCCCTGCGCTTTCATCTGCATTCTGGGCAGAAAGAGCTGTCTGACAGCATAGAACGGTGAAGAAAGGTGATAATCGGTGTCTCCATTTTTTATTCCTAACCCTTCATTAACGCTTGGTATATAAGTTTTTATGTTTAATGCCAGCTTTCTCACTGTTCCCATCGCTGCTGCCACCGGCCAACTATCACCAATTGCTCAATTGCTACCTTTTGTTCTGGTGTGAGCTGTGCTCCTTGTGCGTTATATAGCCGATTCATTTTATGGATTGTACTAAAAGTCCAGAGGGAGCTTTCAAGCTATTACACAGATTACGTCATCAGACACAGTTCTGTATGCGCAAGCTACATGCAGTGCGCCTTTCCTGTGTGTCTGGGAGACTTCACGTTGATTGGACTTTTTGATTCCTGCTCATATGGGATTTAAAAACTCAGAGGCGTAAACCCATGAGTTTCACGTTATAAGTTGGTGTCCAAAGGAGGTGGCACGCCATTTTTTTAATATTTTCACATATGATTCAACAAAATCGGTGCAGCCGTTTCGAGGTTTGTGAACATTAAAAAATCGGCTTTTAATATGGTGATAGTCCGCCTACATCCTCAAGGATATTCATGCTTATGTAATTTCTGTTTAATGTAGTTAAACGACATGTAGCCCAACGCTTAACTGTTTACGAGATAGTTGACTTAGAAAATTAAAAAAAAATATTTTCTTTTTGCTGCACGTCCATTATTTTTTTAAGTTTTTTGTTTCTAGGATCTGAGTTTTTCTGTTTTCTATTAGAAGGTATATCAGTTTATAATAAGAAAAAGTCATAAAAATCGTCAATGAAGTTTTAAGTAAGAACTGAGTGTTCAAATATAGCTGCCCGATCAAATTTTGAATTAACGATGGTTTACTAAGTCTTTCCTACTTCACGTCATTAAACAACATTTTTTCCGGAAACTATTTTGCCAATTGTCTTGAATTCAAAGCTAGTGCCTCTTTAGCTTTCCAAAAAGGTTTGTCTCGGTAACTCTCTAAATTTACTGTAAAAAGTCGAAGTGACTTACTTATGTGAGCTCGAGTATATGCACTTATGTGCTTGCCCACTCACTTAACTCACTTGAGTTGCTTATTTGTTCTTTGCATTTCTGCTTAATGGGTGATTATATTTGACAGTTTTGCACACTGTTTAACGATTTCTTTGCTGCCTTATTGCCTCACTGCCTTTTCGTTTATGTGTTTCTTGAATTGTTTGTTTAACTTTTTATTATTTGTTTACGATGAGGGTGACACTGGCTGAAGTAAATACTCGTTGAATTTTAATTGCGATTTGTTTTTGAAACTGTTATGAATCATATATTTACATATACTTATATATAAGTAATTAATTGAAGGCTAACCAAATATGCAAATATTGAATATTTATGCGGGTTAAAAATAAACCTCCACCAGCTCTCTAAGTATTTAGGAACTTAGCTGGATATATTGAATTAATTCGACGGTAAGTAAAACATTTGTAAAAAATTTATGGGACCAGGTAGAACATTTCCTATTTTTGCAAATCTCTAATTATTTCACCGGTAGCTTCGAAAATTTCCTTTGTTATTGGCTCAGTCAAAACTGATGTTAAATATGATGTTGCTTAGAATATGTGTCAATCATTTGGAGCCCAATTTATAACAGTTATGCCTCCCGAAAATAAAACGGGGGCAATAAAACTTCCTTCGTTTGGCTTTTCATCCTCAGCTCGGCTATACATCGCCGCTATCTGTGGAAGTATGTTAAGGAACTCAAAGCACTACTCGGCGTGCACAAGAACTCGGCCTTTTGCAGATTCTGCAGTGACTATAAAAATCAGTTTAACATGAATTTTTGTATGTGCCCGAATCAGCTAACCACTTCCCTTCAGAAATCTGGAAATAAAGTAAAAAAAACTCAGATACTGCGAAATTTTCTAATAAATGACCCAGGCAAAACGTCTATAAGTAAAGGATAAAGCATTGCATTGGCTAGGCTGAAAATGTTTCAGGTTTAGGAGCTCGAAAGTTCATGGAATTCTTTCCGGTATATGGAGCTAGATTGCACTGCTTCACAATTCTTTTTTGAAAATGGTTTGCCCACACGAATCCCAGAAAGAGCAGAATGGACGTTGATTAAGGGTCATTGGCTATTTTCTCCCATGGCTCAAGACGGAATAATAAGATTGGGAGTAGCAGCTTCTTACGCCTTTCAAGTTGATCACTACTACTCTGACAGGCCAGTTCTCATAAAATCCCTACAGTGTCAACATTTTTAAATAAGCTGGCTAATCTGCAGAATCTGGTGCCTGGTCACAGAGGCATGACTGGATGTCGCACAGCGGATGAGCTGGCAAGAAGAGCAGTTGTAGAGTCAATTGGCTATAATAAGAAATAAACTGAAACAATTTTGCAACAAATTTATCAATTCGGAGCTTAATTCAATGTTGAAAATTTTAGTATACTTGCAGTTTTTTAAAGTGAAATTGAAAAACGTTGTACGTATTTGAAGATATGTAACACGAAAAGTTGTGAGAATCCGACTATGCAGATTTTAAAGATTATCAACCCAAATCTCAGCTATTAACGAAAAATATAAGAAAAATCAGGGAGCGATGTTTTTCAAAATTGAAAAAAAAAAAATTAATTTTGAATAAAAAAAATTTAATTTTTTTCCAAAAATTTTGTTTGAAATATATTTTATTCTTAAAATTAAAAGAAAATAAATAATTTTTGGAAAAAATATTTCACCTTAAAAATTTATAACGAAATTTTCAACATTTGATAAATTTTAAAACCATTAATTTTTTTCAAAACTTTTTAATTTTTTTAATTTTTTTTTAAAAGTTAAAAAAAAATAAATAACTTTTGAAATGAAGAAAAGGAAACGAAAATGTTTCACTTCAAAAAAATTCAAAACATTGAATAAATTTCACAGTTATTAAATTTTTAGCTCCAATTTTTTACATTAAAAAATTGAATTTTTGAAATATGAAATTTGAATTTTTGAGATATGAAATTTTTTCAAAGTTGTTTTTTATTTTATTCTTAAAATTAAAAGAAAACATAAAATTTTGAATTGCTCAAAAGAACGAGAATATTTCACTTAAAAAAATGTATACCAACATTTACGAAATTTAATAAATTTAAAAACTATTACATTTTCAACATCAATTTTTGACTTCAAAAATAAGAAATATCGAAATCGAAATATGAAAATTTCCCGAAAAATTGTTTATATTATTTTTAAAATTCAGAGAAAAGAAACAATTTTTGAAATGCTGATAACGAACGAAAATAGTTCTTCAACATTGAAGAGATTTGAAAACAATTACATTTTATTTTTTAATTTTTAGTTTTTTACTTTTATTTATTCTTGGAATTAAAAGAAAATAAATAATTTTTTTCCTCTAAAGAAACGAAAATATTTCAGTTCAAAAAATTTATATCACAATCGCAACATTGAATAAATTTACATGTTATTAAATTAAAAAAAAAAAAAAATTTAATTTTATTATTAAAATTAAGAAAAATAAATAAATTTTGAAATGCTGGAAAAGTGCGAAAAAATTTCACTGAAAAAATTTTTATTAAAATTTTCAACATTGAATAAATTGAAAAATTAATAAACTATATTAAATATTTATTGAAATATTAAAATTTAAAAAAAATGTCCACTAAAATTTTCACAATGAATAAATTTTAAACCTGTGAAATTTTTTAAAGAGTATTTTTCTTAATCTAACTATAACAAAAATATTTTACAGACTCCCAAAAAACCGAATTTTAGTAACCGTTTAGAACAAAATTGTGACAATGTGATGACTCAACAAGAGCCGTTATTAAGCGGCATCCCCAAGGCAGCCAAAGATTAGGAAGGCCATCTTGGAGACGACTGTTGGATTTGGAAACGCGCGCCGTGAATTCAAAATGGAAAGGAACTGAGAGACTGGCGCAGAAAAGATCTGAATGGAAGGACTTTATTGTGGCCCTTTATTCCTCCTCGGAAATGATAATAATAATAATAAAATTGGGAAATAAGAAAGACTACAAAAAAAAAAAAGGTGACTAAGAAAATCAGACTGTCGAGTTAAAATTAAAAAAATCGGTGACAAACTATTTTTGCACTTACTCCGAATACCTGGATTGGTAAGTTTAGGTTATCCGAAAAGGGGGCCCAGTTGGGCGAAAAACTCAAATTTCTGGTTTGAGAAGAAGAAGCAAGACAAATAATAGGATAAAGAAGACAGCAGGCCCCTATCTCTTCCCCTTATTTGGATAGTTTATTACTTAATTACTTTTTTCTGCTAATCCGTAGCTAAATTATTCAACGTAACTTGATTTTTCATCTCCTCCTTTTAAAACGCAAAATTGCGTATGCACGTAAGTGCATTTGGTTTCCTCTTCATACATAGTTACATGCAACATTTTTAGCAATTAGTGTGCCGAATGCGAGATTTCCCACACAAATCACGCAGGCGCATTGGCAGCTTTGTCAATTTTTCCAAATGAGCGAAAGTGGTGCAAATCAAATGCCAACCCACCCACTATGAAATGTGACAGTTAGCGCATGCACATAAGTGGCACCACACACACACACACATGTTTTCAGAAATCGTACGTGCGTGCACTAGCGAAGCTGGAAAATAGTGTACGTAGATACTATTGTGCCTCCCTGTGTGCCTACCTGCAGAAGAAGGAGGAGAAGAAGAAGCCGAAAAGTGCAACAGCTGGGTACCAGTGAGACGACAATCGTATAAAATCAGTATGCAACGGAGCAAAGCTCGTAGTGACACATACAACAATTGTGTATGTGTGTGTGCATATTTTCCATGCTTACAAAGTGTGTGTGTGAGTGTGTGTTGCATGGAAAATATGTGACAAACAACGACAGGGAAAACGTGCGACATGCAAAGAAGAAGCAGAAAAAATTAATACAAATTTGTTGTTGTAGTGGAAAATATATTGCAGCTCTTACTGTGAGGGGTTAACGAAAGATTTAAGTGACAATTTTTATTTGTTTTTTTTTTATATTTTTTTTCCCACTTTTTTGCGCCTTTTTGTTTCTTCATAGAGTTCATTGAGGTGCCTACCGCTGGTGCGGCATCGAACGCGATCTGTTGTCGGCTAAATTGGTGATTTTTGCAACGTAAATTTTTATAACAAACTGTCAACTGTCAGCAGCAGCAGCAAACAACAACAAAAACAACAAATATTGTAACAACAACAATTGTGTCGGTTTGGTTTTCTTCTAGTTTCGTGAAATTGCTCTATTAATGGTTAGTTGGTTGAGTGAGCGTGCCACACGAGTGTGCCACATGCATGTTGCACACTTGTGGGGTGAATTTGTAGGCAAAACGGAGATTTATTTTTTTGCCTGTGTGCCCACTTTTTGTGTACATTTTTGCGCTTTCTTGCCTATGCTCGAATTTGTGAGCCCCTTTTCGGGCAGTACAACGTCATTATTTGTGGCAGGCACGTAATTAAAATTGACTTAAGTGTCGCCGCATGCTGTGTACTTTTTTGTATTGTAGTTTTGAATGCTTTATTTATTTTTTTTTCTAATTTATTAATGTTTTATTGTATTTTGGAATGGTAGCTTTTTCATTGCAGTTCTGTATTCGGTAAATTTCGTCACACCCAGAATACTCAGCCGCCGCACCACTAATCCAGTATTGTGTGAAGAAAAAACTAGTCAGCAAAGCAAGAGCAAATGTAGTGCTAAGGAAATGAAGTAGTAAAAAAGTGGGAATATAACTGCATTGGCAAAAAAAGATAAGGCAAGCAACACGCATCACGTCAGTTCGAAAAAAAGCCGTCAGACCTGTGTATCATTTGAAGTTTTTGGGCATTCGTTAGTCATTAAGTATCTGACATGTCCGCCTTGTTGTGGTAGTTACAACATTTTTTCTAAACTATTTTTATTTTTTCATTCGGTACGTCAACGTGAATGTCAATTTTCAAGTATTTTAGTTGAATGAGTGTAATTTTTTTGTATTCTTTATTTAATTTTGTGTTAATATCTTTACTTGGCTTTTATCAAAGTTTTCGTTTTATTTTATGTCAATTGCTTGTAACAGTTTTTAATTGCCGCTGACAACGCCACAGGGGACATGGGACATATATATTCGCAGGCACAAAACATGCGCACATGCCACTACTCCCCTGATACTTCACTTCAATCGCCTTTGGCTGTTTTCACTCAATGTTACGTATACGCCCAGGTTGGCGCACGCTTGCTTGCAGGCAATAAGAGTTCTAACATAGAAATACTTATCGTGGTAATGTTGTTGTAAGTTACCTTGAGAGGCAATTAGCCGTCGAATCACGCCTGTTTTTGGTGGTCAACTTAAGTGACATTGCGAAAATGCGGTCGATGTAAAAATATTACGGGGTCCCGGTGGTCAAGATTTCGAAAATTTTGGGTATTTTCAGAATATTTTATTCAAAATAAAAAAAAATTAAAAACGGTATTTAAGTTTTTTAAGACTCTTTATTTAACTTCTTTTACATACCAAAATGAAAAAAATTTTTTTTTTTTTTTATTTTAATAATTTTAAAAATGGCGTTGAAGTTGGCACTCTCGAAAATTGGACCTGAACGGTGTTGTCCATTTTGGCTCTTCTATTTATCTGAAACACAAAAACCAAAACAGTTTTTAATCAGTATGACTGCGCCTATGTCTCGTATTGGAATAAAAAAAAAAATTACAAAATGGCGCGGTTTTGAATTTGACGCTATAAAAATTGTGCTTTTTTTCAGTTCCTTAATAAGAAATACGAAATAATTGAAATAATAATATGATTCCAATACGGGCGATAGCCATTGATGTTCACAACAATAAAATTTCAGACGATGCGGTTAAACAGTTTTTTTTTTCACAACACCAGGCCGAAAGAAATATTATATATAGTTTTGAGAGAATTGAGTTTAAAGTTTTGAGAGTGGCCAAGTGACGAATCTGACTCTACTTGTTAAAAAGGCTGTAAAAGGGAAAATACTGGAAAATCCTTCCAAAAATTCGACAGTATATTCCTAAAAGCCTATACTATCGGAATATGAAAAAATCGATTTTTTGAAAATTCTAGACCACCGGGATCTCTTAACCGTCCGTTGTGTGAAAGTTTTATATTCTTTCGTTGTTTAAAATGGCCTGGCCAGGCCACCTATGAGAACACGTGCTTTATTTATAGGCTGGTACGAAAATTATGTCTGTAATCAATTTATACTGATTAATGAAAAAACAGATTGCTTAGTGTTAAAAGAAATTTATTTATCAAGGTTCATCCTTCTTACTGTTTTTTAAAAATTATTTGAAAAATTTAATTTATAAATAAATAAATAAAAAATGAAAGTTGACGTAGTTACTGCAGCTAGACATATGCTGCAAGTGTAGGTTTTGGTTTCTAAACCGTGAGTTAAGCACATTGCATCTTTGCAAATGTGGCAAGTAAATCGGGTTTTTCTTTTAAATTTATCCAGTTTGGTACATAGCTTGCACAATGGCCGGTACTGTGAGATTACGGGCTTTGATGCAGTTTTTTGTGCTGGGGCCGTTGAAGTTGATGGTGGATCCTGTGAGAGATACATTACTTAAATTAATTATATATTTCAGTACGAATTCGGATGTTTGTATAAATACTTACATAAAATACATTGAACTTTTGCATTGCTATTTTAATTCCTGGTCTACCATATACCCTGGGATTTGCTGCACGTGTTTCCATAAGGGGGATTGTCAGTTGTTCAACCAATTCTAATATATTTAAAATCCCTTCGTTGGTCTGACTTCTTACTTGCTCGCAAATGCTTGTATATAATGTAAGAAGCCAAGCCAGTAATGTCAAGCATATTAAAAAAGAATGGCAAATGGCCACCGGTGTGTTGCGCGTTTGCAACTGTAGCCAGAAAGCATTTTGAAGCAACATTTTGAATCGATCTAACGACATTGTTGCATTATAAATATCAAAATGCCGAGAATGCCATAGATACTTTGCTTGCATATTATTACAGTGGAACATACCGGAAAATAATAGCAATCCAAACCAAGCATACATTTCCATTTCGTCTGTGGGCTTCCACTCTTTTGGTTTACATGTTGGATTAGCCTCGTTCCAGGCCTTGATCATTTCTCCTGCTTTCCGATTCGTCTGACGAACAATTATATTGACTATTTCAGGTGACATTATGTCACGAAAAATAGACACTGGATTTGGCAGAAATCGATGAGCAGGTCTCACTGGTCTGGTGCTGGTACTGGTAAATCGGTTCCAATGGCGTGCTCTAGATGCTGGCGGTTCCTTTTTTCAAAACATTTTGTCAATCTTGCACTCGTAACATTGCTCTTTTTCACCTAGTAATTGATTCACTCCACTGGCAAGATTTGAGACACTAGGCTCTGGTTCGATTACTTCATCCCATTCAACTTCATAAATTTCTCCGTTTTCAAGCAATTTTTCTTCAACCTCAAGCTCATTCTCAATATCAGACACCTTTCCGTCATTAACAGGAACATAATCCTCATCATTATCGTCGTCGGTGACAAACGGATCATCTTCCTCATCCTCCGCTGCAATAAATTTGCTCAACACTTCCTCGTGATGGCGCATTTGCTCACTTGATAGATTACTTCTTTTACCGATAGCTAATACCTAGAGCCCTATCTACTTCGTTTGAAAGTGCCATTTCTGTTCCGGCACAAAACACTTTATGAATAATACAGATCACTATTTCAATTGTTAATAAATACTTACTTTTCTCCACTCAAACAAAAATGATTGCAAAAAGCAAAATCAATCATACACAATAAAATGTGCACCTGTAATAAATAGAACCAAATTCAATTTTAACGGCATATATGTGGCGCCTGTTCTCGTGTTTTTTTTTTTACTAAAACTAGTAAAACTGTCGAAAATGCGGTGAGAGCGACTACAGTTTCAACTTCTGAGTGAGAGAGAACCGTATTCACTCTTTCTTATACTCTAATTAGTCAGAAGACCAAGTAAGGTGCATGACTATACTAAAATTGCAGTGGTGGCCTGTGCAGGCCATTTACCCTAACATATGAAGTTTTGGTGTAAAATGTATTTTTTTTCATAATCACTTCGCTGGAAATGGTTATAAAATTTTCAGAAGATTCATCTAACAGACCTGTATGGTATATTTTCGCCGTTTTTTGAAAACTTAACGAAACAAATTGATATATCCCTCTAAAATTCGGAATGGCCTGCGTAGGCCACATCACACAACGGACGGTTAAGGAGAAAAGGATCTGTTGATACCGACGCAATAAGTTTTGGTTCAATTATTCAGTTCCACCGTTCTGTGTGATACATTTTAAATGTGAAGAAGAAGATTTTCATATTAGAAAGAAATGTACAAAAAATAACTAAACGGTTTTGAAATAGTTTCCCGGATTTTTGTTTTTCACCGACCTATTTCTCCTATTTATGATATGCATTTTGATGTTCTTCTACAAATGGAGGAACTTACAATTTTATACTTTTCAGATCGAAGCAATAAGCAGATATAAAATCGTCCAGGAATTGCTTTGAAAATGCACAACACTTGCAAAGCTATTAACTAACTCAAGCTCTGAAGTTAAGTGTACTTACCGTCGAACTAATTTATTTACTGTCAAACTTATATTGCACCCATGAATACTCTTTTGAACAAAGAGAAAAATAAATGTGGGAATATATTTCTACCGAAGGTTCGAAGTGGTGCGAGCTCAATTTTTTTTCATTGAAGACACAAATAGAGAAAAAATTTCCAAAAATCAGTGGCATTTTGTAGGCACTTGAAACTTTTCTTTTCAATTTTAAAAGTTTATTAACAAAAAATATTTACAAATTTAATCTTCAAAATAATAGCCATCGCTAGCGACACATTTTTCCCATCATTCAGGCAATTTGTGGGTGCCGCGCCAAAAAAATTGACCGTCTTTGGCCGCAAACCAATCATCGAGCCATTTTTTGGCTTCTTCGTAAGAATTGAAGCGCTGCTCCGAAAGTGCGTGGCCCGTCGATGCAAACAAATGATAATCGGAAGGCGCCAAGTCTGGTGTGTAAGCCGCATGCACCAGCGGTTCCCAATCGTAAGTACCAATTCCCGAGTCGTTCTTGTTCGATGTGGCGGTGCATTGTCACATTGTCAGTTCATGCGGCACCCATCGTCCGACCTTTAAAATCATGCCCCTGTCTTTCAAACGTTTGGAAATGGTTTTTTGGGTCACTCCCAACTGCTCTGCCATCATTTCTTACGTTTGACCATCATCTTCAACAATGCTTGCAATTCGGCGTCCTCAAACTTTTTCGGTGGCCGGCCACGGTCCTCGTTCTCCACGCTAAAATCACCACTTCGGAATTTTTCAAACCACCTGAAGCACTGTGCTCTACTTAGAGCATGTCCACCATAAGCTTCTATAAGCATTTGATGAGCTTGAGAAGCGTTTTTCTTCAATTAATAACAGAAAATCAACGATGTCCGCAAATCGTAGTTTGAAGGCACGAAATTCGACAAAAATGCATTGTTGGATGAAAAGTAACAAACAATGAACTGAATATTGTTGACAGATGACAGACGAAAAAACAAGACATTTGGGAAGGTTTAAAAATACTCTTAGCGACATGTATTCATTTTTCAATTTTATAGCGCATTCAATTTTGGTACGATAAATACGATATAGGTATACCTATGAATAGAGACTTTCAGCTATTAGTCCATAGGTATATACCTACAGTATATGTATATCGGAGGAAAATTGAATGCGCCATAAAATTGAAAAATGGTGCCCAAAGAATTTTTAAAAATTTGGTTGAACAATTCAAAGTTTTGGGTAAATAATTTACAAAAGCTCGAAACTTTGTGTTACATGGTTTTTATTGCAGTGGGAACTATATTTTTATAAGGAACTAGTAATGTATTAACAATTTTGCTATGGGGTATATATGAGAAAAAAAGTTAGATGAACGAATTAGTAGGGGCTAAGGCATTGCTTTATAGAGCAATGGAAAATAATTAGAGTTTTATAATATACAGTACAAGTACAGAATATACGAAAAACTGAGGATCAGATATTGCAGAAGTAACTTTCAAGTGCAAAGCTGCTGTAATCGTGACGATTGAGTAATTTGCAGATGATTTTTGAGATGCGGATGTTCTTTAGAGACTATGATTTGAAGAATTATGCGATATTTGAACTTCAGCATATCGCCGAGGGATATCGAGGTTATCTTGCGAGCGTATGGAGAGATGTGATCCTACCAGCTTCTGCTTTATATATACCTGATAATGTTATTACATTGAGTTTTTTATTGCATTGACTATCAGTGCTAGCAAAGAGTTCACAGCCGTCCAAAGCCGTCCAAATAATTATAAAAAACCGTGCAAATAATAATAAAAATATTTCAAAATAGAAAGTCTCATATAAATATTTTAGTTAGTTTATTTTTGGATTTCCAAATAAATTTTCCAATGATTTGAAATTCCAGGATTTCACAAACTTTTTGTTTGACTCTGTTGCTCCACTTGGAGTTAAATATAAAAAAAAAATATATACACTATATTATTTTTCAAAACCATATTTTTTTGTATTTTGTAACTAAAAAAATTCAGGTCACTAATTCACACTTACTCGCTAATTTTTTAAATATTTTTACTCTCTATGAGGCAAACTTCTTAGGAAACGGATCGTATTAAATATGTCTTATTGCATATGAAATTGCAAACAAATTTGCACGTTCTTGAATGCCTTAGAAATACTTTGTTCTCGTTTCCTTCGGAGAATTTTTTGTTTACATAAGAGATGAGATTGAAGAACCCATTGATTTCAAAGGGGAAATCAGGAGTCTTAGATTTTATAAACATAAAAAATCTTAAGCAAATTTTTTCCTAAAAATTGCATTCAACATTTTACTTATCCTTTTGGTAAATTATATTCTTCACTCTTCTTGCGACTATCTTACAAAGCTCTTACAAAGCAAGTAAGTACCGGTATATAGCTAATAATAATTTAATTCAGTCATTATTTATTACATTTATATTATTTATTTATATTAAATAAAACTTGCATAATTTTTCTCTGATTGATTTTCATACTGATCTGCATAGTAGGAAGTACTCATTTAGCATAATTTGTCAGACATTGAAATTTTCTGTATTGCATTATGCGAGTTTCCTGTGGCATAATGCTAATTTTTCCATAGACTCCTCTTCATCATAGTTCAACCTGCATAAACTAGTGCTAGGTAGTCTTATTGTACTTATATTGAAATTTCTACTGCAGATAAAGTGGCCTGTAAGTGCTCCACAGAGTAATCTGATATCCTTTTATATAGGGTTATATAGGGTCTCTCGAAGTTAGAGCTTCAGATCTTACTTAGATTCGCAAAAGATGCACGCTTATTACAAGAAGCCTTATACAAGGAAACGTAAGGGTTAAGCTCCATCTGGTACCTGTAAGGACCAATAGGTCTATATGATGGCTTTCAGCCAGCCTGGTCAACCTAACCTAACCTAACCTTTATAGAGTTAGATCAGATTTTTCTCTATTCGTATTAAAGTTCAGGAACTTATTGGAGTGACTAAGGCATCGGCATAGAAAAGTGTGGTATCTATATTCAGTGTTAAAGATTTGTGTGCTCTAGGCCCCATCATTCCTACTCCTACCCTTGGAGAGTTTTGGATCCATCGGTATTTCATTTTTGCTATACTTCATTAAAATATAAGTATTCTTTCTTTACCAATGAAGTGTAGGCAAAATAATAAAGGGTGTAGCGTAAACAATTGTTCTAAATATATCTCCTCACTTAATTCTATCAATACTTTCGTCATCACTGAAACTTACCTTAGACAATCACGCGCTGTTGGCTCAACTTGTGCTGAAAAGGAAAAAAAAGTAATTGGAATAATTTTTGAAGAGTGTAACAGGTAGTTAAAAGGAAGCTTTCATTAATTTTGTGTGAGACTAAATACTAATAAAACTCCATAATATAGACAATTACTAAAATTTATTGAGGAAGTTAGGCTCAGACAAATACTCTGAATCCATGAACGGGGCACGATAGATATTTCAAGTCGCAGTGTTAAACGCGTAATAATAATAATAATAATAATAAAATAACAAATTATGTAATAATAAAACTATTTTTATATGAATATATCCGAAAGATGATATATTCTGCTATTTAACAAAAAACTGTTTACTTCACTCTAGGACAATTATAGATTTTTTAAATAATCTATTGCATATACTTTATTTCATGGAAGGATGGCTAACTATTTTTTTATTATTTTGTCAAAGAGCAAAAAGGTCAGTGTTCAAAATTAAGCAATTCTGAAACAAATTATTTTCGTTTGATACCTATATTAAAATTATAAAGTGAGTATAAGTATTTGAAATCACTTTGAAAAGTTTAGTCCTTTGAAAATTTAAAGTCCTTTAAAAGTGACACTGATGAAAAAGTGAGTATGCAGCATTACTGTATAAAGTCTATTCTTTCTTGTGCATATGCAATTTTTATTTTCAAACAAAACATGTAAAAAGTAGTTTCCGTTTAAAAAAAAACAATGAAAAAAATCTTCTGATTTTTATAATTTAAATTTTTGACGCGATTTTTTGCACTGCTTTACTATATTTATAATACTTTGTTTTTTACTATCCCTTTCACATTTATACCATACATATCTACTATTACATGTAATTAATATTAATAAAGTGCCGAAGGTACTGATAGAGAATGAGAAAATCTGTCATTTAGCTAATGTCGGTCAAATTACAGGAAGGGAAATTCAAATGCCGCAGAAGTAATCATCCAATTTTGTTTTTGCATAACTTTTTTGCTACAGAAACACTCTTTTACGGCGAATAAAGACTAATCAATTGCTACAGATCAAAGAGTTAAAGCGGCCCACAATGTGTTTTACGCAAATATTAAATTGCTCATATCAAAAGCTTTATCACGAACACAGAAAATAAAAATGTATACAACTTTGACGATATTATACGGTAGTGAAACGTGAATACTCAGAGATGTGGATAAACAGAAGCTGCTGAATTTCGAGGGGAGAGTTTTGCGAAACATTTTTGGTGAGATATGTGATAAAGGCGAGTGGTGGAGGCGCTACAATCAGGAACTCGATAAACTATATGCAACTATACCCATCTGTGATAACAACATTAATGATGAACAGTCTGAGATGAGCAGGTCACATATTACGATCTAATACCGATTAATCGGTCCAACAAATACTCTTTGGTGTGCCACAAACATACGAAACGGGCTCGCTCACCTCTCAAATGGATAGACGGTGAAGATGAAGAGGAATTTTTTTTGGGATTTCAGGCATGGAGGACACAGGCACGAAGCCCAGACAATTGGAGGCATATGCTACAGCAGGCGAAGACTCGAACAGGATTGCCCAACCAACAATGATGGTGATGATACAACTTTTTCACGTCCGGTTCTTGCTGGTGCTGAAATCTGGACATTGAAAGTTAATGATATAAGCCAGCTATTACGATTTAAAATAAACGTTATGAGAGAAATCTACGTTCTTGTACTGCCTGAATATGGCACGTATCGTATCCATTACAACAACAGGCAGAATATTAGATGGATTGGCTACAATATAAGAATACCAATAGGAGGAAAAAATAAAGGGCGATCAAGAAAAGGATAACTTGATGACTTCGAGGAAGATTCGAAAGTGATGATTGGAAATTTAGCAGGAGAGAGAGGGAACTGGAGAAAGATTGTTGAGGAAGCTAAGATTGTAAAGCTAAGAAAGAGAAGAAAAACAAAAAAAACTTTTTTGAGTGACGGAAGTCTTCTATTTGACCTTTGGTCGCTCCATCGCTTGTCTGTTTGTATACTATTACTGCTTAATTCCCAAGTGTCAGATATGATTGACGTACGAAGCCCTTTGTAAGAACTATAAATCTTCCCCTAGTTAATTTGATGCCACTTAGTCGTATGATTATTTAATGACGCTCACTTCCTTCGGTGAATCCTTCAAACTTGAATCGAAACGCTTGGAAGGAAATTACAGAGAAATTTGAGTGCTGAGTATAACGGTTGTGCTTTACCAAAGCATACATAAAGCAGGGCATTTCTTGAATGTTGAACTTAACGAAATCACTAAGGCACTTCAGCCGAAATCATCCAATGCTAAAGAAATGTATATATTAAGTAGTATTACTTTAGTAAAAAAAAATCCATTATTTTTTCGACAGATAGCTGTAGTTATCGATATCACGTAAAGTACTCGTTTTCAAGGTGACATTTCACACTAAAAAAGTGAGTGTAGTACACATAACAGAAGTGAAACTTTCAAGGCATACAAATAAAGAGGGAGAGACCCGAATGAAAATGAGAGAGAGATAGAGAGAAAAATATATATCTAAATAAATTCACAACATTTGCAGACAATACAAATAGACAAAATTTACAAAAAAAAATAGAGGCAAAAAGAGACAAAATAGACGGCAAATTACATATGTTTGTATATGAAAGCCAATAATGCACAAAGAACATCATCTTCCTTTCATATGTACATATGCCCAAACGTATGCCTAAATAACCTTGACTTATTTATTCAAATGTCACAGCACATCACATTCCTACAAGAAATCAAATATACATACGCACTAGCGAACGAATTTCTTCCGAACAAGTGCAAAAACAAGTCTGCTATAAAGCCTATGTAGGTGTGTATGTAAATATATTTTCCCACTCTAAATCCTAGCATGCATACATACACACATACCTACTTGCCTTCTAAACTTCCTACAAAATAATTGTATTCATATCGTCCCCTTAGTATTAAAATGGCCTATACATTTTTTGATGTTTTGAGAAAATGAATTTCAAACTTTTTGTCGAAAGTAGCACTCACTCAAATCTCGTTATATCTGTAAATATTTATTATTTTTTGACTGATGTTTTGACCCACTTTGTGGAATTAGAATTTGACAAAATTTTTACCACACATAAAATCAACGATGGAGAATCCAAAAATTCAATAAAAAAAAAATAGCCTATGAGCACATAGGCTATTGTTATACTAAGAGGACGATATGTAACTACATTCATGCACGTTCATACATACATGCATATATGCGTGAGCACAGCGCTCCCTTCTTGCTTCCGTGTACTTTTGTCTTCCACCAGTCGATATGCCGAATATTGCACTTACAAAAACAAAATACCTTGACTGACGCACAAGCAGCAGCAAGTGCAACGCGAAGGCCGCTTTGGCACCACGCATTCCAAAATGTTCTAGAACACAACAAAAACCCAGCGCATTAACTTCATGCCTCAATATGTATATGTCGTCCAATCATCCAAATTCTAAGCCTAGCGACTACAAAAACAAAATAAATTCGTAGACGCAGTCGCAGCGGCCATGATTCTTTTAGTCGCGACGGCATTGAACAATAAGGAATATTATATGGTACAAAAACTAAAAAAGGGAGACGTAAATAGCATAAAGTGTGTCTAAGATATATATAAGGTATAACTCTCTCTCTTCTTTTCCTCTACGTTATATCTTTTTCTCTCTCGCGGAACGAAAATGCCCAAAACGTTGCATGACCTTAAAATTTTACTCTCCATTCTCGCTCGTCCATCGACGCCTAAGAAGTTTCACTTCAAAAACTCGTTTGCTGTTTATTGGTGCAATTTCTGAGCATATCACAGGGTTACAATTTTTATGTGCGGAAGAGAACACCAAACGCTGTGAGTAAAAAAAAATTGAAGAATCAATGTGATTTTTAAGGCACTTCAAACATGTTCTTACTATACCTCTAAAACTGCTACTTGAAAGTTTTCTAAATATTCGAATTAAAGAGTTTGAAATTTTTATGAAAATTTGTTGAATTTGAAACTTTGATTTATACGGTTTTTGTAGGAGACTAAACCATGTTTTCATAAAAGAATTATTAAAATAAAAATAAAAAATCAATAAATTACCCAAGCTTGCCAATAAGTCTCTGCGCGCACTGCATTTTCTGAGAACTGAATTTTTATATTAGAAACAGCAGTCAAGTGCCAAAGGACAAACTACTTGTAAACTAGTGTAACATTCACCGCTTGTTTAAGAAGAAATTCCTCTGTAAATATTTGCTGCTATGAACTTGAAGTTCGTCGTTAAAAATAAGCGAAAACAAATACGCAGTACAACACCACTAATTTTCTATGTTGGTCGCTTTTTTTTATTTAGTTTTTATTTGTTTATTGCTACTGCCTTATGTCGCATAACAAATACTTACTTGCAATTTTTGAGTATACACAGTGAGCTCTATAATTATTAGTATTTGCTCCGGCATACGTCACCTTAGCTGGTGTTTACATAGTTTTGCGTTGCCGCTGAATTTTGCTGCAGGAAATAGTTCAAACACGAAATATTCTTGTAACTGCCAGGTTCTCGTTAACAGGAGTCATATTTATGTATGTATGTATGCACGTATAAATACTACCAACACTACATACACATTTATATCTATGGATATGTATGTATATGCACTACAATCACACCAGCTGTAAGTGCTCCACTTGCCGCCGTCGCAGTCTTGTAAAATATCGAAGAAACAAGAGCGCACACCGCAACATCTCTGTAAACGACAACTACAACAACAAGCAATATTTCAATATTTTTTTACTTTTTATTACCGTTAGAATTATTATTGCTCGCGATTGTCGAACATATGTTACGTTGTTTGAAAAATGTCTTAGTGTGAATTTTTTTTGTTTTCTGGCTTTAACCCCTTTGGCCACGTCAGAACTTGAACACGCGTATTACAACGGTTGTAATTGCAGCTACAACAACACATGCAGTTGAAAAAAACGTATAACAAGCGTAGTACCTGTAGCCATAGCAATTGAAGTACAACAACAACAAGAAGTACTTGCAAAATGTTTGTAATTTTACTGGTCAAAAGTGCCATATTTCATGTCTGATTAGCGGTAATGACAGTTTCTAGCCGCTGGTGTCTTTGTCGACGTTTGCTGTGCTGACCGGCAAGGTATGCCTAGACTGGTGGAAAACGAGTGCACAGTATTTCGCTGCTGTAGTGGTGGCAGACTATCGTTAGACTTTTTTTAGACTTAAAAAATCCTGGCTGAGCGAGGTTGACTAGTACAGTGTTAGGGAGATAGAAAAAAAACAGGATTTTTAAAATTTTTCTCTTTTATATGCTGCGGCTAAACTCTATTTTTCTTTTATTTTTAAAGAAATTAAAGACTTAAAATATTAACCCCGGAGTAGTCGCGCCCTTTTGTGAAACGCGAGTGATCTCATGGGGTGCTGATGCCCGCCTATATTTAAAACAGTTTGTGTTTGCAATAAAGAGGTACCTTCACTTCAGCTTATTTCAAAAAAAGGAAACATGCAGCTTGCAAAATCGTGACATCTATTCAAATTTTGTGAATTTAGGTTAAAAAAAAAAAAATACATTGAAAAAACCCAGGCAACAATTTTTAAATTGTAAACAGCTGATACTTGGTGGAAAAATTATCATATGGTAAAAAAACTGATTCTGATATTGAATGTCGAAGATACGTAGCACAATTCAGCTGCCTTTGAAGACATATTTGCTTTGGACATTCGCGTTTTAAATAGTGTTTATGGTGCCGATTCTGTAACAGCTAATTACGTGCAGTTTTGGTTTCGTCAATTCCGTTCAGGCATTTTTGATGTTAGAGAAAATGTTGATAATGTTTATAATGTCGAAAAAATCACAGAAATAATCGAGGTTGATCGGTATTTTAGTAGTCGTAGTATCACCGAGGAGGTAAGGATCGACCATAAAACAATTTTAAGATATTTGCGCAAAAATTATACGCCTCTAGTCATCAATGGCATCCTTGGTGAAAGTTATGATTTGTGAATCGGTCAACCACATACGGTAATTTTTTCCCCGATCCACGAATTAACGATACAAATTTTCTCTAAAGCTCGAAAGTTTGTGCTGGGCTCTTATTTGAATTCATCATTGCTCACGTTGGCACTTGAAGCAAACATCAAGGCGAAAATATCGCAAAAGACTGTCACATTTTGATATGTACGCCGGGTCGTTTATAAGACTTTGTTCAAAAGTTTTCATAACATTTCAAGAAGCCAGCTATACGAGTATAGTGTTAGATCAGACTGACCGAATAATGGATGTGGGTTTTAAGGACAGCGTAAATACGGTAATGAACGAAAAATTGTATGATCTCCCTGATCAGATACAGCGTCTCGCTGGTGCCTATTTGTCTTACTATAGATTTATTACCATTGGTGTGGTAGGCGGTGCGTGCTCCGATGTCACTTAAGAAATGTTTGAAGTAAAAAAGTTTCTGAAGCGATGGAATTACTGAGCGTTAGCACTATTGCCTTTGCTGAAGCGAAGCGTGGCGCAGATTTGCTTGCGTCTGTTCTATTGGAAATCGAGCTCTCTATGATTTATATTCACAGCGATAAGTTACAGGGTCAAAGAGAAATGGCTTTAGCAGATTTGAAGTCTGTAAAGGCGAAAGTGTTGATAGCAACATCAGTCGCTGCGCGTGGCCTGGATATCAAGAACGTTAAACATATCATCAACTGTGATCTAGTTTCTTTGATTCTGGTCAAAATGCGGCTACAGCAAGTGATTTAATAAAAAAAGCTGGAAGGCGCATGAAAGGATTTCTCAATTTTTCTGAACCTGTTCAGGTGGACATGGCGGCGGACTGTGTAGTATAGATAGTTGCAGGTTTAGCAGAAGGGACGTATGAAAAAATGTACTTGATTACCTTCGGAGGTCCAACTTCTTTGGAGGAGGAAGAAGAATGGAATTAAAGTGACACTTCCAAATATAAGTACTTATTACACAAAAACACTACATACCCATTTCGTATTTCATTGCTGCTAATTATTTTGGCAGACTTTATAACTCACATTTTTAACTCTCATGAATTTCATTTTTCTTCATTACAAAAATTACAATACAAAATAACTTAATTTGATATGGAAAAAAGAAGACATTTTACTTTAAAAAACTGCAAACTAAAATTTTCAATATTGCAATAAATTTCAAAGGTATAAAATTTTTTACAAAGTAATTTTCAGAAAAATTTAAGACCATGTGAACTTGGACTTCTTTAGTTTATTAGAGTTTTCGTGATTTAAAATTTTATTTTTATTTTTTTGGTTTGTTTTTGGTTGAAGGTTTTTGTCACATATTCAGAGTGATCGAACTAGTCAGACGTCGACTAACTATACTTTGTTGAAAGTTGTAATTTCAATTCATTTTCAATCAATTCAATTGATCTACCACCGGTTAAAGGTAAATTAACAGTAAGTGAGAAAGGGCCCTTATAAAGATACAACAAAGTTCCTTACAGCCTTTTTTATATATACGTTTAGATGACATTTAAAAAAAAAAATTGAGAAATGCTATAAAAAAATATATCTGCATAGGGCGAATGCCTCTGAAAGTTTAATTTCACTCCCAATTAGCAATTTTTATTTCTTCAAAAAAACAAAAAAAAATACTTAAACAGTTTTGTGTACCATTTTTACAGAAGGCTATTAAACATTTGGAAAAAAATTAAAAATTTGTAAAAAATTAAAAATTTGTTAAAAATTAAAAATTTGTAAAAAATTAAAAATTTGTTAAAAATTAAAAATTTGTAAAAAATTAAAAATTTGTTAAAAACTAAAAATTTGTAAAAAATTAAAAATTTGTGTAAGTAAAATTTTCAGGCTTCATACCCGAGAAGCTGCGTGCAAATAAGCAAATTTTTATTAACAGACGACATAACTCACAGTTCGGCTATGATGACCTCCACTTGCATTGGTAAGACATTTATTCAGGTTATTAAGTTTCACACTTCCTTACATACATACGTCCTTATGTGCGTATTAAAATATGTATTTAAAAATGTATAAGTCGCGAAAATTATCTTTATAATTGCTTCAACGCCAAAATAATTGTTTTTTTATGTTTAGAAAAGCTGTCAACAAATCATTTTTCCTTAAACGTGTATGTACATGCATGTATGTGTGTGTAAGGAAAAAGAAAAAATTCAATTTAAAATAAAAAAATAAAAATATCACCAACCATTAAAAAGGAATTATTAAAGTATTGTAGATTTTCGTGCATATGAAAAAATTAAATAAATTCCATGCTGCATGAAAACTTAAACATGTTTATTAATTGAAAAGCTATTTTATCGAGACCTATTGGAATGAGCAAGACACGCAAGTTAGTACATGGCAATAACTGCTTTAAAGCAACACCAACAACTGTAAGAACAGCCAAGACTTTAACTTAAGCAGGCTACTACTCCGGCTAGCCCCGAGACGACAGTTGACATGGCCGCCACAGGCAAAATGTTGTCATATTAGCATAAATGATAACTCTATCGAATTTTGAAGCAAAAACAGGTGATAAAAATATGCAACAAATTGAAAACTGTGGTTGGTGTAGTAGTTGTGGATATTGGGATTAGTTGGTTTTAGGAGGGCTCATAACTTTTAAAACTCTTTTTATGTTTTATTCAATAAATAATAGGCCATTCTTTTAGAGTTAATACAAATTTTGAAATGCGATTTACAATTTTTTTTTGTGGGTCTGTGACTTATACTCCTTTTGATAGACTATTGGATACATTTTTTTTTTAATAAATATATAACTTTGTGAAGAAAAGTCTGGACATTTTTTTGGATGCTAATTTATTTTTATTTTTCGTGTTTTCTTTGATTTTGATTTTAGTCGCTTTTGTAAGATTATAAAAATATATAAAAATATAAAATTTTGCATTAAGTCAACAGAAAAATAATTTTTTTTGGAAAATCCAACATTTTGATTTATTAAAAACGTTTTATTAAAATTTTTGAAGTTTTGCTGAACACTCAGAAATGAAATTTGCTAACTATTGTTATAAAATGATAAATTAAAATTATATACCATATATTAAGATATGTCTCCTTAATAGTACTTGCAGAATTTTCAGTGAAACGTATGTTTAGTTAAATTTTGCTTTGCATTTTTGTACATTTTTTTAAAAGAGTGCTTTCATTTAAATTTGTAAACTTAATTTTAGTTTCGTTTCAATCGATTTCACAATAGTATTTGTATTTTTGGTCTAAAATTAACACTTTGTTCTAATAAAAAAATAAAACTTCAAATTTTTTACAATTGCTCAGCACCCACGGTGCCCGGACCTTGCTGACCTCTTTTCCCGGAACATATCAATCATATGTCTTTGCTCTAGTTTCACCCCAAAAATTAATCACAAATGAGCCAAAGGTACTGAATAGCTGAAATAATGAACAATAAAATAATGAAACAATAGCGAATAAAAATACAACACAAAGAAAAAAAAAACGACAACAAAATACGAAAAACCGAATACGATATAAAAAGTAAAATACCGCTAAAGAAATACTTTGCTTCCAATATAAAGAGATGTGAGATATAAAATCATGTTAACATCAACGAATTAAAATTACAAAATAAATTGAGGTAATAATGGCAAAGTGTAGAAAAAAGATTAAGAGATATTGAAAATAAGCAATTAGGTGCTGTCTCTGTAATAATGGATTGTAAGACAAAAAATGCTGATATTACACCGACATTGACAACAACATATCCATATACTTACATGTATGGATATAGCAAAGGTTTGACTATTTATTTATTTTTTATGTAATTTTTTATTTTCGAATTTAGTACAAAATTTACAAAAATTTGAAAAATTTGCATCGAAATTTCAATTTTTTAGTCAGCAAGTTTGAAGTGGCTCAAACTTCTCTTTGATTTTTAATAACTTTTCTGCTGACATTGTTGCGCTTTTTCTTCATATAACAAATCCACGAAATTTTTTTGTATGGTCGACCGCAATTAGAAAAAACTTTTTCTGGTATTTCATACATGAAGACTCGATCCTATGCACTTCCGAATGGTGTCCACGCTGCAACCCATTCGGCCACGGCGGCCGGCTATATTTTAAAGTAAAAACTGGCACAAAACTATCTACTCTTTTTTTATTAAGTTTTTAACTTGCTGTTTACTTTGACTTTTACGCGCTTCTTTGCTTGGCTGTGTGTATACTGCAGTTGTCTAATTCACAGGTGCCAGATATGATTGCCGTACGAGGCGGTGTGTCAAAAATTATAAATCTTCAAAATCAATTTTGTGCCACCTTGTTTAAGTCTTGCCTTTTAAGAAAGACACTGAGCTTGTAATTTGTACTGTTTCTGAAATGTACACTTGTGCTCACATAATTAAGTCATCTTTTATAATATTCGTAATATTTTTTAACTAAATTGTTTTCGTTAAGTTTTTATAAAAAATATAGTTCATTAAATAAAACTTTATAAACCAAAATATTGGCTTGGGGAACAAGTTTATAGCGTTTTTATATTTTCTTTTATTTTACAAGGATTTGTTTGCTGTTTGGAATTCGATAGAACTCTTTCTGCTCTACAAATATTTTTGAGTTATTTAATTTTTTTTTAGTTTTGAGGCTAAGAAATGGAATACCCAGGAGGTGAAAATCAACATCTGCATCGAGGTCAAAAAGCTGCCGAAGCAGCCCGGGACATTTGAGACGTGTATGTCGAAGATCTCATAGGCGAGTCTACAGCACGAAAATAGTTTGCAAAGTTCAAAAATGGCGATTTTTACGTCGATGACACGTCACGCAGCGTCTCAAATCACTTTTGAAGGAGAATGGTAGCTGAACCTGTTGTGAATTGGCTGGAAAAATAAACTGTGATCATAAAACGGTTCTCAATCACCTTCATTCAGTGCGATTTATCGAAAAATGGGACTCAACGAAAAAAAGTGCGTGTAGCGTAGTACACATAACAGAAGTGAAACTTTCAAGGCAGACAAAGAAAGAGGGAGGGACCCGAGAGAGAATTAGAGAGAAAGAGAGAGAGAGAGAAAGAATATATGTGTAAATAAATTCACAACACTTGCAGAGCATACAAATAGACAAAACTTACAAAAAACAGAGAAGGGTCGACCGGTGTAGGTAAACGCCGGACACAAACCGTGGCAACAACGCGCACTACTCCGAGCGTTTATTACCTGCACAAACGCAGCGATTCCAGGATCGCAGCAACGGCACAAATTACCGCAAGGCAATACCAATAAATCCGATAGCACTTTATAGTACGCTAAAGCACTAGCCAGGAAACGGAAATAAGCACCAAAAGGTTGGCACCAAAAAAAAAACGCCAAAAAAATTGGAACCAAAAAACGCACCAACAAACAAGCGGCAAAAAGTAGGCAGTGTTATTTCTCCTTAGAAATTAGCAACCACAAGGAAAAACTCAGGAAAATTAGCCTAAAGTGTATCCAAGAAATTTATAAGGTATAGCTCTCTCTCTCCTTTCCCTCTACGTTATATCTTTTCTCTCTTTCGCGGAACGAAAATGCCCAAAACGTTGCATGGCCTTGAAACTTTACTCTCCATTCTCGCTCGTCCATCGACGCCTAAGAAATTTGACTACAAAAAGCAAAGGAAGTCGCCTTCAAATTGGTTCTCGCCATCGAGCAACAAGCGCTCATAAACAGCGCTTTTTGTACCGAGTCGTCACGGGAGATGAGAAATGGGAGATATAATAACGTTTTGTGATTCAAACACGTCTCTTCAGTGTCTTTATCAAATCTATCTTCCTTATTTCTTAAAATAGTAACAAAGGTAAATTAACGGTAATACACATATTTATTAAACTTAGGCTAGGTTCTCTTAAACATATTTGTAAATTAGTACTCATTTTATTTAACACAACTTAAACTCTCTCTCTTTTCAATGCATAATTAGGTTTATATACTTATGTATATTACATAATCATATATAATATATGTTGCTATATACATATGTATTCATGTAGTTAGGATACATATGTGACTATATGCATCAATATGAAGCAAGAAAGGAGTTGGTGGTTCCAGGAGATACGCCAAAGGTTAGAGCCAAGCACTGGGACATGCTCGAAAAGTATGTCACAGTCCACAGGGAGCTCTACATTGCCCAGCTACAGCGCGTGAATAAGGCTATTTGGTTGAAAAGACCGGATCAACATGGTCGAACCCTACTCCTTCGCAACAACGCTAGGCCCCATGTTGCACAAGTCGTCAAAGCCGCTCTTATATATTTTAATTCTAGAACTTGAACTTCTATTAATTCTGATTCTCCAAATACTTTTTGGGTCATAATCATATTGGAAATGGAAAACTCACCTTGAATTTGGTTAATTTCGAATTGATTGAGAAAAAATCAAGAGATGGTTTAAAATATTTCTAGTTTTTAAATCTAGTTTGGAGTTCCGTCAATAATCCTTCTAGATTTTTTATAATATACTCTCGTTGAGTTTTCCTATTTTAGTATTGGCGCAAATTTTTTTCATTAAAGAAAAATGACAAATTTTTTTATCTTTGAAAAAGTTGTAATTTAGTTTGAAAGTCAGATATTATTTAATCTTTCTCCTTCAATTGTAAATTCAGTTCAGTGTAAATGATATTGAAGGTGGCAATATGCCAATTTTGTTATGATATTTGTTGTTGTGAATAGTTTTATTGTATCTGGGAGGCAATAAATGATTTTGTGTAGTATTTTTTTCTTTTGAATTTTAATTTTTCATTATTTTTTTATTTTTTATCATTCATTTCATTATTATTGGCAGTACTTTGCTGTGCATAACTGTAAATGTTATGTTTTTTTTCTACCTCTCTTTGCTTGCTGCATTGTTTTGTAAGGGCGTTAACCATTTCCTTCGATATTTGCCTCAAAGCAGAGCGCATAAAATACAAAGCAGTACAATAAATGGACCAACTGTGATCTGAACAGCCGACGAAACCAAACAATTGTTTGACTGTGACTTTGAAGCTGAATTGGGTAGCATTTACATAAGCACTTGTACGTGCTGTTGCTGTTACTGTTGTTTTTCTGGCCGCATATCAGCAGCCACCGCTTTTAACCTTAGCGATATTTGCAGTGGAAGAAAAGAGATTAAGAAAAAATTGAAAGCAAAAAAATGGAGCAAATTTTTTCGTATTTTATTTATCCCCACCCCATTTGTTTATATGTATACGTAAGAGTGTGCATGTGTATGTGTGTGAATTTACATGCACAGCTGTCAGTTTTTAAGTTATTTGGAGCAAAAAGCAACATGAACAATTCCACCTTTTAGAAATTATTTAGAAAAAATTGTGTCATTAACTTGTTGCTGTTGCATATACCAAACAAACAAGCCATCAAACCACCTTAAGTTGTGGATTCAGCAGATGCCTTGGATAAGCAAACAAATGCGCTGGCGTAATGACTATTCCGGTGGCAGACGCAAATCGCAAAAAATGTAAGTGAAGCAGCAGAAAACCAGGGAAAATGGGAATAAAATCATACGTACAAATACATATCCACTCATACCTACGTATACATACATACCCATTCTTATATACAAACGTATGCATGGACATGTGTGTGCGCACATATTTATGCCATCTAACTGGTCCATTTGGCATCGTCGGCGAGAGAGCCAATTAATTTAGACATTTTCATTGCTAGCCGTACGCGAAAAAAAGTGAATAACAGAAGCAGAATTCGGGCATGAGTTAGTGCCGTTCAAGCGCGCGCGAAAAAAGCGGTTAAAGAAGTGGTCGCAGCAAAAAATATTTGTAGCCTGCTGCTTTTGCAAGGTAGCGGCAGCAAGTTTATAGTGAATAGCGCAACAGGAAAATAAATAGAGGCACATAAAGAATCTGCTTTCTTCGTGGCTGTCGCCCTAAGCAGTTGGCATTTTTTCCTGCTTGTTATAAAATTCTTTATCTCCGGTTTGATGTGTTGGTTTGTGGCGAAAAATCGATGTTTGTATTTAGCAAACAATTTAATTATAACAATTAAATATGTGAGGATGAGAGAAAAGCGTCCTATTAAGTGGTGGGAAATATTAGAAGATTTTATTTACTTCTCAGTCAAAAAGTAAACGATTTTACTGAATATTGTTTTAGTGCTAATAAAAGTTGAGACAAACTGAGAACAAAATACGAGTAATTCAATAAAATCATAAGTATATTAGAGACTAAAACGTTGCCTGCCTGCCGAAGCTGTGAAATAGGCGCATTGCATTTAAAACTGGTTTTAAGTTTCTTGAAATAAAGTTCCCGCAGTAATAATAAAACTCGCGCTTTGCAATAGAAGTGCACAACCAGCGTCTTCTCGAGTTAAATTATATAGTAAGCATAGCAATGTGATCAGCCTTTAAGAAAGTGGGACTTAATAAGAGATAATAAAGTTGATGTGACTTGAGATAGAGTATTGAGGAGCTATTGTACTCAGGCCAAATGTACTAAGGCTTCATGGATTCAGAGTATTTCTGTGAGTCTAACTTCCAACGAAACCTACTCCTTTGAACCTGAAGTTCCATTGGAGTATATTTCCTGGTTAATAAGGCGATAATTCAACCTACAAAGCCCTGTTAGAATTTCTGTGGTGATTCCAAAATTATGCTTTCCATACAATCCATAAACTGATTTAGGTTATAACTACCTGCTATTGATTGATTTCATTGTGGTTGCCCTGCCCACTGAGGTTTTTATGGTGGCAAACATTTGAAAGTTATCTGCATAAAGTAAATATTTAGCACGGGAAAAGCAAATGCTAATTTACCTATAAATAAGACGAGAACTTTTATATTTATAAAAATCATAATGTTTCCTTGGCAGCGGCCGGCTAATCACCTACCCTGCCAGAAAGCAAAAATAGATTAACGAAACCCACGTAAGACCCAGAAAGACTCAAAAAAACACTTTCGGTTTTATATTTAAAAACAAAAAATTAAAGGTTTGCCCGCGAGAAACTTGTGGGTTTTAAGGGTTAATTGGAAAATTAAGTGTTTCTTAAAAAATTTAGCAAAAAAGAGCAAACACATAATTTAGGAATAGACTTATAATACCCCATTATGAATAGAAGGTAAAAATTTTACGCAAGACAAAAGGGTAAATAAAGTACATCAATCTCACTTCTAAAAAGGTTTTTATGGAAGTAACACCATTAGTAAAAACAAGTACAGATAAAGAAAGCGACCCAAAATATAAAGAATAAGTATAACAGAAACTGGGAACCGTAAAAAAACCTCAGATCTGCAAAGCTCATATCTTCAGTCTTACAGTTAGTTTAAAAATAATCTGCAAGTTAGTGAACAGTATCAGACAAATTTCGTGAGCAAACTACAATAACTCCAGGAACTTCTTTGGGATGATGGTACAGATTGGTGATCTAGAGCTTGAAAATTTAGGGTATTTTCAGGATTTTTTGTTTACAATAAATAAAATTAAAAACGATATTTAAATTTTTTAGGCGTTTTACTTAACTTCTTTTACATACCAAAATGAAAAAAAAAAAAAATAATTTTACAAATGGCATTGAAGTTAACCCTCCGAAAAATTCGACCTGGACGGTGTTGTCCATTTGGGCTCTTCTATTTATCTCAAGCACAAAAACCAAAAATATTATTAATCAATATAACTGCAGCTATGTCCCGCAGTAGAATAAAAAAAATTTCACAATCTAAAAATTGTGGTTTTTTCAGTTTTTTAATCAAAAAACTACGAAGTAATTGAAATAATAATATGAATCTAGTACGGGCGATTGGCATTGATGTTGTAAATAACATATAAAAATTTCAAACGAGTCAGTTGAATAGTTTTAGTTTTTTGACAGCGTGCCAAAAAAAAGTCGATTCGAGATAAATGAGTTTAAACTTTGAGGTACAGGAGCGTGCGGACTGCTCTCTACCTAGTTAATGAGCTGTAGAAGCCATATTATTAGGAATTCCCACATGAAAATTTCCCAGTACAATGCTTAAAATCCTATACTTTTGAAATATTGAAAAAAAAAATTGATTTTTTGAAATGTTTAGACCACCGGATCCCATTAAGCGCCGATTATTTGGCGCATAGTGCCAACGCTAATGATTTCCACATATTTTTGTATTTTGCATTTTGCCTCAATTAAGTGCAGGTGAGATCGCTGCGAGTTATTTCGTCCTGCATTCAGCGTCGCCAGGGTCCTCTTGGTCTTCCCCTGCGTTTATAACCATGTGAGTTCTATTCTAAGGCCATCGTTGGTATTTCTTGGGCTGAGTTTTTGAGGGTGTGTCCATTCCATGCCTACTTCCTCTTATGTATTTCTACGACGATCGTAACTTGATTGCACTTTTTGTGCGATTCAGTGTTCGTTATCTAATTTTCTGGCCACCAAGCGCATATTATTGTGCGGGGGCATCGATTTACAAGCGTTTGCAGTTTAAACACAATCTCCACTGATTTTGGCCAGGACTCCCAACCATACCATACAGTCTTATAGCGAATGTTTTTCCAAAATTCCTTGGATTTTTTTCAATTGAATTTCGAATCTACTCAATCAATGTATTGACAATTTAAACAAACACGTACTCGTATATTGCGTTATGAACATTAATCAGGCCATATAAGTAAGTAACATATATTGGTTATTATAATTATATTATCATAGTTATGCCCATCGAGTTTTCTATACGTCTAAGAAACTCACCCGTTTTAAGTATTTCACATATGAGTACATACTCCAAGCTGTCTTATATGTTAATTTGTCTGATTTTGTGATACTTGACGCTTTTGTGTATTCAATGTGTCAGCCTCCAACAGTGGCAAATTCTTAATACCTTCTTGCGCCTGAGCACTTCAATGATTGATGCACGCGAAATATGGTAATTTGATTGATCTCTTTGTTAAGCGTTATTCAAGAAGTAAGCTTGGATTGCTGCTGCAAACGGTAAGTAACACACACATACACATTACTTTTTTTACACATTAGATTTTTTTAAGAAACAGTTTTCTTATACACAGTACTCAAAACAATATATCATTCAAATTCGCTGGTAACATCTTTCACACAGACTGCCAACTTGCAATAAGAAGCAAAATTGAAAATCAGATTTCACTTAAAATTCTTTTAGAAATTTGTTGCGCCATTCGATGTGTATTAAATCAGCCATCAGCTACTGATACCGACAATTAAGCTGTCCATGTCCATAAATGTTTACTGGTTTCATTATATTCAAAAGCTCGCTGACAGGCCGTTATTAAAATGAGAAAACTGTTTTGCAAACAGTCTGAGTGAGTTGCCAAATCATGTGGCTGCTTGTGGCTTGAGTAGCAAAACAAAAAAAAGAAAAGGAATAAAAAGAATTCCGAAAGAATTTTAGGGAGTGCACTAATATTTCTAGGTAGGAGGAATTGAAGCGTTGGTGAGTGGAGGGAAGATGTTTCTTTAATAAGTATAACTGGGCTGCTCCTCACAACAATTAAAACTGAGTTTCACATGGCTATCTACGTTTCAAACAAATTAAACCCTAAAGCCTCAAAATGTCACCGGATAAACAATTCAATCAGAAAGTAAAAATAAACTGTGAAGGAAATTGTGTTTAAGTTAGACGCTACACAAGAAAAAATGATATGAGGTATTCATTAAGACGATTAGCGCTTAGGTCCGCATACTGAGGGCACGGTCACAAAAAATGTCGGAGGCATTGAAAATCTAGTTTTAGGAAAACCGTATTTGAAACATATTATATAACAAAAATATGTCAAAAGCCAGTGCAAGATGATTGCCGCGAGTGCTCATACGATTTAAGCAGCAGAAGTGCGCCAAGTGCTCACGCGAGTTTTTGAATCGATCAATTTATGAAACGAATTGTTACTGAAACTGGGTTCATTACTATGAACCTAAATTGAAGCAGGAGCATGCAAGGGAAAAAAATGTGTAGCATCACCTATGCAAATGACAAAATATTACAGTCTCTGCCAGAATGAGGGCATTCACGTGCTATTTTCATCCTATCTAAAAAGTATAGCATTTTTTTGAACTTGGCTTATATTATAGACTTATATAACTTCGGCCATTTAAATATCTTCAAAGCAAATGATGAAAACTGTATGATTATGTATCAGCCACAAGCATGCAAACAAATGCAGAATTTTCTCTGACAACTATTGTATATCTTCAATTTCTTTTATATTTTTATAAGAAATTTTCTGTTGTTTATCAATTGGTTTTAATTAAATTTTATGGCATTTATTGAATTGGTTGGGGAAATAGAATTGATTGGAAATCGCTGTGGTTCCGGCCAATGAAAGTTCTTAATTCCTTCAGTAAGCCTAGTTTAATAATTAAATGCACAGTAAAAGTAAGTTCTAAAAGTATAAAACAAGTTATTTACGAATAAAGTAAAGGATTGTTTGGATGTCTGCAATGTTCTCAATGATCGAATCGACACTGTGGTAAAACGACATTGAAAATTCTCAGCTAACTTGAAAATGTTCATAGGACATTCGCATAAATATTTAAGAGTAAACTCCGGTGGCTTTAAAATTGTTTGCTGGCATTAGCCCCGCAGTTGCCAAAGAGATAAAAAAAACTTATGAGAGAATTATTTCTTTATGAAATGACTGAAGCTGTTAAAACTACGATTTTCTAACATTATAATTATTAGATTTGCGGGACATCCTGTGGGCAATTTTTTTATTTCTTCGGCTCTTAAAACTACTCATTTGCTGGCATTATTACTCTTTGTAAGATCATATACTATAATATGTTAAGAGCGACCCTAATGTATATGTAAGATTATATACTATGTTAAGTACAACCCTAATTCTCCACTATGTTTTTCCCGTTATCACTTTCCAATATGATACTGTAACCTTATATTACATTTTAATAAATCTTGAACCGCCTAACGCTAAACAACGTGCTTAAGGGGTAACACCGCTGTAGAAATTTCAAAAAATTGATTTTATTTTTATAAGCTTAAAAAATTCTTTGAACCTTTTAAAATACAGAACAAAAAGTTTTATACGTTACCGAAGTTTATTTCATAAATATTTTAAGCTTTTAACCAAGCGTTAGTGACTGCTACCTAACGATTTCTCCAAATTTCCAAACTTTAAACGCGTTTTTCTCAAAACACGTTTTCTGAAATTGGCACGCAGCTAAACTCAAACAATTTTTAATATTTTTAATCGGGTTTTTCACTACGTCTGTATAATAACCTTCTTAAGAGAAGAGCGTAGGGGTTTTTCGATAGATTAATTTAAACGATTGTTATAATTATTTAAGTGCCGTTTTTTTAGTCCAAAATAGAGTTTTTTCCTTCAAATGCTTGCTAATTCCACAAAAATAAATATTTTTTAAATCCCCTACGTGTTTCTCTAGCTATTTTTATCTAGATTAAGAAAAAAAAATTTCCTTGTTCCAGATTAAAATTTGCACCCTCTGTGCTGCGTGCCGCGGAGCTCCTTCAAGAGAAACCACATTACAAAAATGTCTCCAATGCCGCCATTTTGTAAAATTTTTCGATCAAACTTTGTAGTTTTGTATTTTAGTATATAAGTAATAACTTCCCAAATCAGAGTGATTGTTTTCCCTTTCTTTCTACACAAAAAAATTCTTTAAAAATCGCGTTTATTTTACGCGTGTAGAGTGGTGTTACCCCTTAATAGCTAACACTCTTAGAGTTGCAAATAGAGTTGGGTATTTCCCGAGAAAATCCCAATCTCGAGAATCGGGATTTCCCGAAATAACGAAAATTTCAATTCTCGAGATGCGGGATTTCCCGAAAATAATTTTTGAGATTTCTCGAGAATTCTCGAAAATTCGGGAAAAATTCCAAAAAAATTAAAAGAAAAAATCTAAAACTTACACTGGAGCAATGAATTTCATAAAACATTATTTTTATTTATTTTTATTAAAGTATAAATTACATAAAAAAATATTTGAAAATATTACTATTTCAATTATTGCAAACAAAAAAGTGAAACAAAAATAATTGCAAAAAAATTCAAAACAAAAACAATTCAAGATTATACTTATTAAAATAGGGGAAAAAAGTGATTGTAAACATTATTTCCCAAAATGGTGTTTTAAAAAACACAGACTGTCAATGGCTTCGTCTGACAATCGCGTACGCTTTTTGGACACAAAATTACCCGCTGTAGAAAAATTCCTCTCATTTTGAGTCGATGTTGGCTTAACAGTGTTAAAAGCCCCGATCAGTCTTTCAACATTTTGTGTTTTCTCTCCAGTTTTTTCATATAGTTTTAGCTCGTTTCTAAGCGACGAAATCATCTGGTTCGCCGCATGTTGCGCAATGTCTGCTTTCGGTTTTGAGCATTGCTGAACGTATTTTTCAAGCTGTTTCGCCATATCTTCTTCATCGACGTTGTTGGTTGCAAATACGTCATCATCGTCAGAGCTAGACACTGCTTGGTCTTCTTGAATGCTCGTAGAAAATAGACGAACCAAGTAGTTTTCGGCTTCTTTTATCAATTCTGTTTTAGAACAGGTGTGGAAAAATTCAGATTTGTCACTAGAGCTGTTAACTGGATCGTGTAAATATTTAAAGGCCGATAACAAACGGATAGATCTACGAGCTGTTAAGTTTTTTTTTAGGCTGGATAAGAATTCATCGCCCAATTCGGTGTGCTGATTCTCCAATTTTGTGAACAAAAATTTGAGAATAGAATCCGCAGCAAGTAAGTTCACATTTTGGCGGCTAAGTGCTTCTACAGCAACACGTATAGGTTTAAGAGCATTTATGATATCCTCGCAATACTTTACTTCTGCATCAGTAGTGGCCATAAAATTTAAATTAAGAGTGTCGAGCGCCTTACGAACATGCTTGCTGATGCAAATGTATCTGGCCAGCATAGTTTCCAGGCTATTCCAACGTGTTTTGCAATCCAACAGCAAGAAAAGCTCTTTCTTCCCGACCTCTTTAACATAATTCTGCAAGATGGCATTCCGTACAGGCGAGTTCTTGAATTTCAAAACTATCTTGCGAACCTTTTTTACGATTTCAAATGCAGACTTTATAGTGACCATCTTGTCAGCAACAAATACGATATTGTCGTCCTCGTCATCGGAAGCGTTTTCCGCATTAATGTCGGAAAATGAAGTACTGGCTGCATTGTTTTCATTTTCATCGGAGCCTCTATCATCCGAATCGTCTCAATCGCACACGTCACTATCGTATATCCTGTTTGCGACTTTTCGTTTCTGGTATATTACCTTCATGACCGCCAAATGTATGCCGTGATTGTAGCAAATCTGTTGATGCGCTGGTGATAGTCTCCCAAATTTGATCATGACACTGGCACCATCACTTGTAATAGCCACGATGTCGGACTGTAGTTTTATATTGAAGTCTGAAAGCTTTGCATTTACGAGCTCATATACTTTTTCAGCGGGACATGATTCCTGAATGCGGCCAAGGTTGTCAGATTGTCCATCGTCATAATATATATGGATGTTCATGTAACGTCGGTTTCGCACGCTTGGCCACTCGTCGATGCTCAAGCTGAACTTACGCTGTGCAGATTTAAAATTTTCAATTTTGATCTTCAAATCGCTTTTTATTTTCGTGCAGTACTTCATAACCAAACCCAGAACAGCTTTGGACACTTTGGAAGATGAAATCCTAAGCGGCTGATACTATTACGAATGAACTCACTTTTTGTTATCGCGTTTATTGGAATTCCATCTTTTGCAGCCAATTTTGTAACAATTTGTTCAAGCGATTCAGGCGAGGAAGAAGTATTGAAAAAGTTGTGAAGAGTTCGGGTCTTCTTGGCTGGTGGCTGTTCTTTTGGAGCCTCATGTTCCCTTCGCTTCATGTTGTGTATCCTCTCCATGTGACGGTGAAGTCCAGATGTTGACGATGACTTGCATTTAATGATTTTATTGCATTTCAAACATGTTGCTTCGTCGTCAAATCACTTGAAAAGCTGCCACACTTGGTCGTATTTGTATTCTGAACTCATGATTTTTAATGCTAAAAATTCAAAATTTGTTTTAAATTTTGTTTTTTAAAGGAAGTAACTAACCGGTACTCACAGTCAACGATACGTCGATTCAAAACTTAAAAATAAGTAATATTTGGACCACAAAATATTTTATTATACGGTGTATAATTTATACTTAATCAGGTACCACAAAATGAAATGCACCCGCTCACTACAAAAAATAAATTTACAAACGTCGTCTGTGCAGTCTGCGAACAAATTGAAAGTGCTTGACTATTTTCAAAGCATTCCTAATTGCTTAACTGCTGCTACATATAAGAAACACATAAAACTAAACTTCATTAGCTTGATGTTACAGTGCTTTCCCTCGACATAGCATAGCAACGCATCTAGCATTCACTCTGTAGTCACCCTAAAACAAAAAAAAAAACAAACAAATGGAACAGTTATACTGTTGTGGCTTTTCGCATAGCAATTGAAACTATGGTGTGAATTGTATGTGATTCTGCGAAACAGTATGTAGTGTGCGATTCTTTGTAACATAATGGCCGTTACAATTTGGTGTTTCCAGGTATTAATCATATGTATGTGTATTCTTTTACTTTTGAAAGAATTGTTTTTTCTCTTAATGTTTGACCGCAAAAATTAAACAAAAAAAAATGGATTTCTCGAGAAATCTTGAAACATTCTCGAGATTCCGGATTTCCCGAAATGCTAAAAATTTCAAATCTCGAGATTCGGGATGGAAAAATATCGAGAATTTCTCGAGAATTCCCGTCGGGAAATTCCCGAAACCCAACTCTAGTTGCAAATAATGAAAAAATTCCGGAGTAGTTTTATGGATTTTTTTTTTTAATTTCGGAAGCTGCAAAAAATCATATGGGGAAAATTTTACGGCACAATTTTTTGTTGAAAATTTTTTCAAGCTCTTAAACTACGCTGGCATTATAATTATTGAAATTTGCATTAGAAAGTCGCATGTTAGAAACCTTATAGCAGAAGTTTTTTTTAAATTTAATTAACGCTCTTAAAACTACGTATTTGCTAACCTTATAATTATTGAATTTGCATAGAAAAAAAATTGCATCGGAGAAATTTTATGGAATTGTTTTTTAACTACTACGTATTTGCTGGCATTAAATCATTAGAGTAGTATAATATAATGTCATGGGAGAAATTTAATGGTACATTTTTTTTTTTAATTTTTAAAGCTCGTATTTGCTACCATTATAGAGTTGCATATAATAAAAAAATGACATGGGAGAAATTGTATGGACTTGTTTTTGGACCTGCAGAAGCTGCTAAACCTACGTATTTGCTGTCATTAATAATTATTAAAGTTGCATAGGAAAATTGTGTGAGAGAAATCTTACGGGAGAATTTTTTGTACAAATTTGTGAAGCTCTTAAAACTACGTATTTCCTGGAATTATAATTATTAGAGTTCCACAGATTAAAAAAAAATGCTTGGGAGAAATTTTGTAGGATATTTTTTTAGAAACTTCTGAAGCCGTTCAAACTTCGTATTTGCTGGCATTGTAATTAATAAAGTTTTGAAGAATAAAACAAATCGCATGGGAGAAAAAAATTGCAGCTGATTTTTTGTTTTTTTTCCTCGGGTTGTTAAAACCACGCCGGCAAATGCATTAAAATAATTAAAGTTGTAAATATTAAAATGGAATCGGATGGAAGACAAACATTTTTGCTGAAACGTAAAGCAACTGAAATGAGAGAATGCTACATGGATAGCGCTAGCTGCGTTATTGGCCTCAACTAGTATTTTGAGTCTTCAGGAATAAAATATATCAAACAAAAAAAAAAAAAAATAATAATAATAATAATATAATAAATGCCTAACTCCAGCGTACACTTCTGCTTGGTGTTTGACCGAGCTCCTTCTCCTATTTGTGGTGTGCGTCTTGATATTGTTCCACAAATGGAGGGACCTACAGTTTTAAGCCGACCCTGAACGGCAGATATTTTTTATGAGGAGCTTTTTCAAGGCACTACTTTTACTTCATTTTATATGTACCTACTACAATGGCACAAACTTGAAAGCCAAGTCTCCTCGTTAAGTGAAAATCGCAAAAGTTTTCAGAAATTTCTCTCTCCAAACTTTTACTTAAAACACCATTTAGGGTCACACTAATCCGCCATTACTGTCCAAATTGCAGCGCAAGCTTTGGTTTTGTTGTCAGATATTTCACTACTCCATATTTATTGAATTATGATTTTCTCAACTTCTCTCAAACAATGGACACTTAAGTATACACCGCTTTTAAATTAGAATAATTTGAAGTAAATCTCATAGAAACGTATGCATATTTACTTGCAGCGCCTCATTTACTTTCAACTCCTTTTTTCTTTCTTTTTAAATACGAAAATAGTCAAATGGCACATTCTTGTTGCCCTAAAAGTGCAACATTAAAAGTTTAACTAACCTATATTTGTCACTTTTTGCACACACACACACACACACACACACAATCACGCATGCCCACATTTACACAAAGACATCCGCCTTTGTAGAAAGTTTATTGCCACATTAGCCATTGTGTGCTCAGATAATATTGTGCCCGTATGTGTGTGTGTATTTGTGGCGTCGCCTCCATTTTGGTAGTTGTAGGTACTTTGTACCCGGTGCAGCGCAAGCAATCGTAACGGAGAAGTCGTTGGAAGGCAACGGTGCAATCTTTTTTCAATGCAGTTTCCACAATTTTTTTTTTCCTATTTTTATGTGGTACGCGAGGACTCGCCTTTTTTGTCTGCGCCCACATCCTTTAGGTTTCAGTACCCTTCCCTCTTTGTGTGCCTTTTCATTGCACAGTTGCCACAAAGTAACTTTCTTGACCACTTGCATCGCTTGCGGCATAAACCACATGCAGCAATGGAGCCGTCAACACAATAACTTTGTTGGTAAACTGCATTTCACTGCGCCTTTGTCTGTTGCATAGACATTTTCGCTTATTTGTAGACAATTGTTTAATTCCATTTGGCTTACATTTAATCAGATTTTGTTTTGTGCCAGCACTGCACCTGCTGTGAGTTTTTTTTTTTGCTTTCCAATAACAATGGTTGTGGTGGTATGTAGCGTGCAGTCATGGCAGGGTAAGGCAGAGTATAGTTTCGAATTTGAGAAAGTTTACCGATTTGTTTACTAAAACCTGGGGAGCTTTTAAGCCTCGCCGAATCATTTCCATGACGAGGCATGACTTTGACAGTAAGGGCACATGGTAGGTCCGTGAAAATATTTAGATAGTTCAGAAGTTATCATAAGTGTCGTCTTGCCTTATGTCGCAATGGCTTTAACTGTTAATGGAATGATAAAAGGTCTAGAACCCAAAATCAAATGTTTTTAGCCCTAATATGACTTGGATGGCGCTTTGCGAACCTCTTAAATATAAATAATTTTTGCCATTTAAAGTTTACTACACCCTTGTGAATCTTCCAGAAATTTTGGGTTAACGTTAGACATGTAAAGGATGCGCCTGCTTAGCATTGTTAGGAAATATTAAAATTGCCGAAGCTGTGATTTCAAGAGTCACGCCAGCCATTCTGCTTGAGCTTACATAGAAATACACTCCGTTAACTAACTGGATTTATTGCCTGCACGACCTCCCAAAGAAGCAGGGAAATCGAAGAGCGCGGCAAGGAGGAAGAGAAGAAAGCGGCGGGCAAGGCTCATGCAGGAGAAATCCTCATGTGGCTCTGCCGGCCCTTCTGCGTCTGTGTCTTCCAAACGACCTCGGTCAGCGGAAGTGACACCCACGGAAGCTACCGAATCTACGGTGGGCACAGGCACTCCCAAGTTGTCTCGCTCTCGAGGCAAGCGGAGAAAGACGGCGGCTGAAAGCAGCACACCTTCCTGCCCTGCGGTTGCCGCCAATGGCCGAGCCACGACCCCCCAAGGTACGAGCGCGGTCTTGGCGCCAGCCAATGTGGCGGGAAAAGGTTCTGCTGAGCCACGTCCCTATCGGCGCCTCGACAAAATGTCCAGCAAAGCTGTCTGCCCGGCGAAATCTTCGTCAGTGGAGGATCGGGAGCTGGACCTTCGCCCAAGCACATCCAAGGGTGCGGCCAAGCCATCCTATAGCGAGAAGGCTGCTGGCCCACGACCTGTGGCTGTGATTGGAAAACTGGGGCCTGACCATCAGCTGACGGATGCAGAGATCAAATACTGCAAAAGCCAGCTGATGCGTCGGGTTATTGCCTCAGGTTCGGAAGCCAACGCGAAGGGCTATGAGACAAAGGACGGCACCATAAAGGTGACGTGCGCGTCTCTGGCCAACTTCGAGTGGATCAGGACCGTGGTCAATAACGTGCCCCCCTGGGGACCACTCGCTTCGCTGTCTACAGCGAGGAGAGTGTACCCCTCAGGAAGGCCATCTGCTGGATTCCGGATCCAGACCTGTCTACGGCGGATGTCCTATCCTGTCTACGTGCTCAGAATCCGGGCATCAACACGAGGCTTTGGCGAGTCGTCTCGTACACCAAGAGTAAAAACCGGGAAGGGAAGGAAGGAGCTACTCTTGTGGTGCGAATGGACGAGGCCAGTGTTGATGTCATGGGCTCATGGTACGGGAACCGTCTGAGTCTCTTCTTTGGGACGGCCAGTTTCCATGTCTTTCCCAAATGATTGACTCGGACGATTCCTGTAGCTATCGTCCCTTGACGGTGACGCAAATTAACTTGCAGCATTCCAAAGCCGCTACTGCACTACTAAGTAGAAGGCTTTCCCAGCTGCACACATTACCCCACATAACAGCAGTGCAAGAGCCCTGGGTCTTTGGGGGCCGTCTCTGTGGCTTAAGTGCGCTGAAAGGGGCCACGTTATTATATGACAGGAGTTCTAGCAGACCTAGGACCGGTCTTATAGTATCATCCCATCTCACTGTGACGGGTCTTGAGCAATTCTGTTGCCAAGACCTGGTAGCGGCTGAGGTGTGTTATAGGGGTAGACGCGGATGGTCGAAGCTTGTGATTGCATCTGCTTACTTTCCTTACGATGCTCTGGAAGGGCCACCACCCGGGAAGGCCACTAGTCTTGTGAGGTTCTGTGAGCGGCGCAGTCTGGGCCTCATCCTATGTTGCGATGCTAATGCCCAGCATACAATCTGGGGCAGCAGCAAGTGCAATGGGCGGGGCTCTCGACTATTCGAATTTATCGCGTCCTCCTGCCTAGACATACAAAACAAGGGCTCAGAGCCAACGTTTGTAACGGCTAGAAGGCAGGAGGTGATTGATCTAACCCTATCAAACTCAAAATTGGGGTGGTTAATCAAGAACTGGAGAGTCCTTGCCGAAGATTCGTGCTCGGACCACAGGTACATTGAGTTTCAGTGTGGCGAGGAGGCACAAATGCCATTGCCCTCTAGAAACCCAAGAAAAACAGACTGGCAGAAGTTTAGGGAGGCGCTGCGGGACCTTGACGTTGCGCCACCAAGACTTCGAAAAGAACAGGCCATTGAGGCGGCTGTTGAGAAACTCAACGCTGCCCTAACCGATTGTTTTGAGTCAGCCTGTCCAATTCGACCTCTCCCGAGCCGGACTCCCGTTCCTTGGTGGAATCGAGAGCTCCAGATGTTGAGGCGTGAGTCGAGAAAACTTCTAAACCCGGCCCTCAAGACTAACCTTGCAGAGGACTGGGAGCGATACCGTGATGTTCAGAAGAACTACAAGAGGCTTATTCGGGAATCCAAAAAAGCCTCATTTAGGGAATTCTGCAGCGGTATTGAATCTCTGAGTGACACGGCGAAATTGGTTAGGGTCCTGAAAAGGGACCCAACGGCAAAGCTGGGGTCGCTTAGGAAATCTGATGGCTCCTTCACGGAGCGGAAAAGTGAGACACTCAGCTTGCTGATGGAGTCTCACTTTCCTGGTAATCAGATAAGCATCAGCCGGCAACAGCCCTTATTGATAGAGGCAGTTGTCAGAGCTGCTACACCTTCTCGGCATGACTGGTTCGCTGCCAGATCTGTGGCGAATGAGGCCGCCATTCGATTTGCCATCAAACCTTTTGGCGACTACAAGTCGCCCGGACCAGATGGCATATATCCTGCCACGCTGAAGGAGGGTGCGGAGTTCGTGACAGCGGCCCTGAAGAAAATCTTCTCGGCATGCCTGGCACTGGCTTACATACCACGCTCTTGGAGGATGGTGAGGGTCGCCTTCATCCCAAAGGTTGGAAAAGACGACTACACCAGCCCCAAAAGCTTTAGACCCATCAGCATGACCTCTTTCATGCTGAAAAGTCTCGAACGACTAGTGGAACTGCGCATACGTCAGAAGTCGCTGAAGGCTCACCCTCTGTCTCTATTTCAGCATGCCTATCAGAGTGGAAAATCCTGCGAGTCGGCACTGCAAAACCTTGTTGCTAGGGTAGAGCTGGCCATCGACAGGAGGGACTACGCTATGGGCATCTTTTTAGATATAGAGGGGGCGTTTGATAATGCCACTTTTGACAGTATGTGTAACTCTGCCAGTAGGCACGGCGTAGACCGGGTGCTAGTAAATTGGATTCGTTCGATGCTGTCCCAAAGAATCGTTTCGGTGCGAGCAGAGGAAGATCTGCTGGTGTCATCTGGGGTTAATAGAGGCTGCCCCCAAGGCGGTGTGCTGTCTGCATTGCTCTGGTGCATGGTAATCGATCCTCTGCTCACCACCTTAAACGAGTCGGGAGTCTACGCACAAGCATATGCGGACGATGTTGCTTGTTTGGTAACAGGCCCTTCGCTTATGAACATCTGCAGGAAAGTGCAGAAAACTCTGGATCGGATTGACACTTGGTGCTGTGCGAACGGGCTATCGGCAAATCCCGCCAAGACTGGTATTGTCCTCTTTACCAGAAGGAGGAAGCTTGATGGACTCGCTCTGCCAAAGCTAAAAGGAGTCACAATCCAGCTATCCAAGGAAATTAAATATCTTGGAGTAATCCTCGATAGAAAGCTCCTATGGAAATCACACGTTGAAACAAAGGCATCCAAAGCACTGACAGCTTTCTGGCAGTGCAAAGGTGTCTTTGGGAAAACGTGGGGTCTCTCTCCTAGCAAGGTCCTATGGATCTACACGGCTATGATAAGACCCATCATCACCTATGCATCAGTGGTCTGGATGAGCAGACTATCCCTAGTGGGAGTCAGGAGGACCTTATCGAGACTACAACGCACTGCGGCCATCTGTTGCACCGGAGCTTTTCCGACTACTTCAGGCCCGGCACTAGATGCTCTGATTGGTTTACCACCACTTGATGCTTTCATCCGAGGAGAGGCCTTGAAGGCCATCTGCAGACTGAAACACAGTGGGAACTGGTACGGCCCTTGTCCGGCATTGGAACACAGAGAAGGCATGGACATCGATCCAACGATTCTCTCCATGCCCCTTGACTCAATGCCATCAAGAGTCGTACTTGCAAAGAGATACAGTGTACTGCTGCCAGAGGCTCAGTTGTGGGGAGACTCAGAAAATGAGCCCGGCAAACACTGTTTTCGCATTTTTACGGATGGCTGCAGGACCGAGCATGGCTCCGGCTCTGGGGCCGACGTGGAATCCAGCGGGACAAAACTGCACTTTGCTCTTGAAATGCATGCATCTGTGTTTCAAGCGGAGGTGTATGCAGTTCAAGAAGCGATGAACTTTGTTGTGGAAAAACGATGGAGAGGCAGATCTATATGTGTCTGCAGCGACAGCCAAGCAGCGCTTATGGCCTTAGACAGCCCTCAAACCACATCAGGGGTAGTGAAGTCCTGTAAATTCAGGCTGAACTATGTCGGTAGACATAATAGCCTGATGCTAACATGGGTCCCGGGACACGTGGGTACCGCGGGTAACGAGACCTCTGACCCCTTAGCTAAGATGGGCTCTGAAGCCAACTTCTTTGGCCCAGAGCCCGCTTTGCCACTCCCCTCTGCGGGCATCACGGCCACGGTTAGCAAATGGGTAACTACTACCCACAAGCGAGCTTGGCAGGCTGAGAGAGGCTGCAGATGGTCAAAACTGATGTTACCTGTCATGTCCGATCGACTGTCGCAAACCCTTCTGTCATTAAGCAGAGGGGAGTGCAGACGTCTGGTTGGACTGATGACGGGCCACTTTCTGTGGGCGAAGCACATGGAAAGGTTGGGCATCTCAGACAGTGTACTCTGCCCAGCTTGTGAAGAGGAGGATGAGACGGCGGACCACTTCCTGTGTGTCTGCCACGCCTTCGCCCGAATCAGGTTTGAGGTCTTTGGCACTGATGTGTTAAGAAGCGACCATCTTGGCTCCTTGGCACCACAAGATCTTCTCAGATTTCTTCGGAGATCGGGTAGCTTTAAAGAAAATTAAAAGGGAATCCAAGTGTAGTACAATGGACTCAATTAATGTCTGAGTGCTGCACTTGCTAGTTGTCCCGACAAAAACAAAAAAAAAAAAAAAAAAAAACAAAATATAAGTATTGGGTATGGGAACAAGTTTCCGCCCTAGTAAAAGAGGTGTCGCAGCTGATACAATTTTTGTGTTCGCTCTTGTAACATATTGGTGATTAGAACGTGTATATGCGAGGTCTCGATCGCAATAGTTGATATAAAGATAAAAAAATCGAAGATACCCAACTACAACAATTATTGAGTGAAGACTCATGTCAAACCCTTGGTGATACGTCTAAAGAGTTATATGTTGACAGATCAACCGCTAAACATTTGCACGCGATGGAAATGGTCCGGAAAGCCGGTAACTGGGTGCCACATCAATTAAAGGAGAGGCATATCGAGTGACGTTTGGTGACGTGTGAGATGCCTCTTGAACGGCAGAAAAGAAAAGGTTTTCTGCATCACATCGTCACTGGCGATGAAAAATTCGAAAATGTTGGAGCCTGCTAGGTGAACTAGGTCCATCGACAGCGAAAAAAAATATTCGTGCTTCAAAGGTTATGTTGTGCATCATTGGTCCAGAAATATTTGGAAGGAATTGAGAATCTTGAAACTTGTCCCATCCGCCATATTCCCCAGATATTGCCACTTCCGCTTACATCTGTTCCGATCTATGCAGTTAGCGGTCCACTTCTTACGAGAGCATCGCAAACTGGCTCAATGAATGAATCAAGTCAAAAGAACTTTTTTCGTCAGAGGAATCCGTTTGCTGCCTGAAAGTGGAGTAAAGTTGTAGCTTTCAATGGCACACACTTCACATAATATCATTTATTATTCAATTGTTGAAATAATTCGTAACTTATTCCCATACCCAGTAATATAATTCATTCAAAGTTCTTAAACGTCGAACCACGCTAGTGTTAATAGCGCTTACCGTTCCGGCTGATGGGATTCCAGTACATGTTGGTTGAAAAGTACGAAAGAAAAAAAAATTGAATTCTAACATTAAATTACTTTTTAATTCAATATAATCTACCTCGACTTCGATATATTTATTTAAATAATTCTCAAATAATTTGTAACAATCCATAACGATTTTTTGGAAGCTCTGCGTACTGCAGTTTCATAGCTTCTTGTTGAATTGTTAGCGAATTTTCAAAACGGATTTCTGTGCAACTTAACAGACATATGGAGTATTCGTTTATTATTGGAGATGCCTATAATATCAGAAAAGGCGGCCGCCGTAGCCGAATGGGTTGGTGCGTGATTACCATTCGGAATTCACAGAGAGAACGTTGGTTCGAATCTCGGTGAAACCAAAATTAAGAAAAGCATTTTTCTAATAACGGTCGCCCCTCAGCAGGCAATGGCAAAACCTCCGAGTGTAGTTCTGTCATGAAAAAGCTCCTCATAAAAATATCTGCCGTTCGGAGTCGGCTTGAAACTGTAGGTTCCTCCATTTGTGGAACAACATCAAGACGCACACCACAAATAGGAAGAGGAGCTCGGCCAAACACCCATAAAGGGTGTGCGCGCCAATTATGTATATATGTATGTATTATCATATCAGAAAATTCACTCTCAATCAAACTTAGCTCTCCGCAAACTACTTAGTGTTGCCATAAATTCGGCGAGTTATACTCAGTTTCAAGGCAAATTTCACTTGTTAACAATGGGGTGGGGAGTTAAAGAAAATCGCATTGCAAACGTGTGGTTTACAAGTGAGATTTACGAATTATCGGAAGAACTTAATACATATTTCAAGAATTATTTTTCACCACACGACAAATCGTTTTTCCCAAACGCGTGAAGTAACAGACAAAAAAAGAAGTGGTCCTCCTCACATGGTTCGAACAAGTGCAGCAATTAAAGCTGTTCGAGAAAGAACTCGCAGAAATGCCCTTAGAAAGCAGGAAATAGTGTCTAGGGAAATGAAAGTATCGACCGAGTCTAAGTCAAGACTAATTAGAGATGATCTCCACTTGAAAGCCTCCCTTCGCTCAACTGACAACGCCTTTGAAGAAAATTAGGCTCGAGAGGTGCAAGCAGCTTCTTCGGTGGCACGCGGTCACCAGCTATGCAAATTATCTTTTCACTGATGAGAAAAAGTTCACTGTTGAAGAAGTTTTTAGTAAGCAAAACGACAAAGTCTATGCTAAAACTAAACGAAAGACGCAAAAAATGTTGTTCCAAGTGTTCAGCGTGGCTACCATCCAGCCTCCGCAATGGTTTCGAGGGCAAATACTTCTCAATGGAGAGCATTGGATCTTCCAGCAATATTCCGCTCCTGCACATAAAGCAAAAACCACACAGCAGTGGCTAAAACGATATTCCGCGAAGATTGACCATCTGGAAGTTCAGATCTGAATCCCTTGTACTACTGTGTGTGGTCAGAATTGGAGCACATGACTCGTTGACAACCTCATAGAAATTCGGAGCTTCTCAAACGATATTTTTTTTGAACACCGACTTCAATGTCCATGGAAACCGTGCGCACTGCAATAGCCGAATGGCCTAATCGTTTGAAGGCTTAAGTAAATTGAAGTGGTGACCATTTCAAATGAAAATTAAACCGTTTTTTAATATTTACATGATTAAACAAAACTAAAATCATTAAAAAGTATTATAATTTCATATCTATAAGAGATTTAGTTTGTTACAAAACTTCTGGCAGAACCATTAAACGCTTGCTCAATGATCTCTGGTGCTATTCCACCTTTTGAACGTCCATAACGTGGTTCATGTTGTTGTTGTAGCAGCATAAACAATCCCGATACTTACATACGAGGAATGCTGCTGGAGTGACAGTCCTTAGTCGGATATAAATCCGGGTCGTTTCGGTAACGTAGAACCGACTTTTGTGGAAACGTAACGAGGTTCATTTTTCAAGCTGGTATGATCACTTTTCTGAAATACAGCTACACAAAGTTGTCAAGAGATACTTTAGTTGACAACGACACTTTCAATATTTTTTTAGGAATTTTTCTTCTTGATAGGCCCCCAAAAACATCGAGTTTTATCAGTGCATAGTAATCAATTCTTTCCATTACTAAAAAATACATAAAAGTCAACTTCAAATAGCTGTAAAAAGAAATGAACTGACGGACGGAAAATACATTTCTTGCAAGTTCAAATGAAAGAGGAGATATATAAATGTTACCACACCTGGTTACTAGGCGCCAGTGTCAATACTTTTCAACCAATTTGTAGCTTGTAAATTTGTGATGGAATCTATTGGCCTCGCAGCAGTGCTACTAAAAACTTAAGCTCACATTTTCTCGTGCATACATCTACTCATCATTTATTAAATTAAATAGAATGCACAGTACACACAAACATATAAAACTAATAAACAGTGCGATGTTTGCCTCATAAACCCATATGTGCTTTGCTTTCCAGCGCGATAGTTATGTGTCCAATAACTTTTGACATACGACGAAAAAAAGATGTTTTGAGTTGCGCGCGTACGTATTAATGACTCATATAAAATCCTTTTGCCAAAGGCAGGTTGAAGTAAATATTATATTTACAATAGAACCGCTGTAGTGTGGCGCCTCTTAAGATTGCTGCGCAACAAAAGCTTAGTTATGATTCGCAGCGTGGCATGCCGCTTGCCGCATGCCATATACCACATGCTGAGCACGACAATTTATTGTCTGTTGATTTTGGATTTTTTCTATTCGATTTTTTGCAAAACAGACTATAATTTTATGTTGCTTTATTATGGTGAAGTGCGTTTTTCTAATATTTTTTTCCACGCTCGCAGTAGGAAGTGCAAGACAATTGTGCATTTGGCAAATTCACACATGATTTTTGACTGGCGGAGTGACTGTTCATTCGACCACCTGCCGCCGCTGCTGAAAAGACAGTTAGAGCGTTTCGCACTGGCTCATGCATATGCATAAGTTTGTGGATAATTGGAAAAATTATTAGCAAAAAACGAAGAATAAGTAATGTGTGTATGTATGGGTATTTCCTTCTCGCTTGTATGCAAAAATAATGATAAATTAGCAAGTCTGCATGGCGTAAAAAGCAAATAGTTGAGATATGGCCACCGCATATGGCGTTGAAGTTTAAGGTCAGAAGGCGAAGAAAAAGAACGAGAAAAAAATGAGTTTTTATGATTTGATGGCCAATATATGAGTATGCATAAATTCGATGGGAGTGTGTGTGCTTTTGGTAATACTGCATATAATGGCAAATATTAAATAAACAAACCTAATTTCTGTATTGTAAGCTTGAATGGCAATTTTAGGCAAAGCAGGGTGTGTTTGAAGGCAACTTCATTGAAAAATATTTCATTATAAAAAGTATTTTATTTGGAATAGTGTTTGGAATTTTTTGAGATCAGAGCTGAAAAAATATGTTATGATACTTGAGCTGACACCACTTCATATAGTTATTCAGCAAGCAACCAAGCGTATCCTGCAGAATATTACCAGGGAAGGCTTCGAGAGAGGAAAAGTGATGCAATATAAAAACATGGAAGTGCTAAAACTGCAGTTTCTACTAACCCAGCTATCCAGAGATGATGTCACTAAAGTAATCAAATTCGAAAAGGAGTTCAGAATTGAACTGAACAAGAAGTTAAACTGGAGTAGACTTTTATTTTAAAAGAAACTCCAGGAGTGCACCCTGCACTAGTACACTCAGATGGCTCGAAGATCCCAGGCGCTGAAATTTACGGCCCTAGAACCCAGCACTCTGTGCTGATGGGTAGTTCTCCAAAAATCTATCAAGCAAAGATATATGCCACCTGTTTATGTGCAGAGATAAACTTAGACAGAAATTTCCGGAATGAGCGAATTACGATTCTGAGTGACAGTCAGGCGGCACCCATGGTCCTATCCGTCTGTGAGATCAAATCCTCGTTGGTCCTTGAGAGTATTGAGAAACTTAATCTATTAGAACCGCCTAATTGCGTCAAGCTAATTTGGGTCCCCGGACATAGGGGTATAACAGGTGTAACGAAGAAGCGTACGCATTGGCGAGAGAGCCTGCGCCCTCGCCTTCTGTAGAACCCGAGCCCGTTCTTGCTATGGTACAACACACCATCAAGAAGAAGCTTAAGAGTGAATAGCTAATGCTAAGGAAGGTTTGCTGGCTCCAAATTATAAGGCTACGCCAGCCGAAGTCCTTACTATGAGGGTACAACCATGAGAGGGTTGAAAAACTCTTAGCCTTCCTCAAGGATAAACGCAAAGTACTCACGGGCGATCTCTTAGGCCACTGCAGGTTGTGAAGTCATCTGTGCATGATCAGTATGAAGTCATCATCATGATCTTGTCGTTTGTGCGATCATCTCCGGAGACTCCAATGCACTTTCTCCTGGAATGCAGCGCTACAGCGCGGAGACGGTTGAGACATCTTAGTCACCTGCAGTCATACGAAAGGCACACACGCTCAATCCAACCCGGTTCTCTCCTGACTTAATAAGGGAACTGGGTCTGGTTGAGGTACTGTGATGAGCAGAGGGTATAAAATGCTATGACGTCAAAGTGCAAACCTCATAAAGAATCTAATCTAAGCATACATAGCTGCTAGAATATAGAAAAGTGATATCAACAACTTTTTCATATGCCATCAATGGCAATAATGACTGCTCGTAATTACTAGAATTTTTAAAATTGTATGTCTTTTCTAAAACTCTTAGGCGGAAGCATACATTTTGTATTGATGACTACAAAGTCAATTACTCTAGGAATGAATCAATTACTCGGGTTCAAACTGAACTTAATATCCCAGTAAAAGACAAAAATACTATCATTGACTTTTCCCTTAGACGATTCACCTCTAAATAAGCATTATTTTCTTCTTTTATTGGTAAGCAAACTTACGAAATGAGCAAATTAACATCTGGACTGTAAGATTTCCTATTCATAGACTCAAAAAAAAAAAAAAAGAAACAAATAAATAAATCAAATACAAATACATATTTTGTTTTTCGGAAAGCAAAGTGGATGGATTAAGGACTAAACTTTTATGTATAAATACTATATAAAAGTTCTAAAAAAAAAAAAAATTGATAAATGTATTTTTCTATTCCAATTTATTACATCTGTCATATTTGGACACTTAGTAATTTTTATACTAATTATGTAAGTGCAAACGTAACATTAAATCATTATTTAAAGTACATTTCTGGCATAAGGGGGATGTATAAAACAAAGATTTCTTAGATAATCATGAAAGCTGATTTAAAACATGATATTTTGGGCAATGAAAATTATCATCCCTCAATGCGAATTCCAGTCACCAGTTATATCCTTATGCACTTCCCAGCAACTCTTCAGTTCCCTGTGTCTCCCGTTGATCACGTGCGTTTCAAAAAATATTTTTTAAAAGAATTCTATAGTAACAGTAACAGTTGGCAGTACCTTCTATTTTACTTTGCGCTCTAACATCTATTGCCTTTTATTGAGGTATGTTGATATTTGCTAGGTGCTTAATATAATTTCTTTCTAAAAATTATTACAAATTATTATAAGAAATAAATTGATATAATAATAATAATTTATTACAAAAATACATAAATTTTGTCTCTTGAATTTAAATAAAAAAAGTGGTATCCAAGTGTCGAGTTAAGGGGCACGCCACTGTGTTACCCTCCAGAGCAGATTTTTGGGAATTTTTTTTTTGTAAGTAGAAATGATTATTCGAGGGTCGGACAAAAGGCAATTTATTATGTATGTATTAAACTATGTAAATTTTTATTAAAAAAATATTGAAAATTTACAAATTTATGTAAATGAACGTAACGTATTAAAAATAATGACGTCATTTGGTGGCAGCAATACAGCAATGAATAATCATCTGAAATCAAAACACCGAAAATTTTATTAATCTACACAATAGTGGCTATCGTTGTACGTAACCGTTTTTTTTTTGTTTTTGTTTTAGACAAAATGGTGGTGATTTGAATTTCGATGTGTGGTTTTCACCATTTTTTTATTTTCAACACGCCCAAACAAATTGTTATTTGCAAAATTTTGGAAATCGAGTACGTAAAAAGATAGCCAATGAGATAACAAAAATTTTGAAAGAAAGAAAAATTTAATTGGTTCATTAGTCGTCGGGAAATCGTTGCCACCGTATCAACAAAAGTGGTTTCAAGAAAAACGAGTTTGAAATAAAGCATCGTATCGTAAGCGCTACGGAGCCGAACCGACGGGCGCTCACTTAAGTGCACATAGGTAAAATCGGGAATAAAGCGAATTTCGCTTTAAGATTTTTACCACATTTTCGTGAGTAGTTATACTAACAATTTATGCAAAAAAAATCGATTTTTCTGAATTTTCACAGTGGCGTTCCGCCTTAATATTGAAAAAAGTAATGAATACCCAGAAAATTGTTGTTCGTTTTTCATTATTAGTACAATAAAAAAAAGAAAATATTTACATGCATGTAAAGTTTCTACGCAATAAAAGCTATTTCGTAACAAACCTCTCCTAAAAAAAAATTAGGTTAATATTTTTTTTAAATACTTTTTTATTTTTCTTCGAGGCGAATTCATTATATGAGAAAATTACAGTAAAAAAAAATTGTCTAAAATCTACATGAATTTTGAGCCACATGAGACTTTGACTTTTTATTTATATTTAACTTGCACAATCTTACTGGATTATAAAACAGCATACACAATTTTTTTCAGATTAGCAGTCAGCAGTTGTGGTCGTAAAATTGATGGAAATAGGATTCCCACTCGTCTTGCATTCGTCAGACTTCGTTTTACCTCGAATCACTGTTAGTTGCCCAATTTGAAGCAATGGCTGGCGGGCAAAAGATTTTATTAAAACGAGGAGGTGATTGCAGAAACGATTGGCTATTTCACAGACTTGAACAAATCCTATTATTCGGAAGGGATCAACAAACTAGTACAGCATTGGACGAAGTGTACAAGCCTAAAAGGAGACTATGTGGAAAAATAAAACACAAAAGAATTAAGTAATTTTTATTTTTGTTCGAACTTTTCAAGTGACCCTCGTAGAAATAGACATGAACTCTTGCGAAAAACAAGACAACAGCTGCATTCTATTTCGTCCATAAGAGTTTCCATTCCAGAGTAATCCTTATATGGAAGTGGCTTGCGATGATTTTGCATGCATCGTTGCGTCAAAGACTTTCACATTGATTTTAGTTCATTCAAATGTGCTAAATTTAACTTTGACTTTAACTTTTTTGTTCTTCGGCATTGATTTTGACTTTGAAATGACTTTTGGTCTTACTATTACACTTGAACTCCGAATTAGGATTTAATTTTGATTTCAATTTTGTTTTTAAGTTTGACTTTGACTTTAGTTCTTACATCGAATTTGAATTTGCCTTTATCTTTGATATTTACCCTCAATTGAATTTTAGTCCTGGATTTGATTTCATATTCACTTTGACATAAACTTTCCAAAGTGAATGTTGACTTTGAACTTAACTTTGAGCATTTCACTCAGAAGATGAGCTTTCTTGTCCAATAATTATATAATAAAGTAATAATAAAGTCCAAACGGTTTCACGTTCTTGCTGAACTGCTTGAAAGAAAAAGCGAAAGGCGACCTAATTTGTGGAAGAACCAGGCGTTGGCTCTCCACTAAAATAAAGTGAATGACGTTCTCAAGAAGATGATAGATGAAGATTTCTAGCACTGTTTCGAGCGAAATTAGCTTGAGGCATACATAACTGTCGCCTTGAATGTATGTATTCTCATATAGCCACAGTATCGTAACTATTTTTTATTTGTTGTATCAAAATATAATATGTCAATCAATAATAATAGGAAAAATAAATCCATTATTTTCTCGGTAGATGGCTGTAGTGATTGATATCTCGCAAAGTATCGATCGAACAATTTGAAGTTTGATCCATTCAGTTGTGAGTTACAAGGTGTTACAAAATTCGGTACGTTTTACAGTTTTTCTTTGATGAAGCGAAAATAAGCGAAAATGCCGCTGAAATCATAAAGGGTGTTCATGGTGTCGATACTGCAGCAGCTAATTGATTTCGTTCAAGGATTTCTGATGTTAATAAAAATGTCGATAATGTCGAAATATTGATAAAATCACAGAAATAATCAAAGTTGACCGGCAGATTAGAAGCCGCAGCATGCCCCGCGAGCATAAAACATAATAGTTTTAAACAATTAAACAATAAAACAGTTGTAAACCATTTTCGCTAAAATTTTACGCAAAAATAATGGATTTATTTTCTTCCAAACAACTTTGATTGAAAAGTAATGAGCCTTTCCGCGCGGAGCGTCTGGGAAAATGATCGTTGGACCTTCCTCTTCCACTAGAAACTGGTCCCAGTTCGCTGGCAATAGCGGTGCAGTCAGCATCGCTCCGCGCGTGAAAGCTGTTTTAAAAGTATGTTGCGATTTTGCAGTGGCGAAAATGCAGCGATCATTTTTCTTGACTCTCGGGGCATCGTCCACAAGGAGTGTGTACCTCCAGGAAGCACTGTAAACGCGGCATTTTACAAAGAAGTGCTCCTTCGGCTGAAAAACCGCGTCGCCCGGGCTCGGCCCAACCTCGTCAACCATTGGACCCTTCATCACGACAATGCGCCGGCGCACACCGCCTTCCTCTGCACCTCTGCATTGGCCTCCCTATAGCCCAAACCTGTCCCCTTCGGACTTCTTCTTGTTTCCGCGCCTGAAAAGAAAGCTGAAGGGGAGACGTTCGACTCCATCGAGGCGATCCAAAAAACCGTGACAGCCGAATTGAACGCGAATCCGGCGGATGAGTTTAAAAAATGTTTCTTGCAGCGGCGGTATATTGACGCTCAAGGATCCTATTTTGAAGAATATTAGTTGTATAAGCCAAAAGGTTTAATAAATCTGCTTAAAAAAAATTAAGCTCATTACTTTTCAGTCAAACCCAGTAAGCATGAATTTATTATTTCTACGCTTCGTTTGGAGTTGCGGTTAACAGTTCTTACATTTTCTCTGCTATTTATAGTTTTATTCAATTCCTCTTGCTTTGTATATTTTTCAATATTTTAGAATAAAGCCTTAAATCTTATATTTAAATCAGTAACATACATTGTTTTATATATCGGCATAGCGGCTGGTATTATTACGAATTCTGCTTATTTCTACATTCCACTTTTGTGTTAAAATCGTGCTTGGTGAACTGCTTAAAATCTCAACTTGAATTGTTTATTTGGGTTATTATTAGACGAAAATATATATTTTTGTTTGGCGTTCATGTAAATTACTTCTTTGTTCTTTTCTGACCTGCATTGAACGCCATTGAACTATTTTTTCTAAACTGGTTTTAATATAAATTTTATTATAAAATAAACAACAGTGGTAATACAACTAACCTACAGCAAAATTAATGCATGTATGTCTATATGTATGCCTGCTGATCACGCATACGTAAATATATACGATATACCGATACTGGTCACGTGCTAGCGATGAAATGTTGGAAACAAGAAATATAATAATAATTTATTATATGTAGGGTGTAATGAAAAAATACCCCATAAAAACCATTTACCGTTCGGTGTCGGCTTAAAAATGTAGTTGCTTCCATTTGTGGAACAATATCAAGACGCACACCACAAATAGGAGGAGGAGCTCGGCCAAATACCAAACAGAAGTGTACGCGCCAATTATTTATTTATTTTTTAATTTCAGTGTGCCAAAATTTCGACCTAAATGATCTTATGTGGCTTCCCCTAGATGCTTTATAAGTAGTTAATAATTCAAAAGATTACTCCGATTGACTGTCACTACCACTTCAATACCAAGCCTAAGGCCTTTTCTTAGATTAAAGGAACTTCTTTAAAACAAATGTTCCACTTTATTGATTTTAAATGGAAGTTGTATCCGTCCAAGTTTACGAAAAACAAATAAGTGAGCTGATGGCTTTTTTGGAGAAACTTCCCAAAATTGTATATCCATGCACCTGTGTATAAAATGTGATCACCAGTTCCTAAAAAACAACTCCTTCTTTAAGAAAAAGTCATGTAAGTCAGTAAAAAAAATCAGCCTTCCTTACCTCATCACCATCATCATCAGAGTTATTACTTCTCGGGATGAGCCAGTGCTTCTTTCGCTACACACGACTCAGTTCACTGCATCGTTTCTCCCAGCATCTGCCCATCTTCTTGGTGGTCATTCACGATTTTTACTGGCCGTAATAAGAGAGAGGCTTTCTTCATTTCTTCGTTTCTTCGTTTTCTGCTGTCGTCAATCCTGAGTAGGTGTCAAAACGATTTAGTGAAACAGCCAATGCTTTGACCTGATATCATCTGTTCGATCTCATCGTTATGTCTTATTCTGTGAGATGTTGTTGTTGTTGTAGCAGTAAAGTTTTATTCTGTGGGATCCATGAGGCTCCATTACTTAATTGAATCAGAATTTTACTCTCAAAACGGAGAAGGTAGCTCTTTATGTGAAATGCTAATACCCATGTTTTGCAGCCATATGTTGCTACTGGTCTTATTAGCGTCGAGTGGGTTTATAGCTTACATGAGCTCCATAGTAATTTATTTTTAAGAAGTTTGAGGTGAGCAAAATGTCTTCGATTAGCAGCCTGTAGTCTATTAATCATTCCACTTTGTATAAAATAAGTGGGCCGATATGCTAGTTCCATAGTTGAGGTGCTTAAATACCTAACGAGGTATTTTGTCTAATCGACATTAAATTCAAAGCCGACCCGCTGTACTTTAGTTATCAGCTCTAGCGCACAATCAATAAGTACGCGTTCATTTCCCGTCAGCATAACCGCAAATCTGAACGCTTTTCGTGAAAATGGAGCTCCGGGTTCCATATCGCTGATTACAAAATTTAAAACTAGGTTAAATATGGCAACCTAATAGGACTATGAATAAGTTCGTTTCGGTTTTACAACAGATGGCGTAACTTGATTATTATTCCATCGATCCACATTTCCAAACATTCATTGGAGAGCTACTGTCGTAAGGCACAAACGTCAGTATAAGTTTTTTATTTGAAGCGTAAACAACAATATTTTTACCACACTTGAAAATGTCGAATTTCGTGCCAAATAATGTGTTTTTGCGGGGAATTCTTCTTCATTATTTTAATATGAAGAAAAAAGCAGCCGAAAGTCATCGTATCTTGGTGGAAGTTTATGGTGAGCATGCTCTATCTGAGCGAACGTGCCAGAAGTGGTTTGCACGCTTTAAAAGTGGTGATTTTGCCTTGGAAGACGAAGAACGCGAGGGTGCGCCGCCAAAGTTCATGGATACCGAATTGGAGGAATTGCTCGATCAAGATCCGGCTCAAACGCAAGAAGAGGTTGCAAAAACTTTGGGAGTTGATCAATCAACCATTTCCAAACGTTTAAAAGCCATGGGAATGATCCGAAAGGTAGGCCATTGGGTGCCGTATGAATTGAAGCCAAGAGACGTTGAACGCCGTTTTATGGCATGCGAACAACTGCTTCAACGGCACAAAAGAAAGGGTTTTTTGCATCGAATTGTGACTGGCGATGAAAAGTGGGTCCATTACGACAATCCAAAACGTCGGGCAACGTATGGATACCCTGGCCATGCTTCAACATCGACGTCGGCGCAGAATATTCATGGCCTGAAGGTTATGCTGTGTATCTGGTGGGACCAGCTGGGTGTTGTGTATTATGAGCTACTGAAACCGAATGAAACGATTACGGGGGATGTCTACCGACGACAATTGATGCGTTTGAGCCGAGCACTGCGAGAAAAACGGCCGCAATACGCCGATAGACACGACAAAGTTATTTTGCAACATGACAATGCTCGGCCACATGTTGCACAAGTGGTCAAAACATACTTAGAAACGCTCAAATGGGATGTCCTACCCCACCCGCCGTATAGTCCAGACCTTGCGCCATCCGATTACTATCTCTTCCGATCGATGCAACATGGCCTGGCTGACCAGCACTTCCGTAATTACGATGAAGTCAAAAAATGGATCGATTCGTGGATTGCGGCAAAACCGACCGAATTTTTCACAAAGGGAATCCGTGAATTGCCAGAAAGATGGGAAAAAGTAGTAGTAAGCGATGGACAATATTTTGAATATTAAATTTGTAACCATTTTACGTCAATAAAGTTTCAAATTTCGAAAAAAAACCGCACGAACTTATTCATAGTCCTATTACATTTTGTATTTTCTTTTTAATCCCATTCATTGTAAATGGAAAATTTTATTGAAACTATCTACTATTAATATCTTTCATTTGCATATAATCTCAGACCAGGTGAGTTTAAGTGTTCGATTGCACGAATTCTTCCCAAGTGTTGTCATGCATTCTTTTAACGCGACCCGTTTGTGTGAAAGAAGATGGCGAGAAAACTAGACATATTTTAATTAAATATACAATAAATAAAATATACAACAAATTAAATATATATAAATATTTAAAAAGTGATTTATTGCCTGTTTGCAATAATGAATTCGAAATTTTAATCGACTTCGAAAGACTTAAGAAACGAACCCGGCTGCGCGTTTTTTTGTTAAGATGTATTTTATTTGACAACCAGCACAAAAACTAATGCGACGGAAAAGACTATAAGTATTACAAATTCACCACTATAATAGCAAAAACAAACCCCCATAGGCTATATATATATATGAATCGGGCGTGTGCACAATAATTGAATGAATTTAAGAGTGCAATTTAATGATAAAGTAAACAATCAGAAAGCAAATCAACAGAAAAGGCACAAGTTACAATAACTCAACAGAAAATAAAATAATAATTAAAAGCATTAGCTATTAAATGGGGCTGGGCAAAATAACGGACTTGATGAGTGAAGTGCAACATTTGCGGTCAGTTGATTGGTGGAAAGACGGGGGCGGCATGCGCAAAAAAAATGTAAGCAGCTGCGGGAATAAAGATGAAGTGTAGAGCAGAGAATAGCCAACAATGCCGCACTTAGCTTTTCGATGGCAAGCATTCAATGTTATTCAGTGGGTTGTCAAGCCGCACACACACAATTACACACACACACACACGCACACATGTATGGCAATTCAAGCTAATGGACCACACCCCAAGCGCAGTCATGCATCGCAGAAATTGAATGAAAAAATAATAAATAGCAAATAGCAGAGATTAGAGAAACTAAATTATGAAGGAAGATAACAGACTGTGGCGCTAGGAATTCAAAATGTTATTTTATGCAATTGTTTAGCCGGTGAAGAGGGTTAGGAAATGTGGCGAATAAAAATTATAAAGTGGTTTTTGTTTTACAATATGGTGAGGCATAATCTGGGTATGTATTTTGCTTGTATTTTTAATGTTCAATAAGCGCGCTTAAACTAGTCAACAAATAAGTAACAAAATATTTTTTTGCTGAAGAATTATTGAACTTCATAAATTTCATTTATATGCAGCTGTTTAATCCACAAGTTACTTAAAAAAAATTTGTGAAAAGTCACATTCTTCTCATGGGCCTCATCTACACAACTCACGGTGAAAATCTCGACCACTTTCTCGACATAAAAATCCTTACAGAAGTTCTTTACAGCCGATCTTCTACTTTTCGATTGCTTTCAGCCACTTTTTGTACCGTATTTTTCTTACCATCAGAGAAGCTATACTAAATTTTTTACTCAAAAAGCAGATGTCAGGCTACACTAGTCATCATTTTTGTTTGCCATCCTGCAAAACATAGAAAGAGTACAATTTAGTTATTTATTTATTGCTAGGGAATAACACAAAATACATACAAGCTGTCCAAGAAAGACGATTTGCGTGACTGCGGTAACTGGGGAGGAATAGCCTTGCTTAACGACAACTACGAAATTTTAGCCACAATTCCACAAGGCATACTCCTTAAGAGACGAACAGGTTGGATTACGCCCTCATCGAAGTTGTGTTGGCCAGGCCAACACTCTTCTTATCATAGCTGAGCAATCAACTGAGTGGCGCTCCCCGCAACATGCTGTTCGTCGACTTCAAGAAGATATTCGACACAATCAAACGATACTCAATATGGATGCCGTTGAATAGAAAGGAGTTCCTACTGAGGTAATACGCCTTATCAGAGTCCTTTACGAGAACTCCGAACTGGCAGAGCTCCACAACGGCAACATCGACGACCCATTCACTACCAACGCAAGCGCAACTTCGCCGTCCCCTGTCGCCCCTTCTCTTCGCCATCGTCAGCATTCGATTGACTCTGCACGAAAGAGTTGTGGTATGGAGCTTCATCAGACATCTTGAAGACCTGGACTTCGCTGATGACATCTGCCTCCTCTCTCACAACTCACCGCCATGCAAGCGAAGGCGGACGTACTCGTAACGCTGGCAACGCACGAGGTCAACATCGCCAAGACAAGAGCTATGAAAGTAAACCACAATAAAAAAGCAAGACCTATAATGGTTGATGGATGTGCGGTGGAATTTGTCGAAAGCTTCTGCTACCTCGGCTGCACTATCTCGACAGCCGCCGAAGATGTCAACTGCGGGCTAAACAACGGAAAGGTGGCGGTCCGATGAATGCATACCGCACGGGCGAGTTCGCAAATCTCCAGACACACTAAACTGCGAATATTCAGCTCATCTCTGAAGTCTATATCTGTGTACGAAGTGAAACCATCGCACAAAGGCTACAATTTTTGTCAACAAATGCCTATGCATCATATGTGGAATCAACGAATGAGGAACCCATCCTATGGCAATTCAAATGGCGATGGATAGGTCACACCCTAAGAGATTCGCCCGACAGCATCACGAGAATAGCTCTGGACTGGAACCTGTAAGGAAGCAAAAGTCGCAGATGCCACGATCAGATGGGACGGCGCAAAACCAACATCACGGAACAATGTGCGATGGAAGAGTTTTGTCGAGGCCCTATGCCTTCGAGCGAAGTGAACAAGTATAAAAAAAAAAGAAGCAACGACTACTTTTTCTTTGGAAATTAAACAGATTAAAGAGATTCATCATCAACTACTATTTCTTACTTTCTACTATTTTGTCTCTCGGATAATATTCTACTCCGTACGTTCCATTCTTCTTAAAATATGCTCTTGTGTTAAATGCTTCGTTCTTTTTTCCACTTAATAAGGTTGAACATTATTGAAATTAACAAAAGTCAAGTCCATCTTTATAACTTTGATTTCTCCATCCAGCTATCCGTGCAAGAAATAAGACAATTAAAATTTATTAAGTTATTTTAGGGAACCTTAGTAATGTTACTCTTGCGATCAAATGCGAGGCGCAATCAGAAAGTAATTATTTGTAATCAATAAAATATAAGCAGAATTTTAAATTATGGTAAAAGTCGTCAACGAGTGTTTCCGATTATTTATCCAAGGCTGTGAATTTGACGATACGTTAGCAATTAAGACTCGAGTAAGTAGGTTGCTAGCCCGGCTATCCTAGCTTGGTGATAGTTAAACAAACTACCTACATATCCAAGCAGGTGATGCTAGTCAGCTAGTGGTGTTTTATTTCCCACCTACCCTGCATATCTGCCGAGTGTTCCCTATCCGCCACCTGAGGACGCGACCGATGAGAGACAGGCAAATCCACCCGGCCTGTCTTGAAAGAATCCCATAAACTGGTTTCATATTCTTATTTTAGATGTGTTGGCTTAGGTGATTTTGGCTTTGTACGAACCGAAAACACGAATTAGTTTGTGCTGGTATCCTTTGTTATAGGTTTTCCTTGAAGATGTCCTACAAAGGATGTAAATCTTTCTCAGTTTAAAGATACACTCAGAGGTTTTCTAGTCCTTGTCTACAATAAAAACGAAGTATTTTGTGTGATTTGATATTTCATGTTCCCATTGGGCGTCACGCATCGAACCAGTTAGATGCGGCAATCGCAGACTATTTTAGAATCCATAAAAACTGAGAAAATGCAAAGGTACGTGACATAAAGTGCACTTGAAATGTATGTTTGTTTCGTACTTTGATCCGAAAAGAGCCCCGTAAATATAAAATTCGTCGCTGTTGTCCATGGTGTGATTTTTCGTGATCTCCAGTGAAGGGCTTGCGAAATAATATTTTTTATGCATTATTTTTTGGTGGTCGCTGAAATTTTTTCTTTTCTATTTTTTAGTCTATTCCCTTAATGAACTCATCACAATCGCACTTTTTCATTAAATAAAAGCTGTCAAAAAAAAGTGGAGTAATATCAGAAAAAAATACAAATACAGTAATGTAATAATGATATGTGTGTGGGTACTAGTGCAGCAGAGCTCTATATTTTTTTAATATATGTGTGTATGTAGTTTAAGTACCCTGTTGTCAAACCTACTAGTTCCGTACTACTTTATTACCAGTCTAATTTGAAGCTGAAGTAGTCCGCATTTTGTCATTTTTGAAAGCCAGCAGCAGATATTTTTCACTCAGCGATACACTGCGAAATATTAATTGGTAGTCTATGCAGGAGCAGCTTGCCATCTCGTGAATTTTGTTAGCCACTGCTTCGGCATCATACTATTTAATTTTATAACTAATTCGTAATGGATATAATTTTGGAGAATTCGATTTCACTGCATTTCTTTGCGAATGATTATAGTGCTTGAATGGTTTTACAAACGTGTATGATTCACCGTTGCTAAATTTTGTTATACACATGGACTGAAGAGTCCCTAGCCTAACAAAGAAAATACGTTCTTTTTTCGTTCAAAATTAGCTTTATTCTTCAACGTAATTTCTTCATTCGAGCGAATTTTCTTACCGGCGAACCTTTAATTTAGGTCTGCGAACAGCCAGCAGTCACTGGCTGTCAAATCTGTCGAATACGTTGGATATAGGGGAAATGCGATGACCAATTCATGTAGGTATGCGATTGTTTCAGCCCATGTGTTACTTAGTGCTATTTATGCTTTAAATTATGCTTTCTCCGTAGTATCCTTTTTTTGTGGAAGCGTGGGGGTACTTACGAGGGGTTTTTGAAGTGAAAACTTCTTTGGAATCGTTGGGAGTGTTTTAAGACTCGATGAAACGAAAAAGCGACACTACGAAGCGTTATATGTTGATATACGTATATGTGTGTGGCTGCGTACTGCTGAGCCACGCTAGTATTGTGAGTATTGTAGTATGTATATTACACTGCCTATTACTTGCTTTGGTGTTTAGTTCAAGCGTCATGCGTATGTATGTTTGTATGTATGCTAGTACGTATGTGTGCGCGCCTGCGTATTACGGAGCCACGATGAGCGAGAAGGCATTATGTATACCTATACTACACTACATAATATTATACTTGCTTATTTATTTATTTATTTATTTAAGTCTATGAATTACAATCCTTACAGACTATGATACAAAGTTGCTTAGATTAAGCTACAAATATATTATATGTATTTAAAAACTATACTAGCTACTAACTAACTATAATATAGAATTCAAAAGATTTAAAAGTGCTGTTCTTGAAAGCGAGAAATCAAGAAGAACATCATTATGAACGGCATTTAATTCCCGTAAAGCACGAGTAATGGGAGCATTGCTGGCATACGTAGTTTTAAAGTTTCCCCCATAATAAGGGTAGAAGTTCCTAAGAGATCGCTGGGGAACATTAAATCGAATCCTTTCCAATAAGTAGGGACAATCAATTACTCCAGTAATAATATTATGAGTAAAAGACAGACACAGTATAGTCCTACGAATCTCTAAGGACTTGAGACTTATAAGCATGAGACGAGCAGAATATGATGGCATGGGATCAATAAAATTCAGGGACCGAAGGGCATATTTGAGAAATATTTTTTGCACACGTTCGATTCTATTAATAGCTTGCTGACTACAAGGTCTCCAAATAAAAGCAGCATATTCTAAGTGAGATCTAACAAAAGATGTATACAGTAACTTAATGGTATAGGGATCAGAGAACTTAGTGGCGTTCCGTCTGACGAAGCCCAACATCGAAAAAGATTTAGAAGTAATATAATTTATATGGTTATTAAAAGAGAATTTGTTATCGAAGATGACGCCAAGGTCCTTAAACTCACTAACACAAGACCAAGCGTCCTACGAATGTTTGTGTGTAAGTTAGTACGTCTGTGTAATATACGCATTACGACGCTCATAATAGCAACCGCGTGTGCTGTATTGCGTCCGTATTTTTATATTCGTAAATATTTTCCTTTTTAGATATTTACCGCAATTGCAGGCGGTGTTGAAATATACAACAATCAAAATGACGGTGCTCGTATTGTAACTCCACAGATAGATCTGAATGCACAGCAACTAGAATCACTGTCTGTTCAGCTCTCTAAAGTGGGAGAAATATGTGCACGCGAAACCAGATTGAGCAATGGAAAAACAGTTTTAATTGTGGCAATTTATATTTCACCGAATCAATCAATAAATAGCATCACGGAATTCCTTCACGAAAATTTAATAAAGTATACACCAGAAGTATCGCGGATACTTAGAAAAGATTACGATAAAGTTCCAATGATTTTAAGTGGCGATTTTAACGTAAATTTTGCATTGGACACAGCGGTTCCTTTAATTGACTTTCTCAATACAACATTCAATTTAAAAATATCTAACAATCGCACTGAATCGACAAGACGATCAAAAACAACAATTGACGCGGTATTTCAAAGATATGTTGACAGCATCGAAACCAAAGCATTTGTATCATATTTTAGCTATCATAAGCTACGCGTATCATTTGTTGAAATTGAAAACATTGAGGATGAATAATAATAAAATGAAGAAAATAAAGTATGAACTTTATAGCAATATTATAATGAGCCTATAATTATCCCGCTCCTAATGCTGCTTTCGTCTCATTCTCTCTCAGTTTGTTTTACGGAAGGTTTCACTTCTATCGCGTCTAACCGTTAGACTATTTTTTTTATCATATCCAAAGTACCATTCAAATGTCTTTTTTTTACAAACTCTTCATGGAATAGAAACTTTATTATTCAAAATTTCTGCAGCAAGGTCGATGTGGTAAAACGTTGTCACAAATTCGCTTATGTTATGTGCTTTTAGATCGTCTATTAGGCTTAGTACGGCTCTCATTTCTTGATTTTTTTTTCCAGTGCTCAATTATAGTACTTTTCCTGTAGACTCTTGTTTAATGTTCTGCAGGAGATGTGTATGGTTTCTTTGCATCGATTGAAGAAACTTTAAATTTCTTATTAGGGCTTTCATCCATTCTTGCAAGGCTTTGAATCTCATCTTTTGGTTCACTCAGTAGCTCCTCTATTGCTGACGCTTTAGTCTAGCCAACTAATGAAATTTGATTATTTTTGATAATTGGATAATTTAGCAAATGGGGGTACTTCATGATTAGATACATTTTTTGACATTTTCCTTGCTGAAATAAAGTTCAACGTCTACTTGAGCTGTACTTTCACTCATCGCGGTGCAAAAAAAAGTACATGAAGAATTGTCTGGACTGGAATCCCAAAACTCGATGAACAATTTTTTCTCGGAATTGTAGCTAAAAACATTTTCGTTGTATGCAGCTCGTTCTGTTTTCAACCACGTTGTACAAAATAAAAAGTCTGCGCTTTTCTGGTACCGCTTTTTTCTCTCACTGAATTTGCAAAATCGCCGTAAGTGTGACGTCACACCTTTGCAATATTTTCGTATTTGCGAAACTTTCGAAATAACTACTTAAGTTACATACAAGTGGGCAGAACTCACAGAATGAAGTTTAAAGTACTAATAGAATATTGGTTTTTCTAACAGCTTTAATTGATCACTTTGAAACTAGTATAATTTGGTGCACTCTGGAACTAGTACCACTTCTTCCATCAAATACCACTTCATTAACTAGCAATTGGCTAATTTCGTAATTTTACTGCCGGGTATGAGTGCGTATGTCAGCTCACAGTTAGTTCATCAGTCCGTCCGTTCAATAGCCACCTTAGCTTTCAGAGCTCTAGCACTCCCCACACACAAACACACACTCTATTCACATGAGCATACACGCATTTCGCTTCAATGAATTTGATTTGTGTTAAAATCAGTTAAGTTGCCTGTCCATCTGCTGTTATATGCTTCTCCGTCTAATAAACTACACACACACACACATACAAACAAGCCCATATAATTTAACCTCCTCATAAACGTTTTTTTTCTGTCTGTCCATTTTGGCTGTCAAATATCGCCACACACACTTGTCAGCCACACGATAATTGCATGCCACATTGATATACGAAGCAACATGTGATTGAATGACTGACTGACTGACTGACTGACTGACTGGCTGGTCGTCTCAGTGAGTGACTGCTTGGCTTGTTGAGCTCTCGTGATCACTGACGAGTCTGCTGCAGTCGCGTGGGCAGTGAGCAAAATTTTCATTGATTGTATTTGGTTGCCTCCACCCAAACAAAATCGAATTAGAGCAAAAAGTGCTGCCACAACAAAAGCAACAATTCAATGAGATGACAGCAATTAATGCATAATATTGTTGGGCGCTGTTTGACAAGTGTAGAAAAACAGATGAAATGCTAAAAATGTTATAGATGCTTTTTTTTGTTTTGCATTTTTATTTTGTATTTTTTTCTGTTTTTCGGTTTTTTTTGTAGCCGCTTAATGGCAAGCCATTAGATGAGCCAAATCCAAATGCTGCAATTAAATACTCTAATAAGACAGTTGACGATTCCGTATTGTGACATGTGCGCTTGTGGGTGTCTATGTTGAGAGTTCGCTAATGTAACATTAGGAGGCAGTTAATTTCAAAAATTGTCATTCAATGACTTTTTCTTTTATTGTAGTGAAAAGTTATAATGCCACGGTATGAACCCATCTTGCAACATGTGAGTATTTGTGTGTGTTATAGCTTTATTATTATTATGAGCGGATTTAGCATTCTGACTTGAAATATTGACTGTGCCCATTTCATGGATTCAGAGTATTTGCCTAAGCCCAACTTCATCAATAAATTTTCACTATAAGTTTATTGAGTTGTACTTCTTCTTCTGATAAAATAAGGTTTCCTAGGTATTTGTGCTGCTTATGTTACAGTACTGGAAGTCAATTTTAGTTTTGTGTAAACGTGAATGAAAAGTTTTTCCAGTTTTCATTACACTTTTGAGTCGCGATCAGTGCACAAATGAAGAGAACGATTCATATAAAATTTTTCTTTTCACTGGCAATTTGTATGTGAAAAAATGGAGAAGAAGGTACGTGGCAAGCGTACAAGTGCAAATATAGTTGCGTGGCTTCAAAAATCGACTTATATATACGAACATTTTCTAAAATTTTTTAAATTGAGGAATTTGATGATAATTTGAGATGTATCTTTAAATTGCACAAAGTTTTAACTAGTATTTATATGGCCATTCTTAAAAAATAAACTGTAAACAATATTAGGTCAATATTAAATCGAGTCCTTGATCTTCTTGTCCTTGGGACTTGATTTTTAAGTTGTTAAATGAAACTGCCTTTTTCAAATTTTTGAATTCACATTTTATTCTCGCTTTTTGTTCATTACGTGAATGGAATTAAAATTATTTTTCTATATTTATTTGACATAGCTTTTATGAAATTTTCAAAAACAGTTTTTCAGATTTTTGTAGTTACAAAATCACTAAAAAGTACAAAAATACAAAAAAAGTAAGTTCTGACTTTTTTCGGAACAGTTTTTCGGGTTGTGTTGCAGTTTTAATGTGAAGAAAGTTGTTTGTGGGTGTGTGCGCATGTTGCTGGTAGTTTGTTAAGGGGTGTCAGTTAAAAAATTAACTTAAACAGTCAATGAAAAAACGATTGTGTACGAAAAATGTAGTAAATATTGTAAAGGAAAACACTGAGCCACTTTGTATGCGAGGTACTGTATGCTTCTATATATAATTAATATTTATGATTAATATTTCTTACCAATGAAGAAGAGTTTATTTGAAGTATTTTTATTTGAAGCTTAAATAATTTGGTAAGATTGAATTACTCTTAGCTTATTAACAAACGTTTTTGTTAAAAACGAATGGAAAGAAATTAATATGAATAAATTTTATAAATTATTGTTACGAGTATTGGTAAAAGCATCCTCCACTCTTTACAAAAACTTTATTTTTCAATTTTCAAAATATCACGATTTGTGATATTTATAGGGAAACTAACATGAAACAAAATGGATTGTGGTATTGGAGCTGGTATATATTCTCATAGACTTGGAATTGAAAAATCGGTGGGTCTCCCTAATACCAGCAGTGTCTTCCAGGCGGAAGTACTGGCAATTGGGAAAGCCTGTAGGCTACTAATCACGGATTTCTCTTTTAACCCTGCTACTACGTTAGGGTCTTTTGACCCTAACATCACCGTATTTCTAACTGGTGGAATATATTTGAAAGTTCTTACTGCTCAGTGCATCAATTGTTGAAATATATTGAATTCAATTAGTTTTATCACCATTTTAGGCTTAGAAAATGGTTTATTGCAAGTGCTTACGCATATCATGTTCGGGTCATTTTATGACCCCTATCATATTTGTAAAACGAATAGTAAATACATAATGTAATATCTCCTGTTGCAGAGTCATCGTCTGGAACACCTCTTTGTTGTGAATGCTGGAATGCGTTTACAGTTATAATTTTTGTATTCAATAACAACGAAACCAAATACTTTCAGTTCTGTGCTAAATGTTGTAGTGATCAGTTGCTATTGTAAATCTAAGTTTATAGACGATAGTTTTTGATAAAACATGGAATCTAGACATACTGTAAGTATATATAATCCACATTTTTTTCTAAATTCACAATAGTATTTATACGGTAAAATTCGTTGTTGTATTTACTTGGCCATAATGTCAGCGTGGACAAATGACTGAGCATGACATTGGTGTATTCTTGAGTGATCTTGAAGACGATGCAAGTGATGATTGTGATGCTAATTTTGTACTTGAGGAAGACGAATGTTTATCTTCAGAACAATCCATTTCCAGTGGCACAGAAACCTTCATTTCATTGACCGTAACTAATAGCACAGAAGTTTTTGATAAAGATCGGATGATAAAGTGGACAACAATACCTTCTTTGCAATGTCTAAGTCGTGCAGCAAGTGAAAATATTCTTCACGGAAAACCTGGAGTGACTTCTTATGTTATTCATCGTATTTCAAAAATTCGTGATACTTTTGATGTATGCCTTACAGAAGCTATGAAAAGGGATATAATTCACTACAGCAATTTGCAAGGAAGTGCTGTTTTCGAAAATTTTCCAGCTATAGATGCTACTGAGTTCGATGTTTACCTGGGACTTCTTATACTTATTGGTATTTATTTACAATATATTTTTCCTATTATAATTGTATAACGGACATATTATCCTTTAGGAGTCTACCGGTCATACGGTGAAAGTCTTAACTCCCTGTGGGACGAGTTTCATGGACGTCCGTTTTTGAGAGCAATCATGTCTTTGGAGCGATTTAGCAATATTTCTCGTGTACTAGCATTTGACGATAGGCGCAGAAGCCTCTGCATCATTGGTACGAAGAATTCGAGAAGAAGACAGTGCATCACCATCTACGAATTCACCGTCTCCAAAACGAAAATGCGCTAGTGAACGGAAAAGGTGCAAATTTTACCCGTCGAAAAAGGCGAAAAAGACCTTTACTGAGTGCATAACTTGTAAAAAACCTGTTTGTCCGGCACACCGACACACAACCACTCTAACGACGACATATTGCATTGATCACAAGCCTTAAAAATATTTTTGAACTGTACAAATTTCAATTTTCTCAATAAAAAAATGTGGGGTCAAAATAAGACCCGAACATAACATGTGTATTTTTTTTCTAACATAGTAGCAGGGTTAAAGACAATATCGCTATTCTTTTAGATTGCCAAGCTGGATTCGGCTACAACAACCTCTCGTGGAGCAAAGTAGGAATAGCCTTACCACCTTGAGTGAAAACATTAAAGTAACCTTAATTTGAGTCCCAGGCCACCGGAACATAGAAGGTAACGAAAAAGCAGGTCAACTGGCAAGAAGGGGATCTGCTATGAATAACGCTCTTGCAGACTCGATATTCACACCATTAGGTGCAGCCAAGTATCAATTTCCCTAAAATACCTCCGAATAGCAGAGTGTAGATGGAGAGACCAGGCGAAATGTAAAATCAGCAGGACCTACAACCTCCAGCAATCGTCGACATTGATAAACATGAAACGACGGGACGCCTGTAGACTAACGGCAGTCATAACTGGCTTCTGGTCTATCGGAGAACAAGCCGCCAAAATGGGCATCCGTCACAATACATACTGTCACAGTTGTAAATAACCGGGGGAAAAGGAAACAATTTTCCACTTTCTCTGTGAATGCCCTGCCCTATGGAAGGACAGAAAGTTAACCCTGGGCAGGCCGCTGTTCGAGAATCTTGAACAACTGTCTGGCTTAGATGTCAAAAACCTAATAAGGGTCTTAAACTGCACTGACTGGATATAGGCATGCCGTAAATAACTGGTAACTTGGTAACGAGGATGTGGCAACAAAATGATGCGGAAGCGCTAGTTGGATGAATCACCACTCTAACCAGCCAACGAACATGCACTTCAGGCTCCTCAAAGTCTTCTAAGCAAACGCCATCATTGGTGGTCATTCGAAGAGATTTTGTTCATCGCGAAGTGAGTGTCGCAGCTCTACCCACAAATTCCTGTAAATATTAAATTATTTTCAAATGGAACTCAGTTTTCTAAAAATCGTTATCTAACCTTTCCTCATCACAAACTCTATGCTCCAAATCAAGCAAAATAATTATTTGCGACATATTTTCTTCAAATTTACTCCTGCTTCAAAATAAATGTCATTTAAAATTTGCAAAAGCTTCATGGCTATAGTGGGAACGGAACACTTGTAACATGGCACAAATGGGAATCGCAAAATAATTGTTCGTGTAAAGGCAGAGAGAAAAGTGTCTGTGAAAACGAAAATTAAAACTTTTTTTCACTTCATGTTTACACAGAATGTGAGTTGACCCCCATGGGCGCGATACCAGTAAATGCTTGACGGTTTCATGCTTCCCTCTACAGAACCTGCAAAACCATTTATGTATATTCGCAGGTTATGATTTATGAATAATGATTTAGCCTACATTCTATGTTAGAATTTCTGTAAAGATTTTTAAGCTTTTATTTTTTAAGGGGTCTCGGTTGTCTAAAGCTCGAAAATTTAGGGTATTTTCAGAATTTTTTTTTTTTGCAATAAAAAAATTAAAAACTATATTTAAATGCTTCCGGCTTTTTAATTAACTTCTTTTACATACAAAAATGAATTTTTTTTTTATTTCAATAATTTAAAAAATGGCGCTGAAGTTGACCCTCCCGAAAAATTCGAGCTGGACGGTGTTGTCCATTTGGGCTCTTCTGCTTATCTGAAACACAAAAATATTAATCAGTATGACGTAGCTACGATTTTACACGGTTAAATTTTTTGTAGAGTCGATATTATACCGACATCATACCGATATTAGAACGATATTAAACCTACAATCCAAAACCGATGGAGGTATTTAAATCCAATTTTATGCTCGGTTTCACTAAAAATTGGGCTTCAGAGGAAATGGAGATGTGCTGCGAACTTGGGTTAAAGAGATGGGCTACCAGAGATGAACCATCTGATGCAGTTATATTCTACTAATAAGTAAAAATGTTCATCTTTCTACTAAAATAAAACTCATTTAAAAATATTAAATGTCATCTCATGTAATATTTGAATAAAAAAAAACCAACTGACGTGAGGGCCCTTGAAAAAGCGAAGAAAAACTGGCTAATATGAAAATGTATAAATATGCATTTATGCTAAACTTTTGAAAACAAAAAGATGTTTTTATTAGTGAGACATATCAATAAAGATGTAAAAATCATTTGACAGCAAATTTAAAGTTTAAAAATATGTTAGTTTCAATCAAAATATTTATATATCCTATGATTTTCAACTTCAATGCAGACAATTGTCTTCAACTCAGTAATGACTTTGTTGTGAATCACTTATTTGAAGACAGCAGCATGCAAAGCACATTCAATTTTTAATTCAATACAAAAACAAAAAAAAAAAAAAAATTTGTTGAAATAAAAGCATTGGCAAACAATGGGTGATAGAAAATCAGACAAAGGAGTAGATGCGCCAAGACAGTAAATATGATATCATAAAGCGCTTTGTTCGCCTGCAGTGGAAAAGAATGAGTTACAAGTAATACTGACGGTATACATATGTAGGTATATACAAATGCACGTGAATAAAAATTACCTGATAATGGCAATAACGTAGCGTTTTTGTGTTTGCACAAGAAAAATCGAGTTTCACCTGCTTGAACATTTGAATTTTTCGAAACAAAATAGAAATCGAGGAAGACGGTTTTGAATTGCAAATAAGTACTATATATAGTATGAGTCTGTGTGTATGTATGTGTGTATGTACTTCTATAACTTAATATTGATTTAATTAAAAGTAATATGAAAAACTGTCGGTGAGTGAATAAATCGGTGTACAACTTTACTTCCCCGTTTTTCGTTAGACGGCTGCAAGTTGAAAGAGACAGAAGAGCGATTCCATATCAAGTGGTCCTAGAATTTAGGATATGTTCTTACGTTTTCTTGAAAATGTATTTATTTGTAGGTTGAAGAATAGTAAAAAGTTAACTGAAATTTTTGGAAAAACTAATTTTTTTGAAATTTATGTATTCAGTTTTAAAAAATTTGCTACGAAGTTTCTTAAAGTCAAATAACTTCGGTTCTTCTTGGTATTTCTTAATTGGTTTTTTTATTTATTTTTAAGGTGTACTTTATACTTAAAAAAAGTTGTTTTTCGAAAACTTTTGGAAATTTTTCTAATTCGAAATAAGTTAAATTTTTTTGTCTAAAAATTTTCAACAAAAATTCTGTTAAATTCATTAAAATTAATTAACTAAACTAATAAAACACATTTTTTTTTTATTTTTTTTGGAAATTTTTTTTATTGATAACAAATTTTCCTATTAAATTAAAAAAAATTGTAAGATTTTTTTGGAAATTAATTAAAAAAAAATTTTTTTGGAGAATTTTTTTCCCCAATTTTTTTGGAAAAAATTTAAATTTTTTTTTCGAAAATTTTTTATTAAATTTTTCTGTTAAATGAAAAAAAAATTATTAAATTTTGATATATATTGAAGTATTGAGAAATGAACTATTAAAAATTCAAATAATAGGACTATCAATAAGTTCGTGCGGTTTTTTTTCGAAATTTGAAACTTTATTGACGTAAAATGGTTACAAATTTAATATTCAAAATATTGTCCATCGCTTACTACTACTTTTTCCCATCTTTCTGGCAATTCACGGATTCCCTTTGTGAAAAATTCGGTCGGTTTTGCCGCAATCCACGAATCGATCCATTTTTTGACTTCATCGTAATTACGGAAGTGCTGGTCAGCCAGGCCATGTTGCATCGATCGGAAGAGATAGTAATCGGATGGCGCAAGGTCTGGACTATACGGCGGGTGGGGTAGGACATCCCATTTGAGCGTTTCTAAGTATGTTTTGACCACTTGTGCAACATGTGGCCGAGCATTGTCATGTTGCAAAATAACTTTGTCGTGTCTATCGGCGTATTGCGGCCGTTTTTCTCGCAGTGCTCGGCTCAAACGCATCAATTGTCGTCGGTAGACATCCCCCGTAATCGTTTCATTCGGTTTCAGTAGCTCATAATACACAACACCCAGCTGGTCCCACCAGATACACAGCATAACCTTCAGGCCATGAATATTCTGCGCCGACGTCGATGTTGAAGCATGGCCAGGGTATCCATACGTTGCCCGACGTTTTGGATTGTCATAATGGACCCACTTTTCATCGCCAGTCACAATTCGATGCAAAAAACCCTTTCTTTTGTGCCGTTGAAGCAGTTGTTCGCATGCCATAAAACGGCGTTCAACGTCTCTTGGCTTCAATTCATACGGCACCCAATGGCCTACCTTTCGGATCATTCCCATGGCTTTTAAACGTTTGGAAATGGTTGATTGATCAACTCCCAAAGTTTTTGCAACCTCTTCTTGCGTTTGAGCCGGATCTTGATCGAGCAATTCCTCCAATTCGGTATCCATGAACTTTGGCGGCGCACCCTCGCGTTCTTCGTCTTCCAAGCCAAAATCACCACTTTTAAAGCGTGCAAACCACTTCTGGCACGTTCGCTCAGATAGAGCATGCTCACCATAAACTTCCACCAAGATACGATGACTTTCGGCTGCTTTTTTCTTCATATTAAAATAATGAAGAAGAATTCCCCGCAAAAACACATTATTTGGCACGAAATTCGACATTTTCAAGTGTGGTAAAAATATTGTTGTTTACGCTTCAAATAAAAAACTTATACTGACGTTTGTGCCTTACGACAGTAGCTCTCCAATGAATGTTTGGAAATGTGGATCGATGGAATAATAATCAAGTTACGCCATCTGTTGTAAAACCGCACGAACTTATTGATAGTCCTATTATTAAAATATGAATTTTCTTATAGTCAAATAACTTCGGATCTTCCTGACATTTCTTGACATTTGGCAACATAAAGTATACATGAAAAAATTCGTTTTTGAAAGTTTTGAAAACTCTTTTAAAAAAAAAGAGGTTGTCTGTAAAGTCGGTTTACTGACGATAGTTTAACGTGACAACTTCATAAGAAAATATTGATGAAATGGTTGCAATTTTCAAAACAAAATTTTAATTTTATTTGTTTGATAGATATTTTGTATGGATATAGAGGAGGAGGTAAATGGAATTGCAATGGAATAGGTCAAGTTACATTTACACAAACGTGAAAAATGACGAAACATTTATCAAATTCATGAAAGATATCTTCAATTTCGATTGTGCATCAGACGTTAATAAGTCAACGACACTAAGAGGCACCATCATCGATTTGCCTTTTTCAAGACACTTTACACTCGAAACACTCCCTTTCATTTCCTACTTTTTCTATCATCGTCCTATTCTCAACAGAGAAATGGTTCATTACCATGTACACAGGAAGAAGGCATATATATATGCATGCACATGCAAATATAATACAAGCATGTGAATTTATATACCTACATATGCGCATATACATACATATATATGCTCACTCAAGTAGGACAGACCCAGATGTCGAACGTTGCCGAACGCGGGGGCCGATTGAGCTCTTTGTCGTTCGTTCCGCGCTCTCGCTTGCAGTTCAAGCACATTTGCTTGCGTACGGAATAGATTCGTATATTTGATATGTCCATATGACTTGTATGCATCTTTACATATAGATTTGTTCTTTTTGAAAATTGCGCGAAATTGTATTGTATATGTATATGCATGTTTATATACATATATTAGTATATATTATAAGAAGGCATATGCAAATACAAATACGTGAATTTATATTATTATATGCGCACATACATACACTTAAGTAGGAGAGAGCAGGATGTCGAACGTTGCCGTTCGTTTGCTTTGTTCGTTCCGCGCTTTCGCTTGCAGTTCATTCAAGGTAACGGCAATGAGCAAGGTAACGACAAATGAGCAAGGTAACGACAAATGAGCAAGGTAACACTAATGAGCAGGGTAACACTAATGAGCAAGGTAACGACAAATGAGCAAGGTAACGACACATTTTTTCGTGCGTGCAGCCGGCTAAATCGAATTATAAGACGTTATCACGTCAAAAAAAAATTAGAAGAAAGTATAGATTTACTTGTTGAAAATTTGTTTGTAAAAAAATACCCTATTAGTTTTTTTTCCAATGTTTTTCATTAATATCTGAGACTATGGTTAGTATTTCCGGAATGTTTAATAATGGGATTTCGTTAACTTTTCAAATAGGCTAATCTCCTTGCTCACTTATGTAGGGACGTTACGATCGATTTTTAGATGGGCGTGATTTTAATGCAGACTCATTTAAATCAACACAAAAAATGTACACATAAACTGTGGAACTCTTTTAAGTCAATCATTCTAAAAGGTTATGCATGCAGCTAAGGTTGTTAAATTGGAATAAGTGTTTCACAATTGAATGTTCATATGTCAGTGCATTTGGCGAGGTGCTGAAAATATCGTAGTTGCAAGCGTCCAAGGTCTAAATAAACCAAATCAGTTCATTCCTCAATACTCATAGGAATTAAAAATATCGCAATACCCATGATGGCGAACTTTACATCAATTTAACTCAAGAAGTTGTACCATGTATGTGCCTAATAAAAAATTCGATATATATACATTAGTTTGGAGAAAAAGAAATTCATTATTTAAAGGCGAAAATGCAAACGAGGCTGCTAAAATTGTGAATGGTGTTTATGGTGCCGATACTGGAACAGCTAATTATGTGCTATTTTGGTTTCCTCGATTCCATTCAAGTATTTTTGATGTTAAAGGAAATGTCGATAATGTCAAAAATGTCGCAAAAGTAATGGATTTCTTTTCACAAAACTGTTGGAATAACAAAATTTTAAACAAATTCTTTGTTCAACTTGAATTTCCATCGTTAAATTCGAAAAAGACACTCGAGCTTGACTTGTTTACATTAGCACAGAAAACAAACTATGTGACATATCACGCTGAAATTTGCCATGTAATTTGCCTACCGAAAAATAAAAAAAATTATTTTTGCCATATGTCATCCGCGGACCGTTTTATTGATAAAGTCTCGTTCATATTTGGGCAGAAGGTATGTATCGTATGTGTGTCTGCAATATAAAAATATCAAAACGTATAACCCACTTACTTTTTTTAAATTATTTTTTCTCTCTCTGCAATATTCTCTTAAAAATCTTTTAAAGCAATATTGCTGGTTTGTTTGAATAATTCTATTCAATTTATATTAACATGAATTTATATGAGTGCCTACCCATAATTGAATTTTAATTTTTATTACATATAAAATTTTAGCTCAAATTACTAAAAGAATAAAAAATAAAGAGTCAACCTTTTGCAACGACACGAGTAGCTATTCTGAAATCGGCTTGTTTAAATGCGAAGCGGAAAAAATATCTCAATTATCTTAAATGGCATTTCAACTGAATCGACCTAATGTAAATGAGCGCTTACAGGCAGGAAATTGTATTTAGTCGCTGTTCGTTTTAAAGCGTTTTAGTGAAATGCGATATGCTTAGGTAGTTCGTGGAATGATTTTACTGCAAACGGATGCACTCAATGCAAGACGCAAAATTGGAGCTGAATGTTTAAAAGGATTAAGCAAATTGACAAAAATAAAACTAATGCATATACTTGTATACATATACAATACATATATAAATATATGTAAGTATATATACATACTTATATTACAGATGTTGTCTGTAAATTCGGTTTACTGACGATAGTTTAACGTGGCAGCGTCATAAGAAAATACTGATGGAATGGTTGCATTTTTCAAAAGAAAATTTTAATTTTATTTGTTTGATAGATATTTTGTATGGATATAGAGAAGGAGGTAAAAGGAATCGCAATGGAATTCATCAAGTTACATTTACACAAACGTGAAGAGTTACAAAACATTTTGAATTTCGATTGTGCATCAGACATTAATAAGTCAACAACACTAAGAGGCACCATCATCGACATGACTTTTTCAAGACACATTACACTCGAAACACTTCCTTTCATTCCTACTTTTCCTATCATCGTCCCATTCTCAACAGAGAGAGCAGCGATTATTGGCTGTGCAAATAGCGTTGCTAAAGTAGATCCTACAGCATCTTGAACCTCCATGGGTTCACTCATCGAAGGTAGTGGCTCATTCGTGACATCCTCTGGTTCGTCAGGTTGTTTTTCCATGGTGCGATTGTAAGCGGTTCTGCAAACTGAATCGACGTTCGAAACAATATAGAAAAATGTTTCATAAAATTCTTCGTTCCGAAAATCATGTTAATTTACAAAATATTTTAATAAAATATTGTTTAAATTTCAACTCGACTGATAAATTTTAATTTTTGATTTTATTATTTTATAATAATATAATAACACATTTTGTATTAACATTATTTCCTTCAGCAAGTTAACTGAATAAAAGTTGTTGTTCAATTAGTTACTTAATTATTTTTGCAAATTTAGTCGTAATTTGTTGTAAAAAGTTATAATTTTGAATAATTTATTATAAGAATAAACTGTGATTAAATAATTGTTCATAAATCTTAAATTTAAAATCTAAAATTTGGAAACATTAAAATTTTTGTAACTCTAGCTTTTAAAAAGCCCTCCTCAATGTGTATGATATATGAGAAATTTGTTTCCTTTGACGGCTGGCTGGTCCAACCTGTCATTTCAGACATGCTGTTATGATATGTGGAAGATTTAACATTTATGTTTTAATATTTTGAAATCATGGCTACGCTGGATAATTATTTCAATCGCCATTGATTTTTTACTCATCGTGAAATAGTTCTGTTAACTTATTGTTGTATAAATCAAATTAATAATCCTCATAGACAAATGGTTCATTACCATGCACACAGGAAGAAGGCATATGCAAATACATACATACATATATATGCTCACTCAAGTAGGAGAGAGCCAGATGTCGAGCGTTGCCAAACTCGGGGCCGATTTTGCCTCTTTGTCGTTCGTTCCGCGCTCTCGCTTGCAGTTCAATCAAGGTAACGCCGCATGAGCAAGGTAACGCTGTATGAGCAATGTCACGCCGCATTTTTTGGTGCGTGCAGCCGGCTACATCGAATTATAAGACGTTATCACGTCAAAAATAAAACCTAAAGGAAAAGCTACTTCGATACTAATATGGATGCGAATGGTACTCCAGGGTGCATTTTTAGAATCGAATAATTTTAAATTGGCAACACTATTTTCTATGACAGCCATTTGGCAGCTATCAGTTGTTTCGAGACAAAATCAGCATGAATAAACACACTTGGAAAGAACGTTTGCAAATTGTTTAAAATTTATTTCGAATGACATGGCTCATGTATGCACATTTTATGGAGCTCTCAGGGACTAATTCAAGGAAGCTTGGATCGCTTTTGGACATTGTAGAGTGTATACACAGCAAACTATTAATGCTGTACAACGCAGAGTTAATGATAACCCAAATTTATCAATTCGAAGGCTGAGGAAAGCATTTGTACTGATCTCTTAATTCGTTTGAATTCCTCTTTCAGTTAAGAAGGATATTTTAGTTTTAGTGGTTATGCCAATAAATATAATTGCCGCACCTGGAATCATTGTAATTCACAAGCCATTTCTGAAACACAATACAAAAAATCATCATTTGAGGTCCTCTATGGGTCGTTATAATCATTAGTCCATGCATGTATTTCAAAATGATTTTTTCGTATTGAGGGTAAAATTTTGCCAAACAATTCTTTTCACAAAAATTATCTGTGAACTAGCCACCCCGTTTATGCGATTGGATTCTTAAGATTATTTTGTCTAAGAATATTTTTACAATTAAGTTAAGCTTTCATTAAATTATTTAGATAGGCAAAGTCGCATGTCCGCGTCGATAAGCACAAAACAATTAGAGATAACGCCATGTAAGGGTCAGTCGTAGCGGCCGCATTCCCGAAATATTCTCTACATGTTATCAAATAACATAAAATAACTCTGCACCGATTTCATTGATTTTCACTAAGTTATTTCAATTTTGACTCTAATCTTTCCTGGAAGGCTTTTTGTCGACATATGGTTCAAAAATCTTTATATATTTAATTTAGTCCAAGGTTCTTACCGACTATTGACTTAGTGCTCATTCAAACCTAATATTAATAAAATCGCAAATAAAACGAGATAAAGCTAAAAAACATTTTGATAAAAAAACAACAATTTTTAGATTTTGTAAAATCTAACGATATGAATTTCGAGATCTCATTTAATTCACGGAGAATTCGAGCAATGGGAGCATGAAAATCGAAATACGTTTTGAATATCTTGAGATGACAAAGCTAGGAGCTTCATAAAGTTTTCGCCGGAATAGGGAAGCTAATGCGTTGCATAAGAAACGCAAAATCTAAATTTAATGAAGGGGTTACAAACGTTCAGATTTTTCAAAAAATCGATTTTTTTACAGATTATTATTGTTTATAGTTTTAGGCGTATTTCTGCGCAAGTCGATTGTAAAAATTCCCCATACATACAAAGTTATGCTAGAAAATATAACTGGCTGACGAGAGTTTGATGTGCACAGGTAGCTGTCCTTCGTTTTGGGTAGCTGGTCGTTACGAAATGCACTTGAAAAATTAAACTCGCTTTTCTCGAAACTACTTTTTCCGGCACGGTCTGCATGATAACTCCTACAGTTTTCAATATTTTGTAATGCGGTTTTTTTTAATATTCGAAAGAGTTTTCGCCATAGTCAGTTGAGCAGGATTTTTGATAGTTTTATTACGAAATTGTATAAACATAATTAAAGTGTGACATTTATGACGTAAAGCGCATACTTTTTTCAAAAATGCCGTAAATTGCAAAATTTTTCGAAATTCAATTCGACAGACTATAGGAAAAACCCTTTCGAATATTTAAAAACAACCAAGTCAAAAATATTGAAAACTGTAAGAGTTGTCATGCAGACCGCAAAAAGTAGTTTTGAGAATAACGAGTTTAAACTTTCAATTGCATTTCGTAACAGCTTCAAACGAAGGACAACAACTACAACTTTATTTTCCAAGAATTTTTACTTTTTACAGATCCATCAACATTTCAAGGAGAAATGATGCAGACCGTGAAGCAACTTTTTTTCATTGTAGCTTGGGTCACATGAATTTTTAAATACTAATTTTTGTAAAGGAAAATTAAAATACATTTTTTTATAAAGTTTAAGTACTAATAAGCAATATATAAACTTTTTTGTGTTTATTTCTCTATATTTATGGCTCACTTTTGGCATTGCTGAGCGTTTGTAACCCCTTAATGTTCCAACTGCAACAAACAGAAAATTATTCAACCGACGGGAATACTGTTTTATTCTGTAAAATTTTGAACTTTGAGAGATGCAACACAACCACAGAAAACAGTTATGACAAATCAACCAGAATTTTGAGCCACTTCAAACCTGTATTTTTTTACTAATATTTAATATACTTCAAAACTCTGTACTCATGTTTTTTTTAAATGCTGATAAAATAGTTTGAGATTTTTATAAAAAATTTCTAAATTTTTTATAAATTCTGTATTCTATAAAACACATACTTGGTTGAACACTTGTGGAGGCTATTCGCTAAAATAATGGTAATTTAACTTGTCGGCATAGTCAGTGAGCAAAAATGAGCCATGTGAGAGGGAATGATTTTTTGACTAAAATTGGGATAGGAATTTTAGTACTTTAATAATAAAATGGCGCAGCATAGCGAAAATATTTGGATGTCAGCTGTCATAACAATTAGAAAAACTATTACTGCTATATTGAAATCCTATAATTAGAATTAGCCGATTTAGGTAAACATTCAGGTCCTGGGGCCAGTTCTTACATATCTGGCTAACTTTATGATTTCTATGCTTGTTTTTTACATAAGATCCATAAACGGCTCCACTTGCATCCACCGCCTGGTCCGAATTTACCACTTGGTCGTAATGGTTGTTATTGAAGTCTTTGAGTTTTTCTACTGAAATAATCCTAATTAACGATTAGCACCAGACCACTACTACCGGATGATGTCTTGTTGCTGTTGCGTGTTTTGTTTTGTTTTGTTTAAACCACATCCATTTCGTGAGATTCAAGTATAATACCAAACTTTCAATTTCTATGCCTGTTATTTCATTAATTTACTATGGAAAAAGCTTACCGAAGGAGTGAAGTCTTCCTTTAGCTAGACCTGTACATTAGCATAAATAGTCGAACAGTAATTCTTTTACCTACTCTTGATGAAAGCCTAAGCCTGGCACTACCTTTCAGTGACCTGTTTGGGTTGCAGTAATACGTGAAATGTTTGCGCGAGAGCATCCTAATAGTACTTCCTCCTCTGGATTTTGTACGACGCCCATGTTTTTATTGTTGTAGTGCATGTAGTTCTTTCGGCTAAAGCATAGTAGTGTGAAGCAATTGATGTTTTTGTTTGAATGGGATAGCAACTGCCATCGCCTCTGTTCTCATCATAGATCATCTGCTATTTCATTATGGCGCACTCAATACATCTAATGGAAAATGCTCAGAAATGGAAATGTGAATTCCTCTTCTACCATTAGCGAGCTTGCGTATTCACCAGTGTGTATCTGTGCTTGCATATACATACGGCATGACTTACAAAAATGGTACTCAGATGGTTCCAAAACGCTCCAAGGAGTAGGAGCAGGAACAGTGGGGTCTAGAGCATACAAATCCGTAACACTAAGTACATACACTACGATTTTCCATACGGAGCTCTTCGCCATAATGGAGACAGTGGAAATTATATACAAAAGAGGGTTCAAGAAAGTAAAAATTGAAATTCTTTCGAACAGCCAATCGGTTCTCAATGCCTTGAATAGCATCACATTCAAGTCAAAAGTCCTAATAGAGTGTAACAACGCACTAACAAACTGGCCACTCATAATCAGGTCTCACTGATTTGGGTACCAGCTCATGAGGGGCACGAAGGAAACGAGAAAACAGAAGGGCTATTTATTGGACCAAATACACTTTTCTGCTTTAACAAAAATAATATAAAACAGGAAATCAAAAAAATGGGTCCAAACTATTGTAAAATCAGGGAATGCTGGAATGGCACAATTGGCCTTAATCACTCCAACAAGTTTTTGATCTTTAATGCTAACAGAGCAAAATCTGCTCTGTGCCGAGATAAAAAGGGGCTCAGATTACTTTGTGGAGCACTTACAGGACACTTTGCTTGTAGTAAGCACTTTAACACATTAGGGTTATCTAGTACAAGATCATGAAGGTGCTGCTGTGATGAAGGAGTATATGGAACAATAAATCACCAACTGTTGGGCATTGGGCCACAGGATACACAGAGTCTTGGGCTCGTACCTACTAGATGAGGAAGACCTACAATTGCTCCCTCTTAAGGAGCTGGTCCGATTCCTCGGTATACTAAATTATTATAATTAAGTAATTAGGGGCGCGAAATAGATCAATCTGGGCGCAGTGCATAAAGGCCTTAGCCTAACCAGTACAGCCATTACCATTACCTTGTTCACTTTAAAATCAGCACGGCATATTGCAATTGTTTGAGTGTTTACTGATTTTGATTTAATTTTTTATAAAAATATGATTCATACTATATTACAACAAAAACTGTATTTAAAAAATAAAAAAATTTTAATCAAAATTTCTAAGCTTTTGATCGGAATTAAAAAAAAAATTATCGGTATGCCGATTCAAAATTGGTCTAATAAGGTGCAAGACAATTCTTTTTGTTGCCGGTGTTAAGGCATTTTTTTCCACATATGAATGTGAATGGAACGAAATTTTTTGTATATGGAGAAAATCCGCCAACCAACAGTTTGCCAAATATTAACACCATTTTTGAGCCACCTAATAATTGCACTTTTTATTCTAAAACTTAATATACCATAAAACGGCATACAGATTAAGGGGTTAGGGGTAGTCAGAGGCCCGAAAAAATGGTAATTTTCAATATTTTTTTTTTTTGCTAGTCAATTGTTTTATTCTACAAAAATAAAAACATGGCATTAATACATTATCTTTCAACTTGACTTTAGAAAATTAAAAAAAAAAAATTATATTAATAATTTGAAAAGTCATCGTTCTTTGTGTGGAGCCCGTTGATGATCATCAAAGTCAAATGATCATGATAAGTCCTTGGAGATTAATCTAAAAGCAATCGGACGAAAGAAATTAGTTTTATTAATAGATAGTCTTGTGCCTTATCGAAGCTTATATTTTTTTAAATTAACAATATGGCGGCCTCAGAAAATATTTTTAAAATTTTCGAGAAAAAAGGCAATGAATTGTTTAAAGGAAATCGAAATTTTTGGAAAAAGATCCTTCGATTGGGCTCAAGTTTTTTATGTTTTTCAAAAGAAGTATACATTTTATTGAAATCTATTAAGCGGTTTTTAAGTTACAGAGATCACCAGTTCAGAAAACATGGTTTTGAGAAAGACGCATTTAAAGTTTTGCTATTGATTACCGGAGCGCCCGAGCGCCCTTTGTTAACTGTTGAATAACTTTGTATGTTTTTGTACAAAATTTAAGAAGATTGAAGCTTTAAGTTTTATTATTTTTGTTATATCACAAGTTACACATACCTTTTTGGTCAAACCAAAATTCAGTGCACTGCCAAAACTGCCTCACGAAATGTTTCTGACAATGCTCATACAAAATTTTGAAATTTTGTACAAAGTGTGCATCTTTAAATTATGTGGTTTTTGTTGTAGTTTAAACCATGTTTTTGTGAAACAGAAACTAAATAGGAATCGCCCAGCCATTATTTAGTTCATAGATGGTTTTACTATTATAAACAGCAGAAAAATTGGAAATCATATCTAAAGCTTTCACGTTCTAGTTTTCGTCAACTGGGAAGTCGTTCGACTTTGTTTGTCCCATTTCTGATTTTTGTTTTATTTTTGAAATTCTAAAATTTTACTTTCCCAACCGCTCAGAAAATAAAACAATTCGTTGGCGTGGAAAATTACTGAATAGATTATAAACATTTTTACATGCAATGGATCTGAGGTGGAACGTATTGAGTAATCAATGAACAGTAATCAGTTAAGCATGCAAACGAATGCAAATTGAATTGAAAAGCTCATTGAATATCAGGAAGCTAAGTTAAATTGATTCAATAATATCTTAAACGAAATCAAATTGTTCGAAAGCGATGTAATTGCGCTTAAATAAGCAGATAATCAGCGAGTAGCCAACAAGGAAAAAAAAAACTACAAAAAATAAAGTTAAAAAAATAAAAAAAATGCAAAGTACTCATTCAACGCACTTAATTAAAACATTTAAGTTAATGCATTGAATTTCATTTCGCAGCGATTGATAATCACTTGAGTGAGTAACATGCCACCTGTTGCAACATTGGTGGCAGCCGCTGATGTGCCGCCATTATCGATTGCAACAGCAGGTAGACGATTATTAAATTACCAGCCTGCGCAATGCGTGCATTATTTATTTATTTGTCGCGCGAAATCAGGCACCCACGCAGCAAATAAAAAGTAAATGAAAAACATAAAATTAAACAACAACAGCAAAAGAAAACGAAAAAAGTTGTGTATACGCCATGGCTCAGCAGCGTATGTTTGTGAGTTTGAGCTGCAAGCATTTGTTTGTTTAAGCAGTTGTGTTGCCAGACCTCTACCTGTTTGCTGCTGTTATTGCTATTTATTTAGCGTTTTGCTTTTGTTGTTGTTGTCGCTGTAATGAAATCTATCTGGCACATTTTTTTGCAATTTTTTTGTGCTGGCGCAAAATGCAGCAAAGTGGAAAAAAATATTGCATGCAAAGCATATTTTCCCACTCAACGTGGCTGCGTTGGCGGTGTCGGCGGCTTCAAGCGTCGCTAAGTGCGTGTGTGGCCAGCAAGTGCAACGCTGTGTATGTGTGACTGCAATAAAATGCCAAGCCGTAATACAACACCTTCAACTCTTTCACAAGTTTTTCTTTGCGATTCGTATTTGAAGTAGTTTTTTGTTCTTCTTTTTTGTAATTTTTCTCTCGTCATGAATGAAACGCAGCTGGAGCAATAATAATCACACAAAAAAAAAAAGGAAACAACAAAATCGTATACGACCACTACTGAAACTCATACTTTACTCACTTGCAACATTTGAAATTTACTCTAATTTCATTAAAGAAAAATACAATAAAATTAAATGTGGAAAAAAAGAATACACAAAAGCAAATACAACAAGTGCAGTAGACAGTCAGCGCGTCAGTCATTCACTGCTGCTAAGAAATATTTATTTACTCTACTCCCTTTTCATTCATTCATTCTTTGCTTCATTCATTTATTCATTCATGGTTTGTTGGTGGCGGTAGCGTTGTTGTGCAGCAGCTGTGATGGTTAAATGTATACCAACTCTTTTTTTCTGCTATGCCTGCATGGCTGTTGCTATTGTTTTTGTTGCAAGTCGTATCGCGTTGAAAATAGCGCAACGATGACAGGAATTTGTAATACCATTTCTTGCCAATCACTCAATCAAAACGTCACTTAGACACTCAGCCGGCGGTTGTGGTAGCGTTAGACGCCAACAACAGCAACAAAACTAAAAAGCAGCTGCATTTCTGTAAACAATAATACTTGCAAATATAAAGCTGTGGTGGCCAGAGCAGCAAACAAAAAAAAAAAATACATGAAAGAGAAAAAAGAATGAAAATTTAAAAAAAAAACTGTAATAGAAACGTCAGAATTTCTGCTCTAATTATAAAGCGGTATTTCTTACATCCACTAAGCAGCAAGCTGCCCAACAGCAATGCATGCCGCTGCCATCTTTCCTTGCACACCGGTACACTTTACCTCATTGGACGCAGCGTTGCACAGTGAAACTTCGACTTATAAGTTTTCGTACTAAATAGTGATAGTGAAATTAGTGGAGTTGGTGAATTTTAACCATATTTAGATTTCGTAGTAATCATAGACATATTACGTTGTCGTAATCACGGTGATAGTCCTAGTCAAATTTATAGTCATATTCATATTAATTATCGAAGTCCTAGCCATTTTCAGAAGCATAGAGTTTGTCACGGTCATAGTCAAAGTCGTGGATACAAGAATTGTATATAAATATAAAGACATACATAAATGTATAACTGCTTAATAAAATATGTCTTCGTCAGACATTAAATGCAATAATAGAATTTTTGAACAAAGTAACTTATTCAAGGTATGCAGGCGAATATTCTCAATTTTAATGTCAACACTGGTTACTCAAATCCAACAAACGCTAAAAATTATGAGAAAAGATATCCCTAGGATCAACTTTGCCAGAGGAAATACTAGCACGGAGGGTCCGAATTTTTATTTACGAGAGGGTTAAAAATTTAAAATTTCGCCAATGTGTGAATAGTTTACCAAAAATGTTATGCATAAAACGACTAAAGATATGACCTTAGAGTTCAACGAGGGGTTTCCTCCGGTACATGCTGACCCTTTATCTCTACCTAAATGGGCATTTTTGACCATTTCTTAAAATAGACACAATGAAAGTTTACTAAAAAGGACGGTTAGAGGGTTAAATTATTCCACAGATTTTAAGCAGACAATTTTACTGCAGATTGAGGTAGATTCAAAATTCATACGGATTAAAGTGAGTGCGAAAAATGCTTTGCTGCCCATTGGATATAGCTAACTAGTAAGCACATACAACTTGATCTTTAGAGAGGGCCGATTTTTATACGAATACATTTTTGTGACTTACTGTATTTCTAAACTTTATTTGAAGTAATTTAACAATCGCCCGCCGTCGCCGAATGTGTGGTGTGCGATTACTATTCGGAAGTGCACAGATACGAATATCCACGCATGAAACGCCAACTAACGCAAAAGGTTTCTTCTAGTAGCGACCATCTCAGACAATGGCAAACCTTCGATTACATTTCTACCATGAAGAAGCTCCTCATAAAGAACAATCTGCCGTTCGGAGTCGACTTAAAGCTCCATTTGTGGAACAATATTAATGTGCACACCACGAATAAGAGGAGGAACTCAGCCGTCAATAAATAAAAAGGTTTAAGCGCCATACATGTAGGAGACTATAACGCCAAGCATACTCATTGGGCGAAATATTAAAAATGAACTGGCTCATTGGACGGAATTCAAAACTCTCCATATATAACAAAATAATGATATACAATCAAATTATCAAGCCTGTGTGGTGGTATGGCGCACAAATTTGGAGCTGTGCCAGTCAAAATAATATTATCATAATCCAACGATTCCAAAATAAATTTCTCAAAAACATTGTGAACGCACCTTGGCACATTCGCAGTGCAGATATTCATCGTTACCTCAACATTTCTACGGTCGCTGAAGTTAAGCAGAAGGGCACTCTAAGAGGCTTCAGAGTTTCCCAGATATTCTTCGTGATCTCAAAATTTCCACGGTCGCTCAAGTCAAGCCGAAGCCCACTCTAAGAGGCGCCAGAGGCACGAAACGAGGAAGCCAGCAAACTTCTAAACACCACGGGTCTAACTCGATGACTTCAGCGAAAAAAACCATTTGATCTTATTGGTAATTAATGTGAAGAAGAGATTTTAAAACTAAAAGCCCCACAAAATTATTAAAATCATACTGCTTGTTAGTTTCCTTTAAACTAGTTGTAGTGGCAACAAACCTTTTATACCCTTTATATATTTAAATGTTTGTAATAAAAAAAAATAAAACAAAAATTGGGGATTCCGTCTTGCTTCCACAAAAGAACGCCAAGTATTGTCATCCGTCACGAAATTGAGTCTTACCCCAGCCTCCTCAGGCTCTCCAACGTATTGGCCCATTGATAGTAATAAAATACCAGATCTCGTCGACTTTTGTGTAGCAAAGGGTGTTCTAGCTATTAAAATAACCTACATCTCACGTTACGAATTATCCTCTGATCACTCGCTCGTATTTGTTATACTAAATAAAGATTCAACTGAATCACTTGCCGACTGTTGTCTCCACAACAATAAAATCGGCTGGAGGTATTTCCGAAACTTTATTACTTTAACTATTAACTTGAACACCCACTCATGAGCAATAAAGACATTACAAATGCTGTCCAGCATTTCAATAATTGCGTCTGACATGCAGCATCGAATTCAACATCCTATCTCACCAAGCATCAGCACCCACAAATATCTTTTAGGGTAAAAGAAAAATTGTAAGAAAAATGGCAAGTAAGAAAAACATGACAAAAAAGTAGACACCTTGGGGATGAAAAGACACTCACTTACTCCAGAACTCAAAGAACTCCTTAAAAAAACACAACTCTCAGCTCCAGTACTATCTCAGCAAACTTGACCCCTGTCACTGAGTACTCTCTATGGAAAGCAAGAACAAATTTAGAAAGACCAACTCTAGCACAATCATCCATGAAAATTGAAACAAATTGACTACAACAGATCTCGAGAAGGCAAACACATTTGCTTGTCACTTAAGGTGAGTGTTCTGTCCCCACGACATCGAACCCTCTCCAAGTATTGCTTAAAAAGTACCCTATATATACCCTAGAAGACACACACCAGATGGACCCACCGATCAAAAAATTCTCGAAAAATGAAGTTAAAGAAGCGATAAATAAAAAACTTAAAAAAGGGGCCTTCCCCTGGATATGAGCATTTGAACAAATAAATATTGCACAGCGGATTTTCTCGATATATCTCAAACGTTCGGGCTGATGGCTTACTCTACTCGTAGAAAACAAAAGACACTCTTAAATTATTACATATCCCATAAATTATTAGATATTCACAATATTAAGTCCTAGCTGGGAAATCGAAAGCTTCTGAAGAAACAATAATCGTAAAGTTTGCGAATGACACTGTCCTACTCGCAATTGACTCCCACATCCACGTAGGGCTTCCCAAAAATTGCAAAAAGGTCTTGATAAAATAAATGATTGGTTGAAAGAATGCCGCATTAAGCCAAACGAGACAAAAACTTCCCAAGTCACTTTTACACTTTTGATATAAGGGTTTTCCAATAAGAGGTGTTATTTTGATAAAAGATCAATGGTTTCATTGTTTGTTTCGTTTTGCTGAAAATAAATATTGTCCAGATCAATACCATCCAATTCCGGCCTTAAAAATCGTTAATCATCTCTCGATATCGCAATTCATTCACCGTAACTGTTGTTGCAGCTTCATTTTCGAAAAAAGTCCAATGACTCCGCCGGACCATTAACCGCACCAAACAGTCACACGTTGAGGATAGAGATGCTTTTCTACAATAACTCTTGGATTTTCTGAGCTCCAGATCTGACAATTTTGCTTGTTGACGAAGCCACCGTGGGGGAAATGGGCCTATCACTCAAGATGATTTTTCGATGGAATTCCGGATAATTTTCATGCACTTCAACGACCCAATCAGCGAAGACACGACGTTGTTGATGATCGGCGAGCTTGAGTTCTTGTGTTAACTGGACTTTATAAGCCTTAAGGCCCAAATCTTTATGCAAAATACGGTGTAATGACGTTTGTGGATTGCCTAATTCCAAAGAACGACGAGGAATGGACATACCTGGGTTTTCTTCAACACTTTCGGCTACAACAGCAATATGTTCGGCTGCTCTTGAGCGACGTGCACGGGTTTTACTTTTCAGATCACTAACTTGTCCCAACTGCTCGAATGTTTTCACCAATTCCTGTACTGCGGTCCCACAAGGTTCTTCATGATGACCCAAAAATGTTCGAGTTTTACGAACCGTCTCTGCCAAATGTTCACCATTTTTATAGTAAATTTTAATAATTTCCGTGCTTTGTTTAATCGTATATCGTTCCATTTTTTATAATGGCGTAGTTTCCACTTGTCAAATATCAAAAACTGACAGCTTCAAAAGTGACATCTACCGAAATAGCGCGGTATTCAAAATGACACCTGTTATTGTAAAACCCTTTATAACATCTTAGACATAGAAAATTGTTGAATACCTTTAGGAAAGTCAACGATTAACACCACTTGATTATTCAGAAATTTGTGATTGTATTTAAGTAGATTCTGTATGCGGAAACCAAGATCCCAACAGGGATACAACGTCCTATGGAAGGTAAAAATTTTAATTTCCTCGTACCTATATTTTACTACACATTTATTCACACACTTCGCCCACTGTGCACTGCTCTGCTAGTCCAAAGCTATGTATGCAAGTTTCATATCCTCACTCTTCATAAAAAAATGCACCTGCTTCTTTGTAATTGTTATTACTGTGGTCGGTTTGCATATTGCAATTCCACATCTACACGCACATTTGTCTACTTACAAACATAGATACAGGTAAACACACCTTAAGTTTGATGAACTCGTGGCTATATATTTTCGCTCAATTCTGCGGTAGTTTATAGTTACAATTATTTTAATTATTATTTTTTTTAATTTTGCCTTACTTCAGTTTCAATTTCTGTAGCCTATTTTACGCTTTTATTTTAATATTTTTTTTAATACTTTATAGGTTTTTAATGTTGCAAACATTGTGAAAATAATTCCTTTATTAAATTGCAACACCCCCGCCGCAACGTATAAATTTCATTTGAATTTTCTTTTGCTCATCGCCTTCTGCTGCTCACCTATGGTATGTTAAAGCTCAGCATATGAGGAGCTATTGCATGGCTCACTGGTTTGAATTATTTCAATAAATGCAGTACATATTTTTTTTGTTTTGTTTTAGTTTCAATTTGCGGTATGAAATTTAGTTTGTAAGCAATCTGTGCATGTATCGAATTTACGTTAATTAGTTCGCAGCAAAGAAATGCAAAATTGCTAAAGATTTTAGTATTCCCTTGGACAGGAAAATTTACTAGTGACTGCCTTTACTTAAGCAGCTGAGTGCGATTAGAGGTAATGAGAAATATATGCCGACTTCAAAGGATTGCCGCAGAAAAGTAGGACATTATTTGGCTACCAAATTTTGATTAATCAGGTATTGAGGAAAGATCTCAAACCAGATATTACTGGCACTTGGGTACATATTTATTGCAATTTGGTGTTGTATAACTGAGAGAATAGTTGAAAAAGGGATAAAATCGTGTTTTTTCATAACTTTTTATCTCATACTGAGTATATTGCTGAAAACATATTTTTGAGCACAAAATTTTTGAGTTACTTGCATTTGGTTGGTCATGGTGTGAAGCCCATTGTGTCATATGACAACCTCAAGTTAGAGAAATCCGCTATTTGTAATTGGCATAAAATTATAGATCCTTACATTTAGTCGACAACGTATACCACAAATTGAGGGGAGACTGTGTTCGACATAATAAAGACTAAACGTATATATCCGGTTAAAATATTATCTACACGACATTTTGTCAATGCCATTTTGTCTTCACAATTTATTTTTGTATTTTCTTTTTGTTTTTAATTTTTTATAATAATTTAATTCAACAAACAACAACTGTATAACTCATTGATATTTGAGCACTCGTTTTATGGCAAAAAATGGAAAAAGAACAACATCGCCACCAAAAAAAAAACTGCTAAAAATCAAAGCAAAGCAAACCTGCTGGATATTAGGTTTATAAGCTACAAAATTGCATATCCAGATTTTCTTTTTTAATTTTGAAAATTTGATGAACGTTTCTTAAATTTTCTTTAATTTCGTACATTCTTTGGAACTTTCAGTTATATAGTTTGTGTTGTAATTTGATCTATTTTTTCTAAAAACAGATAAAAAATTATAACAAAAATGAAATATAAATAGCTAAAACTAGGCAATATGCCGCGTTTTCCAACATTATTCTATGAAATTGGCAATATTAGGTATAAATACCATATAATAACCTGCTTGCTATCTATCCACATCCTCGAGCTTTTTATTTACAAAATAATACCAACTTGCTGCGTAAGCTAAGAAAGTGTATACCCACTGATTTACCACAAATATTTGAAATCTGAAATACAAGTAACGAGCTGCACCGGGAGCTTTTACGCACACCGCTTTGAATTTTAATAATAAAAATACTGAATGTTAAGTTAAGGGTGGAGCCTGGTTTATAAGGTCAAAAAAATCAACTTTTTTTTTCATTTTAAGCGATTCCAAATATATCTCAGAATATTCACACAAAGTTACAGAGCCTAATTCTCAATATTTCCGTAGATTCGAAGCCAAAGGTAGGCGAGCGTTAGGTAATTACGCTGTGACCGGACAGCTATAGTACAAACTTTATCTTCTTTTCTCGACTTTTCATTTTTATGATTTCTTTGAATTGGCGTACCTGAATGAGCAAAAACTAATGAACCTTTTGAAATGAATCATAGCTTGTTCCCTTTAGTATTAAATTCTCTTCTATTTGAACTAACAAAATAGATAAAAAAAATTTTTTCAAGATTTTTATACCAAGTTGAAGTGAATTTTTTTTTTATAGAAAGGCATTTTTTTCTTTGAAACCTCCAAAAAGTTGAAATTTTGGAATTTCTCTCAGTTTTCTTAGTTCATCTAGAATAAAAAATCATGATAATTAGAAATCCATTTGAATTTTTTGCTTTAGATAATAATTACGAGCTGTATCTTGTACGCCAGTTGGAAACTCCAGCGTTGCAGCGCTCTACTAATTTCTATGTTAAACATTTTTTTTCAACTTATTTTAACCAGTACAAAATTTTTTTATACTTTTTAAATGTTCATTAAAAGATAGAAAAAACTTTGCAGTGCTAAATTAATTTTTTCCTTAAAAAAAAATCGGAAGGAGATGCAAATTTTTGGACATCATAAACCAGGCTCCCCCCTTAAGACAGATTGTATATAATTATGGAGTTATAAAAAGAAAAAAACCAATTCTGCCCCACTAAATTCAAATTTATGTAGTTTCCAAAAAATGTTACTTATATAATTTTTTCTGACTAAAAATTTTAAATTTGAATAGAATTTTTTCTAATTTTTTACAAAGCTTACAAATTTACTTGTATATTTTTGTTATACAATGTACTATATTTTAATAAAAAAATAAAAATTAAATGAAAAAAAATAATAAATATACAACTTTTTGCGCTATTCTTATTATGACCCTCACATATCTGTACTTCCGTTGAATAATAAATACAATTATCTTCATTTCTGCGGCACTAAACAAAAGTTAAGTTTAAAAAAAATTTATTTATATATATTTTTCCAAAAATGTCTAAAAATATGGAATTTTGAGAAATTTTGTAACAAGAAAAGTTGTACAAAGCTTGAAACTTTCAGTTGTATGGTTTGCTTTGGCAGTGTGAATTATAGCATCGTCATCATTTGGCGGTGCAGCTCTGTATGAGCTGTGGCCTGTTGCTCAAAATGTCTCCTGTTTGACCTGATTCTTGGATGATTCCTTCTAGTTTGCCAACTAAACTTGGCATTCCTACCAGGGGTTGACGGTCGAATGAATTAGCATCGGTAGCGCACAGTTGAGTCGGTAGTTTAGAATTCTGCTATTGTGTGCAGTACTACGTTTATTTTAATATTGAAGTTACGCTTTTTATTATTGAGTTTCCTCGTGTCGTATTCTAGTCCTCAAATCCTTTGACCTTAGTCTGCTTTTTGCTTTCGTTGCAAATGCTTTAGCGTGAATTACTTTTCGTTGAGGTCTCGCGGGGTCCCATCTCATGGTATGGTCTAGCCTTAGTATTTGAGCTTTGATGATCCACACAACATTTTCCCCTCTTATAAGCTGGTCCAGTTCATAGTTCCATCTACTACGTCATTCGCCGTTCTCTTTAACTGCACCGAGGACGCACCTCAACAGCTTTGATTTAAAAAGTTTGATAAGTGAGTTGAATGCTTCATATACTGCTTGTATTCTCTCGTCGATTGTGATGCTCATTGCATTGCCGTAGCTCAGTTTAAGCCTCAAATAAGTGAATGTTTTCAAAGTTCCAAATACATAGCACAGATTTTGATTTCGCCAGGTATCATCAAGTTTTTTCTGGACATCAACATATATTTTGTGTTTCCTCGTGTATTCTCAATCTAAGTTTACCGTTTGCCTTTTCTAAGTCACCAAAAGTATTTGATAGTACAATCATGTTTGTGCTAATTATCGCAATATCATTCGCGTACGCCGATTCCTTCTGTATTAGTTACTTCGTCTATTGCGCAGCACAATACAAGATTAAAAGTGGTTGAAGAAAGCGTGTCGCCTTGCCTAGCTCTGGTCTGTATTGTAAAGACCTCAGATATTCGGTCTTGCGTCACTACTCTCAATACGGTATGGTGCAGCGTCATCATTATCATGCCCGTCAGTTTATAGGGGACTCCACATTACCATGAACTATATATTTTTTTAAAAAAGCAAAAGTAACCTTGCGATGTTTTTTGGCTGTAATTTAAAAAAGAAATGAAAAACTTTGACTCTTCTTGTGGATTATTTTTATTTGGTCTTTTAATTTTTTTTACATCAAGTCGAGAATATGATGTCATGTAAATGGCCGCCGCCACAGTTGATTGCCATTTGAGCCCTTTTTATGGCATTTTCCATCACTTTGACCAAAACTTTCGGCGATAGGTCCTCACATTCTTGACGGATATTGTCTTTAAGGGCTGCAAGAGTCTGAGGCTTGTTGACATAAACCCACGACTTCAAAAAGCTCCACAAAAAGAAGTCTGGAGCGGTCAAATCATTCGTCCTTGCTGGCCAGTGCAAATCGCCAAAGCGGGAGATTAGGCGCCCGGGAAATGCAGCCTTCAGCATATCGGTTGTGGCACGTGCAGTGTGTGCCGTTGCACCGTCCTGTTGGAACCACATGTTTTCCAATCCTAATTCATCAAGTTGCAGCAAAAAGAACTCGTTGATCATTGCTCTGTAGCGCTCACCATTCACAGTAACCGTTTGGCCCGCGACGTCTTCGAAGAAAAAAGGTCCGATGACTCCTCCAGCGAAAACAGCACACCATACAGTGACTTTGAGCGGGTGTAATGGCTCTTCGTGTGTTACACGTGGATTTTCAGTGCCCCAGAAGCGTAAATTTTGCTTATTTACGTACCCGCTAAGATGGAAATGGGCCTCATCACTCATGATTATTTTTGATGAAAACTCATCTTCCTCTTGGTGGTGATTAAAGGATGGCTTGAGCGTATGTTAAACGCGATTGGCGGTCAGCAGCTAACAGCTGATGCACCGTCTGGACTTTGTACGGAAACATCTTCAAATCTTGCACCAAAATTCGCTGTAAAGCCCGTCGACTGATACCCATTTGCGTGGCACGTCGTCTGGTCGATGTCGACGGCGCTTCCATGATATCCTCGGCTACAGCAGCAATATTCTCTGCAGAACGGCTACTCCGGGATCTGCCACGCCTGGCAGCATCTCGTGTTGTGCCAGTCTCTTCGAGGCGAGCGGCTAAACGTCGCAGTGTTTCACCAGTAGGCGTTGGACGGCGAGGAAATCAGCGACGAAATTCACGTTGTGCCAAAGTCACCGACCGATTATTGGTCAAATAAATAGTCAGAAATATTCCGCGTTCTGGAGCAGTGTAGCATAACATTGTTTATTAACGTGTATTTCGCATGTGTTTACTACACAAATGTCAAAACAGAACTGACATTAGGGGTCAATCGCAAAATTTATAGCAATTTCTGATAGGAGAATTACTTTAGCGCCACCTGTTATAGAAAGCTAAACGAAAAAATAAGTAGTAAAAACATGACAATAGTTAGCGCTGTTAACAAAAAACTTTACAAATTTAGTTTTTTCTGGAAAAACTAACTAGATTAGTCAGTTTTAAAATATTTATGAGGCAAAAATCCTCTCGTAAGCTATGGTTTACTTTAAACTTTGTGAATCTTGTTTTTGTTTTCTATAATGACCGATCCAATCCAATGTATACCAGCACCGATAAAAAGATAGTGATTTCTAATTGCATTTAGACTTTGTGCTTATGCTAAGCGACGTAATAAATACTAGAAAAATGTAAAACTTTTATTACTCTCTTGCTTCCATGCCACTCCATGCCCCGCCACTTGCCAACTTTTAACCTGAAGTCGAGGAAATATTTATTGGAAAAAAGAAAAAAAATTAAAATATTCGCAGAATTTCAATAAGTTAACTAACACACCACCACTTCAATTGATTCCAACTGAATTTCAAATGTTCAAAAAAGAAAAAAAAAAACAGTAACAACAGAAAACATGAAAATCACTCGCTTGTCTGCATTGGTAGATATACATCCACACGATAGCCAAAGAATCGATGGATTGATCGATTGAATAATCAGTTCGCATGTTCGACTGTCATGTAAAGCAACAAGGCGATAAAGCAATAAAAGGTGTACAATTTACAGGAGCAATAACAAAGGAGACACGATTGCTCGTGCAGTGTTGATTGTGTTGAAAAACGCACATAGTGTTGCAAAATTAAGTTATGGCATGCCGCACTTTTAAGATACTATAAAGAAAAAAAAATGTTTTTTAAGTTATTCAAAAAAATAAAAATATAAAAATTAAGACAGTAAAAACAGAAATGAAACATGTGCAGTAATTGCTCTGACAATAGATCGATAGATAGATAGATAGGATAAAATAACTCCAAAAAAAATTGTTCGTTAATATTGAGCCATTTGTAAGCTTGAGTATTATAAGAAGTAAGCTGGAAAATTTTCGAAAAAAGTATAATTTTGAGACTTATCTAATTCAAAAGTTTTGGTACAGATTTTTTAAAACGAAATACCTTCCGGTTTTTTAACATTTTTAAAGTCTTTTTTTAATTTTTTAGGATAATATAAAATATTTAAAAAAAAATTGTATTGTATGCATTGGTTCCCTTGTAAACTTGAGAATAATACGAAAATTGTGGAAAAAGCTTTAATTTTCGGATTTATTTAAAATTTTCTTACAGATATTTTTTAAATGAAATATCATCTCTTTTCTAGCGTCAGTGCCCTAGCCTGCCATCCCAGAGGTTGTGCGTTCGAATCCCATGTAAGGCACGGTCCTCGCACTTTTCCAAACTTACCTACTTTCCTAGTTTCTCATAAAAAAAAAAAAAAATAATAATAATTTCATTCCTTAACCCCAACAACCTTATCCTTCCAATCCTCACTCTCCCACACAAAAGTCTGCGCATTAATTGCATTGTGGCTGCTAAAACAAGCAAAAGATAAAAGAAAAAGACACAGTTACACATTGCAACAGTGGCACCTGCAAGAGGAAGCGGACAATCGCGGTAATAGCGCAGACACACCAAATTTAGCGTAGTGCTCAACCATCTGTGTGATCCTGCTGCCAGAAAAATGTGACAAACAGATGGCGCTTCCAGCAGTAAGAAGACGTTATTCCTAAGCAACGTCAAGTGGGCATTCCCACTACTTAGAACTGGTAGCAGCAGGCTAATCACCTATCTTGTCAGAAATCAAATAGATTAATGAAGCCAACGCAAGACTGAGTCTTGTCGAGGCCCTATGCTCCCGAGTGGAGTGAACAAGGAACAAAAAATCTTCGGTTTTTCTGAAAAAAACTTTTGTAAACTTCAGATTCATTTAATTTGAAATTTTTGCTGCAGATTTTTTTAAATGAAATATCTTCGGGTTTTTTAACGTTTTTAATACTTTTAACTTTTTCGTAACTTTTTCAATTTTTTCAGGATAAAATAAAATTTTTTTTCACATTGATTCATTTGTAGGCTTGAGTATATTATTCTATTTGAAGTTTTTGGTGAAGATTTGTGAAATGTCGGCAGTTTTTGTAACTGTTGAAGTTATTTCTGGCAACACTATGCGTGCCATCTGTTATTACTTATCATCTGTTTCTTTATTCTTATTCTTCTTATTTCTGTGACCACATTAATATCCTTTTTTGTAAATCTCTAAATAAAGATTGCTAAATAATTCGTGCATCGCATTAGTAACATTTCTATCATTTTGTTTTTTATTTTTTAGGATAAAATACACTTCTCAAAAAATGTATTCTCCATATTTTTTTCCCAAACTTTTTTTTTCATTTCTGAAAAATACTCTACGCGATAAAAATCTGTACTCCAAAATTTTCAGCACCACTACGTTTACACAAGATTCAATCGCAAATTTTTATTTCAAACTTATTTTCCAAACATAGTGTAAAAGCTATTAGCAAAAATTACACAATTTTTTAAAACTAGGGCTGGCTGTCATTTCTCATTATGGTAACTCTGAACGAGTGAGTGTTTATTGCATTCAAAAATTACTAAAAATTCGTGACTTCAAAATTCATTACTTATAAAATGTAGGCTTGCTTTCGAGTAGTGGTTTTGTTTACCTTTTAGACACAAAAACTGATAAAAAGACCTCGAAAACCAAGTGAGTTCCACTTTCATCCTTCCTACACCAATCAGTATGTTTGACAAACCAACGGAGAAGCCAATAGTCTTTGATTGGGAATTGGAAAATTTCAGAGTGCACTGTAAACTCGAACACTTTCCACAAAACAGGCTTTTCAGTCGTGTCATGCAAAGTCAACGATATATTGAAAATTTTAAGAAAATCTAATAGTGTTTTTAATTTAAAGAAGCGAATCTGTAAAATCAAAAGTATTTGAAATTTTGTTAAAATCAAGCATTTTGACATAAGCTTAAAAAAAATGTCCATATGTTCCAGACCGTAGGAAAATGCTTGTACATGAGTACGACTCAATACAATTTTCTTGCCTACTAAAGTAATATTGTGAATCAGCACTAAAATCTTCTGAAGTTATATTTAAGTTGCAGAAAATACGCCTTCTCGCAGTAGTAAACTTTTTGCCTTAATTCTCGACCGCAAACTGATTTGAAAGACTTTTGTGAAACTGAAGGTTAACTGAGCACTTAAAGTCTTGAATTCTTGGAATCTAACTCAAGTCCGAATGTTTACTGGTTTTTGCCAGCAAATATGCAACCACATAAGGGCAGATGGGTAGAAACCATTTCTGGTTCAAAACTACATTTAATTAATAATACAGGGTTGCCCATATTCGACGGGCCCATGTGTTTTTTTTTTTAATCAAAGGAAAACACAATTTTTTGATGATGACGATAATAATCATTTTATTTGGTATCTCCCAAATGGCCGCGTTGAGTCTATACGGCGTATTGTGCCCGTTGTGCAGCATTTTCCATAGTTTTAGCTAACATTTCGGCTGGAATAGCGGCTATTTCCTCACGGATGTTGTTCTTGAGCTCTTCTGTGGTCTTTGGCTTATTAATATAAATCTTTGATTTTAAATATCCCCACAAGAAGAAGTCAGGTGGCGTTAAATCGGGCAAACGCGATGGCCAGTCAAAATCGCCATTTTTCGACATCAAACGACGAGGAAACAATTTCTTCAAAAAATCGATTGTGGTGCGAGCTGTGTGTGGTGGAGCGCCATCTTCTTGAAACCAGAACTGCCTCATAGCTTTCGACGAATAATTGGCATCACAAAAGTGGTTATCATATCGCGATAACGCTCCTGATTGACGGCAACAGCTTGACCATCTTCATTTTCGAAGAAAAACGGCCGAATAATCGTTTTCGCACTAACGCCGCACCAAACAGTGACTTTTTCGTCGTAAAGAGGTATTTTCGTCGTGAGGATTTTCAGTGGCGTAAATACGGCAATTTTGCTTGTTTACCGTCCCATTCAATAAGAAATTAGTCTCGTCGGACATTATGATGTTGTTCTTCTTCTTCATATTTTGACTTCTTTTGTTGAATGTAAATTTCAACAATTTGGGAGCGCCCGCGTGGCGTGTACTGTTCCATGGTCAAAATCTGCTTGGACTGATGCTTCCAACGCGGTATGTCATTAAGCGATCTGACATCTCTGTCAAAAGATACAGGGTTGCCAGATGGGTCCGCCGAATATGGGCAACTCTGTAGATTTGATTTAGATTTAGATTGCCAATATATTCTACAAACTCCGCATTTAACAAGGAAGCAATGTTGGGTTGTTGAACCTGAAATAATACGGTACTACAACAAAATTAAAGGGGTATAAAAAATATGAATCATTGATCACATTTTTCATACAAAATGTAACGATGAAATTAATACAAAACAAAGCTGAGAAATAGTAAATTTGAACTTATTTCCATACAAAATATATCAAGGCTCTCGGGCACTTTGTTGCTCGTCAATTTGATTTAATTTGCCACGTTTATCTACTCTTTTTTAGAGGCACACAACTTTTAGAAATATTAATAAGTTTGAACTGTACAAATTTCTCGAAAATGGTTTCGAAGCAGCAACATCACCGCTAGTGTATTATATGCTTTCGTCAATAGAACCTTTTTAATGTGGAAAGCGTGGGAAGAACAATTATCTAATCTATTTGAAATATTTTAAAAATAGAAAGGCAATCCGATTCTGCAAGAAACCCCTTTCTTATGACCAAAAATAACGTGAAAAACTGAAGACTGTATCCAGTATAAAATATATTTGAAAATCATTGAAATAATTTAACATTAAGGCGAGAAAGAAGCAGTGGCATCTAATGCTCAGAGAGGAGTAGATTCGAGGAGTCATGTTAGGTTAGGTTGACTTGGCTGGCTGAAAGCCATCACATAGACTTATTGGTCCTTAGTGTTACTAGATGGAGCTAGACCTTTACGTTTCCTTGTAGTAGACATCTTGTAATACGTCTGCGTCTTTTGCGAATCTAAGTAAACCCTGAAGCTCTAACTTCTCATATTGTAAAGCTCCTAAGCATTTTATTTTGAGGGGTTTAAACTCATTGTTCGTGGATGTGCGCATTTCCTGACGCCTCAAATAAAGAAAAATTTATTTAGAAAAAAATATGGTTGATGTTGCTGTATCTGATAAAGGAAATAGTCCTACTTCAGGCCAAGTGGACTGCCAACCAATCGGACGATCTATCAAAAGTATTGTTTCGAAAAAACCTTGCATTTATTCGTAAATATAGTGATGACGATTACGTATTTTTTCCTCACAAAGCCTCTTCGCATTATATAAGAACTACATTGGCTTACTTGGTTACCAAAAACATAGCGAAGTGCTGACAAAGAAACAATTCATAAAATTCATTGATTCAAAATTATTGCTTTATATGTAATTTAAGTAAAAAGTATGGGCTTAATAAATATTAAGAGTAAATGTAATACTTGTTGAAAATTAGTAATAATGGTAATTCTGTGCTTCTCTAATCGAAGTTCTGGATTCAAGCAATCAAGAAAAATGGCATACTTTGGTGTTGGACAAAGTTGCCCTAGTTACCGGGAGCGTTCTTCTTATTATTAAGTAGTCTTTTTTATTATTTTTGATTAATTTTGTTATGTAACGTAATGCCCAAAACTTAACTGTTTTCGAGATATTTGTTTTTTTTTTGTACGCCCTCTTTTTTATGCCCTCTATGTTAGTTCAAGGCTCCTATTTCGTTTTCATTTTTGGTTAATAAATGTAGTGAATACAATTTGCAGAAAAACCTGATAGTTATATTGGCGGCTTGATAGAATTTTGAAATACCATTTTTCACAAAGTATTTCCAACTTCCTAAAATTACAATAGAAAAAAATTTTGGTGTGACAACTTTTCTGCAAATTATTTTAATAACTAATACGCATTTTTAGCTAATCGAAAAACTATAACATTTTCAAACAATCAAAAAAGGTCGGGTCAAAATATTTGTCGGGAACTCTTCTGGTTGGCCCAAAAAGACTTTCATTAAATCGATGTTATCCGGTTTGAGTTACATCTGTATTTAGGAAAAATATATGTAAGATTATTCTTCTATAAGTAACGATATTTATTTTCGATATTATAATAATTGTAACAAAGAACCTTAGCAAATCGTTGATAAGAAAAGTAATACGTTTTCACAACAGAAGTAATTATAATTTTAGCGAGTGTCTTCAATGGTTTATGCCAATTTACCGACTGACTCTTAGACTACGTCATACTTCGCTTCAGACCTCTGTTCGTTGTTGTTGTTGTTTTAACAGCATTGGTAGCCCTGTCAGTGTAGGTATATCACCGGTCATCTTCGTCTAGCTCATCTAGGGGTAGGCCCAGGAAACATGCTGTTTCGACAGGTTGGGTCTAGAGGGTGAGGGGTGTTAGATGAGTCGGTTTTAGGGGGCATGTGAAGAGGAGGTTAGTATCGTGCGAGGTACCTTCACATGCCGGATATGTGTATGGAATGTCGGGGTCGATTCTGGATATGTAGGCATGACAGCCGGTTCTACGTTACCGGAATGACTCGGGTATATACTAGCCCTGTCTAGTGAACCGCATATCACCTCTGTTAGTTCTTATACTCCTGTGTTCGTCAGTTCGCTGCGTTGCATTTCGTTACATTAAAATGTCAAAAGGTGAACCCACTTCTCGTTGTCTTACGTCCGGCTGTCACTCCTACATATATTTTTTAATTAATTTGTTTGAGGATGCATCATTAACCCATGGGTGGAGTAAATTTATAAAGAGTGTTTTTCTTTTTGCCATAGCAATGCCCGGAAATACGAAATTAAGAATTATATTTCGATCTCGATGAAAGTGAACAGTTGAGCCCAAGAGAAAGTGTAATTAATTTGCTAACAAGGATGTATGAAAAGAGGTTTGAGCGGTCATTGATATTAAAATTTGGGTTTGCTATTAATGAAGTTCAGTAAAGGTGGTTCAACGCAAAAAATAGTACCTATTTTTAATACAATGCGTAGCTCCAAAACAAGAGAAATCCGAATGCGTAGTCGAACAGAAACATAATTTAAAATTCCTATTTTGTTCGTAGGTTTGACCGCAAAAGTAATAAAAATTTATTTAATTATAGAAATTTGAATTCTTGTTATTTTTATATGCATGAATATTCACATTAAAGCAAAATGGCGAATTTTTTACTTGAGAGGCACTACTCAAAGCTGTGCCTTAGGCTCAGCCTTACTTAGGCTCAGAGCAGAAGTATTTAGGGCCATTTTTAAAGAAAGATTTTCTTAGCTCCAGTTGTGTTTATGCCAAAATCTTTACGGGTGGAGCCTCGAATAGCAACTGGCATAAAATAAAGATACTTAAAAAACGTAAAACTAAAAAATAATCGTAAAAATTTTTAGTGATTTGAAAATTTTAGCCTCTCTAATTTTTTTTGTTATCTTTTCATAAGCGTAATAATCCTGAAATTACTGCTAAGACTATAAAAATTGCTCTCCATAATTCTCATCGGGCACAACTTTGTATATAGCTAAGAAATTATTCAACGCCATTAAAGAGCAGAATTTATTGCAGCAATTAATATTTGACGAATGGAAAATTGGAGCTGCGCTAAATAGTAAACGGGAAATCAAAAAATAAGCTAAGTGTGAATAAAAAGAGTCTGCCACAAAATTACCACCATTTTTTCTACACTTTTTTTTAAGTTTTTTCATGGTTTTTTGTTGTTGCTATTGCCACAGCGCTGTTCTTGCGGGCAATGCGCACGCGCGCACGTCCACTGTTCGCTTTAAAAATAGCTACCGAAGCGGTTGTTGTTGCTGTTGTCGCTGTAACGGTGTGTCAAACATTGGCAATTATTATAATTGCTTAATTAATGTTTACAACAATAGCAGCAACAAAAGTTACACTAACATCAACAAAGGCGGCGACTACCAAAGCAGCGTCGCAATATTAACGCCGGTGGCTATTAAAACAAAAAATCTACAGCACCCGACTTTTTGCAACAAAGCAAACATGGTGGCGCGGCAATAAAACAATCGCGGAAAAATCACAAAAACAAGTGCGCATAATTTGCCACATTTTATTGTGTGCATCATTATGGCTTATTGAACACTGTGCACGGTGCCTGCCGCTCGATGCAGTGGCTGGTACGCGTTCGGTTTTATAATCGCAAAAAACGCTTGTGCTAAAAGCAAAAAGAGCAAGAAATATTAGAAGTTAAACTAGCATAAAAAAGCGCTGTTATTACTTCAAATATTTTTAGAATTTTTGCTAATTTTTTACAATGGCTTTAACGGCTTTTTTCCTTTTCTAGCTTTTTTTATGGCTCTATTTTCAAAGCTAAATTACGTAAGTTTATTCGCCAGCCTCTGAAACAAAGGCGCTTTAATTAGTTTTATGTCCGCAGCCACTTTAAGCATTATCTTAATCGTTATTTAATGCTCTTTGTTTACGTTAATGGCAACAAAAAAAAAAAAGAAATAATAAGAATGAAAAAAATTAATTCCAGACTGACTCGTTGCCTTTAACTGGTTCCTTTGCCTTATTCTAAATTCTACAACATTGTTGCGACGTAGTTTTAGCGCCATTTATAGGTGAGATTTCATGTGGGGTGAGTGGGGTGGTAATCTGACTGGAGAAGCCAAGTTGGTGTACAAGTCAAGCAACTCACTTGCAACCCCACATTTATTACTACTTTACCGGAAATACTTGAGCTGTAGCCTAAAGAGATCTTTGCTCAAAAACCTAATACAAACAAACACTTTGAGGATGGACTACTCCCGCCTTGGAATATTTGAAAAACTAAGCCCTTTAGAGGGTGTCATGTTCATATTTTGGGTAAAGAAAATAATCGCAAAAGATATGGCGTGACGTTTCCTTAGACAACCAACATAGTTTCAGTCAAAACTGGAAGATGGGTGTGCAGGAACACTAACATTCGCACCAAATGTTGTCAATGAAGGCGTAAATTTTTGCAATCGGAATTAGGTCAACTGAATTTTTCATGTAATCATAACAGTTCGAAAGCCTTGAAGCCCACTAAAGTGTAAAATAAAGGACTGCGAAATTGAAAGTGGGACTATTATAAAGAGTAGAATAACTGAAGTTGGGTTGGTGATGCAAGAAAAGAATCCATACAATCTTTGTGCATTTCACTTGGTTGCCACTCTGAACAATGATTGATTAGATGAGCGTAGGAATACTTTTGAGCAGCTGAACACTTTGACGTCCGACGACAACAGCGCAGTGAAATTTACATCCCGTTTATTATTTGCGGTGACCCCAACGTCGTGCTATTGGAAAGGCATCTGCTAAGCTTTTCAGAGCGTTAGTTGCTTAGTTGTTTTCAGAGCGTCACATTGCAGTTCGGTGTATAATTTTAGTAACGTTGTGAAAATATTCCTTGATAATACATAGATTACGAAAGTGATAACACTTTAGAAGATAATTAAGCTCATGGAAAAACTCCAAGAATTGACGATTATTAGTCCAAAAATCCACCAATATTTTCCACAGCAACGGGGCAAATTGAACTTCATTCATTTTACAAACAGTGTTAACCGACTCTTCAATGTTCAATAAGTAATGGAATATTTGAATAGAATTTGAAGGAAATTTCAATCGTCCACAAAACATTTAGCGTGGCGCGAAAGGCTTCACTTTCAAACTTACAATCCATCAAAAATAAATAAAAACTATGGTATCCGTATCCGAATGCTAAGCGATTCTGCTGGTGGACGTATTTCCAGTTTCAAACTTTATCCTGGCGTTAGACAAGCTTAAGTAGAACAGTAACGGAGTTATTGAGACGTTCGTTTGGAAAATAGCATCATATCTACATAGATAATCTATATAATAGTGCTGAACTTGCAAAATATTTACATTTGAAACCAATCCGAGTGTGTGGAACAATAAGGTTTCACCGAGGACTAGCTTCTTTTAAAAATGCAAAATTGAAACGATCACAATTTTTGCTTAAACGACAAGTAAAAATAATTTTTCAGTACTGGAAAACCATGAAAACAGAGTTGATACTGGAAAGATTTGCAGCAAATCTGTTCGGTCGATTGAAAATCTTCGATGTATTCTTGATTATAATCAGCGTATGAAAGGAGCTGATCGAGCTGACCAATATCTTAGCTATTATCGCATATACAGAAAGACAATAAAGAGGTCTAAAAAAATTACAGTATATGTTTTTAAGTCCAGTTTATGCCAACTTTGGTATTTCGTGACTTCCTTTTGCATACATCAAGATATTGGATGCAAAGCATACACACCGAATAAAATATTGAAGATTCTATAACAGCGACTCATCGTCATCACGATCCACCTCAGAGACTTTCTGGGAATCTAGAACACCACAAATTGATTCCAATTTCTCCAACTAGTAAAGGTAAAATAAGAAGATGTATGCCAAGAATATAAGATAATAAGAAAAACCACAAATTTGATGTGTAAAAGTTGCAAGACTGCATTATAGGTATTTGGGGAACAGTTTTTCTACCCACCATCTAAAACAAAATAGTACCTAAATAAATGCAGAATTTTGTTAAAATGGAGATATTTTATTTTAAAAAGAATTATTATAATCAAACTACAATTTTTTTTTTCGTTGTTCACTCCTCTCGGGAGCATCGACAAGATTTATCTTGCGTTGGTTTCGTTAATCTATTTGATGCCTGGCAAGGTAGGTGATTAGCCTGCCCCTATATATTTATATATCACTACATATTATAAAACAAAGTCGCTTTTTCTGTCCCTATGTCCCCTTATACGCTTAAATCTTTAAAACTACGCAACGGATTTTGATGCGGTTATTTTTAAAGATAGATTGATTGAAGAGGAAGGTTTATATCTATATAATGTGAAGAAATATATAAAGGGGCGTGGCAATCGGTCAAAATGTGGCAAAAAAACATAATTTTTTTGTTTTCACGGCCATAAATCATAAACGAATCAACCAATTAAAATGAAACTTTCTTGAAGTTTAACTTTGAAATATTTACTTTCGTTCTGCATCAAAAAAAAATAATTGATTTATTTGTTATTTAACCAAAATTGTTTAAACAAAAGCAGCTCTTTTTCCAAAAAAAGCTGTTTGTGTGTGTGTTCGCTGTCAACCGAATGAAGCAACAGGCGTTAGCGATAATCTCACCACACCTCATTAATGTTGAATTACATCGTATGGTGACGTATGTATGTATGTATTTACGAATCGCTCGCATTATTTCATTTCGGACATATGTATATATGTATCTATGTATGTGCTGAATTCCATGTAATTATATATACATACAATTTTACAGCGAAATAAAACGCTATTTTCAGGTTCTATATTAGTAAATCGCACATAATTAAAATACAGTTTTTGAATAGTTTTTATTGATTCGGAGCGCGTTTAGTTTGCTATCAATTCCATACAATAACATTTTTTGTCATTTACTTTTTACGACAACTAATAGCTTATTTTCGAAGCGATTTCAACAAATGGGTACAACATTAATCCTTATCCAATTAAATACCTTAAATACATTGTTGTTTTCATATAGATCTATGTATATGGCTCTTTACAGCATATAATTAAAAACAATATTTTTCAAGATATTACAACAGTAATTAGTAATTGAGATCTACCGCAAAAATTGCGTTAGCTGTTGCGTCATCCGGCATTGCCGCTACTCTTTTGGAAAGAGTCTTTTGGAAGGAGGCCGAACCACACACTCTACAATCAAGCAGCCGCTGAAAATCGCCACCGATGATGATAACAGCGTCTGTAGTGTTTCTAGACAGAGCAATACAGGAAAATTGATGCGTGACTGCTCATTAATAGTCTGGGACGAAGCTACCATGTCAAACAAGACGTCTGTGGAAGCACTGGATAGGACAATGCGCGATTTGCGCAACAAAAATGCACCTATGGGTGGATGTACAATTCTGTTCTCAGGAGATTTCCGTCAAATCCTACCAGTTGTGACTCGAGGAACACGTGCTGACGAAATAAATGCTTCGCTAAAAAGATCCCACCTTTAGTCGTATGTCAATAAATTAGAGCTTAAAACTAATATGAGGATTTCGTCATCTTCACGTGAGAACAGGCTATTTCCAGAGATGCTGCTAAAAGTTGGCAATGGAGAATTAACACAAAGTGAGGGAAGGATTAACCTAGAAAACCTTTGTGTTTTGATAGACAACATCCAAGAGTTAGTCAACAATGTCTATCCAGACATTGATAACATAAGTTATAAGACAATATCTTGGTTTAAAGAAAGAGCTATTCTGTCACCAACTAACGAACAAGTAGATAAAGTAAATAACTTGATTATTTCAAAGATTGATGCGCCGACGAAAATATACTACTCGGTCGATACTGCTCTCGATTTGGAAGAGGCTGTTCAATTTCCTACAGAATTTCTAAATTATTTGAAACCGTCTGGACTCCCTCCTCACCAAATGGAGCTGAAAATAGGTTGTCCTGTTATTTTATTAAGAAACCTAAATCCACCTAAACTTTGCAATGGCACGCGTTTGCTGGTAAAATCACTGAAAACTTTCATAATAGAGTGCACAATACTCACAGGATGTGGTACCGGCGAATATGTATTGATTCCCCGAATCCCTCTGATACCATCGGATCTACCATTCCAATTTAAACGCTCACAGTTTCCGGTAAAGACATCTTTTGCAATGACCATTAATAAATCTCAGGGTCAAACCTTCAACGTTGCAGGCTTAGATTTGAGTGTTGACTGTTTATCACATGGCCAACTGTATGTCGCTCTTTCAAGAGTAACCTCTAGAGAAAACATGTTTGTATTGTCTAATGACAAGAAGGCTATGAACGTTGTATATAAAGACATTCTGTAATATAGTAATTGTTGTAAAAATAAAATAAATACATATGTAAAAATGCAAAAAGTTAATATGCAAAAATGTAGGGTATGAATTTAGATATCCCAAAGATAGCAGGAAATCTTCATGCTATAAAGAAAGGGGAATTGTTTTACTCCAAATTTAACGCGTGCGAGCCACGGGCAATAACACTGTGCGACAATTTTGGGGTAATCAAAATCAAACCACACCGGACCTTTTTTTCTGAAAATATACCTATTCAATAGCAAAACCCTCGCAGTGTTTTTAAAAGTTAGCTCGATTTTTTTTTTATAGCGTTTTGAAGTTTTCTATTTTCATGAGATTTTGGAGTTTTACCTGTACGCTAAATTTGACTTATAAATCGACCTTTGTTTGATTTAATCGATTTATTTTGTCATAGCTTGATGCAGAAATTTCGTACATGTACAAATAAACTTATTTTGAGAAGAACCTATATCTCAATACGCAATTTTGAATACCAAAATTTCGAAAAATTGTATGTTTTTACCATTTTTTACTGTAATTATGAAAATAATTAAAATTTCTCACTATTTCTTCTAGCAAAAATGTTGCAAAATGTACTAAAAAAGTCATTTATAAGATAAAAACATAAAACTGAACTTTAAGTTTGTTATTTTCTAAAAAAATAAATTTTTAACAAGATTTTTCTTCATAAAAATAATTTTTTTATACTCTGCTTTAAATTTTTTTTTAAATATCTAAAAACTCTGTAGGTAAAAATATTAAATAGATTAAGTAAAAAGAATATAGACTTGAATTCTTATAATTTTTTTTTTATTAAAATAAAGAATTTTTACGTACTAAAACCTTAGAGACGAGCTCTTTTCGGCAATGATTGAATTTCAACATCATCATTATCAGAGTAATCAGATTCATCAGTAAAGAATTCCATGCCTGTCTCTTCTTCTTCTACCTCATATTCTTTTTCCTCCTGGTTACTCCATTTTCCTTCATTTTCTTCCTGGTCGTATTGAAAAATATGTTTACTCCACCAACATATTTCGGCTAGTATGACACCTGGAGCTCGTTTTCCTCGGTATCTTGACTCAAATGGCATCGCAGTTTGATGGTAGCGCTCTCCTTGCTCATCTGATTCTGTCGACAATTGTTGACTAAAATAGTCCAAATGTTGGTGAAGAAAATAGCAGAAAACGTTAATATTTGCAGGACAATTGTACATTTTTTATTTTCTTAATTCATAAAAAATTCACGTAAATGAAATTAATAAATTCAAATATGTTAACAAAAACCGTATTGTTCACAAACAAATATTTCACATCAAATTAATCTCATGAAAATAGAAACCTTCAAAACGCAATAAAAAAAAATCGAGCTAACTTTTAAAAACCCAGCGAAGTTTTTGCTATTGAATAGGTATATTTTCAGAAAAAAAAGGTCCGGTGCGGTTTGATTTTTGATGTCGCACTGTGTAATGAATAAGCCAAAACTATTGGATCGATTTTAATCATTTTTTCAGTGAGTGACATAGGGTATATATTTTATACCCGTGCGAAGCTGGGCGGGTTGCTAGTATATATATAAACTGCAATACCATATTTGAATGTGTTTTTGTTCTTTCACTGACCTCGATAAACAATATTTATTTACCCCTATCATTTAATAAAAAGCAGCTGAGTTTACGCGGGAATACGTGGGATGAACGCACTCTTCGTGTGAGTAAGATTTGCCGACCTAAGATGTTTTCGAGAAGTGGGCGACTGCAAGACTCTTCTTAATAATGTTATACCTATCTGGTGGGCTTCGGGGCGTGCAAGGTTTGTAACTGAGCGCCTCGCAAAATATTTGGCAAAATGACGACTGCAGTGTTCAGAGTCTTTCTTTAGAAAAATCAAGTTTATCAAAACAAAATCATAATTGGCACTTTTTAATGCTGTGTAACTACTTTTCACGCCAGGAGGCATAAATTCAAGCGCTTGCTTTAATGTGAAATATACCGTTGTTTTCTTAGAATTTGCATTTTCTTCCATATAAAACACATTTTGCATATGAAGACAGACTGTGAAGTTCATCACAGTAAGAAAAAAAAAATGTTTCGAAATCTTTCACTTTATTATAAGAAAATTTCATGAGCTCTTAAACTGCTTACTCAACATTTTTTTAAAACTTCTGCTTAGGAGCTTGAAAATTTTGGGGATTTTTTCTGAACTTCGTAGAAAGTTATTTGGCTTCTATTATAGAAAAAGCTATGAGCCTATTGAAAATTAGTTGAAATTAAGTTTAGAAAAATAAATGTGAAAATTTATAATCAGAAGCGGTGCCTGGGTTATTTTTCGACGGGTGTATGCTCCAAAGCCCTTATTAAACTACTGCTTTGTTTAATAAGAGCACTAATTTTGAAATATTCCTAACAAAGTGCGCATAATATTCCGCCCCAACTGCATTTTTAGTTAGTTAGTTAGTTTGCTGTGCTATTTCTTCCCCGCCTTTCTCTGTCCATTTTTTAATTTTTTGTTTTGCTGTTCAACACTTTGCAAGGTCGTTAACGAAATGGGTTTTTTAATTAAGGCGATATTTATGTTAATTACTGTATTCTGTACTATAATTTTATACTGACTGCTGCTTTACAAAAGTGGTCAACAGGAAAACTACAATAATATTAACTGTAATAAAATTTCAAATAATTTATAATAAAATAGAGCTGAATTCATAAAGCAGTACAACAGGAAATGTAGTAAATGCAGTAAGTGAAGCGGTGAGTGATGGAAAGAAATTGCGCGGGCCACCATTTGTACCCAAATGTGCCTTGTACTTCTATTTTATTGTTGCAACATTAAAAGTTTATTTATATTTCTTGCTAACAAAACAAGAAAGTAATATTTTTTTCAAACATGGACACACTTTAACATTGGCTTAACCCCAAGATCCATTGGTTTATTCCTCGTGAACCTTCTTGGGGGTATTGGTACATTCTACTACTAGGTATTATCCGCGGACTAGCATGAGAAGATATATTTCGTTTAGTATAAAACAACGGCCGTTTGACCTAATTAAGTTTGTTTTTAGACCCTAAAACTCTAATACCGAAAGTAAATGACTTCAAACTCCTTGAGCTGACGGCATTGGAGCTCTGCTCTTTTATGTTCTATTTTACTCTATTCTATAATAAAATAATTAATAAATAATAATAATAAGAATAAACTTTTTTTTCTTAATTTCAGTGCAAAAGCTACCTTATTGGATTACTTCGATTGACTTGAGTATAGAAATTATGCAGTGATACACAGAAATCATTTGGTTTTGCTTTAAATCTCCTAGTTTACTCGTAATAATTCGTAAGTTATGTTGAAATAGCCTCAGCAAGTCAGAAAGCGATATTCTACAAGAGTCCGGTTAGTCAATGAGTTGTTAGTTGCTATCTACTCTGACATTCTGCTCAACTTACAGGAGGAGAACACTAAAATGGGCTTCTATGTTCAGTTCGATCTGAAACCATTCCTTGTGCACTTGTCTGCTTCCTCGTTACTTTTTAACCCTTGCGTGGTACTCTAAGTACAGATGAGACTACAACAAACTTTAAGCGTTCAGAAAGTGATTTTGTCATCCCAGCACAGGGTTGAAATTTCATGTGGCCCTACAAACAACTTTTCATAATATAAATTGGAATTATACCTAGTATACTAAGTATACTCTTTTTAGGATTTGTAAAGGTATACCCTGGAATGAAATCCTGGGTGAAAAAGTGCTAATGCTCACTTTAACACAAACAGAAGTGCCGCTGAAACAGCTCCTATAGCTGGTGTTGCTGCTGTAGCTGGAATATCTATTGGTGAAGTTGTACTAAGCTCTGATGATTACGATTGCTCAGAAGAAGCCATTGTACGAAAGAAAATAGCTCCAAGAAACATGCCAAAAGTCGCTTACAAAACATTTTTTGAGAAACTCGTATTGGGGAAAGCGTCATTTTGGGTCGCTAGTTATAGAATATATTTTTAAATGTCTCTTAACTCCTGATATTCAAGATATAATTATACGAGAAACCAATGGGATAGCAAAGAAACGAATCGATGAGCTGAATTTTGCACACCATAATACATATTATACAGGGTCCGGCACTCGAAGTGTAACCAGTTAAAAAGGTAATAAATTTAGTTCGGAAAATTAATTTTATTCAGTTCAAAGTAAAAAATGTGTGAAAATAATACAAACTCGCGGGCAATGTCTTTTTCCAGCACCTCGAGATTGGTGGCCCAAAAAGAATAATATATCGGATTCGCATCTGGTGAATTTGAGAGCCATTGTGTGGACGCTATGAAGTTCGGAACGTCGATTTTTAATCATTCTTGGTAGACTCGAGCTTTGTGAGATGGTGCCGCGTCCTGTTGAAACGTCCACGGTCTGCCACCGAAATGTTTGTCTGCCCACGGCTTCAAAGCAACCTCCAGAATACTGTGTGCCCATCTGTGGTTACATCGGTCCAAGCCTTTACCTGTGGCGGGTACTGCCTCCTGGTGGCCAATCGATGATTGAAATTCTCGTATGCACTGTCCGCCAAATAAAGGTTTATTTGTTTTGAGAGTTTATAATTTTGGGAGTTTACTAATTGCTCAATATGGAAAATTGTCTCGTCAGAAAACACAATGTTCGGAAATTGACCGCTTTCGGCCAAGCGAAGCAACTCCATCGCTCTCTCAAGTCTGACTTGTTGCTGCTTTGGTGTGAGATTATGCGCCTTTTGGCTCTTGTAAGGCTCGACTTTGAGATTATTCAGTTCTTTCGCCATTTGATTGGCACTTCGTCTGGGAGTTCGCTCAAGTCGCTTCCTCACTTTCTGAACCATTTCACGTGACGTTGCAGTCTTTTGATGACCACCTCCATAACGTTTCGCGATGCTACGAGTATCATTGTAATGAGTTATGTTGCGATAAGCAAAAGCTTTGTTTAGTTTAAGGGGCTTGAGCCAAATATATTGCAATCACTCTATTGGGTTCGAAATCCATTACTGATTTTCTTTTTTCGCGTTTATGGCTGTTAACATTTTTATGTGACTAATCACATCATTTAAAGTTCCATCATGAGCACTTCTACAAGTTGTCATTGGAAAATTAAAATTTTCAAGGACTCGCTCATACATTAACGCATTGAGTTCAACAATTTCGATTCGAATGCTGTGTTTCAGCTGTGAAACCATTGTTGAACTATTCACATAGAGTTTACTCATATGATATAAAACCCCGCAAGGAATGGTCTAGTGGAGTTAGGTCGCATGATGTAGGAGGCCAGCTTATGCCACCCTTACATGAAACTAATCGACCGGGAAACTATTGTTTTTCCTTGTTCACTCCGGTGGGGAACGTAGGGCCCCGACAAGACCCTGGGCTGTTGTTTTTGCGCCATCCCGTGTGATGTCGGCATCTGCTGGCTCGTGCAAAATATTCTTTGGCTGACCGCGAGCTCTGCTCCCTTGCGGGTTGCAGTCTAATGCCATTCTCGTGATGCTATCAACCGGAAAACTTGGATCGTAAAAATGCAATATACGTTGAGTTCATTGCTGGAACTAAAGGTCGCCTATGCCTGTTCCTTCAAGCTCAAGCAACAAAAAATCTGCAATCAGTTTTCTATAACAATGTCCATTGACAGTAACCGCTCTTTGATTTTCATCTTCGCAGAAAAACGTGCCAATTATTCCACCAGCGCAAAAACCACACCAAACAGTTCCATTTTAGTGGATGTATAGAATTTCTGAAATTACTCGAGAGTTTTGCCCCCAGATCCGGCATTTTGGTTTGTTGACAAATCCATTCAGTATGAAATGAGCTTCATCACTAAAAATTATTTTGAGAATTTGGGGAAAATCAGCATCGTGTTCAAAGAACTATAATAATATAAAAAATAAAATAAATAATTGGCGCGTACACTTCTGTTAGGTGTTTGGCCGAGCTCCTCCTCCTATTTGTGGTGTGCGTCTAGATGTTATTCCACAAATGGAGGGACCTACAGTTTCAAGCCGACTCCGAACGGCAGATATTTTTATGAGGAACTTTTTCATGGCAGAAATACACTCGGAGGTTTGCCATTGCCTGCCGAGGGGCGACCGCTATTAGAAAAAAACTATAATAATATGCATTGGTAAAATTGTACACCCGTCTACTTGAGAAGAAAAGGTACCGTCTAGGAATTATTCACTACTGACATCTATGCATCACTTTTTTGTTGTAGTTGGTTGGCAGAGCTCCTCGTTCTATTTGTGGTGCACATCTTCATGTTTTCCAAAAATTATGGGACATACAGTTTTACTGTGTTTTTTTTTATTCATGGCGGAGGTGTGCCATTGCCTGCCGGGAAGTGACTTCTATCAGAAAAAACTGTTTCTATCATTTGGTTTTCCATGCGAGGAGATTCGAACCCACGCACTTTCGAATGATAATCACACATTTTGCTATGGCTAATTTTTATAGAAATATTACAAAAAATTTTACACTACAACTTTTTCTTATGAAAAACGCGTTGAACCTACGGATATTTAGTAGACAATTTTTTACAGTTCAGATATTTTTTTTGTTACTTCCAAAAATTTTACATTCTACATTATATAAAGATACTTTACAATTTAAAAAAAATTACAAATAAAAAGTTTGCAGTACAATATTACAGTCTGGAATTTTTTACATAATTTGTTAAAAAAAAAAAATTAAAAATTTAGTCACTTCTACATACCTGATGTGGCAGCCTAAGTTTACGCAACCTAAGAAAAGAGGAAAAGAGAATTTCATAAATAGAGTTATTTTATAGACGGCTTCAGCGAAAATATATTAATAGATTATATAAAAAAAGAATATTAAATTACTCGAAATTACTTAACAATAATGAGACAAAACGGTGCCACCACACGAAATAAAAGGGGCTTGACTGGGAAGTTTTCAGGTGATTTCTACACATTGAAATATTTTTCTTTAATTTACTTCTTATAATAACAGCGTTCATTTTTTACCTAAACGCACCACTAATCATTAAATAATACTAACGGAAATGTTTCAAATAATTGAATTCTTTTCGCGACAAAGCAAATGCAATTGCAATCGCTCAATCGTTGCACTTAAAAAATTTGTTAATCGAACGAAAAACCACAAAAACAATTGTTGGAAAAATACAAAAATACAAATGAATCGAAATAGTTGTGCAGCCGAAATGCCGACACGGCAGAAAGGAGTTGCTTCAGAAAATTACAGCAGCCAAATGGGTGCGCCAAAGTGGGCGTGGGCTGGTGGCAGGCGCACAGCCAGCGGCAAGCATTTGCTCTACATATGCCAACAGGAGTGCTGCCACATACATCTACTTAGAAACATACACACATACATACATATATTTGTGTAATAAATATACTCATAAGTGCATTTCCAGCTTTTGTGCGTAATTAACTGCAAGTAAGGTGAACTGTGTAGTCGATGTGTAAAACGAGGGCCGGTCGAATAGTTTGTGGAATGGAGTGGCTGGAGATGAGTGGTGGGAGCTTTCTTTTATTGTTATTTTATTATTTACTGGTGTTTTAGACTTTGAAATTACGAGGGGAAAAAGTTAGTTAAAAAAATTGTCATTAAAATTTTCATGAAAATTTAGGGCATTCATCAATTCATCAAAATGTCGAGTCAAAAATCATTGAGAATTTCGGGTTATTAGAAACTAAAATGTTATTATAACAAAATTCAATGAGCTGTAAATGCATACTCGAAATTGTTCAAATGATAGATTGAATTAATGATTACAAAAAAAAATAAATAATTGGCACGTAAACTTCTCTTAGGTGTTTGATCGAGCTCCTCCTCCCGTATTAACTGAATTTTCATAATTTCGTCCGTGGTACCTAGACATTGACGATTGGTGGTTGGGCTTGCGTACATCTATATTTTCTGGGTTATCCTCTCGGTTTGCTTAGGGGCTGCATATGTCAAATAAGTATAGGTCCATAATTGGGTTCGATGGCACTAAACACCCCGCTGTCCAATGCAGCCCAGTATACTCATATAATATGTGTGTACATCGGTCTTCTTTGCAGTCAGGGGTAACAAACAGTAATTTTGAGTTGCACCTCATTAATACCTCAGATAGCAGCTGCGGACTGTGGTACTGGGGATTATGACACAGCGGACCTTCTTTTCTCATGCTGATTCGTGTGGGATTATATTATGGACCAAACAAAAACAGGGAAAACAATCGCATAGGCTTCAACGATCAGTCTATAAAAGCAATCAGTGGTCACAATAGATATTTTAGGTCGCAGTCCTCAGTCCTCTCATTATAAAATTAATAGTGCTATAGTTATTTAACGCAGTATAGCTTGGTGTTGTAACTATGGTGACTCACTAAGCCGTCTAAGTGAGTTGCCTTAGAGACTGATTGCCACTTCTACCTACACAAGCTTGTCGCTAAGCAAAGGAAATCCATACTGGTCATTATGAAAGACCAGTCATAATTGACGAACAAAGTGAATGGGTCAATTGCAGACGATTAGTGGTCTTGCCAGCCGGTTGAAATCATCAATCAATTATAATTCTAAAAATAAATAAATTGCATGATTAGCAGAATACCCTCCACGATTTTGGAGGTAGGTCGGTAGGTTTGGCAGCCGTATCGCACATAGAAACAGCAATGTCACTTAGACCACGAAATGGATTAAACCATCCTGAGCGTTGGACAAAGCGTAAAAGGTTGTTGATACCTAAAGTGTATAGATTATCTATACTCATTAAGAAGTAGGATTTAAATATCGGTTCCAGCTTCTGGCTAGAGCCGAGCATGGGCGAAAATGGCGTTGAATTGTATCCAACTGATCCTCATTCCTACAGCTACTACAGAAATTATGCTTCTGAACGCCTAATCCTCTTGCGTGATTTCCTATGAGACAATATCCCGCGAGGGCCCCTACTAAGGTCCTAATTTGAAGTCTACTGAATTTTATAATGTTCTTGGATAGACGTAAATTTAGCCTTGGCCATGTTTGCCTAGCAATTTCAAAGGTATTGACATTAATTCATCTTTGGTTTACAGAATTGATTAATGCGTTCATAACAAAAAGCTTAAAAACTGCTAGAGGTAACCTCATAAAGTTATTTATGTTTGGCTACAAGTACCTTCTTTTGCAAGTTGGTCAGTCCTACAGATCCATGGTATATTTCTGTGGCCTGGAACTTAGCATAAGATAATATGAGACTATTTAGCCATCTCATTAAGAGATTTTCGACAAAGTAAGATACTCCTTGGTGTTATTTTGGACAGTTAGTTTTTGAGTTAGTTTCCTGAGAGCGCAGTGATGATTTTATGAATCGAATTGTTACTGAAAATAAAACTTGGGTTCATTATTATGAATCTGAATAGAAAGAGCGGTCAATGGAGGTACAGAAAAGGTGCGGAACCCACTAAATAGATAAATGTGTCCCAAATAACTGAAGTTACGATACTAAGAAAGAATCCTATTTTAAGTTGTTTATAAGGAACATTTTATCAATATTGACAATTAAGACTGAGCTATGCTTATAGAAAAACTTCGCGGTACACTAGAAAAAAGAAGAGAGAAATAGACGCACGACAATGCTGTCATTCGAAAGAGCCATCATGTATCGACTCCTGCCTCACACGAGTTTAATTTCAAAGCACTTAGCAATAAGGAAGAGTTTACAGTATTGACTCCTTCAGATAATTTATTCGCAAAACTGAAAGGAAACCTTTGAGAAAAAATATGTGGTGCTACCGTTTAGACTTGAATGACCAAATATCGAGAGCAAAAATAACTTCATATTTAATTTCGCTCCCCTTCCTCTTCATTTCTTGCACTTTTTGGGCTCCCCTCGTAGTTATGCATGAACATTTGTAAATAAATTCATGTGAATGTGGTTGCTTGTTTAAGGCGACGTGACGCGTATGCCAAATACGCCAGAAATGTGGGTTGCAACGCCTCGCCGTTTGTGACAAATTTACTGCGAAAAGCTCGGTAGTATTAGTAAGAAGACTAACTCACATACACACACAAACATCCATATACACACTCACTATAGCCCAATCAATACATTGGAGTTGCATTGCTGTCGGCCAATTGACGCGTAAATTTACTATCGCCTGATTTATTTAACACACAATTTAGTTGAAGTAATATTTTGATTGCAATCGCAAGAATGTGCAATGGTAGAGAATTTTTTTTAGCTGTACAATGGGAATGTTCGATGAAAATGCATGTAAATTCTTTGTGTATAAAAACAACTACAAACAAGGAGCGATAATAAGTGCAAAGAGATGTTCTTTTTTACCATTATTTTAAAAATGTCGACTAAAAGTATAAAAAAAAAAAAAATTAAAAAAAACCAAAAATAAAAAAAAAATCAAATAAAAAAAATTAAATCAAATAAAAAAATAATTTATTTTTTATTAGCATGGCTTTCTGTTTTTGGTGTGGGTATATTTAAGATACACTAAGATTTGCTTATTCACAAAATGTATTTGAAAAATATCGTATGTGTTTAATTATAAATTCGCTTAGTCCTTATTCTTTAATTTGGTATCATACACCTCTGAAATTCTCAATCGGTTTAAGAAATAATGAATTTAAGGGTCATGTCACAAGCAGCCCAAAATTCTTTTTTACGGGACAACATCAGCTTATGAGCTACATCCCCATACAATCAAAATCGATACCTTATGCTTTAACACTTATCCTGTATAAGTGGGTCAAAATTGCCCAAACGACTTTAAAAGTTGCATATCTTTTTCTATGCTTCATATAATCTGGTGAAACTTCTCGACTTTTATTATTTAATAAAATTAAACTTGAAACAAATTTTCGATTAAATGTGTCATCTACAGGATAGGCTGGGCAGAAATAGTTACATATATTGTATAAGTGGGTCAAAATTGCCCAATAGTAAAAGCTGTATGTGTACTCATATGTTTTTTTCTCAAGGAATAAAGTAAGTGTAAAAAAGTGAAATCAATATTATTTTGTGAATTAGTAAGAAGTGTTTTTAGTGCGGTTGTGTTTTATTTATGTTTCAGTATGAATAGAGAAGAAATTGAAGCCCTTCTAGAGAACTCCGATTTGGGTGATGAAGCACCAAACGATACCGAAAGTGATGATGAAGAAGACCAGATATCAGAAGTGGAATCCCTTTACGATCCCAATTTATCAGATGGAACAGACGAAGAGGACAATGCTGTCCTTCAGCATAATGTTTCAGGAGCTTTTCCGTCTAAGGATGGAAAATATATTATATGTGGTTGCAAACCAATGTTATTACCACCGCACTCGGTACTACACGGTATGCCATTGCTCGGACCGATGGTATAAAATCTTCATTTTTGTTATTTATGCCGCCCGATTGAGATGACTAATATATAAGGTAGTCACTTGCAATTGAAAGACATAATTATATAAGTAGAAGTATGTACCTGCATGTAAAGTAATACCTGGCGATTTGTTTCAGGTCAATCAGTGTTTGAAAATAATTGGGTCGAAATAGATAGTATTAGTTTGGAAGTCAAAACCACAATAGTTGGATATGTGCCTAAAAGTAATGGAGCTGTATATCTACTCAGTTCTCTCCACAATAATGTTGAAATCAATCCCAACACTGAAAAGCCAGATATCATAGATTTTTACAACAAAACTAAATCCGGTGTCGATATACTAGACCAAGTTATTAAGACATACACCTGCAAGCGAAGGACAAATCGATGGCCACAGTCCTTGTTTTACAATATGTTGGATATACCGAAGTGCATACAATGCTTTTATAATTTTTAGAGAAATAAACACTGAATGGAACAAGAATAAAAAAATTAAGCGTCGTTTGTTCCTAGAAGAGCTCGGAAATGAACTTATTTTACAGGAAATTTCGCGCAGATCTGTACTCCCTCGAAGCAGTGCAGCAAAAATGATCGTAATAAACACTCGAAAAACAGCAGAAACTACTGAAACTACTGAAAAGACTCCAAAACCTACAAATCTAAAACGTGGTCGTTGCTTTATTTGTCCAAGTCGATCAAATAGTACGAAATATAGCAGTAAATGCGAAAACTTTATTTGTAAGACTCATTCTGAAACATCCATCTTATGTACTAGTTGCTTAAAATCGCCATAAGAACACCTTTTTGTACTTAATTAACTGAATTTTTTAATTTTTTAAATAAAAAGTGTTGAATTCTATAATTTATTAAATAAAAAAATACTTTAAACCTTAAAATAAAATCAAAATCTATTCATTCGTCCATTGGGCAAAATTGCCCACTTATGTCACGTACGTTACTTTTTTTGAATACAGGATAAGTGTTAAAGTAGTTCCGCAGCCCCAAAAATTTAAAAATATTAATTCTATGTTTTTTGTTGGTATAATTTTTGAAGGGGGGAAAAATAATAGTAATATTTAAAGCAGTCTAGGGGGCAATGAAATCTTTTTGTTGGGTTCCAAGGCAGCTCCGGTTAGAGATCACTTGAAAAAGGTTTGCATTTTTAACCTGCCCCCTTTTGACTGAAGGGCAGATATAATTAAACAACTATGCTGCTGAACTTGCTCTAAAATAACTTTCAACACTCCTTCGACGATGAGGAAAAGATGGATAATTGCGAGCGTTGCCCCAAAGTAAAACTAGTCTCTGTCATCGCCTCTTTCGATGCCTAACGAACTGGAAGCCAAATCATACAATTTTCAACGCCTCGCATTGTGAAGTAAAAGTGAGGTATTTCATTCAGACTTGGTTTAGGGGAAACGTTTTATATCAACTGAAGTGTGGTAACCGCCGAAACCTGATCTCGCCGAATTAACTGTCAGAAAAGCTCCATTTATTCATCAAAAACATTTGCAAAATTGTTTATCTATCTATCAACTTTATGCCTGTGACTATTTCTCTTGATAAAATTCACGAGCATAATTGCATAAAATTCATAATTGAATTTCTTAGAATGCTGATATCTTCAACACTCCTTTCTTGTCTTTTTAGTAGACTAGCACAAAATCTATATCAGTGCCTTTTCGCCAGCCTGTTTACATTTGCAGGTACTTTTTTATTGCTGGAAAATGAGAAGAATATATTCAATGTTCTCTATAAAATATAGTAAAATCTTTGTTGAAGAGATTATAGATATTATATACAGTTAGAATTTTCTAAAAATCGATTTTGTTTTTATTTTATTTTCTTAATGTTCTTTAAGAAGGGACACAGAAAATTTAATATCGTTCCGGTGAAGATTTTTGAAGTTACACGCAAATTTGAAAAGGCGCTTCAGAGAATGTTTACCCTATATAAAGTGCTTTTTAAACTTCTTTAAACGCGTTTTTCTCAAAACCGTGTTTTCGAAGTCGGTGGACATGATTTATCAAAAACGGCAGAACCGATCGTCTTGAAATTTTAACACAACCGTTTCAAATACATTCTCCAGGTATCAGTCGAAGGAATAGGAAATCTGATGATTTTTTTCTATTTTTTTAGTAAATTTTTCGCAAAAATGTTTGTAGAAAATTCGATTTTTTCCCTTATAACCGCCATTTTATCAAAACTTTAAATTTTGACTATTCCTTCAATTAATACCTAGCTTTATCTATCCACAAAAAAATCTAATTAATTTTTTGATTTCAGATAATGCAAACCGGAGATATTTTTTCCATCGCCGAACGCTTTTTTTTGGAGGACGCTTGGGAGATCATCTGCTGGAGTCGTGCAGTTCAATATTTCCACTAACTTTACATGCTATAATTAACTTTAAAGTAAACAATGTTTGACTTATTAAAAATTGTATTTGTTTAAGAAAATCGTTCTTTGTAAAAAACTCTCAAAAAAACCTGATTTTTCAGCCCTTAATTGAGCTCTTGGTTTCCTTGATATTTTCCTTGTTTTGAGATATTTATAGTTTTGCATTTTAAAGGATAAAAAAGTAGTTTTGTACTATGGAATACGATTTTTCGACAGCAAAGTAGTACCAACAAACAAGTATTTATTATGATTATGAAATTTATAACCATTTTTAATAGGAAATGTGGTTTTGAAAGACCTAAATGACTTACACCACTCTCAAAATTAGCTGCATGGCTTCATAAACGACTTATGCCATCAAGGAAACATTTTTATTAGAGATTAACATTTTATTCAAATTCATTTCATTGCAACTAAGTAAATTATTTATTACTATTTAGGGAAATAAAGTATTTGGTAAAAATTGGTGGGATATAGGGTCAGTAAGGGTAAGTTTTTTTCTCTTATTGGTCTGATGGTTGTGTATAATGGAAGCAAATCAATGTTTTCGTATATTCTAGGTCTTCCTATTTAAGGTGAGAGGTCTAATACTTTGGATACATTCGGAAATGTCATCCAAGGAAGTTTTATAAAACTTCTTCTATGGAACATTTTTTAGAAATCTGATCCATTGTACTTTTAGCCAAGACACAGCTTCTCCATTAGTGTTTTTATTTCTATTATTTGTTGCTTCTTTTAGTTGTTTTGTCGAAATTATGTCTTTCTGAGCCATTTGTACTACCAAAAATGGGTTTTTCTTTTTACATAATTCTATTGAATTATATTATAATAATGCTCAGGTATGTATATTTAGTTCGATTTTTTAATTTTAGTTTCTATCAAACCAAAATCGCGATCATTTGGCAAAAAAGAATGGCCGGATACCATACATTTTCGATCAACTGTTTCAACATTATTATCAGACGACTGAACTATTTTTAACCAAATTAAAACTATGTTAATGTTACGATTTTGCCCTGAACAGGCTTAACCCTAAGCTGTGACATGCTTTTGAGTGGTAATGTCCCGAATGTGCTTTAAGATGCAGGACGCAACTTCCTGTGATCCTCTTGATGTGACTGTTTCATCCCATGCATACATTTTAGCATTTCCATTGTGGAAATTATGAAGCCCTAAATTGTATACATACCTACATGTAGCGCTTATAATAAGCTATTGAAACAGAAAGTTTTGGATAAGAAAGTGCTTCCTGAATTCCATAAATTTAGATGAAACTTGAAACTACATTTTCTCATATATCCTTAGTAATTTCTGGGTCCTATTTGTTTATTGATTGTTTTCTAACCAAACCATACAGAAACAATACTGTTTTTCGAAACTTACTAATTCCAAAAAGAATCAAAATTAGCTTTCCTGTCTTCATATCCGATTCCATTTATAAATTTTTTGGAACAAAAGCAATCATTATTTTCGAAAAGTTTACCACTCATATGCTTAGACTCTTTTGTTTCATATTCCATATGTCAAACTTTGTGAACAGACTGACTTATACCTCTATCAAAAAAACAGTAACCAACCAAAAAACAAACACATTTTATCGAGTTAATTTTCATGGAATACATTTAATCTCTTCAGATTTATTAAGATTTGATATGAAATAGCTGATAAACAAATTTTTTTAAATTTTTTACTTATACCACTTTCAAAATCAAGGGCTCAATTCACTTTCCAATTTTCCTTCATAACCGATATTTACAGGAAATAGTAATATTACACGGAAACAGGGAAGTTCGCGAGTTATTTAGAATTAGTAAAGTGTATTTTACGTGTGATAAGAAAATTTACGACTAAGTGATAACTTTTATTTCTTAAAATTCATGGTGACATATTAAAATTTATTTTTATTTTATATAATATTTATGTTTGAGCTTAACTCGAGTCGGAAGCCTCACTGTTCAGCCTCGTTGTTCTAAGCCAGACATTTCCTTCATCTGTTCAGATTTTCTCCTCCGCATAGTTGAATTTGTACCCAGTTCTAAATGTAATGGCGTCTAACTTGCGAGGTTTGCCAAATCAAAGTAAGTTTTATACCCGATTTTAAGTGTTTCTATTTATCTATAAAAATTATATGTAAACATTTTTTTTTCGCTATTACGGTTAATCCACAATCACTGCGCTGTTGCTAGGCAGCAGCATAAACGATGCTTCGAGGCTTGTACTAAACCTAAAGCGTTTCTTTTAGATGTTTATGCTTTACATACATACTTATACATATACACAGGTATGTATGTATGCAGGGCCGTGGAGAGAGTATTCGGGCCCCGGGGGAAACTTGAGATGCGGGCCCCTTCAAATTTTTTTTATTTATCAAAATGCGTATTATGTTATAGTGATATAACATTTAAACATTGAAAAACTCACTGATAAAATTTTTGATAGAATTAATTATGAAATATTGATTAAAATGAATTTTAGAAAACTCTTCAGCAGATCTGAAATAAAAAACGCAGCTGAAAAAAGTTAAAATTTTTTATTCATTTTGTGAGCCTTACAAATATTTGAAAATGACTGCTCGAGTTTCCTTGCTAACTCAGATTCCAAATACAAAGTTGCCAATCCTGTTACTCGACTCTGAGTTGAACAAGAACGATGGTAGTCTTTGATCCTTGATAATGCGCTGAACGATCTTTCGGCGCCGGCAACCGATACTGGCATGGTGCAGAATATTCGCAAAGCAATGCAGATGTTCGGGAACAGAGTATCCAAGTTTTTAGCGGTGATGGCATTCAACAAGTCGAGCGGCGGCATACAACATTCCGAATTTCCAGTAAAATTCGCCTTGTACACACTCTTCAAGTGACACATCCCAATTGAGATTTCTTCCGACACATCAGAAGGGTATTTTTTAGCAAAATTAAGAGCTGCTGTCTGAAGTTCTGCTTTTTCAATTTTAGGAAATAGCCACAGGAATGAGAAAATGTTGTTTATGTTTTTAGTTGCAGTAAACCGAACCAGTGATAACTGAGTCCATGATGACGAGAAATGTGTTTAATCTAATCATCACTATAAATATTAACTACCTTATAAATCAGTAGCATAAAATGTTCAATTTTTATAAGAGCTCAATAATATACACTTTTGTATCACCATATTATATTTATTGACACCAAAAAAGTCTGTGACGGAACTCTGGTAGAAGTACAATATTATTTACTATATTTTTTCAAGCAGGAAATTTCTTGGAATTACCCTCGAGTCCGGGCCCCTCTGAAAACTCCGGGCCCGGGGGAAAAAGTACCCGATGCCCCCCCCCCTCCCCCTCTCGTCGGCCTGTATGTTGTATTCTAAGTACGAAATTAGTAACAGCAATGCGATTTTGAAGACAGGTGGCGAAGCGACAAACTGCTGTTAATCACTAAAGATGGCAATTGGATGGCAACCAGCCCGCTGCACATTTTGTCAGCAGCGAGGCACGCGGGACGTACTGACGGATAGACGGCCAATCGGGTAATAAATAAGATTAATGTCACATTCCTGCTGACATGTTAAAAGGCCATTTAAAAAGCATTAATTTAGTGATTAATCTGATGGCAACATTTGACATTTTACATTTATTTGGGCATGTCACTGATTCGTTTTTTTCGAGTCTGGCGATCAGCCAGCAACAGGCAATCAGTGCCGCTGTACCATGTTTTTTACTATGTATGTAGATATGTAGATACGTATGTATGTGTTTTTATGTATTTTTAGTTTTGCGACACTCAGCTTAGACTAGTTAGATGGCGCGAACTAAAGATTATGTAAAGCCGATAGACTCTTGATTTATTTGTGTTTTTTAGTTTTTATGTATTAATTTATTTTTGCTTAGTGTTGATATTTTTTACTACATAGTTGAACAAAAAACTAAAAAAAACGCTTTAAATTCATATTTTTTGAATTTTTATTCTTTCACATGCAAATTTAAATCATATTTTATAAACTAGAAGGGTTATATAAATATTTGAAATTCAGGAATACACATAAATAGGTTTTTTTATCACATCGCTGGTTTAGTTCAATAGTATCATAACTCTCCGACCATGACGAGATGAGAATAGCGATAACGCGGCTAAAGAACAACAAAGCCGCTGGCGCCGACGGACTGCCGGCTGAGCTATTCAAACATGGCGGCGAGGAGCTGGTAAGGTGCATGCATCAGCTCCTATGCAAAATATGGTCGGATGAAAGCATGCCTGCCGATTGGAATGTAACTGTGCTCCTCCCAATCCATAGGAAGGGCGATCCTGCAATCTGTGCCAATTACCGCGGGACTAGTCTTCTAAATATTGCCTATAAGGTTATAGCGAGCGTATTGTGTGAAAGGCTGAGGCCACCATCAACCAACTGATTGGTCCTTATCAGTGTGGCTTTAGACCTGGAAAGTCTACCATCGACCAAATATTCACAATACGCCAAATTTTGGAAAATACTTATGAAAGGAGAATCGACACACACCATCTCTTCGTCGATTTCAAAGCTGCATTCGACAGTACGGAAAGGAGTTACTTGTATGCCGCGATGTCTGAATTTGGTATCCCCACAAAACTAATACGGCTTTGCAAGATGACGTTGCTCAACACCAGCAGCGCCATCAGAATTGGGAAGGACCTCTCCAAACCGTTTGATACCAAACGAGGTTTCAAACAAGGCCGATTTTGGCCGAGCTCAACAAAACGCACCTGTTGTTTCTTTCTCGTGCTAACCGGCGTCAGTTAAAAACACCAAGTGAAGCAAAGGCCTTCTCCACCTGATTCCCCTAACGCAGTGCTACCACCACTTGATACCACATCAAATATTTTCAGAGCCGCAGCTTTTGGCTATGTCTTCGTAAAGCTCATACAGCTCATTTTTTCATCGCTAACGTGCAAAGGTCCAAAAATCTTGCGCATCTTTGCGCAATCTTTTTTATGTGTTGCTTTCAAGAACCGAAGTTATGCGAGCAACCCAGTACCGATTCAAGCTCTTGAGGGGAATATCGAGCAAGTTCTTTATGAGATACATAGACAATGACATAGTCATACCCTTACAAGCATGTAAGCTACTTATCCTTCAATAAATCGTACGAACAGGGAACGAAATATGGTGTAATGAAACCACCTGCAGAATTGTCCGACAATTGTGGCCGACTCTCAGTACTAAACGCATAGAATCTCTGCTAAGCCAAAATAAGCACAGCCTAAGAACACTGATCTCAGTCATAACGGGTCATTGCTTATAGGTAGACAGGCCCAAAGGATGGGTGTGTAAACACATGACTTCTGTAGAAGTTGTCTAGATGAGGAGGAAAAAGCGAGAATCTCGCACCCACTGTACCATTGTCCTGCTCTATTCAGGTGTAGGTTTACTATTCTAGGTAGACAACTTTTTAACAGGTTAGAAGATCAGAGTTCTGCAGAAATCAGTGATATGTATTCTAGAAATTTTTAAAAGCGCACGCTGGTTTTAGAAAAGATAGGGGAAAGCTCCCCACGAGGGATCGAAATGGGCTATGAGCCGACTTAACCTAACCATTCATAAAAAAGGATCAAAAACCGTGGCTAAGGCATTGGAAAACTGGGTTAAGAGGATGCTTGAATGAGACGGTGTTCCATAAATAAGCCAATGAAAAACTTAAAAAAACTTGATTTTTTTTTTGAAGGAGTCACAATATGCATTTTCTGAGTAAAGCAATCAGCTATGTCTGGGTGGGGAAGTACCTCTTCGAATCGCTTTACCTTTATCGAGCAATGTTCCATAGAGTCTGATTCAGTACACAAAAATATCGGAGCTACGAAGCTCAATTGTTTAGACATACATTTTTACAAGGGTGTTCAAATGCTTACGTAGTCCAGGAATTTTGATTTTTATCTGTGTCAATACCAATGCTCGCAGAGTCTAAAAAATTGATGTAGTCGGTCTCAACAGCAAAGCGAATGGGTAGGCAAACAGACAAATAGTCAGAGTAGTCGCTTCTCGGCACCCATGCCACTGTTGATATTTAATTATAATTTTGAAGTTGTGGAATACGTTTTGTTTTGTTAACTAGAATTATATATACACAAGAGTATATGTATATAATTGGCGCGTACACCCTTTTTTAGTGTTTGACCAAGCTCCTCCTCCTATTTGTGGTGTGCGTCTTGATGTTGTTCCACAAATGGAGGGACCTACAGTTTTAAGCCGATTCCGAACGGCAGATATTTTTTATGAGAAGCTTTTTCATTGCAGAAATGCACTCGGTGGTTTCCCATTGCCTGCCGAGGGGCGAACGCTAATAGAAAAATGTTTTCCATAATTTTGGTATTTTCCAACCAACGTTCTCTCTGTGAACTCCGAATGGTAATCACGCACCAACCCATTCGGCTACGGCGAAGCTAGCATTACCTACTTTAATAATGGGACTTGAAATTCAGTGGAGAATCAAAGTATTTGTCAATGCAAAGATTATTCAATCGATTTCTATTCATGCAAATTTAAAAACTCAGGGAGACAATACCTCTTGTGGTGCTTAGGCTTATAAATGTGAGCTAAGATATCTGTGAAGGGATTGCTAACATACGCAAACGTCCAGCTCTATAGGCTGCATCGTACTCCAACTATGTATGCTGAGAGCCCTGCTGGGCGGGTTTTGAAACAGTGTTTTCAAAGGAAAACGTTTGGAAATGCTTTTTTCTACACTTTTGATTTACATGAGTCGAAAGTACGCTTTGTGTTATAAAAGGCTAGTTTTTTGGGCAACTTTTTATATTCAATAGTTACTAAAATAAAAAATGATTTTGTCTGACGAAAATCTTTATTTTGGCCTTTACGCGCTCCATTCCTCATCTATTTGTATACTGCAGCTGCCTAGTTCACGGGTGCCATATATAAAGCCATTTGCAAAAATTAATATATATAATATATATTCCAACAGAGTGATTAATTTTGCGCCACCTAGTACCTAATAATTATTTTCGCCTCGTCACTTTGTCGAATGCGTGTGCGCTTCGCAAGCCATAATAAATAAAAAATGACGTCACTGTATACTTCTTTCTTCTCAGAGGCTTCTACCACAGAGAATATCTCGGTTATTCCTTCCTTCATATTTAGAATTTGCGTTGAATAATCAATGCTATTTGTATCTTTTCTGTAACTGTAAACAAAATAAGTTTATATGGTAATCTGACGACGGTCACTGCTGAAACATATGAGCAGCTCTGTTATTTCGTTCTCGCGCTTTTAGAGCTAAATAAGTTGCGAATGTCGCTTTTTGACAAACGCAACGACAATCATTTGAATACTAATCTGGGGATCAGCGCTGATCCATTCATTTCTAGTGTACCAGTAATTCCGCAAGCAATTTCTTCAACTTTAGATAGCTCGCTTAGTAACTTTAGAAGGCTTCAAAATTGTGTGACAAAGCATAAGGTGAATACTATATCGATTAATAAAAAATATCTGCCACAAATTACACACAGGTGGTGTCTAATTGTAAAAAGTTGAGATTTTTTTTATTTATTTATTTATTTTATTTTTTTTTGAGTAGAGATCATATAACTGCACAAAGCAAAAGCCATAAAAAAAGCAATAAATAAATAAACAGATATATTGTACGATGGGAATTATATGGTTTTTTTATTATTTCTAAGCCAGGCGTTAAAATCCGGCGTGGCGATAGCTTCATTGAAATTGATCAAAGTATTTATTATTTTCACCCATAGCCGGTCGGCGAAGATTTACAACCGCAAAATACAACATTTTTATTGCAAACAGCTTTTAACAGGAATCATCCATAAAATCACATTAGTGGTAAAGTTTATTAGTTTAGATAATTTACATTAGACGAAGAAGACGAACATTTTAAAAGGTTTTTATTGTAATATGAAAATTTAAATTTTTATTTGTGAGACACGTGGCTATAATTATAATTATTAATATGTGGTTTATGAGTGAAACGTTTGAAAATCATTTTTGAAAATGAAGCGGAAATAGATTTGGAGTCACGTTTTATGAAAAAAGTACGCAGGAGAATTTTTTTTAATAACAATAATTGATCATTTCTGATAATTTCGTAGTAATTAGAGTAGCTGCCTGGCTTAACGCTCCAAAGCCCAAAAGTACTACAATATAAAAATTCATCAAACTTATAGAGAAATATTTTTTTTAATATGTTTATGAGTGGTTGTAGTTGTGGATGGTGAAGCGAATGCTCAGGCGAGAATTGTGGACTTTGGCGTTATGAGGGACGAATGAGCATATTTGCTTATACGAGTATAGGGTGGCGCAAAATTAGTCACCCCATAGGAAGATTTTCAGTTTTTGCAAATGGTGTCGCAAGTCAAGCACATTTGACACTTGTGAATTAAACAGCGCCTTTTAAAAGACGAGCCTAGATGTTGCTTTAAAAAAACCCTGTAAAAATTGAGACTATTTCAGGTTTTACTATTTTATGTGGCTTTTAACAATTATTAATTATGTAAAAGCCACCTGCAGTATAGAAAAATTGGCAAGCAAGTGACCGCGTAAAGATCAAAGATTACCATCACCCAAAATCATTTTTTCTAAGTTATTCAAAAACACAATTGACGATTAATTTTGTGTCACCCTCCATTTGCTGTTGGTATACCAAACAAAGGTGTACCTCAAAGCAAAATTATTCTAAACTTGAAGGATCCGTATTAAACCATCCCGAATGGTGATGTAACATGATGGTGCAATATTAATCATCCAATTTGGTTTTTGAATAACTTTTTTGTTAAATATTAGGTGCGCAACTAAGTTATCGCTGTTTTTTTGATGAAAATACAACTTTATTCCAAATAAAATGGTTACAAGTGAATCATTGAAATTATTGCCCATCACTAGCAACTAATTTTTCCCATCTTTCTTGTAGGTCTCGTATACCGTCGCGGTAAAACTGTTCCTCTTTTGAGGCTATCCACGGATCAATCCATTTTTTGATGTCTTCAGCTGGTCAGCTAGACCCCGTGCCATCGAGCGAAACAGGTGATAATCGGATGACGCAATATCTGGAGAATATGGCGGGTGGGATAGGATTTCCCATTTCAGTGTTTCCACGTAGGTTCTAACGGGTTTCGCAGCGTGAGGCCGAGTGTTGTCATGCTGTAGAAGCACTTTTTCATACCTCTCCGAGTATTGCGGCCACTTCTTGCGCAGTGCTCGGCTCAATCGCATCAACTGAAGTCGATGCCGATCCCCAGTGATGGTTTTGCTTCGTTTTAACAGTTCATAATAAATAACACCAACTTGATCCCACCAAATACATAGCATAACCTTTGCAGCGTGAATATTCGGCCAAGGCGACGACGTAGAAGTATGACGAGACAGCCCCATGACTTTCTTTTCTTTGGATTAATGTAATGAATACATTTTTTATCACCCGTCACGATGCGATGAAGAAAACCCTTCCTCCCTTCCTTTTTTGCCGCTAGAGCAATTGTTCAGAGGCGAAAAAACGACGCTCAACATCCCCTGGTCTTAGCTCATAAGGAACCGAAGTCCCCTGTTTCTGAATCATTCCCAAATCATGCAATCGCTTGGAAAAGGATTGGCGGGTAACTTCTAATACTGAAGCAAGCTCCAATTCAGTGTTTTCGAAGGTTTTTGGCCTTCCTTCACGCGGACGGCCGTCAACATTAAAATCACCGTCTTTGAAGCGACGGAACCAATCTCGGCACGTTGTTTCACTAAAAGCAGCATCTCCATAAGCTTTTTGTAGCTGTCGATGCGCTTCAGCCGCAGTTTTTCCTGAAAGAGGAAAATCAACACTTCCCGCAAATGAGCACAAAATCAGACATTTTCACAAAACCAAAAGAAAATCTCTAATGTATCGAAGCAGTTTGTGTACCATATGTCTAGGCTTGGTTTATGACGTGGAGAATCGACTAGCACACACTGCTGGTGGCATCTATTCACAAACAGCGAGAACTTAGTTGCGCACCTAATAAAAAAAAAATAATTTTGAGAGATAGGAATCTCTATTTTGACCTTTACGTGCGCACTGTTTCTCTGTTTGTTAACTGCAGCTTACAAGTGCCAAATATGATTGCAAAAATTAGAAGTCTTTGAATAGGGTGATTAATTTTGTATCACCTGATACGTAACGTTTAACGAATTCTGATAGATGTATGCGATCTTCTGGGTAAAACCTCCGTTTTTGAGTTGCGCGCGAATACTTATTTGATATTGTATTATTCTGGATACCAAAGTAATTAGCTGAAAATTAGCTTCTTGTGAAAATCTGATTTTTCGAGAAAAATGCGCTTAAATTCCTTTGATATATTCTTAGTACCTTAGTACAAATTTTTTGTTCCTTCTTGAAAAATTGGCTCCATTAGCAATAAACTGTGTTGCCAACTCTAAAATATTGAATAAAAATGGAGGTAAAGTAAAATTAATAGAAATAAACTTTCCTTTTCAAAATGGTATTCTTATGAAAGAGAATAACGTTGGTGAGTGGGGAACCAATAGGACATGGAATACATCCGCACATACTGTTTAAATGAAGATAACAAGAAGGATTTTGGGTGGACTTTTTGACAATCCGAGTCCGATGTATTTTAAATATAAGACACGAGGTGCGTACTAGGTGCTTGAAAAATGCGTAAGTTACCAACAGCAGTTTATTTAGCGATATGAAATGAATCACAGCGTCCAACATACCAGGTAGCGCTTAAAAGACATATCAGTGGATAATTAAAAAAACTATCTTTCTGGTGATTACAAGATTTTGAAGGAACTTACGTTTTATAACGCGCTAGCGCTTCTCTATGAGCTTCGACAGGGAAAAGAGTTGGATAGTTAGATAGTCATATATAAATCGATCCATTATGCAACTTATTCGGTACAGGGATTCAATGCCAAATCTAGAAAAATGATCCTCCACATTAATACCCCTCTGCCGTGCTTAAGTATCCCTTGATAATGTTGCCGATCTAAGCGCCAATTTCGTCTGAATATTTCAAATTAAATTTGGATTCCTACGAAAAGAGTATAATTGACCAGCATTGCACTGACCAATTTATGTATTGTGGAGCAAATTTAAAAAATTTTAACTTCTCCTATAACTTCTCGTTCCACCTGCGCATGCCGCTCTCATAGATCTGCGGCTTACTTTTCAGTTTAAGGTCTTAACTATGCATGTTGTTGGTTTATCTGGATGCTTCTTTAATTCTGTAAGTATCCGTGAGTCTTCTTGTCGTATTGTAGCACGCCTCCATCTATCCTAACTTGCCTTTTATAAAATACACAGTTGATTTTTAACCAAACTTTTTCATTAAATTGTTTCTGAGATACGTCTTTCTTGTCGTCATTAATAAAAATTAATAATATTTTTAATTGAACTGCATATTTGTTTACAGTCACAACCACTTTTTTACTAGATTTTTAAGGAAGTATTCCACTATTTAAATGCGTCACAACTTTTTTACTCACTTGAGCTCTATCACACAAATTCGTACTAAGAAGGAATAAACTACGCATTCCACCCACAAACGCGTGCTATGTCACCTACGTTACCTACTAAGACACACTGCGATGGGTTGAATATTTTTTCGTGGAATTTTTGGTATTTCTGTTTGTTTGCTTCAAATTGGGAAACAAAATTTTATAATAATTCAAATAAAGCTTTTTTTTGTTTGGTTTTTCTTTTTTGTGTTTTGCGGATGAGGTGGTTTAAAATGGCTAATGAAGCTTGAAAACTGTGCTGACCATAGCCTTAGATTTTCGTCCTTTATTTCGCGCTCTGCAGGTTTGCTAACTCTTTCTTCGATACTCTCGTTCTTTAATACCCGCATATTTTACCTCTCAAAGGCTGGCAAATTAATTGGTATTCAGCCGATCACCACTTGAGCAGATGTTCCTGATACTGTGCGGCAGTCCTACACAAATCACAGAGCTGCTGTTCGTTGTGCCGATGGTAGAAGCCTACACCGGTGAATTGGCTTTAGCGCATTTGCCCAGAGTTCAAATCCGTGTAAGACCGAACAGATACTGGGTATTAAATGTTTGGCCGAGTTCCTCTTCCTATTTGTGGCTTTCGTCTTGATGTTGTTCAACAAATGGGGCGACCTACCGCTTAAAGCCGACTTCGAACGGCAGATATTTTTATGAGGAGCTTTTTCATGGCAGAAATACATTCATTACCTATCGAGTGGCGACGCTATTAGAAAAAAAGTTTTGATTATAAAGAATAATTGCAAAAATACACTTCTGTATATTAACAAAAATTTATAACTAGTGCGTAACTACTTGTATGTGGAACAGCACCATCACTTACCCACAAATTAATATGTAGCAGTAAACTCTTTACAACAAAGTTTTGCCGTTATTTAGTGACCACTTAACACCTCTGTGTGTCAATAATCAATTACGCTTGCTCGACCACCTCTTCGTTTTACTGTGACTACTAAATACTCTTGGCATCCACAGTGCGTATACGCAACGTGTTTAATAAACCACTTACCCAACCAATCGCAAAAGACATTCATTAAGATTAATGTGTAAGCAGCAAACTGGTCGTTGTCATCAAATTATTACACATTTAAAGAGAGTATTTGCGTGAAAAGTGAACTTGAATTTGTGCAACACGCAACATGCCACATACCACAGCCGCACTAGTAATAGCACTAGCACTAGCGCTGACAACAACAACAACAAACCCATCACTTATAAGCAGCCTGAACTAGATTGCCTGGCAGGCCAACTATGCCGCAATGCTGCAATATGCCTACTAAAGGCGCCGCCACCTGCCGAACTGGCTGTGTCCAGCCAAAGGCAACGCCAGACAAACGCACCAAATATGTATAAACAGTGCGTTGTTAGGCAAGCCTGCAAGCCTACAAGTCGTTCACGTTTGTGGGTTGGTAGCCAACAGCCCGTCTGCCTTGCCAATTCTGGAGCATCGTAACCGGAGTAGAGGTACATGTAATTTCACTTAGATTGCATTACGTTGTCATCGAGCCAATTTAATGACTTCATTATGTTAAAAAACCAAAAAAAACAGCAACATAAAAAATGCATCTAATGCGTGCAAAGCGTGTGCGCATGCGCAACTCCGACAACTTTGACAACTCGGGCAACTCGCCCAACTCCTTGTAACAGCAGCCACATTGCCAAAAGGCAACAATGTGTTTGTGTCATCAACGCATTTACACGCATTTTTTGCAAGTGCGCATGGCCGCAAGACTGCTTTTTTATTGACTAAGCATTGCTTTTTTTTTTTTTTTGTTTTTTTTTTGTACAAGCCGCAATTTTACTGTACCACCAATTTTAGTTCATTTTTTTACCTTCACTTTTTCACTCTACTTTCTTCGCAACCGACTGACAGGCTGGTGGTTATCTCCTATTTATTGGTGTATTCATGCAATTACGCAATATTTTGATGCTACTTTGCTGTTGTTGTTGCTATGACTAGTGATGACGTTATAAAAAATTTGCCAAAAGCGACAACAGCAACAACGCATGGCATTAAACTGTAACAAGTCTGTGAAAACCTGCTGCTGGTCGGTTTGCTTGAGAAGTGGCAGCGAAAAAAAGTTTGTCAACGCATATTTTTATAGCAACAACTTTTGTCCGCAACCTAGTTTGTTTATCAATTTATTGCGTTCAGGTCAGTCAATGCCAGCAACAACAACAGCGATAACTGCTGAAATTGCAAAAACAATTGTCACAACAGCGAACAGGCGTTTGTGATCCAGTTATGCATTTTCGAGTAGTAAATAGGTACTGCATCTGTACGCATGTGACGATGACAACATACGAGCGCAGTTGACAGCAGGTGTGCACGCATGATTGGTACGCTAGAGCATTTGCATGCACATTAAGGTGTTCCAATAAAAGACTGGGCGAATCATAAAATGTGTGATGTCATAAAATTTTGAATGCTGAAACGTATAAAATTTCAGCAAAATTTTTCGGCTTAGCACAGTGATATGCATGAACTGGATCGTACTGTTTTAAAAAATAATTGATTTTTTTTTTTTTAATTTTTGATGCATATGCCTTTACATTTCTCTATTATCCGAGGGTATTTATTGGCAACAATTTTCACAGTCTAAGCATTTATTGAAAAAAAAATTGCATAATTAAATTAAAACTATACAACAAATTTCAATTAAAGTATTATTACTATATAAAATTTACAAAAATTGTGAAATATAAATTTCACAAAAAAAAATATATATATATATAATATATATACATATTTATATATATATATACAATATAAAATTAAAAAAAAATTTGATAATATTAATTTTACAAAAATTTTATGCTGTAGTGTATTTGTGAAAAAATTTATTTAAAAAAATATACAGCTTAAACGTTTAGGTACTAAAAAAAAATTTACAAAAAAACATTTTCAAAAAATTTTGCATTTTAAATTTTTTATGCATTTAACATTAGTTTAGACGTTTACTAAAATATAAAAAAAGATATCATATTATAAATTTTGTAAAAATATTTACAATAACAAAAAAAAATTAAAAACAAAACATTTTACAAAAAATGTTGAAATTTGAAAGGGTCGAGCCAAAGAGCACCAGGAGATTTGGTGGCTCCTAACACACTCAGGTTAAAAAGCTCATTGCATTTAAAGCTCTGAGAAGGGGGTACATAGTCAAGGAAGGAGAAGGGAAGGAGAAAAGTGTCAGAGAAAAAGATTGGAAAGAATAGAGACAGAGATAGAGATAGTTAGGCCTGTGCGAATTTTCCAGATTCTTTGGCAAATCTGTAAATATCCTCCAGTTTTAGAGAACGAATATTACTCATTCTCATGACACGAATATTACTCATTCTCATGACATCGGAACCCAATACTCGTAGCCTTGCTCTAGCGAAGGCAGGACACTTACAGAGAAAGGGCTCAGTGCTATCTGCCTCCTCCAAGCATGACAGGCATACTGGGTCCTCAATGATTCCAATGGTTGTCATATGCTGACCCCATAGGTTGTGTCCTGTAATGATAACGACCATCAACCGAACCTCTTTCCTTCTAAGTTTTAGTAGTAGGTTTGACAGTTTTCTGTTCGGACTTGTCACAAAACACTTTGCAGTTCTGCAGCGTTCTAGACCATGCCATCGCGCTTAATACAGATTGCCTACATAATCGCTGATCCAATTCATGATTCCTGCAGAACTGATTCCGATTATTGGCTCTGGCCCCTGTGAGCGCACCGCTGATCCACGGTTGGCCACTTCATCGGCAATTTCGTTTCCTTGAGCACCGGAGTGTCCTGGAACCCATAGAAGGCTTGTACTGTTTTGTCTTGCGACAGAATTAAGCTCCTTCTTACATTCTTGAACAATCTTTGAGCTTTGCTTCGCGTTCTTCAAAAAAATGTTAGTTTTTTTAAAATATCCCCTAAATCTCATATTATACCTGTATATTATACAATACAAAAAAAAATTTGACTAGAAAAATTTACAATAAGATTGTACAATGTACAATATTTCATATACATTCTTCAATACTTACAATTTTAGAAAAGTTTTACAATTAATATTTTTAACTATTTTATGCTATAATTTTTTTATGAAAAAGACAAAGGATATTTATTAGAAATATTTTTTACAAAACCGTGAAACTAAAATTTCACAAAAAAAAATTTCTATAAAAAATTTACGACAATTTGATAATATATTGTATATTTTCCAACAAATTATATGCTATAATCTTTGTTATGAAAAACACGTTGGACCTAAAAATATTTATATATTTATTCTACAAAAAAAAATTTCGAAAAAATTTTTCGTTTGCTAAAAAAATTTTAATTAAAAAAATTGCAACACAAAAGCATTATATGCAAAAAATTGTTGAATAAAACATAAAAATTTGTTAGTTTAAACGAAAACAACTTAAATAAAAAATTTCGAAAGAATTTTATGGTAAAAATTTTGCAATCTAATTTTTTTATGAAAAACACGTTGGACATAAGAATATTTATTAGAAAAGTTTTTACCGTTTAGACGTTAACTAACAAAATTAAAAAAAAAATTTTTTTTAATTATTTTACAATATATTATAAATTTATAAAAAATGTTACAATATAAACAAAAATTACAAATAAAAAATTTTTCAGCAAAACATTGCCATACAAAATTTTTTATATAAATTTTACCAAGAATTGTACACTAAAGTTTTATCTTATGAAAAGTACGATAGACCTAAAGATATTTAGTAGAAAAATTGTTTATGTCTTAGATTTATAAAAAGAATTTCATTTATATTAAAAATTTTGTAGAAAACTTTACCATATTAAAAGAAATAGTTCAATGAAACATTACAATATGCAATTTTATACAAAAATTTTACAAAAAAACTTGCACTATTCTGGAAAACATGATGTACCTTAGGATATTTTTTAGAAAAACATAGCCGTAGGTATAAAAAAAAAATTTACAAAAAGGTTTGGAAAAAGGGCTAACATTTTGTGGTTTATAAAAAATTGTACACATGAATTTTTTTTTTGGGTAAAACACGATGAACCGAAAGATATCTATTAGGAAAAATGCTTTGAAAAATGCTACAAAAAATTACAATACCAAAAAAATTCAAATTTTTTTACAACAAAAATTGAAAAAAAATTTACCATATTTAATAATTAATAATTTATTTTTATTGTGTTGATTTTATATAAATAGTTAAATTCAATGAAAATATTTGAAATGAAATAGGCTGTTTTCATTGAATTTGTTCAATTAAAAATAGTAAATTTGATTAGGGGTCTTTTTACTTTTAAGGAGGAAATACTAATCAATTTTATTTTATAATAGATTTAACTACATTCTTTTTTACTTTATTTTTGTTAATAATTAGGAATTTACTAAATATTTGTTAGGTTTAAATTTATTTTATACAAAAACACATACAAAAAAAATATTCCAGAAAAACATTGCAATAGGCGTTTTTTCTATATATTTCACGAAAGAATTTAAAATAAAAGTTGACAAAAAAATAATACAATATGCAATTTTGTATATAAATCCTACAACAAATTGTTAAATTTAAAAAAATTATTTACGAATAAAAAATTTTGCAATGAAAGTTAACAATACTCCATTTTTTTGGTTAAGAAATTTGTTTATTAAAAACACAAACACGTAAATGTATTTCAAGCGCAATGCAGTTTACGAACTACATGTTTTTCGTGCTAGAAAGTAGTCAGCATTTTTTTTTTTTAATTTTGATGCAAATATGTTCAATGACCATTTCTCCATTAACGATATATCTGTTATCTCCGATATTTATATGAACAAATTTTACAATATTAATTTCACGAAAAAATTTTAAAATTTTCCACTACAATTTTTTTCATGCAAAAAATACGATGCTCCAAAAGATTTTTACTAAGAAACACATTTATAGCCTAGAAGTTTACTGGGAAACAATTTTACAAAACAAAATTTGCAAAATTAAAATTTCACTATAAAACTTTAAGTTACAACATTTTTTATTTACTTATAAATTCAGCAGGAAATTTTCTAATTAAAAACTGCATATGAAAAATTGTGCAATAAAGCATTAAGCCGACTTCGAACGGCAAATATTTTTTATGAGGAGCTTTTTCATGGCAAAAATATAATCGGAGGTTTGCCATTGCCTGCCGAGGGCCGAAAAACTTTTCCTTCATTTTGGTGTTTCGCAGAACCTTGAATCTACATACTCCGATTTCCGAATGATAGTCACGCACCAACCCATGCGGCTACGGCGGTCGCAGCTCACAAATACCAACCCCATTTTTCAGCTAACATTTTTTGAGTGAAATTATAAAACATACCAAGTCTTAGCATTCCCTTGGAAAAATACTACTTTTCTTTGTTCATGAACAGTGAATCACCTTAATGTAAACACATATGTAAATTCATTTATTATACTTCAATTAGCTGTTCAAGTTAAAGAACCCAATCGGAAAATAATTTGTACAAGGAATCGACTAGAATCGCAAATTGAGCGTGACAAAGCAATAAGAATGAAAGCAGGTTCTGAATAAGCTTCGAGCCAATCTAATGGATTAGAATAACTTCGTCTCGCATATTGGAAGTTTTAAAAATCTGGGAGTTTTTGGAAGCGACCCGAAAAACTGAAAAAAAAAATGAAATGTACTTGGCTATGAAATGATGACTAAATTACATTTTTTGCAGTTATCGCAGAATCGTGGGGGAGTAAAAAATTTTATTACTAAATAATATTTGTACTTTTTCAATTGACAATTTTCAAACATTTTTTTGTTTTTTTGAGAAAAGTTTTGGTTAGAGTGGCAACAAGGATAAGAGATTGGACGCTTGGACTTCTAAATTTGTTCACCGTAGGAAAAATTATTATGGTTCTTTCGAAACCTTTTGCGATAGTAAGTATATATATATACCTACAATGTATAATTGGCGCGTACACCCGTTTTGGGTATGGGTATTTGGCCGAGCTCCTCCTCCTATTTGTGGTGTGTGTTTTGATGTTGTTCCACAAATGTTGCGATAGTAAGTAGGATCTTTAAAAAAACTTTCGTCTAACATGCACTGAAAGAAGGTGAGTTAAAAAAAATATAATCAATTTATTACCAACTACGCCAATGAAAGCAATAAACGGTTTGTGATACTGAACCTCCTTTCAGTTGATTTTCCTGCAACATTAAACACTTAAGGAAAGTGGTTAAACACGAGTTTTCTATTTTCGTTTTTCGGAATTTCGCGGACTGCTGGACTATGAATTCTTACTCGTCCTCCAATCACCACCAAAGTACTCACAACCCTCCTACCCTCAAGAGGAGAATGAAAGCGAGATCCTGTGCACATAGATGGCTTAAACCTTGATGGTAGGTTGGGCGTAGGTGTATATTCCGAAGGACTGGGGATCTCATTTGGGTTTCTGCTTCCCAACTATTGTACGGTTTTTCAGGCATAACTGATGTCTATGATTAAAACAGCGGTATAGAGTGAGGAGATACCTTAAGATGACTACTAAATTTTCACGTATAGCAAGGCGGCCAAAAAATTCCTCATTACAACAGTTAATAATCTCTTTGGTAGTCATGAAAGGGCGCACATCGCACAAATATAACATAGTTTCCTTATATAAAATATTGATACAAATATTACATAGCTTTCAATGAATCAGCAAGACTCAGCACCAAATTTCCCATGCAAGATTACAGATTTCGAATTACTGGCAATGATTACAGACAATAGACAAATAAACCTAGAGGATAGTTGCACAGACACATGGCTTCTGCAGAAGCAGTGTAGATGAAGAAGTGGAGGCTCTATTCAGCCAAAGATGCGCTACTCTAGGTTGACAATTTTTTAGTGAAACGGAAGATATCAGCAGTATGTAAATCAAGGATCTTATAAAGTTTTATTGAGTTCACATTGGTTTTTTGAAGAGATGTGGGCAAGTTTCTCATAGGGCATTTTAATGCAGACAACCGCTGCAAAATAATTTAACACAACTTTGTGTTAAAATAAAAATATGCCTGCTTGTAAAAACATACTCCTACATTCTCAATTATGGAATTTGCTTATCACAAAGAAACTTTTTATGAATTACTTTCAATCAATAAGCATTAAACAAAGAGCCTAATAAACCAAAGTTCGCGTTAACAAAAATGTCATTGCGATTTATTAAATTTCATTCTTAAAACTTTCATGAAGTTGATGGCCTCATTGATCACTGCTCGAATAGTTTTTTTAGTTCTGGCATTCGCACCAGTTTCTAAATAATTATGAGAATTTCTTTATACTGTTTGAAATGTGTGATTCTGTGGCCAGCTCGAATCATTTTTAAACAAATAAATAAAAAATAAATGTTTATTTATAGAATAAACTCATGTTGAAATCATACAAAAACGTAGACTTAGTGCGTGCATCCTTCTACCATTATTTCCTATTGAGTCACTTTACAACTACCAAACTATGTAAGTAGATTAAAATTACGCACGCTCTTGAAATGTTGCACAGCAGCCTTTGTGTTTGTGTGTGTGTTGGTGGCCATGACAAAGATGGTCAACATGTGGTTAGTTGCCGTTGCAGTTTATGCTGATTTATTCCAATTTATGCATACTTTAAATTGCTCCATTTTCAATATTTCTTTTCAATTACATGAATTTGGCTTACACGGCAACATAAATTATTTACGAGTAGAAACCAATAACAACACAATTGGCTTAATATATGTACAACTACATACATGCATATGTTAAGGTATTTACTAAAATAATTTGCCACACGCACTCCAAGTGGCTGTAATGATTCTCTGAAAATTAGACATGGAAATCAACATTGCTGGTATGCAAAACTAAACTGGGGAGGGGGGGAAAATAAAATAAAAAGGAACCAAAACAGAAAAGAAAATTAACATAAACAGAAAACTGACCTAGGCGTTTACTCCTACGTAAAAATTGTTAAGCTAGTTTGGATTATTTAGTAATTTTCTACAACAAAAAAATATCAACATGGACTGGCTAAAAACTGTCCTTGTCTTTATCGACATAAATATATGCAAATCTAATTTATTGGTAATTATGAATTATTGTCTAAATATGCAAATGGGGTCTATAAATACACAGGTATTGAAAGAAATTATTAGTTATTCGTTTTAATTCCGTTAGAAATGTGTAGCCAAGACAAGTACGATTTGGTCTTGCAGAACTGCTGCAATACAAAAAAACAAAACAAAAAAAATCTGTTACAAAATAACAAATGCTCCAACTAATTTTGCTCATTACATTAACTGGGTGTGTTTACAGCTGCTCATTAATATACTCGTACCACAAAATTACTGTAAATTTTGGCTTTTTATTGGCCTATTTTCCATGTAATTGGTTGCAAGCAGAGTCTAGTAATTTTGCGTCAAGCGGTCGCTTTTGGTGTTTTGTGACTACTTGCAACGCTGCAATGTTCATTAGTCGCTATGTAGTAGGGATGCCAATTTTCACGATCCCGGAAAATTCGGTATTTCGCTGTTACTATCTCGAGATGCCGGGACTACTTCCGAGATTTAGATAATTAATATTTTGCAAAAGCTTAACTCAAAAAAATTGCATCAATATTGCGTGAAGAGTCTCATGCCATATCAAAAAATTAAGAGGTTATAGAAATTGACTTTTTTATTTCAAGAGAAAATTATTTTATTACAAATAAATCCACAGACAATTGCGGTTGAAGGAATTTCATATACGAGGGATGCCTTTTATATGCATCGCGATATTGATGATTTTTTTGACAGTCAAATGTTTATGCAATATTGAATGTATGCTGGTCCCACTAATGCCTAAGATTGTCTCAATCTCACGATAGGTCACATGACGATCTTGCAATATCAGTTCGCGCACAGCATCAATGGTTTTCGGAACAACAACTGATTTTGGACGACCTTCACGAAATTCGTCTTGAACTACGACCACGATTGAATTCACCATATCATCGATAAACACTAGTCCTTGATGGAGCTTCATCGCCAAAAAATGAATTAAGTTCATCCATGCCATGTTGCTGAGTTAATCCACGTCGAAAGTGGTAAAAAATAATCGCACGAAAATGTTCACGATTTAATTCCATTTTTGGGCCGAGATGAATCTTTTAAGTTACTGTAAACAACACAAATAGCGCCAAAAGCCAAAAAATGTCAAACTTTGCGATACAGCTGTCAGTTGCCAGATTGCAACACCAGGGTTACCAAATCCCGACATATACAAGGCACTCCTCGTATTTTTTAATCTCATACAATTAAGGGGTAATAAGCAGAAAGTAGGAGGCTTTAATATTCAATAATTAAAATAATTAAAACAAATAAAAAATGAAGTAAGTCAGTGTAATCTGTACAATCAACAAGAAATTTGGTTTTTTTCTCAGTCCCGAAAAATTTCGGGATGCCTACTACTACTACTCATGGCTCCTCTGTTATCATCTGCCAAATTTATATACGTTCGGGATTGTAGAAAAAGAATCCCGGAAATTGAAGTAGCCTCGGATTTTTTCGGGCCTGAAAAAACAAAATTCCGGGTTCTCTACAATCGCGGAAATTTTCGGGATTGAAAAAAATACCAAAATTCCGGGTTCTTTACTATGTTTATTAAATAATCCCGGAATTTTTCGGGACGGAAAAAAAAAATATTCAAAAAATTAATATTATTTTGTATTATATTAGTTTTACAACCAACAAGAAATTTTAGTTTTTCTTTAGTCACGAAATCACGGGAATTTTCGGGACTGCAAAAAAATACCACAATTCCGGGATCCTTATTATGTATTTAACATTCTTGCTTTCTCTTCTATTACACAGGCCGACAAAATTTAACCAACATTCAGACCCAGAAACCAGACTATATATTTCCGAAGGTTTATGATGCGCTGAATCCAAATCTGGCCTCAGAATTGCTCTATTAGTTTGAGTTTTCGAGATATCCTAACCTAAAAGTGCAAAAAACCCCATTTTTGCCCATATTTGAGGTTATGTAGCCTTGCAGATGTTTTCTTTCACCAAAATTAAAGGATGGCATCTTTAAATACAATCCTTCTTTTTTCAAATGGCGTTTTGTTTGCTCAAATATCATTTTTTTTCGCAGAGATATCGCATTTTGAAATTTTCATGTTTCGAAATTTTCCTACACCTGAAAATCGATTAAGATAACATAGACATGATATAGTCGCTTACTAATTTTCTTGGGTTTGAGGGCCTGAAATATATGGATTAATAGTATGTAAATTTGGAGTTTGTGGGAAAGCCTGCTTGCGGTTATGTGGGTTAGCCTGCTCGCGGTATGATAGGGGTGGTTTCTAGGGGTTAGGGCTGTGTGTGACTCGGTACCCAAAGGTTAGATAGTGTAGGGATGTGGTGAGTCAGCACACTTATGGTGTGAGACAAAATTTTAAGAAAAATAAGACTCAATTCAAGAAAATTAGTAATCGACTACGATTGCGCAGCGCGTACTCCTATACGAGTATTGCAGCAGCAAATTTCGCTTTGACACCTGAACATGGAAAGAACATTTACGCATTTGCAACATTTGCCACAAATTGTTGTTGAAGTGTAACATGCGTGTAATTGGGTGCAAGTTTAACAAGTGCATTAGTTATGGACACATCTATGTATGTTTGGCCGCCAAAGGCTTTGTGGTCAGACTTGGAAAATATCATCTGATTTATCTCGCATACCTGGTGTTAAATATTTTGTTGAAAGTGTCTATTTGGGGAATTAGTGAATTTTAGTTGCACGAGCATAGCTGGTGAAATAGATGCGTGACAAGTGGATGCCATTTAATTGGTCTTGAAAGTGCCAATCGCAATTTTCACACATTCACATTTCCCTCGTAAGATTTTTTGATATTTAATTAGGCACATTTTTCGTAGCTAGGTATTATTCAGCATAGGTTAAGGAGAAAAATTTTAAAATATACTTTTCTTATACAACCAGCGTGGCAAAATTATAGACACTCCACTATTTTTTATAAAAACATAGTTCAATATGCATACACTATAAATAATAATAATAATAAAAAACCACGTAACGCAAAGTTTCTAACTTTCTACGAGGTTTTGAAAAAAAAATTAAAAATTTTATTAAAATTTTCCTCTTTATAACCTGAGTTTTTAGAATATTTTTGGAGATGCAGTTTTATGGCCAAATATACTTAAGTAAATTGGTAAAGTGTAAGTTTCATGGCCGCCGTGGCCGAATAGGTTGGCGCGTGACTTCTTCTTCTTCTACTTAATTGGCGCGATAACCGCTACGCAATTTTGGCCGAGCTTGAAAAAGCGCGCCAGTCGTTTCTTTCTCGTGCTAACCTGCGCCAATTGGGCACACCAAGTGAAGCCAAGTCCTTCTCCACCTGATCTTTCCAAAGCAGAGGAGGCCTTCCTCTTCCTCTGCTACCACCAGCTGGTACCGCATCGAATACTTTCAAAGCCGGAGCATTTGTATCCATTCGGACGACCTGACCCAGCCAACGAAGCCGCTGGATCTTTATTCGCTGCGCTATGTCTATGTCGTCGTAAAGCTCATACAGCTCATCGTTCCATCGTCTGCGATATTCGCCGTTGCCAACGTGCAAAGGTCCAAAAATCTTACGCAGAATCTTTCTCTCGAACACTCCAAGCGTCTCTTCATCGGATGTTGTCATCGTCCAAGCTTCTGCGCCATACGTTAGGACGGGCATGATGAGAGTCTTGTAGAGTGTTAGTTTTGTTCGTCGAGAGATGACTTTACTGCTCAATTGCCTACTTAGTCCAAAGTAGCACTTGTTGGCAAGAGAGATTCTACGTTGGATTTCAAGGCTGACATTGCTATCGGTGTTAATACTGGTTCCCAAATACACGAAGTCTTTTACAACCTCGAAATTATAACTGTCTACAGTGACGTGGGTAGCCGATACGCGAGTGCGCCGACTGTTTGTTTGAAGACAGGAGGTACTTCGTTTTGTCCTCGTTCACCACCAAACCCATTCGCTTTGCCTCTTTATCCAGTTTGGAGAAGGCAGAACTAACAGCGCGGTTGTTAAGGCCGATGATATCGATATCATCGGCATACGCCAACAATTGTACGCTCTTATAAAATATTGTGCTTGAACGATTAAGTTCTGCGGCTCGTACGATGCTCTCCAACATCAGGTTAAAGTAGTCACACGATAGTGAGTCACCCTATCTGAAACCTCGTTTGGTATCAAACGGCTCGGAGAGGTCCTTCCCAATTCAGACGGCGCTGCTGGTGTTGAGCAACGGCATATTACATAGCCGTATTAGTTTTGCGGGGATACCAAATTCAGACATAGCGGCATACAGGTAACTCCTTTCCGTGCTGTCGAATGCAGCTTTGAAGTCGACGAAAAGATGGTGTGTGTCGATTCTCCTTTCGTGGGTCTTTTCCAAGATTTGGCGTATTGCGAATATTTGGGCGATGGTAGACTTTCCAGGTCTGAAGCCACAGCTTTCATCCGACCATATTTTGCATAAGAGCTGACGTATGCACCTTACCAGCTCCTCGCCGCCATGTTTGAATAGCTCAGCCGGCAGTCCGTCGGCGCCCGCGGCTTTGTTGTTCTTTAGCCGTGATATTGCTATTCTCACCTCGTCATGGTCGGGTAACGGAACTAGAATTCCGTCGTCATCGATCAGGGTATCGGGATCTTCACATTCTCTATGACATGCGTAGCTGTCACTGTTTAACAGGTTCGAGAAGTGTTCCCTCCATAATTTAAGATTGCTCTGTACGTCAGTCACCAGATCGCCGTCTTTGTTCTTACAGGAAAACGCCCCGGTCTTAAAACCTTCTGTAAGCCGCCGAACTTTCTGGTAGAATTTTCGGGCGTTGTTCCTATTGGCCAGCATCTCAAGCTCCTCGAACTCACGTATTTCGGCCTCTCGTTTCTTCTGTCGGATAATACGTCTCTCTTCCTTTTTGAGGTCTCTGTAGCGATCCCACATGGCTCGCGTTGCGCCCGATCGCAGTATGGCTCTATAGGCGGCATCTTTTCTTTCTGCGGCAGCATGACATTCCTCGTCGTACCAATTGTTTTTTCGGGCTCGCCGGAATCCGATTTCTTCTTCGGCGGCGGTACGTAGGGAACGAAAAATGTTGCTCCATTGCTCGCGTATGCCGATTTCTTGGGCAGTGCTTTCGGAGAGCAGGAGTGAGAGTCGAGTGGCGAATCTTCTGGCTGTCTGTTGTGATTGCAGCTTTTCGATGTCGAACATTCTTTGCGTAGGTAGGTGGACGTTTTTTGCTGCACAGAGGCGGGTGCGCAATTTGGCTGCAACAAGGTAATGATCCGAGTCGATGTTGGGTCCTCGGATCGTACTTACATCTAATACACTAGAAGCGTTCTGCCATCTATCACAACATGATCGATCTGGTTTCGCGTTTTTCGATCAGGAGACAGCCACATAGCTTGGTGTATTTTCTTATGCTGGAATCTGGTGCTGCAGACTACCATGTTTCGGGCCCCGACGAAGTCGATCAGCCTCTGTCCGTTACCGGATGTTTCGTTGTGCAGGCTGAATTTTCCGACTGTGGGACCAAAAATTCCCTCCTTGTCCACCCTGGCGTTGAAGTCGCCAAGAGCTCATAGAAGGAATCTGTGGTCGCATCGTCCTTCTCTTCCGTCGTGGCGTGGGGGCAAATTAGCGAGATGTTAAAAAATCGCGCTTTGATGCGGATTATTGCGAGACGCTCGTCCACCGGAGTGAACGACAGTACTTGGCGACGAAGTCTCTCTCCCGCAACAAATCCGACACCGAATTTGCGCTCCTTTACATGGCAGCTGTAGTAGACGTCGCAAGGTCCTATGTTTTTCTTACCTTGCCCCGTCCATCGCATCTCTTGGATGGCAGTGATGTCAGCCTTTACTCTCACGAGGACATCAACCAGCCGGGCAGAGGCACCTTCCCCATTAAGGGAGCGGACATTCCAGGTGCATGCCCTCAAATCATATTCCTTATTTCGTTTGCAGGGATCGTCATCAGTAAGGGCAGTTCTCATCCGAGGCTTTTTTAATCTTTTCGTTGGGGGGGGATTTTAAGTGGCGGGTCCCAAACCCAGCGCACAACCAGCTATCGGGTGTTCGGAAGCTAAGCAGAGGATACGTGGGCTAATACCGGACGTTGTGAGCTGCTTGAACCATATGTAGAAGAATCGTCCTGGCCACTCCCAAGTGAATGGCGATCAGTAACTTTCCCCACTTGCGTGGACTTCTACACATGGAACCATCCTGGCGCGTGACTACCATTCGGAATTCAGAGAGTGAACGTCGGTTCGAATCTCGGTGAAAAATCAAAAAATTAAGAAAAAAAAGATTTTTTTAATAGCGCTCGCTCCTCGGCAGGCAATGGCAAACCTCTGAGTGTATTTCTGCCATGAAAAAGCTCCTCATAAAAATATCTGCCGTTCGGAGTCGGCTCAAAACTGTAGGTCCCACCATTTGTGGAACAACATCAAGACGCACACCAAAAATAAGAAAAGGAGCTCGGCCAAACACCTAACAGAAGTGTACGTGCCAATTATTTATTTATTTTTTTATTTAAGGAAATGCTAAATTCGGTGCGAAACAAATTTTCTACATCCGCCCAAATTTTATTCTTTGTCGAAAAAATGCATTTTTTACTCTATTAAGAGGTTACATGGGTTTCGTGGGTTCGTTTGGCTTATTAATTTCTACAACATCTCGAAAATATTGTACTCAATTTTCAAGTCGATTCGAATAATAGTTTCGGGGATACGGCCTTTGGCAGGTGTGCGCTCTAAGCCGCTTTTATTGTTACTCAAAACTTTAAGCGCGTTTTTCTCGGAACCGTGTTTTCAAAGCCGGTTGTCAAATGTTCTCGAAAACTACAATACTAAACCGATCTTGATGAAATTTTACATAGGTGTTCGAGATGCAATTTACTCGTGCTTGAACGAAAGTCTTTATTTTCAATTACAACTATTTAAAAAAAACCAAATGTCAAGCAAATTGGACTGAAATTTTCATTTTTTTTTGGAAAAATGTCTGCCAAAATTACATTTTTTACTTTTTTTTCTTTCCTTCGTTCAAGCACGAGTTGATGGTCTTAACTAAAACACTTATTTTTGTTTTTTCATTTTTAATGATCCTGTGCGGAGTTATGCCGACAACGCGGACGCACCTTTTCTTCGAGGGGTCACCGGAAATGACGTCACAATGGAGGAGTTTTAATTTTTTGTTTTTGAAAATTTCAGAAATTATTTTTTAAATATTAAAGATACATATTAGACAGAAAAAACTTTCAATTTATTTAATTTTTAATAATTTTTATTAATTTTACATAGAAAAAAATATTTAAAGTTAGCCTTTTTTTACCCGACGTAACCCATGTAACCCCTTAAACTTTCATTTTTTAAACTTTCGTTTGTATTTTTTTGACTTTTCCAATAAAATTTAACAAACAAACATTTTGGTAAAATTTTATTTAATTTTTGTAATCGAAAACTTCTTGCATTTCTCATTGCCCACGAGTTTGTTTTATTCCAGAGCTTATTGAAGGCTTAAGATCTAAAATCCATTGAAATCACCCAATATTGAAACTTAAGTTTTTACAGCTTTTCCAACTTTTTTGCTCCTCCTTCCCCTCTCTAACTGCAGTTACAGAAATTAACGCTGTCATAAACTGAAATCACTTGTGAAATCACAGGTACGGCGACATAAAACAGAACTTCTTCATTGTCTAGTATTTATAGAAAAGAGCTTTGAATTGCACGCGCTTGTGTGTACATGTGCATGTGTATGTGTATTTGTGTAGTTGTTGTTGAGTGTTGTCGCAACACATGTTACACATGCTGGGAGGTTTATGTACCATAAAAATTTTGCTTTTTAATTTTTTGTTCAATAATTTCCTGTTAATTATTTGCTACACCATAAAAACGCCAATATGCATAACAATGCACACATGCATATACACACACACATACACCTACGAACCACTTGATTTTTATATACGTAGTTGTTACGTAAAAATGCATGCAGGCATCGTTACTTATGTGCTATGCGCTGATTAGTGCACATGTTCGTGTATATGTGTATATGTGTATGTATATGTGAATGTGTATTAGTATGCTGGGATAGTTTTTTTTAGCATTTTATTGACATTAGGTTTTGTGCGAAAGAGGTGCAGAACTTTACTTTGATGCATAACAAGTTAATTACTATAGAGATGTGTGAAGATACGAAGCCCGTAGGAGTAGTGGTGCAACATTTTTATGTATGTATTTACAGATGATTGTAAATAATTTCTATATAGTATGATTTTTCCGTCTAAATAGTATCCTAAAATACATGAAAGTACTTTTGTTTCAGAAGTCTCAAGTTTCTAATTCGAATTTTTAATTTTTTATAAAGAAAAAAAAAAAAATAAACGTTTGGTTTAAATTCAAAATGCAAATTTTTTGATTTATTCTTATATAGTACATTTTTCAATAAGTAGTGCAATAGGCGAAAAAATGTATTTATTATTTTAATTCGGAATTAAATTTTATCATAGTTTATTTTGCAATAAGTAGCGTAACGGGGAAACATCTTTTTAGTATAATTTTAAATTTGAATTCGAAATTAAAAATTTTCATATAATATATATTTCTATACAGTATATTTTTCAATAAGTAGCGTAATAGGAAAAAAATTAATTAAATTTTTTTATTTTTTTTATTTATTTTTAATTGAAATTTTTTGGTTTTTTGCTAACTTGCATTACACGCTTAGTGTAAAAATCAAAAACAATACAATATTACTGTATACTTAATTATATGTTTTCGATTGGCTTTCACATAGTCAAAAATTAGCCGGCTCTTTATTTGTTAAAAATAGACTTCAGTTTATTTTAATCTTAACCGAATTAGTACCCAGCTTTTAGCTTACCACTGGTTTTTAATTTAAGCCAATCAAAAGTTGGTACTAAAGTTAGTTTGGAGTAAATCAAATCTGGGAATGGCTATGTAAAACAAAAATATTTGATGGACTATAGTGGCTTACCAAATTTCATAATTTTTAAATGAAACTCTCTTTGTTTCTTATATAATTTGAAAGAGATTTTGATATAAAAAATTAAGAAATTTGTAAGTCAGAAACATTTTAATTAGAAAAAGATTTTTATAAAAAAAAATTATGAAATTCGGTAAGCCACTATAATCCATTTGAATATGATGATGAAAATGCCTTTTGTTAACAAACAAAAATTATGAAAAATGAACGCAAATTTTGAGCCACTTGAAACTGGCTCTCTGGCACTACCAAAATACAGGGGGCTATAAAACTGCATACTTGAAAATTTTTTGAAGTCTCTTAAAATTTTAGCTTTTAAAGCTTTAAGTTGTTCTTTTTTTTTTCTTGTATGGGCAATACTTTCTAAATCGGTGTTCAAAAAGGAAACACAGTTTGATATCGCTAAGTCCTTAGAAGTGTAATTTATGTAGAATCGTCAAAAATGCATCAAAATATTCTAAAAAACTTAATCAAATCCATGCGTCGATGACTTCAACAAGTTATAATCAAAAGAGGATTCAACGCAAATTGCTAGGCTTCACATTATAAAAACATTGGCCTTTGACTTTTTTCGTTCTATTACTTATACTTTTCTTAATTATTATTTTAAGTACCGTGAAATACGTGCTTATTTCTACATAGTTTTAAAACATTTATCAGTAAAAGTTTAAATAACCCAACGCTATTTCATCTGAAATTGCCAAATTGGGTATCAATTACTCCATCCAAAAGATGATCGAACAAATGCTCCAAAATAGAATAATCACTTCAGAGCTTGGGTTAAGCCGCATGAGAATGTACGCCATCAAAGGCACTCCTCACGGCGGAGTACTTTCACCCCTTCTCTGGAATCTCGCTGTAAACAGTTTGCTTCGAAATCTCGAAAAAGCAGGCTGCAAGGTTGTAGCCTATGCAGATGATATTGCTCTCTGCGTGTCAGGCAAACACCTGAATACCCTCACTGAGCTCATGCAACGCTCAATCAATATTCTGTCAAAATGGTGCACTGGGGTTTTTCACCTCGGATCATTTATTGGATATATACCTCGATCATCAAACCGATACTCTTATACGGTGTGGTTGTATGGTGGACAGCACTCGAAAAACGGTGTAGAGTAGCCACAATTGATCGAGTTCAAAGAACAGCCTGCCTCCTGATAACAGGATGCTTAAGTACAACACCTACTAAGGCTCTAAATACGTTGCTTCACTTGTTCCCTATCGATCTGGCTGGCAAAGCGATTGCAGCGAAAGCAGCGACACGCATGAATGCTATATTGAAATGGAATAAGTATCTTGGCCATTCGGCCATACTGAACAGGAACACTGTTATCTCTTCCGACATAGACTATCATGTAAGTCTTCCATCACCACCCTTGCTATTCTCCTGTTCACTCCCAACTAGGGAAGAATGGAAGTCAAATCTTACCGAAATCGATGGCCCTCTGATTATATATACAGATGGTTCAAAACAAGACGGCAAAGTGGGATTTGGAATCTTTTCCAATTCCCTTCACATCAATCTATCATTTAGATTACCCGACTACTGTAGCGTATTCCAAGCGGAAGTATGCGCTATCTGGTATGCTGCGAAAACTCTCCTAGAAAATAGAATATCACTAGAGGATATCCGCTTTTTCACCGACAGTCAAGCGGCCGTTCGAGGACTCAGCTCCTCTTATACCCACTCAGATGTGGTTCGATCCTGTCTCTTATCTCTTAACGAGATAAGTGTTCAGAATTCTGTCCAAGTTATCTGGATACCGGGTCACAGTGGACTCGAAGGTAACTGCAAAGCTGATGAGCTCGCAAGAGCTGGAGCTGCGCAATCAAATGTTAGTAACTTACCCACAATCCACATTCCGCTCTCAACATGCAAATTGCTCATTGATCGACAATTTCACAGCATTGCTGATCGGAGGTGGCGAGTGGGAACTACTTGCGTTACGACCAGACAAATCTGGCCATCCTACAATCTGAAACAGACAATAACCCTTATAAGTCTTTCGAAACACGAACTAAGGCATATAATATCTCTCATCACCGGTCACTGCCTTTTGAGCACTCACGCACGTCGGCTCGGGGTTCCTCAAAACGACCTGTCCAGATACTGCGACGACGAAGATGAGGAAGTATCGAGCAGGCACTTGCTGTGCAGTTGTCCCGGTCTAGCCAGAAGTCGACTCGCTCTTCTAGGCTCTGCAACAATTGACAATCTTTCAGTACTCTCGGACCTGAAAATCGAATCTCTCATTAAATTCTCGAAACGAATTAATATCTTTGACCAAAATCTACAATAAAAATCTCGGTTACGTGGGGAAATCATTTAAAATAATGAGCTCTAGGGCAACACAATGAACCCAACTTGCGGTCTATATAGCACTCCGATGCGGGGTCTTAAACCAACCAACCAAAAGTTTAAATAATAAAAACTTAAATTTTTAGCCCTAAGCTTATAATAGAAATGCAAGAATTTTACGAGTAGTGTTAGACCAACTAATAATTTTTTCGTGTGCTATATTAGAGCTCCAAATGCTCGGCTATCGAGCAGTGCGAGCAGTTTGATACTCGCTCGAAACTCCCTCGTTGCTTAACTACTGAAATATATATTCGAAATTTTCGAGCTTTGAACAATTCGAGCAGATAAATAAAAATTGCCAATTTTATTTGTTGCATTTTTTAGCTTCCAACGCCGTTAAAAAAATCCTGAGAAAAAATCTAAATAATCAAAAGTGTTGCTCGAATTATTCGAAGAGCTCATGAATTAATTTTTGAGTAATGAGCATCGAGCAGGTGGGTACGCCTTGCTTATTTGTTTATTTATTATTTCGGTCTACTCGAAAATGTGCTAACAAAAAAAAAAAATAACTCTACCTCACATGTAACAAGAATAATTTTTTATTTCAAGTAATAAAAACAAAATACCCGAGTTTGGGTGGTCATACACAAATATTGGGTTACCTAATCAGGTAGTCAAAATTTTATTAGTGTAATGATTCATGGATACCACTAAATGTGAGGGTATCCACCCACAGCGGTGAAGCTTTGCAGTTTTAGAAACTTTCCACAACTTTTTATCACTTCATTGCTGGCGTTGAATGGACCTCAATTCATGGACATTAAAAGCAGAAGAAAGAAGATAAACTAAGCTACTAAAAAAAAAAAAATATATTATTTTATAAATATATAAAAGAAATCAAACAAATGCTTTGCAGATAAACAAAGCAACAACAACATGAATTATAAATTAGAACAGCAAAGTAGCTGACGATCCATAAAATGAACTACTCCTATTTACGTGTCTGGCATTTACATGCACAAATTTTCGTGAGCAAAAAGTAAAAAAAAAAAACTAAGTAACATACACGTATACATAGATATAAGTACATATGGATATGCATTAGGGTGCTTCGCTCATATTAAAAAAATAAAAATAAAATAAAAAAAATACAATATATAAAAAAATTGGTGGTGTTTTTTCATCGAAATTATACACTATATTATATTTTAAGATATCTGCCAAAATATTTGGGAAAATGTTGCGATTTGCGAGAATTGTACTGATTTGAAAGCAATTTAAAACATGAGTTTTTATAAATAAATTTAGCTTTTAAAAGTATATTTTTCTAAAAAAAAATCACTTTGGATGATGGAAATGTTTAAGCTTTAAGGTCGGCATACATTTTTTTAGGAATTTTATCACATTGATCAAAATACAGTAGAAACTCGATTCTTGCAACACAATTTTGTTTTTTTTTTCATTGCGTACTCAGTAGTTGCGACATTACAAAATGTTTACCTCTATACTTCCAACATTTTTTATTTTGCCTTTCTCTGTTACTCTTTTTCTGTTGCATTTTTGAGAATAAAGCTCAGGGAAGTACCTCCATTGTCATTCTGGTGATGTGATTTTTTCAAGCGAATCAGCTGAATGAAATTAGAGGAAGTGCCGACTAATTCATTTGCTGACGAAATAACAGTTTTGCGTTAACTTTTACATGGTGTGGTTTCATAATGGCAAAGAGAAAATTGGCGATTCTTACAATAAAAGAAAAAGCTGGCATTCTGAATAAATGAAAGCGAAAATTTCATTAACGCATTAGCTAAAAACTTTCAAGTGCATTGAGTAATAATAACTTGCATCAAAGAAAGATTTCTGAATTTCCAAAACTGAAAAAGACGTTGCTTAATTGGTTTGCGGATTAAAAGGCCAAACGAAGAGTCCATTACAAGTGAGAGAAAGTCCCATGACGTAATGGAGGCTTCCGCGCTAGTAACAGTTGGGTTGCAAACTTTAGAAAAAGGCATGGAATACGATGCCTAAAAATGTGCGGAGAAAAATTATCAAGAATGACTCTCTCCTTCTTGCCAAGAAGGGTCGGCAGAACCGGTTCCAGCTGTTTCCTTCTCAGACTTCGGTGTCCCCTTGACCGTCATTAATGGAAAACTAAAAAAGCGCAACACAGACAAGACACTATGGCCTCAATACGATAGAAACAGTACGCTTAAGCTGATAGGAATCCCCCGCCATTCATTTTCCAAACTCATTGCGGGTGATCGGTACTCATGCGGAGAAGCTTGGAATTCCGTACAACCCCTATTGGAGAAGCTGTGGGGATCCTGCAGAGAAAGAGACTGTGGAACACTCTCTCTGTCCGGCTCTGATGGCTAGGCGCTTGAGATTCCTTAGCGTGCCCAGATCCTTTTCTCTCTTCCACTACATCAACAGCACTGGATGGCTGTAGACGGGTTTTCTCTTCCCTAAATCTTTTCACAGGTGGTAGTCCACATTATGTTATCAAAACGGCACGTAAGTGGTACTTGTTGTGTACCTGGGGTACTCTTGCCATTTTACTTACCTACCTACCTAACTACCTACTCTCTCCAAACATTTTTGAATAAATTTATCAAAATACTTATAGATTTCAGTTTGACAAAATAGCAGATATACAATGCCGATGCGCAAGGCTTATTTTGGGAGCTTTTAGGTGATAAAACTCATGTGCGCTCAAAAAAAACCTCGGCTCCGGGGTATAAGAACAGTAAGGACAGACTTCACATAACATTTATTCCAGAGGCATGCGCGTTTCTGCCAAAACAAAGAATCACAGGATCGAAACAGGAACAGAACCAAAAATTGCTTGAATAAACAGTTAAAAGAGTCCTTTCGAGCGCAAAATCTTCTGGAAAAATATCGGAAATGTGCTTTCCTTAAACTACACAGGCCTAATACAGTACATGGATCAAAGCGGAGTACGTGGATCCTGGAGAAATTATGAGCCACTGCGAAAATATCGACCTGAAAAATGCAGTATGCTTTTGAGCCAGCTCATGGGATGCTCTCACAACAACCTCAACTCAGCTATCGTTTCAAGAAACTGTTTGAAAAAGCGTCTGACTGGGATTGTGACGATATCATTCCTCTTTCGGAGTTACGCTTACAAATAGCTTATGATGCATCCAATATTCAATTCATTGCAATTTTGTTGTTGTCTCCCAATTCGAAATCGAGCAATGGATTGTTAAATCCCATTCGGAACTTTAAATGAAAAATGATATAGGGAAAGCGGCGAAACAGTCGAGCAGATCAATAAAATTACATCGGTGGAGGCAATATGTATGCAGGCAATATCAGCGTTCAATACATGCTTGGATTGGGTAGAGCAAAGCCATGATTGTTCAAAGGATGTTACGCCGCTGCAGAGGCTCAAAATCAGTGTGGTGCTGAACAAGCGAGTGTGTAAAAAACAAACTAAAATCGAAAATTTCTTTAATTTGAAGTGAAACTAGAAACAAGTAGGCTTCGATTGCTATCAGTAAAAAATTATTTTAATTTGTATGGAAAAAACCTCAATATTTGAGATAATTTCGAAACTTGCATCGAGTCTGGTTTTCTTTACCTTCTCTACGCAAAAATAGCAAGAAAAACTTTAATATTTTCCATGTATTCTATTTTAACAATTTTTAAACTTTTTATTTTTACTTTTAGGTTTAAACTCATTTATTATTACTAAAATTTTTTTTCAAAAAATATTTTTAAAAACTAATTATATTTTTTTTTATAAAAAACAGGTTTTTGGAGGTACTTTCAAATCGGTCCAGCCAAGCTAAATCTTAACATTTTTCCAAAATACTTTGGCAGGGGTTTGTTTCGGCTAGGTTATGACTCTCTTAGACCTTACAGGTCCATTGTAATACCACTGTGTAATCTTGTTAATTTTTCTTGGTAGAACCATTGTTTTGTTGGTCCCATTTTTTCTTGGTGGTCCCATCTCCACGCCAGATAGTCCCATAAGAGAATTCAAAAAGTATTTGCCTGGAAAACCTGCTCTGATTTTAGCTAGGGCTGGACAATTGCAAAGGAAGACCTCAACGTTTCCTTCATTTTCCTCTTCCTCAGCTCTACAACTTCTACATTTTCATGAGAGAATACTCCTAGTCACAAGGAATGCCTGCCAAATAGCCACAAATTTCGAGATATGGTCTCTTGCGAGGCTCCTTTGTCTTTTTCTTGTTTATTTGCGGCCATAGTAGTCTAGCTGTTACGAATGTGTCTTCATCTCGCCCTTACCTATTGGCCTCTTGGATAAGGTGTCTCAAAATAAAGAGGTTTTTTAATAAGAGGTATTATTTTGATATTCAAAAAAAATGCTATTTTTTAATACAAATTACCAGATGTGTACTTCATTATAAAGAAAAAGATATGCCGTTAATAGTGGAAAATAACATCAGACAAATGACCACCACGACCACGCTTACAGGACAATATCCTTTTCATTAAATTTTCCATAACCGACTTGCAAAGTGGCTGCCCTATGTCCTCGATAGCCTCACGAATTCCATCTTTGAGGTCTTGAATCGACCCTGGGTTGTTGGCGTAGACCTTCTCTTTCACGTGCCCCAAAGAAAACAGTCGCAAGGTGTTAAATCACAAGATCTCGGTGGCCAATTGTGAGCACCTCTTCGAGAGATAATACGGTCCGGAAACTTCTTCCGTAAAAGTTCAATGGCTTCGTTACTTGTGGGGCACGTGGCGCCGTCTTGTTGAAAATAAACGTTGTCCAGATCAATACCAACCAATTCCGGCCATAAAAAAATTGTTAATTATCTCTCGATAGCGCAATCCATTCACCTGTACCACCTGTTATTGGAAAACCCTTTATAATAGAAAAATCGCCACTTATTTCGGTGGTGCTCCCTAATATACATATTTACATACATATATACCCATATACATACAGACATAAAAATGGAATATTGGCTACGACATTTACGAGAGCAAAGTGGCGTCATAAAATTTTATACATACACACATACACTCATACATACTCACATATATCCATCTACACTTGCCCAACGAACAAGGAAGCACATGCAGTGAAACCAATTTTTATGGCTTTCTACAATAGCAAAACTAAAGAAAAATTAAAATAAAAATACACTTGTCACCCGCAACACTTTTAAAATGCCATCAATGCAGCAACGCTTCACTTTTTTATATTCACACACCAATACTCGCAATGATTTCTTTATCTGCATGTAAGCTGTTGCCTTTGTTGTTATACTTGTAGATGAAAAAAAATTAAAAAATAAATAAATGCATGAAAAAAAAAACGCATAGCCATAAAAATGTTTGATGCCACAATGCACGTTCCATGCAACAACCTACGCGTTCGTGCACTTTGCTTCGCTTTGCTCGGCTGTGGAAAAAATCTAAAAATGTTCGCACGTTTGTCATTTAAGTCTTTCGCCTGAGCATAGTGTGGCGTAGTTGGTGTTTTAGCTGCGGCAGAGGCGTTGTCACTTTGGCATTTCTCACGTTTGACAATTTGTCAATCAAAGTGGTGTTTTTGTTCGTCTTTTTTTTTTTTCTTGTTTTTTTTTTTTTTTTTTAACTCATAGCGGGCAGAGCGCGAAGATGTGAAGATAAAAAAAGTATTGCCCATACCTATTCACCACTCAATCCATCAATGAACCGCAGCGCTTGTAGCTCATAAATATCTTTATTATTCTCATAGGCAACAAAAACAAAAAAAAAAAAGCAGAAAAAAACACAAATTTTTAATATGACATTTATAACGAAGATATTTTCATTCAATTAGTTTCGTTTTTTTTCTTGAAATTTATGAGTTTCTATGTTAATTATGCGCCAGTGTTGTGCCACGGATTTGTGCTACTGAAGCACAGTTATGTTGTGATTTTTATTGTTCCATGCTACCAAGCACGGCCCCTATTGTTGGCTACTTCATCTTAACTGTACCTTCTTTGTTGTTGTCAGCTTACATTGTCATTTGTGGGTTAGCACTGATTATTATTAGGAGCTCCCACTATTGCGGTGTCACTGCCACTGACCGGAAAGTGTCTCGAATGCTGGTTGAGCGTTAGTTGGCTCACTAAGCCAAAACTGAATGAATGAGCTGGCGTGTGTATGTGTGCGTGTGAGCAAGTGATTGAATGAGCCAATGAAGGTTATGCATATTAGCGTGTGTGTGTGTGTGTGAGCGTATAAATGTTTACAAACAGGTTAATAAATGTGCGAATGAGTGTCGTCGAGTGTTAGTTAAAGCTTTTTTAATTTAAAAAAACCAAAAAATAATGCTAATGATGCATTTAAATGCGCATTTATTTTGGATTTTGTAATACTTTTTTGTTTGCAAGCGTGAATTGGAAAGAGTATGGGAACTAGGGCTTAATTTTGTTCCTGCTTTAAATTCTTTTTAAGCAAAAGAGATTACTTTTCGGACTATTTACGCTTTTGCCTTCAAGCATCGTCTGTATGAATGCAGATCTTATGAATGAATGAGTATTTAAGAATACGACAGTAATGTCAGTAGAAGACAATATACAAATTTTCTTACTGCAGTACAAAAGAAAAATTATTAAATGAGCCAACAAGAGAAAGCAATTCAGCACAAATCTTGCTCTTTTAATCAAACACCATCGCCTAAGGTTTTGATAGACGTTCGGCAAATCAGAACGTATTTTTTTAAATGACGTTTAACCAGAACAGATTTAGCGCATTTCTTTGGGTTATTTAGATCAGTATCAGCATGAGTTTCCACTGGTACTATACGGACTATTTTTGTGGGCATTGGCAGCACTGATGTAGAACTTTTGTTTTGGTAGTGTGAAGAAGCATAAATAATTTATTTATTTATTTATTTTTTTATATATTTTATATTGTTATATTCTTCCACAGGAATTGTTGTCCAAAATGCAATCGAGATACTTAAAACAAGTTTCAGACGAGTATTTCATTTCAATGAAAATACAGACTTGGACTTTGTCGTTAAAAAAAATAATATGTGGTTGTATGCTACTCAACTTTTGCTGTTTCGAATAAGACAGCGTCAAAGATGAGGATTCTGTAAATAGTAAACATTTTCCAGAAAATAATAATTCGCTGTTTACCCTCTGTTGGGCACCCCGATCTGGCCACATCTTTTTCAAATTTGGAAGGGAATTTAACATATCTCTATAATAGCTAACCACTAGAGCTTCCAGGTATCTTTCTAAAAATTTAATTTTCTATCGATTTATGGATATAACCCTTTAAAAGGGATCTTCGAGTAGGACGAAAAAAGGGATTTAAAAATTTACACTTTTGGTTGGGTACCTCGGGTCTGGCTGGACCCCTTTATTTACATGTATTTGTGTAGGAATCTGTGGTATTATTTTTTAATTTGACTCCTTTTGAGGAAAGTTTAAGAAAAAATGTCGAATTGAATGAAATTTATGGTAAAATATGAAATGAAATTTATTTATGGATTCGGTGGAAGGCAGGCAAAACATGTATAAGGTATTTTAGAATGCTATTGACGTACTGAGTTATGAATACAATTCAATAGAACCAAGTTTTTAAACGAAGCTTTTCACCTCCTTGTACACAAAGACGACAATCTGTCTTCGTGGTGAGTGTGTCGGCTCCGGTCGGTTGATTGATTGCAATATTCACAGGGATAGGAATTTGTTTCATCAAAAAATGAATGGATAAACGAGTAGTGAATTGAGAAATTACCTTTAGATTGTTCATGCGATTTTCGATGTTGGCAGCGACAAATTTGTTCGATAAATTCGTCAAAAAATTCGTCTCAAACGTTGCCAATGCCATTACATCCTACATTTTGCAAAAGAAAGTAAAGGTCCGTCAAATTGTTGGTCATTTTGATGTGAAATCTATTAATATTTGATCCAAGCAATAGATCCTGGTATTTTGTGCATTACAAACAATTTTGCAAAAGTTGTATACATATCCCGGTCAGTGACCATTGAACCACAGGCAATGGGTGTAACACATACTAATGCCGGTATTCAGTAAACAGTCTCTAGTCACAAGTAAAGACTTTCAACTTCAGAGACAGCCCTTGTGGAATATTCACATTTTCCAGCATCGTTATTGAGTTCCACTTCTTAAGAAATGTACATAAAGTATTTTTAAAAGAGAAAATTGAGTACTAAAATTTGTGAAAAAATTATTTGTAAAACAATTTCAGTGGGAGTTATCGAATGATAATTGAAAGAAGTATTTGCTTGATTTTCGTATGAGTATCGATAAGTTCTGAGGATGGATCACAACGAAATTGCAAAAAAGATCTTCAATACATAGTATATTGTATGTTCCTTATGGACCACAAAATACCTTGAGTTCGAAGTGCAAATCTCATAGAGAATCTAATCTAACATGCCTCATAACAGGGGTCGCCAAGGAAAACCTGGAGTGATATAATTAATGACGGTGCCAAGATTTTTAGACCGAAAAACTGGAGGATGCCTGCAATCCTTTGCCGAGATCATTGGTCGAAATTATTGCGGCAGGATAAGGTTTCAACTAGACCGTCACGCCAATAATGATGATTATATCCATTTGATATCGATTTCAGGATATATCTCTGTTTTTGCATTGAGATTATAATTGAACGTTTAAAATTTTAGCTCACTACCTTTGCGCTTTATAATTTTTCATTAGTTCCTGTGATTTCTTCAAGTAAGAATATTCAGCAATTTACACCAGCCTCAAGTCACTAAATTTTAAAGCCTTCGCAGGTTTCTATTTTGACCGCTGAGGCAGCAACCGTCCGCTAGCCGTTTAGCGAAAAACGAGAGCTCCAAGTAGATGTTCTCCTCCGACTGCCTATACGTGTTTCAATCACTTTTAAATGTGTATGAGTCCAACCCAATACAACCCGAAATAAGGATCACTTCAATATAAAACCCACACACCATCCACAAAAACGGCAACTAGTTCTCCACTAGAATTTACTAATGTACTAATTAAAAAATACATTAAAAGGGCTGTTTCCAACCATCACTTAAAATTTTCAGATCTATTATGGGGAAATTACACCAACAGGTACAAAACAATAAGCCCTGGACGATCGGCACCTAAGTTTCCCATTGAACTACCTGGTATGCAGATTGTTATATATACACGTCTTTGTTTTCGCCAGCGCGATAACACTTAATTATCTCCTCGACAAATCTCGGCCACTCACTTGTCCCTACTGTAAAACCTATGAACTTACCACAATCCATATTTAAAAAAAAACTGTCCAGAACTTGAATGTATTCTCCAAGAAATAAGCAATAATGATTTAGAACAAACACAAAATGTGAAGACAACTAACATGAAAAAAATTAACAAATTTCTATGTAAACTAATGGGGTCGATCTTATGCACTGGTGCTACCTTGTAATTGTTAGACCTATATTACTATATGACATATGGGTGTAGGGAAAGGCGGTAAGGAAGAAAACAATCTCAGGTCATTGGTAAAAGTTCAACGACTCTCCACGCTTTGCATTACAGAAGCTATGAAATCAACTCCAACGGCAGCTCTCGAGGATATACTCAAGCTAACACTGATTGATCTCATGCAGAAAATCGGGCTGCAAGCTCTACTTTCAAGCTACAAACAACCGAACAGCTTACCTCTAAAGCCTTCACGCATAGCTTTATTACTGGGAATGCCACAGTCAATTCAGACTATATGGCTCTAGTTAGGAGTTTTGGAAAACCACACCGTTATTGAAGACGGTGGATGGCGCAATAAACTTCTACATGGATAGCCAATCGGATATAAAAGCGATAAAATCATACTGTATATCGTATATATAAGCAATTAAGAAGCTTGCTCGTCTCGCAGGCTTTGTGTTTATTGTGATCCTGGCCATAAAGGCATAGAGGGAAACGAGACAGTGGATGGCTAAAGAAGGCGCGAGACTTGCATGGGATCAAACAAGTCAGATACTTAAAACCCTGCGTATAATTAAAAAAGAACTAGAGGAGCGCATGCAAAGAAAAACAAACGGCAATGACTTAGCTTGACCAATTGCAAAGTTGCCAGGACATTGTGTAAACACGCATATGACGACAAGTATACTAAATCGGTTATATCGTTCGATAGAAGGAACTGTAGAACTTTAGTTGGTATACTAACAAGGACACTGCCTAGTTGCAGCACACGCTTACAAGCTAAATTTAACCCTAAAAGACGTTTGCAGGAAATGTAATGAGCCGGGAACAAGAAAAACTCTAGATCGTCTTCTATGCTACTTTCCGACTCCCTCGAAAACTAAACTATTCTAACTGGGTGCTCTCAATTTGAACCACAGCGTAAGCGACTCCTAAAATTTGCGAACGGTATTCGCATCGTGAATGATGCATATTTTCGCTAAATGGGACTCTGAACTTTTATCGCTACGAACTAAAATGGTCTCTGGCCAGTATAACCTAACCTAATCAGTGTTACCTAAGTATCCATTTTGAAGTATACTCACTCTTATGCACGTTTGGATAAGTAAGTTGAAAAAAAATTACTAATTATAATTTTGAAAGCCTGAAAAATTACTAATTCTAATTTTGAAAGAATGACCTTTATCACTAGTACACTGTACAATAACTAAGTAAATTATTAATTTGCGACTTGAAACGATTTGGGAATTCAGTAACTTACATTCACAAACAAAAAAAAAAACCAATAGACAGAGTCAGCTGGCAGTGTGTTCCGGTTAAAGATGCATATAAGGACTGCAAATTTGTGAATCGATTCCTAGATATAATTTTTATTTTTTCAAAAAACATTTCAGTAGCTAATGATTGATTATAAATATAAGAACTTTGATTAATGAAAAACCCTTATAAAAATGCATGCCAACTTTAGTTTTTAAGTGTTTAATGTGAATCGATTGTTACGAATTTGTAAAACGTATAAAAAGTGTAAATATGAGCAATCTATTGCTGCAATATTTCTCCGCTATGCATATTCGATCTAAATGGCTGAACAAGACTCAGCGCTTCACATTTAATTAAATTTCGATCTTTAAAAATAATACCACACACTTGGTTAATAATTTCTGGTGTTGTTGCATCGTGCCTTCTGTTATGAGGTCCATCTTCCATGCTTATAGGACCAAATTTTAACTCCAAATACGATCAAGACATAATTGCAGACAATTGGCAAATCAAGCAGAGGATTCCTTCAACACTTCCACCATTTGTTAGAAATTCTTGTGGCTACAAGACGTTTAAAACAAGGAGTTCTATCACTGCATTCAAATTTTATTCGAATAAGTAAAGTGTAAATATACAAGTACACAAACACATCAGCTAAATTGTAAATAGAAAATGAGCTGACAGATCAGGTAGAATATTTTTATGTGTTCAAACAAGAAAAATAGTTATTGAAATGAACAGGTGTCGCTTTCAACACTTTTCCATCAATCTGTGTATTAATTGCAATTAACTTGAATTGCAATAAATTCGCTCATTTTTAACTGAACGCTTAGGCTTTTAAAATTTTAATTAATACCTAATTTTTAAGGTTAACTGATAATTAATAATCAATGAGCTAATTTTAATATTTATGCACAAATTTAGTATTGCAAATTGCCATGGAAATAGATATCATTGCTTAGTTTTCATGGCAAATAGTCTCCGAGTGGAGTGTTGATTTTCAATGACAGCTGATGCCAGTGTAAGTTTTTCAGATTTGTTTTTGGTGCTTTTTCGCGTTGGAATTTTTTCAATCAGCCTGCCAACCTGCTGGCCATGCACATGTCAATCATCGTTTTAATTGACGTTAACGCTGCTGATTAAACAACCGACGCAGCTCAACCGTATTGACACTAAGCGAGCGCACACAAATTTTGTATGCTTATAAATGCAAAAAAATACAGGGTTGTTTTCTCGCAAAATAGCATAAGCAAATTTTTCCTGCATATTAAATGCAATATAAAAACAAATTATTGGCTCGGTGTCACATTTTTGCGTACATGCGACAACTTGTCACTTTGCCATGTGGGCTGCAGCTAATTAGCCTGTCATGGAGAATTTCCTGTCGCTAAATTCAAAGAAGTTAATCGAAAAAATTTAGCTTGACGGTATGGAGTCTCAGACATATTTTTTTGTTGTTTTTTTCCTTGCTTTGATATATTTATGAATATAAATAAATATTGATATGGAAAATTTTACGCACTGGTTTCATTTTGTCGAGTTCGTTTCTTAAGTCTTTTGCTAGGTGCAACTAGTGAACGAGAATTTTGCGCGAGGTGCCATGGAATCGGTGGAACACGAAGCGAATTAAGTGTTAAATAAGTTTTGGTGCCAATTTTTGGAAAGAAATGCTTCGCTAATACCGTTACAGGCACAACCGGTTTGAATAGCTCAGCAAGCAGCAGAACAAAATAATTTCACTGATTAGTAAAGTATTAAAACACAGCCTCGGAGAAAAAAACAAATGAATTTCCGGAGAAATTAATGACAATATCCAGAATGCCTAGATCACTTGATTCGAAATCGTTTCCACACTCAAAAAAACATAAAAAATCGTGCGATCGCTATATGGAAAAAATGCACCACATTTAAGAGAAAAAAAACTGCGAAAAATAAATGCGTAACTTGAGTGACGTGAAACTTGTACTTTATTAAAATAAAATATGGGTTGTAAATTTCTACTTTGTCAGAATTTTTCGATATTTTGTTGAAATTTTGACGAAAATTTGCCGAATTTTTATAAATTTGGTACAAAAGTGCAAGTTCTGCGTTATATGGTTTTTGTTGTAGTATGAACTATATTTTTATAAAAAATTAAAAAAAATCAGAAAAGGAAAAATAAATGGTCAAAACTTAGGATTAGGTGGTGTAAACTTTCTTTTCACGCTGAAAGTATGTAATTGTGTATCTACATATCGCACCCTGAATACAAAAGGGTCACAATTCAAAATGTACTTCTGCTCAAATATGAACGAGACGTTATCAATAAAACGGTCCGCGGATGACATATGGCAAAAATACATTTTTTGTTTTTTGGTAGGACTGTTATAAGCTTACATGGCAAATTTCAGCGTGATATGTCACATAGTTTGTTTTCTGTGCTACTGTAAACAAGTCAAGCTCGAGTGTGGGACATTTTGAGTTGTGCCCCTTTTGTATTTAGGGTGCGATATATTTATTCAGGTGCAGAAATGTTCAGTAAGGCATAGCGCAGTAATCGTTCTCAGTTTTCTAGGCGGATTTAAAATTGTAAAAAAAATTTATATATGTTTTTATATTTCACTTTATATATATAAATTAAAAAAAAATTCAGTTATAAAAATTAAAATTTCTCTCCTGCTTTTATACCCCACGCCACGAAGGATAAACCACCACAAAGCTCCACAGCTGAACAAAATTTTGTATGCCTTTATTTCACACAACTAACATATTTATAAGCATATAAATGTATGTATATGCCAAATAGAAGCAGATCAAATCTAAAGCGAAGCTCAAAGTAGAGGAGTGGGAGTAGGAGGCACCCAACAAAGCAAAGAGTGGCGCAAAAGAGGTTAGTTGTGTGTGACACACCTTTTGCTTGGCGACATGGGAAGCAAAATTTCAAACCTGAATTGAGGGTGACTTACAACTTCAGCCACACATACACACATACATACACCCATATCAATGTTTCATGCACCCGTATATCTCATAGCAATGATTGTATACCCAGTACCCGGTTGTAGGCAAGGAAACACCTAGAAATTCAAGCGAACTCGCGCTGTGCTCACTGCAGCCAAGTGCCATGTGGATTAGCAGAGCAGCAGCAAATTGTAGTGCAAATGCCACAAAAGTCGTAACAGCAGCATTAGTGGCCTCAGAGGCAACTGCTATTCAATGCAAATTTTTCATGTCATAAAATTGCAACAAAAAGTGTAAAATAAATTTGCAAACACAAAGAAAAACAAAAGGAAATTCCATGAAAAATTAAAAAAAAAAATTATAAATAAAATGTTAGTAATAAAACGATGCTGTAGTGCAGTAGATTTGAGTGCATTGAAAGCAAAGAAAAATTGTGAATTTCCGCAAATTTTTGCACGCTCACACAGATATATAGAAATTGTTTTATGTCACAGCGAGAAGAGAAGAGAAAAAAGGATAACATGAAAAACTATTCATCCGAACGCTAATTTATTATGGCGTGATAGTTGCAGTGTCGTTGCGTTGTTGTAGTTGCTACATTGATTAAAATTTGCTAAGTATTGAATGGTTTTTGCGTATGTGTGGCTATGTTGTCATATCTAATGTCAAAGTTGATGCGAATCAGAAGCTACGGCAGTGAGTAATGAAGTTATTAAATCGCTCGAATGCAAGTGCTGTGATTTTGAGTAGTCACTGGAAGTTGTTCGAATACGAATGTGCTAAGAAGAAATGGTGGGTAAAAATGGCAAAACTTATAATAATTTGAATTAATATAAGTGAATGAACTATAAAAAATTAAAGCCTGCTGCCAACTTAAAAATATTTAAAGCAAATATTAATCAACATTTCTGTAGACGAAATAAAAAGTAGGAAATAATTTTCCGTCGGAGCCATAGAAAACGTTTTTTTCTGAAAGCGATTGTCCCTTTGCAGACAATGGCAAACCTCCGGGTGTAATTCTGCAATGAAAAGCCCCTTCACAAAAAAAAAAAAAAAACAAATAAAGAATTTAAAAATTTGACGTTCGGAGACGGCATCAAGATGCACACCATAAAATAGGAGTAGGAAATCGGTGAAACACCATAAGGGTTATAACCTAACTAATTATATAAAAATATGTGTATGTAGTGGTTGTCTTTTAGTTTTGTTTGCTTTCTTGTCAGCTTTTTCTTTCCACTACTGGACATGCTCGGGACCCCACATAAATTTGATTGCCTGAATTTTTACGATCCAAAGGGCTGCAGTTTTTGGGGTTTAAATAGCTCCGATTGAAGACTTGCGTTCGCTACAAATTAATTGCTGGGTGGTCTTCTGGGAGGCAAAAGTTATCGTTTTAGGTGCTCCGGCTTCCAGCTTGTCAAAATACCGTCAGTGATACTTGCTTGTTCTCTGATCTTGCACTGAATTGGCGATTAGTATGCCAAAAGTAGCTAAAATTTCAAACCATATTTCTCTTGTTTCGATAGAAGAACTGATGAAATTTAGAAGAACTAATGAAATGCCTCGGCAGGCAATGGTAAACCTCAGAGTGTATTTCTGCCATGAAAAAGCTCCTCATAAAAAAATATCTGCCGTTCGGAGTCGGCTTGAAATTGTAGGTCCCTCCATTTGTGGAACAACATCAAGACGCACGCCACAAATAAGAGGAGGAGCTCGACCAAACTCCCAAACAGGATGAGCGCACCAATTATATATCAGGTCAGTCCATAAGTTCATGGTTTTTTTAAAGGTGGTTTTAAAATTAATAAAAAGATGTTTTAAGTATTTATTAATCAATAATATATTTTCTTTCATTATTTGCAATGTATTCCCAACGTTTAGGCAAATATTTAATTCCCTGCTCAAAAATTTGTTTGTCCTGGGAGCCAAAATACGCTTCGATATCCCTTTTTATAGCTTCTTTTGAGGAGTAGTTCTTGTTACTCATATGGGATTGAAGTCCACGGAAAAGGTGATAATCATATGGTGCAATATCTGAAGAGTATGGTGAATGCGGCATTAGCTCCCATCCGTGCTCGTTCAGCTTGCCTAATGTTTGCCTTGTGGTATGAGGTCTTGCGTTGTCGTAGTGAAACAAAACTTTGCATCTATTCACTACAGACGGTCGATTTTTGTTAAGTGCCTCATTCAGGTTTGATAGCTGATTCGAATAATAATCAGCAGTTATCGTCTGGTTTGGTTCCAGATGTTCATATTAAACAATACCGGCCATATCCCACCAAATAGACAGGAGAATCTTCTCGGGGTGAAGGCCATATTTAAGGGTGGGTTCTGGTGTTTCATCTGTATCTAACCATTGGCGCTTGCGAACAGGTTTATTGTAAAGGACCCATTTTTCATTACCAGTAACGATACGGTTCAAAAAACTTTCATTTTTAAGCCGTTGCAGCAGCTGAGAACACACTTTCACTCTCTGCTGAAGGTTGGCGACGGAAAGTCTACGCAGAACCCATTTTCCCACTTCGAAACCTTTCTCAACTCAACCAGGTGCCTGTGAACTGTTCCGTGAGATTAATTTAACCTCTGAGCTATCATATCGACTGTCAAATTTGGCTCAGTTTCCACGAGTTCGAGCAAGGCGTCGGAGTTAAAGACTTCAGGACGACCAGCGCGCGGGGCTTCCTCCACGTCGCAGTTACCACTTCGGAATTTTTAAACCACTTTTGCGCAGTCCTTACACTCACGGTATCCTCTTCATGAACAGTGTTTATTTCAGCGCAGCAGTTGTTGCATTTTTACCACTTTTATAAAAAAAATACAAAATATGCCTCTTATATGCGTTCGAAGATTCCATTTTATTTTTGAACAACACGTGCTTCTATCCGGGATTAAAATCACTTGCTCAAAGCACAATATATCATATATACCTATATATATATATATATATATATGATATATATGAAAACCCAATAATTGTTGGTCCACAGCATTTACTAGGATTTTTTATTGTTGGAGGCCTTTCAGAAGATTTTCCCAAAGGTCTTTAGTTGATGCAAATTTGTTATTATTACTTTGACCGCGTCGGGTAACCACATCATTAAAACGAATGATTTTATAGGATGGATCGAAAACTTGACCTAAAATCGGGGACAAGTTTTTTTCTATTATTAAAAGCAGTTATATTTGAAAGGTGTACTTATCATATAAAAGACAACATAAGTACAAAAAGCGAGTCGCGAATGTGGTGCACTGTACCAAAAATATGATTGAAATGTTGTAAGTAACAAAACTGATACACAGGTCGGTTAACGAAGCTTTTGAGTTTTTCATGGCCTACTGTATTGATCATAATCAAAGAAATTCTGTTTGTCTTAATCGTAATCGACTCGTTGCTACGAGTGTGTTTTATTGAATGGTCTTCAGTTGTTACAATTTGGTTCTTACAGCTAAAGACAGCGTGGCTGCGCTGTCAGGGGCGCCGGCAGAGGCGCGGTCAGCTTATGTATAATTCTTTATGTATTGTTTACATAAGAACGTCTAAGGGCTGACGCGGGTCGCAACGGCGGGGAGGAGGTAATATCTTCACTTGGTTGTTGAACCGTCGGCGCATGTCAAATATGCCTACGCGGCAATGTCCATGCAGGGCAATGTCCAAGGGATCGTATTACCACAAGTGCTTGCACATTGTTTATATGAATATTGTAGTCAAGTGCTACAATGTGTTTGTAATAATATTTATGCATTCAACTGAGTACAGTGAGCATTCGATAAGTGAACATACTACACTACCTTCGAAATTTTTGTTCTTCAAAAAATAGCTAAAAATATCGCTGATATCGAAATAAACAAAGTTAAGAATAAAGCGTCATCTGAACTTTTTAAGGGAAAGTTATGATAGCATAAAACTATATGTGTCATTTGTGGAATGAAAAACGAGTTAGTCCACGACAACTCATTTTTTACCGATACGAATTTTTAGAGTCACTGTAAGCCACACTAATGTAGCTCACGCGGTTATTTAATTCAATTTATTTGTTTGCTTATATCAGAAATACAGAGTAAGAAGGCCATTTAATGGTACTTTAGCATTATCATATACAGCTGGAACGATTTTAGTATGCGAATTTCTTAATCTACATTTTTCTACAACTGTTCATTGACAGATCAGCTTATGTTAATATAACTAAACAATAATAAAAAATACGGCTTTTGACAGTAGGAAAAGAAAAGGGTGATTAAGAAAGCAAGAACGAAGTTATTAGGGAATAAGGGGAAAATTTACTATCCTAATTCCATGGAATCAAACACTTATAAAGTAGCTATAGACTTATGCGTTGTAATTAAATCTGTTAAGTTCAGCCTTCACAGTGTTGGATAATGCATTCCACTCTCTAACAGCGTTAATGAAGAATAATCTAGATGAAATCAGAAGACTAAATTTTGAAACAAAAAAACTGGTGTGCCTCGGAAATCTTCTCTAAAAGATAAACAGATAACTTGAATTTTGTTATACATTCCCTTATTGACATTTATTTATAATGCATTACTGCGTTTAGATTAGTTACCAATAAGCCTGAAAATAATATTTTTTCACACAATCTGACTAGTCTGTTGATTACATTTTCCTTCTTCTTCTTCTTAATTGGCGCGATAACCGCTTACGCGATTTTGGCCGAGATTAACAAAGCGCGCCAGTCGTTTCTTTCTCGTGCTAACCGGCGCCAATTGGACACACCAAGTGCTACCACCAGCGGGTACCGCATCGAACACTTTCAAAGCCGGAGCGTTTGTATCCATTCGGACGACATGACCCAGCCAACGAAGCCGCTGGATCTTTATTCGCTGCGCTATGTCTACGTCGTCGTAAAGCTCATACAGCTCATCGTTCCATCGTCTACGATATTCGCCGTTGCCAACGTGCAAAGGTCCAAAAATCTTACGCAGAATCTTTCTCTCGAACACTCCAAGCGCCGCTTCATCGGATGTTGTCATCGTCCAAGCTTTTGCGCCATACGTTAGGACGGGCATGATGAGAGTCTTGTAGAGTGTTAGTTTTGTTCGTCGAGAGAGGACTTTACTGCTCAATTGCCTACTTAGTCCAAAGTAGCACTTGTTGGCAAGAGAGATTCTACGTTGGATTTCAAGGCTGACATTGTTATCGGTGTTAATGCTGGTTCCTAAATACACGAAGTCTTTTACAACCTCTAAATTATAACTGTCAACAGTGACGAGGGTGCCGATACGCGAGTGCGCCGACTGTTTGTTTGAAGACAGGAGGTACTTCGATTACATTTTCCTAGCTATTTGAAAAACTATAGCTGAGAAGATTGTTGCTAATATTGGATGAACTTGCTATCATATCGGAACACCATTTTGGGCTCAGAAAGGAACATGGAACACCTGAGTAGTACCATCGAGTTGTGAATGTCAGCACAGATACGCTAGGAAATAAAAAGTACTGTTGAGCAGAATTTCTTGACATACAGCACGCGTTTGATAGAGTTTTGCACGCTGGTTTAATTAAATCGTTAAATAGTTTTCTATTAATTTAATCGTACGTAAGTGGTAGACTCTTTATTGTTCAACAACAAAACGAAGCATCCTCCATAAAAAGTGTTAATGCTGCAGTTCCACAAGAAAGTGTTTTGGATCCGGTGCTCTATATTATATTTTCAACCGTTATCCCTGTATCAAACTATTTTAACTTGTCAACTTATGCTAATGGCATAGTTATTATTATAACCAGTTGTTTCCCAACAGAAGCCTTTCAATATCTATAATCAGAGCTTGGACTTTATCGGAACGTAGATATTGCAATCGAAAATTTGAATCAATTCGCAATCATTTCAAGCTAATTTTGCATTGAGAAAGGGAGACTGCCCAAAAGTTTGACTTAATGGTTTTAAAATACCCCAGAGTCACCCTATTAATATCTTGGAGTTCACCTTGATCGAAGACTAACCTGGAGAGTCCAAATCAAAGAAAAGCAGAAGCAACTTAAAATTAAAATCGAAAAAATGTATTGGATTTTGGGTCGAAATTCCGAAGCAAGTCTTGAAAACAAAGTTCGCCAATACAAAACTATATTAAAGCTTCTCTGGACTTATGCTATTCAACCTTGGTCTACAGTAAGTCACTCAAACGTAGAAATTTTACAAAAATATCGATCGGGAACACTTCGCTTTATTGTTAGCGCGCCTTGGTGCATTATTAGTTCCGAAATTTATAGAGATCTTAGAGTACCTACCTTTTAAAAAAGGTGAAAAATGTAGTGATAGACATATCCATAGACTCCCACCCTAATAACTCAGTTTTAATTTGCTGGACAATAGTTTAACTAACAGAAGACTGAAAAGAAATCATATTTTTGATCTCCCAGATATAGTTTGAAGCTATCAATTGTAAAAACATATCTCAAGTCAAAAAGATTTTAATTTTAAGAACTTTATAGTTAGCTCATTGCAGTCTAACTTTTATTTAAACAAATTTTCTTATGGGCTCTATTATTATTATTATTATTAGAAGGCCAGGGCGTAATGGCGACCAGAGCTGATCTATTGTGAAAGGTCTATTTTTGTAACCCTAGAGTTTTAGGCTGTTTAAAAGTTTTAGCACAATTTTGGGTTTGTTGTTCCAAAGATTGCATGGAGATACTACGATACCATCAAGGTGATGAAGTCTCTGTCTGCCCAACGCAGGACATTCACAAAGCACATGTTCTGAGCTCTCTATATCCATTTCGCAAAAGCGGCAGACATTGGTCTCAGATAGACCAATATTATTCAGATGATACCTCAGGCTGCAGTGGCCTGTAAGATATCCTGTTAAAAGACGCAGATCTACTCTGTTTAGTGAGAGAAGTTTGTCAGATATTCGTTTGTTGGGACTTAGGAATAGTTTGGCTTGACGCTGACCGGCACAGTTTAGCCAGTGTGCGGCAAGCTTTCTTTCTTCCCATTTCCTAAGGAATTCATTAATGTGGCCTTTTGTGAGTCAACAGAAAGGCTCAGGACCAGTAAGTTGCATATTTGCTCCTTGTTTTGCAAGGTCATCAGCCATTTCATTTCCTTCATGTCCTTCATGTCCCGGAATCCAGCCTAATGTTACTATGTTGAGGTTTCCTAACGTGATGAGAAGGTTTAGGCAATCATTTACCAATTTAGAGGTGATAGTTGTTGATAGAAGGGCTTTTAGAGCCGCTTGGCTATCTGAAAGTATGTAGATGTGAGTACCTCTCATTTTCCTGCTAAGGCATTCTCTCACACATATTTCGATGGCATGTATTTCTGCCTGGAATATTGTTGGGTAGAACCCATCGGAATCGATTTTTTGAATTTAGGCCCATTGATTCCTGCCCCTGTTCTACCATTTTCAAATTTGGACCCATCAGTAAACCATAGCTGGGAGCCAGGTTTGAAAGTGATAGAGTTAGTTCTCCAGAAGTCTGTGCGTTCATTAATTATAACTTGGAAGTTCCTGAAGAGTATTGGCTTGGGTGATAGTATATCATCCATATGAAGAATGGGCCTATGTAGGAAGTCTTTTAAGATCTTTAAATGTCCTTTCATATCCCCACTTTTAAGTTCAGATATACCTTTTAGTCTTAAGGCTCTCGAGCGAGCTTCCCTTTCAATTAAGATTGGAAGCGGTGGTATGTTCAGGAGCACACCCAATGCATCCGTGGGACATGTTTTCATAGCTCCTGTAATACCAAGACATATCAGGCGATGCAGTTTGTTTAATTCGTTTACTACTTTTCTTTGCTTGTTTGCCAGTTTGCTGTATACTACCTCAGGGTAGATAATGAGTGGCATAATTAGTTGGCGAACAAATTTGTGCATCCTTTCCGCAGGGGTCAATGTTGCAGAGACTGTCAGCTTACGCAGTGTAGCATATAGACTTCTCATAATTCCCCGATTATATATTCGGGGTAAGTTTTGAGTTAAGATTAATCCTCAAATTCTTTATCTTATCCGTAAAGCTAAGGGAACTGGTACATATCCACAATTTAGGTTTCAATTTCATCCCCTTCAAAATAATCCCCTCTCGATAAAATACACTTATGCCAACGATTTTTCCAATCCCCGAAACATGCCAAATAGTCCATATCCGGTATAGCTATCAGCACCTTCTTCGATTCAGCTTTTATCTCCTCAATCGACTCGAAACGCGTTCCTCGAAGTGTTCTCTTGAGTTTTGGGAATAGCCAGAAGTCACACGGAGCCAAATCAGGCGAATACGGTGGTTGCGGAACGATAAGCGTGGAATTTTTGGTGAAATGGGCACGAAGAACGAGTGCAGTGTGTGACGGTGCATTACCGTGATGCAAAAACCAAGAGTTGTTGCCCATAATTCTGGTTTTTTTAGACGAATTGCTTCACGTAAACGACGCATAACGCTCAAATAATATTCCTTATTAACAGTTTGGCCAGGTGGAAGGAATTCATAGTGCACCACACCACGAAAATCGAAAAAAACTGTCATCATCACCTTTATTTTTGAACGACTTTGACGTGCTCTTTTCGGTCTGGCCTCGCCTTTAGCACTTGATTGATTGACTCGCTTGATTGGTCGGTTGTTTCAGGGTCGTAAGCATAAATCCAAGTCTCATCTCCCGTAATGATGCATTTGAGCTTATCCTGATAGTCTGAAAGCATTGTTTCACCCACATTAACGCGACGACTTTTTTCCAAGAAATTGAGAGTTTTCGGTACCAAACGAGATTTGACTTTTCGTAGGCCCAAATGGTCTTTCAAAATGGTTTTCACAGATCCTTCTGATATTCCGATCATATCAGTAAGGTATTTAACAGTCAACCGACGATTTTTGAGCACTAACTCCTTCACTTTATTGACGTGTTGGTCATCTGTTGACGTCGATGGTCGTCCGGAGCGCTCCAAGTCATCAACACGTTCTCGACCCTCTTTGAAGTCTTTGTACCACTTATAAACATTTTTCTGCGACATGGTCGAATCACCAAATGCCTTCTGCAACAGGCTAAACATTTCCGCAGCCGAATTTTCATTCCGCAAACAAAATTTGATGACACTTCTCTGCTCAATCAAATCAGACATTGTAAAAATCGAAAAATGCACTCTTGGTCGTTTGGTAAACACAAGCGTAAATATATTACTGATAATGACATTCACATGAAAGTTGGCCCAGATGTTACTAACAGTGCTGCCAACTCATGAAAAAAAACTAGAGCGAAATTTTAATCCCGCGAAGTTTGACAAATAAATTCACCTTACTTTTTGCCGACAGTAGTACAAGTTAATTCCATTTTTTTTTTGCTGAAATGAGTTCTTAAGCCATTGTAGACAATGACTCACTCATCGAAGCGTTCTGAGTGCGTTTATGGTAAAATACCTCTAACTTTCTAATGGAAATGTCAGATGGCGCCTGACAACATTATAAGTAGCTAAGGCCAGAAATAGAATTACCAACCCTCGTATGAAAATATTTATACTTAAACTTTTCACACCACATAGTGTTAATTAATTTCAGCAAATAATAATTTCTAACGCCTAATTAATTAGGGGAAAAATGCCGCCATTTGCAGATTACCATAAAATTATAAATTCAGCGAATTGATTGCATTTGAATGAAATTTTTCCCCGCTAGCTTAGTAAAATGAGTATTAGTCTTCTAGAGTTAGCGGGTAACTAGAAAAGTAATCAGTGGAGAGAAGAAAAATATAATTCCCAATCAGATTTAGCGCCCAATCATTAAGTGGGCGTGTCCCAGAGTTCAGAAGTAGCGTCTGCCATGGCAGCCAAATTGTCGGCTGCAAGGTTGTACTTCAACAAACACATACATAGTAGGTATATTTCTGAAGCAGCAGCATCATAGAATGCTTGTGTGAGCTAAAAATTCCAAGAAAGCATTTATGTGCCAACAAAATATACGAACATGGAAATATTGTGAGCGAGACGTGAAAATACGGAATGAGAAAAAAATCATATGCAGTTACTTGGGTGTTAAATAACAACCTTGGTTTTGAACTCAAATGTACATACATGCACATGCATGCGGGCATAAGTCATACTTAGTAAAAATGTAGTGGAGTAAAGCAAATGACCGACCGCAAAATGCTATTGCAAGCCATAGCAACAACAAAGTAGGCAATAACTAACAACGGGCATAAAATCAATAACTCGACTAATAGTTAATTGAAGTGGTCTCTTAAAGATAATTTATATATGTATTACCTATGTTTGTATGTATGTATGGGTGTATGTGTGTATACGTAGTATATTAGTGGGACGATTTAACGGCCCCCTAGAGCATAACTATAACTGCTCCTCCCTCGCCACCACCTTCATCACGCTGCTGCGTAATTGCACTGGTTAACAGAAGCTATGTAATTAGCATTTATTTTATACATTTATGCCGGGTACACACCCCACTTTTGTTATTGTTGCTATTCTAGCAAGTAGAAGGAATTAGTGGCGAATAGCAGCTACAATAAACTTTACGAAAAAAAAAACACAAAGCAGGCCAAAGAACAGCATTGAGGAGGGGTTGGTTAACAGTTGTAGTTGTTGTTTGCGTTGTTATTGTTGCATTTATACACGTACTTGGACATTTGCAATGACTTTGGGTGTGGAGCAGCAAACCACTACTTAGTGATACATATGCGCGTGTCTGCATGTGTGTGGTTGTTGCTGTTGCTGTTGCTGTTGCTGTTGCTGTTGCTGTTACTGCTTCTTGGGTTATCTGCAGGCGTGCATTGCTCCATAAATGAATTTAATAATAGTTTAGCGCTATGTTGTGTAGCTGTTTTTAGAATTGTTGTTGTTAGAACTTAGTGTCGTATTTGAAGCATTTGTTGTTGTAAGTATTTCTATTCTGTATTTGGTCAGCAGGAAATTCTACACTTTGATTTCGAAGGCCTGCTGCTGCTGTCAACTATGCGCCTGTTTAAATTCCGCTTTACGTATGGCCGCTGCATGTTAGTATTTGTGTTAGTGTGTATTTGTATGCATGTGTGTGTGTATGTATATGTATGTTTGTGTTTAAGTTTATCTAAGTGTGCGCTTATGTTTATTAGATTGTGGCTTATAATTGCTATTGTCATTTGTTGTTAAATTCCTGTTAATTTTGCGGTAATTGCCGGTAAGTTAGCGGCAAATTAAATAAGCAACATTAATGAGTGGCAAATTAGATCGAAAATTTTAAGGTGCGACGGTCAAAGAAGTTAGTGTGGGCTACTAAGGAATACAAAGTAGTTTATAAATAGCAAAAAGGGGAAATAGAACGAATAGCGAAGTATAACTGTAAGTGCAAGAGAGTATTTTATAGCACCGTAGAACCAAGTCTACCTTTTTTTTTAGACAACACAGTTTTGTCTACAAAGTATGGCAGACAAAATTGTTTGCTCTGAACGGGTGAAAAATTACTCCTATGGTAAGCATACAATCATCGTCTTCATTTGGCGCTTTGTGAGTTTTCGACTGCTGAACGCCAAAGTACGTTTTCATGCTACTCGAAACGACCATTGCTTTTCTCTTTCCAACTTTACAAGTTTTTTTTCAGAAGCTCCAAATCTGCTTTCACTTCCTCTATCTATCACACCGATTTTGGTCTTTCTCTTGCTTTGTTTTTGTACTGAACTGCCCATTCTGATAACGTGGCCTAGCCATCTTATTCGTTGCGCTTTGATGTAACGAACTACATTTTTGCCCTTGATTAGTTCCCCAGTTCATCATTGTGCCGCTTGCCATATTCGACTTGCGCATTTATAACAGTACCACATATTCTTATAAAAACATCAAATTGATTTTTAATATATATATAAAAATTGAGTCCAAAATAAACAAGATTTAGCTAAAATGGAAACGACTGGAGCTTGGGTCTAATAACTTCCAGTTTATTTATTCAAAATATTCCCCTTCTTTTCGAAAGAGTGTTTCTAGTTATTGACCGGAATGCCCTTCAGTATGTCGGTACAAGCCTTTTGGATGGCCTCTACGGACGCAAAACGTTTTCCTTTCATGGCCAAAAGCAATTTTCCGAATATGCAGATGTCACAGGGAGCCATATCCGGCGAATTCGTTGAGTGATTGATGGTTAATATACGATTTCTAGTCAAAAAATCAGTCACAAAAGTGGATTGATGAGATGATGCATTTTCACGCAAAAAGCGCCAGCTTCTTTCTTCGCGGTAATTAGGGCGAATTCGACGAATGCGATGCAACAAACACTTTAATTGCATTGACGATTTGGCCCGTTGGTACGAGCTTCTTGTGGATAATTCCTTTGGGTTCATAAAAACAAAAGACATCGACTTGATTTTTAACTTCTCCTTACGCGATTATTTGCGTGGTGGCTCGTCTGGGGCCCTCCATTCGGCACTTTGACGCTTAGTTTCAGGTTCATGTTGGAAACACCATGTTTCGTCACCAGTTACAATATTGTAAAGGAAGTTGTCGTATTTTCGCGCCTTTTTAATTAGGTCTTTCGAATGTTGAAATCTGAGCAATTTTTGGTCCTCAGTTTACTTGTACGGAATAAAACGTGCACACACTTTTCGTAAGCCGAAGTTTTAAATTAAAATGCGATAAATCGATGTTTTGCAGATACTGAACTCCGGTTTCATCAATTTCAATGATGATATCGGTTCATTTTTGATAAATTTACGAACAATTTCGATGGAGTTTTTGGTGTCAACCACACATGAACCCTGGAACAAGATAGGGATAAACTATCTTCATTAATTCAAATATTTCGGTAAACGTTTTACCGATTTTGAAACAAAATTTGATATTAGTTATTTGCTCGAATTTAATTTTTCTACCGATGACACAAACATACTGACAATTTAGACGCAATAACTTCGGTTCCACTGAACCGGCTGTCACCAAGCGCATTCAAAAACATTTTTAGACTCCAGTCCTTTTTATTTTGGACTTCACTTTGTAAATATATTTACAGAATTTTTAACAATTTATTCGCCTTCCATTTTATGAATACCTTTACAAGTGTCTTTTTGCATTGATTTCACTAAATTTTGCTGCAAATCTTTCCACGGTTCATGAATTGCAAATTTGCCCTCTAGTACAGCCTTTTACTGGTCTTCTTATGCTTTTTGTCCATAAAGTTTGCAGGGCTAGTACCCACAGAGATTTTCCACCGGACTCAAATCGGAACTGCCGGACCGGATAAAGCGGCCTGCTTACTTCATAAGAGTTATGGTGTGCTCTTCAAAGAATTTCAACAAATATTTGCAAAAGTCAATGGCATCCTTCATCCTACCTCCACATCCATTTAGTCCTCCAAAAGTGATATGAGAGCATCGTTCAACAATTCCAGGTGTATTTTAGAATTAATTTATTCAACACAGTGTAAATATTTGCTTCTCCTCTTGATGAAAATGCTACCCACACCAACGCATATGTGGTTGTTACGCAAATTCTACCAATAACAACTGTAGGAGTCTGGGGCATCTGGGATGCATATTTTTCACGGAAGAACATAAAATTATCCCAATCAGTTTCTCACTGCATGTGTTTTTGAGCGTAAACGAGCTTGTCTGTGATGCGTTTTCAACAGGCTTGCACGACGGTTAAATGCTTGAGATGTCCCTGACTGACTGTCACTGGAAGATTTAACTTCTCTTTTATTGGAGTCGAATTAAAAAAAAATGGTCAGCCTTTACTTTTTAATTTGGATTATTTGGTGGTTAGTTAGTTTTTCCTTAGGCTTTCTTACGCCATAATTTGTATCCTTTTTTAAGAACACGCCACTGCCTCTGATCTTCTGATTCTTCGCCCAACCTTCCGATTTTCAATAGCTCTCCTTATGGTACAAGATGATGCGGACCTTTCCCTTTGGCATTTTGATGAAAATTCGAAATTATTAAAATAATTTTTCACTTGAATTGTTAAAAAACAAAAAAAGTTTTATTTTTTATTCACCTAGATTATGCACGGTTTGTCTTTCCCTTATAAATTTTTAGTCCAATTTTTGCTGCACATTTATTATTGCTGACTATCGCAATATTGTCCGCGTATGTCACTACCACTCGTTTCTCGCTTGGTGTGAAGATTGTTGATATACCCCTCTCAACATACAAACTGCGTGGTAGAATCAGCATTGTCCCTTCACACAACAGTAAATAGGTAGATAGTCTGACATGTAATGGTACAAAAAGGATTTGACCAAAATGGGACGTCAGGCGCTCAAAGACGCTACTTAATTGGTCAAGCGAAAACATCTCTATGTTAGTTGTCTTGGTCACAGACCACTGGGTCTTCTAAGTCGACATGCCTCATTGAACGTACCTCCACTATTGCAGAAGTTACAATACAAGAATGGGGCTGAAGAAGAGTCGGCCAAATATCTTCTCTGTCACTGTCCGGCGTGGCATGCTACTAGGTTTATATACTTTGGCTCATCGTTCTTGAGCGATACTGATGACCTTAGGGATATAAGTGTCCGCCTGATTTGGTTGGTTTGATTTGGTTTTGAGAGGAGCAGCAGATAAACTGCTGCTGTGGTATCTTAGCGAGTTAATATAAATACCGTCAGTCACTTCTACCTCCCTACCGATCTAGCTAATATGAGTACCTAAATATTGGGCTAAACGTGAGCGGGTTGAAAATGTACCTGGTCGGAAAAATTGCAGACTGATGCCTTCAAGCTTGACGTTAAAGTCGGTTTTGGCGTCTACTGCAAGAAGCCAGAAGTAAGCGTTTCGAGTCGTCTTTTTAATCGTTTGATACGTTGAAATTCTAGTCATTAATGTGGTAACTGTTTGGTTAGGCAAAAATGTGGCCACATAGAGAAGTTTATATTTACTCTGATAGCGGTGTTTAAACCTCTTGGTGGGGCTGTCACTAATTCCTCTCTGCGAAAGCAGACAACTTGTCGTGGTGCGGGAGCTTAGTCGAATCATTAGTCAGAACTTATCAGTGGATGGTAGTGTGGTTGTTTAATTACCTTTCAATATTGAGCGAGTGCATTCTGCGGGCTGTTTTTTGAACGATGACCAAGTTCTGCTCTGGGTAGGAAAAACTTGTAATACAATCCGTGCCGAAATTCAGCCTGGTTGGAAAATCAAATTAGAAATATCCCAGTCGCGAACGGAGTGTTCCGGATAACTGGCGACCTCCGGTTCTATCTAGCCAAAAATGGATTGAATTTAAAGAAAAATATTCTGGAATGGGCAAAGTGAGTAATATCCGACTTGGGAAAACCATCGGATGTCACTCTTAAAGGTCAACGACCCACAGAACAAGCGGTAGAAAAGGTCGCCAAAAAACAAAAAGTAGGAGACCATAAATATCCAACATTCAGTGAGGTCGCAAAGGCGGCGGCAACACATTGACCGTCATTGATAAAGGAGAAGAGGGAGGGGCCATTACTAAGGAAAAATTAAGGTGGATTGAAGAGCATATCGCCGAAGATTACCTCCATGTCCTAGAGGAACACCCTGGAACTCCACCCCTTTGCCATGACGCAGGCTGATATCAGGGTAGATCAAAGCTCATCACCTGCGAATATATATTTATATATATAATTGGCGCGTACACCCTTTTTGAGTGTTTGGCCAAGCTCCTCCTCCTATTTGTGGTGTGCGTCTTGATGTTGTTCTACAAATGGAGGGACCTATAGTTTTAAGCTGACTCCGAGCGGCAGATATTTTTATGAGGAGCTTTTTCATGGCATAAATACACTCGGAGGTTTGCCATTGCCTGCCGAGGGGCGACCGCTATTAGAAAAATGTTTTTCTAAATTTTGGTGTTTCACCGAGATTCGAACCGACGTTCTCTCTGTGAATTGCGAATGGTAGTCACGCACCAACCCATTCGGCTACGGCGGCCGCCTGGGAATAAGATCCTGAAAATTCCGGTATTCTAAAAATCGAGAAGATTTATGTCCTTAGTGGCCATATAAGAAGCTAAGTTAATTTTTGAATCTAGTGCGCGGATGCATGCAGTCTTACTAGAAGTTGCTGGAAGCGATTACGCCATTGCAGTGCACGATGACTGATTACCACTTTTTTATTAAATCATAACAAATCTAATTTAAATAAGTAGTCACAATTTCAAGTATTGTTTTCTTAGCATCTCTTACTTTTTTTTCTGTTTTTTATGTATTTGTATGCATCTCTTTAATTCCTTTACACGTGATTGACTTCTCCCCTGCATTCTTCCACTCCTTAGAATAACTTCGAATGATTTCACTTGACACGTAATGCTTTGCATTAATTCAGTTTTTTCCAATTTAATTAATCCCTTTAATGTTTTAATGACAGCAAACAATATTTATGATTAATAATCACGCTGACTAAGGCTGTAATTAATTTTTTATTGGTGCTTTATTAAAAAGTATTATTCTTTAATTAATTTAATTACCTCTAAGCTTTCAGCACATTTACAATGACATTAAGGAGATTTAAAAATGCATTAAATCTATTATTAATATGATTAAAAAAAGTTGAAGAAATAATGAATTACTGGAATTAGTGGCGGTTGGAAAATGTTTCAGAAACTTTGTGCAGCTTCTCATTTCAAATTGACGGGTTTAAATGGGAACTTGAATAGCGGCACTAATTGCTGTTTACTCTGTTTTATTTGCAAATAGTTTTCACACAGAAATAAGTGCTACTATTTACTTAGTTTTTGCTACTTTAAGAAAATGTGAAAAAGTTTGGAGAAAAAATCTAATTACCCAAGTTTCATATCTTTCTAAAATTATGTTTGTGTAAAACTAATAGAGCCTTATCGAGATAGAAGCAAGTAATATAGGCGGGAGCTTGGTATGTTAGGGAGCGTGAAAGTTGTGTACCCGAGCCAGCAGCCTTCACAGTGGAACTGAAGCGCTTAGTTAAACATTTTTCAGAAGTCTGTTTCAGAGCTCCCATCGAAATATTCACGAGAAATAAGCAAAACAGCAAGAAAACTGTTGAATGCAGGCATTGTTAATAGGCACGAAGTCTTAAAGAAAAGCTCTCAATCTTGTAAGAGCCTTTGCTTGAGAGTTGAAATGAGAAATGTATGCAAGTTATAGAAAAATCCCCATTTATTGACCAGTTTTGACTATAGATTGGTTAATTTTTAATTTCACTTATTTTTATATACAATACAAATTTAGTTAATTCGCCTACAAAAGACTAAACAAATCTGAAAATTAATAAATTTGCATTATTTTTTTTGTACGTTTTTTATTCCTTGATAAATTATAAATGTAGATGACATTCTCAATTGAGAATAAGAAACTTAAAAAAGAACATCATAAGGCATATTATATCGCTCCTAGTTGGATCATAGGGTGGAGACTAATGTTCTCCAACGATTTATGTCAGTCGCTATATGCCTGACTTGGTTTCAGGTGGCGGTGAACGGACTCTCGTGAGAGATTGTGTGCATCCAAGTTTGACGTCTTCTCTACGGGGATTATGTCTAATCCAATTCCATTTTCGTATTTTTTTCGGAATTAATTGGACCAAGAAGGCCCATATTGGAAATCGTTCTCGGCCAAAAGCTAGGGCATATAATTCTGAGGCATCAATTTCCATAAACATTTAAAAATTTTCTCTCAGAAATTTAAGTAAAATTTCAAGTATATAGTTTTATAGTATCGACCAGATTTTCACATTACGCCAAATCCTGGAAAGGACCCATGAAAAGCAAGTCGACACCCATCATCTCTTTGTCGACTACAAAGATGCGTTCGATAGCCCGAAAAGGGATTGCCTGTATGCCACCATGTCTGAGTTCGGTATACCAGCGAAGCTCATACGGCTTTGCAGAATGACGTTGATCAACACAACCAGCTCCGTCAAGGTAGGAAACAACCTCTTCGAGCCATTCAGTACCGTTCGAGGTTTCAGACAAGGCGATCCACTGTCATGCAACCTCTTCAACTTCGTGATGGAAGGGGTGCTCCGAAAAGCAGGTGTGCATCGTAATGGCACTATTTTCTACAAATGTGTCCAGCTCCTTGATTGTGGTGTTACTATGGGCTAATAGGTGTTACTATGGGCTTACTAATAGGTGTTACTATGGGCTAAGTAAGCAATTGAGTAGTCGAGCCCTCTCTCGCATGACCAAACTAACACTTTACAAGACGCTCATCATACCCGTGTTGCTTTATGGCGCAGAGGCATGGGTAGTGTCACAAAGCGATGCAGCCGCTCTTGGGGTGTTCGAGAGAAAAGTTATTCGTAAGATCTTCGGTCCTGTGCGCGTTGATGAAGACTACCGTTCAAGAATGAACCACGAGCTGTATGAGCTCTACGCCGACATTGACGTAGTTCAACGCATAGCCATCCAACGCCTGCGTTGGCTAGAGCATGTCGTGCGTACGGATGAAGAAGCTCCAGCAAAGAAGGTGTTCGAGGGCGAAATCCAAGGGAGCCGACGCAGAAGAAGACCATTGCTCCGGTGGAAAGACCAGGTGGAGGAAACCCTATGCTCGCTCGGTGTACAGAATTGGAGAAGGCGCGCGCGGAACAGAGGCGCCTGGAGAGAGCTAGTGAGGTTGGCCGTAACTCGGTAACAGGTTGTTATGGCCACCTAAGTAAAGTAAGTAAGTAAGTTTTATAGTATATAAATGCATATATAAATGCTTCAATGTTGTCTTCCAATGCGTTAATTGATTCAGGTTTGTCTGAATAGACATGAGCTTTATCATATCCCCCCAAAAAAATTATCTAAAGGCGTTATATCGCACGATCTGGGTGGCCAATTGACAGGTCCCGAACGTTAAATAAAATGTTCACCGAACTCGCCTCTCAACAAGCCCATTGTTGCGCAAGTCAAGCTCTTGCTTTTTGGGCAAAAAAAAGTTGGATATCATTTCACGGTAGCGCTCACTATTCACAGTTACATTTCGATTCGCAGCATCTTTGAAGAAGTACGGTCCAATCATACCGTTGCGGTAGGTCATTCGACTTCAATTCTTGCACCAGCTGTATTTTGAAAGGCTTCACACCCAAATCCTTTTGCAGAACTTTCCACGTTGTTGAGTAACAGAGGCCCAATTGCTGCGAACGGCGACGAATCGATAAACTGACCATAAAATGGAAGAAGCGCGCGATAAACTTTCTTAACAGAACACGCATTTTTATAACAAAATTCAATGATTTGCAAGCGTTGTTCGTTTGTAAGACGATTCATGGTTAAATTATAGACCAAAGTGAAGATGTTTGACAGTGAAACCAAACACGAAACGTGCGTCAGCTGTTTAAACCAACTGTTTAAAAAGATAATAGCTAAAAAATCACCCGTTAGTAATGCACTGGGTAAATACGGCTGCGGCTTAGCTGTTATTGCTATGAGGGGTTTTGATCTGATGGCCTACCCTAGGATAGACATCAACCACTCTCATTCGACAGAAAGTGAAATCACGCTGTTAGTAGAGCTCTGACCACAACACCCGAAGATTTAATGAGTGATAGATTAATGAGTGATAAATTTACCACAGTTTATAGAAATTATGAGTATAGAAAGTATCATTCCTTAAGATTGGGTATGAGTCTGAGTATGCGAGGCATGATTCTAAATGCAGTGGTCGGCAAAGCTTACTCGTGCGAGCAGTACACCAAGACACTTATTCTTACGCTCTTCACATCAATCGGTGTTCTGACACCAACAAAGCACCATAAGTAGCAGGTATTCTCGTAATTTCCTTATGATGCAGTAAACATACTTGGATATATGAATAAAATTATTGTATGAAAAAAAAAATGTTATGATTCCAAATGCGTTTGGGGATATGCAATAGCTTTGAATAACTTTGAAGTTCAAGTAGAAGTAATCATCGTGCGAAGCGAAATACATTTTCATAATGGAAGCGATGTAATTGAGTTCTCGAGACTCTTTAATAACAGTTTATATCCTCAATTCGAATATCTTTCTTTAAAGACATTACCATATTATTTTTCCTTCCACGTACTTTTGCGAAGCATTTTTTTCCTATTTAAGGTTTATTTGTTCCAAGCAAAGGAAGTGAAAACGAAACTAGAAACTGTCCCAAAAGTATAAATATTACAATTGAATAAACTAAATTTCGAAGTATAGGGTTTTTCAGTAGCGCTTCAACTTTTGAACTTTTTTGAATAAAACACAAACGGTTTGACTTGTTTAAGTAATTTTTTTTTTATTATCGAGTTTGAACATATACATTTAAGTATGAAATTCGATTTCTTTTGCATGACCACCGCGTGCACGTTTTACGAAGTCCAATCGTTGAACCCAATTTTCGACCACTCTTTTGCATAAATCGGTTGAAATTCCAGCAATTTCGCGTTCAATATTGGCTCTGAGCTCACAAATCGTCGCCGGCTTGTTACTATAGACCAATGACTTCACATAACCCCAAAACGGGACGGCTTGTTAAATGGACCGTAAAATGGCCGTAATGCTCTTAAAGTAGCAGCAACAGAACGATTATTTTCATAAAAAATGTGCACGATTTGCAATCGTTGCTCAAGTGTGTAGCGTTCCATGATGAAACGTATACTAATGAAGTTTACAAATGAGAAGCGAAAAATAAAAAATATTGCGTCTTTCGCCCTCCCTATCGGAAACAAGTTGAAGCGCACCTATTGAATAACCCTATATATTTTTTTTTTGTCCTCAATTTAAAAAAGGACTCGTATAATGTTCAAACAAGAGTCTGAAGTAATTTAGCTGCTTCATTTTGTATTGAAGTTTGTTACAGAATCAAAGTTTCTTATTTTAATAATATAAAAATTGTAATTTTATACGCATATATATCATAGTGGAAAACAACAGAGTTAATTTTTCATTGCTGACACATTTGATCTTTAAATTTTACTCTTTTCACCATTGTCCGTGCGATTACACTGTACTGACCAATACACTCGCAAAGCCAATTTTGCCGACCTCTGGCCCTATGACTACAGGAGCTTTGTAGTTAGAGAGCAGTTCAAAGAGTGCAAACTCTGATCCTGTGTGACCCACTAGATAGATCCAACTACTGCTAATGAAAGATAATCTGCAACTAGATTCGCAAGTAGAGATATCCAATAGAGAATAGAGGGTTCTGTGTTGAAGAAGTTTAGGGACTTGGAAGCTCTCTTCATGCTTATTTTGTTGAAGAGCACGAAATTGGAGAGCAGATTTAGTGACGGTGTTTATTCACAATGTCAATGTGAAAAATCGCCTCATCTGCCGAACTATTGAAGTGTAAAACAGATTTACCGGCAATGTGGGAAACTGCTTTGAACATCTTCAAATTCTTGGATAGCAGAGAGGCGCTAAAAACACCTGCATCTGTTGCAAGCAAGTTTTGGCATTTAAGAAATGATAAATCTCTGCAAATTACACAATCCAATAATTTGCGCTTACACTCACATATTTTCTTTTTTCCAATTATTATTATTATTTTTGTTTTTACACATAAAAATCCAAATTACAATACTTTTCTGCGAAAACATCGCTACCAATTTCCCTTTCCATAGTATTTACTTAAATTTTACCCACGCCCACCAAATATCTCACTAACGTCTATGTATTTTCTCTTTGTTTACTTCATCTTCCTGCAAATGGGTAATGAAAACAAAAACAATGACTGCAATTTTAACGCTTGCAATGGAAATTTCCACGCCACTTCCGAGTTTCTCACCCATGGCGAACAAATGAATGCTAACAAGATTTGATAAATTGTAGTGGAGCACAAGACCAAAATAAAATGGATTTATAGTAGACTCGCCTATCACCCTGGGACATCTGTAATTGTTACACTTAATTAAATAATTTACAACACCTTTGCCTGAGAGTTGACCGCATAATGGCAGCATGACTATGGAAAAGGAAAAATTTGTAGTTGATGACAAGTGTTAATTTTTCAAAAGCATATTGGGTGTACGTCTGAGTGAGCTAGATTTTACCATGAAGATTTTTTACTTGTCACGAAATTACTGTTAATTTCTTGAGAAGAAATTTCACTCTCTTTATTTGTTGTGGAAATAGTAATTTTTATTTCATATTGGTCTTTTATTTGAGTTACAAGAAATATGAAGAGCAAAAGTATTTATAGGACAAAAGCACTGAAGTAAAATTTCTATTTTATGCAAGGGCACATATGTACCTACATATGTGTTCACAGGCTCATGCATACGAGTATGTGAGTGATGTATCATCAATTTTTAGTGCAAATATTACATTTTCTTCTTTTCTATTTGCTTATTTGATTTCGAATGTTAGACATCATAAAATAATTGTTTTTACATTAAATAAAGTTATTACTATAGGGTTTTTCAATAAGGGCGGGTAGATGTTGAAATGGAATAAAAAGGCGTTTGCTGTGTGGCACGTAGCGCCGTCCTGCTGGAACCACATGTCGTCTAGGTCCATATGGTTCAATATGGGCCATAAGAAATTGGAAGGGCCACCACGTCTACTGAAAAATGGGCGCAATGCGCGCAAAGTTTGCGTTAATGAACACTCATTTTGATAATAATGTTTTATCATTTGAACGTGCTGTTAAATCGTGAAACTTGCCATGATGATTTGACGTATCAACTGAATAATAAACAAAAGATTTGACAGATGTCACCAAAACAAAATGGCTGCCACAGGGCGCCAAAATCGACCCGCGCCATTTGAAAAACCCTTTACAAACAGAAACTAAATTTAGTTTATACTGTTTACAATTTCCTTATAAGTATCACGATTTTTAGTCACATTCCATAGATCGGCTAGGTTACCAAGGCATGTCCAGTTCTTGATGTTACGCAACCACGAAAGCAGCTTTCTGCCAGCACACCATTTTCCGCCAATTTTACCCTCTGGACTGAACTGAAGAGGATAATATTTTGGTACGTCGTTTTGCGAGACTCTTTTGTATGCAGAAAATCACAATCACATTAAATATGACGTAAAACTTCCATGTTAGAGACAGGCTTCATCCAAGAAATTTTTGAAATTCTTCTAAACGCCCACATTTCAAAAGCCTCAAGCCTGTTCATCTCAGCAACTTTCAGTGTCCCATATTCCACACCGTAGCACTTTACAAAACGAGTTTTATGTTGATATTGAAATGATGACAGCTGAAAATTTTCTTAAATTTGCAAAAGGTGAATCTTGTAATTTCTATTCTTGTCCTCATTTCAGCTGATACGTCCCAGTTCTTACAACCAAGTTATCTGTACCTTGAAACCTTCCCTATCGATTCGTCATTTATCTTTAGTGCAAAAGCAGTGTCTGTAGGTTTCCAACTGACATGCATAAATTTAGTTATTTCGATGTTGATTCCTAGTCCGAATTCCTGACTGTTTTTGGTGTTTTTATTCCATAATGTTTGCAGATCAGTCATACAGTTTGCTTTAAGCCTTCGCGTGTGCTTCTTGGCATATTTTTTTGGCGTGGCTGTAAAGTGGTGACAACACACACCCCTGCCTTATGTGGATAGGATATTTATATCTTTGGTATTTTTATCGCTCACTCTGCGCTGTGCCCATTTGGTTCCAATAAAGGTTTTTTAGGCAACGCAATTCTTTTTCACCAATTCCAATATTTTCGAAAATCCCAAATGATTTGTCATACTGCATATTTTTAAAAGCCTTTTCATAGTCAAAGAAACATACAAATGCATTTCTTTGCACGTCTTTGCAGTTTTGTACAAGAACATTTAAAGCAAACAAAGCCTCACGAGTACCCATACCATTTCTGAAACCAAATTATAAACTTCCCATGGCTCTTCACATTTGCAAACAAACTGTTTTTAGGAAAATTTTAACAGAGTGCTTCATGAGACTTACAAGTCTGTATACATCACACCTTTTTGCACTCGTTTTCTTTGGTAAGATGATTTAGGGAATTTAGGGAAAACCCCTGATCCGACTCGCAATCCCATCTTGGAGCCGTCAATGAAGACAGAGGTACCAGCATCGGTACAGATTTTCCTCCCATTCCAATCCTGCTTGCTTGGAAAGATTGCCTTGGTACGCCCCTCAGTTTGTGGATAGATAGATCAGTGCGAAGGTCAGAGAAGTGCGGTGTTACTTGCCTAAACATCCTACCATGCCCCTTGAGAGATTGTCTGCAGAGACTAACCTCCTATTGAAGTCGATGGGACGTAAGTGCAAAACGATATTAAGGACACCTCTGGGACAAGGTCCTCATGCTCTGGTGATACCAGCACAAGCCGTCCTTTGCACCCTCCACCCTTATTTTTTTCTTCTAATTTTCTGCCTTAGGCTCCTTAGTACTTAGTCTCAGACTATATTTTACTATGAAAAAAGTGCTGGCATGAGAGTTAAAATTTTGGGTTTAGAGTCAAAGATTGAAATGGTACGTTGAGTTCATATTATGTTGTGAATGATTTTAAGAAAATGGTCCTAAAGTACCTTGGTACTCGTGAGACAATATTCAATTCAGCTTCTACCTGAAGACAAATTGTACCGCTTTGTCTGAAAAACACATGCCCAGTTGATGCATTAAGTGTGATTTGATGCATACCACCACTTCCCATTTGAATAGAAAAAGAAGCTCGTTTAAGCGTCTCAAGATTAAAAGTAATCTCTGATCTAAACAGGTGAGATATAAAAGCATATTTCAAGATCTTAGAAGACTTCCAAAATACTCCTGTTCTTTATAGAGTTGACACATTATCTCCCAAACCCTTTCTCTTCAGGAACTTTCAGTTTTCCAGATTTGATTTACTGATGGATCAAAATTAGAAGATGGTAGAGCAGGAGTAGAAATAAATGTGCCTAAATTCAAAAAAATCGATTCTAATAGGTTCTTACCCAACAAATTTCCAGGCAGAAATTCATGCCATTGAGATATGTTTGCGGGAATGTCTCCATAGGAAAATGAGAGGAATTCACATCTACGTATTTTAAGATAGTCAGACGGCTTTAAAAGCTCTTCTATCAACTAAAATCACCACAGAAATGGTATGTGGCTGCATGAACCTTCTCAACATGTTAGGGAACCTTAACACAGTATTATTAGGTTGGTTCCTGAACACGAGGGACAAAGGAAAATCAAATAGCAGACCATCTAGCTAAAAACGGGATCAACATGCTCCTAATGGGCTCTGAGCCTTTCTATGGACTTGTAAAGGGTCACATCATCGAACTTCTCAGGAGTTAGGAAGAGAAGAATTTCATTGAACACTGGCGAAACTCAATCCGTCAGAAACAAGCGCAACAATTCCTAACGCCATTTCTGATAAGCTGCTTTCGCTCAGCAGAGTACACTTTAGCCTTTTAGGTGGTTACTTTACAGGTCACTATACTCTGAGATACCACTTAAACAAAAATTTTCTCTCTGAGACCATCCTCTACCGATGCTTTGAAATGGACCCTGAAAATTCAGAGCACATCCTTTGTACTTATAATGTCCTGTACTAGGCAGAAAATAGTTACACCATCTTGGTTGTAATGCCGCGCATACATATAAATTATGGAACAATAAAGCCCGGAATGTGCTAACGTTTTTAAAAAGCCTTAAAATATAGGGTATCTCAGCAGGCTTTCCACAGTAGAGCTGTTTCGTTCGCACTCCGCAGTAGCCTAATAATAATAATGATAATAATAATAAAACCAGAACAAATGGTCTGGGAATTAACCTTCTAGACGACGAATTGGCCAACTGTGCATCAGCGGTTACCCCACAGGAACCAAAGCCAATAATCGAATCAGGAATCATGAATTGGATCAGCGATAATGTATGCAATTTACATGAAGAGCGATGGTCTAGTCTAGAACGCTGAAGGACTGCTAAGTGTTTTATGACAAATACGAACAGAAAACTGTCAAACTTTCTTCTAAAACTTGGTAGAAAAGACTGCCGGTTGTTTGTTGCTATTAGTGCACAATACAACCCATGCGATCAGCGTATGGCCACCATTGGAATTATTGATGACCCGATTTGCCTGTCTCGCTTAGATGAGGCGAATAGCATTGAGCCTTCTTTCTGAGAGTGTTCTGCGTTTGCTAAAGCAAAGCTACGAATTTTGGACTCCGATGTTATGAGAATGAGTAATAGGGCGGGTTGATTTAAAAAGCTCTGGAAAGTGAAAGAGTATATAGACAAGCAGGAAGGAAGAGAAGTAACAGAAATAAAAAGTAAAGATAGAATAAAGACAAAGCAGCAGCTAGACCTGTCAGAATTTTCCATATTCTTTGGTAAACCTAAAATAATCCCTAGTTTCAAAATAGGAATATTACTCATTAGGCCGGGTCGATTTGTGGGGAGGCAAAAAAATCGCCCATTGCTCTGTAAAAATCGTATTCTAGGGATCAAAATAAGAAACTTTGCCGAAGGAACCATACCTCTAAAACGAATCGAGTCCAAATGTATGACCGACCCCCACTATCTTTGGACGGCCGATCCACCCATGCCAGTGGAACACCCCCTGGAACTCCGCTGGGGGGTTCCCCATACAATCATTTCAAAATATCACCATTTTTGGCCTTTACATGAGAAAAGAAACTAAAAAGTTCGACGGAAAATTGGGGGACATCAGAATTCGTTTTAGAGGTATGGTTCCTTCGGCAAAGCTTCTTATTTTGATCCCTAGAATATGATTTTCACAGAGCAATGGGCGATTTTTTTGCCTCCCCACAAATCGACCCGGCCTAATGAGTAATATTCCTATTTTGAAACTAGGGATTATTTTAGGTTTACCAAAGAATATGGAAAATTCTGACAGGTCTAGCTGCTGCTTTGTCTTTATTCTATCTTTACTTTTTATTTCTGTTACTTCTCTTCCTTCCTGCTTGTCTATATACTCTTTCACTTTCCAGAGCTTTGAATACTATGGGCTTTTTAGTCCGGTGCTTCTTGGCCCGACTTTTTTAAATTTCAATTTCAAAACGCTTCGAGCAGTATACTTAAAACTATTTTTTCCAGCATTTTTCCACGACTAGTAGGAATAGGGAGATTGATGATTGATTGAGAACGAAGATTTGTCAGTACGGAATCTTTCATATCTTTTTTTCGGTAATTTTTTCTGCCTCAGATTCCTCCGTACTTAGAAACAACAAGGACTATGAATAAGTTCGTGCGGTTTTTTTTCGAAATTTGAAACTTTATTGACGTAAAATGGTTAGAAATTTAATATTCAAAATATTGTCCATCGCTTACTACTACTTTTTCCCATCTTTCTGGCAATTCACGGATTCCCTTTGTGAAAAATTCGGTCGGTTTTGCCGCAATCCACGAATCGATCCATTTTTTGACTTCATCGTAATTACGGAAGTGCTGGTCAGCCAGGCCATGTTGCATCGATCGGAAGAGATAGTAATCGGATGGCGCAAGGTCTGGACTATACGGCGGGTGGGGTAGGACATCCCATTTGAGCGTTTCTAAGTATGTTTTGACCACTTGTGCAACATGTGGCCGAGCATTGTCATGTTGCAAAATAACTTTGTCGTGTCTATCGGCGTATTGCGGCCGTTTTTCTCGCAGTGCTCGGCTCAAACGCATCAATTGTCGTCGGTAGACATCCCCCGTAATCGTTTCATTCGGTTTCAGTAGCTCATAATACACAACACCCAGCTGGTCCCACCAGATACACAGCATAACCTTCAGGCCATGAATATTCTGCGCCGACGTCGATGTTGAAGCATGGCCAGGGTATCCATACGTTGCCCGACGTTTTGGATTGTCGTAATGGACCCACTTTTCATCGCCAGTCACAATTCGATGCAAAAAACCCTTTCTTTTGTGCCGTTGAAGCAGTTGTTCGCATGCCATAAAACGGCGTTCAACGTCTCTTGGCTTCAATTCATACGGCACCCAATGGCCTACCTTTCGGATCATTCCCATGGCTTTTAAACGTTTGGAAATGGTTGATTGATCAACTCCCAAAGTTTTTGCAACCTCTTCTTGCGTTTGAGCCGGATCTTGATCGAGCAATTCCTCCAATTCGGTATCCATGAACTTTGGCGGCGCACCCTCGCGTTCTTCGTCTTCCAAGCCAAAATCACCACTTTTAAAGCGTGCAAACCACTTCTGGCACGTTCGCTCAGATAGAGCATGCTCACCATAAACTTCCACCAAGATACGATGACTTTCGGCTGCTTTTTTCTTCATATTAAAATAATGAAGAAGAATTCCCCGCAAAAACACATTATTTGGCACGAAATTCGACATTTTCAAGTGTGGTAAAAATATTGTTGTTTACGCTTCAAATAAAAAACTTATACTGACGTTTGTGCCTTACGACAGTAGCTCTCCAATGAATGTTTGGAAATGTGGATCGATGGAATAATAATCAAGTTACGCCATCTGTTGTAAAACCGCACGAACTTATTCATAGTCTTATTATATTTTACTACTACTATGGTATTAGCACTACTACTACTATAACTTATCTAACTCCAATTTCACTTGTTTCATTACACCATAATATACATAGACACATACACTCATACATTAATACTCGTCATTTAAAATGCAAAATATCAATTTCTAAAGTGACACCAGAGTGATTTTCCCACGCCAACCACCGGCAAGCCACATCAAACCACAACACTAAATCGCTCATGCATAATAAATAATTTGCCATTTTTTCCCCACCTCAGCAAAGAAATAGAAAACAAAGGCAATAACAACAAAAACAACGATGGAGACAAAACGTTAGAAATATGCAATCGTGCAACCACAAATCCACTAGCGCAGCTGAGAAAAAGTATATTTTGTGTATTACTGAAAGCCAACAAAGAGTGGGAACACTACGGAAATATTGCCACTGCTGCTGCCCACCAGCCAGTCAGCTGAAATGCTTGACAATTGGGGGCCTTAAAACGGCATAAAATGCGTATGTCACAAAAGACGCATAAATCACAAATTTAGTGAGCGTGTGGAGGAGGCTTGAAGTGAGGTGAGTTTAGGCGCCACATTTGTTTTCGCTCTACGCTCGCAAAGCCAAACAAATGTGTTGTACAAGAAAATAAGAATAAGCCAATGAAGCGCATAAGTATTTGTAAAATATTTTGAAGCTTTTGAAATGAATGGGTAGCAGTTTCGCTTACATTTCAATGAATACCATTCATCTTTTTATTTGTTCATCTCCACCTGCCAGCTACTCAGACACCACTCAAGCTAACTCACTTAGTTGGTTTGCCCTTTCTGTTCACTCACACGCACACACGCACACATTTCCTTGGTCGGCTCATTCATTGATGCTGGCGGTGTAAAATTCAGTATGCAAATTTTGTCACCGATATTATACGCTTAAAATCACAAGTGTAATTGGCAATTTTGCATTACAAAGGAGCCACGCAGCCGCAAAGTGGCTGATGGAGAGACAAGCAGACATAGGCCCGCTGACAGCTCTATAGTGGCAGACAGACAGACAAACATGTAAATGGACACTAAAATTTGCAGTAAAATGTGGTCATATCTTTTGCAAGCAGACAGTAGAGGTGTAGCAAACCCATAAAAAACAAACAAACAAAAAATATAAGAAAAGTGAAGGCAAAGCAGAAGTAAGAGTGTCTCTGTTACTGTTTTGTTTAAGTTGCAAATTGGATATGGAATTTGGCTTCACTTCCAAAAAATAATAACTAATATTTGGAATTGTTAAAGTTGGATTTTTTAAAACTAAAAGTTAAGCTTATAAAAATAAAATTTCGCAAAGTTGAAACAAAAAAAGAAAATCATAAAAAAATGTTAGCAGGTTGGTTGGTTGGTTGGAGTGGTGATTCATTCAGAATCCAACTAGCGCTTCCGCATCTTTTTGTTGCCACATCCTCGTTACCAAATTGTTTAACAGTTATTTGCAGCAGGGCTATATCCAGTCCGTGCGGTTTGGGAACCTTATTAGGTTGTTGACGTCTAAGCCAGATAGTTGCTCGAGACTCTCGAACAGCGGTTTGCCCAGGGTTAACATTCTGTCCTTCCATAGGGCAGGGCATTCACAGAGGAAATGGAAGATTGTTTCTTTTTTCTCCGGTTATTTACAACTGTGACAGTATGTGTTGTGAGGGATGCCCATTTTGGCGGCTTGTTCTCCGATAGACCAGAACCCAGTTATGACTGCCGTAAGTCTACAGGTACCCTCGTTTCATGTTTATCAATGTCAACGATTGCTTGAGGTTGTAGGTGGGCCATAACGTTCTGCTGATTTTGCATTTCGTCTGGTCTCTCCATCTACAATCTGCAATTCGAAGGTAAGTTAGCAGGTTATTGCAACCAGAAAGAAAAGATTTCATGTTTTTTCTTTGTATGAATACCTTTCTTTTGTTTGGTGAAGGAAAAAATCGCTTCGGATCTATGACAGCCGTCGCTATATATGTTGGTGTGTGCAACATTGCCACTAAAAAACCATCTCTCTTTGGACTCATCCGTACACTGTATGCATTTTCGTATTACTTCGAGATAGAGGTCCTGCAGGTATGATACCCTTTCTTTCCCCTTATCGCTTATCCACGGTAAGAGAAGAGTATTTTATTCATTTAAATTAAAGTTTATTTGTTATACACGAACCTTCTTCATCTTTCTTGTTGTGACAACTCTTATGTCAAAGGGCGGGTGGTCATTGTTTTGTGCACAGAATATTTTGTATCGTTTACGAGCGCAGTCATGATGGGGGGCAGTTCTTGAGAAGATGCATCATTGTTTGTGCGGGGAGGGAATCGCATAGACAATGATCGTCAGTGATGATCTTAAATCGGTTAAGACTTGTTTTATTAAAACCATGCCTAGTTAACTTCTGGGTTAGCTAGAAGGAAATACCAATATTTTCTCTATATTGCCGTGCGTCTGCAATGGTAAGAAAGAACACCTTCGTGACGGAACCAGTTAGCTCTTCTATTCATATTCTCGTTGCCACTATTCAAATGCTTCTGACTGAATATGACGCTAGGTGTAACTCAGTAGGCACACGGAATATAACAAATCAAAGGGCTGATTTGAAGCGTATTTTGCCTGTTGATTTGCGGCTTCATTGCCTTCGATTCGTATGTGAGATCTTACACACGAAAAATCAATAATATTTCCTTAACAAAGGTGATGAAGGCGTTGATGAATTGATGCAATCAATAGCTTGTGAGTTTTTCAATCCTTTATAGCATTCATTCAAGAACGACTGTCGCAAAAGATGCACAGCGATTTTAGCTCCGATTGAGCCCACATTAAAGCTAATAAATCATTTGCGAGGGCTTCAGCCTGGAAGACAGTGCACGATTTGTCTCCATGGAGATGAATAACAAAAGCTGCTCCACAATCGCCAGTTTCAAGCTTGGCTAAGATACCGCTACCTCTACTACTCCATCTGTCTTTAACCATGTGTGTCCAGCTCTTGCTTTTTTCGCTCTTAGGGTACTTTCAATGTAGTTTGCGATGACATTCTACTCGGCCTACTGTTCTCTTACCTACTATTCTCTAATAATTATGCATTCCTTCTGTGTGAATAATGCGGAGATTCACGAGGAAAGCTGTAACCCAGAATAGGTAGCATTGCCCTGAGTAACATAAGTGTGGCAATAATCTCTAACCCGAAATGCTGGGAACTTTGTCGCAAAAGAGCAGAAGTCGTCTATTACGAACAGCCTCAAGCAACGCCCCAACTACGAAAAACCATGCCCAAGGCTCACTTAGCGCGCAGCCACATCTGAAGTAATACTATTGCTGTGTCGGATACGTGAGAAATATGTGGGCGGTAGGGTATAAGGTTTTACTGTCTAGATCAGAAAGATTTTGTGCGAGTCCCTCAGTTGGGTAGGCTAGGACGCCCGAGAAGATGTGAACGACGAAAAGCGTGCCGAACGCCCGAGCACACAGACAAAAAATTGATGAAGTGAAGAAAATGGTATTGGCCAATCGTCGAATCATCGTTAGAGAAGTTGCTGAGGACCTAGACATATCGATTTTTTTCAATGATTTGGGCCATCTCATGCCACGTCTCGCCGCAAAATTCGGACCAAAACTGCTCAATTTCGACCAAAAGCAGCATCGCATGAACATTACCAATGAGATGTTGGACTCTGTCCGCGACTATCCAAATTTACTCCAGAGGGTCATCAGAGGGTCATCATAGGTTTATGGTTATGGCGTGGAAACCAAAGCTCAATCATCTCAATGGAAGTTGCCGCACGAACCAAGACCAAAAAAAGCGCGCCAAGTTCGGTCGAATGTAAAAGTTTTGCTTACCGTTTTTTTCGATTGCAGGGGCGATGTGCATCATGAGTTCTTGCCACAGGGTAAAAGGGTTAATAAGGAATATTACCGGGAAGTTATGCGCAATTTGCGCGAAGAAATCCGCCAGAAATGCCCGGGTTTGTGGAAGAACAAAAATTGGCTCTTGCATCACGATAACGCCGCTGGTCACCCATTGTTGCTTGTGCGCGATTTTTGGCCAAAAACAACACACTAATGAGGCCTCAGCCACCATATTCCCCAGATCTGTCCCCCTGTGATTTTTTCTTGTTCCCGAAACTGAAGAGGCCCATGAAAGGATGACGCTGCGCTACGATTGACGAGAAAAAGATGGCATCGGAGGAAGAGCTGAACCAAATAAAAAAATGATTTTTTTAAGTGCTTCGAAGATTGGAAAAAACGTTGGCACAAGTGCATAATATCTCATGGGGATAACTTTGCAGGGGACAAAATAGATATTAATGAATAAATAAATAATTTTTGAAAAAACGCAAAATTCGTCATACTTTTTGAGCACACCTCGCATATTTAATAATCCTAAACACAAATATTGGAGTAATATATTTGCACTATTTTAACTTAGTACTGCCTTAAGTGATTGCTGTACCAGTTTCACTGTGACCCACTTTAAATATATTGATAAGGTTTGCATTGTATTATATCAACATTTTTCTGGAATGAACGATGTAAGCCTGTAGGGATTCTTCTTGAATCGCACTAGGGTTAGTTTATGTTAGTTACTCATGCGGACTGCCATGCGCCATGTGGAAAGATATAAGATGCCATTCTGATATTAAAGTGGGTCGAAATATGTTAATGTAATCAAACAACGCTTTATTCTGAGTCACAATCTCACTACAACAACGTTTCTCGTAACTCTGCCCAATGCAACATAATCTTGCTTTTGTAGAAAATCGAACTTGAAATAGTTTATTGAGTGTATGATATAATCGCTTAAAGGAATTCTTCCTTCAGTTGTAGGAGATACTCTAATGCATCACGTAGAAGTAAAATTTAATTTATTATGTTTAAATATACTTATATAATATATATATATATATATATATATATACGCAACACTTCCAGCTGTGTCCAGATAGGAAAAGACGCGTTTGAACCTTTCAATACCGAGCGAGGTTTCAGTCAAGGCGATCGCTTGTCGTGCGACTGCTTCAACTTCCTCATGGAAGAGGTCCTGCGGAGAGCCCGCGTTCATTGAAATGGCACTATTTTCACCATGTGCTGATGACATTGACATCATAGGGCATCGCAAGCGAGATGTTGCCACTGCATTTCCCGCTATCGAACGAGAGTCAACTAGAGTGGGTCTGGCGGTTAAAGAGGGCAAGACGAAGTATGATGATGGGCAATGAAAGTGTTTAGATGGCAGGTTAGAGGACAACGATGTAGGAAAAGACCATGCCTCCGATGGAAAGACTAGGTCGAGGGAACCCTATCATCGCATGATGTAGCAAACTGCAGTAGACGCGCGCACAGCAGAGATGCCTTGCAAGACTTGTTGCAGTCAGGCTTAATCCGGTAACGGGTTGTGATCCCCGATCATGCCATCTAAGTAAGTAAGTAAAGTATAATTATTCGATTTTATAAATGTCTTAATTTTTCCCCTCCTAGGCGCACATATCAGCGGCTTCCCTTTACTTGCAGTCAAATCTCCAGACACTTGCAATCACAAGCAATCGTTGCAACGACAAAAGACAACCGATTCGGTGGCAAGAAAATGACATGCCACAACAAAGTAAAGCTGCATGGAACATTGGCTCTGTACTTTGGTGTGAAATATAACTGTAAATGTGTATGTATGTGTGCATGAGCCATTTACTGCAACGACAGGAGTGGAACAAATTAAAATTGACATCTCAACGTTTTTTGTGCAGTTGTTGTTGTAGAGTATCATGCTGCTATTATAAAGCCTGCTGGGATTTTTTTAATTTTTTATTTATTTTTTGCACACTTTTGCTTGGTTGCTATTAACCTATTAATTTTTTTTAATGTTAAGTTTTTGTATTACTTTGGTAAGTTCATCTATAGCTTGCTGCACGTTGCAAAAAGCATTATGAGAAATGAAAATAAAAAAATAAAAAAAAATGTAATATTATTTGGCCAACATTGCACAGCCCAATTCCCCGAAGAGGCCGAACAAGCGAAACCTTTTATTTATTTTTATTTTATATTATTTCTTCATTTGTTAAATTTTTTATGAATTTGACTTGTTTTATTTACTTATTTATTTACTTTTTTTACTAGCAGTAGTTTGTAAAGCAGCATGAATTTTGCAGCCAAAAATGGTAGCACTATCAGTTGCCGCCACATGCGCTTATGAATTATCAATTAATTTTAGCTGCCGCGGAAAAGCAGCAACGTAGCTGCTGTCTTACTTAGCTGCGCTTAGAAAATGCTGTTGAAGTTTTACTTTTGACTAGTTAACAAGCCTTGCCTAGCCTGTTGAATGTATGCGCGTACGTCTCTTCGTGCATTTAAAATCGCGCCTAGGCGCAACTGACGTTGACGTGACAAGCGCCACGTCAAACGCTCAACTTTTTGCCACACCAATCTGTTGGCTGTTGTTTCCTTGTTGTTTTTTCTTCTTCTTCTTCTACTCTTTCAACTTAACGCATTTGTTTTTGTTGCAGAGAAAATGACGCGGTTTAGTACTAAGCTGGAATTTTATTGTTCGCTCCGAAGTAGATTGCGGTGGTCCAAGGCTTCTAAACAACAAATTATATCTAACGGTATAAGCAGTATGGGCTCATCTAAGCGAGTTGTTTTTGATAAAAAAAAATTAAGTTTTAAGGATCTCTTTGTTATCAAAGGTAACGCCCTCATAAGGTTTAGCGGGGAGCGGAAAAGATGATCATCGGTCGGCGCAAGGTCCGGAAAATACGGCGGATGTTGAAGGACTTCCCATTCGAGCTCTTGGAGTGCGGCTTTGATGACTTGTGCAACATGGGGTCTACTGTGGGCAAATTTGGGTGAATTTATTTGTCAAACTTCGCGGGATTAAAATTTCGCTCTAGTCATTTTTTTCATGAGTTGGCAGCACTGTTAATAACATCTGGGCCAACTTTCATGTGAGTGTCATTATCAGTAATTTATTTACGCTTGTGTTTACCAAACGACCAAGAGTGCATTTTTCGATTTTTACAATGTCTGATTTGATTGAGCAGAGAAGTGCCATCAAATTTTGTTTGCGGAATGAAATTTCGGCTGCGGAAACGTTTAGCATATTGCAGAAGGCATTAGGTGATTCGACCATGTCGCAGAAAAATGACTTCAAAGGGGATCGAGAACGTGATGATGACTTGGAGCGCTCCGGACGACCATCGACGTTAACAGATGACCAACACGTCAATTAAGTGAAGGAGTTAGTGCTCAAAAATCGTCGGTTGACTGTTAAAGACCTTACTGATATTATCGGAATATCACAAGGATCTGTGAAAACCATTTTGAAAGGCCATTTGGGCCTACGAAAAGCCAAATCTCGTTTGGTACCGAAAACTCTCAATTTCTTGGAAAAAGTCGTCGCGTTGATGTGTGTGAAACAATGTTTTCGGACTATCAGGACAAGCTCAAATACATCATTACGAGAGATGAGACTTGGATTTATGCTTACGCCTCTGAAACAACCGACCAATCAATCAATCAAGTGCTAAAGGCGAGGCCAGACCGAAAAGAGCACGTCAAAGTCGTTCAAAAATAAAGGTCATGATGACAGTTTTTTTCGATTTTCGTGGTGTGGTGCACTATGAATTCCTTCCACCTGGCCAAACTGTTAATAAGGAATATTATTTGAGCATTATGCGTCGTTTACGTGAAGCAATTCGTCTAAAAAACCCAGAATTATGGGCCAACAACTCTTGGTTTTTGCATCACGATAATGCATCGCCTCACACTGCACTCGTTCTTCGTGACCATTTCGCCAAAAATTCCATGCATATCGTTCCGCAACCACCTTATTCGCCTGATTTGGCTGCGTGTGACTTCTGGCTATTCCCAAAACTCAAGAGACCACTCCGGGGAACGCGCTTCGAGTCGATTGAGGAGATAAAAGCTAAATCGAAGAAGGTGCTGATGGCTATACCGGAAATGAACTATTTGGCATGTTTCGGGGATTGGAAAAATCGTTGGCATAAGTGTATTTCATCGAGAGGGGATTATTTTGAAGGGGATGAAATTGATTTACAAGAATAAATAAAGATTTTTCATTTTACAACCAAATTCACCTTTTTGCCCACAGTTTGACTTGCCAGTCAAGTCTTCTTAGTCGAATAGCCTCATTCAGGCGATGTAACTGGGCAATGTAGAGCTCCTTGTTGACCGTGTCATTCTTTTTAAGTATGTTCCAGTGCACCATGCCCTTCCAGTCTCACCAAACACATGCCACGATCCTCTTTGAATGAAGATCCGGCTTGCCTCTAACCTTTGGCGTATCTCCTGGAGCCTTCCACTCCTTTATTTGCTTCGTGTTAATGTATAGGCACCATTTCTTATCTCCAATGCCGAGATAGAGCTGTTTACACAAAAAGAGCTGTTTATGACCGCGTATTTCTCAATGGGTGAGAAGCAATTTAATTTGAATTTCTTTGTGTTCTTCGTTGGACTCGTGAGGCACCTAGGCTCCCAATTTTTTGGTAAACCCCATTGAAATAAGGTGAAAAAATTATAATTTTTTTTTTTAATATAATCGAGTCTGGGATGTGTATCTCAGACAGCACCTCTACAAGTTTCATTTTTGTATTCAATTTTCTTTAAGAAGTACATTAGTGTGGGCCAATTATTATATAACAATTTTTCTGGGCATCGTGCAGATTCTAATCCTACATAAATTTCTAAGAACCAAAGTTCACCAGAGCACAGCCATAAATACAATTTCGAGCCCCTAAATTTTCAAAATCACTTAAGCACTTAACAAAGGATTAGGTTATGTTAAGTGATTACCTCAAATAACAAAAGAGACCTCTTCGAATAGAATACTGATTTGGTCCTTCGCGGTACCTCTAAGTATCGGAGTCCTGTTGTGGTCATTTAATGGCAGGCATAGAAAAGATTCTATGAATATTCAAAAATAAAAAAATGATTTTTAGCAGAGCAGATTTAACGAGGCATGTGAACCGATACAGTAGTTTAATCTGCAAAAAAGTTAAGAAATTTATTGCGGCAGTGCTTATTTCGTTTATTTCGTTTAATATAAGTCTAAAACATAATTATTGTTTTTTCAGACCACTTAGATATAATATGAGCTTAAATTACTACTATATTACTATAATTATTAAATAAATTAGAAAAAAGAGTTTAGAAATTTATAAAATTAAATCTTTGAAACCGAAAAGTCAAGCGGAATAGAACTCGAGATCTCATTGAATTCTCTTAAAGCGCGGGCAATAGGAGCATTACGCGCATAATTCGTGTTACGAAATTTAAGATGAAGTGGATAAGTATTGCGTAACGATTTAGTAGGAATATGAAAGTTAATGTAAAGTAATAGAGAAGAACAGTCAATTTCTCCTTTAATTACACTAAAAGCAAAAGACAGTGAGAGTATAGACCTTCTACTCTCCAGAGACTTTAAGTTAATTAAAATCAAACGGGAGTGATAGGAGGGGATAGGATTTGAGAATTTTAACGATCTGAGAGCATATTTAAGGGGTTAGGTGGGTTACAGAAGTTCAAAAAAAGGGTATTTTTACTATTTTTTTTTAATATATACAATTATATATTTTATTTAAACAATTCAGCATATCAAAGATACATATTTAAACAGTATTTTGTGAAATTTTTATTTAAAAATTCCGAAAACTCAGCCGTTGGTACCTCATCTCCCTTAACGTCTCACAAAAAATGCTCTTGCCGTGGGCAGAATAACTCATTATTGGTTCATCTAAAATCAAAAAACCAAAAATATTTCGTTAGTACATGGATAAATCTCGTTAATGGACGAAGGAAAAAAAAAAAAATTTAATTTGAATTTTTGACAGACTTTGAACAAAAAAACACATTTTTTGGTCAAATTTTCGTCATGTGTTGGCTCGAAAAAATTTGTTGTAATAAAAAAAAAATCCTTCGTTCAATAACTTGATAATGTTATTCCAAAGATGTGTGCAAAATTTGAACAAAATCGCTTCATAACTTTTCGAGAAATCGTGTCCACCGACTTAAAAAATCGAGTTTTGAGATAAACGCGTTTAAAAACGAATCGCTGCACTGACATGGCCTGACGGGCGGAGCTTCTGAAGGGTCTATCTCTTAGAATTTTACTCGGATCAATTTGAAATTTTAGGAGAATATTTTAAACATATTATACTATTTAATAAGACAAAAAAAAATCGATTTTTTGAAACTTTCAAACCCACCTAACCCCTTAAGGAACACACTTTCAATTCTCTCACTAGAAAATTGGTGGCAACGCCTCCAGATAAAAGTTGCATATTCTAATCTAGAGCGAACAAAGGAAGTAAAAAGTAATTTGTGAGTGTATGGGTCCGAGAACATTGAGCTATTACGCCGTATAAGACCTAAGATTGAGTAAGAAGTGGACACAATAAAGTTAATGTGACTGTTGAAAGAAAAATGTGAGTCAAAGATCACCCCTAGATCTTTGAATTCATGAACAGATTGAAGTAAAGTATTATCAGTACTGTAAGATGACTGGAAAACATTTTGAGTTCTGGCGAAGGTGACATGAAAACATTTCTTAATATTCAGAGAGATGCCAGAGTTACTGCACCAGCGAACGAGCTCATTAGCTTCCGTTTGCAACATTCCTAGCATTCTAATTTTTTCTAATGGCCGAAAATATTTTCAAATCATCAGCATACAAAAGAAAGTTGGCAAATGAAAAAAGGTACAAATATCATTAATAAATAGAACGAAGAGAAGAGGCCCTAAAATACTACCTGCCTTGCGGTACCCCTGAAGATGCAATGTAAGGTTCCGAACATTCACTCTCAATCTTACTACACGTCGTCTATTGGATAAATAAGATTTCAACCACTGAAAGAAAACAGAATGGAATCCAAAGGAGGGTTATTTATGTAATAGAATTGTATGAGAAACTATTCAAATGCTTTTGAAAAGTCCGTGTAAACACAATCGACTGGAAACCCTTCAGCAAAAGTTCCAAAGCAGTGTTCACTAGTAGTCGTAAAATCTTACAATTTAAACAATATTGTCACTTTTATATAATATCCTCAAAATAATAGGATGTGAAATATGGTGTGAAAACTAATTTCTAAACTTTGTTTTGAAAAAATTTTGCTCGCAAAAATATTATCAAAATCGATGGAATGGGGGAATATTAGAAAATTGCAAAAATACTGCCAAGTATAAGCTTATCTATTTTCATTTCAACAAAATGAGCAACACACACCGCAAGGTTCTGCTATTTTTTATGCTTTCCAAGAAAAAAGAATAATGGATAAATAAATTTAGAGAAAATATTAGTAATAATTCTATTAATCGAATGAAAACTGTAATTTTCTCGAAGAAGTGGGGTTTTGGTAATAAACTCAGGCATTGGCGGTGAATGGAAAATTTCTTCCAAAACACTTTTCTTGGTTTTAACAAGCCCTGTTTCTAGTCGCACTTGATAGTTTGCGAATTAAAGATACAGACATGCTTGCGAAAATCGCGACTGGCATAGAAGAATTTTAAGTAAAATGCCAATTTCGACAATTCCTATTTGTACTCACATGCCTTAGCCGGCATAATTCTATTACATATACCTATAGTAGATTTATATAAATTAAAAATGATTATAGGACTAATTAGTCAGTTCGCTCACTTTGCTACTTATAGGTGCTGTGCAATCGATTTTAGGCTTACGGTGCAATTGTTTTATTTTAAGCCAAATATTTTTGCTTTAATAATTGCAATTTTTTAATACTTTTTTGGACGTTCATGTGCTTAAGCAGTGTAAGCGCTTACTTGCCACAATGCGAAATGTCACATCTCAGCTCAACACCGAAACACTAAATACCAAAAAATGTTTAGTTTATATGCAGTTTTTGCCTCAAACTTTTTACTTGTTGCTGGCGTTTGACGACATGAATTTCAAATGTTGTACAACTCAATAAAGGGTGACATCATCGCGGTTGTGCGGAATGAAAAGCACTGCAAGAAAATTTTAATTTGTACATAATTTTTATTTATTATTGCTATTATCAATACAAATTTAGGGAGCACATACTATTAGGTTGGACTGAAATGAAGCCGCACACAAAGCCGTATCGGCTTTTTTTCTGGCGTTTAAGTAGATCTTTGAGCTTCTGTGTATTGAGGGACTTATAATAGAATTTTATAGCAAATATTTTTTTAGTACTTTTTAGCCCACTATTTCCCTTTGGCAGGGGTATTTTTTGTTTTTCTCCCAAAAGTTACAAAATACAGTTACAGAAGTGTTCCCCGTTACATTTCCGAACCATTGAACTCATTACTGAAATTAAATATAAAGATCACATAATTTTTTATATCAATTTACCAAAAGAATGTGCAACCGGCTGAACACTTCAACCACCTTAAAATAAAGTTTAGACGTAAGTTTTCGTAATCGCGTCACGAATTATATATTTTTTATTCTTTCTACCAGAATTCGTTGTTGATATATTGGAGGTTGAATTAGTTTTAAAGGTTTTTTTCGAAGATTTGGGGCTTTATTGTGAAAAAACGGTACAAAATATTTTATTCGAAGTATTGGCCATCGCTAGCTACAACTTTCGCCCATCTTTCGGGCATTTTCCGGATGCCGTTTCTCCAAAGTTCTGGCCGCTGCTTGGCTATCCATGACTCAACCCATATTTTGGTAGCCTCGTACGAGGAGAACCGCTGGTCCGCCAAATCGAGACTCATATGCCAGAACAAATGATAATCGGAGGGAGCTATGTCTGGACTATACGGCGGGTGGGGTAACACTTCCCAGCCAAGCGTTCCAAGGTATTTTTTGACAGGTTGAGCAACATGCGGCCGAGCGTTGTCATGTTGCAAAATAACCTTGTCGTGCCTTTCTACCGTTTCCGGCCATTTTTCTTTCAATGCCCGGCTTAAACGCATCAATTGCAGTCGGTAACGATCCCCCGTGATTGTTTCGCCCGGTTGGAGCAGCTCAAAATATACGACGCCGACCTGATCCCACCAAATGCAGAGCATGATTTTCTTGCCGTGAATATTCTGCTTGGCCGTCGACGTTGATGCGTGGCCGGGCAAACCCCATGATTTTTTGCGTTTTGGGTTATCGTAGTGGAGTCACCGCCAGTCACCACCCGATGCAAAAAACCCTTCCGATTTTGTCGCTCGATCAGCAATTCGCACGTAAAAAATCGCCGTTCGACGTCGCGCAGCTTCAACTCGTACGGGACCCAATGTCCTTGCTTTTGGATCATTCCCATCGCTTTTAGACGCTTGCAAACGGTAGATTTATCAACGCCCAATGATTCAGCAAGCTCTTCTTGGGCTTGGCACGAGTCCTCGTTTACCAATTCCCCCAATTCCGCGTCCTCGAACTTTTTGGGCTGGCCAAGACGCTCCTTGTCTTCGGTGTGAAAATCACCACTTTTGAATCGTCGAAACCAGTACTCACATGTTGAAATCGACGGAGTATGGTCTGGGTAGGCCTCCTGCAGCAATTCACGGGCTTGGGCTGTATTTTTTTTTCAAATTGAAGCAGAAAAGCAAAGCTTCCCGCAAATTGCGTTTCGACGGCACGAAAGTTGACATACTCGGAGCACGAAAACACTGCGTTGTTTATACTTCAGCGAAATGACAGATACTGATAAACAAAGCCTAGGGATGAGGCTTTGTCATGAATATATATTCAGTATTGCCAACGCGATAAAGTGATAAATAGCGCCATCTGTGTGTCACCTTTAAAACTAATTCAACCTCCCAATATTATTTTTTTTCCTTTTTCGTATTTTAGATTAAAAAATAGAATCTTCACTCACCGAAGCAATATCTACTACAAAGAACTCGCCAGCTTTTATTGTATAAAAATGTTTTCTATGCAGAAAAGAAGCCACATTCGGGAGAATTATTCTGCACAAGTCCCATGGTATGGCCAGTTTCGCTGGGCCAGTGCCGAAGAAAATGGAATTTTAAATTGGCGGTATTTGCAATGACACGGTCATTTTAAAACGCATGATATTACAATTTCTAAATAGACTGGGTTAATTTTCATTGAAAATATCTTTTCACCTTGAATGACATTAAATAAAAAGTGGGAAGGTTTCATTTCGATTTTATGCATTTTGTGCTCTCTACTCATCACCGTGTCTCATTCAAAACCAGCTCCCCCAATAGACATGCGATAGAGGTGGGTTGGGCTGAGTGTACTTGCCGTGTCCGTACCTGGTCGATATGCCCACTACTTATTCTCGCTATGGCATAACATTCGAGAAGAAGATGTATTAAGTTTCCGGAGATTTGTTGCAGAAACGACAAGAGTCCATGGACCATAAACTGAGCCGGTGCAGCTGACTGCGAAATCTGCAGTTACTTATCAGAATGCCAGTGAGCAGTGTCAGTTTGTCCTTAGAAAGGCTTATGAGCTGATTTCTATTATACTCAGCCGAGTAAAAGCTCCGCCTGACGTGGCCCCATAGTTCGGTGACTGCGTACGTCACGTAAGCTCTTCCTTGTTGGTATGTTGTCCCATGAGAAGGAAGGGATCGGGTCATCTTAAAAACGACGCCGTATACCCTCCAGCAAGGCATATTAGGACCCAATGGGCCAGATGTTATTATGCATTTCCATTGTATAAAATATCAATATTTCGCACATGAATGGACATTGAAAGCAAAACTACCTACAAATACAATAATATGACCAAATTAAAAAGGATCTGCCTGCATTTAGTATAAATAACTGGAACTATTTCGTAAAGTAAAGACAGTTGCGGAGGTGAGTTGGTATAAGTTCAAGCACTTAAGAAAGAAGAAATATAAGAAACTCCTCGGGATAAGTCATGCCACTTAATGCATAAATTCCTTGAGTTCTTTGAGTACTTCCTGCAGTAACATATTTTGATGCAATGCCATTGAAAAGGACTTTATCTCGTTAGAAATCTCTTACTTCCATAAGCACTTCAGCGCCTGGATGGCGAAAAAACACTTGCATTGAAAATATTTTTAGCAGTTCCGCTTTAGTTTTTTGTTACAAAGAGGTTTCCGAGTTAAAATTTCGAAATAATATAATTTTATTAATAATTACCTGAAATATAGCCTTTTATTACCTTTAAATACAGCCACATTTTGACGGGAATGAAGTTAAAATGTTTTGATATAAAACTAAGTTGGTAAGCACAAACCTGAAAAGAAAGATTGAATATATTATACATAAATATTCTGCATCGAAATTTTTAAATATACAAGAGGTAAATAAAGGGTGATCAACTTAGAGGTTTGAATCGTATTTTGAATTGAAAGAAAACAAATTGACTGAGTAATCTTTATTATTTCTGTATAGAACCAGTTATGGAATTTATTTTTTAAATATAATCCCTTTCAAATATTTGGCGCAACTGAGCCCTAATATGGCCATCCCTACACAACAATTATGAATGACTCGTTGGAGGACTTCGTGAATAACTTTAATAACGTTGGCTTTCAATGCCTGAATCGAAGCTGGTTTATCAACAAAGCATTTACACTTTACTTCTTCTTTTTCTTACCCTCACACTCGTTGGTGAACCGTTGCTTCATTCACAACTTGACACCATCTGTCTCTATCAAATGTTAACTCCTTCCACCGCCGCACGTTCAGCTTTTCAAGGTCAACTTCCACGTCTTCGAGCTTTCTCTTTCTGGGTTGTTCTCTTTTTCGGCCTCCACCAAAGCGTAATTTAACTGCTTTTCAAGTTACTCCCTTCTAGGACATTCTAAGCAAGTGTCCGAGCCATCTTAATCTCTGAGATTTTATAAATCTTATCACTGCTTCGTTTTTTGCTAATAGCCCCAGCTCATGATTATATCTAATTCGATAAGTAGCGTCTTTCAGCCTTATAGGCCCATATTTTTTTTCAATTTTTTCAAATACCATTTGCTGATTTATATCAGTAGCTTTTGGCGGGAAAAAAGTAAGGTGAATTTGGTTGTAAAATGAAAAATCTTTATTTATGCTTCAAAATATTCCCCTCTCGATGAAATACACTTAAGCCAACGATTTTTCCAGTCCCCGAAACATGCCAAATAGTCCATTTCCGGTATAGCCATCAGCACCTTCTTCAATTCAGCTTTTATCTCCTCAATCGACTCGAAACGCGTTCCCCGGAGTGGTCTCTTGAGTTTTGGGAATAGCCAGAAGTCACACGGAGCCAAATCAGGCGAATACGGTGGTTGCGGAACGATATGCATGGAATTTTTGGCGAAATGGTCACGAAGAACGAGTGCAGTGTGAGACGGCGCATTATCGTGATGCAAAAACCAAGAGTTGTTGGCCCATACTTCTGGTCTTTTTAGACGAATTGCTTCACGTAAACGACGCATAACGCTCAAATAATATTCCTTATTAACAGTTTGGCCAGGTGGAAGGAATTCATAGTGCACCACACCACGAAAATCGAAAAAAACTGTCATCATGACCTTTATTTTTGAACGACTTTGACGTGCTCTTTTCGGTCTGGCCTCGCCTTTAGCATGATATTCGCTTGATTGGTCGGTTGTTTCAGGGTCGTAAGCATAAATCCAAGTCTCATCTCCCGTAATGATGCATTTGAGCTTGTCCTGATAGTCTGAAAGCATTGTCTCACACGCATCAACGCGACGACGTTTTTCCAAGAAATTGAGAGTTTTCGGTACCAAACGAAATTTGATGGTACTTCTCTGCTCAATCAAATCAGACATTGTAAAAATCGAAAAATGCACTCTTGGTCGTTTGATGTTATTAACAGGGCTGCCAACTCATGAAAAAAATAACTAGAGCGAAATTTTAATCCCGCGAAATTTGACAAATAAATTCACCTTACTTTTTGCCCACAGAGTAGTTTGGAACCATAGGTAAACACAAAAACAACAACAATGGGGCAGATAAAAATTTTCTATATACTCAACTTTTGGTCGCATGATCATAATTGAGATATAGCAAGATTTAGCAGCTTAAAATTAGAAAAGTAAGACTTAAATATTTGCTGCTGAAACTCTATCATTTATTGCCATTCATGTATCCTTATGGGCTGATATTTTATACCCAGATAGGTAAATTCATGTACTCTCTCGAACGCATAGTCTCCGATCAGCTGGTCATTATGCCTTAAACCGGAGCTGCATCAGACCATAAACTTCGTTTCCTCTTTGTTGCTTCTTCGCCCAATATTTCATATTATTTTCTTTTACGTATTTCTGCCATTCTCCATAATAAGTATACGAGTATCCCTGGCGCATATACCCTTTTTGGATGTTTGGCCGAGCTCCTCCTCCTATTCGTGGTGTGCGTCTTGATGTTGTTCCACAAATGGAGGGACCTACAGTTTCAAGCCGACTCCGAACGGCAGATATTTTTATGAGGAGCTTTTTCATGGCAGAAATACACTCGGAGGTTTGCCATTGCCTGCCGAGGGGCGACCGCTATTAGAAAAATGTTTTTCTTAATTTTGGTGTTTCACCGAGATTCAAACCCACCTTCTCTCTGTGAATTTCGAATTGTAGTCACGCACCAACCCATTCGGCTATTGCGACCCGAAAAATCTATGGTGCCCCACGGACCACCTTTTTGTTTGTTTTTTGTTTTGTGTTTACTGGATAGTTAAAAAAATTTGATTTTGAATTTGAAGTAAATTTTTAAAAGCAGCAAAATTGTAGTGTCTCTGTTGCATCTGTGTTCAATCCACTGGTCTCCATAACTTTTTCCAGTGTGTCGCTGTTGCAATCTTCTTCTCTGTGAGTGTGTGTGCGTGTGTGTGTTTTCATTGTATAAATTATTACTGCAAGTAAGTTGTATGTTGTCTAAAATGCCGGAAATATTTCAAGAATTTTATTAGACGACTTTTGAAAATTGTCTTTTTAAGGTGCCGTTTAAAGCCGTTGTTGTTCTTGTGACAATAGCTACTCGCTGCGCTATTGCTATTAGTTTTGTGATTACCGCTATGACTGGCGGCGACAAAAAGAAGACAGACAAGCAGCTGAAGCGCATTATGGCTGTCATTTTGCCGACTATTGCGGTTAAACGCAAAAATTATTGCAAAGAAAAAATTATTACGAAAAAGGAGAAGTACAATACGAAACGCGAAAAGCAACAAAAAAAGAGGAAAAAAAGGAAAAAATTCTGCAACCAAAAAATAAAATCGAACTAGGAAAATTGCGCGCTTACATGTGTACGTGCAGACAATTTGGGCTGCGCCACCTAAATATTTTGAAAATACTCGTAAGGCATACACAACACAAAAAAAAGCGCATAAGTCCAAAAAGGCTTGAAAATGCCAAACGTACGAAATATGAAAGATATGAAAATATTGAATATTGTTTGTGCTGTTTTGCGAGAGGGGTGTGTGTTGGGGCGGTGGCCCAGCTCAAATCTGGGGTGTGTGTGCGCTTGCAAGCAGGCCATGCAGGTGGCTATGTACGTGTGTTTATATATATATTTATATGTATATATACGTATTTATATGTGTATTGTACTCATCTACCTTTGCGCATGCTTGTAGGCGCTGCTATCGCTTGGACCTTTAGCGGTCCAGCCTCAATCAGTTCAGTCACGATTTTAACATTTTTGTGCGCGATAAACGCATTTTTTGGACACAAGCGCGCGCCCATGCCAACATTTCAAGTATATACATACGAACATATAAGCATACATATATACATACATACATACAGCTGCCAGTGCACATGCTTAAAGTCACTCATTCACATGCATTTATGTTGTTACACCTTAAGTGGTGGCCACTCTGTTATTTGCTGCTGCTGCTGCTGTTTTTTGCACACACACACACACACACACACACACATTTGTTTACACACACAAATAGCACTTATTGTCATTTTTTATTTCCTTTTCATAATTTTTCAAGTTATTTTAGTTAATATTTTTCTTTATTTTTGCTCGCTTTGCAGTCATTTGGCGCTACCCATTAATTTTCATTGAGCCGTTTTTCACCTCAGCTTCCAGGTGCAACCAACTAACATTTCTTTGCCATTTTACTTTTTCCCTTTGTTCTTTCTTTTTTCTCTCTTTTAACTTCAGTCAGTAAGAAAGGCTATTGAAGCTATTGGTTTGCTGGCTGGCAGACTTTTGGAGGCCACTGTCAGTGCCATTGCTGCCAATCTTAATGATAGTAATAATAAACTGAGCCACAACGGCAAGACTAGGGCAGCATTGTTCGAATATGGAATGCAAATGTATTTAACAAAACAAAACAACAACGACAACACATACCTTCATTCGTACTTTTTCGTGTCTCACTGTTTTACCCTAAATCTCGTTGATTTGTGACTAAATTGACGTCATTTGCCTGGTATTAGAAACTTTGAGGTTTTCTTTCTAAGGAAATTTGTTCCTAGAAGCCCTTAAATAATCTTTGGCGTCGACTCCTAAAACGCGGTATAAGCCATTTCTGCAAATTCAAACTAAAAATCGATTAACTCCCTGTTATAAACCAGCTTAGAGGGCCAAAATTCAATAAAAAAAAATCTATGTAACTATGTGATATAGCTTATTTAACGATTACCGAGACAAATTGCAATTTAAACGATTCAGCATATTAAGACACATTTTTCCAGGTGTAAAAATTAGGACTTTAAATTAGACAAGTGAGGAACATTCTCTTCAACAGAGTTGACCAGCTGTGTGATTTCTGGGCATTATATGCCTGAAACCACTTTATACTGACTAAAACTTCATCCTTTTAGTCACAGAAACAATCATCTCACAAGTTACAATAGTTAATTCTATAAACCGTCATATGGCGCAGATGTGGTCTAAAATGCCTAATGCATCATCAGAGCTTCGGAGCAATGGTACGAGTATGTCCGGAGACTACAAACCTCCTTGTCGTTTGCAACCGTCGCTCACCCTGGAACCGCTTTTGTATCACTTCAGAGAAGATGGAATGCCTTCCTCATGACAAGATCGAATACAAGATCCTCACCGAAATTTCTACTGTACCATGTAGTGATATCTTCTATTAGCCATCTGCCGTGTGTTGCGTTTCTCCAGCGGTCTTTCTATAGCCTAAGCTTTATTTTTTCATCTTTTGCTTAGCACTGTGCGCTAATTCCCTCGTTCTTTTTCCTCTGAAAGGCCGGTAAAATAATCGTTATTCAGCTGATCACCGCTTGAATAGATGACCGTAATACTGTGCGCCAGTTCTACGGAACTGTCTGAGCTGCCGTGCGTTGTGCCGATGCTAGGAGGTAACATCTGTGATTTGCCTTTAGTGCGTTTGCCTACAATTCAGCTTCGTATAAGAGAACGTAGAGCGTGGCGTCCATTACTATTTTCCGTTTCCTTTGAGTTGTACCCCCTATGTTTGCTGAGTAGAAATACCTTCCTAGCGGTTTTCTCTACTGCATGTTTTAATTAAGCTCATGAAGTTAGTCTTAGGTCCAGTCTTATGCCTAGATACTTTATAAACTTTTATGTGGTTAGCGTATTTGAGCAACTTTGTATGCTAACGTCTAACGGGATGTGCTTCTTGGTAAAAAGTTTTGGTAGTTCCGTTCTCTCTGTGGCTAGTTTTAGGCCACGTGAATCTAGCCACGTTTGTGTCCATATCATGACTTTACGAGCTTCTTCACAGTTTCGTGCTGTGATGCCTGCGGTGATATCGTCTCGCCATAACTATCGCCATATCTCGTCAACTAATGTTCCACAAGTCGGAGCCGAGAATTGATTCTTGTGTCCCTCCGGATGTGATGTCTATGCAACGAGAATCCGCTGGAATTCGTTATATGAGTTTGCGGTTTCGTAAGTAATTCCGCAGTAAATGTGCCGGAATTTTGACCATTTGCTCTAAGGCGGCTAATATGTCTACCCACCTTACGCTATTGAAAGCGTTTTTTACATCTAATGACTTCTGGGCTGAACTCTTTCCTGTTGCGCTGCTTCTACGCTGTTTATCGCAGCCTCGATTGCCCTTATTGTCGAAGACGCGGAAAGTCTAAAGCTGTTCTGTCTCAGTTGAGAGTCCGGCGTTATTTATGGCTGTGCCCAGCCGAGACTTGGTCAGTCTTTCAAGAAGTTGTCCCGCTGTGTCGAGCAAACATATTGGCCGATATGTTGACAAACATTAATGAATATGTATTAAAGCCTACTAATTTCCCCTCATTCCCCCAAATTTTACAATACTAAAAAATAAATGAATTTATTTCAACCACAAAATTTGAACATTTATTCACTTTTTCAGCTTTTTCTATCGAAATTTTATCGAAAAACCGGAAACAGTTCCTGAAAAAAGAGTATTGAAAGATTCCTAAATTATTTCGGACAATTTCAAAGCACGCCAAAGTATTTTGGTATCTTTATGGTAATAAGAAAAAAAATTTAGTACTTGAGAAAATTTAGCACAACAGAAATCTGAATCTTGAAAATCAGTTGTGCGGTTTAAGCCAGGAGCGCTTGCTAATTCGCGAATTTCATCAACACCTCTCCCTTAGCCTTAATAAAAATATACTGCATGGAGGAGAACTAAGAATCTGTCAAAGTTCTTTAAAGGTAAAAGAGAAAAAAAGCTAGAAAAGTCTTTATGAACCCCTTAGGTAGGGATTTATTTGAGTAAATATTCGCATATGAAAATAAAACAATTTTTAGTTGTCTGGAGTAGTATGTAAAAGCAATACACTTTACGTAAGAATTTATATATGTCTAAAGTATTTGGGATACTTGTGCAATAGCATTAAGATAACTTCTGTTAATTAGCATTGTAAAACCAAAATAAATTAATAAAAAAAAGAAAACATGTGATGCGCTTGTTCCCAAGGGGACTCAACGGTGGTTTGCCAAAACTTCTGACTGTGGAGAAATCAAGGATCTTCCTCATTCACTCTATCTGCGTAAAATCCTTAAGAACCTATTCAACTTCTTACCCCTCAGTCGAGCAAAATCAGCCCCATAATGTCCCTCAAAACAAAGCGCACATAGTAATCTGACATTGAGAGGTAGTCAGAATGTATTCCTATTAAAGGTTGACCAGATTGGAGGTACTTTTTCCAATGGGACTTTTTCGATAGATCACGCGTGACTACCTTGAAACTAAATACATAACTTTTTTTAGTATTCATTGACATTTCATCTTGCAAACGCTTAAGCCTCAACAACGTCAACGGTTACAAATCGTAAAAATGTATTACAAAAATTTATGCTTTGTGTAAAGTGTTCATCGCGCTTTTATACCAACTTATGGTGTACATAACCGTTCGGCGATGAGGCCCATTTTTGGCTTAACGGCAACGCCAATAATCAAAACTTCCGCATTTGGGCGGAAGTGAAACCCAAAGCCATTCAAGAATAGCCATTACATCCAATCAAAACAGCCGTTTGATGCGGCCTATAGGCTGGAGGAATTATCGGCTTTTATTTTGACACAATGCAGTGTACTAGTTACCTCTGTAGGGAACAGAAGATCATGAGGTCGAAGTGCAAATCTCATTTAGAATCTAATTTAATCTAATACCTCTGTAGTTTGAGCACAAACATACATTACCTTTTTTTTGGTATTTTTATTATTATGTCTTCCATACAATCCATGGGAAGTTTTAAGCTGCGCCAGATAGCAATGAGAACCAGTTTAAATAGCTTAGCAGAGGTTTTCTGAGCAGCTTTTCATACTTCTGGTGGGATACCATCATAGCCAGGCGACTTACAGCTTTTTAGGTCTTTGATGGCTCTTGTGATTTCGGCTAGAGCTGACGGTTGTGTGATTATTCTATATTCGTTATTATTTGGTATGTTGCTAGCTTCGTCTGGTAAACGTTCGGGCAACTAAATAGTAGAGTGAAGAGTACACCCTGATTTCGACTGATAGTGCGCTCGGTTTGGAAATTCTTTCTTGTTACTTTTTTCTAATAGCGTCCAGTGTTTTAATGTCGTGATTTTGTGCTGTACCTTTCGTTTTTTGCCCATTTGCATTTGTTTAGCCTATATAATCATGTTACAAGTTTATTAATAAAACTTTCTCCTGTCCGATTGATTTTAGATAAATCTCTAAGGACTTGTGATGATCACCGCAAGGGGCTTCTGGAGAAATGGCCTCACACAAACAGCGATAACTTTTATAATTAGTAAATTTTTTTTCTTAAAATTTGCTACGTTTTTATTTTTATAAAATTAAGCAATTTATTAGTAAAAAACAATGATTGAAAATCATCATTTTTTCGGGCCTCTGACTACCCCTAACCCCTTAAGCTGGTACTAGCAAGGAGTTTGGTACTAGCAGATTTTAGCTTTGACGTCGGTGGTGTCGTCTATTACACAGGCCAACAACCAAAAAACTTTTTCGATAATTTTAACTAATTACTTTGTAATTTGGTGTCCTGATTACGAAAAAAATTATTAAAAAGTTATATCACCCATCAATTTTTCACATTTTACAATTAAGTATATTAAAAATAAAGTTTATGTACCAAAATGTATCGGATATAGGTATTTAAATAATTATTGGTTTTGCATTTCTTTCTCGAGATATAAGTTCCTATGTCGCATTACTTTTTCTTTCTTTCTTACCCGTTGCGCAAAAACCAAAAATATTTTGGCTGGCATATAGAAGCGTTAGTAGTGGCGTCGCATGTACTAAATTTGTTGTTATTGTTAAATTTATAAAGGCCAATTCTTCAGAGCGCCATAACTCCAACCAATTAATTCATACAAAGAGTATTGCTGCGATTAAATGCATTAATGAAAAATTTGTAAAATTCACACTAATGTAATTCTTCAGCCCATAATGTAACCACTTATTTTTAATCGGAAAATGCAAAAAAGTCGCAATGTAAAATAATTAAAACTTTGTAACTGCAAAGCAGGCGCATTACTTAACCCTCCAGGTGATAAATTCAACGAATAATTAGTTATTACACTTTTATATTTATAATAACAGAATATAATTTTTTTTGCGAGTAATTTTTAAGTAGGAACAAATTTAAAATAATACAAAAAGTTTCAAAGCGTAATTGGCGCACACAAACAACATTCAAGTTGTAATATGACTATACACACAGGCATACATATATATATGCGCATATATAATATGTAGACACCTTTGTTGTTGCATTGCATAGCTGCTAATAAACAATAAATAGCCAGTCACTTACATACATACAACTCAAACGTTATTGTTTTTTTTCCACAACGATTGCGTCGTGCAGTCTGCACTTGTCTGGCTGTGTCTTTGCGGCCAGACGGGGCGTATGAGTGTTGCTTTTGGTATGTCCGTTTCATGTAGGACGCACGTACACGCGCATACATATGCAAGCATAAAGTTAAACTGCATGAAAACATATGTACGCGCGCGATTATTCATAAGCCATTAAGGTCGCAAAGGTCATTGCTAGAGCAGTCGAACGAACGAGTAAACATAGCAGCTGAAATGTATACTCGCACACGCTCATGCATACATACATATACATACATACATATGCATCTAAATGGCGATATTCCATGCATTTATTTCTAGCGGCCGTTTTCGGTGTCTATATTTTTGTGCGTGGCTTGTCTGAAGTTAGACTTGAGTTCGATCTCCCTCTCTCAACGGACACAAAAGACCAACGAGTTTTTTCTCTGCACGCCAACTTCCTTAGCCAGGCTGTCGAATACAAATCAATTATTTTTTTTTTTGTTATTTTCAAAAATTTTTCAAGCATTATTCCGAACCTCATTTTTTACTTCAGCTGCTTCAATACACACCTATAATGGTAAATAAAATCATGTGCTCAAAAAATGTTGACTCTCAATTCCTTTTCTGTGGCACTGGTTTGGCACTTAAATAGCCCTGATTTTTTTCAAATTTATTACCAATTTTCTATAAATTTTGTATCTATATCAATTTTGCAGTTTTTGTTATCATCAAGTAATTATTTCTAAAGATGTGAGATATAAGATGCGGTTCGTAGATTGTTTTTATTTGACCACCTTTGTGTTCTGAGCCTCATATTTTCTGTTTGTTAAAATTGTTTAAAATAACTTTTCCGTGGAAAGTACCCGACATTTGCTAATACAAAAATAACAGTTTCGTTATAAATCCACACTTATTTTATTAAAATAATTTCCAGGGTAACCAAGATATATAGGCGGCTGTAGGCTTGGATGTTGCTAATTGCTAACTAATTTACAAACAAATCCTTAGGCTAGTGTGGACTTATGGAGCTCAACTGTGGGGATGCAATGCAAAAGGTAATGTAGAAATCATTCAACGTTTTCAAAACAAGGTAATCTGGGACATCGTAAAAGCCCCTTGGTATATACGGAATGACGACCTACATAGAAACCTACAATTGCATACAGCCAATGAAATGATAAATCTCTACGCTGTCAAGCATGCCAATAGGATTGAGCAACACATCAATGCTCAAACCTCATCCCTTTGCAATGAAGCAATATATATTAGGAGGCTGAAGAAGACGAAACCACTGGACCTAGTGGTTATTAATAAGTAGATTCATAAATTTACGAACTAAAATTGCTTGTTAGTTATATAACTAGGTGTAATAACATGAAATGTATCTATTTATTTATAACGTTTCAATAAAAAAAATATATATTATAAATAATTAAATGTAAGTATGTATTCTTTTGTTTCTGTCAACTTCCAAAACAGTCCAAAAATCTTATTTATAATGTCTACATATTGCTTCTCTACACTTTTATTCAAAGCATTCCTAGAGATTTATCCGATAATAGCGCATAGACCCGGTCCGTGTATGCTTGGCCATGAAGTCCGAACTCCCGCATCTCCGTTAGCACAAAGTTTACGATGAAGCATAACAGCGGAGAAAGAACACTCCCTTGGAGACATCCTTGCTTGGCCCTGAAGGTAACTAGTTCGTCATTGTTCTCACCAGCGGTTAGCGGCCTCTCTGAGAGCATGGAATATATCCAAAAACTTATAACTTTCCTTCCATTAAACAATAACTTTTTTACTTTAGGCACCCCATTGCTTGTCTTTTTGTATGCTGCAGCTGTGTAGTTTTTTTTTCCTTACGCCATCAAGACTCCTTTTCTTCTGTATGGTTGTTTTTCCACCGTTCCATGAGATGTTGGCACCTGCTAGTTCGCGCAGCAGCGACCTTCTTCAAGTATTTCTTTGGACATTCGCACGACAGTCGGTTCTACAGAACCGAAATAACCCGGATTTATATCCCGACTGTCACCTCAGCAACATTCCCCATATATGAATGGAGAATGTTTGTGGTGCTACAACAACAACAGCAACAAGTGTTTTTTGGTCGACCACTGCTCCCTTGCGGGTTCCAGTCTAGTCCCATTCTCGTGATGCTATTTGGTGGTTCTCTCAATGTGTGAGCTATCCATCGCCCCTTTCTGCGTTTGATTTGCCTAAGAATGGGTTTCTCGTTCGTTAATCTCCACAGTGCGTCGTTACTGATGGTGTTATCCAGAATATTCTGCAGATAATGCACAGAAATTTGTTAACGAAAGATTGTAGCCTCTGTGTATATAGATAATCTTAAAAGTAAAGACACACCGAAAAATATATGCATATCTTTCGTGCGGCACCTATGCAATTAAATTGTTTTGTAAACTTATAAATAATTAGTTAAGTGAAATATTTACATTAAAAATTATGCTCTATGCTAGCTCTATAAAAAATGCAGAATTTTTTATTGCCATTGTGTGTGAGTGATATGATCTAACCGTAGCCTGATGTGTTGGAGCGTCCTTAGAACTCAAAGGTGCGTAGGTTCGAGTCTGCGTGCATAAAACAGCAAACTTATAGAAAAATGTTTTTTTCTAAAACGTTCGTCTCCCCGCAAGTACTGGCAAAACTGCGAGTATTTCTGCCATGAAATCCCTCCTCATACAAAAACCATCTGACGATCGGAGTCGGCTTAAAACCGCTGGTTTAAGATGCACCCTACAAATAGGAGGAGGAGTGCACAACATCATGATAATCGAAGAAAACGAGTGCCATGACTTGCACTTTTGACCGACTTTGATGTGGTTTTTTGCGCGCCATTCAGCCGCCTGTTGACTGGTTTGCATGTCAACTCATGTCTCATCACCAGTTATGATGAACTGGATAAACGTTGGGTCCGAATTCACTTGCTTGTCTTCAGCAACCTTCTTCCGATGAATGTTTTGAAAGAAATACAACTTCTTGGAACGAGTCGAGCAACCACGCGTCTTGGCGCCTTATGCTTAAATGATGGTGTAAAATGAAGCGAATTTATTCGTGAGACATGCTAAGGTCACGAGCTACCTCTCTCAAATTTAAATGATGGTTTTTCAGCACCGTTTCCTTGTCTTAGTCGATGCTTGCATCCGTTGAAGACGATAACGGGCGATCAGATCGGAGCAAATATTCCACGACTTCTCGACCTTCGGCAAAAACCTTATACCACAAGGTTACAAAATTAATACAAATTCTTTGATTTTAAATTATATATTATTTTTATAATTTTAATTAGGTGGCCAAGTTCTTCATGTCTGAGGACATAAAACAAGAAAGTTGAGTATTATCTGTTCGTGCAAATTTATATTCAATATCTCTGTTCACAGCTGTACATCGACGCGGATTTCTAACCTATACTGATGCTTGCATTTTCTACTTTGTTTGGTTTTGGAATTTGCATTTTTTTTTTAATTTTAATGACTTAAATATGTATAAGTAAATACATTTTAGCCAATATTCAAATTGCTGTTTGCTCGGATTAAATATTTCTTTCGTCCGCCTAATTCGTGCTTGCCTGTGCTTTGTCTAGCACAGCAGCCTTAGCACAGTAACAGTCAGTGAAGCTGTTTTTTATTTTTTTGCAATATTTACACTGTTTTTCATGCTAACTTTTTTCATTAATTTTGTATTAAGATGTAGTTTTTATAATATTATTTAGTACAATAAAAGCCGTATAAATCGATTTCCTAGCGCACAAGCCGCGCAAAAAATATCAATATTATATCAATTTTGACAATCCATTTTTGCAATCTCTAGAATTTGTTTTTATTATTTTTTAATCTTACAATAACTAATCTTTTTAATTTTCATTACTTATAGCTCACAGCCTAACAAAAGTCATATAATGAACATTTTAAGTTTACAAAAATTAGAAAAACTCCATACTTATTCCACGGTTTTTGATTAGAATTACTGGAAAGACTTTTGGTACTTCGTTTTATGATCTATAAAATTGTAATGTAATAAAAGTTGCTCAAGTTGCTGAAAAATCCCATTGATTTATTATAACTTTTTGCTTAAACGATGTTGCACATTTTCTTCATATAAAACCAATTTCGTACATGAAAATTCTGAGTAAGAAGTACGAAATTTTGTTTAAAAGTGGAATAATTTGTTTAATGTTGTATAGAATTTAAAAGTCAGCGGAACGTCACTATTCATTTCATGTCATTTTTATTTTTATTTAAGTCTATGATTTGAAGAGTAATTTTCCCATGCTGGAATAAAAGAGATCCATTTCGAATAGTGGAGCACAATTCTCGAATGGAAAAGAAATCTTGGCATAGCAAAATCTAGGTCGAGTCTACTCAGTTACAATTTAACTCAGTAAACGCCCTCGTAATAAGGGCAAAGTTATGATGATTGATAGTTAAAATGCGATTTCTAGTCAAAAAATCAGTCACAAGACTGGATCGATGAGATGATGCGTTTTCAAGCAATAAGCGTCAGCTTCCTCCTTCGCAGTATTCAGAGCGAACTCGACGAATGCGATGTAACAAACGCTTCAAATGGTCAAGATAGAAAATTTCATTGCCCGCAGGCAAAAACTAATTGGGGACAATTCCCTTGGAATCCTAAAATCAAACAAGCATCATCTAGATTTTTAACTTCTCCAAACGTGATTTTGTGGGTTGTGGCTCGTCTGAGCACTTTGACGCTTAGTTTCAGGTTCATGTTGGAAACTCCACGTTTCATTACCAACTACAATGTTGTAAAGGAAGTTAACGCCTTTTCTCGCCTCTTTAATGAGGTCTTTCGAATGTCGAATTCTGAGCAATTTTTGGTCCTCACTTTACTTGTGCGGAATAAAACGTGCACAGACTTTTCGGAAGCCCAAATTATAAGTTAAAATGCGATAAATCGATATTTAGGAGATATTGAACTCCGGTTCCATGAATTTCAATGATGATTTCGGTTAATTTTTGATAAATTTACGAGCAAATTCGGTGGAGTTTTCGGTGATTACTGATTTTGGGCAGTCCGTATGTTTATTGTCATTTATGTCCTCACAACCATCTCTGAAACGTGTAAATCACTCATGAACTCTGGCACGAGATAGATGATCATCGCCATAAACATTTTTCATAAATTCAAATGCTTTGGTAAACGTTTTACCGATTTTAAAACCAAATTTGATATTAGCTCTTTCTTCGAAACTCATTATTCTACCGATGACACAAACATAGTGACACTTTAGACCGAATAACTGCGCTTCCACTGAACCGAATGTCATCAAGCTTTCACTGGGAGTCAGCTAGAGATGTAGCTTCCAGCGCACTAACTCCTTCGCGCCATCGAAAATATTTGTATGACGCCCCTCTTATTTATTTTGGACTACACTTTGTAGGACTACACTTTGTCGCCCCAGAAATGCTAGATTATCATACGCCTTTGCTTCGGTACGAACTATGTGTTTATCCAACGTTAACAACAGCAAATGACATGAAAAATATTGGAATTATTTTAGAAAAACTAACTGACTTTGTTTGACTTTTTTGACTCACTGTTTAATATTCACTCTATTTTCTCCTTTTGTATCTCCCCTCTTCCTTCACTGCCATATGGCTTAGTGTTGCTTGTTCTAGCAGATCCGGCTTGATCTATTTTTTTCTTCTTAATTTTCGCTGTACACATTTATTCATGTATACATACATACACACACATAAATGTATATATTTTCGCTGTAATTAAGGCACCACTTAGTTTTGTTATTATTCACTATTTTCAGCCTTTTTCATATAGAACAGTACAATATTAGTCATGTACGATTATGTGGTTACAGTTACTTGCTTTTCAAAGCGCGCTTTATTTTTCAAGTGCATTGCTATCGATGTGGCTTAAATGTTATTTATAACTAAAACATTGGTATCATTTTTTAGTAGTGTTAATTAGCAAGAAAATTATTAGTCAACTAAATACGTTTTTTGCAAGCTGACGTGAACAATTTTGTTTTAGTTTTTTCTTGTATGCATTTATAATACAAATATTTTTAGACAAAATCTGAATTGGACTACTATTTTCTGAGCTTTTTTTATAACATCGAACAAATAGCAAATACCAAATCTAAGCATTTGTCAATATTTGTTTGCTTTATTTCATTTGATTTCAGTCGATTAGTAATCATTAAGCTTATTATAAAGAGCCTTTCAAAAGTCAAGCCTAGATGTAGTTAGTGAAAAGTTTCTAGGCGGTACATTTCCTTATATTATCTTCGATATTTGCAAAGTAGAGAGATGAACAATTTTACTCGATAGAACAACGCGTTAAGATTATTGAAAGTTGTTATGAAAATGGGTGATCTTTGAGAACAACGCATCGCAAAATTCTAGATTTCATTGGTGGAAATAATCATCCGAATGAGTCGGCAATTCATTTGCGTTGGTGAAAAAAGTTAGAATACAGACTAATAGAGCAAAAACTGGTCGTTATGTTGGGAATGTTGGTGTTATGGCGCAAAGTTTTGCTGAACAATCTTCAGCGACGATATCTCGCCGTTCTCAACAATTAGGCATTTATGAATTGACTGTTTGGCGGAATTTACCTGAAGATGTGCGGGGGTCAGGGTGGACGTTTAAGCTATATTAGTTTTTGAATAAAATTGCTATGAGCCGTAACTTAAATAAAACTAGTGAAACATGAAAAATCTACACTTTTATTTGTTCTAGTTTAAAACTGCATCTGGGTGCGTATTTTGAAAGGTAGGTTAAGTTAGGTTGAAGCAGTTGTCCTGTGGGACACACTCAGGCTCATAGCCCATTGTGATGCCGCGTGTGAAGCTTTCCCTATACCTCTTGAAACCAGTGTGTGCTTTTCAAAAATTTTAGAATTCATATCCCTGATTTATGCAGAACTGAGATCTTCCCACCCATTAAAAAATTGTCTACCTAGAATAGCAAACTTACGTCTGAATAGATCAAGACAATGGTACAGTGGGTGCGAGATTGTCTTTTCCTCCTCCTCATCAAGAAAACTTCTTCAGAAGTTATGTGTTTGCAGATCCATCCTTTGGGCGGGTCTACCTATTACGCAGTGCCCCGTTATGACTGAAATCAGTGTGCTAAGACTGTGTTTATTTTGGCTTAGCAGAGGTTCTATGCGTTTTGTATTGAGGGTCGGTCACAGTTGACGAGCGATTTTGCAGATGGCTTCATTACGTCATCTTTCATTTGCTTTCCTTACGATTTCTTCAAGGATAAAGGGTATTTGGATGTGAGGGTATTTTGAAATTCCAGATCTGCTAAATCACGATTGTCACGAAGTCTTCCGGTACGATGTTTAATTTTGCGCCTCTTTGTATGATAAATATATGCGACACTAGAATAGAACGAAAATACATAACATAGCTTCTTAAAATTTAACTTAGAAGAAGTCAAACCAAATTGCAAGGAAGTGGGATAAACGCTGAATTAGGATTGCATCCTCCTGACGGGAGCATATATTCATGCCATGTGAAGCTTCAGAAAGACCCACCTAAAACAATTTGTTGCAGCGTAGAAGACCTGAAGGAATAGTAAACTTGATTTTCATAACAAGCCCAATAGAAAACGAGATGGTGCCAAAAACAAAGTACAAAAGAGGGACAACGAATTCGGACTCAGCAATCCCAAAAATGTGTATACAGTTTTTGAAAGTTATACTGTAGATATTCTAGGTTTGTCCTTGACTGGACTCTGCTCCATCATAAACAACAATAAAACGATGGTTTTAAGATATGGTCGTAGGTGACACCGATGATGCACAACGCAGCGGACGTCCAAACGAGGCGGTAACACCAGAAAACATCGAGAAAATCCACAAAATCGCTTAAAATGATCAAAAAGTGAAGAGGCTTCAGTTAGCTGACATCGTAAAGAAATTAAAAGAATGAATTGGTTTTATATTGCATGCACTTTTGACTGTAAGAAAGCTCTGTTCAAAGTGGGTGGTTGCTCACTTTCAAGACAACGCACCGTGTCGCAAGTCAGTCAAAGCAAAGGCAAAACTACATGAACTGAACTTCGAATTGCTCTCGCATCCACCGTATTCGCTTGGGGTGGGGCCCGAGGCCTGTTTTTATTACTTTGTTGAATAAAACAAATTTTGAAGAAAAAAACGTGGACTTTTCAGCCCATGTGTTACTTTGAAAATTTTAAATAAAGTAGACTAGAAATACGATTTTCTTAAATCTTCTTTCCTAAATTAAATTGATACAGTCATTATCCAGGGGCACAATAAGTTTTGGAAAAAACAGGGATCTGTTGACCTTATTTACTAGTACCCATTGCCAATATCTACTTGTGCCACAAAAACTGTCAAATGTGTGAAATTGTGTGCAATATTCAGCCAGTACTTAAAATAAGCAGAGAGTATAATAAAATTAAAAAAAAGGTTCTCTAGTAATTCGTTTTCACCAAAGCACTCGTAAATATTACATACACATTTTCAAGAAACGCCTACATTCTCCTTGCGCAGGCTAAAATATAGATCGCGACATACCCACACCTCCCGAAAACAATAATCGTGGAAATGAAAATATACAAGAAATGTCGAATAATAAAATAAACCGGAAAATCGCAATTGCATTCAAGCAGCAGCACAAATTACGGTTTTTCGTTATTATGACGGTTTTAATATTTCTTTCGTGTTCACTTTTTTGATTTTCCTCGCATGTTCATGAAACTTCATACAAACTGGTGGGCTAGTTGCTTTTTTTGGGTTGTTGAGCAAATTATTTTCAAATGCTGCCATTTTCAATTTCAACCATTTCACGCATCATTAAAATTAGATAGCCGCTAAGCGAATTACAAGTGTGCAACAGTAACAAGAAATATAAGCGAAATTTGAGACAAGGAATATACACACACACACACGCAAAGCATACATATGCACCTTTGCATATATTTGAACTTAGAAATTATATATAATTTTGGCAGTCATGGCAATCTGCGCATATGAGTGCATGAAGGAAGCTTGGTTACACTCATACACCCACTCACACAACTACGCTTGTGTAAATTTGTTGTATATTTTTCGTATAGAAAATATGAAAGTGTATTCAAGTGTGTGCAACTAGTAATTTGTGCACCGCCTTGAAGGTTGAAGCATTTACGACCAACCTTTCTGGTTTCTTGGCTGCTATTGTTGAAGGTGAAAAATTGCCAAAAATTGCACACTAAAGTGCGAATGAGGTAGCAACAATGCCAGAAGAATGCAACTATGAAAATATGCAATTTTTCGCGATGGTAAATTACTCAAAATACTGCAAATGATTTGAACATTCCATCGAAAATTGAATATGAGGAGGCGCCACATTATCTGAACAACTTTTGTAGGTAGTGAGCCTGTGTCTGAGAGTGCATTTTCTTATAACAGTTTTCAGTAAGCATCTGCCTATTATTAGATTTCGTGAATGTGGGCCGAGGGCATTAGGTTTAAGTAAAAGGATTTTTATACTGAGTCTTGTCTCAAATTCTGTGATAAATTTTATAGTGCATATGGCGAGCACAAATTCGCAGAAAAAGTTGCGTTATTTTTGATTTTTGTTCGTATGCATAAATTATACTCAGATTCGTGGAAATTTTCGAATGTTAACAATGGAGTGGAGATTTAAGGAGACTCGCATTGCAATGATTGCATTACAAAAGTGTGGTAAAAGTGCAAGTGCAGAAAAAACTTAATATTTCGAGAATGTTTGCATACCGCAAATCAATAATTTTTTCAACACATTTGAAGTTACAGACAGAAAAAGAAGTGAGTGTCCTCGTATGGTTCGAACCAGTGCAGCCATAAAAGCCGTTCGAGAAAGATCTCACAGAAATCCCCTTAGAAAGCAGAAAATCATGTCTAGGGAAATTAATGTATCGACCAATTCCATGTCAAGACTAAACAGAGACTATCTAAACATAAAAGCCTTCCGTCGCTCAAATGGTAATCTTTTGACAACGCCTTTGAAGGAAATTAGACTCGAGAAGTGCACGTAGCTTCTTCAGTGGCTGGCGGTCAACTGCCATGAAAATAATGTTTTCACAGATGAGATAATGGTCACTTTTAAGGAAGTTTTTAAAAAGCAAAACAATAAAATCTATGCTAAAACTTCTATAGACGCAAAAAATATTGTTCCAAGGGTTCGGCGTGGCCACCATCTAGCCTCCGTAACGTTTTGATGAGGAGTGTCTTGTAAAGGCGGTACAACTCTTCATTTCTGCGAAAAAGGGGATAATACCGGGACAAAAGTGTACCTGGAGGATGTCTTAGAAGGCGTGGTGAAGCAATTGAGCAGTACTCTCTTCAATGGAGAGCGTTGGATCTCCCAACAAGATTCCGCTTCAGTTCATAAGGCAACAATTATCCAGCAGTGGCTAGAAAACAATATTCCTGGGTTCATAGCCGCAAGATTGACCGCCAGTAAGTGGAGATCTGAATCCATTAGACTACAGTTTATGGTCAGAACTGGAGTATGTGGCTTGTCGACAGCCTCGTCGAAATTTGGAGATTCTCAAACAATCCACTTTTCGAGCAGGGACGTTAATATCTATGGAAACCGTGCAAGCTGCAATAGCTGAATGGCCTAATCGTGTGACGGCTTATGTAAAAGCATGTGGTGACCATTTCGAATGAAAATTAAATAAAACTGGTTTAACTAAAAAAGTATTATAATTTCATATCTATAATGGGCTTAACTTGTGGGAAATCATTTTTTTATTCATTTTCTGTTCTATCTAATATTTAGTGCTTGGTGACGGCTGACAGCACTCCCCAAGTAGCACTAAAGCCCCATTTTGATGCCATTTTGAGACTACCAGACTAGAACAGGCAGATAACTGCATCCAACCAGAGCTGTTGATGTAGTGGAGAATGTGGATGGGATTAGATTGGCGCACTACCCCAGAAATGAGCACCCAGTGACCTTAATCATCTAGCTATCAAACTCGACCATTTATAGAGAAAATGCTCAACAGTGTTCTTCTCTGAAAGGTCCCAAAATCTTCTGCAATGGAGATTAATTGGTTAACTCAGCTGTCCTGCGGGTGTGCCGATCGTCCAATGACCAGAGCTAAGAGTTTGGAAAATGAATGTCGTGAATTCCGCAAGACGTTCTATATCTATTGTATTGGGGCCAAAGAGTTTTCGAAGTAGCACTCGAAGAAATGGCGCTCTATCTCTTGCGCTTTCCCAAGAAATAAGTTGTGCAACTCCCCTTTAACAACACGGATATGCCAATGACTGAGTGGAGGACCTCTAAAACCAATTCAATCGGCCTCTTTCTGGCAAGCTTATCAGCGATTTCATTTCTCTCTATGTTCTTAAGTACGGGAACCCAGAGCAGCGAAATGCTACCTGTACTCCCAAGAGATTTCATCTCCTCCTTACAGCGGTTGATCAGTTTGGATCTACACCATGGCGCCGTCAGTGCCCTGATCGCGGCATGACTATCGGAAAAATGTTAATATCTCCTTCACTCCCGCATTCCCTAAGCACTCTGCATGTCTGTAGGACTGCAAAGACTTCTGCCTGAAAAACACTAGCAGTATTCGACAGTTTTGAGGAAATAAATAAATTGGCTGATTAAGAGAAAACTCCCGTAGACTCCCAGAGACTCCCGTCGGAGCCGTCATTGAAGCCAGAGTTACGAGCCTCAGTTCTCCCCTCGTTCCAATGTTGCCTACTTGGAAAGATTGCCCTTAACACGACCCTCAATATGCAATTTGCGAACAGAGAAGCTCATGTCCCTTGAGAAACTGCCTCCAGACGCCTACCTCCTTTAACAGGATTGCACTTTGAAAAATAACGCCCACCTCCATAGCATACAAAAACTGAGGCTTAGTAAACTGATACATTTTACTAAAAACGCGAAGTGAAATCAACATTCTAATAAATTACCTGATTCTTGTTTGGGAAAAGACCAAAATTCTAAAAATTTTAATTATGTAAAAATCCAAGTATTTGTTTGTCTGAAAATCAGAATTGTTTTTGTCGCGAAAAAGTTGAGTGTTCAATTAGATGTGTGACCCTACGAAAATATACTTTTGGATTCTTGCCTCAATAGCGTTTTAAGCTTTAGCGTTTTCAAAAATTTTTCGAGAGGCGCAATTTGATGTCACAATATATCTATGGTTTTATTATAGATAAAATATTGGCTTACATAATACCTCGCTTCAATTTTTCATAAACTCAATTTCAATTGCTTAAGGCAAAAATAACAATCGACGGCTTGATTCCAGCGCTTTGTCCATAACATTGACACACCAAATGAAATGGATTCCTAACCTCAGGCTACGAACAACTTTTGGTTGAAATATTTCATTATAGTAGTAAGTATTAGCTTGACTTTTATTGCTGCATATAACCAGTGTTACTAAAATCCTTTGAATGTCTGTTTCTTATGTTTCTCCAAAAATATTTTCGGTTGCAACTTAACATATTTCCGTTCTAAGGCCAGAATTGCTGAAAAGGCTCCAACTAAATAAAAATAATTCTCATATACTGCTGTATTTTTCTCCCACAGCGCACATTTTTTCTGGGTTTAGTTTTCATGAAATTACGATATTAATTTCTCACCTCTATATATGCGTCTATGCATTTTTTCTTACTTGCTTTTATTTGACAATCTTGGTCGCCTTTGTGGAGACTGTTTTGTTATTACTTCGTAAGCATGGACTTTTTTTCCTTTTTACTTTAACATTTTCAATTAGTGTATCTTTAATTAAAAATCTGCAAGCGATGCGCGCTAACGCTTATTGACATTGTTGTTGTTGCTGTCAGCGACGCGCGTGACGTTAACTAGCTAATTGCGTTTTTACTCAAGCGAAATGGCAAACTTTGGTTGTATGTACTTAAGACTTGAAGAAGTAAATTTTTTATTTTTATTTTTTTAGTTTTTATTTTTATTTTTTTTTGTTTTTTATTTTTATTATAATCGTATTGAAAAGGCAATTTTTCATTGCTTACTCTCATGGCTTGGATTGCTGCCAGTTGTCCGACGTCAATCAGTGGAATTGAAGTGTAGTACAGCAGCTGAAAGACTTGTCAAGCATTTGGAAGTGCAAAAATGCGGAACTGGGACAATAAATCAGGAAATTTTTCGAAGGGTTCATTAGAGTTATGTCAATTACGAAATGTGTGCTTAGAATATCAAGAAGAAGAAAAAGATGTACTGGAATGTAGAAGATAAGATTAAAAGGCTGATTAATAGTACAAAAAAGTCCAACATTTTCGGATTAACAAACTTCCGCCAAATCTGACAAAAGATTTCATGAAATATTATTGCAAAATTATATTAAATATTTTTGCGAAAAACAAAATGGAGTCACGATATCTCCACCAGCCTGGACTACTTTTCTTTTTCGCTTTTTTAATTTAATAAAATTTTCAAAAAAATATGTATAGCTAATCCTATAGCGGCCGCCGTAGCCGAATGGGTTGGTGTGTAACTACCATTCGGAATTCACAGAGAGAACGTCGGTTCGAATCTCGGTGAAAACACCAAAATTAAGAAAAACATTTTTCTAATAGCGGTCGCCCCTCGGCAGGCAATGGCAAACCTCCGAGTGTATTTCTGCCATGAAAAAAAGCTCCTCATAAAAATATCTGCCGTTCGGAGTCGGCTTGAAACTGTAGGTCCCTCCATTTGTGGAATAACATCAAGACGCACACCACAAATAGGAGGAGGAGCTCGGCTAAACACCCAAAGAGGGTGTACACGCCAATTATAAATAAATAAAATCCTATAACAAATATTATGTATCAGTTTAAGATTTTGTATTTTTTTTGTCACGGTTGTTTGATGAGTTATAAATGACTGTGGTATTAATTCTACTAACAGATTTCCTTACAAAATTCTTCATGTAAATTAAAAAGAACTTCTTCAACACGTAAGCATCTTCAAGCTTAGTCAAACTTGGATATTTACAAAATACAAGCAAAAAATATTTTAAACGAATTATATGAATTTATTTGCAAAACAAGGAGGTTTGGTTTTTTAATTCTTTCTAAGCATAATGTAATATAGCAAGGAATTTAATGAAATAAAAAAATATATAAAAAAATTAATAATTATAATAATTTTTATAATATTTAATAAAAAAATTATAAATGATATTTAAATTTTTAGGCTTTTTATTTAATTTCTTTTACATATAAAACTGCAAAATACAATTTGTTTATTTTAATAATTTAAAAAATGGCACTAAAGTTGACCCTTTGGAAAGAACTTGAAGCAAAAGATGCTTTGAAAGACTTTTATGGACTTATTTTCAAAGCATCGATTTCTTATTTTTTCACTTTGTATAGCCCAATGTATTTCAGAATAATATTTTGCCTGCATAAAGTAGGCCAAAAATCATGATGATTTTTAAATATTTTTCTTTTGTGGTAAGAATGTTTCCTTCCCTATATGTAAAAGTTTGAAGCATTCATTATACTCGAAAAAATCAACAGATCGTCAGCAAGTGCTATAGTTATTAAGTGCAGTGTATATGGAAATGAAGAAGTAGATTCCTTGAATAATTTTTATAAATTTTTAATTGATTTCAATAAGTACTCTTGCTTGATGACAGCTGGCGTTCCTAAGGAAAGCTGGTGTTAGCATCATGTGCTGCCATCTACCAAACGACGGCAAAATAACTTTCAGACGGATTTATAGGTTAGTTTAGATTTGGCAGCTTTTCGAGTAAGACATATTTAGTAATTTCGCTAAGATGGAAAAATCGTAGTATCGTTCGGTAATTCGTTTTTTGTTTTTGGATGGAAAAAACTGCGAGGTGATAAAAGCAAAGTTGGAAGCTATCTATGGGGACGCTTCGCCATCTATGACCACAGTTAGCTATTGAATTAACGAATTTAAACACGTGGGCGAACATCCGCTTTCGATGTGGAGCGACGAGGACACCGGACAGACGTGGTTACCGAGGAAATCATTTAAAAAGTCCACGACATGATTCTCGCTGATCGACAAACGGAAGAGCGCGAAGTAATAGAGGTCATAGGTGTGTCCACCGGAACGGCAATTAATATTTTACATGATAAGTTGGCGATGAAAAAATTGTCTGCCCGATGGGTGTCGCGATTGCTTGCGGTGAACAACAAGCGCATGCGGCTGTAAACTTCGAAGCAGTGTTTCGAGCAATTAGAATTTTATCTAGAGGAATTTCTGCGTTGAGTTGTCACCGAGTCTAATCGAGTTGTCACACAGAACTAAGCAACAATCAAAACAATGGATTTCTCCCGGTGAATCTGCTCAAGGCGACGATTTTTGTGATACGAACGACGTTATTTTCATGGATTGTTAAGAAAAAGGAAGAACGATAACTGCACAATACTACAATGAGTCATTGGACCGCTCTCCCAAAAAATTGAAGGAGACACAGCCGCAATTGGCGAAAAAGAATGTGATGTTTCACCTCGATAACGCATTCATCCAGAGTTGTCGCCCCCAAACTGCATGAATCGCGTTATGAATTGCTGCCGCACGTCTCGTATTCATCATTTTGGCTCCCTGCGATTTTTTCCTGTTCCTTAATATGAAGAAATGGCTTGCGGGAAAAAAAATTTAGATCAAAGAGAAAGTCAGCGCCGAGACAGAGGCGTATTCTGGAAAGTTCGACAAGTCCTTTTTTTTGCAGGAGTTAAGAAATGGCCGGAGCGTTTCAGGAAGTGTATCTTTCTAAAAGGGGAATATGTTGAAAAATAAAAAACAATTTAAAAAATGGTGTCTTGATTTCTAACACGGCTACTTATTGAACCCCCTCGTATCTAAATCCTCATTGATCTTTAAGTAAATCGACACATTTAACTTAAACTAAAAAATTTCAAAAATATACAATAGAAAAAAGCATTCTAATATAAAAAATTGGTGTACAAAATAAGCTACATTATTTCAAAAAAAATTAAAAAAAAATTCTAATTAGAAAATGAAAAAAAAACTCACCCCTTGTGAGATACCGGCAAAACACCTTGAGAATTCTTCTTTGAAGCGAGTTTCTCGGTGAGCTTGGGATCAACGATTGCTGAGTTCGCAGCTGCCGAACTATCACTCTTATATAAATAAATAATAAATAAAATAATTATATAAATGATAAAATTATAATATCAAATATAGAATATAATTGTAAAATGAAATACGTGCCATAGTAAGAAGCCGACGCGATCAATGTGTACAATTTAGCAGTTTATGAGCGATTGATTTCAAAGTAAAAGGTAAAGACCAAAGTAAACAAGAATGAGCTGAAATAGAAACGACATCAGATTTGTTCTGATAACTTCAAGTTTATTTATTCCAAATAGTTCCCTCTGGCCTCGATATACTGTTTGGCGTGATGTAAAAGCTTTTCGAAAGAGTGTTTCAGGTCATTGACCGAAACGTCCTTCAGGATGTCTGTGCAAACCTTTTAAATGGCCTCTACGAACGCAAAACGTTTTCCTTTCATGGCCTAATGCAATTTTCCAAATAAGTAGAAGGCGCAGAGAGACACATCATTCAAATACGGTGAGTTATTGATGGTTAAAATGTGATTTCTAGTCAAAAAATCAGTCGCAAAAGTGGATCGATGAGATGGTGCATTTTCATGCAATAAACGCCAGCTTCCTCCTTCACGGTGTTCAGAGCGAATTTGACGAATGCGATGCAACAAACGTTTCAAAACGTCAAGTTAGAAAATTGCAATGACGGTTTGGCTCATTGGCATGACCTGCTTGTGGACAATTCCCTTGGAATCGTAAAAACAAATGAGCACCGACTTGATTTTTGACTTCTCCAAATGCGATTTTTTGGGTGGTTGCTCGTCTGGGCCTTCAATTCAACGCTTTGACGGCTACTTTCAGGTTAATGTTGGAAACACCGCGTTTTATCACGAGTTACAATGTTGTAAAAGAAGTTTTCGTCTTTTATCGCCTCTTTAATGAGTCTTTTGAATGTTAAATTCTGGGCCATTTTTGGTCTTCAGTTAACTTGTGCGGAATGAAACGTGCACAGATTTTTCAGAAGCCCAAATGATCAGTTAAAATGCGATAAATCGATGCTTTGCAGATATTGAACTCCGATTCCATGAATTTCAATGATGATTTCGGTTCATATTCGATAAATTTACGAACAATTTCGGTGGAGTTTTTGTTCATTGTCATTTATGTCCTCACAACCACCTTTGAAACGTGTAAACCACTCATGAACTCTGGCACGAGATAGATGATCATCCCCATAAACATTTTTCATCAATTCAAATGCTTTGGTAAGCGTTTTACCGATTTTAAAACCAAATTCGATATTAGCTCTTTTTTCGAAACTCATTTTTCTACCGATGACACAAACATAGTGACACTTTAGACCGAATAACTTTGCTTCCACTGAACCGATTGTCTCCACTTTCATTGGAATTCAGGTAGGGATGTAGCTTCCAACGCGCTGACTCATTAAAAAGATGGCACTTTCAAAAACATTTTTATGACTCCAGTCTTGTTTATTTTGGAGTTCACCTGTTGTAAAAGGTATTACCATATTTACATAAGTAGAAAAGTACTAAGTTCGAAGGTTGAAAATATATAAGTGTTGTCATACTTTTTTGTGTAATCTTAACAGTAATTATAAAATACCCAAAAAACAAAAAAACAAAAACATTGGAAATACGCAACATTATGGTGGTAGCCCAGCAAACCTTATACAGTTGAGCAAAATGACGTTGCGCCAGCCTCATCCACTTGAGTCAAAGTGATCCTTATTTGGCATTGTCTCGATTGCAATAATATGTGCCCTGTCTTAGTTGTCTTTGGTTAAAATGATTCAGTGACCCCTATGTTATTAAAGCACCTTTTTGACTTAAGTAGGTTCTACGTTGAAATAGGTTTCGACAATATTTCTCTGCTGGAGTTTCCATTTCGACACTAATTATGACAACAAAGTCATTTTCACCATCAACAGTCTCCTATTTTTATTAATTTACAACTTTTAGCGATTATTAAATGTCTTCGCTGCACTAATTAAAACCTCAACCTATATTGAGACCTAACAGCAATCATAAATTTATAAGTGTAATACCACTGCCTTTCATAGAACATAAAAAAATTAATTTAAAAAGCCACTAAAAGAGTTTATGCACGCTTGCCATACGATTTGGCAAGCATCATAAATATAAGGATGCATCAGCCACTATTACTATATTTATATATAAATATATATGTATATGTATGTGCATATATATACATAGTTACATATCTCGCTGACTTCGAAGAACAGCACAAACTGATTAAGGCCTTCAACACACTTTTTGCACTTGGTGCAAATGTCTCGCTGCGAAAGCGAAATGAAAAAGTCTCCCCAGAGACTGAAACGCTAAGCATACACATAAACAAGTATGAGGTTTGTATGTGTGTTTGTAATTTTTTATTCTTATTTCAAAGTGCATGTTATAAAAAGCAAGCAACGCTAAGCTGTAAAACAGTAGATGTGAAGAAAGCTAAATCACTGAAACTACTCGAAATGAAGTGTAGAGTTAAGTGAAGTGATGGCAAACAGTAGCGGGATGGCACTGCATACAATCCGTGTCGCCAGCGCCCGTTTGGCTACTCAACTATTCAGCTGTGATTATTTGATGTGAGTCTGTACCCTGTGAGAAAACGTTCGACGTCCTACTGAGTACGTAACTCAGACTGGTTTGCTTGATTTTATTTCACTTATTTTACAAGCAGCTGGGTTATCTTAGATGGAGGGAACCACTTGAGTACATTTGCTTGATGCTGCATGTCACCGTTACTGAGATATAAGTCTTCCAATACATCCAAGCTCAAAATTTAACTTGAACGCCGGAAATTAGTCAATACGGAAAATATCTGGAATTTTTACTGAAACCATTTTTCCACTATACACTAAAGAAATTAACCTTTACACCATTCCTTTTTAACTTATTTCCGACCTTGAAACATAAATGAGAAAAGACTGTGGCGGAGTCTTAAACTGAGTTTTTTCTACTTGACTCAATTTCTTAGAGTCCTGCTTTGTTACATCGCTCAAGTGCCTTTGCGGCGAGTGTACTTTTGCAGTTTTCTATTTCATATCAAAATTTATAAAATTACTAAATTCGCGATTCATCTGCAGGTCGCTTTCCTATTTGAAAAAAAAAAAACAAATATCGAAGCCTTTTGGGCAGTAACAGGTTTTAGAAATCTCAGCAGGCAGCTTTCAGTATTATCTAACCTAAACGCATACTCTCACTTCCAAGTGGTACACCCTGGTAATCTGAGCAACCAATGTAGAAGACGAGGTATCCAATCCGGACCATGGAACACATGGTCAGAACTAACGTCAGGTTACATTTCGGTGGGTCTACTTTGACGTATGCAGTTTAAAGTCCTCCCGAAGTTCGCAGCATCTGTCTGGTAGCGAGTGGCTGCAAAAGGCGTATGTTCTTCAAGCTAGAAGCGGCTTCATGTTATAGAGTATCTGCTCATTTTACACGCGGCGCTAACCAAATTTTCCTTAGATATGTAACTTATGGATTTATCGCATGTTTTCCCAGCTATATATATAATTGGCGCGTACACTCTTTTTGGGTGTTTGGCCGCGCTCCTCCTCCTATTTGTGGTGTGCGTCTTGATGTTGTTCCACAAATGGAGGGACCTACAGTTTCAAGCCGACTCCGAACGGCAGATATTTTTATGAGGAGCTTTTTCATGACAGAAATACGCTCGGAGGCTTGGCGAGGGGCGACCGCTATTAGAAAAATGTTTTTATTAATTTTGCTTTCACCGAAATTCGAACCAACGTTCTCTCTGTGAATTCCAAATGGTAGTCACGCACCAACCCATTCGGCTACGGCGGCCGCCATGTTTTCCCAGCTGCAGATATAAAAACACGAATTTAAACTCGCAAGGAATGCAGTCTCCAAGTGGTACCCACAAAATGGGAGAAATCCACCTGCAACGGCAGCATACACGTCGGACTTGTAGGTGCAAAATTTGTGTTACTATGGAAAAGGCTCTATAACTGAAACTTCATGAGGAACTATGTTCCATTCGGTACAAAAGGAATTGATGATGATGATGATCAGAAAAAAACGCTATTTTGGGCCTATTTCAATTGGATGCAATGTAATTATTATTAAATAAAACACATTTACTGAAAATTAGCAAACTTTGAGTAAAAAAAAATTTCACTCACTAGTGTAATACTTCCCTGCAGGGTATGCACTGTGTGTTTGCTTTTGTTGTTTCGGTTGTTGTCATCTGCGCAGTGAAATGACGAGCGCAAAGCCGCGATTACGTGCGGTACGTGTTTAAAAATTTAATGAGGCGACGCGAATATATCAACATATAAACATAAGTACAAACCTTTATGCATACAGACACAACTACATTTACCTGTATTAAAACACTTACACACACAGCCAAATGCAGATACAAAGTGAATAATAGGAAAAAATCGAGATTCACATAAGTAAGCGAAGAAAATAATTGCTGCAGCAACAGCAACAAGTGTAAGTACCTAACAATAGTACACAATAAGAACAACAATAACAATAACAACATCGAATTACTAAGCTAGTAAAAGCAATTGTAAGATTTGACTAAGTATTTGGTGTTGAAAACGAGGAGACAGGAAGCGCTTGCACTGCTTTATAACAAATCAAGCTGAATCGATGCGATGTTTGATGGTGCCACAAATGTCGGAAAGGTATGTAGCAGCGACAGCAACCGTAATGAGTAAAGTCGGTGGATGATAACAGTAGCTGCAATTGACGATAGATGTTGACTACTCGTCGGCGGGCCACACACACACGCACATAGGTAAAGTGTAGCCATAGTTGTTTTTTTTTTTTTGGTGAGGTGTGATGGTATAGTGGTGACTTAATTGCGATGAGCGTGATTTAAATTTTAATACAAATTAAAAAAAAATGGTCTTCAGTGTGGAGTAAAGAAAAAATGCTTAAATTAAGAGAAAAAACTGCAACTAGGCACAGGGAAGGAGTTACAGTTTTTTCACAAATCAGCAGCATAAGCTTTTCTGTTAAGGCAAATGATTAGAGGCCTTAGGGCTGAAACGTATTTCAAACTTTAATGGGTGAAAACCTCACTTTTCTTGTTATTAAGGTTGAGATTTTAATATAATGTTCCCAGCAGGCCACTTTTGGTAAGCAGAGCTGGCGCTGTGGGATGAACCAAACGTTACGGTGCTTAAATAAGGAACAGAGCCTTTTAAGGGGTGCAGTAATACTGAAAATGTGGTAAATGAACTTTTCGGGTAGTATCGCTTGGAATAACTTCCAAGCATTCCACAAGCAGTAATAAGGAGCATGAGGATACTATATCCTATTTTACGAATAAAAAACGTCTTGAATACAATATAATAGATACTAGTCTAATTTTTTTTCTTTTGTTGGTAAATTATTCAAATGAACGTAAGTGAAGTTTCATTTCAATCTGTCAATTCACTCTTTCTTACAAGCCCTTTAATATCTAGTTGCGTGGGGTGATTGAATTTTTATTTCTAGAAGGTTTAAAAGAGGAGCAAATTTATGAACGAATGATTAAAGTGTATTAGGACTTTTCGCCATCAATTAGTACAGTAGGTCGTACAAACCTTGAAGACTGTCCACGTCAAAACAGCAATAATTGTAGGAATCGTAGAAAAAATACAGGATGTCGTATTGGAAAATCATCGAGTGACTAAAAGAGATTTAGTGGAAGCCCTAGGCATCTCATTGAGAAGTTTAAACAATATTTTGACTGAATTGCTGGGATTCGCTAACAATGGAACCGAAACACATTCGAACGCGATTTTCTCCGCAACATTTTAAGCGTTTTTTGAAAGGATGAAGGATGGGTTTTGTGCGACGGTTCATCACTATGGATGAGGCTTGCGTCTATCATCATGGCCCTAAATTAAAACAAGAGGCAAAAGAGTGCTGTCAACCTGGTTCTTCGGCTCCAAAACGAGCTCGTGTCCAGAAACCAACTAAGAAGGTTGGGATGCGAAAGCCATTTCGTTTATGGGTTACTCGCAAATTGGTAAAACTACAATATAAATTCTTAATATTATTGTAAGCTCTTAGAACAGATGAAAAAAATTCGTGGAAAAAGATCCAGTTTGCAAAAGAAAAAAATCTTCTTCATCAGGACAAAGCAACGAGTCACAAGAGCATTTTGACTATGTCTAAAATTCCTCAATTAATGTTCGAATTGTAAGAGTATCACAGATGTTACCAGATTTCACTAGATTTGGCCCATAGCGACTTCCATTTGTTTCCAGACCTAAGAAAATCCATGCGTAGAAAGCGTTTTTCATCAAATGATGAGGAAGCGTATTTCGCACCCCTAAAAAAAGGGATGGAATTTAAATTGTAATCTCATTGAAAAAAAATTTATTAATGTTCAGGGAGACTATATCGTCCCCTTAGTATAACAATAGCCTATGTGCTCATAGGCTATTATTTTTTTATTGAATTTTTGGATTCTCCATCGTCGATTTTAAATGTGGTCAAAATTTTGTCAAATTCTAGTTCCACAAAGTGGGTCAAAACGTCAGTCAAAAAATAATAAATATTTACAGACATAACGAAATTTGAGTGAGAGCTACTTTCGACAAAAAGTTTGAAATTCATTTTCTCAAAACATCAAAAAATTTATAGGCTATTTTAATACTAAGGGGACGATATTGAATTGTGGAAAGTGTATTTCAAACCACAAAATTGTGTTTTTCTTATCGAACCGCAAAACTTATTGAACAACCGTATGAACTGCTGATTTATAAAAAACTAAATTAGCGCTTATCTCCTTTTTTTGGTGTTTAACCGATCTCTCACTCCAAACTGAGATGTCCGTCTTGAATATTTTCTACAAATTGAAGGACCTACAGTTTTATGTCGCTTCCGAGCAGCTGATGGTTTTTTATGAAGACCTTTCTGAAGGCAGAAATAAACTGGGAGATTTGTCATTGCCTTCCGAGGAGCAATCGCTATTATGAAAACCTTTTCTATCAACTGATGTTGCGTGTCAGGGATCTCGAATCTATGAGTTTAAAAATGGCGGTGACGCACCAATGAATTTATTTATGGCGGCGGCCTTAGATTCCGCGACTTAAGAGAGGTTTTAGTTTAGAGGTTTAGAGAGGTGCTTCATATGAAAAAAAAACTTTCGTCTTACACAAACGGAACAAATTTAAATCATATGTGGAATAAGTCACTAAAGCTAATAGGAAAAAAAACAAACAAAAACAAATCAAAGAGATTTTTGGGATACTTGAAAGTTGCGTACTCAATATTTTTCTAAAAATTGTGACAGTTTTATAAAAGTTGTAATTGAAAATTGGGACATTTTTATTAAAATTGGTTTTTGTTTTACCTTACGCAACTTCTATTTATATGTGTTTTGTTGGCGAATGAACTATGTTTTCACAAAAAATTATTAAAATTAAATAGATGCAAACAAAAAGTGAAAACTGGCCGATCGATATCTTATTTTGCAACAGTTATTTAATGCTGTATATTTCTTGAATCATATGTAAAACCATCTCTCTCGAAAACCGTATTTCAGACTAAGGCGATTTTTATAATTGTGACCACAAATCTGCCAATCTCAGAGATTTCCACTCTCTGTAACACCACAAGGAAGTAGGAAGAATATCGTCCATTCAAAATCAATCGATTTCTATTTTTTCTTTTGCAGTCAATTCTGTTAATTTTGTTCAACAAATTGATTTCACTGTTATACCAAAGACTTAACTAACGAATGCGACAAATTGTTTAACAGCATTGCGGACAGTTTCACTTTCATGAACCAGCTGTTATTACTGTTATAATGCAAGGCGCTTGATTTGGCTGCTATACCAACTTATTTTGTATTTTTGCTTTTGCCGAGGTTTGTTTACGGTTACTGGCAAACGAGTTAAATCAATTCATTAGCAATTAATGATTAGTTAGCGGCAATTAAGCAACTGGCCAAAGTGCCAGCTAACCAACCAACCAGCCAAGTAGATCAATTACTTAAATGTACAAATATTTTAATTACTTAATAATTAAGTTGAAATTGCGCTTACTAAATACATGCAGTAAAATGACTCGTATGGTGGATAGTGGATGAAAGTTTGTTGTTTTTTGTTTCTTTCTTCAAATTTATTTTCTACTTGAACAAAGAAAAACAGGAGACAGGACACAATGGCGTGATGCAGATAAGTGACTGGTTCCTAGAGGACTTGTTTTCTTTCTTTTGTTCCGGGACTGGTCTAGAGCTCGAAAATGTAGGATATTTTCAGAAAACTTTTATTAATTTTAATAATTTTAAAAATGGCGTTGGAGTTGACCCTCCCGAAAAATTGGACCTAGCTCTCTGTCTATTTGCCCTCTTCTATTTATCTGAAACACAAACGACAAACATGGCGCGGGTTTAAATTTGACACTCTAAAAATCAGGGGTTTTTCAGTTTTTTTTTTATCAAAAAAATACGAAATAATTGAAATACATAATTTGATTCTAGTACGGGCGATAGCCATTGATATTAAAATTTCAAACGATTCGGTTGAATAGTTTTTTTGTTTTTTTTTACCACACCAGACCGAAAAAAGTATTTTTGAAATAATTAGGTTTTAAGTTTTGAGAGTGGCCGCGTAACGAATCGGCTCTAAAACGGCTGTCGAGTTGAAAATATCCTTCCAAAAAATTTACATTGTATTCTTAAAAGCCTATACTTTTGAAATATCAAAAAAAAATCGATTTTTGAAAGTTCTAAACCACCGGGACTCCTTAAGCTTATCAGCTTTGGAATTTTGTGCCAATTAAGGCAAGCACTGGCGACCTAGGACGCATGCTATTCATCCAAGGCAAGCACAGGTATTGACACCCCCTATTAGAAAAAAAACTAGTTTAAAATAGTTTGGAAAATTTGGAATTCCTTATATTTACTATTCCAGCAATGCCGCACTATGAAATAAATATGACAACTGGATATCATAAGCCACTCTAGTTACTACGCCGCCTTTGTTTGCCTGTTTTATACTGCGCTCAAAAAATGAGTTCCATACGAAAAGCTGTAACTAACTTTTTTGCTAATCTGGTACATCGTAAAGTATATGGAAATAATTTATAGCCCATACCAAACCTTATTAGGAACGCCTGCCTTGCATCGATTAAAACTATTTAACTATTTATTTCGTTTAAGATATAGAATCGATTCCTTGACAAATGATCCAAGTATACGGGACATTGCCGTCAGTTCTTCTGAAAATTCGTTTACTTGTAGACTTGAGTGAGTGAGAAGTAATTGAAAACCTTTTTTTTATAATTTAATTTTAAAAAATTTTAACAAATTTTTAGAAAAATTTTTTTAAAAATTTGCATCAAAAAAATTTAAACAAATTTTTAGAAACAAATTGTTTACAAATTTGTACCAAAAAATTCAATCAAATACTTTATTAAAAAAAAATTGTATTGAAAATTATATATTAAAATTTTATTTTAATTTGAATTTTAATAAAAGAATGTAAAAGGAATGAAAAATATACTTTCATAGTTTTTATAAAAGTTAAAAAAAAAAAATTTGTTTACTTTTCATAAAAGAATATGGAAGATTAAAAAAAGTTTAATAAGAAATTGAAGTTACTTTTTTCTAATTTTTTTAAATAAGAAATTAAAATTATTTTTTTAATTTTAACAAATTTTTTGCAAAAAACTTTTTTTTTGAAATTTTATTCAAATAATAATGTAAAAGAAATTTAATAAAATTTTCAAAATAATTTTTTTGTAAAAGAGATTTTTACAAAATTTTATAATTACAATTTTTATATTAATAAATATTTTCTATTATTTTTTTATTTGGTGATTTATTCTATGTTGAAAATTTTGGTATAGACTTTTTCAAATGAAATATTTTCAATTCCTTTTGATTTTGTTTTTTTTTTTTAATTTTTTTATTATACATTTTAATTTTATTAAAAACATATTGTTCAGAAAATTATAAAAAAGTTCTATAAAAAATTAAAAGCAAATGTTAATTTTAATAAAAGAATATAAAAGTAGTTTAATAAAAATATATAAAAAAAATTTATAAAAATTAAATTTTTTTTAATTACTACTGTATTACTATTTTGTTTTTTATAAAAGTTTCATAAAAAACTTGTCTATATGTGAATATATAATTGGCGCGTACACCCTCTTTGTGTGTTTGGCCGATCTCCTCCTCCTATTTGTGGCGTCGTCTTGATGTTGTTCCATAACTGGAGGAAACTACAGTTTTAAGCCGACTCCGAACGATAGATATTTTTTTTGAGAAGCTTTTTCATGGCAGAAATACACTCGGAGGTTTGCCATTGCCTGCCGAGGGGCGACTGCTATTAGAGAAATGCTTTTCTTAATTTTGATGTTTCACCGAGAGTCAAACCTACGTTCTCTCTGAATTCCGAATGGTATTCACGCCTCAACCCATTCGGCTAGGCCGCCCTATTGTTTAAAATAAGAGTTTTAACAAATTTTTAGCAGAAATGTGTAGACATAACAGGACATTCAAAGCCTCTATTGGACTTGAGTTAATTTCTCCAATGAAAGAAAAATTGGCTGGCATGTCAGGCTACTCAAGATTATACAAGTAAAGTTCATCGCTGCAGTGGTTTTCGCTTACAAATTAACCATATGAAGAAATCTGACAGAACGCCGTTTTGTGGATTTTGGCCATTCGTTCAGTATGCAAGCTATGTTTTCTTCTAAGAATTTCGTACAAAAATAGAGAGAACCATAAAGATATTCATACAGTAGTCGGTGTAGGACTCCCAAGTATGATATTTAGTACTGGGCCATAGAGAAAGGGGCTGACTATTTAGAGAAGATGGATTAAAATTAGGAATTTCACACTTAACCCTTCTGTTACATTCCGGTCATTTCATGACCTTTTTTTGTTGAATTTCATCATATCTGCTATTATTAACAACATTTCACAATTTCCTTTCATGACTTTGTGTATTGACATAAAACCAATAGAAAAAGCATAAAAAAAATTATTTTGATTTAATGAACAGGTAGTAACATCAAAACTTACGTGCGCGCACCTTCGGGTCATTCGGGGACCCTCAGCTGTTTTACATATAAAGTGTATATTTCGCGCATCTTTTGTGGTTAGGTATTTGCTGCAAAAGCTTGTATTTGTTAAATTCTTATAAAAATGGTAAGTATTTTTATTATAATATTTAATTATTATTGGTGTGTTTATTTATGAAAATTTGGTTTAGAGGCCAAATCGTCTGACTCAAAGCCAAATAGAGCATATTATTGACAATGATGAGGATTTTGATGAGTGTAGTGAAGATGGGGATTAAGATTATATAGTGGAACAATTTGAATCAGAAGGATCTTCTGACGAATATTTAGATTCTGATAACGATGAAGATATAGTACCTGCATTGGAAAATGAAAGCAGTGTTCCTATGTATTATTGCAAGGATAAAGCTATTGAGTGGTCAATGGAACCAGTTGGGCACAATAGTGGTAGGGCCAGAATAGAAAATATAATCCACGGAAGACAGGGAGTTACTGCATATTCAGTACATCGTATTTCTACTATCAAGGAATCATTCGATCAATGCTTTACGTACCAACTAAAGCAAATTATAATACAATTCAGCAATATAGAGGGCGAAAAAAAATTGGAGCTGGATATAAAAAAATAGATGAGATAGAACTCGATGCATATTTGGGTCTTTTAATTTTAGCAGATAGTTAAATCAATATAATTTTCCGTATTTATGGCTAAAATGAAGACATAAATGTATTTTTTTACAGGAGTATATCGTTCACACGGAGAAAGTATTCGAAGCGTCTCGGATGAAGTGCACGGCTGACCATTATTCCGTGCAACAATGTCACTTGGCAGGTTTCTTGAAATTAATCGTGTTTTGAGGTTCGATGACAGAGGCAATCGAAGGGCTCAAGGAATGAACGATAAACTTGCTCCGATTCGCGATTTGCATGAGAAGTGGGTGGCTAATTTACCGCTACTTTTTGTTCCATACGAAAATATTACAGTAGACGAGCGTTTAATTCCTTTTAGGGGCAGATGCCCCTTTTTAGTTTACGTGTTAAGTAAACCAAGCAAATATGGAATGAAAGCATGGGTAGCTGCGGATGTGCGTACAAAATTTTGCCTTAATTTCTAAATGTATTTAGGGTAGGAGTCAGCTTCCGCTCCACCGGAACGGAACCAAGGCCAGCGCGTTGTGTTGGATCTCGTTAGTGGGTATGAAGGGCGGAATATTACAACCGACAACTTTTTTACTACTCGGGATTTGGCACTGGAGTTATTGAAGAAAGGAATTACTTTGGTAGGCACCGTAAGGAGTAATAAACGATTTTTACCGGTTTGTCGTACTAAATTGGAGTTAAGGAGTCTACCAGTGCTAACCAGTCGACATTTCTTTAACGGATCAGTTACCCTTGTGCAATACATACCCAAAATATATAAGATGGTGACTGTTTTAAGTACTTTGCACCATGATAAAAGCGTTATGGAAAACCATCCAAAAAAGTTGCCAGATATCATCAACTTCTACAACTCTACAAAATCTGGAGTGGATACTATTGATCAACTTGTAGAAACATATACATGCAAGAGGCAAACTAATCGTTGGCCTGTAGCAATTTTTGCAAACATCGTAGATATCTCAGCGTTGAATGCCTTTGTATTATGGACAGAAATTAATCCTTCGTGAAATGCTGCAAAAACATATAAACGTAGACTTTTCCTGGAAAATCTTGGCTTAGACCTTGTTCATGGGGAAATTGAACGTAGAAAAACGCTACCAAGAACTCAACCGTCAGCAGATATTGTACGCAATATGAGAGCGGACGCAGAGCAACCAAGCACTTCGGTAGGAACTGTTCCGAAAAAAAGCTAGTCAGCGAGCCACCAGTGCAGTTTGCCCTAACTCAATTCGTCGCAAAACGTACGAAAGCTGCACGGTTTGCAAAAAACCTGTGCGTCCACAACATCGTTCAACGGTTACGGTTTCAAAAGCCTATTGTTTGGAACATTCAAATTAAAAAAAATGTATCTAATGTATTTAAATATGTATATATAATAGCTTAATAATGAATAAAACTAATGAATTTTAAAAACTTCTATTAAAATTATAAACTTTTATACTGATATCTAAGCAAAACACAGATAAGGTCATTTCGTGACATGTGTAAGTTTTTTTGAATGTAACAGAAGGGTTAATGGATAACACAAGTAGTTCACTCTTGAACAATTTGAATTAAGGGTATATGAATTTGAATACAAAATCCAATTATGAATCAAAGACCCTGCTGTTTTTGCACCCGATATTGATACAATTAAGACACTTAAATGGTAAGTGCGAAGTCGTTGGAATGCAAGTAACAAGAAAATATATTAGATTATGAGGGGTTTGAACACTCATTCATATTCTACGGGTCAAACCAAGAGAAAATTTAACGAAAATAAACCAAAAAGTATTTTGAGAAGAGCTTGACTTGTGAAATTAAAAAGTACTTTGAAGGTTATTCAAATGGGCAGAGCGTATACTTTATAATATTCTTTCAAATTTTTTCTTTTTTTTCCTCACACACGAGAAAACCGTTATTTGCACAGTATTATAATCAATGTTAGTGCATCCATGGAAATACGAAAATTAAAAACATTATTTTATCACTCTCTAGAAAAGCCTGCTAAATATTGATTGGAGTAACGACGGTGTCACCACTGTCTCACTTCACAACACGCCGCTACAATGGGATTAGTCCAGAGCGATGCATCGAAGCAAATGGAACACCTACTTTGCCTAGGAACCACACATTTTTCATCCTTCAAGGATATTGCTGGTAAAAGACTGAATGACTTGTTTAAACTCGCGAAGACATGCATTAAGAATTACATAAAATGACATCTGCTACTTCAAACACATTGAACTGGTAACACAATGGACCCTAGAGGTCTAAGGGAGATCTTTTTGCAGAACAGCCAGCACTACATAACCTAAATCCATGCTTCTAGTTTCCCCCCATAATGTCTGGATTTTCTTTTAAAGAAACACAAAGTTTCCATTTCAGCATTAAACAAATTATATCGTAAAGACATTTGGATATCAAATGAAGGATTAATGGCAAGATAATTCAAATTTTTTTCTCTTTTTCTAAGAATACTTGCTAAAAAATGTGAAACATATTTTTTTAATTTTCGTGTCTCCATATCCAGAAATCAAATTTTGGCTAACTAGTGGATTGACAACTACATTCAAAGTTAGTACAATCAGTTAGTGAGGAAAAAAGTAGTTAATAAACATTATTATATTAGTAAACTTATGGCTATGGAAGGGTCTTATTCAAATTATGTTGGTGCTGTGATTGTAATTAGTCGGTTAAAATTTTGCTTCCCTTTCGTTTTCGTCAGAATACTTGCAGTCAAACCTTTTGTTTTAAGTCATATGTACCTTTTTTGGATTGAACCTTTTTTGGCTATCTCTGATCTGCAAGTAAATAGCAAGGGCTCCAAGTAACCTCAGCAATCGCGTTTATATCAAAATGCCAGTTCGAGCAAGAATCTTGTCTTATAAAATCGCTAGACTGGTTAGTGGTGTGTGACTTAACCCGATGCTGTCTGTTGCTTATCCCTCAATGAGACTTGCGATAGGTGTTTGGAGGATAATCAGGTGATATCATCCCCGCTTCTAATACTCAGCTGCTCTGCTCTGGCGAGACATTTTCGCGTTCACTTTTTCTATGTACTACCCTCTCCCTCTCTCTCTTTCCACTCTTTTTCTGTTGATGGGCATTAAAATGAATGCTTTGATGTCACAGTCCAAAGAAGCTCCTCTCCTTACCTTACTTTATCTTATTTAACCTATGACTTCGCACATAAAACCAAAACGGCAGAAATTCTAAAACTTAATAGACCAAAGGCCAAGTCGCTACTGGTTTGCGAGTACTAAAGCAATTTTAATGAAAGTAGCACACAAATCTGTGCACATCCACACACCCACGTTAGTGTGTAACCTTGGAAATTCTACAGGAAAATATGCGTAAACTGGCTCTGCAGCAGTGCGCAATCAATTCAAATAAAATCAAAGCCTCCAAGTGATCGTGCAACCCATCCGCCTACATTCTTTTCCTCTGTATTTTTGCCACACATTTCATTTGCCTCCTTTTCCTGTGTGCAGTTCCATTTTTTATTCGCACTATTTTTATTGCAACTTCGCTTTCTTCACTTTTTCTGGTTCAAGTACGTTCATTGCTTTCCAATAAACAACAGCTACAACAACATCAGCTAAAATAGCGACAACAACAACTAAAATAGCAACAGCATCAGCAACTCTGGCACACCGGCCAACATTGACAGCAGCCAGCGCGCAACTACAACAACTGGCAACAACTGACAGCCAATTGAAAGAGGGCGGCATTCACTGACTAGTTTCACTATATTTTTATTGTTGTTGTTAAAGTGTATTCACTTTAGTTTTTGCTGTTGCTTTGTTTCAACTTATTTCTTGTTTGGTTTGCGGCAAATTCCATTTCATGTTCATGAACTCTTGCATGTGTATATGTGCATATGTATTTGCATGAACGTGCCGCATGTTGCACATTGCTGGCCAGCTCGCCAGCTTGCTCAACCACATTGTCGTCTGCCGCAGCCGCAGCCGCAGCAGCAACGCAACCCCATACAAGTCAGCAATCGCGTCGCTTTGCTGTCGTCATTTAGTCAGCCGTCAATGCTGATTTTCATCAATGTGGTATGAAATCGTCGCTCTTAACTGTAGTTGAAGGTGCGGTTATTGTTGCGCTCATTTATTTTATTTGCATACGAGTAGTTCTTATTTTCAATGCTGCCACTCTGCATATTGTGGCATGCCGCGGCACATCGACGATTATTGTGGGTAGTTTGCTGGCGTGCGCTGCACTCCAAGCAGTCTTTCGTAGTGCCACAGTTTGCGACAACATCATTTTTGTTCCTTCAATTCCATCCATCTTCATCGCCCATTATTCCATCTCTTCCCTGTAGTTAACACGCTTTTGGCAAGTACTGTGCTCTGCACTGTTTTATGGCTTCCCATTGCTCTCGATATTTGCCGGTTGATCCAGTTTCTTGCAACATGTCACTTTACCGCAGAGGCAGCGGTCACTCAGCTAAGCTATCCGAATGAATGTCAACCAAATTGCCACAACAACGAGACCAACTAACAGACTGCAGTGAAATGATGTGCAACATTTAAGAAATTAATATAAAAGAAATACAAAATAAAAACAAAAAAAATAACAAAGTCAGTAGTAAAAAGTTGATGCTGTATCAGCTTGAAGCTTTCTGCCATTTGACCGCCTGCCACAGTTTTGTATTAATGCATTCTCTGGTTTTTGTGGAGCTTTTTTCCTCTTCCATTGCGACTGCGGCGATTAGTTAAAAACTTTTTAGCTCCAAGATGACACAGCGGCATCCTGCTGACCAGTGTCAGTTGCCATACTTGTTACTGTAGACACACACACATACATACACGCACATGCATAAACGATTTTAATGGTCCACTTTTAAGGCGATTGTCACTGTTGCAAATGTCAGGTGACATCTCCGGCCAGGCGATCGCTTGACTTCACTGCTCAGCGGTGGTGTACGAGTAAAAATAATTGCCACTGCTCTGGTCTTCACTTCACTGGTTGGTCTAATGTCAATGGAGTTTCCTGGTAGTACTTTGAATAAATGTGCAGCACTAACACTAACGTGAAAAATTAAGTTTGAATTGAAAGATTTGATAATAAGCACGCGCTCGAAAACTCGTAATTTTTTTTATTATTATTTAAGTGAAACTTTTTCAGCGATGACTGTGGAAAAAATATTGTCACGGAAAGTGTGACATTTTTAAACTCTCTCACTTCACTTCTTATTGTCCATTTTCTATTTTTGTAATATTCTTTAATTTATCTGCAGCTGTTGGAAAAGTTTAATACTTCGTCGAAAAGATGAATTCATGCAGGTATTTTGCATTTTCAAGTAAACAAGGTTTTGATATAAAAGTACTGACAGAAAGGTAAGTTAACCCTTCTGTGGAAATAATAATAATATGAGGTTTTGATGGAAAATATATAGAAATTTAATATCTCTTACGTTTTTATTATTTTTTGCGTAAGTGAAGGGGTTGTGAGGTAGGATGTCACAGAAGGACTGATTAATTATTTTGCATTTCTGCAAAAATCTTAAGCCAGAATTGTAAGACAATGTTCCTAAATTTGTAAAAATTGTTCCTGAAATTGATTAAATTGTTATTAAAAAAAAACTTTTGATCAACTTCAAAGTACTTGAGATCGATGAATATCTTAAAGGGAGCTCAATAAGGCATAAGAATGTAATATTGACCACCTCAAGACTTTTTTGCTTTCGGTAGTGGGCACACATCTTGTCAACTGTGTATGATTATCAAACAAAATTAATTTCTTTCCGTGTATTTTTTTTTTTTTTGAAAAAAATTATATTTTAAATTAATCAGTACATATTTCATGAAATGGACAACGACGAACCCAAGTGACGGAGCCCAAATCCTCAAAGCCTAAGCCAAAGGCGGGGAGTGGCAACACTAGTGTCAAAAAACCCTCCGCTCTCTCTGGTCGGCTGAGGAAATGGGAAGGGAAAGTCTCGGAGGCTGCGGAAACACTACGCAGCACAAAGGATGGTAAGGGCCGGAAGGGAAATAATGTCCAAGGCTCCACCCCAAAAGCAACGTGACCCTTGGACGCAGTTTCGCTGTCTTCAAACAAACCTGCACCGGGCAGAAGGAGCCTCAATCAGACTTAGTTCCATGGGGAAAAAACGTGTCTGGTCTTTGTGGCCGTCCGGGAACCATGGGCCCCCTACGGAACCGTCAAATGTTTGCAGACAAAAACATGTAAGGTGATTTACGATTCCAATGTGGACCTCCCAGGGCGGCAATATTGATCGGTCAACACATTAACTTTCTTCGAACTTCAGAGCTCATACGTGATCTGGTGGCAGTACAGGCAGAAGTGCCTAGTGCCCGAGGGAGAAGAACAATTGTCCTGACCTCGCTATACCTTCCAGGTGATGCGGAGGATGCTGTTTCATGCGAAGTCCAGCAGCTGATAGCCTATTGCCGCAAACGAAACTTGCAATGGGTCATATGCTACGATGCCAACGCACATCACACGGTCTGGAGTAGCTCGAACATCAATGTCAGAGGTGAGTCACTTCTTGATTTTATTACTACAAATAATATAGTGGCAGCAAATAGAGACAATGAGCCACTTTTTATAAATGTGATAAGAAAGGAGGTCCTGGATCTCACTCTCACTAACGTATTTATATCTGTTCAGAATTCGTCCAATCTGGCACCACCTTAATTTATAGCAACTTCCTATATACCATAACATATCTACTATGTATTGGTATTATTTCTTCGAATTCATCTATACATACATACATATGGTATTTTTGCACAGTTAGCTTTAAACAGTTATTTTCCTTTGTACTTAAAAATGAGACGCTCAATAAAATTCATTGCTTGTACAGCTTCGAAGAGAACACACGTCTTTATATTTGTGCTTAAACATTTTGGTGCCTCCTGTGAGGACAAATAATTAAATTGTGAAATAGAATCGTTTAATTAAATTATTGTTTAGCTAATGGCAGAATTAAATTTGCGCGCTTCGGCAATAAAGGCCATTAAACGCATACACGATCGGGTGAGTGGATTCCAGCAGGGTGCATTTGATGAATTTCATCTTGAGCAAGAGTTGAAATCATTGTCAGCACATTATGCACGTTTCGTGACCAACCATGACCTGTTGGTGGGCAATGCAGCAAACGCCGAGTTGGAGGCCCACGAGAAGTTATGGGAAGAGGTTGAAGGTATTTACAACAATGCATGTACCCACTTGAACCGTGCAATCATGGGTGCAAAACCGAGTCAGTCTGCTGTGATGCCTGTGCGAGAGTGTGAGGTTAAGTTAGAACCGCTTGCAATTCCAACGTTCGATGGAACTATGCAGAATTGGCTGGCGTTTAAGGACGTTTTTGAATTGCTTGTCCACAATACAGACTATCCTGAGGCCTACAAGTTAGGCAAGTTGCGGCAGGCAGTAAGCGCAAGTGCTGTACCGCTCGTCGGGAGTGTATATTCTGGGGGATACGCTGATTTATGGAAGGCGCTTAAAGAACGTTTTGACAATAGAAGGCAGCTGGCTGAGACTCATGTGTCACGCTTACTCAATATCAAGCCGACAACTGAGGACACACCAAGTGCGTTACTGTTCATCGTCGACACGGTACATGAATCACTACGAGCTTTACATGTCATGGGTCTACCAGTGGCCGAATGGGATGCTGTGGTCGTACCGATAATAGTTTCGAAACTTCCTATAACTACACAGCGCGAGTGGAACATGAGCTGTTCACCCACCGAAATTCCGAGCCTCGATGAGCTGCTTACGTTTTTGGGTCAGCGGGCTCATAGCCTCAGCACAACAGTTGTCACATGGAGCAATGGGGTTGAATTTACGTCCAAGAGTCATAAACGCGCTGGTGGTCCGTCAAGAGCTGTTAGATCACACGTCGTATCTGCAGAGGAGGGTAAATGCACATACTGCCAAGGTGCACATCGTATTATGAAATGCGCACGCTTTCTTGTGATGAAATACGAAGACAGAATTACTGCTGCAAAGACTGCAAAGCTTTGTTTTAACTGCCTAAAGCAAGGTCATTCAGCAAGACAATGTCCATCGGGGAATTGCCGTCACTGTGGTCGTAAGCACAACTCATTACTTTGCCGCGAATCATTATCTCAGAATCCATCAGAGTCAGTGTCAACGTGTCCGGAAGGAGCCGTCACTGCCATTGCATCCAGAAATTCGAATCTCTGACTAGAGCCTGCTGTGGTAGGTTGCCTTGCCAACGCGAGTTCAACAGTGTTATTGGCAACTGCGCGTGTATTTGCATGCGGCAACTCTACCAATGGACGTCTGGCGCGGGTGCTCTGTGATCCCGGATCACAGGTTAGTTTTATAACAGATAAATTAACTAACTCTTTGTCTCTTCATAGGAGCAAATGCGAAGTTTCGGTGGAAGGAATCGGAGCTTACTCCTACGCACGTACACGCGGGCGTGTCACACTCACGTTAAAATCGCTCTATTCCAGTTTCAGTTTGGAAATCGTTGCACTTGTCATGCAGTCAATTACTAAGGTCATCCCAACAGTGCATATTGACATGACACGGTGGCAGCATTTGAATGGACTAGAATTGGCCGATACGCAGTTCGGCATTCCTAGCAATATCGACATTCTTATTGGTGCGGATGTATGGGGAAAAGCAGTCGAAGGGGACATAAGACTCGGTGGCCTCAATGAGCCACACGCCCAGCGAACCCGCTTCGGCTGGGTTGTCTTCGGTCCAGTGCCAGCAGCGCAGCCAGCAACGCCGCCAACTCTTTCCTTCAGCACCCAGCAAGGCGAAGAGGACGCACGCTTGGAGGAGCTCGTAAGAAGCTTTTGGAAGTTAGAGGAAGTGCCTTCACAAGATTGTAACGGCGAAGATGAATGTGAGAAAATCTTTTTGACCACACACTCCCGCACAAGGGAAGGGCGCTACATGGTTCATATACCATTTCATCCTGACGCACCGGCTTTGGGCAACTCATACGCCCATGCTTTACGACAATTTCATCTTCTTGAACGACGACTAGCAGCGAATTGTGAGCTCAAGAAAAAATACATTGCCTTCATGCGCGAATACGCGGACCTCGGCCATATGGAACCCGTTAGTCACATTGGAGATGGGGGGGTCAACTACTACATCCCTCACCACGCGGTTCTGGAAAAGTTCCGCGTTGTGTTCAATGCTTCAGCGCGGACCACGAGCGGCCTCTCACTGAACGACGTCCAGTTGGTGGGAGCCACGATTCAAGAACCACTTGTGAATATCATCTTTCGTTTTCGGTGTTTTCGCGTAGCATTAACAGCAGACATCGAGAAAATGTTCCGTCAAATTCTGATAACTCCCGAACATAGGGATTTCCAACGCATTATTTGGAGAGAATCACCAGACAATGACCTAGCAGTATACCGTTTAACTACAGTGACGTATGGGATGGCTTGTAGCCCGTACAACGCAGTTCGCGCACTCAATCAATGCAGTTATGATAACTACAACGTAGTCGCAGATGGTCATCAGTCGATTGTTGCGCGCGATGCGATTCTGTCATCATTTTATGTAGATGATTTTCTCATCAGTTGTGACACTGAGGATAAAGCCTTCGAACTCGCTGTCAATGTGAGTGCGATTTTGTCGGCCGGACAGTTCCTTTTACGAAAATGGCATTCTAATAGTGGTGAGGTTGTAAAGCGTTTAATTAGTAACAATTCTTCAATCGTAGAGTTAGCAAGTGAACCATCGACGGCAACTGTGCTTGGTTTAAGCTGGGACCCAACAACAGATGAGATCTTTTTCAAAGCGAATCTAAACCAGAACATCGGATGCCTCACAAAACGTCGGGTTTTAAGTGAGGTCGCCAAACTATTTGATCCTACTGGCATGCTTGCTCCAATTGTTATTGCCGGGAAGATATTTATTCAGAAGTTGTGGTCTGCTGGCTTAGAATGGGATGCACCACTCCCAGATGCACTTCAAAATACGTGGGTCTTATTTTACAGAGAACTTGACGTTATAAACCGTATCCGTGTACCACTACTATGCTACTTGGGTTTTGTGATGCAAGTCCACTTGCCTATGCGGCTGTCCTCTATACTAGGACAACAGACGGTGAAGGTCGGTCAACTGTATCATTGCTAACAGCTCGCACCAAAGTGGCGCCACTCAAGGGTGCAACGATTCCTCGCCTAGAACTTTGTGCGGCACATTTACTCGCATCCACACTTGACAGTGTGCGGACTGCTCTACGTCTAACGGACACTTCTTATCATTTATGGTCCGACTCGCGAATCGTGTTATGTTGGTTACGTAAACCTCCAACTACTCTCAAGCCGTACATTTCCAATCGTGTTCGTCACATTCAAGAGCTGACATCACCAGATCGTTGGCATTATGTACGGTCTGCACAAAATCCGGCAGACTGTGCCAGTAGAGGTATCCGAGCATCAGAACTGGTTGAACATCAGTTGTGGTGGCAAGGGCCAAAATGGCTTATGGACAAACAGCTACCAATTTCCTTTGGGATCGAATTAAAAGATGACGAGCTTGACATTGTACGTGGTGAACAGAGAGTGTCATCATTTGTAGCAACGACGGCCCACGCGAGCATTCTTACAACTCGGCGTCTAGACGGCCAAATAATTCTATTAAGCGAACGCTTTAGTTCATTGCAAAAGCTTCTTCGTACCGTGGCAATCGTACTTCGGTGGCTACCAGTTCGCCGACATTTGCGAAGACTGATCGTCAATCCTACAGAAATGGACGATGCTCTTAACGTGCTAATCCGAAACGAGCAATATACCTTTGCGACTGATATGTCTCTGATTCGGAAGGGATCGGAAATATCCAGCTCCAGCAAACTAAGGTCATTGAACCCTTACATAGATTGTAACGACATATTGCGAGTCAGAGGTCGTATTGGTCACGCTGACCTTCCAGAAGATCGACGTTTTCCGATAATTTTACCGAAGCATGGGAGTTTGGTACACTTACTCATCCGACACGCACATGAAACCACGCTTCATGGTGGGGCGCAAATCACTCTTCAAACTCTTCGCGCGCGGTACTGGATATTGAACGGAAGGCAAGCAGTCCGAAGCTTTGTACAGACTTGTGTTATTTGCCGACGACATCGAGGCGTAACGTTATCTCAGCAGATGGCATCCTTACCCAGGCATCGCATTACGGCAGCACGGCCATTTATATCTTCAGGCGTCGACTATTGCGGGCCTTTTACAGTGCGCATCGGCACAAAAAGATCGCGCACAACGATCAAAACATATCTAGCTGTTTTCGTTTGCATGGCGACCAAGGCCGTGCATATTGAAGTTGTTGATGATCTTTCATCACCCGCATTCTTAGATGCATTTACGCGATTTATAAGTAGACGAGGTCCATGTCGAGATCTCTATAGTGACAACGGTACTACGTTCACAGGTGCTAACCGTTTGCTTAAAGAAGACTTGGCTGCTTGGCAGAACGACAACAACCAACAAAGTTTGGCGAATCTCGGTACTCATTGGCACTTCATCGCTCCCAGCGCTCCTCATCAAGGTGGTCTCTGGGAGGCTGCGGTAACATCTGCCAAATATCATTTGGTGCGCCTCGTTGGAGCGCAGTCATTATGGTATAGCCAACTTCAGACTTTGGCGACACGCATTGAAGCATGCCTAAATTCTCGTCCGCTAACACCTATATACGATGATCCCGATGATAAGTTAGCGTTGACCCCTGCCGACTTTCTGGTTGGCGCTCCACTGGTTGCAGTCCCTGAAGCTGACATCAGAACAATTCCGTCCAACCGTATTAAGCACTGGCTCTGGCTGCGTCAGATACATCAACAATTTTGGCAACGATGGAGCGAGGAATATTTATCTACTCTTCAAACTCGAAACAAGTGGCAGACGAAATCAAGGGACGTAAAGATCGGAGACATAGTCATCGTAAGACATGAGAACTTACCACCAACATATTGGCGCTTAGGGCGCGTAACTGCGGTTCATCCGGGCAGCAATGGTCTAATACGTAATGTCACGCTTCAGACGGCGAACGGTATGATGACTCGTGCGGTACAGAAATTGTGCCGGCTTCTGGACGCAGAGCATTTTGAGGCCAGCGCCTCAACCGGGCAGGATGTTCAGAATTCGTCCAATCTGGCACCACCTTAATTTATAGCAACTTCCTATATACCATAACATATCTACTATGTATTGGTATTATTTCTTCGAATTCATCTATACATACATACATATGGTATTTTTGCACAGTTAGCTTTAAACAGTTATTTTCCTTTGTACTTAAAAATGAGACGCTCAATAAAATTCATTGCTTGTACATCTTCGAAGAGAACACACGTCTTTATATTTGTGCTTAAACAATATCTAATAGCATTTCGCATTGGAGGGTGTTAGATGAAGTCTCCTTGTCGGACCATCGGTATATTCGATTTGATCTAATAGGGGAAATTGAAGATATCTTTCAGATTAGAAATATTAGAAAGACCAATTGGTAGCTATATCAATTCTACTTGGAGCAAAATATAGGGGTCTGAGCGGAAGAATCACTAACTCTCAAGAACTTAATTTTGAAGTTAACAAACTGGAGAACGCAATAACGACAGCCTTCGAAAACAGTTGCGAACTAGTTACAAAGAAACGTGCCAGGAATGCTCCTTGGTGGAACAAGGAGTTGAAAGTTCTTCTGAGGAAAGCCCGTCAGCTCTTCAATAGTGCCAAGACAACTGGAGACTGGGACTCTTACAGAAGTGCCTTAACGGCGTACAATAAGGAGCTGAGAAAATTAAAGAGAGACTCATGGATGAAAGCACTGTGCGTAAATTGAATCCCTACCAACGGCTACCAGACTTCAAATGTCAATCAGCAACGATCACTCAAATGGCCTTTCTACTCTCAAGAAGGCTAACGGAAGTTTTAAGGAGAGTCTGGAGGAAACGGGACAGCTTTTGCTGGACACTAATGCTGAACTGTTTCAGGGTTGGTGAGGGCAGTGAAGACACAGGGGGCATCCGGTCCTTAATGTCTACACGCAGGGAACTCTCCCTTGGCCGTAAAATTTTTACAGTGAACAAAACTAAATGAGCGATCTCCACCTTCAGTGCACTTAAGGGGTTATACGCAGTTATGACTTTCAAAAAAATCGATTTTTTTATTGCATTTTTGTAATGTCCATATATTCAAATGTATACGCACGAAATTTGAAGTAGATCTAAGCAATACTTTCGGAGTTATACCTAAATATGTAGAGATGCCTCGGCACGTTTTAAGGTAGGTATTGAAACTTTAAACGTGTTTTTTTCAAAACGGCATTTTTCAAGTCGGTGTACACGATATCAACCGTTTTAAGTCAATCTTAAAAGATACATTTTCTAGTAATTAATCGTTCCTTTTGTAAATCTGATACTTATTTTCCATTTTATAATCAATTTACGGCCAAATTTTAACGTAAAAATCGAAATCATTTCTTTTAAAAGCTGCCATTTTGTGAAAACTCACTATTTTGATTAGCCGAACGATTAATTACTAGATAATCTAATATATTAACAAAATTTGTTTGGTTTTTTGATTTCAGATAATCCAATCCTGAGTTACGATGTACACCGTAAATCGTCTTTTTTTAAAGGAGGATCCAGAAATCGCCTGCAGCGCGCTCTATAATCAACATTTTCATAAATAAAAAATTTTGTTACGTTCTTGAAGGATGCTTTTATAACCGCCAAAAATTTTCAAATTAAAATATTCTGAAGTTTCTTCAGGATAAATCCTTGACAACCCGTCTTTTATTTGCTTCATAACTGCGTATAACCCCTTAAATCACCAGGAGTTGATACCATACAGCCATGTCTACTACAGCACGGCGTGAATGCATTAGCACCGGTTCTGACAAATATATTCAGGATAAGCCTAGAATTAGGCATAGTGCCTACTTCAAAAAAAAAACTTTTAATATAAATATTTATTTTTAAAACGAAAGAGACAAACAAAATACTGAATTACCAATGCTCGACATGTTAAGCAAAAGACTTAAGCAAAAAAAAAAAAAAAACAGTTTTCTACGCGCTTAGCAGACACGCAATGGCAAAGAGGCAAAATAATGCAAGCCATCTATGGAAGATGAAGAAGCGCCAGGCAGCAAAAGAAAAAAAGATAAAGAAAATCAAAAGCATTAAAATAATAAAATATATACTTATCTATTTAGTTGTAATATTTTTTTCGTTTTTGCTTTTAATGCCACATCTAAACCCGTGCACGCCACGCTGCAGGCTGTTCAATACAGTTAGGCTGCAGGGGTGAGGCAAGTAGCTCGCTGTGGCGGCAGCTGCCTGCACTATGACCAGCAGATATCAGCAGCTCTATCAAATCAATAAAATTCTCACTCGCTTACATGCCACAGTGCGACGCAATAGATGCACTGCACTGCGCCCCGCTATGGCGCCCCAACATCCGCAATTCAGCCATAAAAATCGACAATAAATTCAAATAAATTGCGAAGCTGACGCAAATACCTGGGTGCATGCATGCGTATGCTTTTACTCATAGATTTGTATGCATGTATATATGTGTATGTATGTACATTAGGATGACCCGAAAAAGTATTTTTGAACTTGAACTCTTCTTTTTAATTTGTTCTATGTCCAAAAAATGAAACACCATTTGTATTTTTTCCTGTACTTCCAAGGCTTTGAGAATTACCTTTGTATTCCCATGGGTAAAATTAAAATATCTGATTTTTTTTTTTAATTTTACATTTTTTATTTTTTTTTATATTTTAGAGTTTTCAGGTTTAGTAATTCAAATTTTGTTTACAGTACACATAAATTTAAATTAAAATATAGAAACAAGAAATATGGAGTCTAGTTTTTTGTCATCATCGAAGAAATTTATAGGAAGCATAAGAAAAAGCTCAAAAAATTATTTAAAAAAAATGTAAAACAAAATTTTGTTTTGTGTGAGCCGTCCTAATGTACATATAACTGGCTATGCGTACATGCAAGCTCAACCAAACAAATCGCTGCTGCTTGCTATAGAAGACACGCATCTGCTGCGGCAGATGTGCGCGGTATGCCACAATCAAACGCCGGCGGTGTTGGCAATAGCAAACTAGGCGATTAGTGATCAGAGTCGCATGCACATGGGTGTGCACATACGTACATATGTATGTATATGTATATTAAGGCGCTTCATTCTCCATGCATAAATAAAAATAGTACTGTGTTTTTTTTTTTTTTGTTTTTTTGTTTTTTTTTTAATTGCAACATTAAACTTTATATATTCCAAAATTGTATGCTACAATAATTATAATCTGCAAGGTGGCGCAAAATAAATCACCCTGTTGGAATCTTATTTGACACTTGTGAATTGGACAGCTGCATACTGACAAGCAATAGAGCGCGTGGAGATCAAAATAAAAATTTCCAGCACCTGAAATACTTTTTTTTACTAAAAAATCATTTTTTTTACTAAAAACAAAATTGTGCCACTTTGTAAATAATTAATAAAAACTTTATTCAAAAACAAGATTGGATAATGAATTTTGTGACATTTTGTATATAAAAACATCATGAATGTAGCAAAATCACAGAATCTTCAAACAAAATCCTTCGACATTGCATCGACCAGTATTTCTATCATAACAAATGGATGTTCCAGCAGAACTACAGACTGTGTCAGAAAAAAGAACCGCGATTATTCACGAAGTATAAAATAAATATATTTAAAATTTTTTTACATGAAAGTATGTACAAAACTACGAGTCGCAATTATTCAATGAGCCGTGTAGGCGTCATCGTTGTCGAGTATAGCCTGGCATCTTGTTTATGTTTTGAACCAGCTTTTCTGCGTAGCTCGTCGACAAAGAGGATCGGATTTTGCGAACTTGACGCACGAGTTGCTTTAAATGGTACAATGGCTTTCTGGTAACATGCGTTTTCATAATTTCTACACATTTTCCACATCACAACAAACTTTTTTGATTTTTTAATCACTTTTGCAGTAAGATAAGTTCGCTCTTTCGAATGCGTGCATAAAAATACCGCCTCGAAAGGCTTCGCGTACTTCTCACTCATTTTTGTTTGGTTGCGTTTACGGGAAAGTTTCGAACGACACTAACCTGAGTTAGCACTGGCGTAGCCCTTGAGTTGGACTATTATGCAGCAAAAAGCAGAACGAAATATATCTTGAAGTTATAAGAAAAAACCGGTTCTTTTCTTCTGACACAGACTGTAAATCGAAAATAAAATTCTATTTATTTTTTTATTTATTATTAGGTACAATAATACAATTATTATATTTAATAACTAACAGGAGTGCTAGCAGCCAAGGCCTTCGACTCTCTTTTAAAATTGCGTTTTTGTTAATCCTGTAAAATGTACATATACATGTATTATGTTTAATATCTAAGTACAAAGTTTAAAATTATTTAGCTTTTATGTAGTATATTACAAGCTTTAAGATAGTTTATAAATTTAGACATGTTTTCAAGGTTTATAGTAGTTAGAAGTGTGCTGGGTGAAATAGTTCCGAAAAATTTTAGTCGAAAGACATTTAGTTGACTGCAGTCGTTTAAAATATGCTCTGTGGACAGTGTGCTGTTGCAAAAGGGGCACGCTATACGTTGTGAATTTTGTAATAAGTGTTCATGTGTGAGGTGAGTATGGCCAATACGAAGGCGAATGAATGTTTGTGTTTGCTGTCGAGTAGATGTGCTTGGGAAAATAGCTTTTTCTCCATGTTTATTAATCAATGTGTACTTATTATTATAATTAAGCCATTTAGCTTGTTTATCAAGGGCTAATGTTCTGTAAATAGCGTTTAAAATGTCATTGCTGCTTGTTGTGTGAAACGTGAAGCAAGGTGTTAAATGTGTATCGTCTGCAGCGCGGTCTGCGAGTTCGTTTCCTTCTAAACCTTTGTGCCCTGGTACCCACATGATTCGGATTTTATTGCTGTTTTTAATACATGTCGTTCTGATTTCGGATACGATATTGTTAGCGTTGCCTATGTTGCGTATTGCATTGATTGCGGATTTGCTATCGGAACAAATTACAAATTTCCCCTTATTTTTTTTTGCGTAATCGGTAGCTAATTTTAAGGCTAAAGCTTCGGCTGTAAATATTGAGCAATGTTGGTCAATGATTCCTCGGGTAATTAGCGTGCCACTACTTCTCAAAACTGCAAACGAAGTGTTACAATCGGTTTTCGAACCGTCAGTGTATAAAAAATTTCACCCTTTCTTCCGGTATGGTTCAATTATATTAAGGAAGGATTGTTTAAAGGTGGCACTGGTAGTACTTTCTTTAGGAAATTTCTCTAATAAAATTCTAAGCCCCCGCCTTGGCCTTAAACAGACTCATCACTTTTTAATTGCTTTCAGGGATCATCATAATCATAGCATCACAGTGTGATGTTAACCACTGCTTCCGTTACTTCCGAGTGACATGGAACTCGGACTTCATTTTTGCTTTTGACGTAAGCTATGCCCATAGTTGGTATGTCTTCTTCTCTGTCAGCTCTCCATAATTTTCTCGGCCGACCTCTTTTTCTATCGCTTTGTGAATTTGTTTCAGAGATTTTGTCACAGTTCTATCTTTACTCATTTGCCGAATGTGGCTGTACCATCGAATTATTTGCGTTTGAACGTATCTGATAATATTTGTACCTCTGATATGAATGTCTAACTCGTCATTATACCGAACACGGCAAGTATCATCTTTAAGTCGAACAGGATCTTTCTGAAAATATTTTTTTCGAAACAAATTAATTCAACGACTTCCTTTAATTTCACTACCTAGATTTCGCAACCATTTGCAGGTGCAGGTCTTATAACGGTTTTATATATTCGAAGCTTCAAGTTTCTGGAAGGAATGCTTTAAAGAATATCCAACAAAAATGTGTATAAACTATACAATATTTGAATAAACTATATTATTTTATGGATATTCTTTCATGTACGCCTCGACACATTAGTGATTTTGTTTTGGTATCTTATACTTTTGGTTTTGTGAAATTATCTGATTTTGTGCCGAATAATCATCATTTGCGGGTAGTGTTGATTTTCCTCTATAAAAAGTTTATGGAGATGCTGCTTTAAGTGAAACAACGTGCCGAGATTGGTTCCGTCGCTTCAAAGACGATGACGGTGATTTTAATGTTGACGACCGTCCGCGTCAAGGAAGGCCAAAAACCTTCGAAGACGCTGAATTGGAGGCATTTCTCAATTAGGAAGGGAGGAAGGGTTTTCTTCATCGCATCGTGGCAGATGATGAAAAATTAATTCATTACAGCAATCCAAAGAAAAGAAAGTCATGGGGACTGCCCGGTCATCCTTCTACGTCTTCGCCTCGGCCGAATATTCACGCTGCGAAGATTATGCTATGTATTTGGTGGGACCAAATTGGTGTTATTTATTATGAACTCTTAAAACGAAGCGAAACCATCACTTTGGATCGGCATCGACTTCAATTGGCGATTGAGCAGAGCACTGCGCGAGAAGCGGCCGCAATACGCGGAGAGACATGAAAAAGTGATTCTACAGCATGATAACGCTCGGCCTCACGTTGCCAAATCCGTTAAAACCTTCCAACACTGAAATGGGAAATGCTACCCCACCCGCCATATTCACCAGATATTGCGCCGTTCGATTATCACCTGTTCCGATCGATGGCACATGGTCTAGCTGACCAGCAGTTCCATTCATATGAAGACCTCAAAAAATGACTTGATCCGCGGATAGCTGTTATAGTAAAACCCTTAAGCATAATTTAATACGCATAACAAATTCTTAATATTCATAATTTAACTGAAATTGCATTTCCGGCATATGCCAATACCCTTTCACATTTCATAAATGCTGAAATGGCTAAAGAACCTTTTACCACTTATTAATCAAAAGAATATTGAGCTTGCTTAGCAAATGCTGAATTTGCTAAAGAACTTTTTATCATATATTAATTAAACAAATATCGAACTTACTTAAGAAATGCTGAATTTACATTTCCGGCACATGCCAATGTTTTCAATATTTTTGTATAGCAAAACAATTCCAAAGAATCGATTTGCAAATAATAATTTAATTTCCTGCTGACCAAATATGCAAGGTAGACATAAATAAAGGTATAAGTAAGACAATTGTAATAAGTTTAAGTCATTCAGTAATCAGCCATCTAAAAGATAGATGGTCAGTCTGTAATCAGCCATCTAAAGATAGATGGGCAGTCTGTAATTAGCCATCTAAAGATAGATGGGCAGTCTGTAATTAGCCATCTAAAGATAGATTGGCAGTATGTAATTAGCCATCTAAAGATAGATTGGTAATTAAATAAATTGAAAATTAAAATAACAAATCAGTTCGCTGTTTTTTTTTTTCCTTGCAAACGGACTCAAAATAAAAGTGATAGCCTCAAAAGATGAACAGTTTTACCGCGACGGTATACGGGATCTACCAGAAAGATGGGAAAAAGTAGTAGCCAGTGGTAGGCAATACTTTTAATGATTCACTTGTAACCATTTTTTCAGAATAAAGTTATATTTTCATCAAAAAAAACAGCGAGAACTTAGTTGCGCACCTAATACTAAATCGTTATAAGACCAACACCCGCAAATGGTTGCGAAATCTGGGTGCTAAACCCTTTTGTACAAATTTGTAGAAAATTTTGGGTACACAGTTTTATAACCCATTCAATTTCAGTACATTAAAATGCAAGTTTGCGTATTTTCTCCATATAACGAATGCACGACGTCTTTTTATATGAGGAAAATTTTTATTGCCCATGTGTGCTCACATAAATTACAGAGTTTTCTCGCAAGTTTGCTTTATAATGCTTTTCGCGTCTGCAGTTGATGGAGTTTTTCGGAAACCTGTTTTTGCTATAACATCGGCTATTATTGTAAAGGGTGGTTAAATTTCAAAGGCCGATGTTGAATGGAAACCACACCTAAACGACAAATTTTTCTGCATTTTATTTGACATTTTTCAATTTCAGACTAACTCAATTTGAACCAAAAAAAAATACACAATCGAGCAATGCGTTAAAGTTTTTCAGGCTTATTATGAAAACGGGCGTTCAAAGCGAAATGCATATCGAGGAAATCATCTTCAGAGATGAGCCACATTTTCACCTCAGTGGATTCGACAACAAGCAAAATTGCCGCATTTGGGCGAATGATCATCCAAGAGTGATTGCCGAAAAACCAATGAACCCACAAAGAGTGACTGTTTGGTGCGGTTTATGGGCCGGCAGCATCATTGGGCCGTATTTTTTCCAAAATAAGGCCGGTGAGGTAGTTACTGTTCGATAGATAGTGTTCGCTATCGTGAGATGATAACGAACTTTTTATGGCCCGAATTGGAAGATATGGATGTGGACGATATGTGGTTTCAACAGGACGGTGCCACTTGTCACACAACTAACGAAACAATGGCTCTTTTGCGCGAAAAATTTGATGGCCGAATAATCTCACGTCGCGGCGATGTCAATTGGCCGCCAAGATCATGTGATTTGACACCGTTGGGCTTCTTTTTTTGGGGTTATTTAAAACAAATAATGTACGCGATAAGCCAGCAACAATTCAAGAGCTAAAGGATGAGATAATTCGGCACATTAACGGCATATAACCTCAATTATGCCTCAGCGTCATCGAAAATTTGGACCATCGGATGGAGGTGTGCCGCCGAGGCCGCGGCGGCTATTTGGCCAATATTTTGTTCAATACGTAATTGAGCCTTACTAATATTATCGTATAAAGAGAAGTGACAAAAATTTCTTAAAAACTTGAATTTTATTAAAAATCAACACCGGCATTTGAAACTTAACCACCCTTTATTTTTGTGAATAGTTTGCAGATTGGATTCAGAAGAAAGATACAACGATAGTTTTGGAGTTCTGCCTTTCTTTCTTTCTTAAACATGCTCTTCTTCCTCTGCTGAATTAATAATCCCTTCTACAAGATTTATAAGAAAAGTTTGCGTGTTTCCGCTGAATTGGATTCCCTCCCCACCAAAATTTTTTGGAGGTATAGATCGTCGAGCTCAGTGTCCTTTTGGTCCAGCTCCGTTAATTTTTCAAGCCAATATATTTTAATATAAGTCATAAAATGCGCCAAAACTCATAATTCAGTTCCGAAGGTAGCAAATTTTCTCGCAGACACCTTAATGTGTACATTCACACACATCTGCATGTAAACTCCTACATATATTGTACATACATACATACACATATAAATACATTTCACATGAGCGTGCTCGTGCTCGGGAAGCTTTCAATACTCGCAATAATTATTGCGTGACTTTTTCAAATATGCCGCCACCGCCACAGCTGAAGCCGCAAATGCACGTCCATACACACACGCATACATACGCATGCCACAATAGCATAACAATTGAATTATGGCGTCGCATGCAGTGTAACAAGCGGCATCTGGCAAGCAGTTAGACTTTGTTGGCGCGGAAAAGCGCGGAAATCTTCTATAAAGATGCGTGCGTGCAAAGAAATGTTGTCTGAGCGTCGTTTTGCTGCCACCAACCAACCGATTAAAGTTGTAACATTCAAACGCGCAGATGCCGCCAGCTGTGTGAGCTGACAGACGCCAGCAAACGGCAATCGCCTCACGGCATTCGCTAGTTGCTCATATCAGCACAGCCATTGCCACCGCCATCACCACCGCCAACAGTAACCACAAACGCACGTGAAAATGTGGTTGCAGCGAAAACTTGGCTAAAAATTAAACTAAAGAAAATATGCAATGAATAGCAACAACAACATGTAGTGGTAATTGAAAATATGTTTAACAAGCGGCATTTGTCTCATACATTTGTAAAAAGCATATATACGCGTGTGTGTGTGTGTAAGTCCATTGCATACCCAGCTTTATAAATATTTTCATTTATAACAACAAAAATGCGTCTGTGCACCATTTGGTGCCTTAAAAGTCATAATAGCCAACAAATGCTTGAAGATCTCCATTTGTCCTGAAATGTTTGACATTAATGCACGAAAGCGCCCGATATCGCTAGCATCTCTGCTCTGTCCGTACCTGTGCTTACGTAAGCTTTAATTCCAATTATTGCATATTGTCTAATAATTTTCGTCGCTTGAATTTTATAACTCACCTGTGGGTTGTCTGCCTTATTTAATCCGCTTAAATATTAAACTTTCTGTAAAGAAAAAAATTAAGGAAATTATTACTACACATTTTTAGAAGCAAGATATGTATAATAATTTTAGTATTACTATATATAAATAGTATGTGTATATGTATATAATTATGTGATTGATATTATTGTATATAAGTAAAATATCTTAGTATATACATAATTGGGGCGCATACGCGTCTAAATATTTTATGTGGAATTTTTTAAAGCACAAATACTCTGAGAAATTTGCCAGTACCCGCCGAGTGGCGACCGATAATAGAAAACAACTTTTTCTATCATTTTATTTTTCACTTCAGCTATGGGTTTCAAGCCCTAATCCTACGTATTCTTGTCGTGCACAAATGCGCTCAGCTGCGGTGATAGTGGCAAAAGCTACGCCAAATTAGCTGACAGTGGTTTCCACTCTCCATTAATTTGTAGAGGGAGCCCACTTAGTCTTGGAAACCCAATATGTTACCACTAATTTGGGCCCAATTTTCTTCTCTAATTCCTAATATGGTGAAACGACTTCTTATCGCGAATAGACGATAAAATACTGTGAAAATCTGCCGATTTCAAATCTGCTAGACATCCAAAAAAGTAAGAGTTTAAACACCACCATCGTGTTCTGGAAATGGCGGGGCAGTGGCAGACGAAGTTTTCAACGCTCTCCACCTCCTCTTCGTTCCTGCAGCTGCAACAGAAGTCATTTGAGGGAAACCCTATATATTTTTCATGTGCTTCCACTAGGCCGTGCCCACTCATTCTAGATTGATGATTATGCTCCCATTCCTTCTAAGCCAGAAATGTATATTTATCTCAGAAGTGGGCTATATTGTCCATCTGCTGTTGGCTTGCGCGTTGTAGACTGACCTGATTCAAAGCTTAATTGAGTATAAAAGGATGCCCACATAAGCGCAGTTCTCCTTCTAGCCAGCTCATCCGATAAATTAACAATAATAAAATAAAAATTGCAAGTGCATAACAAAAGGAACTTTTGTAGGATTAGAACATAGCCATCTTTCATTCTGGTCCTTTCGGTATTTCTGTTTTGGTTTTGGTACATTTTTTTCATCATCTTATGGTTTTTAGATTTCAGATACTTCAGGGGGTTTAATTATGTTTAGAAGTCATTTTTATCGGAAGTCTCGCTATTTGCGTGTTTGCTCCATCATAGCTTGTCTTCTGTGAGTTCTTTATGGACAAATCAATGCATAAGACTCTCAAAAGCATTAAACTCCCTCGCCTCATTGATTTTGAAGAGTCATCTCGCTGAAAAAATTCTATTAATCGGTCAATGTCAGAACGTTCCTTGTGTTTTTGCGTTTTGCAATAGATTCTGCTGCCTCATGCTTCCCTGGTGCTTCCAATTCAAGGCGAACCTTATGAATGAATGAGCGGGTGCACTTAAGAAAATTAGAGATTTGAAACTCATTAGAATTTTCACATTTCTTGAGTTAAGTTGTAGTCCTCCATGCGTCATTTGAAAATGAGCAAACAAAAAAAAAAGATTGGGAAATTTATAGCCCCACACACTCGGTAGAAAAAGTCTGCGTATAAGGAATCAACAGAAATAATTCATTGAAAAAGGGGTTTTTATATAGTTTTTATCAAATTCAATTCATTTTAAATTCATTCAAGGGCATTTAGCTTTCGGAAGAAGTCGGATATCCAATACGTTTCAAAACTTCTACCAGACAGAAATTGACAAGCTTAGACATTTCTTTCGAAGAGATTTCAGCCCATTTCTCACGCTGCACTTCCTTGAGCATAACCATTGAATTAGTAGTGCGCAGGCGGATATTTCCTTCCAGTTAATCTCATAGCTGCTCAATAGGATTCAAATTATGTGATTGTAGTGGTGTTCAAAGCTGATGAGGAACGTTATTGAGTAACCAAAAATTTACTTTGCCAGCAGTCCGCTTCGCATCGTTATCTTGCTGAAAGTATTAGCCATTTCCTAGACTTCATTCCTAAGCGTTTTGCTTTCAAACTCATTTCTAGATATTAAGGACGCCATATTTGTGCATAGTGAACCCAATGAACTCCATTCTTCCCACAACTTCACTAGCCATGCAGTTTCATATCATTTCTTCCTCACTTTCATCCTGCACAGCAGGCATTGAGTGACACTTATCGAGTTGCTTTACCATTTTTGCGCCAAACAAACTGACGCCCTTTGATTCCAAAGACGCGAAATTTGCTCTCATCGGAGAAAATGACGCTATCCCAAAATTCTAGAGACTTGTTATATGATCGCTTGCGAAAAAAATACGCTTTTGCCTATTAACTGACGATATGAAGGGTTTTTTTTGCGCGAAACCCGGTTTTTTTTTAATTTTGCGAATTGTGCCAATGCAGATGGTCTCAAAAAACTTTGTTGTTCATTTTTGACACATTTGGATGCCGATAGTTGGGGATTCTGCTGGATAATTTGCAAAATGTTACGCATTTCACGCTGTGTTAATATTTTTGGACGTTCTGAATGCAGCCGAGAAGCAAAAACACAGGAATTTTTGTGGGTTTTTACTACTCTTTGTACGCAAGAATGTGGCCTTCCAACAATCAGACCGATTTCACGATATGTTTTTCGTTCTTGGAAAAGGTAAACCAGAATTATCCTTTCAGAAGGGCATATTTCCTTTCCTTTAAGTGGCATTGTACTTACATATTTTAAATTTGAAAAAAATTGAATAGATTAAAAACCGCCTTAAATTGTGGCTTTTACAAGTAAGAATATAACTTTTCTACTCGTTTACACTATTTTACGGAGACTGCGCTACAGGAGATCGTAAATCATAAACAAAGTTTACTAGGTCAAAATCTCTCACTTTGACATTGTTCCAAGTTATTTTTCTTGAAAAAATAAATAAGAGATCGCATAACTGTTGATAGCCATTCTTAAACACATACACATGCACATGCGTTTGATTTTAAAAGCACATTTCTATACTCGTATAAGAATGTCGAAGCGCATATTTGCATCTCTTGACATTATCTTCTTCACTCGCACAATAAAAATATAGAGAATCTGTTTATCTCAACCACACATGCAGGCCTACGTAAATCTATGTAAGTTTATGATTACATTAGGTATGTGACTTGTGGTCTTGCGATTTCGGTATTTTTCAATTCCGAAAATCCCGGGATAATTTTTATACAACCCCGTAACTTTCTGATTTCTCACGTAGCAGGTGAAGTGGTAATAGAAAAATCTCTTTTCATAGTTAAACTAAGCCACATCTTAATTAAGTTTTTAGCAGATATGGATTTGTTTGAACGACTTGGTTTTTATTTTCTTTTTAGAAAAACGTAATTTATAGACTACTCTGCAGGAGCTTAACTCAGACCAACGTCTTCTATGGGTAGACCTCATGAAGTCTCCCAATCCATAGTGGAACCGATGCAAAATTGATCCCTAGGAGGGATTCAGGGCGGAGTGGTGGGCATGCAGAGCCTTCATTAGTCAGTTTATCAGCCAACTCGTTCCTTGTAATACCGCAGTGTTCATGCACCCAAACAAGAAAAATTTGTTGTGTTGTGCAACAATGTTCAGTTTTGTCTTACATTGATCGACTAATTTCGAAAAGCAGCGTGGGTTTGAAAGAACTTTCAGTGCAGCTTGACTGTCGCTACGAATTCCAATACTTTAACCCCGCCACTTTTTTCACAATTAACCAGTAAGCTACATTCGTTTTGGCTACTGGTTTTGGATCTGTCGGTAAAGAAAGTGTGCTGATATCCGGATAATAGGTTCTATCTCTCCTTCTCGAACAACTGGTGGCATATATGACAGTGGCCTGTGGTTTCTTCGTTTCCTCAGATTCCGTTTAGCTTGAGTCAGTACGCCGCCTTCATTGCTTTCTTCCGGATTTGAAGTTCAGAATGACTATAAGGGCATCGCCGGATGTCGTACTCATAACACCTGTGATACCCAAGCACTCACTTCTCTGTAGTCTTGTCAGGACCTTTACTCTGGAATTGACCATAGTAGCCTTCCACCAGCAGGCCACAGAAGCGTATGTAATAATTGGTTTAATCAAGGTGATCTGCAGCCAGTGTACTATCGCCGGTCTTAGAACCCATGTCTTGTCACTGGCTATTTTACATTACAAGAAGATGTTTAGTGTTCGAGAGACCTTCTGCTCGACGTGCTCCTTCCAGTTAAGTTTACTATCTAGGATTATCCCTAAATATTGGACCTTAGAAGAGCGTTGTAGTGTTACTCCTTTCAAAGTGGATAGTAATAGGCCTTAAGGGGACCGTCTAGTTTAGCACTTTCAAAAAATCAATTTTTTATTTTAATATACATTTTTCGAAAGTATATGTAAATATTGTGTTTAAATTTCAGAGAGTCCGAAGCAGTGTAAATATATTTTTTTCTTACCTGAACATCACTACCTAGAAGCGCTTGCCTGAGCGTGCAGTCAGGCATACGCGCTCTCTCGACCCATCGGTGGGCTAATCCCTTTTTGACAATAAAGCCAGCTGCTGCTTCTTACGGTGTAAGATATATTGTCTCTTCTGACTTAGGTATTCTCTTAGAAAGTAAGCAGTATTATTCACTTTTTGGAGCAAAACGAGCCTTGAATCTCGTCTACTGCTACTTTACTCAAAATAACAATGAAAGTTTCATGGCGCCCAAACACCTTTACAATGGGAAAAAAGTGGTAGAAATTGCATGCAAAGTTGCAGCATGTCAATTCAACGAGGGTAAAAAACCAAACCAAACGGCCGCCGTAGCCGAATGCGTTGGTGCGTGATTACCATTCGGAATTCACCGAGAGGTCGTTGGTTCGAATCTCGGTGAAAGCAAAATTAATAAAAACATTTTTCTAATAGCGGTCGCCCCTCGGCAGGCAATGGCAAACCTCCGAGTGTATTTCTGCCATGAAAAAGCTCCTCATAAAAATATCTGCCGTTCGGAGTCGGCTTGAAACTGTAGGTCCCTCCATTTGTGGAACAACATCAAGACGCACACCACAAACAAGAGGAGGAGCTTGGCCAAACACCTAACAGAAGTGTACGCGCCAATTATTTATTTTTTTATTTTTTTAAAAACCATTACTGAAAATTATGGACGTAATGGATGTCCAAATTGGTCCGGGCGCTGTCGAGTACATCAGGAAGAATGATAGCAAGCGCGTCAGCAATGCGAATCGCCGCAGCTTGGAGTCTTCAAAAGAGGCCAGAACGAAAGGGAAATGAGCTCAATTGCAGAAGAATGATGAAATGGAGAGTGCAGAAGGTGCAGGCATTGCTGATTGAGTCGAGGTAAGATTTTTTTTCAATTTTATATTGAAAAAACTTTAAACGCGTTTTTCTCAAAACAACGTTTTAAAAACGGTACCAAGGAGTTTACAAAAACTGTTAGACCGATTTAAACCACATAATCTACACATACTAAGCGAGGTAGTCCACCAATAAAATATTAAAATTTTGCATTGTTACTAATTGTTTATTTAAAAAAAACAGGTAAAAAAAAGAGCATTTTTTTTTTGTTTCCAATTTTTGTCCACCATTTTGATATAATATTTTTCGATAAATATTGATTTTTATAGGTGGATTAACTAGTATTTTTTATACTGAATATATTCCATTTTGATTTTTTTGTTTCAGACTAGCCGTTCCCGAGATCTGCTTGGTACCGTTTTGCACTTCGATTTTAAGGCGTTTACGCGCGGCCACCATTTTGTACATTAAAATGTAATAAAATGAATGAAAAAAAAATGTTTACGCAATTTAAGACTTTGTTTATTATATCTAACAATATCTATATCTGTATCTTTCATTACATACTCAAAAATAATTCCCAAAAACAGTTTTTTTTTAAGCGCATGATCTGGACGCTCCCCTTAAGTATTGCGTTTCCTAGTGGAGAGTACCAAAGTACTTTTTATAGGATTCACCGAATGACCATGCAATTCGCACCAATGATCAATCTTGTTTAGAGTTACCTGCATTTTATTGCATATAGCTACTAGTAAAACCTGCTACCTTCCACTTTCTTCGTTTAAATTATACGAGAATGAAAAATATGTGGACTTCTTTCCACCACAAAATTTTTGCATTTGTTTAATTTTTCAGACTTTTTCGATTGATATTTTGTCGGCATGCCTTAAGCTACTTTTTTAGATATGTACAGCCTAAAGTATTATAAAAAGCGTATATAACTAACTAATTTGTCGTTCATTTTGTTACTACTGAACATTTTTTTTTAAATAAAAAAAGTATATTTTAAGCCCACTTATTTATTATTTAAGCGTCTCAAAAAATATGGTTGCATTTTTTCGAGTTAAGTTGTTGCGAAGGAATGAGTACTTTTACCCTGTTACTCAATCCGGAATTCCAGGATAGTAATATCGGGATCCCGAAAATCCCGGTATCGTTAAATGGACATCCTTAGCGTGTATGCACATGACCGTAACATTTGCATATATTTATAAGTACAATAACCGTTTAAACTGCGATGGTTGCGAAATTTCCTTATTTGTATAAACTCGTAAGTGTTAAGTTATGTACGGCATGAGTGGCAGTAATTAAGTGTGTTGCATGCTGCTAGGCAACAATGTCACGCTGGCAACACTTCCTGCTGCTGGGGTTTCTCACACTTCGCACCACTGATATGGAAAACATTTCCCAGGAATTTTATAAATTTATACAATAATCAATACATTCTAAGTGACCCTCGTAGCGGGAAGAGTTTGTGCGTAGCAAATTAGTTACGGATGTAAATGTACGAGACGGGGCACCTGCATTTATAATAAATATTAAGCTGGTAGATAATTTGTTGTAACTTATAGAGATCACGCATTGGCGAAGGCGACATTATTTGGGACTTAAAGTTCAGGAGCAACTAACTTAAGAACTTCCCTGTCCAATAAGTCATATGTGACTCACTATGTAGAGCGTTCTCAAATAAGTTCATGAGTCATATTTGACTCATTTCTCTATGCAATAACCAAAATAAAATAAATCTGTATAAAATATAAATAAATAATAATAAATGTATATACTTTATATAATAAACCTTATGTATAAATTTTATGTAGCGCATCAGAAGAAAAAATTAGTGGACGCTGAGCATTCACAACAGAGAAGTTGATAATATAATGTGGCGCAAAATAAATCATCCAATTTTGTTTTGAAATAACTTTTCTACTAAATGAAAAGAAAATGATTTTGATTAATGAAAACCATTAGTTTGGCCTTTACGGCGCTCATTGCTTATTTGCTTGTAAACTGCAGCTGTATGGTTCAAAATACTCAAATATAGGGTTTTCCAGTAACTAGTGTTACAGGTGAATGGATTGCGCTGTGCGGAATTCGAGGTATTCATCTGGACAACGTTTATTTTCAACAAGACAGCGCTGCGTGCCACACAAGCAACGACACCATTGATCTTTTACGGGAAAAGTTTCCGGGCCGTGTTATCTCTCGAAGACGTGATCACAATTGGACACCGAGATCTTCTGATTTAATACCTTGTGACTTTTTTCTTTGGGGTCACGTCAAAGCCCAGGGTCGATTCAAGACCTCAAAGATGGAATTCGTGAGGCTATCGAGGACATAGGGCAGCCACTTTGCCATTCGGTTATGGAAAATTTTATGAAAAGGAAATTGTCCTGTAAGCGTGTTCGTGGGGGTCATTTGCCTGATGTTATTTTCCACTATTAACGGCATACTTTCCTATTTATAATGAAATAAAAATCCGATCATTTATATTAAAAAATATCATTTTTTTGAATATAAAAATAAGACCTCTTATTAAAAACCCCTTTATGATTGACTTACGATGACATTTGCAAAAATTATAAATCTTCCAATAAAGTTAAAAAATTAATCAATTTTGTGCCATTTAGAATAAAGTAGGTCAGCCTTCTGTATTATTTAGACTGCTAATGTTTGGCTTTAGTCACGATTACTTTTTCTGATGTATATACATAGGACTTGTTGACTCTATGGGGCATTTAAAAAGCTATATATTTTATATTAAAACCTATAAAGAAAATAACAAAAATTGTATTGTATTATTTGCCTATTTCTTTATATCTTTCCTTCTTTAATTATTTTTTTAATAATTAACTAATTTTTTTTTTATTTTTTTATTTATCTATTAATAGTAAGCCAAGAAATACATGAATTCATACAGACTACCCCAAAGAGACATAAGGGTAATAGTTTATAATTATCCAGATAATTCATACAGTGGACATTTAAAAGTTGGCTTAGAGGACGAAAAATTAAAAGCCAAATGATTTGTAATCTTCCTATATCCTTTCAATATTCTATCTTTCGGAGAATGAGAGGCATTCTAACTCACGCGAGGAAGAATAAATCATTACTTCGCAGGTGTTTTTGTGGAATATAAAAATAAATTTGCTCTAAAGAAAAAAGTAGTCCATTTATTGAAATGTTATTTTCATTTGAATATGACGACAAATTTTGAATATTTCAGTTCATTTTGTGTTTTATTATAAAAAAAGCACGGGCAGCTTAAAAAGTTGTGATTTTTACTGCCAAAGTGAATGGTCTAAAAGGTAGTAAGGCAATGGGTTGGTCGCTTGTGTTCTAAAACTTATCACATGAGAAATCAATTTGACTATTCAACCAATCACAGGGAAATTCATGGAATAGTACTACTAGGGAAGTAAAGATCTACCACCCAACAGTTTCGAACCATTTCTAATTAGCCGGAATACAAACTTTTGAGTGCTAAATTATGTCAGGACCGAAAGTCCTAGGATTAAGCTAAGTTTAGTTAATCTAAGGCTAAATAACTACAGTTGAGTTTATTTCATTAACTATGTACTTACTTGGTACTGTATTAGTACTATGTTTTCTTAAGAATCTATTGCATTCTAATGTCATCTGTCATATATTTAAAAATTTGCATTAAAATTTTGTATATGAAAATTGCCTAAGTTTTGGCATTAATAATATTTCTTTAAAAAGGGAGCGCTGTTATAAACTGTTTAAGTCCTAGATAATCCGCTCTTCTAGAATTATGTTCTTAGCATTGTGTTGAACATAAAACCTAATCCGAAATTGTTTCGGAATTTTATGAAATCTGAAAAGTCGACTGCTTCGGTGATGTACGATAATAAATTTCCAAGTACGCCCCCGAAGCAGCTAACTGATCTACATAATTTTTTCTCACAAGTTATGTCTTGGCTGATGAGGCGTCCCTTGCCCTTTCTTTCAAGATATATTTACTTCTAAACTTTGTCAATTTTCACATATCATCTGATGATTTTTGACGTGATAACGTCTTATAATTCGATTTAACAGACTGCACGCACGAAAAAATGTGTCGTTACCTTGCTCATTTGTCGTTACCTTGTTCATTAGTGTTACCTTGCTCATTAGTGTTACCTTGCTCATATGTCGTTACCTTGCTCATTGCCGTTACCTTGTTCATTAGTGTTACCTTTGCTCATTAGTGTTACCTTGCTCATATGTCGTTACCTTGGTCATTAGTGTTACCTTGCTCATATGTCGTTACCTTGCTCATTGCCGTTACCTTGCTCATTGCATTGAATGAACTGCAAGCGAAAGCGCGGAACGAACGACAAAGCAAACAAAGCAAACGAACGGCAACGTTCGACATCTTGCTCTCTCCTACTTAAGTGAGCGTATATATGTATGTATATGCGCATATGTACATATATAAATTCACGTATTTGTATTTGCATATGTCTTCTTATTGATTATTATTAATTTAATTCACTTGAAGAATTTAAAATAAAACCAAGTTTGTTAATAATACCTGTTGTTTTAATGTTATTATTGTATTATTAATTTTTTTATTATATATGAAGGAAGAAATGTATGGTAATATTTACCATATACCTTATAAGATATGTTGTATACTAATATATGTATATAAACATGCATATACATATACAATTTCGCGCAATTTTCAAAAAGAATAAATCTATATGTAAAGATGCATACAAATCATATGGACATATCAAATATACGAATCTATTCCGTACGCAAGCAAATGTAAGCTAATGTGCTTGAACTGCAAGCGAGAGCGCGGAACGAACGACAAAGAGCACAATCGGTCCCCGCGTTCGGCAAAGTTCGACATCTGGCTCTGTCCTACTTGAGTGAGCATATATATGTATGTATATGCGCATTTGTATATAAATTCACATACTTGTATTTGCATATCCTTCTTCCTGTGTGCATGGTAATGAACCAATTCTCTGTTGAGAATAAACGATGATAGGAAAAATTGGAAATGAAAGGGAGTGTTTCAAGTGTAATGTGTCTTGAGAAAGTCAAATCGATGATGATGCCCTTAAGTGTTGTTGACTTATTAACGTCTGATGCACAATCGAAATTGAAGATATCTTTCATAAATTTGATAAATGTTTCGTAATTTTTCACGTTTGTGTAAATGTAACTTGACCTATTCCATTGCAATTCCATTTACCTCCTCCTCTATATCCATACAAAATATCTATCAAACAAATAAAATTAAAATTTTGTTTTGAAAATTGCAACCATTCCATCAAAATTTTCTTATGACGTTGTCACGTTAAACTATCGTCAGTAAACCGACTTTACAGACAACCTCTTTTTTCAAGGGGATGCTTTCTCTTAAACTTTCGTCATCTACAAGTGCTGCCGGTCTTTCAGCTATTTTGCTTAAGAATTGTTAGGCTTTCGAAATTCGTTTCGAGATTATCTTCCACAAATCTTTATCTACAAAAACTTTCTGAAATGAATGAAAATGGAATGCATACCTCTTTTTAAAAGCGGCAAAAAACAATGTTCGCAATTATAAGCCGACTGCTTCAAAGCTCGAGTTTATGGTGGGCGGAGGTGTATATTTTTCAGACTGAATTGATGGCAATAATAAAGGCCGTGCCTCTGATGCAGTGTGAGATGTTTCTGGAGATGATATCTATATTTTCACCGACCGCCAGTCGGCGATAAAATCTCTCACAAGGCAGTTGCCAACTTCTAAGGAGGCCAAAAAATGCTGCACATCTCTTAACGAGATGGCTAAGCCATTCGACGAAACGTAATATTCGTTTCTGGTCATTGTGACATCGACTTCTGCAGAAACTGCCTTAATAATAATAAGAAAGAGACGACACCTTCTCTGTCATTTTCCTACTCTAACGAGACGTAGGTTTACCATTTTAGATTGTCTATTCTTTAATAAGTTGTCAGTACTATGGAAATCAGGAATCTTCTGGAAAAATTTCAAAAGTTCACACTGGTTTAAGAAGAGATAGGGCTAGTACCCCACGTGACATCACAATGGAGTGCAAGCGTTTCAATCCATTGCTAAAAAGTAACCTAACCTATTGCTTAAAAGTAGATATAAAATTATTTGGCACACTAAGAATGAAAGAAACTAAAGAATTCGAAGACAAAATATTTTAAAAAATTTGACTTCTCAAATTCCTCTCCTCAGAGTGAAGAATCCTTGCGTTATTCGAATAACTTCAAAGCATTGTATAAAGCACTTAAGAAAAACTTAATTCGGAAATTTTAGTCAAACATGAAATCGAAATTCAAGGATTTGGAGACTACTGAAATGAAAACACTCGTACTCAAGCATTTCTTCTACAGTTTTTTATAATGAAACGAAATCCCATTCTTCGATAAAAGCTGATTTTTTCCGGTCAAAATTTCAGGTAGAGCCAATTCTACGACTGGATTGCATTCCGAACCCCAAGTGTCGTATTAATTTTGGTACGTTTCTCTAAACATATACACGTAAAGGAAATCCAGGCTTCAAAGCATCCTGCTATGGCTTGATTATCGTCATACCCAAGGTATGATAGGAATCAAATACAATTGGCATCAAGTACAAATTTGGGTACTAAGCATTGGGTACAATTTAGCACCAAGTCATTAATGCACTTCTTGCCATGACTTAGTAAACATTGTTATTCAGGCGTACCTCAGGACAGTCACCTGGGCTCAGGCTTATTCCTAATACAAGGTAGCGCAAATTTAATTATACTTATTTAGCTTTTAAAAACTTCTAAATAAAAAAAAAAAGATTATGAGTGATGAACATTTTTATTTCGACGCTTACACCCTCCATTGCTTGCATGTTTGTTAGCTGCAACTGTCTAATTCACAAATGTGGTTGACTTACGATGGCGTTGACAAAATTTATAGATCTTCTGATAGGGTGATTTCTTTTGCACCCATCTTGAGAAACCCCGAAGAGCCTAAGAAATAATCACAGTTTTTTTACTGAAAGTAGTTAATCGGCTCTCAAACTCTTCTACTATTGATTTATCTTAGACTAATGGTAATTACATTTTTTTAAATAAATAGTAAAAAATTACTTATATGCTCTTTAGTCTGCAAGAAATGCAATATTGTTAATAAATAAATAAATTACTATGATTTTTGTGACATCAATTAATATTCAACATATATTAATTTTTTCTTTTCATGAAATGATGCTAAGTAGAAAGCAGCTATAAGGTAATAAGTTTTATATGAGAAGTTATCTGTTGTCTCAAAGGGAAAGAATATGCAAAGAGATGGCATATCGAAAGAAATGATTTCAATGCCATTACTTCGCCTTCACGTGGAGATACAGTTAACCCAGTGCGGAGATCTACTAATTGTCCTGTTCTAAAAAAAACCAAATCTTTGTGGAAACTCTAGGAGCGAAAGATGTAAGGTGAGAACACTCGAAAGGGGACTGACCTTTAAGCAATCTAATGTCAGTAAAAAAAAAAAAAAATTGTCTCGACACGTCAATAACTGCCTCGGATAAGAAATGGACATCGATGCCGACCTGTGGAAGTGGAGAAAAATTGCTGACGAAGCTATGGCCCACCGCGGACTGTGAAGCTTAGAAGAAAATCTGAAGAAAAGGTTGAACTAGGAATATATTATTTCAATGCAAATATTTTTTAATCTAATAATTTAAATATGAACGTTAAATATTGGGAGTCGACTAAGAATTTTAAAGTTTTCACCAAACTAAAAAAATCGGAGATCACTTCCCAGCTACGCTGCTGTACATTCCATTGAGTAATCCCTTAACATGCAACTGATTTTCCTATTAATTTTAAAATAAAAAGGTTAAATGTTTTTGCGTTTTTTTGTTGTTGTTTTGCAAAGTCCATGTACCTATCCACAGTGCGCGGTGTCTTTATTTATAACTAAACAATAAAAATGGGAAATACAAACTTATAATTACATAAGGAGCATACCTAATGTCAGTAATCGCAGCCACAATTCAAACACTTTATTACCGTCTTTGGCAGATTCCATTCAATGTAATGATTGTAATTTTGTCGCATGTTGTTGTTGCTATAACCCAATCAAAAGCCCGTAAGCTGCTTTGTAAAAAGGATTAGAGCTAAGTCTTAACTGCACACATGCCACAATTGCAAGGCATTCATGCCAACAACAACAATAACAACAACAGCAACAGCCTTGGACAACAACAAAACTAGATAGCAAGGCAATAAAAAGAAGCATCAAATACAAAAAATTAGATAAAATAAAAACAGCAACAAAATGCCAATTGCAGCTGCAAACTGAAACAAAATAATTAAACATCAACTGTATGTAAGTAATTTTGTAGTAATGATTCGCCAACTAACCAACAAACGAGCCCGCCAAATGCAATTACAACTACAACAACAACACACGTACAACATGCGCAAACTAAACACTGAAGATGCTTTAATTGCCGTGGAATTTGCTGCTGCTGCTGCTGCTGTTTACAAACGAGCTGGCTGCGTGCCCCAATGCAATGAGTGAAAAGGAAAATGGAAATTGAAATTCATATGCGTCGCGCACACAAATCGCACACACACTTGCAATGGTGGCAGCAATGTTGCAACACAGTTTCACTGTAATGTTTCACTGCGTTTTCGTTTGGGAAATTCGGGACTTAATTAACCGTTGTGATAGTACATGGCTAGACTTGTTGGCAAGGCTGAAAAAAATTATATTAGTTTTTTTTTTTTTGGAATTTTTTGTTTGTTTTTAATTGAATTTTACGCACATTTAATTGCGATGCATAACTAACATGAAATCAATTTTGTTGTGTTGTTGTTGAAATTAAGCGAAAAACGTTTAGCCTGTGCTAGGCAAACTTTGCTACGCAAAGTGAAAAGGAACTCCAGGAAGTGAAATTTACACATTTCAGGTGACGCAACATTGTTGTAAAAATAAAGAAAAATGTTTTAAAAGACAGTATTTGGAAGCGGAAATATAAGTATTGTAATCAGAACGGAAGTGGCTGAGAGAGTCTTACTACTACAAAACTATTGGGTAGCCATTAGGGAAGTACATTTATTCTTTTTTTACAATCTCGGAATTTCCGGAATACCGATATCAGTAGCGAGATTTCCATATAAATATATATGTAAAGTGTGGTTAAATTTGAAGGGCCGATGTTGAATGTAAACCACACCTAAGCGTCAAGTTTTTTCCGCATTTCATTTGACATTTTTCAATTTCAGACTAACTCAATTTGAACCATGGAAACATACGCAATCGAACAACGCGTTAAAGTTATTCAGGCTTACTATGAAAACGGGCGTTTAAATCAAAATGAATTTTGCGCACTTCGAGATTTTTTCCGTCAATTTAATCATCCGAATGTGCGTCGAATCGGAAAAATTGTGCAAAAGTTTGAGCAAACCGGGTCTGTAGGAGATGTGAAAACACCAGTGCATGCTCGTACAGCTCGTATTGCAAAAAATATTGCTGCTGTTCGCGATAGTGTGGTTGAAAAGCAGTCTACCTCAACTCGTCGTCGTGCCCAACAATTGCACCTTTCACGCTCGTCGTTGATGAACCTTATGCATAAAGACTTGCATTTACACACTTACAAGGTGCAATTGACCCAAGAACTAAAACTTCTTGACCATTTCAAGCGTCGTCAATGGTAAGAATGGTGGCAGGAAATGGCAACAGTGAATGACCAATTTTCGAAGAAAATCATCTTCAGTGATGAGGCACATTTTCACCTCAGTGGATTTGTCAATAAGCAGAATTGCCGCATTTGGGGGTTTTTCATGGCAAAAATATACTCGAAGGTTTGCCATTGTTTGCCGAGTGGCAATGGCTATTTGAAAAAACTTTTTCTTCATTTTGGTGGATTACGTACATGCGTCCGCAGTGTGCTAATATGCGCAGTGAGCTTCCAGTCTTTAAAGATTTTGTGTCGGGCTTGGGACTCACCATGTAAAAAAAAATCACTCCAATGGAAAATTCAGATAAGCCTCGGATATAGAGTCCTCCAAAGTTAGATTACACAACCTGAGGCTAATTTGCGTGCCCGGTCCGACAAGCGAGCATGAGATCAAAGAACGTTTCTAAAAATGTTTGAAAGAAGCCAGTGTCCACGATATTAAAATCGTGATTGGCGGTTTTTACACCAGATCGAGCAAGAAAGATGTCTTTGGCCCAACAATTATTGTCTACTGCTCATTTACGTCGTTAGGCTGGGGAGTGCTTTGATTAAGTAAGAGTGAGAGTTGAGCTGCGAAGTTCTCGGCTAACTCTAGTGATTGCAGCTTTCCAGCATCTAACTTTTGCTGCGCGCGTTGACGTTTATTTTTGACCAGAGATAGGCATATGCGAACCTTTACTGCGACAAATTAATGATTCGATTTTTCGATGAGTCGATTTTGGCTCCTCGGATTGTGCGCACGTCTAGCGCACTGGAACAATGCCGTCTGCTATCACAATAGGCTCTATTTGAGATCGCGTCGACTGGTCTGGAGATATCCCGGTAGCTTTGTGGATGTTTCCATGCTCGAATCTGGTGCTACTTACTATCAAGTTAAGCGCCGCGGCGTAGTCGATCAGCCTCATGAAGACTGAAGAACATTGGCCAGATGTTCATTCATAACGCGGCTCAAAACCAGCAAAGCTGCTGGAACAGATGGACTTCTCGCCGAACTATTCGAGCGGCAGCTCTCAAATTTTTTTTTGACAATCTCCGTTAAACATCCGCACGGTGAGGCTTGGTACGAGTCCTTTCTGTAGCAGCTGTCTAGAAGATGAGGTTGAGTCATCTCATTACCTTATCTTGAACTGTCTTGCTCTTGCCGGGCTGATATTCAGACATCTTGGCTCCCTATTTTTTTCCTACAGCTATATGATATCAACGTACGTTTTTTTTGTTGAGATTGCGCTTAATGTTTACGATCTTTAAAGCAGATTACGAAGAGCCGTTAAAAACTACAGCATAAAATTTGGAATCACCAATTTCGTCCGCAGCCATTTCATAAATGCATACAAAACTGTGCGCTCTTTGCTTGATACAGTTTTAAGCTCAGACACAAATGCGTCCTCTTACAATCTTCTTTCCTCCTTTTTATTCTCTGTCCTGATCTATCCCCTCTGTTTGCCTCTTTATAAATAGTATCATCAAGTAAAAATTTGATTTTTCCTCCAAGTTAACCTTTGTTTGCGGCACCGTTTTACTTAACTAAACTGAAACTCACATCATGAAATATCAATTGAAGGTATTTATAATAACCGAAAAAATGGCTTGCTATTCCAATTAGTTCATTTTTATTATTGTATATAAAATGATTAGGAAAATAATAATAAATTAAGCATCGTCTGAATTTGATCATTGGTGAAGCAAAATCACAAAAAACCCCGATGTCATTGGGTAACCTCATAACAAATTACAGCAAACTAAAATCTTTAAAATGCTATTTAAATCTATTGCGTTTTAGGATTAAATCTGTGTACTGCGGAAATAAAAAAATGTAAAATTTGCGGGTCACATTCGCGTACAAATTTAGTTGTTTTTTTTTCTTCATACTTTATAGTCACAAATATGGTATGTGTGGCATAGCTTCAGTCACTATTACAAAAATTACTATTACAAAACACAATTTATGCCTTCAGCTTCACTTTCCTAGTGACTACATTAAATGCGTATTATAATTAGCAAAGTTGCAACGCCCTCTCCAACAAATTTTATTGAATAATAGCCCACGGCAAAATACTAATAAAAACAATTATAAATTTTCATAATTTTGCAAACTAGTGCGTAATTTAAGTGTAGCAACAACGTTTATTGGGTCGTTCGTTTTTCGAGATTTATACACATAAATACATACATTAGGGTGGAGCGATAGAACAAGAGTTTTTTGAATTTTTTTTAGTTTTTTGTAATACAAACAACTATTATAACAACCCTTATACATATCTATATAATGGGTGATCCAATCTGATCACCCTTTTTTACTTTTCCATAAGGACTTTTTTGACTGATCACGCGTGACTACTGTCAAAGTGCATACATAATTTTGTTCAGTATTCATTGACATTTCATGATGTCCCCATTCTAGAATATGATGAGGCAGCTTTCTGCTGATTAGCTAGAACAAATTGTAAAAAATCTTTCTACCCTAATATACATACATAAATGTTTCTATTTGCCTGCCACCAAACGCACTTAATACTCACAGACTAACATATTTTCAAATTTTTTTATTTAATGTAACTGCTGACTACTAAGTAGATTACCTTGTTTTTGCACCGAGTAGAATTTTAATGCCTAAAGTCAAGTTTTATAGGTTACGATTAGCTGCTATAGTAAAACAGTAATTTATCGCCCTAACAGCTAAATAGTAATTCCACCACTACCGCGGGATGCGAAGTAGTGTTTTCTATATATAGACTGGCTCGCATGCGTTGCAATGTCACTCAGTAAACGAAATTTTATTTATACTCAAAATTTATTGAATTGCTTTTGGGTATGTAAAACGTAATTCACGAATGAAGCAGAACGTTCTTCGATGCCCATGTGCGGAGCATGAATATTTCTAGTCGAAGGCTCTTCCAAACTTGGTTCACACTAGTCCTGTGCTTTGACAATAGCCACGCATGGGTATAACTGTTGGAACTATTTGGATAAATGGCAAGAGAATAATAAACAGCACAAAAATTTCCCGGAATAAAATGTTGCCCTGCTTGCTGTATAAACTCAAAATTTTCGAAGAGAATATCATTGGCGTTCAAAGTTATTTATTTGGTGTGATAAAAATTTTTTTTTACTTCTTATATCCAGATTCGAACATCTTGTAGGCTAAGTCAAGTAGAAAAAAAACTGCTTGCTGCGAATTTTGAATTGACCTTCAAGATCTGAGCAATCTGAGCGTAGTGCTAAAAAACCAAACCAAACGGCGGCCGCCGTAGCCAAATGGATTGGTGCGTGATTACCATTCGGAATTCACAGAGAGGTCGTTGGTTCGAATCTCGGTGAAAGCAAAATTAATAAAATCATTTTTCTAATAGCGGTCGCCCCTCGGCAGGCAATGGCAAACCTACGAGTGTATTTCTGCCATGAAAAAGCTCCTCATAAAAATATCTGCCGTTCGGAGTTGGCTTGAAACTGTAGGTCCCTCCATTTGTGGAACAACATCAAGACGCACACCACAAATAAGAGGAGGAGCTCGGCCAAACACCTAACAGAAGTGTACGCGCCAATTATTTATTTATATTTTAGATGTCTTTTAGTCGAACTAGCAACGTTCGAAACACCTAAGGAATTTTATTCCATAATTTTATTACAGGCATACTCAACAGACATATTAACGATGATTTTTTATTAGAGTTAATTATTTTTAATTACCTTGTACGAAATCCAAGATAATATAATAAATTTCCAAGAATGCTGGAAACAAGATTACACCCATCAGAGAGTGCGTGACGTCACACTAGTCTACTTGTGCAGTGCTGCAAATACTTTGCGCTTCGCAATAAATTTAGTGCTTTTTTATACCCAAAATGCGAAAAATTGTGAGTTCCGTGCTTGTTTCTTTTTTAATTTGAATCAATTAAAAAACAAAAACTATAATTAAAAAAAGGATAAAAATGTTACTCTTGCATTTAAAGCTTAAGCTGAGAAGATTTCAGTGCTATTGAAAATTTGTTCATTCTTATAAAGTTTGATATTTTGAAAGTGTAAATCTGATGTTAGATATTAGTTCTTTTCTCTCAACTCTTCTTAACATTTAAAACCTTTTCATAAAATTTAAAAAGCCCTTGAATTCATAGTAAACAAGTAAAACGGAAAAATAGCAGATAACACTGAAGAAAACATAACGACGTTTTTGAAGAAGAAGGTACTCCTTTTTGTTACATAACCTCAAATAAAGCAAACGAATGTTTTTCGACCTTTTCTTAAAGATGGAATTTTAAAGCCCTGTGTTTTCCATACCGCTTTTTGTACATAATCTGAACATTATTATTAAAAAAAACTTACTCCGAAAATTTACAATGCATACGAAGCTCTTTAAGTTATTCAAAAAACAAAATTGGTATTTTATTTTCTTTTATTTTACTTCTTTTAGTGCTTTCTTACATCCCAAACTAGGCAACACTGGCGATGCAAGAGAAAGATTTGACTGCTCGAAGTGGAAAAAGAAGAACAAAGTTGGAAAAAATACGAAGAAATACCACACACAAATGGGGAAAGAATAACGACAGAGGAGCAGGGACGAATGGCAAAATCATTGGGATTTAGCGACAAAAGGGACACAGACTAATCAATAGCATACAGACATGGGTCGAGCAAAGACATTGACTTCTACCTGACACAATTCCTGATGGGGCATGGCTGCTTCAGAGAGTACCTTCACATATTTGGTCATGATGACACAATGGAGTGTTCGTTCTGCGAACCTGTAACCCGTAAACGATAGTTAACGAAAGAGTTACGCCAGGCAATAAAGTGAAGCACAAGTTGCAGTCGAAGCGAGTGTGGGCCAAAATGAAAGACTGGTTCGCGTATGCGTTACAAAAGCTGCGGAGGAAAGCATAGCAGTGCAGCTCAGAAAGACGGCAGCCAAACAATGGACAGTAGACCAGTATGTGAAGAGACATAAAAGGTCCAGCTTGGCCCTGCGAAGGAATGCATAAACCATTGGGCAAAATTAAAGCTACAGAGGTCGGACTTAAGGGCTTAGTACTTAGGTGAATAATTTCTTAAGTCAAGTATAGTAAGATAATACTGACTGTGCGTGGTCCCAAATAAAGTGAGCTAGTCCCAGATGAGGTGAGGTGGTCCCAAATCAGGTGTTAGCGAGCAGTATGAACCATGCATGCCGTCTATGTTGACGGTATTGATGTAAGATTCCCCCTTCGGATAAAAAAAAAATCAATGGAAAAGAAATCGAAACCGTCGGTTGAAACTCATTTCGCCGCACACGTGTGGGTTTGTTAAAGATTTTAGTTTCAAATGCGGAAAAAAGCAAAAAGAAAAGAACGAAGGAGAGGAAGAGAAAAAAATCATTCAATTTAGATGAGCGACTGGTGTAAAAGGCGAGATGAGTGTTCGCTTATAAATTTTATTTCTTTTTTCAGACTTCCTATATTAGCGTTTTTGTATACTTCTTTAAATTTTCTAAGAAAATTTGCCACGATTTTAATTTCACATTTCCGTCCTTGTACTTATCGCTCTTATTTTTCCACAATGATGACTGCCTTTTAAAAAAATCTATAAGTTCTTCAATAAATGTTTGCTTAATGTTGTCATGTGCTCAAGTGCTCACTTCGAAAATTTCGATTATATGAGGCAAGAAAAATTTCCAGAAGAAAGAGCTAAAACTCCGAGGCTACGAAAATGGTAATCTGGTCACACTGATCACCAATTGGTCTAGGATGACGTCACAAAAATCAGATGATATTTGCTGAGAGCAAAGTAACGGTAACATGATAGACGCCACCTCATTATTCTATTCATCTACTTTTCATTTTCGTCGTGTAGGACTAACAGCGTCTTAAATGAACCCTTGAACCGGTGTTTTAGGCACGCAAATGAGTTGAGTGATCAGTTGAATCCGTTATCGCAAAGTAAATTAGTAAGATCATTTTAAGACTACATTGTATATATTATTCCTAATTATTGCTATTATTATTTATTTATGTAAAATTACTTACACCATTATTCTATACTTGTGAAAACTAATAAATGAAATGAAGTGAATAAATAATAATAATATAAAATATAGAATAAGTAGTTATAATCTCTTTTGCTCAACTGGGCCTGATTTCGATGCAGTGTAGAAAGGACCATAAAATTAGTGCCGACGAGCGCTAGTTTCAATACTTATTTCTTGAATTAATACTCTAGAAATTTAATTATTTTTTGATGCTAGTAGTAATAATAATTGGGAAGAAAATTTAATATCGGCTATGCCAACAACCTACGCATCTGTTTTGCGTAGGCAGCATACATTTTAATAAAACAAATCTCACCATTTTGATTTTGTACCTACATTGGCATAAAAATATTTGATTTTAAATGCCCATTCGAAGTGAAAAAAATAGCCAGGGATTTCATAAATTTTTTGTGAAATTTTTGTAAATAGCGCCAGTAGAAAGTAATGTAAATCTTTTTGGTATTAATGCCCGCTGCCAGTTCCGCCAATGCGTGGACTTTGTTACACTAAAAATAAAATTTCAGCAAAATCGATTGATTGGATGGTGGAGCGGGCAAAATTTTTTACCTTTTAAAATGGACAATTTTACGCATTCGTTTAAAGCCTTTAATAAAATTTTACCACATTCAATAAAGCTTACGGTGGCGAAGTGCATGGGTCCCATTAGATTGACCCAAAAAAAGAAGAGATTAAATAATATCGATATGGATGCATTTTATACCAAATTTAGAGAAAAGTGGATTTTCCTATGAAAATTGCATGGAAGTTTTCGATCCAACAGCAGTACAGATAAATAAAAGTATACAAATAAATTAAAATATTGGTGAATAATTTCGGTCATGGAAACAATTTTGGCAGATAGTAGCAAGAAAAGCATTCCTTTAGTCCCTCTCAAATATGTCAACGGAAATTGAATTAAATTGTTTTTGTGCAAATGTGAATTTATTTAAGCATTCCAGCACCATTTAGAGGGTCCTTTGTGCTTATGCTTATGATAATGTAAAAAATATTCCAAATATTAACCGACACTGATCATAAAAAATGTTTGTAAATTACATGCACCCAGCAGTGTCTAGCAGATCAATAATTATTATCATCATATTTATTACATACATTGATTGTATCATCGTAAAGGGTGGTGAACATAGAGATTAATTCATCGAGAACCATCGTAAAGGCACTTCAGATTTTGTCTCAACTAAAATAGGCAATGTTCGCCAGCCGTCGTAAACTATCAAATCTCAGAATTCGAGGTCAAAGAAAGACGTTATGGTGGCTTGTGAAGAAGTGTGTGGAGATACATGAGCGTTTTCCTCTGAGAGGATATAGGCGGAAGTTAAAAGGGCTACTTCGGAATTAATCGCAGTTTAGCATACTTCATACACTTTTAGTGCACTTCAGTTTCCAGAAAAACCAGTAACATTTAGATATCATAACTCGACCATCAAATAGGCGTTTTTTTTCAACTACTAATCCCACAATCGAAGTTTTTCAACCGGTAAGACTTTCTTTTTGATATTGTGATTGGCTCTATTTTAATTAAATTCAAGGCTCACGTCTTATAAAACACATCAAAAATCAATCATGCATGCTTGATATTTATAAGTAATATAGTTTCGTGTAAATATAACCTTTATAGCATTTTTTGACCTCAGTGACATTAAAAATTCATTATTTTAGGAAAACAGAACTTAAATAGAATTATATTTTACTGCTCACAATTCACAGGACTCATTCTTAATATTATGTAATAAGCAATCAGTAGTATTTAGGTATCACAACTCGACCATATACTGTTTGTTTTTTCAACTAATAATCCCACAATCGATGTTTTCCAACTGAAAGGACGCCCCTTTTGATGTGCTATTAGTTTTACTTTGACTAAATTCGAGGCTCAGATCTTACAGGACAAATCAAAAATAAATTATGCATGCTTAAAATTTATAGATTAGTGTAGATATCGCCTTCCGAGCATTTTTCGTCCTGCAGTGACATCATACAAGACATGTCCGGGTTATGTCATGCATGCTCTAAATGCATTATTTTAGGTAAACTGAACTTTAATAACATTTTTTTTTACTGCTAACAATTTACAGGACATTCTAGTGTTAAGTGCTGCAAACTAAACTTGAATCATTCTTAATATTCTAATATCCGAGCTATGAATTTCGCAGGATACTAGAGTAAGCTTCTGTAACATTAAATTTAAATCAAAATACATTTATGCATTTTGTATTGAAATTGGGAAAATTTGCTCTACCTACAACCAGCTAACTCAGTCCTTATACGCAAACTCATATTCCAATGTACTAGCATGCTCGAATATGCCAGTGCACTGTGTGATTCAGCCTAACGCACGCACTCACGCTCAGTCACTTGTCAACCAATTTATACAATTGTAGCGAAAGAATAAATTAATATGCTAATTAAGTTGCCGGCATTATTGATGTACGCATATGTGCGCATGTATGTGTGAGTGTTTTCATGCAGCTCGTAAAAATGCAGCAGCAACAAAATTTTATAACAAAGAAACAAAAAACGTAATGATTGCTAACAACGCACGCATTAAAAGTCGTAAGCGATATCGAAATGTCGTGATGTCGCTTATCGAAGTAGGTACCGACCAGAGTACTCCTCCGGCCATGTGCCTTGAATGCGCTCTCCTTCTAACATTCAGTTGCTGACTCGCTCGCCCACTTACCGCCGTTTGGTATCTCTATTGGCTGTCATTAAAAGATCAATTAATAGGAATACACAATTCTAGATCAAGGTGAGTTAAATCAAAACAAAATGCAATAGCAACAATAACGCTACGCAATACATACCAGTAATTGCAAGCAAAGCGGCTTTGTTGATAGAATGCACACAAGTGCGTACACCAGTGCGTATGTGTAACCTAAAACGAGGCGGATTTTTAAAAACACGCGCACGCACACGCATGCCTACAGCCGTATTTAGCGTTTGCTGTGTTATGTGCTTTAATTATGCATTTTCTGTTTATTGCTTTGTTTATTTTCGCTTAAGTTCTGGTCACACTTGTTATTGTTTTTATACCCGCGCACTGGCACACAAGGGTATGATAATTTTGTTCACCTAACAGTTGGATGTAACTAGCATAAAGGAATCGAGATAGATATAGACATACATATACCGCAATGGCCAAAGTGTTGAGAAGAGTTAATTTCGTCATTTTCTTTTTTTTCATAAGTGTTTTGGTAGCGCCCTACCCTCCAGACTGAGCCGGTTTATTTCCATCAGCTCTCGTCGTCGTACTACCGTCAAGTAATACTTCGTGGAGAGGGAAGGCGATTAGCCGCCGCTGCTGTGTCGAAGTCTTTCTGGACGCCTCATCTCTCTCATAATCTCGGCGTCTAAGTCGCATGCCGCATTCCAAGATTTCCGGCGAGGGAGTTCTCGAAAGTTCTATGAAGTTTTTCTTTTGTAAAAGTTTTTCGTCGCAGAAGTCGTGATAGGGATTTTCGTCGTGGTTAAGCTTGTATAAATATGCTTTGGGCCAGGTAAAAGTTCACATCTTCATGTGGCCTCGTTAATCAAAGCTTTATGTTGGGAATGCATTTTTGCATCCAACGCTCTGTTGTAGAGTAATCCCATCTTGTTTGCCACTCATCAGTGCAATTATCTCGTAAATGCCTTATAGGCCTCTTTGTATTCGCTATTTTGGCAGCTTCCATTGCTAATGTGTCTAGCGGTATGTCAGTAATTACTAAGGATGCATCGTCCGACATCCTTTTAAATGCACTACATACGCGCAGTGCGGACTACCGGTAGGTAAGCTGCAGACCTCATAAGTATGATATTTGATGCGTTTTATTCCCCAAATAGCTGCACCATACAAAATTCACCTTTTCACGACATTAGACAGAAATTGATGGATATTTTGTTTCTGTCCTCGTACTTTTATCATCAGTCTCGACTGTGCCGTTGTAGTGATGGATGCTTTTTCGATGGCGTACTCAAGGCATACTTTGAAAGTCAGCCTTTTATCTATAATTATTCTCAAGTATTTGCTTGTGGGAACGGTTGAAGTCTTCAATTCTAAAAGAGACGTTACCTGGTTTTTTTCGGCTGGATATAAGAACCGAAATATCAGCAGCCAACGCAAATCAAAATATACTAAACTGTGTGCGGGTATACGAAATTGGATCCGAACCGAATTTAATTTTCCTTACTTTTTTCATTTTTCTTCATTTAACAGTTTGTCTGAGCTTAGCAGACAGCACGACGTAAACACGAAAATTACATCACCAGTCTCGAGGTAGGATATCAGAATGGCAGCAGCAGCAGGTACATATAAGTGAATACAAAGATACAGTCATATGTTCGCTAAGCACACACACTTACACTACATACATAAATACGTACTGCATGTATGGACCCTGCAGGAAAAACATGAAATGAATTTCTCGCTCACCACCAGTGTAATTTTGTAACTAGCGATCCACTTTGTGAACCATCGAGTGAGCAGGAATTTTTCACTTCGCCGTGTGGGATCATAAAAGTGAATGTAAATGACCGCACTTGGAGCTTACTGTGGTCGTTAACTTTTTAAAAGATTTTTTAGTGTTCGCAGGATGTTAACTAAATCTGCTATCGAAATAGTAGCCCATTGGTTTCTTTCTTAACTACCACATGAAGAATCCTTTTTCAAAGTCCATTATGGACATGAGAGGAGCACCTAATGAAATCTGGCATATTATATAATGAATATATGTATGTATATCTGTATATATATATGTATAGATGCCAGGTTGTATATAAGATTTTTCACTGATTCGCTCTTTTGAATATAACTCAAAAAGGCATGGGAATCCTACTATGAAACTTTCAGTGGTTACTAAGCATAAGCTCAGATATTATTGAAAAAGAAAACCACGAAAAAAATTTTACTGATATGTTTTTTCAAAAACAGGCTAACAATTTTTTTTTTATTTTTAATAAAATTTTTTCTTATAAATTTTAATAAAATGTTTTCTTATAAATTTCAATAAAAGTGTTTCTAATAATTTTTAATACATTTTTTAATCACTTTCATTAAAAGATTTTTCCAAAAAATAATTTCTCCATTTTTTAATTTGATTGGTGTGTTTATCAAAACAGGTAACAAAAAGCCTTTTTTATAATTTTTAATAAATAATAATATATAATTTTATAATTTTTAATAAAAAAATAAATTTTTTTTGCGCAACAATTTTTATTTTTTTCTTTAAATATGTTTTATTCTAAAAACTTAAGAAAAAACTGAAAAGAAACGAAGACATTTTAACATAAAATAAATCTCAAAATTGTAAATTTTTTTTCAAATTTTTTTCGCATCCATTCCTGAGAATTTTTTTCGCATCCACTGCTGTTCAGATACCGTCGGTCGGATTTTGCAACAACTACTCGTGTAGGGTACTTTAAAATACAACTCCAGCCAATCCCACTTTCCCTTTGCTGCCTCTTTGCTTTAAGGTGTAACGTTGTGGTCACAAAAACAAAATTAGCTGTTGCGAACACGAAAATAACAGTGCCAAAAAAATATAAAATTTTTCTAAAAAAATGTTTACCACGATGATGTTCCTTTCTCGTTCTAACCGGCGTCAGTTGGAAACACGAAGTGAAACCAAGTCCTTCTCCACTCTATCTTTTCAACGCAGACGAGGCCTTCCTCTTCTTCTGTTGCTAGACTTTTCTGCTGGGTATCTTACAGTCTACGCGTAGTAAATAACATAAACATATAGCAGTTCAAGCTTAATGAGCGCAAAAAAATAGTAAAAAAATAAAAAACAAAACTAAAAAATCGCAACTGTCAATAAATGTCTGAAATTTTTGTCTCTACTGTCGTCGCTGCCAAATATGTAAAAACGCATGCAATAAGGTAACACCTCGGAAAATAATTTCGCAAGTTGTGAAAATATTTTAATTTGATCAGCTGCTTATTTGTGCATTTGTTTATAGTAATTAGGAATAAAATATAATAATATCAGTTCAATAGTGTGAAAAAAATATTCATTGAACAACCAATTCGTATGAATACAAAACCAAATTTTATGTCGTCAGTTGGAATTTATTTACTTTATTCCAAACACCTAACCGAGTAAGGAAGCGTTAATTGTATTTAGTGGGGAATGAATGAAAAAAAAAATTAATTACTTAAAAAATTGTTTACTTAATATATTTTTTTACTAAATAAAAAAAAATTATGTTTTTTTACTAATCAAAAAAAAAAGTTCTTTGAGTAATGGAAATCTTCATTTTGACGTTTAGGCGATCCATTACTTCTCTGTTTTTATACTGCAGCGGTTTAAATTACAAGGGTCTGTGATACACGCGCGGCGCCATTTGCAAAAATTACAAATCTTCCGATAGGGTGAGAATCGAAGAAATAAAATATTGAAAACTTAAAAAAAAATACAGATGTCTGCTCATATGAGTTGAAAATATTCTTAGAGGTATAGAAAACTTAACTACTTAGGAATTTCGTTACTGCTATGATAGAGTGAAAAAAATAAAATAAAAAAACAAATGAGCCTTCAACGTATCGACTCAAATTTCGACAAAACCTGAATGCTCTATATGATCCCTGATAGATAATTAAAACTTCTGTTTTCATGAATCTATATCTGCACTAGCACGCAGGCAGACTATGGAGGAATATGCTAATCCTCTGGTGATTAGGTCGATACTCGATTACTTTTCACAACGGAATGACAAATTTTAAAGAATTGACACCTAATGCCGAAATATTGACCTGATACCAAACTACCTGATACCCAACAGAGTGAATTGCTCTACAATAAGTATCTATATACCCCATTGTAAAATTATTATTTTTTGAAGTATTCATATGCCATATTAATTTAAATTTAAAACTTTGTGGAGTAGAGGGAAATGAAAGAGCGGATGAGTGTGCAAGGAAAGACCCTGAGCTGGACCTTCAGCGAGTGATAGAGGGCACTTGCATTGTTCTAAACAAACTGTGATTAACTTAACCCTAATCCCATGCCGTTCTGTTTGGCTATCGATAGGTCTCTCGCGTTCGGCGCTTATTTCTACTGCAGGGTCCGCCATATAACTTTACGAAATTAAAAATGCTATAAAAAAGAAACTACTGAAAATTTTCTTAAACTGTTTCCTTTATTTTGAAGTACAATCCTTCCGGTTAATGATGGAACACAAGTTCATTCATATGGCTACCTCGGCTAGCCATGCACCATCCCATACGATCAGTCCAATTTTTCAACACATTTTCGATTGGATGCGGCTGTATTTCAGCTATGACATCGCGTTTTGTTGTTGAGAACGACGGTGAACTGATGTTTCTGGTGATTCACGAACACTCTCGGGCACAGCAGCAATATTTTCGGGTGTACGCACAGTTTTTGGTCGGTCACGCGTTGGTTTGTCAATAAGCAACCCAGTTTCTAATTTTCTGTCAAATCAGATGACAGCTAAGTGTTACCATTCTTCAAATAATACCTAGTTCAAATCCATAACGATAGATGGCGGGCCCTATATATACCGCCAACAGATAATTAGAAACAATGCATATCACATTTTTTATTTAAATAATATGTTATCATAAACAAATGGTATGAAAGATGCACAGTGAAGTAGTTTCATAAAAAATTCAAGATCTCTTAACGGATTGACCGGACACGAACGTACCATAGACATGGGATTAGGGTTAAGTATAATCCCGGAAACCAGTAGAAGCTGGTCTCTGACTACTAACTGCAGATCCGTCAAAGGGTTCTGGGCAAAACTAAGTCTTAAAAGGGCAAAATGTCTTCTCAGCACAGTCCGAACAGGAGTTATAATGGGTCACTCCACTATTGGCACCCTAGCCAATAGAATGCGAGTTGTGGAAATGAAGAAGAAATTGAGACGGCACAACACTTCCTCTGTGAATGTCCTGCATTTCAAAGAAGCTGGGCTAAATATCTTGGCGATTATTTCTTCGAAGACCTGGGAAATTTTTAAAGTACCTCACATGAGGAACTAGTTACCTTCGTAAAAAGATCTAAGTGGTTTAAGTAACTTAGTTAGGGGCAAAAAAATCAAATGCGGATATCATATGGCCCATTGTCACCGAGTGTTTTTTCTTAGAAAAGCAACCTGGCTAACCTAACCTAACTTAACCTAAGTGCAAGTTTGAAATGTGTCAAAACTTTTTTTGATATTCTATATGCATTCAGAAAAAAAATCATGAAAAATTGGCTAATATTTTTGAGATATTTCTAACTCTATTATATTAGAGTGTAATTGGCAAAGAAATTCTGTACCCAACCTCAATTTTTTTCCCAATTAATGATATCGAAATTTTGATGAAAATTTATTGTGTTCTTCGGTATTTTTGGTATTCTTCTTTTAGAATAAAGTAGTTGTTATTGAACAATAAATAAATAAATGTTTTTTTTTATAATTTGTCTTCATCTTTATAGGCAAGTAGGAACTTGTTGGCAAGCTGATGGTTTTACAGGTTTATCAAGTATCCGAAGAAGAAATCTAATAAATAAATATGTAATAGAAATCTATATAAAGGTTTTCAGTTATACTTCTTAGTTCGCGGATGTTATAATTAAAACATGTACTTTAAGTAAGTTGATTTATTTTTCAAAGCATTTTCATATTTTCAACTGATCTAATGACTAGAAATATGCGCATACATAAAGGTTCGAAAATGTTTACAGCGAATTTTATGTGCGATTTTCTTATTTTAGTCATGCCTTTATATTTAAAACTAAGATTTGCATTACCTAATTTTAGGTGATTTATGCTTCAATAGAAGCAAGTAAAACAAAATATATTCAGTCAGCAAATACAGTTGTCGACATGAAAATCCGTACAAGTCATAAATTTGCATTCAAAGGATTGTAAGTGCGATTTGATGTCGAGTATTTCGGGCATTGTTGCAAATTGTTCTGAAAATTAGTTTATTTGTAGGCTTACCTGTACATATGTTTCTAAGCTTTAATATAATAAGACGTAAATTGAATTATTATGGAAAAAAAATGATTATTTAATTGATAATTTTGAGATTTCGTCCCCTTAGTATAACAATAGCCTATGTGCTCATAGGCTATTATTTTTTTATTGAATTTTTGGATTCTCCATCGTCGATTTTATATGTGGTCAAAATTTTATCAAATTCTATTTCCACAAAGTGGGTCAAAACGTCAGTCAAAAAATAATAAATATTTACAGACATAACGAGATTTGAGTGAGAGCTACTTTCGACAAAAAGTTTGAAATTCATTTCTCAAAACATCAAAAAATGTATAGGCTATTTTAATACTAAGGGGACGATTTATTCAATGATGAAATTTTGGTATAGAGTTTTTTAACGTTATTTAAAATCATTTTTATAGATCTTTTAAAATATTTTGTTTTATTTAATATGTAGAATAAAATAAACTTAAAATAAAAAATATTTTTTTCTAAAACTTCATTTATTTATGGTCTTGAGTATAAAAAGAAGTAGAGTTGAAAACTAAAAAAAGGTATGGGTTTTGAGATTAATTAGTGTTGAAAATTTAGGTATTGAGTTCTTTTGCGATTTTTATTATTTGTTTTTTTCATATATTTTTTATTGTATTTTTTTTAATTTTTGAAATTGGTTTGACTATGAAAAGTAATGAAATGGAAATTTTTTTTAAATATTTAAAGGTTGAAATATCAAAATTTTGAAATTGTGATTTTTAAAGTGAAATATCTGTGGCTCTGTTGAAAATTTTCATAATTTTTCAAATTTTTAGAATCAAATAAAATAAAAAAAAAATTTAAAAGAAATTTTGAGTTGAAAGAAAGTTGGAAATTTTTCGTGTAATTTTTGTAATAACTTTTAAATTTTGTATTGTAATAAAACACCCCCTCGGTTTTTTTTATTTTTATTTTTTAATTAATAGCTGAGAAGATGCTCAGTAATGGCTGAAAGTTTCCCGGTTGACTTCCTATAACTTTTCAAGTTACATTGAAATACGTACAGTGAACCCATGAAAATTACCATGCATCTGCTTACTAATATACGAATGAACATTTAGATGTATTTTCAAATAGATATATAGGTATTTATATATAATAAACGAGTGCGTATGCTAACGCTTTGCTGCTCGCTTTGCTCTGATTTTTCACTGATTTAAAATAGAAAATGAATTCCATTGAAAAAGCGAAGAAATACGTGAAAAAGCTGCGTTTGTTAAATACGCCATCGAGTATTTCTTGAGGAATTAAGACAAAGTCAGAACTAATTTGATGCATGACAAACAGGGCCTCAAATTTTTTGGCACGAAATATCAATGGATAGAAAATGTGATTCCTCATACTGCATACATGAGGTCCATTGTGATACTTGCATTTGATTTCCATCCCCTAACTAAGTTATTTAAACCACTTAGACCTTTTTAAGGAGGTTAATAGTCCCGACAGCGAAACATTTTGCAAATTTCCCAGACCTTCGAAGAAATAGTCGTCAAGATATTTGGGCCCGGCTTCTTTGAAGCGCAGGACATTCACAGAGGAGGTGTTGTACCGACTTAATTTCTTCTCCATCTCCACAACTCCTGCAGAAGTCATTGTGAGGTACACCCATCCTACTGGCTAAGGTGCCAATAGTGCAGTGACTCATTATAACCCCCGCGAGGACGCTGGTGGTTGGCCTGTTGAATTCAAGCAGACATTTTATCCTTTTAAGATTCAGTTTGGTATATGTTACTAAATTAGTATTTTCTCAAATTATTATCCCCGAATACAATAAAATATATACCAAATATTTATTCAAATAATTTTTTACAAAGTTATTTCCCCAGCTTATTATCAAGGAAGAAGAATACTAATATATTTGAATGTCACAAAGAGAAAATACAGCAAATTCTGCAATTCATGGCCTTATCATTATGACCACAACTGTAACCAGGTATTTATTTCAGCTTCATTTATTGCTCAGCGTGAAAAATAAACACATTTTCAGATTGACAGCTCATATTTGTATGATTTCATATTTTTAATACATTTCAACATAATTTATGCAGTAGATATATTTTGAGCAGTCTGCTGACACAATGCGCGATATACACAACAGATAGCAGGCATTCAAGTTCGCTGCTTAAGTCTTTCATTAACAGGGTAGAAGAGTATTAATTGCGTTGTAATAGTTAAACCACAGCAACAAATACATATAACTAAATATGTAAAGTTGATATGAGTTTACACAAAGCAAATAAAAGACAAAATCATTAAAAAAATACTAAAATGCATTTAAATATTACATATTTTTTGCAGGTGCTATTGGTGCTAGTTACTTCGGCAGCTGTCGCATTTGTTAACAACGCAATGATTTGTTGTTTATTTGTTGAGTAGTAACGCGTAATCTGCGTAAATCTAACACGCATTCAACACACACAATTTGGCTAATCGCCATCATCATTAGGCATAATTCAAAAAATTGACACACCAGCAAACAGAGGCTCATGGTACATGTGAAAAAAAACCAAAAAAAATACAAAACAAAAAATCAAATATGCATTGCATAAATCTACTTTTTTTCTAAATTTCTATAGGTATTTTTACGAAACAAGCTCATTCAAGTATTCTCTTGTGCATATCTATTTGTTTGTTTACGTTTAGTTGTGTGTGCATTTAAATAAATATTTTCCACCTATGAAATATAGCTGCCAGCCAATGGGTACAACTCACTTGGAGGCAATAAAAATAGCTGCCTAAATGCTTCAACTAAACCACAATAATCAATTTTACGAATCAGCGCTGATGTTGAAATATGCGTAGTAATAAATATGTTTGGTTGAAAAATTTATATATTTCAATCAAGATTTTTAGAAAACAAATAAGTGATAAGAAATATTGAAAAATTATGTTGTGCTGCAGACCAGTAGTTGTGCTATGGCACAGTTTGGGGTAGAGTTTTTGCTTTTATTCCACACAAAACTTGTGTATTTCGTTAAGCTAACTGCTTTCAAAACATGTCCCCAAAGTGTCTTGTGTGACATAATTTATTTTCCAAAACATTTATTATTATTATTTGAATTTTTTCTAAAAATTTGCGTCTGGTCACAACGCGCTAAACATTATATTATATTTTTCTTAACCAGATTAAATATTTTCTTAAGTGCTCACAAATTTGTGATCGATGACGGCATGCAAGACATTTCACTAATGTGTCGCAGCAATAAGAAATACACTCGGAGCTTTGCCAGTGGCTGCCGGGGGGGCGACTGGTATTAGAAGTAACTTTTTCTATCATTTTACTGCTTTACGCACAGAGATTCGAAACTACGCCTTCCAAATGGTAGTCACCCACCAACGCATTCGGCTATAACGTCTCCCACAAAGCAGCCTCTGGTCGAAAGGTCACAAATTTGATGACAGCTTGCAAGACATGCCACTAACAAGTCATGCATGCATAAATGGTAACATTTTTGTATAACTAGCGTGTTTTTGAGGAAATTTTTTTGCTACAAAATTAAAAAAAAAAATATGTACTATATGTACTCCAATTTTACTATATTATAAGTCTCCTAAGTATTAGTAAGATTCCAATATTCCCATTAGATATAAAACTTTGACTTCAATAATAATTGGCATTTGAGTTTTGGAATACCAAATCCTGCCTGCAAATTACCAGCATTTCCAACTAACGAAAGTAAAGCTGGGAAGCCTGGTGAACTGTTTAGTGAAGCCCACTTTTTGCCGCAGGTCTTTGTTGTAAACCTCGCTATTTCAAAACCGAAAATTCTTCTCCTTTGTAAAATGTCAGGCAGCAATCACGGCTACTAGTCGATAATCATTTGAAATGACTTCAAAAAACCGAAGCCACTTCAATAAAACCGTAAGCAACATAATAAATAAGGAATTAAAGAGCTACGCAAGAAAGGTATTGGAGACTTCGAGCAAAAACCTACTGCTGTAGCAAACTAATGGACTAATATGAGCACAAGCAGGTTATAGGACGCACTTCGAGAGATGACTCTATCAAAAATAAATGCATGGGAATTCCAAAGATCTAGAGCACCGCATAACGCTTTCTGAAAGAGATATATAAATGAAGAAGAGACATAGTCTATCAAACGCTTTCTATATCAGTACTGAACCAAACTTCACAACACTTAAGGTTTTAAAGAACTTCTTCTTCGCGGATATATATCGGCTGGAAAAGCTGAACGAATTCAACGAAAGATTTGGATGGTCCAGAAACTTGTACTGAATTGTATTGTATTTGTTCTGTGTGCCACTATGACCGCTGAGTAAGAGTACTTTTTTCTATAAAAAATTTATTTCTTCTAGATAAAAGTGCAAAGAAAAGGAAATTAACTCGATTTATAGATTACGTTTCCTATGTGAAAAGCACGCTAAAGATGTTACAAAAAAAAAAAGAATTATTAAAAATTAACCCAACTTTTAGCCGCTTAAAACAAGCGCAGTGCAGCCCTGCTTACTACAATTTCAGGGGTTATCCAAAATTATATCGTTTACTCGAGAATTTTCCAAATTTGTTAAAAAGTTTCGATGTTTGATTTATGTGGATTTGGTAAAAATATACAACATTAAAATAATTCCAACTAGAAAAATATTGTAAGTATTGAAAATAAATCACAATGCCCTCAGTTAGAACCGCTACTGTATTTTATTTGCCCAGTTATATCAGAGTTTTTAGACAATTTTGGTGCAAGAAAAAATAAGTTTGAAGTGCTCTAAAACTGCGTCGATATTTCTAAATTTTTTTTCGCCGACTGTATTGTATATTTTCTCCATATAAATGAAATTTCGAGCAATCGTAGGTAGGTCTGGTGGCTGCCAATTAGACCTATCGTAAGTCCGCTGTGATACCACTCCGTTTTAAACTATCCTGTGGCTCAACCTCGTTAGTTTAAGATGCGTTATATCGGCTAGATCTGTTAGGAATGCAGTACCAAGCGTGTAAAGTCTTCTTCAAGCTAATATTTCACACTCAATAAGAAGGCTTTTAATAATTTCCTTCTCTTCTGTACTGTAGCAGCTTCTACAATAATCGTAGTGGGGAACTCTCAGTCTTCAAGGCAGGCTACATAGTAGACAATGACCGGTTTGCACACCTATCAAAGTTTTTTCATTCTCTCCGTTGAGTTTTAGTAGGCATGTGAACAATCACGGATGAGTTTCTGCCATGTCAATTTGCTTAATTCAGATTTTGTTGGGTTTCGCCATTTTCAGTTCACTATTTGAACAGTTTCTCTATCTATCAGTAATTTACAAGTGGGCATGGGTATCAACGCTTTATCCGATTGTTTTATTATAGTTTGGGCTACACCTTTTCTGGTGAGTTCATCTGCGTACTTAGATTGGCAAGATGGCCCGGAAAGGATGACATATTTTTGTTTTTCAGAAACTTTTATTGACATAAAAATACGATAGGATAGGCTCCTACATCTTCAAATTAATCCTTGGGGTTAATTATTTGAAAATTTTATATCGAAATGCGTGTTAACTGTACTTAATTTATCAGTTATCTATACCTTTTTAGACTGCTTTCTTTTCGTTTTCGTCTGAATCGGTAGTGGAAGAAATAGCTTAAAAAAAAAATTTAAAATAAATAATTGGCGCGTACACTCTTTTGGGTGTTTGGCCGAGCTCGTCCTCCTATTTGTGGTGTGCGTCTTGATGTTGTTCCACAAATGGAGGGACCACCAGTTTCATGCCGACTCCGAACGGCAGATATTTTTATGAGAAGCTTTTTCATGGCAGAAATACACTCGGAGGTTTGCCATTGCCTGCTGAGGGGCGACCGCTATTAGAAAAATGTTATTATTAGTGAGTTCCGAATGGTAATCACGCACCAACCCATTCGGCTACGGCGGCCGCCGTATGTATTTACCGGAAAGGGAGATAAAGCGAGTAAAAAAATGAAACAAAGTCATGGATATAAAGTAGTATAAAGGCGAATTCATAAATTCTGTAAGATAAGTGCTATATTTTTATGACCTGGCACCCAAATGTGGTTTCCATTGAAATACTGGGATAAGTCGTTTACGAGTTTAAAACATTCTATGGCTGCTTTTTACGAGTGTGTTTGGGACTCTAGCGATTTTATTGCTGTCAGAATAATTGGCGACATACCAGGTGATTAATACTCTCGTGTTTATCGCTGTAAACAGGGACTTGAAATACACTACAGTGACCGGGTAGACGGAATGATTGCTTGATCTCCAGTTTTTGGGAGTTGACCCCTTAACCTGCTTTATTATCCATAATTGAGCCAACTGTATATATAGTTATTTGATTTTCATTTTCAGTAAGGCCGTTATGCCAATTTTCGTTCAAAGAAAACTTTGTCCACCATCAATGAACGAAATTTCAAAATCTACTCGAATTTTGAGCTACTTTAAGGTAGTAGAGTATCATATAAAATTAGAATTAAATACAAAAGCTTGAAAAGTTTGAAATTTTGATCGACATTTCTTGAATCTTTTGAAACTTCGTAGGAAGTTTGAAACCTCAATTCACATGCTTTTTTTTTGTGTAATATGAACTATAATTAAGAAATTGTATTATTTTATTATTTATTATAAGAAATTAATAAAAAAAATTAAACTGATAGCAAATAAATAGTCCAAACATTGCACTATTGTGTGCTACTATTATTTTCAATATAGATTTAGTCCCTTACACATGCGAGATGTAAAAAAATCTCAATATATTGCACCCTAAAAACAAAAGGGTCACAACTCAAAATGTACCTTTTGCTCAAATATGAGCGAGACGTTATCAATAAAATGGTCCGCGGATGACATATGGCAAAAATAAATTTTTTGTTTTTTGGTAGGACTGTTATAAGCTTACATGGCAAATTCCAGCGTGATATGTCATATAGTTTGTTTTCTGTGCTACTGTAAACAAGTCAAGCTCGAGTGTGGAAAATTTTGAGTTGTGCCCCTTTTGTATTTAGGGTGCGATATGCAGTTGAATATTCTGCCCATATACGTAAATATGTATGCAAATAATAAATGCGTATCTAAAATACATAAGCCAGTACTCACTCAACTGCGGTGAGTCTATCAAGATTATAGTCTGCGGGTATTAAACATTGTGTTTTATGCGTGTAAATATGCAGCAACAGAAATATTGCATGAGATAGAAATGTAACATGAGCGTTTAACACTTGCGTTAACTTTGCAAAAAAAAAAAACAAATGCGCACACACGCAATTCTTTACTGATTGCAGATCTTTTCTAGTAAAACATTTGGAAAATTATTCCCCTCTTTGTTGCATGCACCTACTTTGCCTCACAGATCATCACTGGGGGCGTTGTTGTTCTTTGAGTGATGATCATTGCCAGCAGAAAAGTTTTAAATCTTGAATTTTTTATCTACAAACTGTGGCAATTGGATTGAAAGCGTATGGGTTGTACGATTTTTCCACTAGTATGCGCAGAAATTAATAGCAATAATGATTAACTTTTAACACGCGCACCAGATTTTATGCGACTTTTCTTAGAGGTACAATTCACGAAAAAAAATATTTTTTAATGATTTTGTTAGGTTATTCGAATAATTCGAATGATTTTGTATTTGTACTTCACTACAAAGAATTTACATTAGGGTGGACGTAGATAGAAAATGTATATGATGTGCGGTCTCGATTGACACGATTAAGTCAGGTCGCACAAGGGGCAAAATTCAGATTAATTTATGGAGACTTAAAAAATTTAGGATTAAATGAAAATAAACAAAATTTAATAATATGGTAAACAGATCGGTAACAAAATTTATACTTGATATGAGTTACCATTCTGAACGACATTTAGGCGTCACTCAAGGTGTTGTCATCCTTTGAAGTTAAGTTATCATTAGTCCTTAAGTTTATTGATAAATTAAAATTGCTAGGAATACACAATCGCATCACACTCAAGTGGGTCCCAGCATACAGGGGTATAACTGGGAATGGCTTAGCGTATGAAATGGCTAGAGTGGCGAAACTTATTACATAAATAGGCAAATGGGTTCAAAGGAACTTCGGGGAAGTGAATTACTTCTTAACTCATTTCTTCTCGGGGCAAGGATACATCCGGAGATACTTATAACGCATGGGCAAGGTAAACGATCCCAAATGCATGCCTGTGAAGCGCCGAGAAATGACACTGAACACGCGTTTTTTAGTTTTGACAGATGGCTCGTGGGAAGAGTTGCTCTGAGAAAGAAAATTGGCCACATCGCGCCGAACAAAAGGCTCGAATGCGAGGACACACAAAATTTGTGACAGTCACTAAATTTTTTTATTTTAAATTGAAGAAATAAAAGCAGCGCGATATATTGCAAAATTGTGACTATTTGTTTACAAAAAGCATATAACTAGAAATATCGAACTTTGTTCAAAATTGCAAAAAAAAAAATTTTAAATTTGCATCAAAATGTTCAACTTTTAGTTAACATTTTTAGAAAATTCAGGGGATGCAGTTTTGTGTGGGGAGCGATGTAGAGCCTCTTGCTCAAAAAATTTATAATTGGGGAGTCTTCTTGAAAACACTAGGCCAATCAGAGTTCAGAAATCACATGAAAGGCTTCAAATAAGTTGGATACTCAACAGCATTTAAGCTAATCGTATCAAGAGGGAGCCCTTCACTGATCACTTCACAGAATTTTCAGCAAAAAGTTATTTGCGTGCAAAATTCAAATAGTTAGACAATTGTTGCCGACCAACCGCCGTAACAAGAAAAAAATTCATAGTGAGAGGTCATCGCAGCTGAATGAGGACATGACTCTTTCGAAGAAATGATGGATACGTAAGCAAAATAACAATATACTAGATTTTCAGCAATCAACCATCTTCATATTCGTCATGAGGCGTAACTCCACCCCAAACATAATTAGGCTATGAAAATGTAGACTACTACCTGTATCCACTACTGGAAAAGTTATTGAAGCATGTTGAAAGAGATCTTATTACCGACACTAGATGAGTTGGAAAAAGTGGATTCAGGGATATTTGAATCCACCAGGACTATACTTAAAAGAGCTGGTTTATAAAAAGGCATACCTTAATAATATAATTTAATGCTCGATGTAAAAAAGCACGCACATACAACTAAATGAGCGTACCAGATAAGCTTGAATTCTTCATTCAACTAAAGGTCCAAAGGGTATAAAACTACAATACATATATAAAGTTTTTCTAAAAACTTAGATTAAAACAGAAATGGTGATGAAATTTTTTTTTAATTTTCTGATTTTCGTACAAAGTTTGGTACTTTAGGGGTTATGTCTCTTGTAAGGAATAAAGAATATTTTTTATGGAAAATTAGTTGAAATTAAATTTAAAAAAATTATTTAAATAGAAAATTTAATTAAATTTAAAAAATGTTTAATTCATTTTTTTTATTAAAAAAAACATGGATTAAAAAAAATTAAAAAAAAAAATTCTAAAATATTTTTTTTAACTATTTAGCTAATTTTTTGTATTTAATAAGAATATATTACTGTTAAAAATTATTTAGTTTACATTTTTTAAATCTACTCTGGAAGGGTTTTTTGTCGACGGCTGTATATTTTTGGATAACTGATAAAAATATTTTCTTTTTTTTTGTTAGGTGAATATTTATTTGCGCACTTTCATTTTTTTATTCTACTTATGTGCATTTTTGCGTATTTGCATATTCGAATGTCTCTGCTGAGACAAGAAAAGCATTCAAATTTTCCTTTAAATGTCCGCTGTTTCTAATATTTCTCGAAAGTATTTATAAATGAATGCAAAATGTCTCACTTTTCAAACATTAAGAAACCAAATACCCACTATGGACATTATTAAAATTATTTACTTATCCTGCTATGCAATTGAGTGGCTATAAAAACGCCCAACTTTTTACACAGAGACAGTTTTGGAGCCACTAAAATTAATTTTTATTATTAGACTTAACTTTTCTTGTGGTATGTGGTAAATTCCTAGTATTTATTTATTTTAATGGCAAGCAATAAAATATACTATTACCTTAAACTGGTGTAAAACAAAGTTGACAGCGCATAGATTTTATTAGCGATGGGTGTGACAAAACTGTAATAGGGCGGAATTGCAGATGCCACTAATGAGGCTTCCTTTAGCAAATGTGTGAGCTAGCAGAAATTCTGTAATTTGCGTTTTGTTAAAGTTGTGCCACATTTGAGTCAAGCATCTAAAGTTAAGAAGGTTTAAAAGTTCTCTTCAGGTGAGGAAATAAATTCATAGATATTTTTAATGATTTTTCAGAGACAGTTCGTCCCTTAAATGCCGTCTATTCTTTCTGTGGGAGAGTATTTATTGTTAGCAACTAAAAGTAAAGCAGGAGAAATATGGGAACATGTATGAGCATATGACAGAGGACGGGAGTGTTAATTACGCCGACGTGTATGTGTGTGTGCATATACAAAGTTATAAAATTAATACAGAGATAGATCTTAATGCTTGAGTGGTGCTACATATTTTTCGGAGAAAGTGTAGTTTTACTATAAAAAATTGTGAATTCATATAAATTAATAGTTAAAAAAATATTATGCATGTACATGTAGGTATATGATAAATCAGAAATGAAGGCAAGTGCAAAGACTTATGAAACGAACTTTTTTAGAAAGACTTAAGAAACGAACTTTTTCCATTAAGAGCTTGGAGACAAACCTCGCTCTAAGCATTCGCTGTGGACACAATTGACACAATTCTTAATTATTTAAACTGGCTCTATTTGAATTTGTATTTATATATACCAAGTTTTCGCAACTTATATTCTTTTATAATATACTTTGTATGTTAAATCAGAATGAGGGCAAGTGTAAAGACTTATGAAACGAACTTTTGCAAAAAGACTTAAGATACGAACTTATTCCCCAAAGAGCTTGGAAACAAACCTGTCTGTCTAAACCTTCGCCGTCACCAATTCTTAATTACTTATACTATATACACATAAATATACTAATACAATATAAATTACATATATTGAAATATACCAAGTTTTTGCATCTTATATTTATACATACATCTCCGTTCATAATAATAGAAGTAAGACATACTGAGGTGTTCACTATTACTTAATTTTTTAACTTATACTTTTTACTAGGATATACTGTATAACTCACGGTACAAAAATTAGAAACAAAAATATATCGAAAAATGTTGATGAAAATTTCAAACTGTTTAGTCAGAGTTTTTAGAATAATTCTGGCTATGCCATTTTTTAGTTTTTTCAATTTATTCAAAATTTCTTAATATAAACTTTTACAACAGTCCATATAAACTATATTTTTATAAAAAGCATTAAAAAAATATATATAAATATATAAACATATAAATTATCAAAACTGTTCAATATATCGGATTAGTTTTATTGTGGAAGAGCGAAGGCAAGTGGTAAAGACTTATGAAACGAACCTCGGCTAAAAAGACTTCGCGAGCGAACTTCTCTCCAAAAGATTTAAGAAGCGAACTTTGTTGTAGAAGAGTTTGAAGGCAAACCTGCTTGTGTTCTTAAATATGTTTACAAGCTGATGGACCAGACAACCCTAGTGTTTGGAGTTTAATCAAACGTTGTAAGTTGTAGACTCTTCATTATAGGGTGGTTCTTAGTGTTTGGAGTTCAATCAAACGTTAATCAAGCGTTTTAATCAAGCGTTTGCAATTTGAACCATCGATTTTTTTGTGTACTTTTACGGCTGAAATAAAATCCGTGTTGTGTCAGAAGAGTAGTGTTAGACACTCACGAAATCTGTCGGCTTACGCTTGAAAAAACCTTTGAGATATTAAAATCGATTGAAAATTAAAATTCGATCGGTGACGCCAGTGGGCCAACTAGAAGCAACGACACTATTGTACTGTTTTTTCCTAGGACACCTTCAAGACTATATGTTACCCTAACCATACAGAGATGACACAATAGTTGAAATAAGAGATCAGAGTTGCTATTGTTCAAATAAGCGCTGTAACTCACAAAAATATCCTGAACAAATTTGATTAACAAAAAGCCACCTGTGATAGGAATTTCAACGAATTTATATTCCACAGTGGCAAAGTTTACTATTTTTAATAAAAACCGATAATCAATGAAAAATTATACGCATGCGTCTTTTGTTTCTAGGCGACTTAATTTCCAAACGTTAAATGGAAAACCCTATACATAATCACATTCATATAAAAATGTGCAAAAATAAAGTAAATTTCCTTGAAACTGTAGCATCGAGGGCGTCTTATATTTTTTCTATTTAATATTTTTATTATATTTTTTTCACTAGCCGCAAACCATTTGCTAAATGTAGCAAATGAGTCGTGAGTTGGTACTACGACGTGGGACACGCACAAAAACGTGCATGCAAATCCACAGATGCAGCCACAAAAGCAAAAAAAGTGGCAAGTAACGTACAGCAACAGCAACAAAATGCACTCAGCAGGGCCAACTGGTATGACTATGCGCCAAAGCACCGTCCATTTAAGACGCTAAGTAGTCAATCGCATAAATCGAGTACTGAAATGGAGGAAAAAAACAACAATTTTTTTCCAGATAAAAATTATGAATAGGCACACAAAACAAAGTGTATGACTTATCACTTTACACGCATAAACAGTTTTTCGAATAAAAATGCGAAATTACAAAAAGTAATAAAATATTTTCTAGCAAAAGGGGGGAAAAAACAAAAATTTATTTCTTATATCATTGCTCTAGATCTGCAAACATGTCATTACGATGAAATACGACACAACAACAAGAGTGTTAGAAAAAATTGAAGGCATAAAAAAAATGAAAATCATACCCAATAACAAAAATAACAAACATACTTTTTTCTGCACTACAACGCTTTGCCAGCAGACACTTTGGCGTTGCTTCGCCTATGATTTTGGCTTGTTGCCGCTTGAAAAGAAAAAAAAATAATAATAATAACAAAAAAAATACGAAAAAGCTGTTACGAAGGCAATAAACTACACATTTTTCTTTGGAATTTTTGTCACTTATAGCCTTTTGCTATGCCACTTTTCCTTCAATTGACCGTTTATCTTATTGTTAGTATTGTTTATTGCTTATACTGCTTCGCGTTTGTAGTTATTTACCGCCTATTAAAGTGTTTCATATCGTGGAATCAGCGCTTCGCTCAATTACGCCCACGCTCTCACTCACAGCTGTCTAAAATGAGCGAATCTAAGTCATAATATTTGGGATGATAAAACTGAGCTCCAATACCCACATAAGGCTACTTATATATGTATACACTCAGAGACGTATGCGAGTTATGTGTAAGGCTTTTATATGTTGAAATCACTTCAATTAATATTCGCTAAGCTCATCGTTCACAGAATGTTTTAACCAACACACAGTCCGAGGCAAGTGATTGCACATCAATATTTTAACCATTTTTTGTCAATATCTTCTTAGTTTTGCTTAATGTTCGCAAATTTTCTCTTCCAGGAAGAAAATATAGCTCTTTTTTTAGGAAACCATATAAATTCACTTCTCAAATATTATATAAAAATTAAAAAAATTCCTGAAACAAATGTATTTCTCCTTTATATGTAGAAAATCCTGAATGCCGGCAAAAGAAAAAAAAAATTATAAAAAATCAGTAAGATTTTTCCTTAACGTCACAACTTATATTTTTTTAAACTAATAAAATAAAGTAAGCTATAAAACTGCATACCAAGCAATCCGCTAGAAACTCTAATAACTCTGAAAAGCTTTTATACAATTTTAAAAATGAATTTATATGACTTTTTTAGGCAGTGACTCTTATACAGAAATATTGAAAATTTGAAAAAAGTATAGAAAAATAAGCAAAATGTTGATATGCTTTTGTTTTGTCGGGGGTTGTATGTACATAACCTAATTCTTTTTCCACTAGTGCCGCTCTTATTCATTTGTGGGAAATTTAGCACATTGATTAGTTCAGGTTCTTCTCTTTTTCATATTACCAACTGCTGAATTTTGCACGGCGATATCTTAGCAAGTCGCTCTTGTCCTCTGCTGCATGCCATTTCCAGTAGTCCAGCAAAAGTGGAACACGCTGAAAATCAACTTCATCTTCGAAGAGCTACGTTCGTCACGTGTAGGAAGAGTGACTGGGTTTGTATACTTTATGCTTTCCTATTTGAATTCTGAAAAGACATGTCACTGTACGCAAGATTTTCATTTTTAATAATGCTCTTAATATTTGACACTTGTGAACTTGACAGCTGCAGTATATAAACAGAAAGCAATAGATATAGATCACAATAAAGATTTTCATAACTAAAAATATTTTTTTAATTTTTATTTGGAGAGAAATTATTCAGTAACAGAATTGGATGACTGATTTTGCGTCACCTTAGAGTATTGAATCTTACCTATTACTTTGGGACTAACAATAAGTTTTCAAATCTTAACCTATCTATCCTTCCTAAGTATCTTCTTGGGAGATGGCTTTATTGACTTTTCTCTAGGTTGCTGCGGCCGGGCTGGTAAGTTATTGTAACAAAGTCGGATGTTACATTATATACAATATGAGTAGTGAAATAGTGCAGTATTTTTTGATGCACTTATAATGGGGCAGCAGATTGGAGGTCTTTTTCCACGGGGGGTTTTTCGACAAAACATGCGTAACTACTGTCAAACCAAATACATTTTTTTCAGTATTCATTGACTTCTCATCAGGGAAAGACTTAAGCCACAAGAACGTTTACAAATACGGTCAACTGATGTTGTACATAACCATTCTACCGAACGCACTATTCACCAAACCATCGGCAAAATTGAGAATAATTTTACATTATTGGATGCTATTTTATCGCTTAGACCACGTATAGCCCAAAGTGAATAGAGAATTGTGGCTGCTAATGAGAGTTTTGCCGAAGACGCGGAAGAATCGATTCGGTGCCGATCTCAGTAACTTGGCCTATCTTATGGTATTACTTGAGCAATTTTCCGCATCGATCTTGGGTTGAACGCATATAAAATATAGATAGTCTAAGATTTGAAGCCAGTCTATCTTCCCAAGTGTCATAATTTCAGTCACTGGACCCTTGAAAAACTCGCCGCAGATCCGCATTTTGGGAACGGAATTTTGTTCAATTTTTGGCTTAGTGGCTACTTCAATAAGTATTATTGCCGTTCTTGAGCTGAAAACCAACCGGAAGCCATTTGGTAATAAAAAACTTCTTGATACCGGAAATTAAAGTCTCTGATCTCCACAACATTTGGTTTCAACAAGACGGCGGACTTGCCATACAGCTCGTGCAGCAATGGTTTTACTGCGTCGTCGTTTTGGTGCCCATTTATCTCTCGCCTCATACCAGTGGATTGACCACCAAGTTTGTGTGATATTACACTTTTGGACTTTTATTTAAGGGGATATATAAAGTTTCAATGCTTTGTGGATAAACCAGTTTCGATTGAGGCATTGGAAGTCAATATTACTAAAGTTATTCACGAGATACCGACCGAAGCCCTCCAGCGAGTCATTCAAAATTGGTGTTTACTTATTGCTGGAAACATTTGCAAGGGAATATCTTAAAAAAACAAATGTCATGGAGGGTTCTACATAACACTAATAAAGATTGCCCAATTAAATTGAATTCTCGTTGTTTTATTTCAATTTCAAATCCGACACCAATACACACAATCAAAAAATTATAAGAATTTACATTAAAGTAAATAGTAACTAAAAGTTTTCAAATAAATTTTTCAAATAAATAATTAAATATTAAATAATATTAAATTCCTTAAATAAGTTTTAAGAGTGAGATTTAATTTAGGTAAGTTTCTAACTTTTTCCTCAACTTTTTCTATTTGAAATTGAAGGCATGCCTTGCACGTCTAGCTTCATGGTCTATGGACTTTTTCATTTAATTTTTATTCAAAAAAAAATTTTAAGTGAAAAATATAGCAAACAGCTTTTGTACGCTACAAAAGAAAATTAAAAGAATTTGAAATTAAATTACAAATTAAAATTAATATAAATAATTAATTGCATGCACATTTCTGTTAAGTGTTTGGGCGCGCTCCTCATCATATTTTCGGGCTACATTTCGATGTAGTTCCACAAATGGAGGGACCAACAGTTTTATGCCTACTCAAAATGGTAGATCATTTTTTTAAGAGCTTTTTCATGGCAAAAATACACTCAGAGGTTTGTCATTGCCTGCCGAGGGGCCACCGCTATTAGAAAAAACGTTTAACGTTTGATGTTTTATGAACAAAAAAGGGTTATAAGCATCCATCAAATTGCAACCAAGCCTCTCAGGCTCAGAGCAAATGACCGGTGGGATCCTAGATATAATGAAATTTAGGAATTTTCCTGAGTGTACGACAAATTGTCAAATTATGTCCGACCTTCGTTATATTAATTTCAGACAAACTCTTTAGGAGAAGTTTGCGTCTAAGATAGCGTTGTAATCTATCTCGAAGATGCCAAAAGGGACTATCAAGTACAGGTAGGAAGAACTTACCTTTCTCACAATCCTTCTGCATTTTCTGTTAACATTTTCCAAGCTGCGAGACTAAGAAAGGCTGAATGTGAAAAAGCATTTATCCTTTGATGTTTCATGCACAAAGATTCGAATCTGCGCAGCCCCGAATGGTAGTGACGCACCAACCCATTTGGCAACGGCAGATGCCGCAATTATAAGTTATTAATTATTAATTGCAAACAAAAAACTAATAAAGGTTTTTAAGTAAATTTTGTAAAGAAAAAAGTAAATGCAATTACCTTTAAATAATTTTTTTAGTTTAAGTTGAATTTAAAGATTTTCTAATTAGTTTTGTTTAAGCTTCTTTTATTTAAAAGCAAATGCAAGTCTCACATTTTATTTGCTTTATTTTTGATTTCATTTTTATATTAGCTAAAAAAATTTTATTTTAATAAACTATTATAGATAATAAAACAAGTTTTAGAGGAACTCAAATTAAATTTTAAAGTAAGAAAAGATAGAGGTAAAGTTCTAAATACGATTTGCAAATGAAAAGATCTTCAAATAAAATTAAAAAATTGTTTAACTTTTTTTTAAATTTATTTGTTTTAAATATGTGTCTCAACGCCTATTGACTTACACCAGTTATTTTATATTTTAGTTCCCCATTTTATATGCCACATTTTAAGTTTTTAATTCTTTATATGTAAAGACTAGCAACCCGCCCAGCTTCGCACGGGTATAAAATATATACCCTATGTCACTCACTGAAAAAATTATTAAAATCGATCCAGTAGTTGTGGCTTATTCATTACTGCCCATGGCCCGCACGCGTTAAATTTGGAGTAAAACAATTCCCCTTTTTTTATAGCATGAAGATTTCCTGCTATCTTTGGGATATCTAAATTCATACCCTACATTTTTGCATATTAACTTTTTGCATTTTTACATATGTAATATATTTATTTTATTTTTACAACAATTACTATATTACAGAATGTCTTTATATACAACGTTAATAGCCTTCTTGTCATTAGACAATACAAACATGTTTTCTCTAGAGGTTACTCTTGAAAGAGCGACATACAGTTGGCCATGTGAAAAACAGACAACACTCAAATCTAAGCCTGCAACGTTGAAGGTTTGACCCTGAGATTTATTAATGGTCATTGCAAAAGATGTCTTTACCGGAAATTGTAAGCGTTTAAATTGGAATGGTAGATCCGATGATATCAGAGGGATTCGGGGAATCAATACATCTTCTCCGGTACCACATCCTGTGAGTATTGTCCACTCTATTATGAAAGTTTTCAGTGATTTTACCAGCAAACGCGTGCCATTGCAAAGTTGAGGTGGACTTAGGTTTCTTAATAAAATAACAGGACAACCTATTTCTAGCTCCATTTTGTGAGGAGGGAGTCCAGACGGGTTCAAAGAATTTAGAAATTCTGTAGGAAATTGAACAGCTTCTTCCAAATCGAGAACAGTATCGACCGAGTAGTATATTTTCGTCGGCGCATCAACCTTTGAAATAATCAAGTTATTTACTTTATCTACTTGTTCGTTAGTTGGTGACAGAATAGCTCTTTCTTTAAACCAAGATATTGTCTTATAACTTATGTTATCAATGTCAGAATAGACATTGTTGACTAACTCTTGGATGTTGTCTATCAAAACACAAAGGTTTTCTAGGTTAATCCTTCCCTCACTTTGTATTAATTCTCCATTGCCAACTTTTAGTAGCATCTCTGGAAATAGCCTGTTCTCACGTGAAGATGACGAAACCCTCATATTAGTTTTAAGATCTAATTTATTGACATGCGACCAAAGGTGGGATCTTTTTAGCGGAGCATTTATTTCGTCAGCACGTGTTCCTCGAGTCACAACTGGTAGGATTTGACGGAAATCTCCTGAGAACAGAATTGTACATCCACCCATAGGTGCATTTTTATTGCGCAAATCGCGCATTGTCCTATCCAGTGCTTCCACAGACGTCTTGTTTGACATGGTAGCTTCGTCCCAGACTATTAATGATCGCATCAATTTTCCTGTATTGCTCTGTCTAGAAACACTACAGACGCTGTTATCATCATCGGTTGCGATTTTCAGCGGGAGCTTGAATGTAGAGTGTGCGGTTCGGCCTCCTTCCAAAAGAGTAGCGGCAATGCCGGATGACGCAACAGCTAACGCAATTTTTCCGGTAGATCTCACTTTTTTTAAAAGCAGATTGATTAAAAATGTTTTTCCTGTGCCTCCTGGGGCATCAAGGAAAAACAATTTCCCTTCATTGTTATCAATTGTTGATAGTAATGCAGTGAATACTTTTTTCTGATCGATGTTTAATCGTGGCTCATCTTGAGCTATATTTTGTAAAAGTCTCGTTTGATCGTATGATGTTTCTCTTGTGTACTCGGCACTATTAGTTAAATCAGAGTTAGTAGTATTAGCTGGCATCGGCAGCCCAAAATCCTTGATCGTTTTACCCGAAAGTAATTGCACTATTTTGTTTAATTCAAATAATGCTTCGTCAAATATATTTTGGTCATATTGTACATCAACAGAGTTTGACTCTTGCCATCGCCGAATCAGAATATCACTGGCCATATTTTCTTGAAATTTTTTCCATAGACTAACAGAATCAGTTACTTGACAAAACACTACTATGACGGCAAATACATATCTTAATGATGTAGCTGAACTACAAACAGCTGCTTCTAATAATGTATTTTCCAAGTGAGAATCGTCTTCCAAGAGCCCCATAGCTTTGCATGCTGCTTGATAAGTATTGTAAACAACACCTTGTAAAGTTCTTAGGTGAGCAAAGGATGTCGGGCCTTTTACAATATGAAGTAACATTCTCAGATAAAAGCATTCGCTGTTGTTGGGATGAATCACATAGACTCTGCCAAGAGCATCCGTTTTTTTTACTCCGGGGAAACCATCAACCGCAGTACCTTTTTTTCGCCGTTGAAAAGCTTTAGAACTCTGGTTCCATGTATAGTAACTTGGAACTCTGTCATATGTCAGTGTTTTCGCGAAATCATCTTGAGCACATAACTTGAAGAATGCTGTCAATGTTGTATCCGGCGGGTTATTAATAACTTCTTGTATATTGTTCTCAGTAAAATATACCCTTTGTCCATTTTCTAAATGAACTGCAAGGTGGACAATTGTGGGAGACCGGTCGTGCACTTCGAATGATAAAATCCTCCATACAGCTTCAGAGCTGCAGATGTAACGTCCAGACTGATATATTTCCACTTCATTTGGTGATTGTATGCTGAAAGTGGCTTGATCACTGCCTTTATTAATGTACTTAGTAACATATTGGATTGACTTTATTGAATTGCACAACTCCACGTTGATGTGGGCATCAAAAATTTTCAAAAGGAGCGGATTATAGGGAACGATCCATCGGTTGTCAATATCAATGTTTCGGACGGTAGCAATTTGCCCACCCCCTTCTGGCGATCGTCGACGATATTTGGGGTATCCATCATCGCTAGTAATTGTTTGAGTTTGGAACAACTTCGGAAATTTTTTGGTGCATTTAGAATCTCGCATACATGGAGAATTCGAGTTTAAAGTCCCGCAAGGGCCGTGTACCATATGTTTCTTTACGATTTCGTATAGGATAGGATCTTCATCTTTATCCGGTAATTCAGCTGAAATAACCCTGTCAATTTGGTTTGGTCTAATTTTGTTCACTAACCACACCAGCAGGTGTACATGTGGCAAGCCACGCTTCTGCCATTCTATTGTGTACATATGACAGTGCGGCGGACCGAATATATGAGACTTGTTAATGAGGTGCAGAATTTTCTGTACTTTTAAATGGAAGACTCTGTTAACTATATCGTATTTGTCTTGTGGTGAATTGGTGTTAATATTTTCTCTGATTTCCGACCAATTTGGGTTACATGTTGCAGTTATAAATAAATCAGGTTTGCCGTACTTTCTGACGTAAGCCATGGCGTCTTGCGATTTTTCGTGTAAATATCGAGGTCCACCTGTGAATGATGAAGGTAGTATAACCAACTGCCCAATGCCGTTGTGGTGTTCATTCGCCTGTAAAGCATCCTGAAGATGAACGTAATTTTCGGCTCTCAATTTAGTTTGATTATTACGGATGTAGGCCAATCTCTCAGATTCAATTTTGGAATATTGATCTACCAAGTATTGGTTTGTTAACATTCCATATCTAAGCAAAGTGTTGAAATCATTACGTCTTGTCATTATACGGTAGCAATAGTAGTTCATACATGACACTGTTTTACGCAGAGGTGTACCACCGATTGGGTCAACTTGAGAAATATTAATAGCATAACCATTTTCTCCACGACATAGCGTCAAAGGATATTGTAAGCTGTCATAAGATATGTGTAACTCTGCAATTTTTTGCAAATTATCATCACGACTATGCAATACAATATCTCTTTTGTCAAATTGCTGTCCGGCTATCACCACTGCTACTTCACTCGTGGAAGGCGCATTGTATCGTCCTCTGTGTTCTCCAACAGGAACTTTATTTGCATGGATTACGACATTAAAGTCAGGAGTATCTGCTGGAACACTCTCAATCGCAGTTTTGAAAGACTGTATGTAGCAATTATGAGAATGTAACATATCTTGGAGAGATCTAATCAAATCTCTATCAATTGGCCGTGCAACACTTGAACACCTCGTAGATGCTTGTGTATCTGGATCTGCAATAAAATAATATATATTTGCAGGAATTTGTGATCATCGGGTCGAAGTGGTAGCAAGCTCCCAGCTAAGTGGTATACTTGCCCTTGAATTTTAAATGTAGGCATGAAGCCACGCTCAACGACTTGCTTACTCTTAAAAGAGGTCATTTGAAATGCGTTATTGTAATGGCGTATATAGCGCATGAAATGATTAGATTTCTGATGATCACCCGTAAGAAGAGAGTGAAGTGGTTCAGGTGGAGGGAGAATTTCTTCTAATTTGACTTTTCCTTGTAAACAACACATACCTTTCGATTCGTCCTTGAATTTCAATGCGAAGCAATGTTCACACACTACTGACATAGTACCTATTGATACTATTCGGTCGTCCTTGTAAGAAATCGAAGGATCATAATTCATGGCCGAATTTTCTTTACTCACCCATGAATTAGTAACTCGTGCTGATGATTCTCTGGCTCTCTTTATTCGATGTCTGTCCTTATCTCGGGTGCGGCGAAGCTCACGCTCTCTTGAAGATTCTCCCTCTCTCTGAGCTCTATATCTATCCCGAAGCTGACTGAGTCGAGCCTCACGCTCTGCTGACGATTCTCTGTCCCTCTGAACCGTATGCCTATCTCGATCCCGGCTGCAACGAACCTGACGCTCTACTGAAGATTCCCTCTCTCTCTCAGCTCTATATCTATCCCGCATCTGACTGCGGCGAGCCTCACGTTCCGTTGACGATTTTTCATCTCTTGCTGAACGTAGTCTTCTGGCATCCACTGTACTACGACCTATGTTCGAACGACGACGTCTTCCAGCCATGACTTTATAATTTTTGTGAAAATTTACTCAGTTCTATATGTATGATTACCTATCCACAAATTGTCATATTATTAGTATGTGCCGCAGTTAAAAATATGTAAATACTTACCATTTAGAAACAAAAGATAATTACTGATGTAATATCTTGAAAAATATTTTTTTCAATTATATGCTGTAAAGAGTCATATACATAGATCTATATTAAAACAACAATGTATTTAAGGTATTTAATTGGTTAAGGATTAATGATGTACCTATTTGCTGAAATCACTTCGAAAATAAGCTATTAGTTGTCGTAAAAAGTAAATGACAAAAAATGTTATTGTATGGAATCGATAGCAAACTAAACGCGATCCGAATCAATAAAAACTATTCAAAAACTATTTTAACACGTTCCCTGTCCCAATACAAAAATGCTAAATTGACCGACACGTCCAACAGCGTTTTTTGAATAATTAGTTTTTTTGTAGTCATAGCTTTATATAATACTAATAATTAAAAAAAACGGATGTAGGGTATTTCTACCTGAAACACATATGGTCCATGAGCGTAGAGGGACATTTTTGCTTCTGCACGTTCATGAAACACATGTGGTTTATATACCCCCTGACGCACATATGGCTCAGGAACGTATCAGTGCTTATCAGGCGCACGTTTCCTGAACCATATGTGGCTCAGCAGACAGGGAACGTGTTAATTATGTGGGAATTACTAATATAGAACGTGAAAATAGCGTTTTATTTCGCTGTAAAATTGTATGTGCATATAATTACATGGAATTCAGTACATACATAGATACATATGTACATACGTCCGAAATGAAATAATGCGAGCGATTCGAAAATACATACATACATACGATGTAATTCAACATTGATGAGGTGTGGTGAGATTATCGCTTAACGCCTGTTGCTTCATTCGGTTGACAGCGAACAAACACACAAACAGCTTTTTTTGGAAAAAGAGCTGCTTTTGTTTAAACAATTTTGGTTAAATAACAAATATATCAATTTTTTTTTTGATGCAGAACGAAAGTAAATATTTCAAAGTTAAACTCTAAGAAAGTTTCATTTTAATTGGTTTATTCGTGTATGATTTATGGCCGTGAAAACAAAAAAATTATGTTTTTTTGCCACATTTTGACCGATTGCCACGCCCCCTTTATATATTTCTTCACATTATATAGATATAAACCTTCCTCTTCAATCAATCTATCTTTAAAAAAAACCGCATCAAAATCCGTTGCGTAGTTTTAAAGATTTAAGCGATTACGTGGACATAGGGACAGAAAAAGCGGCTTTGTTTTATAATATGTAGTGATAAAGATTTGTATGCAAATAGTTTTAAAAGCTGTGGTCTATTTAAATCTATATGTATTGTAGGCAAAGTTATTTTTGTGACATTTTTTTTTTTGTGAATTTCTTGAATTCTTTATTTTTCTGCATTTCTTAACTTTTTGTTGTCATTTGAATTTTGTTTTCGTATTTCAACTTCATTCACGCCATTAAAGAAGCACTGGAACGCATTGGTTTGCTTTGTATGTGTGTGTGTGTGTGTGTGCATATGTAAAGCAGTTTCAGCTTTCAAGTTAGTCTAACGACATGGTGTTGCTATTATTGTTGCCCTTTTTATTGGCCCAATTTATAAAATGGTATTACGCATAGAAATGATGGGCAATCAGCTAATGGCAAGCAAATTACAGTCGACATTATGAGGCGTTGAAGTGCAGGTGAGTAGACGTCGCTAAGTAAAACAACAGCAAAAAAAACGAGAAAATAAATGAATGAATTTAAATAGATATAAAGCAGACAAATTGTCATTTAAGTGAGGTAAAAACTACGATTTGAGTAAAATGATGATAAAATTAGAAACAAAAAAGAATTGATGGACTTAAAATAACTGAAAATAACTGGATAAAATTTAAAATGTTAAAATGAAAATAACCGCATTTTTGGTACCAAAATTAACAAGCGTAAAAAGCTAAAAATAAACGTTTCAAAGCTTTTTTTGTTTCATTTTTGCTTATTTAAAAATATGTAAACGTAAGTAGTGGATTTTGAAGTCAATTCACAACTTTTATTTAGCCTGAGGAGTACTGAGAGGGTAACAATTACATACATTTTTAAACAGTATATGACAATGAAAACCTAAATCATAGTAATTGAAAGGTTGGAAGAGTAAAGGATTCTAAGCATCCATCAAACTGCAACCAAGTCTGCGATCAGGCTTGGAACAAAGGCCTGCTGGGATCCCAGATATGGTGATATGTGGAGTTGATAATATCCTTGGAATTTTCTAGAGAACTTTTTAGGTGAAGTTTGCGTAAATCCCAAAGATGCCAAAAGGGGATATGAAGTAAAGGTAAGAAACACTTACCTCTCTCATAATCCTTCTACATTTATCAGCAGCATTTTCCAAGCTACGAGATTAAGAAGGACTGAATGTGCGTAAATCTGTTCGGTGTTTGGTGGGATAGGACTTGGGATTTATGCATGCAGTTTTTATAATTCGAGAGAGAATCTTATTGCTCAATGGTTTAATCAATTGAAAAAGGCATTTTTTAAGTAAACTTTAGTCGCTAAAAGAATTTTCTGCCGGATTTCAATACTGATTTTAATGTCACTCTATTTTTTCAGGAAAACGACGTTATCCACTAAATATTAACGCCGGCAGGTTCAACAGCCGGATAACACCTTTTGCCATTAGATGTTACTTTGGGCTCAGTAGGTAACTGAGAAGTAGGGCTTTCTCTCGAAGGACTAAACTGGCGCTCTACAAAACGCTCATCATTCCCGTCTTACCAATTGGCGCAGAAGTATGGACGATACCAACAGTGAAAGACAAAGTTTTGGAAGCCTTTGACAGAAAAATTCTACGTAAGATATTTGGCCCCCTCCGCGTTAGTGAGGAGTACTGCGTACGGTGGAACAGCGAGTTGTATGAGCTATATAGGGACATGGACATAGTTAAGCGTGTAAAAATACAGCGGCTACGCTGGCTTGTCCATCTCACCCGTATGAAAGAAGACGCTGCAGTAAAGGCGAATTTTTGACACGGTACCCCAAAAAGGAGAGAGCGTGGAAGAGGAAGGTCACATTTTCGTTGAAAAGACCAAGTACTGCAGAACCTGTCTTCACTCGAGATCTCTAACTGGCACGGAGAAGTGCAGGACAGAAACAGCTGGAGCGCTATTTTGGTTTCGGCTAAAATCGACACACGGTTGTAGCGCCACATAAGTAAGTAAGTAATAATACATTCACATATAAGTAGATGATCTACTTTTTCGCGCTTAACTCAAAATCCGTAATCAAAAAGCGCGATTTCCCATACAAAATTTCTCTCCCAAAATATGAGATTATCAAATAATCCTAGATAATAACGATACTTTTCGACATACAACCGTGTTTTCTGTGTTATCGATTATTATTATTACGAATGGAAGGAGAAACATCAAAATAAAAACTAAATGAAATGGATGCCGGCAAAGAGAACAGGTCTGTAAACATAATTCTAATAAAATGTTTGTTAAATATTATTAATTATGGATTCATTTTACAGAAAAAAGCGTATGTGCATACACGTTTTGTCCTTTTATTACTTATTACAAAATGTAATATAGAATTTCCCATGCACGTTGCTGCCAAAATTTGTTGCAACCTCAGTAAAGGCCGCATACGGATTTCCGCCAACTGTTTATTATTAGCAGTCAATTAAATTAGCTATTCCTTCTCCTTGTATCTTCTTCAAATCGTTAATAAGAATTAAAGAAACCAAAAACACAGAATATTCCACCAAAATAATTTCTATGAAGAAAAACCTCTCAGAGTAGTATTGACAGCTGATTGTCAATTTTTCAGGTAATCTACCATAGGTGAACGGGTAGATTAATTTAGTGGATTTATATGTGATTAATGCATATGTGAACGTATTATAAGATTCATCGCTTTGTCCTGGTTCACCAGCAGTTTGGTTTATATAAATACATATATATATTCGTATAATTTATTGGGCCGACCTCCTCCTCCTATTTGTAGTGAACGCCTTAGTGTTGCTTCACCAATGGAGGTATCTACAGTTTTAAGCCGACTCCAAACGGCAAATGGTTTTTAACGAGGAGGTTTTTCATGGTAGAAATACACTTGGAGGTTTCTCATTGCCTGCCGAGGAGCGATATTTATTAGTAAACTGTTAATTTTGGTGCCGACCGGAAATTCGAGCCAACCCACTCCGAATTCCGAATGATAATCAAGCACAAACCCATTCGGCTACGACGGCCGACAAACCTTACCGAACGCAAATGTCAACGCAGATTGCAATAGTTATTGACAATTATCAGCCAGCTAAAAAGCGTCCGATGTGAAACGACTTCAAAGGATATTTCTGTGATAGGACCTTTACAGTGAAATTTAGCGAGAGGTTTTTTGTAATATATTTTAACCCTCTACCTCCCACTGAAATAGACATTTTTGACACTTTGAACAGTACAAAGATAGAAAGACGTGCTGTTTCGTGTAAAACTCGAACTTATGCACTCTGGAATGGTAGTCACGCACCAACCCATATGGCTATGGTGGCTGCCAATAGAACAATAGCATCTCAATATTTGGAGAAATTTTGACTATTTGTTAAGTTATTTTTTTATTATTAATTTAATCTTATTGTTGCTAATGAAAAAAAAAAAACACAAGGTATTCCTTAATAAGGGCCACATTAGTCCCAGCTACAAGCTTTATATAATATAAGATTTATAAAAATGCGAAAAATGTTCATAAAAATTTCGAACTACTTATTCAGAATATTCTGTGTTTGACCCTGAACTGTTCTTCAATTTGACCCCGCAGGGACAAATATGCAGCGAATTTGGACTCAGTAGCTCAAGAAACGTAAAGCAAAGAAATTTTCCCAACGAAAATTCTGGGCTTGTCCTTGTAAAAAGTGAATTTCTATGTTTTTAGGTAGTTGAGGATGATTTCACCTCTTATGACGGCCTAGAAAATTTCATACTTATCGGGATGTATTACCGTCGACTAGAATTATAATAAAATAATGTCTAACCGAATTTGAGTACATACAATTTTGTATTTTGAAACTTTTTTCGGAATTTTTGTTAAAGATACCCCTATTCAAGGGTGTGTTTTGGTATAATAAAAACAATAAGTTTGAAATTCGAGCCTAGGCAATCTCTTACAAAATTACTTACCCACATTTTAAGATAAAAATTATTAAAATTGTTCAACAATTGGATCTGTAGCCATTTTTGCACAAAATTAGTCAAACTACTTCACTATGCACCATCTGGAAATTAAGTTGTAAAAAATCAACGCTATTTTTTAGTATTTTCAAACTTGCACTTTATTATACAAGACTTAAGAGCCAATGAAACTGCACGTCAAAAATTTTTCAAGAAATTCCAACTAAAAACCGTGGATTTGTGAATGAAAATTGACGCAAATTTTCTAATTTTTCAGTAAATTTTGGCATTCTAATTTAAATAATTTTTGGTAGACAATGAACTAATATTTTTTAAAAAACAAAAGTGATCCATTAAAAACAAAAAAAAAGTTGTCCAATCTGTTGAAAAAGGGTAGGTGCCATAGTTATTTCGCGGGCTGTATGTACAATTATATCTTAAATTAAATTTCGTATGCTGCATATGATGACTTTTGAGCGTCGTAGCCAAGACTTGCGATTGCGTATAAATTTTATTCAGTTACTATAATTTCATTCTTCCTTAATTACATGACCCACAAAACTAAGTATAGCACTATAAACAGTGAGATGGTCTTAAATTTCCAATCAGTGTTGAATTGAATTCCTCACTAAACCAATGTAAATTTTCTTGGATTTTCTTGGAAAAATGCGTAGCATGAAGAACGTAAAACCATTTTTAATTTACGTAGAAATATTGCACAGATGTTTCCATACATAAACGCACACATATGTGGCTACACGTATGTATGAGTGCAGCAGTGTAGTGCAACGAATTTTTAATTGGAAATAACTGAAACACATTAGCAACGCAAATTGCTGCATTTGACCTCATTTCTATTATATACGACACGGTTAATATGAATTTTTTATCGAGCTAATATAACTAAATCCGAAATGAAAACTAACGCAAAAGGCTGCCTCATTAAAAAGCAAAACGCACACGCATCTACATCCAAGCAAATCACTACGCGTAGATTAATTATTTTATTGTATTTTGTTTTTCTGCGGATAACTTCTGCTAAATTATATGGCCGAAGCAAATTTTTTCTTTAACCCTTACGTGCGTGATGAGAAAAGTGGCATTTACTGAGTAATGAGGTGCCTGGTTTGTTCTTTACTGTAGTTGTTTGGATAAGCGAAATCAGTATTCAGTTATTTAGTTAAGTGATTCATGATATCCGTATTATTGTCAAAGAGTGAGTATATCGATATTTTAAAATTTTAATTCTTTAAAACTTTACCCTTTAAAGAGTTAAATTGATGAGAAAATTCAAAATTAAGCATTCGACATAACTAAATAGAATCTGTGGTTTCACGTACATATGCAATTTTCCCTCTATAACAAAAAAGGTGATTTTTTTAACACATTCTAATTTCGAATTTTAAAATCAATCATCAATTCCTTATAAAAGAAGATGTAGGCACCACTCTTTGCCTCCTTGAAGCAGCATTCTAATGATGCAGGCAATGCAGTAGGAGACGAGCGATCCTACACCTTGTGGAAACAGCGTAACTGTAGTTAAAGAGAGGGGTGCATCATCTGACATGATCATGACGAAATCAGAAAAGTCAATTTCTCCAAGGTGGACCGACTACTGCGCCTGTACCCAAATCGGACGGCGGAAAAATGAACGACTAGTCAAGGTTATTCAAAAATTCAATCGAATGAGGCTAGCAATGATTACTCAAAGTACAAAAATACCTCGAATAACAACTCAACATTAAGCACCAAACCGGCAAGGCATAAAGCATAACGATCATGAAAAGGAAAATGTTAAACTAGGGTGATGGAACATCACATATTTCAGTATCAAATCGACATATGCGCAATATCTGAAACAAACATCAAAGGTAATGAAAAGAAACGAATAAGTTAGTACGTCTCCATATATTGCATGAAAGACATTGAAGAGGGAGCATCATCCAGAGTTGGATTCCTTATGCATGAAAAAGTTGAAAATGATATTATCGATGTATCAAATATTAAAGACAGGATATTACACGTAAAACTACTGCTGGAAATCTTACCAACTCGTAAGTTAATTTAGTGTTTATAAGCAAAGCCAACGATTCCACAGAAAAATTTTAACGAAACTTATAAAAGACTAGCAGCAAAGCTTCAAGCAGAGACAACATTGCAATATTAGGTGACCTTAACGCAAGAATAGGCAATGCGGCAGTCGCTGGAGTTACAAGTATTCAAAAGGTCGATGTTTTAATGAAACCACCGATTCACTTCTGTAAAACCTTCAACACCTTTTTCCAACATAAACCTCAACATAAATGTTTGTATGTTTTGTAACTCAAGGGGACAGCGACTTGTAATTGATCTCTTTATCACAAATCAAGCAGTACATCCATCCAAAGCTCTTGACGTGAGAGCTCTCAGTTCTGAAAGCACTGGAACTGACCACAATCTGGTATTAGCTAAGTTGCGGTTCATATTTGAAATAAAAAAAAAAAATGAAAAGAAAAACACAGAACTTCAGTGAAATATGTAATATTGAATCACTTATTAGCACACCAATCAAGGAATTATATGAGCGAACACTTAAAATGCGTATAAATAAGAGATCGATTGAAGATTCGGATGACATGGGCACTGCTTGGAATAAAATGCAGACAAATAATTTTTGGTAAAGTTTCTTTTTTAGCGCATTTATTATATCACTGGAGGCGGAAACGGCGGCAAGTTCTAAAGTTTTAACCCAGATTTAGATCAAATATATATTTTTTTAATATCCGACTTTTGACGCTCATCCTGCCTTACTTATAAAGCAAGTATTTTAATATATAGGAACAAATTTCAACTTTAATTATTTTGCAGTTTGAACAGCAAGGCTCATAAAGACCAGCTCGGAAGAAATTAAATGAGAATTTTCAAAATGCTAGTCAATCAGGTTAATCGAGCTAAATAAGGAAAATATCCACTTAGAAGGCCAGTTGTATGGCGCCGGGATTGTAGGTACAAATATTCATATGATTTTATCACAAATAAAACCTAATTCATTAAAATATTTTTTATTGTTGTGCTTTGAAGATAAGAGCAAAACAACCAACGAGTGTCAAAACTCTCTCTGAGCATCATAAAATATTTGAATAGAAGTATCGAATGGTTCTCTATATGACATCGTAACCCTTTACCCAACTTTATTTCTATTTGGAAACCCCATGGCCACATCACTTACTACAACAACAACAGCAGAATTTTTCAACGGAAACTTACGTTTTTTTTTTTTTTCATTACAAATTAATTCCTCGGGATTTGCGTTCACCAAATAACCAGCGTCAGTTTGAAATGAGTTAGGTTGGGGAGCATAGATAACCCTATTTTCGCATGGCACGATCATAGCCTCTCTTAACCTCTAGTTGTCTCAGATTTCTTAATTTCACGAAAACATCAAAGAGACATACGGGCAAATTTTCTTCATAACGGAAAAGAGCATCCGCTTAAATCAGAGTATTATAGGCTTTTGCTGAATAAACAACAAAAAAGTGGGTAATTTAGGAGTCTTTGGAAGAGCTTTCAGTGGAAAGTATTTATATATAGCTTAGCAAGTCGCGTTTTTTTCAAGGCAGAAGAGCGCCTATACACACGAAGCTCCACGCACTGTTGAGCGAACATTCAAAAGCCTAGTGTGTCGCTATGGCGAACGCGTCCTATTGATCTCCTCAATTTCTTCCGATAGCAAGTCCTGCAACGAATGTTTTGGTGTTAGAAAGTACTCTTAGTACTCATTTGAGGATGAAGGTGGCGAACTGATTCAAACCAGTTCCAGTCAAATGTCAGCGACGAAATTTTTTTTAAATTGTATGGACTTCTGACAATGGCAGCATTCGCATAGTGTACTCTGTCTTTCCTCCTATGCATGAAGCCTTCAAATAAAGATTGACACCAAATTTCATATCAAAATGAAAAGCTGATGCCAGACTTATAAATTTTAATAAAATATAAATTCAAATAAGTGTTCGCTCGAAGTTTCAAACATGTGGGCCATCTCCTTGAACCCTGTCACATCATACAGGTTAATGCAATTTTAATTTCAACCCACCAAGTAATGAATCAAAACTAAATAAGTTTTTAGTTTGATTTTTTTTTTTTTTTTGTTAATCTAATTTTTATATTCCGCTATTTAATGTAATGTTTTTCCTTTGTCGGCCTATCAATCAAACCATCAATCAAACGCGCAATGCAACGCTCAATTAATCAGCTGTAGATAATTTCGGCTTTGCTATGCAGGCATTTAGCACATTTTAGCCGCCTTAATAAACCGCACTGCTCATTTGCGTGAAATCGGACCTTAATATGGGTGGAAATGAAGTATCAAAAGTGGAAAGCGAAAAAAACGCACAACCAAAATTTACGCATAATAATTTGGGCGTGGTGAATTTTAAATTGCTGCTATGTTTAAAAATATTCAGATCTCATTTTCCTAAATTTTGCGCTACGTTTAGCTTTTCCAATTCCAGCTTCAACTAGCCGAAGGGCAAAAGCCCTCACGAATGTGCGTATGTGCGTGTGTGTGTACAGGTAAGTGCGTGTAGCGGTCTTGTTAATCAATGTGATTTACCTTTAACTGGGCAAATTTTATAAAGTTCACTCAATGTTTAGTTTCTAATTTTTTATAGCCGTTTCTTCTTGAGTTCAATCGATTTTAGATCGAATATGAGGTCTTTCGCTTCCGAATCACTATTCTGCCATGCTCAGCGATTATTCACATGCCCAATTATTAATTTTATATACCATTAACGGTCCATTTTCGTGGCTGCTGCTGCTACTGATAAAAATGTGTGAAAATATTTCGATTATTAATGGTTTTCAAGCAGTAATTTTGATATAATTTATTATTTTAATTACTCTATCTTTAAATTTCGAATTAGGCCTTACGGCCGTCAGAAACCTAATATTCAGATCATTAATATATTTTCCAATGTGCTGAAAGCTTTGCTCTGTTATTTTTTTAATAGTTGCCTGGAGTCGATATTATGCAGAATTTTTGTTTCACATTTTACTGAATTTATATTTTTCACTTGAAGCTTTAATAACTGTTGGCAGCCATATGTAAACAACGTGGAATCCTGCTTCAAAAAGTTTTATCAAAATATGTAGGTAACTGACAGTGGCGCTTAAGGTTTGTTAAAAATTGTATTGAGCGCCTCATTTGGGGTATTCTTTGGTTGGTATGTATAACAGAAACACTTTTAAAATTACAATCTAAATTTGAAACAGTACAACAAAGTTCAGTGCATTTTAAAATATCAAGTCAATCCTTAAGTTCGTGCGTATTTTACCCATACTTTTACTTTTGTACGATTTTTGCATACAAAAAATTATTCGCGGAATATAACGGAACTATTTATATTTTCTTTGATATATTGTGCATTCAACAAGTGATTTTAATCGCGGATAGAAGCACGTGCTGTTAGAAAATAATATGGAATCTTCGAACGCATATAAGAGGCATATTTTGTATTTTGTTTATAAAAGTGGTAAAAATGCAACAACTGCTGCTGCAGAAATAAACACTGTTCACGGAGAGGATACAGTGAGTGTAAGGACTACGCAAAAGTCGTTTTCAAAATTCTGAAGTGGTAACTGCGACGTGGAGAATGTCCCGCGCGCTGGTCGTCCTGAAATCTTTAACTCCGACGCCTTACTCGAACTCGTGAAACCTGAGCCAAATTTGATAGTCGATATGATAGCTCCGAGGTTAAATTCATCGCATGGAACAGTTCGCAGGCACCTGGTTTAGTTGGGATCAGTTTCAAAGCTGGGAAAATGGGTTCCGCATAGACTTTCCGTCACCAACCTTCTAAGCTGCTGCAATGGGTTGAAAATGAAAGTTTCTGGAACCGTATCGTTACTGGTGATGAAATATGGGTCCTTTACAATAATTCTGTTCACAAACGCTAATGGTTAGATAAAGATGAAATACCAGAACTGACCCCTAGAGATGGCCTTCACCCCGAGATGATTCTCCACTCTATTTGGTGGGATATGGTCGGTATTGTTTATATTGGAACCAAACCAGATGATAACTGCTGATTATTATTCCCATCAGCTGTCAAACCTAAATGAGGTACTTAACAAAAATCGACCGTCTTTTGTGAATAAATGCAAAGTTTTGTTTCACCACGACAACGCAAGACCTCATACCACAAGGCAAACATTAGGCGAGCTGAACGAGTTCGGATGGGAGCTAATGCCGTATCCACCATACTCTCCGGATATTGCACCTTGTGATTCTCACCTTTTCCGTGGACTTTAATCCCATATGAGCAACAAGAACCACTCCTCAAAAGAAGCTATAAAAAGGGATATCGAAGCGTATTTTGGCTCCAAGGGCAAGCAATTTTTTGAGCAGGGAATTAAAAATTTGCCTAATCGTTGGGAAGACATTGTAAATAATGAAGGAAAATATATTATTGATTAATAAATACTCGAAACATCTTTTTTATTAATTAAAAAAAAACGCACGAACCTATGGACTGACCTGATAGAAGGAACGCATAACCGATTCCATGACGATCCATCAAAGTGTTTTGGTCATTTGCACTAATTTTTATACGATTTATTTCATTTGTAGTACCTCCAGTGTAATAAGCAGTAAATAGAAAAAAATAAAAGCAAAAAAATTATAATTGTGAGATTAATTCAATATCGAACATTTTAGTATGGAATATTTTCTTGACACATCTCCGAATTGTTTTGATATATTTAGGGGTTAGGTTTAGTTAAATTATCAAAAAATTCAATTTTTTTCTGCATTATCTGAAAAGTGTTGTGTGAAAATTTGAAGTGAATTCGGCAAATACTTTTCGAGTTATTCAACAATTAAAAGGGGCGCTCGGGCACTCGAGAGCAAGTAACTATTTAGCAGCAGCAAAACTTTAAAGGCGTTTTTCTCAAAACTTGAACTGGTGACCACTGTAATTTAAAAACCGCTTGGTAGATTTCAATAAAATTTATAAACTTTTGAAAAAACTCATAAAAAACTCGTATCTGATCGAAGGACCTTTTTTTCAAAAATTTCAGTTTTTTTTATACTAATTGTATCGATTTTTTGCTCGAAAATCTGAAAAATATTTCCTGAGGCCGCCATATTGTTAATTTTGAAAAAAAGCTTCGATCAGTGCCAAGATTATGTATTTATAAAATTACTTTCTCTTGTCCGATTGATTTAAGAAGAATTTCCAGAGACTTGAGATAATCACCGCAAAGCACTTCTGGAAAAACGGGCTCCACAGAAACAGCGATAACTTTTACAATTAGTAATTTTTTTGCAATTTTGCTAAAGCCAAGTCGTGATGTATTATTGCTTTGTTTTTATTTTTGTAAAATAAAGCAATTCACAGGCAAAAAATATTATTGAAAATCATAATTTTTTCGGAACTCTGACTACTCCTTACCCCTTAATACTTTCTTTACGTTTTTAGTAGAAACTACACTTCAAAAATTTGGTTTTGCAAACATTCGTTAATTTTTAGGCTTGAGTATAATAACACGGTAAACCCAACAACTTAAAAAATTTCTAAAGTTTGAACTTGCAAAGATTTTTAAAATGAAATATCTTCCGTCTTTTATAACATTTCTTTTAAAAAAATATTGTATTTTATTTTCTGAATAATGAAATAAAAAGTAAACCCACAAATTAAAAAAGATATTTAAAAGTTTTGAGATTTGAAAATTTTGCTACAAGCCTCTTAAAGTAAAACGTTTTCGGATGCTCTTAATATTTAAAAAAAATTTAATTTTTAGGTTAAAATCTACTTTTAAAAAATTTTATTTTGATAAAAAACAAATTTTTTTTTTGTTAAAGTTTTTTTTTCTTGTTTTAATAAATGACAGAAACCCATTTCTGAACCCAGTCTTTTCTCTGTTCAATATATTTTATCCGAAAAAATAAAAAAATAAATTTTACTCAAAATTTTTTGATAAGTGCCAGAAAAAAATCTGAACTAAAAAAATTGTTTCCAAAAAAAAATTCTTTTTTGTGTGTAAAATTATTAAAAAAACCCCCAAATGCATCACTTTATAAAATTTATCTATTTATTTACAGACGTGAAATAATAATACAACTATTCTTACACGTAAAAAAAAGAGCGCTGACCGCCCAGACCTTCGGCTCGCTGATGTAAAAGTAACAGATAGTTAGCTTAGGGGTCTTGCATGTAAAAGTGAGTCTTAAAAACTTAATGTATTAAGACTATGGCAAAAATATAGTAACTATGTGAGAGGAGAAAACATCAAATCCATTTTATCAATCCTGATTTAACTAGAAATTCTGATATTTTTGATTTATTTTCACAGGAAGTAAAAGGTATTTGGTTTCGAAAGATACTTATTATGATTTGTTCAAAATGTGGTCGTCGAGTAGATGGCAGGCCGTTAAAGATGATGAGTGACAGTGTTTACATTACGTAAATGTCAAAAATATTAACTTTTTTCAAAAATTTCACCACTTCTTAATTGTTGTAATTGCTTACAAATAAACCAATTTTAAAAAATTAAGAACAATATCAAAGAGTACACAGAACCGTTCATGGAATCGAAATATGCAAAGTTAGCTTAAGCTACTCTAAACTGCCAGTCTTCTTTAAAGGTTTTGGAATTCTCGAGATCAAAAGCAAAACAAAAAAAAAAAAATTGGATCACTCTCTTTGTTTTTGCTCTTCTGCCACTTCCTTTTCAATGTGCCTCGGTCAGTGTAAATACTAAATTGAGTGCTATAATGGTAAAGCCATTATATATTGCTAAGCTTTAACAGTTTTCCTTCTAATTTATTATAATTAATTTGTTTTTAAGATCCGTTTTATTCTATAACAAAATCTACATAAATCCAATTTTCAAACTTTGTACAAAATTTTTAAGTACTCATACAATTTCCAAAAAAAAGTTTACCTTCTTGTGCAGAATTTCCAGAAAATGTGTGTGTGCATACCTTTGTAGCCTTTCTAATTCTGTTACGCATATGTGAGCCGTTTTGCTAATTTTTCTCTTACATGGTGTTGCGCAGTTCCTCAATACAACGAATGCACGCCGTTTTTTTATACTCGCTGGAAGGAAAACACCCACTACAGTCAGTAAAAAAAAAGAAATAAACAAATGAAAAATCTACGCGATTTTTGCCATAGACTTTAGTCGAATTTAATGGACGATAAAATTGATTTATCGCATTTTAACTGATCATTTGGGCTTACGAAGGGTCTGTGCACGTTTCATTCCGCACAAGTCAACTGAGAACCAAAAATTGCTCAGAATTCAACATTCAAAAGACCTCATTAAAAACGTGAGAAAAGACGATAACTCTTTTTACAACATAGTAACTGGTGATAAGACGTGGTGTTTCCAACATGAACCTGAAACTAAGCGTGAAAGTTCCGAATGGAAGGCCCCAGACGAGCCACCACCCAAAAACTATCATTTGGAGAAGTCAAAAATCAAGTCGATGCTCATTTGTTTTTACGATTCCAAGGGAATTGACCACAAGGAGTTCGTGCCAACGAGCCAAGCCGTCATTGAAATTTTCTATTTTGACGTTTTGAAGCGGTTGTTGCATCGCATTCGTCGAATTGACGGTGAATACCGCGAAGGAGGAAGCTGGCGCTTATTGCATGAAATAAGATCCACTCTTGCGACTTGTTTTTTGACTAGAAATCGCATTTTAACCATCAATCACTCACCGTATTCACCTGATATGGCTCCCTGTGACTTTTATCTATTGAAGAACATTACGGTCAATGAGCTGAAACACTATTTCGAAAGGTCGCGCAAAACAGCGCATCGAGGCCAGAGGGGACTATTTGGAATAAATAAACTCGTAGTTATCAGAACAAAGCTCCTGTCGTTTTTATTTTAGCTCAGTCTTGTTTAATTTGTATTTCACTTTGTATAAGTTTGCAGCAGAGTATATACATTTTATGTTGTGCTGTTTACTATTCTTTCGTTAACACTTTACTTTAACGGTGAAGTATTGCGCGTCTCTGCTAGTTAAAATACAAATTGATTTACTTTTGTAATATATAAAATGAAAAAAAATTCTGAGTAGTATTGGAGATGCGGGGCATCGATCCCCGTACCTCTCACATGCTAAGCGAGCGCTCTACCATCTGAGCTACATCCCCGTTATATTTGTTTGTTAAAAATGCATTGGAAAAACTACAATAATATAAAATTGAAGTACATAGTCCACCCTTCTACTTAAAATGCAAGTAACGATTGGTTTTTTAGTCAAAAGCTAAAGCACCAATTCGATCGCAGTATCGGTATTCAAAACCAGATGGTACTTTAAAACATTTGGGGCTGCATTTTATTTCATTAAAATTAACATATTTACAAAAAAATTATAAGTACGTTATGCAAAGAAGAAGAAGAAAACTTTAAATCCTTATTGGAAACGATTAAAGACGTCAATTCATCATCGAAGATTTAAGTAGAACTGATGAAGAATATAATCTTTGTTTCTCATTGACGCTTTGCTTTAAGGGGTTATATACCTTGTGTTTTTCAAAAAAATCAAAATAAATTTTATTTCTTTATCGTAAAGTACAATCCCTTGAGAACATTTTCCAAAAATTTCATAGAGATCTGAGCAATAGATCGAAAGTTACAGCGTTTTAAATTGTGCGTCGTCACGTCCTGAGCGTACGGCCTCACGCGGCGCTTGAAACTTTAAACGCGATTATCTCAAAAACGTGTTTTTCCAAAAATGCTTTTGCGGTGGACGCGATTGCAAAAAAAGTATTCAACCGATTTTTATAATTTTTTTTTTAAATTGTTCGTAATTGATGTCGCCTCTTAGTGAACGATCAACTTTTTATGTATAAATTTTTATTTTGCAGATATGAATTTTTTAATGCCAATTTTAGGACTGTAGAAGTGGAGTTTTTTAAAAACATGTTCCTATTTTCACAAAAACCAAAATATTTAATATATTGATCGTTCACTAAGAAGATATAACCCTATACTAATGAAATCTTTTCGATTTTTTGATTTCAGTTGACTTGGTGGACTTGAATCGCGTCCACCGCAAGCCTCTTCCAAATAAAGGGTCTTGGGGGAAAACGCCATAACTCCGCCATTTTTAAATATTTTTACACAAACAAAGCCTTTTTTTTCTTTAAACATTGTAGTATCCAATAATAAAAACTTTTATACAATAAAATTATTGCTACATATCTTTAAAAAAAACCCAACTTTCGCTAATTTCACCGGACCACAAGGTATATAACCCCTTAAGCAAAAATTGGATGAATTTTGTGTGTGTTTTAATTTATTAGCATTAGGGTGTTATGCTAAGATAGTAAGAACTGATATCTTAAGGCTAAGTATTAGTAGGATTACTAGAGACCAAGAAACTTTGCAACGAAAGCATTTCTTCTCGAGACAAAATATTGATATAATACTCTAAAATCCGGCCATAGATGCTGAAGGTATGATCAAAAATGTTGAAAGATGCACGCTTACGTTCAACCAAAAAAACGGTTTGGTTAGGACATTTCTTTATAAAAATACATACTTTACACTCCAAGGCTTACGGTGAACTATTCGCTCTTTCTTGTGAGGTCACTTAATCTTTAAATGTAAATAAAAATGACAGAACTCCTCAACTAATATTTCCCCATATTTTGAGCAAAGGTATTTAACTTTTAGGCAGTTAAAAAAAAATACACAAAATACAAGCAAAACTACCAAGTACTCTAAACGACGTATTTGTACGTCACAGCGGCTTAATTAAAATGCAGCGTTGTGATCTAAAATACCATCTGATTTTGAAAACCGTTACAGCGAACGAGTTGTTGTTTTAGTTGTCAATCGTTACTTGCATTTTAAGTAGAAGGGTGGACTATATACTTTAATTTTATATCGTCGAAGTTTTTGGAATGCAGTTTTAACAAACCAATATAACGGGGATGTAGCTCAGATGGTAGAGCGCTCGCTTAGCATGTGAGAGGTACGGGGATCGATGCCCCGCATCTCCAATACCCAATAATTTTTTATATTTAAAGAAAAGTATAAGTCAGTTTATATTGAATATTGTTCAGTACGAGGGTTGCTACTGCAGCTTTGAGAGGGACAAGTAAAAAGTAATATTTACAATCGAAACTAGTTTTATTGATTTTCAAAATATTTCCCAAAAAGACCAATACGTCCTTGCATGCGCTTGCAGCTTTTTTGAGCGGTTTGAAAATTATGCAGTATTCAGCAATATTAAAAGTACGCAAGAATGTGCCTTAAATATATAAATAACATACGAATTTGGTCGCCTGACATGAAATATCAAATGGAAAAAGTTAAGTTAAAATGGCTGCCCAAAGACTGAACAGACTTAGATGAAGAAATCAAATTCATCGTTTGTAAGGGGTTTTCAGTAAAAGCGCTTCAACTTTTGAACTTTTTTGAATAAAACACAAAGGGTTTGACTTTTTTAATAATTTTTTTTTATTATCGAGTTTGAACATATACATTTAAGTATGAAATTCGATTTCTTTTACATGACCACCACGTGCACGTTTTACGAAGTCCAATCGTTGAACCCAATTTTCGACCACTCTTTTGCATAAATCGGCCGAAATTCCAGCAATTTCGCGTTCAATATTGGCTCTGAGCTCACAAATCGTCGCCGGCTTGTTGCTGTAGACCAATGACTTCACAAAACCCCAAAACGGGGCGGCTTGTTAATTGGACCGTAAAATGGCCGTAATGCTCTTAAAGTAGCAGCAACAGAACGATTATTTTCATAAAAAATTTACACGATTTGCAATCAAGTGTTCAAGTGTGTAGTATTCCATGATGAAATGTATACTAATGAAGTTTACAAATGACAAGCGAAAAATAAAAAATACTGCGTCGTTCGCCCTCCCTATCGGAAAAAAGTTGAAGCGCACCTATTGAACAACCCTATACTATTGTAAAGGAAGAAAGTTGGAGGAAACCGATAGAACGGAAGGAGAGAGAGAGGAGGGAATGAGGGTGTGGGTAGAATGAGGGGATTCGGTATTTTTGGCTTGCGAATGCTGACTGAGTTACTGTTGTGCACTGCTTTATGCTGCTGATGAAGTTCATCAGATTTTTATGTTAATATCAAAGCCTGCTATATCAGCTGGCGTAGCAAAGAAATGAGAACCAAGATATCTAAATTTTACCCCCGCGAGAGCAGGGCAGCTAGTAGAAGATGCTTATATGATTCCACTCCCATACAGCTGACGCAAAAATGACTCTAAGTAATTCTAAGTCCCACAGCAAGCATACTTCGCGGTTTGTCTCTTTTGAGAACACCCAAGGAATTCGAGACCTGCGATTTTGTCAACCTCAGAAGATCGCCTCCTATCCACACATGACCAGAAGAATTTCGCTACTTTACAATTTCGTGTACTTGACTAGCGCTCGTTGAGTTGATGCAAAACCCGTCTTACCGCAGGTGGTGAAGGGGATTTCAGTTATCTGTTTTCGCGAGGAAACTACGTCGCAGGTCCCTTGTCTGGCCAGCTCATCCGCCTCGCAGTTTCATGCAATGTCAGTATGATCAGATACCCCGATAAGCCTTATGTCAAAGAATTCGAAAGTTAAGCCACACCTGACCAATTCAAGGGCACCGTCATTGTGCTTGGCTATCGAAGTATCATAAATGTTTACTTTCTTGACAGCTGTTACGCAAGTGAGTAGCCAATTAGCTGCTTATTTGATTGCGGTTACCTTTACTTGGAACAGACTCCAGTGTTTCGCTAACCTTAACTTGAGTCTGACGGGGAGCTCCTCGGAGAATACTCCTCCACCAACCTTTCCTTCGAGGCATCCAAGAAAAGGTTCACCAGGCCATGTGTCCAAGTCTTGCACACCGCCCACTCCTCCCTTGATGGAATGTCACTTGATCTCGGCTTGTCGGTTCTATTCATCGCATATATGGTTTTGAAAGTGACAGTCAGTCTTTTAACCAACTGATTTAGACATCTGCCGATCGATTGAAATGCCAGAATAGCAATTTACATGCTACTCCCCGTTTAACCATTTGTTTTTTAGTGAAAATTTTTTAGTTGGTCTGGTTCACACTTATATAAGTAAGGTTATCAGTACAAGTAGTACACCAAGAACAATGAGCCAAAGTACCTGAACCTAGTGGGATGAAACGTTGGTCAGTAATAGAGTAGGTGTCTGACAGACTCTGTCTTCTCCTCATTCTTGCAGCTTCTACAATAGTCGAAATGAGGTAATTAATTTTTGAGCATGTCGACATGGGAGACAGTGGCCTGTAATGATGACGCAAACTAACATAGAGACGTTTTTCCTTAGTCGATTAAGAAGCGTCTTTGAGCATCTAACGTTACATTTGGCAACATTCTTTTTGGCCAAGACTATCAACCCATTTCGAGTTGGCTGAAGTGACAATACTGCTTGTGCCACGCAGTTTGTAGGTTAAACAGCTTATATCTTCAGTCTCCATACTAAGAGGTAGGCGAGTAACAGTGCTCTTTCTTGCTAAGTTGTCTGCCTTATAATTCCCACGTAAGTCACTACGCCTGGAACCCATAGCAAATGGATGCGGAAGTATTCCTCCCTCTCGTTAAAAGATGCCCGGTATTTATGAGCAACGATGGAGTTAGTGACAACCCAACCAAGAGATTTAATCGCCAATAGGTTATCGGAATAAATAAAGAATTCTCTAAAAAGATAGATAATCACATTTTTGCCTAATCAGACAGACATTGTATTTAGGAAGTCGAGCCGAAACGCTCACTTTTCCCTCCTAACAGTTAAGCCAACTTCATCGTCAAGCTTTGATCCCACGTCTGGCTGTGATTGTGGGCTTATTTTTCCTTGCAATATGCGAAGTAGCACTGCTTTATTTGTGCATTCAAATGTTGATTTACTTAAAGACAGGTTTTTGCAATTAAGGATTTTGTATAGGATGGATCACTTATATTTTATCATAGTTGCCTTCCTTTAGTGATGCCATTCAATAATAATTTCTAACCGGCATCGTGCGAAGAAAAACAATATCCATAGTCACATTGCAACCTATTAAGTTGTCAATTCGATCCAAAACAAAATGTTCTGCGTTTTTTCACGCGAGATAAAATCTACTTCCCCAAATATGGCTGAATTTTTCAGTAGTAACAAATTGCAAAGGAAACACATAACCGGAACTTGATTCCATATTTTTCTGGTTGAGTCGCCTTGAGACTTAGCGTAAAATATCAAATAGTTTATTGGCTCAAGTTTAATACTCAGAAACTTTACATACATCTTTTCTGCATTCACACACATACAAACTCACATGTTACAAAATTTAATCACCCACTCTTTAATATACTCTGAGAATTTCGCGCGAAATTCCTGCTTGTAGTTATACGCAAGCGAAAAAAATTATCGTTTTTGTAAACGCCATCAACATGCGGCTTTTCGCAGAATACAACCAATGGGTATTTATTTTATTTTCGCCTTTTATGCTTTTTACTTTCCTGCACAATTGATGGATATCAAGTAAAATTTTAGCTGACAACAAAGGTGTCATTTTGGCATTTGTCATGCGCCATCAGATTAAAAGTTGAAGGAAAAGTAGAAAAAGACAGCCGCAAAGGTGGATGAGTTGTCCGGCGACTATGCGAAGAAAGTGTTAAGTACAAGTAAATACATACATATGTAGAATAAGTATGACTGTGTGTGTGTGAAGATGCTGCAGACAGACTTGCTGGACAGCTTAAGTGACGCACAAAATATGTGGATAAAAAATAGATTTTTTTTTCTCAAATAAATGTAGGTATGTTTGTAAGAGCAGCGACTAGCTCTTAAGCACATCTTTATTTGCTGGCATATACGGCAGCTTGTACGGTGTAGTGTACATTGAAATTTATGTTATACGCATACCCTGTTGAACCAGCCATGTCGCCGCCGCAAACGCCACATGGCTTGTTATTTTATTGTAGTGCTGCCACCGGCACACCATGGCTGCCATGTCGATACAAGTGTCGATAAATTCACACAATAACATTGCGAATCTATTTGGCTGCCTTCTGTGTTCTTTTTTTTTCTTAATTTCAGTTCTTTTAATTTTCTCGTTTTTATATAGCATTTTGTGTGGAAAGCGTCAGTGAATACTTTGGATACAACAAAAATAAAAATATACTTGCATGTGCGCTAAGAGAAGCCAGTAACACAAAGAAACTCTCTACCAAAAGCGATGAGTCCTGTTGTGGTTGTCATTTTGTGGAAAGATGTTTTATTTATTACTGCACCAAATGACAGTTGCAGCCATAATATCTATTTGCTTAAATACTTTTACGATATACAAACATACATACAATAAATAAATGTTGTGATATGCTCATAAGAAAAAAATATTTACTAGAAAGCTGCATTTGGTTTTATGCATCTAGGCAAATTTATAATATTTTTTTTATTTATGAAGATGCAGTAAAAAAGGGCACGCAGATATGTTCATGCAATATTTCAGGTAGAGGTCTAAAACCTTCGAAGGCTCTCATGTTGATTTTTGATTATCGCAGAACGATTGACAATTTTATGTACCACCAAAAGTATTCGATAGTTCTTTAAATTTTCTCATCTGTGCAGGCCTGTCGCGCAAGGATAATTGCGTATTCTCTGCTGTTCGTCGACTGCAAGAAGGCATTCGACACAATCAAACGAGATTCGATATGGCTGGCGTTGAGTAAAAAGGAAGCCATATATATATATATAATTGGCGCGTACACCCTCTTTGGGTGTTTGGCCGAGCTCCTCCTCCTATTTGTGGTGTGCGTCTTGATGTTGTTCCACAAATGGAGGGACCTACAGTTTTAAGCCGACTCCGATCGGCTTTTTCATGGCAGAAATACACTCGGAGGTTTGCCATTGCCTGCCGAAGGGCGACCGCTGTTAGAAAAAACTTTTTCTTCTTTTTGGTATTTCACCGAGATTCGAACCTACGCTCTCTGTGAATTCCGAGTGGTAGTCACGCCCCAATCCATTCGGCTACAGCGGCCGGCAGAGAGTTACCGCTAAAATAATCCGCTTCATGGGAGTCCTTTACCAGAACTCCGAACTGGCAGTGCAAAGGTGGATGAGTTGTCCGGCGACGGGCAGTGCTCCACCACGTCAATATCAGCAGCGCATTTACCACCAACTCAGGCGTAAGGCAAGGTTGTCCCCTGTCGCTCCTTATCTTCGCCATCATCCCAGATGACGTAATGAGCCAATTGACCCTGCACAAAATATCGTATGAAGTTTCACAAAACATCTTAAGGACCTGGACTTCGCCGATGACAACTGCCTCCTCACTCACAAATTCACTGACATGTAAGCGAAGTCGGGCAGACTAGTAACGCTGGGGAGGTGTTTAGTATGCAAGTTTAGCTGTGAGGCTACAAGTCGTGCATACTGCCATGTCAGTATAGCAGTACTCATGAGAGTTTTTTCTTCACGGGCGTCATCCCGGAAAGTTTTTCTCGTTCACTAAATTCTGCTATTATTAACTTTAACGAGGGTTTGAATTCTTAAATTCTTAAATTCTCTGTTAAAAGGCTGTAGATAAAATGGAACAAAAAATACAAAAATGAGGTGTGGCAATTATGAAAGAGGAAGAGCTTTAAAATATTCAATTCCCTGCAGTTTTGCCTTAACCCTCTGCAAGTGACGTGGTATATATATAGTGAAAAAATTTCTACAAGTCAACCATCTCAGTATTAACGTAAATGTCTGAGAAACAATCACCTAAGTATTTTTGTTATAAATATTTTCGTAGTGTCTCCTGAACAACGTATCAGTGAATTTGTGTCATTACTTATTATTTTTTTATTTTTTTTCAGTTTTTGATTTGATGGAGCAGTTAAATACAAATCAAAGGATACACTCTTCCAAGAGGAGTTGATCTTCAAAAGAATTTTTATAATCGTTTATATGGAAAAAGAGAAGATGTCTAAAACATAAAGATGCCTTACATTGAATAAGATGCTAAAGTGTACTGAATAGTTAAAAAAAAACTAACCAGAAAGTTAGTGGCTGAAAAACGAAAAGCTGCTTCCAATAGCTAAATCTAAGATGGCAGCGCCGTCATTCGGATAGTGACGCTAGGTTAACAACCTGTCGCTTCAGATTAAAATTTATTACTGAAAACAAAATAAGTAAAAGAAAATGGAATCGAACTCTGGTCAGAATCAAAAAAGTAATGGCAGTACTTGCAAGCCCAAGGTTTTCCCAACCACAGACAACGCGCACGAATCAACAAATTTTTAATTCGAATAATAAGTCCGCCCTACTGTATGAATGTGAAACGTGGTTGGCGTTTGTATATGCGACGCGGATGTTGCAAACATTTGGGAACCGATGTGTTAGAACCATCCTCCATATCTGCTGGCTTGACAACTGGATTTGGAACAAACAACTCCCTGATCGGAGCGGACAAAAACTATTAAATATTGACATTGAACACAACAACGAAAATGGAAATTGATTGGCCATAAACTACGCAAGCCAGCGATCGACATAAGTATAACAACGCTAGATTATAGCCCACAAGGATCGCGCTGCAGTTACGCCAAAGAGGTTTTTAGCCTTAATGAGGAATTTTTCGAAACAAGTTCTAAACTCTTAGCAGGTGGACTCATGGACTCAATGAAAGCGAGAAGTTGACAACATGCGCAAACATTGGTCTCGCCACTATGCTTCCAAAGCCGGTAGCAGCTATTAATAATACTAACCCGAGGTATTGATCTCGGACTTTGGATAAGAGGTGTAGAAGGGATAAAAGATGCGGCAACTGAGCTTATCGATCATTAAAACGAACTCTTTCAAAGAGATAAGGGCAAACAACTATTCCTTGAATTATGTTGTAGACAAAAGTAAGCCTAGATTTTCGACAGCTCTTCATGGCACACTGCACAGATCCCAGCAAGTCAACAATGTCCAGCACTTTTCACCAGATGGTTACATGACGATCCTCGGTTACGATCTCTCTTACTTTTGGATCTCTCCCTCAGTAAGAGAGGTGGATAGGTGACTGAAACGAGGGAAATCAGCAACCACTGTACAACCTGCCTTGCGACAAGTTAACGCTGCATACGCTGTAAGCGACCCGTTGCACGCGCATCCGCTTTTATTGCAATTATGCCGACGCTACTATGTTTGCTTATTTACCGTGCGAACTATTTCGAAACGAAATTCCAGGAACAATATCACGCGGCAAAGCAGGTGACATCGTCAATTTGGCTATGCTTTTTGGGTATGCTTAGAATTAAGAAAATATTATAAGTTTTAGTTCTAGTTAAAGGCTCGAATAAAAAAGACGGAGTTCGCTCCGCAATATTTTTTAAAAACAAAAATTAATAAATAAAAATTTAACTGACATATTTGGGTTCCTGTGGGTTAGAATTAATCTTTTAAGGCTTCGGCACATGAAATTAAAAACTTTAGACATTTTTTTTTTGCATACTTAGAAAGCTATTACGCACACACTGCGATGTATAGTATCTGGCAGCAGCCGTAGCCGGATGGATTGGTGCGTCACTATCTTTCGGAAGTCCTTAAGTTCCAACCCCCGTGCATGAAACACCAAAATGATAGAAAACATTTTCTCTAATAGCGAATGCATCTCGGCAGGCAATGACAATCCTCCGAGTGTATTACTGCAATAAAGAAGCTCTTATAATAATGGTCTGCCGTTCGAAATTGGCATAAAACTGTAGATAAAACTGCCCAGTCGGATTTTTCGAATTTCGAAAAATTTTGCAATTTACCGCATTTAAAATAAGTGTGCGTTTGGCGTCATAAATGTCAAACTTTAATTATGTTTATAAAATTTTTTAATAAAAATATCAAAAATCCTTCAAAAATCGATTTTTTGAAAATTCTGGACGTATGTAACCTAGACCGGGTCGATTTGTGGGGAGGCAAAAAAATCGCCCATTACTCTGTGAAAATCATATTCTAGGGATCAAAATAAGAAACTTTGCCGAAGGAACCATACCTCTAAAACGAATTCTGATGTCCCCCAATTTGGGACGAACTTTTTAATTTCTTTTCTATAACACAATTAAATTAATTTCTTCATTTATATAGGGTAACTGCGGGTATTGTGGTATAGGCGGGTAATGTGGTATACCAGCTTTATTCGAAAACTAAAGACGTGGAAATAACAGGACCAAGTTAGATATTTCGGCATTCTCAGAATCTTAAGAAAGCGTGATTTGATTTGTGTTTTGCAAGGCATACAATGAGTCAGTTGTAAAAAAATCGCGTGGTCGTGTGGTTGGCATTTTTTTGTGCTCAGTGGAAAATTTCTGGCAAATTAAAATCCTGTGCTTTAAACTGCATTTATTCATCGGGAAGTAATAAGTGAGTTTAATACTAGTGAAGCATATAAGCAGTATTTTTGTATATTTGGTCGATATTTAATTATTCAAAATTAATTTGTTCAAACTCTAATGCGGCTATTGTGGTATAGGTAAAGGCGGCTAAAGTGGTATAGTGTACCATATCACCCTCTCGATCAAAAAAATGCCGAAGAAAGGTGAAATACGAAAATGGGAAGCAGAGGATATGAAAAAAAGCTGTCCAAGCGGTTAGAAAAGGTGAAATGGGTATTCTCTTGGCTTCCATGAAATGGGTATTCTCTTGGCTCAAGAAGCGAGAAATCCATCGAGAAGCTGTTGACAACTAAACTTGGCCGAACTCCGATTTTAACAGCGGAAATTGAAAATGACTTAGTTAAATATTTACTAGAAATGGAGTCAAGGTACTGGGGACTAACACGCGCAGGCGTGCGGTCATTGTGTTATCAAATTGCCACAAGAAACAACATTCCCAATAAGTTCTCCGTTATTAAAGAGTGCGCTGGCAAGGATTGGCTAAAAGGCTTCTGTAACCGACACCGAAATGTTCTGAGTTTTCGAAAGCCAACTGGAACAAGCGTCGACCGTGCACGTGGTTTTCTCGAGAAAATGTTGAAATATTTCTCAAATTGCTGTAAGAAGAAAACGCAAAACATAATTTTCCGCCTACTCGTATCTGGAACGTTGACGAAACCGGAATATCAGTAGTTCCTTCGCAGCCGGCACAAATAATCGCTCGGAAAAAAAAACAAAACAGATTGGAACAATGACTTCAGCTGAGCGAGGATCGCTTGTTACAGTCATCACTTGCATGAGCGCAGGAGGTGGTTTCGTACCACCATTTTTCATCTTTTCACGAAAAAACCATAACCCTCTTCTAATGAAAGACGTAACGAAACCATCTCCGTCTGAACCTCTGCTTCTTATATTAGATGGGCATTATAGCCACACACGCAATATAGAAGTTATTGATCTAGCTCCCGAACGCAATGTGACTATACTTTCTTTGCCACCCCATTCAACACACAAACTTCAACCGTTGGATAAGGCTTTTATGGGACCTTTTAAGAAGTACTATAATGACGAAATAAGACGATTTATGCGTGAACAGGGCAGAAAAGTTATACATTTTGATATCGCAGGACTATTTACTAAGGCTTATTTGAGGGTTCAAACTGGACAAATCGCAATAAATGATATTTTCACAGATGCAGATTTTATAGCTGGGAACTCATCATCATCAGGTACAATTCAGTTTTAAATATAAAAAATCTTGCTAGATATATTGTCTTCTCAGAGGATCCAGTTGAAACTATAAATTCAACGACAGAAGAAACCCCAGGCGCATCAACCATGGAAATTGAGCCTGAAATTCGTAAGTTTCGCAATAAAATCTATGGAAATTTTAGGAACGCTATTTAATTTGTTTATAGAAGCAAGCACCAGCCGAGGACTCGTTATTCCCTGGGAAATATCTCCACCACCAAAGCTACAAGATCCTCCACCTAATCGGAAAGGCCGGAAAACAAAGACAACTGTTTTAACAACTTCGCCTTATAAGTGTAATTTGTTACAGAGCATTGAAAGTATTAACAGAAAACGCAATGCTCCGGTTGATCCTTCCCCAAAACCCTCTACTAAAAAAAATATTTCTACCAAATTGTTTGCTGACTCGCATTCAAGTGACAGTAAAGAGGAGTTTCCAGATGTTCCACCAACAAAAGAATCCTCTTGCAACTACTGCGGCAAAATTTATGGGGAGGATATAATAATGAAGCCTTGGACCTCTTGTCTGTAATGCGAACAAATTTGGGCCCACGAAAAGTGTATTCCCAACCGAAGTGCTATTTTTCTTTGCGATTCTTGTAAGTAATACTCTTACAAGCGTTATGAATTTTAATTGAAGTTTAAAATATTTTTTTTCAATATGTTTTAATTCAGTTCATAATCCTTTTTTAAATGGTTCGCAATAAAATTTTAGTTATCAATCAAAAGTAACTGACTTATTATTAAAGGCATCATATGCGGGTAATGTGGTATACTATACCACATTACCAGAATAAGGTATACCACATTACCCGCCAATTTCTTCAAAGGCTTGTTTCCGTCTTTTGCAGTACTTTCTTAAATATTTCTGAAACTCGCTGCTCTAAGGCTTTTGAAGCTAGGTTTATTTGAACTTAATAACAGTAGCATATTATTGATAAATTTTCATTCAAATCAAATTAAATTTAACGATTTTATAGACGAAAATAAAATGGGTATACCACAATACCCGCAGTTACTTTACATATGTTCTGACTAAATAAATTTCTTAAGAGAAAAAATAGATATTGTTATAAATAAATAATAAATATTATTATAAATAAAAATAAAGAAAAAACATAGCCATTCAGCTGATTTTTTCATGTAAAGGCCAAAAATGGTGATATTTTGAAATTGGGGGACATCAGAATTCGTTTTAGAGGAATGGTTCCTTCGGCAAAGTTTCTTATTTTGATCCTTAGAATGTGATTTTCACAGAGCAATGAGCGATTTTTAAATCGACCCGCCCCAATGTAACCCCTTAAGGTTTGCTTTTTCTACTGGTTAAACCATTGGTCAATAAGGTTCCCTCTCGATTTTGAAAAACTACATGCAGAAATCTCAAGTATTATCCAACCGCAGAAGAGAAATGAGGTTTTGTAGATAATCTATGAAGGAGATGGGACGACGATAGCATCCGATGAGGTGAACTGGCAAAGAGCGCTTAAAAGTGATAAATAATTAATTGTTGTATACCAACCTGGAAATAACAAGTTTGACAATATCTCACGCGTGGTTCGGTTGAAAATTAGAAATTGTCATTACTTTACTTACGCATACATCTTTTGTTAGGTGTTTGATCAAATGCCTCCTCCAATTTGTGTGACCTACAATTTTATGCTGCCTCCGAACGACTGATGGTTTTTATAAATTTTTTAAGGCGAACAATTTCTTGATGCATGCAGATAAAATAAATATTTAATATGTTTACACATACATTTAATTAGAAAAAATTTAATATTCCAAGTGGTTAGACAAACGACAGTAGCCAGCCTAGTGAATCTGGAAGCAGCGGCAGAGGTGAGAGCGAAATTAAATAAAAATGGATTCTTAAACAGCAGATAAAAAAATGTGAAACATGAATTAATACTTGTAGATATACAAAAACATGCGCTGGTAGCTGTAAAGTTAATTAAGTTGCTGGCTTTACTGAAGATATTAACTCACTTGACAATACTGTTAATCACAATTTTCGTGATGGCTGGGTGCTTCGTTTATGTTCATGTATTTGTGGCTTCTGCTGAAGTTCGTTTGGTTAATTATATTTTTATTACTCTTGTCGGTTTGTGTCGCTACTTGTTAGCCGCCATCGCTGGCCGGTAGCTGCCGTCAAAGCGGCTAATTAAGCGAAATACGCTTGGACAAGACACATTTTTTTTTTACAAATTAAAATACAAAAAATACAAACGCAAGAAAATAGATTCTAAGAAGCCGAAAACACAATATAAATATAAAATATAAAATAATATAAATTAAAGTATTTTAGCAAAGTTGGAGAAAAGAGTGACTTGGCCAAAGAAAAACTTAGCAAAAGTAGCGTTCAATGGGAGCTCACCCAGTTTGGGACATCGTCAATATCGAGGAACAAAAATTAATAAATTGTTGCAACATTTTTGTTAAAATTTACTTAATTTAAAATATTATATTTAAAAACAATTTAGACTTTGCTGCCCTTGGAATTACGCATGTCTAGTATGCATCTCTGGGGAACAAAAGTATTTGATAATTTGGTGTATTCGATCTTCGAAGTGAGTTGTCCTCAGTGGAAGTACAAAAATAATCATCGAGTGTTGTTCTTGAATAAATTTTTTAGGAAATATACAAAAAAAAAAAAAATTTCCTCTAATTTTTTCTCCTAACTCCTGGGAGAGCATAGGACCGAGGTAAAACATTTGAAACGAATTCGATTTTTGGTTCCTTTTTGGTTCCAGCCATGATTTTCCAGCATTCTCTGCCTCCTTCAAAACAGTGCGACGCCCTGTCGTTTCAGGCCTTCGCCTTTTCCGTCTGCCCTGGGGATTCCAGTCAAGTGCGTAGCGTCAGATTTCCCCGGGAGGTTTCCGTAAAGTGTGCCCAATCCAACCCCATGTATGCCGTTTTATTATTATAGCGTCTGGCCTGATGTTACACCGTTGGTATAATGACAAGTTGCTTATAATGTTGGGCCACCAAATTTTGAGAATGCGGCGCAGTCTTCTATTTATACTTGTAAAGACTTGTAATTTGCTTGGAAGGCTGTTGAAAACTTTATATTGACCTTAATACGCTCCATGGCTTGTCAGCTTGTATACTTCAGCTCCCTGATTCACAAGCACCAAATACCCCATTTGCCAGAAGTGCAAATCTTCCGATAGAGTGATTAATTTTGTGCCACCTTGTGTATAAATAATCTTACTGTTTATTGTTAATCAATCCATTTGATCAGGGAAATTAAATCATTTATGTACTCCTCTTGAGGAGGCAATTATTGTTCTTACTAAATACTTTTAGTTTAGGTTAAACTTTTTTTTCTCAGAAAAAGAATAGAAACATATGGTACACTAAATACAAAAGAGACAGAACCTAAACCGAGCTTAAGTACTTAGAAGAATACATAAAGCTTATGAGACCCATTGCAGAAGCGATCGACTTTCTTCAGGGCGAAAAACCCATGTATTTAGTGGACGGATTCCTTTGACCCCACTGTAGTATCATTAAGAATAAAATGGAGCCTAAAGGCTTTATGTATTTATTCAAAACAAACGAAAAAGGCAAGAAGGTTTGCTTAAAATATTTGTGTAGAGCTTCTTGTCTCAGCCTGACACTTGGGATGCTGTTATTGCCGCTATTTCTGCACTTGTCATTGAATTGTAACTTTTAAAAACATCAAAAATGTAAACAGAAGAATAGGTTAGGTTAGGTTGGGTCAAAAAAATGTCCAACACTTATATGGTAAAGTATGGAGCGATAGCCGATTCGCCAACTCGTGTTTCGCTTCAAACATATCAAAAAACATTTGGGTATGAAAGTAATGGTACAATTTTTAGACTTGATTTTCCATTTAATATTTGCCTTATGCATTTAAATATTAGTTTTTAGCACACAGTGAGGCTCCACTGACTCGAAGAATTATCTTCAAGAAACATATTTATACCTGGCCGAAAGAGATGAAACAAGAAGTCGTCTAAATGCACATCAGTCTATTAAAAACGTTTTCCTAAAAGATAATAACCCATTACCGTCGCCTGCACCTGTAGAAGGGTGTCATTGCATTCGCTGAGATTGTAAATCGGTCCAGAAGGTCTGTTTTACGCGAACAATAAATATAAAATACATGTTTCAGAAAAAAAAGGCGATTTCCTTCAGTAATCAGTAAACAAATATATTTAGTGCAATTTTTTTCAGTAATCAATAAAATTTTACTGGTTGCTGCTATTTGTAATGCAGAAAATTTATAATGCAGTGTACTCATCTACATCAGGTTGATATCCCTATGCTTGGTGAATTTAGAATTAGAGATTTTTTAAATATCTTTTACACTGTGAAATTTGAGTAAAAAACGATAAAATAATTTTTGTTCTGTAACTCTACTGTAAAAATCCTGGCGGACACTTTGGGGCTTCTCGGACTGGTGGACTATGCACTCCCGCTTACACTTCCCATTACAGCGCTTATGACCCTCCTACCCCCAAGGGAAGAGTGGGAACGGGACGATGTAAGACAGGGCGAGTCCATCCATGTATACACAGATGGCTCAAAGCTCGAGGGCTGGGTGGACGGAGATGTATACTTCGAACATCTGGGGATCTTCTTCTGTTTTCGGCTCCACGACTACTGTAGTGTCTTTTAGGCTGAACTGATGGCAATAATGAAAGCCGCGACACTTTTATAGGGTGATGCGATCCGGAAATGATATCTACATTTTCGCTGATAGTCAAGCGGCGATAAAATCCTTCACAAAAAAGTTGACAACCTCCAAGGTAGCCACATCTTTTAACGAGATGGCTGAATAATTTCACCTAAAGGTAATATGGGTTCCTGGCCATCGCAAAATTGAGTGTAACTGAAGAGCCGATGAACTAGGGAGACTCGGCACCAAGTTGAGCGATGAGTACATTGACATTGACATAGGCATACCCTTACAAACATGTAGGCTACTCATCCCTGAAGAAATCGTAAGGAAGGCAAACGAAAGAAGGCGCATTGAAGCCACCTGCCCTTCAACTGTGACCGATTCTCAATGCTAAACGGACAGAATCCCTGCTAAGCCAAAATAAACACAGTCTTAACACACTGATTTCAGTCATAACTGGGCGTTATCGGTAGGCACGCCCAGAGAATGGATGCGCCAACAAATGACCCGATGAAACGATCCCGCACCTTCTGTGTCACTGTCCTGCTGGATTCCAGATGTAAGTTTACTATTCAAGGTTAACAATTTTTTGATGAGTTGGAAGATCTCAGTTCTGCAGAAATCAGAGATATGTATTCTAGACTTTTTGAAAAGCATACACTGACTTTAGGAGAGATTGGGACAAGCTCCCCACGTGACATCACAATGGGCTATGGACCTGAGTGTGTCGCCCAGGACAACCGCTTCAACCTAACCTTACCGAACTCTACTGAAAATTTAACTCTACTGCATATTTAAGATATCTTACCGTTTCTAGGGTTATTATAACAGATGTGTCATACACCCTAGAACTTTGTTTAAGGTCATGCTCCAATTTTTTATCCACATCTCCTAGGATGTCTTATAAATGAATAACAGCTGATTTTATATGAGAATATCTTTTATACCAGTAACGTACTTGTAGCTTTACCGTCGATTACCGAAGAGTAACAGTTAAGTTAGGTTAGGTTGGACTTGGCTGATCCTGCAAATCGCACATAGACCAAAAATTGATTGAACAGTGGTACCAAGCGTTTGTATGGAGAGTTAAACAATTTAAATTTATTTTTTTATTTAATACACAGTTTAGATAATTTAAGTAGGCTTCTCATTTTTTGATCTGTCACACTTTCTAATGTTGAAAATGATGTAGTTTATTCATGTCTTGCTAAGTGTAGGGCAATGGCAGGGTATATATTCCAAAGTTACTCTCGCGTTGACTTCGTTACATATTTTGCGTGAATCGTTTTACACTAGCCTCAGTTTGGTCACCTACGATGGAGTGAGAAAGTGTCCCGTCAGTATGCTCTATGCTGATATAAGAGAAGAAACAAAATATAGTTTGTGGACCTGACATTGTGCGTGCGTAACATGATTTTCGCGATCCTGCATGAGCTGCTTCTTCCCATCTCGAGTTCGCTTCTCGAATCATTGCTGCATCTATCTCCAAGATTTGCGCCTGCTTCGACTAGTGGACCCACTTCTCGTTTCCTTCAGATCCCCTGTGTACGAGAACCCAGTAGATGGTGGTTTGTTTCTCAGTTCCTAGCTCATACCTCCTGTTCCGGCATTGTCATATGCAGTGTGAGTTTGTCATGACAGCTGCTATTGCTCTGATGGTTGCTTGGCTATCAATGTATCGGTTTACTTGAGAGTTCGAAGAATTTTTCTGCAAAGAAGTCTGTACTTAGACTATTGACAACAGTATCACTAGTTTAAAGGCCATATGACCACAGACGGCTATGCATTGGTTTAAACACTAACTTGGGCTACGTTATTCCTCAAGCAAATTTCAACAGGGAACCAAAGGTAGTATTACAAAAGGACGGATAGCGGAAGGGGCAACTTTCAACGTATAACACTTCTAACATACACACAGAAGGTCCCAAAATGAGGAGGAGCTTCAGCATTCTATCCGAAATTAAGCTACGAACAGTCACACAAACTACCAGCAGTCAAGCAGTGTGTTCCAAGCTGAGATCTACGCAGCAACGAAAGCAGAAGACTTAGTATGAGTAAGACTCCTTCGAAGAACGCCGTAACCAAAATTGATATATCTCGTACAATAAAAAACGAATTAATGCAATTATTATATGGAGAAAATGCGCAACATCGTCAGAGAAAAAATTATAAAAAATTAACGGGATATTTCACGAACCTCAAAATTTCCCTAAAATTTAGCAAACTAAAAAACTGTACATCAACAATTTTTCTAGAAATTCTCTTTAGAAACGGAATCGTGATGAAAAGTGTGTGAAATTTTTTCTAACTTTTTGTTTTAAGTGTGAAACTTGAATTTATATGTCTGTGTTCGACAATCTACTCTTATAAAGAAATTCTCCCGACATTGTCGTTCAGCGAAAATGCTCGCCATCTAGGCTTGATATTTGATAGAAAGCTAAATTAGAATCTTAATTTAGAAGACAGAGAGCGGGAAGCATCAACAGCACTTTACTCATGCAAGAAAACCGTAGGATTAACTTGGGCTTTATCTCCGCAAATGGTACACTGGTACACTGCAATAGTGAGGCCGCTTGTACTATACGCAATATTAGTATGGTGAGCACCACTTGATAAAAATATTAATATGAATAGATTGAGCTCTTAGATTGGTTAGACCTCTTAGAACCACTCCCATAGAAGCACTAAACGTAATTTTATACTTATAGCCAATTGACTTATACGGTGAGCAACTAGTTAGCTACAAATCCAGCATTGAAGCTTTGGGAACTCATCCTCCTAAAAACATTCGATAAAAGTCTTTCGATTATATTAGAAAAATTGTCCCCTATGCCAGCTACTATAGATTTCTGTAAGAGTGTAAAGCTCCATTTTAATTAACTTTTTACCACAATATTCCCACTAAAGGGGACTACGTCAGTGGTACGGTAGATGATGAAAATAGTGTCAGTATATTTGTCGACGGATCTAAGCTTGATGGATAGGTAGATGGAGGAGTTTACTCTGAAAAGCTCAGCATGAGTGCATCCTTTCGCTTGTTTAATCGCTGTAGTGTATTTCAGACAGCAGAAGTTACTGCTATAAGAGAGGGCTTATTGCTCCTAAAGAAGAGACCTCTAACTACGAGAGAAGTATACGTTTACTCGGATAGTCAGGCAGCTCTGAAATCATTAGAGTCAGTTAGACACTCGTCAAAAATGGTAGTTGAATGCCACAAATTATTATACGAAGTATCGCAGTATTTTAAAATATACCTGATATGAGAGCAGTCCATACAAAAATATATATAATATAAGGCAATTTCAAAGCAGCTAAGCTTGCAAAGAAAAGTACAACACTAAATATTCACGCAGATACTTTGCCGATTCCCTTAGCTAAGCTCAAATTATTAATAGATAGACACTCCATCAATGCTGGGATTACCTGTTGGAGGCAATCACCTTTTTCCCAAATAAGCAGACAAACTTTGGCAGAACGGAACCACAGGCGCACAAAATCGCTACTGAATATTAGGAGACAGGAATGAAAAATACGATAGGGATACTAACAGGGCATCGTCTGATTGGAAGGCATGCAAGTACAATGGGGGTACAACATAATGACTTTTGTTGAAGTTGCCAAAATACTGAGGAAGAGGAAAAAGTGGAACCTGTCCGAATGAAAAAAGCTTTCCACGCTCGGGTTTACCTTTCTTGATAACATTGAAGAGGTTACTCAAGTAGGGATGCCGAATATTAACAAAATACATTCAATCCACAGGTTGGTTCAGAGAAAATTCAGAAGTGTGAAGAACGAGCTCCAGCGGTGCGACTATTCAGGCGTAAGGATGTTGGTGACAGCCACTCAACCTAACTTAACTCAATAAAATTTGTGTACACTAAACAAAAGGAAGGCGGCCGCCATAGCCGAATGGGTTGGTGCTCGATTACCATTCGGAATCCACAGAGAGAACGTTGGTTCGAATCTCGGTGAAACCAAAATTAATAAAAACATTTTTCTAATAGCGGTCGCCCCTCGGCAGGCAATGGCAAACCTCCTCATAAAAATATCTGCCGTTCGGAGTCGGCTTGAAACTGTAGGTCCCTCCATTTGTGGAACAACATCAAGACGCCCACCCCAAATAGGAGAAGGAGCTCGGCCAAATACCTAAACAGGGTGTACGCGCCAATTATATACACATATATATATATAAACAAAAGGAAACTAGTCAAAGCTGGTCAAAATTTTCTTGAGCTAGAATTTGTCGTGGGATGTATATTTATTGGTGTAAAAAAAAGAGGTTGTCTGTAAAGCCGGTTTACTGACGATAGTTTAACGTGATAACGTCATAAGAAAATACTGATTGAATGGTTGCATTTTTCAAAAGAAAATTTAAATTTTTTTTTGTTTGATAGATATTTTGTATGGATATAGAGAATGAGTTAACATTAACATAACATAATATACTTTAACATAACATAACATAACACAACATAACACAACATAACACAACATAACATAACATAACATAACATAACATTAACATAACATAATATACTTTAACATAACATAATATACTTTAACATAACATAACATAACATAACATAACATAACATAACATAACATAACATAACATAACATAACATAACATAACATAACATAACATAACATAACATAACATAACATAACATAACATAACATAACATAACATAACATAACATAACATAACATAACATAACATAACATAACATAACATAACATAACATAACATAACATAACATAACATAACATAACATAACATAACATAACATAACATAACATAACATAACATAACATAACATAACATAACATAACATAACATAACATAACATAACATAACATAACATAACATAACATAACATAACATAACATAACATAACATAACATAACATAACATAACATAACATAACATAACATAACATAACATAACATAACATAACATAACATAACATAACATAACATAACATAACATAACATAACATAACATAACATAACATAACATAACATAACAAATTACCCCGTATTAAAGCACTTATCAACAGCTTTCATTTGATACCCATATTGTACATACGCAACCAAAGGTTACCCGGGTCCACGTTTTGACCTATATCTCGAGACCCCAGTCACGGAGCGGCATGAAAAATACTCTGTACTAAAGCATTCACCAACAGCTTTCATTTGATACCCATATTGTACATACACGTCCGAAGGTTACCCGGGTCCACGTTTTGACCTATATCATGAGACCCTATCTACCAATAGGTATTCAAACTATACGGAAATCATCTTCAATACCTACTTAACAATGTGTGTAAGTTTGGTTTAATTCGGTTCAAAGACACGGTGGGTCCACGTTTTGGCATATATTTCGAGACCCTAGTCATCAATAGGTATGAAAATTACCCCGTATTAAAGCACTTATCAACAGCTTTCATTTGATATCCATATTGTACAAACACATTCTAGGGTCCACGTTTTGGTCTCTATCTCGAGACCCTAGTCACGGAGCGGATGGAAATACTCTGAACTAAAGCATTCACCAACAGCTTCCATTTGATACCCATATTGTATATTACATACACATCCGAAGGTTACCCGGGTCCACGTTTTGACCTATATCTCGAGACCCTGTCTACCAATAGGTATCCAAACTATACGGAAACCATCTTCAATACCTCCTTAACAATGTGTGTAAGTTTGGTTTAATTCGGTGCGAAGACACGGCGGGTCCACGTTTTGGCATATATTTCCAGACCCTAGTCATCAATAGGTATGAAAATTACCCCGTATTAAAGCACTTATCAACAGCTTTCATTTGATACCCATATTGTACATACACAGCCAAAGGTTACCCGGGTCCACGTTTTGACCTATATCTCGAGACCCCAGTCACGGAGCGGCATGAAAAATACTCTGTACTAAAGCATTCACCAACAGCTTCAATTTGATATCCATATTGTACAAACACATTCTAGGGTCCACGTTTTGGTCTCTATCTCGAGACCCTAGTCACAAGCGGCATGAAAAATACTCTGGACTAAAGCATTCACCAACAGCTTCCATTTGATACCCATATTGTACATACACATCCGAAGGTTACCCGGGTCCACGTTTTGACCTATATCTCGAGCCCTATTTCCAAAATAAAATATAATCCATGTTACTCGTGCAGGATGTAGCTTTCGAATGGTGAAAGAATTTGCAGTTCATTCAATGCAATGAGCAAGGTAACACTAATGAGCAAGGTAACACTAATGAGCAAGGTAACACTAAAGAGCAAGGTAACACTAATGAGCAAGGTAACACTAAAGAGCAAGGTAACACTAAAGAGCAAGGTAACACTAAAGATCAGGGTAACACTAATGAGCAAGGTAACACTAAAGAGCAAGGTAACACTAATGAGCAAGGTAACTACATATGAGCAAGGTAACTCTAATGAGCAAGGTAACGACACATTTTTTCGTGCGTGCAGCCTGTTAAATCGAATTATAAGGCGTTATCACGTCAAAAAATAAAACAAACAAGGCTTGTTTGCAGAATTTCCTCAAGGAAGTCAAACAACTTCATTGTCCATAAAATTTATTAAAAAAAAGCCGGGTTCATTACCAAAAGAATGAAAATTCAGTAATGTGGTATATATGGATTGACTTGTATGTCGTGCTGAATTCTAATTAATAGTAAATAAATATTGGTAGTAAATGAAAACATTTATAAATAACAGTACCTGATCAATAACAATTAAATAAACTTTATTTATTTATTGATTTTACGGGTAATTAATATATATTCAACATAAATATTTAAATAAAATGCCTAGAAGAAATTTAATTAATTTGCCCAGGAAACTCATTGAAGATATTTTTATTATTATTTTTAAATGTTAATGGTACGCTTGAACGCCTGGAAGTGCTAACATTTGCCATTGCAGCTATTTAGCTTTAATGATGAACGGAGAGGATTTATCAGTGCTGCAGTTCAGCAGGCCAGCCAGCAGTAAAGCGAAATATCTATTACACCATCTAACGATCGATGCCCAGATCAATGAGTAGAAGCTAACCTAGGCAGCTGCTCGCCAGTATCTCTACAACCAACTGCAAACATAAGCATACAGGATGGTCCAACTAAAGGTATATTTCTAAATCATATATTGTTTTTAAAGTACCAGTTACAATAACAGTCACACAACATACCACCGCAAAATGGCATTTAATCGAACAAAATTTCAAAGATATTTGTTTAGTAATTGCGGTGCTGCCAAACTTGTGCATTTATTGAAAAAATGTTTTTCCAACATTTTCAGCTTGGCGGTTATGCCAGATAGAAACTGAGAAGTTGGAGGATTAAAAAAAAAATTGCACGTGATTTTCTAACTGTTGATATCGATATTCCGGGATTTTTTTATAAAATTAAGCTTCGCTGAATTATCGGGAAAAATTTATTATTTTTTGTAATCCTGGAATATCAGGATTGGTTCCTATCTGCCGTTTTTTTTATAAGCATAAAAATTAAAATTATTTTTTATAAGCATAGAAATTAAAATAATTTTTATAAAAATAAAACTTAAAATAATTTTTTTAAGCAGAAAAATTTAAATAAATTTTTTAAGCACGAAAATTTAAATAATTTTTTATAAGCGTAAAAATTAAACTAATTTTTTATAAAAATAAAAATGAAAATAATTTTTTATAAGCACAGAAATTAAAATAATTTTTATAAAAATAAAACTTAAAATAATTTTTTTAAGCATAAAGACTAAAATAATTTTTTTAAGCATAAAAATTAAAATAATTTTTTATAAGCATAAAAATTAAACTAATTTTTTATAAAAATAAAAATGAAAATAATTTTTTAAGAATAAAAATTAAAATATTTTTTTATAAAATTAAAAATTAAAATAATTTTTTACAAATTTTTCAGAAACTCAAAAAATTTTCAGAATTGCCGCTTGTCATTTTCTTTATATAAATATATAACAAAATAACCAACTAATTAAATTTTAGTTAAACGCCGCTATCAAATGATTTCTATAGCATAAATCTGAATACAAATAAATCAAAATTCTTCTCCAATTGTCATCGGCTGTAATGCGCTTATACAGTGTTTTTCAATAGGTGCGCTTCAACTTTTTTCCGATAGGAAGGGCGAACGACGCAATATTTTTTATTTTTCGCTTGTCATTTGTAAACTTCATTAGTAAACATGTCATCATGGAACGCTACACACTTGAGCAACGATTGCAAATCGTGCAAATTTTTTATGAAAATAATCGTGTAAATTTTTTATGAAAATTTATAAATTTCTTCAGTGATGAAGCTCACTTTTGGCTCAATGGCTATGTCAACAAGCAAAATATGCGTTACTGGGCAGAAAGCAATCCACACGTGATTCATGATGCACCGTTGCATCCCGAAAAAATCACTGTTTGGTGCGGTTTACATGCTGGCGGCGTAATTGGCCCATATTTTTTCGTTGACGAGAACGATCGCCACGTTACTGTGAATAGAAATCGATACCGCGACATGATAAACGATTATTTTTGGCCGCAATTGAATGGTATGGACTTAGACGACATGTGGTTTCAACAGGACGGGGCCACAAGCCACACAGCACACGCTACAATTGATTTGTTGAAGAGTAAGTTCGATGAGCGCATTATTTCCAGAAATGGACCGGTCGAATGGCCGCCGCGCTCGTGTGATTTGACGCCTCTAGACTATTTTCTTTGGGGTTATGTGAAGTCATTGGTCTATAGTAACAAGCCGGCGACGATTTGTGAGCTCAGAGCCAATATTGAACGCGAAATTGCTGGAATTTCGGCCGATTTGGGCAAAAGAGTGGTCGAAAATTGGGTTCAACGATTGGACTTCGTAAAACGTGCACGCGGTGGTCATGCAAAAGAAATCGAATTTCGTACTTAAATGTATATGTTCAAACTCGATAATAAACAAAAAATTAGTTAAAAAAGTCATACCGTTTGTGTTTTATTCAAAAAAAAAAATTGAAGCGCTCTTACTGAAAAACGCAGTAATTACTTTTTCTGTTAATTCTGATTTTTCCAAATAAATATTTCTTAACTCAACGAGTACAGGACATTTTCCAATAAAACGCTTCGCATTTTCTTTCAGATGCTGCGCATTTCCGAATTTATTGTCATTTATCATAAGCAGACCACATCGTACTTTGAAAAGTAAAAATACTCACCTATGAGTGGGCTTTTTTTTAGTTTTAATCAAATTCGACTGCTTGTTAGCTCTACGTGTGGTCTCTCTTCGATTTACGTAACTTCCACCAATTGCCAAGCTTTGCGAGCGATCTCTTCGTTATAGGTCTGATATGTCGATTGTGTGTGCAAGACAGTAAATAAATGCATTTATATTGGCATTAAGATTCCGAAAAAGCTAGTTTTTGTGCCATGAATAGGCCGAATTTATTTTTTAACAATAATTTTTTTCATTACAAAGTTGCACCAGTTTCTGCTATAAATAGTATTGCTCTTTGGTTGCTAATTCAAACTTCTAAATGTCGTCGCCATATGCCAGGAAGATGAAGTGCAAATTTTCCAATATTGAGTTAGTGGATTGACTTGATTAACCTTTGGAAGTTCTATGACACATTTAAATCCAGATGATGTTGATTTTTCAGTCTACGCTATTAACTTAATTTTTCCTGCAAGAGGAAGTCTTCTTGTGTTTATTTACTACTGCCAGTACATGTTGTAACTTGAGTGATCCTGAAAATATCTAGCACTTCATAGGCATCTAGCGAATTTATAAAAATTTTCATTTAGAGCACTTTGGTGATTTTTCTAATATTATACATAAATATCTTAAATGGCTGTGATTATAGAGCTTTGCCTAATGATTTTAAATGAATTTTCACAAGCACTCTCTTTAGTTCAAATAACGTTTTGTATTATTGTGTAATATTTTATTTATATTTTATAATTCTATTTTATTTTATTATGTAATATTTTATACTTACTGAAGTTTCAGTTATTTTTGCATTTTATAATAAAACTTTTGAAGCTGAGTCCTTTGAATTAAAAGCGAAGAAAAACGTGCCATCAGATACTTATTTCAAATTATTATTATTATTAAAGAACAAAAGAACAACATCAAGACGCGCACCACAAATGGTAGAGCTCGGCCAAACATCTAACAGAAGTATGCGTGCCAACTACAATTTTTTTAAGGACTAAATTAAACTGACTATTAAAATCTGGAATACCATGCGTGTAAAGAAAACATATATAATTGTATCTATACAATTCATAAATTTTCAACCTTGATTGACCATTTTCATTTTTACGCATTCTTGTGTTTGGCGTGAGGAAGATGATATGAGTTTCTGAGGAAGGGATTTAGGTTTTTTAGAAAGTTTTTCGAAAATTGGTTTACGATATGCGTTATGTTGGTATATAGTATCGAGTAACTCAACGAAAATGCTGCACCAATAAAATTAGAACATTTTTTTATTTATTAAGGCCATAAGAATTTTAAAAAGCAGGCCGAGGGCCCCGTTGCTGGCGCTGCGTTGCGTTTATCATTTTAATAAATAAATAAAAAAAATTACAAATATGTAAATGATTTTAATTGTGAAAATGAAAAAAACATTAAATTGTTAAATAAACTTTCATGAAATAAATTAAAAAAAAAAAACAAAATTTAAAAAATTCTACACTTTTTATTTTATTTGATTTTTAATTTATTTCATTTTCCAAATTCTCCATTTTATTTTCGTTTTATTCGATTGTTAATTATAACTTATCTTTACCTTTAAATTTATTTCATTTTCAAAAACATACTTATGTTTGGTCCACCCTGTATGCATGAACATCGCTAAGATTCACATGGTCATAAATATTTTTTCACTCGATTAATTTTCTAAACTGAAATCTCTCTATGCGCAATTAATCATTATAATTAGCTAATTATGCACGACGACGACGAAGCCTTTAATTTGAAATGCATGAATTTAGAAGAATGCTGGCAAGCCAACATACAGGTATAAATAAATCCATAGACATGTATGTCTACACATGCACACACACACGCACGTGCTTGAAAAGCATACGGTCGTGGCTGCTTGGCTGCTACATACAGCTGTTGTATACAGGTTATGTGAAATTGCTTGCTGTTATACCATATTTTATAGCCAGATGTATGTGCGCATGTATCCTTGTCTAATGAATAGGAATAAATATAAAAATGCGTAAGCTTAGGTGTGTATTTACCTATAAATTTATATAGATAATCATGCGAAAAAATTATTATTTTTAGCACCTATGAGCAAATTTAAAATTGAGCGCAAAATGAATCCCCCTGTCGATTGATTTCAACCTTTTGCAAAGTGTGTCGTACAGCGTACAGCGGCAGTTTACAAACAGTAAAGGTCAAAATATAGATTTCTATCATATTAGATAATTTTTTATTTATTTATAAAAGTTGGCTTGCGCGCGGACGGCTGGACAATTTAGCTAAATCGACTTCTCTCGTCATTCTCAGCATTTCGGTATACATATTTCTATATCTATCTCGATTCCTTATTGCTGTTGCATACATCCGTTAGGTGAACAAAATTATGCTACCACAGTGTACAAGTGTGTGCGGGCTTAATGAGATAATGTCTGTGCGAATAGTTCATTTATACATAAATGACATTTAGTGTTCAAATTGATTTTCCCAACTGTTTCCCGTCACGCTCGACAGCCAATTTAGTTGCGTACAGTTTATAAAAGAATTCAGATAAATATTCGTAATGGCGAGACGAGTAGGCAGCGAATTGCTCGTTACTGGTTTTAATTTGCGTTTTCATATACTTGCATTTCTGTAGAATACACTTAACTGCATATCTAAAGTACTCATGCACTGGCAACACAGACAGCCGGAAACGACACGAGCTCCAGCCTTACTGGGCTTACTACACTGATATTAATTTTCTTGTCACCAACAACAGCTTGCACTATCTAAGCAACCTTTCATTCAGGTTTGGTGACATTAAATAATTTTAGAATAATAATCAAATACAAGGAAATAATGAGCAGGAAAATAAAGCCTACAACTTTAGCAGCGCGACATAAAGTATAGTATTTGTACTATAATTAATTGGTGAATACCTCACTAACGATAGGTAGACGAGTCTATGGAGTCATGGAAAAATAAAACAAGTTATTTCGTATTTATAAGTAAAGTGCTTTATTTCCCGCAAATTGGAGAAATTAATATTTAAGTACAAGAAACGAAAGATATCAGAAAGAAAAATAATTGCATTCGATATAGAATTTCATGCCTGCCAAATAGATGCTAGTGACTGAAACGAGAAAGTTTCGGGCACCACAGATTTTAAAACTTAGGGAAAAAAGGAGGTGCAGCAATTTCTTAGGAATTGTATACCTACGGAATACAAATAAACCTACTTATTGCATACGTAAATCAAAATGGTGATATTTTGAGGAAGGAAGTATAAATATAAAATAGGATAATAAAATTTTGAAACTCTCGCAGGAACTAAGGGTGATTTTTTAAGAGCTATAGGAAAGTTTAAAAAAAAAACGCACTCAAAATTCAGAAAAATAATTGAAATTTTTATTTAAATCTATAGTACAGTCCATATAATTTAATGTTTGATGATTATTTCATGCAAGTGTTGACCGCGACTGCGCTTCAAATGGTCCATCCACTTAGTCCAATTTTGGCATACTCTTTCCAATGTTTCGGCCGGTATCTCACATACAAATGCTTTAATGTTGACTTCCAATGCGTTAATTGAAGCAGGCTTGTCTGAATAGACATGAGCTTTAACATAGCCCCACAAAAATAGACTAAAAGCGTTATATCGCACGATCTGTGTGGCCAATTGACAGGTCCCGAACCTGACCGTGACCTGCCGTGACGCGTGCTGTGTGGCATGTAGCACCGTCTTGCTGAACACACACACACCACATGTCATGCAAGTCAAGCTCTTGCATTTTGGGCAAAAAAAAGTTGGATATTATTTCACGGTAGCGATCACCATTCACAGTTACGTTACGATGCGCATCTTTGAAGAAGTACGGTCCAATGATACCTCCAGCTCATAAACCGCACCAAACTGTGACCTTTTCTGGATACATTGGTAGCTCTTGCAATTCTTCTAGCTGATCTTCACTCCAAAACCGACAATTCTGCTTATTTACGTACCCATTGTTCCAAAAATGAGCTTCGTCGCTGAACCCAATTTTTCGATAAAAAAGTGGATCTTCGGCCAACTTTCCAAGAGCCCATTCACCAAAAAACTCTGCGTTGCGGTAGGTCGTTCGACTTCAATTCTTGTACCAGCTATATTTTGAAAGGCGTCACACCTAAATCCTTTCGCAAAATTTTCCACGTTGTTGAGTAACAGAGGCCCAACTGCTGCGAACGGTGACGAATCGATAATTGATGGTCATCATTAACACTGGCCGATACAGCTGCGATATTTTCTTCAGTTCGCACTCTACGTAAGTGTGTTGGTGGTTTGATGTCCAATAATGTAAATTTGATTCTAAATTTAGTCACAATAGCTCAAATAGCCGCTTCAGTGGGTCAATTAAACTGACTATAAAATGGAAGAAGCGCGCGATAAACTTTCTTAGCAGAACACGCATTTTTATAACAAAATTCAATGATTTGCAGGCGTTGTTCGCTTGTAAGACGATTCATGGTTAAATTATAGACCAAAGTGAAGATGTTTGACAGTGAAACAAAACCCGAAACGTGCCACAGCTGTTTAAGCCAACTGCTTAAAAAGATAATAGCTAAAAAATCCCCCGTTAGAATATACACCAATTTTTTTTTACAAGGAAAGGAGGAAAAACCGTCAGATCATAAACCACAAGCTTAGTTTAGCATTGGACACATCTATACTAAAATATATAGTGAAAGCAATTTTTAATTCTGCAAGGTACGAGAACGACTATACCGATTTTTTTTTCGCTTTTTTCTTTTGTATTTATTTTTGTTTGTTTTTTGCGGTATTTTTTGATTATGAATTTTGGATGGGCTCGTCACTGTCCTTGTCAAACGTTTTTAATGTTTCTTAAACACAGAGCGCCTGTACTTTGAAAATCCGGATGTAAGATACACGCCTTCATAACAGCTCACAAATCATAAATGAGAGTACTCCACTACTGTTAATACATACGAAATACAACTCAAAGCAGAGTTCTGAAGCATTCGTACGACTGCTAATGTTAACGTGAGTGCTGATTGTTCTGTTAAATAACTAATACGAACTGACCAAATAGTAACAGATGAGTTAATGAGAGAACTCTGCTGTTGTTAATGCATACGGAATTGAGAAAAAAAGCAACAGTTCTGTATATATTCTATGATCGTTAATGCAATGTTAGTATTGATAGTTCTGTTAAATAACTAATATGAAAAGATCAAATAGTAGCAGTATAAAGAATTATGTGAAGTGACAAATCTATATTTACCTACAACAACTAACATTGCTGTTAGCACTTACGTTTGTATACATTGCATTTAATTAAGTATAGGGTTTTTTAATAAGAGGTGTTATTTTGATATTCAAAGAAAAATGCTATTTTTTTATATGAATGATCGAAGGTTTATTTTATTATAAAGAGGAAGGTATGCCGTTAATAGTGGAAAATAACATCAGGCAAATGACCACCACGACCACGCTTACAGGACAATATCCTTTTCATTAAATTTTCCATAACCGAATTGCAATTGTCCTCGATAGCCTCACGAATTCCATCTTTGAGGTCTATTGGCGTAGACCTTCTCTTTCACGTGCCCCAAAGAAAAAAGTCACAAGGTGTTAAATCAGAAGATCTCGGTGTCCAATTGTGATCATCTCTTCGAGAGATAACACGGCCCGGAAACTTTTCCCGTAAAAGGTTAATGGTTTCGTTGCTTGTGTAGCACGTAGCGCTGGCTTGTTGAAAATTAACGTTGTCCAAATCAACACCAACCAATTCCGGTCATAAAAAGTCGTAAATCATCTCTCGATAGCGCAATCCATTCACCTGTAACACCTGTTATTGGAAAACGCTTTATTCTAATGTGGATATCACGCAAATTGTGAATGATAACAGAAGAATTAACATTAACATTAAGAATTTTCTTTTGAATGGCTTATTTCTGAAGGGAAAATATGTGAATGCTATTAATATAAAGGATTTACTTCCATTTTTTGAAGTTTCATTAGACGAAAAGCACTATCGAGAAGAAGAACTTATGACTGTGATCGACCTATAGTAACACCGAAAAATGAGCACTGAGCTATAATATAAATAGTAAGCCAAATAATCTTCGTTAATTAAACCAGTTGTTTATCTTGTCGAAATTTTAAATATTCCGAAAGAATAAGACAAAATACAAGTACTAATTGAAATTTGTTATACATATTTGCCTTTCAAAAAGGTCTTGTTCTTAAATGTTTCACAAAAGCTCGATACATAACTATTTCATTTTATACGGAAGAGCTGGTGCAGATACCAGGTTGTAAGGAAACTAATTTATCCTATGTCCTCACGGCACATAAGGTAGTAGTCCGGTGTAACGACGGAAATTTCAACGTTTTTTCATGAATCTTTTTAAAAAGAAAAAAAAATGCGATCGTTTTAAAGTTTTTATATATTTTTATTGGTGTTTTGGATTAACTTTTTAAAGTTAGTTTTATATTAATTTGTTTAAAATTTTTGACGTCAAAGTGGAGTCCTTAAAACAAAGATCAGTTGGTTCGGGGAAACACACAGCCTTCTAAAGTCATCTGAAATAAAAAATTCAAAGAGATTATTATTCTGTAGACTTTATTATAGATCCCGAACCTAAAATATACATAAAAATAAAAAAACAAAAACAAAATGGCGGGTTGTGAAAAAAGTTCTCAAAATCTAGTTTTTTTTCTTCACAAATTGTTTAAATTAAAAAGTTTATTATTAAAAATTAAATGTTTTAAAGGTCTGGAATCTAGATATGTGTGTTTAGAATAACGGGTTAAATTTTTAGCCAAATCGGCTGAATAGTTTTGAGTCAGTGATTCCCCGAAATTTCGAAAACATGGTTTTGAGAAAATCGCGTTTAAAGACGGTCAGAGCAGCTGCTGCTGGCGTCTCACACGCTTTCGTACACACTACGCCGCGCTCTCTTATTTTAGCTATAACTTTAAAAATAATTAAAATTTCTGTCTGAAATTTTTATAGTAACTACTTTTTGTGGGGCTTTTTGAAGTCGCGGGTTTATGTCAACAAGCCTCAGACTCTTGCAGCTCTTAAAGACAATATCCGTCAAGAATGTGAGGACCTATCGCCGGAAGTTTTGGCCAAAGTGATGGAAAATGCCACAAAAAGGGCTCAAATGGCAATCAACTGTGGCGGCGGCCATTTACATGACATCATATTCTCGACTTGATGTAAAAAAAATTAAAAGACCAAATAAAAATAATCCACAAGAAGAATCAAAGTTTTTCATTTTTTTTTTAATTACAGCCAAAAACACCGCAAGGTTACTTTTACGCCATCTTGTATATTTTTAAGATGTTTTTCTTCCGAAAAATGTAAAAAAAAATTCGATTTTTTGAACCCGTCACACCGGGCTACTACCATAATAAGCTGTCGAAGTAATTTGCTAAGTAACTTCCGAATTAGGCTAATTCCATAGCGCATTCGTAATTTGCTTCGGCAGCTCTACTTATTTTTATTAGTATTGGCTATTTATAATTATTTATTATAGTATTCGGTGATGGAGAAAAAAAGTTAGTTAAAACTAAAATTTTACTTTAAATTATAATTCGACCAAATTATAATAAAATCTTTGACCCAGAAGAACTGATTTCTCTTGTAAAATAATTATAACTGGACATGATATAAAAATATTAATAAATTCATTTACACTTTTCCAGCACTGAGACTTTCAGCTATTAGTCCATAGATGTCGCTAGGAATATTTTTAAACCTTCCCAAGGTCTTGTTTTTTTCGTCTGTCATCTGTCATATTCAGTTTATTGTTTGTTACGTTTCATACTACAATTCATTTTAGTCGCTCTTAAAAATGTCGAATTTCGTGTCTTCAAACTACGATTTGCGGACATCGAAAAACCACTTGTGAAATGCTGCTCTCCCGGTTCAAAAGGAAGTCTTTTTTGCATCGAATCATTACGGGTTATGAAAAATGGGTGTATTTCTCCAACCCCAAGCGTAATCAATCGTATGTTCCGCCCGGCCACAAGCCAAAAACAACGGCCAAACAAAATCGCTTCGGCCGCAAGGCAATGCTGTTTGTTTTCTGGGATCAGCGTGGTATGATTTTGTACGAACCAGGTGAAACAGTTGACGGTGCACGCTACCAACGACAATTGGCCGATTTGAACAGCGCTACAGACCGAAAACGCCCAGAATATGCGGCCAAAGACGGCCAAGTTTTTTGTTGCGGTATCCACAAGTTGTCTGAGAGATGGGAAAAATGTGTCGCTAGCGATGGCTATAATTTTGAAGATTAAATTTGTACCCATTTTTTTTTAATAAACGTATGAAATTGAAAGAAAAGTCTCCTTTCATAGGTATTACGTGTTTCTCAATATGTGTTTATGCTTCCGTTATTAAAATTTCACTTTTTCTGGTTTTTATTCAACATTTCTTAATTTTGTTTCAGTTAGCTCTTTCGTTTTTGCTTTGACGGCTAGTTTTGTAAAAACTCCGTTAAAAATTAGAGCAGCCAAATATTTGTTCGTAGTTCGTAATTGCTGAAGACATGAGTGGAAGCTCAATCGATCTAAACTTCGATTAAATATTCGCCGTCATTTTATATTATTTATCACATCATATATGCAACCTTGCCTGGCAGCCAAAATAGCAACGGAATGCTTGGTATTCCCAGCCACTTCTTCTACAGTACCAGTGTGAACTTCATATGTCGCTAGTGCAGCCGCTACTTTTACAAAAAATATATTGAACCAACAAAGGAAGCATTTCCATGAAACTTCTGAAATTTATTTTAATCAATTTAAAATATTTTTCGGCTTTGGGAAATAACTTATTTTCTTTATTCGAAACCGAACATAAACAAGAATATGTAATTACTTCCCCTTATATTGTACAAAAAAATTATTGAATAAAATATTAAATTTGTGACACAATGGATACAAGCATATATAAAATGATCAGGAATCTCATGCGAGATCATTTGAAAGTGAATAATTTCTAGCAAGGTGCCTAACATCTGATACAATACTTATGAAAGCTAATTAGTTGTCACTGAATTTAGAAACCTGAAAATCAAAGAAGTTTGTACAAAGTCGCAATATTTAAGAGACTTTCATTCCTGAATCTAGACTTTCAACAGCAGCTCAGTTAAGCCACTTTCACAGGTATTGCAATGAAATTCAATAATTCAAACACTACACATAAATTTATTTATTTTTTTGAAATTATTACAACGTGTATAATAAAAATTTATAAAAATTAATTTCTTTAATTGCGTAAAAGTGGACCAACACGAACTAGTAGTGAAGCAAAAAATATTTAAAAAAATTATATAAAAATTCCATTTCGTTTGATCTATTCAATTTCTAAAAATCAATTATTATTTTATTATTTTTGAGTTTATTGTTCATTTCGTTTCAAGTCTTACATCCTCTATTTGTTAAGTCAGTAATCAAAAAGAAATGTTGCCTCCATACATGAATAAATAAACTAAATCACTCACAGGGTCGATTTCTGCCACATTTTCATAAATTTTCGTTCTCGTGTATCAAGGCACTTTAGCCCTTTTATTTATTTATTTAATCCATGTAAAATATACGACCTTAATGAACTGTTTCTATTCCTATACCCAGATTATAGCTCTCATTCCAGGAATTTTAGTATATCGGAAATCAGGTAACCGATACCATTATTTCTCTATCTCTTTCTCTCTCTCTCTCTCTCTCTCTCTCTCTCTCAGAATAAGTAAGTGACGTTAGTATATCTCTAAGTTTTAATTCAGGAATTGATTTGTTTCTATAGCTGAATAGTACTAGTCCGCAACTCTTAACAAACTTCTACCTTTCTCAGCTGAGCGCCATAGTCACGCGAGCTGGGTCTTTGTGTCAGTTGAGCGGGAGGAGGGTAGCCGCTGGGTTTATTGTTATTACTTTATTAGCAACTTAGAACTAAACCTTTTACTACAATTAAATTTAAATTTAGCTTTTCGTTAAATCCATTTAAATCCATACCCAGCTTCGTTTAATACAATTTTTTTTGACGTCACAAACGAGTTAAAGAATTTGAAATTGTAATCACCAACACCGCCATCGGTTGCCTGTGAATCCGCTACATGCTTTGATTTATGAATTCACGTTTTTTCAGTTCTGTAAGCTCTGGTGTTGCTAAATACTTAATTTATTTAATTTATTTTATTCTCAAAAGCCACTTTAGATGCTTACATTTATGTGTCTAAGTTTATTTGCCGTTACAATGGTGAGCATACAGGTTTTTTATTATTAATTTATTTTTTTTTTGCATGCGCATAAATTTCTACTCGCAAGCTACATTTTTTATCATGAATTCTTGTGTAAACTATTGAAGATTCCAGTATTTTAATTCCAGTTTAGTCGCTAACATTGCCTAAAAATATTTATTATAAGTGGAAATATTGGAAATTTTAACGATTTTAATGCCCATCAAACAACAACAAGAATCTTTAGGAAAGTCAAGTGACTCTTCATTTAAAATTTTCAAAGCAGGGTATTTCGTAACTTTCTTCAAACAGCATAAGCAGGTAACGCGGACAAAACTATGTGAGGATTATTTAATGCTATCGAGAGTCACCCTTAATAACTACAAAATGTTTCTATAGTCATTCTGTTGGATGCCGTTAAAAGCGTATGTGCGAGCGCAGCGACATAAAAAGACTAGGATCACCGAAGGTTTTAAAGTAGCCTGTATTGAGGAAGATGATTTACCTCTTTTTCACCTCTGTAATTGGTGAAAATATCAAGAAAAGCTAATAAGTGTCAAGAAAAGATAGTAAACGAGGTAGATATATTGGCTTCTATCTTCCTGATGCCAATACGAATAATTTAAAAAAATTGAAGAAAATTTATCTAATAAAATTTGTACTACAGGGTGAATGATATGAAGTGTTACCTATTCAAAACACCATATTTTGCTTGTGTGAAATTAGTTTTTATTGATTTCAAAGACAAAATTGTTCAAAAATGATTACAATTTTAACATATATTCACTTTAGCTCGATATTACCACCTTTTGCCTTGACTATAGCCTTCAAACGGTCAAAACATGAGTTGCATGCTGCGATGCGAATGTGATCTTGAGGTATTTTGGCCCATTCTCGTCGTATAATCGCTTTTTTCAGCGCATCCCTACTGGCATATTTTTTAGTCTTCACCTTGCTCTCCAAAATTGACCATATATACCATAGTCCATCGGATTTGCGTCTGGCGAATTCGAAAGCCATTGTGTGGACGAAATGAAGTGTGGAACATAATTTTGTAACCATTCTTAGTTTACACGAGCTTTATTAGACACGAGCTTATTTAGACATTTTTCCGATAATAAGTCGCAATTTGACACCACTTTGACACCAGGCTCGATAAAAACGATTGGAGAGCGTCCATCAGTGGTCACTGTGGCCCAAACCATTACTTCCGATGGGAAATTTCTTCGAGTGGTCATACGTAGGCTCAAATTCTCGTATGAGCGTTCGGTCAAGTAAACACGATCGTTTTGAATGTTTATGAACTGCTCAATTGGGAAACTTTTTTCATCAGAAAACACAATGTTAGGAAATTCGCCACGTTCGAGCAAGCGCAACAACCCCTTTCCTCTTTCGCACCGAACTTTTTTTTTTGCTGGGGTGAGAGATCGAGTGCTTTTTGGAACTTGTAAGTCTTGACCTTGAGCTCATTTTTCAATATGCGTCGAATGCTGCCTTCCGATATTTTCAGTTCTTTGGCCATTTTTCGTCCACCTCGACGTGGACCATTTCTGGCGTTGTTGCGGTTTTTTTTTGGTCCACCTCCATAGCGTTTTGCAATGCTACCAGTATCATTGTAACGTTTTATAGTGCGATACTCAAACATTTTATTCACTTTGAGGTGACTGAGCTCACGAACAATGGAAGCAATCACACTATTACGTTTGAATTCCTTCACAGAAAAGAAAATTCAACAAAACTGAGACGCAAATGCTTTTAATGGCTTATAAACAATATATTGAACTGTCATTAGAACAATTTTGACGTTGATGTCATGAGCTGTTTTACCGTGCAGTGTGAAGTTGGTAACACTTCATATCGTTCACCCTGTAGGATCAGGAATCAGGAAAATCTGATCGGTTTCTGAAATCTGAAAAAGTTCCTGTTAAAAAAAACTAGTTGCCGTTCGAAGTTGTCTTCAAACTTTAGGTTCCTCCATTTGGGGAACAGCATTAAGACGCACACCACAAATACCACCAAATAAAGGGTGCAAGCCCTAATTATATGCATAACTTTTACATATTTATATATATTTGGGTCTAAGTAAACTGTAATGGGATTTCAAAGCTCTTTCAACGTACTGGAAAGACTTAAGATGATGCTAAGGTTACAATAAATAGAATTGCATTTCTAAAATTCCCAATCACTTGCCCTGCCAACTGTTACATAATTCCCATACGGTTTCTTCTTAGAAAATTATAAGCACATCATTTTTTTTACAAATATAATTCAGACCTCAAAAAAAGCAATATTTTTACAAAATTTTTCTAAATTTCCTGAAATTTTTAACCAGAACTTCTTAAAATTTTCTGGGTATGTGTACGTTTGAAGGATTTGAAAAATACCGTTGATTTTTGACATTTTTTTTTCACACTCCGATTATCTTCAAAGAATCGCCTACGCCTTTGAGGGAAACTTGAAAATTGGTTTAATTATCATATAAACCTGCCATATTTAGTATTTATTAAAAAAAATTCCTTCTCGAAAAATTCCTATTGGCAAAACTTTATGCTTTAAAAATGGACTGAAAAGCCCGGGGCCTGATAAAGAAAACACGTTTTTTTTTTGTTCAAAATCAGCTTTATTCAACAACAAAATGTTCGTCAAGAACAACGCAGTCATTCCAGCGCCGCTCTAACTTTTCAATACCATTTTTGTAGAATGATTTATCTTTTGGACTCCGTTTCAGCGATAACCTCTTCATTCGGGTGAAATTTTTTACCAGCGAGCATTTTTTTAGGTCTGCAAACAGCCAGAAGTCGCTGAGAGCGAAATATGAGGAACACGGTGGATGTAGGAGGGAGCAATTCGAAGTTCAATTCATGTAAATAGTTTTGCCATTGTTTCGATTGACTTGTGACACGGTGCGTTCTCTTGATGAAAAAAAACAGTGAGCAAACGCGGCACCCTCTTTGAATAGAGCTTTGTCATAGTGAAATGCTCATGCTATATAAAACTAACTCGTTCTTTTGATATCTCTACGATGTCAGCCAACTCACGCAACTTCAGTTTTTGATCATTCGAAACGATTTTGTGGATTTTCTGGTGTTACCATCTCATTTGGGCGTCCACGGCATTGTGCATCATCGGAGTCTCTACGAACACGTCTGAAGTCAGCAAATCATCGTTTTATTGTTGTTTCTGATATAGCAGAGCCCCCATAACACTTTTCAAGTCATTGCTTCACTTGAGCTATATTTTTTTCTATACTTTTTGAATACAACAAAAGTAGGGTCACCCTTAGCTCAATAACTAACCAACTAAAGAATAGAATATCGTACAATTTTAAAAGCTGTCTTTTTAAGGTTAGTACTGACTGAAAAAGCGGTGAATGTAATACAACTAGAGCCATCTATGTTCTAGGCCTGGGGTCTTCCAGCCCATGTGTCTAAAGCCCATCTGAAGAACTGTCAAAAATCTGCTTTGTAATAAAAAAACAGTAGTAATGAGTTTCATTTCTAAACCTTCTATTTTGTATTATGAGTTATTGAATATATTTCAAATTTTATGAACTAAAAAAATTGAAAATTAAAAAAAAAAAAAAAAAAATTTCGAAAATTATTTAAAAAAAAAATGTATTGAAAAATACTGCAGACTTCCATGCAAAGTCCATACATTCTATTGGGAAGATGAGCGTAGTCAGGATCATTTCCTGTGCAGACACCCGACCTTCACCAAGCGTAAATGATACATATTACATATTTTTTAGTCCGATGTAATGAGTTACATAATCTTTACCACTAGAAACTGCTAAAGCTCTTAAACAATTTTTCAAGGCTAACAAAGGTGCAATAAACCCAAGCACATCTGTTTCTGTATATTCTCTAAATCCTCTCTCTTGGCCCTAAATATAATTGACAATGTTACCTGGGTGCCTTGAAAATTTCGGTCATCCACAACTCCATACGATTCTTTTCGAAAGTGGGGTTTTAGATATACAATTTACATAGATTTGGAGTCAATCAGTCAATATCTTTTGGAGTAATGAATCCGACGTACTTAAAAAATGTAGCTTCGAGAAAAACCCGCTTATATTTAAGTTTTCTGGGTAGTTTGCATTGAACTGGGAGGAGCTGCCGCCGAAAGCCCATTTAGTGGCATTTAGTTATTTTCCTCATGTCATCCGTGTTGCATTATTTTTCAGGTTCTAAAGCGTATTTTAAGGGAAAATATTTGTTTTTGAAATTTTTGCATTTATCCAACCCCTTAAACCTAGCCCCTTAAATCAACCCTGGACCACCAAATATTCGTCTAATAGACTGCGCACGTCTGCAGTTTTGCAAACTCGACATATTCCCGTCACACCACCTCACCTAAAGAACTTCCAGAAATATATAAAATTATATAATTTAACATATCTTTTAATTTACACTCATTTGTTTGAAATAAAACAAGGAAATATAAAAATATACTTGTTTTTAATTTAAAGTCTGTGAGACGAATGATTAGTGTCAGAGTAACACTGATTTAAATTTAGTGATCTAGGATTAATAAAAAATATATCAAAAGGTAAATTGGCTTCATTTAACTTGATCTCTCTTACCCACTATGTTGATGGCGTTATTATATGCCACCGGAGGTTATTTTATATGCCACTACAAAAGAGGTGCACCGATCATAAAATCGTAAAAAATAGCTCTCCCTCTATATCCACGCAGGCGCTTCATAAATTGGCACATTATGCGGACACTTCAAACGAGACATTTTGCCAAAGTGATATTGCGCCCATTACACACCATTAATTGTAGGCTGGGGTAATTGTTTTGCTCATCAAAGCGGCATAAAGAGTCATAAGAGTACTCACACATATATGCGTATACAAATACACCTATGAGTAAATGAAATAGACTATACATAGCGCATCTTGAAACTGACAAAAAATTCCAAAAACAAAAACCTGCTACACAAACACATCCAATACATTAACAAACGCTAGCTGGATTCCCCGCCACTGATGAGCCGAGGTGAGATGTTGGCGAAGTGCGCTCAATACAATTGGCTGCTAGCCGATTCATCAGCAGCGCCATTGACTATGCCATTACACTCAACGACCACCAGCAGGAGCAGCAGCAGCATCAGCAGCAGCAACAGCAGCAACAACAGCATAATGCGGCAAAAAATGTTAGTGTGCTGTTAGAATATAGTTTTTAATAACAACAAATGCAACAATTACTACTGCAGAAGCCAGCGCTGCAATGGAATTACAAAAACGAATTAGCAAATGAAGCCAGCGCTGGCGCGTTCGAACTTAGCGTAGCTTTGTGGCCGCATCCAGTCCGACCGCTCAGCTGTTCAGCGGTTCACTTAAGCGGTAGTTATATTTAATAATAAAATGGCTTTGGAACAACAACAATCACTGCTACAGTGTAGCACATCTTTGCAAGAGCAGCAACATTGACTTTATTGTACTGAAGTGCAACAATAAAAACAACAAGCAAAAATAGAGGCGCAAACTATGCCTCAGCACTTTACGTGGCATTTTGCGTATTTTTGTTGGTTTTTTTTGTTAATTTTTTTGTACTTTTTTTTGCTCTCAGTTAACAATGGAAATTCTTGGCCGACTGCAGCTAAACGGTCCAACGGCAGCCACTGCAACAGCAGCGGTCATTAGTTGCTGGCATTTATTGCTGCTGTTGGGGCTGCTGCTACCTTTTTTGTAGCAACGCATTGCTTTTCTTTGTTGTCATTGTTGCTAATAATGCCTCGCATCGTGGTTTTATTATTGTTTCCATTGCGGTTGCATTTGATGAGCCAACTGATGCATTTTTTACTTGATCGTAATGAATAACAACAGCAACAACAACAAGAAAAGTGTAATATTGGCGGCCTCACCAGCAATTGTTCGAGTTTTAATAGCTGCTTGCCATACAACCGGCTGTCTGCCGCTATTGTTGTAACTGTTATAATTGTTTTTAATTCGTTCGAATGTTGTTGTTGCTATAGTTGTGCGTATATAGCAGCTCACGACTACTTACTATTGTACTGTAACATTGTAGTTTTCTTTTCTGCTCTTTAGAGAATCTATTAAATTTTTTCCAGCCATCCATTTGTGTAGTTTCTATTGCTAATTGTTATTGTTTCGTGTTGTTTTTGTTTCTGAAGTAATAATATGCGCTTTATTGTCTAAATGCATGTCGGTCGGCAGCCAAGTGCATTCATTACTTATCTGGTGCAACAGCAGCAAAGGCAATAAAGTTAATTCGACTGTAAGTAAGGAAGACTTAGTGCAGGTGGAATTCGGCTTATTATTTATACCCAACGCATGCGATCACAGGCTTATTTATTTGTTGAAGCTCCTAATTTGTGAAGCTCTAAAGCTGTTCATTTGAGCTTAAGTATCTTAACTTAGCTTATAGTAGACAAGGTGTGCTCGGGGTAGCTACAGATTTGAAATAATTTACATTTTACAATATCTTAATGCGATCTATAAACAAAGACGAAAAGTGAAGCGGGTAAAGTTTTTATTAAGAGTGAACTAGGAATAGGAAAAAAATATATGCATATAGTTTCATACTTTATAACAACAAAAGTTGCCCTAAAGGTCTGATGATTTATTTACATATGTTTAAATTTAAAATTTCATTAGGTTTGAGATAACCATAGCTGCCGGAAAAATTACCAAAGTTTGGAAATTTTCAAAAAAAAAATTAATAAATATTCTTAAAACGTTGCTTTATATTTACTTTATTGTCGTAAACACTATAATTTTTTTTTTCAAAGTGATATTATATAAAAGAAATAGCAGTTGAACAGCTTCTTTTTGAAAAAGTTTGTTTTCCTTTTGAAGGCCGTTCATTCAGATTAAGTGAACTTAGAAGATTTAGTTTGTAGTGAGCAAAATTGTTTTGCACTATTCATACGAATAAGTTAAGAAGACCCAAGACTCTTTGGATATAAAATTCTTAGCAAAACCGAAGCCTACAAATAATTTAAAAATATTTAGTTCTAACTGTTTTTACAAAATATAATATGACCGATTTTTTTTTAACTTTAAATAACTAAAAAATAGTTTGTATTAATTCAAAATTTAAAAATACTTTCAAATAGTGAAAAATGCGGACGCAGTTTTTTTATTAAAAAAAATTAAGGATTCAAAAATTTTTGGAATATTACCTTAAAAATTGTGATGATTTTTTTTTTAAATTAAAAATAGTAAGAAAAGCGAATGCATTTTTTTTTATTAAAAAAAATTAAAGATTCAAAAAATTTTTGAATATTAACTTAAAAATTTTGATGATTTATTTATAAATAAAAAATTTAATATTTTAAAATTTTGAATAATAACTAAAAACGAACTTAATTTAAAAATTATATTTGTATTAAAAATTAAAATATTTAAAAAGCTCTAATATTAATTAAAGTATTTTAAAATTATTATAAAAACAAAAGTTTAATCACTTTTTTTTAATTAATATTACTGTAAAATTTTGAAACAAAAAAATTTTTTTAATAAACAAATCGAATAAAATTTTAATTTTTATAATTCGTAGGATTTTCATTCGGACGACTTTTTTCATTAAAAACTTTTTTAATATTAACTTAAAATTTAGAAATCTTTCACTAAATTAAAAATGTGTATAAAAACATTCGCATGACTTTACTTTAATTAAAAAAGTTTCAAAATTATAAATGTATTAAAAAAATAAATCAATTTATTAAAAAACAATCTTTAAATTATAAAGAAATTGAATCAAAAATTCAAAAATTTACAAAAGCTTTTCATATTAAAAATATTTTATATATAAATTTAAATAAACTTTAAAACTGTTATAAAACAAAAAGTTTAGTGGATTTTTTTAAATAATATTAACGAAAAAATTTTTAAGGAAACACAAATTGTTTAATCAAAAATTCCGTTAAAATTTTTATTTTTATAATTCGAAAGAGCTTTTTTTTAATTGGACCATTTTTTTATTTAAAAAATCTGAAAGTTTAAAAATCTTTATTATTTGCTTAAATTTTTCAGATTTTTTGAAAGAGTTAAAAATGCTTATAAAAAATTTCGGATGACAAGTTTTAAATTTAAAACTTAAAAATTTATTTTTTGGGAAATCAACTTAAATTTTTTAACATTAATTTGAAAATTTTAGTTATTAAAAAGTGCTTAAATAATTCAAAAATTTAAGAAATGTTCGATACTTACTTAATATTTTTTGAATAAAAAAATTTAATAAAATTTTTATTTTTTAATGAACAATCCCACAATCCACATTCCGCTCTCAACATGTAAAATGATCATTGATCGAGAATTTCACAGCATTGCTGATCGGAGGTGGCGAGTGGAAACAACTTGCGTTACGACCAGACAAATCTGGCCATCCTACAATCTGAAACAGACAAAAACCCTTATAAGTCTTTCGAAACACGAACTAAGGCATATAATATCTCTTATCACCGGCCACTGCCTTTTGGGCACTCACGCATGTCGGCTCGGGGTTCCTCAAAACGACCTGTGCAGATGCTGCGAGGACGAAGATGAGGAAGTATCGAGCAGGCATTTGCTGTGCAGTTGCCCCGGTCTAGCCAGGAGTCGACTCACTCTTCTAGGCTCTCCAACAATTGACAATCTTTCAGTACTCTCGGACCTGAAAATCGAATCTCTCATCAAATTCTCGAAACGAATTATTATCTAGGACCAAAATCTATAGTACAAATCTCGGTTAGGTGGGGAAATCATATAATATAATGAACTCTAGGGCAACACAACGGACCCTAATTGCGGTCTATGTGGCACTCCGATGCGGGGTCACCCTTAAACCAACCAACCTACCAATCAATGAACAAAAAACTAGCAAATAAATATTAAAAAAAATATAAATACAATAAATTTAATAATAATATATTAATAAAATAATGAAAAAGTTTTTTTAATAAAATAAATTAAACTTTGGTTTTTAATAAAATAAATAAACAAAGAAAATAAAGTAAACAAATAAATTTATTCTAAAAGAAACCCTAAAATTAAACAATATTTTATTGATATAACAAAATAAACTGAAAAAACATTGTTTTAATAAAATAATTTTAGCATTAAAAAAACTTAAATTTTCTATAAAACAATTTTTATTAAAAAAAAAATTTTATTTTTAATTTTTATTTATTTTGAACTTTTTTTGTATTTTTGGGAGAAATAATTTAAAAAATTGCAATAATAGCTTAAACATTTTTAAGTTTTGCAAACAAAATAAAATTAGGTTGAATTTTTATTCTTATAGTTCGGAAGATTGTCTTATTTTTATTCGGAGGATTGTTTTTATATAAAAATTTTTCTATAATGTTGATGCAATTTTTAAGATATCAAGAAATTTTGTACGCAAAAATAAGCATTTTTTTATTTAAATAGTAGCCCGACAATGCGCTTTCTTACTTTCAAGCTCTCTCATGTTTTCGTCACTCGAGTTACTCTAATTTTTGGTTATAAAAGCAATAAAATGAGTGATTAAAGAGGAATGAAGAATAAATGACTCATTTTGATTAGACAACTAAACATACAAATAATTTCCAACGGGCAATAAGTTGAGAATTAGCACTGAATTTCCCTGAGAAAAATGCTCCTTTCCGTAAATTTAATATAAAATATTTACAGGTTACTCTTTTAGTTTATTTTCACGAATTCCCAAAGAGCGTCCAACAAAGCGATACGTGAAAATATTAATTAGAAGAAAAGAAAAAAAACTATTGTAAATTAAAATAAAGCGTTCACTTTTTTTTGGTCATAGAAAAATTTTTGGGGAAGTGGCAAGAAAACAAAAATGTTGTTCGACCAGTCGAAATGCAAAATTAGCAGAACGTTAAGACCAACCTGCAGCCTTAAGCAAACGTCAACATTGATAAACATGAAACGACGGAACGCCTGGAGACTACTGGCAGTCATAACCGGCTTTTCGTCTGTCGGAGAATAAGCAGCGGAAATGGGTATCCCTCACAACACATACTGTCACAGTTGCAAACAACGGGACAAATAGGAAACTGTCTTCCATTTCCTTTGTGGATGCCCTGCTCTATGGAAAAACAGAATGTTAAAGAGAGTCTTGAACAACTGTCTGCCCCAGGTGTCATGCTGTAAATAACCCTCAACAGTTTAAATAACGAGGATGTGCCAACAAAATGGTGCAGAAGCGCTAGTCGGATTCCAGATGAATGACCACTTAAATCAACTCAGCCAATCAACCCTAATAATCAAAATATAATTGGGTGTTGGGGCGTGCTCCTCATATAATTTATGGTGTGCGTCTTGATGTTGTTCCATAAATGGCTGCAGTTATGTTACAGTTTAATCATGCCGAACTTAGGCTTCGAACCAGCGTAGAATCGAAATCACACGTAACCCATTCGCCATCGGCACCGCCAGCATCATTTTCACATATTTTCCCCCTTTTGGAAAGTATGTATATAAGTAACATAGTTTATTACGTTTGTTACTTTTTTTCACAAATAATTTTTTAAAAGCAAATTTGAACTGACTTACTTGTTCAATCGATTTACTTCTGCTATGAAAGTCTTAATTTATACTCCGGAAAAAAAATCAATGAAAGAAAATACAAACTTGTTTCGAACAAAGATGCGACATCGCATAGCTTAACGGGTATTCTGTGTAGGTAAGCCACAGAATGGAAACGTAATTGAGTAGTGACATAACTCCACTAATAACTAATTAATATTTTTAATCCCGCATTTTTCACCTACTCGACGACGCGCAACTCAAGTATATTTTTCCTATTTGCTATTAAATTTTTCTTATTTTGTTGTTCTAGTGTTCAGTTCTAGTATTCAGTTATTCTTATTATTTCTAGCCCCACTAAGCTTTTTTGTTCTCTCTTTGTTTTGGTTTTATATTTTGTAATTACGCATTATTTTATAATTTACTTGTGTGTTGTGGTTTTTTCCCATCTTTCATCATTATACCTGCAAGCACTTTGTCTGCTTAGAAGCGCTCAGCTGACAGAAATTCCATAATAACCAAAGTAAATCATAGTAATAATTACAACAACCTGTTTTTGTGTTTTGTTAAATGCCACTCATAAGCACACACACACGCACACGTATATATGTATGTATGTGTGTACAATTAAGTAAGAATCACTATTCTCCATAGACTTCCAGGCAATCGGTCAGCTCGTTAAATTGTCATTATTAATGTGATTGATTTGCAATTTATGTGACCATTTCATGTCATCACGCGTTCACCTGCTCGATAGCTCACTTGCTCGCTCGCAGTCAGCGGCAATTCATCTAACTCAGCTTACTGTGCACTAAGTCCGCTCATCAATTCAATAGCAATCACATTTTTCACAATATCCACACGCTCGTGTGCTGTTCGCTTTAGTTTGAGGATGATTAATAATATTTGCTCACTTAGAAATCGCTCACTTACACAGAAATCATTTGCTTCGTAATTAATGTATGCTGCTTGCTGCTTGCTACATGTTGCATGTCGAAGAGTTCATTGTTAATTGATTTTCGCAATTATTATGAGAGAGAAAAAAAATGAAATTTATGATTTCGTGGTGATTCAGTTTGATTTACCGCGTTACAGCGGAATGGCAGCAGATAAATTTATTGACAAATATATTTCTAATGTCACTCATACGCACAGGTGTGCTTCATTGCATTTTACTATAAGTGTTTTTCCTTTGCATGCGCTTTAGCTAGGGTATACGAATGTGCAGATTCCATAATAATATCAAGAAAGATACAAACAAATATTTTTTTTTTAATATTACTAAACCAATTACGAGCCAATTTTTGCTTTCGCCAGACAATTTTTCATACGTTTTGTAATACAGGCCATTTGCGTGAAAATAATTTATTTCTTTTGATTTAATTTATCATATGTATCTATGGTTATTAAATCTTCCAGAATGGGGGTATAATATGAGCTAAAGATGATACTTAACGATTAGTCTTTAAATTGATTCGGTTCCGGCTTGGATAAAATAAAGAGCGAGAGAGAGCGAAATCAAAATCGAGCCTACTAAAAATTCGATTATTTCTATCAAGGGACCTAGTAAAGGGTTCATAATTCAAATAATTTTATTTAAATATAATATTTCAACATACAGCGCAAGGTGAAAACGCAAAAGCCATTGGGAAATATTGAAGTTTATCTGCTCCGGTAGATCCGGAGAAGTAACGATATCTCAAACAATTTTATAGAAAAATATCCGTGAGAGTATTATACGCCTTGAAGCAAGTGATTTCAGAATTTATGAGCTTATAAGGGGACGCAAACACAATCGCGGCTCATTGAGATATTGCAGAGCAAACTGTTTAAAACTCCCTTGAACTCCTTCGATACTTTGGTAAAAATGGATTCCAAATTACTGGGTATACTCCAACTATGACCTAACTGGAGAGTTATAAATCGCTTTCCTAGTATCGGGATGCTTTAATGATGTCTCGCTCATGACATCGCAGAAAGTTCAAGTTGGAATTGAGCTTAGGAATAATGAAATTATGTATGTGATTAACTAGGGAGAATTCTTAGTCAAAAATAACAGCCAGATCCGAAAATTAATTTATAGTGGATGATGAGCATTAGAAATGGTATAAGAAACAAGCGGATTTAGAATTTAGGCAGAGAACATGGGCAAGTATGTACCGGTATTTTTTTCCATAATTATCCAAAATTTTATGTAAATCTCTTGCTGTGATTTGTTACAGTTTTTGCATCCAAAAAATGTCACTTCAATCTATGAATTTGTAATATTTTGTGTCTTCGTTTGAATTTTAGCGATATTAAAAAAATATTGCAAACTTTTTGTTCAAATTTTTGCGTCATTTTGGAACATTTCATATTTATGTTTGCTTCATTTTGACTTTGTCGAAAGACCAAAAAGAAATTTCAGCGGATATGTCAAGACAAAACAAAACAAAAAATTATATACATTTTTTTTAGTTTTAAATAAATTTGCTTGCGAAGTCAAGTTTTATTAGAAACTTTTTCATCTCAAAAGCGAACTTTGAGTTTTTTTTTTATTTTTTAGTAAGGCCTAAATACCTTTGAACTTAGTCAAAGTTAAAGTTGTTAATATTGCAATAAATAATTAATGAATTATTCAAGTTAAGAAAAATAAAAATGGGCGTTGCGCCAAGATTCCTACATTTATTTGTTTCTGTTGCTCCCTTTAAATCACTTTGTAGTAAAAAATTAAAAAAAATCATCTGAAATTTACTGTGGTCGAAACCCGAATGTCATTATTAAAAAGCGCAAACAAAACGTACGAAGAGTGCCATCTTGACTGACATGAAAATGAATGCGTATGAAAACAGTGAGAAAAAATGTCTGGCAATATGACTTACCATCCATTGTAAGCTTGCATAGGAGGCAGGTGTCTACCTTCATAGCCGCATGTAAATAGTTATATAGAGATCCAATTAAATATTAGAAGAAAATCAGGATTAAAAAACAGGATTGTACAATCATCAGCGTAAACGCTAATTTCGTTCGTGCGTTGGTTAGATGTAGTAAGGATTTAATTTAATCAATTATATACTTCATCCTGTGAGCAAAAGATCTTAAATGCTAGGAGAGGAATAATTTTATTAATGCTACCGCAGATATTTTTTTATGTACTTATTTTCATGTATTCTTATAACAGGTGGCGCTAAAGTAATCCTCCTATCAGAAAATGCTATAAATTTTGCGATTGGCCCCTAATGACAGTTCTGTTTTGACATTTGTGTAGTAAACACATGCGAAATACACGTTAATAAACAATGTTACGCTACACTGCTCCAGAACGCGGAATATTGCTGACTATTTATTTGACCAATAATCGGTCGGTGACTTTGGCACAACGTGAATTTCGCCGCAGATTTCCTCGCCGTCCTACGCCTACTGGTGAAACACTGCGACGTTTAGCCGCTCGCCTCGAAGAGACTGGCCAACACGAAATGCTGCCAGGCGTGGCGGACCCCGGAGTAGCCGTTCTGCAGAGAATATTGCTGCTGTAGCCTAAGATGCCATGGAAGCACCGTCGACATCGACCAGACTACGTGCCACGCAAATGGGTATCAGTCGACGGTCTTTACAGCGAATTTTGGTACAAGATTTGAAGATGTTTTCATACAAGGTCCAGACGGTGCATCAGCTGTTAGCTGCTGACCGCCAATCGCGTCTAACACACGCTCAAGCCATCCTTAATCACCACCAAGAGGAAGATGATTTTTCATCAAAAATAATCATGAGTGATGAGGCCCATTTCCATCTTAGCGGGTACGTAAATAAGCAAAATTTACGGTTCTGGGGCAGTGAAAATCCGCGTGTAACCCACGAAGAGCCATTACACCCGCTCAAAGTCACTGTATGGTGTGCTGTTTTCGCTGGAGGAGTCATTGGACCTTTTCTCTTCGAATACGTCGCGGGCCAAATGGTTACTGTGAATGGTGAGCGCTACAGAGCAATGATCAACGAGTTCATTTTGCTGCAACTTGATGCATTGGGATTGGAAAACATGTGGTTCCAACAGGACGGTGCAACGGCACACACTGCACGTGCCACAACCGATATGCTGAAGGATGCATTTCCTGCGCGCCTAATCTCCCGTTCTGGCGATTTGCACTGGCCAGCAAGATCGCCTGATTTGACCGCTCCAGACTTCTTTTTGTGGGGCTTTTTGAAGTCGCGGCTTTATGTCAACAAGCCTCAGACTCTTGCAGCTCTTAAAGACAATATCCGTCTTGAATATGAGGACCTATCGCCGGAAGTTTTGGCCAAAGTGATCGAAAATGCCATAAAAAGGGCTCAAATGGCAATCAACTGTGGCGGCGGCTATTTACATGACATCATATTCTTGACTTGATGTAAAAAAAACTAAAAGACCAAATAAAAATAATCCACAAGAAGAATCAAAGTTTTTCAAATTTTGTTTAAATTACAGCCAAAAAACATCGCAAGGTTACTTTTGCGTCACCTTGTAATGCGTTTTTCAATAGGTGCGCTTCAACTTTTTTCCGATAGGGAGGGCGAACGACGCAATATTTTTTATTTTTCGCTTGTCATTACTTCATTAGTATACATATCATAGAACGCTACACACTTGAGCAACGATTGCAAATTGTGCAAATTTTTTATGAAAATAATCGTTCTGTTGCTGCTACTTTAAGAGCATTACGGCCATTTTACGGTCCATTTAACAAGCCATCCCGTTCGACAATCGACCGTCTAGTGAAAAAATTTGTAACTACGTTTTCGCTACATTATGTTCCGGTGCCAGTGAGAGCAAGAAGTGCACGAAGTGTTGAAAATATTGCTACCGCCAGGGCTTCAGTTCAAGAAGACGCAAATGTGTCGCTCACACGACTTTCTCAACAATTGGGCATTTCTGTGTCGTCATTGTGGCGAATTTTGCGAAAAGATCTTGGCCTACATCCGTATAAGATCAAGCTGACACAAGAACTGAAGCCGTTTGACCATTTGAAGCGACGTTGATTCGTACATTGGGCTGAAGATCAACTAGAAAATGATACAGATTTTTTCCAAAAAATCATCTTCAGTGATGAAGCTCACTTTTGGCTTAATGGCTTTGTCAACAAGAAAAATATGCGGTGCGCAACTAAGTCAATAGATGCCACAAGCAGTGTGTGCTAGTCGATTCTAACATAACCTAACCGTCATAAACCAAGCTTAGACATATGGTAAACAAACTGCTTCGACAAATTAGTGATTTTGTTTTGGTTTTGTGAATATCTATGATTTTGTGCCGAATAATCGTCATTTGCGGGTAGTGTTGATTTTCCTCTTTCATTCAAAAAAAAAACAGCGGCTAAAGCGCATCGAGAGCTATAAAAAGATGATCGAGATGCTGCTTTAAGTGAAGCAACGTGCCGAGTGTGGTTCCGTGGCTTCAAAGACGGTGATTTTAATGTTGACGACCGGTCGCGTGAAGGAAGACCAAAAACCTTCGGAGACGCTGAATTGGAGGGATTTCTCAATGAGGATTCGTGTCACACGCAAGAAGAGCTTGCTTCAGTATTAGGACGGCGGGTAACCATTTCCAAGCGATTGCATGATTTGGGAATGATACAGAAACAGGGGACATGGGTCCCTTATGAGTTAAAACCAAGTGATGTTGAACGTCGTTTTTTCACCTGTGAACAACTGTTCCAGCGGCATAGCATCATAGCATCGTGACGGGTGATGAAAAATTGATTCATTACAACAATCCAAAGAAAATAAAGCCATGGGCACTGCCAGGTCATCCTTCTACATCGTCGGCTCGGCCGAATATGCACACTGCGAAGGTTATGCTATGTATTTGGTGGGACCAAGTTGGTGTTGTTTATTATGAACTATTAAAACCAAGCGAAACCATCACTGGAGATCGGTATCGACTTCAATTGATGCAATTGAGCCGAGCACTGCGCGAGAAGCGGCCGCAATACGCGCAGAGGCATGAAAAATTGATTCTACAGAATGACAACGCTCGGCCTCACGTTGCCAAGCCCGTTAAAACCTACCTGGAAACACTGAAACGGGAAATCCTACCTCACCACCACCATATTCTCCAGATATTGCGCGTTCGATTATCATCTGCTCCGATCGATGGCACATGGTCTAGCTGACCAGCAGTTCCATTCATATGAAGGCATCAAAGAATGGCTTGATCCGTGGATAGCCTCAAAAATGAACAGAACCGCGGAGCTATACGAGATCTACCAGAAAGATGGGGAAAAGTAATAGGCAGCGATGGGCAATACTTTCAATGATTCACTTGTAACCATGTTTTCATAATAAAGTTGAATTTTCACAAAAAAAAAAAAACAGCGTGAACTTAGTTGCGCGCCTAATAAATTTTTTATTTGATAAACTTAAAAGTATTTCATTTCATACAGATTACGACGAACGAATGCAAATTTGAATCAAATCTCTGAGCAAGAGATGTACATAGAAGAATTTTAAATCACGTTGGATTCCTTTATAGCTCTAAATATACATAGGAACATAAGTTGCATAATTAGTGCTTACTATCTGCAAGAAGATAACGATGTGATTTCTTAAGCAGCTTTGTAGAATAGCAAAATGTCTGTGCCCTAGAAAATATTGGCGGTCTATGACACTAAGCCTAAAGTAGGGAAATAATGACTACAATGACTTAAGATTAATTTGTAGACATATATCTCGGTAGGCGGAAAAAAGGCAGAAAAAAAATTAGAAACGAAGAGATATCGTGCAGTTCAAGAGCGTGGAAAGAGCGTTAGAATTGGAATGCAGATTTATACATTTTATTTATTTATAGATTAGATTTATATCAGACTCTTCAGAGTAGACAATAATAAGATTATATGCACTAACACTTGAAAAGTAGCTTGAAATGAAACTTGTATAATGGTAAGGGGGACGTATTCATCATTAGAAATAAGTCAAATCCAGTATTTCTTCTTCATTAAGTTTGCTCATTAGACTCTCTACGTTCTATTGAATTTCTTTGCATAAGTGCAATTAAAAAATGTATTTCCTAACAACTGCCATGGCTCAAGAAAAGTGCACAATAATGATTTAGCGACTCGTTGCGTATAGTTGGAAAAATGTTTTAAAAATATTTAATAAAAATACTATAAAGACATATTTAATTTTGTACATATAAAATTATTATATTATTCTCCAATATCTTAATTAATTCAGCGACGCACATGTCCAGTTAAATTATCTCACAACTATTTCGCTACTGCACAACAAATTACGTACAGCATTGGCAAACACAAGCCAACCGGCTTCAACTGCATTGAAAAAATAATCATTCCAAATATGAAAATCCACTGCGCTACTCTCCTAGTATTGTGAAATAGAAAAGCCTGTATGTCAGGTAAACAAGAAACTATTAATATGGCGAAAAAAATCTGAGCTGAGCAAAAAAATTTGATATTCCAGATATATTATTTATATAGTGGCTACATTTGCAGACTGCTGGGCAGGAGGTGGTAACTTCTAAAAATAGGTTCCGGGTTAGGTTAGGTTGACATGGTTTCCCAGGGAATGGGCACACTTGGACGAAGAAAGATTCGTCCTTTGTAATGTCATTATGGAGGGGTGAGGCGGGAGAGAAGGACCGATGGGATACAGGGAGAGGGCGGGGAGAGATGGTGCTGGGATGGTTAGGAGCGTGCGGATTACGAACGATGACTATGTTTGCGTCGACCGCTTAATGCTGCTGATGAAATTCATCAGGTTTTTAATGTCAGCACCAGCTATATCAGCAGGCGTGGCAAAGAAGTAGGAGCCAAGATGCCTAGATCTTAGCCCCGCCAGAGCAGGGCAGCTAAGGAGCAGGTGCTGAGATGATTCCACCTCATCCTCCATACATCCAGCGCAAAAAGGACTCGAGGAGATTCCAAGTCTCACAGCATGCATTCCTCGCGCATTGTGTCCTGTGAGAGAGCCCACGAGATTAGAGAGCTGATATTTTGTCAGCCTCAGAAGCTCGCTCGAGCGCCTTCGGTCCACACGTGGCCAGAAGGATTTTGCGACCTTACACTTTTGTGTACTTGCCCAGCGCTCGCTGAGTTGGTGCGATGCCCATCTTTCCAGAAGCAGACCGCAGGTAGCCAGGGGGATCCCGATTCTCTCTCTTCGCGGGGAAATCACCTCGCATGTCCCTTGTCTGGCCAACTCATCTGCCTCACAGTTTCCAGCAATGTCGCTGTGACGAGGGGGCTTTGTAGCTAATTTTTTTTATATCCTTAACCCTCGAGCACATGCGTTATGAGAATTTTTCTCAAGTCATTTGTTAATCTATGAAATTATTTATAAATCAAATACCGAGAATTTGACTCAAAGGACAAGTTTTCTCCAGAAAACGGCTTTTGAGTGAATAAAGCCACATATACAAATTAGCAGGCCATAAAAACTTTACTCTACAAAGAGAGCGAAATGCATCCATGCTACTTTTCTATTCTATAAAGTGCGTATTCTCTGAGGTTAGCAGCCAAAACTGCTTAGAATTTATTTGCAGATAGCTATGAAAAACCTTAGTCAGTACAGGTCTGGTGTTCATTTATTCAGTATTTTCTGCGAAAATGTCATAAATTTAGACTACTTTCCGCTTAACGATTAAACTATTTGTTTTGTATGCATTCAAAAGTTCAAGCTACTAAGCCTTTGCACTGTACGGTTGCATATATTCAGCCCTTTCAAAAAAACCTAGGGTCTGAGAGAAATATTAACTTTGCCACTTACTTGTTTATCTGCAATATTTTTCCATTACATAGGTGCCTTTTTGTAGGACTGACCACTTGCAAGAGAACATACCTGTCTGCCAAACATATGTAACTTTATGGAGGTACCTCTCGCAACTTGTAAGCTTCTTATTAAGGACGCACTAATCAGTTCTGCAAATCAAACATAGATTACCGTTATAACCTGTGAATTTGCTGGGCAAACATGGCCAAGGCTAAATCTATGTCTGTCCAAGAGTATTATAAAACTGAGTAGACTTCAAATTAGGACCTTAGTAGGGGCCCTCACAGGACATTGTCTCATAGGAAATCATGCAAGGAGATTAGGCGTTTACATGTATGATTTCTGCCATAGCTGCAGGAATGAGGAGTTGGAAAAAATTCAACACCTTTTTTGCGCCTGCCCGGCTCCAGACAGAAGCAGGAACCGATTTTTAAAATCCTACTCCTTAACGAAGATAGATAATCAATACACTTTAGGTATCTACATCCCTTTACGCTTTGTCAAAAGCACAGGATGGTTCAATATGGAAAGGGAAATGTAGCCCAGCCCCTGTGGCTCACAACGGACCCATTCCGTCGTCTAAGTGGCATCGTTGTATCTATGTGCGATGCGGCTGCCAAACCTAACCTAATCTAGTTGTCCTTTTATTGTTGGGAAGGTGATTGAATATAATTTTTTGTGTCAAGTTTTGTTTAAAGATGCGGCTTGATATTTATTTTAATATCAAAAAGTTGTGCCATACATTGAAATACATCGCGTGTCTCATTGTTGTAAGGTCTGTTCTTTGTATTGGATTATGAAGTCGCAGTTTTATTAAACATTTTAGGAGTTTACATCTGGTTGAGATTAACTTGAATAACACATTATCCGGTAGAATTAGATTTATTAATTGGCATCAAATATGGCTTGAAAGCATTTATCAGATGATACAATTCATAATATTTTAATGAAATTGAAGGGAAAAGTGAAAAGCAGCAACAGCTGCAGCAACAGAGAAGACGGACAGTTTCTGACGAACCGACAACAAGCACAGACGTTTGAGTGGAACTCTCAATACAGTATCGTACAGAAGACAAGATGGTATTGAGTTAAGATAACACAACTGCAACTTTTCCGACGTCTCCTTTAGAACCACCTATAAACACAGTGGGAGTAATTGGGACTATCGACGGTATATAGCCTTCATTTGCCTGCAGGAGAGGAACCTGGACGCAGGACATAAACGCGGAAGTTATATTTTTTTGGTCCCAGGGTAGAATTGGCCGAGGTGGAGGATTGTTATAGTATTAGTGGAAGCGTGCCCCACATACCATTGGTGTGACGACGCCTCTGAGATGTTTCTGACATTTTGATTTCAACCTCCTTTCAAAACAAAAAAAAAAAACAAGAATGGGAAAATGATGATGGTGTACACTTTTCTATTGATGATTACGAAAGAAGTATTCTATAGCAAAGCATTACCAATAGCTTGAGGGGGCAACTGATAGGGCTGGAACGTCAGAATAATAAATAATAAGCTTTTTATTTGTCTATAGTCTGTAGGAAAATGTTACATCCATAGACTGAATAAACTGAATAAATATAATTACAAATAAGTCCTTCTCATAATATTTCTCCTTTGAGAGTGTGAATAACTCTACAACGACATGGTTGGACAATAAAATGGTACAACTTCAACTTTTGTGGGTGAACTTCCCAAAGAGAAGGCACGCCGATATGACAAAACTATTAAACAATACATACAAGGGGATTATCTATAAGTTGTTGGTCAATATGGGCCTCCCAGAGTCCTGATAGATATCATCATGGGAAGGAAGGAAGGATCTGCTCGACATAAGCGTGTGCAAGTGTGACTGTTTTGCCATCTGTGGAACAACAATATAATTAGAATTTCTTGGAGTTTATAAAAATTATCCATAAAAGACTTTAAATTTCGGTTTGAGCACAAAGTCAGGTCAAATCAACTTGAGTTTATAAGCACAAAATTATGGCAAGGTAACGTGACTAATAACAGTTTTGAACAGAATTGCAACGCCAAGTGCTTATGCTTTATAAAGAACTGACATAGAGGGTTGGCTGGAAAGTTGCACCCCATATATCTTTTAAGAGGGTCGTTTGAAAAGTCCTTGCAAAGTCAAAGAGATGGCACTACTGGCTCGCATCTAGGTTATGTTGAGTTAGTGACAGCTCTTGGAAGATCACAGATCAAGTTTTAGTCAGATCGGTTTATTTCTTTGTGTTTGGCATTCGTTTGAATCGAGAAAGTCGAGTGATTTCTTTTTTCCATGCACCAGCTCACGCCTCAGCAGTTGTAGAGGCATAGTTAATGGAAATAGCGCTTCAACTCATTACACATTCCCCTTATACTTCAAACTTGGCTCCCTCGAATCCCTCAGACTATTATTTGTTGCACAATTTGAAGAAATGGCTGGCGCAAAAATATTTTATTGAAACGAAGAGGTGATTGCAAAAACGAAAGACTACGTTTCAGACTTGGAAAAATCTTATTATTCGGAAGGGATGAACAGACTAGACCAGCGTTGCGCGAGGTGTATAAGTCTTAAAGGAGACTACGTCGAAAAAAAGTGTAACCCCAAACAATTAAGTGGTTTTTTTCATGAGCCCCTTTCATTTTTGCAAGCGACAAAGATCGTAGACCAGATTTAGCTTTATCCGTTTGCTGCAAAATGCAATGATAAAAAGCTTATCTTTTTTTCTTCGCATAAACGCCAAACCATTTGTTGCGGTGCGTTCATACTACTGTAGGCAAAAAGTAAGGTGAATTTATTTGTCAAACTTCGCGGGATTAAAATTTCGCTCTAGTTATTTTTTTCATGAGTTGGCAGTACAGTGCCTGATATTTTGCAAAAAATTTCGATACAAAAATGTTTGCCAAAGCCAATGAAAAATTCAGTCAAAACGAATTAACAAGTTTTGAAATTCCTCAGCAATCCGAATAACAATTACCAAAGCTCTTAAATAAAGATTTAAAAATGTTTGTCAAAACCAAAGAAAATTCAAGCCAAACAAGCAATGGGTCTTATTAGGGATAAAATATTTTATTAGCATTTTTGAATAATAAGCACACATTTGTTTAATAGAAAATTAAATAAAGTAAAATTGTTTCACTTACCAATATTTTGTGCGCCAATAAATGTTCAGCAGCTCAGTTTGGAGAATGCAATAAAAATTCACTAAGGAAAGTTTAGCTTTTATTTTGAGTATTTACGACTTGCGCACTTTTCCAAATCCTCAATTCAAAGCAAAACTGTCAATGTAAACTCTCTTGTTAAATATGCAAATTTATAAATTTGTGCTCAAAACTGTTTGCTTATGGAAGACACTTTTTATTTATTTTTAAATTATTTCACTTCACAGATGCAGGCAAAAATGCCTTTAAGTAGTAACTGACTGTACAGTAAAATATTTTTTTTCTTCTTTTCAAGTTTCTTAATTCCAGTATCGTTTCAATAACTTTAAGTTTTATTTTTGTTTTTGCTAAACTGTTTACATTTCAGCAGCTGGTTGTTGTGCTATCGGTTTGCGCTCACTTGTTGTTTCTTTTCATACCAGTGAGTACTCGTATATTTACTTCGATATATTTTTTGAACTAAATATTTTCATATTTGTTGTTGTTGTTGTTTTTGTTTATTAACAAAAAAAAATTATTGGGCATAAACTGAATTACCTGAAGCCTAAAAATATTCTCACTTCTTATCTAAAACTTTTTTCTTTTGGATTCTTCATCCATATAAAAAAATGTTAAGGCACTTTAAGTAAATATTTCCACATCTCCTCTTCGCTTTGTCTCAAAAACCATTGAAGATTGCTACTTCACAATTGTAAAGTGTTCGTTGAATTACCGGTCGTATAAAATTTGACATTAAGTTGATATTTCTATGATATTTCCGACACTTATTTTGTTGTTTGTGTTTTTGTATTTGCTTCAAATATTTGTCAGTAACTTATGGCAATGCTGCGCTGCAGACGTTGTTTACAGCAGATTTTGAAATTTTTTTTATTTTTATTTTTTTAATTTTGTTCACTTGTATTTGTTCTTCGTTGCGCCGTTTAATTGTTTTCAGTAAGCTTTTTTGTGTGCTAGTTTTTGTATATTTTTATATATATTGATGGCGTTTATAGTTAACATTTCGCTGAAAATAAAAATATTTTTTGAAATATTTTACATTATTTAGTTACAGAGTAAAATAAACCAGACTTCTTAATTAGAACAATGAAGTGACTACGTCAATTAAAACAAAATCATATCAATGCCTAAACCATCAACTCCTATGCCGCTCATCATACTGAGTTGGAGCTTTGAGTTATTGCAGCTGATCCGTTTATTTGTACCCGCTTGGTCCCCGCTAGATTATAATCTGACTCAGCTCATACTCAGAATTTATAGAATATAAAAACACTACATTTGCAAAAATATGAATCAATATCCCTAATAACTAAATTCCTTAAAGTAATCAATCTTTATCATAGGATTTAAAATAAAATTTAACTAAACTTAAAAATAGAGATATATATGAAATTATCGAGCTCAAGGTCTATTTGCTGTGGCTTCTAACACAAGTAGCTTATCAGATTTATGTTGTAAACTAATTTTATATAAACAAACAAATAAACTCGCTAGCTGGCACAGGAGTTGATTTAGTTCTGAAAATCGCAAACATTTGGTACCTAAAAAATTATGTTTTTTGCAGCTACTGAAGTAAATATTTACGGTGTGAGTTCAACTATCGTACTCGTACTACCGGTACCATGGAGCTTTATTCCAAATAAATTAATTTTCCACAGATTAGGTAAATGACAATCCGATACCCAGCCAGTGGAGGAATACGCAAGGTTCTCAATTACGACTCCCTTTGCTGTGCGCTAAGCCTCATGAGAGGCTGCAAGAAGGAAGCCAAAGAAAATTATTCACTGAAGAAAAGGTGCAGCTATAGAACTCCCTGAATAAATGAGTCCTCAGAGTCCTGGAAAGCTTATTCTGATAACACCGGAAAATTCCGTGCGGATTCCTCTATACACCTATGTATTTTTAGAAGGGACTCCTTAACACATAAAACAGACGAAGTATTTTAGAATTATTTTATTTATTTTTAATTAATAAGCGAATGCAAAATGAGTCTTGATAACAAAGAGAGACAAAATGATGCCTAGATATTCCATGTGCGGTTCCTGATGACTGCCTTCTCTCTTCATAGCTCATCGCATTTCGCTGGTTGGGTATATATTAAATATATTGTAAAAAGGTCAAAAATTTCACTGAGAATATTTTGGCATTGCATTTTTTCTTTTAAGAAAATCGCGCACAATAAAAACCTTACTTTTACTCTCAGTTTAATTTTACCTTTTCTTTAGTGCAAAATGCAAAAAGAAACAAAACAAAAAATATCACCATCATTATTGTTGGCTCAACCATCCGGTCCTGCTCTTGACTTGTTGTAACATTTGTCAACAGTTCGATTTATCTCTCACTTAAGTTCTGCAACAATGCATGCCAAATAGCTCACCATCCCGATCTACGCCATCCAACTGTCGTAGTTTGTCATCGTTTGCCTTTATTTCTTCTGCAAGTACCCAGTAAGATTTTCTTCTGTGGGTATGCTTCGTTTGCCCATGTAATGTGACCAATCCATCGTAGACGGTTAAGCTTGATTGTCGTGACAATATCCAGGCTTTTATATAGTCCTTAAAGATCGTGCCTGATTCGTACTCTCCAAAGGCCGTTTTCGCAAACAGCGCGAACTACTTTACGTAAGGTTTTACGCTCAAAAACGTTGCTAATCGGCTTCGTTTAGTGCCCAAGGCTCACTAGCAAGAAATATAGTGGATTCTAAGCCGGTATAATGAAATACTTTCCTTTTAGGGTAGAGCAGCGTATGCTGGACACCTTCTTGTGCTTCACAATAAAAAGCAGACCATTTTTGTAAAAAAATAGTATAAGAAAAATTTTAATATAGCAGATTTCCATAAATGGACTAAAAAGCAGACAAAAATAAATCCTAATCACATTGGGCAATAGTCATTATAAACAACTTATGAGATTTAAAATGAAAAACATGGGGTGTATGTAAAATTTAAGTGAGTTACAGGGTGTTACATTTCACATTTTTTCTTTGATAAAGGCGAAAATGCAAGCCAGGCCGCTGAAATTTTGAATGGTTACTGTGGGTGATAGTGTAACAGCTAATTTCGTGCAATTTCGGTTTCGTCGATTGCGTTCAGGCATTTTTGACGTTTAAAAAAATGTGAATAATAAACAAAATTTTGATGATATCACAGAAATAATCGAAGTTGACCGGTATGTTAGTAGTCGTAGCATCGCCCAGAAGCTAAAGACTGCCATAAAACAATTCAAATCATTATTGCAAAAATATTGAGCAAAAAGAATTTTAAGCGGACTAATATATTGAGCACAGCCACATCCAATAGTTTGTGTATACACACATACAACTTAGTGTGAACCCGTATGTTTCTAAGCCGCCAGAATCGCTAGAGAAGAAATTGCGTGCAATAGCCACCATATCACAGCAATAACTAAACTCATCCCACATCAATTGATTCAACTAAAACTGTAACATTTAATCATGAAACTGAATTAAAACAGGAACAAGCTCCATGGCACGAAAAAAGCTCCCCATAAAACCCACGCGCTGTTGAGAAGCGGCATACAACTGTAGGATCTTTCATTAAAATAGTAACAACAACAAAAAAAATTTGTTGGATGCTCATTTTCTGCCACTTTTTGTAGATGATATCGCTCAAATGTCTACCTTCGGTCGTGCCTTTCTTTGGTATTTTCTAATGTATTGAGTGATATTTCGGTCAATATGATGAAGATTTCACACCTCATGTTGGCTTTTAACTAAGGGTACCCTCTCTCGGCTTGTTGGCTTGTACTTTAGACTTCAAGTAACGCAACAAATAAAAGCTTGGCAACCTTAAATCGGATGAGCTGGGTAGCTTGTCAAAAACGCCAGTTTTCGGTATCAGTCGAACGATTATATTATATGTTGTAATCAATTGATTGTGCATCAAATTGTGTGGCATGCGCTTTCTACTTGAGACCTGTACTGAATAACGCCAGTTTCACTTATAACCCTATAGACTATTTTAAAGTTGTCTTTTTCTAGGGAATACATGAAATCTCGTGTTTTGTAAAAATAAATTTCACAATAAAATTTTTCTTAGCCCCACAAATATCTTTTCGTATTAAAATTATTTTGATTAAAATCAATTAAATTGTTTTAAATACTATTCCGCAAAGTTCAAAATGAAAAAGAAAAAAAAAATGCTTAAAATCACCAAGGCAGCCATCACTATTCTTTCTGAAAACGGAACTTAATAAGGAACTAGCTCTGGAACGCAGTCCATATGGGAGTATTTAACTTTGTATGAAACTACCAAAATTATTCTAAGGACTTTGAATACCAAAACTACAAACTTTATTTTATCACTGTTGAGGAAAAACTGCAAAACACTAGTTAGTGAACTGATGGGACACTGTCTCACCCCACATCAGGCAGCCAAACTAGGATTAGTCTAAAGCAATGCGTGTAGCAGCGAATGCTAGGGATACTTTGCAGCACCTACTTTGCCACTGCCCTGCTCTTCATAGGACTCAACCAATGTGCCTAAAGGGGAATTCATATATTTTTCATTCTTGATTCATATTGCTGACAATTTTAAAAATCGTGCATTAAGAATTGCAAAACTTAATATCTTCAACCCCAAACACATAGCACTGGCAAAGCAATGGACCCTAGAGCTCTAAGTTAGATCTTTTCACAAATCAAGCAGCAACTCCAAACATAGCAAACATTGCAAAAATGAGAAATTACTTTTCTTTATAAAACTCACGCTTTCAGAAGAATTTGATCTAAGCCCAAGCCGATTTCTATCCCATGCTCAGGTATGCTCGCCATTGAAATTGGGGAAGCTGCAGTAGCAGCATCAAAAAAAAAATTATAACTAATATGATGGCAAAAACTTAAATTGACTTCCAATTTCAAAAAGTATTTTACCTAATCCAGCGATTACTTCCATTAACTTGCAAGTATCAATGGACTTTTTGTGCAAGTTTTTCTGTGGTAAATATTTTTTTTTTAATCACTAAAAAGAAATCAAGAAATATTTCACTTATAGATCCATATATACAATCATATGTGAAATTATATGTATGAGTATAAAAATATTTAAATTAACATGGCTTCATAGGCTTTGACGTCTGCACGACAACGAAAATGATGGCCAGCTACGACGATGGCCAGCTGACGTTAATTTGTGTGACAGTTAGGCAAGCAAGCAAACACACGCACAGACAGACATGTGAGCAGTTAGACAGTTAAGTAGACAAGTCGGTAGACAAGGTAGGCGAGGCACTGACTCTTGTATATGAGGGAAGCCTATGAACAGCTCCACTCGCACACTGCTGGTAGACTGGCTTGCTGGCTGGACCAACAGCGCTCGAGTGCTGAGCAACGAGCAGCTATTCTGATAATTGCTCGGCCAGTTGCTTGGCTACAGGATTTTTAGTTTGGTTGTCAATTAGTCGCAGTTATTATAATTTTTTCCTACATGCGCATAATTTTTTACTCTTACTGTTCCCACTTTTAGACGTTGATTTTTATATTTGCTTTGACAGCTATACGATTTTTTGATTGCCTAACTAGACTGGATAGCCACGAAATTTGTGTAAATATTTGCTAGAACGGGTATGTTTATTATTATTAAATTTGTCGTAGCAGCTGCTGTGCCGCATGAGTGTCTGAAACTCAGTTTGGTGCTGATTTGGATTTAAAGCAAGCAAAAAGAAAAAATAACAACCTATGACGCACATTTAAACAAATTTCAAAATTATTCTTAGCAACTTTTTTGGCAATTCATACTAATTTAGTAATAATCAGTAATTTTTATGGCCACTTTTAAAAGTGCGCCAGTTTATTAGCCGAATTTTTGTGTTGAAAATGCTTTAGTAGCAAAAGTTTGGCAGGTCTGTGATTTCGAACTTCCTGCGTTCTTCGTTAGATGCATAACAGTGGATATTTGTCAAAAATAAAGAAACAAATATACATTTAAAATTTGTATACAACTATAATATTATCAGCAGTTTAAAGCAAAAAATTGCCCCGTTAAAAATTAAATAAGCCATATTGTTTAATTTTCTAAGAAGTTTGTTTCTTAAGTCTTTTGTTAATTCATTGGAATTTTCTTTCCAAGCCAATGCGTGAATAGTTTTATGCCAGAGAAAAAAACTTGGCCTTACTTTGCACTTTTAGTCGAAATGACTAAGCGAATTTGTATGCTTAAGAGAACCAAAAAAAAGAATTATTTGCATATTTAATATATTTAAAAAATCTATACAACTGAAAAAACCAAACTAAACGGGTAGATAATCGACTAGCGATTTATATAAAAATAGTTGCTGGTTATCACAAATTTTCAGTATACCGCATAGCAGGGGAAAAGTATTTTCTTATATACATATTTTTTTTCCACACATATTTTTTAAAATTTTTCTCGCATAAAATAACTTTTTTTAATATTTTTTCTTTACTCTTTAAATGTCTGATAAAAAAACAAAACAATTTTGAACATTATCCAGTAGTTATTTTTATTGGCTTTAGGATGAACCTTGAGAGCAAAGAAAAGTTAAATAGTAAGGCCGAAAGACGTTCGCTACTACAACGACTGACAATGAAAAAAAAGTAGAAAAGAGGCGGAAAATAGTTCAATCAGTTAGTAAAATATTTCATAGGCTCGCTTCGAAAATGAAATGCTTTTTGAATATCTCTTAACTTTTGTGGGGAAACAATACAAAGGCGAATAGCAAAAATAGAAAATTTGCGTACATAAATTCATAATTTAAGTTTTACTATGTAAAGCAACAACAATCTGATTAACTTTTTGTGATGTAGTCTACGCCTCAAATTCTGATGTTCCTTTGATATCAACATTTTGTGCAACATAATAAGCCATCTCAGGGTCAATATATGCACAAGGGGCCTGAAACAAACTTCCGACGAGTACAATTAAATGCCCGCTTAGCGTTCGAAGTCGACTTAAAACTGTAGGTCGCTCCATTTGTGAAACAACATCAAAACGCACGTCACAAAAAGGAAGAGGAGTTCGGCCAAATAGCGTAAAAGGGCGTAAGCGCCAATTATTTTTTTTTTACTTATACTGAAAAGTGCTCTCGACGCTTAACACGGTGTATGGATCTGGAAATACTATTATATATAGCAAGTGATGAATACTGTAACTACACGGACATAGGCAGTTTGGTAATGGTTGCGTTATTAATTACTAATTTTTATAAACAGTTTTTGTTTCATTTTTTAATTTTTATTTTATTTCTATTTTTTTGCGGGTTTTAAATTTTACATTTTTATTTATTATTTTATATATTTCGTTTTGCATATTTATTTATTTTTTTATTCAATATATTTTTATATTGATAGTTTATGAGATTTGTAGCTTTTTTATTTTTTTGTAATATTTTTTATCCTTTGCGTTTTACATATCTTTTATATCTTTATCCAAAATATCTATTTTTTTATTATTATTTTTGCTAATAGCTTGAAGAAAAAGTTTTTTCGAATAGCGGTCGCCCCTCGGCAGGCAATGGCAAGCCGTCGAGTGTGTTACTACCATGAAAAAGCTTCTCATAAAAAATATCTGCCTTTCAGAGTCGGCTTAAAACTGCAAGTCCCTCCATTTGTGGACCAACGTAAAGTCGCACACCAGAAATAAGAACAGCCAAAATGTGAACGCGCCACATATATATATAATATTATCTTTTTTCCTATAATTTTTGCATTAATGTTTTAAATTCTTCTATGTTTTATATTTTCTGCGACTTATATTTCATATAAAAGTTCTTTTTTAATTTTTCGTATTTTAAAACTTATATTTTTTATCTCATATTTTATAATTATTTTTTATATTATATATTGCATCTTCCTTCAACTTTTTATTATTTTTTATAAATTCTAATTTTTTTCATGATATCAAACATTATGTTTCTATTTAGTTTATATATACATTTTTTTAGTATTTTATATATCACAAAATATAACTTTTTATTAATATTTTTTATATTGAGTATTATTTTTATATATGAACATTTTTTTAACATTCCATATATTTATGTATCTGGTATTTTTTTAAGTTTATACATTAGGCCGGGTCGATTTGTGGGGAGGCAAAAAAATCGCCCATTGCTCTGTGAAAATCATATTCTAGGGATCAAAATAAGAAACTTTGCCGAAGGAGCCATACCTCTAAAACGAATTCTGATGTCCCCCAATTTGGGTCGAACTTTTTAGTTTATTTTCTCATGTAAAGGCCAAAAATGGTGATATTTTGAAATGATTGTAAGGGGAGTTCCAGGGGCCGTCCAAAGTTAGTCGGAGTCGGTCATACATTTGGACTCTATTGGAGCACTCTAAATGGGTCAAAGTGGGATTTTTCGTATATATTTTTTGCATTTTATATATTCTATTTCATGTCATTTCAATCATAAGTTTGATATTTTACATTTTATGTTTTATCTCATATTTTGTTACTTTTTTATATATTTTATCCTTTCTTAGTTTTCTTATTATTTTATATATTTTTCTTATATTTCACGTATCTCCTATTTTATATGCTGCACACCAGGTCTCATTTTCTAATATTATTTTTCATGTTACGTATTTTGCTTCTATTTCTTAAATTTTCTTAATACAATATTATATTTTATTATCCCTTATTTCATATTAACAGAGCGTTATATTTCAGGGCCGGCGTAGCCGAATGAGTTGGTGCGTGACTAACTTTCGCAAGTTCGTGGGTGCGAATCTCCGTGCATGAAACACAAAAACGATATAAAAAGTTTTTTCTATAGCCGTCACCCCTCAGCAGGCAATGGCAAACCTTCGAGTATATTTCTGCCATGAAAAAATTCCTCATAAAAAAATATCTGCCGTTCGTAGTCGGCTTAAAACTGTAGGTCCCTCCATTTGTGGAACAACATCAAGATAGGAAAAGAAGCTCGGCTAAATAGCTAAAGAGCGTTTAAGTGCCAGTTATGTATATATAATATAAATAATTATATAATAGCTTAGTTTTTACAATTAACGTTTTCTATCTCATATTTTATTATTACTTTATATTTTGTATCTTTTTCAACTATGTATTTTCTTTTATAATTTTCTTATGTTTTACAATTCATATATGCCATATTTTATATATTACACGCCATGCCCCATTTTCTAACACTATCTCTGATGTTATGTATTTAACTTTTTAATTTATAATTTTTTTAATATTTTATATATTTTTATAATATTATTTGATATTTTCATTTTTTGCTTCATATTTTACATTTCATATTTTATTCCATATTTGCATTGAGCAATTATCATTTTTTTAGTTTTTGAAATTTCTACTTTTTTATGTAAATACATTTCTTTGATTTTATTAAATTTTATATCTTACATTTCCCATTTCTTATATTTGACATTTAATTTTTTTTGTTTATAATTTTTGAATATTTTTTATTATACTTGCATTTCATATTTACACATTTTTATAATTTTTAATAATTTTTATTTTACTTATATATTAAATTTTATATTATATTAAATTGTAATTAATTATAATTTTTATATATACATTTTGTTTTAGTTTTTTTTTATATCTCATTTTTCGTACCTTAAAATTTTCTATTTGCTTATTTTTTTTCATTCAGGTTATATTACTTTGGATTTTTTTTTTATATATTTTATGATTTTTTGTTTTTATTTCTATAATAAATTTTAATCTTCTTATTAGCTTTTCTAAGACCCTATAATAATTCTTTAATTTTGTTTTCATGATTTTTTATATTATATTACGTTAAGTATCTGATAGATTTGGGAGCTTTAAAATTACTTTTGTTTTTATATGCCTTTTAAATATATTATTTCTATATCTTTTTATGCTAAAATTTGGTGGCATACTTAATTAAGTTATACCCTTTTTAATTTGACTCATTTTTATTGTTTCAATTTTAACATTTCCATTTATTATGCAGCTATAAAATTATATATTTCCGATTCTATTTCATGCAATCAAAACTGAATTTTATTTTAACTACACTTAAATTTTGTCGTTATTATTCTTAGCACAGAAAACCCTTTGTATATTTAATACTGATTTCAATTTTAGTACAACCATGTCTAATCCCACTTAAACTATTATATTTTTTCTGCACTCAAACCTTTCAACTGACGCTACTTCTCAGCTCTGCCGGTTGCTTTTATTGGCGGAGTTGTTCCATTCTTTTACCGTCTCTTTCAAATATATTTTTCCTTAACAAAACCAAGAAAGTAGCGAGTTCAAATATCTTCAATAACAACTTCGCGAGTATAAAATTATTAAATACATCAAACACTAATTTGTTTACTTCTCGAAATATTTTTTATTTGTGGCAGCTTATGCGTATAGGTATTTGTTTTCGATAGGTTTAGATTTTTAACTTTTATTCGCCATTAACTTTATAATAGCAGTTGATTTTTTAATTTGTTTTTTTTTCAATTTTCTCTTAATTATTTATGTTTCTCATTTTGTTTTTAATATTTTTAGCTGCTCACTCGGCCACTCAGTTAAATATTTTTCAACAATGTAATTAATATTTTGCATACTTTTCCACTTCCACTTCTGCTGTTTTTCAACACATTACCACTGTAACTTTTATTTACGCTTTTGGCTTTTTGTAAAATATAATTCATACATTAGCATTTTCACAACAAATAAATAAATCGAATGCAGAAATCGTTTGCAATCACGCTCTTTAGCCAACAGAGTCAATCGCATCGCATCGAATCGATTTGAATATTAAAGAAAATTACGTCTGCCGAAACGAACGAAACGCTGCGACTAAAATACGTCGACGATTCAGCTTTGTGAACGTAGCCGTTGCCGTGTTGCCGTTGCACGTTGCATGCGCGAAATGCCGTTGTGCAAAAATGTGCAAACAATCCCGCAAGAAAGCCGTACAGAAACTGCAAGACGATAGATCAGACCAACTGCGGGCAGGCCAACATTGCCTAGCAATTCCAATGCAACAGTGGACGAGCGTGCGAGCGATGCGAGTTACTGCAACATAAACAAAAACAACAGCTTTAGTAATACCAATAACAATACAGCAACAACAAAAACATCCAGAAGTACTGCAAGCAAAGTAGCATGAAAATGCGAAAAATTGCAATCAAAGCAGCCAAGTTGGTAACAAGTTGAAGATGGCAGAGGTGGCGGCGGCAGTGCGCGGCGGTGATGGCAACATTCAATTGCCGGTGCAACGAAATGCAATGAAATTCCAATGGAAGGCAAAGGCACACAAACAAAATCAAGCAACGAATCAGCAAAGCACGAGAAGCAAAGCGATTGAAAAATTGCAAAAAATTGCAAAAACAGCTAGCGAGCATAAGGAATAAAGCAAATAAACAAGGCACACAACTGCGAACAGTGAATAGTGCACAGAAATCGGCGACAACCAGTACCGCAAAGGCAGCCACAACCGCAACTGCAATTGCAACGGCAATGGCAAAAAAGCGGCAGTGGCAACACGAGCCGAACAGCAAGAAAAAATCGTGCGCAAATCTCGTAGCAACAACCTCGCAAAGACCGACTGACCGAGTAATACAGAGCGGCGGTTGGCTTGCTGTTTCTGCAGTAGTAGTAGTATTGGTAGTGGTGGTCGTGGTGGTGGTGCTGGGGGCGAACAGAGTTGTGCTTATAGTAGAAATTCGCAATGGCTAACAGCAGCAGTTGCCGAGCGCAAGCGAAATAAAAAACGAGTCTCACGAAAGCAAATCAAAGCAAAGCCAGTGATCTGCAGATCAAAAGCAAATGAGAGCTGAGCGTAGCCGATAGAGAGAAAAATAGACAGAGACGTAGCAGACTTAAAATACACGAAATGCCGCTATGCTGCAGCAGCGACAGTGCCTGTGACAGCGCAGTGCTGAACTGACGGTAGCCAAGCAAATGTGCGCCTAAAGTTCGTACAAGTTTGCGGCGACGCGCTAAACAGTTAACAGCGGCGACACCAAAGCAAACGTGAACGCAGCTGCAGCAGCGCAAGAGCGCCTGCTTGTAAGAGTAACGCGAGCGCAGCTCAAGAGTAAACCATTTAATGTTCAACTGTTGTTGAAATTGCAGTGTTCACCAACATTGCTCACTGGTGATTTTTCCAAGCGCTCCTACTTCCAGTTCTGCTCTGAGCGCCACTACCTGTGCATGCTCACCTTACGGTTTCTTTCCAATGCGGATGGCTAGATGAGGCGCAGCGGTGCTGTATCTGCGCTGACCAATAAAAAATCGTCGCTGATGAGGAAATCGAAATTGCGGTAGCGTATGCGAGTTTTACTTTTTCCCTATGATTCGATTCGAAGAGATGCGAAAGAGAATTTATTTGTTTTTGCTTGGTTTTTGTTTTTCGTTTTTCAAATTTTTACCTTACCTTCAAACTTCACTTTTATTGTTAAATTTCGAAACATACAGGTATTTTCTAAATATATTTGAAATGGTGCTTTACATCAATAAAGTTATAAGTATTTGTAGAAAATCACAGATATTAAAAAAAATTAAACAAAAGACTTAAGCGACAAACTTGAGTGCTGGATAGCATTATTATGATAATTTTAAACTAAGCTCTAATTTTGGGTATTACTGAATCTGAATGCAGAATTGCATGATGAATGACCGCACTTAAAAATAAAAATAAATAGGCAAGTTTACTTCTGTTCTCCTATTTGGACCTGCAGCTTTAAACCGACTTCGAAAGGCAAATGGTTTTTATGAGGGGATCTTTTAAGGCAGAAATATAAGCACACTCTGAGGTTTGCTATTGCTTACGAGGGGCGACTGCTATTACAAATTTTTTTTTTTTCTATCCACATGCGCGGAGGCTCGCGAAAAATTTACTGAAAAAATTTGGTGTTCAAGAAATTCCCAGCAATGGTAACATATGTATAGGTTTTATAGAACCTAATGTAATAAATTTAATGATAGTAGCGCCAGTCAATAGGGCTAGTATTAACTACTACTAAAACATGTAGGAGAACATAAATCAATGATTTCGGAGCAACAAATCTTTGATTTTCTCCACATTTTTTTCAAGAGTTTATGTGACGGTCGTTCAGGGCAGACCTCATCTTTAGCGCATTCCACACCATCCTTCAATACTTTCTAGCACTTATCAACATTTCTTTGTAAGATAACCTGATCTCCGATGTTATTCTTAGATATTGGCGTTTCTTCTAGGCGAGAAATTGGTTTAAAATTTAATGGAATTTCTTTGCCCGACAAAATCAGGTATTGCTAAAATTGTTAAAATAGTTTATAATTTTTTAGAGGCAACTTGCTGGACTTAAAAATATTTATATTTACATGAAATATTTCTGACTATGTTGCAAATTAAACAAAATTCGTGCGTGGCGCAAAGTCAATCAAAAATTATTTTTTTTTTTAATAGAGAAAGAAATAATAAATAATAAGTAAAGAAAAATGGTATCTATGTTCTTTTTTTTTGCGAAGTTGGTTTACAAAGCCTAGTGCATCATCAAAGTTGCCATCGCAGCAATGGTATGGCTGGGTACTAAAAATTTCTCTTTCGTTTGGAATCGAATATCTGCAACTGGAGCATTCTTGATTTCATTCCGATCTATTTAATAGCGATGAAAGATGGGCAGCATAAGAACGCAATACAGCACTTCTTCTTAATTGGCGCGATAACCGCTTACGCGATTTTGGCCGAGCTTAACAAAGCGCGCCAGTCGTTTCTCTCTCGTGCTAACCGGCGCCAATTGGGCACACCAAGTGAAGCCAAATCCTTCTCCACCTGATCTTTCCAACGCAGAGGAGGCCTTCCTCTTCCTCTACTACCACCAGCTGGTACCGCATCGAATACTTTCAAAGCCGGAGCGTTTGTATCCATTCGGACGACATGACCCAGCCAACGAAGCCGCTGGATCTTTATTCGCTGCGCTATGGCTATGTCGCCGTAAAGCTCATACAGCTCATCGTTCCATCGCCTGCGATATTCGCCGTTGCCAACGTGCAAAGGTCCAATACAGCACTACTAATCCGAAAATGTATCAGTTGTTTCCACAGAAGAGCACACGAAGGGCCTCCATTAATTGATATTCGCACTGGACAAACAGGTTCAATAGCTAACCTGCCCAGGGTGAACCATGCTTGAGGGCGCGCACGGCAGCAATTGGCGATTAGTTTAGAAATTACTTTGCAAGAGAGGATATTCTCTTACTTATTCACCAAATTCGATGCACCGAATATCTCATCATCATCAGTTCATTTCCCGGATGAAGCAGAGGGTTTCGTTGTCTTAAAAATAATTTTTCGACACTTCCATATGTCCTATATTTCTGATATTCTGATTTTTAAAGTTTAAAGCTTTTTGCACGTTCTTGTGGTAAATCGGTATAGTATCTAAACTATATAGTTCTTATATTTGAAATATATATTACGAGTTTAGTAGGTCTGAAGAAAAACTAAAGGGGAATATTTTTGTGGGATATTTCAAGTCAAAATAGAAAATATTTACATTATTACAGGCAAATTCAAAAAAACAAAACTCCACAGCTAAATATGCAAAGATTTTAGTTGTAAGTGACCTGATAATAAGGAAAAAGCAGTTCGCTTGAAATATTAGGTGAAGTGAAAATATATGAACGGCTCTCTGCTTTATTTCGATGATGAAATGAGCATATTTAGATAAAATGCTATTTTGACTACAAAGGAAGCATTTTTTTCCCCTAATATTTTTAACAAACAAATAATATATTTTTTCTTATTTTTTTTTTAATTTTATTTAGAAAAAAAAAAGAAAAAAAAAATTATTTTTTAATTTTATTTATTTTAATTATATTATATCCTAAGCAATAAAAAAAATATTTATAAAAATGTGAAAAAGAATCGAAATTATTTCACTTTAAAACACTCTATACCAAAATTTTCAATATTGAATGAATCTCAGAATTATATAATTGCATTTACCCACAGGTGCGTCGCAGCTTGAGGGTGTCTTTGGGCCAAATTTTAAAACATCGGTACCAACAGGAGGAGATTCTTGGCATTGAGGTATCGCGGAATAACATCTTAACTCGTTAACGAAAGCTTCACAGTCCTCAATGGTCTGAAAGCAAGAAACACCGTATTTCTGGGCTAGACACCAGAACATATGACACTGGATGGAAAGTCCAGGACAGGGACAAGCAAAACAGTGTATTCTGCCTCCTAGAGAAGCTTTAAGTTGGCTCTTAAATCTACAGAAAGAGAAGGCTATACTGGACTCTATAATACGTGCCGCTCTCACAAAACGAAGGTAACCGAGCGCCCATAGTACGATAGCACAGTTGCTAAATAGATCACTCTTCTGGGATCACTTTTCCCATAACCGCTGCATATATAGGTCGATACCCAAACTAGATAAATGGTTAAGTGGAAAACATGACGAAACAGATATATATCCAATCCAAATTCTCAGCGAACATGGTGCCTTTCATTTCCTCCATTTTAATCTAGCAAAAATTTCAACCTACCCGGAATGCCATAGCGAAGATGAGAGTGCAGAAAACGTGACTTTTCACTGCGCTAGATTTTACGAAGAGCGCTTCCAGCTCGCAAATGTCCTCGGCATCGTCCCCACGCCAGACAACCTAGCAGCGCAAACGCTGAACTCGAAAAATAAATGGGAAGTAGTAAGAAAATTTGCAGCGGTGATTGTAATAAAACTCCAAAACATAGAATGGGAGTGCAAAGCGACAACAAGGCGAATGCGACAGAGCTAAAACATAAAACAACAACGATATTGCAACTTTTCGAGTCCCCATTGACCACAAAGTAGTAACGAAGGATATTTACAGCATATAGCTCCCATAGGCAACTAAGAGGGGAACCTCGAGGCTGGTACCTGGTGTGTCTAAAAAGCACAAATGCGGCTCCAACTTGATGATTTGCTTTTAGCAGTCCTAGAATCGAATCAGCCGAGAAGAAGGAATGTTATGGTGTTAGTGGGAGCTTGCCCCACACACCACTGGTGCGACGGCACCTTTAATGATGTTTCTGACATTTTCGATTTTAACCTCTTTTGACAAAGGAATCCTATGGTAATATGGAACGAAAGGCCCGATAAAGTGCTCAACTTCATTAGAAGCCATCAAATATAGACTCGCGATTAAGTGCGATAGATCACTTCAGAGGGCGCAGCACACTGCATATTTGCCTCCACTCACAATCTAGGTGATCAGTTTTATCATTTCATTACGACTATCCAATCTAAACTCTTCATCAGACCTAAACAATCCACAAAAACCAAGTATTCATTCTAATAATTTGCTTCGAAATAAAACTGACTAGTCGCATGTCACTTCTAGTGACTTCCACTGGCTGAGTACCATTGGTTAAAGGACACACAATAACACAACTATTGACAATTTTGACAAACTTGTCGCGAACGCACAACGCCATTCGTATCACTTCATTAAACTGAAAGCCTACATATGAACAAAACCAAATATATTTACTGCATATGTTTTAAACATACACACACACGCATACATACATGCATACGTACAACAATTTACCTCAATGCAAAGCTGCCAATTGCCATCACACTTTGGGTGTTGTGCCTGCCAATGGTATGACAAAGGCGACCAGAGTCGTAAGCGAAGCCGATGCAGATAGGGGGAGGCAGAGGAGAAAATGAAGGCAAAAAAGAAAACAGCAGAAGAAGCACCGCTGCAAAGTCGACAACAACAATATGACAAAAACACCGACACTTGTCAGGCGCATTGTAATTTATGACAATTTCATTGTGGCGATCGACACACCAGTTGAACAGTTGAAAAAGTTGAAGTGGAAGTGGAAGCTGCGGCGGCCAATAAGGTGGCACCGTCTCGAACAACACCAACATCTGCCACCAGCTACAGCAGCTATTGCACTGGTGCTATATTATTGGTTTATGTGTATGGGTTGTATTTGGCTATATGACTTTTTTGTTGTGCTTTTTTTATTTTTTATTTTATTTTTTTTGTTTTTAACTGACTTCGGCTGCTTGCTTTGGTTAAATGATTTGGTTAGAAAACGTTGACTCTCGCTTAGCTTCCTGCTTGAGCAGCTCACAGCCTCTATGGCTACATTGGGTAGTGGCTGTTAGTTCTTGTTGTGGTTGTTGTGTATCTCTTTATTTCGTTGGTAGTTGCATCATTTATTGTTGCTGTCATAGGTTGTCAATGCGGGTCACACTTTAATACTTTTATGATAATTTTCTAACGCCTAGTGAAAAGATGCTCTTTTGCCAGAGCAGCGAACGTTGATGGACTTTTTTTGTTCCTTCTGCTGTTCGTATTCCCTAGAGGTCTTCACTAACTTTATTCGGTGCTCTGCTTAGTCTGAGTTGGCATTGCGTTGGTTGTGCATGTATTTTGCCCCAAATATAGCAGTGTGCGGTTATTGAGTTATATACAAATGTGTGAGTGTATAATCTTCCTTGCTCGTGTGTCGCTTGACCGGCATTCAGCTGTCGATCAGTGACGTTAATATTGTTTTTGCAACTTTACATATGCATTTTGCAGTCGCTTTGTTAATCTATTTTGCTATTTTGGATTTTATACCCGCGCGCACTTGTTCTCGAGGGTATTATAATTTCGTGGAAATAACGGTTGTATGTAGGAGGATAGCCGAATTGAGATGGACATGGGCACATATATACCAAAATGCTCAGTATGATGTGGGAAGTCGATTAAGCGGGTATGCCTGCCTATCCGTCCGTCCGTCTATCAGTCTTTCCCCGCGAAATCTAATTGTTTTCAATGTATTTCAATGAAAATTGGTGGACAAATTACCATTTATTCAACGTTGTTTGACATTGAAAATGGGCAAAATCGTACAGTAACCACGTCGACTTACCAAATGTTTCAAAAAATAAAAAAAATGTGATATCTCTGTTTGAAACGATGGAAAATACCTGAAATTTGGTACGCTGAAAAAAGTTTACAAAATGGCGGTGTCACGCCCACTTTTGGGTAAATGTGTATGTACCAAAAACCAAAAAAAAAAAAACTTTTAGAACCAACATAAATACTATTGAAATTGGTTGAAAACCATGCCCACTTTATATAGGTCAACCTAAATTTTCTAAGACTCACACTAAATTTCCTATTTTGAGCCTGAGGGTTTGTTTGATTCCAAAAATATTAGCAGCCAGCCAAAGTTAAGTTTTACCATAAAATGCGCTTATATATATGTATATGTAGAGCTCCGTCCGATCCGAATTTACCCTTCCTTACTTTTTTCTAATTTTTTTTTTTTTTGTTTTGTACTGAGTATTTTTGTTTACTCATTTCTCTAGTTTTTGTGCTGCTTAATTTTATTGCATTGCCTTTTAGGCTGTTTTAAAAAGTGGCAATTAAATTGTCACTCCGTTTCTACGACAATCGATGACAAGGTGTTGTTGATGCTGTGCTTGTGCTGGCGCGTGCCTTTTGTCGCACAGTGGTGTCATACATAAACATACTTACAATACAGCATAAGTATGTATTTGAACACAATACCGACACGTGTCGATAAAAAAAACATCTAGCGCTTAGAAGTGGCAGGAATGTGGGGGTCCCTCCAGGTTGAAAACCATCAAGACGCATACTACAAATTGGAAAAGGGGCTCGGCCAAGCAACCAGAATGAGATTTAATATATGTATATATATAGAGCCCTACAGCCACACCTTATTTGATATCGATAAGTGTTTTTTGTAAAATGCTCTATACAGTAGGTTCTGTTTTTATGCGGTAGATACGTTCCGCAAGAAACAACATAAAAAAGCTACTAGTTCTATAGTAAAACTATAGATACGTTTCAAGCGCTAAAACCGCATAAATCTGAAATAATGTAATAAAATCGCATAAAAAAGGGCACTAGTCCCATATTATAACTATAGATACGTTCCATAAACCGCATGAATCTGAAATAATTAAATAAAATCGCATAAACAAAATATTGTATTTTTGAAAATTATATCTTTATTTAAGAAACGTCGGAATCGAAAAATAAATTTAAGTCAGAAATAGAATCAGACAATACCCACATGTTGCGCGTTCGTTTAGGATTTGGCGTAAAATCACTTTCGTCACTTTAGGAAATGTACACGTCTGATCTAGATAGTTATGCAGGCGGTTCCATACTTGTAGGGTTAGCATTTCTAATGTAATCTGTGATGAGTTTTTGCTTAGCTGGTTTAGAATCTTGTTTATATGTATAATTCCCGATAGGTCGACATGCATTTTGTAATTTAAAAAAAAACCGCACTATTTCAAAACCGCATAAAAAAAAGCCGCATAAAAACAGAACCTACTGTATTTCATAATATATAAAGAGTGGTTAAGTTTCAAGGCCCGGTGTTGATTTTGAATAAAATACAAGTTTTTTAGGAAATTATTATCATTTATCTTTATTATGATAACACTGGTATTTCAATTACGCGTAAAACAAAATATTGGCCAAATGGCCGCCGCGGCCTCGGCGGCACACCTCCATCCGATGGTCCAAATTTTCGATGACGCTGAGGCATAATTGAGGTTCTATGCCGTTGATGTGCCGAATTGTCTCATCTTAAAGCTCTTGAATTATTGCTGGCTTATCGACGTACATCTTTTCTTTCAAATAATCCCAAAGAAAGAAGTCCAACGGTGTCAAATCACATGATCTTGGCGGCCAATTGGCATCGCCGCAACGTGAGATTATTCGGCCATCAAACTTTTCGCGCAAAAGCGCCATTGTTTCGTTAGCTGTGTGACAAGTGGCACCGTCCTGTTGAAAGACCATATCGTTCACATCCATATCTTCCAATTCGGGCCATAAAAAGTTCGTTATCATCTCACGATAGCGAACACTATTCACAGTAAATGCCTGACCGGCCTCATTTTGGAAAAACTACGGCCCAATGATGCCGCCGGCCCATAAACCGCACCAAACAGTCACTCTTTGTGGGTGCATTAGTTTTTCGGCAATCGCTCTAGCATTATCATTCGCCCAAATGTGGCAATTCTTGTTAACTTCTTATTAACGAATCCACTGAGGTGAAAATGTGCCTCATCGCTGAAGATGATTTTCTTCGAAAATTGGTCATCACTGTTGCCACTTCCTGCCACCATTCTGACCATTGACGACGGTTGAAATGGTCAAGAGGCTTTAGTTCTTGAGTCAATTGCACCTTGTAAGCGTGTAAATGCAAGTCTTTATGCATAAGGTTCATCAACGACGAGCGTGAGAGGTGCAATTGTTGGGCGCGACGACGAGTTGAGGTGGACGGCTCTTCAACCACACTATCGGGAACAGCAGCAATATTTTCTGCAGTACGAGCTGTACGAGCATGCACTGGTGTTTTCACATCTCCTGCAGACCCGGTTTGCTCAAACTTTTGCACAATTTTTCCGCTTGGACGCACATTTGGACGATTACATTGACGGAAAAAATCACGAAGTGCGCGATATGCATTTTGATTTGAACGCCTGTTTTCATAATAAGCCTGAATAACTTTAACGCGTTGTTCGATTGTGTATGTTTCCATGGTTCAAATTGAATTAGCCTGAAATTGAAAAATGTCAAATACAATGCATAAAAAACTTGACGTTTAGGTGTGGTTTACATTCAACATCGGATCTTAAAATTTAACCACCCTTTAGTTTGCGAAAATACAAAAAAGTGTCCACTCATTTCATTGCAGTGCAATAAACCAAACACAAAATTCATGCCGCAGCTTAAATAATACAGCTAAAAGTACCACTGTTGTTGTTGTTGAAGTGGTTGAACATTTCTACTGAAATAATCCTAATTAGCGACCAGCACCGTCCTTTTTTTAACTCAGATCCAAGTATAGCAGCTAAATCTTTATCTCGATGTCTGAGATCCTATTAATTTGCTGTAAGAAAGGCTTACCGAATGAGCGAAGTCTTGCTCTAGCTCGCCCTGGACATTCACATAAGTAGTGGAAAAGACTTCCGCTTCCAATTGACAGCTTTTGCTGATGGGATTGAAAGGAAGGTTGAGTCTGGCTGCATGATCCGCTACCTTCCAATGACCTGTAAGGGTTGCAACGATGCGTGAAATGTTAGGTCGCGAGCATCCTAATAGTTGACTCGACCTATGAATTTTGTACGACGGCTATGTGTTTGTTGTTGTCGTGCATATAGTTGATTGTTTCCAGTCTCTTTCGGCTAAAAGCAATGGATGTATTATTCTTTATTGTGTTGAATGTGATAGCAACTGTAACCTCCTCTGTATGTACCGTTGAACCTTTTCTTACTAGCTCATCTGCTATCTCTTTGCCCTATATATTCTCATGACCGGGAACCCATATAAGAGTAGTTCGAAGCCAATGACCAGGCAACCTTAGTTTCCCTCTGCACTGTAAGACTAGTTTGGATGAGGTGGAATTGGAATCTACGGCTTTAATAGTTGCTATCTGAAAAAATAGCTACTCTTGTGCCAATTTCTTTGTAGTATTTTAGTGATTTGCATGTTTCTCTGATCGCTAATAGAGTTGCCTGGAACATGCTGGCATTGTCAAGGAGTCGAATTGACTGAGATAGGTTGAGCGGCTCTGAATGGAAGCCAGCTCCCGCACCACAGTGCATCTCTGAACCGTCAGTGTAGATTTCGCTATCGGAAAACGTACCGTAAAATCTTTCTTGAAGTTAAGGTCGGGGACTGATGGTCTGATTTGTTTTTGAACAGTGAGGGTCCCAGTAGGAGAATTTTGCTGTGACCGTACAATCTTGTTGTCCAGCTTCTTATGCCTCTGAGTCTCACCGCGTTGCAAGTAGCGATTGTTTTTATATGTAAGTCTGATGGTAATGGATGTGTTAGTACATTGAGCGCTTCAGTAGAATTGGTGCTAAGCATTCCTGTGATACACGCTGATCTTTGTGTCTTTTTCGGCTTGGTTTGGTTGTACTTCTTCCCTGTATCGGTCGTCCAGACTAGTACCGCATATGTTTGTATTGGCCTTACAATGGCTATGTGAGACCAATTGGTTAGTTTTGGTTGAAGACCCCATTTTTTACCTAACATTCTCTTACACGTGTAAAGTCCTATATTCGCTTTCTTTACCCTGTACTCTCCGTGGACTTCCAGCTGAGTTTGGAGTCTGGGATAACACCTAGGTATTTTGCCTTTTGGGTTAGCGTTAGACTAACGCCGTTTAGTTTTGGGAGCTTAAAGTTTGGTAAATGGGTGTTCTTGGTAAATGGGTGAATAGCATCAGTTCAGTTTTTCTCGGGTTTACACTTAAACCACAGTCCGGTGCCCAATTGCTGAGTAATACCTGAGCTCCTTCCATAATCTCACTGATTGTGGTTAGAAACATACCTGAAACCCTGAGAACTACCGCGTACGCCAATACTTTAATTCCCTTTCGGTTGAATTTGGTAACGATATTGTTGACAACTAGTAACCACAGCAGAGGGGAAAAGACTCCTCCCTGAGGGGTTCCCATGTTGACAGAGCGTTTTATCGTGCTGCTGCCTACCTCACCGATGATTATTCCAGTTCTAAGCATGTTCTCTATCCATTCGTTAAGACCTATGTCTGTGCCTAACATATTGAGAGCCTCGATTATGAATTTTGTGCTAACATTGTTGAACGCCCCCTCTATCTCGAGACAAGCGACTAGTGAGTATTGTTTGTATTCTATGCTCCTCTCAATCGCACTTACAACCTCATGGAGAGCTGTCTCTGTGGATTTTCTTTTGAGGTAGGGCATGTTGAGATGATGAAATCATTGTGTCTGTAATCTTCGCCCTGAGATATACATCCAACCATCGCTCGAGAGTTTCAAGAATAAAGGAGGATAAGCTGATGGGTCTGAAGTATTTCACTGCATCATGACCGCGGCTACCTGCTTTGGGGATAAAAATCACCTTAGCTCTTCTCGAGATTTTTGGAATATGACCTTCCGCCACGGGATCGTCGTTTCTCGAGTATTCCACAGCATGTCAGGGAATATCCCACCTGGGCCGGCTGCTTTGTATTGTTCAAAGTTTTTCATCGCCCATAGAACTCTATCTTGGGTTACGATGTGGTTGATTGTATTGGATGACAAGTTGGACGTTTGAACCCTGCTACTATTGTTCTCAGTATATTCTGTGTTACCTGGGAAATGTCTATTTATAAGATATTCTAATGTATCGGCCGAGGATTTTGTTCATTTCCCAATATCTTTCCTCAAGAAAGAAAGACAGAGGTGCTCTATTGGTAAAAACTTACCTAGTCTGGTCGTATCTTTTGTTGATTCAATGGAACTACAAAAATCTCTCCAACATTCCATCTGAGCTTCTTTAATTGCTTTCTTGTATTCCCTAAAGCAATCTTTGTAGGGTTTGAAGTATTTGTATTTGTAGCAGATATTGAAGATTTTTCTTTTCATTTTTCTAAGTTGACTTAAATCTTCATTCCACTAGGTGGGATAAGTTGTTTTGCAATGTGTGGCAGGACATGAAGCTTTAAGCCCTTTTGTCAACGAAGCTTTGAAAGCTCTTACTTTCTCATCTAAGTTTTTACTTGACGTTATGGTTTTATTTATGTTTAGACTGGGTTACTCTACGAAATGTATGCCAGTTTGTTCTTCTATAGAAGGTCGACTCCTCCAGCTTGAGATTGATATCGAAGAGAATCCAACTATGGTCTGAAAAGGATTTCTTATCGGATGCCCTCGAGTTCGTGACAATTTGGTAGTTATTATTTGTGAATATAGCACCGCTATTGGTTCAGAGAGTCTGTACTTCCAAGATAATTTTTGTCCTCCTATTGCTGCAGTAGAATTTAAAGACCTCCATTTTGTTTTAGTAGACTTGGCATTACCTCTTGCCTAGATGGGCATTTCTGGTCCTTTTTCAAAACAGGTATAATGAAAGTTCATTAAAAAGACAGTTAGCGATCTGAATTGTTCTACAGAAACTCCAATATTGATTTTAATGGGAGCCACCGAAAATGCTCATTTGGCACAGATACATTGTAAACACATACAGCATAGAGCATTAGGGAGTATCAATTTGTATGAAAATGATTTGCTTGACTTAATTTTTCTTTTTTTTCATTTCTATCATTAACCGTTTTCGAGATATTCAATTTAAAAAATAGCTGTAAAAACAGTTTAGGTATCAAAATAATTTTCGGTATAGTTTCCATACCAAGCGACTTTTTAACCCAATAAGAACACCTTAAAAATTATACTTCCAAGAAAAAAAAAATATTTTAAAAATAATCTTTAAAATGGAAAAAATAACCTAGGTCGGTGGGTGAAATGGTTGTAGTACCAGTCTGGTACTCCTCAAGCAGCACTAAGTCTCATTTTTTATACCATTATGAGACCTCCTACAGGCAGATAGTCTCCATCTGAGTCCTGCGTCTATTGTACTGGGGCCAAAGGGTTTTCGAAATAACTCACAAAGAAATGGAACTAAGTTGTGCAATTCTTCTTTAACAACAGTCAGGGGATGCCGACGACTGGATGGGAGACCTATGTTTCCATTTCAGTCGACCGCTTCCTGGCAAGCTCATCACCAATTTCATTTCCTCTATATTCCTATATTCTGGAACCGAGATCAGGGAAATCTTACCCGCACACCACAGAGAGTTGATTTCCTCCTCCGCTGGAGGTCAATCATACTTGACACTTATTAACTAGACAGATTTCCATAACAAAACAAAATTTGTTTAGTAAAAAAAAAAAATGGATGATTAATATTGCGCCACCACATATGGAATATGTAGGTAGGTATTCTTAGTGTAACATTTTGTTTATCATTTCATTGTTTCACTGTACTGTTTTAAGACTATTGGTTGAAACGAGATAGTGGCGGCTGACTGCTGAACTTTGACGCTGTTTGAAGACTGATTAATGCTAATATTAGAGTGCCGCTTAATGGAGCTGGTTCGCGCGTGTCAAAGTCCGCTTCGTTCCAGTTGCAGCGTAAGGGGTGAGGAGCATAGTGAATAGTGAGAAGTGTAATCGACGCTTGGTTGATTAAATTGACGTTTGTAGTCGAAAGTCGCTGTAAAGACAAAGGCATTTCGAACACTAGCTCACCTAAAACAAGCTTTGCTCCTAATACGAGGACTCTTACTGAGTTAAAGCGTTAGAGGTAAACAGAGTTTTCAAAAACTTGGATTGTGTTTTTGTTTTTCTTAAAGTAAAATATCTTAAACATATTGTGTGGAAGTTTGAAGTGAATCTCACAAATACTTTTCGAGTTATTCAACAATTAACAAAGGCGCTCGGGCGCCCCGGAATGTTCCAGAGCGAAATAGCGAAACTTTGTCAAAACTATGTTTCTTTGAACTGGTGCTCACTGTAACTTAAAAACCGCTTAGTAGATTTCAATAAAATGTATACTGCTTTTGAACACCATAAAAAACTCGTGCCTGATCGAAGGATTTTGTTTGCAAAAATTTCGATTTTTTTAATCAAATGATTATCGGTTTTTTTCTCGAAAATCTTAAAAATATCTCCTGAGGCCGCCATGTTTTTAATTTTGAAAAAAAGCTTCGACCAGGCACAATATTCTCTCTTAGCAAAACTTATTTCTCTTCTCCGACTGCTTTTAGATGAATCTCCAAGGACTTATGATGATCACCGCAAGGGACTTCTGGAGAAACGGGCACCACAGAAACAGCGATAATTTTTACAATTATTAACTTTTTTTTTGTTTTAAAAATTTTGCTTAAGTCAAGTCGAAACATGATGAATTAATGCTATGTTTTTATTTTTGTAAAATAAAGCAATTGACTAGCAAAAAATATTATTGAGAATCATCATTTTTTCGAGCCTCTGACTACCCCTAACCTCTTAAACAGTAACTACAGACTACTCGTCCTAGATTTCGCTATGTCAAGATTTCTTTGCCATTCGAGAATCGCGCTCCACTATTCATAATAGCTTTCCTTAGCTCTAGCGTCAAAGAATTGCTTTAAAGTAAATATTTGTATGTTTGTAAATTTCTTGTGATCATAGACTTAAATAAAAATGAAGTGGAAAGAAATGCAATTATGAATCAATAAAAATCAACATCCAAGCGAACGCGACAGGCGTTGTTAAGAGTTCAAGTAGTGTCCATAATTCCCACAAGGGTATTTATCTATTTATGTATCGGCACGATGAAACGGTAACCAATTGACTTCTGTGTCGTTTCACCAAACTCTGGGCCAACACCAATTAGGCCTACATACAATTCACAGGTGCCAACTGCTGAAGCCGAGCAAATCCATACAAACATAACTATATTTAATGACAAACGGAATGTGCCAAGGAAGTACTGCAGTTTTCTTTGATATAAACCACTGGGCAGCAATTGCTAAGCAGCCGTTTTCTAGTGATAATTATGTGGCAAGAATGCTGTTGCAGCAAACTGCATCACCAACATTTGCGCAAAATGAAAATTATTAGAAGCAGTGGACAATGGACGGACGGCGAGTGGATTGCTATGATCAGCTGCTATGAGCGCACATGCACTTGCGTACCAACACACACGCGCATGCGCTTACATACTTTCGCATAGGTGCATATGTCATCCTGCTGCCACTTTGGCATGTTGGCGCATTGCCAGTTGCCCACTTTGGTGCCGCTGAAACTACCACCACGACGGCCAACAAGTGTAAGTTGACAACATTTCTTTTTATTTTTCTTCTTCTATTTACTGTATCTGTGCTTTTCCTTTTTTTGTTTTGCGTCAAAAGTAAGTAAGTACTGCACTACTGCCTTGTAACTTGGCCGCGATTATCTCCTTTAGCTGCGACTGTCATTTCTTTGTGGCCAATTTAATTTTCATTCAACTATTGCCGTCCGCCCGTGCGTCCATCTGCTGCTGGCTGCTGTGCAAAGGTGCGCATAGCTTTTCATGACATCTTCCGCTGCTTTGTCATTGCATTTATAAGCAAATGAAAAAAAAAGAAAAATATATAAATACACACATACACAGACACATGAAAGCATGCATATAAATATGGTATAAAAAACGTAAGCATCTCATTATATGTGCATAAATACGTATGTGTATGGGTGTGTGTGTTTGTCTGTCTGTTCGCTGCTCGCATCTTTTGTTTGCACGTGCTTCTCTCACACTGCAAACCACAACTGTAACTCGTTTTTGTTCCGTTCTGCCGCCCGACCACCCGCCCTCCTTGCCCCTGTTGCTCTACACTCAGATATTTTACTACTTTACTATTTTCTATGCACTTCCCAATAAATAAATAATTTATGAGTTACACACGCGGTGGGTTTTTCTTTTTTGTTTTCGCCTCTTCATCTCATCTTTTATCGTTTTCTCTCTCTTGCTTTAGCTTTTGCTTTGCCTCCATTGCACTCAGTAGGTTTGTGCAATCATCTCAGAGTATGGATGGCATTTTAAATGCTCCTCATCACAAATCGATCCAATGATGATGACAACGCGCCATTATTGATTGATGTGTCATTGCGGGGATAAGCAGTTAGTCCGCACTCTTAACTATATATAATATGTGCATATAATAGAAATGCCTGTGTATTGTGTATATAAATTTATTTATTGGCACATTAGAGTGTCTCATCATTTGCGATTTTCACAACGGAACTATAGAATTTATTATGTTTTAAGTCTTTCGCAAACATATTTTGGAAAAATGTCAAATTATACAGGTACTCTAATCTCTATAATTAAGTGTAATAAGATGTAAGCTGAACAAATTAAAAAAAAAAAAATATTTTCAGATATTTTCAATGTAGAAAATTTTGGCATTAACGAGAACAGGAGAAGCGTGAGCGTGAGCTGCTAGAGGAGTACAGGGACAAGAATGATGCTCGAAAATTCTATCAACAAGTCAAGCGTCTGTTCAAGACCGGAGCATCAGCCTGCAGAGATAAAAACGGAAATCTGGTTATGGATACACAGTCCACACTGGGCATATGGAGGGAACACTTCTGCAATTTACTTGCTGGCGATGACGCACACGATTCCGCCCCAGTAGAAGATGACCCGATACCGCCAATCGACGATAATTTGGACGTTCCACCACCTAGTCATGCCGAAGTCAGAGTTGCCATTCAGCGGCTCAAAAATAGCAAAGCGGCTGGCGCTGACGGCTTGTCCGCTGAATTGTTCAAGACTGGCGGCGATGTGCTGATGGGGAGCATGCATCAGCGCATCTGCAAAATATGGCTAGCAGAAAGCATGCCCGACGATTGGAATCTCAGTGTTCTTTGTCCTGTAGTGACGAAGGGTGACCCGACGATCTGCACCGACTACCGGGGCATCAGTCTTCTAACCATCGATTACAAGGTTCTGTCTACCATCATATGTGGAAGACTTAAGCCGTTTGCCAACACACTGATAGGGCCTTATCAGTGGGGTTTCAGACGTGGTAAGTCCACCATCGACCAGATTTTCACATTACGCCAAATCCTCGAAAAGACCCATGAAAAGCAAGTCGACACCCATTATCTCTTTGTTGACTATAAAGCTGCGTTCGATAGCCCGGTAAGGGCTTTGCAGAATGACGTTGAGCAACACAACCAGCTCCGTCAAGGTAGGAAATAACCTCTACGAGCCATTCAGTACCGTTCGAGACTTCAGACTAGGCGATCCACTGTCATGCAACCTCTTCAACTTCGTGATGGAAGGGGTGCTCCGAAAAGCAGGTGTGCATCGTAATGGCACTATTTTCTACAAATGTGTCCAGCTCCTTGCGTACGCCGATGACATTGACATTATCGGCCGCTGTAAGCGAGATGTCACGGCTGCGTTTTCTGCAATCGAGAAGGAATTATCACGAGTGGGTCTGGCGGTGAACGAGGGTAAAACAAAGTACATATATGCTGTCTACAACGCGGAACACACGGCATGTAGGAACTCACGTCATTGCGGACAACTATACCTTAGAAGTTGTGCCAGAATTTTTTTATCTTGCAGCCGCTCTTTGGATGTTCGAGAGAAAAGTTCTTCGTAAAATCTTCGGTCCTGTGCGCGTTGGCGAAGACTACCGTTCAAGAATGAACCACGAGCTGTATGAGCTAACCGCCGGTTGACGTAGTTCAACGCATAGCCCTCCAACGCCTGCGTTGGCTAGGGCATGTCGTGCGTACGGATGAAGAAGCTGCAGCAAAGAAGGTGTTCGAGGGCGAAGTCGAAGGGAGCCGACGCAGAAGAAGACCATTGCTCCGGTGGAAAGACCAGGTGGAGGAAACCCTATGCTCGCTTGGTGTATAGAAGTGGAGAAGGCGTGCGCGGAGCAGAGGCGCCTGGAGAGAGCTAGTGAGGTCGGCCGTAACTCGGTAACGGGTTGTTATGGCCTCCTTAGTAAGTAAGTAAGTAAGAAATTTTCGCATAGAAGTTTTTAAAGCGAAATATAATATGTTCGGTTCATTTTAACACTTAAAAAATTGTTCTTTAATCTGCAGGATAAAATATCCTTTTAGAACTTTTTCTTTGCTTTCTGGGGGAAAGTTTTTGTTCGCCAATTGTGAAAACACCTCTTTGGTCTTATTTTTTCTTCATTGTAATATTAAGATTTACCTGAACTGAACAATTAGATAAGAAAGTATGTCACAAAGTCACGTTTTTTATTAATTCTTTATTCTTCATTTTTAATTAGATCTTAAAAATTAGTTTTCTTAAGAATCATCAACAGATGACAGACAAATTAAAGCTTAAAAATCTGGAAAAATTATTTGAAAATTTCATCAACATCATCAAAATGAAGAGATTTTGTTCCCCATAAAAGTACTTTGAAAATGCAATTTTTCCGCATAATTTTAATTCTATTGATCGAGTTATAGAAAAAATTCTCCCCAAGTTTTCCTAAAGGAACCCTTCTACTCTTAAAAAACAGAAGTTAAAAAGAACAATATTTAAGGGGTTACATAGTCTAGCAGCACCAAAAAAGCGCTAAAAGAAAAACTGTTGTTGGGATAGCAATAGAAATGTAAATAAAAAAATGTAAACATCGTTTAATAGTACTGAAACTTTATACAAAAACTAGCTGTACCCGGCGCAATTTTTCTACGCCAACAACTAAAATAAATTTAAGAAAAATAACTTTAAAGAAAAATCAGTACACAAATATTCAATTCATTCTAAACCATTTTATTGATTTTGTTTAATTCGAAAAAATTGTGACATTACAAAGTTTAGTTTCAATTCGCTGTTTATTGAAGTGCTGTGGGAGACACAATATTTCTTGTTTTCCCATCTGGTGCGTTGACGAATAAATCAGAATGTTTTCCGACAAGTGAGCAAGCCACATAGAGCTGTCCATGTGAGAAGCATGGATTCTCCAAATTTAATCCACACTCTTGTAACGATTGTCCTTGTGCTTTGTTAATAGTCACTGCAAAAGCGAGTCGCACCGGAAACTGTAAACGTTTGAATTCGAATGGCATATCTGTCGAATCCATTAGGATACGTGGCAATAGTACATCTTCACCTTTGAATTTTCCAGTCAAAGTTGTTGCCTCGATAACATTGTTCATCATTTTCTTGCCCAAGAGTCTGGTTCCGTTGCAAAGTCGTGGTGGATTTATGTTTCGAAGAAGAATGATGGGTACGCCAATTTTCAATATAAGAACGTGCGGCGGCATGTCTGGCAAAGCAAGCAACTTCAAGAATTCTGTTGGATAATTGACAACCTCGTCTTGATTCTCCACAGTATCGATGGCCTTATACGAGTATGTTGTCGTTTCACTGGGTATTCCATGCTGAATGGTGAAGTTGATGGTATTGACATCGATGTTTTTGGCTGTAAATATAACACTCGTTCTGAGCCACTGATGGTTTTTGTAGTTTTGTGCAATGTTTGGGAAAACATTTGCACCAATTCGTCGATGCTTTCTGTGATCTTACAGAAGTTTGCTAGCAGGGAGATACATTGTGTAGATTCATCAATTTCCATTCGCCCATTTCCAATATCCAATGATTATTTTGCAAAATTTCCAGCCGATGCATCCCGTTGTAGTTGTTTATGTTGTTGTTGTTGAGGTGGTTGAACATTTCTGAGCTGAAAATGCTCCTAATTAGTGACCAGCACCATTTTAATACCACTATCTCGTGTGAAGATGATGTTGTTATTTTTTTTTTTTTTTTTTTTTGTTTCCAAGTCAGATCCATTAAGAAAGGCTTACCGAAGGATCGGAGTCGTGCCCTGGCTAGTCCCGGACATTCACATAAATAGTGGAACAGACTTTCCTTCGCCGCTTCCGCTTGACAGCTTCTACAGATAGGATTGAAGGGTAGATTGAGTCTAGCTGCATGATCCCCTACTTTCCAATGTCCTGTAAGGGTTGCAGTGATACGTGAAATGTTTGGCCGAGAACATCCTAGCAGGTCATTCGTCCTTTGGATTTTGTATGACGGCCATGTGTTTTTTGTTGTGATACATGCAAGGTATTTGCTTCCATCTTCTTTCGGCTAAAGAATGATAGTGTGAAGCAATGGATGCTTTTAGTGTGTTCAGTGGGGTGGAAACTGCCACCGCCTCTGCTATGTCTAGTGTCGAGCCCTTTCTTGCTAGCCCATCCGCTATCTCATTGCCCCGTATGTTCCTATGACCGAGAACCCATATCAGGGTAATTTCAAGCCAACGGCTGAGCAGTTTCAGCTCCTCTCTACACTATAGGACCAGTTTGGATGAAATGTAGTTGGAGTCTAAGGCCTTAATAGCCGCTTGACTGTCTGAGAAGATAGCTACTCTTGCACCAACTTCCTTGTAGAGTTCTAGGGATTTGCATGCTTCTCTGATCGCTAAAAGTTCTGCCTGGAACACGGTGGCATAATCAGGAAGACGAATTGACTGAGATAGGCTGAGTGGCTCCGAATGGAAGCCAGCTCCCACACCACAGCTCATCTTAGAACCATCGGTATAAATTTCGATATCGTGTCTTCCAATCACCTCTCCTTTGCTCCACTCGGCTCTCGGTGGAAAGCGTACCGTAAAGCCTTTCTTGAAGTTGAGGTCGGGGACTGTGTAGTCTGATCCGTTTTTGAGCAGCGGGGGTCCCTGTAGGAGGATCTTACTGTGACCGTATGGCCTTGTTGTCCAGTTTCCTATGTCTCTGAGTCTCACCGCGCTGCAAGAAGCTATTGTTTTAATGTGTAAATCTAATGGCAATAGATGTGTTAGCACATTGAGCGCTTCAGTAGGACTGGCGCTAAGCGCTCCTGTAGTTAGGATACACGCTGTTCTTTGTATCTTGTTCAGCTTAGTTTTGTTGTATTTCCTTTCTGTTGCAGGGCACCAAACTAGTGCCGCATATGTTAGTATTGGCCTTACAATCGCTGTGTAGGACCAGTTGGATAATTTTGGTTGGAGACCCCAGTTTTTTCCCAACATTCTCTTACATGTGTAAAGTGCTATATTCGCTTTCTTTACCCTGTACTCTACGTTGGACTTCCAGCTGAGTTTGGGGTCCAGGATAACCCCTAGGTATTTTGCCTGTTTGGTTAGCGTGAGGCTGACGCCGTTTAGTTTTGGAAGATTAAAGTTCGGCACCTTGGTTTTCTTGGTGAATAGCATCAGTTCAGTTTTTCTCGGGCTTACACTTAAACCACAGTCCGTGGCCCGATTGCTGAGTAATACCAGAGCTCCTTCCATAATCTCACTAATTGTAGTTGGAAACATTCCTGAAACCATAAGCACTATGTCGTCCGCGAACGCCACCACTTTAATTCCCTTTCGGTTAAATTTGGTGAGGATGTTGTTGGCGACTAGTAACCACAGTAGAGGGGATAAGACTCCTCCCTGAGGGGTTCCCATGTTGACAGAGCGTTTTATCGTGCTGCTGGCTACCTCACCGATGATTATTCTAGTTTCGAGCATGGTCTCTATCCATTCGTTCAGACCTATGTCTATGCCTAACATGTTAAGAGCCTCAATTATGGATCTTGTGGTAACATTGTTGAAGGCCCCCTCTATGTCGAGAAAAGCGACTAGTGAGTATTGCTTGTATTCTATACTCCTCTCAATCGCACTTACAACCTCATGAAGAGCTGTCTCTGTGGATTTTCCTTTGAGATAGGCATGTTGAGATGGCGAAATCATTGTGTCTGTAATCTTTTCCCTGAGATATACATCCAACAATCGCTCGAGAGTTTTGAGGATGAAGGAGGATAGGCTGATGGGTCTGAAATCTTTCGCTGTATCATGACCGCGGCTATCTGCTTTAGGGATAAATATCACTTTTACCCTCCTCCAGGTTTTTGGTATGTGCCCTAGCATAAGGCTTTTCCTGAAAAAGACCTCCAGCCAAGGAATCGTCGTTTCTCGAGTATTCCACAGCATGGCTGGGAATATCCCATCTGGACCGGCTGCCTTATATGGTACAAAGTTTTTTATCGCCCATAATATTCTATCTTGGGATACGATGTGGTTGATTATAATGGGTGATAGTTTGGATGTTTGAACACTGTCAGTATTGTTCTCAATATATTCTGTGTTGCCTGGGAAGCGTGTATTTACCAGATGTTCTAGTGTGTCGGCTGATGATTTTGTCCACTCTCCGTTATCTTTCTTCAAGAAGGAAGGGCAGGAGTGTTCCTTGGATAAAAGCTTGCCTAGTCTGGCCGTATCTTTGGTCGATTCTATGGAACTACAAAAATCTCTCCAAGCCTCTGTCCGAGCCGCTTTGATTGCTTTCTTGTATTCCCTAAGGCAGTCTTTGTAGGGTTTGAAGTATTTGTATTTGTAGCAGATATTGAAGGTTTCTCTTGTCATTTTCCTGAGTTTACTTAGATCTTCATTCCACCAGGTTAGATAAGGTTGTTAGGTTAGGATAGGTTGTTTTGCCATATGTGGCGGGACATGAGGCTTCAAGTCCTTTCGTCAGGGAAGTTTCGAAAGCTCTTACTCTCTCATCTAGGTCTTCCCTTGACGTTATGGTTCTATTTAAGTTTTGAAGCTTAGACTGGGTCACTCTACGGAATGTGTACCAGTTTGTTCTTCTAGGATTTCTATATGGGAAAGGTTTCTCAAGCTTAAGATTGATATCGAAGAGGATCCAGCTGTGGTCTGAAAAGGATCTCTTGTCGGATACCCTCCAATTTGGGACTATTTGGGAATTATTATTTGTGCATAGGGTAATGTCTAAGACCTCTTCCCAGCCTGGAAAGTTTGCCGAGCTCGGAAAAGTGAAGGTTGTGGTGGTCCCTACATTACATATGTCTAGGTTGGTGTTTAATAGGAATTCGAAAAGTGACTCACCTCTTTCATTCGTCTCTGAACTGCCCCAGAGCTCGTTTCTGGCGTTTGCGTCGCAGCCCATCAATAGTTTGTCTGTGCTGTTCAATGTTGACAGGAATCGAGCCACTTCGTCTGGCGGCGCCGGTTTCTCATGTGGCATATACACCGATGCCAGGTATATCGCCGATTTCTGCAGCTCCACTTTCACCACCGTAAAATCGGGAGTGCTAAAATTAGAACACAGAAAAGCTTTTAAGTGTTTTTTAGTGATTATGCATGACCGTGGCTTACCGTCTGCTTTGTTGTAGAATATGTTGATGCTCTTGTTGGTTTGGAACCCCTTAATCTCGTTGTCTCTGACCCAGGGCTCCTGTATGAAACCGATGTCGATGTCCCCTTCCCTGAGGAAGACATCCAAGTTCTCTGTAGCACATTTCGAGTGCTGCAGATTCACCTGTATGGCTCTAGGCATCAGATTTATTGTCGTCTTCAGCTAGGTCGAGCTTTTCTAGTCTTTCTAGCTGTATGTTGTTGTCTGCCTCATCTGGGTCTTTCTCATTTTCATTGCTGTCTGCTTTGAAAATTTTCAGTTTGGCCTTTCTTAGACCAAACCGGATTTTGTTGTCGTGTTGTTTTAGTATTGGCAGGCACTCATCGTTGATCTGCAGAACGAATCACATGCTGCTCTTTTGCGGTTTTTCTGCCTTCACGATAGCCCAGTCGTCCATCGGCACCGCAGGGTTGTGTGACTTCAGGTACTTCAGCACATCTGCACCGCTCAAGTCCATCACCGGCAGCCAAATGCGAGCGCGAGGAGGGCAGGGGATGTCCTTGGCCGGAATAAGCTTGAGTTTTAAGCCTTCCAGTGTGCTGCTGATCTCAGCAACACACCTTTCTAGGACAACCCTTGACCAGTCGTCGTCGCACTTGATAACTCTGCAGCCGCGAAGTACTCCTGCAGAATCGAAGGAAGGGGGAGTTCCGCCCTGTGCTCCAACCACATGCTTGTCTAACACGAGCTTGGATAGTTTGGCCTCCACTTGCCCCCACTTCTGCAGAACCACTTTGCCACTGTTTGTGGCCTCGTCGATCAGTGCATGTAGGAGGTTATCTTTAACCACCTCACTGAAAGGTCGTTGCTTTGTTTCTTCGATGCTGCTGGACACCTTAGGTCTCTTCGGTGCCTGGTCGATCACGTCCTGTGACCTGTTCCTTTTCATCGCATCGCTTTTTTTCTTATTGCCCTCTTTAGGTTTGTTGGATAAGAAGTCTTCGTACTCCTTAACCACCTGCTGGTATTTTAGTTTGTCGGCCGCGTCGCGCTCGTCAGCCGCTCCAGCGAGTTCATTTTTGGCAATCTTACTTAGAATGAACCTCGCCTTCGTGTAGCGAGACTTCATGAGGGCACCCTCGGATTTGTGTTTACTTGCGGCCTGACTCTCTCTCTGAGTGCCGTCCGCCGCTTTTTTCGAGGTTTGTGGTAGAACTTTTTGTTGTTATTGTTGCTTGCTTAGTAAGGGTGTGCTATGGCTGGTACTTCCCTTACTCTTTGCTGACTCAGCCGTATCTTGGCTGGAGGCCAGAAGGGTATCCTCCTCGGAGGATGGTATAGTGTCGCAGCGCGGCACAAATTGTTTGTTCTGTTCGTTTTGTTGTGTGTTCATATTCATCTGGTTCCTACGGTTGCTTCGCCTGACTGCGTCAAGCTCCACAACCCACGAGTATTTAGGGGAAGTAATGGAGTCCCCCGCGGCAGCGCCCCTTACCACGGTACTCACAGTTACTCTCGAAGGCGGACAGGTATTCGAGAGGGAAACTCCGTTCGCGATGCACATGTTTTAATTCCCTGCACCATTCAGTCCTCGGCACGATTCCAAGCACACCTTGACTTGGGAATGTGTTGGTACGGTACTCTCCGTATAGGTGATTGGACGAGCATCGCACACGCAGTATCGTGTAAGGGTGTTCGACCAATCCCCATACAGAGCTTCCCTCTTAGTTCATGACAGGTTAAATTCCTAAAGGAATTTAGCCTTCATTTAAGCCCCATCCCCGCGGCAAGGAGACCAACCACGGTGAGGTAGTTGTAGTTGTACACGCATGTTAGTTTTCAAAGTCAATTTCTGTAAATGACGCCATAGAACTGATGATTTTCGTTTCCTCGGTGTAAAAATACATGGTCATACTAATTTTCATGACAATCAGTTGAACGGGGCAGAAGTTGCTACTCTGCAGCGCCACCTGGTGGCGAGTGGCATCAAGGAGCATATTCTTTAAAACTTTTCCGTGTAAAAATATATTTATATACCAATTTTTATAATAATCGGTCCAGACATACAGACAAACATTCATTTTTATATAGGGTAGGCGATGTAAAATTTGCTTTTTGAATCGGCTATAAAAAAAAAACGAATCAATATTTTTTCAAACTGTTTTTTTATTTTGAAGATTGAACATTGTCATTTATGAATGAAAAATAATATCGTTCAAATGACTGCCACGACTGGCTTTACAGTAGGTCATTCGATCACCCAATTTTTAAGCACATTTTCGATTGTTTGGGCTCCAATTTCATGAATGGCAACTTCGATTTCCTGTTTCCATCGTCTCTGGATGATTCGCATAGCATTTGTCCTTAACGGCTCCCCATAAAAAATAGTCCCAGGGGCTTAAATCACAGCTTCGAGACGGTCAATTGATGTCGGAATTTCGGCTGATTCTTCGGTTTTCAAAAACCGTAGCCATAAGTTCGAGTGTAACTTTGGCAGTGTGACAAGCTGCACCGTCCTGTTGAAACCAAATGTCGTCCATGTCATCCTCTTCAATTTTTGGAAACAAAAACTCGTTGAGCATGTCACGGTAACACTCGCCATTTATAGTAACCGCGGCTCCTCGCTCATTTTCGAAAAAAATGGCCCGATGATGCCGGACCAAAAACCGCACAAACAGTGACTCGTTGTGGATGCATTTGCTTCTCTACAGTAACACGTGGATTTTCTGAGCCCCAAATCCGAGAATTTTGCTTATTGACGTAGCCACCGATGTGAAAATGAGCTTCATCAGAAAAATGATTTTTCGCTAAAAATGCTCATCTTCGGTCAAACGATTTTCTGCCCATTGAGCGAACCGAAAATGCATTGGATGGTCACTAGGCTTCAGTTCTTGCACCAATTGAGCTTTGGAAGCCTTCATACCGAGGTCTTTATGCAAAATTCTGCTCAAAGAAGTGCGTGAAATATTCAATTCTTGAGAACGATGACGAGTTGAGGTTGTTGGATGTTCACGCACATTTTCGGCTACAGCAGCAATGTTTTCGGGTGTACGCACTGTAGGAGCACGTTCGCGTGCTGTTTTATCCATTAACGAACCACTTTCACGAACATGATTAATAAATTGATCCACAAACTGTCTTGTTGGCAAATCTTTTTTTTTTGGATTTTTTTTTTTTGAAATTTCTCACAGGTTTTCAATATTTCCCAATTTTGTTTAAGCGTATAGCATCCCATTTCGTCAATGTCAAGCCTTTAAGTAATTTATAAACACATTTACCATTCTCAAAGAAATAGGTGGTTCAAAAAACAAACGCCCACCCACCCAATTTTTATAATAATCGGTCCAGTAGTTTTTGAGTTCATCGATGACATACAGACAAACATTCTTTTTGATATAAAAAGATTTGTATCAATTTTGTTTTACAAAAATTGGTATATAAAAAATTACGTGACCCAAAGTTTAATGACATAAAGTTGCTCCATGGTCCGCATCATTTCCCTCGAAGTGTTGATGGATCTGTAAAGAGTAAAAAAATTGTTCTAAAAGCTCTTGTTGTAGTTATAATCTGTCGAGCTAGATTTTTGAATTTCTAATAATTTTGCAATTTACGGCATTTAAAAAAAAGTATTCCCTTTACGTCATAAATGTCACACTTTAATAATGTTTACAAAATTGTTTAATAAAAATATCAAAAATTTGCTCGACAGACTATAGAGAAAGCACTTTCAAATATAAAAAAAATGCATAATAAAATATTAAAAACTGTATGATTTATAATGTAGACCGCGCCGGAAAAAGTAGCTTCGAGAAAAATTAGTTTAACGTTTGAGGTACAGGAGCGCGGACCCAGTTAATGGGCTGCAGAAGCTATAATATTGGGAATTTTCGCATGAAAATTTCGCATTTTTTTTAATTTTCGTACGTATGTAACCCCTTAATAGAAATCTGCAGAGATTCAGAAAATTAAGGAAAAACAAGAATTTTGATGTGAAATGTTTTTAGTATGAAAGTTCGTATGAGAAGGACCAGACAATTTTCTCTAAATGGAAATTTGTTTTCTAACAATATTTTTAAAACCTTATTTTATTTGTAAATAACTTAATTTTTGGAGGTACCTTCAAATCAGTATAGCTTTCGTAAATCTTAATATGTTTCAGAAATACTTGGCCTCTATGACAACTTTGTTTAATTCTGATGGGAAAACAGGTCGGATTTTTTTTTGTTTTGCTTTTTATGTCGCAAGCGATGTTCCCTAATTCATACTTGTATACTTATATATGTATACTAGCAAACCCGGCCCCCTTCGCTGGGCACACTAAAATAGAATGGATATGGTTTAGAACAGAAAATATATGGTTTTCATATTATTTATTTCTTTATTCTTTATTCAAGCGCTTTGGCATAAACAATATTTTTTGTTTTTCTATTTGTTTTTGAGTAAATATAAAATATAAATTGAAAATCAGGAAAAAAGAAGATTGTTTCTAAATTTCAAATCAACGCATATGAATAAACAATCGTCTTTTTTCCTGATCATCCATGAATTCTTCGTTTCAATTTATATGTTTTATTAAGCATTGGAGCTTTTTTAACCATTATCCATTTATATTTTTCAAAAAAAAACAACGAAAAAAAATTGATTTTTCCACGAACACATAATTTCATTCGGATTTCACATTAAATTCTCAAATTTCGTAAGAAATTATTCACTGTTCCAAAATCCACTCCAAAAAAATTCACAAACAATTTTTACTAAGTGCAACATGTTTTTTCCTTATGGCATCCAAATCAGAAAGAAATATTGACACATATTGTACAACCACACTCTAGGGTCCACGTTTTGGTCTCTATCTCGAGACCCCAGTCACGGAGCGGATGGAAATAATCTGTACTAAAGCATTCACCAACAGCTTCAATTTGATATCCATATTGCACAAACACATTCTAGGGTCCACGTTATGGTCTCTATCTCGAGACCCTAGTCACGGAGCGGCATGAAAAATACTCTGAACTAAAGCATTCACCAACAGCTTCCATTTGATACCCATATTGTACATACACATCCGAAGGTTACCCGGGTCCACGTTTTGACCTATATCTCGAGCCCTATCCACCAATAGGTATCCAAACTATACGGAACCCATCTTCAATACCTTCTTAGCAATGTGTGTAAGTTTGGTTTAATTCGGTGCAGACACGGCCGGTTAGCGAACACACACAAAAAGTTGACTTTATTTTATATATAAGATTTTTTCAGTTTGTGTCCGAAAAATCCAAATATCTTACGGAACCCTATTTTTTTCCAAAATAAAATGTAATCCATGATACTCTTGGATAATGTAGTTTTCGAATGGTGAAAGAATTTTTAAAATGGGTGCAGTAGTTTTTGAGCCTATTCGTTACAAACAAACAAACAAACAAAGTTTTCCTCTTTATAATATTAGTATAGATGAGTAAATATATCAAGTAGTAATACCAGAAGAGTTAAAATTATACAGGATTGTGTAGTGGAACTTAGCTGTGGTTGAGTCTCTGCACAGTTATTTTTCTCATCTAAACGGTTTCGTTTGCAGAAATAAACTTCTTTTAGGATTTATGTACTTTTTGTTTCTCTGAGTGAACATCCTTCAAAAATTATAGTATTTGTCCTATTTTATTGAGTTTTATTTGCATCTCTGGTAAAATATGTTTACTTCGAACAGTGTTGGGTGCGAAGCCCCCGCATTTTTGGTCGATTTATACATTTTCTCTCTAAACAACCTGCAGATCCCGTCGCGTATATTCGCTGGTTCGCGCGTTACAATTCCCCTTATAGTTCTTTATTATTTTTATTTAGTGCTATGCAACCTTTAAATCGACTTAGGTTAAAGCTACTTATCATTAATTTTGATTGCGATGAGCCCGGGACATTGTCTTAGTATGATATTCTCTGTTTTTCCTCTACTTCCTGAATAAGAGTGGAAATCTCATACTTTCCTAAGCCAAAATGGCTCTGAACCTACAAATAGGATGCCCATCCCTTTCCTTGCTAATTTATCTGCCATTTCATTCCCTGTCATTCCTGTCTGACCTGGAACCTGTAGGCTATATACCTGTTTGTTCTGGCCTAAGATATTCTGCTTATCAAGACACTCTAGCACTACTTTTAATGTATCCAGGATTAAAGTAGCAGAGATGTTAAACAAAAACTTGCACTGTCATGCATCACTTCTACTGACTGTGGAACACTTGCAAGACGCATCGAAAACTAACTATCTGGACTATTAGATAGATCTGAAAAGAAAGCATAAAATACGAATACCAGATATGAAGGATTGGCGGACCAGAGTCATATCAGATGATAGTGGCTGACGGCTCAAAGATGAACAATGTCTCTGGATCGGAACAATTATCTTTAAATTCCTTCTTCAGACTCCAAAACTCCCGTCTTCCAAGCTGAGATCTACGCTACAGACAAAGCAGCAAAAACAATAAGACTGATGGACTTACCTCAAGCAAGACTTGTCATTTTTATTCATAGTCAAGCAGCGATCAAGGCACTAGCCTCAATTCTCATCAATTCAAGATGTGTTAAAGAATGCAGGTGATCGCTCTAGCTTATCCAGAAACACAGCAACACACTTTGTTGGGTTCCCGGTCACTCTGGAGAGCGGATGAGTGTGCAAGGAAAGGCTCTGAGCTTGACGTTCAGCGAGTGGTACCGGACATAAGCGTTTCTTTAAACGAACTGTACGCTTCGGTTGACTTGAGCGTAATCGCGGAAACCAATAGAACATAGTCTCTGGCTACTAACGGCAGGGTCTCTAAAACGCTCTGGGCAAAACAGGATCTCACAAGGACAAAATGTCTGGGGGTGCCTCACAATGCAGGAGTTGTGAAAATGTAGAAGTAATTGAGTAGGTACAACACCCCCTCTGAGAATGTTCCGCACTTCAAAGATATCTTGGCGATTATTTCTTTAAAGACCAGGGAAACTCGCTAAATGTCTCGTTGAAGGAACTAGCTATTACTTATTTACTCCTCAAATATTTGATTAATACTTTGAGAAATGTTTGGGAAATCATAATGTCTTAGATGAAACTCTCAAACGTGTCACGATTTAGTTTATTTTGCAACCTGGTTAATTAACTAACTGCTTCCTTATCTACCAGAAAATTTAATACAGAAAAAGTTTAAAATAAACTGTTGCTCAATTTTACTATTATATCAGCTGAGAATAACAACAAATAAGCGGCGATAAATCCAAGCACCTCAGTCATCAGCCAGAACTAAGCAGCGCCACACTTGTTGCTTGCCTTACAGTGACATGCCTGCGCTCTTTTGCTGCTTACTGCAAGAAGTGAAATTAAAAAAAAAATAACTCATCCAAAATCAACAGCAGCATACTACCGCCTTTTGCGCTCAGCCAGTGCGAGGCAACCATGAAACACTTTACGAACTCATACCGATTAATGTAAGCTCAAAGAATATCTCCTGTTTACTTTGATTCGTTCTTTTTCTCGCTGCATTTAAGGAAGTGTTCCGTGTTTACCATTTATTTATCTACTGGCTTAGTACTCAGCCCGACACTATTTTTTATTTCTTTTCCCCCTCTTATTGCTATTGTTGTGGCGGTTGCAAGTGCACCGCAAATTTCTCTGGGACTCTGAGTTCACCCACTGTGTTGCATGAGCAATGCAGTAAGTCATTTAAAATTGCTGCTACACGTTTTTCTCATTTGGACTGGAATTTCTGTTTTTGGGTGGTTATTTGTTTTTGCTGTTCTGATGCCTTTTGCCTCTTTACTTACTTCGCAATTTTTAAGAAGCGTTAAATTTAACGACATTTTTATTATTGAAGACCAACTGGGAACAAACAGAACTTTTAGTGAAAACACTAAATTCAGTTTTCATGCTGGCTCTGAATTAAGCTTCGAGGGAACTTAATAATACTACTGTCTGTCTTGTAGTTCATTTAGAGAAAAAAATTCAAGCTACGGCAGAATTTTTAATAGGAAAGTAAAGTTTTTTAATGCCTTTATAATTTAATTAGGTGATCATATGAGCACTGGCGCATCGAAGCGGGGGAACTTTTGGATCGTAAATCGAAATTTGATACTTATTCTGGAGATAAACAGCTTTACCCATAAAATTAAACTTTCGGTTCAGCATACTAAGGAAATGGTGAAGATTAACCTATAGGCGCATAGTCATAAACATTGAAAGTGTCTAACTTAAAGTCTCATACTTTGAAAAAGTTAAAAAAAAAAAATCGAAAAATTCTAGAAAAATTTCAAAGCTTTTCATTATAATTTTAAGAAAAATTGGAAGTCAGCATCGCAAAAAACAAGGCATCGAAAATCAACCACACCGACACTAACCACGTAATGACAGATGGCAAAGAAGTGGAGTTCATTGATAGCTTCTGCTACCTGGGCTGTACTATAGCAGCGAACGGTGGAGCAGAGGAAGACATGAACAACGGATTGAGCAAAGCAAGGGCTGCGTTCGAGTGATTATGGAAAATTTCGCAAAATTCTCACTTTTTCAGAAACGCCAAGATCAGGATATTCAACGCATGTGTCAAGTCGACGCTGCCATATGGAAGTGAAAAATTGCTTCTTTCGATAACGAGCACGCAGAGACATCAATGATTCACCAAAAAATCCTTGCAGAATATTCTGGCCTAACAGGATAAGTAATGTATAAGTCTGGAGACAAACGAACGAGGATCCCACCATACGCCAGCCAACAAGGTCTTAACAAATCGCCCCACAGCATCACAAAAAGGCCCTTGATCGGAAGTCTCAGGGAAGTGGAAGTTGCGGCCGGCCAAAAACCGCCCGGAAAAGATCCATTTTGCATGATTTGTCCTCCATAAACTCAAGCTGGGTCAATGCAAAGACGATAGCACCTAAACACGTACGTTGGAGGACCCTTGGAGAGACCTTATGCTCTTCGAGAGAGTAATCGGGAGAGAAAAAAAAAATATGTTGCCGCAAAATTAATGTTCTTTTCTAAAGGCTTATAATTTTTGCAAATAGCGTCGTCCGTCAACCTCATTTGACACTTGTGAATTAGACAGCTGCAGCGTACAAACAAGCACGAAACGGAGTGCATGGAGGTCAAAATATAGATTTCTATCACACCAGATCATGTTTTTTTTATTTAGTAAAATTTAGTAAGGAAATTTCGAAAAAATTAAAAAAAATTAAAAAAAAAAAATTGAATGATTCATGTTGATTCAAACTTAGTGAGAACTGTTTTGACAGCCGATAATGACAAACTGTGTTCACATTTCTATTGAGTAAGGTTTTGCAAGTCTTTCTAAATCATTGAACGCCAGAATAATGCTCGCAAATTGTAGAAGTTTACTTCAAAAAAAAGTTATAAATTTCATAATAAATCTGCGCATACAGCACTTCGTCCATTTTACGTACGGTTTACATGCTGTTCATGATATTCAAAAAAAATACCAAGAAATTATCTACCATTTTATAAAAACCAAATCATTCCAGCAATATTTCTGTTTTGTATTATCATTTAAAGTTCTCCTGCCCTTAATAAAATACCCAACAGCATAAAGTGCCAGTCTGACATTGAAATTGAAATTTGAAAAAGGTGTCTCAAGAAGCAACGAGAGATTGATAACTCCTAAAACACTGCAGCTAAACAGTCCATTGCGTTCCAAGCTCTGAAAAGTAAAAGGGTAGATGAAGAAGAAGGGAGAGAAATAAAAAAAGAACGAGATAGGATAGAATAGACACAGAGGCAGAGAGAGCTAGTTCTGTGCGAATTTTCCAGATTCTTCGGCAAATCTGAAAATATATTCCAGTTTGAGAGAACGAATAATCCTCGTTTTCATGGCATCGGAATTCAAAATTCGAAGTCTTCCTCTAGCAAAGCAGAACAGTCCCAGAAAAAATGCTCAGTGCTATTCGCCTCCGCTAAGCAAAGCAGGCAAATCGGGTCCTCAGTGATTCCAATGGTGGTCATATGCTGACCCAATGGGTTTTGTTCTGTAATAATACCAACCATCAACCGAACGTCTTTTCTTCCAAGTGCCACTGATTTTTCACTATTTTCTCTTTATTTGTTTGTAGATAAACTCAAATGAGTTAAAATTTTGTATCGTTTATTATAGATATCAAAATCTCTTTCAATATTTTGAAAATCAAACATTTTTATTGGTGGGTTGTCGGCAATATCGGAGAGATATTCGCAAGCCACCATAAACACTTTACTCTCGAAACTTCCACAGCGGCTCTTTTATGACTTGGGATGCTTTTAGTCACCATGGGAAGACCCTATTTTGCGTTTTTCACATAAAATGAATGCAGAAGGTGATGCAGAGGGCTTGGATAACATTTTTTTTTAATTTTGGCGAAAAATTGCATGGTTAGTCTTGGACATATTATATAAAGAGGTACATGCTCCAATCCACAGCGCTAAGCGTACAAAGAGTTTTTTTGCGTTGAAAGATATTCGTGCTGAAGTGGCCGCAAGTAGTCCAGATCTAAATCCTCTCGAGCATTCTTAGTAAGCAAGTTTATAAAGGCGGATGGCTGTTTAATAGCCTTGCCTATTGCGCACTAAAACAGATATTCAAGAGAAATTGGCAAAAGCCGACCTTCGTGTCCTTCAATCACTTGTAAGTTCAATGCAACGACGACTAGTGCCTTTGATTTTCTTTTTTGTTGGGACAAGTAGAAGTACAGCACTAAGACACAATTAAGTCCATTGTACTACACTGGGACTCCTTTTTAATTTTCTTTAAATCTACCCGACCTCAGAAGAAATCTGAATACTACGACTAGTATCAGTTACTATAAATAACGAAGGACATACAAAGAGGGCATCTCGCCACTTACGCTGAAAGGTAAAAATATTGGGTTGGGGAATAATTTCGTAGCGTTTCTGTCGAAGAGTTTTATTTAAACAAAAAACAGTAATGATATAAATAAGTAAAGGGTTTTTCAATAAGAGGTGTTACTCCCGTAAAAGATCAATGGGTTGCTTATGTGGCACGTTGCGCCGTCTTGTTGAAGATAAACGTTGTCCATCCAATTCCGGTGATCAAAAATCGTGAATCATCTCTCGATAGCGCAATTCATTCACCGTAACTGTTGCTCCAGCTTCATTTTCCACAAAGTAAGGTTCAATGACTCCGCCGGACAATAAACCGCACCAAGCAGTCACACGTTGAGGATAGAGAGGCTTTTCAACAGTAACCAGATCCAACAATTTTGCTTGTTGACGAAGCCATCGAGATGGAAATGGGCCTCATCACTCAAGATGATTTCTCAATGGAATTCCGGACCATTTTCATGCATTTCAGCGACCCAATCAGCAAAAACACGACGTTGTTCTTGTGTTAACTGGACTTTATAAGCCTTAAGCCAAATCTTTATGCAAAATACGGTGTAATGACGTTTGCGGAATGCCCGATTCCAAAGAACGACGAGAAATGGACAAACCTGGATTTTCTTCATGACTTGCGGCTACAACAGCAATATTTTCTTTTGCGCTGCTCTGCGACGGGCACGGGTTTTATTCTTCACATCACTAACTTGTCCCAACAGCTCGAATTTGTTCCCGAATTTCTGTATTGCGATCCGACAAGGTGTTTCACGATGACCGAAAAATGTTTACGAAGCGTCTCTGCCAAATTTTCACCTTTTTTGAGTGAATTTTAATAATTTCAATGCGTTGTTTAAGAGTGTATCGTTCCATTTTTATTAATGGCGTAGTTTCTTCTTGTCAAATATCAAAAAATGATGGCTTCAAAAGTGACATCTACCGAAATAGCGGGCTATTCAAAATAACACCTGTTATTGGAAAACCCTTTAAGTCAATAAAATATTCGCCGTTGCTGTTGCAACCTCTCCACCTTCCATTCGAGCTCCTGGAGTGCGGCTTTCACGACGTATGCAACATGTGGTCTGGCGTTGTCGTGTAGTAGTTTGGTTTGGCCATGTCGATCAGGTCTTTGCAGTGCATAGCCTCATTCACGCGGGCAAAGTAGAGCTCCTTGTTGACCATGGCATTATTTACGAGCACTTCCCAGTGCACCATGCCCTCTCAGTCCCACAAAACACATATCATGATCATCGTGAGATGAAGATCCGGCTTGACGCTCGACCTTGGCGTATCTCCTGGAGCCACCCACTTCTTTCTTTGCTTCATATATCACGTGCCGATTCGGTACAAAAATCGTTATTTATGACCGCGTGTTACACGATGGCGGGCGAGATACTGAGAAGCAATTTGAAGGCGTTGTTCTTTGTTTCTTTCATTTTCACCAATTGGACACACCAAGTGAAGCCAAGTCCTTCTATACCTGATCTGTCCAACGCTGAGGAGACCTACTTCTTCCTCTTCTACCAACAGCTTGTACCGCATCGAATACCATTCGGTCGACACGACCCAGCCAACATAGCCGCTGGACCTTTTTCGCTGCGCTATGTCTATGTCGTAGTAAAGATCATACATCGTTCCATCGCCTATTAATTCGCACCAACATCCAGAGGGCCAAAAATCTTGCGCAGAATCTTTCTCTCAAACACTCCAAGCAACGCTACACTCGGATATTGTCATCGTCTACTCTTCTGCACGCTATGAACTTATTCCCCACCCAATATAAACCTGTGTAATTTAGTCATTTCGTTTTTAGTCCTAGACATCAACATAGAAAGTGAAAATCGACGCCACTAATCATTCATCACCTCAGCTGCAGTGAAGATAAATTTTCAAAAATTTACCAATGAAAAAAAATTATATTTAGAATAGAAATCTGCTTTGATTAGGAGCCAAGCTTTCCTACAATTGATAGTGTGCGTCTTTACTTTTTCATTAAACCCGACTCAAAATGTGAAATATATTTAAAAATATTTAAAAAAGAAGTTAATTTTATCCTATATTAATGTTCCGTGTCCTATTTTGGTTAGTTCGCCAAAGATTTAGTAAATTCTTGCAAACAATCCAGTTTTCCATACGTTCACATAGTGAAGGAGATGTCTTAAGAAAAAGAAAATGAGAAAAAGGAACACCAACACAAATTTGCAACATTTACACCAAGCCGCAATAAAACTGTAGAGCTAAATTGCTTTTGGCAGTTAATTGGAGCGCAAACGTGGCAAACTATGAGGGGGCGTTTTAGTGGCCATAGTTGCGCTAAAAGTCGAGTGCAGAAAGTTCCTCTTTTCACAATATATTTACTCACTTGTTTTGCGTTTTTCCTGCTGCACGCTGTCACAGCTTGTTTGTTTCAAGTATTTAGGTGCATCATAAATTTTTGTGTGCCACCAACAACCAATGTAGCACTTGTTGCACATTGCAGATCATGGCAACGTCGCGACCTACGCGTTTCGCTAGAAACGCAAAGCAAAACAGATTACGGCAGACGAGCATACCGGCAGCCAGCAGCCAGCAACCAGCAACCAGCAACCAACAACCAACAACCAGCAACAGATGGCGAACAAACTGCGAGCCGAGACCAGTCAGCCAACTAGTTGGTGAGCTACAGGCGATGAGAGTGTCAAACTACAACATTTATTTGTGCCTTGTTTTTGTTGCTGTTGTTATTGTGGTTTCTGTTGGCATAACATATAAATGCTTAGAGCAACATTTGTCTAGCGCTGCTTGTGTTAGCCTACCCGATTGCAACTTTGGGAAGGAAATTTGCATATAAATGAAGGCACTTTATTTGATCGTAAAAAATCCGAAAATAAAACATTTAATTAACGCATAAAACTAGCAAGAAGTCACAGTTATTAATCGCAGCACTTGCAACATATTCATATGTAAATACCGTCACATGTGTCGGTATGTGTGCGACAGATGACGATCGGAAAAACAGTAGCATTTGCAAAAATGCGAAAAATGTGGCAGTGGGCAGTTGAGGCATTGCTGTTGTTATTGTAGTTGCTTCCACTGTTACTCCCACGCAATAAGATGACAAGATGATGAAGTTGTGTGTGTGGTTATGTGCAGTGCTTTGCTGGGGGCTTGCATGTTGCACCAACACTCGCAGGAGGCTCTTGTGGCAGAAATGTGGCCTGGTTGAAGTGAATTTCTCCTAAAAAAGGAAAATTTAAACCAGCACTAAGCACCCGCAGCATGCCACAGCAGTTGTCTGCCGACTGCTCATAATACCAAGCGGGAACTAGTTCATGTACGTACATGCGGCATTTGTAGTTTTTTCAGCTTCAAGAGCTTGGGTGCCATTTGCAGAGAAGAGAACGCAGAATTCATATGGAGTGGCTGAGGGATATATTAGCACCTTAGCATCTACTTACTTATTGAAGCTGAAGCTACAAAAATTACTTATTTAAGTTAATTTCTCATTGTCTCAATTGCATACAATTCTCAACCTGCTAAGGGATTAATTTTTCGTGTTTGACCAGATTACTATTTTTGTAACTTGATTTACCATTTGTTTGTTCTCTACACACGAAGTTTTAGTTCTTTCTTCCCAACAACTTTTTCCCCCTTTTAGTTAAAATGTAATGTTTATAATTATCCAAATCAAATCAATAATGCACTCACTTCTATTTAGCTCTCCTTTTTTTATCATCTGGTCACATTGTAGGTGATTGCGATTATTGTTGGTGTTGGTGATTATTCGTGTGTTATTTGTATGTGATATTTCTTCGCTTTATTTACATTTTTTTCCAAGTTTGCTCTTCTTCTTTTCCTTCGATCAGTTAAATCTCTCTCTCGCTACTGCAGTCTTGCCTAATTTAGGATATAAAAAAGCACTGAAATGCCCCCTTAAAGAAAATAAAATATGCAATTTTTATTAAAATACTTAAAGAACTTTGTATACCTGACAAATTGTCTTAACCCATTAATGGCAAAGTATGATATATCATACGCAAAAAGAGCTTTTTTCAAAAATTCACCAAAAATATAAAAGCCACTATTATATAAAACCTTTTTATATTTGCAGGGCGAGTGAGATAAAAGAGTCATTTGAAAAGAAAAGCTTTTTAGGTGTCATTTAAAGCTCTTTTGTTTACATTTTTCTCGCCAATTCATGTAGTGTTTTTCGGAAAAGTGAATAATGCCAGGCAGCTGAGTTTTATATCTTAAAAAAAAACAAGCAACAGTATTATATACATAAAAACGTGTATTAACTCAAAGTTGAAACCATGAAGCATCGAATACATATAAAATGCAGTGAAAAATTTGCCTCGAAATGTTTTTTAGCTTTTTGTAAATCATTGCGCATGTTTCATCATACGTAAACGCTACCCCAGTTTGGATTTAGAGGCATTCATATATGAGTGGCTCAGTGCCATCCTTGCCTAACCCTCCAAATTTATATATGGAGTTATTATGCGACACTACTTAGAAATACTCCAAACTATCCGTGCTAAAGTTGCACATCCCTAATTTTTGAACGAGACAAGGCTGACATCTAATTAAATGATTCAAACCTTCCTGAAAAGGCTGTTTAATTTTTAATTACCTATTAACTTTGTCACTAATTATTAGGAAATGACTAAATTGAGGCTTAGGCAAGGATGGCACTGAGCCACTCATATAATACCTGAGGAGATAATTGGATGGCTCGAAGATCTGAATGAGGTCGATAATGTAGACATTATAGACGCCATCAGAAATGCCAACTCAATCGATGTGACTTTATTTCCACCTGAAGAACAAGAGTTATCCAATTGCGATGATGCAGATGAGGACGATGAAGGTACACTGGGCGACTTGGGTCGTGGAGTTATAAAAAGGCCATGCGAGATAAAAATTGTCAATTCAGAAGTGGATAATGTACAGTTTTTTATTGATGTGCGCAATTCAAAAACCTCGCGATCAGTGACTTCCCCTCAAAGGAAAAAGAAAAAACCCACAATTCGTCGAAAGTGGGCCAAAATAGAACTAAAAGCAAGAGAAGGCACAAACACAGCAATGCGCGCTAATATTCTGAATATTGTAGCAGATATTTTGAATAATGATTTAAGCCCACCACATTTTTTTAAACTAATTTTTGATGACGATTTTATGAAATATATACAAGCGTTCACCCTAAATCTTAAGGAATTGTACACATATCTTGGGATCCTTATACTAAGTGGGTACAACAAGGTGACTATTCTCAACCATAATTTCACTTGATTACCTGATAAATTTATTAGTTGCATTTTTAGGTACCAGCTACTCAGATGTACTGGGAGACAGAAAGTTATGTGTACAACCATTTAGTGGCAGGTTAAATGGCGCGGATTAAATTCGAAAAAATACATCGGTACCTTCATCTCAATGATAATACACAAATTGATGTGAATAATAAAGCATTCAAAGCGCAGTAGTGTGAACAATTCGCTGGGATCGTATAGAAAATGCTCCTTTGAGCAATATGAAAGGGAAAAGCCGAGGTGATTGCGAAGCAGTTAAATCAAAAAATATTACTCTAGTTAGGTGGAATTATAATAATAACGACATTATTGCAACAAACTGTAAAAACGATAACATAGCGACCACAACAGGACTATGCAAACGATATGATCGGCAAAAAAACGTAGACAATACGTAAAGCAACCAGTAATCATCAAGGAGTATAATTGTGGAATGGGGGGAGTCGATCTCTTCGATTAGCAAAGGGCAGCTTACCGAACTCGAATTAGATAAAGGAAATGGTATTGACCCGTTTTCAGATTTTGTCTAAATGGAGCTATTGTAAACTTATGGATGCTATTTCGAAAAGCTTATCCAAAAGTAACTCTTCTGGGATTTATCCGATGTCTTACAAAAAGCATTCTTTCAAAACCAATAGAACTTCATCCAGTTTCAGCACAAAAAAGGAAACGAGAAAACGAGACTAGATACGATGGAGTCGAGCACTACGTAAATTACTCAAGAACTCAACGCCGATACAAATTTTGTGGCAAGTGTACAAAATTTATATGCCTGAAATATATTTTCGGATTGCAGATCCAGATAACTGTTTTCACAAATATCAGGTAACTGACTCATCAAATAACTAAGAAATTTAAAAATGTATAGATGTATAATATGTCACTTTATAAATAAAATGTTGATTTGAATTCAAAACGTATGTACATATATGTAAATAGTAATTTTATTTTCATAGAAGTAGCTGTCGGAATACACTTATGTATATATATATCATTCGCTTTGCCACGTACACATCTTTTGAGATATTTTTTTGAAAAATGGAAATGAACCGTTTAACATTAACGCAAATATTTGTTGAAAATTTCAGTCAGCATTAATGGGTTAATGTGTGCTATTTGAGGTTTTGTAACAAGAAGGAGTACCGTCTTCTTCAAAAACATCGTTATGGATTCTTCAGTACTACTTGCTATTTTTTCTTTTACTATGAACGGACCTCTATGGTTTTAATTCGGATTCAGTAAATTCAAAAGCCTTTTAATATATTTAAAAAGTTTTGAATGTTAAGAAAAGTTGAGAGAGCTCAGCATTAGCTTTAAATGCAAGAGTAAACTTTTTTAGCCTTTTTACTTCCACAAATTTCTTTTTAACTCAGAGTTTGGGTAACTTTCAATTAAAGAAAACAAGAATTCTCGTTTTGGGCATAAAAAAGCACTAAATGTATTGCAAGAGCAAAGAGGACGCACTCTCTGTTAGATGCAAAATTGTTTCTATTATTCTTGCCCGATCCCAATACCCATGGACGATAGATTATAAGGTTTGACCCTCCGAAACAAAATTTTGAGCGTAACTTGCACGTCACGGGAATTCGGCAGCAGAATTTCGCCCACTCATTTCACGCGTATTCACACTTGTCGGATCAGTCGTTATTCAGTGCGTCACGAAGTATCAGGCCAGTACATAAATTCGTGCGTTTTTTAAAGGTGGTTTTAAAATTAATAAAAAAGATGTTTAAAATATTTAATAATCCTTCATTATTTACAATGTCTTTTCAACGTTTAGGCAAATTTTTAATTCGCTGCTCAAAAAATGTGTTGTCCGTTGAGCCAAAATACGCTCCGATATCCCTTTTTATAGCTTCTTTTGAGGAGTGGTTCTTGTTACTCATATGAGATTAAAGTCCATGGAAAAGGTGATAATCACAAGGTACGATATCCGGAGAGTCTGGTGGATGCGGCATTAGCTCCCATCCGAGCTCGTTCAGCTGACCTAATGTTTGCCTTGTGGTATGAGGTCTTGCGTTGTCGTGGTGAAGCAAAACTTTGCATCTATTCACTACAGACGGTCGATTTTTGTTAAGTGCCTCATTCAGGTTTGATAGCTGATGGCAATGATAATCAGCAGTTATCGTCTGGTTTGCTTACAGAAGTTCATAATAAACAATACCGGTTATATTCCACCAAATAGACAGGAGAATCTTCTTGGGGTGTAGGCCATCTCTAGGGGTCGGTTCTGGTGTTTCATCTTTATCTAACCATTGGCGTTTGCGAAGAGGATTATTGTAAAGGACCCATTTTTCATCACCAGTAACGATACGGTTCAAAAAACTTTCATTTTCAAGCCGTTGCAGCAGTTGAGAACACACATTCACTCTCTGCTGAAGGTTGGCGATGGAAAGTCTATGCGGAACCCATTTTCCCAGCTTTGAAACCTTTCCCAACTAAACCAGGTGCCTGCGAACTGTTCCATGCGATGAATTTAACCTCTGAGCTATCATATCGACTGTCAAGTTTGGCTCAGTTTCCACGAGTTCGAGCAAGGCGTCGGAGTTAAAGACTTCAGGACGACCAGCGCGCGGGGCATCCTTCACGTCTCAGTTACCGCTTCGGAATTTTTGAAACCACTAGTGTGCAGTCCTTACATTCACAGTATCCTCTCCGTGAACAGTGTTTATTTCTGCGCGGCAGTTGTTGCATTTTTACCACTTCTATAAAAAAAATAAAAAATATGCCCCTTATACGCATACGAAGATTCCATTTTATTTTCTAACAACATGTGCTTCTATCCGCGATTAAAATCACTTGTTGAATGCACAATATATCAGAGAAAATATAAATATATTCCGCGAATAATTTTTTCTACAAAAGTGAAATTATGGGTAAAATACACACGAAATTATGGACTGACCTGATAATATGACCAATAGTTGTGTTGATTTTTTTCATATAACAGCAACATAATCTTAGTTTTTGCATAAACTGTCAGCGGTTAGTGGTCTGATATTGGCCACACCTCTGCACTCCTCACATTATGCTCAAGTCCTGTTCTCGTTAAAAGTATTGAAGAAAAGTATGACCATTGCTCGTCTAGCACTCTTTCTAAAATTTAGACAGAGAAATTTATTTTGCAAAGGTTTTGAATATTGCCCTTAAGACAGTGTTGGGTTATGAAATTTGAAATTTTGGAAAGGTCGAGCGAAGGAACACCAAGAGATTAGGTGGCTTCTCAAACACTCAGGCTGAATAGCTCATTGTAGTAAGAGCTCTGGAAAGAGGATAGATAGTCAAGGAGGGAAAGAGAAAAGTATCAGAGGAGGAGATAGGAAAGAATAGAGACAGAGACAGAGATTCTTTGGTAAATCTGTAAATATCCTCCAGTTTTAGAGAACGAATATTACACATTCTCACGACATCGGAACCCAAAACGTCTTTCCTTCCAACTTTTACTAGAAAGTTTGACAGTGTCGGGTTAACTATAGAGACAAAAGAAGCTGTAACTACGAGCGTCACGTGAACGGGGGCATTACAAACAAACAAAAGCCAGAATTGTAAAAAAAATCGACTTTTGGTGCCTTAAAAATAGTATTTATTTAACAAACATTTCTCATATAAATTTAAACTCTACTCTTAAATATTTTTCTTCCGCTCCTTAGAAAAGCAAGTTCCTCTATTATTTCATCCATTTCAAGCCATTATTTTCAATCGGCATCAGGGCACACACTCTTTGTTTTTTGTTGTCGGGACAGCCTAGCAAGTACAGCACTCAGGCACAATTAAATCCATTGTACTGCAATCAGAGTCCCTTTTTGATTTTCTTTAAATCTACTCGACCTCCGAAGAAATCTGAGTAGATCTTGCGGTGTCAAGGAGCCAAGGTGGTCGCTTTTTCGCACATCAGTGCCAAAGACCTCAAGCCTGATTCGAGAGAAGGCGGGGCAGACGCACAGACAGTGGCCCGCCGTCTCATCTCCCCATGCTGGGCACAGTGCACTATCTGAGAAGCCCACCTTTTTTATGTGCTTTGCCCGTAGAAAGTGACCCGTCATCAGTCTAACCAGCCTTCTACAGCACCCTTTGCGTAGTGACAGGAAGAACTGCAACAGTCGGTCGGACATGACAGGTAACATCAGTTTTGTCTATCTGCAGCCTCTCTCAGCCTGCCAAGCTCGTTTGTGGATTAGAGTAATCCGTTTTCTAACCGTGGCTTTGACGACTGCAGAAGGGAGTGGCAGAACGGGCTCTGGGCCAAAGAAGTTGGCCCCAGACCGGAGCCGTGCCCGGTCCTGGAGACATCCGTGAATATGCGAATACAGTGTTTTCCGGGCTCATTTTCTGAGTTTGACCACAGTTGAGCTTCTAGCAGCACCCCACTGTATTTCTGGTCAAGCACGATTCTGGGTGGCTTGGAGTCAAGGGCAGAGCGAAGATCGTTGGATCGAAGTCCATGCCTACTCTGTCGTTCAATACCAGATAGGGGCCGCACCAATTCCCATTGTGTTTCAGCCTGCAGATGACATTCAAGTCCTGTTCTTTGATGAAAACATCAAGTGGTGGTAGACTAATCAGAGTATCTAATGCCGGGCCTGAAGTAATCAGAAAAGCTCCGACGTAACAGATGGCCACAGTGCTTTGTAGTCTCGATAAAGTCCTCCTGACAGAAGTCTACTCATCCAGACCACTGATGCATAGATGATAATCGGTCTTATCATATCCGTGTAGATCGATAGGATCTTGCTAGGAGAAAGACTCCACCTTTTTCCAAAAACACTCTTGCATTGCCAGAAGGTTGTCTGTGCTTTGGATGTCTTTGTTGCAACGTGGGACTTCCAAAGAAGTTTACTATCGAGGATTACTCCAAGATATTTAATTTCCATGGATGACTGGATTGTGACTCCTTTTAGCAGAATGCGTCCATCAAGCTTCCTCCTTCTGGTGCAGAGAACAATACCAGTTTTGGTGCGGTTTGCCGATAGCCCATTAGCAAGTGCCAATCATTTCCAGAGTTTTCTGCACTTTACTGCAGATGTTCATAAGCGAAGGGCCTATTACCAAACAGGCAACATAGTCCGCATATGATTGTGCGTAGACTCCCGAATCGTTTAAGGTGGTGAGCATAGGATCGATCACCATGCACCAGAGCAATGGAGATGGCACACCGCCTTGGGGGCAACCTCTATTAACCACGGATGACACCAGCAGATCTTCCTCTGCTCGCACCGAGACGATTCTTTGGGCCAGCATCGAATGAATCCAATTTACCAGCACCCGGTCTACGCCGTGCCTACAAGCAAAGCTACACATACTGTCAAAAGTGGCATTATCAAATGCCACCTCTATATCTAAAAAGATGCCCATAGCGGTAGTCCCTCCTGTCGCTGGCCAGCTCTACCCCAGCAACAAGGTTTTGCAGTGCCGACTCGCAGGATTTTCCACTTTAATTAGCATGCTGAAATGGAGACAGAAGGTGAGCCTTCAGCAACTTCTGACGTATGCGCAATCCCACCAGTCGTTCGAGACTTTTCAGCATGCAAGAAGTTATGCTGATGAGTCTTAAGCTTTTGGGTCTGGTGTAGTCGGTCATTCCAACCTTTGTGATGAAGGCGACCCTCACCACCCTCCAAGAGCGTGGTTTATAGGCCAGAGCCAGGCATGCAGAAAAGATTTTCTTCAAGGCTACTGTCACGGACTCTGCGCCTTCCTTCAGCATGGCAGTATATATGCCATCTAGTCCGGGCGGCTTGTAGCCGCCAAAAGATTTGATGACAACTCAAATGGCGGCCTCATTCACCACACATCTGGCAACGTACCAACCCTATAAATATGCCAAAGTTCAGAAAAGTTGAAAGTTTCAAAAATGCTTAAGCACAGTAAATCTCCACCTAAGTTCAACGATATTTTTATTACAGATGTATGTGGTTACAGAGAAGAGTTCTTTAAATTCAGCACAAAATGTAAAAACATTTAGAATGCACTCCAAGTTCAGTCTTCACTGCAGGTAGGAAAAGTTTTTATCAGTCGCCCCTCAGCAGGCAGTAACCAATCTCCGCAAAGGCTTGTCATAAAAACCATCTTCCATGTAGAAGCGACATAAGACTATGAGTTCCTCTATCAGGAAGATATCAAAAAGCAATTATAAATTAGTAAAAAAATTCAGTGAGTTCAAAAGACACCGAAGCTTTCAAAGTAGCAATAAACGCAGCACTTAAAATCCTCTGCCTGCGATTTTATCTGTTAAATTAATTTCGTTGTTTGTTAATTTGCTATATATTCTTGATAAGCAGTTCATCTACGGAGTAAGAGTGAAAGCCTAGTTCGAACATGATGATAAGCTTTTATGTCCTTATTTTGCAATCCGTGCCACCGACTATCAATAAGCGTGTGAAAAACGAAAAGTCCAAAGTGCCAACAAGCGCCACTTAGTGCCTAGTAAATGATAAACAGCATGCGCTTTTAATCACTTAATAATAAAAATATCCACCAGCAAAGATGAATGTTAATGACGGCTTGCTTGTAGTAATTTTCATTAAAATCGCATTATAACTATAAATTTAACCGCTGGCGCCGGCTACAATGAAAACAGATGCGCCAGAAACCACAGTTTGCCACGAAATATAGCTGAGCAAAAACATAGGCAAATGAGAAGTAAAGGAAAATGATGGTAGCATCAATGAAAATATAAAAATACAAAAATATAAAAATAGAGGCACGCACACACATACATACGCGAATAAAAATTGCACCTTCTATGGCGCCAAATGATCACAAGCTGTGTGAATACTGTGGGCTTTCAGGACAGGCACCGCGAGAACAAAAGAAAAACTGAAAAGAAATCAAAAACATATTCAACACTTGCCCTGCATCACGATGCCACAAAAATATTGCTACTACCACACAGCTGACACTCACCAGCACCTTCTTACGGTGGCATACATATTTGCTGCTGCCACCTTGTCGTGCCACATTGCGCGTGCAGCAATTATGCCCGTGTGTTTAGAGTTTGCTAGGTGCTAGAGCTTGACACTTAGCTAGTTGAGCAAAGCAGTTGTTGGCACGGTTTTATTTCGGTTAATCGTGCCTGGGCTGCCGACGGTGAGGGCTCACTTCCTGTTGATGTTTTTTCTTTGGCAGATTTGGTGATGCTAGGAAGCCGTCGGTTGCTTAAAACTATGAGTATCTCAATTAATAATTACGATTATTTTTCTATTTTTATTATTGTAAAATTAATATTTGTGGCATAAGCTTAATCACTGCATTGCTTTATGGCCAATAGACGGTCTTGGATCAAGCACTGAGCCGCGGGCTCCACTGAAGTTGCAATGCATTTCACTTCAGAATAGTAAAGGATTTTGAGATAAGTAGCCATTTGTTGTTCTTCTTGATTGGCATAATTTTGGCTGAGATTAACAAAGCGCGCGATTCGTTTCTTTCTCGTGCTAAAAAGATCATACTGGGATTCTCTACAGGGTTTATCACAATCAAAATCAAAGTTAGGTAGGCTTACACTAAATCGATTTAAAGGTTGTATGGAATTAAATAAGGACAATTTTGGAACCTTCACAGAAATTCTGTCAACGAATTGTAAGTTAAATCATCATATTTTGAGCTAAAATTATACTCCAAAGGATCTTGCGGATTCTGTAGTGACGAAGATGAAATCGCCAAACAATTGCTGGCATCACGAACACCACTGATTCCTAAGTAGGACAAACACTTGGGTGAACATATTTTGCGAGACGACGAAATGTAACGAATTCGGCAAATACTAAAATTTGCATTAAATCCATGAAAAGGGCATAATAGATTTTTTTGGTCGTTCCCTTCATAGTAATAATAAGAGGACCCAATATAGTTCCCTGCGGAACACCAGAGGTCGCATTGAAAGAAATGGATGACACACCATCAACATCAACAACATATTTCCGAGAGGAAAGAGAGGATTTAATCCATTTTAAAAGAGTGAAGTGAAGTCGTAAAACCTTTTTTTTTGGAAATTATAAATCGTGTCAAATGCTTTTGAAAAGTCTGTGTGCACAGTGTCAACTTGAACTCGATTATAAAAAGCAGATATTCAGCAATATTCAGAAAGCACTGAGTGATTTGGAACAGCTGATCTACTCCTAATGAAATAATGTGCGAATGCAAAGATTAAACGACTGAAATTAAAATTAAATTTGAGAAGTCGAGCCAAGAAGCAACGAGAGATTTGGTAACTCCTAAAACACTCAGACTTAAAAACCTATTATATTTAAAACTCTGGAAAATGAAAGGGTAGATAGTCAAGGAGGAAAATACACAAGTAACAGAAAGAAAGAAAAAAGATATAAAAGAGACAGAGAGAGAGAGAGATAGCTGGACCTGTGAGAATTCTCCAGATTCTTTGTTAAATCTTAAAATATCCTCCAGTTTAAGAGAACGAATTTCACTAGTTCTCATGACATCGGAACTCAAAATCTACAGCCTTCCTCTAGCAAAAGCAGAAAACTCACAAACAAAATGCTCAGTGCTATCCGCCGCCTCTAAGCAAATCAGGTAAATTGGGTCCTCACTGTTCCAATGGGGGTCATATGCCGACCTCATGGATTGTGTCCTGAAATAATACCGACCAACCGAACGTCTTTGTTTCCAAGTTTTAGAAGAAAGTTCGACAGTTTTCTGTTCGAGCTTGTCATAAAACACATTGCAGTTCTTCAGCGTTCTAGACTGGACCATCGCTCTTCATGCTAATTGCATACATAATCGCTGATCCACTTTATGGTGCTTGCAAAACTGACCGGATTAAATTTTACCGTCCGTGTCAGAAAAAAGGAACCGCAATTATTCATAAAGCATAAAAGATATATATTTAAAATTTTTTTTACATCAAAGTATGTACAAAACTACGAGTTGCAATTACTCAATAAACCGTGTAGGCTCCATCGTGGTCGAGTACAGCCGCGCATCTTCTCGGTATGCTTTGAACCAGCTTTTCGGCGTAGCTCGTCGAGAAAGAGGACCGGATTTTGCGAGCTTCACGCACGAGTTGCTTTAAATTGTAGAATGGCTTTCTGACAATCATGTGTTTTCATAATTCCTACACATTTTCAATGGGGTTGGCGTCTGGGGACTGGGAAGGTCAGTCCATTATTGTGACCCCATTTTCTTGTTTTGTTGTTTCTCAATGTTTTTCTGAGAGCAGTGGTTTTGATGATGTGGGATGGTGGGATATGTTCGCCTCCTTCAATCGTCATTCGATGGTGTTCGTCATTCGATGGTGTTAAAACTAACATCTATTCCCTCTTTAGCAAGAATTGTGCGTGCTTGGCGTAGTCGCAAAGCAGGATCTCGCTTAAAAAGTTGAACGATCTCCTTATCCTGCTTTTTTGCGTCACTCGCTTCAAGGCGCGCTCGGAGAAGTCATCATCATTTTTGTACACCTTATACCGCTGATTCCACATCACAACAAACTTTTTGATTTTTAATACCTTTTACAGTCGCGGCGTAAGATAATTTCGGCCCTTTCGAATGTGTGCATAAAAAAAACCGCCTCGAATTGCTGCTTCTTTGGTTGCGTTTACGGAAAAGTTTCGAACGACACTAACCTCAGTTAGCACTGGCGTCGTAGCCCTTGAGTGGGACTTTTACGCAGCAAAAAGCAGAACGAAATATACCTTGAAGTTACAAGAAAAAACGGGTTGTTTTCTTCTGACACTGACTGTATATGTCACAATAAGTTCAAATAATATTGAAACCGTGGATAATTTGGAGATTGGTCTATAATTGGCAATATTGTTCCTATTGCTAACGGGTGCTTTTTTAGCTATTATCTTTTTAAACAGTTGGTTTAGACAGCTGACGCACGTTTCGTGTTTTGTTTCACTGTCAAACATCTTCAGTTTGGTCTATAATTTAAGCATGAATCGTCTTACAAACGAACAACGCTTGCAAATCACGAAGCTCATTTTTGGATCAATGGGTACGTAAATAAGCAGAATTGTCGATTTTGGAGTGAAGATCAGCCAGAAGAATTGCAAGAGTGACCAGAAACCAATGTATTCAGAAAAGGTCACAGTTTGGTGCGGTTTATGGACTGGAGGTATTATTGGACCGTACTTCTTCAAAGATGCTGCGAATCGTAACGTAACTGTGAATGGTGAGCGCTAACGTTAAATGATATCCGCCTTTTTTTGCCCAAAATGCAAGAGGTTGACTTGCTTGACATGTGGTTTCAGACGGTGCCACATGCCACACAGCACGCGTAACAATGGACTTGTTGGGAGGCGAGTTCGGTGAACATTTTATTTCACGTTCGGGACCTGTCAATTGGCCACCAAGACGGTGCGATATAACGCCTTTAGATTATTTTTTGTGGGGCTATGTTAAAGCTCATGTCTATTCAGACAAGCTTGCTTCAATTAACGCATAGGAAGGCAACATTAAAGCATTTATATGTGAGATACCGGCCAAAACATTGGAAAGAGTATGCCAAAATTGGACTATGCGGATGGACCATTTGAAGCGCAGTCGCGGTCAACATTTGCATGAAATAATCTTCAAACATTAAATTATATGGACTGTACTATGGATTTAAATAAAAATGTCATGCATTTTCCTGAATTTTGCGTGTGTTTTTTTGAAAAACTTTCCTATAGCTCTTAAAAAATCACCCTTTACTTTTGACTACTGAATTTGGTTACAAAAACTGGGTGGCAGAAATAATGAAAGCCGCCCTTCGGGCTCAATTGCAGAAGATCTACGCCTTAGCAGTATCAGATACAACCCAGAGAGATCCACATATGACGCTAACAGCTTTTGTTTGGGTGCTTGGCCGAACTGATCCTCGTATATATAGTCTTGACGTTGCTCCCCAAATGCCATTGCCATGTATCTACAAAACTACAATGTGTAGGATGCCCAAAAACTTAATACTTTTAACTATGCAAATGATCACTCTACTAAAAAAGTGATTGTACTTTAAAAGTTAGCTTTTAAGAAATTTGTACTACCTTTTTAGTTTCTTTGAAACGGTCTTTAGGACTCCATAAGAAATATCAGTCGACTTCATTTGATCGCAAATTGGTTAATGTCAACCCCAGGCGGATAACTAATTTTAGTATGCATTTATAGTACGAATTATTTGCGAGTTATTAAATGTAATTGGTTTTTAGCTATTTTGCCTAAGGTTTTGTACCAAATCGTCTCGTATTATTAGTGACACATTTCTGCGCGTTAGAAAACAGGTGAATAAATAAAAGCAAATATGCCGAGTAAGATGAAACGCTTTAAATTAAATATAATTCAAATTACTTCCCAAAAGTACTTATTAAATAATATTTATTAAGACAAAAGCACGATTAGTTATTTGACTACTTTCTTAGTCTTACCAAAGGCACTCTGCTGCGCCGCTAGGCCGGAGAAGCGCTACAAAAGCAATATGAAGAGCCGCAACATTGCAAAGAATCATTAATTATGTGTCCATATAAATTGTTGTTTAATGCAGAAAAGCGACTAAAAAGTAGCAAAATAATATTTTTAAAAAGGCAAATATTAAACATCAGGAACAAAATACAGGCCAGAAGAACTGCCACAGCGGGTGAGAAGCCAAGTGGCGAGGCCATCAACGGCCAGTAGCTGATGTGTCGCTAATGTTTCTGCGTGTTTGCCTTTTTGTGTGTCTTTGTGTGCGTTTGAGCCAGTCAACCTAAAATGTACATCGTTAATTTAATGATAGTCATCATAAGGTGGACTAGCCAAACCAAGGCACACTTAACCCAAACAGAACAAATCAAAGCCTACTGGTACCCCAAAAAAGAAACAAAAATACGGCCGCAAAAGCAACAAACTACCACCGAACGCTAAGATGATGAGATGCAGTTGCAACCGAAGAAGCATCAGCTGCAGTAGTGTTGTTGTGAACAATAACAACAACTATGCACAGATTGGTTTTAGTAGCCAAAGCAGAAGTTGAAAATGAGTTGTGCGTACGTGTGGTGCAAGTTCGGTTTGGCTTTAACAAATATGACAAAAACAACAACAATAACGAATATGGTCAAGCTATGCAACAATTGCCACAGCCATAGACACAGAAGTGCTACCTACCAAAAGCTGTAATCAACTGGAGCTGCTGTTAGAGGAAAGTAGCACCGTACATATTTTAGTAATTTACAAGAGCAACAACATATTCACAACAACAAGAAAATTCGTTTTAGCACACAAAATACTATAGAAAATGAAAGTTTAGGCAGGTTCCGAATTCTAAAGTATTTATGGTCAACAAAGAGGGGTATTCTTCTACGCGCAGCTCCTTCTTTATTGAGCAGGAGGCTACATTTTTTCGTTGAAATTTTCACCAGTCTATTTGTATTGCCTTCTTCCCTCCTCTAGAACTCGCCGTGCTGGTAGTAAAACTCACTAAGAGTAAAATAAATTCAGTTCGAATCTCTAAGTAAAAGACGACTTAACATGATATGGGCGCTACCGTAAGTCCCATGACGGAAGAACTTTTTTGTTTTCTACTCACTAGGTGATGGTGGTAATAGCGGAAGAGGAGGGCTTTAGCTTCACTAGGTGTCCGGTATGATTTACGGCGGTACCTGCCAATGTCGGTCATAGCCCAGTTCCCGAAAAAGCTAAAAGAATTTGCGATCAAAATTGATAGAGAATGGACACACTAGCCAACTTGGGGGGTTTCGAGACTTATCTAAGCCTCTGCCGTAGTTTTCGTCTGCCGCCCGAATGCAATGCAACCCCACATCGAGTCAGAAAGGTTCTACCCGCGATTGGGTGTTAAACCAACTTTAAATCTCCGGTTAAACTTCGTAACCTAGGTTGCTACCAGTTGAACTAACTAAATAAATAATTGGCTCTTACACAACTCTTCTAGGTGTTTGACCGAGCTTCTCCTCCAATTTTGTGGTGTGCGTCTGTTTTTAGGCGACTTCGAATGGCAGATATTTGGTTTTCATTGTTCCATGGCAGATATTCATTCGGAGGTTTGCCATTGCCTGCCGAGGGGCGACCGCTATTAGAAAAAACTTTTTTTTTTCTCTTTGGTATTTCTCCGAGATTCGAACCTACGTTCTCTTTCAATTCCGAATGGTACTTACGCTCCAACCCATTCGGCTACGGCGGCCGCAATACAATGTACGTTACCAGAAAACAGACGAACTCCCTGACCTCGAACAGCTTGAGCAGGTTGCCCGCTTCTTGTAAGCTAAGGAAGCTCAGGGAATTCTTCATCCAAGCAATGAGTTTTAGGTGAAACCAAGAAAGAGCTGATGCACAGCTGGACACCACACACGCCGAAGAGATACTCAAGTCCATGGAGCTTCTTACAGAGCAATTTCTCAGAACGGCTGGGAACCCTCAGCCGACAATGACTTTTTCAGAAGATGTTATCACAAAAGAACCAGAAACTGTTAGATAAATACTGTGCGACTACTGCACTGAGTCGTAGAGGCAAACATTTTCGATTACGGGGTTTTGTAAGAGAGTAATGCAGGGTATTTCAAGTTCGAGTCTCTTTAATTTGATATCTGTGTTTGGACATATGCAGAAGAGTGATAATAAATAATATTTTTCAAAAGGAAAAGGAAGGAGAGACTTTAGAATATTATTACGATACCTATCTGGGCACTGCCTTACAGGAAAGCAAGACAATAAATTGGGGCACAACGTTTTGACTTTGGACGAGGATGTTAAGATGCAGAAGAGGAAGCGACAGTTGATAACCTTCTATGCGAGTGCATGGCGCTGTGTAGAAAACGGTTGGGATTGTTCGGTCTCGCTTTTCTGGACAGCATCCCGGACGTTGCATATTAAAAACTAAGTAAACTAACTAGATTTATGCAGTCCCCAAGATGGTTTAAAGATTACCAAGTGGAGTATGCATGGGATAACTACCGTGCTATCACAAGTGACCTAGGTGCGTCGTCAGACAACCACATCACCTAACCTAACCCAACCTAGAACTAAATAAAGATAAAGAGCCATCTTGATAATTTCGAAAGTCTTGAAAAAGTTTTATTTGTTCCTAGTTTATCCATATAAACTTCGTCTTTGAAATTATGCACTTTTTCTAGGGAGAGGCGGTGGCATAAATAGTGCACGCCGTCGTAAACCTTCGCCGTACACCTCCGCCTCATCTCTGCAACCGCGCGAGAAGTCATTTGTGCGAAAGCATATTCGAGAGGAACGACCAAAAGAGACTAGAAGTTTTGGTTTTATTTCATCACCAGGTGAGATCTGTCGCGATGTCAAGTTCATAGGTTTCTTTACACATTTGATATTTGTCTATTTAATGAAAGCCCATCTAAGACGGAGCTTTCATGAAAATATCTAAGCCAGATTCCAGAGGTGTACTTGCATATAAATCCGAGGTATTACATTCGTATCATACTTCGCTGCCAACTAAAGGAAGTATGTAGTTCCTGAACTCCATAGCTAAGTTTAAAAAGGCAGTATTTTTTTTTTATTTTTATTTTTATTTCTTTATATAAATAGTACATAGTAAGACTAAGGTCTTTTAATAGTACTTCAACAATATTATAAACAACTGGAATATTTTTAACATACAAATTTCTTAATCTAAATTTTACACCAGTTCATTTACGAATAAATCCAATATATTGTATTTAACTTAACTATAATAATAAGAAGAAAAGAAGCAATAGAAAAAGAAAAGAAGAATTTAGAAAAAAAAGAACAAAAGTAGTAATTAGAGAATGTAGAGAGAAATTCAATGCCCTAATTTAATGCAATCAAACACTTTTAAAGTAATTATAGACTTGTGCCCTGAAGTTAAATCCGTTAAGTCCAGCCTTCACAGTGTCGGGTAATGAGTTCCACACTTTAACAGCGTTAATGAAAAATAGTCTAGATGATGGTAGGTAATTAAATTTTGGAACGATGAATTTGTTGCGTCTGCGAGACCTTACTGGTATCAACTTCTCTGTCAGATAGGGAGGAGGCTTGAATAATATAAGTTTGCACAAAAATATGCAATTCCTAGCAGATAAATAACTATTAAGGCAACAGCCCAGTAACCTTGATCGGAAGGCAGAGATATGGTCATATATGCCAATCCCATATACATACCGCGTGGTGTTATTAAATGCCACATAAAGTTTATGGCAAGATGTGGAGTCGAGTTTGCTGTATACCACCTCAGAATACGTAATAAGAGGCATAATTAGCTGGAGAACTAATTTGCGCCTCGTTTTTTCTGGCGTGAATGTTGCAGAGACTCTCAGCTTACGCAATGTAGCTACGTTTAAAAGGGCAGTATTTCAATGCAGTAGTTTGATAGCAGCCTGGATGTGATAGAAACTTCCAATAGACTGTATAAAAACTGTAGAGGCACTCCCGAACGAGAGAGAGCTGCCTTTTTATTGCTTCTAACTCAGTCTCAATTTTATCACAATGGATCGGCAATGGTCTAAGTGAGTTGGTCTAGATACCGACAGCCACTTCCAACTCAGTCTGAAAAATACTTCAATGATGTGGTAGCCATAGAATGAGATTCAATGGGATCTCCGCCAACCTCTGCAACCAAATTTGAGCCATCAGTGCGGAATTTAGTAGATATTGTGTCCTGGTTTTCAAAATTTTCCTACTCGTTCCTCTTGGAAATTCCTTTGAGAAGCCTGTTTTCAATGCAAAACAGGTTGGGTTGTGTTGTTTAGTGCGCTCGCGAATAGCATTTAGAGTTTTAGATTGTTAAAATATAAGGTCACCCTGGTTACAACTGCGTTAAGCATTGATATGTCGCAGCTGAACCGGCGCTTATCATGCAAGTCTATGCGAAGGAGAAAGTCCGAAGGCGTTGAATTGGAAGATATTTTCGGAGCGATTTTTTCAAGCAAATCGATGTGTTTTGGGGCATTTATGTGCTTCCCCGAACCTGTTAACTCAAATTTATAAATTCTTTTTCTTTTGCTGATTTTTTACTTATAATTTTACTTAGTCGGTTCTCGAAAGAAATCGAACTAATTTTAAAAAATTGTAGGCTTTCCATTCAAAATTTTTTAAAAGAGACCATAATGAAATACGTCAGCTGTCAAAGAAAACTGCTGGAAAAAGAAACACGAGCTTGGAAGGCCCAGCTCCACCAACAACCCTTCAAAATACAACAGAAATGGCAAAATATCAAACACCTGCAATCGGTGAACTAAATAAATATATTTTATGGTTGCACTCCACACATATCAACATTTGTAGTTGTAGTAACGGGTGATGAATTAAGAGGAGCTTTTTTCATTTGCGTTTTTTTTACAGATCGCGCGCGAGCAAACTGTCATCGTGGATTTGTTGAACAGCGTTTGGCATTTCATCATGGAAAGACTCACACCGCAACAACGTCTACAAATTGTTCAACTGTATTATGAAAATCAGCGTTCTGTGACAAATGTTTTTCGTGCGCTTAGACCGCATTATGGTCAACATAATCGGCCTGCCTTAAACACTATTCGACATACCATCAACAAATTTGAATCCGAATATTCATTGGTGGATAATTCTCGACCGAATAGACCACGTCCAGCAAGAAGCATTGAGAATATAGCGGCAGTAGCAGAGAGTGTACGTGAAAACCGCGATGAATCGATTCGGCACCGTTCTCAGCAACTTGGACTGTCGTATGGAACAACTTGGTCAATTTTACGGAAGGATCTTCATTTAAAAGCATACAAAATACAGCTCGTACAAGAACTAAAGCCAAATTACCTTCCTGCACGTCACCGTTTTGCTGATTGGGCTCTTGAAAAGATTGAAGAAGATCCGCTGTTTTAGAGCAAAATTTTGTTCAGCGATGAGGCGCATTTCTGGCTCAATGGTTACGTCAATAAGCAAAATTGCCGTATTTGGGATGAAGAGCAACCAGAACAGGTTCAAGAGCTATCTTTACATCCAGAGAAAACAACGGTCTGGTGTGGTTTATGGGCTGGTGGAATCATCGGTCCATATTTTTTCAAAAATGATGACGGCCGCAACGTAACTGTGAATGGTGCTCGCTACCGTACCATGATATCGGACTTTTTGCTACCTGAAATTGAATCTAATGATCTCTACGACATTTGGTTTCAACAAGACGGAGCCACTTGCCATACAGCTCGTGAAACAATGATTTTATTGAGAAGTCATTTCGGAGAGCAGCTGATTTCACGTTTAGGACCTGTGAGTTGGCCACCAAGATCTTGTGATATCACACCTTTGGACTTTTTTCTTTGGGGATTCGTGAAGTCCAAGGTCTATGCTGATAAACCAGCTACGATTGAAGCTCTGGAAGCCAACATTACGCGTGTTATTCACGACATACCAGTCGAAATGCTCGAACGAGTGATTGAAAATTGGACCTTCAGAATGGACCACCTTAAGCGTAGTTGCGGCCAACATTTGAATGAAGTCATATTCAAAAAATAAATGTCAAAGAATGTCCTTTCAAATGATAAATAAAGGTTTTGAACATAATTTACATTTTTGTTTTTTTTTTAACTATTGAAAAAAGCACCTCATGATTGATCACCCGTTAGTATAGCTTGTAGTTGTTGTTGCTGCTCAAGTAATTCTTTACCATTTAACGGTTCTTTAAGTTGCACAAGCCTCGTTGTTGTAGCGACAACTCCTTGTTGTTGCTTTGCACCACCACTTAAAATAGTGTCTGGCAAAAAATGCTTAATAATCATAATTAATCTAAAACTACTCATCGCCAAGGTATTTGTTAAGCACTAAATGCACTTATTTGTTTTAAATCATGACTTAACATGCCAAAGCAGCACGACAGCAACAAAAGAAGAGAGAAGGAAACAAGAGAAGAGTCAAAATAAAGCAGGATGAATTAGCAGCAGACATGCAAGAGTAGACACTGGCTGCGACCGCTGCTGCAGATACCTCAATGGCGCTTCAACTGCTCAACAGCAAATACAACTTCGAGTGCGACTAGATGAAGCAGCAGAAATGTGATTATGAATAAACAACAAATATAATATGTGTGCATATGTGTGTGGTTGTTTGTGTATAAATTTTTATTAGAATATGTGAAAATAAGGTGCTTGAGTGATAAGTGGGGTGGAGTGACTTGTGATGTCGTTGACTGGAAGAGTTAAATGCGCCATAAAAACAAATTAATGAAATTGAATCTCATAAACACAGCAAAAATAAAAAATATGTGAAATTTTAAATTAAATTACTTTTTTATTATTTAGTACCGCCCCTTACGCCAATACACTTATCACATTACAATAGTCCTATATTACTGTACTTGTATTATTATCAGATTTATATTATTCAAACATCCCATTCTTTGGGAAACACTTACATAACTTGGTGGCAGGCCAAATGTTTACACTCTTTTTATAAATTCTTATACAGTCGAACTTCTCTACAGTGAACTTCCATATAATGAAGCTCTCCTTATAATGAACTGGTTTCGAAGACACTGCTTTTTCGTTCTACTTTCGGTGTATTTTTGTCTCCTTATAATGAATTTCTTTATAGTGAAGTTTTCTATATAATGCACAAATTTTACAGCTGGAAATTCAAGCGTCCTAAGTTTTTGTCTCCATATAGTGAATTTTTTCAAAAGTTTTCTGTTGCAAAAAATTACAGTTAGATGTGGACAAACTGTAATGAGGGGAATCCCAAAATTAAAACAGAAAAAGCTGAGCTATTACAGTTTTATTCAGTGATTGAAGTTAAAATGACGCATCGAAGCAGCATTTCGCTTGAAAAAAAGTTATTAATGATTAACAAAGTTAATGAAGGAAAGAAAAAAAAAAAAAGATATTGCCAATGAATTCGGAGTTCTTCCCAGCACTTTATCAAATATTTTAAAAAATAAGGAAGTGATTTTAAAAAATGCGGCGGATTTGACAGTAAATACCAAACGCAAAAGACTTCGACCTTGTCATTTTGAGGATATTGACGAAGCAATGCTGAAATGGTTACTCGTTGCACGTGGTAAGAATCTCCCTTTATGTGGACCATTATTGAAGCAAAAGGCCAAAGATTTTGCAGAAGCACTAGGACACCACGAATTTGAGGCAAGTACAGGTTGGTTAGACAAGTTCAAAAATCGGCATGGCGTTATTCAAAAGACATTATGTGGGGAAAGTGCTGACGCCAACATAGAAAACCGTGATGAATGGGTAACGAACGTCTTACCGAAATTAATTGAAAATTACAACATTAACGACATTTTTAATGCCGACTAGACTGCTTTGTTTTTCAAATGCTTGCCAACTAAAACACTGGCATTCAAAAATGAAAAATGCTTTGGTGGGAAGCAAAGCAAGGAGAGAATAACTGTCCTGGTGGGAAGCAATATGACTGGATCAGAAAAGCTAAAATTGCTGGTAATCGGAAAGGCCAAAAATCCGAGGAGCTTCAAGGGAATAAAATCTTTAGGTGTCGATTATGAGTTTAACAAAAAAGCATGGATGACCAGTGAGATTTTTACGAAATGGATTGTAAAACTCGACAAAAAATTTTGTGATCAAAACAGAAAGGTGTTGTTTTTTGTTGATAACTGCACTGCCCACCCTAAAGATGTAAGAGACAAGTTGAGAAACATTCATCTCGCTTATTTTCCTCCCAACATGACTTCGTTACTGCAACCAATGGATCAAGGCATTCTCTCCAATATGAAACAACATTACAGAAAACGAATTTTAACGAATATATTGACTCAAGTGGATGAGGGAAATTCTGTTATGGCCATAGACTTGCTGCAAGCAGTTCGAAATCTTAGCAATGTATGGAATGTCTATGTTAAACCAGAAACAATTGCCAACTGTTTTAAAAAGGCTGGATTTTCAAAAGATGCTATGCAGATTCCATTTGAGCATTGGGCTGAAGAGGACCTTCTTTCAATATCAGATTTGGCTGCTTTACAGTCTTCATTTAAAAAAGTAGCAAATATCGAAGCATCGTTTGATGACTACGTAAATGTTGATAATGGTGTGCAGACTTCGGACAACCCATCCGAAGAAGATATTCTCAACAGCATTTTTGAAAGTTGCGGAGTTCCAGCTGAACCTGGTAAGCATTTATCTTTTTATAGTCAAACAAAAATTTAATATGTAAATATTATTTCAGATAACGATGAACACGATTTGACCGTTGAAAAATTGGCAGAAACGGAGGAGGCATTACCTACGTTGATACAAGCTGCTTCATCCATTAGCGTAATTAGAACCTTTGTGGAAATGAGGAGTGACGTGTCGATTAATGTTTTCAACTCTCTACATGATTTGGAAGCTTTTATTGAAAATGAAAAATGGAAGGCTGTAATTCAAACCAAACTCACTTATTATTTTAAATAAAATTACATAAAAAATCAATGTTTCTTTATAATGAAGTTTCTATATAGTGAAGTGATTTTCAGGTCCCGTGCGAATTCACTATATGGAAGTTCGACTGTACTATCGTACTCTGTCGTAAAGTAAAATTAATAAGTATTAATATTATAAAAATAAATACGCATTTCGGTGTAATAATTTACTTATGATGTGGGAAGAATTCAGCAGAGCCTCTTTTTGAAGGTCATAGATAAGGTGCTTCTTCAATTTGAGCTTTCCGTTAGATTTACCAATATGATAAGTGGCAAATCTATGCTTCCACTGCCGCTTGATGTCAATCTTCAAATCGGGGTATTGCTGATTTTTTCTGTGTATGTTTTATGAATAGTTTTGCTCAATGGAAAGCCAATGCCTGTGTCAAAGGCGGTGTACTCAGTTCTATTATGTGTTCTTGTGGTATTCGCAAAAACTGTTCTGTCTTAATAGAGAAGCATTTTGTTGTCCTTAGGCACTGGTTCTGGAACATATCTCCTATTACAGATGCCTTCTCACGGTGAAAATCATAGAATTTAGCAAGTCGTAGGTATATAATTTTTGCGAGGTCGTTGAGTCGTTTAACGTAAAAGAAGTTTTTCAACAGCGTACACCATCCAAAACATGGTTCAGAATTTCGGCATGGCCGGCACATCTGCAGCATATGTCTTCTGGGGCGTCGGGATATCTGCTGATGTTGATTTGGTTGGTTGGTTTAAGGGCGCTCGGTGGTCAAGAGAGCGAAAATTTCACCTACTTTCACGATTTTTTTGCCATTAAAAAGTCAAAAACAAAACGATATTTCAACTTTTCGTAATTATTACCACATTTATTGAGCAGATAACATTTTTTGTTATTCTATTTTAGAAACAATACTTATTTTCATAAAAATGCCGCTGAAGATGACCCTCTAGAAAAATCGGACCCAGACGGCGTAGGTGATTTCGAGACTTCTACTCATCTGAAACACAAAAATCTAGAAGATTCTTAATCAAAAAGAGTGCAGTTAGGGTCGGAACGAGAACAAATTGGAAAATTGAAAATTAACAAAATGGCGCGCTTTGAAAAAAAGTTCGTAGAATTGGATATTTATTCACTAGTTTTTTAGTGCTAGAAATAGAAAATTATATAAATAAAATTGCGATTCTAGTTCCGACGATAGCTGTGAACGACATATTCAAATTTCAAGTGATTCGGTTGAATATTATTATTAGTTTTTCATCCCCGCCTTGCCGAAAAAAATCGTTTCGAGATACATGACTTTAAAGTTTGAGGTACAGGAGCGTGCGGACCGCTCTCTTCCTAGTTAATGGGCTGTAGAAGCTATAATACTGGGAATTTCCGCATGAAAATCTCACAGTATACGAGTATTCATAAGTTTCATACTTTCGAAGTATTGAAAAATCCGATTTTTTGAAATTTCTATGGTCCCTTGAAGTGGTGCTTCATTCAGAATCGAAATAGCACTTCCACACCATTTTGGTGCCACATCCTCGTTACCAACTTGTGTAAAGGTCTTTTTTTTTCCTTGTTCACTCTTCTTGGGAGCATAGGACCTCGACAAGACTCAGTCTTTCGTTGGTTTCATTAATCTGTTTTGGTGTTTGACAGGGTAGGTGATTAGCATGCCGCTACCATTCCTAAGTAGTGAGAATGCCCATCAGTCGGTGCTTAGGAAAAACGTCTTCTTTCTGCTTGGAGCGCCATCTGTGTTTCAAACTTTCCTGGCAGAAGGATCGCACAGATGGTTGAGGACTTAGCTAAATTTGGTGTGTCTGCGCTATTACCGCGGTCGCTCGCTTCCTCTTGCTGGCGCCACTGATGCAATGTGTGTAAAGGTTATTTACAGCATGACTATATCCATCCTACGCGGTTCTAACCCTAACAGGTTGTTGACATCTAAGTCAGACAGTTGCTTGAGACTCTCGAACAGGGTTAACATTTTGTTTTTCCATAGGGTGGGGCAATCACAGAGGAAATGGAAAATCGATTACTTTTTCTCTGGTTGTTCAAAAATATGACAATCTATGTTTGTATGGACTCCCATTTTGGCTACTTCAGATCAAAAGCCAGTTATGACTACCGTTAGTCTCCAGGCGCCCCGTTGTTCCAGGTTTATCAATGGTGACGATTGCTTAAGTTTGTAGGTGGGCCATGAGAAACTGACATTTTGTCAAAAAAAATTATTTTGCTCATTCCTTCGATTAATTACTAGATTTAACATTACTTAAACGAAATCAGTCTGGTTTTTCAGCTATAGCTCCTTTCCAAATAAATATTTTTACTAATATTAAGTCTTAAAATACAGTTAAAAGATTACATAACATGTGTACACATTTTTAGATCAATAAATTTAAAAGTTTTTTCAGAAAAAATTCTGGATAATTCGCTTTTTTCGGCCTTCTAACAGTATACTCGTATAACGCCTTAAGCTCGTGCATCATTCTAATAAGTGTAAATTTATGGTGATGGTGAAGTTCAGAGTTTCCGACCCTTCCATAGTAGAAATTTCTAAGTTTTGGGATCACTTTCTCATGCAGCGCTCCTTCTTGTGTAGACAGTACACACATTAACACCGAGGAAAGTATTAGGATGATGGCATATATGTTTCGTCATTATTGTTCACATCGTGCGTTCGAAGTTGTTCGTGGACCACCTTCCTATACCAAAACTATACGGTATGACAGGAGTTGATGGCTCTGATTTGGTTATTGACCTTCAGGTTTGCCTTGCAAAGTTCGGAGTGGCGTCTTTTGCACTCGGTTATAAGCTTTTCCCTCATTTGCTTTATTTCAACATTGTAATATTGTAATACGACGAGGTACTTATAAACTTCGCCATTTTCTATTTTCTTAATGGTCGCTGTGGTGTTGTCATCTGGGACCATTTCAACATTTGAAACTTTGCCCCTTATAATTATTATTTTTCGGCGTTAATCAAATCCTATAGGCGCTCGGATATACTTAGAAAAGCTAGTTATGCATTTTATCAAATTTTCCAAGTATTTTTCTTTGCCAGCGTATAACTGTGGGTCATCTACATAAAACAGATGGCGGATTGTAAACTTTCCTTCATAGCCCTCATATCCGTTTTCTTAAGTATGTCGGAGAGGGGTTCCATGCCTATTATTATTAGGAGAAAAGTAATATGATAATACAATTATTTGTTTCACTATTTGAAGAGAGCATTAAGTGCTGAGCTTTCCTGCTTGTTAATTATATTTTTCTGATAGTCTACAAAAAATAAGAAGACACGAACTTTACCAAATATTTATAAATTTTTTTTTTTTTTATTTTATGTCACGTCAAAATTTCTTTTTATTTATCATTTAGTATGAAGTTCTGAGGTATTATTGTAAAAACCATCTTCGACATCAGCTAAAATAGCGTCTGTTAAATGAGCTGCCTAGATGTTAGCAGTGAAAAAATTCCTAGACGGTACCCTTTTTATATACTTTGTTGATATTTGTCAAGTAAACAAATGTACAATTTTACGCAATAGAACAACGCATTCAAATGATTGCAACTTATTACGAAAATGGTCGATCTTTAAAAATAAAATATTGCAAAAGTGTAGATTTCTTTGCAAAAAACAGTCGTCCGAATGAGTCAACAATTCAAAGATTGTTGAAAAAATTACAAGAAATTGGTTCAGTCAAGTTTAGCCAAGGACTGGAAGACCAAAAACAAGAACACTGGTTCATGAATCGCCTCTTTGGCGGCTTTTATGTGTAGAAGTTAACAGCCAAATCATCGAACGTCCCTCGCAATGAATTCACCGAGCAACCCGCGCGCAAACAATGTCGCTGAACCCGACCACATATGCAACATAAACAAAATAATGTGAGTCGGAGCAACGGCCAGCCGTTTCCGTTGTGTCGCAAGCGTTGGAATTCTGATCGGAAATATGCTGAGTCGGTTTTACAGACCACAAACCCATGGCATGATCTTTATGTACTTATTATGTATTTAGGTTTAGATTCATATTTCCATTTATGTACTTAGCTTTAGTCTTTTATTCATTCCATTCTTATAATCAGTTTTGTCCAGACAATTGTTTAATAAAGAACGATTGACTTTACTCCGGCACGCCGCCGTTAATATTTGATGTATTGATTTACACTGTTGAGCCACAAGGCCAATAGTCCAACAAAGGGGACGAAGTCAAGTCTCCCAACCTAAACATCCTAAAGCTAATTAGAATCAAGAAGTAGCTGAGACGTGTCAGCAACACCCGCCGCTGGACCAAGGCATCATCACTGCTCCAGAGGGAAAGTGAACGACTTATAACTTAGACGCGCGGTGCTCGTAGGAGACATTTAAATGTAATTTTTCGCGAATTATATTTAAGAGCCGTTTTTTGAATAAAAATAGTGGAACTTGAAAGTATCTAAATTTATGCATGTTTTATTTTAAAACAACAGCTTAACGCGTCTTTTGAAAGACCCTTCATTTATGAGAGTATTTATTACAAAAAAAGTACATTGACACGTCAACTCAAATGGCTTGTAAACGAAGAATAAATTGGCGGATCGAAATAAAATTTTGTGTTTCCTCAAATGAATGTTGGATTTTCAAAACAGCGTTGAGATTTGCATCTCTCCAATTTATTAACACTTTCGCAATACTTTCTGTTTCATCTAATTAATTGGTTTTCAGCAAAAAGTCTGTATGTTCGTAGCACCTCTACTGGCTATATATCGCTAACCTCTTAGTAGCTCCAGCAACCCAGCTGCTGCTTAGCTGATTATTCGCGCATCTCATTGCAAGCAATGAATATTCAATTTTCCACAATAATAGCGCACTTACAATAAATGCAATGGAGTGAAAAAAAATACCCACATCCATATGAGTACACTTGAGTATGTAGACTTGTTCCTGAAGCTGAAAGGTGCCCACCCGATGCGGCTGCCTCGTCTTTGCAAGGCACTTTATAATCTTCTTATAGACTTTTTGGGCAGCGTTAGCCAGCCTCTATCTGATTGCTTATGTCCGCCTGCCGATTTGTCTCTTTAGGACTCTCCACGGCTACCTGCTCATCTGACTGTCCATGCTGTTGCAAGTAGCAACTTGCAACAATTCATTGCACGCACTCATCTCTTGCCAGCTCAAACACATGCACATGCACTTATACATATGCAAGTATGTATAAGCATTTGTAGTTTGAGTGTGTCTCCAGCGCTTTTGATTGCATTTAATTGTTATTGAGAAATGTTGTTTGTTTTACAACGAGGAATGAAATTAAAATATGATGCATTAACGGCAATGTAATACACGTGCAAGAATGCATATTTACAGTCTAGTGTTTCGATGTACAGATGGAAGCGCGCATATGCAAACCAATTTGTAGATTTTTAGCAAAATGTTGTGTTCATATATGTATGTACCTACATTAGGGCGGGTAAATTTGTGTGGAGCGACTTTTTCGACATTGCTCGTGGAAGATTTAGATTGCACTAGAGTTCTTAGAAAAAACAGGCTATTGGGGAATAGCTCTGAAGCCAATTTCGAGCCAACCAAATTTTGAAAGGTACTATCGGGAAGGTAAAGTACAAAGTAGAAAAAGGGTCCAAACCAAAATAAAAATTTTAAAATTTTTATTTATTTTTTCAAATTACTAAAATTTTTATTTTTTTATACATACATTTTTTTTAATATTGTAGAATCTTAATGTTTTATGCTGTTTTGCAAGTTTTAGTTTGATTTATATATAAAAATTAAATAATTCTGCGTTTTATATTATACTTAAAAAAAAAAATATAAAAAAATACACTTCCTTTTGAAAGTAAAAAGAATCCAAAATCAAAATAACTCTAATACGTTCATTGAAAAAAAAATACCAGTATAACGGTTAGACGCGATAGAAATGAAACCTTCCGTAAAACAAACTGAGAGAAAATGAGACGAAAGCAGCATTAGGAGCGGGATAATTATAGGTTCATTATAATACTGCTATAAAGTTCATACTTTATTTTCTTCATTTTATTATTATTCATCCTCAATGTTTTCAATTTCAACAAATGATACGAGTGGCTTATGATAGCTAAAATATGATACAAATGCTTTGGTTTCGAAGCTGTCAACATATCTTTGAAATACCGCGTCAATTGTTGTTTTTGATCGTGTTGTTGATTCAGTGCGATTGTTACACATTTTTAAATTGAATGTTGTATTGAGAAAGTCAATTAATAGAACCGCTGTGTCCAATGCAAAATTTACGTTAAAATCACCACTTAAAATCATTGGAACTTTATCGTAATCTTTTCTAAGTATCCGCGATACTTCTGGTGTATACTTTATTAAATTTTCGTGAAGGAATTCCGTGATGCTATTTATTGATTGATTCGGTGAAATATAAATTGCCACAATTAAAACTGTTTTTCCATTGCTCAATCTGGTTTCGCATGCACATATTTCTCCCACTTTAGAGAGCTGAACAGACGGTGATTCTAGTTGCTGTGCATTCAGATCTATCTGTGGAGTTACAATACGAGCACCGTCATTTTGATTGTGGTATATTGCAACACCGCCTGCAATTGCGGTAAATATTTAAAAATGAAAATATTTACGAATATAAAAATACGGACGAAATACAGCACACGCGGTTGCTATTATGAGCGTCGTAACGCGTATATTACACAGACGTACTAACATACACACAAACATTCGTAGGACGCTTGGTCTAAGCAAGTATTAGGTAGTGTAGTATAGGTATACATAATGCCTTCTCGCTCACCGTGGCTCCGTAATACGCAGGCGCGCACACATACGTACTAGCATACAAAAAAAAACATACATACGTATGACGCTTGAACTAAACACCAAAGCAAGTAATAGGCAGTGTACCCAGCAAAACCTGCGTGACCGAAACTCTAACACAATTACACTTTTTTATATGTTACAAACACATATGCACGCAGGTTTTGCTGGGGCGTCACCGAAACTCTAACACAATCGACTTTTTTTTGATTCTCCGTCACCTTTGGAAAATGTGTAAGCAGTAAGCAAACTTCATTCATATATTTTTTCTCATTTTTGCATCAATAGAAAAAAAAAACAAAAAAAAGGGCATCAGTCAAAGTAAACAAACACCGTAGCCGAATGGGTTGGTGCGTGACTACTATTCAGAATTCACAGAGAGAACGTCAGTTCGATTTTTCTAATAGCGATCGCCCATCAGCAGGCCATGGCAAAACACCGAGTGTATTTCTGCCATGAAAAAATTCTCCTCATAAACATATCATAAAACAAAATAAAATAAATGTATAAAAAAATTTTTTTTTTGTGATTCGAACCAAGGATTTTGGATCGGAAGCCCACATTGCTAGCCGCTAGGCTATCGCGCTGTGCTGTCGGCGCTGGCCTAAAAGTTATTTTGTTCGTCGCTACGTTTATATGAAACTGGCGCTGGCAAACGAATCCATATGTATGAAAAGGATAGAAAATCACACGTACACAAAGTTTTTGGCACGATTTTCCCAACGCTTTTAACAACGTGATTGTAAAGGGGCGTGGTTAGTGAACGGCCACGCGTGGTGGTTACGTGAAGGGTAACGTGACCGCCACTCTTCTTGCTGCTACAATACTCACTATACTAGCGTGGCTCAGCAGTACGCAGCCGCACACATATACGTATATCAACATATAACGCTTCGTACTGTCGCTTTTTCGTTTCATCGAGTCACAAATCACTCCCAACGATTCTAAAGAAGTTTTCACTTCAAAAATATACATAAAAAAATTATGACTCGAAAAAAAGTAAACATTTCTTTTTCATATGTAGGGAAATCTTAATGTTTTTGGATGCTTTGCGAGTTTTAGTTTGATTTACATATAAAAAAATTGCATACCACCTCTTTTTCTATTATACTACCACCATTTGTGGATGTGTCAGAAATATTCCAAATTCCTAGACTTTTAGTAGAGTCCATTACTATAGGGAGTTTTTACACAAGACAATAAAATGAAATAAAATAAAATGAAATAAAATAAAATAAAATAAAATAAAATAATGATCTGGAAATGGAATGGATAGGCGCACAATCATCCAATTTATGGTTAAAAAGAGGAAATCTATTTTCTGAAATAGAAGGTTTCGCAATCCCTATTCAAAACCGAGTTATCCCAACAAGAAATTTTCGAAGGTCGATACATGGTGAAGCAATAGAAGATAGGTGCCGAAGGTGCGGCATTTACGGTGAAACAATCGACCATTTAATTGGTAGATGTAGCTTACTTGTTACCCCTGAATATGTCATAAGACATAACAATATAGCAAAGATCCTCCACCAACAACTTGCGATAAAACACGGTCTCTTTCAAGAAGAAGTCTTGTATTTTAAATATGAACCAAAGGCAATATTGGAAAGTGCAAATTTTAAACTGTACTGGGACAGATTTATTTCTACAGATCAAACCGCAGCTGCCAACAAACCTGACATCATCTTGTTCGATAAGATAAGTAAAACAATCGAAGTAATCGATATAGCGGTGCCCCTTAATCGCAACATCCAAAGCACATACTCTACCAAAATATTGAAGTATGCAGCTTTGGCCATAGAACTGAAACGGATGTACAAAGCGAGGGAAGTGAATATAATTCCAATAATTATATCGTCCACTGGATTAGTGCCCAAGCATTTAATAAAAAACTTGAAGAAGTATGACTGCCAACACCTTTTAGAAGACATGCAGAAGTCGACCATACTGGACACATGTGCAATAGTTCGTAGATTTTTAAATATTTAAGCAATAGTAAACGCATGGGCGTAGAACTTGGACTACGCTCCACCAGAGCACAATCCCTTGAAAATTTTATCCGGGATGTGTAATCTCCGGCAAAAACTGGAAACCTAAACCCGGCAGCGACTGAACCAGAATGGGCGGCTCTCCGATCGGCGTCTGTACTTCAGGTTAAAGGCGGTTGTTAACCCACCTGCCAGCGGGTATAAAATGGAACTATTATAAAAAATGAGAAGAACAAATTAAGCCTGGTTAGCCTAGGCTTAATCTTAATTCTAATCATACATGTCTGGAATGTGATTCAGCTCGGCACTAACAAATATTATGAGAACAATCAACACAATCTGAAGCCAAAACAATTCAGATCAACTGACAAGAGTAATAAACCGAAGGGGTTGATATGACTCGATAAGACATTGAAGAACACCGCTGAAAAATAGAAAAAATAGCAGCATTGGTAGGTGGAAACACCTCCGGACGATTGAAACGCCAAATCTGCAAAATATGTAAAAACTTTAATACTCACTCGAAGTTCGAAAATAATAAAGAAATGCTTAAGCGTATGCCCGATACACTCAAACAAAGACTAAGAACGCTAACCACCAGAAGAGAAAAATATAGCATGTCTATGAAACACTAGCAACATAATCGCATGTTTGAAAACAATCAAAAGCTATTCTTGCGACAACTAAAACAAACCACGAACGTTCAAAGGCAGGCGCGACAGTCATCAATGGATGAATTTACATCATACTGGTCGTCTATTTGGTCCAAACCTCAGCAATACAACCCCTCGGCAAGCTGGATAGCAGAAGTGAAGGAAAAGTACTCTTTTATTCCAATACTCGGTTTCTCAGCCGTAATACCTGAAGAGGTTGCGAAAGTTGCTCGAAGGCTCCACAATTGGAAAACTCAAGGCTATGACAACTTACATGCTTATTGGTTTAAGGGGTTATACGCAGTTATGACTTTCAAAAAAATCGATTTTTTTTATTGCATTTTTGTAAAGTACATATATTAAAAAGTATACGCACGAAATTTGAAGTAGATCTAAGCAATACTTTCGGAGTTATACCTATATATGTAGAGATGCCTCGGCGCGTTTTAAGGTAGGTATTGAAACTTTAAACGTGTTTTTTTCAAAACGGCATTTTTCAAGTCGGTGTACACGATATCTCGAAAACGGCTTGTTTGATCGGTCAACCGTTTTAACTCAATCTTTAAAGATACATTTTCTAGTAATTAATCGTTCCTTTTGTAAATCTGATACTTATTTTCCATTTTATAATCAATTTACGGCCAAATTTTAACGTAAAAATCGAAATCATTTCTTTTAAAAGCTGCCATTTTGTGAAAATTCACTATTTTGATTAGCCGAACGATTAATTACTAGATAATCTAATATATTAACAACATTGATTTCAGATAATCCAATCCTGAGTTACGATGTACACCGTAAATCGTCTTTTTTTAAAGGAGGTTCCAGAAATCGCCTGCAGCGCGCTCTATAATCAACATTTTCATAAATAAAAAATTTTGTTACGTTCTTGAAGGATGCTTTAATAACCGCCAAAAATGTTCAAATTAAAATATTCTGAAGTTTCTTCAGGATAAATCCTTGACAACTCGTCTTTTATTTGCTTCATAACTGCGTATAACCCCTTAAAAGGCTGACATGTATACACGACAAACTTGCAGTCCTTTTCACCAAGATAATAACTCGACAAGTAACTGCGGAAAGTAGCGGACTCGACATAACAGAAAGGGAGCCGGGAGAGGTATACAAGTAACTTGGAGTCATGCAAAGCAGTAGCATAAATACCACGAAAATGAGGAAAAATCTGATAGCAGAATTTAAAAGGCGCCTTCACGCTGTCTGTAAAATCCAACTTAATGGGAAAAACCAAATCCACGCTATTAATTCATTTGGCGTCCCGGTGTATCGTATAACTTTGGAATTGTAAAATGGTGATCTACTGAAATAGAAAATCTACAACGAATAATACGTACAATTATGACTAAATACAAGTCACATCATCCAAAAAGCTCTGTCGTTCGAATGATGCTACCCAGAAAAGCGGGCGGTAGGGGACAAATTGATGTTGTTGCACTGCATGACAAACTTATCTTAAACATAAGAGCATACTTCTAACATAAGTCCCAATCCGATATGCACAAGGCTGCAATTGCTGCGGATGATAATTCCACCCCACTTCGGATGAATCATTCCTACGAAATCAGGAACGCAACCACAAAAAATACAAAGATCCAAAGATGGTCTGAAATGGCTGTCCACGGCGTATATCGAAAAGACTTGCTGAGCCCACATGTCGACCAAAAATCGTCGCACTTATGGCTTACCAACAGGTCGATATTTGTCGAAACGGGAGTACCATTTTCGCCATACAAGATGATGTGATTCCAACAAGAAATTACATTAAATATGTAATCCGAGATCCAAATGGCGCAGTTGACAGATGTCGAAGATGCAATAGTCGGAGTGAGACATTAGACCAAGTGCTAGCGGGATGCACCACACTGGCAAACTCTATGTACCTGAAGCGACAGAATGACCTCGCGAAAATAATCCATCTAAAACTAACGCAGATGTACAACTTCAATCAAATCAAAACACCGTACTTCAGATACACCCCAGAACCTGTTGAAGAAGACTCCAACTACCTTCTATATTATGACCGAACAATTTTAACAAATGCAACCCGAAACCACAATAGGACAGATATTTTGCTGATCGATAAATCTCAAACGACTGGTTATATAGTTGATATTGCAGTTATGCAGAAAAAATATCCAAATATTCTGACTAAGGTATTGATGTCAGAAAGCAGCTTTACTCATTTCTTGTCTTATAGTCCCAAACTTTTTACAGTAAACGTTTTCATTGTTTGTAAAATTTTTGACTATTTTATATAATATTTATATACATTTATTTAATTGTAATCGTTGTACCTGTTATAAATTATTGGCTTACAGCATTAATTGTCGACAGATTAATGTAAATCACTCCTTTCTTGGGATGCAATAAAAAAATAAAATAAAATTAAATTAAATAAAATAAAATAAAATGAAATAAAATAAAATAATAAAAAAAATTATTTGCTTTGGATCACCATGGCGCGGTTCTTTAAATAAAAAATAGTTATCGAAAATAGATTATTCCCACCAAAAAACCCCGAACCACAAGTTTACATTAAAAAACAATTAACATTCATAATATTTTGGTCAATATGAATCTTTATTTTAACTTCGTATTAACTATAAATGATTTTTTTTAATTTGATTGCTCGAAATTGCCTTCAGAGCTATGCTCTAGTGAATTTTATTCTTAGATTTGTATGTAGAATCCGCATCTGTTAAGAACGATGTCGAAAAAAAGTAGACCCACCCTAACGTACATGATGTAATTTTTTTTTTACATGAGATTACTTTTTTTCGCTAAAACCATTAACTTAAATTGTTTTTAACAGTCTCGTTTATTACTGTAGCTGGAAACTACAATTTTTGTTATTAATTTCACAACTTGGTTAACCCTTATGTCAGTGTTGAAAAATTTATTGGCTACTGATAAAACTTCTGAAAAAAAAATTATTTATATTTAGAGATATTTTTCAAGGCTGAAAGACAAATTTTTACTCTTTTTAATGCAGCCTGTGGCAATGACCAAACGGTGCCATCATGCACTCTGGTCAGGTCCGGAAATTCTATTATCTATAGAATATCAAACTTTGAAAGGGTAGAATAGGCAATCAATTCGTTCAAACCCTACAAATCAGCCGGAGGTATTTTTCCATCCCTGCTCTCCAAATATAGAAGTGAAATTAAAACGAATTTTAGTGCAAATATTCAGATCAAGTCTTACTACTGGCTATGCCCATCGCCAAAGGGAGGTAATAAGGTTCCTGAATCTCACAAATTCCATAGGACAATCAGTCTTGCATCTTTCATGTTGGAAAGCGGAGTGGGTAGCTGCAATTTGCATAACAAATGAAATCCACAGTCACAGCACTGCACACAATTCTTCCTGATATAGAAAAAGCCCTTGGACAAAAGAAAATAACCCACTGTGTTCTTATGGCCATTGAGAGTGCATTAGATAATGCAAATGAAAGCTGCAGAAATTGTTGAAATCCAACAATTAAATTCAAAATACATAATTAAGTTGTATTCTATTTCCGAATGGGTTTAGTCATCACAATTATTTGTCGGCTGCGTAGTCATCGAAAATTGCACTTCAGAGATCTGTGGCACCATGCAAAGTCGTGGCAGATATTTAAACTATGTCATATTCCATGCATAAAGTCATATGTGGCTCGCAAATTCCCAACAGAAAGCTTTCGTTATTCCATTTCAACACGCCTTTATTGGGAAACCCTAGAGAAAAAACACAAAAAATCCCACTGAGTTGGTCAGTCATTAATATGAAACGCATAACAATTATAAAAGCGTTGAGTTATAAAAAGTTAAGTGATTTTTAAATGGCTTTAAAATTTGAATGCTGTGGCATCTACGTCATTTTGTGTCCCAATGCAAATGACATTCACTTCCGCGAATGAGTTAAAAGAGAAATGCAGGCACATATACCCGCGCAATGGTAGCCACGCTAAATATCAGTTCAAATATACTATGCATTTACAAATTTTGGATATTGCCTGCACCATATCGCTCTAAGCCCATTGAAATTTAATCTGTGCCTCAGAAAGTATTTTACTGACGTTGCAAGAAATACCGCACGATTTATCTTAATTTTGCCTTTTGGGACATGACCAAACTTAGCACCCTCTTTGCCCATATTTGGAGACACAACAAAAAAATTATTGGGGGCTAACCCTTTTAGCAAAAGTTTTCATTTCATTTCAATGCTTTTGAGTACTTTTTCTTTAGAATTTACTCTGAAATAAAGAGAAGCTTTTCCAAGAGGAATTCAAACTGGTCGACACAGGTTGAACATATAATTATTGCTTCACGATATAGCTTAAACTTCCTAACTTTTTTCATTTAAAAAATGCAGCAAATTTCCCTAAAACTTTCACACTTTTCAACCCTATGGGGACGGAGTCGCTCGACGGGCGAGCGTCGCTCAAGACGAGAGATATTGGATTGCGCAGTAAAGAAAATAAATACGTTGAACGTTACAAAAAACACTAAGGAGTTTTTTTTTACAAAAGAAAAATGTTTCATGAAGTCAAAAAGTAATTATAAGCAAACTGCTATCACTACTAATGTAGAAATGCCTGAGTGGATTCCTTATTGCGCGGATTTCAACTCCACTTGTCGAAGTAATGCCGCCATCTTCCGTCTTACCAGATTCAAAGTAATATTCATCAGAACTGTCACTATCTAAAGTATCATCGCTAGTCGCTTAGTCATCGTGCGTAGGATGAAATATAAAATATTATATACAAAAAGCCTGCTGGCTCCTCTGGCTGTGACACTGAGAGACTGAATCGAAGAACTGAAAATCGCTCTGGCTCTGACTCTCGTCTCACTTCGTAGGTTTACATTATAAGGAAGATAAGACTTCACCACTTATAGCCTCTAATATCTGTTACGAAAACGTGACTATACCTACGCGTATCTTATCGCTTAGAACGAGAGAAGTCGCGAGCCTTGCAGTTACGAACTAATTTGGGCGGCTATATGCCGACATGCGCCTGGAACGGTAAAACGGCTTGGACGGCTATATATCGACACTCGTCCCCAAAGGGATAATGAAAATTCTTTGAAAGTTTCCGAATAGGTAGAGTTATAGCCCATGAAATTCTGCGAAAGAAATATGCAATTTTGAAGGTGCCCAAAAATTGCGTTGGTTTTTAAGAACTTCTTTTTTTACTGTCGGTCTTGTGCATTTTCTTTATGTAAAAATAATTTCGGAAACCGTTGTATTGAAGAAAATATGTAGATAACACCATCATTAAAATCAAACTTTCAAACGGAACTCCCCTTGCTATTTATGGCGTGCTTCTTGATGTTGTTCCACAAATGGAGGGGCCTACAATTTCAAGCCGACTTCGAGCGGCAGATATTCTTTTATGAGCAGCTTTTTCATGGCAGAAATACACTTGGAAGTTTGCCATTGCCTGCCAACTTTTTCTTCATCTTGGTGTTTCACGGAGATTTAAACTTTCATTCTCTCTGAATTCAGAATGGTAGTCGCGCACCAACCAATTCTACTATGGCGGCCCCCTGCGCTTTAGTGCATATAAAAATGAATTTTTTTGTGGCAGAAACTACGCAAGTTTGGCTGGAAAAAAATTAAAAAAGTCAACTCGAATTTTTATACACTGGACTTGCTAAAAAATGAAAAAAGCCACAAAGGCCGGCACCAAATAAAAATGTATGAAATCAATGCGATTTTTTAGTCACTTCAAATTCCACACTTTTATACCCAAATTGCATGGACTATAATTTTATAGAACAACGTCAAGGCGCACGTCACAAATAGAAGAAGAGGCTCGGCCAATTATACAAAATGGTTCCAAGTGCCTATTATAGTTTTTTAGAATAAAAAAAATCAAAAAAAAAAGGACAATTCGAATTTAAAAAATGTATATTTTAATTATTGCAGTCACTGCCCTTGGTAGTAATATCTTAATCATAATAACGACCTTCCCATCTACTCATTATCATAAAGTTCACAATTTTCTTATTTGGTTTTCTTTGTTTATTCAAAATCTTAGTAAACTTCATCACTCTTTTCCAAATGATTCCCAAAATTAATTGAGTTTTTCTAAATTTCATATAAAGTTTGAAAGTTTAATTTATGTGCTTTTGCTACCAAATAAACTGTTTTTCTAAAAAAAATGTTAATTGGAAATATTAAAGACAAAATCTTCATGCCTTTCGACTAGTTTTTTCTTTATTTTTAAAAATTTCCGTTATTGTGTTATAGAAATATAGCTCGATCCACAGGAGACACCACAGCAATCAAAGTTTAGATATTCGCGCAAGATTTGCAAATTCTGCAAAATTTTATCAAAATTGCAAAACTCTTCAATCAGGATTTAATAATATAAAAAAATAAAAAATCAATTTACACCATGATTTTTCACGCTGGGTTTTTTGCACATTCTGTTTTAAAGAAGTCTGCGGAAATCTTCGCGCATTTACACGATGACATTTTTGCGGCTTTTTTTGCGTGTTTTTGAGGTTGACGTGGGCAAGGTTCTTTAGTCATTCACTTGAGTATTCGTGCGCTTCAATGAAAAACCGAAAATTTAATACGATAAAAGCGAAATGTCAAAAAACACTCTATTTGGCTGACCGTGCGTAGGCAGCCGCTTTTTCTTCTCTGCACTTTTTGCCACCTAGTTCGACACCCATGACTTTCTATCCAAGGTGAAAAGTCATTGGGTAAGCGCTTTATATATTAAGAAAAATGGTCTAACTCGGTTAATATAATATATCTTTTTTCTCTTATTTTATGTTGGAAAATAATCATTCGTCTTGCGTTTGTGTCCAAGTGAACTATATGATTTTGCGAGGAGGTCATTTTGGCCACTGGGTGTCTTACAATTCTTCACATAGAACATCTGCATTGGCGTTATACTCAATAAAATAATTCGCCTTTGACCCTCCACTTTATGTCAAATTTTCTTATACTACCCATAGCTTTTGATGGAATATCACACTCTTCCGCTCCAAAAGTCCGAGTTGGACTTATCCAACATCTTATAAAGCGCGACGCTCATATTTTACTACTCATTAACAACACAATTTTATTACTTCATACCGGGGAATTTGCCCCTGTGTCCATAACTTTTTCGATATTAAACTTTTCACTTGCCTTTGCTTCCAAGCAAATAATTAAGGACACAAACGTCGTTATCGCTTTTAATAAATTTTAAATGTTTATTCATTCGCAGTTCAATTACAGGTCAATGCCAGTAAAAGACTCAAACATTTTATCAAATATGTGAAGTCATTCACTGTCTTTATACGAGGATATTTGAGGGTTTAATAGCCCCAAGCGGCTGCCTTACCTTTATCAAATAGGTTAAGTCATTCATTGCCTTTATACGAGGATATTTGAGGGCTTAATAGCCCACAAAAATCTACTCACAATGGCCTAGTTTATATGACAAAAATTTATCTTTTTCAGTTATTTGAACAAATACTCTGCTATCTGCTAACGGCAAAAAATCAAACAAATTTACCACCAGCTTCTAAACGCGTTTCTTGTTTGCAAAATTGGTTAACCCTCTAATAGTTTCTATTAAAAGATAATTTCCATTTCCACTTTCGATTTGTGGCACCAACCCCACAAATCAGAGGAGGAGCACGGCAACCTATCCAATGCGAGTGTACGCTCCAGTCATATTTTCATAAATATATATTCAAAAAAAAAGAAAACACACAAAAAAATTTACATTCACAAAAGACTTAGGAAGCAAACTCGTAGTCGGCAATTAGCTGCTTGCACTTCATCGAAAATGAAAACATTACAACACGTACACATAAGAATGCATGCATTTTAATTAAGCAAAACAGCAAATTTATGTATGTTGCTAAACATGAAAACAGCAACAACAAAAACAAGTATAAAAATGGAAAATAGCTACATTTCGAGGAGTTTGGAGGCAATACGAATAATTTTTTAGCCACTTTGGTTGTTTGCCTGCATTTAATTAAGCGATTGTTGTAACGTACATTTGTACATACTTAAATATGTATAGCAACAGCATCAGCTGGCAGCTGGTTGGCCAGGCGCCGCTGTGGCTACGTGCAACATTTTGTAGACGTGCTGCACGCGCTTAATGGAAATATGTTGCTGTTTCTCCTAAAAAGCAATTGACTGCGTGTAATTATGCTTACATTTTTTTTCATAAAAATCAATACTACAAATCAATAATGGATTTTTAACTAGATAATTCATAAAAGTGAGCAATTGAGGATGGCAACAAAGGTTTTGGCATGCGATACAGCGTCTTTGCAGAATACTGCAGAGGCTAAAGGCAGAGCGTCTATTAGATATGCAACACCTTTTTTCGGGTTTCACGGTACAACGTTGAAAATAAGATAAATAACGTAAAACTTGACATTCGGAGCAGCACTAGGACAAGTTCTATATGCTCCGGTGATGCCAATACATGCAGTCCTTTTGCACCCTCCCCAGTTTAGAGATATCACAGACCTTCAGAAGAGTTTCCCACGGCATCCCAGCCACCTATACATTAAAATTGCCAGAGCCACTAAGTTTTACATCCAAATAACAAAACCTTAAAGTAGAATCCATAGACTCACTCACAGATGAAATTTTTTTTGGAAAACTTTTATATAAAATTTCAGTTCAATGAAAATAAATGAAAAAGTTCCATTAATTAAGTTCGAAAAAAATTGTAAGTAGACTTTTTTTTTTCTTAATTTAATTTAAGAACGTAGTCTGGTCGAATACTCATTTTTTATAGATATTTTTTAGGAATTTTTTTTTTAAGAAAATAAAATGCGATCGTTTTGATTTTACAGGATGTTATTATTGACATCAAATAGTATACAAAGGCAATTTTTTTTTTTACATATTTTTTGTAGTAATGTGGCATCAAAGTAAGTGTCTTAAAATAAAGATAGGTGGCTTGTTAACAGGATTTTGGCTCTTCAGGACATCTGAAACGAAAAACTTAAACTGATTATTATTCTGCAGGCTTGTCATTTTGGGCAGGTGCTGCAATGGAAACTTTTTTTAAAAAGTAACAAAATGGCCGACTTTTGAAAAAAGGTATGTTTTCGATCGCATTTTATTTTCTTAAAAAAAAAGTTCCTAAAAAATATCTATAAAAACTGAGTATTTGACACGACTACGTCCTTAAAGTAAAATTTTTGTTTTGAACCAAAAAATACTTCAAATTGTTTTTCATAGCATAAATGCCTTCAAGTTATTTCATATATGCAAAGAAGCAGCTGCTTTAATTTAGATAGCCAGCGTATGAAAGTTACTTCCCAATAAATCTCATATTCTTAGTTGCAGAGCACATCGCTCCATATTTTGATTAAACTGTGAATTATTAAATCAAGTAGTGCCTTACTTAAGTGCCATATTTGAAATAATCTTCAATCTGAATGTGCTACCTACACATTAGTATATAGCACACACAACTACATATGCACATATACACTATGACACCAATTTGGAATTCGACAACAAAATTTGCGAAATTTGTTGAATTTTTGCACAACATTGAAAATCGTGCAGAAAATATTTCAAAATTCCGTCAAAACCAAATGAGTGCAATCGATAGACTCGTATCGACATGCAACTATCTATTAATATCGACAATCGTGTAAGTAGTGGCGAATAGGTATGCGCATTGCACACACATCAATACATACACATACATACAAGTACATGTTTTTGTATGTCAAGAAAAGGCAGCTGGACTAAGCTCTGAAAAACCAGCATAAATAAGAGCAACTTGGGCTAGCTGACGGGCAAGCACGCAAGCCAACTAAGCAGAGAAGAGAACAGCAGGAAAAGGGTTAATCAGGGCGAGCGCAGCTGGCTGCGGGTAATCACAATGCAGACGGAGGGCAGTGGAGCTGCAAAGAAGGGCAAGAACTATATCGAGGAGGAAGAGGGGGAGGAGGAAAAATCAGGCGGCGAGAACTATGAATATTTTTCGGTGGACTCAGACAATTGACTTGATTTGTCGCGCACTGCAGGGAAGTGAATAGCAAAATAAAAATGTGACAGTAACGAGAACGGTAATATGCAAGTACAGTATTGTGTATAAACATAGCAACATTTTGGTTTTTTTATTAAGGGATTGTAATTATTACAAGTAAAAAATATTTATCAATATTTTAATAATCATTAGCTGATTTTTAATTTTTTAAGCCTCCGTAGCCGAATGTCGCAAATGCCAAATAAATACAGAAAACATAGACCACATTATTTCTGGATGCCACCTTTTGGTGGGAAACGAATACACCGAATGACATAACAATATGGCGAAAATACTGCACCAAGAAATAGCGAATAATCTACGCTTAAGTTCATCTATTTCAGCCTATTACGAATGCATCCCCGAGAATGTATTGGAAAACCAGGAATACACGATATACTCGGACATCGACATAAGAACGGACAGAACAATCACCCACAATAGACCGGATATAACGCTTATAAACAAACGAACAAAAACCACCATTCAAGATCTAAAGGATGAGATCATTCGGCACATTAACGGCATAGAACCTCAATTATGCCTCAGCGTCATCGAAAATTTGGGCCATCGGTTGAAGGTGTGCCGCCGAGGCCGCGGCGACCATTTGACCAATATATTATTCAATACGTAATTGAGCCATACCAGTATTATCATAATAAAGAGAAATGACAATAATTTCTAAACAAAATTGTATTTTATTCAAAATCAATACCGGCCCTTGAAACTTAACCACCCTTTATATAAGTACATAGGAATATATAGAGTTTATATAATAACAATGTGGAACAAATTCAGGTTAGCAAAAATTAGGTCCATTCTGAGAGTGGCGGGTGAAAATAGAGGTGAAATTAGAAGACCCGTATCGCGCCGTTTTTTTATGTTAGTTCGAATTTTTTTTTAATCGGCCTTCGAAGTTTGCAGTCAAATGCCGATTTTCAGTATATTGTTTCATAAGTACCACAAAAATTTTCGAAATCAATTTTTTCAAAAATTGTAATTGTTGCACAGGTCTCTAGCAATAATTTGGCTTTTACAGATTGAAAAAATATCAATTAGTCGACGAGTTATAGCCAAAAAACCATATAAACAATTTTGCTCCGATTTCGAACTTCGAAGGCCGATTAAAAAAAAATTCGAACTAACATAAAAAAACGGTGCGATACGGGTCTTCTAATTTCACCTCTATTTTCACCCGCCACTCTCAGAATGGACCTAATTTTTGCTAACCTGAATTTGTTCCACAGTGTAATCCTAGGCCTTAAAGAAAAATTGTCTTTCACACTTTCTTTCCACTTTCATATGGAATTCTCTATATTTTAAAAAATAAATGCGTCCATCAATGTCTCAGCAGTTGGCTGCTTAAATTTTTCAGAATACTGTATATTTGTAAATATATGTGTATTCAAAGAAAAAAGTCAGTTTCAACGGACAATGCAATTTGATGGTTCACATTAACGATTTCCATAGTTTACAAGCAAATAAAAAACCAAACAAAAAATAACTCGGAGAATTGTTAGACTCAGAGAGAGGTGTGTGATTGCGGGCGTAGTGGAACGAGATATTCTCAACTGTTTGCGACAGCAGCCGGAAAGATATTGTAGCCGCTCTCCATCTGTGCCTGGCTAAGTATACACATGTCAGCGAATACTTTTTCATGTTGGAATCTGGCTATTGACTTGTTGCCACATGTTGTTGCAACAGTCAGGAAACTCATGTTTTCTTCCTTTTTCAAGAGACTCGCAAATATTCATTGTTGTTTTTTCCCTCTTATGCATATTTTTCTTGTTTTTTTTTTGTGCACTTTGGTAGCGGCAATTCATACAAACGTGACAGCTTATGGCCATAACTAAACGCGAAAATGTTGCCTAAGCCTGTTGCTTAAATATCTGTGTTGTCTAAGTAGATAAATGCTGACTAAGCGCCGTAGTTGCTTGTGCCAGGAAATAGTCACAAATTCAAAAATATATACAAGTATTTGCATATGTAATGCATTTTTTTGAATTCACTACTTTTGTGAATATTTTATTTAGTAAATTTTTTTTCATCTAAATGTCTCTTTAGCACCAAGAGACTGGGATTGCCTATAAACAAGCAATAGCTGGGTTTAAAACAAATATGAAGTTATATTCCACTACATCGAAATTTCCATTCAATATTTGTTAAAAATATTTAAAACCACGCACACATTTGCTTTGAAGCGTCTCCTCTCTGTGTAATTGAAATTATATGGTAAACACTTCCATTCGAAATCTTTAGTGAATTCAGCAATTCGAAGTAGAAAGTGAAATAAGTGAAGTTTGGGCATTAAAGTCAAATATTACCAAACTTCTATTAAATCCAAAATATCACCGAAGGACGGAGAATTTAAGTGTGCATTCAAATAATTTGATATTGTTTAAGCTTTAAATATACAGTGACCGCCTACAAACCAGTATTTTTCTTCAGTTCATATAAATACACAAAATTAATCGCCCTATCGCAGAATGCTATAATGGCGTCGTATGCAAACAGACAAACAATGAAGCTCTAGACTCCACAAGATCGTCGAATAATTGTGTCGAATTTTCCCACGTGTTTCTTGGTAGCGTAATCTCCCGTTTCGGATAGCAGGATCGCCCGGTTTTTGTTACAGAGAGTTTAAAAAGGAAATATTAAAATAAATAAATAAATAAATAAAATATTAAAAATATCGATTATTTTTAACAAACATTTTTTTTTTAATTTTTAGGATAAAAATACTTCTTTTTTGGAAAAAAAATTTATTTTGGGTTCCGAACTAAAATTGTTTGTTCGATGTTGAAAAGTTTTGGCATAGAGTTTTTTAAAGTGAAATTTTCGGTTCTTTTTAACGTCTCAAAATTGTTTTTCACTGAGTTTTTTAGAATAAGAATAGAATTTTTAGAAAAAATTTTTTTAGAAAAATTTTCACTTTGCTCAGTTGTTAAATTTTTGTTCTGAATCAAAACTTTTTGCTTAATGTTGAAAATTTTTGGGGCAGAGTGGTTTTAAAAAGAAATATTTTCGGTTTTTTTTAATATTTAATTTTTTATTTTTTTTTGTATATAAGGACTTTCATTTTTTTTTTGGATCTCAAACTGTTGAAAGCTTTTGGTTCAGAGTATTTTAAACTGTATTTCTAGTCCTTTCTTACATTAAAAAAAAAACCTTTTTGAAAAGAATTTTAATTTTTTGTTCCCAATTAAAATTTTTTGTTCAAAGTTGACAAATTTTGGGATAAAATTCTTTAATTTGAAATATTCTTAAATCTTCTTTCCAATTAAAATTTTTTATACAATGTCGAAAATTTATTTAATAAAGTTTTTTATAGTGAAATATTTTGAATTCTTTCTAAGGGGGAACGCCACTGTGGGGAGTCAAAAAATAGTCGATTTTCGGGAATTTCTTTTTGTAAGTAGAAATAATTATTCGAGGATCGGACAGAAAGCAATTTATTATGTATGTATTAAACTATGTTGATGTAAATTTTTATTAAAAAATATTGAAAATTGACAAATTTATGTATATAAACGTAACGAGTTAAAACAAAATGACGTCGTCTGGTGACAGCGATACAGCAATGAATAATCATCTGAAAACCAAAAATTTTATTAATCTACACAATAGTGACTATCGTTGTACGTAGCCATTTTTTCTTTTTTTTTTTGACAAAGTGGTGGTGATTTTAATTTCGATGTGTGTTTTTCACCTTTTTTTTGATTTTCAAAAGGCCCTAAAAAATAGTTACTTTCAAAATTATGAAAATCGGGTACGTAAAACGATAGCCAATGTAGTAACAAAAATTTTGAAAACAAAGAAAATTTAAATCGGTTCGTTAGTCGTCGAGAAATCGTTGCCACCGTATCAAAAACAAGTCGTTTTGAGAAAAATGCGTTTGAAATAAAGCATCGTATCGTAAGCGCTACGGAGCCGAACCGACGGGCGCTCACTTAATTGCACGTAGAAACGGGAATAAAACGAATTTTGCTTTAAAATTCTTACCACATTTTCTTGAGTATTTATACTAACAATTTATGCAAAAAAAATCGATTGTTTTGAATTTTCACAGTGGCGTTCCCCCTTAACATTTTGAAATTCTTATAATACAATAAATTTTTTAGAATAAAACACTTTTGAAAACAAATTTTGTTTTTATAAAATTTTTAATTTATTTCCGATTTTAAGTTTTTCTTCCGAAATAAAAGTTTTTGTTTAATGTTGAAAATTTTTGGGACAAAGCTTTTTAAAATGAAATATTTTCGTTCTTTTTAACAATTATACATTGTTTTTCATTAGTTTTTAAATTTAAAAAATTAAAAAAAATATTTTTTTTTATTAAAATTTTAATTTTTTTCAGATCTTAATTTTTTTATTTAATGTTGAAAACTTTTGGTATAGAATTTTTTAAACTGTATTTTCCGAACTCTAACATTCAAAACAGTTTTTTGAAATTTTAGAATTTTTTTTACATACAAATTTTTTATTTAGAATTGAAATTAAAAAAAATGTAATCGTTTGTTTAGAATTGCACGTTTTTGGTTCGGAATAATTTTGCTATTTTTTTTTTTTCATTTGTGGAAAACCCTCCCCTCCCTAATAGTCTCTGGTTTATTAAGATACACTTTGTCTTTTAAATATCCCCATAAATAGAAGTCGGGCGCAGTCAAATCTGGCGAACGAGGTGGCCAAGGGATATCTAAATTCTTGGAAATCAGACGTTCGCCAAAAATTTCACGCAGCAGGTCCATAGTTTGCCTAGCAGTATGCGCAGTTGCTCCATCTTGTTGCAACCACTGCTCTGCCATTGGCCACAAAAAGTTTTCAATCAATGTTCTGTACAGTTTTGTTTGTTGACATAACCATTTAAATGGAAATGCGCTTCATCCGACATCAAAACATTATTTAAAAAAACCATTTGTGTGGCTAATTGTGTAAAACGAATAAGCGTATCGTATTGTAGTCGTTGTTGGTGGTCTTGCGGTAGCAGTGCCTGCACAATTTGAATTTTGTATGGGTACATCTTAAGATCCAACTTTAAAATTCTACGTAATGTCGTTCTGGAAATGCCCAATTGGGTGGAACGACGGCGAGTTGAGACAGATGGATCATCTGCAACACTCTGCCACACAGTTTCCACGTTATCTTCAGTGCGAATATTTCGATGGGCACCTCGTCCAGGATGGTCGGCCACTGAACCCAGTTCCTCAAAACGACCGATCAAACTCCTAATCATGAAGGCTGTGAGAGCTGATCTGGAATTAAAATGTTGCCGATTTTTACGCTGCGTTAAAACAATTGATCGTTGACAAGAATCGAAAAATTCGATAATTTTAACGCGTTGTGTTGTACTGTAGGGTTCCATAATAAATTTCCAACAATTCAATTACGAGTATAACCTAATATACAAAAATAGAAAACTAAATATGTCAAAAAATAAAAAAGTTATTTGTGCTTAACATTAGTAGGTCTTGTTTGAAAAAAAGAAGGAAAAACTTTTCAACAAAAAAATTTTTCTTTTTCCAAAATGTTGAGCAAAAAAAAAATGTTTTTTCTCCAATATTTAAAAAAAAATCCTCAAAATTTTGAACAACCAAACAATTTTTTACAAAAAAAATTTACAAATTTTAATTACAAACAAATTTTTTAGGAAGTAAACTTTATTAAACCAGACAAAGATATTTCACTCTAAAAAATTTTTCACTCTGTACTAAAATTTTTCAAGCTTATGGGAAACCCACTATGATATTTTCAGCAACTACTAAGCAGAATTTGAGCAGTTAACGACAAAAAAAGAAGTAAAAGTTCTAAGGGTGGGTTTTTGATTAAGATGGTTTAAGATTATTTAATAAATTCAAGCTAAAAAAATTTTTTTTTTCTTCCCAAAATTTTGAACCAAAAACAATTTTTCTCTTTAAAATGTAACACAGCAAAAGAAAAATGTCCCAAAAAACAATTAACAAATTTTATAAAAAATATTTTTTTAGAAAGTACATTTTATTAAAAAAGACGAAGGTACTTCATTTTAAATAACTATACCAAAATTTTCAAGATTGAATAAATCTTAAAATTAGAATATTTTACTCCAGCCTACAAATAATTAAATTTTCCGAAAAACTGCCTTCAACTGACAATTGATATGAAATTGACCCATTGCCGATAGCACTAACAAAACAACGTATAATACAAATACATATAACCATTTTGATGAACATTATTATTACGACTTTTATTATCTTGATACAGTCATTAGCTTAATCCTTTACTCGAATAAAAAGAATCAGTTTTCTCCTCTCAGAAAAAATGATAATTTGTGTAAATAAACTTCGTTGACTCCAACTCTATAACCAACTATAATGATCCACTTAGCAGTTCTCTCTGTCAACGTAATAGCCTGTCAAATGAAGCAAATGCAATTTTGTAAAAGTTGTCTGTAATCAAATGACGTGAATATAGTAAATATCTCAAATTTTTATTTGTCAACAAAGCGACGCAGTCTAAACGCTATCAAAGTTGGCGCGAAATGGCAGGTGTGTAAGTAAGTAAAGCAATTAGAAAGGGAGAGGTAGATACTAAGATTTATTTGAATGCTCGTAAATTTGACAAATATTAGCCATTTAGGGTAAATTATAAAATCACTGACTACCCGAAAGAAAATACATCATCAAACCACGTTTTGAGAAATGGAAAGTTATCGTAAACATTAACCGGTTTCGCCTACTCTTAAGGACAATATTCCACATGCTGCGCTACATACAATTTTTTTATTTTGTTGAATTATAAACCAGATAGATTAACAGATGGATGGGGTCACTTACGAATATACAAACTAATAGCGGTATTCACTAGAAGTCTCCAGGGACTATTAGAGGCCACCAAAGACATTTCGTTGAATGCTGTATGACTGCGTGATAAATTTCCTTTAAATTAACACAAGGGCATTCGACTGGATTGAAAAAAGTTGCAAAAGTCCTCGCCTGCATTTAAAGCCTATGCTGAGAGCATTTCTACATTGTAAAAAACTCTTTTTTTTATCCTTAACACGTTGAGTGCCACCATACAACGAAAAAAATGGGGTTCGTCCGGCCACGATTTTGTTTTTACATAATACAATAGAATATTGTTCAACAATTCTGAATATCCGATTTTTCTTAAAATATATGTAATATTCGATAAATAGCGGTACTTTTTGTTTATGGTGACACGTTGGTCTCACAGGGCCAGGAGATTGACCGTTAGAACTTCTGTGCCACATGCGACCAACGTGTCACCACACATTCTTCTTTGCACTTTAAACCATTTTGATCATGTTTTAGCTTGCAAGCTTTAGCGTTTATTTTGATTTCAAATTGTTTGACTGAATAATTAGTTAGTGATTCTGTGGGCGTCGATGAAAAAGTAAAAAAATGGCGTTTTATGAAAAAAAAACAAGAGCATACACTTGCGCTATGGCAAGAACTTATGTCCGACGAGGAAAATGAGAGGAGTGATCCGTTTGCTAATAATGATACATCGGATGAATATCAACCCAGCTCAAGTGATTCCGACTGTAGTGAATATAGCGAACCACCTCCTCGTAAAAAAAGAGCAGAAGTAAATCTTGAGGATGAACCATCAACTTCAAAATGCGAAATGGACGCTATTGATCAAACGTTTTCGAGTGTTATTGAAAATTTGCAATTTTCCGATTCCGAAGAAGAAAATGAAGAAGTAAATTTATCTGAAAATATAGCAAACAGATCTCACACAAACGAAAGGAGTACCTTTGACTGGTATCCTGCAGATGGAAACAAACTTATAACTTTTTCTTTCATCGAAGAGTCTTCTGGCTTTCAAAGTAAGCTATACGATATGTACAATAAAGAGCCCGTGGACTTCTTCAAATTGTTTGTAAATAACGATATATTGGACCTAATTGGAAGTTGTCGCCATTGGAAGCAGGTTTGTGTTTAGGTACTGGAAACAAATCGCTATGCTTCTCAATGCACCCAGAAATACTCTTTTCCGAATTCCCGTATTCAAAAATGGACACCAACTAATCGTAATGAAATTGAAAAACTTATCGGTATAAACATCTGGATGGGGTTGTGCCCATATCCTTCATTGCAATCATATTGACAGAAAAAGTCGATTTATCAGAATTGCTTGCCCAGCATAATGCCAAGAAATCGTTTTCAACTATTGCTGAAAATGCTGCATTTCAACAATAATGAGGATCTGACAGAAAATAGGTTACATAAGCTTTTTTGAATATGTCTGTATCGATGAAACACTTGTACCTATGATTTCAAGGTATACTGTGGAAAATCGAAGGACGAAAACATGAGTGTACCATCTAAAGTTGTCATGGACCTTATGGAAAAACTACTTGATCAGGGTCGTACATTTTGTACAGATAACTATTATACGTCTGTTCGCTTGGCAAATACTTTACTGCAACGTAAAACGCATTTGATTGGTACTCTGCGATCAAACCGAAAATTTAATCCAAGAGAAGTAATTCAAAGAAAACTGAAGATAGGTGAATGTATATCCATGGAATATAAGGAAGGTATTGTGGTTCAAAAGTGGAAAGACAAAAGAGACGTTCTTGTCCTAAGTACGAATACAATTCCTACATAGATATATCTGACCAAATGAAATCTTACAATACCTGTCTTCGCCGTTCTTTGAAATGGTATAGGAAACTTGCCATAGAACTAATAACAGGAACGGCTTTAGTGAATGTTTTTGTGGCTTATAAAGAAGTAACCAATGAAAAACTATCAATAACGGAATTCAAGGAAAAAATTGTTGAAAGTTTATTCGAAAAGGATCATGAATTGGACGTACCAGAACCAAAAGCTTATAGATTGGAAGATCTCGGTCGATCAAAGCGCCGTCGGCGTATAATATGCTACAAAAGAATAGCTGAAGAGTCGGGTAGAGAACAGGCTACCAGAAAACACCGCAAACCACATTGAAACGCGTAGCATGTGAAAAATACTATTGTCTTCAATGTTTCTTTGCTTGTCATAAAATAACACAAAATTCAATAAATTGATGTAAAAATGTTAATGTACTCGAAGTGAGTTTATTTTTTTACTTTTTTTCTTAATGAATTGATGTAAAAATATTTAGGGATATGAATTTGATTGTAACTAATAAGTTTATTTTAATCAAAAACTGTATCCAAAAGCTATTATTTCTCCCTACAAATATAAATAAAACCTAGACGAGTAAAAAGATCCGTTAATTGTAATCACTGTTTGAATAGGCCATATGTTGCCATACCCATAGGCTAAGCAGCATAAACAATGCAATGGCTCTAGTATGGCGTGAATACACTACTACTAATAGCCTCTATGAAGCAGTTGCATCAGCACAAACCGAAATCTCACACATTATACCGTGAGACCAAGTGTCACCACGAGGCCTGAAAGTCCCTTCGCACTGTGAGACCAACCTGGACTCACATGGCACTCAACGTGTTAAGAAAACCACCGAAATGTTCTTTTACATTACATTTATTTATTTTACATCCAAAATTCAATTCATGGTATGCCATTATTTTGGTCTTGAAGAGTTCCATATATTGTTCTCATATCTTTTAGCGCTCCGAGGTCGTTTTCGCATAGTAGAAAGTTAGTTTGCTTTTAAAATGCTTTCATAAGTTTACAATCTCTTACGAAACAATTAACCCTTGGAGTATAATTTAGGAGAAAAATGGTAAAGACAATAAAGGAAAAGAAACGAAAAACCCTAAATAGTACAAAAAAGTTGCGCTCAGACCAAAGCGAAAAGTTTAAGGGTGAGAGGTTAGGGCTATACAAAGTGGCACAAAAATAGATTTGTTTGTAAATAAATCTTTACTAAATAAAAAAAATGATTTTGAATGATCATCAACATCATTTGGCGCAACAGCTCTGTATGAGCTTTGGTCTGCTGCACAAAATGTCTCCATTTGACCCGATCCTTGGTCGATCGCTTCCAGTTGTTGGCTTGAGTTTCCTCATGTTGTTTTCTAGTTCGTTAATCCATCTTGATCTCGGTCTGTATCTTGTTTTTATTCCAAATATTTAAGCGTCAATTATTTTTCGTTTCGCTCTCGTGGGATCCATTCTCATGGTATGGCAAGATGGCTATACTCTTTGAGCTTTGAGGACCGGCAAAACATTTTCCCCTCTTACAAGTTGGTCCAGTTCATGGTTCCATCTTCTGCGCCACTCGCCGTTGTCTTTGACTGTAATGAAGATTAGTCTCAATATATTTCTCTGGAGTACTTGGAGCTGTTTTTGTCTTTTTTACTTATTGTCCAAGACTTCGATCCATAGCAAAAAACTGGTCCAATTATAGATTTGTACAGCGAAATTTTGCATGGTCTGGTCAACAGCTTTGATTTAAAAAGTTTGATAAGTGAGTATAATGCTTTATATACTGTTTGTTTCCCTCATCGATTGTGCTCGTTGCATTGTCATGGCTTAGTTTAAGCCCAAATACGTGAAAGTTTTCACAGTTTCTGATTGTACCAGGTACCACAACATTTTTTCTGGACATCAACATATATATTGTTTTTTCCTCATAAATTCTCAATCTAATTTTACCGGTTGCTTTTTATATATCACAGAAAGTATTTGATAATACTTCAAAGTTTTCGGTGATTATCGCAATATCATCCGCGTATGCGAATTTTATATTGTTTTGTTTTTACCCAGTTCTTTTTACATTAGTTACTTCGTCTATTTCGAAGAGGAAAAGCGTGTCGCCTTGACTAACTCCAGTCTGTATTTTAAAAATCTTCGATAACCTATCTTGTATCAAAACTCCCGATTCGATACAATTTTTTTTAAAGCAATGAACAGCATTTGTAGGTTGAATTTGTGCTCGTACCACTTTTCCATAGACTGTGTTAGGCAGAATATTTGATCTGTCCTCCCACTTCTGGGTCCGAAACCACATTGGTGTTCCGGTAATAAGCCTTTTGTTGGCGGTTTTGGTAGTAATTTATATGTTGTGTTGAGGAGCGATATTCCGCGGTAGTTTTAAGGATTTTTAATGATGGAAACCTTTATTCTGACTTTTGTACCCTCCATTGATAGGGTAATTATTTTTGTGACATCTTGTATGATACCATTAGTAAGATTCCAAGTCAAAATCTTTCAATTTCTCTTGAGTCATCGAATACGTATTCAAGACTGAATACAATTTCTTCTGTTTATCTATTCTGATTAACCGAGATACATTTTTTTATGATGCAGCAATTGCTGGCATCGAAATCCAAAATCAATTGCTTACCCAGTCTGTAAAAGCTTTTGGTATACCATTCCCATTTGCTATAGTATAAAAAGCTTTAGCCCGAAGTACAGTCGACAGCCCAGTTTTTCTTACCAGCAAACATCGCATTATTTCACTCTCCTTCAGCAGCATTTTGCGTTGATAATTTAGTCCAATAAATATTTGACTTATAACTCATGGCCGTACTTATATATATACTATAACTGCCTAGGAATGTTAAAAATATTTATTTTCACGTTTCTATAAATTTTTCTAAGATTACAATCCTTTTCTTAGTGATTCTTGGATCACAGTAAGGTTGACCTCTGCCGCATAAATGGGGAAGTGAAAATAGGAAATATCAAATTTAGCAATTTTATCAGGTATAGGAAAAGCGATGTATGAGATTTTGTGAGCGACTGGGGCAATAGAAGCTCCCATTTGCCCTACATTCTCTTCCAACCACCTCCATCTTCTATATCTCCCTCATATAATGACTACACTTTTATGCTTTTCGCTGTAGCAAAATATAATTACGTCGTTTGCATTTCTGCCAAATTTGACATTGTTTTTTTTAATCCTTTTCCCTCTCACATCCAACCAATAACTATTCAGTTTACGGCTAATTGCACAAAACGCAAATATCAGCGACGCCTGAGCTAGTGCCGGTGGCGATGTGTAGGTGAGGCAAATTTCTGACCAAAACTAAGCGAAATGAATTGTGAAGCCTGGCTATTAAACTTTTCAGTGATTTTCTGGAGAGTTTTTTGTTTTTGGACTTTACTAAAAAGCCTGACGTCTATCGCTACAGTATCTCCTTCTTCAACTGTACTTGACAATGCGTTTAGGTGAGAGTTTGCTGGCTAATCTCAACACTGCCGCTTCGTGTTTGATCATTAGTTATTTGCGTTGTTTGCATGTTGCACATCTGACAGCTCACCAAGCAGCAAATTTCCAATGTACAGGGTGGTGCCTAAAGTGTTATTATTTTTTTTTTTTTAGACAGTGACTGCTCTTTCCCTCTCGAAATCGTAACAGGAAGCCCTTATCATACATACCTTCGCGTCTCGAAATAAATCTCTTTACTCTTAAAGAACAATCGAAAGTTGTGCAATCTTATTTATTTCCAAAGTCAATGCTGTGTATCCCAAGCAGTGTGTCTACCGAAAAGAAGTTAAAACTATAAAACTGAGTAAACAAAACTGACACATTGGGGAAAATCCACTTCATCAGAGAGTGACAGTGTGATGTGGCCATTGGAGCGGTGGCAACATTGACTAATTTTTCTTTGAAAATGCTGCTGGAAACTCCATTCCGGTCCATTTAGGTGAGCGCTACTGTGTCCCCATAAATGATTTTTGTGGCCGGGAATTGAAGGCAAGAACTTGTCTAATCTTTAACTTCGGTAAGAGTGAATGCCATGCCATACAATCTAAGTCACAATCAATCTTTTGCGTGCCCAGCACTCGTCAGCAGACTCGGCGATATCAAATGATCTTCTCGCTGCTGCGACTGAACGCCATCACACTTTTTTGTAAGCGTCCGTGAAGGGCACATGTTATACAAACAGTTAACTAATGATTCAGTATCTTAAGGTAGTGCACTGGATGAATGATGATTCACAAAAATGGTACACTGATGGATCAAAAACACATTATGGTGCAGGGCCTAGAATCCACAAATCATTCACTCTCACCAGGGACACTACCATTTTCCAAGCGGAACTATACGCAATAATGGAAGCAGCAAACATCATGCAACGTAGAAACCACAAGAGAGTAAAGATCAAAATACTCTCGGACAGCCAATCAGTTCTAAAAGCTTTAGATAGCTATACCTACAACTCAAAAACTCTCTTAGAATGCCACAAGGCACTCAATAACCTGGCATCCAAAAACAATGTCTCATTAGTTTGGGTACCAGGACATGAGGGATATGACGGCAACGAAAAGGCAGACTTTCAAGCCAAAAAAGGGTTAGATGTAAACTTCATCGGACCTAGTCCCATGTTCGGATTCAACAAAAACAGCCTGAAACAAAAAGTAAAATACTGGGCCAAAACTCTATTAAATCAGCATTGGAACAACGTAGAGGGTCTTAGACACTCCAAAAAGTTCCTAAGTTTCAACGCTAAAAGAGCCCGGCCTTCGCCCGAATCAGGCTTAAGATTTATGGCTCTGATGTGTTAGGAAGCGACCATTCTGATCCTACAAGTTCTACTCAGATTTGCAGTCACATGAATGGAATCGTTTTTCATAAGCAATAGACTTAATTTTTTCACGAGTAAACCAATATATGTATGTATATACGAATTAGTAATTGGAGAATTTCCTCCCTTTTTCGAATATCAGAAGGTTTACGAAAACAGACCTTCAACTCTCTTATTATGTGCAGTAAAAAGCATGGAAGACCGCCAAGAATATGAACAGAAGATGTTGATGAAGACTTACGCCTTATATATGCTAGGAGAAGCGAGCCAATGAACCGAGTCGTATGGAGCGCGATTATGAAGGAAGCACTGCCTCTCTCCAAGTTATAATTGCATAATGGTGATAATGATGAAAGGAACCAGCAATTTTGTGCCGCCTCCGAATGGTTGCTGTATTTTTAAGAGTAGATTTTTCATGGCAGAAATGCACTCACTCGGACTTTTGTCATTGCCTGCCGAGGGTTGAACGCCATTGAAAATAACTTTTTCTATCATTTGGTTGTATAAATTATGGTCAAACTCTGAAAATGAGCTCGGCTTTCACTGTTTTCGCATTTTCTCGAATGGCTCTACGACCGAGTACGGTTTTGCCTTTGGTCTCTACGTGGAGTCCACCGGGACAAACCTACGCTTTGCTCTTAGACTGTACATGTGAACTGGACAGTATCTGAATCTGAAGCGGATGTGTATGCTATTCAAGAAGCAATGAACTTTGCTGTGCAAAGCAGATGGAGAGGCACATCTGTATGTGTCTGAACCAAAGCTGCGCTCATGGCCTTAGACAGTCATCCAACCATTTCAAGGGTAATTGAGTCCACTAAATCCAGGCTGTACTATGTCGGTAGACATAATGCTAATGTGGGTTCCGGGAGACGTGGATATCGTGTGTAACGAGACCTATGCCCTTTAGACAGGATGTCCTCTGGTTGCAACTTCTTTGGCCGGAACCCATTCTGCCACTCCCTTTCTGCAGTCACTAAAGCCACGGTTAGCAAATAAATTAATCAATTTGAGATCAATTGTTTTCAAATTTTCTGTCTTCAAATTTCAAAAAGAACCCGCTATATGAACCCACCTGTACACATACAGTATATGTAAATATGGACAATTCGGTATTTGTTTATTCTGCCTTGCAGCAAGTCCAAACACCAACCAGCTGTCACCCCCACTCAGCGGCCGTGTGTTGAACGATCTTTTATTTTACTCCCAACGCTTTGCTTGTCGCCTTTTCACCACACGCTTGTTGTTTATAGTTTCATTTATTGTCCGTATGTAAGAAAAAATATATTAATATGTATAGCCTTCGGCAGCTACGGACCTCCTCCCACCTACCTAATATCCTATATGCCTACACACACACAAGTACATTTTTTTTAGCTGCCAGCGCTCATCGCGCAAAGAAATGCATTTACTGGCAATAAAACGCAAAATATTTGGATGTAAAATAAGCAGCCAGCCAGCTACACGAGAGCCAACCAACTAACTGGCTATGCGGCAGCTAACCCACCCATTGGCTGGTGACAATTTGCCAAGTGCTTATCCTTATGTTTGGATAATATTGTCGTTAGCAAAGTTTTGCTGCTGGGGTCACATGTAATTTTGCTAGTCGTAAATAAATACATATGTAAATATGTCTGCAGGTACCCACTACTTATATTTGGTCTCTGGTGATTGCTTGGCTTGGCGCGTTTAACCTTTCTCGCGTTGACGCATTGTCCGACTGATTGTGCACATTAATTGACGTTTTAATTTTGGTGTTGACAGCATCAAATAGGCGGATAAATACAATAAAAATTTCAAATGAATGGCTGATGTATTTATGTGTAATAAAAAAATATTAGCTGCTTGGATAAAGAGCTCTAGTAATTCCGGCGGATGAAATGGCTTGAAGGAAGTAAATTCGATGAGCGAAAATTAAAAAAAAAAGACACAATAAATTTGAGTGGTGAAAATCTTTATTTAGATCTTTTTGAATAACTTTTTACGAAATAAAAAAAATGGTTTTCAGTTATGAAAATATTTATTTTAACGTTTACGCCTATCATTGCTTCTCTATTTGTATACTGTGTCTATTTGTGTCACAAGTGTCAAATATGATTGACGTACGACGCCATTTACAAAATTTATAAATCTTCCGATAGGGTGATTAATTTTGTGCTACCCTTTATGGCGTATGAGCCCATATCTGGTATAACAATTTCGTTTGAATTTTATTTCCAAGTTAAGGATTTTAAAATAATTCGAACTGTTTTAAGCCATCAAATATATATTGGGCAGCTTAAGAACGCAATACAGCACTTCTTCTTCTTCTCGATTGGCGCGATAACCGCTTACGCGATTTCAGCCGAGTTTAACAAAGCGCGCTAATCGTTTCTTTCTCGCACTAACCGGCGCCAGATGGGCACACCAAGTGAAGCCAAGTCCTTCTCCACCTGATCTTTCCAACGCAGAGGAGGCCTTCCCCTTTCTCTGCTACCACCAGCTGGTACCGCATCGAATACTTAGAGAGCCGGAGCGTTTGTATCCAGCCAACGACGCCGCTGGATCTTTATTCGCTACGCTATTTATATTTCGTCGTAAACCTCAAACAGCTCATTGTTCCATTGCCTTCGATACTCGTCGTCACCAACGCGCGAGGGTACAAAAATTTGACGCAGAATCTTTCTCTCACACTCTCCAAGTGCAATGCAAAAATAAAAAGCAAACAAATTGTTTATGATTTTATAACATTTCGAAATAACATCAGTTTTGCGCAGAATTAAAGTGCGAGAGATTCATTTAAATAAATAAAATATATTCATGACGTCAATAAACTCACCTTTCTCCGTGGATAATAATATTTCCATTTTTCAATTGTTTTCTATACTTTACAGCTAGTTTTTATAAATGGTTCTATAAAAAAAGCATAATTTTTCTTGTAATATGTTTTATTGATTATTAAAAAAAGCTACTTCCACCGCGAAACAATTTATTTTTTCAACGCTTTTTCAATATTTTTAAGGAGAAACCTGGAAAAGAAAAGAAAATTTTTCAACCGCCCGACAGTAAATTTTTGTTTCTTTTTTTAATACTGGAAACTGCATACCTTATTTTACAATCTCAGATATTTCTTTTAAACTTTTTGCTAGCCCAACCAGCGTACCATGCGATACGAGTATTGTGTTGAGCCGCCAAAATCAATTCAGCCTAATATTAGTTAATTGAATGATTAAGATTTAGGTTGAAATTTACTAGAAGCCATTCAATCAATCATTTTGTGAATTTTGAAAAAATCAAATAAATTAAATATCACAAAAAAATCAGTAAATCATTTTCTTTTTTTATCAATTTGCCTCCTGGCGGCTGGCGATACAGTTGTTTTGACAGTAGTTTTTGTTATTTTTATCCGCATGACAGGTTCGGCATCATAATTATAGCGCGCTGTAGGTACGTACAGTGCCTAGATCTTTTGGTGACGTATGTATGTGTACGTCTTTTATGCTAACTTACTTATGTGAATTTAAAAAAGGGGAACTCACACTACGCTCCTGGGCTAGTTACTCGTTACAGAGTATTTTTTTTTACGACTATTTTGCTTCCAATGTAGACTGCTTTCATTTGCCTTTTAAATTTCATTATTTTTATATTTTAAATTTGTATTTATCCTTTATAAAAATATAGTCCATTCCACAACAAATATCATGTAAATGAACTTTTTAAACCTTGTAAAAGATTTAACAACAATTCAAAAAATTTTCACTAAAATTTCAAACTTTTTAATCAGAACTTCGAAACAAAAAATTAGGTACACAGTTTTATAGTCAATTAAATTTTGGTCTAATGAAATGCCATTTTGCAGTGACTTAAAACGTTGACTTCTGCCAATTTTTCCTCAGCCTCATTTTCTCCATATAAAAAATGTCGTGCATTCGTTTTTAAGAGAAAATGCGCAACACCGTCAGAGAAAAAGTAATCAAAAATCAACGACAATTTTAACTTATAGTACGATACTTAGCTGAACAAGTTGCACCACCTATTACCATCTTAGCACCATCTATTATCATTAGACTTACACATAAAAACAATCGCTACCTGCAGCGCGATGTGACTCAGAGACATAGGAGGCTGCAAAACAAGATCGTACGATCACAGCATTATCCTCTTACAGGGACCCGCACTGCTCAGACTTCAGAACCCCCGACTTTAACTTCGAGAATAATTTTGTTGTACGTTTTCCACCGAGAATACTTCTGCTAGTATGCCAGATCACTAGCTCAATTTGGGGAGTACCCACCCTAATGGTTTTACCAGTGATGGAAAATTGGTTTTGTTCACTTTTTACTCCTGTCGTCACTAAAGGCTTACTCAGCTGAGTTTTGACACTATTAAGCGAAAGTCGTAGATGACATTGATTTAACCAAATGTAAAAATTACATCATTATACAATTTGCACCTTAAAGGTTACTTCAATGGATATCCAAAAAGTCATACTAGTTTTTAATATAATTTGCCGAAACTATAATAGATAAACAAATTGTTTAAATGATGTGAAGTAGAAATGCTTAGTGAAAAATCATAAATTCAAAATTTTGTCAAGCAGCTATTTTTATATATCAGGGCTTCGTATATTTCGTTTTCAAATTGATAAGTTGGGCGATTACCTTCCCATCGTTACTTGAAAAAATTAATTTCCATATTTCTGAGTGAAGTTTACGAAATTATGAGATTTCCTGGTTGGGGATGGTTAGAACTAACTCTGCTTCCTATGCTCTGATTTCTAATACTTTGAGATAATTTAATTCGCTTTTAAGTCATTTTAGTCTGGAAATTTCTTCCACAAAGTACCACTTCAAATTCGTCCCCTTAGTATAACAATAGCCTATGTGCTCATAGGCTATCATTTTTTTATTGAATTTTTGGATTCTCCATCGTCGATTTTATATGTGGTCAAAATTTTGTTAAATTCTAGTTCCACAAAGTGGGTCAAAATGTCAGTCAAAAAATAATAAATATTTACAGACATAACGAGATTTGAGTGAGAGCTATTTTCGACAAAAAGTTTGAAATTCATTTTCTCAAAACATCAAAAAATGTATAGGCTATTTTAATACTAAGGGGACGAATTGTTACTAAATAAATTTTTTAATTGGCATCTAAATATCTCCGTAAACTATAAGAAATGCAAAATTTTTTTTTTCATTTATTAAAATTAAACCAGTTATAAGTTTAATTTACTTTTAAGTGAGTTATTTAGCAGTAATCTATTTTCCATAGTTTGTAAGGAGTACTGTATTTAGTAGATTATTAAATATGAAATAAAGAAATGTCTTTGCGAGCTTCTCTTCCAATTTGTGGTGTGCGTCTTGATGTTTTCCACGGGCCATACGGCGGGCCAATTAAAAGGTCAAAAAAATCGATTTTTTTTTCCTGAAATCAATAGCTTAGATATTCAAGAACATGAGACACAAATTTTCAGAGTTAAATTCCAAGTATTTGCAGAGCTACAGAGCCGAGCGTAGTGCGGCGTCGAGCAACCGTGCGCTTATTGTTGTAGTGCTCCGCCCATTGACCATTGACTTTGAAGCGCGTTTTCTTTTCATTTTCACGATTTTACCAAATTTATGTACACGATTGCAAAAAAACTAAACGAGCTATCCATTTCATTCAAAATGCGTTATCTTCAGTATTGTTTTCTCTTCTATGTGAACTAAAAAAAACATCCAAAAACTTTTTTTAAGCGACTTTTTTACCCAGTTGAAGAGTTTTTTTTTCCTTGAAAAACCACTTTTTTTTCTACCTTCCCCAAAAATTCGAATTTTACGTGTTTCTCCCAATTTTCTTAGTTCACATCGAAGATAATTACATCAAAATTAATAATCTTTTTTTTTTTTGTTTTCAGATGAAAATTGCAAGTTGTATCTTGTACAGAAGTTGGATACAGGCGCTCTGGGAATCTATTGATAACTCGGCTTACAATATATTGTTGGAGATTTTTAGTTCAAATATATATTAAACTATCCCCAAAACTTCATTTGGCTAATTGTTTTTTTTCTCATCCTACAACGCTTCTCGAAAACTACTGAATTTAGGACATCTAATTTGCCCGCCGGCCTTAAGAGAAGAGTTTTTTGGCGGCACCAAGTGAAAAGAAAATTATATTAACTAGAAACATAAAAAAATCGCACCCTTTAATTAATAAGTGCATATAAATGAAAAGTAGTATAACCACAAAACAATTTTTTTCAACATTCGATTTATGACTGTTGAACATACGCCTCTTTTTGCTGAAGTAAGCTAATTTGACTGGTGAAACAAAATTGAAACTTTTTTACAAAAAAAAGGTTAGCCAACTAAATTGAAATAAGATATTTATTACTAAAAGCTTCATGAAAAACATTTTTAACTTATTAACTTTGTTTTTGAAATACGAAATAGCTAAAAAGGCCCATAATTTTGATTTTGTAACTGTCCATTCCTTACTCAACACTCCATAAGCTGAAAGTTAGGTGCATGATTTAATATATGTACAAGCCATCCTGCCTTCATCAACAATCAACTTCAAGCACTACTTACCGAACCAAACATAATATGCCTTTTAACATAGACACATACACCGATACTTTTTTGTATACGGTATAACCAGGTAATCTGTCTATATCTCTAACTTCTTTCAATGTTTTCATAAAGCCCCATCAGCAGCTTTTCCAGCGGAAAATTTTTCAAGGAATGATACATCTTCAGCATCTAATAGCCCTAAATAAGTAGATTTAAAACATATAGACCATTTTTGAAATATATCTTGAAATTACCTGTCATGACCAAATTGTTTTCCAAAAAATTGTGTTTATAAATTTGTATAATTGCACCAATGGTATCACACCTTTATGAATAAACATTCTGTCAAAAAATATCAGGAATTGTTCATTTAAAAAACGCGCGTTACACATATCCTATGATTAGAAAGTACCAGGAATGTTTAAATAAAACAAAACAGAGTTAAATTTCAGGCGAATTTATTTTATCTCCTTTAACTATGGTCCGTCTGAAGCAACACACATGTGCCAACGTTTAACTCGGTCCTCCATGCATCCCTGATAGGGATCCCTTCAACTGCTTCGTCGCATTCTCTTCAATATCCTCTATCGACTGAAATCTCCTTCCACGAAATGGTAACTTCAACCCGCACGGGGACATATCAGGTGAATACGGTGCTTGGATGTACCCTTTTAACCTTCGTAAGTACCATTGATGTTTGGTCAAATAACCCAGCACAATTTGGGCTCGGTGCAATGGCGCGTTATCATCATGCAAAATCCAAGAATTGTTTGCCCACATTTCCGGCCGTTTGCTACGTACAGCATCTCTCAAACGCTTCAAAATGGGTAAATAGTGAAAAGCGCGATTCGTTTAAATTAAACCTTCCGGTACTTTTTCATCATAGGGTATGTCTAAATTTTTGTTGCTGGAATGTTACTCGTATTACAAACGTCCTCTATAGTATCGCAGAGTTTGAGCGTGGTCTGTTAATTAGCTTGTTTTTAGCATTGAATTATATCAGTGTTTCACTATGGATAAAAATATCGAACAAAGAATCTGTCTTAAATTTTGTCTTTTGAACGGGATTTCGTGTACCGAACCGTTGAAAATGTTGCAGAAAGCCTATGGCGAGTGTGCTTTATCAAAAATTCGGTTTGAAAGTGGTGTAAGGCTTTTGCAGAGGGCCGAGAAGTCGTGGAAAATTTGCCCCGATCTGGTCGCCCATCAACGTCTTCAATAGGTGAAAGGTCGACAAAGTCAAGGAAATGGTGCTGAAACACCATCATTTAAGTTTGAGGAAGGTAGCTCGTGACCTTAGCGTGTCTCACGAATCAATTCCCAGCATTTTACACCATCAGTTGGGCATTAGACGCGTAGCTGCTCCACTCGTTCCAAGAGAGTTGAATTTCTTTCAAAAAATTCGTTGGAAAAAGGTGGCTGAAGACATGCTTGAGCAAATGAATTCAGACCTAACGCCTATCCCGCGCATCACAACAGGGGATGAGACGTTGAGTTTGATATGCAAGCCAGTCAACAGGCGACTGTAAGCCGCTTTCCACATGAGCCGAAACCCAAATAACCACGTCAAAGTCGGTCAAAATTGAAAGCCATGCTATACGTTTTCTTTAATTATCATGGTGCTGTGCACTTGGAATTAATTGCAAATGGTTCTACGGTAAATAAAGAATATTATTTGGAAGTTATGCGACGTTTGAGAGAGAATGTGCACATAACTTTTTTGACGAAAAACTCGAATAGAGGGCCCCTGTGACTAGTCTCTTTTCCAAAACTTAAATTGCTACTCGGCGAACGCCGCTTTGAGTCGACAGCGACCATTAAGAAGAATTCGCTGAAGGAGCTGAAGAAGATCTCTTCAAACGTGTTTGAAAGGTGCTTTGATGACTAGACTAATCGTTGGCATATGTGGATTGCTTCGAATGGAGCCTATTTTGAAGATGTGTTTTACGTGAAAAAAAAAATAGAAATGTCCTTGTCCGGGACTCCTCGTACCCCGTACACAAGAAAATTTTAAATTAAATGTACAGGTGTCACAATCGTAAATTCTGCATTTGTTTATAGTTTACTTAAGCGCCGGTTATGTGGTGCATAGTGCCAAAGTTAATGATTTCCACTTATTTTTATTGTTTGCGTTTATTCTCAATCCAGGAGGGATCCTCTTTGTATTTCCCTGCGTTTAAACCATTATTGGTTTCAGTTCAAAGCCATCGTTGGTATTTCTTAAGCTGGTTTTTTAAGGGTTTATCCAATCCACGCCCACTTCTTCTTACGAATTTCGACGCCAATTATAACTTGATTGCACCATCTATGCAGTTCACCATTCACCATCCAGTTTCATATGTTTAGATGAAGTCTCGTGCAGTTATTGAGAGCCAGCTCAATGAACATCATGACGATTCCGTAGTTAGGCAGAGTTGAAGCAGATGAGCAAACCTGAAATTTAATTTTCGTAGTGAATATAAAATATTACATCTAAGTTGAAAAGTTTGCGTATCAGTTACAAGTGAATTAAATATCAACTCACCCAACCAGCTCCGTTTTGTTATGGGTGACATCAAGAAAAACCAAAAAACTACTTTTCATGCATTCAAATACAATCAAAAGACTATTTCGAATTACCAACAAAATACCAACATATCAAAACCATTTCATTCAGAACTGTCATGGAGCACGGCATTAAGCCATTATTTGCAATAAAAAATAGGCAATAAGCAATTAGTAATTTTTGTTTTTTTGTTTTTTACTTTTAGTCGAATCTTTAGAAAACTTTTAATGCATTGTTGTTGTAATTAATTTGGCAATTGCCACCGAATTTTTTCATACTGATGCGCAGACCCAGCATGTAAAAACACTGGTTCGTAATAGGTTGTTCTTCTAACTGGTACATTCGATGCCGAAGCCTGGTTTGCGGTACCCAACAAAATGTCACACATCTTGAGTATTGCAGGTCATTCAATTTTAGTATAATAAAGTGGATTGAAAATTGTATTGATTTTTGACATTTTTGTTTTTTTGCTAACGGCGTTGGGTGTTTTCTGTCATATGAGTAAAACAATTTCGAGCATTCGTTATATGGAGAAAATACACAAAATCACGAGCAAAAAAAATTTCATAAATTAATGCAATTCCCCCATTGATAAAGATAAAGAAGAAGGCATGCGGGGATACAGTAGAGCAAATATCTAATCGGCAACATAGTGAAACCAGATTGCCACTAAGTGAATTATTTCGAAGAGCAACTCGTCCAATCTGGCCTAACCACCTTGCCTATGAACTGTTATCCCTCTTGTACAGCACCAACTATAAATGTAATAGATTCAACTTTTTCTACCAGTGTGCAATCATGCAAATATATTCAATTATATCGCTAATGTGCTGAAAATCACAGGTGTTCTTGGTGCTCTACTGGTCTCACAGGCAGTTTACATTGGACCCCATTCGATTGTTTGCAGCGTCGAGTGCTTGTTAATTGTGTGCCTACTGGCCAAATTCTCCTCTAATCAGAATCTAAGTTGTCGCTTATCTCACCGCCGCCAACAAACAAACTGTTGACTGTTGCAGTAGGCAAATTGTTGTTGTAGAGCTTGCTGGCAATTAGCTGTAGTTACTGCTGCCGACGCTGGACAATGGTCGCTCAACGGTGGCTAATGGTTCATTGATTGAAAAGTCTTGGCAGGCAGTGAGGTGCAGTTGCGGCGCACATCGGTGGAGGACTAGGCGATATTTTTTCATCAAAATTCTGTGTGGGCTTAATTTGCATACCCATTAAATTAGAGTATAGTGATTTGAATTTTTACATAGATACTTAGGAAAAACGTTAAAATCTGTTATGTGATATAATTTGTTAGCTTATCGGCGTCAAAAATCTGTGTTGCAATATATCAAACGCTTTGATAAAAAATTGAATACATTTTTGTGGAATTCAAATATTTTCTGTATCGCGGACTTTGTATTTATGCCAGACCTAGGATCTACGAAAAAACTTGTTTGGTTAAATTCGAAAAGTGGAAACTTAAAAAATTCCAAATTTATGAGAACACTGAAAATCAACGCGGCCATACACACGTACTTGTATGTATACGGGGTTACGCGGAAAGGAGTCCTACATACCCGCGGATATTATTTAGGTAATTTCTTACTTAACACGCTGAGTGCCATGTGAGTCCAGGTTGGTCTCATGCAGCTGCTTCATAGAGGCTATTAGTAGTAGTGTATTCACGCCACACTAGAGCCATTGCATTGTTTATGCTGCTTGGCCTATGGGTATGAGACCAATGTGGCATCATATGGCCTATTCAAAAATTCAAATATTCTATAGTATTATGTAAAAAAAAATCGTGGCCGGACGAACCCCATTTTTTTTGTTGTATGGTGGCACTCAACGTGTTAATAGTTCAAGATTTCCGATTTTAAGGATACTTAAAAATTTTTTTTTTTACTCACCCAATTTTTTGTTTTATTCCATTTTATTTTTTTATTCCATGAGTGCAAACACCTCAGCTTGGTGGGGATCACGGACCTTTTAAGATTGTTCAAGGGTCGACATTAGTTTTAGGAGAAATAAGTACAAGTTTCGAAGGAGGCCTTCTTCTTCCTCTGCTACCACCAGCTAGTACCGCATCAAATACTTTCAGAGCCGGAGCGTTTGTATCCATTCGGACGACATGACTCAGCCAATGTATCCGCTGGATCTTTATTGGCTGCGCTATGTCTATGTCGTTGCAAAGCTCATACAGCTCATCATTTCATCGTTTGCGATATTCTCCAACGTGCAAAGGCCCAAAAATCGTCCACACCTCATCGGATGTTGTAATCGTCCAAGCTTCTGCGCCATATGTTAGTACCGGCTAGTTTTGTTCATCGAGAGAGGACTTTACTACTCAGTTACCTACTTGGTCCAAATTATTGACATTGTTGTTGGTGTTAATGCTGGTTTCAAAATATACGAAGTCTTTTATAACCTCGCAATCATAACTGACAACAGTACCCGGGGCCGATAGGCGAGTGCGCCGACTGTTTGTATGTACTTCATTTTGTCCCCGTTAGCCACCAGACCCATTTGGCTTACTTCTCTACCCAGTTTAGAAAAGGCAAAACTAACAGCGCGGTTGTTAAGGCCAATGATGTCAATATCATCAGAATAGACCAACAATTGTACGCTCTTATAAAATATTGTGCCTGAGCGATTAAGTTCTGCGGCTCTTATGATGCTCGCCAACATCAGATTAAAGAAGTCACACGACAGCGAGTCACCTTGTCTGAAACCTCGTTTGGTATCTAACGGCTCGGAGAGGTCCTTCCGAATTCTGACGGCGCTGCTGGTGTTGAGCAACGTCATCTTACATAGCCGTATTAGTTTTGCGGGGATACCAAATTCAGACATCGCGGCATACAGATAACCTTTCCGCACTGTCGATTGCAGCTTTGAAGTCGATTCTCCTTTCATGGGTCTTTTCCAAGATTTGGCGTATTGTGAATATTTGGTCGATGGTAGACTTTCCATGTCTAAAGCCACACTGATAAAGTCCAATCAGTTGGTTGGCGCTGGGCTTCAGCCTCAATCACCAAATTGCCGTCTTTGTTCTTACAAAAAACCTCCCAGATTTTTAAACCTTCTGTAAGCCGCCGAACTTTCTGGTCCAATTTTCGGGCATTTTTCATATTGGCCAGCATCTAAAGCTTCTCGCACTCACGTTTTTCGTTACTTTACTTTGATAAAATTCATCATTTGGCTAAAAAAGCCTCTCCTGTGAAATCACTACAATATCAACTTTTCTATAGAAAACTGACTCTTAAAGTATATACAAGAATTGCTTTCATTGTATTATCATCAGAAGTCTTCCTTTAGTGTTATTTTGGAAAGAAAAGTTTTTAAAGAAAGCACCTTGAACTAATGCATGTGTCAGCATCACACTGATATTAGTTACTCTCTTTTAGACCTTCAAGCTTGAAAGTTCATACATTCTTAGTCCCTATGCAAAAAGCTCAAATTCTGGTGGTAACTATACATCAATAAAAAAATTGTTTTTCACCCTTTGATACGAAAAAATTTTACCTGCACCCTTCTAGTTGTGAATATTGTATATCTATCTCTTAAATTAGAATGACTTAATCCATTTATATTTGAATAACCTCAAATATCTGTACACCTGTACTGAACCCCTTGATCAGGTAACAAATTTAAATTCAATTAGCAGTTGATTCCATATGCTTAAGTCACTTTAGTAATAAATTTCGATTTTTATATCTGTCTACGATAATAATCAACCTGGTCAACCGGAGACATAATTAAGCAGTAATTATTTACTACTGACAACCATGACGTACCCTAAAGTGAAGCATATCTGCATACGGGTACGCACACCCTTCGTTCATTGTAGTAGGTAGGAATGCGACATACTTATGCTAATGGCTTTGCATTCCAGTTGTTTGATGAAGCATTCAAATGCATGCAATTTGCCAGTATCTCAAAATGATCAGTGCTACTGGGTTGGTCATTAAAGTTCACTGGTTTAATAAAGGGTCTTTCAAGTTCGAGTCAATTTTTTAAGTTTAAAATAAGTACGCTTTTCAATGAGAAAATATTCTATTTATTAATTATTGATAAACGGTATCTCACATCAGTCCTCTACGTACATACTTACAGGTTTTGAATTTTTGCTTTTTGGTGAAACTTGCAATGGTATTTGGAAATACCTGGCACTTTATGTTGGCAACTTTGCACCAAATGCTGTTATTTAGGGCTTTAAGGGGACAGATACCTGTAAAATTTCGAAAAAAAAAATGTTCCATAATATGTTAATATAATCCTTCAAGAATATGTAAAAAAATTTTAGAACGTAAATTTAAGTATTTCTTAAATTATAGATCGTCAACCGTGACGACTCTATTCTTTGCGTTCGAGCGCTGCGAGAGGTATAGTTACGTTGTATTCAAACTTTAGACGCGTTTTTCTCAAAATAATATTTTTCGAATTGGCGTACACGATAATTCGAAAAGTTATTGACCGATCTCATTGAAATTTTGCATCTTTTTTATGATATTACGTTCTATGTGAATTTATAAGTTTTCAAGAAAATAATTTTTTCGAAGCAAAAATAGTAGGCAAATTCGTCCCAAAATACATTTTTTTTTTTTTTTTGAAGCATTTTATTCCGCGAATTTTTTATTTTCTATTGTTTTTTATTTCAAACAGAAATTATGACATTAATAAACAAACTAATTTTTGGTTTTTTGTATTCAGGTCACTGACGCCGATGCTACAATGCCTGCCGATTGAGAGGCCTCGCTGCGTCCTTCCTGGAAGAATTGAGTGTACATTCGCCATTTTAAATGATTAAAGTAAAAAAAAATGTTTATATTATTTCAATGTATAAATAAACTGTATACCAATTTTGCAAAAAATATACTGACTTCTTCATTTTAAATAATTTTAATTAAAATCAGGGAAAATATGGCCGTTTACAGGTATCTGCCCGCTTAAATCGGTGCAATAAGTTATTCAAAAAGATACAAAAAGCTCTCTTCTTTATAAAGTTTAAATGTGTTAGCTGATCGAATTTAGAACTCGTGGTAAGGTGTTACATTACAGGTGCATTCGAGATTTCGATCCTAATATTAAAAAGAAACCGAAGGCGTTTAAGGTTATACTAAATCGAAAAATCGACTTCCATTTTACCATCCTTTACATTTTATAGAGAAAAATATGGAGGCTCCGCTCTTTCTTCTACCTCAATACCTACATTTTTTTTAATTCAATAAATCTCAAAATTATTTAATTCACTTCACAGAACTTTTCATTTTCCTTTAAAAAGTTCTATACCAAATACATCGATCAAAATTATTAAATTTTTTCGAAAAATTTAAATTTCACTTCAAAAATTCCAATACCAAAATTTTTTACATTGAAAAAACTAAGAGTTATTAAATTTTTTTCCAAAATTTTTCATTTCATTTTATAAAATTCAATACCAAAATTTTTACTTTGAATAAATCTCAAAATTATCAAATTCGAAATCTCAAAATTATTAAATTTTTTCCAACATTTTTCATTTTATTTTAAAAAAACTCAATACGCAAATTTTTTGCATTGAATAAATTTGAAAATTTTAAAATTTTCTTCAAAAAACTTTTCATTTCTCTTTAACAACTTCAATACCAAAATTTTGTACGTACAATAATTCAAATAAGATTTTTTCCAAAAATTTTTAATTTCACTTTAAAAAATTCAGTATCAAAATGTCCCACATTGAATGGATCTCAAAATTACTATATTTTTTTCCAAAATTTTTTATTGCACTTTAAAAACTCAATACCAAGTTTTTACTTTGAATAAATCTAAAAATTACTACATTAAAAAAAAAATTTCATTTCACTTTAAAAAACTCAATACCAAAATCTTTTAAATTTAATAAATAGTAAAATCATTAAATTTTCTTCAAAAATATTTCATTTCACTTGAAAAAACTCTCTGTCAAAGTTTCCTAGATTGAATAAGTCTAAAAGTTATTAAATTGTTTTCAAACTTTTTTCAGTTTTCTTTTTATCACACTCAAGCCTGCAAATAAACCAATTTTTAAAAGAATTTGCGAAAATGTTCAAAATACTTCAATCACTTGACATTTAATCGCTCCAATATCTCTGGCAGAAGGCCAAAAGTTAAGCTTTGTTAACACCCCGCGTTATCATAAACGGTTGACGGTAATTGCATTTCTCAAAAAATTGTCCTAGTCATGCCAAAGGAAACATAGAGCTGAAATGAACGGATGCACACTGGGCTTGCTTTGCCTTGTACCTGGCCAGTAAGCTCATCAATAAACTGTTTATTTTGGACTCTGTTGGAAAATATTAATATTCAAAAATATTGAGGATGTTCGTAGATCAACCATTTTTGTTGGAAATTTTAACAATTTTTATACCTTGTAGGCTTTCTACGTAATACCTATGTATCAAGAGAGACATAATCGAACTGTGATAGCTGTCTAATAAAGCATTAGAACTTGAAGGACCCTGTCTTAACTGCTACTTATTAAGTAGACATCAGAGCCACCGCCTTCCTTATGCTAAGTAGATTACCTTTGACAGAATTGTTCAAATAAAGTATTTGAAAAATATTTAGATAATTAAGATAAAAAGATAGATATATACTTATATGTATGATGCATTAGAACGGGTTAAATTTTGCACCTACTTTGATTCGGCGACTAAAGTACTCTATTGTTATTTTGTAACAAAAAGTTCGTGAAAACATAGCTTCAAATTTTAGTTATTAATACCCAATAAATTTTATTCGTATATTTTGAAATATTTTTGGCAGGAAAGTCGTTTTTATTTATTCATTTAAAAATAGTGAATAGAATAAGCTCTTGAGCACGGTTGGGTTAGGTGAAGTGGTTGTCCTTCGATGCACCTAGGCCTGTTACAGGCTCCCTATCCTATCCTTATTCTACTTGGTCCTCTCCAAACTTGGCTTTACTAGCTAGTTTGAGATTCGCAACATCCACAATGTTGTCTAGAAAAGCGAGACCGAGCAATCTCAACCGTCTTCTACACAGAACCATGAACCAACATAGAAGGTTTTTGACTGTATCTTCTTCTTCTATATCCTGATTTCTTCTACAATAGCTTTTGAGCAAAATAAACATGAAAATTTAATTTCTCGTACCCTAAAAAATGTATTATGGCTTAGTAACTAAAATAAAAAATAATTAGCCTTGAGTTCCACTTTGAAGCTACGCTGTCCTGGACTTTTTTATTCAGCATTCCTAGTAGAATACTTCAGTCACCGAAACAAAGTCAATACAATTTTTTTAAAAGAAATTGACCCACCCTAGTGCATAGTCGTTGTTATGAGTATGATAGGGTACATTTTATGTTCTACATTTAAGCTTTTTTAATCTACTTTCCAATTATGAACAGTTTTTTAATTTACTTACAAAAACATTTAATTGATTGCTTATATTTTTCTCATTGCTATCTAATTTAGCACATTCACTCAATAATTCCCCAGGTTCTTAATGCTTTTTTGAACAAATATGCACGCTATGCTACTAAGTTTTGATTTAGTCACCTTCTTTCCAAATAGGCACGATTGGATCGAGGGGAAAATCTGCACCAAAGCTTGCACCTCTGCCTTCACTGACGATTCAAAAATGGAGTCGGGAGTCGTAGCAGGGGCTTTATCTAAATCGGCCAATTCATCTATCTGTTTTAAACTGCCGAATACTGCTAGTGTTTTTCAAGCAGAAGTCTTTGCTCTGGTAGTCAAGCCGCGATCAAGGCTCTTACGATGCCATGGTGCAGAACGAAATTAATAAGCTCCTGTAAAGAGGCGATCAAATCTCTTAGGTGTGCAGGTAACATTTCTCTGATCTGTGTTCTAGGATATAGGAACATAGAGGGAAATGAAATTGCTGATGAGCTTGCCAGGAAGGGGACTGAATTGGCCTCAGAGACCTTCTACCTGGTCATCGGCATCCCTTTGACGATGGTTAAAGGGGAACTGCACAAATTCAGGATAGCGCAGGAAAGATGGAGCTCCATTTCTTCATGTGCTATTTGGAAAACCCTTTGGCCCCAATACAATATACAAAGGACTCAGAAAGTTCTTTGGACTTCCCGCCATTCAATTTCCAAACTCGTAGCTGTGTTTACCGGTCACTGGATGATCGGCATACACGCGGAAAAGCTAGGGTTACCATATAACCCCCATTGCAGAAGCTGTGCGGACCTTTCAGAGAAGGAGACTGTAGAGCATTTTCTCTGTAAATGTCCGGGTTTGGCAGCTAGAAGACTAAGGTCACTGGGAGCTCCTAAATCCCATCAATCTTCTCCATTATATCAACTGCTCTGCTGGCTGTAGATATCTGCCTGTTGGAGGCCTCATAGTGGTATCAAAATGGCGCTTCAGTGCTAATTGAGAAATGTCAGACTGTCACTTCAACCATTTCACTTACCTACCTACACCTACCTTCGGAAAGCGTTGAGTGAATGAATGAATAAAAATGGGATTTTCACTTCACCTTCATGATTTTTTGTGCCCTCTACTCATGAAAGTCGGCAGTGATAACTGGCTTTTGGTCAATAGGAGAGAAGGCAGCCGTATTGGATATGCCTTGCAATACTAGGAGTACAGAGTTAGAGCTCTGTGAATGCTCTAATCTATAGAGGGCGAAGATGCTAACCCATGGCAAACAGCTTTTAGAAAACCTCGAAGAGCTGGCCGGTATAGATGTAAACAACCTCACAACGTTTTTCAATGCCACAGACTGAATATAGTCGTGAAATAATATCCGCATAATTTTTTGGGAGCGATGATGTACCAATAAAATGATGCGGAAGCACTAATTAAATTCTCTGTGAATCACCACTTAAAGTAATAAACTCATCACAGTACCTCATTCAAACTTAGTTATCTTAATGAACCAAAAATGACACCGGGTTAAGCTGCACGTATGTGACATTTTTCCTGACGCATTTGACCAGCATATCTTTTCTTCTTTGCGCTACAGCATCACATTCGGGAAGAAGGTGGGGTGAAGTCGCCGAGTCACCATGTTAATGGTTAATGGTTGTAAAGGGTTAAGGAGTAGCCCTTTAGCACTGCGACCATATTGATATATTGTGCACCCTATGCTGTCTATTGACTGTTAAGTATGCTTATGAATTGTACCAGCTCCTTCTGAGGGAGTGATTGAAGGTCTTCATCTGTAAGCATGAACTTGTTTAAAAACCTTTTCCTTCCGTGCGTCAACCCCGGACATTCGATAATGAGATGTTCCATAGACTCCTCATCTTCGCAGCAGAATCTGCAGGTGCTGGTGTTAGTTATGCCTAATTTATGTAAGTGTTTGTTGCAGGTGAAGTGACCCGTGAGGGCGACTGTGAGAGTGCGAATGCTCTTTTTGTTTAACGTGAGGGCCATGTTGGCTCTTTTAGCGTTGAAACTTAAGAACTTTTTGGAGTGTCTAAGACCCTCTACATTGTTCCAATGCTGATTTAATAGAGTTTTGGCCCAGTATTTCATTTTTTGTTTTAGGTTGTTTTTGTTGAATCCGAACATAGGACTAGGTCCGATGAAGTTTACATCTGCCCCTTTTTTGGCTTGAAAGTCTGCCTTTTCGTTGCCGTCATATCCCTCATGTCCCGGTACCCAAATTAATGATACATTGTTTTTGGATGCCAGATTATTGAGTGCCTTGTGGCATTCTAAGAGGGTTTTTGAGTTGTATGTATAGCTATCTAAAGCTTTTAGGACTGATTGGCTGTCCGAGAGTATTTTAATTCTTACTCTCTTGTGGTTTCTGCGTTGCATGATGTTTACTGCTTCCATTATTGCGTATAGTTCCGCTTGGAAGATAGTGGTGTCCCTGGTGAGAGTGTATGATTTGTGGATTCTGGGCCCCACTACACCTGCTCCTACACCATAAGGTGTTTTTGATCCATCAGTGTACCATTTTTGTGAATCATCATTCATCCATTTCGGGTTTGTTTTCCACTCGATCCTCTCAGGAAAGGTAACTGTGTATCCTTTTGTGAAACAGAGGATTGGGTCGATGTGGTCTGAAACTTGAGCCATGCTTATGGTGTTTTTGATTTTATTTAGGATATTTAGGTGACCGGTGAGGTTGCCCAATTTGAAATTTACTTTCATGTGTAGCATGAGTGCTTGCGTAGCTGCTTCCTCTTGGATTGCTATATGAAGTGGTGGGAGATTAAGGAGTGCTTCCATGCCAGCTGTTGGGGTAGTTCTCATAGCCCCTGTGATGCATAGACAAGCAAGCCTTTGTACTTTTCCCAGTTTGGTTATCGCTGTTTGTTGGATAGATTCGCTCCACCATACTAGTGCCCCATACAGTATGATTGGTCTAACCATTTGGGTGTATATCCAGAGGGCCATACTAGGGCTGAGGCCCCAGGATCTCCCTAGTAGTTGTTTGGTTGTCCACAAGGATTTCGTGGCTTATTTTGTTATATATATGTGTGATTCCCAAGTGAGTTTTTTATCTAAGGTAAAACCTAGATATTTGACCTCTTCCTTTAGTTCTATCACTGTTTCATTTAGTTTCAATGCAGGAAACTCTAACTTTCTTTTTCTTGTGAAGGGGATTATTGTGGTTTTGTTAGGGTTGATCGATAGCCCCTCCTTTTTACACCATTCCCATGTTGCGTTCAATGCATTTTGCATTAAGTCTGTTAGTGTCCTTTCATGGTTGCCTTTTATTATAACAGATATGTCATCTGCATAACCAATGGTTATAAATCCCTTATTGTTTAGGTGCTGCACCAAGTCATCAACTAGTAGGGACCATAGCCGTGGAGAAAGAACTCCTCCTTGCGGACATCCCTTTACTGTTGTGACATTAAGTTCAGCTTGGCCTAACGAGGCTTTAATAATCCTCTGATTAAGCATTTGGCTTATCCAGTGAGTTAATATTGGGTTTGCACCTCTTTTTTCGAGTGCTGTTTCCATGGATTTGTAATTTGCGTTGTCGAAGGCTCCCTCTATGTCCATAAAGGAACATAGGGCTATTTCTTTTTGACTTAGGGCCTTTTCTATATTGACAACGAGTGTGTGCAGTGCTGTGACTGTGGATTTCCCTTTTTGGTAAGCAAATTGCAGCTTATGAAGGGGTTTTTTGAAGGTTACTTCTTCTCTTAGATGGTATTCGAGTAGTTTTTCCATTGTCTTTACCATGAACGATGATAGACTGATTGGTCTGTAAGATTTTGGAGAGTCAGGGGGTTTGTTACCTCCCTTAGGGATAAATATTACCTTCACTTTCCTCCATATCTTTGGAATGTATTCCAATATTAGGCTAGCTCTGAAGATTTTCACCATGACTCGGATCAGTTCCACAGTGCCTTTGGATAGAAGTGCTGGGAATATTCCATCCGGCCCTGGTGATTTAAAGGGTTTAAAGGAGTTAATTGCCCACTCTACCCTTTCGAAATTTATGATTTTATTGACAAATGAGTCCGTAGATTTCCGTTGATGGTGAGTTACCATGTCTAGACTATTGTCGATTGATGGGTCATGACTTTTACAATCTGGGAAGTGAGTCTTTAGAAGAAGCTCTAGTGTTTCTACGAATGTGTTGGTAATAGTTCCGTTTGGACCTTTTAGTGTGCCTATGGGACTTGAGTCACCTTTGGAAAGTGATTTTTGGATTCTAGCTGTTGCTGGAGTATCTTTTAGATCCTCGCAGAAGTTTTTCCAAGAGTTTCGTTTGGATTTCCTTAGTTCTTTGTTATAGTTAGTTAGGGACTTCCTATATTCGTCCCATTTGTTTGTTTTCTTTGCAGTATTGAATAGTTTCCTCGTTGCTTTCCGAAGTTTGTCAAGTTCGTTGTTCCACCAGGGGACCCTCTTCGTGGAGGATTTAATTTTTAGTGGACAACAGTCTTGATATGAGGCCATGATTGAGTCAGTCATTTCTGTTACTGCCTCTTCTAGTTCCTCTGTTGATGTTATTTTGCTTACGCTGTTATTAAGCTTAGCTGAAAGACATTCATTGTATCTTTTCCAGTTTGCTGTTTTTGGGCTTCTGTAAAATGTGGAGAACTTTACTACCCCATTTAGGTCAAAGAGTATGTGTTTGTAGTCAGACATTGAGTCCTCATCCGAGACTCTCCAGTTACTGATCATATTCAAAGATTTGTTAGTAATTAGAGTTAAGTCGAGTACCTCTTGTCGTATTGCGTTTACAAAAGTGGGTTTATTACCCCTGTTTACTATTGTTATATTACTAAGTAATAAAAATTCAAGGAGTGACTCACCTCTGTTGTTTGTATTTGTGCTTCCCCATGCCACATTGTGGGAGTTGACGTCGCATCCAATTACGAGGGTTAGATTGTGGGTTTGGCAATACTCCACTAGGCCTCTTATTTTTTCTGGTGGTACTATGTCGGCGTCTCCGGGGAAATAAGCTGAGGCGATTACGACCTCTCTCTTGCTTCCGCCAGACTCCGCTTCGACCAGTATTGTTGATGTGTCGCCATCCATGAATTCTGTGAATGGCAAGAATTTAATATTGGTATCTATGATTATCGCAGCCCTAGGTTTGACAGCGCTTTTGTCATAAATTACCTGTGTGTTTTGGACATTGAGGCCTTGAGGACGGCCTCTGTAGATCCAGGGCTCTTGGATCAGCCCTATGTTGATTCCTCCGGCAAGTCTTCTGCTAAGCTCAGTGGTGGCAGCCTTAGCATGGTGAAGATTTGCCTGGAGGCACCTCATTTCGCCGGTTGGTTTTCGGAGTCTTTTGGAGGACTTTCGTCCTCTTCTTGTAACTCCACTGACTCCATTTGGTCAACTAACTCTTCGGTCGTTATATTTTCAGATTTCAGCCTGAGTGTCACTTGTATGAAACGGTAGTTTACCCTACCATTGTACTCCTTCAGGCTGGCGGCTGATTTTTGGTCTACCGCTACGACTAGCGTTACGTTGGAGCCTCTTTCGGCTCTTTTTAGCAGGCGCCAGGAATCAACATTGAGGCCTTTATTCTGCCCCTGCACAAAGTCCAGTATCTTGGCTGTCTCGACTTTGACTGAGTTGGGAAAGGACCCCACTGCGATCCGAGAGTGAGGAATTTTGGATTCCTCTGTGGCCCACAGTGTTGCACCCTCCCACGGCGACGCATTAGAAATGGCCGCCTTGACCCATTCCGCCGAAGTGCTCTCCTTACAATGCAGGACAAGGTATCCTGCCTTGTAAGTAGTGCCCAAGAACGCTGGTTTTGTGGCCATGTTTTTCCCCGCCAGTATTTTGTCTAACAGGAGTTGTTGGATGGAGTCCATTTGTTCGGTTGTCAGTACCGTGTTGGGGTAGTCCCTAGCAAGTACTGCCAACCTGACTCCTGTTGTTATGTCTTTGTAAGTGGCAGTGGGCTGCCACTTTTTACTCTTTAGAGCTGCGTCTTTCGATGTGGACGGACCATCATCTTTAGGCCGCTTTTTTGCTGTTGCTTCGGGTGGTGTGTCCTCAACCGACCTTAGTCGTTTCGGCCCCGTCGTTGGTTTTCCTGTGTTTTTGCACATGGGCTCCAGGGCCTTAGCATAAGCTTCTTCTCTGGTTAGTCCTTTTTTTAGGAAGTGTACAAGTCTTCTCTTGCCCGCACCACTGAGCCTTTTTGACTGTTCCGTTTTCGGCCCTTCGCCATCGGTGTTTGGAGTCGTCTCGGCAGTTCTCACGCCTTCAACTGCGGACCGTTCCTCCTTATTAGTTTGAGGCTTGGTGGCCTCTTCCTGTTGAGGTGTGACCGCCTCTGGTTTTTGAGGTTTTTTGTTCGCCTCTTGGTTGAAGCCTTCTTGGCCGCTTCCGCCATTTTTTTGGTTTTGATTGCTGGTATTCATTTTGTTCCCACGAGTAAAGGGGTATATCGGTCACCTGCGCCAGTGACCCGGTAGCGCAGGAAGGCATTTTTGAAATGGGGCCTCGCCAGGGCGCCCCAAGTCCGCATACTAGCGACTAGATCCCCCTCTAGCCAAGCATCCCTCGGCGTATGCTGTTCCACCTTGGATTGGGGATTTATACTTACCCAAGGAAGTTTACTCTTCCCGCCCGACTATATTAGCCAGGACCCCAACAGAGACATGACCGTGCTGGGGTATCCTGTCACCATACGCAAAAGCAATTTCCGCCCTCGTTGCAACATGATCCATTTCTCCTCTGTAATGATGTGCGCTCAAAACTTTTTAAAAAACTGTTTACAGTAGGTTATAAAAAATCTATACCTATCGGCAATTAAAAAAAAATCAAATAGACGAATTTGTAATTATTATATAAATAATTAGTCCGGCGAGCTCTGGGAAATCCCAACTAATGGCAGAATTAAAAAACAATTTGTTATTAAGACAGAGTATTTAGTTCTAAATTTATTACAATGTATACTAAACGTGAATAGATGATGCTAAGAAACTTGTTTGAAATTACAGCATATTTTATAATACACCTGGGCATTAGCATATTTGCGCTGGACTACCTCAACAAGTTATATACTGTCTCTAGTAGTAGTAGACAGAAAATATTCAGGTATTTTAATGATAATTATTGTTAGGATAGGTTATTTTGCAAAGAAAACTATTACGTATGTGATACTATTAATTATTCCTTTGAAAAAATGTATTTTTTATGGCGCAAATGTCAAATGTTATCAAAAAAAAAAAAACTATCATAAGTTAAGGAAAATTTTTGAGCGAATTCACTCATACACTTTGTTACAAGAATGATAGAAAGAAGATTGCGCCCATCAAGAGTGCGTGACGTCACGTTTGCCGAGTTGTACAGTGTTGCCAACCATTTGCTCTTCACAATAAATTTAATGCTTTTTTATACCCAAAAGGCAAAAATTTTTCAATTTCGTGTTTGTTTCTTTTTTTAATTTAAAGCTGCCGAAACTCTAAGTAAAGAAAAAAACTGTATTTTTATATAAAAGAAGGTTAAAAAAGGCCACTCTGAGAAGATTTTAGTGCTAATGAAAATTTTTTTACTCTTATAAAATTTGATAATTTGAAAGTGCAAAATTAATTTTAAGGTTATGCAAGAATATTAAATTTTCTTCTCTTAACTCTTCTTAAGATTGAAAACCTTCTTACACGTTTTAAAAAGCGTTTGAATTCAATGAATGCGAATTAAAACCATAGAGGTGTAATAGTTTCTTCCGGTCATCAATCCTTAGTGAGACATAGGGCATTAAGAGTTGTAATATATTCATTGTAAAAATAAGCAGCAAAATACCAGAAAATACTAAAGAAATAATACTGACATTTTTACAAAAAGAGTACCTTATCTAGTTACATAACTTCAAATATAGCAAAAAAGTCGTTCCCTTAACAAAAGAGTCTCGCTTAACAAAAAAAAACTCATAAATTAAATTGTACATAAGCATAACACATTTATTTAAAAAAAACGCACATTTTAAAGACAATTTGTCACGCATACAAAGTTCTTTAAGTTATTCAATAAAAATTTGTTGGGTTATTTTCTTTGAATGGGCATTTTAGTGCGTTTTTATATCCAGAAGAAAGAACTAAAACTCCGAGACTAAATAACAAAAAAAAAAATGTTAAATCAAGTTACGAAAGTGGTAATCTGGCCATACTGGAGCTAAAATCACGTAACTCGTTGTCAAATTCGCTGAGAGCAAAGTAACAGAATCACGATAGGCGCCATCTCATTATTCTCTCCATCGTGACTTTGTTATACTACAATCGAACGGTCTATAAAACTCCGTACATTTTTTAAAAAACATTATGGTTAAAAAGTAGATAAGTTTTAAAAAACTCGAATTAAAAATTTGAGATTTTTATAACTCCAAAGCATTACTAGCCCACTTTTGAGCTCAACCATTTTTCTTAGTTTTTCACTTCAAGCTCGTGATTTGGGCTACGCCACACTTTATTGCTTCTGAATAATTCATCTGGATGATTTAAATTTACTCTCATTTGTATAATATTTAATCATCTATGTTGGATTCCTAAACATGTTTTTGTTGTAAATATTTACTGTGCTCCGAAATGTACTGAGAAATCGCTATCCATAGAAGATAAATATCTATTAGTAATCAAGTTAAATTTTTTTAAATGCAAGCCACGAATTTATGATGCCTCAGAAAATTTTAGAAAAAATAGCACCATTGCAATTTAATTTTTAATATTTTCTAGACACTATCAGTGTTTGTGCGAGTTCCATTGAAGGTTATCTTGTTATTGTGCCTTAGAGAACATTGATTTCATGGCTGGCATTAATTTTATATTTAGTAGTATACAATAAAGTTCAAGTTTGAAGTCGCTCAAAAATTTTCGTCAGTTTTTGATAATTTGTTTCCTAACACTCAAACCTGTCCTAACAATAACAATAACTTTCATAAAAATACCTGAATATTATCTGTATACTATTATATAAAAGAAATATCGAGCATTCGCTATATGGAGCAAATGTGCAGTTGGCGTATAGTTGAAAACAGAACCATATATTTTTTTTATCTGATCACTTGTAAAATGTATGATCTTAGACCGCACTTCAATCAATTTAATATAAATTCGATTGTTAAGGGGGGAGCCTGGTTTATAAGGTCAAAAAAATCAATTTTTTTTTTTTCGTTTTAAGCGAGTCCTAATATATTTCAGAATATTCACACAAAGTTACAGACCCTAATTCTCAATATTTCCGTAGATACAAAGCCAAAGGTAGGCGAGCGTTAGGTAGTTACGCTGTGACCGGACAGCTATAGTACAAACTTTAGCTTCTCGACTTTTCATTTTTATGATTTCTTTGAATTGGCGTACATGAATGAAAAAAAACTAGTGAACATTTTGAAATGAACCATTGCTTAAGCATAGCTTCAGTATTAAATTCTCTTCTATTTGAACTAACAAAATAGAAAAAAAAAATTTTTCAAGATTTTTATACCAAGTTGAAGTGAATTTTTTTTTATAGAAACGCATTTTTTTCTTTAAAACCTCCAAAAAGTTGAAATTTTGGAATTTCTCTCAGTTTTCTTAGTTCATCTAATTACAAATCCATTTGAATTTTTTGCTTTAGATAAAAGTTACGAGCTGTATCTTGTACGCCAGTTGGAAACTCCAGCGTTGCAGCGCTCTACTAATTTCTATGTTAAACATTTTTTCCAACTTATTTTATAAATAAAATTTTTATAAATTTTTTATACTTTTTAAATGTTCATTAAAAGATAGATAGATAGATAGATAGATGAGTTTGCAGTGCTAAATTAATTTTTTCCTTAAAAAAAAAATCGGAAAGAGATGCAATTTTTAGACCTCATAAACCAGGCTGCCCCCTTAATATTACATCGAATCCAAAAAATCATCCTTTATCGTTATTTTCTGTCTGAATCATCTGAAACGAGCATAGAGTCTGGAAAAAGAGCTTCATTCCTTATCTCTCTTTGGTCTACGTACAGCTCTTCGGCTCAGCGAAAGCATCGTACAACGAATCCTCTGAACTTTGGGTGCCTCAGTAGTCTTATCAATAGAATGACAGTGGCTTGTTCTTGGCATCCTAATTTCCTATTTTTATTAATATAGCAAGGCTTTGTATTCGTCTCGATATTTTTTTTTTTTTATTGTTCACCAATAACCTATTTCCAGTAATAAAGCCAAGTTTTTTGCGGAACACAGTCTCGTATAAACGTGCAACGTTTTGAAGGTGAAAAATTCTGTAACTGACCCTACGATCTCAGTACAAATCATCCGAAAGCCTTTGCTGAAATATTTTTTTAACAATTTTGTCCGAGATTATTACCGTTACCTCCGTTGAAAAATTTAGCTAAAACGTTTGCATTTGATTTTCTTTAACTGCTAGTTATGGGCATCAGACGAGGGACCTACTCAAGGGCAGTCACGAGAATGATAACTCAACTAAGGTGGCTGCCAAGGCAAAGTAGTTCTATTGCTCGATATAGCAAGCATGCATGAATATTAGGGTAGTCCAAAAGTTTCTTTTTCTTATGTTATCTTCCCCGTAAATTTATTCTATGGCATAAAATATGAGACACCTAGTTCTTTTGTTTTTTGTAGCCGTGCCATGCTACCAAAGCAAAGCAAAAAAAAGCTTTTGTTCTAAATTTTCTAATTCTTAATATTTTTTTATTTTAAGATATTTTCAGATTCTTCTTTTTTTTAAAGTAAACATATGACATTAGGACCAAAAACAAAAGAAACGCTGTATTGAACTAACTGCTTGCTAGATTTGTTCTATAGTCAACAAAATTAGACACGTATTTTTTTTATTTTATATTAGTTTGGGCAAAAATAAATCCCTTATTTTGAAGTGATTTTTGCGCAAATTTGTTGAAACTATTTTATGGTTGATCTTTAGTTCCTGGGTGACGCTGCGACTACTAACATAGTGGTCAACCTCGATTATTTCTGTGATTTTTCGACATTTTTTTTTAACATAAAAAATGCCTAACGGAATCGACAAAACCGAAATTGCACGTAATTAGCTATTCCAGTATCGGCACCATAAGTACCGTTCACAATTGCATTTTCACCTCTATGAACGAAAAACTCCCGATGTACCGAATTTCCTCTTTGTTGACTTCTACAGCCATCCACCGGGAAAATAATGGATTTCTTTGACACCAAACAATATTTACCCGTCTCGTGCTGCCAGAAACAAGGAAAAAACCAGACAAATACTTTTTTTGTTTTAATTAAAAAAATTTCAATTTAATTTAAAAAATTTTAATTTTAGTTAAATTTAAAAAATTTAAATTTCATTTAAAATTAAAAAAATTAGATTTTATTTAAATAAAAAAAAAATTAAAAAACTTAAAAATTTATATTCTATTTCAATTTAAAAAAATTAAAATTTTATTTTATAATTGGTGGTTCTTAGTAAAACATAGTCGAAATTTTCTTTTTTTTTTGTTTTTTTTTTTGCCTTCCTAATATTTATACATCCAATTTTTCGACTTTCATTTAATTGTAACCTTACGAATTTATAAGTGTTGGAAAAACCGCTTCTAACAATGCCAAATCAATTTACTCTCGCTCTACAACAACAACGATACAAATCTTCACCAAAATTTATTTGCTCTGTAACAGCAGGAGCATCTGCCGATCAGTCTACCTAATCATAGGGTTTCCCTACAAACTCTTCAATCACTCAGTCGATCGCTTGACGGTCTGCTGTGCCAAAATGCTAACCCACCAAGCCGCCTTCGCCCATTAGCCCACTACCAATGGCTGTCCATCATAGCCACTGCAATTGTTTATTGGTGTAGAATATGTAGAGAAATTTATTAGCTGAGACTTTTAGTGAAAAAGTAGTTAATAAAAGGTGGCCATAAGATGAACTTAAAAGCGCGTTCGCATCTTAAGTTCTTAGTTCCAGTGCGGCGGTGAAACGCTCTAGCATTTTTTGTGCAGCATCGACTGGTATGACGTCAATTTAAAGTTCCCAGGCACACATACTAAGATAAATAACTGTAAATTAATGTTTTCTTATAAATATTTATGTTTGTGCCCAACATTGAATGAGGCATACAATTTTCGTTGCTTTACTAATAGTTCAAACAATTTATTTACGGTTTGTTTTGCCTCCTCATTCGGTTGTAAATCCAGTATAAAACATGTCATTATCATCGCCGTTGTAAATCTGTGAATAATTGTGTGAAAACTGTGATCACCATTTGATGGTTCAAAGTGATGTATTGATTTAACGGTCGCTGTTAAAATTATAGTTTTAGTTATGCTGAATAAATATGTATTGAAGAGGCGAAGGTAAATACAACAACTCATACTTCAAAAAAGTTTGCCTTGTGCATAAATACAGCTGCATTAAATGAGTTTTCTTTGGCGAGCAGTTGATGTGAAGTACTAAACCTCAAGAGCTAATATTTGTGATTGTCTTCGCCAACAATTTTTGTAGAACATTTTAAGGCTACATCCACCCTACGAACGCAACATTTTTCAGATTACAGGTAACACATTTTTATTTTTATTTTACTTGTTCACTCCGTTCGGGAGCATTGGACCTCGACAAGACTTTTCGATGGTGCATGATTCTGGGCTGTTGTTTTAGCGACGTCTCATCTGATGTTGGCATCTGCTAGCTCGCGCAACCTCTGTTTCTTTGCGGGTTTCAGTCCACTGCTATTCTCGTGATGCTATCTGGTGGTTTTCTACGCCTGTGACTTATCCATCGCCACTTTCTGCGTTCGATTTGTCATAGGATGGGTTCCTCATTCTTCGATCTCCACAGCGCGTCGTATCTGATTATGCTCGGCCAAAATATTCCACAGATGATGCGGAAGCAATTGTTGACCAGAGATTGTAGCCTCTGCATGATGGTATTAGAGATCAGCCACGTTTCACTTCCGTGCAACAATACTGACCTTACATGCTAGCTGAATATTCACAGTGTAGAGCGCCCATACTGTATGAGTTCGCCTCTGTCTTTGCTTTGTTTAGCCTGCAGTTGACAAATTCATCTGCTCCACCGTCTTTCGTCAAAGTCCATCGAACACCCGTCAGCCATTATGGCTCTTGATTTATTATGGTTGACGCTCATAGCCTTTGTATCGGCGATGTTGACCTCCAGTCCGGCAGTGCGTACCAGCGTGACTAGTGAGCTTGGAAATCAGTGAGCTAATGAGAGAGGAGGTAGATGTCATCGGCGAAGTCCAGGACAGTTGGCTCATAACGTCGCCTAGGATGAGGGTGAAGAAAAGGGGAGACAGGGAACAACCTCGCCTTACCCCCACATTGGTGGTAAATGAGTCGGCGATGTTGCCAGTTCGGAGTTCTCGTAAAGCGCTCTGGTGAAGCGGATTCTTTTAGCGGTAACTCCCTTTCTACTCAACGCCAGCTATATTGGGTATCGTTTGGTTGTGTCGAATGCCTTTTAGAAGTATATGAATAATTACATATAAATAGCCCTATTAATACATTAAGGAGCGAAGGGCCAGAATATTGATATGTAAAAACAATAAAATCTTTTTCGGATCCATTGAATCTGTCCGATATACAAAGGGTTAAGAACAAGTAGATGTAGAACTGGAGGAATTTTTACTGCGCGTCACAATAAGTCTTAAACTTTTTCATGAGCACTCCAGCTGAGCTAGAAGTTAGAAGTAAACCAATGGCTGCATTAGAAGTAAACCAATGGAGGCTGAAATTAGAAGTAAGCAAATGGCTGCATTTATTTAAAAGCCTCACAGGCCGCTTGCCACATCGTCCCTCCCGCACCTCAAACCTGAATACTAAACGTTACATTACTGCTGTGTTTTCGGAATTGTTCAAGTTTATTTACACTTTAAAAAGCAACAGTAAGGCCTTTCGTGCTTAGGGGCAAATTTCACTTGTCACACTGTCAACCAATTTGTGTCCTGACAAAGCAATAATAAAGCAGTTAAAAAGTCATCAAATATTTTCAGCACGAAATTTCGCCAAAAGAGCCTGATAGTGGCTAGAAAATGTTTTTGTCAGAAATTACTGATGATCAAGCTTTTATGTATTGTGCATGCATGCACACATTTACATATACATACTTACGTATTTGTGTATGTGTAAATGCATTTACTGGCAAGTTTGCCTGATTGCCACGTAGATGTTGTCGAAGTTGTTGGCACCATTGCTGATGGTGTTGCATTCTTACTGCAGCCGACTGGTCAGCAAACGTCAAATAGAACGGAGTTAAGGAAATAGAGTTGCTCGAATGAGGAGCGAAAGAGAGTGGGTGAGGAGGGTGCGGGATTGTAAGAGATTTCGCGCTTTGGCGCAATCTGGCCGCATGTATCGTAAATCATTCATAAAAATCATGCCACACTCATTGAAGTGGCAGGAACAATTGCGTACAACAGCAACAATAGCCGAAAAAAATAACAACAAATAACTGGCAAACAATAGCCAATAGCTGAAAGCAACAACAAAACCGCAATGTAACTAACAACGATGACTAAAAGCACGCCATCGTCAACAACAACAGCCAAAGCAATAAATGTACGAGAATGCGCGCGATTCGCAACAACAATAATAATAATTTTGCGCACAACAACAACAACAAAAATAGGAACGATGAACAAGCGATGAAAGTGCATGTGGCCGGTCGAACGACAGCAAAACAAATTGATTTTAGTCACGATACTGTCAATTAGTTAACCAAGGGTCATCATCAACGAAACACCACACTCGGAGTTGTTGTTGGTGATACCACATTTTGGTGTGTTTCTTTTTTTGTCTTTTGCTCTCTTGAAAACCTATAGTTAATGCTGCATATAAAAAGAGTGAAATAAAAAAAGTTACAACTCAGCTTATGACGATCATAGTTACTAGCAGACATGGACTCGACTAAGCTGCGGGTAGGTGGAGGTGCTGATACGACGTTTGGAAACTTATCATGTCTCATCAATACGTTGTCAAATAGCTGCATCACCGATGTGGCAGATTATGTGGCACATTGCACGAACACGCTGCATAGACCGCTTTAGCCGCTCCCTTCCTTAATAAAATAAAAAAAAATTGTTTTCTAAATGCGCATCGCTAAAGATGCGAGTCTTGCATGTGTGTGGCCACTTATTTTCTTATTAATACTACTATTATTATTATTTGTTGTTGTTGCAATATTTGTTGACTGCTATTATTGTTGTTGTTAGCTGACCTAAGCAATTTTCTCCCTTCTGTGACGGCAGCCCCGACCACAGTGTGCCAACGACTCTGACGCCGCCTACTTCGCCACCTTCTCAACGCCCCACAGACTGGAGTGTGCCTGGCGTTGCAGTTATAAAGGCAAGCGGCACGCCTACCGCTGTTGTTTTTTTTTTTTTTGTTTTTTCTCTGTTTTTGTTGCCACCCCTCTCAGCAATTTAAGTATATTTTATGCGTATCATTCAGGGCTTAAATTATTATTATGTTTACTACCTATTTTGTGGCTACTTTATTAAACTACCAACTACAACAACATGATAGCAAAAAAACAGCTACAGCAACAGCAACAAGCACTTTGTCGTTAGTTTCTTACTGTTGCTGGTGCTTCTTCTTTCTTAATCGCCTTGAATGTGACTATGAAGGTGACTATGTAGAAAAAAAATTAAAAAACAAAAAAAAAAAATTATATAAAAAAAAAATTGAAAAAAAAACAAAAACAATGCTTAGAAAAAACACAGCAAAGGCCTTTTCGCCACATTATCGCGTGAATTGGTGTGATAATCTGTAGGCTACTTTCTTGCTGTGCCGTTTCGTTGTTGGTTTGTGTTGGTTTTTGTTGCGCGCTGCAGTTGACCCCTTTGGAACGCACACGTCGTGGCAATTACGTGCACATTTTCCACTACATAATTTTATATGCTCTTTGTGCATGCTTCTTTTCTAAGTGTTTTCAACTATGGTTGAGTAGTCGAGGCGGAAAATGTCTGAAAAGTTGTATATCTATGGAAATAACTCATATGCCACATTAGTGCCGCACAATTAGTTGATATGTGTGAACTTTAACTTTGGATATGGGAACGGAAATGTATGAAACAAAAAATTTTAAATAATATAATAATAAATAAGTGTTGAATTTATTTCCTGTTCTTCATTCTTCTTATTTCTGAAGTTAATTTTAGCGCTCGCTCTTCAGCATCAAGCCTCTTTGTTTTAACTGCAGTGCATTAAATAACTATAGCACGTGGACTTATTGACAAGTTTTGAGAATTTATGCATTTCCTATTTCATTTAATCAATTTTTATGGAAATATAATTAATTCTCGTATGAGGACTCTAATTAGTAAAATTGTTTTCTCAGAAGGAGTTTTGATGCGAGATTTGTTTTATTTAAACTTTACGCCAGATTGGTAATCTTTGAGCTTACCAGGAAGCAGCATTGGCCTTTTTTATTATGAGTGGAAAAATAAGCGAGCAAGATTAAAAATTACACATTAAATAGTACTTCTTCTTCTTCGTCTTTATTTAGGATATTTATCCTGAATGTAGATCCAGAAGTCCAGCACTCTTTCCATCTCTTTTGTGGTCTTCCTCGCGGGCGTGTAGCGTTTGGTTTCCCGAGCACCGAGCACCAGTTTTGGAAAGTAGTCGTCGGCCATTTTGAGGTCATGTGGCTTCCAAGCTCGTTGTTGTTGTTGTTGTAGCAGCATATGCAGAAAAAGCCCAAGCTCGTCTTTTTTTGCGGCTCCATTTTAGAATATCGAATACCTCGCACATTTCTCTCGTGCTTTCATTCCTCATAAGATCTCGTAGTGTATAACCGGATATAGCTCATTAGTGGTCGAACTCAAGTTTTACAAACTTTTACCTTGCTTTTTGTGCTTATTACTTAGTTTTCCCATATGACTGCTCCAAAATAACCAAAGACTCGAGGTGCATTTTGGCACTGACTTCGGACATCATCAATCGATATTTTTGAAGATGCGATATTTGCTCCCAAGTAATGAAACTCCATAACTTGTTCAATACTAAATATTACGATTTTTTAAATATAGTTCCAAAATACTCACTGATCTGGTAGTAAAAGTCAGTACTTTTGGACAAAGTTGTATCCCTTGGGTTATTGCTTGGTGTATCGTTTCCATTAGGGATATGGAAATATCAAGGAAAGTTTTTCTTTATTTCAAATTTTCAGGCGTAGTTTAAAATATTGTATAACATATAAGCAACATCTGCTACACCCCGAAAAAAAAGCCTTATATAACGACTTAAAATTTACAATTTTATAGTCCTCAAAGATCTATGAAAAAGTTTACTTTATCTACAAAGCGCGCCAGTCGTTTCATTCTCGTGAGGTCAAATCTTTTCAACCTGATCTTTCCAACACAGAGGAGGCCTCTTCCTCTGCCTCTTCCCCTACTACCACCAGCTGGTCCCACCAACGATCCTCGAACCCAGCTAAATTTTCACTGAGCCCTGGTGAAGTTATTGAGTTTCGACAGGCCCGCATCGAATAATTGTAATGGTTGGAGGACAAAGTACATACATTCTTTTGAATTACCTGTTTTTTTTCCTGTCACTACAGTGACTACACATAGAGGGTGTCCAATGGATGAGTTAGGAATTAAAAAATAATTACTAATGACAAAGTATCAAAGCTTATTTTAGTAACTATTACAAAGAAGGGAAGTGGGTATTTAAAAAAAATAATAACAATTGTTTCCTCTAAATATTCACCGTTACGTCGATTACTCTTGGAATATGGCTTCCGTACTCCGCGAAATTCGCTGGAAAAGTGATTCACCTCGCGTACAATATTTTCTTTCAGTGTTGAGAGAGTCGCTAAATTTGTTTCATATACTTTGCTTTTGAGGTACCCTCACAGAAATGAGTCCATTGGAGTGAAAAATCAAGCAACTTGGTTGGCTAGGATATGCCACCGAAATGGTTTATGGGTTTGTTAAGGAAGAAATCACACAGTATCGCCATGGTCTTTCTGGCCGTGTGCGGCGTGACGTCATCTTGTTGAAACCATATGTGTGTACTGAAGGAAGAATGTTCGCTTATTATCGGCACAAAATAATCGTTCGGTATGCGTCGTATACAAAAATTGCTATTTTATCGAGACAAACCACGTTGCAAATTACTCGGGCGCTCCTAAACCAGCGTTGATCGCTAAGTAAACTATTCCGCTTGATAAAATAAAACATAAGATTTTCGAAAATGGTACAACCGTGCCCATTGTCTTCACAATAAGAATTAATTTACACAAAACAAACAAATAAAACTGATTTTTCAAGTGTTTTAGTTTCACTTTCAAATAAAAATTTTAATTAAAAATTTTCATCAAAATTTCAAATATTTTGGTCAGAATCCTTTAATATTCAGACAAATTCCGAGTATTCTATTTATAGTTTAGTAAGAATTTTGAGACAAAGTTGGAGTATGCCATTGATTTTTTATATAAAAAAAGTTTCAAGTGACTTGAGTGCTTTCTTTCATGTAATAAAATATCAAGAATTCGAAGCATTCAAAGGAGGTACAGGAAACTTATAAGTCACTGTGTAGTCATCTGCACAGGATTGGAATATGGTTCACTGACTGCTGTCCTTCCTGCCGCGGAGAAGGTTGAAACATCTCGGAAGAAAGTCACAAACGTCCAGCTCAACTAAGCGCTATCGTAAGTTTATTAAAGAAACTGGGTTTGGATAAGGATTTTGTGTATTAGCTAATCCCCTTTTGAAATTTCCGAGGAAAAATGTATATAGAACGCTTTAACCTTTAAATTTCCTATTTTGATGAACTTTTTGGATTCTAAAAACTAGTAAAATTTGTCGCCGCAAATTGAACAAAAATGCATTCGAATGCGACGTTTTCAGAGACATTTAGAACGTTTTCGAAGGGATGAAGTGGATTTTGTGCATCAATTCATCGCTATAGATGAGATTTGGGTCTATCTGCATGAGCCTATATCAAAATAAGAGGCTGAAGAATCGTGTGAACCTGGTTCCTCGGCTCAGAAATGAGTTCGTGTCCAGAAATCGGGCAAGAAGTTTTTAGCATCAGTTTTTAGGGATGTGAAAGGAATTTCGTTCGTTGATGACTAGCAAACTGGTAAAACCATAAAATCTAAATATTATTGTAGCCTATTAGACTAATTGAAAGAAAATATTAGTGAAAAAATATCCAGTTTGCAAAGGAAGAAGTTATTTGTTATCAACGGGGGAGCCTGGTTTATGAGGTCTAAAAATTGCATCTCTTTCCGATTTTTTTTTAAAGGCAAAAATTTATTTAGCACTGCAAAGTTTTTTCTATCTTTTAATGAACATTTATAAGGTATAAACAATTTTTGTACTGGTTAAAATAAGTTGAAAAAAATGTTTAGCATAGAAATTAGTAGAGCGCTGCAACGCTGGAGTTTCCAACTGGCGTACAAGATACAGCTCGTAATTATTATCTAAAGCAAAAAATTCAAATGGATTTCTAATTAGATGAACTAAGAAAACTGAGAGAAATTCCAAAATTTCAACTTTTTGGAGGTTTTAAAGAAAAAAATGCCTTTCTATGAAAAAAAATTCACTTTCACTTGGTATAAAAATCTTGAAAAAATCTTCTTTATCTATTTTGTTAGTTCAAATAGAAGAGAATTTAATACTGAAGGGAACAAGCTATGATTCATTTCAAAAGGTTCATTCGTTTTTTTTCATTCATGTACGCCAATTCAAAGAAATCATAAAAATGAAAAGTCGAGAAAAGAAGATAAAGTTTGTACTATAGCTGTCCGGTCACAGCGTAACTACCTAACGCTCGCCTACCTTTGGCTTTGTATCTACGGAAATATTGAGAATTAGGCTCTGTAACTTTGTATGAATATTCTGAAATATATTAGGAATCGCTTAAAATGAAAAAAAAATATTTGATTTTTTTGACCTTATAATTTCCTTATGGAGAATATATTACTTGCCAGTAGAATACTTACATATTACTATTTTACTTCTATGCGTCCGCCTATTTCTTAAGATTTGCCAGCCCTTCGTCTGGGAAAAAGCTCGTATGGCTTCCCAACCATACTTACTAAACGATATAAAGTTCCACCGCAAGTTTCAATAATAACTAAAGCAGCTGGCTTGACTGAAATCCCTACCAAAAGTTCTATACGCATAAAAAGCACCCGTTGCAGTATTTTTCTTACATCAAATAGTTAATGTCGAATGAATTTTGTGTTTTTGTAGGCATAATGTCATTGGCGGCTGATTGGTAATTACCTAAGAGTGTCCGTTCGTCCAGTTCCAGCCAGTTGTTGAACCATTTTCATTGCTGTTGTTGCGATCATATGATTTGCTTAAGAGCAGCTAAGTTGGCTAATCGCTTGGTTAACTGCTAGCAATATTATGCATTTCGTAAATAAATCTTTAGTTTTTTGTCATCTGCACTAAGCTACACTCGTATTTTTGCAACCACCCGTCGTTGCCCAATTGAATGAAGACCAGACAGCCAGCCAGCAGCCAAGCACATGTTTTCTGGATGCTGCAGCAACACTTTTGGGAGCTGATGTTGTCGATTTTATTTGTGGAGTGGATTTGTTGCAATCATGTACACTCTCAGGAATAAAAAACAAAATTTTAAATCTGCTTTTCTTCTCCTTTTTAACTTCACACAACTTAAATGAAATAATTGGCTTTGAAGAACTAGTTTGACGTAAAAGCAAATAGCCGAAATTGATTTGCTCCCATTGAGGACTTTAATGCGCCCACACCTTAAGGCCATCTGGTGACCCACTAAGCAGTCATTTGTTGTGTCTGGCAGAAACTTGCTTTATCGGCTATAGTCGAAATATATAATTTGTTTTACGATTTTCCTAAGAGTTATCAAAATGCGTGCAACAAGTTTTTGTAAGTCACATTTGCCACATATACCAACAACCAGTGTGTGTGTGTAAACTAGCCCACTTATGGCTTTCCAGCTGCCTTAAAAGGAAACGGTAAAGTGATGATATTCACTGGACTCGAATCACATAATCGATGACATCTCATTTATTTGTCTAGGCTTGCAGGGAGATTTCAGCATAAAAATGCATTCGAATTTGCGGTAGTAGGTGTATGTATGTAAATAGCGCTTGAATTGAAAGTTTCTGCGTATGCAAATCTAATATTTACGTAATCTCAGTAAAGATGGTGGGGGAACTTCAAAATACTTAGACCGCAGGCAGTAGACAAAATATTTTTTTTTAATAATATTTATTATTTATTATTTATTATTTATTATTACTTAATAGTTTTTATATTTCGCATATATAGCATCAACTCTTAAGAACATAAGTACTAGGACGGGTTTAATGTTGTCTCTTCTTTCTTTCGGCGACTGACGTCTTCTACTGACCATTCTGGGCGAAAAATTCCATGATATGTTAATGGGAATAAGTTTTTGTTCTTTCCTAACCAAAAATATGAATTATTTTAACAATTAAATAACACAAGGTATTATATGAAGTATGTGCCATTCGAAACTACAACTTTACTACATCTTTCAGGCAGCATACGGATTGCTCCGACGAAAAATTCGAGTTCGTTTGACTTCATCCTTTTATTGAGCCAGTTTGCGATGCTCTCGTAAAAAGTGAACCGCTTTCCAATAAGGTCTGACTGCATGGATCGGGACAGATGATAATCCGAAGGTGCATTGACCCCCAATTCAGTCACGCTAAATATTTCTGCACTGATTTAATATAGCACCGCGTGACCTGGCGTTGTCATGCAGCAAAATCAGTTTGTCGTGTCTACCGCCGCATTCCGGCCAATTTTCTTTGAGAGCTCGATTGAAACGCATTAGCTGCAGTCGGTAATAATCGCCAGTGATAGCTTCAGATGGTTTATCGAGTTCATAGTAGATGACACTTAGATGAACCTTAGAAGCATGAATATATTTTTCCGCTGTCGATGGGCCTGGTTCAGCTGGCAGACTCCAACATTTTCGACGCTTAGGATTATCATAATAGCTCCATTTTTCATCGCCAGTGATGAAACCTTTTGAAAACCTTTTCTTTTCTGCCGTTCAAGAAGCATCTCACATGTCAGCAAACGTCTTTCGATATCCCTCTCCTACAATTGATGTGGCACCCAGTTGTCTACTCTTTGAACTATTCTCAGCACCTGCAAACGTTTCAAAACGGTTGATCGGTCAACATCCAACTCTTCAGACACATCATCAAAGGTTCGACATCCGTCTTCATCCAATAATTGTTGTAGTTGAGTATCTTCGAATTCTACGTCTTTATGTCAACTACTGCGATCGAGGCCTCTCATATAGATCTTCAAATCGCCAGTATATTACTAGAGCGAACACAAAATAGTATCAGCAGCGACACCTCTGTTACGAGGATGGAAACTTATCGTCATACCCAATATATTAACTCCTTACTGCTTTTTGGCCCATTATTACCTTTTCTGTTGTTAAATCACAAAATAATAGAAACGTTCTTTCTGATAGCTATCGCGTGCCAAATCTACGAGTGTATTCCAGTCACGATGAAGGTGCGCACAAAACCCCATCTGCCGTTCTGAGGAGGCATAAAACTGTAGTTGAAGAAATACACCAAAACCTGTATTTATTCACAGTAATTCAACTGTAGAGTCAGTATGTGAGTTAAGTTGCGTGGCTAACTTCTTTTCGATTTATCCAATGATTTTTCAAATAGATAACGAAATGGCAACTCATTAAAATATTCAAGACATAACATTTAATGGGATAGTATTTTTAGCAGAATTTTAAATCGTCTAATTACTCTGCATTACACGAAAAAAGAAAACAATTTTTCTGTATAATTTTATTTTCATTAAATAATTGATGATTAATAATTAACAAAAAACCATTGCTTGCTTATTATTACTTGCAACATTCAGCTACGATTGTCCAAAGTTCGGTATGGTTTTAAAAATCGATATTCGGTCGTTTTCTATATATAAGTGGATATGAATTTTCAACTAAGAAAATGAAAATACAATAATGAAAACACAGTAAACACAGTATAATTATATAATAATTGTTTTATTGTCTTTCAAAATAATTACATGGGAAGTCAATGTACTTCTGCATTTGCTTCATCCAATTTTGAAAGCACTTTTTTCACTCAGAAGTGGCTACATTGACTGCGCATTTTACTTTTGGTATTCGCAAACAAAAGGAGATCTTTACGTGCCAAATCAGCGCTACAAGGCTTACGAACCATTATTCAATCTTTTGAGTGCGCAAAAACTCTCCTTCCTGAGCTTGTACTTGAGAACTTGTCTTGACTTGCTGAAGAATGATTCGTCTTCGACAATTGGTGGTCTTCAATTCACTAAAAGCTTCTGGCTAACTAGTGGCTGTCTACCACTCAGAATTGACTGTTTTAGGTGGTGACGTCACCAGTTTTTCCTCGTTTAGATTAAGCTCGTCTTGGAACACCCATAATGTCGATTGATGTTTTTTTTTTCGGCTCATATGCAAAGATCCAAGATTCATCACTGCTTGTAATGTAAGAGATGTGCTTTGAACCACCATGGCTGAATTTCTTCAACATTTCTTTACACTAATCGACACGAGTCCTTTTGTTGAGGAATTGTCAAAGTATGAGGCATCCAACAAGAATAAATATTCTTGATGACCAAGTGCTCTTGCAATACTTAATTTATACTGGCCCCACTAATGAACAAGGATACCCATATCCCGCGATATATCACATTACGGTTTTGCGTTATCAACTCACGTACAGCAGCGATTGTTTCTGGCACAACAACCGTTTTCGAAAAGACTTTACGAAATGCATCCTGCAAGGATCGACGGCCGCCTTGGAACTCATTGTACTAACGTTTCAGAGTGACCAAATATAGGACTCCAAACCCAAATCTGAAGTAAGTTGCTCAATGCGTTCCTGTCTCGATAATCCATACCGAAATTCATAATAAATCAATACAGGAAAATTTTTAAGAGTTAATTCCGTCATTAGAGCGAATTTAATTTTTCAGCTTAAGTGAAAACGTTGTGGGGCTTTTTGAAGTCGCGGGTTTATGTCAACAAGCCTCAGACTCTTGCAGCTCTTAAAAACAATATCCGTCAAGAATGTGAGGACCTATCGCCGGAAGTTTTGGCCAAAGTGATGGAAAATGCCATAAAAAGGGCTCAAATGGCAATCAACTGTGACGGCGGCCATTTACATGACATTATATTCTCGACTTGATGTAAAAAAAATTAAAAGACCAAATAAAAATAATCCACAAGAAGAATCAAAGTTTTTCTTTTTTTTTAAATTACAGCCAAAAACATCGCAAGGTTACTTTTGCGCCACCTTGTATAAAACTTTACGTTAAAAAATTCCAAAGTTTTCGTTAAAAATATGAAATGACAACTCCTCCTGCAGATAAGGAAATAGCGTAATTCCATATATTTAGTTTGAATTTTAATATTTTTTGAAGCTTTCGAAATGGTCAAATTGGTTATTTTAACATTTTGTATGTTCAGTATCATTTAGAGACTGAACGTAAGCACTGAAGTTTATTAAAAAAAATATATTGGAAACGCGAAACGCGTATTATATATTATTATATTTGGTGAGATAGATTAAGTGGTAAAACATGTTTTTATTTAATTTTTTGGCAATAATTTAATGGTAATTTTTTCCTATACTCGCCCCGAAAAATATTTTTGAGTTCGCCTGTGGCAGATATGCTAGCATTTGTAAATTAGAATGATAACAACAACATTTTGTTGTTGTGCTGCGATGCAAATGCCATAATGTCAAGCTATTTCTACTTACTTATGAACGGCAGTCCTTTGCTTCAAATTTCATAATATGCGAACTTAAAGGATCACCCTATATATAATCGCCCAGTAGAAAGTTTGTTAAAAATAGCACGTCTGGCGTGAATCACAAGGTTGATAAATATTAACGACTTTTTAATAATTTCTTAACACTCTGCCTACCAAGCAAGAAACTTTAATTTTTTTAACCCAAACAAATTCCCATTTTACAGATTATCGCACCGTAAACGCTGCCATTAAATTTCATTAAAGTCATAAGTAAAACGTCTGCGGCGGCTCCAACGCCAACTTAGAAGAACGAAAGAAACAGTGAACTGCAGGGTACAGTTAATCGGGTATACTGATTTGACCTGAGCCTTTTATTCCCAACTAAGTCCTTCAAGTTAAAGCCAAAACAACTGAAATATTAAAAAAAAATCGACTGATATATATTATATAAAAGAATGCAGCTACATAGCTCAGTATTTTTTTTAATTCTAAATAGAATTTTTGCGATTAATTAAACGAAAAATTATTTGCTTTATTTTCATTTTTATTATTTGTTGTTTTTTACTGTGAGTACTGCCCACTAGAAAATCCCAGCTGTGGCCGGAAAGATTGAAGTAGTCTTTTGGGGCGGAAAACTGCAATTTAGTCATTTGTTTGAGTTTGGATGCTAAGCTGCTTTGTGTGGAAGTAGATCTGTTTGTGTATGTTTATATGTTTTTTGAGGAGGGGGATGATTTATTTAGGTATCCCAGAGGTACTGAAAATTCATTTTGAACCTGTTTAATAGTTAAAATAAAAGTCAAGCGTGGCAGCGCCAAAAATCGGTGCATTTGAAAAATCGTGATTTGACCAAAATTACAACAAATTCATTAAAAGCTAGAGCACCACAAGGTACAAGTGCAATAGCAGCGCCATCAACAAGCAAAAAACAATAAAAGTTACAGCAACAACAATGTCGGAGGTAAATAATAGACGGCAAGTATAAACTGATTTACAATCATCACCGAAAACAAAATAAGTGATCGCCAAAGCAGTGCACGGGGAGAGGTGAAAGAAAGAGTGCCAGATGCAAGAAAGATGAATCGAATTTGAAACGGAGAGAATGGAGAGAGAAATCGTAGAGATGCAGCCAAAGTAAATCAAATAGTACACAACGTGGCTATGTTGCAGTGTAACCTGAAGCGAAGCGGCACTGGCACATGAATGTAACAGGTGAAGCAGAATAAGGGGCAGCGCAAGAAGAGGAATAATAGCAAAGTAGACAAACGAGGCACTGCGTCAAAGCGACAAAACAGCACATAGCCCGCCAAGGAACAGCGACCAACAAACAGCGCCAACATCAGCGGCAGGGTAGACCAAGACGGACGGACGGAACAGTGCTGTGGGCCAACAACCAAAAACCAAAAACCACAAAGTGGCTAACAAAGCTTTTCGGCACTACCAAAGTCTCTTCACGAAACGTGCATAGATACTGTTTCGAATAACACAAATACAAACATATGCACATGTATACACGCATACATACATACATTCTTACATTCATTACCATGTTCTCGGCACAGTTGTCAGCCGCAATTTATTGCTGGCCGGAGTCTGAGTTGCCGCCAAGTCGCTGCTGAATTATCCATCGAGGACTCGCTCATCTCGAAATCAATTGAAGTAATTACAAAATGAATGCACGAACTAATAAACTAGACAAACACTCTGACAATGAATGCCAATGCCATGGCAGTTGCAATTGCCATTTCGATAACTGCACACACACATACATACAGGCACACTTACGTACATTAACAGCGGTGCGATGTAGCCTACAAAATAGGCGAAATGGTTGTAAGTCAAATGGGCGAAATTTAAAAGTCATCAGTTGTTGGTGTTAGTTGTGAAAAAGTGCAGTGCCCAGCTAAACAGGTGGAAGTTACGAGGTCGAGACACTGAGAAAAATTTAACACCGTTTTTTCTTCGTCTTTCTTTTAGGTGGAAACACTTTTTGGTAATTTCACACTAAATATTAATTGGTTCTTAAGCGGTCCCGGTGATCTAGAGCTCGAAAATTTAGGGTATTTTTTTATCATTAAGAAATGAAAAACGAAATTTAAATTTTTTAGGCTTTTTATTTAAGTTTAGTTACATCCAAAAAAAGTCGTTTCGAGATAAATGAGTTTAAAGTTTGAGGTACAGAAGCGCGTAGACCTCCCTCTACCTAGTTAATGGGCTGTAGAAGTTATAATATTGGGAATTTCCGCATGAAAATTTCACATGAAGGTGCTTTACCTTCGAAATATCGATTTCTAGACCACCGGGTCCCCTTAATCTTGAGGCCCGCACTTTGTCGATTTTTTGGGGGCGTGTGCAAAAGGGCTAACATTTCTTCTCAGGTGGGCAATGCTCTGCCAAGTAAGCCAGATAGCTTTGGCAAGATCGTTAATTCCATTAAACCTTGGTTAATTTATAGGCTTGAGTACAATAAATTGTAAACTGCAAAAAATTAAAATTTTTAAGCCGATGCGATGTTGTAAATTATGGCAGCAAAGTTTTTCCAAGTGTTTTTGAATTAAGTATATTAGATTTAAAATTAAAAACAAAAACATGTTTTTAGCAAAAAACAAAAAATGTCTTAAGAAAATGTTGCTGAAAAAATATTGCTAAAAAATTATTTGGCTTTTGTAAAAAAAATTTTTTTGTATATTAGAAATTTTTTTTTGTAAAAATTTTTTTTTGTCAAATTTTTTTTTTTGGTAAAATTTTTTTTTTTTGGTAAAAATTTGTTTTTTAAATTTTTTGGGAAAAAAATTCGTAGTTTTTGCAAAACATTCCTGAGACTTTTTCAAATTTTTTTAGAATAGCTTGCTTGTGCTCCCTCTATCTTTCTTCAGACTTTTTTTCCAATTTTTTTTTATCTATATTATCTATTTTTTTTTTTGTTTTTGGTAGAAAGGTTTTCGAAGTATCGTAACTTTTTGAATATTAATAATTATATTTTAGTTTTCTAGGATTAAGTAGATGTAAAAAAATTATGAGAGATAAAACTTTAGTTTTTATAAATGTTTTTCTTAGTAAAAATTTAAACATTTTTTTTCATAAAATTTTTTTTTGAGGGGGAAAAAAATTTCGTAATTTTTGTAAAACATTCCTCAGACTTCTTTTTTCTATTTTTTTAATAATAGCTTAGAATATACTCGGTCTATTTATTTTTTTGTTAAAATTTTTTGGGGGAATATCGTAATTTTTGTAAAAATTTCCTCAGACTGTTTTTCTATATTTTTAATATACTCCGTGATATATTTTTTTGTTAAATTGTTTTTGTAAAACTTTTTTGGGGAAAAACAGGGGATACAGGGTTTCTATAAATTTTCCTCTAACAATTAGTGCCACGTCATCCGCGTAGGCAATCACTCTGCAGCACCTTCTCACCGGAAAGTCGTTGGCAACGGTAACCCAGAGAAATGGTGGGAGAACTCTGTCTTGCGGAGTGCCCCTACTCATCGCCCAGTGGAGAGACAAAGCTGGTAAGGTCGATCCCGACCCCCAGTTTACCCAGAGACATAGTAACATAGGTCAATCAGCCTGTCAAGCGTTTTCAGCAAGAATTGGGGGAGATATGCGAGCTCTTGCCTTTATGAAGTCAACGCTCACGGACCTTGGTATATTGCTGCTGGCTATGCAGGTCGTTTAGATGGGGCTCAAGCAACGGCAGACGACATCTACGCTGATTTTGGTATGATGCCATTGGGATTAGGCGGCTTGAAGGGCCTAAAGGAGTCAATGACCCAATCCAGGCGGCGCTTATTCAGCAACTAAAGCGGGTGTCGTTTTAAAGAAAAATGTCTTTACCGTCCTAAAAATTTGAATGTACTTCTAGGGCTAATAGAGTGTCTTGACTTTAATGCCAGTTGCTTTAATGAAAAATTGATAATCAAATTTTTTCGGAAGGCTGTAGAGCTCTTGCTCTATATGAGTTGAAAAAGTTGACCATCTGCTATTGGTACCCGGATATGTTCTATGTGAAAAATAATTTTCGCAAACCAAATTTCCTCAGTGTAACGACAAAGTCACAAAAATAAAACACAAATAAAAATACAATGCAGTTAAACCAAATTTCCAACATCAAAGAAAGTAATGAAAGATAGATAAAAGCGCAACGAATTCAAAGAGACAGACGGAAAGAGTTAAGGTGATATGAAATGCGATGTTGGGCACATGAAGGCACTTGCACATATGTAAGCATACACATACACATACAGCCTCGTAAGTAGATGAGTTGATAGCGCAACCGTGATGCCCCTTGCGGCCAAATGTTACCGGTCAAATGCAATTGCGAGATGGTCTCAGATGACTAAGTAGACATTTGTAATTGTGATTGTGATTTGCGGTAGGACTCATTGTTAGTTCAGTTAAACTTGCTGCTATTATTATACTGTTGTTGTTGCCGTCGGTCCTGTTGCACGGCAAGCCGCACCCAAATGCAATTTACAGTTACTTTAAATTAATTAAGCGCACTACACTTAATTAGAAGCGAAAAGGCGGGCATTCAAAGTGGCTGGTTGAAAGCAGAACGCCACGGCAGATGAAGTAAATGATGTGGCAGATGAGAAGTGCAATGCGCAACGAAGCAGTGCCTCATAAGCGTGCGCACGTGCGCGCCCTGCCAAATCTAATAGCAGTAGCGCAGATATCAACAACAAGTTAAATAACAAAAACCATGGCAATCGGCAACAGAGGCCCAAAAAGGTATAGAGTGTAAATCGCGAGCGTAGCTGCAGCAAGCAAGCGAGTCGTCAATGCAACTAATGGCCAGTTGGGCTGTCAGCTCGTCGATTGGTCGACGATTGTGCGCGGTCATTCGGCCATCCAAAATGGACTTGAACTGTGCTTTTTGCGCGCGGCGCCAGATAAGATCTGCCTGGTTTCGTATATTTGGTTTGCTTGCAACAAGTGCACGAGGCGCGCGTGCAACGCCAGTAACAATGGTGGGTAACAAACAACTGGAGCGTTGTTAAATTGCGGTTGTTGTTGTTGACGCCGCCGTGACTTTTGTTAACCTCATTGAACTCGAACGCGGCCGGCAATCCGTGGCACCAATGCAGCTAACTAAGCTAGATAAGGCGGCCAGCCAACAGGCCATACGGCGCCGCCCATTAAAGGTTTATTCGACGATTATTAGTTTTGTGTGCAGCGCGCGCTTCTTTTTGAAGAACTTCGTTGCGTTCTTTTTCTATTTTCTTCACTTTTTTGCTTGTAAATGAGTTCAATTGCTCAATTTGGGTCAATAAATAAATCATTGGCAGCGCGGCATAATGAGCGAGGTTTTATTTTGTTTTTTTCCACGCTAACAGTTGTTCGGCCCTACTGTGCGCTTCTTCTAGCCATTTTATTGTTTGCTTCAATTGAAAGAAAAACATGTTACACCCGCATCTATAAATCAAATCGAGCGCGTAGTAATGCGGCGTGATGTGCAGCCTCTAGACTCGATTGAGGCGCGTTTCACTTTTCATTAAAAACTCTAGCCTCGCTTCAACGCGCTCCTCTTTCCATAAAAAAAGCAGGCTGGTAAGTACTTTTTTTGCTTGCTAAACAATTTATTCTTCACTTGCTCCTCTTGGTAAACAACAACAACGCCACTGCCACCGCCAACGCCTTCTCTTATCGACAGCAAAAGATCAAAGACGCGCTTCCAAAATACTGGACGCACAGCAGGCACACAATCAACTCACCGGCGCTTCAGTTTAATATTTCCTTTTTTTACTTAGTGATCCTAATGAAAACGTTCTGATCGATCTGTGGGCCACTCCTGCAAAACGTAAAAAAAATCGACACATATTTGTATGCCGCACTGCACGCGCTCTGTCGCAAGTCAGTCTTCCTGCACACTCTGGTGATTGACCAACGGCGCAAATGTAGAGAGTTTAAGCGGCGCGCGCGCGCGTTCTTGCTAAAAGAAAAACGGCGCACTTGGAACGCTGCGTCTGCTGCATGCAACTACAGCAGCGCATGCCTTGCTCTGTTATGCGCTGCCATGTCGAATGGGTTGGGTTCACGCTTTCGCGCGCGCTCGCGCAAACATTTCATTTTTGATATTTCGCTGATTACGTTTGCAACCTTTTTCAATTTGGTGTATTTTCCATTAAATTTTCTTTTTCGGTTTTCATTTCTTCCAATTTTTGATTGCTTGCTCCCGCTTGTTTTCTCTGATTGTTGCTCTTGCTACTACTGTTGCTGTTGTTGTTGCTGCTGCTGCTGTTGCTGTTGCTTTTTCCTTTTGTTGTTCATCAATGTTGATTTAATTTTTCAACGCTTTGCCCTGATTTTCATGTTGCACGTCATTGCGCCTTGTATTGCGGCCTCTGTGCGCCACATTAACCTGCCGCCTGACCTTTTCAGGGTTATTTATGTTAAGCTTCTCTTCACCATATTTTATTGTAAACTTTTACAACATTTTTATTATTTTTTTATTGCTCTATTTGTACGTTTTTACTCCTCATAAATCAGTACAGGTTACTTTTTCTATTTTTACATTGTAGTTTTTAGAGCGCTTTTACTTCATTACATCGTTGTGTTGCTGTTATTGCTTGCTTTCTTTTTTATCGCTCAACCGGCAGTGTATTGGTGAAATAGGATATAAAGATTTTGAATCTTAAGCTTTTTTAGTTTTCCACATTTATCCAAAACTTGACTTTTCAATCATTTAGAGTCAAAATGTGGTCAGTAGTGATAACTTGGACGTATAAAGTATTTACTTCGGAATTTCCTGATGATCTCACGCGCAGCTGCAGAGCAAATACTTGCATACGAAGGCATAGTTCAGGTTTCGAACTCGCAGTGATGTAAAAATGTCCCACAAGTATCAAAGAAGGCAAAAGTTGTATTCCTACATAAAAAACTATCGTTGAGTGGCTCACAGCTCACATCAAAAATTGACTACATACGACATGTACGCACACATGCACGTATCATCGGACTAAATATTTCATACTTCTTATTTTTAGACTATCCCTTAATTATTATTTTTTGTTTTTTCTAAATAAAGAATTTGTAAATTTACGTTGATTTGAAAAAAAAATCAAGGTTTTTCAATACAGTCAATTTTGATAAGCGACAAAGAACTTGAATTAAAAACTATTACAGAAAAAATGCCTAGTTGTTCCTATGGATGTTTGATACAAATAACCAAAACTATATTTTTCCACATTTTAGTATTATTTATTTAGAGTTTTCCAAACTAATTCAACCACAAATTCGACCGCAGGTTGCTTCAGCTAAAGTTCTGAGGACAGCATAATCTCTCTAGCTAGCCGAAGCTAAGCGTGAGTGGGCTTATTCCAGGGACTATTTATTAAGCCTGTGTAAAAGTCGTAATTTGGTTTTTTTTCTAATTTAAAAATAATTATTAGTCTGCAAGTGAAAAATTCCCCAATCCTGTTGAAAAAGTGTATAGTTGTATTGCGCATCAATTCCGGCCAACGAATAGTTTTGTCCATTAATTTATTTATCACGGTTTTTGTCACCCGCTAAATTACTCTAAATACCATTAATTAGGGGGTCCTATGCAACTGACAAATTCTATGATATTGGGCAACGTTATCTAATCAATGCTGAGTCGTTAAGAATGGTAGTTGTGGGCTTGAAAAATTACTCACTGTTTTGTTTCAAACATACCTCAATCTTTAGTATTATTACTTAAATTTGGCTACAAGATAACCGAAAGTTAATTGTATTACCACGCCTTATTTGCGGATTTGCTTCCTGTAATAAATTTAATAGTTCCAATCGGTTGTTTTTTCCCACGTTTCGTTTTTTGTTTTTGTAAAATCACTTATTGATTTATTCAGACTGAATAAATGCTAAATATCATTGATATGATAAGTAACATTTTTTTTAACACAATAATGCTAAAATAAGTAAAATGAAAAATGATAAGTGAGAAATAAAAATAAAAATTCTTGAAAAATTAAAAAAACGAAATGCCAATAAATTTTGATAATTTCCATAACTCATCACTTTTTATTGTTACGGAATCGGCTAATTGGAAAGATTGCCCTCAAGACATACAAATTCATTAAAACATTTTTAAGCAATAGAAAATTCCGAGTAGCACTTAAGAACACTTATTCAGATTGCCTTCTTTTAGAGAATGGCAATCCTCAAGGTTCTCCAGTATCAGCTACTATTTTTATGGTCGCTTTCAATAAAATCAGCCAAATTATATCCTCATTTCCAGTAAAACACACCATTTAAGCAGGCGACGTAGTCATCGCCATGACGAAAGCTCTAGTACGGCCTTCCAATTTACGGGCATCATGCGGAAAATCCACATAAAAACTTTACCCCCCATATCTCCCGGCTATCGCACGCAGCATCAGGACCCTCCTCACATCGAACATAAAGAATTTGCTAGCTGAAGCTGACGCATGACATATCCAAGAAGGACTCGAATTAAGTACTCTACGGCTTATACCAAAAATATTTAACACCTAAAACCCTACATTACGCAATAAAGTACATCAATCACTCAAGCGAAAGCGGAATTTAAAAGAGAAGTCAACTATTCCCCGGGTCCTTCAAAAGATTGTAAATTTCGCCTCGATCTGAAACCAAGACACTTAAAAACTACCAAGCACCCAACATGTGCTCTACACGCGCCTTCTGTGAGTTATTTAAAGAATTAATGAGTTATTCAAAGAAAACGAACAGCACTGATATTTTTCAGCGACTTTTTACAAAGCGAAAATGCCAACTTAACTCTAGCGGATGGACTTTCATATACAGAGGATGGACTTTCATGACAATAAAGGGTTGCTGTCACATTATTGTTTCGTTTTTTCAGCCGAAACGTATGCGGGGAAAGAAGCAACCTATTGCGCACGGCAGGCAAGTTCACAATATGCACCGATAGTCAAGGTTCATAGATCAGCAATTCAGAACGTTCATAGCCTAAGTCCACTGATATCATGCATTCGAGACAATTTGATTGCACTCAAAAATAAAATACAATTAATGTGGATTCCGGGTCACTGCAGAATCCGAGGTAATGAATTGGATGATGAGGAAGCTAAAAGTGTGCAGCACACGCCATGCTACTAAGTAGAGGCGAACGAACAAACGATATCTTGCGCCACATGTAAAAAGCCATTGAAGAGCAACAAAAGGAGTTATAGAACAATTGCAACAATCGGTATCCTTTATAAATCCTAAGAGGACTAAATCAGTCTATCCAACAACTGGCAGTATTCTCGAGCTTAAAGTTATTTTAAGACTACGCATCGAACACTAGGCATTTTCACATCAATACCTCGTTAATTGAAACTTGACTTCAAGATGTCACTATTTTAACAGCCCAACAGCATCAACGCAACATATCTTGGAAACACAAGATGAAGACCAAAATTTACAAGACTGGCGTCATAAAAATGTTCTTTCCTTATTATATACTAGCGGACCCTCTGCCTGCTTCGCTAGGCATATCAAAATTAGAAATGAATAATGAACACTCAATTTAAATTCACTCTATGTGTATTTATTCTTTTTTTACAATATAAAATTAATGTTAATTTTAAACTTAAACTAACGCAAAGCCTTTTCGTAAACTACATTTTTTGTTTCGCTCTGAGTTGTGGTATAAATAAACAGAACTGATTGCTTTCCTACACGTGAACATGATACATATAATTGTCCATGCGAGAAGCATGGAAGTTAACACCACAGTTAACTCGCTCACCTGCAGCAGAAGCACACCCGTGTATTGAAATATGCTGACAGTGCGTCTGCTTAATGCAACGTGATCCACACGCGCATCCGGCAGACAGCAACTTCACCCGAAATACACAACATCGTGGGAACCGCTGTGTCAGCAGAGTTAGGGTAGGAATAAGGCTAGTTTTAGTATAAAAGGTTCTGAGTGTGCCGCCGCGCGGGCAGTCTTGAACCAGTGGGCTTTAAACGGTAATCTTCAAACAGCTAATAATCAGGAATACAATAAAGTAAACTGTAAAACGCATAGAACGGACAATTAATTCCAGGATCCCGAAAGTAAGTATAACTTAACGGGCCAAGTTGTTGGCCCGCAACTTTAATTTTTTAAACGATGTCCTGCGGGACACGTTAACTGGCGCCCGAGCAGGGACCCCTCTTTTTTCAAAAAAATGGGGTACCTAACAAGGATCTCCGCAAAGGAATCCTTGTAGTGTAAAGGATCCGCAAAGGAATCCTTGTAGTGTAAAGGAAGTGGCAAAAAGTGAAGGTGAAAAAGTGAGTGCGCCGTGTTATAAAAAATGTGATGAAATAAAATAGAATGAATAAAAAATAAAATTAAATCTCATAAAGTAAAATAAATCAAATTATAATTGAAACTAGACAGGAAACTAAAATTGAGATCCTAGCTAAAGCAAATTTTTTAATGTAAATTAACACAAAATAAATTAAGTTCAAATGAAATTAAATTTAATAAATATATTAAAAATTGGAGTTAACCAAATAAACTAAAATCAAAAGTGAATTAGAAATAAATTCAAATTAAAACAAATTAAGTGTTTGAAAAGATTCACGGCGCAAAACGAAAAATCACTTGAAAATGCCCTTCCACAATGTGAAGCCGCACTTGTGCAAAATAACAGCCGCAATGCGAGCTTCACAAAGGATTCCCTTGTTTAGTAAGGGAATACCCGGCAAAATGGAGCGGAGTGCGACGATAATTTTGTGAGGTGCAGTGAAGAGTGAATGCTCAAATAAAAATTTTTTAATTGTAAAATGAATAGGAATCTCGAAGTAAATTGCTCAGCGATTCACCACCTACGGGGGGACCCTCCTGGCAATTTACTCACGAGGATGAAAAAATTTTCTAAAAAATTTTAAATTAAATAAAACATTACTTATAACTGCACTACTGCGATAAATAAATATAAAACTCGGAGGATATTGCTCAGCGATTCACTACCTACGGGGGGACCCTCCTGGCAATTTACTCACGAGGATGAAAGGTTTGTGAGGTGCAGTGAAGGGCGAATGCTAAAATAAAAAATTTATTAATTATAAAATAAATATGAATCTCGAAGTAAATTGCTCAGCGATTCACCACCTACGGGGGGACCCTCCTGGCAATTTACTCACGAGGATGAAAAAATTTTCTAAAAAATTTTAAATTAAATAAAACATTACTTATAACTGCACTACTGCGATAAATAAATATAAAACTCGGAGGATATTGCTCAGCGATTCACTACCTACGGGGGGACCCTCCTGGCAATTTACTCACGAGGATAAAGGAAGATGGCTAAAATTTGTCAAGGAAATAAAACAAAATGTTACTTGTTACTGCACCACAGCAATTTTTCGTCCGCGCTCGGTGACATTAGAATTGCCACAGGAGGCCGTATGCCTACGCCTACGAGGACGGACTCCTACGACTATAATGTCGGTCGGTTACAGTCTTGTGTGCCCGCAATAGTAGTCATGCTACACCTTCCACATTGGAGATTGCATGGGACCAAGTACTTGTTAATTAACTAAATGCCTTATTTTATAAAAAAGGCTGCAAAAATAAAAAATTTTTTAAAGATAATTACGCAGAAAATTGTATTAAAATCCCTGACAAATTGGTGGGCACTGTGAAACATTCATAGTGCAAGGTTCGACTCCTCGTCAGAAGGAAAGATATAAAAAGAATAAAAAAGAATACAAAAAGATGCTTGAGAAAAATTACATATTTTAAATCTGTGGCGAATTGGTGGGTGCCATTGGCACAAGGTTCGACTCCTTGCCCGGATTCGTAAATATCAAAAAAAAAAAAAAAAAAAAAAAAAAAAAAAAAAAAAAAAAAAAAAGAGGAAAATGTTAATTGGCTAGTGTAATTACAGCCATGTTTATAAGTAAATTGGGTAACGTCAACGATCTCGGCATGATAAAGCAGCTGCAGCCAGTGGACTGGATACGCCCTATCTGGGTGCACGTTGTCGTTCACATGGGAACACGCCAACTATTTCTGGCCTCTGGCAGCTAAATTAAAAGTTGTTTAGGCTTCCGAGAATCGTGTGAAGGAAGCGTCCTAAGTAGGTTGCCTACAATCTGATTGTAGGACGACTAAAAAGGGTTCCCGCGTCCCTTCCGTGACCTTAACCAATAAAATAAAATAAAAAATAAAAAAATATTTTACAAAATACTAATACTTTCGCATTTCTAGCTCAACATTTTGGATATCTCGATGCAATCAATCAACCTGTGAGTTGAATTAAGCAAAACAACAAGTGCGATAAAAATAAGCAGAAGAGAATAAAGTGACAGAAGCAGCGAAGGAAGAGGAAAAGGTTTGAAAAGGAGTAGAAATAAAAGTCGGTGAGTCAATTTACTTAATTATGGATTCCTTAACCCAATCTGTTACTGAATTAAATGGCTCTGTGGGCGCGCTCATGGCTGAGCTGAAAAAAGCCGAATATCGCATTCGCCAGCTTGAGGCAGCGTCCGTGGGGGGGCCCGTGGCAGCACCAATTGAAATTCCTCTACAGGGGCCGGTGAATGAGGACGACTTAAGGGAGATTGGTAGATTACCGGATTCAGTTAGGGATCTTCAGGTGTTCGAGGGAAACCCTTCCCAATACGTGTCCTGGGTGACATCAGTGGAGGGAATCCTTGATGATTATAAAATCATCAAGGCAAGACCTCTATATAGGGCCATCCTTAAAAGTATTAGGGGGAAAGTTAGGGGAAATGCTGACTCCGCTCTAATTTCACACAATATTTCCGAGGTCGACTGGCCAGGGATTAAAAACTGCCTGTCGCTACATTATGCAGATAAAAGGGACATACGCACCTTGGAGCACCAGTTGGGCCAGTTGACGCAAGGTGGTCTCAGGTTAGACGAATTTTATGCACGCGTAAACCATCAGTTTTCTCTAATAATTAACAAATTAAAAACCGAGAATTACTCTGCCGAAACTGTGGGTGCTTTAATGGAAACGTACCGGAATCGAGCGCTGGATGTCTTCATAAGAGGGTTAAATGGCGACCTTTCTCGTATGATAATAGTCCAAAAACCGCGATCGCTGCCTGAAGCGTACACGGCTTGTTTGGACATACAAAATTTGAATTTCAGGAATCAACCTGTGCATGGAGCGGTAATTAGAAATACGGTGACTGTTCCCATGAATACCATGAGTGGGAATTCTAAGCCTCACCCATCTGTTTCGAAGTTTAGCGGTAACTTTCGACCCATAGGAAATAGTAATAAGTTCGGATTTAGGCCGCAGAGTGGTTCCTTCCAGAACCGCACATTTACCCGAAAACCGGAAATATATCGACCAGTGGAAAAAATGGAAGTGGATCCTTCTGCACAAACTCGTCGGAGTTTCCCGAATAAACCTCAGCAAGGATTCTCGTTAAAAAGGAAATTCGGCTCAGATAATTACCCCCAGAAACAGCAGAGGATGTTCCATATGGAGGCAATTGATGAAGAGTATGCTCAAGTAGCAGAGGATAATGTGGAAGACCAGGTGAATTTTATGACAGGAGCCTATCCAGCTTACCTTACATAGAGTATGTGAGTAACGACGGTACTCCCTTGAAATTTCTTGTAGACACTGGCGCAAATAAAAATTTCATTAATTCAACCCTTTCCCTAAACAGTAAGACACTTAGGAAGCCTTTTTTCGTATGTTCAGCCGGAGGGCGCATAAAAATCACTGAGGAAGTTAGTGGCAGATTTTTCCAACGCGCGGGAAACGATACCTTTATAACATTTTACGTACTGCCGGGTCTCGTTTCCTTTGATGGTATTATTGGCGATGATACCCTAAAGGAACTGGAGGCTATAATAGACCGCAAGGAAAATGTGCTAATTTTGAAACCTAATATTAGAATTCCACTTTTAGAAAAACCTTCCGGGCAAATTAACCAAATTTCCGATAACAACATTTCAACTTGGGCGCAGGAAAAACTGCAACAGATCATTAAAAATCACGAAAAACTTTTTGATCCAATAAGTGACAGGGAAATTGTGGATACTACAGTGAGGGCGGAGATTAGAACGACAACGGCAGAGGCAATTTACACCAAGAGTTACCCATATCCTGCCTGCATGAGAGAGGAGGTTGAAAGGCAGGTCGAGGAATTGCTTGAGGAAGGGATTATTCGTCCTTCGAAAAGTCCGTACAATTCCCCAATCTGGATTGTCCCCAAAAAGCCAAAACCTTCGGGAGAAAGGCAATATAGAATGGTGGTTGACTTCAAGCGCCTAAACGCCGTAACAATTGCCGACACATACCCCATACCGGATATAAATGCAACTCTTGCCAGCTTAGGTGCTGCAAAATACTTTACAACGATTGATCTAACTTCCGGGTTCCACCAGGTTCCGATAAAAGAGTGTGACGTACCAAAAACTGCGTTCTCAACGATGAATGGAAAATTTGAATTTCTTAGGCTTCCATTCGGACTAAAGAACGCCCCTGCCATTTTTCAACGCATGATAGACGATGTTCTCAAAGAATATATTGGGAAGATCTGCTACGTGTATATTGACGACATCATATATTAGTTTTTGGAAAAAGTGAAGAAGAGCACCTAGAAAATGTTAGCACGATCTTTGCAAGGCTGCTGAGTGCAAACCTAAAAGTTAATCTGGAAAAAACCCATTTCATGAAGACTAGCGTAGAATTCCTTGGTTATGTCATCACTCCTGACGGGATTAAGCCCGATGCAAAAAAAGTAAGAGCCATTCAGGAATTGGATCCTCCCGAAACGCTTAAGGATCTAAAGCGTTTCCTAGGAATGACGTCGTACTACCGAAAATTCATTCGGGACTATGCAAAGGTGGCTAAGCCATTGACAAGTCTAACCCGAGGAGAAAACGCCCAAATAAAGGCTAACCAGTCGAGAAAGGTAAAAATCAAGCTCGAATCCGCTGCGTTGAAGGCGTTTGCTGATCTAAAGGAGCTACTCGTTTCGGCTGATATTTTGGTTTTCCCGGACTTTCAGAAACCTTTTAATTTGACTACGGATGCTTCTAACTTTGCAATAGGCGCTGTCTTGTCCCAAGGTGAGGTTGGAAAGGACAGGCCAATCGCGTACATCTCTCGCTCGCTAAGCAAGACAGAAGAAAACTATGCTACAAATGAGAAGGAAATGCTGGCCATTGTATGGGCATTGGACAACCTGCGTTCCTACTTATATGGCGCAAAAAACATTAAAATTTATACCGATCATCAGCCGCTGACCTTCGCTCTAGGAAACCGAAACCATAACGCGAAGTTAAAAAGATGGAAGGCCCGGATAGAGGAATACAACCACGAGTTAATTTACACACCCGGTAAATCAAACTATGTGGCAGATGCCCTATCCAGGATCAAAGGTCGGAAACAGGACACAACAGGACTTCACGTGTTGGCTAGTGGCTCCGATACAGAAACGGCTAGTGAAGGAGCAACAGATACATCCAGAACAATGACCGCCGCTAGGGGCTCTACCACCGCAACCGCAAGTGAAATAGAAACTGTCCACAGCGCTGAACAAGACGCCTCCGATCTAATAATTCACGTCGAGGCACCCTTGAATGTTTTTAAGAATCAGCTCGTGATAAGAGAGGGACGGGAACTCCTTAGTGTTGAGAACCCACACGAGGGTTACACTCGCCATTATGTGACTCTAGCCGATATTAATCGGGACACTTTAGTAAGGATATTGAAAGAAAGGCTACGTCCAAATATAATCAACGGTGTCAAAATTCCCGAGAACCGGCTACAGCTTCTCCAAGATGTGTACCTCGAACACTTCCTTTATTACAAGATTAGGGTAACGCAAAGATTGGTAGAAGATGTGGCGAATGAAGAAAGAATTTGTAAAATAATAGAGGAAGAGCACAGGCGGGCTCATAGAAACCCGGTGGAAAATAAAGGACAAATTCTGGAAAGGTACTACTTCCCCAAAATGGCGAGCCTGATAAGAAACTTCACTAAAGCTTGCGAAATATGCCGGGTAAATAAATATGACCGACATCCTTTCGTCCCAAAATTAAAAGATACACCCATACCCAAACATCCGTGCGATATCCTGCACATTGATATTTTCGAAATTAGCGGGGAGAAATTTTTAAGTTGTCTAGATAAATTCTCCAAATTTGCGAAGTTTTTCCACATTAAGGACAGGTCGGCCGTACTTTTGCGAAAAAAATTTGCAAAAGTAATTCACTATTTTACGGTCCCGCGGATGATAGTTACAGACAACGAACGAGGATTCGTCACCCCTCTAGTATCCAATTATGTAAGAAGTTTGGGAATCAGGCTCTACCAGACCCCCATTCAAAAAAGTGAAGTAAATGGGCAGGTCGAGAGGCTTCATTCCACTATTATTGAAATATACCGCTGTTTGCAAAAGGAACTACCCAACACCAGCCCCAAGGAGTTACTATACATAGCCGCTGATCGGTACAACAATTCAATTCATTCCATTACAAAGCATAAACCGAGCGACATATTTTTTAACAGGGTACAAAGAATAAACTACCAGGGGATAAGAAATTTTCAGGAAAAGGTTTTCAATGAGGTAAGGGGTCAAATAAAGAAAAATCAGGAATCAAGAAATTCGCGAATTAATAGAAAAAGGGACCACCCTAGGGAATATTCGCAGGGCGACGTGGTGTACGTAAGGAATAAGCAAATAAAAGCAAAACAACGGCCACTGTACAAAAAGGAAGTCGTAGGAAAAGATAATAGGGTCACGGTAACAACGAACAATGGGAAAAGGATCCATAAGACTCAGGTAAAAAATATATGAAACCGATCTTTCCTTTCCTTTTTTGACGGATTTTTTCCTTCGCTGGCTCGTACAAAAATGGGGTGATAATTAAAACCCTTTAAAAAAAAAAAAAAAAAAGAAGAAAAACAAATATTTTTATATGAAACAATTTTTTATATTTAAGAAAAAAGAGAGAAAGAAACTGTTAATCAAAAAAAGAAAAAAAATACGCCAAATATATTCAAATAATCTAAGGCGTTGTAAATTGTAAAAAAAAAAAAAAAAAAAAAATATTTTTTTGCCATATATGTCGTCCCCTTAGTATAACAATAGCCTATGTGCTCATAGGCTATTATTTTTTTATTGAATTTTTGGATTCTCCATCGTCGATTTTATATGTGGTCAAAATTTTATCAAATTCTAGTTCCACAAAGTGGGTCAAAACGTCAGTCAAAAAATAATAAATATTTACAGACATAACGAGATTTGAGTGAGAGCTACATTCGACAAAAAGTTTGAAATTCATTTTCTCAAAACATCAAAAAATTTATAGGCTATTTTAATACTAAGGGGACGATGTAACGCTCCTCTTTTCCTAAAAGCCACTTGTTTTAATATAAACGATGAAATGCTTTTTCTCCCTTTTCCTTTCAAAGGATATTCTGATTAGGAACAGGTTGCTTTCAAGAAAAGAACACGCGCAACTGGCAATATTAGCTTAAGGCTGAAACAAGAAGTTACCGATTTTTGTTATGTTATTTTATTGCCACACTAAGAAAATTTGTAAATTTTTATTGAAAATTTTATCAAGCTAGATTACTCGTAATCCCCTGCGTTTGCGGATTCAACATCTTCGGCTACGATGCCCCATTGGTAGCGATAAATCAAGGTCAAGGCTGGATAGTAAATGGCCATTTTAAATTGATACATAAGATTGATTTGAATCTCTTCAGTGAAGCATTGGAGAAATTCGAAACGGCTGCAAAGGGCATGAGGAATGATGTCGCAAAATCCTTTGCGGCATACAACTTGAACCACATTAGCCAACGCCTCGCCGAACTTCGGGCCACTAAACCCCGTAAAATCCGGTCAATCAATTGGCTTGGATCGGCCTGGAAATGGGTTGCCGGCTCGCCTGACGCAACAGACTGGGACACAATCCTCAGAAGTCAGGATGATGTAATCGCAAACAGCAACCACCAATTTAAAATAAATGAGGAACTCTTCAATGCCACTCGGGAATCTATGAACCAGATCAATCAGATGACACGTTACGTGAACACCATTGGGAAAGAGGTTGGCACTACGGCTGCTGAAACCGTACTGCTTAACCGCATACAGATCCTCAAGGAAGAAATAAGTGAGGTAGTACGCGCATGTCAAATGGCAAAGTCGGGCATAGTCAACACCAACCTCTTAAACCCGGTTGAGTTACATCAGCTAATTTCTGAAGAAGAGGCTTTACCCTACCAAAATGCCATTGAGGCAATTGAATATGCGAAGCCCTCCTTATTTTCAAACGGCTCTCTGCTGCTTTATGTACTCGCAATCCCTAAGGTCAGAACAGATGAATTCCGCTTTCTGATGACAAGAGCTGCGGTTCATGCAGGTATGAGGGTAGTGGCAAACTACACGAAAATGTTGGTCAGCAAGGAAGAAACGTACGGCATAATAAGTGAATGTCCTTCGATCAAAAATTCAACGATCTGCGAGATGAGCCATCTGCAAAGATTACCCGAAGATGGATGCCTGGCACGTCTAATTAAGGGGGGTGATGCTGAATGCCACTTCGAAGCTGAAAATGGAGAAACTATCAAATTAATTAGTGAAGGTACATTATTTCTAACCAACTTTCAGGGGACTGTTCGTAATGATAATCGCAAGAGCGTCCTTAACGGCACGTTCCTCATCCAGTTTAGCAATGAGACAATTTGGGTGAAGAACGAAACCTTTTCTAACAGAGCATCGCAGAGCTCGCAGGTATTGCCAGCAGCGGTTACCAACGTGAAAAGCCAAGGATTTAAACCAAGTCTAGAATACGTTCACGAGTTGAGCATGACGAATATCAACCATCTGGGCAAACTGGGCCAGAGATTCCATGTCTCTTTGGCTGTTGACGCTTTTTTTATTTGCATATTGGCCGTGGTCTCCTACTGGATTTGGAGAAAGATAACAGCAAGCCTTGACCTCCCTCCGATACGCCAACCTACCATTCCGATGCCTGTTGCTACCTACGCAAAGGAGACACCTGACGATTCCCGGAATACGCATGTCAATCTGCGGGACGCAGATATTTAGAGGGGGGGCAGTTAACACCACAGTTAACTCGCTCACCTGCAGCAGAAGCACACCCGTGTATTGAAATATGCTGACAGTGCGTCTGCTTAATGCAACGTGATCCACACGCGCATCCGGCAGACAGCAACTTCACCCGAAATACACAACATCGTGGGAACCGCTGTGTCAGCAGAGTTAGGGTAGGAATAAGGCTAGTTTTAGTATAAAAGGTTCTGAGTGTGCCGCCGCGCGGGCAGTCTTGAACCAGTGGGCTTTAAACGGTAATCTTCAAACAGCTAATAATCAGGAATACAATAAAGTAAACTGTAAAACGCATAGAACGGACAATTAATTCCAGGATCCCGAAAGTAAGTATAACTTAACGGGCCAAGTTGTTGGCCCGCAACTTTAATTTTTTAAACGATGTCCTGCGGGACACGTTAACTTGGATATTCTAAGTCAATTCCGCATAATTCCAGCGATTGTCCTTGTGCTTTGTTTATTGTCATTGCAAATGCAAGACGTATTGGAAATTGCAATCTTTTGAAGTCAAAAGCTAAATCTGGTGGAATCAGCGGAATAGGCGGAATCAATACGTATTCACCTTTGAATTTTCCTTTTAAAATTGTTGCTTCAATAAGATTATTCATGACCCTTTTGACTGCTAATCTTGTTCCGTTACACAATCGTCGCTGATTTAAATTTCTAAGTAAAGTATCAATTGATTTAAATGTTACAATCTCACCAGGCACATCATTTAAAATATTCGCATTCAATTGACCAACATCCTTATTTTTCGCAGCCAGTATTGCTCTTTCAGCTAAGCAATTGTGATTTTGATAATTTTGCGCAATATTTGGAAAAACACTTGAAACTAATTCTTGTTTTGTGTGTGTGAAATTACAAAAATTATCTGGCAAAGTGATTAAGCCAGTAGCAGCATCAATAGGTATTTGTCGATTTCCTATCTTCAGAAGTTGTCTTGAAAATTCGTCAGCCGATGCATAATTTTGCAAATAAATCCGCAGATTCGTTTTCAAAGTCAAAGTTTTTACGTGCCTCCATAAATGGGATGTCTTTAAACATGCTTTTAATTCATCTGCTGGTGTTGAACGGGGAATTACTGGCAAAGTATGACGAAAATCACCAGACAATAATATTACAGCGCCACCAAATATTTCTTGATTATTACGTAATTCATCCGTACATTCATCCCACACAATTAATTTGCATTGTTGCAAAACTCTTCCCAATCCAGAATTTTTTGAAATGTTACATGTTGGATTTTCATTAATTTGCATGTTCAATGGTAATTTAAGTGCGGAATGCGCTGTACGGCCACCATCTAATAATGTAGCAGCTATTCCAGACGATGCAAGCGCTAATGCTATATTGTTTTGTGGTCTTAGACTTTCACCACAAAAAAATTACTCAAACCCATGAACAAAGTTATACCAATAGAAACCTAATCTTAATACTCGAGCTACCATCAAGTTAACACATTTTATTTTTTAAAAGAACATTTATGGCGACTGTCGATCCATATTGATGGATTTCAAAAAATGTATAGATTCAACCGCTGAATAATTTCGTATATTTTAAATCTATCTAAACTTTTACATTTGCGCATTTATATATATGTATTTAACATTTAATTTAAGTAAACGTTTCAATATTTGTCCAAAAACTTTGAACTTCGAAAAATACAGGCTTATGGTTATTAATGGAATCAAATATATTTAACGAATTTTTATTTTATCTAAATCATAAAACGTTCAAATGAAGCTCAAAATATTTTTCCAGTTTAAAAAAAAGCAATGTGTTTTGATGCCGTGTCACGCATGCATAAAAAGGAAAGAAAAGAGAGGGCAACTATTGCGTTACGAATAATACAGTCGCATACGTCACTCGACATCGAAACAATGTTATTCATGTCTGTGTACATTCTATTCATTTGCGTGTATTCTCATTCCGTATACGTAATGTCCGTATAAGGGAAACACGCAAATATTGTATTTTTCACACTTACACAACGCACGCATACTTTTACCGATTTCTTTAAAACTTCACATAAACCATCTATGGACCAATACCAATGATCTGTGAAAGTTTGATTGAAATCGGTGAATGCGTTTAGGCGTGAATCGGCGACTAACGAACACAAAAAAACGTCTCCATTTTTATATATAAGATTTATTATTTATTATTATTAATTTTATTATTTATTTATTATATTATTATTTATTATTTTATTATTTATTTAATCATATTTTACTAATCAATACTCAGTTGAATGCCTTGCACTCACTAATTTTGTGAAACACACAACTTGGTGCTTCTTTGATCTTTTGCTACCATGGGAATGATGAGTTCTTGCTTTGTCATGTAAGAAAGTAGTCTCAACAGGATCGGCGCATCACTTTACATAATTGCAAATACAAATCCAGCTATCTACAATAATATAAGTAAGTAGTTTGGGTGGCCGCCTGTTGTCACATAAAGTTAAGGCGTAAAAGTTTTTCAACAAAACTCGCTGACTAAATTCGATGAACTCAGTCGTACGTTAATCTTTCTCCTTTTTTTATATTTAATTTTTTTGCACCAAAATTGCATGTGCACAATTAAGTTGCTATTTTTGTTATTGGGCATACCAATAAAACGCACGTAGAGCGGCGGTGTCTGCAGCGAAAACTGGAATTCTTAAGAAGCAAAAAGCCGCACGGTAATTTGACCAACATAACCCAGCTTGTTGGGCGTTTTTTATTGCTTTTTTATTTTCTTGATATTTCTCTTAAGTTTTCGTTGCACTTATGTTTTTGTTGTACAATATTGTTATCGCAAATTTTGGGTGTTTTTTATATATTTATAATGGACGAATTTATCTGATTTGCAACCCTGACAATGGGAGGCATTAAAGGAAAAAAATAGCCCAAAAGAAATAAAATTAAACAGCCACTGCACGTATTCGAGCTCTTGTATGTGTAGGTGTGTGTGTGTGCATAAAAAAGGCCCCTGCAGGGAAAAGCCAAACTATGATAGTACAAGAACATGGCGGTACAGATACTGGTATTTAAAATAAGAACCTAGTTGATTCTTTTTTAGACAAGAAAATTGAAAACTCGTCTATTGCCAATAGTGAAAAGTGTATGTATATATTGTTGAGTAGTCGGTGGAGTTGCAGTGAAAACAGAGCAATTTGGTCGAACCATTTAACAAGTGAACTGGAATAATTGTTGAACGGCCAAATCTGCGTCGCATGAATTTTTTGTGAGTTTGAAGGATATTAAAGAGATACAAAGGTGCACCTTATACTGTACAAAGACGCTGAAAGGTATTTGAATTTATTGCGTAAAATATATGCAACATTTTCTTGCACCAGCTTTCGAATATCTTTGCTAGTGATATAATCATAAATGAGAACAAAAAATTGAATTGGTTTGGCAAGATTCTATGGAAGTGTCGATTAAATCGTGAAGGTCAATGCACTATCTTTGATCACAAAAAAGTAGAGAATGAAAGCAGCAGAATGGATAATTGAGAGGAAATGGAGCGGGAATCAGATTGGAGTCTTTAGTGACAGTTAAGAGTCTTTTGTGCAGCTTGACTGTCACTAAAGACTCTGGAGAATGCAAAGCGAACCTCAAAAATTGTTCTAGAATGTGAGAAGAAGCTTAATTCTGTTGCAAGGCAGAACAGGCTTGTACTTATATGCGTTCCAGGGCATTGCGCTGTTGAAGTGGCCTACTGTGGATCAGCGGTTACTCCACAGGTACCACAGCTCATAATCGGGATCAGTTCCACAGAAATCATGAAGTGAATAAGCGATTATTTATGTAATTTATATAGAGAACGATGGCCCATTCAAGAACGCTGCAGAACTGCAAAGTATTTCGTGACAAATCCGAACAGAAAACTGAGAACTGTCTTCTAAAACTTAACAGAAAATACTTTCTGTCTTGTTTGCAGGAACATTTTTGTTGTGAGCCTTTGCTAGAGCAAGGCTACGAATTTTGGGTCCGAATATCATGAGAATAAGTAATATTCCTGCTTTCAAACTGGGGGATATTTTCAGATTTACCAAATAACCTGGATGGTTCTGACAGGACTAACTATAGGGTGGGCCATGTAAAATTTGCTTTTTGAATCGGCTATAAAAAAAAACGAATCAATATTTTTTCAAACTTTTTTTTTTATTTTGAAGATGGAACATTGTCATTAATGAATGGAAAATAATTTCGTTCAAATGACTGCCACGACTGGCTTTACAGTAGGCCATTCGATCAACCCAGTTTTTAAGCACATTTTCGATTGTTTGGGCTCCAATTTCATGAATGGCAACTTCGATTTCGTGTTTTAATGCATCAATCGTCTCTGGATGGTTCGCATAGCATTTGTCCTTAACGGCTCCCCACAAAAACTAGTCCAACGGGCTTAAATCACAGCTCCAAGGCGGCCAATTGAAATCGGAATTTCGGCTGATTATTCGGTTTTCAAAAACGGTAGCCAAAAGTTCGGGTGTAACTTTGGCTATGTGACAAGTTGCACCGTCCTGTTGAAACCAAATGCCGTCCATGTCATCCTCTTCAATTTGTGGAAACAAAAACTCGTTGATCATGTCACGGTAACGCTCGCCATTTACTGTAACCGCGGCTCGTCGCTCATTTTCGAAAAAAATAGTCCGATGATGCCGCGACCAAGAACCGCACCAAACAGTGACTCGTTGTGGATGCATTTGCTTCTCTACAGTAACGTGTAGATTTTCTAAGCCCCAAATCCGACAATTTTGCTTATTGACGTAGCCACCGGTGTGAAAATGAGCTTCATCAGAAAAGAAGAAGAAGACTCACCACTTTGGTAATAGGTTTTCAATATTTCCCAATTTTGTTCAAGCGTATAGCGTCCCATTTCGTAAATGTTAAACCTTTAAGTAAATTATGAACAAATTTGACATGTCATTTGTGTTACCATTCTCAAAAAAATAGGGGGTCAAAAAGCAAACGCTATATGGCCCACCCTGTATCTCTATGTCTCTGTTCTATCCTATATTTTTTCTTCTGTTGCTTCTCTCCTTTCCTCCTTGGCTTTTTACCCTTTCATTTACCGGAGCTTTAAATTTAACGCAATTTTTTAGCCTGAGTGTTACTAAATCTCTCGGTGCTTCTTGGATCGAATTTTCAAATTTCAATTTTCATAGACGGAAACCACGGAAAGAAGGGACTTACGGAATATACAACGTTCTATGAGACGGGATGGATTTTTTTTTGTTGGTATATTTTAGAAATATATTCATCCAGAATTTATTTGGTTAGTATGGACTGGTAGTTTATCTAGTACTTTTCTGTTGCATAGCCGGAAAATTAATATTTTTTAGTACATTACCGTGCTAAAAATACCATTTATTACATGGAAAAAAGAAAGCACACGAACAGGTTGAGTTGAAAAGTGAAAAGTCGTCTTGTTCAAAACAAGTATTTTTCCCTACAGGGACATTTCATGCAACGTTTTTTATACAAATATGTTGGTATTTATTTTATTTTTTTTCTGTTGATTTTCTTTCCACCTCTTTTGATTCAACGATGCTTGTTGCATTTTTTGCACAGGTTGAAGGGCAGTCGGACCGCGAAGTATGTGCGTGTAGTTGTGCATTCAGCCTGTCAATTACATTTTGCCGCATATTTCTCGCAGGCGGATGAAATTTATTAAATTTTTTTACTGCATTCAAGCGGAAGGTGAATTATTTTTATTTTTCGGGTATCTTATTTTATATATTTCGGTTTATTTCTTGTTAATCTCTTGTTATTTTTACGCTCTTGCTTGTCGTGTAATGACTTTTTTCCTATTTTTTTTCAATAAGTTGTTTATAATCTACATCTTGAATTCTTTTTTTCTCATCTTATTTTATTTCGCTTTTTGGGGTGTCTTTATTATGTACGAACAAGCGCATTAAAATACATAATAACAAGCTTAAATTGATATTAAAAAAAAAAGCAGAATAAGTTTTCTGCGTGAAATCCTAATGAAAAGGAGTAAGTAAAGAAATAAATAAATAAGAACCTCGCCTAAAGGTTCTGTGGCTAGTGATGGAAGTTGTAAGAAGATGAAGGACGAAAATTTAGGAAAACAAATTCATATACACTCATACACACACATGCATCTGCATAATTTCCTGTGGCATATCGGCCAGATTAATCAGGCCACTTTATAAAACACACACAGGCATCAACTTTTGTGTATGCGATTCCACATCTACAGAAGCGTAAATGCACGCCAGTATAGATATTTTGCATAAAAACCGCCTCGCACCGCTTTAAGCCACTTTAAGTAGCCTCCGTTATGGGATGCCAGTCGAAGTAGAAAACAAATTCGTTTCGGCTTTTAACGGTGTGGCAAGGTTTGAAAGGCAACCTTGGCAGAACTTCAACTTATCCCCATATAAAAGGACTGAATCTGAAAATGAGTCCCCGTTTCCGCACATTGCTCGCTGTTTTCCGAACTTATATGATCCTGAAGTGGATTGGGAGTAATCAAGAAGATTATTTTTACCCTGGAATTTCTACTGAGAGTTTCAAGAGATGAAAAGAAGCAGAAAATATAGCAATAATTTTAGCTTAATGCAACAAGAGAGAAAACGATAAATACAATGAAAGAAGTATTGAAGATGCAATGCACCAAATCGATGCTCCCAATGCCTATTATTCGTTGATTTTTTAGACTTTTCATATTTTAAAAATTAATTTGGATACTCTTTTAAGTATAGTTTTGTATCGTAATATTTATTTCGCTTCAGACACTCATCTCATACGAGCCGCGGAAGTACTATAACTAAAGGTATAATCTCAAGAGGCTGATTAGTTTATTGCTTCTTTTGCTTCTTCAAGGGTCATAACGGTGAAACTTTGGAAACTTAGATATGTTTTCAAATTTTACGCAATTTCACGAACAAAGCGTCAATTTGCTAGAATGGCAATTTGCGTATCAATAATTCTGTATTCTTCTGATAGCGACGAATTTCATGTAACGCCATTATACTTGGACGATAACGATGTGGCTTTTTAACTGCACCAATAGCTGGTGCGGCGGCCGCTGTAGCCGAATGGGTTGGTGCGTGACTACCATTCGGAATTCAGAGAGAACGCAGATTCGAATCTCGGTGAAAGGCCGAAATGAAGAAAACGTTTTTTCTAATAGCGGTGACCCCTCGGCAGGCAATGGCAAGCCTTCAAATGTAGTTCTGCCCTGAAAAAGCTCCTCATAAAAATATATCTGCCGTTCGAAGTCGGTTTGAAACTGTAGGTCCCTCCATTTGTGGAACAACATCAAGACGTTCGAAGTCGGTTTGAAACTGTAGGTCCCTCCATTTGTGGAACAACATCAAGACGCACACCACAAATAGGAGGAGGAGCTCAGCCAAATACTCAAAAAGCGTGCAGCTTTTGTTGCCAATTGTTTACATGGTGCTTTTTCACCCGCCGATTTTCTGGCTGTTTGATTTGTCCGATCCTTTTTTCACTACTCACTTATTTCGCACTTTCTGTTCGTTTTTCTCTCCAAATTAAAAGCACTACACAATAAACTTTACACGCCTCAGATCAGTCTAAATACATTTATATGCAGTGACTATGGTTTAACGCGTGCTTTTCTGTAGTCTCACATTCTCTATCACCCTCTAAGTATGGAATTTTTCAGCTTGAAGATCAGTTTCGCACAAAAACCAGTACCTCCTAAAGTCTATGCTCTTCAAGTTCAGGCAGTCACCCCTGAAATTCAAGCCTTGGCCACCAGCTCTATTTCAAGTGCATTAATAGTGGAACTGAAGAGACTTTGTCACCTAGTCATATGAAAGGCAGTTTCTTGACTAGTCAAGGCAAATTGAAAACTGTTGCCTCACGAATGTCACACCAGGTGTCCCAAATACCTGTAGAAAAGGAAAAAAACAAACGTTTTATAATACTTTAAGTATTTTCGGGACATTGAACTAGAGTGAGAAGCTATGGTTGTTGATATTTTTTTGAAATGATGAAAACTAAGAAGCTTCCTCAAAATTCGATTCATCAGACCACAGAATATTCGACCAACCTACCTCCATAAACTGTTAGTGTGCATCCTTTTAAACCTTTTACGATCTTTAAAATAGACTCCAAAGCCATTGACTTCATAACATTTTTGTGTCAGAGGGCGCATTTTGAACGCATTTTTCGGCTTCTTTCGGGCATTGCATCCTTTTAAACCTGCTTCCAATCCTTATTTTAACTGCTCGGACACTATCGAATTTTCCAATTTCTTCCGACAGGGTAAAAGAGGATGTTTTACGATCTTCAAAAGAGACTAGTCAAACATTCTTCCACTTTATAATTTATTATGGTGGGACTTTGTCTCCGCAGATCGCTTAATGGCACATTCCACTGCGTTGTCTTTGTCCAAAAAGTCGGGCACAAGCAACGATGTGTAAGCCGGGGCGTTATCGTGATGCAAGAGCCAATTTTTGTTCTTCCACAAATCCGACCGTTTTTGGCAGATTGCTTCGCGCTAATTGCGCATAACTTGCAGGTAGTACACCTTATCGACCATTTTACCCTGTGGCAAGAACTCATGATGCACAACGCCCTTGGAATCGAAAAAAACGGTTAACAAAGCTTTTACATTCGACCGAACTTAGCGCGCTTTTTTCGGTCTTGGTTCGTGCGGCAGCTTCCATTGAGATGATTGAGCTTTGGTTTCCACGTCATAACCATAAATCCACGCTTCGTTACCTGTTATGACCCTCTGGAGCATCTTTGGGTCGTCGTGGACAGAGTCCAACTTCTCATTAGTAATGCTCATGCGATGCTGCTTTTCGTCGAAATTGAGCAGTTTTGGTACGAATTTTGCGGCGACCCGTCTCATGCCCAAAACATTGAAGAAATAGAATAGCACGAGCCAATCGTTATGTCTAGGTCTTCTGCAACTTCTCTAACGGTGATTCGACAATTGGTCAATACCATTTTCGCCACTTCATCAATTTTTTCGTCCGTTGTTGATGTGCTCGGGCGTCCGGCTTCGGCGACGCTTTTTGTCGTTCACATCTTCTCGGCCTTCTGAGAACATTTTGTATCACCGATAAACGTTGCTTTGGTTCCGATAGAGAATAATCCATTTAGGCCATTTTGGAGACCAAAGTCCGAACTAAAAGATTCACCAGTCTCGAGGGGCTGAAAAAAGCCATGGTCCGCGAGTGGGCCACACACATTGATGCAGCTTCCGATTCGTTGCTGGACCGTCTCACGCCATAGTTAAAAGGTGGTTGATATCGTGCAAAAGTAAATCGAATCTTAATTTTTTATTATTTTCACACATTTTTTACTCTAAATTGAATAAAAGTAATTTTCCCAACTGAATTTATGGCCATTTTAATTGGTAACACTTCGAGCGCCGGACCCTGTAGGTATCAGTAGTGAATAATTTCTAGACGGTCCTTTTTTGTTTATCATTAGAGTTTGAGATTTACAAATTTTCAAGTTTTCAGGTCATTTTTCAAGGCTTTCTTAACATATAATAAAGTTGGTAAAAAACAAAATTTAACCAAATATAATATAACTTTTAGCTCCAAGTGATAAGCAATGCCGCTAAAACTAAGATTTTTTCAAAAGTTAAAAAAAAAAGTTTTCAAATATTTATTGGGTCGAATGATACGCCTCTTGAAAATCCTTTATGGAACATTTATTTTAGTATTAATCTGAACAATTTGCAAAAACAGCTCGATTGCAATCTACTGCAGTATGGAATATGAGAAAAGTACTAAATAAAAATACGGTTTAGCTTAACAAAATAATTTTCATAATATCATAATTTTATCTTTTGGGGAAAAGATCTTAAAAACACACAGAAGTTGCTAGCCAAACATTCGTAGGTTTATGTGTGTGCTGTAGAAGCTCACGCGCCCAGCCTGTTTTTTCCGCCAGCTATCTTTATGTGAAAATATGCTTGTCAAGTATTTGTAAATCGCTTTGACATGTGGTTGGGCGACTCGTTATCGCTGCACCATTTAAATTTTATTGCAAATGCTTTTTTTAATAAATTGGTTCGGCATTTCTCACAATCAATGAATTTGTAAACACATACCAGCTTAAGGTGTATGGATGTATGCATGTATGCATGTATGTACATATGCACATATTCGCATGCATATACAACTGCTTAGCTACATGAGCTTGAAGATCTTTGCGGGTGTGGTTATTGGTTAAATATTGTAAAGTGTATTTTTGAAAAAGAAAAAAAAAAATAATTCAATTGCATTTTTCAAGCTCTTTATTGACGTTTGCGATATGCTGATAGTGATATTTTTTGCCGTTTACGGTATCGTTTTTCGCGCGCCAAACAGTTTCAAAGGAAAATTGATTTTTGCCCCCCTTCACCCTTCATTCTTTACGTACTCCTTTGCACCGCCCGAAAATATTGTTTGCCTTTTCGAACGACCTAAGTTGGCTCAATGCACACCTATAGCTAGGCATGCACACATGCACACATACATATGTATGTGTATGTAAGCTCTTAATGCATACAAGCACAGTTTCTACACTTTACTGCCATATCTTCAACTAAATTATTGATATCTTTCACACAGATTATATTTGACATGTTTGCTAAAATACTGATGCAGAAACTGTTGCGTACATATTTATATGTATATGTATGCAGATATGTATATGCAATGCTTTTGAAGGCAGTTTTTGAAATACTTAAATACATTTACATATCCATATGTACGTCGCGCAGAATATCTATTGAGCTCGTTTGCGTCTTGCGCATTATTTACGAGCATTTTATTATATTTTATTTTAAAATATGCCCATTAGTATATCTTTTTGTCACTTCAGTTGCATAGTAAAAATTTGGAATTAATTAGCCAATCAATGTAACAAAGGCGCCACCTCACTTCGCTTTTGCTTAACCCTTAGAGTAAGGAGTTTATTTTTTAACATAAGGGACGGAGTGGGGTCACTAAAGTCCCCACACAAAAATGGTTTTCTTATAAGTTGACATATTAATATTACAAAGACTGTTACTAAACTTAAAAACGATAAGTTCTTATACAGGACTTAAAATAAAACTCAACTACAGAAACGGAAAAGGGAAAAAAAATGTTTACGAGTTATTAAAGAAAAACTAATCTTGAGGGACCTAAACTCCCCCACTCCGTACTATAAGGGTTAAAATATCTTTTATCTTGGGGTTAAGAGCCAGAATTCGAAAAATAATTGTAAATGTAAAAAAAATTAGAAAAATTACTATAATTCTATAAAAAAAAAATTATGTAAGACCATGAAAAAAAGTATTCTTCTAAAAAAAAAGAAAATTATGTTTGTTCTAGAAAAAAATTAAAAAAAATTATTTTATATTAACTATTAAAACAAAAGCCCTATTATTATTCTATAAAACCAACCCAAAACAAAAAAAAAAACAAAAAAAAAAACAAATTACTCTATGTATGATATATAACAAAAATTATTGAAAATCTTTAAAAACAAAATAAAACAGGAAAAGTCTGAAGGAAACATTATTATATTTCCCTAAAAACAATTTTAAAAGAAACAATTATTACAGTTCTAAAAAACAAAGTTCAAAAAAGTTATTAGTACCTACTCTATAAAATAATCTAAAAGGAATAAAAATTTGTTACAATTCTATAAAAAATTATCATAATTCTAGTAAAAAAACCTCAAAAAATTAGCGCTAAAAAAAAAACACTTTTTTTTTTAATTTTTTACAGAAATATGGCTTAAGATACTTTAATCAAATCAGTTGCATGTTATTGTACATCTTTTCAATAAGTTTTTAAAAAATATTAATAATAAAATATTGACAAATAAGCCCATGACAGAGTTTTTTTGGAGATATGTTTTTCGAGAGGTGCTCTGCGGTGCCAATCGGCATTCGTCGTAGAATCATCTGAAACTAAAAAAGTCGAATTTTTCAGTTAAAGTATGACGTAATGCTCCCCCCTACATTAATAAAATTTTTTTGTTTCATTTTTGTAATATAGTTTTGGTGGCAAAAAAACGTAAAACGAGCATTTTTGGCGAAAAATTTCGCCATATTTGTAAGTGAAAAACAACCTTAAAAAAAAAAATAAAAAAAAACAGTGTAGGGGGGAGGTATTTTTGATTTAGAAACCGTGTGCCAAATTTGAAAAGAATCGGTTGAATAGTTTCGGAGTTGTGATTGGCACCGACTTTTAAGAAGTCGTTTCGGGAAAAACGCGTTTGAAAAAATGACTCTGAGAAATTATCGATGCTCCGCATTCGAGGTAGAGTGCCTACAAAGGCTATAACTTTGAGAGTTCTGCTCCGATCCACTTAAAATTTTGACACAACATTCTTGAAATGATTTACTATAAGATGAGTGAAGAAAAAAAAATTTCGATTTTGTGACCCTACCCCCCCCTTAATTTGGCTCCATGAGCGGCCTGCTCTGTCCGCCTCTGCTGCTACTTGTCGCCTCCATATGTTGGCTGGTCTCCCGCACCTATGGCTTCCTTGGGGATTCCAGTCTAGTGCTGTCCTGGCGATGTCATCCCGTGGTTTGCGAAATATATGTCCGATCCATTTCCACCTGTGACCCATAATTTCTATGTGTACTGGTGTGTAGCCCCCCAAATATCACTAACATCACTTTAACGAAATCTGTCTGGTTTTTTAATTTCATATTATAACTCCGATGTATTATATTATTTAATTATAGTTCTTAAAAAAATTTAAAAACAAATATTATGATTACAAAAAACATCTAGAAAAAACTTAAAACATAAAAGTATTACAAAAAAATGTATATATATAAGTACGTATTACACCCTTTTTGGGTTTTTGGCCGAGTTTCTTTTCCTATTTCCGGGGTGTGTCATGATGTTGTTCCACAAATGGAGGGACCTACAGCTTTAAGCCAAATCCGAACGGCAAATATTTCTTATGAGGAACTTTTCATGGCAAAAAATTGTGGTAATTCCAAAAATAAGAATAAAATAAACATTTTTATATTTTAATTGCCAGCTAAGCTTACTTTATTTTTCCACTTTGTTTGAGCTGGTGTGTTGTCGTGATGGAAAAGGAAAATCACTCGACCTTCTCGATTCAAACAAATGTCAACGCAAGGAAATACTGAAACTTGGTGTGTGTTCTTCCAAGAGATGCTACTAACTCAACGTAGCCTCGATACGCGTCAGTAGTGCCATCTCTCTAACTTTACACGGAACTTTCAGAAGACCCTCGTTTGTGGCTTTTGTAGGAGAATGAACCATATTTCATAAAAAATTTGCTAAAATTGAATAAAAGACAAATAAATCATCAAAATTGGTCAATAAGTTCTTGTACTCTATTAACAGTAAAGCACTGTATGAATGTATACTTAAATATATAGAAGTTGTTCGGTGTTAGTAGGAAATGTATTTTAATAATCGTGTATTTTTCTGTACCAAAAAATTAATTTCCTTAATTTCTTATATTCCTAACAAGAACTTGCATTTGAATAACCTTTCGTAAATAATTTACTTGTACGTCTTTCTGCAGGAGCCAGTAGCACTTTGTTATTTGTTTGCCTTCCCCAAAACATTTCACCTAAGCATTGCGTATCATTACTTAGCGAGGCACTCGCGGCGACACGCTACTTTAATTACACATACGCACATATGTGCCCATATACACACATACACAGACAATACTTAAGTATGCAAGCACTTAAAATACAAAAGTGGAGCATAATCCTCGCCGCTTACAGTTAAGAGGCCGATCAAGATGAAAAAATTCGACATCGACACGCAGCTTAAAGCAAAAATGTCATAAAGCACAAGCAAATATATCGAAAGAATCATTAGCAGCAACAAGAAAAACAACAAGCAACGAGCAGCACTCTGCACGGCTGAGATTAGGGCATCTTCAGCAGTCCGACCGTCAGCCAGCAGCCACTCGGCAGTTGGCCAGTTGCGGCGTGTGCCTCTTTAAACTTTCCTTTCGGCGCCATCAATCATCGAGTAGCCAGCCGGTTGGCCGGCTGGCCGTTTGGTTGGATGGCCGGTTGGCTGGTTCGCTAGTTCGTTGGTTGGCTTAAGACTTGCCGCATGACTGTTAAGTGGCTTTAGAGACTCTAGTCACTTTGACGTAGCGCTGATGACTTCGGTGGTGGGGGTGGCGGTGTGTAGCACACAACCACTCGTCAATCTTAAGTGGCCAATGGTCAACGCTCTTCTTCAACTGTACGCTTGTTCGTTGGTCTACCTGAAGTAATGAATATTTATTTCATTCTTACTTTTTTCGCCTCTTTCATCCTCAAACATATTTTTTGTGTATAACTAAGTGGATGTAATTTTCTTTCTGCAATATTTTCGTCAATGACCAAAAGCAATTTTGTTTTCATGCGTTGATCAAGCTAATTGCCGAAATATTTTCAAATTTCTAAAAATACAAATGAATTTGTTTTCTTGGAAGAAGTAACTCAAAAATTCAGAAATATTTTTGTATTGTTTGTAGTTATTCATACATCAAATAATCTATGTATCAGCCACTGTTTATCTGCCTTGTGTCGTCTGCTGGAGTGGTAAATAAAGAATTACAAAAGTAAAACAACAAAGATATTAATAAGTAAGAACCAAAAATTCAGCTTATAGCAGCTAACTGTCGGTTAAATCCATCATCAAGTCATCATTAAGCGTAAGCGCAGACCGATAAATACACCGTCTCATTTATCGCTATTAGGGAGGTCAATCTCGATTGGCGGGATCAAAGTGCATTTACATCCAGAGGGTTTGATTGAAAAGTAATTAGCCTTCCCGCGCGGAGCGTCTGCCAAGCGATCAATCGTTGGACCTTCCCCTTCCACTAGAAACCGGTCCCAATTCGCTGGCAACAGCGGTGCAGTCAACATCGCTCCGCGCGTGAAAGCTGTTTTGAAAGTGTGTTAGGATTTTGCAGGGGCGAAAATGCAGCGATCGTTGAAGCAAGGTTACTCGGTCAAATTTTGCGTAAAGCTAAACAGTTTGTACCTCCAGGAAGCACTGTAAATGCGGCATTTTACAAAGAAGTGCTCCTTCGGCTGAAAAACCGCGTTTCCCGGGTTCGGCCCGACCTCGCCAACAATTGGACCGTTCATCACGACAATGCGCCGGCGCACACCGCCTTTCTCTGCCCGTCTGCAGTAGCCAAGATGGGTGTTCCGGTGCTTCCCCACCCTCCCTACAGCACAGACCTGTCCTCTCCGGACTTCTTCTTGTTCCCGCGCCTGAAAAGAAAGCTGAAGGGGAGGCGTTTCGACTCCATCGAGGCGATACAAAAAACTGTGACAGCCGAATTGAACGCGATTCTCACGGATGAGTTTAAAAAATGTTTCCTGCAGGGGGAGGACCGCTACCAGCGGTGTATTGACGCTCAATGGTCCTATTTTGAAGAATATTGGTTGTATAAGCCAAAAGGTTTAATAAAACTGCTTTCAAAAAATAAGACTCATTACTTTTAAATCAGACCCTGTACTCGATTACTTATTAAGGATGGATACTTATAATGGAAGAATGAGCACATGAGATAAAGGATGCAACGATAAAGCTATGGCAAGACCGATGGAGAAACGAAATACGCAAAAGATGGACGGCTAGGCTAGTAAAATACTTCACTTCATGGTGTAGTAGGAACTTCGGTGAAGTAAACTTTAATGCAATCCAAATACTTTCATAAAATACCGGATGCAAAACCAAGACCTGGACGTAGGCACATAAGTATAGCCCTGGGAAAGATGTAACCGCACTCTGAAGCAATGCGACAGCTGTTCTAGGGTGGGCGACCGTTTCAAATGAGAGGGAAGTTTTTAGTCACCGGACCTATTATTGCTGTCCCCCGACAGCTTTGTTGATGCATTAGGTATTTTAAGGCCCCTCAACCGCCCCTATCTAAAAAAAGATCTTAGGTACTTGAGGACATTAACTTCTGATGGTGAAACCTATTTGCATGAAACAAGTCCTAAGGGGCTATAAGTTATGAACGCTTCCTAGCAGGATATGCCAACAAACCAAGCGAGCTATCTTCGTAGAGTCTTCGTAGAAGAGCCGAAACAGAGAGTATAGTTTGGGTTAGATGACCTCCGAGAGGTACACTCAAGTATGGGAAGCATCAATCGAAGTGCCACAAAAAGCACAAGAAATACAGAAAAGAGACTTAAAAATAATGGAGAAGTTCGAACAAGACTATTAATCCTTCCTTGCCAAAATCCCCATTTATTGAGAAAAAAATATTTTCTGTTAAATACTCTACTCAACCAAAGCTTACTAACAATAAATATCTAAAACCAAACCTAAAAAAAGTGATTTGGTCTTTTTTTAATTTTCTTTTAATTTTTAGGTTACAAAATTTTTCCGGTTAGATGATCGGTTACGAGCCCGGTCTTGCATTTATAGAACAGTAATGACAAGATATTGGATTTGAATAGTCTCATTTTAGTCTGTAAGGATATTTGTGATGAATTCCATACTTTTTGAAGCTGAGCATTGCCCTTTCCCGCACTATTCTCAGCAAATATTACGCTGCCTAGGCAGTAAAATCGCCGACTTGTTCAATTTTTTGCCATGAAAAATAAATTTGTTGTCATTTTTGGTGTTCATTTTTATTGATTTCGTTTGGTCGATGTTGATTTTAACTCCTTGCAGTGCTTTATCGTCTGACTCGTGATGGAAATGTTGGTCCAAACATGAAGATGACGAGCCAGGCTCGTGAATAGATCGTGGAATCAAACATAAAAGTCACGAGCCTGGGTCGTGATTGAATGTTAGTAGTAGCCACCAGAGGTAGTCACGAGTCTCATAATTTCTGTTACAAAGTAATTTATATTATTCTAATCTGTTTACCACGCGTTGACGCGTAACACAACCGAGTTTCGTCGAACTAAATGGTATGGCAAGTGGTAAAACCACATTTACCCGATCAGACGCACATAGCGTCGAGTTTTGCTTCCATGTCAGGGTGCTTTACTGATAATAAGCAAATGTCTTCCGCATAAGCGAGTCTAAAGTTTTGTATTCTCAAGGTGTGGTAGTCAAACGTCATCAGCAATGATTAGTTATATAAAAAGTTATATAAGCCACACACTGCACACAGCTGAAACGGAAGTCTATTGACAAGCTATTGATTGGAACCCCAAAGAAACCATAAGAGGGGCGACCTAAGACTACATGGAGGAGGTCACTACAAAAGTGCACTCGATGAGTGCGAGAAATCGTGAAATGCACTAAAATTGCCAGCTAAATACAGGCCCATTTTGAAATGCTTTATTCAGACTCAAGGTCTCAATGGGAGATCAAGGAAATGATGATACTTTTTAAACAAAATTGTTGGGAAAAAATTGTTTTTGTTCAAACCATCTGGGATTTATATTAATAACTTTTCGAGTTATATTCAAGTACGTTTGGAGTGCCATTGAGAAACTCCGTATATCTGAGAATCCCAGCACAGAACTTTTAGATATTATTAAGCATAGACTCTGATATGAATGTAAAATAAAAGAAGAAATCTGAGGGATGGCAGTTTCTCTGGCTTATGAATTAAAAAACGTTTTATGTTTAAAAACCTCACTCTAGTAATCTCTATATCAAAAATTTCAATATTGAATAAATTCGAAAATTGTTAAACTTTTTTCCAAATTTTTCCAATTAACTTCTTTTTATACGCAGGCCCACAAATAAACCAGTTTTGGAAAAAAACAACGAGAATGTTCAAAATACTCGGATTCAACGCAAAGCGGCAAATACCAGTTTCGTTACTTACAAGTGGCTGGATCAGTTTTACAAGATTTCAGAAAACCGATCCCGAAATTTGTCCCGAAGTTATGGGAGTACTCCAATAAAACCACAAAATCGCGCAGTTCATCAAATCATTCATTGTTGTGCCGACCACACACAACCAGCGCCAAGAGTAAACACATGGTTTTGCTTCTTTTGTTGCTCTTTTTCGACTTTTTGGGATGCTTCAAAAAGTTTCGCCGCTACGGCATCACATTACAATTTCGGGTGGTTCGTATTTGTTAAAGTTATGTTTTTTTAGTTACGATGGCCGTTGTTGTTCTTTGTAATTTGAACATTTCAGCTTCAATTATTTTTGATGAGTACATAATTTGTACGAAATTGTTTTTTTTTTTCAATTTAAGTTGTTTTTTGAATTGCTTTAATTAAAGCTGGTTGACTTGATTTTGGTGACGAAAGGGGCTCACCGTATTTTGGCTACAAATTATTTAAGTGAAAGTGATCATCAAGTGGTAGCGAGTGTTAAATAAAATTAAATTAAAGCTATTTGCCAATATTGCAGAAAAATTTGGTAATAAAATAAAGAGGCCTATAATAAGATTTTTTTTTGTTTATGAAAGTTGAGTTGAGCTGTAACAGAAAAAGGTTGTCAAATGCTAATCGCTGATACTAGATATGCCAAGGAGCTTAATAACTTGATAGCATTTCACCTTTTTGTTGTTATTGTTTCTAGCACCATTTTACTACCACTGTTCTCGTGTGATGTCTTGTTATATTTGTGTTTTTTTCTGTCAGATTCATTTCGTGAAATCCAAGTATAACAGGAAACTTTTTATCTCTATGTCCTAGATTTTATTAATTTGCTGTGGGAAAGATTTACCGAAAGATCGAAGTCTTGCTCTGGCTACACCTCCACATCCGCATTAAGAGTACAAAAGACTTTCTTGCACTCCTACGAATGGATGGAAAAGAAGGTTAAGTCTAGCTTTATGATCCCCTACCCTCCAGTGACCTGCAAGGGTTGCAGAGATATGTGGGGTGCATGAGCGAGAGCATCCTAACAGGTAAATCATCCTCTGTATGTTGTACGATGGCCATGTTTTTCTTGTTGTGGCGCATGTAGTTGATTGCTTCCACCTTCTTTCGGCTAAAGTATAGTAGTGTGAGGCGATGGATGTTTTTATTGTTTATTGCGTTGAATGGGGTAGCCACTGCCACCGCGTCTGTTATGCCTAGTGCGGAACATTTTCTTGCACGTTCATCTGCTATCTCATTACCCTCTATATTCCTATGACTGAGAACCCATATCAGCCAGCAATCAAGTCACTCAACTCTTTCCAGGTTACATTATGCTGGAATGGCTCGATAAACTAGACAGCCTAGGCCAAAGCAACTGGATACGTATTCTTTTGGTTCCAGGGTACATAGGACTTGCTGGGACCAAAATTTAAAATAAATCAGCCAGAAAAAGGGCAGTCTATCTACTCATGGGACCAGAGAAATTTTGTGGTCTAGAAGAGAAAACTTCTCCTCTCTTATTCAGAAAGTAGGCGAAAGACTAAGAAGATCATACAGCGACAATCTGCCGCGTTTATCGTAATAAAATATTATATATATTAGAAGCAGCTTTAGTATGAGCCGATTTAAGGATTACATGAAATTAAATAAAAATAATTTTAGAGTGATCACAGAACGTTTTAAGAGTGCATTGTAGATTGAGTTATCATCTTACTAACCTGGAAATATACTCCAATGGAGCTTGCAAGTTGTGTACGGAGGAAGATGAAACCGCCAAGCGTGTGTTGGCGTTAAGCCAGGCGGGCAAACACCTGGGAAAACATATTTTACCAGAGGAGGAAATAAAACTCAATATAATAGGACAATTATTAAAATTTATTGAAGAAGTTGGTCGCATGTGCTAAATCTCTTTCATGATAGTGATTTGTATTATTTTTTATTTTTATGAATTCACATATTATTGCTTTATTATTATTTTGTTTTGCTCTTGGATTCTTTTATTGTTATTGCTAATTGGTTGTGTTACGAATAGCGAAAAATCGAAATCTTTTTCCCAAAACGTTTGGGGAGTTGCTGTGCCTGCCTAGCCATTAGTGTGGCATGTGAGTGTGTGTTTGTTTGACTTTGAGGTTGCTAAGGTTGTTAGGTTCGCGGTGTCGGCGTTTATGCTGGTACGAGTACAAATAGGCAGCAGGCGTTATTCATTTGCATGCGCATTTATATTCACACACATACACCTGCACATATACAAATGGATATTTTCTACATATTTATAATCCTACCCAATGCATGAATGTGTCAGTTGTTATAAATCTTTAAAATATTCTCGCTATTGTGAACACAGATGTACATAAAAACATTGAAAAGTGAGAGCAAGCGGGTTCCATAGGTTCGAGATTGAAAGGAGATCATCCACTATGGGCTGCTTTTATCGGCTCAAACACTCAACTCGGGCCCTTACTGTCGGCCACTGATGTAGGCAATCGACTTGATATAGTGAGAATTGGCGCATAGAAACATTCATGAGTTCCATCAGTACATGGCCAGGACATAAACAAAATCAAAAAAGCGCCAATAACTTTAGGAGATAGGGGTAGTCAGAGGACCAAAAAAATGATGACTTTTAATAAATTTTCTTTACTAGTCAATTGCTTAATTTTACAAAAATAAAACATATGTAGCATTCATACATCAGGTTCTGACTTGCCTTTAGCCACAGCTGTTTGTGTGGAGTCCGTTTCTCCAGAAGTCCCTTGCATCATCCCTTGAACATCACAAGTTCTTGGAGACTCATCGAAAATCAATCGGACGAGAGAAATTAATTTTATTAATAGATAATCTTGTGACTGATCAAAGTCTTTTTTTCAAAATTGACAATATGGCGGCCGCAGGAAATATTTTTCAGATTTTCGAGAATAAAACCCACAATTAGATGGTTAAAAAAAATCGAAGTTTTTGAAAAAAAGAACCCTTGATCAGGCACGAGTTTTTTATGTTTTTCAAAAGCAGTATACATTTTATTGAAATCTACCAAGCGATTTTTAAGTTACAGTGATCACCAGTTCAAAAAAACAGTTTTGAGAAAAACGCATTTAAATTTGCTTGCAGCTGCTGCTGCTACTTACTGCCGAACGCGGAGCGCTCGAGCACCCCTTGTTAATTGTTGAATAACTCGAAAATTATTTGTCGAATTCACCTCAAATTTTCATACAATAGTTTTAAGATAGTATACTCTAAGAAAATCTAAAAACAAAGTCCAATTTTTTTTTTAATTTTAACTACCCCTAACCACTTAATGAGCTTAGATAGGAGATTTCATTACTACTGCCATTTCTCATTTATCATCACTTATCTCTAATATATAGTCTCTGATATATAATCCCATGTATCTCATCACTCACGCCTCATCCCTCATCCGTCATCCCTCATCCCCCATCTGTCATCTCCGTCTCTCGTCTCCCACCTCTCATATATAATTCCCCAATCCTTATCCCCAATCTCTCGTATTTGGTTTCTTACATCTCATATTTAATTTTTTATTTCTCGTTTCTCTTCCCTCAATTCTCAACTCTCCTCCCTCGTATTGTAACGTTTACATCATTTCATCTTATATATCTTACTTCTAATCTGATCTTTTCTCTTTCATCTGACATCCCTCATCTTTATTCTTTCACTTTTTACCTTCCTTCTCACATCTTTCGAGTCGCATCTCTTATACCAGGTGAAGTCCAAAATAAACAAGACTGGCGTCATAAAAATGTTTTTGATGGCGCCATCTTTTTAATGAGTTAGCGCGTTGGAAGTTACATCCCTTGCTGACTTCCAGTGAAAGCTTGGTGACATTCGGTTTAGTGGAAGCGAAGTTGTTGCGCCTTTTAAAAATGGTAAAAGATTTACCCAAAATTTGAATTTATGGAAAAAGTTTATGGCGATAATTGTCTATCTCGTGCCAGTGGCTTTCAAGTTTCAAAGGTGGTTGTGAGGCATAAATGCCAATGAATATATGGGCCGCCCAAAATCAGTAATCACTGAAAACTCCATCGAAATTGTTCGTAGATGTATCAAAAACGAACCGAACCCATCGTTGAAATTCATAAAATCGGAGTCCAATATCTCCAAAACATCAATTTATCTTATCTTCCTTACCTTCCTTCACAACATTGTAGGAAGGCCCCAGACGCGCCATCACCCAGAAAATCACGTTTGGAGAAGTCAAAATCAATTCGATGCTGATTTGTTTTAACGATTCCAAGGGAATTGTCCACAAGAAGTTCGTACCAATGGGCCGAACCTTCAGTGCAATTAAATCGTTTGTTGCAACGCATTCGTCAAATTCGCCCAGAATACCGCGAAGGAGGAAGCTGGCGCTTATTGCATGATAATGCACCATCTCATCGATCCACTCTTGTGACTGATTTTTTGACTAGAAATCGCATTTGAACCATCAATCACTCACCATATTCGCCTGGTATGACTCCCTGTGAGTTCTACCTATTCGGAAAATTGCATTTGGTCATGAAAGGAAAACGTTTTGCTTCCGTAGAGGCCATCCAAAAGGCTTGTACCGAAATCCTGAAGGACGTTTCGGTCAATGACCTGAAACACTCTTTCAAAAAGAGTTTAGATCACGTAAAGTAATGTATCGAGACCAGAGGTCACTAGGAAGCGTTTATTTTAGCTCAGTCTTGTTTATTTTGGACTTTACCTTGTATCCCCTAATATTTTTTTTGTACTTTAGTTTATAGAGCCGCACAATTCGTAAAGATATACACTGGGTATAAAAAGTTCGATTACACTCGAGTTTCGACGGCTTTATTTGTATTTTCGCAAACTTTTCACAGCCAAATCTTTATGTTTTTTTATCAAATATGCATACATATATTTATATATATGCATAATATTTCCTATTTCATTGCTGCTGCACCCACTCGCTGACTGCTTACGCTTTGTTGTCGCTGCCTGCTCACCTACTTGAGTGTTGAACTCCAAAATTGCTTGCAACACATTAAGTAACGCCGGCAGCGTAATGAACTAAAGCTAGCAATGTGCCAAAGCAAGCAATATAGTATGTGTGCGTATACATATATACACTTATATACATGCATAGTATTTATCTTATTTGATGTAGTCTAGCGAGTGGCTCCAGCAACGTGCGACAGTTACTGAGTCTTTTTTTCGAGTTGCTAGTTGAACTTTTTGCACTCCTAGTCCTGGACTAACAACCAATGTGCAAACATTTATGTATATGCACTCGTATACACACAAACAAATCGTTTTCCTAATTGCCTAAAGTTTTGCATTTGCTATCTTTTTTCCTTTGCTTGCCCTCAAGCCATTTCAAGTTCTTGGAATCGATTTGTCTTTTAAGTTACATTTGAAAATTTGCACTCTTATATGCGTGTGTATGTGCGCTTATGCTTGGAAGAAATAATGCTTATAATTGGTATCAAAGTTTAGTTAAAATGTCAAATGGAATATTTTAATTAGTTTCCTAATGGATGATGTGAGACAAAGAAATTAAAACAAATAAAAATAAAAAAATGGAAAATTTTTATAAAAAAAAATTTTATATGGAGTTTGCTTCCAACAACGCCAGGAAGAAAAATTGCCAAAACTGAACGCGATATTTGAGCTCCTTCAAACTTGCACCTTATTTTAGTAAAATTTAATGCTCTGTAAAAAAACATATTATGATTAGAAAGTTTGAATTTCAATAAAATTGGTGATCTTTTTTTAAATTCTTTCAAACTTCCGTTATTTCATACAAAAATTGAATGCTCTATAACACTGCGTACTCAAACTTTCTTTAAACATTCTGCTTAAAAAATTTTAAGATTTAATAAAAATGTGCGAAATTATTGAAACAAATTTTTTCCTACTTTATTTCTTTTATAAAAAAATGTAATGGTTTATAGCTCTCTTTGATCAAACTTTTTTTTAAAAGTCCATATAAAAAATTTGAAATTTTAATACAAATTTATGGTATTCTTGTTTTTCAAATCATACAAAATTTAATGCTGTATAGATCTGCGAACTCAAATTTTTTTTTTTTAATTTAAAATATATGAAATTTTTATAAAAAATTGTGGACTTTTTTTTAAATTATTATGTTTTTTTTTAACTTGCACGCTTTTATACAGAACTTTAATGCTCTAAAACCCTGCGTATTCAAACTTTTCTAAATAAGTTAAAAAAAAATCCACAAATCTAAAAAATTCCGATTAAAAAATTTGAAATCTTAATAAAAATTTCCGAATTTTTTTTTTCAATTTTAGTAAGCCTTTGTAGATTTGTTTTAAACTTGCACTCCTTTATACAAAAATTTAAATACAGAACAGCATCATCTGAATTTTTTTTAAAAACTCTGTTTAAAATTTTTTAAATATTAATAAAAATGTGTGCATTTTTGTTGTGTTTTTAATTACTTTCATTTATATAGTTTTTGTAGGAGAATAAACTGTATTTTGATAAGAAAATTATTCAAATAAAATTAGTCTATTGTCCATACTTTCAAAGCTATTTGAAAAGTTGCTCTTGCAGAAAATAATGCCCTTTATTCAAGATAACAATATTATTCCTCAACACCAATTTGGATTTAGAGCAAAACATAGTACAACTGAGCAAGTTCATCGCATTGTGTCATTTATACGAAAGTCCTTTGAGAAAAAACAGTACTGCACTGCACTGTTCTTAGACGTAGCACTAGCATTCGATAAGGTATGGCACCGCGGCCTAATTCACAAAATTAATAGTTTACTGCCTACGAATGTACACCTCTTGCTGCAAAACTATATCACTAATAGAAAATTTGTTGTAAAGCAAAAAGATTTTTTCTCTCGGCATTGTAGAATAGACGCTGGAGTTCCACAAGGCAGCGTTCTAGGCCCTATTTTATATGTATTATACACATCTGATATGCCAACGACGAGCCAAACAATGACATCAACATTTGCCGATGATACTGCAATACTTTGCACTCACACAGACCCAAAAGAAGCAACGTCTATATTACAAAGGCATATACTAGAAACAGAAGTATGGCTTAAAAACTGGAGAATAATGGTTAATGAAACCAAATGCGTGCATTTACTTTTACTCTAACAAAAGAAACTTGCCCTGCAGTTAGAATAAATGGTTAGAATATACCACAGCAAAACGAAATAAAATATCTTCGAATTCACTTAGATAGAAGACTCACATGGCGGAATCATATTGAAAAGAAAGTGTCGAATATCAAGCTTAAAATGAAAAGCCTGTATTGGATGCTTAATTCGAAATCAGCATTACCTCTAGAGTACAAAGTGCTACTATATAAAGCCATGCTAAAACCAATATGGACATATGGTATAGAAATGTGGGGAATGGCTACGCCCTCAAATATCGAAAAACTTCAGAGAGTGCAATCTAAAGCCTTGCGGATAATCACGGGAGCTCCATGGTATATAAAGAACGCTAACATTCACAGAGATATCTGCTTACCTCGTGTAGCCGATGAAATAGTACGGTTGAGCAAAAAATACGTACAAAAGCTAGAAAACCATCCCAATAGACTAGCGTGAAATCTACTTTTAGATGAAGGTCACACACGATTGAAAAAAAGAGACATCTTCAAGTCTGCACTATCTTAATTATCCCATCTCACACGAGAGTCCGTCCACAACTTCCTCCAACCACATCTATCACATTCGAAAAAAAAACAAGAAACAACAACATTTTCACAATCGACATGAGGGACAACGGAAGCTTTAAGGGAGACTGGAAACCCGGCCTTTCCGGCTCCCAGCTACGAAGAATCGGAGACTGGAAACCCGTCCTTTCCAGCTTCCAACTATGAAGAATTGGAGATTCACAACCGATTTAATCATATATGTAAATATATATTCATTTGAGCAAATAATTCGTTTCTTAGCACTGGCAATGAAACATATTATATTACTCTAGTATATAAGATTTGTAAACTTATTGTTAGTTTCTTATATGTACAAGAAAGATTCAATAAATAAAGAAAAATGGAAAAAAATAAAATGAGAAATTAATAAATTGTCAAATCTTGTTAATACATAGATCCTAGCACTAGGTTAGCACTAGTTAATTCACGCAGTGTATAAAGCCAGCAATAGACTTAAAGTCCCATTAAAAATCCGCTATGTTTCAAACGGAGTGGTTTTCCAATGCCACCATCTACTAAAATTCCTGCAACTGAAACTCTTACAAAATCTCGAATAATGAAAAAATTAAAGTAACCAACGGTGAGTCATCAGTTTTCACCTTGTCAAATTTAAAAGTTACGAACATACCTACCTACATAAGTTCTACTCCATTTGTATCTTTTAGACTAATTTACAATTTGGCCATTTAATGTCCACACGCTCCCTAGCCTACACTTGGCCCGAAAAAAGTTACAAAATAATTGTTTATTGGCTTTGAACACAAAATGAACGTAGATTTAAAACCAATTTCGCTGATCAATTGGCCATAACTCAGTACAACGAGGTAGTAAAGTTAGAGGAAGTCCCAAATATCAGAAAACAAAAAAAAACCAACACAAAAGCTAAGTGAGCAGTAAAAATTAATCAAGGCGAATATGAAAAAAGGTCAATTTTCTTAGAGAAAATAATAGTAATGGCAGGCAAGAAAATATTTATGTATATTGAAAAAAAAAACAAACAAAAAATACTATAAGCTATAAAAGTATATTAAATGTAGCTTTATAAGAGACATAAATGAGCACATCCAATGAAATAAATTGCTTTTCTAAAAGGCGAAGGGGCAGCGCACCAGCTACAAGTGGATGCTGGTGCGATACAAAAGGTAGGCTGATTGGCTGGCTGGCTAACTGGTGGGTGCGGGTGAAAAACCATTAGCACTTTCAAGCACGTTGATAACATCCAATTATGGTAACTATGTACAGGGAAATATTTTTTAGAAAAACAAAAAAAAAATTTAAATAGTAGGAAAATTAAGCGCAATCGACCAAGCAGCATAAGTCACTGGTATCCTAGCAGAAAAGGAAATATGCAGTATGCCTATAGATATACATACATACATACATGCATATATAACTACAAAGGGAAAGCCAAAGGCGCACGAGTACAGCGGCCAGCAGTATACTGCCGAAGCCAAAGCCAAATATTAAACAGTCTTTTAAGCCAAGATAGAAGAAATATGATTTGTGAATTTGCAAGCACTTGCGCCTAGAAGGCAGGCACTTGCCAGCCAGAAGCTCATTTGCAGTTAGCTTGTACTTGTAAGTTCACTGCTTCGCGATTGCTCCTGATGCTGCTGCCGCTGCTGCTATTGACTTTGGTGGGGCCACGACGTACAGCAATGCGCTACATAAGCTTTGTGGCATCCAACGCGCCACAATGCCCAAATTCAGAAGCAATTTGCTGAGCAAAGTGCTAAAACAATTTGTGCAACAAAGTGCTTTGCCCTGCTGGTTACTGGAAATTTAAGGGAAAATAGTGGTAAACGAAATGAGTAACTATGAGTAGAAAACTGTGAAATAAAATTCAGCAAAAATGGTCAAAACGTGACCCATCGCCGTGCGGAGGGGTGTACTTAGGCGTTGCTGTTAGGCAAATACCCGAGGGACAATACTCTGTGGAAAGACCGCTTCATAGGTGTGTTACTACTTTCTTAACCTTTTTTAATGCGAGCGCACACTTGTGGCCAAGGGTATTAAAATTTTGTTCACAGAACGGCTGTATGTAACTTCGTAAACTCATACATATATATACCAAAATTCTCAGATTGATAAATTTTTTTCTTTTACTTTCTTCTAAAGCTTAACACTTCCTTAGTGCTCAGCCAAAGTTTCAAGGAAATCAGACGAAAACTTACGGCGAAATATGACTTTAACCGAAGTAGTCTAGTTAGGGAAACTCTAACCAAAGGAAACTTTATACGGGTTTTCTGGATTTATTTTTAAAATATTGAGCTTTGTATAAAATTTTTGACAATTCGGCAAACTTTCATCTAAATTTCAAACTTCTTACTCGGAATTTTTAGAAAAATTTCGAGCGTGCCAATTTATATATCATTGAATTTTGCTATAATGAAGTGCAATTCAGTAAGATCAATCTCATAAAATAAATTGACTCGAATTTCCCACTAGCGAGCATTAAACCAATTCAAAAGCCATTTCATTTGATGCCGCAACCTCTTGTCGCTCCCGAACCGCATCTTTGTATCTCGTATCTACTGTTCACTGACCTCTCTTCCTACTAAGTTTTAGCTTAAATAGAAATTACTCAAATACAAGTTGGTCATTAAATACTTAGACTAATTACTTTGCCACTTGGCATTGTATTGCAACCCAAGCGTTGCAGCCGGCACAACTAGTCGCCTGCTGGTGGGTACCCTAAGAACAGGCCATAAAGAATGCTTTCATCTTGGCACATTCCACCGCCGATGTGCGCGCCACTAGCGCAACAAATACAGCTGTGGCCGCTGCAAGAGGCAATTCGCAAATAATGGCAGCTGGTCACATGGCTACTGACGATTTGCCAGCGATTAGTGTTTTGGGTCACATCGCAACTCGCAGCAGCACTCATACTTTCGGTAGCTGTGGACGTAACTACAAAATACTTCTACTGTTTGTATGTTTTGTGTTCTACCCATAGTTTATTGCTGTTGAGTGATAAGATGCGGTATATCCGTTGGCGAAATTTTTCAAATGCCATTTTGTGAATATTCACTAAACTCATTTGTACGTAGACCAGAAACAATTTCAATGTGCACATCTCATATGTTGCCGATTTTGGGCAAAATATGTACAGAGTTTGCTGATATTTTGTCTTCTAAATAGTAGAACATTCTTGCACATGTATATTTGTATATTTGTATATTTGTAGATTTATTATTTATTTATTTTCTATTTCTTTTACATATATCTGTAGTTTATTACAATATAAATGTGGGACTTTTATTAAGTTGTGCCAATACTTACGTGTAGCCAATGTGGCAGGGTTTGCGTCTTCGAGAATGTACTTAGGATTGTTTTTGTACTCTAACCTCGTAATTCTAATGTTGGCTTTTTTTGCTTTTTCTACATAGTATTTTATTTCAACATCGGTAAAACGTGACAATCCAATACCGTTAGTACATTCTGTCAAAAAAGTACCGGGAATTGTTCAATAAAACGCAAAATAGTGGTTTAATCATCAAAATTTATTTTGTCGGCTTCAAAATAGGATCTATTCGAAGCAATACACATTTGCCAACGATTAGTCCAGTCATCAAAGCACCTTTTAAACGCGTTTGAAGAAATCTTCTTCAGCTCCTTCAGCGAATTCTCCTTAATGGCCTCTATCGACTCAAAGTGGCGTTAGCGGAGTGGCAACTTAAGTTTTAGGGAAAAGAAAAAGTCACAGAGATGATATTTGTCGAGTTTTTGGTCAGAAAAGTGTTCACAATATGAGCCGGTGCGTTATCATGGTGCAAGATCCATAAGTTTTCTTTTCACAAATTGGGCCGTTTCCTCATTCTCTCTCAAACGTCGCATAATTTCCAAATAATATTTTTTATTTACCGTACAATCATTTGGAATGAAATCCGAATGCACAACGTCATGATAATGAAAAAAAACGAGTAGCATGACTTTCAGTTTTGACCGACTTTAACGTGGTTTCTTGGGTTTCAGTTCATCTGGATACCGCCATCCAGCCGCCTGTTCGCTGGTTTGCATGTCAAACTCATATAGCCACGTCTCATCACCTGTAATGATGCGTTTGATAAACGTTGGGTCTGAATTCATTTAATCAAACATGTCTTCAGCCACCTGCTTCCGATAAATTTTTTGAAAGAAATTTAACTCTCTTTAAACGAGTAGAGCAGCCACGCGTCTCATGCGCAACTGATGGCGTAAAATGTTGCGAATTGGTTCGTAAGACACGCTAAGGGTATCAGATACCTTCTTAAAACTTAAAAGATGGTTTTTCAGCACCATTTCCTTGACTTTGTCGACCTTTCATCTATTGAAGACGTTGATGGGCGACCAGTTCGGGAGAAATCTTCCACCACTTCTCGGCCCTCTGTAAAAGCTTTATACCACTCGTAGACCCGTGGTTTTGATAAAGCACACTTGCCATAGACTTTTTGCAACATTTTCAATGATTCGGCACATGAAATCCCGTTCAAAACAAAAGATTTAAGTCTTTGTTCGATGTTTTAAATTCGATTGTTTCTATATTTAAGGGACTCAGATTAAGGTAAATTCATGGTTTTCACTCAAGGTGGTTAGACTATTCCCACTTTGTTCCACCACTTTAGAGGTTGTTGTAGCCGAATCCAGTGCCTGGATTGCAGCTTGGCTATTGCCCTTAAAAGGGAAATCTGTGATTAGTAGCTTGCAAGCTTCCCCAATTGCCAGTACTTCCGCCTCGAAGACACTGCAGGCATTGGGGAGACGCACAGATTTGTCAATTCCAAGTCTGTGAGAATATTTACCTGCTCCAAAACCACATCCTGTGGCCCAAGAGTTAAGCTCGCCTAACGCCCTTTGGAGGATCCCACTGATCGTATTGGGACAGAGTCCTGGCGCCATTAACACCACATCATCAGCGTACGTCACCGCTTTTACCCCACCTCTATTCAATTTTATTAAGAATTCGCTGATCACACATTGCCAAAGAAGTGGAGATAATACTCCCCTCTGTGAACTTCCCCTATGGACCTTCTTGGTTATGTTGATATTACCCATATTAGCTTTGATGGTCCTGGTTTCTAGCATAGAGATGACTCAGTTACTAATGCAATTTTCCATCTCTAGGTCTATCAACGTCCGTTGGATGGCATCTGTACTAACATTGTTAAAGGCGCCTTCTATATCCAAGAATGCCGCCATGGTATAATGTTTGTTTTCTAGAGAGCCCTCTATTGTTTGGATTACCTCGAGAAGCGCTGTAGATTTGCCTTTAAAGTATTCGTGTTGTGCAGTTGATATACCAGAGCCATCCAAAAAGCTTCTGAGGTGTATATCCAAAAGTCTTTCAAAGGTTTTTAACAAGCGAAAGACTGATTGGATTGAAGTTCTTCGCTGATTCATGTCCCCTCCTACCTATTTTTGGTATGAAGACGTCCTTGAATTCTTTCCAACTATCTGGAATGTGGTCTAAGTTTATACACGCTTTAGAAATTTCCTCTAGCCATGGTAGGATATAGTCCAGGGTTTCCTGTAACATCTTTGGAATGATCCTGTCTAACCGCGGCGATTTAAAAGGTGAAAAAAATTTGATTGCTCATGCAACTTTCTCTTTGGTAATTATTTCATTTGCAAGATGCAGTGCATTATATTGGCTCCACCTTATATTTTCGCTCCCACTTTCGTGGGCGCTGCTTCCCGGAAAATGTGTGTTTAGCAGAAGTTCTAGTACCAACAGGTTTCTTGACCCAAGAAGCCATTGAATGATCTTTGGAAAAAACCTGAGCCTAACAGAATTCCTAGTGGATTCGATTGACGAACAAAATTCCTTCCAGCTCTTTGTCTTGGCGGCCCTAATTACATTTTTCCTTTAGTTTTAAAAGCTCGCTGCTCCACCAAGGAGGGTGAGTGTCTTTACTAAGTTTTATGGGACAGGTGATAGTACTTGGAAATTAAAAATGCTGATCTATTTGAGCATTATGGAGGCGTGGTGATAGGATCGCTGCTAACAGATGAAGCGAAAGATAGATTGCGGTGGAGCTTTGATTCATCTGGTGTTTCTAATCGCTTCAGCGCTTGCCACTTCAATCAAAGCGAAGAACAAGCAGATAAACTTTTGACAAATGTATTCGGTACAGATCATGAAAAATTATTTGTTTATACAGGGTGGCTGATGAATTTTGCTACATTAAGAAACTCAAATAACTTTTTGTTTAGTGTATGGAATTCATTTATTTTTTTTTTCAAGTTGAAGGTCATTAAATTTTATTAAATGTAGCTTAACTAGTTTTAAAAATAATTCAATTTAATTGCGAGCATGGCGTTGACACAAGTGCGGCATCTTAGTAAAAAGTTGTTCATTGCTGCTTTGAGAGTTGCGACAGGAATAGCCGCAATTGTTGCCCGAATGGATTGTTTCAGTTCATCCAAATTTGTTGGCTTTGTTTTATAAACTTCTTGTTTACATAAACCCCACAAGAAAAAGTCAGGTGCAGTAAGGTCAGGCGACCTGGGGGGCCAACGAAATTCGGAGTTCCTTGAAATCAGTTTATTGGGAAATTTTCGTCGCAACTCTGTCATAACAGTCTGGGATATGTGAGACGTTGCCCCATTTTGTTGAAACCACACAGAGTTGAAAGGAATTCTCAGCATTTTCAAATAACGGTCTCCAGTAACCGTAACGGTGTGACCATTTTCTTCAAAAAAATAAGGCCCGACAATACAGCGTGAAGAAACCGCACACCATACTGTCACGCGAAGAGGAAGCAATTCCGTCTCGTGGAGTATCTGTGGGTTAGAAGTACTCCATATTCGACAATTTTGTTTGTTCACATTGCCGTTTAAATCGAAATGGGCCTCATCAGACATGAAAAGGCAGTTTAACATGTTTTGGTCTTCTTCCACCATTTGCAGGATCTTCTGGCAAAATTCCAAGCGAATCGGCAAGTCTGCTGCATTCAGTTTGTTAACCATTTGAATTTTGTAGGGAAATAAGTCTAAATATTTGTGCATTATTGTTTGCAAAGACTGTCGGCTGACACCAAGTTGAGCAGATAAGCTTCTTGTTGAAACCCTTGGATTGCTTTGTATAGCTGCAGCTACAGCAGCGATCGTTTCCTCCGTCCGAACTGGTGGGTTTCGATGATAAGGCCTTCTTGCGACTGTTCCTTGCTCAGCAAAATTATTCACCAGTCTCATTATGGTCCATCTGCTCGGGGGATCGCCGCCAAACATCCGCCTGTACTCTCTCTGTACCAAAACTACGGACTCCAGTGCGTGATAGCGGCGGACTATCCAAATTCTTGTTTGCGTGTCCCAGTTATCCATTTTAATAAATTTTAAAGATCAATCTGCAAATTAAAACAAAATGGAACAGATAACTTAAAAATAAAAAAAGTTATTCAATTTTTTTTTGGTAGCGGCTTTCATCAGCCACCCTGTATAATGAATTTGAAATAATAGAATAGAGCCAGATACTATATACATAGAATATCATATTTTTTGCTAATTTGTGTACTTACTGCATACTTTTTTATTACTACAGCCGCAAATGTTTCTAAGATGCCGCTATATAAAATTTTAGTCGCTTTTTAATTGCATGACTCTCAGCATGGCGTCGCGTTATTTACTTGTCTAAATATAAACATTCAGCTGATAATTGCAGCTATATAATTGCCATATAATTACTTATTTAATATTAATTACCTAAAAGTGTTGGAGTACACTGAGAAACTACATTTGTGATCGATGAAATTGTGCACTGCGATGAGAAGATCATATAATTTTACACCTCTGTACTATTTTGACTCATTATTGTCCTGCAATATACATTATCTACTTTGTGAAAATATATGGGCTGACCTTCAGGTTGTGGTGCTTAAAGACCTAACGAGCTATTTTGTCTTATCGACAAAGCCCATCAGCTTTGCTTTAGTTATCAGTTCCAGCGTACAGTCATCAAATGCACGTTGATTTCTCGCAATGATCGTCAGCAAAGCCGCAGATCTGGATGCTTTTCGTGAAAGTGGTAACTGCAAGCTGGATACCGCTGATTACAAAGTTTAAAACTAGATTAAATGTGACGGTGGAGAGGGTGTCTGCCCGTTTCACACCTGTGTCAACATTAAATGCGTCTGAGGTTTTTCCTTGTATGACCACCTTGTATGTTACTCGTACTCTATCAACGCTATCGAAAGCCATTTTATAATCCACAAATAGGCGGTGAAAGTCAAGACGGTGTTCATAAAATTTTTCAAGAAATTGGCGCATTACAAAATATTGATAGTTAATCTGTTAGCTCTGAATCCACATTGATGCTGGCCCAAAATATTCTCCTTCACCGGACTACTTTAATACTAATTATGCAATTAACCTCAAATATTTCGCTTTTTGTATAGAGAAAGTAAGAGAAGAAAAAAACGTATGCAATTTATTTTAACCGATCAAAAAACAATTGTGTTTGGAGATGCGGGGCATCGATCCCCGTACCTCTCACATGCTAAGCGAGCGCTCTACCATCTGAGCTACATCCCCGTTATATTTGTAACACATTAACACATACACATGTTTGAAACCAAAATCTTAAATTGAAAATAACGGATTATTAACGGTGTATTGAAAATCACCGTCAAAGGCTATTGTCGCACTGACTTGAATTTCAATTAAAAATATTGATGCGTATGCGTATTGATATCTAAGTACTACATATATGTATGTATAGCAACAACTGTAGGTTGAATGAGTACTGAATGTAAATCATCCGCGATACCGTGAAGATGTATGTAACTAATTTGCCCAAAAACTTACTTTATTATTTTCAGTTTATTAAATTCTCCAAAAAAATGCACAACAGTACAAAAATGATTTTGAGGGTTTGGTAAAAAATGGATGGGGTTTTCCTGATACAGAAAAGTGTTATTTCAACTACAAACATAAATCAATATTTCATGCTACCTAAACATATATTTGTCGCTATTTTATTTTCAATGTTTAAAATCCACTTATACAAAAACTTCGAGATATTGAAAATGCAAATAGGAAATACGGATTAATTAAAATTCTGCGTTATGTCCTAAAGTACCACATGATTTTGAACACCGGTACTGCAATCGAATGGTTGCTTATAGCTTCGGCTTAGAAAACCAAGCGTTACTTGCATTTTAAGTAGAAGGGCGAGGAACTATGCACTTTAATGTTATACTGTTAAAATTTTTCAATCGCATATTTAACGAAAATGTATAACGGGGATGTAGCTCAGATGGTAGAGCGCTCGCTTAGCATGTGAGAGGTACGGGGATCGATGCCCCGCATCTCCAGTAATCAATAACTTTTTTATTTAAATAAAAATATAACTACGCACAAGGGTTGCTACTTAAATTTTAAGATAGGCAAGTAAAACTAAATATTCGCAGTCGAAAATGACATCATTGCTTTCGAAAATATTTGCTGGAAAGCCTTTGTATGCTTTGAAACAAATTTCTGCGCTTTTTTGAGAGATTCTTAAATCGAAAGTCAAATATTCATGGTGTGTGGAATGAATGCAAGTTGAACAAATCCCAAAACATGACTCAACCTTACAGTTCATTGCAAGATGGTCTCGTAACATCATTTAACCATCCAGACCTATTTTTCATTCTTTTTTTGCACTGAACTCTGAGTAGCAATAATTATATAGTTAATAGGTAGGACTATAAGTTAGCTCAAAAGGCTCTCCTTGAAAAGCCATAAATGTGAAAAATTGTGTTCCACAAAAGAATTGCTAGGGCTAAAAATATTCTATAGGCCCATTATGAGATAACC